>NW_027671484.1:0-2945000 GCF_964165515.1 Mesoplodon bidens | reverse complement strand
ACGCATACGCCCTTTTTGGACAAGTGCGTCATTGTCGACGTTGTGCCCCTCTTCCTGTGCTTTAAAGGCGATACCAACGTACCTCTTGAAATCTGTTTCCTGCTATTCTGCCTCGCTTTCACGTCTGCCTCGTTGCCTTCCCTCAACAGATTTTTGGACGAGAGTTGTCCTTTATTAATCTGCCAGTTTGTGAATTGCTGTGCCCCTGAGCTCCATTTTTCAACTCGTTTTTTGTGAGCTGTACGCAAGTCCAAAATTTTGGTTCAGGACTTATACTGGTTCCCAGTGGATGGCTGAGACTCTGGTTAAATCTTCTTCCTACCGGGAAATTAGATTGACATGTTCCCGTCCAAATGCCTAACAGCTATTCTCTCATTGGTTCTCCCTATTCCCTTCCATCCTCTGCCAAATTGGCAACCTTTGCGAACGAGGAGGTTAAAGGGGTGGTGTCTCCAAGTTGGGAGATTGATAGTAAAGCAGTTGGAAAGTCAAACCGGAGCACCAGGAAAAGGACTATTCGTTGAGTTTTAGAAACCTTTTGTATTCACAGTGTGTCCATTCTCTAGGTTTCCCGTACATGTTATAGCTGTAGTAATATTCCCTTCAACATGGAGATTTGGGACCCATGGAATGGGGGCCATGCATTTTTGCTTTAAAGGGTCTGCATTTGCTCACCCAATCCTACCAATCCTCTCAGTCCCAAGTTTCCATCCTTATGCCACATCCAGCTGTCATTGTAGATAGGGTCATTCCAGGTTTCATCAGAGACACTGAAGGAAATGTAAAGAATTTCCCTGTTTTTTGGTTTTGTTTTTGAAATTCCTTTTTATAGTGGGTTTGAGCTGATTCTCGCTGCCATGTTTATGCCAGTCTAGACACACTTGATTCCCTTACAGAGACATATCAATACATAGGTTTTAAGATTCTTACTAGTCAGATCTATTCCTCTGCGGGAAATATGGGGTTGGCAGTCCCTTTCACTGAGGAAGGTTTAGGTGTTGTCTATTCCACAGTTGGTTTTGGAAATGGTACCTGTGCTTATATCAAACTCTGGTTTTATGCATCACCCCACCTCTCCTTTCCCCTTAAGCAGGCATAAGAGTGTTTTCTAAATGTGAGACTCTGTTCTCTTTCCTAACTCAGTTCATGTGTAGCCATGTTTACAGGATCTTCATAAGTGATATCTTATGCTAAGTTTCTTTTTCTGTGTGACTTATTTCACTTAGAATCATCGTACCTGAATCCACTCACTTTGCTGCTCCTGGTCTTATGACATTGATTTCATGGCTCAGGGATATTCCATCGTACATAAATATCACAGTTTTTTGAACCATTTTTATATTTCCTGGGATAGTTAAGGTGTACCCAAGTTGAGGTTCTTGTAAGCAGTGCAGCTCTAAATTTGGCTGTGGCTCTGTCTTATTGAATTTCATTTTTCCCAAGGTATATTCCCTAGACTGGAAGTGCCCTTGCCTCTGTAGCTCTGTTGTTTACTTGTTTTAGGGAACACATGCACTCCTCCAGTGAGGCAGTTTGCAATTTTCATCACGCCCATCAGCATAACAAGGCTCCCTGTTCTCCAGGGCCTGTCTTGCCTTTCTGGTTTTTACACAATTTGTGGATGTCCGTTTTGACCGGTGGGAAGTGATACTGCTTTGTAGTGTAGATTTGCATTGCCCGCTTGCTTGCTTGGCCAAAAAGTGAGTATGCGTTTTCTCCTGAATATATTCAGGAGAAAACACATACGCCCTTTTTGGCCAAGTGCGTCATTGTCGAAGTTGTGCCCCTCTTCCTGTGCTTTAAAGGCGATTACAATGTACCTCTTGAAATCTGTTTCCTGCTATTCTGCCTCGCTTTCAAGTCCGCCTCGGTGCCTTCCCTCAACAGATTTTTGGACGATAGTTGTCCTTTATTACTCTGCCAGTTTGTGAATTGCTCTACCCCTGAGCTCCATTTTCCAACTCGTTTTTTGTGAGCTGTACGCAAGTCCAAAATTTTGGTTCAGGACTTATACTGGTTCCCGGTGGGTGGCTGAGACTCTGGTTAATTCTTCTTCCTGCCGGGAAATAAGAGTGACATGTGCCCGTCCAAATGACTAACAGCTACTCTCTCATTGGTTCTCTCTCCCTCTTCCCTTCAATCCTCTGCCAAATTGGCAACCTGTGCAAACCAGGAGGTTAAAGGGGTTGTCTCTCCAAGTTTGGAGATTGATAGTAAAGCAGTTCGAAAGTCAAACCGGAGCACGAGGAGAGGGAGTACTCGTTGAGGTTTAGAAACCTTTTGTATTCACAGTGTGTCCATTCTCTAGGTTACCCGTACATGTTATAGCTGTAGTAATATTCCCTTCAACATGGAGAGTTGGGACCCATGGAATGGGGGCCATGCATTTTTGCTTTAAAGGGTCTGCATTTGCTCACCCAATCTCACCAATCCTCTCAGTTCCAAGTGTCCAGCCTTATGCCACATCCAGCTGTCATTGTAGATAGGGTCATTCCAGGTTTCATCAGAGACCCTGAAGGAAATGGAAAGAATTTCCCTGTTTTTTGGTTTTGTTTTTGAAATTCCTTTTTATAGTGGGTTTGAGCTGATTCTCACTGCCATGTTTATGCCAGTCTAGAGACACTTGATTCCCTTACAGAGACATATCAATACATAGGTTTTAAGATTCTTACTAGGCAGATCTATTCCTCTGCGGGAAATATGGGGTTTTGAGTCCCTTTCACTGAGGAAGGTGTAGGTCTTGTCTATGCCACAGTTGGTTTAGAAATGGTACCTGTGCTTATGTTAAACTCTGGTTTTATGCATCACCCCACCTCTCCTTTACCCTTAAGCAGGCGTAAGAGTGTTTTCTAAATGTGAGACTCTGTTCTCTTTCCTAACTCAGTTCATGTGTAGCCATGTTTACAGGATCTTCATACGTGATATCTTATGATAAGTTTCTTTTTCTGTGTGACTTATTTCACTTAAAATCATCGTACCTGAATCCACTCACTTTGCTGCTCCTGGTCTTATGACATTGATTTCATGGCTGATGTATATTCCGTTTTACATAAGTACCACAATTTTTGAACCATTTTTATATTTCCTGGTATATTTAAGGTGTACCCAAGTTGAGGTTCTTGTAAGCAGTGCAGCCCTAAATTTGGGGGTGGCTCTGTCTTTTTGATTTTCAGGTTTCCCAAGGTATATTCCCTAAACTGGATCTGCCCTTGGCTCTGTAGCTCTGTTGTTTATTTGTTTTAGGGAACACAATACACTCCTCCAGTGAGGCAGTTCGCAATTTACATCCCGCCCATCAGCATAAAAAGGTTCCCTGTTCTCCAGGGCCTGTCTTGACTTTCTGGTTTTTACACATTTTGTGGATGTCCCTTTTGACCGGTGGGAAGTGATACTTCTTTATAGTGCAGATTTGCATTGCCCGCGTGCTTGTTTGCTTGGCCTAAAAGGGCGTATGCATTTTCTCCTGAATATATTCAGGAGAAAACGCAAACGACGCTTTTGGACAAGTGCGTCATTGTCGAAGTTGTGCCCCTCTTCCTGTGCGTTAAACGCGATTCCATCGTACCTCTTGAAATCTGTTTCCTGCTATTCTGCCTCGCTTTCAAGTCTGCCTCGTTCCCTTCCCTCAACAGATTTTTGGACGATAGTTGTCCTTTATTACTCTGCCAGTTTGTGAATTGCTGTTCCCCTGAGCTCCATTTTTCAACTCGTTTCTTGTGAGCTATACACAATTCCAAAATTTTGGTTCAGGACCTATACTGGTTCCCGGTGGGTGGCTGAGACTTTAGTTAATACTTCTTCCTGCCGGGAAATTAGAGTGACATGTGCCCGTCCAAATGCCTAACAGCTACTCTCTCATAGGTTCTCCCTCTTCCCTTCCATCCTCTGCCAAATTGGCAACCTGTGCTAACCAGTGTTTAAAGGCCTGTCTCTCCAAGTTGGGTGATTGATAGTAAAGCCGTTGGAAAGTCAAACCTGAGCACCAGGAGAGGGACTATTCGTTGTGTGTTAGAAACCTTTTGTATTCACAGTGTGTCTATTCTCTAGGTTACCTGTACATGTTATAGCTATAGTAATATTCCCTTCAACCTGGAGAGTTGGGACCCATGGAATGGGGGCCATGCATTTTTCCTTTAAAGGGTCTGCATTTGCTCACCCAATCTCACCAATCCTCTCAGTCCCAAGTGTCCAGCCTTATGCCACATCCAGCTGTCAGTGTAGATAGGGTCATTCCAGGTTTCATCAGAGACACTGAAGGGAATGTAAAGAATTTCCCTGTTTTTTGGTTTTGTTTTTGAAATTCCTTTTTATAGTGGGTTTGAGCTGATTCTCGCTGCCATGTTTATGCCAGTCTAGACACACTTGATTCCCTTACAGAGACATATCTATACATAGGTTTTAAGATTCTTACTAGTCAGATCTATTCCTCTGCGGGAAATATAGGGTTTTGAGTCCCTTTCACAGAGGAAGGTGTAGGTCTTGTCTATTCCATAGATGGTTTTTGGAACGGTACCTGTGGTTATATAAAACCCTGGTTTTATGCATCACCCCACCTCTCCTTCCCCCTTAAGCAGGCATAAGAGTGTTTTCTAAATGTGAGACTCTGTTCTCTCTCCTAACTCAGTTCATGTGTAGCCATGTTTACAGGATCTTCATAACTTATATCTTGTGATACGTTAGTTTTTCTGTGTGACTTATTTCACTTAGAATCATCGTACCTGAATCCACTCACTTTGCTGCTCCTGGTCTTATGACACTGATTTCATGGCTGAGGGATATTCCATCGTACATAATTACCACAATTTTTTGAACAATTTTTATATTTCCTGCCATATTTAAGGTGTACCCAAGTTGAGTTTCTTGTAAGCAGTGCAGCTCTGAATTTGGGGTGGCTCTGTCATATTGATTTTCAGTTTTCCCAAGGTATATTCCCTAGACTGGAAATGCCCTTGGCTCTGTAGCTCTGTTGTTTACTTGTTTTAGGGAACACAGTGCAGTACACCAGTGAGGCAGTTGGCAATTTAGAACCCGCCCATCAGCATAACAAGGCTCCTGTTTTCCAGGTCCAGTCGTGCCATTCTGGTTTTTACACATTTTGTGGATGTCCCTTTTGACTGGTGGGAATAGATACTTCTTTTTAGTGCAGATTAGCATTGCCCGCTTGCTTGCTTGGCCAAAAAGGGCGTATGCGTTTTCTCCTGAATATATTCAGGAGAAAACGCATACACTCTTTTTGGCCAAGTGCATCATTGTCGAATCGAAGTTGTGCCCCACTTCCTGTGCTTTACAGGCGATTCCTACGTACCTCTTGAAATCTGTTTCCTGCTATTCTGCCTCGCATTCAAGTTGGCCTCGTTGTCTTTCCTCAGCAGACTTTTTGATGATAGTTTTCCTTTATTACTCTGCCAGGTTGTGAATTTCTGTGCCCCTGTGCTCCATTTTTCAACCCGTTTTTTGTGAGCTGAATGCAAGTCCAAAATTTTGGTTCAGGACCTATACTGGTTCCGGGTGCATGGCTGAGACCTTGGTTAATTCTCTTTCCTGCCGGGAAATTAGAGTTACATGTGTCCGTCCAAATGCCTAACAGCTACTCTCTCATTGGTTCTTCCTCTTCCCTTTCATCCTCTGCCAAATTGGCAACGTGTGCGAACCAGGAGCTTAAAGGGGCTGTCTCTCCAAGTTGGGAGATTGATAGTAAAGCAGTTGGAAAGTCAAACCGGAGCACCAGGAGAGGGACAATTCGCTGAGTTTTAGAAACCTTTCGTATTCACAGTGTGTTCATTCTCTAGGTTTCCGGTACATGTTATAGCTTTAGTAATATTCCCTTCAACCTTTAGAGTTGGGGCCCATGGAATGGGGGCCTGGCATTATTGCTTTAAAGGGTCTGCATTTGCTCACCCAATCTCACCAATCCTCTCAGTCCCAAGTGTCCTGCCTTATGCCACATCCAGCTGTCATTGTAGATAGGGGCATTCCAGGTTTCGTCAGTGACCCTGAAGGAATTGTAAAGGATTTCCCTGTTTTTTTGATTTGTTTTTGAAATTCCTTTTTATAGTGGGTTTGAGCTGATTCTCGCTGCCATGTTTATGCCAGTCTAGACACACTTGATTCCCTTATGGTGACATATTAATACTTAGGTTTTAAGATTCTTACTAGTGAGATCTATTCCTGTGCGGGAAATATGGGGTTTTGAGTCCCTTTCACTGGAAGGTGTCGGTCTTGTCTATTCCATAATTGGTTTTTGAAATGGTAGCTGTGCTTATATCAAACACTGGTTTTATGCATCACCCCACCTCTCCTTCCAACATAAGCAGGCATAAGAATGTCTTCTAAATGTGAGACTGTGTTCTCTTTCTTAACTCAGTTCATGTGTAGCCATGTTTACAGGTTCTTCATAAGTGATATCTTATGATAAGTTTCTTTTTCTGTGTGACTTATTTCACTTAGAATCATCGTACCTGAATCCACTCACTTTGCTGCTACTGGTCTTATGACTTTGATTTCATGGCTGAGGGATATTCCATCGTACGTAAGTAGCACAATTTTTTGAACCATTTTTATATTTCCTGGGATATTTAAGGTGTACCGAAGTTGAGGTTCTTGTAAGCAGTGCAGCCCTTAATTCGGGGGTGGCTATGCCATATTGATTTTCAGGTTTCCCAAGGTATATTCCCTAGACTGGAAATGCCCTTGGCTCTGTAGCTGTGTTGTTTACTTATTTTAGGGAACACAATGCACTCCTCCAGTGATGCAGTTGGCAATTTACATCCCGCCCATCAGCATAACAAGGCTCCTGTTCTCCAGGGCCTGTCGTGCCCTCTGGTTTTTATACATTTTGTAGATGTCCCTTTTGACCGGTGGGAAGAAGTACTTCTTTGTAGTGCAGATTTGCATTGCCCTCTTGCTTGCTTGGCCAAAAAGGGCGTATACGTTTTCTCCTGAATATATTCAGGAGAAAACGCATACGCCCTTTTTGGGCAAGTGCATCTTTGTCGAAGTTGTGCCCCTCTTCCTGTGCTTTACAGGCAATTCCTACATACCTCTTGAAATTTGTTTCCTGCTATTCTGCCTCACTTTCAAGTTGGCCTCGTTGCCTTCCCTCAACAGATTTTTGGATGATAGTTGTCCTTTATTAATTTGCCAGTTTTTGAATTGCTGTTCCCCATGAACTCAATTTTTCAACTCGTTTTTTTGTGAGCTGAACGCACGTCCAACATTTTGGTTCAGGAACTATACTGGTTCCCGGTGGGTGGCTGAGACTTTGGGTAATTCTTCTTCCTACCGGGAAATTAGAGTGACATGTGCCCGTCCAAATGCCTAATGGCTACTCTCTCATTGGTCCTTCCTCTTCCCTTTCATCCTCAGCCAAATTTGCAACCAGTGGGAACGAGGAGGTTAAAGGGTCTGTCTCTCCAAGTTGGGAGATTGATAGTTAAGCATTTTGAAAGTCAAACCGGAGCACCAGGGTAGGGACTGTTCTTTGAGTTTTAGAAAACTTTCGTATTCACAGTGTGTCCACTCTCTAGGTTTTCCGTACATTTTATAGCTGTAGTAATATTACCTTCAACCTGGAGAGTTGGCACCCATCGAATGGGTGGCACGCATTATGGCTTTAAAGGGACTGCATTTTCGCCACCAATCTCTCCCATCCCCTCAGTCCCATGTGTCCAGCCTTATGTCTCTTCCAGCTGTTGTTGTAGATACTGTCATTCCAGGTTGCATCAGAGCCCTTGAAGGAATTGTGTAAGAATATCGCTGTTTTTTTTATTTTGTTTTGTTTTTCAAATTTAGTTTTATAATGGGGTTGAGCTGATTATCCCTGACTTGTTTTTGCCAGTCTAGACAAAATTGATTCCCTTACAGAGACATATAAATACACTGATTTTAAGATTCTTACTAGTCAGATATATTCCTCTGCTGGAAATAGGGTTTTTGAGTCCCGTTCACTACAGAAGGAGTAGTTCTTGTCTATTCTGTATTTGGATTATTGAACGGTACCTGTGCTAATATCAAACTCTGGTTTTGTGCATCTCCCCACCTCTCTTTCCCCTTAAGCAAGCATAAGAGTGTTTTCTAAATCTGAGACTCTGTTCTGTTTCCTAATTCATTTCATATGTAGCCATGTTTACATTCCCTTCATAAGTGATATCTTATGTGAGAGTGCACCATGGCCCTTGTAATAATAATGCTCCATGACCCCTGTCATCACATTGCACCATGTCCTAGTTATCACAATGCTCCATGGCCCTTATCATCACAATTCTCCTCGTCCTTGTCATCACGATGCTACATGACACTTCTCATCACAACATTACATGCTCTTGTTATCACAATGCTCCATGACACCTGTCATCTCAATGCTCCCTGACACCAGTCATCACAGTGCTTCATGCCCCTTTTCATTACAGTGCTCCGTGATGCTCGTCATCACAATTACTCAAGGTCTTCTCATCACAATGCTCCACGGTTTTGCCATCAAAATGCTCCATGCCCTGGTCATCTCGCAGCTCAATGTCCCTTGTCCTCACAATTCTCCACGTCCTTGTCATCACAATACTCCATGCATTTGTCATCACCATACTCCATTACCATTGTCATCACGATCCTCCATGGAACTTGGGATCACATTGCTTCATGCCCTTGTCATCACAATGCTCCATGCTCCTTGAAATCAAAATGATCCATGACCTCTGTCATCACAATGCTCCAAACACTTGTGATCACAATGTTCCATAACACTTGTCATCACAACTCTCCATGACGCCTGTCATCTCAATACTCCATGCCCTTATTGTCACAATGCTCCATGACCTTTGTCATCACAATGCTCAATACACTTGTCATCACAATGCTCCCCGTCAGAATGCTCCTTGAACCCTGTCACCAAAAGGCTCCATGCCTTTTCCATCACAATGTCCCATGCCATTTTCATCACAATGCTCCATGCCATTGTCATCAAAATACTCCACAAGATTGTCATCAGAATGCTCCATGACCCTTGTCATCACAATTCTCCATGTACTTGTTGGCACAATGCTCCCTGACCCTTGTCATCACAATACTCCAAGCCATTGTCATCACAGTGCTCCATTATCTTTGTCATCATAATCCTCCATGACACTTGGCATCACAATGCTCCATGCCACTGTCATCACAATGGGCCATTACATATGTCATCACAATGCTCCCTGGCACCTGTCTTCATAATACTGCATGACCTTGTCATCACAATTCTCCATTCCCTTGCCACCACAGTGCGCCATTCCAACTGTCATCGCAATAATCCATGAAACTTATTAGGCCAATGCTCCATGCCCTTGTCATCACAATGCTCCATGACCGTGTCATCACAATGCTCCATGACTCCAGTCATCACAATGCTCCATGCCATTGTCATCAAAATACTCCACAAGATTGTCATCAGAATGCTCCATGGCCCTTGTCATCACAATTCTCCATGTACTTGTTGGCACAATGCTCCCTGACCCTTGTCATCACAATACTCCAAGCCATTGTCATCACAATGCTCCATTATCTTTGTCATCATAATCCTCCATGACACTTGGCATCACAATGATCCATGCCACTGTCATCACAATGGGCCATTACATATGTCATCACAATGCTCCGTGACACCTGTCTTCATAATACTGCATGACCTTGTCATCACAATTCTCCATTCCCTTGCCATCACAGTGCGCCATTCCAACTGTCATCGCAATAATCCATGAAACTTATTAGGCCAATGCTCCATGCCCTTGTCATCACAATGCTCCATGACCGTTTCATCACAATGCTCCGTGACTCCAGTCATCACAATGCTTCATGACCTTTGTCATCACAATGGTCCATGCCTTCGTCATCAACAGTCTCTATGACTTTTTAACCGCAGTGCTCCATGAAGTTTTCATCACAATGCTGTTTGACCCATGTCATCACAATGCTCTATGCCTTTCTCAACACAATGCTCCATGACCCTTGTCATCACAATGCTCCATGGGCTTGTCAGCACAATGCTCCATGACCCTTGTCATCACAATGTGTCATGCGCTTGTCATCACAGTGCTCCACAATCTTGTCATCACAATGCTCCTTATACCTTGTCATCACAATGCTCCATGCACTTCTCATCAAAATGCTCTCTCACCACTGATATCACAATGTTACATCACTATTCATCACAGTACTCCCTCACCGCTGTCATCACAGTGTTCCATGACTCCTGTCATCACAATGCTACATCACTTATCATCACAATGTTCGATGACCCCTGACATCACAGTGCTCCATAACCCCTGTCATCAAAATGCTCCATGACCGTTTTCATCAAAATGCTCCATGACCCCTGACATCACAATGTTCCATAACCATTGTCATCAAAATGTTCCATGAGCCTTTTCATCAAATTGCTCCATGACCCTGTCATCACAATGCTCCCTGCCCTTCTCATCACAATGCACCACACCCTTGTCATCAAAATGCTCCATGACCTTTGTCATCACAAATCTCCATGACCCTTGGCATCACAATGCTCCATGCCATTGCCATCACAATGCTCCATGGACCCTCTCATCGCATTGATCCATGCAATTGTCATCAAAAAGCTCCATGACACTTGTCATCACACTACTCGATGCCCTTTTCATCACAATGCTCCATGCCCTTGTCATTACAATCCTCAATGACACATGTATCACTGTGTTCCGTGCCCTTGTCATCACAATGCTCAATGCCAACTCTCATCACAATAATCCATGAAAATTTTCAGACCAATGCTGCTGCCCTTGTCATCACAATGCTCCATGACCCATGTCATCACAACGTTCCACGGCCTTGTCATCACAAGGCTCCATGACCCTTGTCATCACAAAGCTCCAAGAACCCTGTAATCACAATGCTCCATGCCCTTGTCATCACAAAGCTCCATGACGCATGTCATCAGAATGCTCCATGGCCTTCTCATCACAGTGCTCCATGCCGTTGTCATTACAATCCTCCATGACCCATGTATCACTGTGTTCCGTGCCCTTGTCATCACAATGCTCCGTGCCCACTCTCATCACAATAATCCATGAAATATTTCAGACCAATGCTCCATGCACTTCTCATCACAATGCTCCATGACCCCTGTCATAACAATGCTCCATTACCCCTGTCATCACAATGCTCCACACCCCTTGTCATTACAGTGCTCCATGAGGCTTGTCATCAAAATTATCCATGGTCTTCTCATCACAATGCTCCACGGTCTTGTCATCACAATGCGCCATGCCCTGGTCATCACACTGCTCCATGTCCCTGTCATCACAATTCTCCACGTTCCTGGCATCACTATGATCCATGACACTTCTCATCAAAGTGTTACATGCTTTGTCATCACAATTCTCAATGCACTTGTCATCGCATTGCTCCATGACCCCTGTCATAGCAAGCTCCATGTGCTTGTCATCACAATACTCCATGTCCTTATCGTCACAATGCTCCATGACCTTTGTCATCACAGTGCTCAATACACTGGTCATCAAAATGCTCCCTGACACTTGTTGTCTGTATGCTCCTTGAAACCTATCATGACAAGGCTCCATGTATTTTTCATAAGAATGATCCATGCTCTTTTCATCACAATGCTCCAAGACCCCTGTAATCACAATGCTCCATGCCCTGGTCATCACAAAGCTCCATGACGCCTGTCAGAATGCTCCATTGCCTTCTCATCACAATGCTCCATGCCCTTGTCATCACAATGCTCCAAGACCACTGTAATCACAAAGCTCCATGCCCCTTTTCATCAGAATGCTCCATGAGACATTTCATTATAAGGCTCCATGGTCTTCTCATCACAATGCTCAAGGAACTTGTCATCACAGTGCTCCATTCCATTGTCATCACAATGCTCCATGACCCCTGTCATCACAATACTCCATGAATATTTTCAGCCCAATGCTCCATGGCCTTTTCATCACAATGCTCCATTACCCCTGTCATAACAATGCTCCATGATCCCTTCCATCACCATGTTCCACGGCCTTGTCCTCACAAGGTTCCATGACCCTTGTCACCACAATGCTCCAAGACCCCTGTAATCACCATGCTCCATGCCCCTTTTCATCTCATTGCTCCATGAACCCTGTCATCACAATGCACCATGCCCACTATCATAATGCTTCATGCTATTGTCATCACAATGAAATCAAAATTCTCCATGACCTCTGTCTTCACAATGCTCCAAACCCTTGTGATCACAATGTTCCATAACACTTGCCATCACAACGCCCCATGCCGCTGGTCATCACAATTATCCATGGACTTCTCATCACAATGCTCCATGACCTTTGTCATCACATTTCTCAATACACTTGTCATCACAATGCTCCCTGACACTTTTCGTCAGTATGCTCCTTGAAACCTGTCATGACATGTCTCCATGCCTTTTTCATAACAATGATCCATGCCCTTTTCATCACAATGCTCCATGCCATTGTCATCACAATACTCCACAAGGTTGTCATCAGAATGCTCCGTGACACCTGTCATCACAATGCTCCATGTCCCTTGTCATTACAGTGCTCCATGATGCTCGTCATCACAATTATCCATGGTCTTCTCATCACAGTGCTCCACGGTCTTGCCATCACAATGCTCCATGCCCTGATCATCTCAATACTCCATGTCCCTTGTTATCACAATTCTCCACTTCCTTGTCATCACAATGCTCCACGACAGTTCTCATCACAATGTTACATGCTCTTGTCATCACAATTCTCCATGCACTTGTCATTGCAATGTCCCATGACCCCTGTCATAGCAAGCTCCATGCCTTTGTCATCACAATGCTTCACGAACTTTTCATCAAAATTCTCAATGACCGTTGTCATCACAATGCTCCATGCCCTTGTCATCACAATGCTCCAAGCCCTTGTCATCACAATGTTCCATTACCTTTGTCATCACAATCCTCCATAACACTTGGCATCACAATGCTCCATGCATTGTCATCACAATGGTCCATGAAATATGTCATCACAATGCTCCCAGACACCTGTCTTCACAATATTCCATGACCTTGTCTTCCCAATGCTCCATGCCCTTGTCATCACAATGTGCCATGCCCACTCTCAACACAATTATCCATGAAATTTATCAGACCAATCCTCCATGCCCCTGTCATCAAAATGCTCCAAGTCTTTTTCATCACAATGCTCCATGAACCCTCTCATCACATTGTTCCATGTCCTTGTCATCACAAAGCCCCAGGATGCTTGTCATCACAATGCCCGATGCCCTTCTCATCACAATGCTCCATGCCCTTGTCATTACAATCCACCATGACCCATGTATCACAGTGTTCAGTGCCCTTGTCATCACAATGCTCCATGCCCACTCTCATCACAATAATCCATGAAACATTTCAGACCAATGCTCCATGCCCTTCTCATCACAATGCTCCATTACCCCTGTCATAACAATGCTTCATGACCACTGCCATCACAATGTTCCACAGCCTTGTCATCACAAGGCTCAATGACCCTTGTCATCACAATGCTCCAAGAACCCTGTAATCACAATGCTACATGCCCTTGTCATCACAAAGCTCCATGACGCATGTCATCAGAATGCTCCATGGCCTTCTCATTCATGATGCTCCATGCCCATGTCATCACAATGCTCCAAGACTCCTGTAATAACAATACTCCATGCCCCTTTTCATCTCAATGCTCCATGAACCCTGTCATCACAATGCACCATGTGCAACATCATAATGGTTCAGGCTATTGTCATCACAATGAAATCAAAATGCTCCATGACATCTGCCATCACAATGCTCCAAATCCTTGTGATCACAATGTTCCATAACACTTATCATCACAACGCCCCATGACACTTGTCATAACAATTATCCATTGTCTTCTCATCACAATGCTCCATGACCTTTGTCATCACAATTCTCAATACCCTTGTCATCACAATGCTCCCAGACACTTGCCATCAGTATGCTCCTTGAACCCCGTCATGACAAGGCTCCATGCCTTTTTCATGACAATGATCCATACCCTTTTCATCACAGTGCTCCAAGTACCCTGTAATCACAATGCTCCATGCCCTTGTCATCACAAAGCTCCATGATGCATGTCATCAGAACGCTCCATGGCCTTCTCATCCTAATGCTTCATGTCCTTGTCATCACAATGCTCCAAGACTCCTGTAATCACAATGCTCCATGCCCCTTTTCATCAGAATGCTCCATGAGACTTGTCATCACAAGGCTCCATGGTCTTCTCATCACAGTGCTCCAGTACCTTGTCATCACAATGCTCCATGACCCCTTTCATCACAGTACTCCATGAGCATTTTCAGCCCAATGCTCCATCACCTTCTCATCACAATGCTCCATGACTCCTGTCATCACAATGCTCCATGACCACTGTCATCACAACGCTCCATGAACCCTGACAACACAACGATCTGGGACTCTTGTCATCAAAATGCTCCATGACCCTTGTCATCACAGTGATCCATGCCCTTGTCATCCCAATGCTCCATGATCCCTGTAATCACAATGCTCCGTGACGCTTGTCATCACAGTGCTCCATGAACCTTGTCATCACAATGTTCCTTGCCTTTGTCAGCAAAATGCTACATAATCTTGTCATCACAATGCTCCATGCGCTTGTCATCACATTCCTCCATAACCATTGGGATCACATTGCTTCATGCCCTTGTCAACTCTCTCTTGCCTTTCTGGTTTTTACAGATATTCGGATGTCCCTTTTGACCGGTGGGAAGTGACAATTCTTTGTAGTGTGGATTTGCATTGTGTACCTTGCTTAATTGGCCAGAAAGGGCGTATGCGTTTTCTCCTGAATATATTCAGGAGAAAAGGCATACGCCCTTTTTGGCCAAGGGCATCACTGTCCAAGTTGTGATGCTTTTCCTGTACTTTAAAGGCGATTCCAATTTACCTCTTGAAATATGTTTTGTGCAATTCTGCCTCATTTTCAAGTCCCCTTCTTTACCTTCCCTCAACAGATTTTGGAAGAGATTAGTCCTTTATAACTCTGCAGGTTGGTGAATTGCTGTGCCCCTGAGTCCCAATTTTCAAATCCCATTTTTGAGAGCTGGCTGCAAATCCACAATTTTGCTTCAGGACCTATACTGGTTCCAGGGGTGGCTATATTGGTTCCCTGTGGGTGGTTGAGGCTTTGGTTATTTCTTCTTCCTGACGGGAAATTAGAGTGACATGTGCCCGTCCAAATGCCTACATCTACTCTCTGATAGGTTCTCCCTCTTCCCTTTCATCCTCTGCACAATTAGCAAACTGTGTGAACCAGGAGGTTATAGGGGCTGACTCTCCTAAGTTGCGAGATTGATAGTAAAGCAGTTGGAATACCAAACTGGAATACAAGGACAAGAAAAATTAGGAGAGTTTTAGAAAACTTTTGCCATGACAGGTTGTCCATTCTCTAGGTTTCCCATACATGTTATAACTGTAGTGATATTCCCTTCTACCTGGAGATTTGGGACCCATGGAATGGTTGCATGCATTACTACTTTAAGGGTCTGCATTTTCTCTCCCAATCTCACCAGTCCTCTCAGTCCCAAGTCTCCAGCCTTATGTCTCATCCAGCTGTCTTTGCAGATAGGATCATTCCAGGTTTCATCAGAACCTTTGAAGGAATTGCGTAAGAATTTCGCTGTTTTTTGGTTTTGTTTTTGAAATTCATGTTTATAATGGGGTTGAGCTGATTATCACTGACTTGTTTATGCCGGTCTAGACACAATTGGTTCCCTTACGAAGACATATTAATACATAGGTTTTAAGATTCTTACTAGTCAGATATATAACTATGCGGGAAATAGTGGTGTTGAGTCCCGTTCACTGAGGAAGTTGTAGGTCTTGTCTATTCTGTATTTGGTTTATGGAATGGTACCTGTGTTAATATCAAACTCTGGTTTTATGCATCACCCCACCTCTCCTTTCTCCTGAAGCAGGCATAAGATTTTTTTTTCTAAATGTGAGACTCTCTTCTCTTTCCTAATTCAGTTCATGTGTTGTGATATTGACATTTCCTCTATAAGTGATATCTTATGATAAGATTCTTTTTCTGTGTGACTAATTTCCCTTAGAATCATCATACTTAAATCCACTCATTATGCTGCTACTGGCCTTATATACATTGATTTCACGTCTGAGTGATATTCTGTTGTACAAAATACCACAAGTTCTTTATGCATTTCTGTTTTTCCTGGGATATTTTAGGTGTACCAAAGTTGAGGTTCTTGTATGCAGAGCAGCCCTAAACTTTGGGGTGCCTGTGTCTTATTGATATTTAGTCTTCCCAAGTTATATGCCCATGAGTTGAAGTCCCCTTTGCTTGGGGGCTTTGTAGTTTAGATGTTTTAGGAAACAGCATACACTTCTTCAGAGTGGCTCTTGGATATTTATACCCCACCCATCAGCGTGACTTGGCTCCCTGTTTCCCATGGCCTCTCCTGCATTTCTGGTTTGTACACATTTTTTGGAATGCCTTTCTGAGCAGTGGAAATTGAGACTTCTTTGTTGTGCAGATATGCATTTCCCTCTTGCTTGGTTGGCCAAAAACTCTGTCTGTGTTTTTTTCCTGAATATATTCACGAAAAAAACACATACACCCTTTTGCCCAACTGCATCATTTTAGAAATTCTGCTGCTTTTCATATGATTTAAATGTGAGTAGAATCTACCTTTTGAAATCTGTTTCCTGCAATTCTGCCTCTCATTCCGATCCTCTTCGTTGCCTTACCTGAATATATTTTTGGACGTTGGTTATCATTTATATCTTTGCAGGTCTTTGAATTGTCTGCTCCTGAGCTGCATTTTGCAACTCGCTTTTTTTGTGTGCTGTATGCCAAACCATTGGATTGCTTCCGGCACTATTCCGGTTCTGGGGAGGCAGGCTGAGCCTTTGGTTAATTCTTCTTCCTAATGGGAAAATGGAGTGGCATGTGCCTGTCAAAACTCCTACAGCTAACCTCTCATTGGTTCCCCCTCTTCCCATTTATCCTCTGCACAAATTGAAAACTGTGTAAAACAGGAGGTTAAAGGTGCTGATTCTCCAAGTGGGGAGATTGTTAGTAATGTGGCTGGAATGGCGAACCTCAGCACCAGGAGATCAAAAATGAGGTGCATTGTAGACACCTTTTCCTGAGCACATGGTGTACATTCATCTCGGTTTCCCAGGCATGTTTTCACTGTCAGAAGATTCCCTTGAACCTGCAGATTTGGGACCCATGGAATGGGTACCAGGCAGTATTACTTTAAAAGGTCTGCATTTTCTCACCAAACCTCTCTAACATCTCTTAGTGTGCATAGCTTCCAGCCTTATATATCATCCTGCTGTGGGTCTACATGTGTCCAATTCATGTTACATCGTAGACCTTCAACAAAAGTTGTAAGAATTTTTGTCTGTCTCACTTTTTTTATAAATATTTTTAAATTTATTTTTATATTGGTTACAGCTGATTTTCAAAGCTCTGTTTTTTGTTCCTGTACATCCACTTGATTCATGTACTGTGAGACAACAATAAATTCCTTTTCAGATGCTTAGCAGTCATATGTATTATTTTCCAGTGACTTGAGTGGGCTGAGTGCAGTTCTTTGAGGTACCATGTAGGCCTTGTCAGTTATTCAATTTGGTACTTGGAATGGTATCTTTGCTAATTTCAACCTCCTGGATAATACCTCACCATTCCCCACCTTTCCCATTTAGCAGCCTTATGTCTATTTTCTACATATTTGACTATGTTTCTGTATTGTAATTTATTTCATGTGTAGCCATTTTTGATTCCACCTTTAAGTGACATCTTATGATATGTGTCTTTTTCTTTCTGACATATGTCACTTAGAATGATCGTATGTAACTCCTCCAGAGTTGTTCCAACTGGCCTTATTTCATTGATTTCTGGATGAGTAATATTCCACTCTACATAAGTACCCCATCTCTTTTATCCATTTTATCCTTCCAGGGACATTTAGGTTATATCCAAGTTGAGGCCCTTTTTAACAGAGAGGTGGTAAACGTTGGGGTGCCTGTTTTCTGTCGATTTTTGTTTTTCCCAAGGTATACGCCCATGAGTGCAAGTGCCCTATGCTCTGTAGCTCATTTTGTAGATGTTTTAGCAAACACAATACTCTTCTCCAGAGTGGCTGTTGGCAAATTGCATTTCCACTATCAGCCTCACAGGGCTCCCTTTTCTCCTCGCCCTGTCCTGCATTTCTGGTGTTTACACTTTACGTGGATGGCCCTTCTGACTGATGTGAAGTGATACATTTTGTAGTATTGATTTCCAGTGTCCACCTGTTTGGTTGGATAAAAAGTGTGTATGGCCTTTACTTGAATATATTCAGGAAAAATGCATACGCCCTTTTTGGCCAACAGCATCATTGGCGATGTTCAGACCCTTTTCTTGTACTTTAACGGGGAGTCCTTTCTACCTGTTCAAATATGTTTCCTGCCACTCTCCCTTGCTTACAAGTCCTTTTCTGTGACTTACCTCAAGACATTTTTCGACGATAGATATTTTCAACTCTGCAGTTTCATGAATTTTAGTGACCCTGAGTTCCATTATTCAACTTGTGTTTATGGAAACTGGACACAAAACAGCGGGATTTCCTCTAGCCCTATTCTGTTTCCGTGGGCAATTCTAGCCTTTGATGAATTTGTCTTCCGGATTGGAAATTAGAGTGGCATGTGCCTGTCCGAATACCTAAGACTTGTCTCTAAATTTTTCTCATCCTTCCGCTTCATCCTCTGGACAAATTCCAAACTGTGTGCAACAGGATGTTGACGGTGCTGATATGCCCAAGTGAGGAGGTTGTTAGGAAAGATGCTGGAGGGGTGAACCCAAGCACCAGGCTATGAGGAGATGAGGTGCAATTTCCAAACTCTTTCCGATCAAATGGTGTACCATCCTCTAGGTGTGACAGGCATGTTTTAGCTGTAGGAAGGGTCCCGTGCATGTAAGGAGAACACCAGGGATTTTTCCAAATCAGTGCCTCCCCGAACCCCAAACTGGGGAATTTTTAAGCTACGGCTACACGCATGTCCATTAAGGGCCTTGGGAAATAGGCAGAGCCCAAACTTTAGATGATTGAAATCTTCAGGGTCAGAAGCGCTCACCATTGGCCTTGCTTAGGTTACATTTTATCTGTCATTGATAGATGATGTCAATAAAAATATCTATTCTTTTTCAGATTATTTCCCCTTATAGGTTATTGCAAAATATTCAGTGTAGTTCCCTGTGCTATACAGTAGTTCCTTGTTGATAATCTATTTTATACATAGCAGTGTGTATGTGTTAATCCCAAACTGTTAATTTATCCCTTCTCCTACCTTTCCCCTTTGGTAATAATAAATTATAAGATTTTATACTTCTCAGAAATGGGGGAGCTGAAAGAGAGGTATCATTTTCAATGGAAAAGCATTGAAAACAAGATTGAAGCTTCAGCCAAGAGTATTCGATGTACATCCATGGAAATAAATCCCTTCATTTCTCTAATGTTGACCTGACAAATAAGACAAACGTCTTCACTGAACTTGCTTATAAGAAAGTGATGGAAATATCAAATGTAAGTCTTAGAAACATCTTATTTTACCCGAGCGTTATACACTGCTCTAGGTTAACTACAGTTTGGCTCACACATCTGTTCATTGAAGTTACAATGTTCTCAATTTCTGTTACTGATCCTCCAGAGTGGACCCCAACAGGAGTCCCCGTGCCCAGTGTCATTGGAGCCAACAGATCAAGACTGAGTTTGGTTCAGAAGCAAAGGAAACATTATTTTGAAAACAGAAAGGAGAGGTGAGAGCGTGCACTCCCCCACGGGCTGTGGGCTGGGCTGCTGTGTAGGGATCCCGGCAGCGTCAGTGGGAGGGAGGGGATGGAGCTCTCGAGGGCTGGGTTGGCTGCAGCTCAGGCTCTATGCCGCGGAGTCTGCATGGGACCCCGCTAGCTGAGGTGTCGACCCAGCCATTCTGCACTAGGAAGTCGGGTCTGAAGTGCCGGGTGTGGGACCTCTGCATGCGGAACCCTAGGAGCACGTGAAATTAGACAAAGCACAAAGGAGAAACAGGTTAGACTTTATTTTATTGCCCAGATTCTCTTTTTATCTCCCAGGAGTTTTTAATGAACGTTGCCGGAGATGAACACCTCCTCGGCTTTTTGTTCCGTTCCTCATTCTTGGGGTGTTGAGGGTGCAGACCCCTCTTTTGTAACTGCTTCATGCTGTGGTGGGAGCCCTGATACATGGGGGGAGGGTCAAAACGTCTCCCCACCAGCCTCCAGGTGAGGTTGATTGTCCCAAGGCCTCCTGCCTCACTTCTCGTCCGCCTGAGCACCAGCATTGGAAGTGTTATAGATTCTAATGACCTTTAAGGGTCCAGGAAAGAGATGCGCAGAGATGCTGCGGTGGCAGGTTTCACCCCACCCCACATTTGTTCGGCGACCTTAGGCTGACGATTTTTGCCAGCCTAGATGCTCTGACCACTAGTCTGTGCTTTCTTTAATTAGGTCCCTGAATTAATGTACAAACAGCACCATGTGTCAGAGCCCTGCCCGCACAACTCCCAGAGAGTCCAGGGTCAGTGGTGATCCAGGACCATGACGTCCACTGAGTCAACGGCCTTTAGAAGTATCCAGCAGTCCAGCCGGTCATATTGGCCATCATCACCGCGGTGTCTGTAGGGCTTTCTATGGTGAAAGCATGATATATGTTTCCCCCGCCAAGCTTATTAGCTCCCCTCTGGGTGCAGTAAGTCCTGCAAGCAGTAGTCTGCTCTTTCGGGGCACAGTCTTGTTGTTTTCTGAGAGAAACTCCAGGTCAAGTGATGGTCACACGAGTCATTTTGGGGGCCTGTTGCCCCCGTTTGTCTCTCTGGAGGTTGGAGTTGGAGGGTCTCCTCACTCGAGGTCAGTGTGTCCACAGAGCGACCCCTGCAACTTCAGGGCATGATGGGTGGTTAGGATCACCACTTGGGGTCCTTTTCCCTTAGGAGGGAGCTGGCCTTGTGGGCTTCTGATTCAGCTTTTTAGATACCCCAGTATCCTGGCCTGATGAGTCGGTGGGCAAAGCCCTCGGTGACCATAGTTTATCATACCTGAAGGGCATTCTTTTGTTGCTCCATTTCAAGTGGTCCCAGTTTTTGCACTAAGGCTCCAAGGGCGATTAACCTATGACTGGGTATGTAAAGGTCCAAGGGTTTAGCTAAATTAGGGAGATCCTTGGCAAGGGTCTGAATTGACTGCTCTTTCCATTCTTGAAAGGCTGCTTCTGGATTCTATTCAAAAGGATCATCATCTTTTCGTGTCAGTGTTTCATGTAGAGGCCCAGCTATTAGACTGTAGTTAGGGATCCAGATGCAGAAAACCTTGGCCTCCCCAGGAACCCCTAAGCTGTCTTCTAGTTTTAGAAGAAGTAAGGCTGCAAATGGCTTCTTCCCTATCCTGGGATGTGTTTCTCCGAATATCTGTGGCAATGAAGCCCAGGCATGTCACCTTAGCCTGGGATATTTGAGCCTTTTTCTTGGACACCTTCTATCCTTTCTTGACTAGGTAGTTCAGAGGCGTCTTTAGTAGGCCTGGTGATCAGAATGTCCTCTGCATATTGAAGGAGGATTCCCTTTTACAGAGGTAGAACTTTTAGGTCTTTAGAGGACATTTCCCCAATGATGGTGTGGGTATTTTTGAACCATTGGGGAAGGATGGCCCAGCATTATTGCTTTGGTTGCATGTTGTGTCCTGCCACTCACAAGCCAAAAATCCTTGTGACTCTGAGATGAATGGAATACAGAAGAAGGCATCATTGAAGTCTAATACAGAATGCCATGGCCTGTTGGATGGTAGAATGACCAGCAGGGTGTAGGAAATAGGAGCTACTGGATGTATATCCTCGGTGGCTTCACTGACTGTCCTGATATCCTTTACCAGGTCTCCAGCAGCCAATGGGACTCTCGTGGTCAGGCCAATCCCAGGATATGGAGCTCACCTGGGCTGCACCCCCCACCCCTCAGCCCACAGGGACCTCGTGGTCATGTCCCTCCCAGGGTATGGAGCTCACCTGTGCAGTTACCCAGCAGCCCATTGGGCTCTCATATCCAGGCCCTTCCCAGGATACGGAGCTCCCCTGGGCAGGTACCCAAGCAGGGCTGGACACACAAGAACTGTGCACATAGCCCACCTTGCAGAGAACCCCCATCTCACCTGTCGCTCACAGCTGACACAGAACGCCTCAGAGCAGGACTTGAACTAACAAACAGCAGCCCTGACAGGTCTGTGACCCTGGCTATCACTCTGTGCAGCCTCTCTCGGCCTGGTCTTCCAGACACTTCCACTGCAGCCAGGGCACCAGGCCTCTGTCTCCACCCACCATCACTCCTCTCCCTGACTCCTGGGTTCCTCTCATTAGTATAGGGTCTTCTTGAAGTTGTTTTCCACTCATGGACCAGATAAAATGATGAGAAAAAAAGCCGCAGCTGAAGCCCCTTGTCTATCCTGACTCTCAAGAGCCCACACCTGTTCCTTGGCCGTGGCCTGTTTAGCAAGGTTCATTTTCTGCAAGTGTGATCCCCTGAGGGGTGAGGATTGGCTGATTTGGGCAGCCTGACACTGCCTGCCAGCCCTCCCCAGGTGTGCCTGGGTTAAGGTCAATATAAACTCCTCTCCAGTCAGCAAGAGCCCCTGTAGCTGTGCCTGACGCCATATTCTCTGCCCCGTCAGCAGTGTCGGGGCTGGGGTGGTGGGAGGGAGTGAGGGGCCATGGCTTTGTGGGTGGCCCAGTGTGAGTGGGGCTCTGCTGGACTTTCTGCAGGAGTTGCCAGGCTGCCACCTGCTAAAGAAGAGGATGTGTCACCCATACCTGCCGCTGGAATTTCTCCCCAGGCAGAGGTGAGGAAGTAAAAAAGCAGTGGGGGCCGTGGCAGGAGGGGTATCTCAGGTAGGGAAATGGAAAGCTTCCAGAAGAGCATCTGGGGCCAGGACCATCCTGGCTGGCCAGCAGGCACCAAGTCGGCCTGCGTGCTGTCGCTGGTGTGGCTCCACAGCCCTTCCTCTAGGCTTGCAAGTTCTTGTACATATTCAGCTGTTTTACCTGGATAGGGTGGGAAGAGTTCAGCTGCAGCAGGACTGGGGCTCAGCTCACATTTACTCACAGACGCCTCGACACAGTCCCCCAGCTTTGCAATGAGAATGTTCCTTGTGGGGGGGGGGGCGCTGCTCACTGCATGGGAGACGATTTCCCACCTCTGACCAACTTAAGAATTTTTTACAACTGGAGCAAGTGCCCTGATACGATTTTCCTCTGTATAACTGGTGGGTTCTGTTTTTTTTTTTTTTTTTTCTTTTTATCTTTTTGGTTCAAGGTAGATTTTATTTATTCCTCTTTTTTTTTAAATTTGGAGATATAAACATGGAAATAATGCATTAATATAAAGGCGTCTATGTGAAGGGAAAAACGTTTTTTTTTGGTTTATTTTATTAAATGTTATTTATTTTTAATTTTTTTAAAATTTATTTATTTCTTTTATACAGCAGGTTCTTACTGGATATCTATTTTATACTTATGTGTGCACATGTGAATCCCAGTCTCCCAATTCATCCCACCACCACCCTCACATGGCGTTCCCCCCTTGGTGTCCATATGTTTGTTCTCTACATCTGTGTCTCTATCTCTGCCCTGCAAACCGGTTCATCTGTACCATTTTTCTAGGTTCCACATATATGCATTAACATACAATATTTGTTTTTCTCTTTCTGACTTACTTTACTCTGTATGACAGTCTCTAGATCCATCCAGGTCTCTACAAATGACCCAATTTCATTCCGATGTATGGCTGAGTAATATTCCATTGTATATATGTACCACATCTTTATCCATTCATCTCTCTATGGGCACTTAGGTTGCTTTCATTACCTGGCTATTGTAAATAGTGCTGCAATGAACATTGTGGTGAATGTGTCTTTTTGATTTATGGTTTTCTCTGGGTATATGCCCAGTAGTGGGATTGCTGGATTATATGGTAATTCTATTTTTAGTTTTTTTAAGGAACCTCCATACTGTTCTCCATAGAGACTATATCGATTTACATTCCCAGCAATAGTGGAAGACGGTTCCTTTTCTCCACACCCTCTCCAGCATTTGTTGTTTGTAGATTTTCTGATGATGCCCATTCTAACAGGTGTGACGTGATACCTCATTGTAGTTTCGATTTCCATTTCTCTAATAATTAGTGACGTTGAGCAGATTTTCATGTGCGTACTGGCCATCTCTATGTCTTCTTGGAAGAAATGTCTATTTAGATCTTCTTCCATTTTTGTATGGGGTTGTTTGTTTTATTAATATTGAGCTGCATGAGCTGTTTATATATATTGGAGATTAATCTTTTGTCCATTGATTCATTGGAAAATATGTTCTGCCATTCTGAGGGTTGTCTTTTCGTCTTGTTTGTAGTTTCCTTTGCTTTGCAAAAGCTTTTACATTTCATTAGGTCCCATCTGTTTAGTTTTCTTTTTTATTTCATTACTATAGGAGGTGGATCAAAAAAGATCTTGCGGGCCTCCCTGGTGGCGCAGTGGTTGAGAGTCCGCCTGCCGATGCAGGGGATGCGGGTTCGTGCCCCGATCCAGGAGGATCCCACATGCCGCAGAGCGGCTGGGCCCGTGAGCCATGGCCGCTGGACCTGTGCATCCGGAACCTGTGCTCCACGACGGGAGAGGCCACAACAGTGAGAGGCCCGCGTACAGCAAAAAAAAAAAAAAAAAAAAAAAAAAAAGATCTTGCTGTGATTTACGTCAGAGTATCCTTCGTAAGTTTTCCTCTCAGAGATTTATACTGTCCGGTCTTACATTAAGGTCTCTAATCCATTTTGAACATATTTTTATGTATGGTGTTGGGGAGTGTTCTAATTTCATTCTTTTACATGTAGCTGTCCATATTTCCCAGCACCAATGATTGAAGAGACTGTCTTATCTCCATTGTATAGTCTTGCCTCCTTTGTCATAGATTAGTTGACCAGAGGTGTGTAGGTTTATCCCTGGGCTTTCTTTTTTTTTTCCTTTTACACGTTTATTGGAGTATAATTGCTTTACAATGGAGTGTTAGTTTCTGCTGTATAACAAAGTGAATCATCTATACGTATACAAATATCACCAGATCCCCTCCCTCTTGCATCTCCCTCCCACATTCCATATCCCACCCCTTTATGTGGTCACAAAGCACCGAGCTGATCTCCCTGGTCGATGTGGCTGATTCTCAGTTGCTAGCGGTGTTACATTTGGTAATGTATTTATGTCCATGCCACTCTGTCACTTCGTCTCAGCTTACCCATCCCCCTTCCGGTGTCCTCAAGTCCTTTCTCTACGTCTGTGTCCTTAATCCTGTCCTGCCACTAGGTTCTTCAAAATCTTTTTTTTTTCTTCATTAGATCCCGTATATCTCTGTTAACATACAGTATTTGTTTTTCACTTTCTGACTTACTTCACTGTGTAGGACAGATTCTAAGTCCATCCACCTCAGTACAAATAACTCAGTTTTGCTTCTTTTTATGGCTGAGTAATATTCCATTGTATATATGTGCCAGATCTTCTTTATCCATTCATCTGTCAATGGACACTTAGGTTGCTTCCATGTCCAAGCTATTGTAAATAGAGCTGCAATGAACTTTTTTGTGCATAACTCTTTTTGAATTATGGTTTTCGCAAGGCAAATGCCCAGTAGTTGGATTGTTGTGTCGTATGGTACCTCTATTGTTAGTTATTTAGAGGAACCTCCGTACTGTTCTCCTTAGTGCCCATATCAATTTACATTCCCACCCACAGTGCAAGTGTGTTCCCTTTTCTCCAATAAAGGCCTCTCTAGCATTTATTGTTTTGTAGATTTTTTTGATGATTGCCACTCTGACTGCTGTGTGGTGATACCTCACGATAGTTATGATTTGCATTTCTCTAATGATTAGTGATGTTAAGCATCCTTTCATGTGTTTCTTGGTAATCTGTATATCTTCTTTGGAGAAATGTCTATTTAGGTCTTCTGGCCGTTTTTGGATTGGGTTGTTTGTTTTTGTGATATTGAGCTACATGAGGTGCTTGTAAAGTTTGGAGATTAATCCTTTGACAATTGCTTCATTTGAAAATATTTTCTCCCATTCTGAGGGTTGTTTTTGCATCTTGTTTATGTTTTCCTGTACCGTGTAAAAGCTTTTAAGTTTCATTAGGTCCCATTTGTTGATTTCTGTTTTTATTTCCATTTCTCTAGAAGGTGAGTCAAAAAGGATCTTGCTGCGATTTATGTCATAGAGTGTTCTGCCTATGGTTTCCTCTAAGTGTTTTATAGTGTCTGGCCTTATATTTAGATCTCTAATCCATTTAGAGTTTATTTTTGTGTATGGTGTTATGGAGTGTTCTAATTTCATTCTTTTATGTGTAGGGGTCCAGTTTTCCCAGCACCAATTACTGAAGAGACTGTCTTTTCTCCATTGTATATCCTTAGCTCCTTTGTCATAGATGAGATAGCCATAGGTATGTAGGTTTCTCTCTGGGCTTTCTGTCCTGTTCCATTGATCTGTGTTTATGCCAATCTACATACACTTGATTCCATCATGGAGACATATAAATACATAGGTTTCAAGATTGTTACCAGTCAGATAAATTCCTCTTCAGTGAATAGGGTGTTTTGTGTCCAGTTCATTGAGAAAGGAGTAGGTCTTGTCTATTACATATTTGGTATATGGAATGGTATCTGTGCTAATTTCAAACTCTGCTTTTACACATCACCCTACGTCACCTTTCCCCTTAAGGAGGCATAAGTGTGTTTTCTAAATGTGTAACTCTGTTCTCTTTTGAAATTCAGTTCATGTGTAGCCATGTTTACATTCCCTCTATAAGTGATATATTACAATAAGTTTCTGTTTCTTTGTGGCTCATTTCACTTAGCATTATCATACCTAAAGCCACTCATTATGCTGCTATTGGCCTTATGACATTGATTTTATGTCTGAGTGACATTCCATTGTATATAAGTACCATGACATCTATATCCATTTTTTTTTCCTTTCCTGGGATATTTAAAGTGTACCGAAGTCGAGGTTCTTGTAAACAGAGCAGCCCTAAACTTTGCGCTGGCTGTGTGTTGCGGATTTTTAGTTTTCCCAAAATACACGCCCATGAGTGGAAGTGTGCTATGCTCTGTAGCTCTGTTTTAGAAAACAACATACAGTTCTCCAGAGAGGCTGTTGGCAATTTACATCCTGTCCATCGGTGTAACCAGGCTCCCTTTTCTCCATGGCCTGTCCTGCATTTGTGGTTTTTACACTATTTGAGGATGGCCCTTTTGACTGGAGGTAAGGGACACTTCTATGTAGTGTGGATTTTCAATGCCTGATGGCTTGCTTGGCCAAAAAGGGCGTATGCATTTTTTCCCGAATATATTCAAGAAAATACACATACTCCCTTTTCTGCCAAGGGCTACATTGTTGGAGTTCTGTCGCTTTTCATGTCCTTTAAAGATGACTCCAATGTACCTCTTGAAATCTGTTTCCTTCAATTCTGCCTTGCATTCAAATCCTCTTCACGGCCTTACCTCAATATATTTCTGGATGATAGTTGTCCTTTATAACTCTGCAAGTTTGTGAATTGCTGTGCCCCTGATACCATTTTTCAAACCGCCTATTTGTGAGCTGGCTGCAATACCGCAGGATGGCTTTAGGCCCTAGTCCGGTTCCAGGGCTTCAGGCTGAGCCTTTGGTTAATGCTTCTTCCTGATGGGAAAGTAGAGTGATATGTGCCCATCCAAACACCTACAGCTAAACTCTCATTTGTTTCCCCTCTTCCTGTTCATCCTCTGCACAATTTGCAAACTGTGCATAAAAGGAGGGTAAAGGCACTGACACTCCAAGTGGGGAGATTTTTAGTAATGCAGATGGAATGGTGAAGCCGAGCACGACGAAAGGAAAAATGAGGTACCTTTTAGAAAACTTTCCCAATTACACAGTGTACCATCCACTGGGTTTCCCATGCATGTTTTAACTGTAGGAAGATTCCCTTAAACCGGGAGAGTTGGGACCACTAGAATGGGTAGCACACAGTATTGCTCTAAGTGGCGTTCTTTTGCTCACACAACCTCAGCAATCTTGTCAGCCCCAAGTGTCCAGTCTTATGTCTCATCCAGCTGTGGGTGTAAAGGTGGTCAATCCAGGTTGGATCACAGGCCCTGAACGTAATTTTTAAGATTTCTCTCTGTTTCGCGGTTTTTGCATTTTGCTTTTGAAACTTATTTTTATAAGGGGGTTTAGCTGAATTTCAGTGCTGTGTTCATGCCATTATACACACATATGCTTTCTTTATGGAGACATGAGAATACATATGTTTTAAAATTCTTACAGTCAGATATATTCCTCTGCAATGAATAGGGGATGTTGAGTCCAGTTCATTGTGTGGGGAGTAGGTGTTGTCTATTACATACATGGTTTAGGTAACGGTATCTGTGTTAATTTAAAACTGTGGTTTTATGCATCACCCCACCTCGGCTTTCCCGTTAAGCAGGCAGAAGATTGTTTTCTAAATGTGTGACTCTGTAGTGTTTGTAATCCAGTTCATGTGTAGCCATGTGTACATTCACCCTATGAGTGACAACTTATGATAAGATTTGTTACTCTGCTATCTTTCCTAACTCAGTTCATGTGTAGCCATGGTTACAGGACCTTTGTAAGTGATATATTATGATAAGTTTCTTTTTCAATGTGACTTATTTCACTTAGAATCATTGTACCTGAAACCACTCATTTTGCTGCTACTGGCCTTATGACATTGATTTCATGGTTAAGGGATATTCAATCGTACGTAAGTACCACAATTTCTTGAACCATTTTTTTTCTTTCCTGGGACATTTAAGGTGTACCCAAGTTGAGGTTCGTGTAAGCAGTGCAGCCCTAAATTTTGGGGTGGCTCTGTATTACTGATTTTCATTTTTCCAAATGTATATTCCCTAGACTGGAACTGCCATTGGCTCTGTAGCTCGGTTTTTTATTTGTTTTAGGGAACACAATGCACTCCCCCAGAGAGGCATTTAGAAATTAACATCCTGCCCATTAGCCTAACAAGACTCCCTGTTCTCCAGGGCCTGTCTTGCATTTCTGGTTTTTTCACATTTTTCGGATGTCCCTTTTGACCAGTGGGAAGTGATCGTTCTTGTAGTGCAGATTTCCATTGCCCGCTTTCTTGTTTGGCCAAAAAGGGCGTATGCGTTTTTTCTTGAATATATTCAGAAGAAAACACATACGCCCTTTTTGGCCAACTGCGTCATTGTCGAAGTTGTGCCCCTCTTCCTGTGCTTTAAACGCGATTCCAACGTACCTCTTGAAATCTGTTTCCTGCTATTCTGCCTGGCATTCAAGTCTGCCTCGTTGCCTTCCCTCAACAGATTTTTGGACGATAGTTGTCCTTTATTACTCTGCCAGTTTGTGAATTGCTGGGGCCCAGAGCTCCATTTTCCAACTCGTTTTTTGTGAGCTGTACGCAAGTCCAAAATTTTGGTTCAGGACCTATACTGGTTCCCGGTGGGTGGCTGAGACTCTGGTTAATTCTTCTTCCTGCCGGGAAATTAGAGTGACATGTGCCCGTCCAAATGCCTACCAGTAACTCTCTCATTGGTTCTCCCTCTTCCCTTCCATCCTCTGCCAAATTGGCAACCTGTGCGAACCAGGAGGTTAAAGGGGCTGTCTCTCCAAGTTGGGAGATTGATAGTAAAGCAGTCGGAAAGTCAAACCGGAGCACCAGGAGAGGGACTACTCGTTGAGTTATAGAAACCTTTTGTATTCACAGTGTGTCCATTCTCTAGGTTTCCAGTACATGTTATAGCTGTAGTAATATTCCCTTCAACATGGAGCTTTGGGACCCATGGAATGGGGGCCATGCATTTTTGCTTTAAAGGGTCTGCATTTGCTCACCCAATCTCACCAATCCTCTCAGTCCCAAGTGTCCAGCCTTATGCCACATCCAGCTGTCATTGTAGACAGGGTTTTTCCAGGTTTCATCAGAGACCCTGAAGGAAATATAAAGAATTTCCCTGTTTTTTGGTTTTGTTTTTGAAATTCCTTTCTATAGTGGGATTGAGCTGATTCTCTCTGCCATGTTTATGCCAGTCTAGACACACTTGATTCCCTTACGGAGACATATCAATACATGGGTTTTAAGATTCTTACTAGTCAGATCTATTCCTCTGCAGGAAATGTGGGGTTTTGAGTCCCTTTCACTGAGGAAGGTGTAGGTCTTGTCTATTCCACAGTTGGTTTTGGAAATGGTACCTGTGCTTATATCAAACTCTGGTTTTATGCATCACCCCACCTCTCCTTTCCCCTTAAGCAGGCATAAGAGTGTTTTCTAAATGTGAGACTCTGTTCTCTTTCCTAACTCAGTTCATGTGGAGCCATGTTTACAGGATCTTCATAAGTGATATCTTATGATAAGTTTATTTTTCTGTGTGACATATTTCACTTAGAATCATCGTACCTGAGTCCACTCACTTTGCTGCTCCTGGTCTTATGACATTGATTTCATGGCTGAGGGATATTCCATCGGACATAAATACCACAGTTTTTTGAACCATTTTTATATTTCCTGGGATATTTAAGGTGTACCCAAGTTGAGGTTCTTGTAAGCAGTGCAGCCCTAAATTTGGGGGTGGCTCTGTCTTATTGATTTTCAGTTTTCCCAATGTATATTCCCTAGACTGGAAGTGCCCTTGGCTCTGTAGCTCTGTTGTTTACTTGTTTTAGGGAACGCAATGCACTCCTCCAGTGAGGCAGTTGGCAATTTACATCCCGCCCATTAGCATAACAAGGCTCCCTGTTCTCCAGGCCTGTCTTGCCTTTCTGGTTTTTACACATTTTGTGGATGTCCCTTTTGACCGGTGGGAAGGGATACTTCTTTTTAGTGCAGATTTGCATTGCCCGCTTGCTTGTTTGGCCAAAAAGGGCGTATGCGTTTTCTCCTGAATATATTCAGGAGAAAACGCATACGCCCTTTTTGGCCAACTGCTTCATTGTCGAAGTTGTGCCCCTCTTCCTGTGCTTTCAACGCGATTCCAACGTACCTCTTGAAATCTGTTTCCTGCTATTCTGCCTCGCATTCAAGTCCGCTTCGCTGCCTTCCCTCAACAGATTTTTGGACGATAGTTGTCCTTTTTTACTCTGCCAGTTTGTGAATTGCTGTGGCCCTGAGCTCCATTTTCCAACTCGTTTTTTGTGAGCTCTACGCAAGTCCAAAATTTTGGTTCAGGACCTATACTGCTTCCCGGTGGGTGGCTGAGACTCTGGTTAATTCTTCTTCCTGCCGGGAAATTAGAGTGACATGTGCCCGTCCAAATGCCTACCAGTAACTCTCTCATTGGTTCTCCCTCTTCCCTTCCATCCTCTGCCAAATTGAAAACCTTTGCGAACCAGGAGGTTAAAGGGGCTGTCTCTCCAAGTTGGGAGATTGATAGTAAAGCAGTTGGAAAGTCAAACCGGAGCACCGGGAGAGGGACTACTCGTTGAGTTTTAGAAACCTTTTGTATTCACAGTGTGTCCATTCTCTAGGTTTCCCGTACATGTTACAGCTGTAGTAATATTCCCTTCAACATGGAGCTTTGGGACCCATGGAATGGGGGCCATGCATTTTTGCTTTAAAGGGTCTGCATTTGCTCACCCAATCTCACCAATCCTCTCAGTCCCAAGTGTCCAGCCTTATGCCACATCCAGCTGTCATTGTAGACAGGGTTTTTCCAGGTTTCATCAGAGACCCTGAAGGAAATGTAAAGAATTTCCCTGTTTTTTGGTTTTGTTTTTGAAATTCCTTTCTATAGTGGGATTGAGCTGATTCTCTCTGCCATGTTTATGCCAGTCTAGACACACTTGATTCCCTTACGGAGACATATCAATACATGGGTTTTAAGATTCTTACTAGTCAGATCTATTCCTCTGCAGGAAATGTGGGGTTTTGAGTCCCTTTCACTGAGGAAGGTGGAGGTCTTGTCTATTCCACAGTTGGTTTTGGAAATGGTACCTGTGCTTATATCAAACTCTGATTTTATGCATCTCCCCACCTCTCCTTTCCCCTTAAGCTGGCATAAGAGTGTTTTCTAAATGTGAGACTCTGTTCTCTTTCCTAACACAGTTCATGTGGAGCCATGTTTACAGGATCTTCATAAGTGATATCTTATGATAAGTTTATTTTTCTGTGTGACATATTTCACTTAGAATCATCGTACCTGAGTCCACTCACTTTGCTGCTCCTGGTCTTATGACATTGATTTCATGGCTGAGGGATATTCCATCGGACATAAATACCACAGTTTTTTGAACCATTTTTATATTTCCTGGGATATTTAAGGTGTACCCAAGTTGAGGTTCTTGTAAGCAGTGCAGCCCTAAATTTGGGGGTGGCTCTGTCTTATTGATTTTCAGTTTTCCCAATGTATATTCCCTAGACTGGAAGTGCCCTTGGCTCTGTAGCTCTGTTGTTTACTTGTTTTAGGGAACGCAATGCACTCCTCCAGTGAGGCAGTTGGCAATTTACATCCCGCCCATTAGCATAACAAGGCTCCCTGTTCTCCAGGCCTGTCTTGCCTTTCTGGTTTTTACACATTTTGTGGATGTCCCTTTTGACCGGTGGGAAGGGATACTTCTTTTTAGTGCAGATTTGCATTGCCCGCTTGCTTGTTTGGCCAAAAAGGGCGTATGTGTTTTCTCCTGAATATATTCAGGAGAAAACGCATACGCCCTTTTTGGCCAACTGCTTCATTGTCGAAGTTGTGCCCCTCTTCCTGTGCTTTCAACGCGATTCCAACGTACCTCTTGAAATCTGTTTCCTGCTATTCTGCCTCGCATTCAAGTCCGCTTCGCTGCCTTCCCTCAACAGATTTTTGGACGATAGTTGTCCTTTTTTACTCTGCCAGTTTGTGAATTGCTGTGGCCCTGAGCTCCATTTTCCAACTCGTTTTTTGTGAGCTGTACGCAAGTCCAAAATTTTGGTTCAGGACCTATACTGCTTCCCGGTGGGTGGCTGAGACTCTGGTTAATTCTTCTTCCTGCTGGGAAATTAGAGTGACATGTGCCCGTCCAAATGCCTACCAGTAACTCTCTCATTGGTTCTCCCTCTTCCCTTCCATCCTCTGCCAAATTGGCAACCTGTGCGAACCAGGAGGTTAAAGGGGCTGTCTCTCCAAGTTGGGAGATTGATAGTAAAGCAGTTGGAAAGTCAAACCGGAGCACCAGGAGAGGGACTACTCGTTGAGTTTAGAAACCTTTTGTATTCACAGTGTGTCCATTCTCTAGGTTTCCCGTACATGTTATAGCTGTAGTAATATACCCTTCAACATGGAGAGTTGGGAACCATGGAATGGGGGCCTTGCATTTTTGCTTTAAAGGGTCTGCATTTGCTCACCCAATCTCACCAATCCTCTCAGTCCCAAGTGTCCGGCCTTATGCCACATACACCTGTCATTGTAGATAGGGTCATTCCAGGTTTCATCAGAGACCCTGAGGGAAATGTAAAGAATTTCCCTGTTTTTTGGTTTTGTTTTTGAAATTCCTTTTTATAGTGGGTTTGAGCTGATTCTCTCTGCCATGTTTATGCCAGTCTAGACACACTTGATTCCCTTACAGAGACATATCAATACATAGGTTTTAAGATTCTTACTAGTCAGATCTATTCCTCTGCGGGAAATATGGGGTTTTGAGTCCCTTTCACTGAGGAAGGTGTAGGTCTTGTCTATTCCACAGTTGGTTATAGAAATGGTACCTGTGCTTATAACAAACTCTGGTTTTATGCATCACCCCACCTCTCCTTTCCGCTTAAGCAGGCATAAGAGTGTTTTCGAAATGTGAGACTCTGTTCTCTTTCCTAACTCAGTTCATGTGGAGCCATGTTTACAGGATCTTCATAACTGATATCTTATGATAAATTTCTTTTTCTGTGTGACTTATTTCACTTAGCATCATCGTACCTGAATCCACTCACTTTGCTGCTTCTGGTCTTATGACATTGATTTCATGGCTGAGGGATATACCATCGTACGAAAGTAAAACAATTTTTTGAACCATTTTTATATTTCCTGGGATATTTAAGGTGTACCCAAGTTGAGGTTCTTGTAAGCAGTGCAGCCTTAAATTTGGGGGTGGCTCTGCCTTATTGATTTTCAGTTCTCCGAAGGTATATTCCCTAAACTGGAAGTGCACTTGTCTCTGTAGCTCAGTTTTTTACTTGTTTTAGGGAACACAATGCACTCCTCCAGTGAGGCAGTTGGATATTTACATCCCGCCCATCAGCATAACAAGGCTGCCTGTTCTCCAGGGCCTGTCTTGCCTTTCTGGTTTTTACACATTTTGTGGATGTCCCTTTTGACCGGTGGGAAGTGATACGTCTATGTAGTGCAGATTTGCATTGCCCGCTTGCTTTCTTGGCCAAAAACGTTGTATGCGTTTTCTCCTGAATATTTTCAGGAGAAAACCCTTACGCCCTTTTTGCCCAAGTGCATCATTCTCGAAGTTGTGCCCCTCTTCCTGTGCTTTACAGGCAATTCCAACGTACCTCTTGAAATCTGTTTCCTGCCATTCTGCCTCGCTTTCGAGTCCGCCTAGTTGCCTTCCCTCAACAGATTTTTGGACGATAGTTTTCCTTTATTACTGTGCCAGTTTGTGAATTGCTGTGCCCCTGAGCTCCATTTTTCATCTCGTTTTTTGTGAGCTGAACGCAAGTCCAAACTTTTGGTTCAGAAACTGTACTGGTTCCCGGTGGGTGGCTGAGACTTTGGTTAATTCTTCTTCCTGCCGGGAAATTAGAGTGAAATGTGCCCGTCCAAATGCCTAACAGCTAGGCTCTCATTGGTGCTCCCTCTTCCCTTCCATCCTCTGCCAAATTGGCAACCTGTGCGAACAAGGAGGTTAAAGGGGCTGTCTCTCCAAGTTGGGAGATTGATAGTAAAGCCGTTGGAAAGCCAAACCGAAGCACAAGGAGAGGGACAATTCGTTGAGTTTTAGAAACCTTTCGTATTCACAGTGTGTCCATTCTCTAGGTTTCCCGTACATGTTATAGCTGTAGTGATATTCCCTTCAACTTGGAGAGTTGTGAACCATCGAATGGGGGCCATGCATTATTGCTTTAAAGTGTCTGCGTTTGCTCACCCAATCTCACCAATCCTCTCAGTCCCAAGTGTCCAGCCTTATGCCACATCCAGGTGTCATTGTAGATATGGTCATTCCAGGTTTCATCATAGACCCTGAAGGAATTGTAAAGTATTTCCCTGTTTTTTAATTTCTTTTTGAAATTCCTTTCTATTGTGTGTTTAAGCAGATTCTCGCAGCCATGTTTATGCCAGTCTAGACGCACTTGATTCCCTAATGGTGACATATCAATACATAGGTTTTAAGATTCTTACTAGTGAGATGTATTCCTCTTCGGGAAATATGGGTTTTTGAGTCCCTTTCACTGTGAAAGGTGTAGGTCTTGTCTATTCCATAGTTGGTTTTTGGAACGGTACCTGGGCTTATATCAAACTCTGGTTTTATGCATCACCCCACATCTCCTTCCCCCTTAAGCAGGCATAAGAGTGTTTTCTCGATGTGAGACTCTGTTCTCCATCCTAACCCAGTTCATGTATACCATGTTTACAAGATCTTCATAAGTTATATCTTATGATAAGTTTCTTTTTCTGTGTGATTTATTTCACTTAGAATCATCATACGTGAATCCACTCACTTTGCTGCTACTGGTGTTATGACATTGATTTCATGGCTGAGGGATATTCCATAGTACGTAAGTAGCACAATTTTTTGAACGAATTTTATATTTCCTGGGATATTTAAGGTGTACCCAAGTTGAGGCTCTTGTAAGCAGTGCAGCCCTGAATTTGGGCATGGCTGTGAAATATTGATTTTCAGTTTTCCCAAGGTATATTCCGTAGACTGGAAATGTCCTTGGCTCTATAGCTCTGTTGTTTACTTCTTTTAGGGAACACAATGCACTCCTCCAGTGAGGCAGCTGGCAATTTACATCCCGCCCAACAGCAAACCAAGGCTCCTGTTCCCCAGTGCCTGTCTTGCCTTTCCGGTTTTTACACATTTTTGGATGTCCCTTTTGACCGGTGGGAAGAGATACTGCTTTGTAGTGCAGATTTGCATTGCCCGCTTGCTTGCTTAGCCAAAAAGGGCGTATGCGTTTTCTCCTGAATATATTCAAAAGAAAATGCATACGCATTTTTTGGCCAAGTGCATCATTGTCGAAGTTGTGCCCCTCTTCCTGTGCTTTAAAGGCGATTCCAACGTACCTCTTGAAATCTGTTTCCTGCTCTTCTGCCTGGCATTCAAGTCTGCCTCGTAGCCTTCCCTCAACAGATTTTTGGACGATAGTTGTCCTTTATTACTCTGCCAGTTTGTGAATTGCTGTGCCCCTGAGCTCCATTTTTCAACTCGTTTTTTGTGAGCTGTACGCAAGTCCAAAATTTTGGTTCAGGAACTATACTGGTTCCCGGTGGATGGCTGAGCCTCTGGTTAATTCTTTTTCCTGCCGGGAAATTAGAGTGACATGTGCCCGTCCAAATGCCTAACAGTAACTCTCTCATTGGTTCTCCCTCTTCCCTTCCATCCTCTGCCAAATTGGCAACCTGTGCGAACCAGGAGGTTAAAGGGGCTGTCTCTCCAAGTTGGGAGATTGATAGTGAAGCAGTTGGAAAGTCAAAACGGAGCACCAGGAGAGGGACTACGCGTTGAGTTTTAGAAACCTTTTGTATTCACAGTGTGTCCATTCTCTAGGTTTCCCATACATGTTATAGCTGTAGTAATATTCCCTTCAACCTGGAGAGTTGAGACCCATGGAATGGGGGCCATGCATTTTTGCTTTAAAGGGTCTGCATTTGCTCACCCAATCTCACCAATCCTCTCAGTCCCAAGTGTCCAGCCTTATGCCACATCCCGCTGTCATTCTAGATAGGGTCATTCCAGGTTTCATCAGAGACCCTGAAGGAAATGTAAAGAATTTCCCTTTTTTTTGGTTTTGTTTTTGAAATTCTTTTATACTGGGTTTGAGCTGATTCTCGCTGCCATGTTTATGCCAGTCTAGACACACTTGATTCCCTTACAGAGACATATCAATACATAGGTTTTAAGATTCTTACTAGTCAGATCTATTCCTCTGCGGGAAATATGGGGTTTTGAGTCCCTTTCACTGAGGAAGGTGTAGGTCTTGTCTATTCCACAGTTGGTTTTAGAAATGGTACCTGTGCTTATATCAAACTCTGGTTTTATGCATCACCCCACCTCTCCTTTCCCCTTCAGCAGGCATAAGAGTGTTTTCTAAATGTGAGACTCTGTTCTCTTTCCTAACTCAGTTCATGTGTAGCCATGTTTACAGGATCTTCATAAGTGATATCTTATGATAAGTTTCTTTTTCTGTGTGACTTATTTCACTTAGAATCATCGTACCTGAATCCACTAACGTTGCTGCTCCTGGTCTTATGACATTGATTTCATGGCTGAGGGATATTCCATCGGACATAAATAACGCAGTTTTTTGAACCATTTTTATATTTCCTGGGATATTTAAGGTGTACCCAAGTTGAGGTTCTTGTAAGCAGTGCAGCCCTAAATATGGGGGTGGCTCTGTCTTATTGATTTTCAGTTTTCCCAATGTATATTCCCTAGACTGGAAGTGCCCTTGGCTCTGTAGCTCTGTTGTTTACTTGTTTTAGGGAACGCAATGTACTCCTCCAGTGAGGCAGTTGGCAATTTACATCCCGCCCATCAGCATAACAAGGCTCCCTGTTCTCCAGGGCCTGTCTTGCCTTTTTGGTTTTTACACATTTTGTGGATGTCCCTTTTGACCGGTGGGAATGGATACTTCATTGTAGTGCAGATTTGCATTGCCCGCTTGCTTGTTTGGCCAAAAAGGGCGTATGCGTTTTCTCCTGAATATATTCAGGGGAAAACGCATACGCCCTTTTTGGCCAACTGCGTCATTGTCGAAGTTGTGCCCCTCTTCCTGTGCTTTAAAGGCGATTCCAACGTACCTCTTGAAATCTGTTTCCTGCTATTCTGCCTGGCTTTCAAGTCTGCCTCGTTGCCTTCCCTCAACAGATTTTTGGACGATAGTTGTCCTTTATTACTCTGCCAGTTTGTGAATTGCTCTGGCCCTGAGCTCCATTTTCCAACTAGTTTTTTGTGAGCTGTACGCAAGTCCAAAATTTTGGTTCAGGACCTATACTGGTTTCCGGTGGGTGGGTGAGACTCTGGTTAATTCTACTTCCTGCCCGGAAATTAGAGTGACATGTGCCCGTCCAAATGCCTAACAGTATCTCTCTCATTGGTTCTCCATCTTCCCTTCCATCCTCTGCCAAATTGGCAACCTGTGCGAACCAGGAGTTTAAAGGGGCTGTCTCTCCAAGTTGGGAGATTGATAGTAAAGCAGTTGGAAAGTCAAACCGGAGCACCAGGATAGGGACTACTCGTTGAGTTTTAGAAACCTTTTGTATTCACAGTGTGTCCATTCTCTAGGGTTCCCGTACATGTTATAGCTGTAGTAATATTCCCTGCAACTTGGAGAGTTGGGACCCATGGAATGGGGGCCATGCATTTTTGCTTTAAAGGGTCTGCATTTGCTCACCCAATCTCACCAATCCTCTCAGTCCCAAGTGTCCAGCCTTATGCCACATCCAGCTGTCATTGTAGTCAGGGTTTTTCCAGTATTCATCAGAGACCCTGAAGGAAATGTAAAGAATTTCCCTGTTTTTTGTGTTTGTTTTTGAAATTCTTTTTAGAGTGGGTTTGAGCCGATTCTCGCTGCCATGTTTATGCCAGTCTAGACACACTTGATTCCCTTACAGAGACATATCAATACATAGGTTTTAAGATTCTTACTAGTCAGATCTATTCCTCTGCGGGAAATATGGGGTTTTGAGTCCCTTTCACTGAGGAAGGTGTAGGTCTTGTCTATTCCACAGTTGGTTTTGGAAATGGTACCTGTGCTTATATCAAACTCTGGTTTTATGCATCACCCCACCTCTCCTTTCCCCTTAAGCAGGCATAAGAGTGTTTTCTAAATGTGAGACTCTGTTCTCTTTCCTAACTCAGTTCATGTGTAGCCATGTTTACAGGATCTTCATAAGTGATATCTTATGATAAGTTTCTTTTTCTGTGTGACTTATTTCACTTAGAATCATCGTACCTGAATCCACTCACTTTGCTGCTCCTGGTCTTATGACATTGATTTCATGGCTGAGGGATATTCCATCGGACATAAGTACCACAGTTTTTTGAACCATTTTTATATTTCCTGGGATATTTAAGGTTTACCCAAGTTGAGGTTCTTGTAAGCAGTGCAGCCCTAAATTTGGTGGTGGCTCTGTCTTATTGATTTTCAGTTTTCCCAAGGTATATTCTCTAGACTGGGCGTGCCCTTGGCTCTGTAGCTCTGTTGTTTACTTGTTTTAGGGAACGCAATGCACTCCTCCAATGAGGCAGTTGGCAATTTACATCCCGCCCATCAGCATAACAAGGCTCCCTGTTCTCCAGGGCCTGTCTTGCCTTTCTGGTTTTTACACATTTTGTGGATGTCCCTTTTGACCGGTGGGAAGTGATACTTCTTTGTAGTGCAGATTTGCATTGCCCCCTTGCTTGTTTGGCCAAAAAGGGCGTATGCGTTTCCTCCTGAATATATTCAGGAGAAAACGCATACGCCCTATTTGGCCAACTGCGTCATTGTCGAAGTTGTGCCCCTCTTCCTGTGCTTTAAAGGCGATTCCAACGTACCTCTTGAAATCTGTTTCCTGCTCTTCTGCCTGGCATTCAAGTCTGCCTCGTTGCCTTCCCTCAACAGATTTTTGGACGATAGTTGTCCTTTATTAATCTGCCAGTTTGTGAATTGCTGTGCCCCTGAGCTCCATTTTTCAACTCGTTTTTTGTGAGCTGTACGCAAGTCCGAAATTTTGGTTCAGGAACTCTACTGGTTCCCGGTGGATGGCTGAGCCTCTGGTTAATTCTTCTTCCTGCCGGGAAATTAGAGTGACATGTGCCCGTCCAAATGCCTAACAGTAACTCTCTCATTGGTTCTCCCTCTTCCCTTCCATCCTCTGCCAAATTGGCAACCTGTGCGAACCAGGAGGTTAAAGGGGCTGTCTCTCCAAGTTGGGAGATTGATAGTAAAGCAGTTGGAAAGTCAAACCGGAGCACCAGGAGAGGGACTACGCGTTGAGTTTTAGAATCCTTTTGTATTCACTGTGTGTCCATTCTCTAGGTTTCCCATACATGTTACAGCTGTAGTAATATTCCCTTCAACCTGGAGAGTTGGGACCCATGGAATGGGGGCCATGCATTTTTGCTTTAAAGGGTCTGCATTTGCTCACCCAATCTCACCAATCCTCTCAGTCCCAAGTGTCCAGCCTTATGCCACATCCCGCTGTCATTCTAGATAGGGTCATTCCAGGTTTCATCAGAGACCCTGAAGGAAATGTAAAGAATTTCCCTGTTTTTTGGTTTTGTTTTTGAAATTCCTTTTTATAGTGGGTTTGAGCTGATTCTCGCTGCCATGTTTATGCCAGTCTAGACACACTTGATTCCCTTACAGAGACATATCAATACATAGGTTTTAAGATTCTTACTAGTCAGACCTATTCCTCTGCGGGAAATATGGGGTTTTGAGTCACTTTCACTGAGGAAGGTGTAGGTCTTGTCTATTCCACAGTTGGTTTTAGAAATGGTACCTGTGCTTATATCAAACTCTGGTTTTATGCATCACCCCACCTCTCCTTTCCCCTTAAGCAGGCATAAGAGTGTTTTATAAATGTGAGACTCTGTTCTCTTTCCTAACTCCGTTCATGTGTAGCCATGTTTACAGGATCTTCATAAGTGATATCTTATGATAAGTTTCTTTTTCTGTGTGACTTATTTCACTTAGAATCATCGTACCTGAATCCACTAACGTTGCTGCTCCTGGTCTTATGACATTGATTTCATGGCTGAGGGATATTCCATCGGACATAAATAACGCAGTTTTTTGAACCATTTTTATATTTCCTGGGATATTTAAGGTGTACCCAAGTTGAGGTTCTTGTAAGCAGTGCAGCCCTAAATATGGGGGTGGCTCTGTCTTATTGATTTTCAGTTTTCCCAATGTATATTCCCTAGACTGGAAGTGCCCTTGGCTCTGTAGCTCTGTTGTTTACTTGTTTTAGGGAACGCAATGTACTCCTCCAGTGAGGCAGTTGGCAATTTACATCCCGCCCATCAGCATAACAAGGCTCCCTGTTCTCCAGGGCCTGTCTTGCCTTTTTGGTTTTTACACATTTTGTGGATGTCCCTTTTGACCGGTGGGAATGGATACTTCTTTGTAGTGCAGATTTGCATTGCCCGCTTGCTTGTTTGGCCAAAAAGGGCGTATGCGTTTTCTCCTGAATATATTCAGGGGAAAACGCATACGCCCTTTTTGGCCAACTGCGTCATTGTCGAAGTTGTGCCCCTCTTCCTGTGCTTTAAAGGCGATTCCAACGTACCTCTTGAAATCTGTTTCCTGCTATTCTGCCTGGCTTTCAAGTCTGCCTCGTTGCCTTCCCTCAACAGATTTTTGGACGATAGTTGTCCTTTATTACTCTGCCAGTTTGTGAATTGCTGTGGCCCTGAGCTCCATTTTCCAACTAGTTTTTTGTGAGCTGTACGCAAGTCCAAAATTTTGGTTCAGGACCTATACTGGTTTCCGGTGGGTGGTTGAGACTCTGGTTAATTCTACTTCCTGCCCGGAAATTAGAGTGACATGTGCCCGTCCAAATGCCTAACAGTATCTCTCTCATTGGTTCTCCATCTTCCCTTCCATCCTCTGCCAAATTGGCAACCTGTGCGAACCAGGAGTTTAAAGGGGCTGTCTCTCCAAGTTGGGAGATTGATAGTAAAGCAGTTGGAAAGTCAAACCGGAGCACCAGGATAGGGACTACTCGTTGAGTTTTAGAAACCTTTTGTATTCACAGTGTGTCCATTCTCTAGGGTTCCCGTACATGTTATAGCTGTAGTAATATTCCCTTCAACTTGGAGAGTTGGGACCCATGGAATGGGGGCCATGCATTTTTGCTTTAAAGGGTCTGCATTTGCTCACCCAATCTCACCAAACCTCTCAGTCCCAAGTGTCCAGCCTTATGCCACATCCAGCTGTCATTGTAGTCAGGGTTTTTCCAGTATTCATCAGAGACCCTGAAGGAAAAGTAAAGAATTTCCCTGTTTTTTGTGTTTGTTTTTGAAATTCTTTTTAGAGTGGGTTTGAGCCGATTCTCGCTGCCATGTTTATGCCAGTCTAGACACACTTGATTCCCTTACAGAGACATATCAATACATAGGTTTTAAGATTCTTACTAGTCAGATCTATTCCTCTGCGGGAAATATGGGGTTTTGAGTCCCTTTCACTGAGGAAGGTGTAGGTCTTGTCTATTCCACAGTTGGTTTTAGAAATGGTACCTGTGCTTATATCAAACTCTGGTTTTATGCATCACCCCACCTCTCCTTTCCCCTTCAGCAGGCATAAGAGTGTTTTCTAAATGTGAGACTCTGTTCTCTTTCCTAACTCAGTTCATGTGTAGCCATGTTTACAGGATCTTCATAAGTGATATCTTATGATAAGTTTCTTTTTCTGTGTGACTTATTTCACTTAGAATCATCGTACCTGAATCCACTCACTTTGCTGCTCCTGGTCTTATGACATTGATTTCATGGCTGAGGGATATTCCATCGGACATAAGTACCACAGTTTTTTGAACCATTTTTATATTTCCTGGGATATTTAAGGTTTACCCAAGTTGAGGTTCTTGTAAGCAGTGCAGCCCTAAATTTGGTGGTGGCTCTGTCTTATTGATTTTCAGTTTTCCCAAGGTATATTCTCTAGACTGGGCGTGCCCTTGGCTCTGTAGCTCTGTTGTTTACTTGTTTTAGGGAACGCAATGCACTCCTCCAGTGAGGCAGTTGGCAATTTACATCCCGCCCATCAGCATAACAAGGCTCCCTGTTCTCCAGGGCCTGTCTTGCCTTTCTGGTTTTTACACATTTTGTGGATGTCCCTTTTGACCGGTGGGAAGTGATACTTCTTTGTAGTGCAGATTTGCATTGCCCGCTTGCTTGTTTGGCCAAAAAGGGCGTATGCGTTTCCTCCTGAATATATTCAGGAGAAAACGCATACGCCCTATTTGGCCAACTGCGTCATTGTCGAAGTTGTGCCCCACTTCCTGTGCTTTAATGGCGATTCCAACGTACCTCTTGAAATCTGTTTCCTGCTATTCTGCCTGGCTTTCAAGTCTGCCTCGTTGCCTTCCCTCAACAGATTTTTGGACGATAGTTGTCCTTTATTACTCTGCCAGTTTGTGAATTGCTGTGGCCCTGAGCTCCATTTTCCAACTCGTTTTTGTGAGCTGTACGCAAGTCCAAAATTTTGGTTCAGGACCTATACTGGTTCCCGGTGGGTGGCTGAGACTCTGGTTAATTCTTCTTCCTCCCGGGAAATTAGAGTGACATGTGCCCGTCCAAATGCCTAACAGTAACTCTCTCATTGGTTCTCCCTCTTCCCTTCCATCCTCTGCCAAATTGGCAACCTGTGAGAACCAGGAGGTTAAAGGGACTGTCTCTCCAAGTTGGGAGATTAATAGTAAAGGAGTTGGAAATACAAACCGGAGCACCAGGAGAGGGACTACGCGTTGAGGTTTTAGAAACCTTTTGTATTCACAGTGTGTCCATTCTCTAGGTTTCCCGTACATGTTATAGCTGTAGTAATATTCCCTTCAACATGGAGAGTTGGGACCCATGGAATGGGGGCCATGAATTTTTGCTTTAAAGGATCTGCATTTGCTCACCCAATCTCACCAATCCTCTCAGTCCCAAGTGTCCAGCCTTACGCCACATCCAGCTGTCATTGTAGACAGGGTTTTTCCAGGTTTCATCAGAGACCCTGAAGGAAATGTAAAGAATTTCCCTGTTTTTTGGTTTTTTTTTTTGAAATTCCTTTTTATAGTGGGTTGGAGCTGATTCTCTCTGCCATGTTTATGCCAGTCTAGACACACTTGATTCCCTTACAGAAACATAACAATACATAGGTTTTAAGATTCTTAGTAGTCAGATCTATTCCTCTGCGGGAAATATGGGGTTTTGAGTCCCTTTCACTGAGGAAGGTGTAGGTCTTGTCTATTCCACAGTTGGTTTTGGAAATGGTACCTGTGCTTATATCAAACTCTGGTTTTATGCATCACCCCACCTCTCCTTTCCCCTTCAGCAGGCATAAGAGTGTTTTCTAAATGTGAGACTCTGTTCTCTTTCCTAACTCATTTCATGTGTAGCCAGGTTTACAGGATCTTCAAAAGTGATATCATATGATAAGTTTCTTTTTCTGTGTGACTTATTTCACTTAGAATCATCGTACCTGAATCCACTCACTTTGCTGCTCTTGGTCTTATGACATTGATTTCATGGCTGAGGGATATTCCATCGTACATAAATACCACAGTTTTTTGAACCATTTTTATATTTCCTGGGATATTTAAGGTGTACCCAAGTTGAGGTTCTTGTAAGCAGTGCAGCCCTAAATTTGGGGGTGGCTGTGTCTTATTGATTTTCAGTTTTCCCAATGTATATTCCCTAGACTGGAAGTGCCCTTGGCTCTGTAGCTCTGTTGTTTACTTGTTTTAGGGAACGCAATGCACTCCTCCAGTGAGGCAGTTGGCAATTTACATCCCGCCCATCAGCATAACAAGGCTCCCTGTTCTCCAGGGCCTGACTTGCCTTTCTGGTTTTTACACATTTTGTGGATGTCCCTTTTGAGCGGTGGGAAGTGATACTTCTTTGTAGTGCAGATTTGCATTGCCCGCTTGCTTGTTTGGCCAAAAAGGGCATATGCGTTTTCTCCTGAATATATTCAGGAGAAAACGCATACGCCCTTTTTGGCCAACTGCGTCATTGTCGAAGTTGTGCCCCTCTTCCTGTGCTTTAAAGGCGATTCCAACATACCTCTTGAAATCTGTTTCCTGCTATTCTGCCTGGCTTTCAAGTCTGCCTCATTGCCTTCCCTAAACAGATTTTTGGACGAGAGTTGTCCTTTATTACTCTGCCAGTTTGTGAATTGCTGTGGCCCTGAACTCCATTTTCCAACTCGTTTTTGTGAGCTGTACGCAAGTCCAAAATTTTGGTTCAGGACCTATACTGGTTCCTGGTGGGTGGCTGAGACTCTGGTTAATTCTTCATCCTGCCGGGAAATTAGAGTGACATGTGCCCGTCCAAATGCCTAACAGTAACTCTCTCATTGGTTCTCCCTCTTCCCTTCCATCCTCTGCCAAATTGACAACATGTGCGAACCAGGAAGTTAAAGGGGCTGTCTCTCCAAGTTGGGAGATTGATAGTAAAGCAGTTGGAAAGTCAAACCGGAGCACCAGGAGAGGGACTACTCGTTGAGTTTTAGAAACCTTTTGTATTCACAGTGTGTCCATTCTCTAGGTTTCCCGTATATGTTATAGCTGTAGTAATATTCCCTTCAACATGGAGAGTTGGGACCCATGGAATGGGGGCCATGCATGTTTGCTTTAATGGGTCTGCATTTGCTCACCCAATCTCACCAATCCTCTCAGTCCCAAGTGTCCAGCCTTATGCCACATCCAGCTGTCATTGTATACAGGGTTTTTACAGGTTTCATCAGAGACCCTGAAGGAAATGTAAAGAATTTCCCTGTTTTTTGGTTTTGTATTTGAAATTCCTTTTTATAGTGGGTTTGAGCTGATTCTCTCTGCCAAGTTTATGCCAGTCTAGACACACTTGATTCCCTTACAGAGACATATCAATACATAGGTTTTAAGATTCTTACTAGTCCGATCTATTCCTCTGCGGGAAATATGGGGTTTTGAGTCCCTTTCACTGAGGAAGGTGTAGGTCTTGTCTATTCCACAGTTGGTTTTGGAAATGGTACCTGTGCTTATATCAAACTCTGGTTTTATGCATCTCCCCACCTCTCTTTTCCCCTTAAGCAGGCATAAGAGTGTTTTCTAAATGTGAGACTCTGTTCTCTTTCCTAACTCAGTTCATGTGTAGCCAGGTTTACAGTATCTTCATAAGTGATATCTTATGATAAGTTTCTTTTTCTGTGTGATTTATTTCACTTAGAATCATCGTACCTGAATCCACTCACTTTGCTGCTCCTGGTCTTATGACATTGATTTCATGGCTGAGGGATATTCCATCAGACATAAATACCACAGTTTTTTGAACCATTTTTATATTTCCTGGGATATTTAAGGTGTACCCAAGTTGAAGTTCTTGTAAGCAGTGCAGCCCTAAATTTGGGGGTGGCTCTGTCTTATTGATTTTCAGTTTTCCCAATGTATATTCCCTAGCCTGGAAGTGCCCTTGGCTCTGTAGCTCTGTTGTTTACTTGTTTTAGGGAACGCAATGCACTCCTCCAGTGAGGCAGTTGGCAATTTACATCCCGCCCATCAGCATAAAAAGGCTCCCTGTTCTCCAGGGCCTGTCTTGCCTTTCTGGTTTTTACACATTTTGTGGATGTCCCTTTTGACCGGTGGGAAGTGATACTTCTTTGTAGTGCAGATTTGCATTGCCCGCTTGCTTGTTTGGCCAAAAAGGGCGTATGCGTTTTCTCCTGAATATATTCAGGAGAAAACGCATACGCCCTTTTTGGCCAACTGCGTCATTGCCGAAGTTGTGCCCCTCTTCCTGTGCTTTAAAGGCGATTGCAACGTACCTCTTGAAATCTGTTTCCTGCTATTCTGCCTGGCTTTCAAGTCTGCCTCGTTGCCTTCCCTCAAAAGATTTTTGGACGATAGTTGTCCTTTATTACTCTGCCAGTTTGTGAATTGCTGTGGCCCTGAGCTCCATTTTCCAACTCGTATATGTGAGCTGTACGCAAGTATAAAATTTTGGTTCAGGACCTATACTGGTTCCCGGTGGGTGGCTGATAATCTGGTTAATTCTTCTTCCTGCCGGGAAATTAGAGTGACATGTGCCCGTCCAAATGCCTAACAGTAACTCTCTCATTGGTTCTCCCTCTTCCCTTCCATCCTCTGCCAAATTGGCAGCCTGTGCGAACCAGGAGGTTAAAGGGGCTGTCTCTCCAAGTTGGGAGATTGATAGTGAAGCAGTTGGAAAGTCAAACCGGATCACCAGGAGAGGGACTACTCGTTGAGTTTTAGAAACCTTTTGTATTCACAGTGTGTCCATTCTCTAGGTTTCCCGTACATGTTATAGCTGTAGTAATATTCCCTTCAACATGGAGAGTTGGGATCCATGGAATGGGGGCCATGCATTTTTGCTTTAAAGGGTCTGCATGTGCTCACCCAATCTCACCAATCCTCTCAGTCCCAAGTGTCCAGCCTTATGCCACATCCAGCTGTCATTGTAGATAGGGTCTTTCCAGGTTTCATCAGAGACCCTGAAGGAAATGTAAAGAATTTCCCTGTTTTATGGTTTTGTTTTTGAAATTCCTTTTTATAGTGGGTTTGAGCTGATTCTCGCTGCCATGTTTATGCCAGTCTAGACACACTTGAGTCCCTTACAGAGACATATCAATACATAGGTTTTAAGATTCTTAAGAGTCAGATCTATTCCTCTGCGGGAAATATGGGGTTTTGAGTCCCTTTCACTGAGGAAGGTGTAGGTCTTGTCTATTCCACAGTTGGTTTTGGAAATGGTACCTGTGCTTATATCAAACTCTGGTTTTATGAATCACCCCACCTCTCCTTTCCCCTTAAGCAGGCATAAGAGTGTTTTCTAAATGTGAGACTCTGGTCTCTTTCCTAACTCAGTTCATGTGTAGCCATGTTTACAGGATCTTCATAAGTCATATCTTATGATAAGTTTCTTTTTCTGTGTGACTTATTTCACTTAGAATCATCGTACCTGAATCCACTCACTTTGCTGCTCCTGGTCTTATGACATTGATTTCATGGCTGAGGGATATTCCATCGTAAATAAATACCACAGGTTTTTGAACCATTTTTATATTTCCTGGGATATTGAAGGTGTACCCAAGTTGAGGTTCTTGAAAGCAGTGCAGCCCTAAATATTGGGGTGGCTCTGTCTTATTGATTTTCAGTTTTCCCAATGTATATTCCCTAGACTGGAAGTGCCCTTGGCTCTGTAGCTCTGTTGTTTACTTGTTTTAGGGAATGCAATGCACTCCTCCAATGAGGCAGTTGGCAATTTACATCCCGCCCATCAGCATAACAAGGCTCCCTGTTCTCCAGGGCCTGCCTTGCCTTTCTGGTTTTTACACATTTTGTGGATGTCCCTTTTGAGCGGTGGGAAGTGATACTTCTTTGTAGTGCAGATTTGCATTGCCCGCTTGCTTGTTTGGCCAAAAAGGGCGTATGCGTTTTCTCCTGAATATATTCAGGAGAAAACGCATACGCACTTTTTGGCCAACTGCGTCATTGTCGAAGTTGTGCCCCTCTTCCTGTGCTTTAAAGGCAATTCAAACGTACCTCTTGATATCTGTTTCCTGCAATTCTGCCTGGCTTTCAAGTCTGCCTCGTTGCCATCCCTCAACAGATTTTTGGACGATAGTTGTCCTTTATTACTCTGCCAGTTTGTGAATTGCTGTGGCCCTGAGCTCCATTTTCCAACTCGTATATGTGAGCTGTACGCAAGTCCAAAATTTTGGTTCAGGACCTATACTGGTTCCCGGTGGGTGGCTGAGACTCTGGTTAATTCTTCTTCCTGCCGGGAAATTAGAGTGACATGTGCCCGTCCAAATGCCTAACAGTAACTCTCTCATTGGTTCTCCCTCTTCCACTCCATCCTCTGCCAAATTGGCAACCTGTGCGAACCAGGAGGTTAAAGGGGCTGTCTCTCCAAGTTGGGAGATTGATAGTGAAGCAGTTGGAAAGTCAAACCGGAGCACCAGGAGAGGGACTACTCGTTGAGTTTTAGAAACCTTTTGTATTCACAGTGTGTCCATTCTCTAGGTTTCCCGTACATGTTATAGCTGTAGTAATATTCCCTTCAACCTGGAGAGTTGGGACCCATGGAATGGGGGCCATGGATTTTTGCCTTAAAGGGTCTGCATTTGCTCACCCAATCTCACCAATCCTCTCAGACCCAAGTGTCCAGCCTTATGCCACATCCAGATGTCATTGTAGACAGGATTTTTCCAGGTTTCATCAGAGACCCTGAAGGAAATGTAAAGAATTTCCCTGTTTTTTGGTTTTGTTTTTAAAATTCCTTTTGATAGTGTGTTTGAGCTGATTCTCTCTGCCATGTTTATGCCAGTCTAGACACACTTGGTTCCCTTACAGAGACATATCAATACATAGGTTTTAAGATTCTTACTAGTCAGATCTATTCCTCTGCGGGAAATATGGGGTTTTGAGTCCCTTTCACTGAGGAAGGTGTAGGTCTTGTCTATTCCACAGTTGGTTTTGGAAATGGTACCTGTGCTTATATCAAACTCTGGTTTTATGCATCACCCCACCTCTCCTTTCCCCTTCAGCAGGCATAAGAGTGTTGTCTAAATGTGAGACTCTGTTCTCTTTCCTAACTCAGTTCATGTGTAGCCATGTTTACAGGATCTTCATAAGTCATATCTTATGATAAGTTTCTTTTTCTGTGTGACTTATTTCACTTAGAATCATCGTACCTGAATCCACTCACTTTGCTGCTCCTGGTCTTATGACATTGATTTCATGGCTGAGGGATATTCCATCGGACATAAATACCACAGTTTTTTGAACCATTTATATATTTCCTGGGATATTTAAGGTGTACCCAAGTTGAGGTTCTTGTAAGCAGTGCAGCCCTAAATTTGGGGGTGGCTCCGTCTTATTGATTTTCAGTTTTCCCAATGTATATTCCCTAGACTGGAAGTGCCCTTGGCTCTGTAGCTCTGTTGTTTACTTGTTTTAGGGAACGCAATGCACTCCTCCAGTGAGGCAGTTGGCAATTTACATCCCGCCCATCAGCATAAAAAGGCTCCCTGTTCTCCAGGGCCTGTCTTGCCTTTCTGGTTTTTACACATTTTGTGGATGTCCCTTTTGACCGGTGGGAAGTGATACTTCTTTGTAGTGCAGATTTGCATTGCCCGCTTGCTTGTTTGGCCAAAAAGGGCGTATGCGTTTTCTCCTGAATATATTCAGGAGAAAACGCATACGCCCTTTTTGGCCAACTGCGTCATTGATGAAGTTGTGCCCCTCTTCCTGTGCTTTAAAGGCGATTGCAACGTACCTCTTGAAATCTGTTTCCTGCTATTCTGCCTGGCTTTCATGTCTGCCTCGTTGCCTTCCCTCAACAGATTTTTGGACGATAGTTGTCCTTTATTACTCTGCCAGTTTGTGAATTGCTGTGGCCCTGAGCTCCATTTTCCAACTCGTATATGTGAGCTGTACGCAAGTACAAAATTTTGGTTCAGGACCTATACTGGTTCCCGGTGGGTGGCTGAGAATCTGGTTAATTCTTCTTCCTGCCGGGAAATTAGAGTGACATGTGCCCGTCCAAATGCCTAACAGTAACTCTCTCATTGGTTCTCCCTCTTCCCTTCCATCCTCTGCCAAATTGGCAGCCTGTGCGAACCAGGAGGTTAAAGGGGCTGTCTCTCCAAGTTGGGAGATTGATAGTGAAGCAGTTGGAAAGTCAAACCGGAGCACCAGGAGAGGGACTACTCGTTGAGTTTTAGAAACCTTTTGTATTCACAGTGTGTCCATTCTCTAGGTTTCCCGTACATGTTATAGCTGTAGTAATATTCCCTTCAACATGGAGAGTTGGGACCCATGGAATGGGGGCCATGCATTTTTGCTTTAAAGGGTCTGCATGTGCTCACCCAATCTCACCAATCCTCTCAGTCCCAAGTGTCCAGCCTTATGCCACATCCAGCTGTCATTGTAGATAGGGTCTTTCCAGGTTTCATCAGAGACCCTGAAGGAAATGTAAAGAATTTCCCTGTTTTATGGTTTTGTTTTTGAAATTCCTTTTTATAGTGGGTTTGAGCTGATTCTCGCTGCAATGTTTATGCCAGTCTAGACACACTTGAGTCCCTTACAGAGACATATCAATACATAGGTTTTAAGATTCTTAAGAGTCAGATCTATTCCTCTGCGGGAAATATGGGGTTTTGAGTCCCTTTCACTGAGGAAGGTGTAGGTCTTGTCTATTCCACAGTTGGTTTTGGAAATGGTACCTGTGCTTATATCAAACTCTGGTTTTATGAATCACCCCACCTCTCCTTTCCCCTTAAGCAGGCATAAGAGTGTTTTCTAAATGTGAGACTCTGGTCTCTTTCCTAACTCAGTTCATGTGTAGCCATGTTTACAGGATCTTCATAAGTCATATCTTATGATAAGTTTCTTTTTCTGTGTGACTTATTTCACTTAGAATCATCGTACCTGAATCCACTCACTTTGCTGCTCCTGGTCTTATGACATTGATTTCATGGCTGAGGGATATTCCATCGTACATAAATACCACAGGTTTTTGAACCATTTTTATATTTCCTGGGATATTTAAGGTGTACCCAAGTTGAGGTTCTTGTAAGCAGTGCAGCCCTAAATATTGGGGTGGGTCTGTCTTATTGATTTTCAGTTTTCCCAATGTATATTCCCTAGACTGGAAGTGCCCTTGGCTCTGTAGCTCTGTTGTTTACTTGTTTTAGGGAACGCAATGCACTCCTCCAGTGAGGCAGTTGGCAATTTACATCCCGCCCATCAGCATAACAAGGCTCCCTGTTCTCCAGGGCCTGTCTTGCCTTTCTGGTTTTTACACATTTTGTGGATGTCCCTTTTGAGCGGTGGGAAGTGATACTTCTTTGTAGTGCAGATTTGCATTGCCCGCTTGCTTGTTTGGCCAAAAAGGGCGTATGCGTTTTCTCCTGAATATATTCAGGAGAAAACGCATACGCACTTTTTGGCCAACTGCGTCATTGTCGAAGTTGTGCCCCTCTTCCTGTGCTTTAAAGGCGATTCAAACGTACCTCTTGATATCTGTTTCCTGCAATTCTGCCTGGCTTTCAAGTCTGCCTCGTTGCCATCCCTCAACAGATTTTTGGACGATAGTTGTCCTTTATTACTCTGCCAGTTTGTGAATTGCTGTGGCCCTGAGCTCCATTTTCCAACTCGTATATGTGAGCTGTACGCAAGTCCAAAATTTTGGTTCAGGACCTATACTGGTTCCCGGTGGGTGGCTGAGACTCTGGTTAATTCTTCTTCCTGCCGGGAAATTAGAGTGACATGTGCCCGTCCAAATGCCTAACAGTAACTCTCTCATTGGTTCTCCCTCTTCCACTCCATCCTCTGCCAAATTGGCAACCTGTGCGAACCAGGAGGTTAAAGGGGCTGTGTCTCCAAGTTGGGAGATTGATAGTGAAGCAGTTGGAAAGTCAAACCGGAGCACCAGGAGAGGGACTACTCGTTGAGTTTTAGAAACCTTTTGTATTCACAGTGTGTCCATTCTCTAGGTTTCCCGTACATGTTATAGCTGTAGTAATATTCCCTTCAACCTGGAGAGTTGGGACCCATGGAATGGGGGCCATGGATTTTTGCCTTAAAGGGTCTGCATTTGCTCACCCAATCTCACCAATCCTCTCAGACCCAAGTGTCCAGCCTTATGCCACATCCAGCTGTCATTGTAGACAGGATTTTTCCAGGTTTCATCAGAGACCCTGAAGGAAATGTAAAGAATTTCCCTGTTTTTTGGTTTTGTTTTTAAAATTCCTTTTGATAGTGGGTTTGAGCTGATTCTCTCTGCCATGTTTATGCCAGTCTATACACACTTGGTTCCCTTACAGAGACATATCAATACATAGGTTTTAAGATTCTTAAGAGTCAGATCTATTCCTCTGCGGGAAATATGGGGTTTTGAGTCCCTTTCACTGAGGAAGGTGTAGGTCTTGTCTATTCCACAGTTGGTTTTGGAAATGGTACCTGTGCTTATATCAAACTCTGGTTTTATGCATCACCCCACCTCTCCTTTCCCCTTCAGCAGGCATAAGAGTGTTGTCTAAATGTGAGACTCTGTTCTCTTTCCTAACTCAGTTCATGTGTAGCCATGTTTACAGGATCTTCATAAGTCATATCTTATGATAAGTTTCTTTTTCTGTGTGACTTATTTCACTTAGAATCATCGTACCTGAATCCACTCACTTTGCTGCTCCTGGTCTTATGACATTGATTTCATGGCTGAGGGATATTCCATCGGACATAAATACCACAGTTTTTTGAACCATTTATATATTTCCTGGGATATTTAAGGTGTACCCAAGTTGAGGTTCTTGTAAGCAGTGCAGCCCTAAATTTGGGGGTGGCTCCGTCTTATTGATTTTCAGTTTTCCCAATGTATATTCCCTAGACTGGAAGTGCCCTTGGCTCTGTAGCTCTGTTGTTTACTTGTTTTAGGGAACGCAATGCACTCCTCCAGTGAGGCAGTTGGCAATTTACATCCCGCCCATCAGCATAACAAGGCTCCCTGTTCTCCAGTGCCTGTCTTGCCTTTCTGGTTTTTACACATTTTGTGGATGTCCCTTTTGAGCGGTGGGAAGTGATACTTCTTTGTAGAGCAGATTTGCATTGCCCGCTTGCTTGTTTGGCCAAAAAGGGCGTATGCGTTTTCTCCTGAATATATTCAGGAGAAAACGCATACGCCCTTTTTGGCCAACTGCGTCATTGTCGAAGTTGTGCCCCACTTCCTGTGCTTTAAAGGGGATTCCAACGTACCTCTTAAAATCTGTTTCCTGCTATTCTGCCTGGCTTTCAAGTCTGCCTCGTTGCCTTCCCTCAACAGATTTTTGGACGATAGTTGTCCTTTATTACTCTGCCAGTTTGTGAAATGCTGTGGCCCTGAGCTCCATTTTCCAACTCGTTTTTGTGAGCTGTACGCAAGTCCAAAATTTTGGTTCAGGACCTATACTGGTTCCCGGTGGGTGGCTGAGACTCTGGTTAATTCTTCTTCCTCCCGGGAAATTAGAGTGACATGTGCCCGTCCAAATGCCTAACAGTAACTCTCTCATTGGTTCTCCCTCTTCCCTTCCATCCTCTGCCAAATTGGCAACCTGTGCGAACCAGGAGGTTAAAGGGACTGTCTCTCCAAGTTGGGAGATTAATAGTAAAGGAGTTGGAAATACAAACCGGAGCACCAGGAGAGGGACTACGCGTTGAGGTTTTAGAAACCTTTTGTATTCACAGTGTGTCCATTCTCTAGGTTTCCCGTACATGTTATAGCTGTAGTAATATTCCCTTCAACATGGAGAGTTGGGACCCATGGAATGGGGGCCATGAATTTTTGCTTTAAAGGGTCTGCATTTGCTCACCCAATCTCACCAATCCTCTCAGTCCCAAGTGTCCAGCCTTACGCCACATCCAGCTGTCATTGTAGACAGGGTTTTTCCAGGTTTCATCAGAGACCCTGAAGGAAATGTAAAGAATTTCCCTGTTTTTTGGTTTTTTTTTTGAAATTCCTTTTTTTAGTGGGTTGGAGCTGATTCTCGCTGCCATGTTTATGCCAGTCTAGACACACTTGATTCCCTTACAGAAACATAACAATACATAGGTTTTAAGATTCTTAGTAGTCAGATCTATTCCTCTGCGGGAAATATGGGGTTTTGAGTCCCTTTCACTGAGGAAGGTGTAGGTCTTGTCTATTCCACAGTTGGTTTTGGAAATGGTACCTGTGCTTATATCAAACTCTGGTTTTATGCATCACCCCACCTCTCCTTTCCCCTTCAGCAGGCATAAGAGTGTTTTCTAAATGTGAGACTCTGTTCTCTTTCCTAACTCATTTCATGTGTAGCCAGGTTTACAGGATCTTCAAAAGTGATATCATATGATAAGTTTCTTTTTCTGTGTGACTTATTTCACTTAGAATCATCGTACCTGAATCCACTCACTTTGCTGCTCTTGGTCTTATGACATTGATTTCATGGCTGAGGGATATTCCATCGTACATAAATACCACAGTTTTTTGAACCATTTTTATATTTCCTGGGATATTTAAGCTGTACCCAAGTTGAGGTTCTTGTAAGCAGTGCAGCCCTAAATTTGGGGGTGGCTGTGTCTTATTGATTTTCAGTTTTCCCAATGTATATTCCCTAGACTGGAAGTGCCCTTGGCTCTGTAGCTCTGTTGTTTACTTGTTTTAGGGAACGCAATGCACTCCTCCAGTGAGGCAGTTGGCAATTTACATCCCGCCCATCAGCATAACAAGGCTCCCTGTTCTCCAGGGCCTGACTTGCCTTTCTGGTTTTTACACATTTTGTGGATGTCCCTTTTGAGCGGTGGGAAGTGATACTTCTTTGTAGTGCAGATTTGCATTGCCCGCTTGCTTGTTTGGCCAAAAAGGGCATATGCGTTTTCTCCTGAATATATTCAGGAGAAAACGCATACGCCCTTTTTAGCCAACTGCGTCATTGTTGAAGTTTTGCCCCTCTTCCTGTGCTTTAAATCGATTCCAACGTACCTCTTGAAATCTGTTTCCTGCTATTCTGCCTGGCTTTCAAGTCTGCCTCGTTGCCTTCCCTCAACAGATTTGTGGACGATAGTTGTCCTTTATTACTCTGCCAGTTTGTGAATTGCTGTGGCCCTGAGCTCCATTTTCCAACTCGTTTTTGTGAGTTGTACGCAAGTCCAAAATTTTGGTTCAGGACCTATACTGGTTCCCTGTGGGTGGCTGAGACTCTGGTTAATTCTTCTTCCTGCCGGGAAATTAGAGTGACATGTGCCCGTCCAAATGCCTAACAGTAACTCTCTCATTGGTTCTCCCTCTTCCCTTCCATCCTCTGCCAAATTGACAACCTGTGCGAACCAGGAGGTTAAAGGGGCTGTCTCTCCAAGTTGGGAGATTGATAGTAAAGCAGTTGGAAAGTCAAACCGGAGCACCAGGAGAGGGACTACTCGTTGAGTTTTAGAAACCTTTTGTATTCACAGTGTGTCCATTCTCTAGGTTTCCCGTACATGTTATAGCTGTAGTAATATTCCCTTTAACCTGGAGAGTTGGGACCCATGGAATGGGGGCCATGCATTTTTGCTTTACAGTGTCTGCATTTGCTCACCCAATCTCACCAATCCTCTCAGTCCCAAGTGTCCAGCCTTATGCCACATCCAGCTGTCATTGTAGAAAGGGTTTTTCCAGGTTTCTTCAGAGACCCTGAAGGAAATGTAAAGAATTTCACTGTTTTTTGGTTTTGTTTTTGAAATTCCTTTTTATAGTGGGTTTGAGCTGATTCTCTCTGCCAAGTTTATGCCAGTCTAGACACACTTGATTCCCTTACAGAGACATATTAATACATAGGTTTTAAGATTCTTACTAGTCAGATCTATTCCTCTGCGGGAAATATGGGGTTTTGAGTCCCTTTCACTGAGGAAGGTGTAGGTCTTGTCTATTCCACAGTTGGTTTTGGAATTGGTACCTGTGCTTATATCAAACTCTGGTTTTATGCATCACCCCACCTCTCCTTTCCCCTTCAGCAGGCATAAGAGTGTTTTCTCAATGTGAGACTCTATTCTCTTTCCTAACTCAGTTCATGTGTAGCCAGGTTTACAGGATCTTCAAAAGTGATATCATATGATAAGTTTCTTTTTCTGTGTGACTTATTTCACTTAGAATCATCGTACCTGAATCCACTCACTTTGCTGCTCCTGGTCTTATGACATTGATTTCATGGCTGAGGGATATTCCATCAGACATATATACCACAGTTTTTTGAACCATTTTTATATTTCCTGGGATATTTAAGGTGTACCCAAGTTGAGGTTCTTGTAAGCATTGCAGCCCTAAATTTAGGGGTGGCTCTGTCTTATTGATTTTCAGTTTTCCCTATGTATATTCCCTAGCCTGGAAGTGCCCTTGGCTCTGTAGCTCTGTTGTTTACTTGTTTTAGGGAACGCAATGCACTCCTCCAGTGAGGCAGTTGGCAATTTACATCCCGCCCATCAGCATAACAAGGCTCCCTGTTCTCCAGGGACTGTCTTGCCTTTCTGGTTTTTACACATTTTGTGGATGTCCCTTTTGACCGGTGGGAAGTGATACTTCTTTGTAGTGCAGATTTGCATTGCCCGCTTGCTTGTTTGGCCAAAAAGGGCGTATGCGTTTTCTCCTGAATATATTCAGGAGAAAACGCATACGCCCTTTTTGGCCAACTGCGTCATTGTCGAAGTTGTGCCCCTCTTCCTGTGCTTTAAAGGCGATTCCAACATACCTCTTGAAATCTGTTTCCTGCTATTCTGCCTGGCTTTCAAGTCTGCCTCATTGCCTTCCCTAAACAGATTTTTGGACGAGAGTTGTCCTTTATTACTCTGCCAGTTTGTGAATTGCTGTGGCCCTGAACTCCATTTTCCAACTCGTTTTTGTGAGCTGTACGCAAGTCCAAAATTTTGGTTCAGGACCTATACTGGTTCCTGGTGGGTGGCTGAGACTCTGGTTAATTCTTCATCCTGCCGGGAAATTAGAGTGACATGTGCCCGTCCAAATGCCTAACAGTAACTCTCTCATTGGTTCTCCCTCTTCCCTTCCATCCTCTGCCAAATTGACAACATGTGCGAACCAGGAAGTTAAAGGGGCTGTCTCTCCAAGTTGGGAGATTGATAGTAAAGCAGTTGGAAAGTCAAACCGGAGCACCAGGAGAGGGACTACTCGTTGAGTTTTAGAAACCTTTTGTATTCACAGTGTGTCCATTCTCTAGGTTTCCCGTATATGTTATAGCTGTAGTAATATTCCCTTCAACATGGAGAGTTGGGACCCATGGAATGGGGGCCATGCATGTTTGCTTTAATGGGTCTGCATTTGCTCACCCAATCTCACCAATCCTCTCAGTCCCAAGTGTCCAGCCTTATGCCACATCCAGCTGTCATTGTATACAGGGTTTTTACAGGTTTCATCAGAGACCCTGAAGGAAATGTAAAGAATTTCCCTGTTTTTTGGTTTTGTATTTGAAATTCCTTTTTATAGTGGGTTTGAGCTGATTCTCTCTGCCAAGTTTATGCCAGTCTAGACACACTTGATTCCCTTACAGAGACATATCAATACATAGGTTTTAAGATTCTTACTAGTCCGATCTATTCCTCTGCGGGAAATATGGGGTTTTGAGTCACTTTCACTGAGGAAGGTGTAGGTCTTGTCTATTCCACAGTTGGTTTTGGAAATGGTACCTGTGCTTATATCAAACTCTGGTTTTATGCATCTCCCCACCTCTCCTTTCCCCTTAAGCAGGCATAAGAGTGTTTTCTAAATGTGAGACTCTGTTCTCTTTCCTAACTCAGTTCATGTGTAGCCAGGTTTACAGTATCTTCATAAGTGATATCTTATGATAAGTTTCTTTTTCTGTGTGATTTATTTCACTTAGAATCATCGTACCTGAATCCACTCACTTTGCTGCTCCTGGTCTTATGACATTGATTTCATGGCTGAGGGATATTCCATCAGACATAAATACCACAGTTTTTTGAACCATTTTTATATTTCCTGGGATATTTAAGGTGTACCCAAGTTGAAGTTCTTGTAAGCAGTGCAGCCCTAAATTTGGGGGTGGCTCTGTCTTATTGATTTTCAGTTTTCCCAATGTATATTCCCTAGCCTGGAAGTGCCCTTGGCTCTGTAGCTCTGTTGTTTACTTGTTTTAGGGAACGCAATGCACTCCTCCAGTGAGGCAGTTGGCAATTTACATCCCGCCCATCAGCATAAAAAGGCTCCCTGTTCTCCAGGGCCTGTCTTGCCTTTCTGGTTTTTACACATTTTGTGGATGTCCCTTTTGACCGGTGGGAAGTGATACTTCTTTGTAGTGCAGATTTGCATTGCCCGCTTGCTTGTTTGGCCAAAAAGGGCGTATGCGTTTTCTCCTGAATATATTCAGGAGAAAACGCATACGCCCTTTTTGGCCAACTGCGTCATTGCCGAAGTTGTGCCCCTCTTCCTGTGCTTTAAAGGCGATTGCAACGTACCTCTTGAAATCTGTTTCCTGCTATTCTGCCTGGCTTTCAAGTCTGCCTCGTTGCCTTCCCTCAAAAGATTTTTGGACGATAGTTGTCCTTTATTACTCTGCCAGTTTGTGAATTGCTGTGGCCCTGAGCTCCATTTTCCAACTCGTATATGTGAGCTGTACGCAAGTACAAAATTTTGGTTCAGGACCTATACTTGTTCCCGGTGGGTGGCTGAGAATCTGGTTAATTCTTCTTCCTGCCGGGAAATTAGAGTGACATGTGCCCGTCCAAATGCCTAACAGTAACTCTCTCATTGGTTCTCCCTCTTCCCTTCCATCCTCTGCCAAATTGGCAGCCTGTGCGAACCAGGAGGTTAAAGGGGCTGTCTCTCCAAGTTGGGAGATTGATAGTGAAGCAGTTGGAAAGTCAAACCGGATCACCAGGAGAGGGACTACTCGTTGAGTTTTAGAAACCTTTTGTATTCACAGTGTGTCCATTCTCTAGGTTTCCCGTACATGTTATAGCTGTAGTAATATTCCCTTCAACATGGAGAGTTGGGATCCATGGAATGGGGGCCATGCATTTTTGCTTTAAAGGGTCTGCATGTGCTCACCCAATCTCACCAATCCTCTCAGTCCCAAGTGTCCAGCCTTATGCCACATCCAGCTGTCATTGTAGATAGGGTCTTTCCAGGTTTCATCAGAGACCCTGAAGGAAATGTAAAGAATTTCCCTGTTTTATGGTTTTGTTTTTGAAATTCCTTTTTATAGTGGGTTTGAGCTGATTCTCGCTGCAATGTTTATGCCAGTCTAGACACACTTGAGTCCCTTACAGAGACATATCAATACATAGGTTTTAAGATTCTTAAGAGTCAGATCTATTCCTCTGCGGGAAATATGGGGTTTTGAGTCCCTTTCACTGAGGAAGGTGTAGGTCTTGTCTATTCCACAGTTGGTTTTGGAAATGGTACCTGTGCTTATATCAAACTCTGGTTTTATGAATCACCCCACCTCTCCTTTCCCCTTAAGCAGGCATAAGAGTGTTTTCTAAATGTGAGACTCTGGTCTCTTTCCTAACTCAGTTCATGTGTAGCCATGTTTACAGGATCTTCATAAGTCATATCTTATGATAAGTTTCTTTTTCTGTGTGACTTATTTCACTTAGAATCATCGTACCTGAATCCACTCACTTTGCTGCTCCTGGTCTTATGACATTGATTTCATGGCTGAGGGATATTCCGTCGTACATAAATAACACAGGTTTTTGAACCATTTTTATATTTCCTGGGATATTGAAGGTGTACCCAAGTTGAGGTTCTTGTAAGCAGTGCAGCCCTAAATATTGGGGTGGCTCTGTCTTATTGATTTTCAGTTTTCCCAATGTATATTCCCTAGACTGGAAGTGCCCTTGGCTCTGTAGCTCTGTTGTTTACTTGTTTTAGGGAACGCAATGCACTCCTCCAGTGAGGCAGTTGGCAATTTACATCCCGCCCATCAGCATAACAAGGCTCCCTGTTCTCCAGGGCCTGTCTTGCCTTTCTGGTTTTTACACATTTTGTGGATGTCCCTTTTGAGCGGTGGGAAGTGATACTTCTTTGTAGTGCAGATTTGCATTGCCCGCTTGCTTGTTTGGCCAAAAAGGGCGTATGCGTTTTCTCCTGAATATATTCAGGAGAAAACGCATACGCACTTTTTGGCCAACTGCGTCATTGTCGAAGTTGTGCCCCTCTTCCTGTGCTTTAAAGGCGATTCAAACGTACCTCTTGATATCTGTTTCCTGCAATTCTGCCTGGCTTTCAAGTCTGCCTCGTTGCCATCCCTCAACAGATTTTTGGACGATAGTTGTCCTTTATTACTCTGCCAGTTTGTGAATTGCTGTGGCCCTGAGCTCCATTTTCCAACTCGTATATGTGAGCTGTACGCAAGTCCAAAATTTTGGTTCAGGACCTATACTGGTTCCCGGTGGGTGGCTGAGACTCTGGTTAATTCTTCTTCCTGCCGGGAAATTAGAGTGACATGTGCCCGTCCAAATGCCTAACAGTAACTCTCTCATTGGTTCTCCCTCTTCCACTCCATCCTCTGCCAAATTGGCAACCTGTGCGAACCAGGAGGTTAAAGGGGCTGTCTCTCCAAGTTGGGAGATTGATAGTGAAGCAGTTGGAAAGTCAAACCGGAGCACCAGGATAGGGACTACTCGTTGAGTTTTAGAAACCTTTTGTATTCACAGTGTGTCCATTCTCTAGGTTTCCCGTACATGTTATAGCTGTAGTAATATTCCCTTCAACCTGGAGAGTTGGGACCCATGGAATGGGGGCCATGGATTTTTGCCTTAAAGGGTCTGCATTTGCTCACCCAATCTCACCAATCCTCTCAGACCCAAGTGTCCAGCCTTATGCCACATCCAGCTGTCATTGTAGACAGGATTTTTCCAGGTTTCATCAGAGAACCTGAAGGAAATGTAAATAATTTCCCTGTTTTATGGTTTTGTTTTTAAAATTACTTTTGATAGTGGGTTTGAGCTGATTCTCTCTGCCATGTTTATGCCAGTCTAGACACACTTGGTTCCCTTACAGAGACATATCAATACATAGGTTTTAAGATTCTTACTAGTCAGATCTATTCCTCTGCGGGAAATATGGGGTTTTGAGTCCCTTTCACTGAGGAAGGTGTAGGTCTTGTCTATTCCACAGTTGGTTTTGGAAATGGTACCTGTGCTTATATCAAACTCTGGTTTTATGCATCACCCCACCTCTCCTTTCCCCTTCAGCAGGCATAAGAGTGTTGTCTAAATGTGAGACTCTGTTCTCTTTCCTAACTCAGTTCATGTGTAGCCATGTTTACAGGATCTTCATAAGTCATATCTTATGATAAGTTTCTTTTTCTGTGTGACTTATTTCACTTAGAATCATCGTACCTGAATCCACTCACTTTGCTGCTCCTGGTCTTATGACATTGATTTCATGGCTGAGGGATATTCCATCGGACATAAATACCACAGTTTTTTGAACCATTTATATATTTCCTGGGATATTTAAGGTGTACCCAAGTTGAGGTTCTTGTAAGCAGTGCAGCCCTAAATTTGGGGGTGGCTCCGTCTTATTGATTTTCAGTTTTCCCAATGTATATTCCCTAGACTGGAAGTGCCCTTGGCTCTGTAGCTCTGTTGTTTACTTGTTTTAGGGAACGCAATGCACTCCTCCAGTGAGGCAGTTGGCAATTTACATCCCGCCCATCAGCATAACAAGGCTCCCTGTTCTCCAGGGCCTGTCTTGCCTTTCTGGTTTTTACACATTTTGTGGATGTCCCTTTTGACCGGTGGGAAGTGATACTTCTTTGTAGTGCAGATTTGCATTGCCCGCTTGCTTGTTTGGCCAAAAAGGGCGTATGCGTTTTCTCCTGAATATATTCAGGAGAAAACGCATACGCACTTTTTGGCCAACTGCGTCATTGTCGAAGTTGTGCCCCTCTTCCTGTGCTTTAAAGGCGATTCAAACGTACCTCTTGATATCTGTTTCCTGCAATTCTGCCTGGCTTTCAAGTCTGCCTCGTTGACTTCCCTCAACAGATTTTTGGACGATAGTTGTCCTTTATTACTCTGCCAGTTTGTGAATTGCTGTGGCCCTGAGCTCCATTTTCCAACTCGTATATGTGAGCTGTACGCAAGTCCAAAATTTTGGTTCAGGACCTATACTGGTTCCCGGTGGGTGGCTGAGACTCTGGTTAATTCTTCTTCCTGCCGGGAAATTAGAGTGACATGTGCCCGTCCAAATGCCTAACAGTAACTCTCTCATTGGTTCTCCCTCTTCCACTCCATCCTCTGCCAAATTGGCAACCTGTGCGAACCAGGAGGTTAAAGGGGCTGTCTCTCCAAGTTGGGAGATTGATAGTGAAGCAGTTGGAAAGTCAAACCGGAGCACCAGGATAGGGACTACTCGTTGAGTTTTAGAAACCTTTTGTATTCACAGTGTGTCCATTCTCTAGGTTTCCCGTACATGTTATAGCTGTAGTAATATTCCCTTCAACCTGGAGAGTTGGGACCCATGGAATGGGGGCCATGGATTTTTGCCTTAAAGGGTCTGCATTTGCTCACCCAATCTCACCAATCCTCTCAGACCCAAGTGTCCAGCCTTATGCCACATCCAGCTGTCATTGTAGACAGGATTTTTCCAGGTTTCATCAGAGAACCTGAAGGAAATGTAAATAATTTCCCTGTTTTATGGTTTTGTTTTTAAAATTACTTTTGATAGTGGGTTTGAGCTGATTCTCTCTGCCATGTTTATGCCAGTCTAGACACACTTGGTTCCCTTACAGAGACATATCAATACATAGGTTTTAAGATTCTTACTAGTCAGATCTATTCCTCTGCGGGAAATATGGGGTTTTGAGTCCCTTTCACTGAGGAAGGTGTAGGTCTTGTCTATTCCACAGTTGGTTTTGGAAATGGTACCTGTGCTTATATCAAACTCTGGTTTTATGCATCACCCCACCTCTCCTTTCCCCTTCAGCAGGCATAAGAGTGTTGTCTAAATGTGAGACTCTGTTCTCTTTCCTAACTCAGTTCATGTGTAGCCATGTTTACAGGATCTTCATAAGTCATATCTTATGATAAGTTTCTTTTTCTGTGTGACTTATTTCACTTAGAATCATCGTACCTGAATCCACTCACTTTGCTGCTCCTGGTCTTATGACATTGATTTCATGGCTGAGGGATATTCCATCGGACATAAATACCACAGTTTTTTGAACCATTTATATATTTCCTGGGATATTTAAGGTGTACCCAAGTTGAGGTTCTTGTAAGCAGTGCAGCCCTAAATTTGGGGGTGGCTCCGTCTTATTGATTTTCAGTTTTCCCAATGTATATTCCCTAGACTGGAAGTGCCCTTGGCTCTGTAGCTCTGTTGTTTACTTGTTTTAGGGAACGCAATGCACTCCTCCAGTGAGGCAGTTGGCAATTTACATCCCGCCCATCAGCATAACAAGGCTCCCTGTTCTCCAGGGCCTGTCTTGCCTTTCTGGTTTTTACACATTTTGTGGATGTCCCTTTTGAGCGGTGGGAAGTGATACTTCTTTGTAGTGCAGATTTGCATTGCCCGCTTGCTTGTTTGGCCAAAAAGGGCGTATTCGTTTTCTCCTGAATATATTCAGGAGAAAACGCATACGCCCTTTTTGGCCAACTGCGTCATTGTCGAAGTTGTGCCCCACTTCCTGTGCTTTAAAGGGGATTCCAACGTACCTCTTGAAATCTGTTTCCTGCTATTCTGCCTGGCTTTCAAGTCTGCCTCGTTGACTTCCCTCAACAGATTTTTGGACGATAGTTGTCCTTTATTACTCTGCCTGTTTGTGAATTGCTGTGGCCCTGAGCTCCATTTTCCAACTCGTTTTTGTGAGCTGTACGCAAGTCCAAAATTTTGGTTCAGGACCTATACTGGTTCCCGGTGGGTGGCTGAGACTCTGGTTAATTCTTCTTCCTGCCGGGAAATTAGAGTGACATGTGCCCGTCCAAATGCCTAACAGTAACTCTCTCATTGGTTCTCCCTCTTCCCTTCCATCCTCTGCCAAATTGGCAACCTGTGCGAACCAGGAGGTTAAAGGGACTGTCTCTCCAAGTTGGGAGATTAATAGTAAAGGAGTTGGAAAGACAAACCGGAGCACCAGGAGAGGGACTACGCGTTGAGGTTTTAGAAACCTTTTGTATTCACAGTGTGTCCATTCTCTAGGTTTCCCGTACATGTTATAGCTGTAGTAATATTCCCTTCAACATGGAGAGTTGGGACCCATGGAATGGGGGCCATGAATTTTTGCTTTAAAGGGTCTGCATTTGCTCACCCAATCTCACCAATCCTCTCAGTCCCAAGTGTCCAGCCTTACGCCACATCCAGCTGTCATTGTAGACAGGGTTTTTCCAGGTTTCATCAGAGACCCTGAAGGAAATGTAAAGAATTTCCCTGTTTTTTGGTTTTTTTTTTGAAATTCCTTTTTATAGTGGGTTTGAGCTGATTCTCTCTGCCATGTTTATGCCAGTCTAGACACACTTGATTCCCTTACAGAGACATAACAATACATAGGTTTTAAGATTCTTAGTAGTCAGATCTATTCCTCTGCGGGAAATATGGGGTTTTGAGTCCCTTTCACTGAGGAAGGTGTAGGTCTTGTCTATTCCACAGTTGGTTTTGGAAATGGTACCTGTGCTTATATCAAACTCTGGTTTTATGCATCACCCCACCTCTCCTTTCCCCTTCAGCAGGCATAAGAGTGTTTTCTAAATGTGAGACTCTGTTCTCTTTCCTAACTCATTTCATGTGTAGCCAGGTTTACAGGATCTTCAAAAGTGATATCATATGATAAGTTTCTTTTTCTGTGTGACTTATTTCACTTAGAATCATCGTACCTGAATCCACTCACTTTGCTGCTCTTGGTCTTATGACATTGATTTCATGGCTGAGGGATATTCCATCGTACATAAATACCACAGTTTTTTGAACCATTTTTATATTTCCTGGGATATTTAAGGTGTACCCAAGTTGAGGTTCTTGTAAGCAGTGAAGCCCTAAATTTGGGTGTGGCTGTGTCTTATTGATTTTCAGTTTTCCCAATGTATATTCCCTAGACTGGAAGTGCCCTTGGCTCTGTAGCTCTGTTGTTTACTTGTTTTAGGGAATGCAATGCACTCCTCCAGTGAGGCAGTTGGCAATTTACATCCCGCCCATCAGCATAACAAGGCTCCCTGTTCTCCAGGGCCTGACTTGCCTTTCTGGTTTTTACACATTTTGTGGATGTCCCTTTTGAGCGGTGGGAAGTGATACTTCTTTGTAGTGCAGATTTGCATTGCCCGCTTGCTTGTTTGGCCGAAAAGGGCATATGCGTTTTCTCCTGAATATATTCAGGAGAAAACGCATACGCCCTTTTTAGCCAACTGCGTCATTGTTGAAGTTTTGCCCCTCTTCCTGTGCTTTAAATCGATTCCAACGTACCTCTTGAAATCTGTTTCCTGCTATTCTGCCTGGCTTTCAAGTCTGCCTCGTTGCCTTCCCTCAACAGATTTGTGGACGATAGTTGTCCTTTATTACTCTGCCAGCTTGTGAATTGCTGTGGCCCTGAGCTCCATTTTCCAACTCGTTTTTGTGAGCTGTACGCAAGTCCAAAATTTTGGTTCAGGACCTATACTGGTTCCCGGTGGGTGGCTGAGACTCTGGTTAATTCTTCTTCCTGCCGGGAAATTAGAGTGACATGGGCCCGTCCAAATGCCTAACAGTAGCTCTCTCATTGGTTCTCCCTCTTCCCTTCCATCCTCTGCCAAATTGACAACCTTTGCGAACCAGGAGGTTAAAGGGGCTGTCTCTCCAAGTTGGGAGATTGATAGTAAAGCAGTTGGAAAGTCAAACCGGAGCACCAGGAGAGGGACTACTCGTTGAGTTTTAGAAACCTTTTGTATTCACAGTGTGTCCATTCTCTAGGTTTCCCGTACATGTTATAGCTGTAGTAATATTCCCTTCAACATGGAGAGTTGGGACCCATGGAATGGGGGCCATGCATTTTTGATTTAAAGGGTCTGCATTTGCTCACCCAATCTCACCAATCCTCTCAGTCCCAAGTGTCCAGCCTTATGCCACATCCAGCTGTCATTGTAGACAGGGTTTTTCCAGGTTTCTTCAGAGACCCTGAAGGAAATGTAAAGAATTTCCCTGTTTTTTGGTTTTGTTTTTGAAATTCCTTTTTATAGTGGGTTTGAGCTGATTCTCTCTGCCATGTTTATGCCAGTCTAGACACACTTGATTCCCTTACAGAGACATATCAATACATAGGTTTTAAGATTCTTAAGAGTCAGATCTATTCCTCTGCGGGAAATATGGGGTTTTGAGTCCCTTTCACTGAGGAAGGTGTAGGTCTTGTCTATTCCACAGTTGGTTTTTGAAATGGTACCTGTGCTTATATCAAACTCTGGTTTTATGCATCACCCCACCTCTCCTTTCCCCTTCAGCAGGCATAAGAGTGTTTTCTAAATGTGAGACTCTGTTCTCTTTCCTAACTCAGTTCATGTGTAGCCATGTTTACAGGATCTTCAAAAGTGATATCATATGATAAGTTTCTTTTTCTGTGTGACTTATTTCACTTAGAATCATCGTACCTGAATCCACTCACTTTGCTGCTCCTGGTCTTATGACATTGATTTCATGGCTGAGGGATATTCCATCGGACATAAATACCACAGTTTTTTGAACCATTTTTATATTTCCTGGGATATTTAAGGTGTACCCAAGTTGAGGTTCTTGTAAGCAGTGCAGCCCTAAATTTGGGGGTGGCTCTGCCTTATTGATTTTCAGTTTTCCCAATGTATATTCCCTAGACTGGAAGTGCCCTTGGCTCTGTAGCTCTGTTGTTTACTTGTTTTAGGGAACGCAATGCACTCCTCCAGTGAGGCAGTTGGCAATTTACATCCCGCCCATCAGCATAACAAGGCTCCCTGTTCTCCAGGGCCTGTCTTGCCTTTCTGGTTTTTACACATTTTGTGGATGTCCCTTTTGACCGGTGGGAAGTGATACTTCTTTGTAGTGCAGATTTGCATTGCCCGCTTGCTTGTTTGGCCAAAAAGGGCGTATGCGTTTTCTCCTGAATATATTCAGGAGAAAACGCATACGCCCTTTTTAGCCAACTGCGTCATTGTCGAAGTTGTGCCCCTCTTCCTGTGCTTTAAAGCGATTCCAACGTACCTCTTGAAATCTGTTTCCTGCTATTCTGCCTGGCTTTCAAGTCTGCCTCGTTGCCTTCCCTCAACAGATTTGTGGACGATAGTTGTCCTTTATTACTCTGCCAGTTTGTGAATTGCTGTGGCCCTGAGCTCCATTTTCCAACTCGTTTTTGTGAGCTGTACGCAAGTCCAAAATTTTGGTTCAGGACCTATACTGGTTCCCGGTGGGTGGCTGAGACTCTGGTTAATTCTTCTTCCTGCCGGGAAATTAGAGTGACATGGGCCCGTCCAAATGCCTAACAGTAACTCTCTCATTGGTTCTCCCTCTTCCCTTCCATCCTCTGCCAAATTGGCAACCTGTGCGAACCAGGAGTTTAAAGGGGCTGTCTCTCCAAGTTGGGAGATTGATAGTAAAGCAGTTGGAAAGTCAAACCGGAGCACCAGGAGAGGGACTACTCGTTGAGTTTTAGAAAACTTTTGTATTCACAGTGTGTCCATTCTCTAGGTTTCCCGTACATGTTATAGCTGTAGTAATATTCCCTTCAACATGGAGAGTTGGGACCCATGGAATGGGGGTCATGCATTTTTGCTTTAAAGGGTCTGCATGTGCTCACCCAATCTCACCAATCCTCTCAGTCCCAAGTGTCCAGCCTTATGCCACCTCCAGCTGTCATTGTAGATAGGGTCATTCCAGGTTTCATCAGAGACCCTGAAGGAAATGTAAAGAATTTCCCTATTTTTTGGTTTTGTTTTTGAAATTCCTTTTTATAGTGGGTTTGAGCTGATTCTCTCTGCCATGTTTATGCCAGTCTAGACACACTTGATTCCCTTACAGAGACATATCAATACATAGGTTTTAAGATTCTTACCAGTCAGATCTATTCCTCTCCGGGAAATATGGGGTTTTGAGTCCCTTTCAGTGAGGAAGGTGTAGGTCTTGTCTATTCCACAGTTGGTTTTGGAAATGGTACCGGTGCTTATATCAAACTCTGGTTTTATGCACCACCCCACCTCTCCTTTCCCCTTCAGCAGTCATAAGAGTGTTTTCTAAATGTGAGACTCTGTTCTCTTTCCTAACTCAGTTCATGTGTAGCCATGTTTACAGGATCTTCATAAGTGATATCTTATGATAAGTTTCTTTTTCTGTGTGACTTATTTCACTTAGAATCATCGTACCTGAATCCACTCACTTTGCTGCTCCTGGTCTTATGACATTGATTTCATGGCAGAGGGATATTCCATCGGACATAAGTACCACAGTTTTTTGAACCATTTTTATATTTCCTGGGATATTTAAGGTGTACCCATGTTGAGGTTCTTGTAAGCAGTCCAGCCCTAAATTTGGGGGTGGCTCTGTCTTATTGATTTTCAGTTTTCCCAAGGTATATTCCCTAGACTGGAAGTGCCCTTGGCTCTGTAGCTCTGTTGCTTACTTGTTTTAGGGAACGCAATGCACTCCTCCAGTGAGGCAGTTGGCAATTTACATCCCGCCCATCAGCATAACAAGGCTCCCTGTTCTCCAGGGCCTGTCTTGCCTTTCTGGTTTTTACACATTTTGTGGATGTCCCTTTTGAACGGTGGGGAGTGATACTTCTTTGTAGTGCAGATTTGCATTGCCCGCTTGCTTCTTTGGCCAAAAAGGGCGTATGCGTTTTCTCCTGAATATATTCAGGAGAAAAGGCATACGCCCTTTTTGGCCAACTGCGTCATTGTCGAAGTTGTGCCCCTCTTCCTGTGCTTTAAAGGCGATTCCAACGTACCTCTTGAAATCTGTTTCCTGCTATTCTGCCTGGCTTTCAAGTCTGCCTCGTTGCCTTCCCTCAACAGAATTTTGGACGATAGTTGTCCTTTATTACTCTGCCAGTTTGTGAATTGCTGTGGCCCTGAGCTCCATTTTCCAACTCGTTTTTTGTGAGCTGTACGCAAGTCCAAAATTTTGGTTCAGGACCTATACTGGTTCCCCGTGGGTGGCTGAGAGTCTGGTTAATTCTTCTTCCTGCCGGGAAATTAGAGTGATATGTTCCCGTCCAAATGCCTAACAGTAACTCTCTCATTGGTTCTCCCTCTTCACTTCCATCCTCTGTCAAATTGACAACCTGTGCCAACCAGAAGATTAAAGGGGCTGTCTCTCCAAGTTGGGAGATTGATAGTAAAGCCGTTGGAAAGTCAAACCGGAGCACCAGGAGAGGGACTACTCGTTGAGTTTTAGAAAACTTTTGTATTCACAGTGTGTCCATTCTCTAGGTTTCCCGTACATGTTATAGCTGTAGTAATATTCCCTTCAACATGGAGAGTTGGGACCCATGGAATGGGGGTCATGCATTTTTGCTTTAAAGGGTCTGCATGTGCTCACCCAATCTCACCAATCCTCTCAGTCCCAAGTGTCCTGCCTTATGCCACATCCAGCTGTCATTGTAGATAGGGTCATTCCAGGTTTCATCAGAGACCCTGAAGGAAATGTAAAGAATTTCCCTGTTTTTTGGTTTTGTTTTTGAAATTCCTTTTTATAGTGGGTTTGAGCTGATTCTCTCTGCCATGTTTATGCCAGTCTAGACACACTTGATTCCCTTACAGAGACATATCAATACATAGGTTTTAAGATTCTTACTAGTCAGATCTATTCCTCTGCGGGAAATATGGGGTTTTGAGTCCCTTTCACTGAGGAAGGTGTAGGTCTTGTCTATTCCACAGTTGGTTTTAGAAATGGTACCTGTGCTTATATCAAACTCTGGTTTTATGAATCACCCCACCTCTCCTTTCCCCTTAAGCAGGCATAAGAGTGTTTTCTAAATGTGAGACTCTGTTCTCTTTCCTAACTCAGTTCTTGTGTAGCCATGTTTACAGGATCTTCATAAGTGATATCTTATGATAAGTTTCTTTTTCTGTGTGACTTATTTCACTTAGAATCATCGTACCTGAATCCCCTCACTTTGCTGCTCCTGGTCTTATGACATTGATTTCATGGCTGAGGGATATTCCATCGGACATAAGTACCACAGTTTTTAGAACCATTTTTATATTTCCTGGGATATTTAAGGTGTACCCAAGTTGAGGTTCTTGTAAGCAGTGCAGCCCTAAATTTGGGGGTGGCTCTGTCTTATTGATTTTCAGTTTTCCCAATGTATATTCCCTAGACTGGAAGTGCCCTTGGCTCTGTAGCTCTGTTGTTTACTTGTTTTAGGGAACGCAATGCACTCCTCCAGTGAGGCAGTTGGCAATTTACATCCCACCCATCAGCATAACAAGGCTCCCTGTTCTCCAGTGCCTGTCTTGCCTTTCTGGTTTTTACACATTTTGTGGATGTCCATTTTGATCGGTGGGAAGTGATACTTCTTTGTAGTGCAGATTTGCATTGCCCGCTTGCTTGTTTGGCCAAAAAGGGCGTATGCGTTTTCTCCTGAATATATTCAGGAGAAAACGCATACGCCCTTTTTGGCCAACTGCATCATTGTTGAAGTTGTGCCCCTCTTCCTGTGCTTTAAAGGCGATTCCAACGTACCTCTTGAAATCTGTTTCCTGCTATTCTGCCTGGCTTTCAAGTCTGCCTCGTTGCCTTTCCTCAACAGATTTTTGGACGATAGTTGTCCTTTATTACTCTGCCAGTTTGTGAATTGCTGTGGCCCTGAGCTCCATTATCCAACTCGTTTTTTGTGAGCTGTACGCAAGTCCAAAATTTTGGTTCAGGACCTATACTGGTTCCCGGTGGGTGGCTGAGACTCTGGTTAATTCTTCTTCCTGCCGGGAAATTAGAGTGACATGTGCCCGTCCAAATGCCTAACAGTAACTCTCTCATTGGTTCTCCCTCTTCCCTTCTATCCTCTGCCAAATTGGCAACCTGTGCGAACCAGGAGGTTAAAGGGGCTGTCTCTCCAAGTTGGGAGATTGATAGTAAAGCAGTTGGAAAGTCAAACCGGAGCACCAGGAGAGGGACTACTCGTTGAGTTTTAGAAAACTTTTGTATTCACAGTGTGTCCATTCTCTAGGTTTCCCGTACATGTTATAGCTGTAGTAATATTCCCTTCAACATGGAGAGTTGGGACCCATGGAATGGGGGCCATGCATTTTTGCTTTAAAGGGTCTGCATTTGCTCACCCAATCTCACCAATCCTCTCAGTCCCAAGTGTCCAGCCTTATGCCACATCCAGCTGTCATTGTAGACACGGTTTTTCCAGGTTTCATCAGAGACCCTGAAGGAAATGTAAAGAATTTCCCTGTTTTTTGGTTTTGTTTTTGAAATTCCTTTTTATAGTGGGTTTGAGCTGATTCTCTCTGCCATGTTTATGCCAGTCTAGACACACTTGATTCCCTTACAGAGACATATCAATACATAGGTTTTAAGATTCTTACTAGTCAGATCTATTCCTCTGCGGGAAATATGGGGTTTTGAGTCCCTTTCAGTGAGGAAGGTGTAGGTCTTGTCTATTCCTCAGTTGGTTTTGGAAATGGTACCTGTGCTTATATCAAACTCTGGTTTTATGAATCACCCCAACTCTCCTTTCCCCTTAAGCAGGCATAAGAGTGTTTTCTAAATGTGAGACTCTGTTCTCTTTCCTAACTCAGTTCATGTGTAGCCATGTTTACAGGATCTTCATAAGTGATATCTTATGATAAGTTTCTTTTTCTGTGTGACCTCTTTCACTTAGAATCATCATACCTGAATCCACTCACTTTGCTGCTCCTGGTCTTATGACATTGATTTCATGGCTGAGGGATATTCCATCGGACATAAATACCACAGTTTTTTGAACCATTTTTATATTTCCTGGGATATTTAAGGTGTACCCAAGTTGAGGTTCTTGTAAGCAGTGCAGCCCTAAATTTGGGGGTGGCTCTGACTTATTGATTTTCAGTTTTCCCAATGTATATTCCCTAGACTGGAAGTGCCCTTGGCTCTGTAGCTCTGTTGTTTACTTGTTTTAGGGAACGCAATGCACTCATCCAGTGAGGCAGTTGGCAATTTACATCCCACCCATCAGCATAACAAGGCTCCTTGTTCTCCAGTGCCTGTCTTGCCTTTCTGGTTTTTACACATTTTGTGGATGTCCATTTTGATCGGAGGGAAGTGATACTTCTTTGTAGTGCAGATTTGCATTGCCCCCTTGCTTGTTTGGCCAAAAAGGGCGTATGCGTTTTCTCCTGAATATATTCAGGAGAAAACGCATACGCCCTTTTTGGCCAACTGCATCATTGTTGAAGTTGTGCCCCTCTTCCTGTGCTTTAAAGGCGATTCCAACGTACCTCTTGAAATCTGTTTCCTGCTATTCTGCCTGGCTTTCAAGTCTGCCTCGTTGCCTTTCCTCAACAGATTTTTGGACGATAGTTGTCCTTTATTACTCTGCCAGTTTGTGAATTGCTGTGGCCCTGAGCTCCATTATCCAACTCGTTTTTTGTGAGCTGTACGCAAGTCCAAAATTTTGGTTCAGGACCTATACTGGTTCCCGGTGGGTGGCTGAGACTCTGGTTAATTCTTCTTCCTGCTGGGAAATTAGAGTGACATGTGCCCGTCCAAATGCCTAACAGTAACTCTCTCATTGGTTCTCCCTCTTCCCTTCTATCCTCTGCCAAATTGGCAACCTGTGCGAACCAGGAGGTTAAAGGGGCTGTCTCTCCAAGTTGGGAGATTGATAGTAAAGCAGTTGGAAAGTCAAACCGGAGCACCAGGAGAGGGACTACTCGTTGAGTTTTAGAAACCTTTTGTATTCACAGTGTGTACATTCTCTAGGTTTCCCGTACATGTTATAGCTGTATTAATATTCCCTTCAACATGGAGAGTTGGGACCCATGGAATGGGGGCCATGCATTTTTGCTTTAAAGGGTCTGCATTTGCTCACCCAATCTCACCAGTCCTCTCAGTCCCAAGTGTCCAGCCTTATGCCACATCCAGCTGTCATTGTAGACACGGTTTTTCCAGGTTTCATCAGAGACCCTGAAGGAAATGTAAAGAATTTCCCTGTTTTTTGGTTTTGTTTTTGAAATTCCTTTTTATAGTGGGTTTGAGCTGATTCTCTCTGCCATGTTTATGCCAGTCTAGACACACTTGATTCCCTTACAAAGACATATCAATACATAGGTTTTAAGATTCTTACTAGTCAGATCTATTCCTCTCCGGGAAATATGGGGTTTTGAGTCCCTTTCAGTGAGGAAGGTGTAGGTCTTGTCTATTCCACAGTTGGTTTTGGAAATGGTACCGGTGCTTATATCAAACTCTGGTTTTATGCATCACCCCACCTCTCCTTTCCCCTTCAGCTGTCATAAGAGTGTTTTCTAAATGTGAGACTCTGTTCTCTTTCCTAACTCAGTTCATGTGTAGCCATGTTTACAGGATCTTCATAAGTGATATCTTATGATAAGTTTCTTTTTCTGTGTGACTTATTTCACTTAGAATCATCGTACCTGAATCCACTCACTTTGCTGCTCCTGGTCTTATGACATTGATTTCATGGCTGAGGGATATTCCATCGGACATAAGTACCACAGTTTTTTGAACCATTTTTATATTTCCTGGGATATTTATGGTGTACTCATGTTGAGGTTCTTGTAAGCAGTCCACCCCTAAATTTGGGGGTGGCTCTGTCTTATTGATTTTCAGTTTTCCCAATGTATATTCCCTAGACTGGAAGTGCCCTTGGCTCTGTAGCTCTGTTGTTTACTTGTTTTAGGGAACGCAATGCACTCCTCCAGTGAGGCAGTCGGCAATTTACATCCCGCCCATCAGCATAACAAGGCTCCCTGTTCTCCAGGGCCTGTCTTGCCTTTCTGGTTTTTACACATTTTGTGGATGTCCCTTTTGAGCGGTGGGAAGTGATACTTCTTTGTAGTGCAGATTTGCATTGCCCGCTTGCTTGTTTGGCCAAAAAGGGCGTATGCGTTTTCTCCTGAATATATTCAGGAGAAAACGCATACGCCCTTTTTGGCCAACTGCGTCATTGTCGAAGTTGTGCCCCACTTCCTGTGCTTTAAAGGGGATTCCAACGTACCTCTTGAAATCTGTTTCCTGCTATTCTGCCTGGCTTTCAAGTCTGCCTCGTTGCCTTCCCTCAACAGATTTTTGGACGATAGTTGTCCTTTATTACTCTGCCAGTTTGTGAATTGCTGTGGCCCTGAGCTTCATTTTCCAACTCGTTTTTGTGAGCTGTACGCAAGTGCAAAATTTTGGTTCAGGACCTATACTGGTTCCCGGTGGGTGGCTGAGATTCTGGTTAATTCTTCTTCCTGCCGGGAAATTAGAGTGACATGTGCCCGTCCAAATGCCTAACAGTAACTCTCTCATTGGTTCTCCCTCTTCCCTTCCATCCTCTGCCAAATTGACAACCTGTGCCAACCAGAAGATTAAAGGGGCTGTCTCTCCAAGTTGGGAGATTGATAGTAAAGCAGTTGGAAAGTCAAACCGGAGCACCAGGAGAGGGACTACTCGTTGAGTTTTAGAAACCTTTTGTATTCACAGTGTGTCCATTCTCTAGGTTTCCCGTACATGTTATAGCTGTAGTAATATTCCCTTCAACATGGAGAGTTGGGACCCATGGAATGGGGGCCATGCATTTTTGCTTTAAACGGTCAGCATTTGCTCACCCAATCTCACCAATCCTCTCAGTCCCAAGTGTCCAGCCTTATGCCACCTCCAGCTGTCATTGTAGATAGGGTCATTCCAGGCTTCATCAGAGACCCTGAAGGAAATGTAAAGAATTTCCCTATTTTTTGGTTTTGTTTTGAAATTCCTTTTTATAGTGGGTTTGAGCTGATTCTCTCTGCCATGTTTATGCCAGTCTAGACACACTTGATTCCCTTACAGAGACATATCAATACATAGGTTTTAAGATTCTTACCAGTCAGATCTATTCCTCTCCGGGAAATATGGGGTTTTGAGTCCCTTTCAGTGAGGAAGGTGTAGGTCTTGTCTATTCCACAGTTGGTTTTGGAAATGGTACCGGTGCTTATATCAAACTCTGGTTTTATGCACCACCCCACCTCTCCTTTCCCCTTCAGCAGTCATAAGAGTGTTTTCTAAATGTGAGACTCTGTTCTCTTTCCTAACTCAGTTCATGTGTAGCCATGTTTACAGGATCTTCATAAGTGATATCTTATGATAAGTTTCTTTTTCTGTGTGACTTATTTCACTTAGAATCATCGTACCTGAATCCACTCACTTTGCTGCTCCTGGTCTTATGACATTGATTTCATGGCTGAGGGATATTCCATCGGACATAATTACCACAGTTTTTTGAACCATTTTTATATTTCCTGGGATATTTAAGGTGTACCCATGTTGAGGTTCTTGTAAGCAGTCCAGCCCTAAATTTGGGGGTGGCTCTGTCTTATTGATTTTCAGTTTTCCCAATGTATATTCCCTAGACTGGAAGTGCCCTTGGCTCTGTAGCTCTGTTGTTTACTTGTTTTAGGGAACGCAATGCACTCCTCCAGTGAGGCAGTTGGCAATTTACATCCCGCCCATCAGCATAACAAGGCTCCCTGTTCTCCAGGGACTGTCTTGCCTTTCTGGTTTTTACACATTTTCTGGATGTCCCTTTTGACCGGTAGGACGTGATACTTCTTTGTAGTGCAGATTTGTATTGCCCGCTTGCTTGTTTGGCCAAAAAGGGCGTATGCGTTTTCTCCTGAATATATTCAGGAGAAAACGCATACGCCCTTTTTGGCCAACTGCGTCACTGTCGAAGTTGTGCCCCTCTTCCTGTGCTTTAAAGGCGATTCCAACGTACCTCTTGAAATCTATTTCCTGCTATTCTGCCTGGCTTTCAAGTCTCCCTCGTTGGCTTCCCTCAACAGATTTTTGGACGATAGTTGTCCTTTATTACTCTGCCAGTTTGTGAATTGCTGTGGCCCTGAGCTCCATTTTCCAACTCGTTTTTGTGAGCTGTACGCAAGTCCAAAATTTTGGTTCAGGACCTATACTGGTTCCCGGTGGGTGGCTGAGACTCTGGTTAATTCTTCTTCCTGCCGGGAAATTAGAGTGACATGTGCCCGTCTAAATGCCTAACAGTAACTCTCTCATTGGTTCTCCCTCTTCCCTTCCATCCTCTGTCAAATTGACAACCTGTGCCAACCAGAAGATTAAAGGGGCTGTCTCTCCAAGTTGGGAGATTGATAGTAAAGCAGTTGGAAAGTCAAACCGGAGCACCAGGAGAGGGACTACTCGTTGAGTTTTAGAAAACTTTTGTATTCACAGTGTGTCCATTCTCTAGGTTTCCCGTACATGTTATAGCTGTAGTAATATTCCCTTCAACATGGAGAGTTGGGACCCATGGAATGGGGGTCATGCATTTTTGCTTTAAAGGGTCTGCATGTGCTCACCCAATCTCACCAATCCTCTCAGTCCCAAGTGTCCAGCCTTATGCCACATCCAGCTGTCATTGTAGATAGGGTCATTCCAGGTTTCATCAGAGACCCTGAAGGAAATGTAAAGAATTTCCCTGTTTTTTGGTTTTGTTTTTGAAATTCCTTTTTATAGTGGGTTTGAGCTGATTCTCTCTGCCATGTTTATGCCAGTCTAGACACACTTGATTCCCTTACAGAGACATATCAATACATAGGTTTTAAGATTCTTACTAGTCAGATCTATTCCTCTGCGGGAAATATGGGGTTTTGAGTCCCTTTCACTGAGGAAGGTGTAGGTCTTGTCTATTCCACAGTTGGTTTTAGAAATGGTACCTGTGCTTATATCAAACTCTGGTTTTATGCATCACCCCACCTCTCCTTTCCCCTTAAGCAGGCATAAGAGTGTTTTCTAAATATGAGACTCTGTTCTCTTTGCTAACTCAGTTCATGTGTAGCCATGTTTACAGGATCTTCATAAGTCATATCTTATGATAAGTTTCTTTTTCTGTTTGACTTATTTCACTTAGAATCATCGTACCTGAATCCACTCACTTTGCTGCTCCTGGTCTTATGACATTGATTTCATGGCTGAGGGATATTCCATCGTACATAAATACCACAGTTTTTTGAACCATTTTTATATTTCCTGGGATGTTTAAGGTGTACCCAAGTTGAGGTTCTTGTAAGCAGTACAGCCTTAAATTTGTGGGTGGCTCTGTCTTATTGATTTTCAGTTTTCCCAATGTATGTTCCCTTGACTGGAAGTGCCCTTGGCTCTGTAGCTCTGTTGTTTACTTGTTTTAGGGAACGCAATGCACTCCTCCAGTGAGGCAGTTGGCAATTTACATCCCGCCCATCAGCATAACAAGGCTCCCTGTTCTCCAGGGCCTGTCTTGCCTTTCTGGTTTTTACACATTTTGTGGATGTCCCTTTTGACCGGTGGGAAGTGATACATCTTTGTAGTGCAGATTTGCATTGCCCGCTTGCTTGTTTGGCCAAAAAGGGCGTATTCGTTTTCTCCTGAATATATTCAGTAGAAAACGCATACGCCCTTTTTGGCCAACTGCGTCATTGTCGAAGTTGTGCACCTCTTCTTGTGCTTTAAAGGTGATTGCAACGTACCTCTTGATATCTGTATCCTGCTATTCTGCCTGGCTTTCAAGTCTGCCTCGTTGCCTTCCCTCAACAGATTTTTGGACGATAGTTGTCCTTTATTACTCTGCCAGTTTGTGAATTGCTGTGGCCCTGAGCTCCATTTTCCAACTCGTTTTTTGTGAGCTGTACGCAAGTCCAAAATTTTGGTTCAGGAACTATACTGTTTCCCGGTGGGTGGCTGAGACTCTGGTTAATTCTTCTTCCTGCCGGGAAATTAGAGTGACATGTGCCCGTCCAAATGCCTAACAGTAACTCTCTCATTGGTTCTCCCTCTTCCCTTCCATCCTCTGCCAAATTGGCAACCTGTGCGAACCAGGAGGTTAAAGGGGTTGTCTCTCCAAGTTGGGAGTTTGATAGTAAAGCAGTTGGAAAGTCAAACCGGAGCACCAGGAGAGCGACTACTCGTTGAGTTTTAGAAACCTTTTGTATTCACAGTGTGTCCATTCTCTAGGTTTCCCGTACATGTTATAGCTGTAGTAATATTCCCTTCAACATGGAGAGTTGGGACCCATGGAATGGGGGCCATGCATTTTTGCTTTAAAGGGTCTGCATATGCTCACCCAGTCTCACCAATCCTCTCAGTCCCAAGTGTCCAGCCTTATGCCACATCCAGCTGTCATTGTAGATAGGGTCATTCCAGGTTTCATCAGAGACCCTGAAGGAAATGGAAAGAATTTCCCTGTTTTTTGGTTTTGTTTTTGAAATTCCTTTTTATAGTGCGTTTGAGCTGATTCTCGCTGCCATGTTTATGCCAGTCTAGACACACTTGATTCCCTTACAGAGACATATCAATACATAGGTTTTAAGATTCTTAAGAGTCAGATCTATTCCTCTGCGGGAAATATGGGGTTTTGAGTCCCTTTCACTGAGGAAGGTGTAGGTCTTGCCTATTCCACAGTTGGTTTTAGAAATGGTACCTGTGCTTATATCAAACTCTGGTTTTATGCATCACCCCACCTCTCCTTTCCCCTTAAGCAGGCATAAGAGTGTTTTGTAAATGTGAGACTCTGTTCCCTTTCCTAACTCAGTTCATGTGTAGCCATGTTTACAGGATCTTCATAAGTCATATCTTATGATAAGTTTCTTTTTCTGTGTGACTTATTTCACTTAGAATCATCGTACCTGAATCCACTCACTTTGCTGCTCCTGGTCTTATGACATTGATTTCATGGCTGAGGGATATTCCATCGGACATAAATACCACAGTTTTTTGAACCATTTTTATATTTCCTGGGATAGTTAAGGTGTACCCAAGTTGAGGTTCTTGTAAGCAGTGCAGCCATAAATTTGGGGGTGGCTCTGTCTTATTGATTTTCTGTTTTCCCAATGTATATTCCCTAGACTGGAAGTGCCCTTGGCTCTGTATCTCTGTTGTTTACTTGTTTTAGGGAACGCAATGCACTCCTCCAGTGAGGCAGTTGGCAATTTACATCCCGCCCATCAGCATAACAAGGCTCCCTGTTCTCCAGGTTCTGTCTTGCCTTTCAGGTTTTTACACATTTTGGGGATGTCCCTTTTGAGCGGTGGGAAGTGATACTTCTTTGTAGTGCAGATTTGCATTGCCCGCTTGCTTGTTTGGCCAAAAAGGGCGTATGCGTTTTCTCCTGAATATATTCAGGAGAAAAGGCATACGCCCTTTTTGGCCAACTGCGTCATTATTGAACTTGTGCCCCTCTTCCTGTGCTTTAAAGGCGATTCCAACGTACCTCTTGAAATCTGTTTCCTGCTATTCTGCCTGGCTTTCAAGTCTGCCTCGTTGCCTTCCCTCAACAGATTTTTGGACGATAGTTGTCCTTTATTACTCTGCCAGTTTGTGTATTGCTGTGGCCCTGAGCTCCATTTTCCAACTCGTTTTTTGTGAGCTGTACGCAAGTCCAAAATTTTGGTTCAGGACCTATACTGTTTCCCGGTGGGTGGCTGAGACTCTGGTTAATTCTTCTTCCTGCCGGGAAATTAGAGTGACATGTGCCCGTCCAAATGCCTAACACTAACTCTCTCATTGGTTCTCCCTCTTCCCTTCCATCCTCTGCCAAATTGGCAACCTGTGCGAACCAGGAGGTTAAAGGGGCTGTCTCTCCAAGTTGGGAGATTGATAGTAAAGCAGTTGGAAATTCAAACAGGAGCACCAGGAGAGGGACTACTCGTTGAGTTTTAGAAACCTTTTGTATTCACTGTGTGTCCATTCTCTAGGTTTCCCGTACATGTTATAGCTGTAGTAATATTCCCTTCAACCTGGAGAGTTGGGACCCATGGAATGGGGGCCATGCATTTTTGCTTTAAAGGGTCTGCATTTGCTCACCCAATCTCACCAATCCTCTCAGTCCCAAGTGTCCAGCCTTATGCCACATCCAGCTGTCATTGTAGACAGGGTTTTTCCAGATTTCATCAGAGACCCTGAAGGAAATGTAAAGAATTTCCCGGTTTTTTGGTTTTGTTTTTCAAATTCCTTTTTTTTTTTTTGTCTTTTTGCGGTATGCGGGCCTCTCACTGTTGTGGCCTCTCCCGTTGCAGAGCACAGGCTCCGGACGCGCAGGCTCAGCGGCCATGGCTCACGGGCCCTGCCGCTCCGCGGTATATGGGATCCTCCCAGACCGGGGAACGAACCCGTATCCCCTGCATCGGCAGGCGGACTCTCAACCACTGCGCCACCAGGGAGGCCCTGAAATTCCTTTTTATAGTGGGTATGAGTTGATTCTCTCTGCCATGTTCATGCCAGTCTAGACACACTTGATTCCATTACAGAGACATATCAATACATAGGTTTTAAGATTCTTACTAGTCAGATCTATTCCTCTGCGGGAAATATGGGGTTTTGAGTCCCTTTCACTGAGGAAGGTGTAGGTCTTGTCTATTCCACAGTTGGTTTTGGAAATGGTACCTGTGCTTATATCAAACTCTGGTTTTATGCATCACCCCACCTCTCCTTTCCCCTTAAGCAGGCATAAGAGTGTTTTCTAAATGTGAGACTCTATTCTCTTTGCTAACTCAGTTCATGTGTAGCCATATTTACAGGATCTTCATAAGTGATATCTTATGATAAGTTTCTTTTTCTGTGTGACTTATTTCTCTTAGAATCATCGTAACTGAATCCACTCACTTTGCTGCTCCTGGTCTTATGACATTGATTTCATGGCTGAGGGATATTCTATCGGACATAAATACCACAGTTTTTTGAACCATTTTTATATTACCTGGGATATTTAAGGTGTACCCAAGTTGAGGTTCTTGAAAGCAGTGCAGCCATAAATTTGGGGGTGGCTCTGTCTTACTGATTTTCAGTTTTCCCAATGTATATTCCCTAGACTGGAAGTGCCGTTGGCTCTGTAGCTCTGTTGTTTACTTGTTTTAGGGAACGCAATGCACTCCACCAGTGAGGCAGTTGGCAATTTACATCCCGCCCATCAGCATAACAAGGCTCCCTGTTCTCCAGGGCCTGTCTTGCCTTTCTGGTTTTTACACATTTTGTGGATGTCCCTTTTGACCGGTGGGAAGTGATACTTCTTTGTAGAGCAGATTTGCATTGCCCGCTTGCTTGTTTGGCCAAAAAAGGCGTATGCGTTTTCTCCTGAATATATTCAGGAGAAAACGCATACGCCCTTTTTGGCCAACTGCGTCATTGTCGAAGTTGTGCCCCTCTTCCTGTGCTTTAAAGGCGATTCCATCGTACCTCTTGAAATCTATATCCTGCTATTCTGCCTGGCTTTCAAGTCTGCCTCGCTGCCTTCCCTCAACAGATTTTTGGACGATAGTTGTCCTTTATTACTCTGCCAGTTTGTGAATTGCTGTGGCCCTGAGCTCCATTTTCCAACTCGTTTTTTGTGAGCTGTACGCAAGTCCAAAATTTTGGTTCAGGACCTATACTGGTTCCCGGTGGGTGGCTGAGACTCTGGTTAATTCTTCTTCCTGCCGGGAAATTAGAGTGACATGTGCCCGTCCAAATGCCTAACAGTAACTCTCTCATTGGTTCTCCCTCTTCCCTTCCATCTTCTGCCAAATTGGCAACCTGTGCGAACCAGGAGGTTAAAGGGGATGTCTCTCCAAGTTGGGAGGTTGATAGTAAAGCAGTTGGAAAGTCAAACCGGAGCACCAGGAGAGGGACTACGCGTTGAGTTTTAGAAACCTTTTGTATTCACAGTGTGTCCATTCTCTAGGTTTCCCGTACATGTTATAGCTGTAGTAATATTCCCTTCAACATGGACAGTTGGGACCCATGGAATGGGGGCCATGCATTTTTGCTTTACAGGGTCTGAATGTGCTCACCCAGTCTCACCAATCCTCTCAGTCCCAAGTGTCCAGCCTTATGCCACATCCAGCTGTCATTGTAGATAAGGTCATTCCAGGTTTCATCAGAGACCCTGAAGGAAATGGAAAGAATTTCCCTGTTTTTTGGTTTTGTTTTTGAAATTCCTTTTAATAGTGCGTTTGTGCTGATTCTCGCTGCCATGTTTATGCCAGTCTAGACACACTTGATTCCCTTACAGAGACATATCAATACATAGGTTTTAAGATTCTTAAGAGTCAGATCTATTCCTCTGCGGGAAATATGGGGTTTTGAGTCCCTTTCACTGAGGAAGGTGTAGGTCTTGTCTATTCCACAGTTGGTTTTAGAAATGGTACCTGTGCTTATATCACACTCTGGTTTTATGCATCACCCCACCTCTCCTTTCCCCTTAAGCAGGCATAAGAGTGTTTTCTAAATGTGAGACTCTGTTCTCTTTCCTAACTCAGTTCATGTGTAGCCATGTTTACAGGATCTTCATAAGTCATATCTTATGATAAGTTTCTTTTTCTGTGTGACTTATTTCACTTAGAATCATCGTACCTGAGTCCACTCACTTTGCTGCTCCTGGTCTTATGACATTGATTTCATGGCTGAGGGATATTCCATCGGACATAAATACCACAGTTTTTTGAACCATTTTTATATTTCCTGGGATAGTTAAGGTGTACCCAAGTTGAGGTTCTTGTAAGCAGTGCAGCCCTAAATTTGGGGGTGGCTCTGTCTTATTGATTTTCAGTTTTCCCAATGCATATTCCCTAGACTGGAAGTGCCCTTGGCTCTGTAGCTCTGTTGTTTACTTGTTTTAGGGAACGCAATGCACTCCTCCAGTGAGGCAGTTGGCAATTTACATCCCGCCCATCAGCATAACAAGGCTCCCTGTTCTCCAGGGTCTGTCTTGCCTTTCTGGTTTTTACACATTTTGGGGATGTCCCTTTTGCCCGGCGGGAAGTGATACTTATTTGTAGTGTAGATTTGCATTGCCTGCTTGCTTGTTTGGCCTAAAAGGGCGTATGCGTTTTCTCCTGAATATATTCAGGAGAAAACGCATACGCCCTTTTTGGCCAACTGCATCATTATTGAACTTGTGCCCCTCTTCCTGTGCTTTAAAGGCGATTCCAACGTACCTCTTGAAATCTGTTTCCTGCTATTCTGCCTGTCTTTCAAGTCTGCCTCGTTGCCTTCCCTCAACAGATTTTTGGACGATAGTTGTCCTTTATTACTCTGCCAGTTTGAGAATTGCTGTGGCCCTGAGCTCCATTTTCCAACTCGTTTTTTGTGAGCTGTACGCAAGTCCAAAATTTTGGTTCAGGACCTATACTGGTTCCCGGTGGGTGGCTGAGACTCTGGTTAATTCTTCTTCCTGCCAGGGAATTAGAGTGACATGTGACCGTCCAAATGCCTAACAGTAACTCTCTCATTGGTTCTCCCTCTTCCCTTCCATCCTCTGCCAAACTGGCAACCTGTGCGAACCAGGAGGTTAAAGGGGCTGTCTCTGCAAGTTGGGAGATTGATAGTAAAGCAGTTGGAAAGTCAAACCGGAGCACCAGGAGAGGGACTACGCGTTGAGTTTTAGAAACCTTTTGTATTCACAGTGTGTCCATTCTCTAGGTTTCCCGTACATGTTATAGCTGTAGTAATATTACCTTCAACCTGGAGAGTTGGCACCCATCGAATGGGTGGCACTCATTATGGCTTTAAAGGGACTGCATTTTCGCCACCAATCTCACCCTTCCCCTCAGTCCCATGTGTTCAGCCTTATGTCTCTTCCAGCTGTTGTTGTAGATACTGTCATTCCAGGTTGCATCAGAGCCCTTGAAGGAATTGTGTAAGAATATCGCTGTTTTTTTTTACTTTGTTTTGTTTTTCAAATTCAGTTTTATAATGGGGTTGAGCTGATTATCCCTGACTTGTTTTTGCCAGTCTAGACAAAATCGATTCCCTTACAGAGACATATAAATACACTGATTTTAAGATTCTTACTAGTGAGATCTATTCCTCTGCTGGAAATAGGGGTTTTGAGTCCCGTTCACTACGGAAGGAGTAGTTCTTGTCTATTCTGTATTTGGATTATGGAACGGTATCTGTGCTAATATCAAACTCTGGTTTTGTGCATCTCCCCACCTCTCCTTTCCCCTTAAGCAAGCATAAGAGTGTTTTCTAAATCTGAGACTCTTTTCTGTTTCCTAATTCAGTTCATATGTAGCCATGTTTACATTCCCTTCGTAAGTGATATCTTATGTGAGAATGCACCATGGCCCTTGTCATAATAATGCTCCATGACCCCTGTCATCACATTGCACCATGTCCTAGTTATCACAATGCTCCATGTCCCTTGTCAACACAATTCTCCTCGTCCTTGTCATCACAATGCTACATGACACTTCTCATCACAATATTACATGCTCTTGTTATCACAATGCTCCATGACCCCTGTCATCTCAATGCTCCCTGACACCAGTCATCACAGTGCTTCATGCCCCTTTTCTTTACAGTGCTCCATGATGCTCGTCATCACAATTACTCAAGGTCTTCTCATCACAATGCTCCACAGTTTTGCCATCAGAATTCTCCATGCCCTGGTCATCTCTCAGCTCAATGTCCCTTGTCCTCACAATTCTCCACGTCCTTGTCATCACAGTGCTGCATGGCACTTCTCATCACAATGTTATATGCTCTTGTCATCACAATACTCCATGCACATGTCATCACAATACTCCATTACCATTGTCATCACGATCCTCCATGAAACTTGGGATCACATTGCTTCATGCCCTTGTCATCACAATGCTCCATGCTCCTTGAAATCAAAATGATCCATGACCTCTGTCATCACAATGCTCCAAACTCTTGTGATCACAATGTTCCATAACACTTGTCATCACAACTCTCCATGACGCCTGTCATCTCAATACTCCATGCCCTTATTGTCACAATGCTCCATGACCTTTGTCATCACAATGCTCAATACACTTGTCATCACAATGCTCCCCGTCAGAATGCTCCTTGAACCCTGTCACAAAAAGGCTCCATGCCTTTTTCATCACAATGTCCCATGCCATTTTCATCACAATGCTCCATGCCATTGTCATCAAAATACTCCACAAGATTGTCATCAGAATGCTCCCTGACCCTTGTCATCACAATAATCCAAGCCATTGTCATCACAATGCTCCATTTTCTTTGTCATCATAATCCTCCATGACACTTGGCATCACAATGCTCCATGCCACTGTCATCACAATGTGCCATTACATATGTCATCACAATGCTCCCTGACACCTGTCTTCATAATACTGCATGACCTTGTCATCACAATTCTCCATTCCCTTGCCATCACAGTGCGCCATTCCAACTGTCATCGCAATAATCCATGAAACTTATTAGGCCAATGCTCCATGCCCTTGTCATCGCAATGCTCCATGACCGTTTCATCACAATGCTCCGTGACTCCAGTCATCACAATGCTTCATGACCTTTGTCATCACAATGGTCCATGCCTTCGTCATCAACAGTCTCTATGACTTTTTAACCGCAGTGCTCCATGAAGTTTTCATCACAATGCTCTTTGACCCATGTCATCACAGTGCTCTATGCCTTTCTCAACACAATGCTCCATGACCCTTGTCATCACAATGCTCCATGGGCTTGTCAGCACAATGCTGCATGACCCTTGTCATCACAATGTGCCATGCGCTTTTCATCACAGTGCTCCACAATCTTGTCATCACAATGCTCCTTATACCTTGTCATCACAATGCTCCATGCACTTCTCATCAAAATGCTCTCTCAACATTGATATCACAATGTTACATCACTATTCATCACAGTACTCCCTCACCGCTGTCATCACAGTGTTCCATGACTCCTGTCATCACAATGCTACATCACTTATCATCACAATGTTCGATGACCCCTGACATCACAGTGCTCCATAACCCCTGTCATCAAAATGCTCCATGACCGTTTTCATCAAAATGCTCCATGACCCCTGACATCACAATGTTCCATAACCATTGTCATCAAAATGTTCCATGAGCCTTTTCATCAAATTGCTCCATGACCCTGTCATCACAATGCTCCCTGCCCTTCTCATCACAATGCACCACACCCTTGTCATCAAAATGCTCCATGACCTTTGTCATCACAAAGCTCCATGACCCTTGGCATCACAATGCTCCATGCCATTGCCATCACAATGCTCCATGGACCCTCTCATCGCATTGATCCATGCAATTGTCATCAAAAAGCTCCATGACACTTGTCATCACACTACTCGATGCCCTTTTCATCACAATGCTCCATGCCCTTGTCATTACAATCCTCCATGACACATGTATCACTGTGTTCCGTGCCCTTGTCATCACAATGCTCAATGCCAACTCTCATCACAATAATCCATGAAAATTTTCAGACCAATGCTGCTGCCCTTGTCATCACAATGCTCCATGACCCATGTCATCACAACGTTCCACGGCCTTGTCATCACAAGGCTCCATGACCCTTGTCATCACAAAGCTCCAAGAACCCTGTAATCACAATGCTCCATGCCCTTGTCATCACAAAGCTCCATGACGCATGTCATCAGAATGCTCCATGGCCTTCTCATCACAGTGCTCCATGCCGTTGTCATTACAATCCTCCATGACCCATGTATCACTGTGTTCCGTGCCCTTGTCATCACAATGCTCCATGCCCACTCTCATCACAATAATCCATGAAATATTTCAGACCAATGCTCCATGCACTTCTCATCACAATGCTCCATTACCCCTGTCATCACAATGCTCCATGACCCCTGTCATCACAATGCTCCACACCCCTTGTCATTACAGTGCTCCATGAGGCTTGTCATCAAAATTATCCATGGTCTTCTCATCACAATGCTCCACGGTCTTGTCATCACAACGCGCCATGCCCTGGTCATTCACACTGCTCCATGTCCCTGTCATCACAATTCTCCACGTTCCTGGCATCACTATGATCCATGACACTTCTCATCAAAGTGTTACATGCTTTGTCATCACAATTCTCAATGCACTTGTCATCGCATTGCTCCATGACCCCTGTCATAGCAAGCTCCATGTGCTTGTCATCACAATACTCCATGTCCTTATCGTCACAATGCTCCATGACCTTTGTCATCACAGTGCTCAATACACTGGTCATCAAAATGCTCCCTGACACTTGTTGTCTGTATGCTCCTTGAAACCTATCATGACAAGGCTCCATGTATTTTTCATAAGAATGATCCATGCTCTTTTCATCACAATGCTCCAAGACCCCTGCAATCACAATGCTCCATGCCCTTGTCATCACAAAGCTCCATGACGCCTGTCAGAATGCTCCATTGCCTTCTCATCACAATGCTCCATGCCCTTGTCATCACAATGCTCCAAGACCACTGTAATCACAAAGCTCCATGCCCCTTTTCATCAGAATGCTCCATGAGACATTTCATTATAAGGCTCCATGGTCTTCTCATCACAATGCTCAAGGAACTTGTCATCACAGTGCTCCATTCCATTGTCATCACAATGCTCCATGACCCCTGTCATCACAATACTCCATGAATATTTTCAGCCCAATGCTCCATGGCCTTTTCATCACAATGCTCCATTACCCCTGTCATAACAATGCTCCATGATCCCTTCCATCACCATGTTCCACGGCCTTGTCCTCACAAGGTTCCATGACCCTTGTCACCACAATGCTCCAAGACCCCTGTAATCACCATGCTCCATGCCCCTTTTCATCTCATTGCTCCATGAACCCTGTCATCACAATGCACCATGCCCACTATCATAATGCTTCATGCTATTGTCATCACAATGAAATCAAAATTCTCCATGACCTCTGTCTTCACAATGCTCCAAACCCTTGTGATCACAATGTTCCATAACACTTGCCATCACAACGCCCCATGCCGCTGGTTATCACAATTATCCATGGACTTCTCATCACAATGCTCCATGACCTTTGTCATCACATTTCTCAATACACTTGTCATCACAATGCTCCCTGACACTTTTCGTCAGTATGCTCCTTGAAACCTGTCATGACATGTCTCCATGCCTTTTTCATAACAATGATCAATGCCCTTTTCATCACAATGCTCCATGCCATTGTCATCACAATACTCCACAAGGATGTCATCAGAATGCTCCGTGACACCTGTCATCACAATGCTCCATGTCCCTTGTCATTACAGTGCTCCATGATGCTCGTCATCACAATTATCCATGGTCTTCTCATCACAGTGCTCCATGGTCTTGCCATCACAGTGCTCCATGCCCTGATCATCTCAATACTCCATGTCCCTTGTTATCACAATTCTCCACTTCCTTGTCATCACAATGCTCCACGACAGTTCTCATCACAATGTTACATGCTCTTGTCATCACAATTCTCCATGCACTTGTCATTGCAATGTCCCATGACCCCTGTCATAGCAAGCTCCATGCCTTTGTCATCACAATGCTTCACGACCTTTTCATCAAAATTCTCAATGACCGTTGTCATCACAATGCTCCAAGCCCTTGTCATCACAATGTTCCATTACCTTTGTCATCACAATCCTCCATAACACTTGGCATCACAATGCTCCATGCCATTGTCATCACAATGGTCCATGAAATATGTCATCACAATGCTCCCAGACACCTGTCTTCACAATATTCCATGACCTTGTCTTCCCAATGCTCCATGCCCTTGTCATCACAATGTGCCATGCCCACTCTCAACACAATTATCCATGAAATTTATCAGACCAATCCTCCATGCCCCTGTCATCAAAATGCTCCAAGTCTTTTTCATCACAATGCTCCATGAACCCTCTCATCACATTGTTCCATGTCCTTGTCATCACAAAGCCCCATGATGCTTGTCATCACAATGCCCGATGCCCTTCTCATCACAATGCTCCATGCCCTTGTCATTACAATCCACCATGACCCATGTATCACAGTGTTCAGTGCCCTTGTCATCACAATGCTCCATGCCCACTCTCATCACAATAATCCATGAAACATTTCAGACCAATGCTCCATGCCCTTCTCATCACAATGCTCCATTACCCCTGTCATAACAATGCTTCATGACCACTGCCATCACAATGTTCCACAGCCTTGTCATCACAAGGCTCAATGAACCTTGTCATCACAATGCACCAAGAACCCTGTAATCACAATGCTACATGCCCTTGTCATCACAAAGCTCCATGACGCATGCCATCAGAATGCTCCATGGCCTTCTCATTCATGATGCTCCATGCCCATGTCATCACAATGCTCCAAGACTCCTGTAATAACAATACTCCATGCCCCTTTTCATCTCAATGCTCCATGAACCCTGTCATCACAATGCACCATGTGCAACATCATAATGGTTCAGGCTATTGTCATCACAATGAAATCAAAATGCTCCATGACCTCTGCCATCACAATGCTCCAAATCCTTGTGATCACAATGTTCCATAACACTTATCATCACAACGCCCCATGACACTTGTCATAACAATTATCCATTGTCTTCTCATCACAATGCTCCATGACCTTTGTCATCACAATTCTCAATACCCTTGTCATCACAATGCTCCCAGACACTTGCCATCAGTATGCTCCTTGAACCCTGTCATGACAAGGCTCCATGCCTTTTTCATGACAATGATCCATACCCTTTTCATCACAGTGCTCCAAGTACCCTGTAATCACAATGCTCCATGCCCTTGTCATCACAAAGCTCCATGATGCATGTCATCAGAACGCTCCATGGCCTTCTCATCCTAATGCTTCATGTCCTTGTCATCACAATGCTCCAAGACTCCTGTAATCACAATGCTCCATGCCCCTTTTCATCAGAATGCTCCATGAGACTTGTCATCACAAGGCTCCATGGTCTTGTCATCACAATGCTCCAGTACCTTGTCATCACAATGCTCCATGACCCATTTCATCACAGTACTCCATGAGAATTTTCAGCCCAATGCTCCATCACCTTCTCACCACAATGCTCCATGACTCCTGTCATCACAATGCTCCATGACCACTGTCATCACAACGCTCCATGAACCCTGACAACACAACGATCTGGGACTCTTGTCATCAAAATGCTCCATGACCCTTGTCATCACAGTGATCCATGCCCTTGTCATCCCAATGCTCCATGATCCCTGTAATCACAATGCTCCGTGACGCTTGTCATCACAGTGCTCCATGAACCTTGTCATCACAAGGCTCCTTGCCTTTGTCAGCAAAATGGTACATAATCTTGTCATCCCAATGCTCCATGCGCTTGTCATCACATTCCTCCATAACCATTGGGATCACATTGCTTCATGCCCTTGTCAACTCTCTCTTGCCTTTCTGGTTTTTACAGATATTCGGATGTCCCTTTTGACCGGTGGGAATTGACAATTCTTTGTAGTGTGGATTTGCATTGTGTGCCTTGCTTAATTGGCCAGAAAGGGCGTATGCGTTTTCTCCTGAATATATTCAGGAGAAAAGGCATACGCCCTTTTTGGCCAAGGGCATCACTGTCCAAGTTGTGATGCTTTTCCTGTACTTTAAAGGCGATTCCAATTTACCTCTTGAAATATGTTTTGTGCAATTCTGCCTCATTTTCAAGTCCCCTTCTTTACCTTCCCTCAACAGATTTTGGAAGAGAGTAGTCCTTTATAACTCTGCAGGTTGGTGAATTGCTGTGCCCCTGAGTCCCAATTTTCAAATCCCATTTTTGAGAGCTGGCCGCAAATCCACAATTTTGCTTCAGGCCCTATACTGGTTCCAGGGGTGGCTATATTGGTTCCCTGTGGGTGGTTGAGGCTTTGGTTAATTCTTCTTCCTGACGGGAAATTAGAGTGACATGTGCCCGTCCAAATGCCTACATCTACTCTCTGATAGGTTCTCCCTCTTCCCTTTCACCCTCTGCACAATTAGCAAATTGTGTGAACCAGGAGGTTATAGGGGCTGACTCTCCTAAGTTGCGAGATTGATAGTAAAGCAGTTGGAATACCAAAGTGGAATACAAGGAGAAGAAAAATTAGGAGAGTTTTAGAAACCTTTTGCCATGACAGGTTGTCCATTCTCTAGGTTTCCCATACATGTTATAACTGTAGTGATATTCCCTTCTACCTGGAGATTTGGGACCCATGGAATGGTTGCATGCATTACTACTTTAAGGGTCTGCATTTTCTCTCCCAATCTCACCAGTCCTCTCAGTCCCAAGTCTCCAGCCTTATGTCTCATCCAGCTGTCTTTGCCGATAGGGTCATTCCAGGTTTCATCAGAACCTTTGAAGGAATTGCGTAAGAATTTCGCTGTTTTTTGGTTTTGTTTTTGAAATTCATGTTTATAATGGGGTTGAGCTGATTATCACTGACTTGTTTATGCCGGTCTAGACACAATTGCTTCCCTTACGAAGACATATTAATACATAGGTTTTAAGATTCTTACTAGTCAGATATATACCTATGCGGGAAAAAGGGTTGTTGAGTCCCGTTCACTGAGGAAGTTGTAGGTCTTGTCTATTCTGTATTTGGTTTATTGAATGGTACCTGTGTTAATATCAAACTCTGGTTTTATGCATCACCCCACCTCTCCTTTCTCCTGAAGCAAGCATAAGATTTTTTTTTCTAAATGTGAGACTCTCTTCTCTTTCCTAATTCAGTTCATGTGTTGTGATATTGACATTTCCTCTATAAGTGATATCTTATGATAAGATTCTTTTTCTGTGTGACTAATTTCCCTTAGAATCATCATACTTAAATCCACTCATTATGCTGCTACTGGCCTTATGTACATTGATTTCACGTCTGAGTGATATTCTGTTGTACAAAATATCACAAGTTCTTTATGCATTTCTGTTTTTCCTGGGATATTTTAGGTGTACCAAAGTTGAGGTTCTTGTATGCAGAGCAGCCCTAAACTTTGGGGTGCCTGTGTCTTATTGATATTTATTCTTCCCAAGTTATATGCCCATGAGTTGAAGTCCCCTTTGCTCGTGGGCATTGTATTTTTGATGTTTTAGGAAACACCATACACTTCTTCAGAGTGGCTCTTGGATATTTATACCCCACCCATCAGCGTGACTTGGCTCCCTGTTTCCCATGGCCTCTCCTGCATTTCTGGTTTGTACACATTTTTTGGATGGCCTTTCTGAGCAGTGGAAATTGAGACTTCTTTGTTGTGCAGATATGCATTTCCCTCTTGCTTGGTTGGCCAAAAACTCTGTCTGTGTTTTTTTCCTGAAGATATTCACGAAAAAAACACATACACCCTTTTGCCCAACTGCATCATTTTAGAAATTCTGCTGCTTTTCATATGATTTAAATGTGAGTAGAATCTACCTTTTGAAATCTGTTTCCTGCAATTCTGCCTCTCATTCAGATCCTCTTCGTTGCCTTACCTGAATATATTTTTGGACGTTGGTTATCATTTATATCTTTGCAGGTCTTTGAATTGTCTGCTCCTGAGCTGCATTTTGCAACTCGCTTTTTTTGTGTGATGTATGCCAAATCATTGGATTGCTTCCGGCCCTATTCCGGTTCTGGGGAGGCAGGCTGAGCCTTTGGTTAATTCTTCTTCCTAATGGGAAAATGGAGTGGCATGTGCCTGTCAAAACTCCTACAGCTAACCTCTCATTGGTTCCCCCTCTTCCCATTTATCCTCTGCACAACTTGAAAACTGTGTAAAACAGGAGGTTAAAGGTGCTGATTCTCCAAGTGGGGAGATTGTTAGTAATGTGGCTGGAATGGCGTACCTCAGCACCAGGAGATCAAAAATGAGGTGCATTGTAGACACGTTTTCCTGAACACATGGTGTACATTCATCTCGGTTTCCCAGCCATGTTTTCACTGTCAGAAGATTCCCTTGAACCTGCAGATTTGGGACCCATGGAATGGGTACCAGGCAGTATTACTTTAAAAGGTCTGCATTTTCTCACCAAGCCTCTCTAACATCTCTTAGCGTGCATAGCTTCCAGCCTTATATATCATCCTGCTGTGGGTCTACATGTGTTCAATTCATGTTACATCGTAGACCTTCAACAAAAGTTGTAAGAATTTTTGTCTGTCTCACTTTTTTTATAAATATTTTTAAATTTATTTTTATATTGGTTACAGCTGATTTTCAAAGCTCTGTTTTTTGTTCCTGTACATCCACTTCATTCATGTACTGTGAGACAACAATAAATTCCTTTTCAGATGCTTACCAGTCATATGTATTATTTTCCAGTGACTTGAGTGGGCTGAGTGCAGTTCTTTGAGGTACCATGTAGGCCTTTTCAGTTATTCAATTTGGTACTTGGAATGGTATCTTTGCTAATTTCAACCTCCTGGATAATACCTCACCATTCCCCACCTTTCCCATTTAGCAGCCTTATGTCTATTTTCTACATATTTGACTATATTTCTGTATTGTAATTTATTTCATGTGTAGCCATTTTTGATTCCACCTTTAAGTGACATCTTATGATATGTGTCTTTTTCTTTCTGACATATGTCACTTAGAATGATTGTATGTAACTCCTCCAGAGTTGTTCCAACTGGCCTTATTTCATTGATTTCTGGATGAGTAATATTCCACTCTACATAAGTACCCCATCTCTTTTATCCATTTTATCCTTCCAGGGACATTTAGGTTATATCCAAGTTGAGGCCCTTTTTAACAGAGAGGTGGTAAACGTTGGGGTGCCTGTTTTCTGTCGATTTTTGTTTTTCCCAAGGTATACGCCCATGAGTGCAAGTGCCCTATGCTCTGTAGCTCATTTTGTAGATGTTTTAGCAAACACAATACTCTTCTCCAGAGTGGCTGTTGGCAAATTGCATTTCCACTATCAGCCTCACAGGGCTCCCTTTTCTCCTCGCCCTGTCCTGCATTTCTGGTGTTTACACTTTACGTGGATGGCCCTTCTGACTGATGTGAAGTGATACATTTTGTAGTATTGATTTCCAGTGTCCACCTGTTTGGTTGGATAAAAAGTGTGTATGGCCTTTACTTGAATATATTCAGAAAAAATGCATACGCCCTTTTTGGCCAACAGCATCATTGGCGATGTTCAGACCCTTTTCTTGTACTTTAACGGGGAGTCCTTTCTACCTGTTCAAATATGTTTCCTGCCACTCTCCCTTGCTTACAAGTCCTTTTCTGTGACTTACCTCAAGACATTTTTCGACGATAGATATTTTCAACTCTGCAGTTTCATGAATTTTAGTGACCCTGAGTTCCATTATTCAACTTGTGTTTATGGAAACTGGACACAAAACAGCGGGATTTCCTCTAGCCCTATTCTGTTTCCGTGGGCAATTCTAGCCTTTGATGAATTTGTCTTCCGGATTGGAAATTAGAGTGGCATGTGCCTGTCCGAATACCTAAGACTTGTCTCTAAATTTTTCTCATCCTTCCGCTTCATCCTCTGGACAAATTCCAAACTGTGTGCAACAGGATGTTGACGGTGCTGATATGCCCAAGTGAGGAGGTTGTTAGGAAAGATGCTGGAGGGGTGAACCCAAGCACCAGGCTATGAGGAGATGAGGTGCAATTTCCAAACTCTTTCCGATCAAATGGTGTACCATCCTCTAGGTGTGACAGGCATGTTTTAGCTGTAGGAAGGGTCCCGTGCATGTAAGGAGAACACCAGGGATTTTTCCAAATCAGTGCCTCCCCGAACCCCAAACTGGGGAATTTTTAAGCTACGGCTACACGCATGTCCATTAAGGGCCTTGGGAAATAGGCAGAGCCCAAACTTTAGATGATTGAAATCTTCAGGGTCAGAAGCGCTCACCATTGGCCTTGCTTAGGTTACATTTTATCTGTCATTGATAGATGATGTCAATAAAAATATCTATTCTCTTTCAGATTATTTCCCCTTATAGGTTATTGCAAAATATTCAGTGTAGTGCCCTGTGCTATACAGTAGTTCCCTGTTGATGATCTATTTTATACATAGCAGTGTGTATGTGTTAATCCCAAACTGTTAATTTATCCCTTCTCCTACCTTTCCCCTTTGGTAATAATAAATTATAAGATTTTATACTTCTCAGAAATGGGGGAGCTGAAAGAGAGGTATCATTTTCAATGGAAAAGCATTGAAAACACGATTGAAGCTTCAGCCAAGAGTATTCGATGTACATCCATGGAAATAAATCCCTTCATTTCTCTAATGTTGACCTGACAAATAAGACAAACGTCTTCACTGAACTTGCTTATAGGAAAGTGATGGAAATATCAAATGTAAGTCTTAGAAACATCTTATTTTACCCGAGCGTTATACACTGCTCTAGGTTAACTACAGTTTGGCTCACACATCTGTTCATTGAAGTTACAATGTTCTCAATTTCTGTTACTGATCCTCCAGAGTGGACCCCAACAGGAGTCCCCGTGCCCAGTGTCATTGCAGCCAACAGATCAAGACTGAGTTTGGTTCAGAGCAAAGGAAACATTATTTTGAAAACAGAAAGGAGAGGTGAGAGCGTGCACTCCCCCACGGGCTGTGGGCTGGGCTGCTGTGTAGGGATCCCGGCAGCGTCAGTGGGAGGGAGGGGATGGAGCTCTCGAGGGCTGGGTTGGCTGCAGCTCAGGCTCTATGCCGCGGAGTCTGCATGGGACCCCGCTAGCTGAGGTGTCGACCCAGCCATTCTGCACTAGGAAATCGGGTCTGAAGTGCCGGGTGTGGGACCTCTGCATGCGGAACCCTAGGAGCACGTGAAATTAGACAAAGCACAAAGGAGAAACAGGTTAGACTTTATTTTATTGCCCAGATTCTCTTTTTATCTCCCAGGAGTTTTTAATGAACGTTGCCGGAGATGAACACCTCCTCGGCTTTTTGTTCCGTTCCTCATTCTTGGGGTGTTGAGGGTGCAGACCCCTCTTTTGTAACTGCTTCATGCTGTGGTGGGAGCCCTGATACATGGGGGGAGGGTCAAAACGTCTCCCCACCAGCCTCCAGGTGAGGTTGATTGTCCCAAGGCCTCCTGCCTCACTTCTCGTCCGCCTGAGCACCAGCATTGGAAGTGTTATAGATTCTAATGACCTTTAAGGGTCCAGGAAAGAGATGCGCAGAGATGCTGTGGTGGCAGGTTTCACCCCACCCCACATTTGTTCGGCGACCTTTGGCTGACGATTTTTGCCAGCCTAGATGCTCTGACCACTAGTCTGTGCTTTCTTTAATTAGGTCCCTGAATTAATGTACAAACAGCACCATGTGTCAGAGCCCTGCCCGCACAACTCCCAGACAGTCCAGGGTCAGTGGTGATCCAGGACCATGACGTCCACTGAGTCAACGGCCTTTAGAAGTATCCAGCAGTCCAGCCGGTCATATTGACCATCATCACCGCGGTGTCTGTAGGGCTTTCTATGGTGAAAGCATGATATATGTTTCCCCCGCCAAGCTTATTAGCTCCCCTCTGGGTGCAGTAAGTCCTGCAAGCAGTAGTCTGCTCTTTCGGGGCACAGTCTTGTTGTTTTCTGAGAGAAACTCCAGGTCAAGTGATGGTCACACGAGTCATTTTGGGGGCCTGTTGCCCCCGTTTGTCTCTCTGGAGGTTGGAGTTGGAGGGTCTCCTCACTCGAGGTCAGTGTGTCCAAAGAGCGACCCCTGCAACTTCAGGGCATGATGGGTGGTTAGGATCACCACGTGGGGTCCTTTTCCCTTAGGAGGGAGCTGGCCTTGCGGGCTTCTGATTCAGCTTTTTAGATACCGCAGTATCCTGGCCTGATGAGTCGGTGGGCAAAGCCCTTGGTGACCATAGTTTATCATACCTGAAGGGCATTCTTTTGTTGCTCCATTTCAAGTGGTCCCAGTTTTTGCACTAAGGCTCCAAGGGCGATTAACCTATGACTGGGTATGTAAAGGTCCAAGGGTTTAGCTAAATTAGGGAGATCCTGGGCAAGGGTCTGAATTGACTGCTCTTTCCATTCTTGAAAGGCTGCTTCTGGATTCTATTCAAAAGGATCATCATCTTTTCGTGTCAGTGTTTCATGTAGAGGCCCAGCTATTAGACTGTAGTTAGGGATCCAGATGCAGAAAACCTTGGCCTCCCCAGGAACCCCTAAGCTGTCTTCTAGTTTTAGAAGAGGTAAGGCTGCAAATGGCTTCTTCCCTATCCTGGGATGTGTTTCTCCGAATATCTGTGACAATGAAGCCCAGGCATGTCACCTTAGCCTGGGATATTTGAGCCTTTTTCTTGGACACCTTCTATCCTTTCTTGACTAGGTAGTTCAGAGGCGTCTTTAGTAGGCCTGGTGATCAGAATGTCCTCTGCATATTGAAGGAGGGTTCCCTTTTACAGAGGTAGAACTTTTAGGTCTTTAGAGGACATTTCCCCAATGATGGTGTGGGTATTTTTGAACCATTGGGGAAGGATGGCCCAGCATTATTGCTTTGGTTGCATGTTGTGTCCTGCCACTCACAAGCCAAAAATCCTTGTGACTCTGAGATGAATGGAATACAGAAGAAGGCATCATTGAAGTCTAATACAGAATGCCATGGCCTGGTGGATGGTAGAATGACCAGCAGGGTGTAGGAAATAGGAGCTACTGGATGTATCTCCTCGGTGGCTTCACTGACTGTCCTGATATCCTTTACCAGGTCTCCAGCAGCCAATGGGACTCTCGTGGTCAGGCCAATCCCAGGATATGGAGCTCACCTGGGCTGCACCCCCCACCCCACAGCCCACGGGGCCTTCATGGTCATGTCCCTCCCAGGGTATGGAGCTCACCTGTGCAGTTACCCAGCAGCCCATTGGGCTCTCATATCCAGGCCCTTCCCAGGATACGGAGCTCCCCTGGGCAGGTACCCAAGCAGGGCTGGACACACAAGAACTGTGCACATAGCCCACCTTGCAGAGAACCCCCATCTCACCTGTCGTTCACAGCTGACACAGAACGCCTCAGAGCAGGACTTGAACTAACAAACAGCAGCCCTGACAGGTCTGTGACCCTGGCTATCACTCTGTGCAGCCTCTCTCGGCCTGGTCTTCCAGACACTTCCACTGCAGCCAGGGCACCAGGCCTCTGTCTCCACCCACCATCACTCCTCTCCCTGACTCCTGGGTTCCTCTCATTAGTATAGGGTCTTCTTGAAGTTGTTTTCCACTCATGGACCAGATAAAATGATGAGAAAAAAAGCCGCAGCTGAAGCCCCTTGTCTATCCTGACTCTCAAGAGCCCACACCTGTTCCTTGGCCGTGGCCTGTTTAGCAAGGTTCATTTTCTGCAACTGTGATCCCCTGAGGGGTGAGGATTGGCTGATTTGGGCAGCCTGACACTGCCTGCCAGCCCTCCCCAGGTGTGCCTGGGTTAAGGTCAATATAAACTCCTCTCCAGTCAGCAAGAGCCCCTGTAGCTGTGCCTGACGCCATATTCTCTGCCCCGTCAGCAGTGTCGGGGCTGGGGTGGTGGGAGGGAGTGAGGGGCCATGGCTTTGTGGGTGGCCCAGTGTGAGTGGGGCTCTGCTGGACTTTCTGCAGGAGTTGCCAGGCTGCCACCTGCTAAAGAAGAGGATGTGTCACCCATACCTGCCGCTGGAATTTCTCCCCAGGCAGAGGTGAGGAAGTAAAAAAGCAGTGGGGGCCGTGGCAGGAGGGGTATCTCAGGTAGGGAAATGGAAAGCTTCCAGAAGAGCATCTGGGGCCAGGACCATCCTGGCTGGCCAGCAGGCAACAAGTCGGCCTGCGTGCTGTCGCTGTTGTGGCTCCACAGCCCTTCCTCTAGGCTTGTAAGTTCTTGTACATATTCAGCTGTTTTACCTGGATAGGGTGGGAAGAGTTCAGCTGCAGAAGGACTGGGGCTCAGCTCACATTTACTCACAGACGCCTCGACACAGTCCCCCAGCTTTGCAATGAGGATGTTCCTTGTGGGGGGGGGAGCGCTGCTCACTGCATGGGAGACGATTTGCCACCTCTGACCAACTTAAGAATTTTTTACAACTGGAGCAAGTGCCCTGATACGATTTTCCTCTGTATAACTGGTGGGTTCTGTTTTTTTTTTTTTTTTTCTTTTTTTCTTTTTGGTTCAAGGTAGATTTTATTTATTCCTCTTTTTTTTAAATTTGGAGATATAAACATGTAAATAATGCATTAATATAAAGACGTCTATGTGAAGGGAAAAACGTTTTTTTTTGGTTTATTTTATTAAATGTTATTTATTTTTAATTTTTTGAAAATTTATTTATTTCTTTTATACAGCAGGTTCTTAATGGATATCTATTTTATACTTATGTGTGCACATGTGAATCCCAGTCTCCCAATTCATCCCACCACCACCGTCACATGGCATTCCCCCCTTGGTGTCCATATGTTTGTTCTCTACATCTGTGTCTCTATCTCTGCCCTGCAAACCGGTTCATCTGTACCATTTTTCTAGGTTCCACATATATGCATTAACATACAATATTTGTTTTTCTCTTTCTGACTTACTTCACTCTGTATGACAGTCTCTAGATCCATCAAGGTCTCTACAAATGACCCAATTTCATTCCGATGTATGGCTGAGTAATATTCCATTGTATATATGTACCACATCTTTATCCATTCATCTCTCTATGGGCACTTAGGTTGCTTTCATTACCTGGCTATTGTAAATAGTGCTGCAGTGAACATTGTGGTGAATGTGTCTTTTTGATTTATGGTTTTCTCTGGGTATATGCCCAGTAGTGGGATTGCTGGATTATATGGTAATTCTATTTTTAGTTTTTTAAGGAACCTCCATAATGTTCTCCATAGAGACTCTATCGATTTACATTCCCAGCAATAGTGGAAGACGGTTCCTTTTCTCCACACCCTCTCCAGCATTTGTTGTTTGTAGATTTTCTGATGATGCCCATTCTAACAGGTGTGACGTGATACCTCATTGTAGTTTCGATTTCCATTTCTCTAATAATTAGTGATGTTGAGCAGATTTTCATGTGCGTACTGGCCATCTCTATGTCTTCTTGGAAGAAATGTCTATTTAGATCTTCTTCCATTTTTGTATTGAGTTGTTTGTTTTATTAATATTGAGCTGCATGAGCTGTTTATATATATTGGAGATTAATCATTTGTCCATTGATTCATTGGCAAATATGTTCTGCCATTCTGAGGGTTGTCTTTTCGTCTTGTTTGTAGTTTCCTTTGCTTTGCAAAAGCTTTTACATTTCATTAGGTCCCATCTGTTTAGTTTTCTTTTTTATTTCATTACTATAGGAGGTGGATCAAAAAAGATCTTGCTGTGATTTACGTCAGAGTATCCTTCGTAAGTTTTCCTCTCAGAGTTTTATACTGTCCGGTCTTACATTAAGGTCTCTAATCCATTTTGAATATATTTTTATGTATGGTGTTGGGGAGTGTTCTAATTTCATTCTTTTACATGTAGCTGTCCATATTTCCCAGCACCAATGATTGAAGAGACTGTCTTATCTCCATTGTATAGTCTTGCCTCCTTTGTCATAGATTAGTTGACCATAGGTGTGTAGGTTTAACCCTGGGCTTTCGTTTTTTTTTCCTTTTACACGTTTATTGGAGTATAATTGTTTTACAATGGAGTGTTAGTTTCTGCTGTATAACAAAGTGAATCATCTATACGTATACAAATATCACCAGATCCCCTCCCTCTTGCATCTCCCTCCCACATTCCATATACCACCCCTTTATGTGGTCACAAAGCACCGAGCTGATCTCCCTGGTCGATGTGGCTGATTCTCAGTAGCTATCGGTGTTACATTTGGTAATGTATTTATGTCCATGCCACTCTGTCACTTCGTCTCAGCTTACCCATCCCCCTTCCGGTGTCCTCAAGTCCTTCCTCTACGTCTGTGTCCTTAATCCTGTCCTGCCACTAGGTTCTTCAAAATATTTTTGTTTTTCTTCATTAGATCCCGTATATCTCTGTTAACATACAGTATTTGTTTTTCACTTTCTGACTTACTTCACTGTGTAGGACAGATTCTAAGTCCATCCACCTCAGTACAAATAACTCAGTTTTGCTTCTTTTTATGGCTGAGTAATATTCCATTGTATATATGTGCCAGATCTTCTTTATCCATTCATCTGTCGATGGACACTTAGGTTGCTTCCATGTCCAAGCTATTGTAAATAGAGCTGCAATGAACTTTTTTGTACATAACTCTTTTTGAATTATGGTTTTCGCAAGGCAAATGCCCAGTAGATGGATTGTTGTGTCGTATGGTACCTCTATTGATAGTTATTTAGAGGAACCTCCGTACTGTTCTCCTTAGTGCCCATATCAATTTACATTCCCACCCACAGTGCAAGTGTGTTCCCTTTTCTCCAATAAAGGCCTCTCCAGCATTTATTGTTTTGTAGATTTTTTTGATGATTGCCACACTGACTGCTGTGTGGTGATACCTCACGATAGTTATGATTTGCATTTCTCTAATGATTAGTGATGTTCAGCATCCTTTCATGTGTTTCTTGGTAATCTGTATATCTTCTTTGGAGAAATGTCTATTTAGGTCTTCTGGCCGATTTGGGTTGGGTTGTTTGTTTTTGTGATATTGAGCTACATGAGGTGCTTGTAAAGTTTGGAGATTAATCCTTTGTCAATTGCTTCATTTGAAAATATTTTCTCCCATTCTGAGGGTTGTTTTTGCATCTTGTTTATATTTTCCTGTACCGTGTAAAAGCTTTTAAGTTTCATTAGGTCCCATTTGTTGATTTCTGTTTTTATTTCCATTTCTCTAGAAGGTGTGTCAAATAGGATCTTGCTGTGATTTATGTCATAGAGTGTTCTGCCTATGGTTTCCTCTAAGTGTTTTATAGTGTCTGGCCTTATATTTAGATCTCTAATCCATTTAGAGTTTATTTTTGTGTATGGTGTTATGGAGTGTTCTAATTTCATTCTTTTATGTGCAGGGGTCCAGTTTTCCCAGCACCAATTACTGAAGAGACTGTCTTTTCTCCATTGTATATCCTTAGCTCCTTTGTCATAGATGAGATAGCCATAGGTATGTAGGTTTCTCTCTGGGCTTTCTGTCCTGTTCCATTGATCTGTGTTTATGCCAATCTACATTCACTTGATTCCATTATGGAGACATATAAATACATAGGTTTCAAGATTGTTACTAGTCAGATAAATTCCTCTTCAGTGAATAGGGTGTTTTGTGTCCAGTTCATTGAGAAAGGAGTAGGTCTTGTCTATTACATATTTGGTATATGGAATGGTATCTGTGCTAATTTCAAACTCTGCTTTTACACATCACCCCACGTCACCTTTCCCCTTAAGGAGGCATAAGTGTGTTTTCTAAATGTGTAACTCTGTTCTCTTTTGAAATTCAGTTCATGTGTAGCCATGTTTACATTCCCTCTATAAGTGATATATTACAATAAGTTTTTGTTTCTTTGTGGCTCATTTCACTTAGCATTATCGTACCTAAAGCCACTCATTATGCTGCTATTGGCCTTATGACATTGATTTTATGTCTGAGTGACATTCCATTGTATATAAGTACCATGACATCTATATCCATTTTTTTTCCTTTCCTGGGATATTTAAAGTGTACCGTATTCGAGGTTCTTGTAAACAGAGCAGCCCTAAACTTTGCGCTGGCTGTGTGTTGCGGATTTTTAGTTTTCCCAAAATACACGCCCATGAGTAGAAGTGTGCTATGCTCTGTAGCTCTGTTTTAGAAAACAACATACAGTTCTCCAGAGAGGCTGTTGGCAATTTACATCATGTCCATCGGTGTAACCAGGCTCCCTTTTCTCCAAGGCCTGTCCTGCATTTGTGGTTTTTACAATGTTTGTGGATGGCCCTTTTGACTGGAGGTAAGGGACACTTCTATGTAGTGTGGATTTTCAATGCCTGATGGCTTGCTTGGCCAAAAAGGGCGTATGCATTTTTTCCCGAATATATTCAAGAAAATACACATACTCCCTTTCCTGCCAAGGGCAACATTGTTGGAGTTCTGTCGCTTTTCATGTGCTTTAAAGATGACTCCAATGTACCTCTTGAAATCTGTTTCCTTCAATTCTGCCTTGCGTTCAAATCCTCTTCACGGCCTTACCTCAATATATTTCTGGATGATAGTTGTCCTTTATAACTCTGCAAGTTTGTGAATTGCTGTGCCCCTGATATCCATTTTTCAAACCACCTATTTGTGAGCTGGCTGCAATACCGCAGGATGGCTTTAGGCCCTAGTCCGGTTCCAGGGCTTCAGGCTGAGCCTTTGGTTAATGCTTCTTCCTGATGGGAAAGTAGAGTGATATGTGCCCATCCAAACACCTACAGCTAAACTCTCATTTGTTTCCCCTCTTCCTGTTCATCCTCTGCACAATTTGCAAACTGTGCATAAAAGGAGGGTAAAGGCACTGACACTCCAAGTGGTGAGATTATTAGTAATGCAGATGGAATGGTGAAGCTGAGCACGATGAAAGGAAAAATGAGGTACCTTTTAGAAAACTTTCCCAATTACACAGTGTACCATCCACTGGGTTTCCCATGCATGTTTTAACTGTAGGAAGATTCCCTTAAACCGGGAGAGTTGGGACCACTAGAATGGGTAGCACACAGTATTGCTCTAAGTGGCGTTGTTTTGCTCACACAACCTCAGCAATCTTGTCAGCACCAAGTGTCCAGTCTTATGTCTCATCCAGCTGTGGGTGTAAAGGTGGTCAATCCAGGTTGGATCACAGGCCCTGAACGTAATTTTTAAGATTTCTCTCTGTTTCGCGGTTTTTGCATTTTGCTTTTGAAACTTATTTTTATAAGGGGGTTTAGCTGAATTTCAGTGCTGTGTTCATGCCATTATACACACATATGCTTTCTTTATTGAGACATGAGAATAAATATGTTTTAAAATTCTTAGAGTCAGATATATTCCTCTGCAATGAATAGGGGGTGTTGAGTCCAGTTCATTGTGCGGGGAGTAGGTGTTGTCTATTACATATTTGGTTTAGGTAACGGTATCTGTGTTAATTTAAAACTGTGGTTTTATGCATCACCCCACCTCGGCTTTCCCGTTAAGCAGGCAGAAGATTGTTTTCTAAATGTGTGACTCTGTAGTGTTTGTAATCCAGTTCATGTGTAGCCATGTGTACATTCACCCTATGAGTGATAACTTATGATAAAATTTGTTACTCTGTTATCTTTCCTAACTCAGTTCATGTGTAGCCATGGTTACAGGACCTTTGTAAGTGATATCTTATGATAAGTTTCTTTTTCAATGTGACTTACTTCACTTAGAATCATTGTACCTGAATCCACTCATTTTGCTGCTACTGGCCTTATGACATTGATTTCATGGCTAAGGGATATTCAATCGTACGTAAGTACCACAATTTCTTGAACCATTTTTTTTTCTTTCCTGGGACATTTAAGGTGTACCCAAGTTGAGGTTCGGGTATGCAGTGCAGTCCTAAATTTTGGGGTGGCTCTGTCTTACTGATTTTCATTTTTCCAAACGTATATTCCCTAGACTGGAACTGCCATTGGCTCTGTAGCTCTGTTTTTTATTTGTTTTAGGGAACACAATGCACTCCCCCAGAGAGGCATTTAGAAATTTACATCCTGCCCATTAGCCTAACAAGACTCCCTGTTCCCCATGGCCTGTCTTGCCTTTCTGGTTTTTACACATTTTTCGGATGTCCCTTTTGACCAGTGGGAAGTGATCGTTCTTGTAGTGCAGATTTGCATATCTTGCTTGCTTGCTTGGCCAAAAAGGGCGTATGCATTTTTTCTTGAATATATACAGAATAAAACGCATATGCCCTTTCGGACAAGTACATCACTGATGAAGTAGTTCTCCTCTGCCTGTACTTTAAAGGCGATTCCAATGTACCTCTTGAAATCTGTTTCCTGCTATTCTGCCTCGCATTCAAGACAGCCTCGTTGGCTTCCCTCAAAAGATTTTTGGACGATAGTTGTCCTTTATTACTCTGCCAGTTTGTGAATTGCTGTGCCCATGAGCTCCATTTTTAACTCGTTTTTTGTGAACTGAACGCAAGTCAAAAATTTTGGATCACAACCTCTACTGGTTTCTGGTGGGTGGCTGAGACGTTGGTTAATTCTTCTACCTTCCGGAAAATTAGAGTGACATGTGCCCGTCCAAATGTCTAACAGCTGCTCTCTCATTGGTTCTCCCTCTTCCCTTCCATCCTCTGCCAAATTGGCATCCTGTGCGAACCAGGAGGTTAAAGGGGCTGGCTCTCCAAGTTGGGAGATTGATAGTAAAGCAGTTGGAAAGTCAAACAGGAGCACCAGGAGATGGACTATTCATTCAGTTTTAGAAACCTTTTGAATTCACAGTGTGTCCATTCTCTAGGTTTCCCGTACATGTTATAGCTGTAGTAATATAACCTTCAATCTGGAGAGTTGGGTCCCTTGGAATGGGGGCCATGCATTTTTGCTTTAAAGGGTCTGCATTTGCTCACCCAATCTCAACAATCCTCTCAGTCCCAAGTGTCCAGCCTTATGCCACATCCAGCTGTCATTGTAGATAGGGTCATTCCAGGTTTCATCAGAGACCCTGAAGGAATTGTAAAGAATTTCCCTGTTTTTTGGTTTTGTTTTTGAAATTCCTTTTTATAGTGGGTTTGAGCTGATTCTCGCTGCCATGATTATGCCAGTCTAGACACACTTGATTCCCTTACGGAGACATATCAATACATAGGTGGTAAGATTCTTAGTAGTCAGATCTATTCCTCTGCGGGAAATATGGGGTTTTGAGTCCCTTTCACTGAGGAAGGTGTTGGTCTTGTCTAATCAACGGTAGGTTTTAGAAACGGTACCTGTGCTTATATCAAACTCTGGTTTTATGCATCACCCCACCTCTCCTTCCCCCTTAAACAGGCATAAGATTGTTTTCTAAATGTGAGACTCTGTTCTCTTTCCTAACTCAGTTCATGTGTAGCCATGTTTACAGGATCTTCATAAGTGATATCTCATGATAAGTTTCTTTTTCTGGTGACTTATTTCACTTAGAATCATCGTACCTGAATCCACTCACTTTGCTGCTCCTGGTCTTATGACATTGATTTCATGGCTGAGGGATATACCATAGTACGTAAGTACCACAATTTTTTGAACCATTTTTATATTTCCTGGGATATTTAAGGTGTACCCAAGTTGAGGTTTTTGTACGCAGTGCAGCCTTAAATTTGGGCGTGGCTCTGTCTTATTGATTTTCAGTTCTCCAAAGGTATATTCCCTAAACTGGAAGTGCCCTTGGCTCTGTAGCTCTGTTGTTTACTTGTTTTAGGGAACACAATGCACTCCTCCAGTGAGGCAGTTGGCTATTTACATCCCGCCCATCAGCATAACAATGCTCCCTGTTCTCCAGCGCCTGTCTTGCCTTTCTGGTTTTTACACATTTTGTGGATGTCCCTTTTGACCAGTGGGAAGTGATACTTCTTTGTAGTGCAGATTTGCATTGCCAGCTTGCTTGCTTGGCCAAAAAGGGCGTATGCGTTTTCTCCTGAATATATTCAGGAGAAAACGCATACACACTTTTTGGCCAAGTGCGTCATTCGCGAAGTTGTGCCCCTCTTCCTGTGCTTTAAAGGCGATTCCAACGTACCTCTTGAAATCTGTTTCCTGCTCTTCTGCCTCGATTTAAGTCCGCCTCGTACCCTTCCCTCAACAGATTTTAGCAAGATAGTTGTCCTTTATTACTCTGCCGTTTTGTGAATTGCTGTGCCCCTGAGCTCCATTTTTCAACTCGTTTTTTGTGAGCTGAACGCAAGTCCAAAATTTTGCTTCAGGACCTATACTGGTTCCCGGTGGGTGGCTGAGTCTTTGGTTAATTCTTCTTCCTGCCGGGAATTTAGAGTGACATGTCCACGTCCAAATGCCTAACAGCTAGTCTCTCATTGGTTCTCCCCCTTCCCTTCTATCCTCTGGCAAATTGGCAACCTGTGCAAACGAGGAGCTTAAAAGGGCTGTCTCTCCAAGTAGGGAGATAGATAGTAAAGCAGTTGGAAAGTCAAACCGGAGCACCAGGAGAGGGACTGTTCGTTGAGTTTTAGAAACCTTTTGTATTCACAGTGTGTCCATTCTCTAGGTTTCCCATACATGTTATAGCTGTAGTAATATTCCCTTCAACCTGGAGAGTTGCAACCCATGGAATGGGGACCATGCATTATTGCTTTAAAGGATCTGCATTTGCTCACCCAATCTCACCAATCCTCTCAGTCCCAAGTGTCCAGCCTTATGCCACTTCCAGCTGTCATTGTTGACAGGGTCATTCCAGGTTTCATCAGATACCCTGAAGGAATTGTAAAGAATTTCCCTGTTTTTGGTTGTGTTTTTGAAATTCCTTTTTATAGTGGCTTTGAGCTGATTCTCGCTGCCATGTTTATGCCAGTCTAGACACACTTGATTGTCTTATGGAGACATATCAATACATAGGTTTTAAGATTCATACTAGTCAGATCTATTCCTCTAAGGGTAATATGGTGTTTTGAGTTCCTTTCACTGAGGAAGGTGTAGGTCTTGTCTATTCTAAAGTTGGTTATACAAAGGGTACCTGTGCTTATATCAAACTCTGGTTTTATGCATCACCCCACCTCTCCTTCCCCCTTAAGCAGGCATAAGGGTGTTTTCTAAATGTGAGACTCTGTTCTCTTTCCTAACTCAGTTCATGTGTAGCCATGTTTACAGGATCTTCATAAATGATATCTTATGATAAGTTTCTTTTTCTGTTTGACTTATTTCACTTAGAATCATCGTACCAGAATCCACTCACTTTGCTGTTCCTGGTCTTTTGACATTGATTTAATGGCTGAGGGATATTCCATCGTACGTAATTACCACAATGTTTTGAACCATTTTTATATTTCCTGGGATATTCAAGGTGTACCCAAGTTGAGGTTCTTGTAAGCAGTGCAGCCCTAAATTTGGAGGCAGCTCTGTCTTATTGATTTTCTGTTTTCCCAAGGTATATTCCCTAGACTGGAAGTGCCTTTGGCTCTGTAGCTATGTTGTTTACTTTTTTAGGGAACTCAATGCACTCCTCCAGTGAGGCAGTTGGCAATTTACATCCCGCCCATCAGCATAACAAGGCTCCCGGTTCTCCAGGGCCTTTCTTGCCTTTCTGGTTTTTACACATTTTGTGGATATCCCTTTTGAATGGAGGTAAGTGATACTTCTTTGTAGTGCAGATTTGCTTTGCCTGCTTGCTTGCTTGGACAAAGTGGGCGTATGCGTTTTCTACTGAATATATTCAGGGGAAAATGTATACGCACTTTTTGGCCCAGTGAGTCATTGTCGAAGTTGTGCCCCTCTTCCTGTGCTTTACAGGAGATTCCAACGTACCTCTTGAAGTCTGTTTCCTTCTATTGTGCATCGCTTTCAACTCTGCCTCGTTGCCTTCACTCAACAGATTTTTGGACGATAGTTGTCCTTTATTACTCTGCCAGTTTGTGAATTGCTGTGACCCAGAGCTCCATTTTTCAACTCGTTTTTTGTGAGCTGTACGCAAGTCCAAAATTTTGGATCAGGACCTCTACTGGTTCCTGGTGGGTGGCTGAGACTTTGGTTAATTCTTCTTCCTGCCGGGAAATTAGAGTGACATGTGCCCGTCCAAATGCCTAACAGCTACTCTCTCATTGGTTCTCCCTCTTCCCTTCCATCCTCTGCCAAATTGGCAACCTGTGTGAACCAGGAGGTTAAAGGGGCTGTCTCTCCAAGTTGGGAGATTGATAGTAAAGCCGTTGAAAATTCAAACCGGAGCACAAGGAGAGGGGCAATTCGTTGAGTTTTAGAAACCTTTCGTATTCACAGTGTGTCCATTCTCTAGGTATCCCGAACATGTTATACCTGTAGTGATATTCCCTTTAACCTGGAGAGTTGCGAACCATCGAATGGGGGCCATGCATTATTGCTTTAAAGGGTCTGCAATTGCTCACCCAATCTCAACAATCCTCTCAGTCCCAAGTGTCCAGCCTTATGCCACATCCAGCTGTCATTGTAGATAGGGTCATTCCAGGTTTCATCAGAGACCCTGAAGGAATTGTAATGAATTTCCCTGTTTTTTTGTTTTGTTTTTGAAATTCCTTTTTATAGTGTACTTGAGCTGATTCTCGCTGCCATGTTTATGCCAGTCTAGACACACTTGATTCCCTGACGGAGACATAGCAATACATAGGTTTTAAGATTCTTACTAGTCAGATCTATTCCTTTGTGGGAAATATGTGGTTTTGAGTCCCTTTAACTGAGGAAGCTGTAGGTCTAATCTATACCATAGTTGGTTTCTGGATTTATACCTGTGCTTATACCAAACTCTGGTTTTATGCATCACCCCACCTCTCCTTCCCCCTTAAACAGGCATAAGAGTGTTTTCTAAATGTGAGATTCTGTTCTCTTTCCTAACTCAGTTCATGTGTACACATGTTTACAGGATCTTCATATGTGATATCTTATGTTGTTTCTTTTTCTGTGTGACTTAGTTCACTTAGAATCTTCGTACCTGAATCAACTCACTTTGCTGATACTGGTCTTATGACATTGATTGCATGGCTGAGGGATATTCCATCCTACGTAAGTAACACAATTTTTGGAACCTTTTTTATATTTCCTGGGATATTTAAGCTGTACCCAAGTTGAGGTTCTTGTTAGCAGTGCTGCCCTAAATTTGGGGCTTGCTCTGTCTTATTGATTTTCAGTTTTCCCAAGGTATATTCCCTAGACTAGAAGTGCCTTTGCCTTGTAGCTCTGTTGTTTACTTGTTTTAGAGAACACAATGCACTCCTCCAGTGAGGCAGTGGGCAATTTACATCCCGCCCATCAGGATAACAAGGCTCCCTGTTCTCTAGAGCCTGTCTTGCCTTTCTGGTTTTTGCCCATTTTGTGGATATCCCTTTTGACCTGTGGGAAGAGATGCTTCTTTGTAGTGCAGATTTGCATTGCCCGCTTGCTTGCTTGGCCAAAAAGGGCGTATGCATTTTCTCCTGAATATATTCAGGAGAAAACGCCTATGCCATAATGGCAAGGTGCATCATTGTCGAAGTTGTGCCCCTCTTCCTGTGCTTTAAAGGCGATTCCAACGTAACTCTTGAAAGCTGTTTCCTGCTATTCTGACTCGCATTCAAGTCCGACTCGTTGCCTTCCCTCAACAGATTTTTGGACGATAGTTGTCCTTTATTACTCTGCCAGGTTGTGAATTGCTGTGCCCTTGAGCTCCAATTTTCAACTCATTTTTTGGGAGCTGAACACAAGACCAAAATTTTTGTTGAGGAACTATACTGGTTCCCGGTGGGTGGCTGAGACTTTGGTTAATTATTCTTCCTGCCCGGAAATTAGAGTGACATGTGCCCGTCCAAATGCCAACAGCTACTCTCTCATTGGATCTCCCTCTTCCCTTCCGTCCTCTGCCAAATTTGCAACCTGTGCGAACCAGGAGGTTAAAGGGGCTGTCTCTCCAAGTTGGGAGATTGATAGTAAAGCAGTTGGAATGTCACACCGGAGCACCAGGAGAGGGACTATTCGTTGAGTTTTAGAAACCTTTCGTATTCACCGTGTGTCCATTCTCTAGGGTTCTCATACATGTTATAGCTGTAGTAATATTCCCTTCAACATGGAGAGTTGAGACCAATGAAATGGGGGCCATGCATTTTTGCTTTAAAGGGTCTGCATTTGCTCACACAATCTCACCAATCCAGTCAGTCCCAAGTGTCCAGCCTTATGCCACATCCAGCTGTCATTGTAGATAGGGTCATTCCAGGTTTCATCAGAGACCCTGAAGGAATTATAAAGAATTTCCCAGTATTTTGGTTGTGTTTTTGAAATTCCTATTTATAGTTGGTTTGAGCTGATTCTCGGTGCCATGTTTATGCCAGTCTAGACACACTTGATTCCCTTACGGAGACATATCAATACATAGGTTTTAAGATTCTTACTAGTCAGATCTATTACTCTGCGGGAAATATGGGGTTTTGCGTCCCTTTCAGTGAGGAAGGTGTAGGTCTTCTCTATTCCAAAGTTGGTTTTACAAACGGTACCTGTGCTTATATCAAACTCTGCTTTTATTCATCACCCCACCTCTCCTTCCCCCTTAAGCAGGCATAAGAGTGTTTTCTAAATTTGAGGCTCTGTTCTCTTTCTTAACTCAGTTCATGTGTAGCCATGTTTTCAGGATCTTCATAAGTGATATCTTAGGATAAGTTTCTTTTTCTGTGTGACTTATTTCGCTTAGAATCATCGTACCTGAATCCACTCACTTTGCTGCTCTTGGTCTTATGACATTGATTTCATGGCTGAGGGATATTCCATCGTACATAAATACCACAGTTTTTTGAACCATTTTTATATTTCCTGGGATAATTAAGGTGTACCCAAGTTGAGGTTCTTGTAAGCAGTGCAGTCCTAAATTTGGGGGTGGCTCTGTCTTATTGATTTTCAGTTTTCCCAATGTATATTCCCTAGACTGGAAGTGCACTTGGCTCTGTAGCTCTGTTGTTTACTTGTTTTAGGGAACGCAATGCACTCCTCCAGTGAGGCAGTTGTCAATTTACATACCGCCCATCAGCATAAGAAGGTTCCTTGTTCTCCAGGGACTGTCTTGCCTTTCCGGTTTTTACACATTTTGTGGATGTCCCTTTTGACCGGTGGGAAGTGATTCTTCTTTGTAGGGCAGATTTGCATTGCCCGCTTGCTTGTTTGGCCAAAAAGGGCGTATGCGTTTTCTCCTGAATATATTCAGGAGAAAACGCATACGCCCTTTTTGGCCAAGTGCGTCATTGTCGAAATTGTGCCCCACTTCCTGGCTTTAAAGGCGATTCCAAGGTACCTCTTCTAATCTGTTTCCTGCTATTCTGCCGCGCTTTCAAGTCCGCCTCGTTGCCTTCTCTCAACAGATTTTTGGACGATAGTTGTCCTTTATTACTCTGCCAGTTTGTGAATTGCTGTGCCCCTGAGCTCCATTTTTCAACTCGTTTTTTTGTGACCTGTATGCAAGTCCAAAATTTTGGTTCAGGACCTATACTGGTTCCCGGTGGGTGGCTGAGACTCTGGTTAATTCTTCTTCCTGCCGGGAAATTAGTGACATGTTCCCGTCCAAAGGCCTAACAGCTACTCTCTCATTGGTTCTCCCTCTTCCCTTCCATCCTCTGCCAAATTGGCAACCTGTGCGAACCAGGAGGTTAAAGGGGCTGTCTCTCCAAGTTGTGAGATTGATAGTAAAGCTGTTGGATAGACAAACCGGAGCACCAGAAGAGGGACTATTCGTTGAGTTTTAGAAACCTTTTGTATTCACAGTGTGTCCATTCTCTAGGTTTCCCGTACATGTTATAGCTGTAGTAATATTCCCTTCACCATGGAGAGTTGGGACCCATGGAATGGCGGCCATGCATTTTTGCTTTAAAGGGTCTGCATTTGCTCACCGAATCTCACCAATCCTCTCAGTCCCAAGTGTCCAGCCTTATGCCACATCCAGTTGTCATTTTAGATAGGGTCATTCCAGGTTTCATCAGAGACCCTGAAGGAAATGTAAAGAATTTCCCTGTTTTTTGGTTTTGTTTTTGAAATTCCTTTTTATATTGGTTTTGAGCTGATTCTCGATGCCATGTTTATGCCAGTCTAGACATACTTGATTCCCTTACAGAGACATATCTATACATAGGTTTTAATATTCTTACTGGCCAGATCTATTCCTCTGCAGGAAATATGGGGTTTTGAGTCCCTTTCACTGAGGAAGGTATAGGTCTTGTCTATTCCACAGTTGATTTTAGAAATGGTACCTGTGCTTATATCAAACTCTGGTTTTATGCATCACCCCACCTCTCCTTTCCCCTTCAGCAGGCATAAGAGTGTTTTCTAAATGTGAGACTCTGGTCTCTTTCCTAACTCAGTTCATGTGTAGCCAAGTTTACAGGATCTTCATAAGTGATATCTTATGATAAGTTTCTTTTTCTGTGTGACTTATTTCACTTAGAATCATCGTACCTGAGTCCACTCACTTTGCTGCTCCTGGTCTTATGACATTGATTTCATCGCTGAGGGATATTCCATCGTACATAAATACCACAGTTTTTTGAACCATTTTTATATTTCCTGGGATATTTAAGGTGTACCCAAGTTGAGGTTCTTGCAAGCAGTGCAGCCCTAAATTTGGGGGTGGCTCTGTCTTATTTATTTTCAGTTTTCCCAAGGTATACTCCCTAGACTGGAAGTGCCCTTGGCTCTGTAGCTCTGTTGTTTACTTGTTTTAGGGAACGCAATGCACTTCTCCAGTGAGGCAGTTGGCAATTTACATCCCGCCCATCAGCATAACAAGGCTCCCTGTTCTCCAGGGCCTGTCTTGCCTTTCTGGTTTTTACACATTTTGTAGATGTCCCTTTTGACCGGTGGGAAGTGATACTTCTTTGTAGTGCAGATTTGCATTGCCCGCTTGCTTGCTTGGCCAAAAAGAGCGTATGCGTTTTCTCCTGAATATATTCAGGAGAAAATGCATACGCCCTTTTTGGCCAAGTGCGTCATTTTCGATGTTGTTCCCCTTTTCCTGTGCTTTAAAGGCGATTCCAACGTACCTCTTGAAATCTGTTTCCTGCTATTCTGCCTTGCTTTCAAGTCCGCCTCTTTGCCTTGCCTCAACAGATTTTTGGACGATAGTTGTCCTTTATTCCTCTGCCAGTTTGTGAATTGCTGTGCCCCTGAGCTCCATTTTTCAACTCGTTTTTTGAGAGCTGTACGCAAGTCCAAAATTTTGGTTCAGGACCTATACTGGTTCCCGGTGGGTGGCTCTGACTCTGGTTAATTCTTCTTCCTTCCGGGAAATTAGTGATATGTTCCCGTCCAAATGCCTAACAGCTACTCTCTCATTGGTTCTCCCTCTTCCCTTCCATCCTCTGCCAAATTGGCAACCTGTGCGAACCAGGAGGTTAAAGGGGTTGTCTCTCCAAGTTGGGAGATTGATAGTAAAGCCCTTGGAAAGACAAACCGGAGCACCAGGAGAGGGACTACTCGTTGAGTTTTAGAAACCTTTTGTATTCACAGTGTGTCCATTCTCTCGGTTTCCCGTACATGTTATAGCTGTAGTAATATTCCCTTCAACATGGAGAATTGGGACCCATGGAATGGGGGCCATGCATTTTTGCTTTAAATGGTCTGCATTTGCTCACCCAATCTCACCAATCCTCTCAGTCCCAAGTGTCCAGCCTTATGCCACATCCAGCTGTCATTCTAGATAGGGTCATTCCAGCTTTCATCAGAGACCCTGAAGGAAATGTAAAGAATTTCCCTGTTTTTTGGTTTTGTTTTTGAAATTCCTTTTTATATTGGTTTTGAGCTGATTCTCGATGCCATGTTTATGCCAGTCTAGACACACTTGATTCCCTTACAGAGACATATCAATACATAGGTTTTATGATTCTTACTTGCCAGATCTATTCCTCTGCGGGAAATATGGGGTTTTGAGTCCCTTTCACTGAGGAAGGTGTAGGTCTTGTCTATTCCACAGTTGGTTTTAGAAATGGTACCTGTGCTTATATCAAACTCTGGTTTTCTGCATCACCCCACCTATCCTTTCCCTTTAAGCAGGCATAAGAGTGTTTTCTAAATGTGAGACTCTGTTCTCTTTCCTAACTCAGTTCATGTGTAGCCATGTTTACAGGATCTTCATAAGTGATATCTTATGATAAGTTTCTTTTTCTGTGTGACTTATTTCACTTAGAATCATCGTACCTGAATCCGCTCACTTTGCTGCTCCTGGTCTTATGACATTGATTTCATGGCTGAGGGATATTCCATCGTACATATATACCACAGTTTTTCGAACCATTTTTATATTTTCTGGGATATTTAAGGTGTACCCTAGTTGAGGTTCTTGTAAGCAGTGCAGCCCTAAATTTGGGGGTGGCTCTGTCTTATTGATTTTCAGTTTTCCCAAGGTATATTCCCTAGACAGGATGTGCCCTTGGCTCTGAAGCTCTGTTGTTTACTTGTTTTAGGGAACGCAATGCACTCCTCCAGTGAGGCAGTTGGCAATTTACATCCCGCCCATCAGCATAACAAGGCTCCCTGTTCCCCAGGGCCTGTCTTGCCTTTCTGGTTTTTACACATTTTGTGGATGTCCCTTTTGACCGGTGGGAAGTGATACTTCTTTGTAGTGCAGATTTGCATTGCCCGCTTGCTTGCTTGGCCAAAAAGGGCGTATGCGTTTTCTCCTGAATATATTCAGGAGAAAACGCATACGCACTTTTTGGCCAAGTGCGTCATTGTCGAAGTTGTGCCCATCTTCCTGTGCTTTAAAGGCGATTCCAACGTACCTCTTGATATCTGTTTCCTGCTATTCTGCCTCGCTTTCAAGTCCGCTCGTTTCCTTCCCTCAACAGATTTTTGGACGATAGTTGTCTTTATTACTCTGCCAGTTTGTGAATTGCTGTGCCCCTGAGCTCCATTTTTCAACTCGTCTTTTGTGAGCTGTACGCAAGTCCAAAATTTTGGTTCAGGATCTATACTGGTTCCCGGTGGGTGCCAGAGACTGGTTAATTCTTCTTCCTGCCGGGAAATTAGAGTGACATGTGCCCGTCCAAATGCCTAATAGCTACTCTCTCATTTGTTCTCCCTCTTCCCTTCTATCCTCTGCCAAATTGGCAATCTGTGCGAACGAGGAGGTTAAAGGAGTTGTCTCTCAAAGTTGGGAGATTGATAGTAAAGAAGTTGGAAAGTCAAACCGGAGCACCAGGAGAGGGACTACTCGTTGAGTTTTAGAAACCTTTTGTATTCACAGTGTGTCCATTCTCTAGGTTTCCCGTACATGTTATAGTTGTAGTAATATTCCCTTCAACATGGAGAGTTGGGACCCATGGAATGTGGGCCATGCCTTTTTGCTTTAAAGGGTCTGCATTTGCTAACCCAATCTCACCAATCCTCTCAGTCCCAAGTGTCCAGCCTTATGCCACATCCAGCTGTCATTGTAGATAGGGTCATTCCAGGTTTCATCAGAGACCCTGAAGGAAATGTAAAGAATTTCCCTGTTTTTTGGTTTTGTTTTTGAAATTCCTTTTTATATTGGTTTTGAGCTGATTCTCGATGCCATGTTTATGCCAGTCTAGACACACTTGATTCCCTTACAGTGACATATCAATACATAGGTTTTAAGATTCTTAATAGTCAGATCTATTCCTCTGCGGGAAATATGGGGTTTTCAGTCCCTTTCACTGAGGAAGGTGTAGGTCTTTTCTATTCCACAGTTGGTATTAGAAATGGTACCTGTGCTTATATCAAACTCTGGTTTTATGCATCACCCCACCTCTCCTTTCCCCTTAAGCAGGCATAAGAGTGTTTTCTAAATGTGAGACTCTCTTCTCTTTCCTAACTCAGTTCATGTGTAGCCATGTTTACAGGATCTTCGTAAGTGATATCTTATGATAAGTTTCTTTTTCTGTGTGACTTATTTCACTTAGAATCATCGTACCTGAATCCACTCACTTTGCTGCTCCTGGTCTTATGACATTGATTTCATGGCTGAGGGATATTCCATCGTACATAAATACCACAGTTTTTTGAACCATTTTTATATTTCCTGGGATATTTAAGGTGTACCCAAGTTGAGGTTCTTGTAAGCAGTGCAGCCCTAAATTTGTGGGTGGCTCTCTCTTAATGATTTTCAGTTTTCCCAAGGTATATTCCCTAGACTGTATTTGCCCTTGGCTCTGCAGCTCTGTTGTTTACTTGTTTTAGGGAATGCAATGCACTCCTCCAGTGAGGCAGTTGGCAATTTACATCCCGCCCATCAGCATAACAAGGCTCCCTGTTCTCCAGGGCCTGTCTTGCCTTTCTGGTTTTTACACATTTTGTGGATGTCCCTTTTGACCGGAGGGAAGTGATACTTCTTTGTAGTGCAGATTTGCATTGCCCGCTTGCTTGCTTGGCCAAAAAGGTCGTATGCCTTTTCTCCTGAATATATTCAAGAGAAAACGCATACGCCCTTTTTGGCCAAGTGCGTCATTGTCGAACTTGTGCCCCACTTCCTGGCTTTAAAGGCGATTCCAAGGTACCTCTTCTAATCTGTTTCCTGCTATTCTGCCGCGCTTTCAAGTCCGCCTCGTTGCCTTCCCTCAACAGATTTTTGGACGATAGTTGTCCTTTATTACTCTGCCAGTTTGTGAATTGCTGTGCCCCTGAGCTCCATTTTTCAACTCGTTTTTTGAGAGCTGTACGCAAGTCCAAAATTTTGGTTCAGGACCTATACTGGTTCCCGGTGGGTGGCTGTGACTCTGGTTAATTCTTCTTCCTTCCGGGAAATTAGTGATATGTTCCCGTCCAAATGCCTAACAGCTACTCTCTCATTGGTTCTCCCTCTTCCCTTCCATCCTCTGCCAAATTGGCAACCTGTGCGAACCAGGAGGTTAAAGGGGTTGTCTCTCCTAGTTGGGAGATTGATAGTAAAGCAGTTGGAAAGACAAACCGGAGCACCAGGAGAGGGACTACTCGTTGAGTTTTAGAAACCGTTTGTATTCACAGTGTGTCCATTCTCTAGGTTTCCCGTACATGTTATAGCTGTAGTAATATTCCCTTCATCCAGGAGAGTTGGGACCCATGGAATGGGAGCCATGCATTTTTCCTTTAAAGGGTCTGCATTTGCTCACCCAATCTCACCAATCCTCTCAGTCCCAAGTGTCCAGCCTTATGCCACATCCAGCTGTCATTCTAGATAGGGTCATTCCAGCTTTAATCAGAGACCCTGAAGGAAATGTAAAGAATTTCCCTGTTTATTGGTTTTGTTTTTGAAATTCCTTTTTATATTGGTTTTGAGCTGATTCTCGATGCCATGTTTATGCCAGTCTAGACACACTTGATTCCCTTACAGAGACATATCAATACATAGGTTTTATGATTCTTACTTGCCAGATCTATTCCTCTGCGGGAAATATGGGGTTTTCAGTCCCTTTCACTGAGGAAGGTGTAGGTCTTGTCTATTCCACAGTTGGTTTTAGAAATGGTACCTGTGCTTATATCAAACTCTGGTTTTCTGCATCACCCCACCTATCCTTTCCCCTTAAGCAGGCATAAGAGTGTTTTCTAAATGTGAGACTCTGTTCTCTTTCCTAACTCAGTTCATGTGTAGCCATGTTTACAGGATCTACATAAGTGATATCTTATGATAAGTTTCCTTTTCTGTGTGACTTATTTCACATAGAATCATCGTACCTGAATCCACTCACTTTGCTGCTCCTGGTCTTATGACATTGATTTCATGGATGAGGGATATTCCATCGTACATATATACCACAGTTTTTCGAACCATTTTTATATTTCCTGGGATATTTAAGGTGTACCCAAGTTGAGGTTCTTGTAAGCAGTGCAGCCCTAAATTCGGGGGTGGCTCTGTCTTATTGATTTTCAGTTTTCCCAATGTATATTCCCTAGACTGGAAGTGCCCTTGGCTCTGTATCTCTGTTGTTTACTTGTTTTAGGGAACGCAATGCACTCCTCCAGTGAGGCAGTTGGCAATTTACATCCCGCCCATCAGCATAACAAGGCTCCCTGTTCTCCAGGGCCTGTCTTGCCTTTCTGGTTTTTACACATTTTGTGGATGTCCCTTTTGACCGGTGGGAAGTGATACTTCTTTGTAGTGCAGATTTGCATTGCCCGCTTGCTTGTTTGGCCAAAAAGGGCGTATGCGTTTTCTCCTGAATATATTCAGGAGAAAAGGCATACGCCCTTTTTGGCCAACTGCGTCATTGTCGAAGTTGTGCCCCTCTTCCTGTGCTTTAAAGGCGATTCCAACGTACCTCTTGAAATCTGTTTCCTGCTATTCTGCCTCGCTTTCAAGTCCGCCTCGTTGCCTTCCCTCAACAGATTTTTGGCCGATAGTTGTCCTTTATTACTCTGCCAGTTTGTGAATTGCTGTGCCCCTGAGCTCCATTTTTCAACTCGTTTGTTGTGACCTGTACGCAAGTCCAATATTTTGGTTCAGGACCTATACTTGTTCCCGGTGGGTGGCTGAGACTCTGGTTAATTCTTCTTCCTGCCGGGAAATTAGAGTGACATGTGCCCGTCCAAATGTCTAACAGCTAGTCTCTCACTGGTTCTCCCTCTTCCCTTCCAACCTCTGCCAAATTGGCAACCTGTGCGAACCAGGAGGTTAAAGGGGCTGTCTCTCCAAGTTGGGAGATTGATAGTAAAGCAGTTGGAAAGTCAAACCGGAGCACCAGGAGAGGGACTACTCGTTGAGTTTTAGAAAGCTTTTGTATTCACATTGTGTCCATTCTCTAGGTTTCTCGTACATGTTATAGCTGTAGTAATATTCCCTTCAACATGGAGAGTTGGGACCCATGGAATGGGGGCCATGCATTTTTGCTTTAAAGGGTCTGCATTTGCTCACCCAATCTCACCAATCCTCTCAGTCCCAAGTGTCCAGGCTTATGCCACATCCAGCTGTCATTGTAGACAGGGTCATTCCAGGTTTCATCAGAGACCCTGAAGGATATGTAAAGAATTTCCCTGTTTTTTGGTTTTGTTTTTGAAATTCCTTTTTATAGTGGGTTTGAGCTGATTCTCGCTTCCATGTTTATGCCAGTCTAGACACACTTGATTCCCTTACAGAGACATATCAATACATAGGTTTTAAGATTCTTACTAGTCAGATCTATTCCTCTGTGGGAAATATGGGGTTTTGAGTCCCTTTCACTGAGGAAGGTGTAGGTCTTGTCTATTCCACAGTTGGTTTTAGAAATGGTACCTCTGCTTATATCAAACTCTGGTTTTATGCATCACCCCACCTCTCCTTTCTCCTTAAGAAGGCATAAGAGTGTGTTCTAAATGTGAGACACTGTTCTCTTTCCTAACTCAGTTCATGTGTAGCCATGTTACAGGATCTTCATAAGTGATATCTTATGATAAGTTTCTTTTTCTGTGTGACTTATTTCACTTAGAATCATCGTACCTGAATCCACTCACTTTGCTGCTCCTTGTCTTATGACATTGATTTCATGGCTGAGGGATATTCCATCGTACATAAATACCACAGATTTTTGAACCATTTTTATATTTCCTGAGATATTTAAGGTGTACCCAAGTTGAGGTTCTTGTAAGCAGTGCAGCCCTAAATTTGTGGGTGGCTCTGTCTTATTGATTTTCAGTTTTCCCAAGTTATATTCCCTAGACAGGATGTGCCCTTGGCTCTGTAGCTCTGTTGATTACTTCATTAGGGAACGCAATGCACTCCTCCAGTGAGGCAGTTGGCAGTTTACATCCCGCCCATCAGCATAACAAGGCTCCCTGTTCTCCAGTGCCTGTCTTGCCTTTCTGGTTTTGACACATTTTGTGGATGTCCCTTTTTTACCGGTGGGAAGTGATACTTCTTTGTAGTGCAGATTTGCATTGCCCGCTTGCTTGCTTGGCCAAAAAGGGCGTATGCCTTTTCTCCTGAATATATTCAGGAGAAAACACATAAGCCCTTTTTGGCCAAGTGCGTCATTGTCGAAGTTGTGCCCCTCTTCCTGTGCTTTAAAGGCGAATCCAAGGTACCTCTTGAAATTTGTTTCCTGCTATTCTACCTCGCTTTCAAGTCCGCCTCGTTGCCTTCCCTCAACAGATTTTTGGACGATAGTTGTCCTTTATTACTCTGCCAGTTTGTGAATTGCTGTGCCCCTGAGCACCATTTTTCAACTCGTTTTTTGTGAGCTGTACGCAAATCCAAAATTTTGGTTCAGGACCTATACTGGTTCCCGGTGGGTGGATGTGACTCTGGTTAATTTTCTTCCTGCCGTGAAATTAGTGACATGTTCCCGTCCAAATGCCTAACAGCTACTCTCTCATTGGTTCTCCCTCTTCCCTTCCATCCTCTGCCAAATTGGCAACCTGTGCGAACCAGGAGGTTAAAGAGGTTTTATCTCCAAGTTGGGAGATTGATAGGAAAGCAGTTGGAAAGTCAAACCGGAGCACCAGGAGAGGGACTACTCGTTGAGTTTTAGAAACCTTTTGTATTCACAGTGTGTCCATTCTCTAGGTTTCCCGTACATGTTATAGCTGTAGTAATATTCCCTTCAACATGGAGAGTTGGGACCCATGGAATGGGGGCCATGAATTTTTGCTTTAAAGAGTCTGCATTTGCTCACCCAATCTCACCAATCCTCTCAGTCCCAAGTGTCCAGCCTTATGCGACATCCAGCTCTCATTGTAGATAGGGTCATTACAGGATTCATCAGAGACCCTGAAGGAAATGTAAAGAATTTCCCTCTTTTTTGGATTTGTGTTTGAAATTCGTTTTTATAGTGGGTTTGAGCTGATTCTCGCTGCCATGTTTATGCCAGTCTAGACACACTTGATTCCCTTACAGAGACATATCAATACATAGGTTTTAAGATTCTTACTAGTCAGATCTATTCCTCTGCGGGAAATATGGGGTTTTCAGTCCCTTTCACTGAGGAAGGTGTAGGTCTTGTCTATTCCACAGTTGGTTATAGAAATGATACCTGTGCTTATATAAAACTCTGGTTTTATGCATCACCCCAGCTCTCCTTTCCCCTTAAGCAGGCATAACAGTGTTTTCTAAATGTGAGACTCTGTTCTCTTTCCTAACTCAGTTCATGTGTAGCCATGTTTACAGGATCTTCATAAGTGATATCTTATGATAAGTTTCCTTTTCTGTGTGACTTATTTCACATAGAATCATCGTACCTGAATCCACTCACTTTGCTGCTCCTGGTCTTATGACATTGATTTCATGGCTGAGGGATATTCCATCGTACATAAATACCACAGTTTTTTGAACCGTTTTTATATTTCCTGGGATATTTAAGTTGTACGCAAGTTGAGGTTCTTGTAAGCAGTGCAGCCCTAAATATGGGGGTGGCTCTGTCTTATTGATTTTCAGTTTTCCCAAGGTATATTCCCTAGACTGGAAGTGCCCTTGGCTCTGTAGCTCTGTTGTTTACTTGTCATTGTAGATAGGGTCATTCCAGGGTTTATCAGAGACCCTGAAGCAAATGTAAAGAATTTCCCTGTTTTTTGGTTTTGTTTTTGAAATTCCTTTTTATAGTGGGTTTGAGCTGATTCTCACTGCCATGTTTATTCCAGTCTAGACACACTTGATTCCCTTACAGAGACATATCAATACATAGGTTTTAAAATTCTTACTAGTCTGATCTATTCCTCTGCGGGAAATATGGGGTTTTGTGTCACTTTCACTAAGGATGGTGTAGGTTTTGTCTATTCCACTGTTGCTTTTAGAAATGGTACCTGTGCTTATATCAAACTCTGGTTTTATGCATCACCCCACCTCTCCTTTCCCCTTAAGCAGGCATAAGAGTGTTTTCTAAATGTGAGACTCTGTTCTCTTTCCTAACTCAGTTCATGTGTAGCCATGTTTACAGGATCTTCATAAGTGATATCTTATGATAAGTTTCTTTTTCTGTGTGACTTATTTCACTTAGAATCATAGTACCTGAATGCACTGACTTTGCTGCTCCTGGTCTTATGACATTGATTTCATGGCTGAGGGATATTCCATCGTACAAAAATACCACAGTTTTTTGAACCGTTTTTATATTTCGTGGGAAATTTAAGGTGTACCCAAGTTGAGGTTCTTGTAAGCAGTGCAGCCCTAAATTTGGGGGTGGCTCTGTCTTATTGATTTTCAGTTTTCCCAAGGTATATTCCCTAGAATGGAAGTGCCGTTGGCTCTGTAGCTCTGTTGTTTACTTGTTTTATGGAACGCAATGCACTCCTCCAGTGAGGCAGTTGGCAATTTATATCCCGCCCATTAGCATAACAAGGCTCCCTTTTCGCCAGGGCCTGTCTTGCCTTTCTGGTTTTTACACATTTTGTGGATGTCCCTTTTGACCGGTGGGAAGTGATACTTATTTGTAGTGTAGATTTGCATTGCCCGCTTGCTTGCTTGGCCAAAAAGGGCGTATGCGTTTTCTCCTGAATATATTCAGGAGAAAACGCATACGCCCTTTTTGGCCAAGTGCGTCATTGTCTAGTTTTGCCCCTCTTCCTGTGCTTTAAAGGTGATTCCAGCGTACCTCTTGAAATCTGTTTCCTGCTATTCTGCCTCGCTTTCAAGTCCGCCTCGTTGCCTTCCCTCAACAGATTTTTGGACGATAGTTGTCCTTTATTACTCTGCCAGTTTGTGAATTGCTGTGGCCCTGAGCTCCATTTTCCAACTCGTTTTTTGTGAGCTGTACGCAAGACCAAAATTTTGGTTCAGGACATATTCTGGTTCCCGGTGGGTGGCTGAGACTCTGGTAAATTCTTCTTCCTGCCGGGAAACTAGAGTGACATGTGCCCGTGTAAATGCTTAACAGCTACTCTCTCATTGGTTCTCCCTCTTCCCTTCCATCCTCTGCCAAATTGGCAACCTGTGCGAACCAGGAGGTTAAAGGGGTTGTCTCTCCAAGTTGCGAGATTGATAGTAAAGCAGTTGGAAATTCAAACTGGAGCACCAGGAGAGGGACTACTCATTGAGTTTTAGAAACCTTTTGTATTCACAGTGTGTCCATTCTCTACGTTTCCCGTACATGTTATAGCTGTAGTAATATTACCTTCAACATGGAGAGTTGGGACCCATGGAATGGGGGCCATGCATTTTTGCTTTAAAGGGTCTGCATTTGCTCACCCAATCTCACCAATCCTCTCAGTCCCAAGTGTCCAGCCTTATGCCACATCCAGCTGTCATTGTAGAGAGGGTCATTCCAGCTTTCATCAGAGACCCTGAAGGAAATGTAAAGAATTTCCCTGTTTATTGGTTTTGTTTTTGAAATTCTTTTTTATAGTGGGTTTGAGCTGATTCTCGCTGCCATGTTTATGCCAGTCTAGACACACTTGATTCCCTTACAGAGACATATCAATACATAGGTTTTAAGATTCTTACTAGTCAGATCTATTCCTCTGCAGGAAATATGGTGTTTTGAGTCCCATTCACTGAGGAAGGTGTAGGTCTTGTCTATCCCACAGTTGGTTTTAGAAATGGTACCTGTGCTTATATCAAACTCTGGTTTTATGCATCACCCCACCTCTCCTTTCCCCTTAAGCAGGCATAGGAGTGTTTTCTAAATGTGAGACTCTGTTCTCTTTCCTAACTCAGTTCATGTGTAGCCATGTTTACAGGATCTTCATAAGTGATATCTTATGATAAGTTTCCATTTCTGTGTGCATTATTACACTTATTATCATCGTACCTGAATCCACTCACTTTGCTGCTCCTGGTCTTATGACATTGATTTCATGGCTGAGGGATATTCCATCGTACATAAATACCACAGATTTTTGAACCATTTTTATATTTCCTGCGATATTTAAGGTGTACCCATGTTGAGGTTCTTGTAAGCAGTGCAGCCCTAAATTTGGAGGTGGCTCTGTCTTATTGATTTTCAGATTTCCCAATGTATATTCCCGAGACTGGATGTGCCCTTGGCTCAGTAGCTCCGTTGATTACTTCTTTTAGGGAACGCAATGCACTCCTCCAGTGAGGCAGTTGGCAATTTACATCCCGCCCATCAGCATAACAAGGCTCCCTGTTCTCCAGGGCCTGTCTTGCCTTTCTGGTTTTTACACATTTTGTGGATGTCCCTTTTGACCGGTGGGAAGTGATACTTCTTTGTAGTGCAGATTTGCATTGCCCACTTGCTTGCTTGGCCAAAAAGGGCGTATGCGTTTTCTCCTGAATATATTCAGGAGAAAACGCATACGCCCTTTTTGGCCAAGTGTGTCATTGTCTAAGTTGTGCCCCTCTTCCTATGCTGTAAAGGCAAGTCCAACGTACCTCTTGAAATCTGTTTCCTGCTATTCTGCCTAACTTTCAAGTCCGCCTCGTTGCCTTCCCTCAACAGATTTTTGGACGATCGTTGTCCTTTATTACTCTGCCAGTTTGTGAATTGCTGTGCCCCTGAGCTCCATTTTTCCACTCGTTATTTGTGAGCTGTACGCAAGTCCAAAATTTTGGTTCAGGACCTATACTGGTTCCCGGTGGGTGGCTGTGACTCTGTTTAATTCTTCTTCCTGCCGGGAAATTAGTGACATGTTCCCGTCCAAATGCCTAACAGCTACTCTCTCATTGGTCCTCCCTCTTCCCTTCCATCCTCTGCCAAATTGGCAACCTGTGCGAACCAGGAGGTTAAAGGGGTTGTCTCTCCAAGGTGGGAGATTGATAGTAAAGCAGTTGGAAAGTCCAACAGGAGCACCAGGAGAGGGACTACTCGTTGAGTTTTAGAAACCTTTCGTATTCACAGTGTGTCCATTCTCTAGGTTTCCCGTACATGTTATAGCTGTAGTAATATTCCATTCAACATGGAGAGTTGGGACCCATGGAATGGGGGCCATGCATTTTTGCTTTAAAGGGTCTGCATTTGCTCACCCAATCTCACCAATCCTCTCAGTCCCAAGTGTCCAGCCTTATGACACATCCAGCTGTCATTGTAGATAGGGTCATTCCAGGTTTCATCAGAGACCCTGAAGGAAATGTAAAGAATTTCCCTCTTTTTTGGATTTGTGTTTGAAATTCGTTTTTATAGTGGGTTTGAGCTGATTCTCGCTGCCATGTTTATGCCAGTCTAGACACACTTGATTCCCTTACAGAGACATATCAATACATAGGTTTTAAGATTCTTACTAGTCAGATCTATTCCTCTGCGGGAAATATGGGGTTTTCAGTCCCTTTCACTGAGGAAGGTGTAGGTCTTGTCTATTCCACAGTTGGTTATAGAAATGATACCTGTGCTTATATAAAACTCTGGTTTTATGCATCACCCCAGCTCTCCTTTCCCCTTAAGCAGGCATAACAGTGTTTTCTAAATGTGAGACTCTGTTCTCTTTCCTAACTCAGTTCATGTGTAGCCATGTTTACAGGATCTTCATAAGTGATATCTTATGATAAGTTTCCTTTTCTGTGTGACTTATTTCACATAGAATCATCGTACCTGAATCCACTCACTTTGCTGCTCCTGGTCTTATGACATTGATTTCATGGCTGAGGGATATTCCATCGTACATAAATACCACAGTTTTTTGAACCGTTTTTATATTTCCTGGGATATTTAAGTTGTACGCAAGTTGAGGTTCTTGTAAGCAGTGCAGCCCTAAATATGGGGGTGGCTCTGTCTTATTGATTTTCAGTTTTCCCAAGGTATATTCCCTAGACTGGAAGTGCCCTTGGCTCTGTAGCTCTGTTGTTTACTTGTCATTGTAGATAGGGTCATTCCAGGGTTTATCAGAGACCCTGAAGCAAATGTAAAGAATTTCCCTGTTTTTTGGTTTTGTTTTTGAAATTCCTTTTTATAGTGGGTTTGAGCTGATTCTCACTGCCATGTTTATTCCAGTCTAGACACACTTGATTCCCTTACAGAGACATATCAATACATAGGTTTTAAAATTCTTACTAGTCAGATCTATTCCTCTGCGGGAAATATGGGGTTTTGTGTCACTTTCACTAAGGATGGTGTAGGTTTTGTCTATTCCACTGTTGCTTTTAGAAATGGTACCTGTGCTTATATCAAACTCTGGTTTTATGCATCACCCCACCTCTCCTTTCCCCTTAAGCAGGCATAAGAGTGTTTTCTAAATGTGAGACTCTGTTCTCTTTCCTAACTCAGTTCATGTGTAGCCATGTTTACAGGATCTTCATAAGTGATATCTTATGATAAGTTTCTTTTTCTGTGTGACTTATTTCACTTAGAATCATAGTACCTGAATGCACTGACTTTGCTGCTCCTGGTCTTATGACATTGATTTCATGGCTGAGGGATATTCCATCGTACAAAAATACCACAGTTTTTTGAACCGTTTTTATATTTCGTGGGAAATTTAAGGTGTACCCAAGTTGAGGTTCTTGTAAGCAGTGCAGCCCTAAATTTGGGGGTGGCTCTGTCTTATTGATTTTCAGTTTTCCCAAGGTATATTCCCTAGAATGGAAGTGCCGTTGGCTCTGTAGCTCTGTTGTTTACTTGTTTTATGGAACGCAATGCACTCCTCCAGTGAGGCAGTTGGCAATTTATATCCCGCCCATTAGCATAACAAGGCTCCCTTTTCGCCAGGGCCTGTCTTGCCTTTCTGGTTTTTACACATTTTGTGGATGTCCCTTTTGACCGGTGGGAAGTGATACTTATTTGTAGTGTAGATTTGCATTGCCCGCTTGCTTGCTTGGCCAAAAAGGGCGTATGCGTTTTCTCCTGAATATATTCAGGAGAAAACGCATACGCCCTTTTTGGCCAAGTGCGTCATTGTCTAGTTTTGCCCCTCTTCCTGTGCTTTAAAGGTGATTCCAGCGTACCTCTTGAAATCTGTTTCCTGCTATTCTGCCTCGCTTTCAAGTCCGCCTCGTTGCCTTCCCTCAACAGATTTTTGGACGATAGTTGTCCTTTATTACTCTGCCAGTTTGTGAATTGCTGTGGCCCTGAGCTCCATTTTCCAACTCGTTTTTTGTGAGCTGTACGCAAGACCAAAATTTTGGTTCAGGACATATTCTGGTTCCCGGTGGGTGGCTGAGACTCTGGTAAATTCTTCTTCCTGCCGGGAAACTAGAGTGACATGTGCCCGTGTAAATGCTTAACAGCTACTCTCTCATTGGTTCTCCCTCTTCCCTTCCATCCTCTGCCAAATTGGCAACCTGTGCGAACCAGGAGGTTAAAGGGGTTGTCTCTCCAAGTTGCGAGATTGATAGTAAAGCAGTTGGAAATTCAAACTGGAGCACCAGGAGAGGGACTACTCATTGAGTTTTAGAAACCTTTTGTATTCACAGTGTGTCCATTCTCTACGTTTCCCGTACATGTTATAGCTGTAGTAATATTACCTTCAACATGGAGAGTTGGGACCCATGGAATGGGGGCCATGCATTTTTGCTTTAAAGGGTCTGCATTTGCTCACCCAATCTCACCAATCCTCTCAGTCCCAAGTGTCCAGCCTTATGCCACATCCAGCTGTCATTGTAGAGAGGGTCATTCCAGCTTTCATCAGAGACCCTGAAGGAAATGTAAAGAATTTCCCTGTTTATTGGTTTTGTTTTTGAAATTCTTTTTTATAGTGGGTTTGAGCTGATTCTCGCTGCCATGTTTATGCCAGTCTAGACACACTTGATTCCCTTACAGAGACATATCAATACATAGGTTTTAAGATTCTTACTAGTCAGATCTATTCCTCTGCAGGAAATATGGTGTTTTGAGTCCCATTCACTGAGGAAGGTGTAGGTCTTGTCTATCCCACAGTTGGTTTTAGAAATGGTACCTGTGCTTATATCAAACTCTGGTTTTATGCATCACCCCACCTCTCCTTTCCCCTTAAGCAGGCATAGGAGTGTTTTCTAAATGTGAGACTCTGTTCTCTTTCCTAACTCAGTTCATGTGTAGCCATGTTTACAGGATCTTCATAAGTGATATCTTATGATAAGTTTCCATTTCTGTGTGCATTATTACACTTATTATCATCGTACCTGAATCCACTCACTTTGCTGCTCCTGGTCTTATGACATTGATTTCATGGCTGAGGGATATTCCATCGTACATAAATACCACAGATTTTTGAACCATTTTTATATTTCCTGCGATATTTAAGGTGTACCCATGTTGAGGTTCTTGTAAGCAGTGCAGCCCTAAATTTGGAGGTGGCTCTGTCTTATTGATTTTCAGATTTCCCAATGTATATTCCCGAGACTGGATGTGCCCTTGGCTCAGTAGCTCCGTTGATTACTTCTTTTAGGGAACGCAATGCACTCCTCCAGTGAGGCAGTTGGCAATTTACATCCCGCCCATCAGCATAACAAGGCTCCCTGTTCTCCAGGGCCTGTCTTGCCTTTCTGGTTTTTACACATTTTGTGGATGTCCCTTTTGACCGGTGGGAAGTGATACTTCTTTGTAGTGCAGATTTGCATTGCCCGCTTGCTTGCTTGGCCAAAAAGGGCGTATGCGTTTTCTCCTGAATATATTCAGGAGAAAACGCATACGCCCTTTTTGGCCAAGTGTGTCATTGTCTAAGTTGTGCCCCTCTTCCTATGCTGTAAAGGCAAGTCCAACGTACCTCTTGAAATCTGTTTCCTGCTATTCTGCCTAACTTTCAAGTCCGCCTCGTTGCCTTCCCTCAACAGATTTTTGGACGATCGTTGTCCTTTATTACTCTGCCAGTTTGTGAATTGCTGTGCCCCTGAGCTCCATTTTTCCACTCGTTATTTGTGAGCTGTACGCAAGTCCAAAATTTTGGTTCAGGACCTATACTGGTTCCCGGTGGGTGGCTGTGACTCTGTTTAATTCTTCTTCCTGCCGGGAAATTAGTGACATGTTCCCGTCCAAATGCCTAACAGCTACTCTCTCATTGGTCCTCCCTCTTCCCTTCCATCCTCTGCCAAATTGGCAACCTGTGCGAACCAGGAGGTTAAAGGGGTTGTCTCTCCAAGGTGGGAGATTGATAGTAAAGCAGTTGGAAAGTCCAACAGGAGCACCAGGAGAGGGACTACTCGTTGAGTTTTAGAAACCTTTCGTATTCACAGTGTGTCCATTCTCTAGGTTTCCCGTACATGTTATAGCTGTAGTAATATTCCATTCAACATGGAGAGTTGGGACCCATGGAATGGGGGCCATGCATTTTTGCTTTAAAGGGTCTGCATTTGCTCACCCAATCTCACCAATACTCTCAGTCCCAAGTGTCCAGCCTTATGACACATCCAGCTGTCATTGTAGATAGGGTCATTCCAGGTTTCATCAGAGACCCTGAAGGAAATGTAAAGAATTTCCCTCTTTTTTGGATTTGTGTTTGAAATTCGTTTTTATAGTGGGTTTGAGCTGATTCTCGCTGCCATGTTTATGCCAGTCTAGACACACTTGATTCCCTTACAGAGACATATCAATACATAGGTTTTAAGATTCTTACTAGTCAGATCTATTCCTCTGCGGGAAATATGGGGTTTTCAGTCCCTTTCACTGAGGAAGGTGTAGGTCTTGTCTATTCCACAGTTGGTTATAGAAATGATACCTGTGCTTATATAAAACTCTGGTTTTATGCATCACCCCAGCTCTCCTTTCCCCTTAAGCAGGCATAACAGTGTTTTCTAAATGTGAGACTCTGTTCTCTTTCCTAACTCAGTTCATGTGTAGCCATGTTTACAGGATCTTCATAAGTGATATCTTATGATAAGTTTCCTTTTCTGTGTGACTTATTTCACATAGAATCATCGTACCTGAATCCACTCACTTTGCTGCTCCTGGTCTTATGACATTGATTTCATGGCTGAGGGATATTCCATCGTACATAAATACCACAGTTTTTTGAACCGTTTTTATATTTCCTGGGATATTTAAGTTGTACGCAAGTTGAGGTTCTTGTAAGCAGTGCAGCCCTAAATATGGGGGTGGCTCTGTCTTATTGATTTTCAGTTTTCCCAAGGTATATTCCCTAGACTGGAAGTGCCCTTGGCTCTGTAGCTCTGTTGTTTACTTGTCATTGTAGATAGGGTCATTCCAGGGTTTATCAGAGACCCTGAAGCAAATGTAAAGAATTTCCCTGTTTTTTGGTTTTGTTTTTGAAATTCCTTTTTATAGTGGGTTTGAGCTGATTCTCACTGCCATGTTTATTCCAGTCTAGACACACTTGATTCCCTTACAGAGACATATCAATACATAGGTTTTAAAATTCTTACTAGTCAGATCTATTCCTCTGCGGGAAATATGGGGTTTTGTGTCACTTTCACTAAGGATGGTGTAGGTTTTGTCTATTCCACTGTTGCTTTTAGAAATGGTACCTGTGCTTATATCAAACTCTGGTTTTATGCATCACCCCACCTCTCCTTTCCCCTTAAGCAGGCATAAGAGTGTTTTCTAAATGTGAGACTCTGATCTCTTTCCTAACTCAGTTCATGTGTAGCCATGTTTACAGGATCTTCATAAGTGATATCTTATGATAAGTTTCTTTTTCTGTGTGACTTATTTCACTTAGAATCATAGTACCTGAATGCACTGACTTTGCTGCTCCTGGTCTTATGACATTGATTTCATGGCTGAGGGATATTCCATCGTACAAAAATACCACAGTTTTTTGAACCGTTTTTATATTTCGTGGGAAATTTAAGGTGTACCCAAGTTGAGGTTCTTGTAAGTAGTGCTGCCCTAAATTTGGGGGTGGCCCTGTCTTATCGATTTTCAGTTTTCCCAAGGTATATTCCCTAGACTGGAAGTGCCCTTGGCTCTGTTGCTCTGTTGTTTACTTGTTTTAGGGAACACAATGCAGTCCTCCAGTGAGGCAGTTGGCAATTTACATCCCGCCCATCAGCATAACATGGCTCACTGTTCTCCAGGGCCTGTCTTATCTTTCTGGTTTTTACACATTTGTGGATGTCCATTTTGACAGGTGGGAAGTGATACTTCTTTGTAGTGCCGATTTGCATTGCCCGCTTGCTTGCTTGGCCAAAAACGGCGTATGCGTTTCTCCTGAATATATTCAGGAGAAAACGCATACGCCGTTTTTGGCCAAGTGCGTCATTGTCGAAGTTGTGCCCCTTTTCCTGTGCTTTAAAGGCGATTCCAATGTACCTCTTGAAATCTGTTTCCTGCTATTCTGCCTCGCTTTCAAGTCCGCCTCGTTGCCTTCCCTCAACAGATTTTTGGACGATAGTTGTCCTTTATTACTCTGCCAGTTTGTGAATTGCTGTGCCCCTGAGCTCCATTTTTCAACTCGTTTTTTGTGAGCTTTACGCAAGTCCAAAATTTTGGTTCAGGACCTTTACTGGTTCCCGGTGGGTGGCTGACACTCTGGTTAATTCTTCTTCCTGCCGGGAAATTAGAGTGACATGTGCCCGTCTAAATGCCTAACAGCTACTCTCTCATTGGTTCTCCCTCTTCCCTTCCATCTTCTGCCAAATTGGCAACCTGTGCGAACGAGGAGCTTAAAGGGGCTGTCTCTACAATTTGAGAGATTGATAGTAAAGCAGTTGGAAAGTCAAACCGGAGCACCAGGAGAGGGACTATTCGTCGAGTTTTAGAAACATTTTGTATTCAAAGTGTGTCCATTCTCTACGTTCCCATACATGTTATAGCTGTAGTAATATTCCCTTCAACATGGAGAGTTGGGACCCATGGAATGGGGGCCATGCATTTTTGCTTTAAAGGGTCTGCATTTGCTCACCCAATCTCACCAATCCTCTCAGTCCCAAGTGTCCAGCCTTATACGACATCCAGCTGTCATTGTAGATTGGGTCATTCCAGGATTCATCAGAGACCCTGAAGGAAATGTAAAGAATTTCCCTGTTTTTTGGTTTTGTTTTTGAAATTCCTTTTTATAGTGGGTTTGAGCTGATTCTCGCTGCCATGTTTATGCCAGTCTAGACACACTTGATTCCCTTACAGAGACATATCAATACATAGGTTTTAAGATTCTTACTAGTCAGATCTATTCCTCTGTGGGAAATATGGAGTTTTGAGTCCCTTTCACTGAGGAAGGTGTAGGTCTTGTCTATTCCAAAGTTGGTTTTAGAAATGGTACCTGTACATATATCAAACTCTGGTTTTATGCATCACCCCACCTCTCCTTTCCCCTTAAGCAGGCATAAGAGTGTTTTCTAAATGTGAGAGTCTGTTCTCTTTCCTAACTCACTTCATGTGTTGCCATGTTTACAGGATCTTCATAAGTGATATCTTATGATAAGTTTCTTTTTCTATGTGACTTATTTCACTTAGAATCATCGTACCTGAATCCACTCACTTTGCTGCTCCTGGTCTTATGACATTGATTTCATGGCTGAGGGATATTCCATTGTACATAAATACCACAATTTTTTGAACCATTTTTATATTTCCTGGGATATTTAAGGTGTACCAAAGTTGAGGTTCTTGTAAGCAGTGCTGCCCTAAATTTGGGGGTGGCTCTGTCTTATTGATTTTCAGTTTTCCCAAGGTATATTCCCTAGACTGTAAGTGCCCTGGGCTCTGTAGCTCTGTTGTTTAATTGTTTTAGGGAACACAATGCACTCCTCCTGTGACGCAGTTGGCAATTTACATCCCGCCCATCAGCATAACATGGCTCCCTGTTCTCCATGGCCTGTCTTGCCTTTCTGGTTTTTACACATTTGTGGATGTCCCTTTTGACCGGTGGGAAGTGATACTTCTTTGTAGTGCAGATTTGCATTGCCCGCTTGCTTGCTTGGCCAAAAAGGGCGTATGCGTTTTCTCCTGAATATATTCAGGAGAAAATGCATACGCCCTTTTTGGCCAAGTGCGTCATTGTCGAAGTTGTGCCCCTCTTCCTGTGCTTTAAAGGCGATTCCAATGTACCTCTGGAAATCTGTTTCCTGCTATTCTGCCTCGCTTTCAAGTCCGCCTCGTTGCCTTCCCTTAACAGATTTTGGGACGATAGTTGTCCTTTATTACTCTGCCAGTTTGTGAATTGCTGTGCCCCTGAGCACCATTTTTCAACTCGTTTTTTGTGAGCTTTACGGAGGTCCAAAATTTTGGTTCAGGACCTTTACTCTTTCACGGTGGGTGGCTGAGACTCTGGTTAATTCTTCTTCTTGCCGGGAAATTAGAGTGACATGTGCCGTCCAAATGCCTAACAGCTACTCTCTCATTGGTTCTCCCTCTTCCCTTCCATCCTCTGCCAAATTGGCAACCTGTGCGAACCAGGAGCTTAAAGGGGCTGTCTGTCCAATTTGGGAGATTGATAGTACATCAGTTGGAATGTCAAACCGGAGCACCAGGAGAGGGACTATTCGTTGAGTTTTAGAAACCTTTTGTATTCACAGTGTGTCCATTCTCTAGGTTCCCGTACATGTTATAGCTGTAGTAATATTCCCTTCAACATGGAGAGTTGGGACCCATGAAATGGGGGCCATGCATTTTTCCTTTAAAGGGTCTGCATTTGCTCATCCAATCTCACCAATCCTCTGAGTCCGTAGTGTCCTGCCTTATACCACATCCAGCTGTCATTGTAGATAGGGTCATTCCAGGTTTCATCAGAGACCCTGAAGGAATTGTGAAGAATTTCCCTGTTTTTTGGTTTTGTTTTTGAAATTCCTTCTTATATTGGGTTTGAGCTGATTCTCGCTGCCATGTTTATGCCAGTCTCGACACTCTTGATTCCCTTACAGAGATATATCAATACATATGTTTTAAGATTCTTACTAGTCAGATCTATACCTCTGCGGGAAATATGGGGTTTTGAGTCCCTTTCACTGAGGAACGTGTAGGTCTTGTCTATTCCACAGTTGGTTTTAGAAATGGTACCTGTACTTATATCAAACTCTGGATTTATGCATCACCCCACCAATCCTGTCCCCTTAAGCAGGCATAAGAGTGTTTTTTAAATGTTAGACACTGTTCTCTTTCCTAACTCAGTTCATGTGTAGCCATGTTTACAGGATCTTCATAAGTGATATCTTATGATAAGTTTCTTTTTCTGTGTGACTTATTTCACTTAGAATCATCGTACCTATATCCGCTCACTTTGCTGCTCCTGGTCTTATGACATTGATCTCATGGCTGAGGGATATTCCATCGTACATAAATACCACAGGTTTTGAACCATTTTTATATTTCCTTGGATATTTAAGGTGTACCCAAGTTGAGGTTCTTGTAAGCAGTGCAGCCGTAAATTTGGGGGTGGCTCTGTCTTATTGATTTTCAGTTTTCCCAAGGTATATTCCCTAGACTGGAAGTGCCCTTGTCTCTGTAGCTCTGTTGTTTACTTGTTTTAGGGAACGCAATGCACACCTCCTGTGAGGCAGTGGGCAATTTACATCCCGCCCATCAGCATAACAAGGCTCCCTGTTCTCCAGGGCCTGTCTTGCCTTTCTGGTTTTTACACATTTTGTGGATGTCCCTTTTGAGCGGTGGGAAGTGATACTTCTTTGTAGCGCAGATTTGCATTGCCCGCTTGCTTGCTTGGCCAAAAAGGGCGTATGCATTTTCTCCTGATTATATTCAGGAGAAAACGCATACGCCCTTTTTGGCCAAGTGCGTCATTGTCGAAGTTGTGCCCCTCTTCCTGTACTTTAAAGGCGATTCCAACGTATCCCTTGAAATCTGTTTCCTGCTATTCTGCCTCGCTTTCAACTCCGCCTCGTTTCCTTCCCTCAACAGATTTTTGGACGATCGTTGTCCTTTATTACTCTGTCTGTTTGTGAATTGCTGTGCCCGTGAGCTCCATTTTTCAACTCGTTTTTTGTGAGCTGTACGCAGGTCCAAAATTTTGGTTCAGGAACTTTACTGGTTCCCGGTGGGTGGCTGAGATTCTGGTTAATTCTTCTTCCTGCCGGGAAATTAGAGTGACATGTGCCCGTCCAAATGCCTAACAGCTACTCTCTCATTGGTTCTCCCTCTTCCCTTCCATCCTCTGCCAAATTGGCAACCTGTGTGAACCAGGTGCTTAAAGGGGCTGTCTCTCCAATTTGGGAGATAGATAGTAAAGCAGTTGGAAAGTGAAACCGGAGCACCAGGAGAGGGACTATTCGTTGAGTTTTAGAAACCTTTTGTATTCACAGTGTGTCCATTCTCTAGGTTTCCCGTACATGTTATAGCTGTAGTAATATTCCCTTTAACCTGGAGAGTAGGGACCCATGGAATGGGGGCCATGCATTTTTGCTTTAAAGGGTCTGCATTTGCTCACCCAATGTCACCAATCCTCTCAGTCCCAAGTGTCCTGCCTTATGCCACATCCATCTGTTATTGTAGATAGGGTCATTCCAGGTTTCATCAGAGACCCTGAAGGAAATGTAAAGAATTTCCCTGTTTTTGGTTTTGTTTGTCAAATTCCTTTTTTAGTGTGTTTGAGCTAATTCTCGCTGCCATGTTTATGCCAGTCTAGACACACTTGATTCCCTTACAGAGACATATGAATACATAGGTATTAAATTTCTTACTAGTCAGATTTATTCCTCTGCGGGAAATATGGGGTTTTGAGTCCCTTTCCCTGAGGAATGTGTAGGTCTTGCCTATACCATAGTTCGTTTTAGAAACGGTACCTGTGCTTAAATCAAACTCTGGTTTTATGCATCGCCCCACCTCTCCTTCATCCTTAAGTAGGCATAAGAGTGTTTTCTAAATGTGAGAGTCTGTTCTCTTTCCTAACTCAGTTCATGTGTAGCCATGTTTACAGGATCTTCATAAGTGATATCTTATGATAAGGTTCTTTTCCTGTGTGACTTATTTCACTTAGAATCTTCGTAACTGAATCCACTCACTTTGCTGCTCCTGGTCTTATGACATTGATTTCTTGGCTGAGGGATATTCCATCGTACATAAGTACCACATTTTTTGAACCCTTTTTATATTTCCTCGGATATTTAAGGTGTACCCAAGTTGAGGTTCTTGTAAGCAGTGCAGCCCTAAATTTGGGTGTGGCTCTGTCTTATTGATTTTCAGTTTTCCCAAGTTATATTCTCTAGACTGGATGTGCCCTTGGCTCTGTAGCTCTGTTGGTTACTTGTTTACGGAACGCAATGCACTCCTCCATTCAGGCAGTTGGCAATTTACATCCCGCCCATCAGCATAACAAGGATCCCTGTTCTCCAGGGCCTGTCTTGCCTTTCTGGTTTTTACACATTTTGTGGATGTCCATTTTGACCGGTGGGAAGTGATACATTTTGTAGTGCAGATTTGCATTGCCCGATTGATTGCTTGGCCAAAAAGGGCGTATGCGACTTCTTCTGAATATATTCAGGAGAAAACGCAAATGCCCTTTTTGGCCAAGTGCATCAATGTCGAAGTTGTGCCCCTCTTCCTGTGCTTTAAATGCGATTCCAACGTACATCTTGAAATCTGATTCCTGCTATGCTGCCTCGAATTCAAGTCCGCCTCGTTGCCTTCCCTCAACAGATTTTTGGACGATAGTTGTCCTTTATTACTCTACCAGTTTGTGAATTGCTGTGCCCCTGAGCTCCATTTTTCAACTCGTTTTTTGTGAGCTGTATGCAGGTCCAAAATTTTGGTTCAGGACCTATACTGGTTCCCGGTGGGTGGCTGTGACTCTGGTTAATTCTTCTTCCTGCCGGGAAATTAGAGTGACATGTGCCCGACCAAATGGCTAACAGCTACTCTCTCATTGGTTCTCCCTCTTCCCTTCCATCCTCTGCCAAATTGGCAACATGTGCGAACCAGGAGGTTAAAGGGTTTGTCTCTCCAAGTTGTGAGATTGATAGTAAAGCAGTTGGAAAGTCAAACCGGAGCACCAGGAGAGGGACTACTCGTTGAGTTTTAGAAAGAATTTTTATTCACAGTGTGTCCATTCTCTAGGTTTCCAGTACATCTTATAGCTGTAGTAATATTCCCTTCAACATGGAGAGTTGGGACCCATGGAATGGGGGCCATGCATTTTTGCTTTAAAGGGTCTGCATTTGCTCACCCAATCTCACCAATCCTCTCAGTCCCAAGTGTCCAGCCTTATGCCACATCCAGCTGTCATTGTAGATAGGGTCATTCCAGGTTTCATCAGAGACCCTGAAGGAAATGTAAAGAATTTCCCTGTTTTTTGGTTTTGTTTTTGAAATTCCTTTTTATAGTGGGTTTGAGCTGATTCTCGCTGCCATGTTTATGCCAGTCTAGACACACTAGATTCCCTTACAGAGATATATCAATACATATGTTTTAAGATTATTACTAGTCAGATGTATACTTCTGCGGGAAATATGGGGTTTTGATTCCCTTTCGCTGAGGAAGGTGTAGGTCTTGTCTATTCCAAAGTTTGTTTTAGAAATGGTACCTGTGCTTATGTCAAACTCTGGTTTTATGCATCACCCCAGCTCTCCTTCCCCCTTAAGCAGGCATAAGATTGTTTTCTAAATGTGAGACTCTGTTCTCTTTCCTAACTCAGTTCATGTGTAGCCATGTTTACAGGATCTTCATAAGTGATATCTTATGATAAGTTTCTTTTTCTGTGTGACTTATTTCACTTAAAATCATCGTACCTGAATCCACTTACTTTGCTGCTCCTGGTCTTATGACATTGATTTCATGGCTGAGGGATAATCCATCATACATAAATACCACAGATTTTTGAACCATTTTTATATTTCCTGGGATATTTAATGTGTATCCAAGTTGAGGTTCTTGTAAGCAGTGCAGACCTAAATTTGGGGGTGGCTCTGTCTTATTGTTTTCAGTTTTCCCAATGTATATTCCCTAGACTGGAAGTGCCCTTGGCTCTGTAGCTCTGTTGTTTACTTGTTTTAGGGAACGCAATGCACTCCTCCAGTGAGGCAGTTGGCAATTTACATCCCGCCCATCGGCATAACATGGGGCCCTGTTCTCCAGGGCCTGTCTTGCCTTACTGGTTTTTACAGATTTGTGGATGTCCCTTTTGACCGGTGGGAAGTGATACTTCTTTGTAGTGCAGATTTGCATTGCCCGCTTGCTTGCTTGGCCAAAAAGGACGTATGCGTTTTCTCCTGAATATATTCAGGAGAAAACGCATACGCCCTTTTTGGCCAAGTGCCTCATTGTCGAAGTTGTGCCCCTCTCCCTGTGCTTTAAAGGCGATTCCAACGTACCTCTTGAAATCTGTTTCCTGCTATTCTGACTCGCTTTCAAGTCCGCCTCGTTGCCTTCCCTCAACAGATTTTTGGATGATACTTGTCCTTTATTACTCTGCCAGTTTGTGAATTGCTGTGCCCCTGAGCACCATTTTTCAACTCGTTTTTTGTGAGCTTTACGCAAGTCCAAAATTTTGGTTCAGGACCTTTACTGGTTCCCGGTGGGTGGCTGAGACTCTGGTTAATTCTTCTTCCTGCCGGGAAATTAGAGTGACATGTGCCCGTCCTAATGCCTAACAGCTACTCTCTCATTGGTTCTCCCTCTTCCCTTCCATCCTCTGCCAAATTGGCAACCTGTGCGAACCAGGAGCTTAAAGGGGCACTCTCTCCAATGTGGGAGATAGATAGTAAATCAGTTGAAAAGTCCAACCGGAGCACCAGGAGAGGGACAATTCGGTGAGTTTTAGAAAACTTTTGTATTCAGTGTGGCCATTTTCTAGTTTTCCCATACATGTTATAGCTGTAGTAATATTCCCTTCAACCTGGAGAGTTGGGACCCATGAAATGGGGGCCATGCATTTTTGCTTCAAAGGGTTTGCATTTGCTCACCCAATCTCACCAATCCTCTCAGTCCCAATTGTCCAGCCTTATACGACATCCAGCTGTCATTGTAGATTGGGTCATTCCAGGTTTCATCAGAGACCCTGAAGGAAATGTAAAGAAATTCCCTGTTTTTTGGTTTTGTTTTTGAAATTCCTTTTTATAGTGGGTTTGAGCTGATTCTCGCTGCCATGTTTATGCCAGTCTAGACACACGTGATTCCCTTACAGAGACATATCAATACATAGGGTTTAAGATTCTTACTAGTCAGATCTATTCCTCTTCGGGAAATATGGGGTTTTGAGTCCCTTTCACTGAGGAAGATGTAGGTCTTATCTATTCCAAAGTTGGTTTTAGAAATGGTACCTCTACTTATAGCAAACTCTGGTTTTATGTATCACCCCACCTCTCCTTTCCCCTTATGCAGGAATAAGAATTTTTTCTAAATGTGAGACTCTGTTCTCTTTCCTAACTCAGTTCATGTGTAACCATGTTTATAGGATCTTCATAAGTGATATCTTATGATAAGTTTCTTTTTCTGTGTGACTTATTTCACTTAGAATCATCGTACCTGTATCCACTCACTTTGCTGCTCCTAGTCTTATGACATTGATTTCATGGCTGAGGGATATTCCATCGTACATAAATACCACACTTTTTGAACCATTTTTATATTTCCTGGGATATTTAAGGTGTACCCAAGTTGAGGTTCTTGTATGCAGTGCTGCCCTAAATTTGGGGGTGGCTCTGCCTTATTGACATTCAGTTTTCCCAATGTATATTCCCTAGACTTGAAGTGCCCTTGGCTCTGTAGCTCTGTTGTTTACTTGTTTTAGGGAACGCAATGCACTCCTCCAGTGAGGCAGTTGGCAATTTACATCCCGCCCATTAGCATAACATGGCTCCCTGTTCTCCAGGGCCTGTCTTGCCTTTCTGGTTTTTACACATTTGTGGATGTCCCTTTTGACCGGTGGGAAGAGATACTTCTTTGTCGTGCATATTTGCATTGCCCGCTTGCTTCCTTGGCCATAAAGGTCGTATGCGTTTTCTCCTGAATATATTCAGGACAAAATGCATACGCCCTTTTTGGCCAAGTGCGTCATTGTCGAAATTGTGACCCTCTTCCTGTGCTTTAAAGGCGATTCCAATGTACCTCTTGAAATCTGTTTCCTGCTATTCTGCCTTGCTTTCAACTGCGCCTCGTTGCCTTCCCTCAACAGATTTTGGGATGATAGTTGTCCTTTATTACTCTGCCAGTTTCTGAATTGCTGTGCCCCTGACCTCATTTTTCAACTCGTTTTTTGTGAGCTTTACGCAAGTCCAAAATTTTGGTTCAGGAACTTTACTGGTTCCCGGTGGTTGGCTGAGACTCTGGTTAATTCTTCTTCCTGCCGGGATGTTAGAGTGACATGTGCCCGTCCAAATGCCTAACAGCTATGCTCTCATAGGTTCTCCCTCTTCCATTCAATCCTCTGCAAATTTGGCAACCTGTGCGAACCAGGAGCTTAAAGGGGCTCTCTCTCCAATTTGGGAGATTGATAGTAAATCAGTTGGAATGTCAAACCGGAGCACCAGGAGAGGGACTATTCGTTGAGTTTTAGAAACCTTTTGATTTCACAGTGTGTCCATTCTCTCGGTTTCCCATACATGTTATAGCTGTAGTAACATTCCCTTCAACCTGGAGAGCTGCGACCCATGGAATGGGGGCCATGCATTTTTGCTTTAAAGGGTCTGCATTTGCTTACTCAATCTCACCAATCCTCTCAGTCCCAAGTGTCCAGCCTTATACCACATCCAGCTGTCATTGTAGATAGGGTCATTCCAGGTTTCATCAGAGACCCTGAAGGAAATGGAAAGAATTTCCCTGTTTTTTTGTTTTGTTTTTTAAATTCCTTTTTATAGTGGGTTTGAGCTGATTCTCACTGCCATGTTTATGCCAGTCTAGACACACTTGATTCCCTTACAGAGATATATCAATACATATGTTTTAAGATTCTTACTAGTCAGATCTATACCTCTGCGGGAAATATGGGGTTTTGAGTCCCTTTCACTGAGGAACGTGTAGGTCTTGTCTATTCCACAGTTGGTTTTAGAAATGGTACCTGTACTTATATCAAACTCTGGATTTATGCATCACCCCACCAATCCTGTCCCCTTAAGCAGGCATAAGAGTGTTTTCTAAATGTTAGACACTGTTCTCTTTCCTAACTCAGTTCATGTGTAGCCATGTTTACAGGATCTTCATAAGTGATATCTTATGATAAGTTTCTTTTTCTGTGTGACTTATTTCCCTTAGAATCATCGTACATATATCCACTCACTTTGCTGCTCCTGGTCTTATGACATTGATCACATGGCTGAGGGATATTCCATCGTACATAAATACCACAGGTTTTTGAACCATTTTTATATTTCCTTGGATATTTAAGGTGTACCCAAGTTGAGGTTCTTGTAAGCAGTGCAGCCGTAAATTTGGGGGTGGCTCTGTCTTATTGATTTTCAGTTTTCCCAAGGTATATTCCCTAGACTGGAAGTGCCCTTGGCTCTGTAGCTCTGTTGTTTACTTGTTTTAGGGAACACAATGCACACCTCCTGTGAGGCAGTGGGCAATTTACATCCCGCCCATCAGCATAACAAGGCTCCCTGTTCTCCAGGGCCTGTCTTGCCTTTCTGGTTTTTACACATTTTGTGGATGTCCCTTTTGAGCGGTGGGAAGTGATACTTCTTTGTAGCGCAGATTTGCATTGCCTGCTTGCTTGCTTGGCCAAAAAGGGCATTTGCGTTTTCTCCTGATTATATTCAGGAGAAAACGCATATGCCCTTTTTGGCCAAGTGCGTCATTGTTGAAGTTGTGCCCCTCTTCCTGTACTTTAAAGGCGATTCCAACGTATCTCTTGAAATCTGTTTCCTGCTATTCTGCCTCGCTTTCAAGTCCGCCTCGTTTCCTTCCCTCAACAGATTTTTGGACGATAGTTGTCCTTTATTACTCTGCCTGTTTGTGAATTGCTGTGCCCGTGAGCTCCATTTTTCAACTCGTTTTTTGTGAGCTGTACGCAGGTCCAAAATTTTGGTTCAGGAACTTTACTGGTTCCCGGTGGGTGGCTGAGATTCTGGTTAATTCTTCTTCCTGCCGGGAAATTAGAGTGACATGTGCCCGTCCAAATGCCTAACAGCTACTCTCTCATTGGTTCTCCCTCTTCCATTCCATCCTCTGCAAAATTGGCAACCTATGCGAACCAGGAGCTTAAAGGGGCTCTCTCTCCAATTTGGGAGATTGATAGTAAATCATTTGGAAAGTCAAACCGGAGCACCAGGAGAGGGACTGCTCGTTGAGTTTTAGAAACCTTTTGTATTCACAGTGTGTCCATTCTCTCGGTTTCCCGTACATGTTATAGCTGTAGTAATATTCCCTTCAACCTGGAGAGCTGCGACCCATGGAATGGGGGCCATGCATTTTTGCTTTAAAGGGTCTGCATTTGCTCCCCCAATCTCACCAATCCTCTCAGTCCCAAGTGTCCAGCCTTATACAATATCCAGCTGTCATTGTAGATAGGGTCATTCCAGGTTTCATTAGAGACCCTGAAGGAATTGTAAAGAATTTCCCTGTTTTTTGGTTTTGTTTTTGAAATTCCTTTTCACAGTGGGTTTGAGCTGATTCTCACTGCCATGTTTATGCCAGTCTAGACACACTTGATTCCCTTACAGAGATATATCAATACATAGGTTTTAAGATTCTTACTAGTCAGATCTATACCTCTGCGGGCAATATGGGGTTTTGAGTCCCTTTCACTGAGGAAGGTGTAGGTCTTGTCTATTCCACAGTTGGTTTTAGAAATGGTACCTGTGCTTATGTCAATCTCTGGTTTTATGCATCACCCCACCTCTCCTTCACCCTTAAGCAGGCATAAGAGTGTTTTCTAAATGTGAGACTCTGTTCTCTTTCCTAACTCAGTTCATGTGTAGCCATGTTTACAGGATCTTCCTAAGTGATATCTTATGATAAGTTTCTTTTTCTGTGTGACTTATTTCACTTAAAATCATCATACCTGAATCCACTCACTCTGCTGCTCCTGGTCTTATGACATTGATTTCGTGGCTGAGGGATAATCCATCGTACATAAATACCACAGTTTTTTGAACCATTTTTATATTTCCTGGGATATTTAAGGTGTACCCAAGTTGAGGTTCTTGTAAGCAGTGCAGCCCTAAATTTGGGGGTGGCTCTGTCTTATTGATTTTCTGTTTTCCCAAGTTATATTCCCTAGACTGGAAGTGCCCTTGGCTCTGTAGTTCTGTTGTTTACTTGTTTTAGGAACGCAATGCACTCCACCAGTGAGGCAGTTGGCAATTTACATCCCGCCCATCAGCATAACAAGGCTCCCTCTTCTCCAGGGCCTGTCTTGCCTTTCTGGTTTTTACACATCAGTGGATGTCCCTTTTGACCGGTGGGAAGTGATACTTCTTTGTAGTGCAGATTTGTATTGCCCGCTTGCTAGCTTGGCCAAAAAGGGTGTATGCGTTTTCTCCTGAATATATTCAGGAAAAAACGCATACGCACTTTTTGGCCAAGTGCGTCATTGTCGAAGTTGTGCCCCTCTTCCTGTGCTTTAAAGGCGATTCCCACGTACCTCTTGAAATCTGTTTCCTGCTCTTCTGCCTCGCTTTCAAGTCCGCCTCGTTGCCTACCCTCAACAGATTTTTGGACGATAGTTGTCCTTTTTTACTCTGTCAGTTTGAGAATTGCTGTGCCCCTGAGCTCCATTTTTCAACTCATTTTTTGTGAGCTGTACGCAAGTCCAAAATTTTGGTTCAGGAACTTTACTGGTTCCCGGTGGGTGGCTGAGTCTCTGGTTAATTCTTCTTCCTGCCGGGAAATTAGAGTGACAGGTGCCCGTCCAAATGCCTAACAGCTACTCTCTCATTGGTTCTCCCTCTTCCCTTCCATCCTCTGCCAAATTGGCAACCTGTGCGAACCAGGAGCTTAAAGGGGCTGTCTCTCCAATTTGGGAGATTGATAGTAAAGCAGTTGGAAAGTCAAACCACAGCACCAGGAGAGGGACAATTCGGTGAGTTTTAGAAACCTTTTGTATTCACAGTGTGTCCATTCTCTAGGTTTCCCGTACATGTTATAGCTGTAGTAATATTCCCTTCAACATGGAGAGTTGGGACCCATGGAATGGGGGCCATGCATTTTTGCTTTAAAGGGTCTGCATTTGCTCACCCAATCTCACCAATCCTCTCCGTCCCAAGTGTCCAGCCTTATGCCACATCCAGCTGTCATTGTAGATAGGGTCATTCCAGGTTTCATCAGAGACACTGAAGGAAATGGAAAGAATTTCCCTGTTTTTTGGGTTTTTTTTTGAAATTCCTTTTTATAGTGGGTTTGAGCTGATTCTCGCTGCCATGTTTATGCCAGTCTAGACACACTTGATTCCCTTACAGAGTCATATCAATACATAGTTTTTAAGATTCTTACTAGTCAGTTCTATTCCTCTGCGGGAAATATGGGGTTTTGAGTCCCTTTCACTGAGGAAGGTGTAGGTCTTGTCTATTCCACAGTTGGTTTTAGAAATGGTACCTGTGCTTATGTCAAACTCTGGTTTTATGCGTCACCCCACCTCTCCTTTCCCCTTAAGCAGGCATAAGAGTGTTTTCTAAATGTGAGACTCTGTTCTCTTTCCTAACTCAGTTCATGTGTAGCCATGTTTACAGGATCTTCATAAGTCATATCTTATGATAAGTTTATTTTTCTGTGTGACTTATTTCACTTAGAATCATCGTACCTGAATCCACTCACTTTGCTGCTCGTGGTCTTATGACATTGATTTCATGGCTGAGGGATATTCCATCGTACATAAATACCACAGTTTTTTGAAACATTTTTATATTTCCTGGGATATTTAAGGTGTACCCAAGTTGAGTTTCTTGTAAGCAGTGCAGCCCTAAATTTGGGGGTGGCTCTGTCTTATTGATTTTCAGTTTTCCCAAGGTATATTCCCTAGACTGGATGTGCCATTGGCTCTGTAGCTCTTTTGTTTACTTGTTTTAGGGAACGCAATGCCCTCCTCCAGTGAGGCAGCTGGCAATTTACATCCCGCCCATCAGCATAACATGGCTCACTGTTCTCCAGGGCCTGTCTTGCCTTTCTGGTTTTTACACATATTGTGGATGTCCCTTTTGACCGGTGGGAAGTGATACTTCTTTGTAGTGCAGATTTGCATTGCCCTCTTGCTTGCTTGGCCAAAAATGGTGTATGCGTTTTCTCCTGAATATATTCAGGAGAAAACGCATACACCCTTTTTGGCCAAGTGCGTCATTGTCGAAGTTGTGCCCCTCTTCCTCTGCTTTAAAGCAATTCCAACGTACCTCTTGAAATCTGTTTCCTTCTATTCTTCCTCGCTTTCAAGTCCACATCGTTGCCTTCCCTCAAGAGATTTTTGGACGATAGTTGTCCTTTATTACTCTGCCAGTTTGTGAATTGCTGTGCCCCTGAGCTCCATTTTTCAACTCGTTTTTTGTGAGCTGTACGCAAGTCCAAAATTTTGGTTCAGGACCTATACTGGTTCCCGGTGGGTGGCTGAGACTCTGGTTATTTCTTCTTCCGGCCGGGAAATTAGAGTGACATGTGCCCGTCCAAATGCCTAAAAGCTACTCTCATTGGTTCTCCCTCTTCCCTTCCATCCTCTGCCAAATTGTCAACCTGTGCGAACCAGGAGGTTAAAGCGGCTGTCTCTCCAAGATGGGAGATTGATAGTAAAGCAGTTGGAAAGTCAAACTGGAGCACCAGGAGAGGGACAACTCTTTGAGATTTAGAAACCATTTGTATTCACAGTGTGTCGATACTCTAGGTTTCCCGTACATGTTATAGCTGTAGTAATATTCCCTACAACATGGAGAGTTGGGACCCATGGAATGGGGGCCATGCATTTTTGCTTTAAAGGGTCTGCATTTCCTCACCCAATCTCACCAATCCTCTCCGTCCCAAGTGTCCAGCCTTATGCCACATCCAGCTGTCATTGTAGATAGGGTCATTCCAGGTTTCATCAGAGACACTGAAGGAAATGGAAAGAATTTCCCTGTTTTTTGGGTTTTTTTTTGAAATTCCTTTTTATAGTGGGTTTGAGCTGATTCTCGCTGCCATGTTTATGCCAGTCTAGACACACTTGATTCCCTTACAGAGTCATATCAATACATAGTTTTTAAGATTTTTACTAGTCAGTTCTATTCCTCTGCGGGAAATATGGGGTTTTGAGTCCCTTTCACTGAGGAAGGTGTAGGTCTTGTCTATTCCACAGTTGGTTTTAGAAATGGTACCTGTGCTTATGTCAAACTCTGGTTTTATGCGTCACCCCACCTCTCCTTTCCCCTTAAGCAGGCATAAGAGTGTTTTCTAAATGTGAGACTCTGTTCTCTTTCCTAACTCAGTTCATGTGTAGCCATGTTTACAGGATCTTCATAAGTGATATCTTATGATAAGTTTATTTTTCTGTGTGACTTATTTCACTTAGAATCATCGTACCTGAATCCACTCACTTTGCTGCTCGTGGTCTTATGACATTGATTTCATGGCTGAGGGATATTCCATCGTACATAAATACCACAGTTTTTTGAAACATTTTTATATTTCCTGGGATATTTAAGGTGTACCCAAGTTGAGTTTCTTGTAAGCAGTGCAGCCCTAAATTTGGGGGTGGCTCTGTCTTATTGATTTTCAGTTTTCCCAAGGTATATTCCCTAGACTGGATGTGCCATTGGCTCTGTAGCTCTTTTGTTTACTTGTTTTAGGGAACGCAATGCCCTCCTCCAGTGAGGCAGCTGGCAATTTACATCCCGCCCATCAGCATAACATGGCTCGCTGTTCTCCAGGGCCTGTCTTGCCTTTCTGGTTTTTACACATATTGTGGATGTCCCTTTTGACCGGTGGGAAGTGATACTTCTTTGTAGTGCAGATTTGCATTGCCCTCTTGCTTGCTTGGCCAAAAATGGTGTATGCGTTTTCTCCTGAATATATTCAGGAGAAAACGCATACACCCTTTTTGGCCAAGTGCGTCATTGTCGAAGTTGTGCCCCTCTTCCTCTGCTTTAAAGCAATTCCAACGTACCTCTTGAAATCTGTTTCCTTCTATTCTTCCTCGCTTTCAAGTCCACATCGTTGCCTTCCCTCAAGAGATTTTTGGACGATAGTTGTCCTTTATTACTCTGCCAGTTTGTGAATTGCTGTGCCCCTGAGCTCCATTTTTCAACTCGTTTTTTGTGAGCTGTACGCAAGTCCAAAATTTTGGTTCAGGACCTATACTGGTTCCCGGTGGGTGGCTGAGACTCTGGTTATTTCTTCTTCCGGCCGGGAAATTAGAGTGACATGTGCCCGTCCAAATGCCTAAAAGCTACTCTCATTGGTTCTCCCTCTTCCCTTCCATCCTCTGCCAAATTGTCAACCTGTGCGAACCAGGAGGTTAAAGCGGCTGTCTCTCCAAGATGGGAGATTGATAGTAAAGCAGTTGGAAAGTCAAACTGGAGCACCAGGAGAGGGACAACTCTTTGAGATTTAGAAACCATTTGTATTCACAGTGTGTCGATACTCTAGGTTTCCCGTACATGTTATAGCTGTAGTAATATTCCCTACAACATGGAGAGTTGGGACCCATGGAATGGGGGCCATGCATTTTTGCTTTAAAGGGTCTGCATTTCCTCACCCAATCTCACCAATCCTCTCAGTCCCAAGTGTCCAGCCTTATGCCACCTCCAGCTGTCATTGTAGATAGGGTCATTCCAGGTTTCATCAGAGACCCTGAAGGATATGTAAAGAATTACCCTGTTTTTTGGTTTTGTTTTTGAAATTCCTTTTTATAGTGGGTTTGATCTGATTCTCGCTGCCATGTTTATGCCAGTCTAGACACACTTGATTCCCTTACAGAGACATATCAATACATAGGTTTTAAGATTCTTACTAGTCAGATCTATTCCTCTGCGGGAAATATGGGGGTTTGAGTCCCTTTCACTGAGGAAGGTGTAGGTCTTGTCTATTCCACAGTTGGTTATAGAATTGGTACCTGTGCTTATATCAAACTCTGGTTTTATCTGTCACCCAACCTCTCCTTTCCCCTTAAGCAGGCATAAGAGTGTTTTCTAAATGTGAGACTCTGTTCTCTTTCCTACCTCAGTTCATGTGTAGCCATGTTTACAGGATCTTCATAAGTGATATCTTATGATAAGTTTCTTTTTCTGTGTGACTTATTTCACTTAGAATCATCGTACCTGAATCCACTCACTTTGCTGCTCCTGGTCTTATGACATTGATTTCATGTCTGAGGGATATTCCATCGTACATATATATCACAGTTTTTTGAACCATTTTTATATTTCCTGGGATATTTAAGGTGTACCCAAGTTGAGGTTCTTGTAAGAAGTGCAGCCCTAAATTTGGGGGTGGCTCTGTCTTATTGATTTTCAGTTTTCCCAAGGTATATTCCATAGACTGGATGTGCCCTTGGCTCTGTAGCTCAGTTGTTTACTTGTTTTAGGGAACGCAATGCACTCCTCCAGTGAGGCATTTGGCAATTTACATCCCGCCCATCAGCATAAAAAGGCTCCCTGTTCTCCAGGGCCTGTCTTGCCTTTCTGGTTTTTACACATTTTGTGGATGTCCCTTTTGACCGGTGGGAAGTGATACTTCTTTGTAGTGCAGATTTGCATTGCCCGCTTGCTTGCTTGGCCAAAAAGGGCGTATGCGTTTTCTCCTGAATATATTCAGGAGAAAACGCATACGCCCTTTTTGGCCAAGTGTGTCATTGTCGAAGTTTTTCCCCTCTTCCTGTGCTTTAAAGGCGATTCCAACATACCTCTTGAAATCTGTTTCATGCTCTTCTGCCGCGCTTTCAAGTCCGCCTCGTTGCCTTCCCTCAACAGATTTTTGGACGATAGTTGTCCTTTATTACTCTGCCAGTTTGTGAATTGCTGTGCCCCTGAGCTCCATTTTTCAACTCGTTTTTTGTGAGCTGTACGCAAGTCCAAAATTTTGGTTCAGGACCTATACTGGTTCCCGGTGGGTGGCTGAGACTCTGGTTAATTCATCTTCCCGCCGGGAAATTAGAGTGACATGTGCCCGTCCAAATGCCTAACAGCTACTCTCTCATTGGTTCTCCCTCTTCCCTTCCATCCTCTGCCAAATTGGCAACCTTTGCGAACCAGGAGGTTAAAGGGGTTGTCTCTCCAAGTTGTGAGATTGATAATAAAGCAGTTGGAAAGTCAAACCGGAGCACCAGGAGAGGGACTACTCATTGAGTTTTAGAAACCGTTTGTATTCACAGTGTGTCCATTGTCTAGGTTTCCCATACATGTTATAGATGTAGTAATATTCCCTTTAACCTGGAGAGTAGGGACCCATGGAATGGGGGCCATGCATTTTTGCTTTAAAGGGTCTGCATTTGCTCACCCAATCTCACCAATCCTCTCAGTCCCAAGTGTCCAGCCTTATGCCACATCCAGCTGTCATTGTAGATAGGGTCATTCCAGGTTTCATCAGAGACCCTGAAGGAATTGTAAAGAATTTCCCTGTTTTTTGGGTTTGTTTTTGAAATTCCTTTTTATAGTGGGTTTGAGCTGATTCTCGCTGCCATGTTTATGCCAGTCTAGAAACACTTGATTCCCTTAAGGAGACATATCAATACATAGGTTTTAAGATTCTTACTAGTCAGATCTATTCCTCTGCGGGAAATATGGGGTTTTGAGTCCCTTTCACTGAGGAAGGTGTAGGTCTTCTCTATTCCAAAGTTGGTTTTAGAAACGGTACCCGTGCTTATATCAAACTCTGGTTTTATGCATCACCCCACCTCTCCTTCCCCTTAAGCAGGCATAACAGTGTTTTCTAAATGAGAGACTCTGTTCTCTTTCCTAACTCAGTTCATGTGTAGCCATGTTTACAGGATCTTCATAAGTGATATCTTATGATAAGTTTATTTGTCTGTGTGACTTATTTCACTTAGAATCATCGTACCTGAATCCACTCACTTTGCTGCTCCTGGTCTTATGACATTGATTTCATGGCTGAGGGATATTCCATCGGACATAAGTACCACAATTTTTGGAACCATTTTTGTATTTCCTGGGATATTTAAGTTGTACCCAAGTGGAGGTTCTTGTAAGGAGTGCAGCCCTAAATTTGGGTGTGGCTCTGTCTTATTGATTTTCAGGTTTCCCAAGGTAAATTCTCTAGACTGGAAGTGCCCTTGGCTCTGTAGCTCTGTTGTTTACTTGTTTTAGGGAACACAATGCACTCCTCCAGTGAGGCAGTGGTCAATTTACATCCCGCCTATCAGCATAACAAGGCTCCTGTTCTCCAGGGCCTGTCTTCCCTTTCTGGATTTTACACATTTTGTGGATGTCCGTTGTGACCGGTGGGGAGAGATACTACTTTGTAGTGCAGATTTGCATTGCCTGCTTGCTTGCTTGGCCAGAAAGGGCGTATGCGTTTTCTCCTGAATATATTCAGGAGAAAACGCATACGCCCTTTCTGGCCAAGTGCATCATTACGAAGATGTGCCCCTCTTCCTGTGCTTTACAGGCGATTCCTACGTAACTCTTCAAATCTGTTTCCTGCTATTCTGCCTCGCTTTCTAGTCGGCCTCGTTGCCTTCCCTCAGCAGACTTTTGGGAGATAGTTGTCCTGAATTATTCAGCCAGTTTGTGAATTGCTGTGCCCCTGAGATCCATTTTAAATCTAGTTTTATGTGAGCTGAATGCAAGTCCAAAATTTTGGTTCCGGAAATATACTGGTTCCTGGTGGGTGGATGAGATTTTGTTTAATTCATCTTCCTGCCGAGAAAGTAGAGTGACACGTGCCCGTCCTAATGCCTAACAGCTACTCTCTCATTGGTTCTTCCTCATCCTTTTCATCCTCTGACAAATTGGCAACCTGTGCGAAACAGGAGCTTAAAGGGGCTGTCTCTCCAATTTGGGAGATTGATAGTAAAGCAGTTGGGAGTCAAACCGGAGCACCAGGAGAGGGACTAGTCATTGAGTTTTAGAAACCTTTCGTATTCACAGTGTGTCCATTCTCAAGGTTTCCCGTAAATGTTATAGCTGTAGTAAAATTCCCTTCAACCTGGAGAGTTGGAACCCATGGAATGGGGGCCATGCATTATTGCTTTAAAGGGCCTGCATTTGCTCACCCAATCTCAAAAATCCTCTCCGTCCCAAGTGTCCAGCCTTATGCCACATCCAGCTGTCATTGTAGATAGGGTCATTCCTGGTTTCGTCAGAGACCCTGAAGGAATTGTAAAGGATTTCCCTGTTTTTTTGATTTGTTTTTGAAATTCCTTTTTTAGTGTGTTTGAGATGATTCTCGTTGCCATGTTTATGACAGTCTAGACACACTTGATTCCCTTACAGAGACATATCAATACATAGGTTTTAAGATTATTACTACTGAGATGTATTCCTCTGCGGGAAATATGGGGTTTTGAATCGCTTTCACTGAGGAAGGTGTAGGTCTTGTCTATTCCATAGTTGGTTTTTGGAACGGTACCTGTGCTTATATCAAACTCTGGCTTTATGCATCCCCCCACCTCTCCTTCCACCTTGAGCAGACATAAGAGTGTTTTCTAAATGTGAGACTCTGTTCTCTTTCCTAAATCAGTTCATGAGTAGCCATGTTTAAAGGATCTTCATAAGTGATATCTTATGATAAGATTCTTTTTCTGTGTGACTTATTTCACTTAGAATCATCGTACCTGAATCCACTCACTTTGCTGCTCCTGGTCTTATGACATTGATTTCATGGCAGAGGGATATTCCATACTACATAAGTACCACAATTTTTTGAACCATTTTCATATGTCCTGGGATATTTAAGGTGTACCCAAGTTGAGGTTCTTGTAAGCAGTGCAGCCCTGAATCTGTGGATGGCTCTGACTTATTGATTTTCAGTTTTCCCAAGGTATATTGCCTAGACTGGAAATGCCCTAGGCTCTGTAGCTCTGTTGCTTACTTGTTTTACAGAACACAGTGCACTCCTCCAGTGAGGCAGTTGGCAATTTACATCCCGCCCATCAAAAAATCAAGGCTCCTATTCTCCAGGGCCTGTCTTGCCTTTCTGGTTTTTACACACTTTGTGGAATTCACTTTTGACCGGACGGAAGAGATACTTCTTTGTAGTGCAGATTGTCATTGCAGGCATGCTTGCTTGGCCAAGAAGGGCGTATGCATTTTCTCCTGAATATATTCAGGAGAAAACGCATACGCCCTTTTTGGCCAAGTGCATCATTGTCGAAGTTGTGCCCCTCTTCCTGTGCTTTACAGGCGATTCCTACGTACCTCTTGAAATCTGTTTCCTGCTATTCAGCCTCGCTTTCAAGTCGGTCTCGTTTCCTTCCCACATCAGACTTTTTGATGATAGTTTTCCTTTATTACTCTGCCAGTTTGTGAATTTCTGTGCCCCTGAGCTCCATTTTTCAACTCGTTTTTGTGAGCTGAATGCAAGTCCAAAATTTTGGTTCAGGACCTATACTGGTTCCCGGTGGATGGCTGAGACTTTGGTTAATTCTTCTCCTACTGGGAAATTAGAGTGACATGTGTCCGTCCAAATGCCTAACAGCTACTCTCTCATTGGTTCTCCCTCTTCCCTTTCATCCTCTGCCAAATTGGCAACCTGTGCGAACCAGGAGCTTAAAGCGGCTGTCTCTCCGAGTTGGGAGATTGATAGTAAAGCAGTTGGAAAGTCAAACCGGAGCACCAGGAGAGGGACTATTCGTTGAGTTTTAGAAACCATTCGTATTCACAGTGTGTCCATTCTCTGGGTATCCCGAACATGTTATAGCTGTAGTAATATTCCCTTCAACCTTGAAAATTTGGACCCTTGGAATGGAGGCCATGCATTATTGCTTTAAAGGGTTTGCATTTGCTCAACCAATCTCACCAATCCTCTCAGTGCCAAGTGTCCAGCCTTATGCCATATCTTGCTGTCATTGCAGAGAGGGTCATTCCAGGTTTCGTCAGAGACCCTGAAGGAATTTTAAAGAATTTCCCTGTTTTTTAGATTTGTTTTTCAAATTCCTTTTTATAGTGGGTTTGAGCTGATTCTCGCTGACATGTTTATGCCAGTCTAGACACACTTGATTCCCTAACGGAGACATATCAATACATAGGTTTAAATATTCTTACTAGTGAGATCTATTCCTCTGTGGGTAATATGGGGTTTTGAGTCCCTTTCACTGAGGAAGGTGTAGTTCTTGTCTATTCCATAGTTGGTTTTTGGAACGGTACGTGTGCTTATATCATACTCTGGTTTTATGCATCACCCCACCTCCCCTTCTAACTTTAGCAGGCATAAGAATGTCTTCTAAATGTGAAACTTTGTTCTCTTTCCTAATCAGTTCATGTTTAGCCATGTTTACAGGTTCTTCATAAGTGATATCTTATGATAAGTTTCTTTTTCTGTGTGACTTATTTCACTTAGAATCATCGTTCCTGAATCCACTCACTTTGCTGCTACTGGTATTATGACTTTGATTTCATGGCTGAGGGATATTCCATCGTACGTAAGTAGCACAATTTTTTGAACCATTTTTATATTTCCTGGGATATTTAAGGTGTACCGAAGTTGAGGTTCTTGTAAGCAGTGCAGCCCTTAATTCGGGGGTGGCGCTGCCATATTGATTTTCAGGTTTCCCGACGTATATTCCTTAGACTGGAAATGCCCTTGGCTCTGTAGCTGTGTTGTTTACTTGTTTTAGGGAACACAATGCACTCCTCCAGTCAGGCAGTTGGCAATTTACATCCCGCCCATCAGCATAACAAGGCTCCTGTTCTCCAGGCCTGTCTTGCCCTCTGGTTTTTATACATTTTTTAGATGTCCCTTTTGACCGGTGGGAAGAGGTACTTCTTTGTAGTGCAGATTTGCATTGCCCTCTTGCTTGCTTGGCCAAAAAGGGCGTATACGTTTTCTCCTGAATATATTCAGGAGAAAACGCATACGCCCTTTTTGGGCAAGTGCATCTTTGTCGAAGTTGTGCCCCTCTTCCTGTGCTTTACAGGCAATTCCTACATACCTCTTGAAATCTGTTTCCTGCTATTCTGCCTCGCTTTCAAGTTGGCCTCGTTGCCTTCCCTCAACAGATTTTTGGATGATAGTTGTCCTTTATTAATTTGCCAGTTTGTGAATTGCTGTGCCCCTGAGCTCAATTTTTCAACTCGTTTTTTTGTGAGCTGAACGCACCTCCAACATTTTGGTTCAGCAACTATACTGGTTCCCGGTGGGTGGCTGAGACTTTGGGTAATTCTTCTTCCTACCGGGAAATTAGAGTGACATGTGCCCGTCCAAATGCCTAACGGCTACTCTCTCATTGGTCCTTCCTCTTCCCTTTCATCCTCAGCCAAATTTGCAACCAGTGGGAACCAGGAGTTTAAAGGGGCTGTCTCTCCAAGTTGGGCGATTGATAGTTAAGCATTTCGAAAGTCAAACCGGAGCACCGGGAGAGGGACTGTTCTTTGAGTTTTAGAAAACTTTCGTATTCACAATGTGTCCACTCTCTAGGTTTTCCGTACATTTTATAGCTGTAGTAATATTACCTTCAACCTGGAGAGTTGGCACCCATCGAATGGGTGGCACGCATTTTGGCTTTATAGGGACTGCATTTTCGCCACCAATCTCTCCCATCCCCTCAGTCCCATGTGTCCAGCCTTATGTCTCTTCCAGCTGTTGTTGTAGATACTGTCATTCCAGGTTGCATCAGAGCCCTTGATGGAATTGTGTAAGAATATCGCTGTTTTTTTTTATTTTGTTTTGTTTTTCAAATTCAGTTTTATAATGGGGTTGAGCTGATTATCCCTGACTTGTTTTTGCCAGTCTAGACAAAATTGATTCCCTTACAGAGACATATAAATACACTGATTTTAAGATTCTTACTAGTTAGATATATTCCTCTGCTGGAAATAGGGTTTTTGAGTCCCGTTCACTACAGATGGAGTAGTTCTTGTCTATTCTGTATTTGCATTATGGAACGGTACCTGTGCTAATATCAAACTCTGGTTTTGTGCATCTCCCAACTCTCCTTTCCCCTTAAGCAAGCATAAGAATGTTTTCTAAATCTGAGACTCTGTTCTGTTTCCTAATTCAGTTCATATGTAGCCATGTTTACATTCCCTTCATAAGTGATATCTTATGTGAGAATGCACCATGGCCTTGTCATAATAATGCTCCATGACCCCTGTCATAACATTTCACCATGTCCTAGTTATCACAATGCTCTTTGTCCCTTGTCATCACAATTCTCCTCGTCCTTGTCATCACGATGCTACATGACACTTCTCATCACAACATTACATGCTCTTGTTATCACAATGCTCCATGACCCCTGTCATCTCAATGCTCCCTGACACCAGTCATCACAGTGCTTCATGCCCCTTTTCATTACAGTGCTCCATGATGCTCGTCATCACAATTACTCAAAGTCTTCTCATCACAATGCTCCACGGTTTTGCCATCAGAATTCTCCATGCCGTGGTCATCTCGCAGCTCAATGTCCCTTGTCCTCACAATTCTCCACGTCCTTGTCATCACAATACTCCATGCACTTGTCATCACCATACTCCATTACCATTGTCATCACGATCCTCCATGAAACATGGGATCACATTGCTTCATGCCCTTGTCATCACAATGCTCCATGCTTCTTGAAATCAATATGATCCATGACCTCTGTCATCACAATGCTCCAAACTCTTGTGATCACAATGTTCCATCACACTTGTCATCACAACTCTCCATGATGCCTGTCATCTCAATACTCCATGCCCTTATTGTCACAATGCTCCATGACCTTTGTAATCACAATGCTCAATACACGTGTCATCACAATGCTCTCCGACAGAATGCTCCTTGAACCCTGTCACAAAAAGGCTCCATGCCTTTTTCATCACAATGTCCCATGCCATTTTCATCACAATGCTCCATGCCATTGTCATCAAAATACTCCACAAGATTGTCATCAGAATGCTCCATGACCCTTGTCATCACAATTCTCCATGTATTTGTTGGCACAATGCTCCCTGACCCTTGTCATCACAATACTCCAAGCCATTGTCATCACAATGCTCCATTATCTTTGTCATCATAATCCTCCATGACACTTGGCATCACAATGCTCCATGCCACTGTCATCACAATGGGCCATTACATATATCATCACAATGCTCCCTGGCACCTGTCTTCATAATACTGCATGACCTTGTCATCACAATTCTCCATTCACTTGCCACCACAGTGCGCCATTCAAACTGTCATCGCAATAATCCATGAAACTTATTAGGCCAATGCTCCATGCCCTTGTCATCACAATGCTCCATGACCGTTTCATCACAATGCTCCGTGACTCCAGTCATCACAATGCTTCATGACCTTTGTCATCACAGTGGTCCATGCCTTCGTCATCAACAGTCTCTATGACTTTTTAACCGCAGTGCTCCATGAAGTTTTCATCACAATGCTGTTTGACCCATGTCACCACAATGCTCTATGCCTTTCTCAACACAATGCTCCATGACCCTTGTCATCACAATGCTCCATGGGCTTGTCAGCACAATGCTCCATGACCCTTGTCATCACAATGTGCCATGCGCTTGTCATCACAGTGCTCCACAATCTTGTCATCACAATGCTCCTTATACCTTGTCATCACAATGCTCCATGCACTTCTCATCAAAATGTTCTCTCAACACTGATATCACAATGTTACATCACTATTCTTCACAGTACTCCCTCACCACTGTCATCACAGTGTTCCATGACTCCTGTCATCACAATGCTACATCACTTATCATCACAATGTTCGATGACCCCTGACATCACAGTGCTCCATAACCCCTGTCATCAAAATGCTCCATGACCGTTTTCATCAAAATGCTCCATGACCCCTGACATCACAATGTTCCATAACCATTGTCATCAAAATGTTCCATGAGCCTTTTCATCAAATTGCTCCATGACCCTGTCATCACAATGCTCCCTGCCCTTCTCATCACAATGCACCACACCCTTGTCATCAAAATGCTCCATGACCTTTGTCATCACAAAGCTCCATGACCCTTGGCATCACAATGCTCCATGCCATTGCCATCACAATGCTCCATGGACCCTCTCATCGCATTGATCCATGCAATTGTCATCAAAAAGCTCCATGACACTTGTCATCACACTACTCGATGCCCTTTTCATCACAATGCTCCATGCCCTTGTCATTACAATCCTCCATGACACATGTATCACTGTGTTCCGTGCCCTTGTCATCACAATGCTCAATGCCAACTCTCATCACAATAATCCATGAAAATTTTCAGACCAATGCTGCTGCCCTTGTCATCACAATGCTCCATGACCCATGTCATCACAACGTTCCACGGCCTTGTCATCACAAGGCTCCATGACCCTTGTCATCACAAAGCTCCAAGAACCCTGTAATCACAATGCTCCATGCCCTTGTCATCACAAAGCTCCATGACGCATGTCATCAGAATGCTCCATGGCCTTCTCATCACAGTGCTCCATGCCGTTGTCATTACAATCCTCCATGACCCATGTATCACTGTGTTCCGTGCCCTTGTCATCACAATGCTCCATGCCCACTCTCATCACAATAATCCATGAAATATTTCAGACCAATGCTCCATGCACTTCTCATCACAATGCTCCATTACCCCTGTCATAACAATGCTCCATGACCCCTGTCATCACAATGCTCCACACCCCTTGTCATTACAGTGCTCCATGAGGCTTGTCATCAAAATTATCCATGGTCTTCTCATCACAATGCTCCATGGTCTTGTCATCACAATGCGCCATGCCCTGGTCATCACACTGCTCCATGTCCCTGTCATCACAATTCTCCACGTTCCTGGCATCACTATGATCCATGACACTTCTCATCAAAGTGTTACATGCTTTGTCATCACAATTCTCAATGCACTTGTCATCGCATTGCTCCATGATCCCTGTCATAGCAAGCTCCAGGTGCTTGTCATCACAATACTCCATGTCCTTATCGTCACAATGCTCCATGACCTTTGTCATCACAGTGCTCAATACACTGGTCATCAAAATGTTCCCTGACACTTGTTGTCTGTATGCTCCTTGAAACCTGTCATGACAAGGCTCCATGTATTTTTCATAAGAATGATCCATGCTCTTTTCATCACAATGCTCCAAGACCCCTGTAATCACAATGCTCCATGCCCTGGTCATCACAAAGCTCCATGACGCCTGTCAGAATGCTCCATTGCCTTCTCATCACAATGCTCCATGCCCTTGTCATCACAATGCTCCAAGACCACTGTAATCACAAAGCTCCATGCCCCTTTTCATCAGAATGCTCCATGAGACATTTCATTATAAGGCTCCATGGTCTTCTCATCACAATGCTCAAGGAACTTGTCATCACAGTGCTCCATTCCATTGTCATCACAATGCTCCATGACCCCTGTCATCACAATACTCCATGAATATTTTCAGCCCAATGCTCCATGGCCTTTTCATCACAATGCTCCATTACCCCTGTCATAACAATGCTCCATGATCCCTTCCATCACCATGTTCCACGGCCTTGTCCTCACAAGGTTCCATGACCCTTGTCACCACAATGCTCCAAGACACCTGTAATCACCATGCTCCATGCCCCTTATCATCTCATTGCTCCATGAACCCTGTCATCACAATGCACCATGTCCACTATCATAATGCTTCATGCTATTGTCATCACAATGAAATCAAAATTCTCCATGACCTCTGTCATCACAATGCTCCAAACCCTTGTGATCACAATGTTCCATAACACTTGCCATCACAACGCCCCATGCCGCTGGTCATCACAATTATCCATGGACTTCTCATCACAATGCTCCATGACCTTTGTCATCACATTTCTCAATACACTTGTCATCACAATGCTCCCTGACACTTTTCGTCAGTATGCTCCTTGAAACCTGTCATGACATGTCTCCATGCCTTTTTCATCACAATGATCCATGCCCTTTTCATCACAATGCTCCATGCCATTGTCATCACAATACTCCACAAGGTTGTCATCAGAATGCTCCGTGACACCTGTCATCACAATGCTCCATGTCCCTTGTCATTACAGTGCTCCATGATGCTCGTCATCACAATTATCCATGGTCTTCTCATCACAGTGCTCCACGGTCTTCCCATCACAATGCTCCATGCCCTGATCATCTCAATACTCCATGTCCCTTGTTATCACAATTCTCCACTTCCTTGTCATCACAATGCTCCACGACAGTTCTCATCACAATGTTACATGCTCTTGTCATCACAATTCTCCATGCACTTGTCATTGCAATGTCCCATGACCCCTGTCATAGCAAGCTCCATGCCTTTGTCATCACAATGCTTCACGACCTTTTCATCAAAATTCTCAATGACCGTTGTCATCACAATGCTCCATGCCCTTGTCATCACAATGCTCCAAGCCCTTGTCATCACAATGTTCCATTACCTTTGTCATCACAATCCTCCATAACACTTGGCATCACAATGCTCCATGCCATTGTCATCACAATGGTCCATGAAATATGTCATCACAATGCTCCCAGACACATGTCTTCACAATATTCCATGACCTTGTCTTCCCAATGCTCCATGCCCTTGTCATCACAATGTGCCATGCCCACTCTCAACACAATTATCCATGAAATTTATCAGACCAATCCTCCATGCCCCTGTCATCAAAATGCTCCAAGTCTTTTTCATCACAATGCTCCATGAACCCTCTCATCACATTGTTCCATGTCCTTGTCATCACAAAGCCCCAGGATGCTTGTCATCACAATGCCCGATGCCCTTCTCATCACAATGCTCCATGCCCTTGTCATTACAATCCACCATGACCCATGTATCACAGTGTTCAGTGCCCTTGTCATCACAATGCTCCATGCCCACTCTCATCACAATAATCCATGAAACATTTCAGACCAATGCTCCATGCCCTTCTCATCACAATGCTCCATTACCCCTGTCATAACAATGCTTCATGACCACTGCCATCACAATGTTCCACAGCCTTGTCATCACAAGGCTCAATGACCCTTGTCATCACAATGCTCCAAGAACCCTGTAATCACAATGCTACATGCACTTGTCATCACAAAGCTCCATGACGCATGTCATCAGAATGCTCCATGGCCTTCTCATTCATGATGCTCCATGCCCATGTCATCACAATGCTCCAAGACTCCTGTAATAACAATACTCCATGCCCCTTTTCATCTCAATGCTCCATGAACCCTGTCATCACAATGCACCATGTGCAACATCATAATGGTTCAGGCTATGGTCATCACAATGAAATCAAAATGCTCCATGACCTCTGCCATCACAATGCTCCAAATCCTTGTGATCACAATGTTCCATAACACTTATCATCACAACGCCCCATGACACTTGTCATAACAATTATCCATTGTCTTCTCATCACAATGCTCCATGACCTTTGTCATCACAATTCTCAATACCCTTGTCATCACAAAGCTCCCAGACACTTGCCATCAGTATGCTCCTTGAACCCCGTCATGACAAGGCTCCATGCCTTTTTCATGACAATGATCCATACCCTTTTCATCACAGTGCTCCAAGTACCCTGTAATCACAATGCTCCATGCCCTTGTCATCACAAAGCTCCATGATGCATGTCATCAGAACGCTCCATGGCCTTCTCATCCTAATGCTTCATGTCCTTGTCATCACAATGCTCCAAGACTCCTGTAATCACAATGCTCCATGCCCCTTTTCATCAGAATGCTCCATGAGACTTGTCATCACAAGGCTCCATGGTCTTGTCATCACAATGCTCCAGTACCTTGTCATCACAATGCTCCATGACCCATTTCATCACAGTACTCCATGAGAATTTTCAGCCCAATGCTCCATCACCTTCTCACCACAATGCTCCATGACTCCTGTCATCACAATGCTCCATGACCACTGTCATCACAACGCTCCATGAACCCTGACAACACAACGATCTGGGACACTTGTCATCAAAATGCTCCATGACCCTTGTCATCACAGTGATCCATGCCCTTGTCATCCCAATGCTCCATGATCCCTGTAATCACAATGCTCCGTGACGCTTGTCATCACAGTGCTCCATGAACCTTGTCATCACAATGTTCCTTGCCTTTGTCAGCAAAATGCTACATAATCTTGTCATCACAATGCTCCATGCGCTTGTCATCACATTCCTCCATAACCATTGGGATCACATTGCTTCATGCCCTTGTCAACTCTCTCTTGCCTTTCTGGTTTTTACAGATATTCGGATGTCCCTTTTGACCGGTGGGAAGTGACAATTCTTTGTAGTGTGGATTTGCATTGTGTGCCTTGCTTAATTGGCCAGAAAGGGCGTATGCGTTTTCTCCTGAATATATTCAGGAGAAAAGGCATACACCCTTTTTGGCCAAGGGCATCACTGTCCAAGTTGTGATGCTTTTCCTGTACTTTAAAGGCGATTACAATTTACCTCTTGAAATATGTTTTGTGCAATTCTGCCTCATTTTCAAGTCCCCTTCTTTACCTTCCCTCAACAGATTTTGGAAGAGAGTAGTCCTTTATAACTCTGCAGGTTGGTGAATTGCTGTGCCCCTGAGTCCCAATTTTCAAATCCCATTTTTGAGAGCTGGCCGCAAATCCACAATTTTGCTTCAGGCCCTATACTGGTTCCAGGGGTGGCTATATTGGTTCCCTGTGGGTGGTTGAGGCATTGGTTAATTCTTCTTCCTGACGGGAAATTAGAGTGACATGTGCCCGTCCAAATGCCTACATCTACTCTCTGATAGGTTCTCCCTCTTCCCTTTCATCCTCTGCACAATTAGCAAACTGTGTGAACCAGGAGGTTATAGGGGCTGACTCTCCTAAGTTGCGAGATTGATAGTAAAGCAGTTGGAATACCAAACTGGAATACAAGGAGAAGAAAAATTAGGAGAGTTTTAGAAACCTTTTGCCATGACAGGTTGTCCATTCTCTAGGTTTCCCATACATGTTATAACTGTAGTGATATTCCCTTCTACCTGGAGATTTGGGACCCATGGAATGGTTGCATGCATTACTACTTTAAGGGTCTGCATTTTCTCTCCCAATCTCACCAGTCCTCTCAGTCCCAAGTCTCCAGCCTTATGTCTCATCCAGCTGTCTTTGCCGATAGGGTCATTCCAGGTTTCATCAGAACCTTTGAAGGTATTGCGTAAGAATTTCGCTGTTTTTTGGTTTTGTTTTTGAAATTCATGTTTATAATGGGGTTGAACTGATTATCACTGACTTGTTTATGCCGGTCTAGACACAATTGGTTCCCTTACGAAGACATATTAATACATAGGTTTTAAGATTCTTCCTAGTCAGGTATATACCTATGCGGGAAATAGGGGTGTTGAGTCCCGTTCACTGAGGAAGTTGTAGGTCTTGTCTATTCTGTATTTGGTTTATGGAATGGTACCTGTGTTAATATCAAACTCTGGTTTTATGCATCACCCCACCTCTCCTTTCTCCTGAAGCAGGCATAAGATTTTTTTTTCTAAATGTGAGACTCTGTTCTCTTTCCTAATTCAGTTCATGTGTTGTGATATTGACATTTCCTCTATAAGTGATATCTTATGATAAGATTCTTTTTCTGTGTGACTAATTTCCCTTAGAATCATCATACTTAAATCCACTCATTATGCTGCTACTGGCCTTATATACATTGATTTCACGTCTGAGTGATATTCTGTTGTACAAAATACCACAAGTTCTTTATGCATTTCTGTTTTTCCTGGGATATTTTAGGTGTACCAAAGTTGAGGTTCTTGTATGCAGAGCAGCCCTAAACTTTGGGGTGCCTGTGTCTTATTGATATTTAGTCTTCCCAAGTTATATGCCCATGAGTTGAAGTCCCCTTTGCTCGGGGGCTTTGTATTTTAGATGTTTTAGGAAACAGCATACACTTCTTCAGAGTGGCTCTTGGATATTTATACCCCACCCATCAGCGTGACTTGGCTCCCTGTTTCCCATGGCCTCTCCTGCATTTCTGGTTTGTACACATTTTTTGGATGGCCTTTCTGAGCAGTGGAAATTGAGACTTCTTTGTTGTGCAGATATGCATTTCCCTCTTGCTTGGTTGGCCAAAAACTCTGTCTGTGTTTTTTTCCTGAAGATATTCACGAAAAAAACACATACACCCTTTTGCCCAACTGCATCATTTTAGAAATTCTGCTGCTTTTCATATGATTTAAATGTGAGTAGAATCTACCTTTTGAAATCTGTTTCCTGCAATTCTGCCTCTCATTCAGATCCTCTTCGTTGCCTTACCTGAATATATTTTTGGACGTTGGTTATCATTTATATCTTTGCAGGTCTTTGAATTGCCTGCTCCTGAGCTGCATTTTGCAACTCGCTTTTTTTGTGTGCTGTATGCCAAACCATTGGATTGCTTCCGGCCCTATTCCGGTTCTGGGGAGGCAGGCTGAGCCTTTGGTTAATTCTTCTTCCTAATGGGAAAATGGAGTGGCATGTGCCTGTCAAAACTCCTACAGCTAACTTCTCATTGGATCCCCCTCTTCCCATTTATCCTCTGCACAAATTGAAAACTGTGTAAAACAGGAGGTTAAAGGTGCTGATTCTCCAAGTGGGGAGATTGTTAGTAATGTGGCTGGAATGGCGAACCTCAGCACCAGGAGATCAAAAATGAGGTGCATTGTAGACACCTTTTCCTGAGCACATGGTGTACATTCATCTCGGTTTCCCAGGCATGATTTCACTGTCAGAAGATTCCCTTGAACCTGCAGATTTGGGACCCATGGAATGGGTACCAGGCAGTATTACTTTAAAAGGTCTGCATTTTCTCACCAAGCCTCTCTAACATCTCTTAGCGTGCATAGCTTCCAGCCTTATATATCATCCTGCTGTGGGTCTACATGTGTTCAATTCATGTTACATCGTAGACCTTCAACAAAAGTTGTAAGAATTTTTGTCTGTCTCACTTTTTTTATAAATATTTTTAAATTTATTTTTATATTGGTTACAGCTGATTTTCAAAGCTCTGTTTTTTGTTCCTGTACATCCACTTCATTCATGTACTGTGAGACAACAATAAATTCCTTTTCAGATGCTTACCAGTCATATGAATTATTTTCCAGTGACTTGAGTGGGCTGAGTGCAGTTCTTTGAGGTACCGTGTAGGCCTTGTCAGTTATTCAATTTGGTACTTGGAATGGTATCTTTGCTAATTTCAACCTCCTGGATAATACCTCACCATTCCCCACCTTTCCCATTTAGCAGCCTTATGTCTATTTTCTACATACTTGACTATGTTTCTGTATTGTAATTTATTTCATGTGTAGCCATTTTTGATTCCACCTTTAAGTGACATCTTATGATATGTGTCTTTTTCTTTCTGACATATGTCACTTAGAATGATCGTATGTAACTCCTCCAGAGTTGTTCCAACTGGCCTTATTTCATTGATTTCTGGATGAGTAATATTCCACTCTACATAAGTACCCCATCTCTTTTATCCATTTTATCCTTCCAGGGACATTTAGGTTATATCCAAGTTGAGGCCCTTTTTAACAGAGAGGTGGTAAACGTTGGGGTGCCTGTTTTCTGTCGATTTTTGTTTTTCCCAAGGTATACGCCCATGAGTGCAAGTGCCCTATGCTCTGTAGCTCATTTTGTAGATGTTTTAGCAAACACAATACTCTTCTCCAGAGTGGCTGTTGGCAAATTGCATTTCCACTATCAGCCTCAGAGGGCTCCCTTTTCTCCTCGCCCTGTCCTGCATTTCTGGTGTTTACACTTTACGTGGATGGCCCTTCTGACTGATGTGATGTGATACATTTTGTAATATTGATTTCCAGTGTCCACCTGTTTGGTTGGATAAAAAGTGTGTATGGCCTTTACTTGAATATATTCAGAAAAAATGCATACGCCCTTTTGGGCCAACAGCATCATTGGCGATGTTCAGACCCTTTTCTTGTACTTTAACGGGGAGTCCTTTCTACCTGTTCAAATATGTTTCCTGCCACTCTCCCTTGCTTACAAGTCCTTTTCTGTGACTTACCTCAAGACATTTTTCGACGACAGATATTTTCAACTCTGCAGTTTCATGAATTTTAGTGACCCTGAGTTCCATTATTCAACTTGTGTTTATGGAAACTGGACACAAAACAGCGGGATTTCCTCTAGACCTATTCTGTTTCCGTGGGCAATTCTAGCCTTTGATGAATTTGTCTTCCGGATTGGAAATTAGAGTGGCATGTGCCTGTCCGAATACCTAAGACTTGTCTCTAAATTTTTCTCATCCTTCCGCTTCATCCTCTGGACAAATTCCAAACTGTGTGCAACAGGATGTTGACGGTGCTGATATGCCCAAGTGAGGAGGTTGTTAGGAAAGATGCTGGAGGGGTGAACCCAAGCACCAGGCTATGAGGAGATGAGGTGCAATTTCCAAACTCTTTCTGATCAAATGGTGTACCATCCTCTAGGTGTGACAGGCATGTTTTAGCTGTAGGAAGGGTCCCGTGCATGTAAGGAGAACACCAGGGATTTTTCCAAATCAGTGCCTCCCCGAACCCCAAACTGGGGAATTTTTAAGCTACGGCTACACGCATGTCCATTAAGGGCCTTGGGAAATAGGCAGAGCCCAAACTTTAGATGATTGAAATCTTCAGGGTCAGAAGCGCTCACCATTGGCCTTGCTTAGGTTACATTTTATCTGTCATTGATAGATGATGTCAATAAAAATATCTATTCTCTTTCAGATTATTTCCCCTTATAGGTTATTGCAAAATATTCAGTGTAGTGCCCTGTGCTATACAGTAGTTCCCTGTTGATGATCTATTTTATACATAGCAGTGTGTATGTGTTAATCCCAAACTGTTAATTTATCCCTTCTCCTACCTTTCCCCTTTGGTAATAATAAATTATAAGATTTTATACTTCTCAGAAATGGGGGAGCTGAAAGAGAGGTATCATTTTCAATGGAAAAGCATTGAAAACACGATTGAAGCTTCAGCCAAGAGTATTCGATGTACATCCATGGAAATAAATCCCTTCATTTCTCTAATGTTGACCTGACAAATAAGACAAACGTCTTCACTGAACTTGCTTATAGGAAAGTGATGGAAATATCAAATGTAAGTCTTAGGAACATCTTATTTTACCCGAGCATTATACACTGCTCTAGGTTAACTACAGTTTGGCTCACACATCTGTTCATTGAAGTTACAATGTTCTCAATTTCTGTTACTGATCCTCCAGAGTGGACCCCAACAGGAGTCCCCGTGCCCAGTGTCATTGGAGCCAACAGATCAAGACTGAGTTTGGTTCAGAAGCAAAGGAAACATTATTTTGAAAACAGAAAGGAGAGGTGAGAGTGTGCACTCCCCCACGGGCTGTGGGCTGGGCTGCTGTGTATGGATCCCGGCAGTGTCAGTGGGAGGGAGGGGATGGAGCTCTCGAGGGCTGGGTTGGCTGCAGCTCAGGCTCTATGCCGCGGAGTCTGCATGGGACCCCGCTAGCTGAGGTGCCGACCCAGCCATTCTGCACTAGGAAATCGGGTCTGAAGTGCCGGGTGTGGGACCTCTGCATGCGGAACCCTAGGAGCACGTGAAATTAGACAAAGCACAAAGGAAAAACAGGTTAGACTTTATTTTATTGTCCAGATTCTCTTTTTATCTCCCAGGAGTTTTTAATGAACGTTGCCGGAGATGAACACCTCCTCGGCTTTTTGTTCCGTTCCTCATTCTTGGGGTGTTGAGGGTGCAGACCCCTCTTTTGTAACTGCTTCATGCTGTGGTGGGAGCCCTGATACATGGGGGGAGAGGCAAAACGTCTCCCCACCAGCCTCCAGGTGAGGTTGATTGTCCCAAGGCCTCCTGCCTCACTTCTCGTCCGCCTGAGCACCAGCATTGGAAGTGTTATAGATTCTAATGACCTTTAAGGGTCCAGGAAAGAGATGTGCAGAGATGCTGTGGTGGCAGGTTTCACCCCACCCCACATTTGTTCGGCGACATTAGGCTGACGATTTTTGCCAGCCTAGATGCTCTGACCACTAGTCTGTGCTTTCTTTAATTAGGTCCCTGAATTAATGTACAAACAGCACCATGTGTCAGAGCCCTGCCCGCACAACTCCCAGACAGTCCAGGGTCAGTGGTGATCCAGGACCATGACGTCCACTGAGTCAACGGCCTTTAGAAGTATCCAGCAGTCCAGCCGGTCATATTGACCATCATCACCGCAGTGTCTGTAGGGCTTTCTATGGTGAAAGCATGATATATGTTTCCCCCGCCAAGCTTATTAACTCCCCTCTGGGTGCAGTAAGTCCTGCAAGCAGTAGTCTGCTCTTTCGGGGCACAGTCTTGTTGTTTTCTGAGAGAAACTACAGGTCAAGTAATGGTCACACGAGTCATTTTGGGGGCCTGTTGCCCCCGTTTGTCTCTCTGGAGGTTGGAGTTGGAGGGCCTCCTCACTCGAGGTCAGTGTGTCCACAGAGCGACCCCTGCAACTTCAGGGCATGATGGGTGGTTAGGATCACCACGTGGGGTCCTTTTTCCTTAGGAGGGAGCTGGCCTTGCGGGCTTCTGATTCAGCTTTTTAGATACCCCAGTATCCTGGCCTGATGAGTCGGTGGGCAAAGCCCTTGGTGACCATAGTTTATCATACCTGAAGGGCATTCTTTTGTTGCTCCATTTCAAGTGGTCCCAGTTTTTACACTAAGGCTCCAAGGGCGATTAACCTATGACTGGGTATGTAAAGGTCCAAGGGTTTAGCTAAATTAGGGAGATCCTGGGCAAGGGTCTGAATTGACTGCTCTTTCCATTCTTGAAAGGCTGCTTCTGGATTCTATTCAAAAGGATCATCATCTTTTCGTGTCAGTGTTTCATGTAGAGGCCCAGCTATTAGACTGTAGTTAGGGATCCAGATGCAGAAAACCTTGGCCTCCCCAGGAACCCCTAAGCTGTCTTCTAGTTTTAGAAGAGGTAAGGCTGCAAATGGCTTCTTCCCTATCCTGGGATGTGTTTCTCCGAATATCTGTGACAATGAAGCCCAGGCATGTCACCTTAGCCTGGGATATTTGAGCCTTTTTCTTGGACACCTTCTATCCTTTCTTGACTAGGTAGTTCAGAGGCGTCTTTAGTAGGCCTGGTGATCAGAATGTCCTCTGCATATTGAAGGAGGGTTCCCTTTTACAGAGGTAGAACTTTTAGGTCTTTAGAGGACATTTCCCCAATGATGGTGTGGGTATTTTTGAACCATTGGGGAAGGATGGCCCAGCATTATTGCTTTGGTTGCATGTTGTGTCCTGCCACTCACAAGCCAAAAATCCTTGTGACTCTGAGATGAATGGAATACAGAAGAAGGCATCATTGAAGTCTAATACAGAATGCCATGGCCTGGTGGATGGTAGAATGACCAGCAGGGTGTAGGAAATAGGAGCTACTGGATGTATCTCCTCGGTGGCTTCACTGACTGTCCTGATATCCTTTACCAGGTCTCCAGCAGCCAATGGGACTCTCGTGGTCAGGCCAATCCCAGGATATGGAGCTCACCTGGGCTGCACCCCCCACCCCACAGCCCACGGGGCCCTCATGGTCATGTCCCTCCCAGGGTATGGAGCTCACCTGTGCAGTTACCCAGCAGCCCATTGGGCTCTCATATCCAGGCCCTAACCAGGATACGGAGCTCCCCTGGGCAGGTACCCAAGCAGGGCTGGAAACACAAGAACTGTGCACATAGCCCACCTTGCAGAGAACCCCCATCTCACCTGTCGCTCACAGCTGACACAGAACGCCTCAGAGCAGGACTTGAACTAACAAACAGCAGCCCTGACAGGTCTGTGACCCTGGCTATCACTCTGTGCAGCCTCTCTCGGCCTGGTCTTCCAGACACTTCCACTGCAGCCAGGGCACCAGGCCTCTGTCTCCACCCCCCATCACTCCTCTCCCTGACTCCTGGGTTCCTCTCATTAGTATAGGGTCTTCTTGAAGTTGTTTTCCACTCATGGACCAGATAAAATGATGAGAAAAAAAGCCGCAGCTGAAGCCCCTTGTCTAGCCTGACTCTCAAGAGCCCACACCTGTTCCTTGGCCGTGGCCTGTTTAGCAAGGTTCATTTTCTGCAACTGTGATCCCCTGAGGAGTGAGGATTGGCTGATTTGGGCAGCCTGACACTGCCTGCCAGCCCTCCCCAGGTGTGCCTGGGTTAAGGTCAATATAAACTCCTCTCCAGTCAGCAAGAGCCCCTGTAGCTGTGCCTGACGCCATATTCTCTGCCCCGTCAGCAGTGTCGGGGCTGGGGTGGTGGGAGGGAGTGAGGGGCCATGGCTTTGTGGGTGGCCCAGTGTGAGTGGGGCTCTGCTGGACTTCCTGCAGGAGTTGCCAGGCTGCCACCTGCTAAAGAAGAGGATGTGTCACCCATACCTGCCGCTGGAATTTCTCCCCAGGCAGAGGTGAGGAAGTAAAAAAGCAGTGGGGGCCGTGGCAGGAGGGGTATCTCAGGTAGGGAAATGGAAAGCTTCCAGAAGAGCATCTGGGGCCAGGACCATCCTGGCTGGCCAGCAGGCACCAAGTCGGCCTGCGTGCTGTCGCTGGTGTGGCTCCACAGCCCTTCCTCTAGGCTTGTAAGTTCTTGTACATATTCAGCTGTTTTACCTGGAAAGGGTGGGAAGAGTTCAGCTGCAGCAGGACTGGGGCTCAGCTCACATTTACTCACAGACGCCTCGACACAGTCCCCCAGCTTTGCAATGAGGATGTTCCTTGTGGGGGGGGGAGCGCTGCTCACTGCATGGGAGATGATTTCCCACCTCTGACCAACTTAAGAATTTTTTACAACTGGAGCAAGTGCCCTGATACGATTTTCCTCTGTATAACTGGTGGGTTCTGTTTTTTTTTTTTTTTTTTCTTTTTGGTTCAAGGTAGATTTTATTTATTCCTCTTTTTTTTAAATTTGGAGATATAAACATGGAAATAATGCATTAATATAAAGGCGTCTATGTGAAGGGAAAAACGTTTTTTTTTGGTTTATTTTGTTAAATGTTATTTATTTTTAATTTTTTGAAAATTTATTTATTTCTTTTATACAGCAGGTTCTTACTGGATATCTATTTTATACTTATGTGTGCTCATGTGAATCCCAGTCTCCCAATTCATCCCACCACCACCCTCACATGGCGTTCTCCCATTGGTGTCCATATGTTTGTTCTCTACATCTGTGTCTCTATCTCTGCCCTGCAAACCGGTTCATCTGTACCATTTTTCTAGGTTCCACATACATGCATTAACATACAATATTTGTTTTTCTCTTTCTGACTTACTTCACTCTGTATGACAGTCTCTAGATCCATCAAGGTCTCTACAAATGACCTAATTTCATTCCGATGTATGGCTGAGTAATATTCCATTGTATATATGTACCACATCTTTATCCATTCATCTCTCTATGGGCACTTAGGTTGCTTTCATTACCTGGCTATTGTAAATAGTGCTGCAGTGAACATTGTGGTGAATGTGTCTTTTTGATTTATGGTTTTCTCTGGGTATATGCCCAGTAGTGGGATTGCTGGATTATATGGTAATTCTATTTTTAGTTTTTTAAGGAACCTCCATACTGTTCTCCATAGAGACTATATCGATTTACATTCCCAGCAATAGTGGAAGACGGTTCCTTTTCTCCACACCCTCTCCAGCATTTGTTGTTTGTAGATTTTCTGATGATGCCCATTCTAACAGGTGTGACGTGATACCTCATTGTAGTTTCGATTTCCATTTCTCTAATAATTAGTGATATTGAGCAGATTTTCATGTGCGTACTGGCCATCTCTATGTCTTCTTGGAAGAAATGTCTATTTAGATCTTCTTCCATTTTTGTATTGGGTTGTTTGTTTTATTAATATTGAGCTGCATGAGCTGTTTATATATATTGGAGATTAATCATTTGTCCATTGATTCATTGGCAAATATGTTCTGCCATTCTGAGGGTTGTCTTTTCGTCTTGTTTGTAGTTTCCTTTGCTTTGCAAAAGCTTTTACATTTCATTAGGTCCCATCTGTTTAGTTTTCTTTTTTATTTCATTACTATAGGAGGTGGATCAAAAAAGATCTTGCTGTGATTTACATCAGAGTATCCTTCGTAAGTTTTCCTCTCAGAGTTTTATACTGTCCGGTCTTACATTAAGGTCTCTAATCCATTTTGAATATATTTTTATGTATGTTGTTGGGGAGTGTTTTAATTTCATTCTTTTACATGTAGCTGTCCATATTTCCCAGCACCAATGATTGAAGAGACTGTCTTATCTCCATTGTATAGTCTTGCCTCCTTTGTCATAGATTAGTTGACCAGAGGTGTGTAGGTTTAACCCTGGGCTTTCGTTTTTTTTTTTCCTTTTACACGTTTATTGGAGTATAATTGTTTTACAATGGAGAGTTAGTTTCTGCTGTATAACAAAGTGAATCATCTATACATATACAAATATCACCAGATCCCCTCCCTCTTGCATCTCCCTCCCACATTCCATATCCCACCCCTTTATATGGTCACAAAGCACCGAGCTGATCTCCCTGTTCTATGTGGCTGATTCTCAGTAGCTATCGGTGTTACATTTGGTAATGTATTTATGTCCATGCCACTCTGTCTCTTCGTCTCAGCTTACCCATCCCCTTTCCGGTGTCCTCAAGTCCTTTCTCTACGTCTGTGTCCTTAATCTTGTCCTGCCACTAGGTTCTTCAAAATATTTTTGTTTTTCTTCATTAGATCCCGTATATCTCTGTTAACATACAGTATTTGTTTTTCACTTTCTGACTTACTTCACTGTGTAGGACAGATTCTAAGTCCATCCACCTCAGTACAAATAACTCAGTTTTGCTTCTTTTTATGGCTGAGTAATATTCCATTGTATATATGTGCCAGATCTTCTTTATCCATTCATCTGTCGATGGACACTTAGGTTGCTTCCATGTCCAAGCTATTGTAAATAGAACTGCAATGAACTTTTTTGTACATAACTCTTTTTGAATTATGGTTTTCGCAAGGCAAATGCCCAGTAGTTGGATTGTTGTGTCGTATGGTACCTCTATTGTTAGTTATTTAGAGGAACCTCCGTACTGTTCTCCTTAGTGCCCATATCAATTTACATTCCCACCCACAGTGCAAGTGTGTTCCCTTTTCTCCAATAAAGGCCTCTCCAGCATTTATTGTTTTGTAGATTTTTTTGATGATTGCCACTCTGACTGCTGTGTGGTGATACCTCACGACAGTTATGATTTGCATTTCTCTAATGATTAGTGATGTTCAGCATCCTTTCATGTGTTTCTTGGTAATCTGTATATCTTCTTTGGAGAAATGTCTATTTAGGTCTTCTGGCCAGTTTTGGATTCGGTTGTTTGTTTTTGTGATATTGAGCTACATGAGGTGCTTGTAAAGTTTGGAGATTAATCCTTTGTCAATTGCTTCATTTGAAAATATTTTCTCCCATTCTGAGGGTTGTTTTTGCATCTTGTTTATATTTTCCTGTACCGTGTAAAAGCTTTTAAGTTTCATTAGGTCCCATTTGTTGATTTCTGTTTTTATTTCCATTTCTCTAGAAGGTGTGTCAAAAAGGATCTTGCTGTGATTTATGTCATAGAGTGTTCTGCCTATGGTTTCCTCTAAGTGTTTTATAGTGTCTGGCCTTATATTTAGATCTCTAATTTATTTAGAGTTTATTTTTGTGTATGGTGTTATGGAGTGTTCTAATTTCATTCTTTTATGTGTAGGGGTCCAGTTTTCCCAGCACCAATTACTGAAGAGACTGTCTTTTCTCCATTGTATATCCTTAGCTCCTTTGTCATAGATGAGATAGCCATAGGTATGTAGGTTTCTCTCTGGGCTTTCTGTCCTGTTCCATTGATCTGTGTTTATGCCAATCTACATTCACTTGATTCCATTATGGAGACATATAAATACATAGGTTTCAAGATTGTTACCAGTCAGATAAATTCCTCTTCAGTGAATAGGGTGTTTTGTGTCCAGTTCATTGAGAAAGGAGTAGGTCTTGTCTATTACATATTTGGTATATGGAATGGTATCTGTGCTAATTTCAAACTCTGCTTTTACACATCACCCCACGTCACCTTCCCCTTAAGGAGGCATAAGTGTGTTTTCTAAATGTGTAACTCTGTTCTCTTTTGAAATTCAGTTCATGTGTAGCCATGTTTACATTCCCTCTATAAGTGATATATTACAATAAGTTTTTTGTTTCTTTGTGGCTCATTTCACTTAGCATTATCGTACCTAAAGCCACTCATTATGCTGCTATTGGCCTTATGACATTGATTTTATGTCTGAGTGACATTCCATTGTATATAAGTACCATGACATCTATATCCATTTTTTTTCCTTTCCTGGGATATTTAAAGTGTACCGAATTCGAGGTTCTTGTAAACAGAGCAGCCCTAAACTTTGCGCTGGCTGTGTGTTGCGGATTTTTAGTTTTCCCAAAATACACGCCCATGAGTGGAAGTGTGCTATGCTCTGTAGCTCTGTTTTAGAAAACAACATACAGTTCTCCAGAGAGGCTGTTGGCAATTTACATCCTGTCCATCGGTGTAACCAGGCTCCCTTTTCTCCATGGCCTGTCCTGCATTTGTGGTTTTTACACTGTTTGTGGATGGCCCTTTTGACTGGAGGTAAGGGACACTTCTATGTAGTGTGGATTTTCAATGCCTGATGGCTTGCTTGGCCAAAAAGGGCGTATGCATTTTTTCCCGAATATATTCAAGAAAATACACATACTCCCTTTCCTGCCAAGGGCAACATTGTTGGAGTTCTGTCGCTTTTCATGTGCTTTAAAGATGACTCCAATGTACCTCTTGAAATCTGTTTCCTTCAATTCTGCCTTGCATTCAAATCCTCTTCACGGCCTTACCTCAATATATTTCTGGATGATAGTTGTCCTTTATAACTCTGCAAGTTTGTGAATTGCTGTGCCCCTGATATCCATTTTTCAAACCGCCTATTTGTGAGCTGGCTGCAATACCGCAGGATGGCTTTAGGCCCTAGTCCGGTTCCAGGGCTTCAGGCTGAGCCTTTGGTTAATGCTTCTTCCTGATGGGAAAGTAGAGTGATATGTGCCCATCCAAACACCTACAGCTAAACTCTCATTTGTTTCCCCTCTTCCTGTTCATCCTCTGCACAATTTGCAAACTGTGCATAAAAGGAGGGTAAAGGCACTGACACTCCAAGTGGGGAGATTTTTAGTAATGCAGATGGAATGGTGAAGCCGAGCACGACGAAAGGAAAAATGAGGTACCTTTTAGAAAACTTTCCCAATTACACAGTGTACCATCCACTGGGTTTCCCATGCATGTTTTAACTGTAGGAAGATTCCCTTAAACCGGGAGAGTTGGGACCACTAGAATGGGTAGCACACAGTATTGCTCTAAGTGGCGTTGTTTTGCTCACACAACCTCAGCAATCTTGTCAGCCCCAAGTGTCCAGTCTTATGTCTCATCCAGCTGTGGGTGTAAAGGTGGTCAATCCAGGTTGGATCACAGGCCCTGAACGTAATTTTTAAGATTTCTCTTTGTTTCGCGGTTTTTGCATTTTGCTTTTGAAACTTATTTTTATAAGGGGGTTTAGCTGAATTTCAGTGCTGTGTTCATGCCATTATACACACATATGCTTTCTTTATGGAGACATGAGAATACATATGTTTTAAAATTCTTAGAGTCAGATATATTCCTCTGCAATGAATAGGGGGTGTTGAGTCCAGTTCATTGTGCGGGGAGTAGGTGTTGTCTATTACATACTTGGTTTAGGTAACGGTATCTGTGTTAATTTAAAACTGTGGTTTTATGCATCACCCCACCTCGGCTTTCCCATTAAGCAGGCAGAAGATTGTTTTCTAAATGTGTGACTCTGTAGGGTTTGTAATCCAGTTCATGTGTAGCCATGTGTACATTCACCCTATGAGTGATAACTTATGATAAGATTTGTTACTCTGTTATCTTTCCTAACTCATTTCATGTGTAGCCACGGTTACAGGACCTTTGTAAGTGATATCTTATGATAAGTTTCTTTTTCAATGTGACTTATTTCACTTAGAATCATTGTACCTGAATCCACTCATTTTGCTGCTACTGGCCTTATGACATTGATTTCATGGCTAAGGGATATTCAATCGTACGTAAGTACCACAATTTCTTGAACCATTTTTTTTCTTTCCTGGGACATTTAAGGTGTACCCAAGTTGAGGTTCGTGTAAGCAGTGCAGCCCTGAATTTTGGGGTGGCTCTGTCTTACTGATTTTCATTTTTCCAAATGTATATTCCCTAGACTGGAACTGCCATTGGCTCTGTAGCTCTGTTTTTTATTTGTTATAGGGAACACAATGCACTCCCCCAGAGAGGCATTTAGAAATTTACATCCTGCCCATTAGCCTAACAAGGCTCCCTGTTCTCCAGGGCCTGTCTTGCCTTTCTGGTTTTTACACATATTTCGGATGTCCCTTTTGACCAGTGGGAAGTGATCGTTCTTGTAGTGCAGATTTGCATTTCTTGCTTGCTTGCTTGGCCAAAAAGGGCGTATGCATTTTTTCTTGAATATATTCAGAAGAAAACGCATATGCCCTTTTGGACAAGTACATCACTGATGAAGTAGTTCTCCTCTGCCTGTACTTTAAAGGTGATTCCAATGTACCTCTTGAAATCTGTTTCCTGCTATTCTGCCTCACATTCATGACAGCCTCGTTGGCTTCCCTCAAAAGATTTTTGGAAGATAGTTGTCCTTTATTACACTGCCAGTTTGTGAATTGCTGTGCCCCTGAGCTCCATTTTTCAACTCGTTTTTTGTGAACTGAACGCAGGTCCAAAATTTTGGATCACGACCTCTACTGGTTCCTGGTGGGTGGCTGAGACTTTGGTTAATTCTTCTTCCTGCTGGAAAATTAGAGTGACATGTGCCCGTCCAAATGTCTAACAGCTGCTCTCTCATTGGTTCTCCCTCTTCCCTTCCATCCTCTGCCAAATTGGCAACCTGTGCGAACCAGGAGGTTAAAGGGGCTTGCTCTCCAAGTTGGGAGATTGATAGTAAAGCAGTTGGAAAGTCAAACAGGAGCACCAGAAGAGGGACTATTCATTGAATTTTAGAAACCTTTTGAATTCACAGTGTGTCCATTCTCTAGGTTTCCCGTACATGTTATAGCTGTAGTAATATAACTTTCAATCTGGAGAGTTGGGTCCCTTGGAATGGGGGCCATGCATTTTTGCTTTAAAGGGTCTGCATTTGCTCACCCAATCTCACCAATCCTCTCAGTCCCAAGTGTCCAGCCTTATGCCACATCCAGCTTTCATTGTAGATAGGGTCATTCCAGGTTTCATCAGAGACCCTGAAGGAAATGTAAAGAATTTCCCTGTTTTTTGGTTTTGTTTTTGAAATTCCTTTTTATAGTGGGTTTGAGCTGATTCTCGCTGCCATGATTATGCCAGTCTAGACACACTTGATTCCCTTTCAGAGACATATCAATACATAGGTTGTAAGATCCTTAGTAGTCAGATCTATTCCTCTGCGGGAAATATGGGGTTTTGAGTCCCTTTCACTGAGGAAGGTGTTGGTCTTGTCTAATCCACGGTAGGTTTTAGAAACGGTACCTATGCTTATATCAAACTCTGGTTTTATGCATCACCCCACGTCTCCTTCTCCCTTAAACAGGCATAAGAGTGTTTTCTAAATGTGAGACTCTGTTCTCTTTCCTAACTCAGTTCATGTGTAGCCATGTTTACAGGATCTTCATAAGTGATATCTTATGATAAGTTTCTTTTTCTGGTGACTTATTTCACTTAGAATCATCGTACCTGAATCCACTCACTTTGCTGCTCCTGGTCTTATGACATTTATTTCATGGCTGAGGGATATACCATCGTACGTAAGTACCACAATTTTTTGAACCATTTTTATATTTCCTGGGATATTTAAGGTGTACCCAAGTTGAGGTTCTTGTAAGCAGTGCAGCATTAAATTTGGGCGTGGCTCTGTCTTATTGATTTTCAGTTCTCCAAAGGTATATTCCCTAGACTGGAAGTGCCCTTGGCTCTGTAGCTCTGTTGTTTACTTGTTTTAGGGAACACAATGCACTCCTCCAGTGAAACAGTTGGCTGTTTACATCCCGCCCATCAGCATAACAAGGCTCCCTGTTCTCCAGCGCCTGTCTTGCCTTTCTGGTTTTTACCCATTTTGTGGATGTCCCTTTTGACCAGTTGGAAGTGATACTTCTTTGTAGTGCAGATTTGCATTGCCCGCTTGCTTGCTTGGCCAAAAAGGGTGTATGCGTTTTCTCCTGAATATATTCAGGAGAAAACGCATACACACTTTTTGGCCAAGTGCGTCATTCTCGAAGTTGTGCCCCTCTTCCTGTGCTTTAAAGGCGATTCCAACGTACCTCTTGAAATCTGTTTCCTGCTCTTCTGCCTCGATTTAAGTCCGCCTCGTTCCCTTCCCTCAACAGATTTTAGCAAGATAGTTGTCCTTTATTACTCTGCCTTTTTTGTGAATTGCTGTGCCCCTGAGCTCCATTTTTCAACTCGTTTTTTGTGAGCTGAACGCAAGTCCAAAATTTTGGTTCAGGACCTATACTGGTTCCCGGTGGGAGGCTGAGACTTTGGTTAATTCTTCTTCCTGCCGGGAATTTAGAGTGACATGTCCCCGTCCAAATGCCTAACAGCTAGTCTCTCATTGGTTCTCCCTCTTCCCTTCTATCCTCTGGCAAATTGGCAACCTGTGCAAACCAGGAGCTTAAAGGGGCTGTCTCTCCAAGTAGGGAGATTGATAGTAAAGCAGTTGGAAAGTCAAAACGGAGCACCAGGAGAGGGACTATTCGTTGAGTTTTAGAAACCTTTTGTATTCACAGTGTGTCCATTCTCTAGGTTTCCCATACATGTTATAGCTGCAGTAATATTCCCTTCAACCTGGAGAGTTGCGACCCATGGAATGGGGACCATGCATTATTGCTTTAAATGGTCTGCATTTGCTCACCCAATCTCACCAATCCTCTCAGTCCCAAGTGTCTAGCGTTATACCACATCCAGCTGTCATTGTAGATAGGGTCATTCCAGGTTTCATCAGATACCCTGAAGGAATTGTAAAGAATTTCCCTGTTTTTGGTTGTGTTTTTGAAATTCCTTTTTATAGTGGCTTTGAGCTGATTCTCGCTGCCATGTTTATGACAGTCTAGACACACTTGATTGCCTTATGGAGACATGTCAATACATAGGTTTTAAGATTCTTACTAGTCAGATCTATTCCTCTGGGGGTTATATGGGGTTTTGAGTCCCTTTCACTGAGGAAGGTGTAGGTCTTGTCTATTCTAAAGTTGGTTATACAAAGGGTACCTGTGCTTATATCAAACTCTGGTTTTATGCATCACCCCACCTCTCCTTCCCCCTTAAGCAGGCATAAGAGTGTTTTCTAAATGTGAGACTCTGTTCTCTTTCCTAACTCAGTTCATGTGTACCCATGGTTACAGGATCTTCATAAGTGATATCTTATGATAAGTTTCTTTTTCTGTGTGACTTATTTCACATAGAATCATCGTACCTAAATCCACTCACTTTGCTGCTCCTGGTCTTTGACATTGATTTAATGGCTGAGGGATATTCCATCGTACGTAAGTACCACAATGTTTTGAAACATTTTTATATTTCCTGAGATATTTAAGGTGTACCCAAGTTGAGGTTCTTGTAAGCAGTGCAGCCCTAAATTTGGGGGCAGCTCTGTCTTATTGATTTTCTGTTTTCCCAAGGTATATTCCCTTGACTGGAAGTGCCCTTGGCTCTGTAGCTGTGTTGTTTACTTGTTTTAGGGAACACAATGCACTCCTCCAGTGAGGCATTTGGCAATTTACTTCCCGCCCATCAGCATAACAAGGCTCCCGGTTCTACAGGGCCTTTCTTTCCTTTCTGGTTTTTACACATTTTGTGGATGTCCCTTTTGACTGGAGGCAAGTGATACTTCTTTGTAGTGCCGATTTGCTTTGCCTGCTTGCTTGCTTGGAGAAAGAGGGCGTATGCGTTTTCTACTGAATATATTCAGGGGAAAATGTATATGCACTTTTTGGCCCAGTGAGTCATTGTCGAATTTGTGCACCTCTTCCTGTGCTTTACAGGAGATTCCAACGTACCTCTTGAAGTCTATTTCCTGCTATCCTGCATCGCTTTCAACTCTGCCTCGTTGCCTTCCCTCAACAGATTTTTGGACGATAGTTGTCCTTTATTACTCTGCCAGTTTGTGAATTGCTGTGCCCCTGAGCTCCATTTTTCAACTCATTTTTTGTGAGCTGTACGCAAGTCCAAAATTTTGGTTCAGGAACTTTACTGGTTCCCGGTGGGTGGCTGAGACTGTGGTTAATTCTTCTTCCTGCCGGGAAATTAGAGTGACATGTGCCCATCCAAATGCCTAACAGCTAGTCTCTCATTGGTTCACCCTCTTCCCTTCCATCCTCTGCCAAATTGGCAACCTGTGCGAACCAGGAGATTAAAGGAGCTGTCTCTCCAAGTTGGGAGGTTGATAGTAAAGCATTTGGAAAGTCAAACCGGAGCACCAGGAGAGGGACTATTCGTTGAGTTTTAGAAACCTTTTGTATTCACATTGTGTCCATTCTCTAGGTTTCCCGTACATGTTATAGCTCTAGTAATATTTCCTTCATCATGGAGAGTAGGGACCCATGGAATGGGGTCCATGCATTTTTGCTTTAAAGAGTCTGCATTTGCTCACCAAATCTCACCAATCCTCTCAGTCCCAAGTGTCCAGCCTTATGCCACATCCAGCTGTCATTTTAGATAGGGTCATTCCAGGATTCATCAGAGACCCTGAAGGAAATGTAAAGAATTTCCCTGTTTTTTGGTTTTGTTTTTGAAATTCCTTTTTATAGTGGGTTTGAGCTGATTCTCGCTGCCATGTTTATGCTAGTCTAGACACACTTGATTCCCTTACAGAGACATATCAATATATAGGTTTTAAGATTCTTACTAGTCAGATCTATTCCTCTGCATGAAATATGGTCTTTTGAGTCCCTTTCACTGAAGAAGGTGTAGGTCTTGTCTATTCCACAGTTGGTTTTAGAAATGGTATATGTGCTTATATCAAACTCTGGTTTTATGCATCACCCCACCTCTCCTTTCCCCTTAAGCAGGCATAAGAGTGTTTTCTAAATGTGAGACTCTGGTCTCTTTCCTAACTCAGTTCATGTGTAGCCAAGTTTACAGGATCTTCATAAGTGATATCTTATGATAAGTTTCTTTTTCTGTGTGACTTATTTCACTTAGAATCATCGTACATGAATCCACTCACTTTGCTGCTCCTGGTCTTATGACATTGATTTCATGGCTGAGGGTTATTCCATCGTACATAAATACCACAGGTTTTTGAACCGTTTTTATATTTCCTGGGATACTTAAGGTGTACCCAAGTTGAGGTTCTTGTAAGCAGTGAACCCCTAAATTTGGGGGTGGCTCTGTCTTATTGATTTTCAATTTTCCCAAGGTATATTCCCTACACTGGAAGTGCCTTTGGCTCTGTAGCTCTGTTGTTTACTTGTTTTAGGGAACGCAATGCACTCCTCCAGTGAGGCAGTTGGCAATTTACATCCCGCCCATCAGCATAACAAGGCTCCCTGTTCTCCAGCGCCTGATTTGCCTTTCTGGTTTTTAAACATTTTGTGGATGTCCCTTTTGACCGGTGGGAAGTGATACTTCTTTGTAGTGCAGATTTGCATTGCCCGCTTGCTTGCTTGGCCAAAAAGGGCGTATGCGTTTTTTCCTGAGTATATTGAGGAGAAATTGCATACGCCCATTTTGGCCAAGTGCTTCATTGTCGAAGTTGTGCCCCTCTTCCTGTGCTTTAAAGGCCATTCCAACGTACCTCTTGAAATCTGTTTCCTGCTATTCTGCCTTGCATTCAAGTCCGCCTCGTTGCCTTCCCTCAACAGATTTTTGGACGATAGTTGTCCATTATTACTCTGCCAGTTTGTGAATTGCTGTGCCCTTGAGCTCCATTTTTCAACTCGGTTTTTGTGAGCTGTACGCAAGTTCAAAATTTTGGTTCAGGACCTATACTGTTTCCCGGTGTGTGGCTGAGACTCTGGTTAATTCTTCTTCCTGACGGGATATTAGTTTGTCATGTGCCCGTCCAAATGCCTAACAGCTACTCTCTCATTGGTTCTCCCTCTTCCCTTCCATCCTCTACCAAATTGGCAACCTGTGCGAACCAGGAGGTTAAAGGGGCTGTCTCTCCAACTTGGGAGATTGATAGTAAAGCAGTTGGAATGTCAAAACGGAGCCCCAGGGGTGGGACTACTCGTTGAGTTTTAGAAACCTTTTGTATTCACAGTGTGTCCATTCTCTAGGTTTCCCGTACATGTTATAGCTGTAGTAATATTCCCTTCAACATGGAGAGTTGGGACCCATGGAATGGGGGCCATGCATTTTTGCTTTAAAGGGTCTGCATTTGCTCACCCAATCTCACCAATCCTCTCAGTCCCAAGTGTCCTGCCTTATGCCACATTCAGCAGTCATTGTACATAGGGTCATTCCAGGTTTCATCAGAGACCCTGAAAGAAATGTAAAGAATTTCCCTGTTTTTTGGTTTTGTTTTGAAATTCCTTTTTATAGTGGGTTTGAGCTGATTCTCGCTGCCATGTTTATGCCAGTCTAGACACACTTGATTCCCTTACAGAGACATATCAATACATAGGTTTTAAGATTCTTACTAGTCAGATCTATTCCTCTGCGGGAAATATGGGGTTTTGAGTCCCTTTCACTGAGGAATGTGTAGGTCTTTTCTATTCCACAGTTGGTTTTACAAATGGTACCTGTGCTTATATCAAACTCTGGTTTTATGCATCACCCCACCTCTCCTTTCCCCTTAAGCGGGCATAAGAGTGTTTTCTAAATGTGAGACTCTGTTCTCTTTCCTAACTCAGTTCATGTGTAGCCATGTTTACAGGATCTTCATAAGTGATATCTTATGATAAGTTTCTTTTTCTGTGTTACTTATTTCACTTAGAATCATCGTACCAGAATCCACTCATTTTGCTGCTCCTGGTCTTATGACATTGATTTCATGGCTGAGGGATATTCCATCGTACATAAATACCACAGTTTTTTGAACAATTTTTATATTTCCTGGGATATTTAAGGTGTACCCAAGTTGAGGTTCTTGTAAGCAGTGCAGCCCTACATTTGGGGTTGGCTCTGTCTTATTGATTTTCAGTTTTCCCAAGGTATATTCCCTAGACTGGAAGTGACCTTGGCTCTGTAGCTCTGTTGTTTACTTGTTTTAGGGAACGCAATGCACTCCTCTAGTGAGGCAGATGGCAATTTACATCCCGCCCATCAGCATAACAAGGCTCCCTATTCTCCAGGGCCTGTCTTGCCTTTCTGGTTTTTACACATTTTGTGGATGTCCCTTCTGACCGGTGGGAAGTGATACTTCTTTGTACTGCAGATTTGCATTGCCCGCTTGCTTCCTTGGCCAAAAAGGGCGTATGCGTTTTCTCCTGAATATATTCAGGAGAAAACGCATACGCCCTTTTCGGCCAAGTGCGTCATTGTCGAAGTGGTGCCCCTCTTCCTGTGCTTTAAAGGCGATTCCAACGTACCTCTTGAAATCTGTTTCCTACTATTCTGACTCGCTTTCAAGTCCGCCTCGTTGCCTTCCCTCAACAGATTTTTGGACGATAGTTGTCCTTTATTACTCTGCCAGTTTGTGAATTGCTGTGCCCCTGAGCTCCATTTTTCAACTCGTTTTTTGTGAGCTGTACGCACGTCCAAAATTTTGGTTCAGGACTTATACTGGTTCCCGGTGGGTGGCTGAGACTCTGGTTAATTCTTCTTTCTGCCGGGAAATTAGAGTGACATGTGGCCGTCCAAATGCCTAACAGCTACTCTCTCATTGGTTCTCCCTCTTCCCTTCCATCCTCTGCCAAATTGGCAACATGTGCGAACCAGGAGGTTAAATGGGCTGGCTCTCCAAGTTGGGAGATTGATAGGAAAGCAGTTGGAAAGTCAAACCGGAGCACCAGGAGAGGGACTACACGTTGAGTTTTAGAAACCTTTTGTATTCACAGTGTGTCCATTCTCTAGGATTCCCGTACATGTTATAGCTGTAGTAATATTCCCTACAACATGGAGAATTGGGACACATGGAATGGGGGCCATGCAATTTTGCTTTAAAGGTCTGCATTTGCTCACCCAGTCTCACCAATCCTCTCAGTCCCAAGTGTCCAGCCTTATGCCACATCCAGCTGTCATTGTAGATAGGGTCATTCCAGGATTCATCAGAGAACCTGAAGGAAATGTAAAGAATTTCCCTGTTTTTTGGTTTGTTTTTAAAATTCATTTTTATAGTGGGCTTGAGCTTATTCTCGCTGCCATGTTTATGCCAGTCTAGACACACTTGATTCCCTTAAAGAGACATATCGATACATAGGTTTTCAGATTCTTACTAGTCAGATCTATTCCTCTGCGGCAAATATGGGGTTTGGAATCGCTTTCACTGAGGAAGGTGTAGGTCTTGTCTATTCCACAGTTGGTTTTAGAAATGGTACCTGTGCTTATATCAAACTCTGGTTTTATGCATCACCCCACCTCTCCTTTCCCCTTAAGCAGGCATAAGAGTGTTTTCTAAATGTGAGACTCTGGTCTCTTTCCTAACTCAGTTCATGTGTAGCCATGTTTACAGGATCTTCATAAGTGATATCTTATGATAAGTTTCTTTTTCTGTGTGACTTATTTCACTTAGAATCATCGTACCTGAATCCACTCACTTTGCTGCTCCTGGTCTTATGACATTGATTTCATGGCTGAGGGATATTCCATCGTACATAAATACCACAGTTTTTTGAACCGTTTTTATATTTCCTGGGATATTTAAGGTGTACCCAAGTTGAGGTTCTTGTAAGCAGTGCAGCCCTAAATTTGGGGGTGGCTCTGTCTTATTGATTTTCAGTTTTCCCAAGGTATATTCCCTAGACTGGAAGTGCCCTTGGCTCTGTAGCTCTGTTGTTTACTTGTTTTAGGGAACGCAATGAACTCCTCCAGTGAGGTAGTTGGCAATTTACATCCCGCCCATCAGCATAACAAAGCTCCTTGTTCTCCAGGGCCTGTCTTGCCATTCCGGTTTTTACACATTTTGTTGATATCACTTTTAACCGGTGGTTAGTGATACTACTTTGTAGTGCAGATTTGCATTGCCCTCTTGCTTGCTTGGCCAAAAAGGGCGTATGCGTTATCTCCTGAATATATTCAGGAGAAAACGCATAGGCCCTTTTTGGCCAAGTGCGTCATTGTCGAAGTTGTGACCCTCTTCCTGTGCTTTAAAGGTGATTCCAACGTACCTCTTGAAACCTGTTTCCTGCTCTTCTGCCTCGATTTCAAGTCCGCCTCGTTGCCTTCCCTCAACAGATTTTTGGACGATAGTTGTCCTTTATTAATCTGCCAGTTTGTGAATTGCTGTGCCCCTGAGCTCCATTTTTCAACTCGTTTTTTTTGAGATGTACGCAAGTCCAAAATTATGGTTCAGGACCTATACTGGTTCCTGGTGGGTGGCTGAGACTCTGGTTATTTCTTCTTCCTGCCGGGAAATTAGAGTGACATGTGCCCGTCCAAATGCCTAACAGCTACTCTCTCATTGGTTCTCCCTCTTCCCTTCCATCCTCTGCCAAATTGGCAACCTGTGCGAACCAGGAGGTTAAAGGGGTTGTCTCTCCAAGTTGGGAGATTGATAGTAAAGCAGTTGGAAAGTCAAACGGGAGCATCAGGAGAGGGACTACTCGTTGAGTTTTAGAAACCTTTTGTATACACAGTGTGTCCATTCTCTAGGTTTGCCGTACATGTTATAGCTGTAGTAATATTCCCTACAACATGGAGAGTTGGAACCCATGGAATGGGGGCCATTCATTTTTGCTTTAAAGGGTCTGCATTTGCTCACCCAATCTCACCAATCCTCTCAGTCCCAAGTGTCCAGCCTTATGCCACATCCAGCTGTCATTGTAGATAGGGTCATTCCAGGTTTCATCAGAGACTCTGAAGGAAATGTAAAGAATTTCCGTGTTTTTTCGTTTTCTTTTTGAAATTCCTTTTTATAGTGGGTTTGAGCTGATTCTCGCTTCCATGTTTATGCCAGTCTAGACACACTTGATTCCCTTACAGAGACATATCAATACATAGGTTTTAAGATTCTTACTAGTCACATCAATTCCTCTGCGGGATATATGGGGTTTTGAGTCCCTTTCACTGAGGAAAGTGTAGGTCTTGTCTATTCCACAGTTGGTTTTAGAAATGGTACCTGTGCTTATATCAAACTCTGGTTTTATGCATCACCCCACCTCTCCTTTCCCCTTATGCAGGCATAAGAGTGTTTTCTAAATGTGAGACTCTGTTCTCTTTCCTAACTCAGTTCATGTGTAGCCATTTTTACAGGATCTTCATAAGTGATATCTTATGATAATTTTCTTTTTCTGTGTGACTTATTTCACTTAGAATCATCGTACCTGAATCCACTCACTATGCTGCTCCTGGTCTTATGACATTGATTTCATGGCTGAGGGATATTCCATCGGACATAAATACCACAGTTTTTTGAACCATTTTTATATTTCCTGGGATATTTAAGGGGTACCCAAGTTGAGGTTCTTGTAAGCAGTGCAGCCCTAAATTTGGGGGTGGCTCTGTCTTATTGATTTTCAGTTTTCCCAAGGTATATTCCCTAGACTGGATGGGCCCTTGGCACTGTAGCTCTGTTGTTTACTTGTTTTAGGGAACACAATGCATTCCTCTAGTGAGGCAGCTGGCAATTTACATCCCGCCCATCAGCATAACAAGGCTCCCTATTCTCCAGGGCCTGTCTTGCCTTTCTGGTTTTTATACATTTTGTGGATGTCCCTTTTGACCGGTGGGAAGTGATACTTCTTTGTAGTGCAGATTTGCATTGCCCGCTTGCTTGCTTGGCCAAAAAGGGCGTATGCGTTTTCTCCTGAATATATTCAGGAGAAAACGCATACGCCCTTTTTGGCCAAGTGTGTCATTGTCGAAGTTGTGCCCCTCTTCTTGTGCTTTAAAGGCGATTCCAACGTACCTCTTGAAATCTGTTTCCTACTATTCTGACTCGCTTTCAAGTCCGCCTCGTTGCCTTCCCTCAACAGATTTTTGGACGATAGTTGACCTTTATTACTATGCCAGTTTGTGAATTGCTGTGCCCCTGAGCTCCATTTTTCAACTCGTTTTTTGTGAGCTGTACGCAAGTCCAAACTTTTGGTTCAGGACCTATACTGGTTCCCGGTGAGTGGCTGAGACTCTGGTTAATTCCTCTTCCTGCCAGGAAATTAGAGTGACATGTTCCCGTCCAAATGCCTAATAGCTACTCTCTCATTTGTTCTCCCTCTTCCCTTCCATCCTCTGCCAAATTGGCAACCTGTGCGAACCAGGAGGTTAAAGGGGCTGTCTCTCCAAGTTGGGAGATTGATAGTAAAGCATTTGGAAAGTAATACCGGAGCACCAGGAGAGGGACTATTCGTTGAGATTTAGAAACCTTTTGTATTCACAGTGTGTCCATTCTCTAGGTTTCCCGTACATGTTATAGCTGTAGTAATATTCCCTTCAACATGGAGAGTTGGGACCCATGGAATGGGGGCCATGCATTTTTGCTTTAAAGGGTCTGCATTTGCTCACCCAATCTCACCAATCCTCTCAGTCCCAAGTGTCCAGCCTTATGCCACATCCAACTGTCATTGTACATAGGGTCATTCCAGGATTCATCAGAGACCCTGAAGGAAATGTAAAGAATTTCCCTGTTTTTTGGTTTTGTTTTTGAAATTCCTTTTTATAGTGGGTTTCAGCTGATTCTCGCTGCCATGATTTTGCCAGTCTAGACACACTTGATTCCCTTACAGAGACATATCAATACATAAGTTTTAAGATTCTTATAGTCAGATCTATTCCTCTGCAGGAAATATGGGGTTTTGAGTCCCTTTCACTGAGGAAGGTGTAGGTCTTGTCTATTCCACAGTTGATTTTAGAAATGGTACCTGTGCTTATATCAAACTCTGGTTTTATGCATCACACCACCTCTCCTTTCCCCTTAAGCAGGCATAAGAGTGTTTTCTAAATGTGAGACTCTGTTCTCTTTCCTAACTCAGTTCATGTGTAGCCATGTTTACAGGATCTTCATAAGTGATATCTTATGATAAGTTTCTTTTTCTGTGTGACTTATTTCACTTAGAATCATCGTACCTGAATCCACTCACTTTGCTGCTCCTGGTCTTATGACATTGATTTCATGGCTGAGGGATATTCCATCGTACATAAATACCACAGATTTTTGAACCATTTTTATATTTCCTCAGATATTTAAGGTGTACCCAAGTTGAGGTTCTTGTAAGCAGTGCAGCCCTAAATTTGGGGGTGACTCTGTCTTATTGATTTTCAGTTTTCCCAAGGTATATTCCCGAGACTGGAAGTGCCCTTGGCTCTGTAGCTCTGTTGTTTACTTGTTTTAGGGAACGCAATGCCCTCCTCCAGTGAGGGAGTTGGCTATTTACATCCCGCCCATTAGCATAACAAGGCTCCTTGTTCTCCAGGGCCTGTCTTGCCTTTCTGGTTTTTACACATTTTGTGGATGTCCCTTTCGACCGGTGGGAAGTGATACTTCTTTGAAGTGCAGATTTACATTGCCCGCTTGCTTGCTTGGCCAAAAAGGGCGTATGCGTTTTCTCCTGAATATATTCAGGAGAAAACGCATACACCCTTTTTGGCCAAGTGCGTCATTGTCGAAGTTGTGCCCCTCTTCCTGTGCTTTAAAGGCGATTCCAACGTACCTCTTGAAATCTGTTTCCTGCAATTCTGCCTCGCTTTCAAGTCCGCCTCTATGCCTTCCCTCAACAGATTTTTGGACGATAGTTTTCCTTTTTTACTCTGCCAATTTGTGAATTGCTCTGGCCCTGAGCTCCATTTTTAACGCGTTTTTTGTGAGCTGTACTCAAGTCCAAAATTTTGGTTCAGTACCTATACTGGTTCCCGGTGGGTGGCTGTGACTCTGGTTAATTCTTCTTCCTGAAGGGAAATTAGTGTGGCATGTGCCCGTCCAAATGCCTAACAGCTACTCTCTCATTGGTTTTCCCTCTTCCCTTCCATCCTCTGCCAAATTGGCAACCTGTGCGAACCAGGAGGTTAAAGGGCTTGTCTCTCAAAATTGGGAGATTGATAGTAAAGCAGTTGGAAAGTCAAACCGGAGCACCAGGAGAGGGACTACTCGTTGAGTTTTAGAAACCTTTTGTATTCACATTGTGTCCATTCTCTAGGTTTCCCGTACATGTTATAGCTGTAGTAATATTCCCTTCAACATGGAGAGTAGGGACCCATGGAATGGGGTCCATGCATTTTTGCTTTAAAGGGTCTGCATTTGCTCACCCAATCTCACCAATCCTCTCAGTCCCAAGTGTCCAGCCTTATGCCACATCCAGCTGTCATTTTAGATAGGGTCATTCCAGGATTCATCAGAGACCCTGAAGGAAATGTAAAGAATTTCCCTTTTTTTTGGTTTTGTTTTTGAAATTCCTTTTTATAGTGGGTTTGAGCTTATTCTCGCTGCCATGTTTATGCCAGTCTAGACACACTTGATTCCCTTACAGAGACATATCAATATATAGGTTTAAAGATTCTTACTAGTCAGATCTATTCCTCTGCATGAAATATGGGCTTTTGAGTCCCTTTCACTGAAGAAGGTGTAGGTCTTGTCTATTCCACAGTTGGTTTTAGAAATGGTACCTGTGCTTATATCAAACTCTGGTTTTATGCATCACCCCACCTCTCCTTTCCCCTTAAGCAGGCATAAGAGTGTTTTCTAAATGTGAGATTCTGTTCTCTTTCCTAACTCAGTTCATGTGTAGCCAAGTTTACAGGATCTTCATAAGTGATATCTTATGATAAATTTCTTTTTCTGTGTGACTTATTTCACTTAGAATCATCGTACCTGAATCCACTCACTTTGCTGCTCCTGGTCTTATGACATTGATTTCATGGCTGAGGGATATTCCATCGTACATAAATACCACAGGTTTTTGAACCGTTTTTATATTTCCTGGGATACTTAAGGTGTACCCAAGTTGAGGTTCTTGTAAGCAGTGAACCCCTAAATTTTGGGGTGGCTCTGTCTTATTGATTTTCAATTTTCCCAAGGTATATTCCCTAGACTGGAAGTGCCCTTGGCTCTGTAGCTCTATTGTTTACTTCTTTTAGGGAACGCAATGCACTCCTCCAGTGAGGCAGTTGGCAATTTACATCCCGCCCATCAGCATAACAAGGCTCCCTGTTCTCCAGCGCCTGATTTGCCTTTCTGGTTTTTAAATATTTTGTGGATGTCCCTTTTGACCGGTGGGAAGTGATACTTCTTTGTAGTGCAGATTGGCATTGCCCGCTTGCTTGCTTGGCCAAAAAGGGCGTATGCGTTTTTTCCTGAGTATATTGAGGAGAAATTGCATACGCCCATTTTGGCCAAGTGCTTCATTGTCGAAGTTGTGCCCCTCTTCCTGTGCTTTAAAGGCGATTCCAACGTACCTCTTGAAATCTGTTTCCTGCTATTCTGCCTTGCTTTCAAGTCCGCCTCGTTGCCTTCCCTCAACAGATTTTTGGATGATAGTTGTCCATTATTACTCTGCCAGTTTGTGAATTGCTGTGCCCCTGAGCTCCATTTTTCAACTCGGTTTTTGTGAGCTGTACGCAAGTTCAAAATTTTGGTTCAGGACCTATACTGGTTCCCGGTGGGTGGCTGAGACTCTGGTTAATTCTTCTTCCTGACGGGATATTAGTTTGTCATGTGCCCGTCCAAATGCCTAACAGCTACTCTCTCATTGGTTCTCCCTCTTCCCTTCCATCCTCTACCAAATTGGCAACCTGTGCGAACCAGGAGGTTAAAGGGGCTGTCTCTCCAACTTGGGAGATTGATAGTAAAGCAGTTGGAAAGTCAAACCGGAGCACCAGGAGAGGGACTACTCGTTGAGTTTTAGAAACCTTTTGTATTCACAGTGTGTCCATTCTCTAGGTTTCCCGTACATGTTATAGCTGTAGTAATATTCCCTTCAACATGGAGAGTTGGGACACATGGAATGGGGGCCATGCATTTTTGCTTTAAAGGGTCTGCATTTGCTCACCCAATCTCACCAATCCTCTCAGTCCCAAGTGTCCTGCCTTATGCCACATTCAGCAGTCATTGTACATAGGGTCATTCCAGGTTTCATCAGAGACCCTGAAAGAAATGTAAAGAATTTCCCTGTTTTTTGGTTTTGTTTTTGAAATTCCTTTTTATAGTGGGTTTGAGCTGATTCTCGCTTCCATGTTTATGCCAGTCTAGACACACTTGATTCCCTTACAGAGACATATCAATACATAGGTTTTAAGATTCTTACTAGTCAGATCTATTCCTCTGCAGGAAATATGGTGTTTTGAGTCCCTTTCACTGAGGAAGGTTTAGGTCTTGTCTATTCCACAGTTGGTTTTAGAAATGGTACCTGTGCTTATATCAAACTCTGGTTTTATGCATCACCCCACCTCTCCTTTCCCCTTAAGCAGGCATAAGAGTGTTTTCTAAATGTGAGACTCTGTTCTCTTTCCTAACTCAGTTCATGTGTAGCCATGTTTACAGGATCTTCATAAGTGATATCTTATGATAAGTGTCTTTTTCTGTGTGACTTATTTCACTTAGAATCATCGTACCTGAATCCACTCACTTTGCTGCTCCTGGTCTTATGACATTGATTTCATGGCTGAAGGATATTCCATCGTACATAAATACCACAGATTTTTGAACCATTTTTATATTTCCTCAGATATTTAAGGTGTACCCAAGTTGAGGTTCTTGTAAACAGTGCAGCCCTAAATTTGGGGGTGACTCTGTCTTATTGATTTTCAGTTTTCCCAAGGTATATTCCCGAGACTGGAAGTGCCCTTGGCTCTGTAGCTCTGTTGTTTACTTGTTTTTGGGAACGCAATGCCCTCCTCCAGTGAGGCAGTTGGCAATTTACATCCCGCCCATCAGCATAACAAGGCTCCTTGTTCTCCAGGGCCTGTCTTGCCTTTCCGGTTTTTACACATTTTGTGGATGTCCCTTTTGACCGGTGGGAAGTGATACTTCTTTGTAGTGCAGATTTGCATTGCCCATTGCTTGCTTGGCCAAAAAGGGCGTATGCGTTTTCTCCTGAATATATTCAGGAGAAAACGCATACGCCCTTTTTGGCCAAGTGCGTCATTGTCGAAGTTGTGCCCCTCTTCCTGTGCTTTAAAGGCGATTCCAACGTACCTCTTGAAATCTGTTTCCTGCAATTCTGCCTCGCTTTCAAGTCCGCCTCTATGCCTTCCCTCAACAGATTTTTGGATGACAGTTGTCCTTTATTACTCTGCCGGGTTGTGAATTGCTGTGCCCCTGAGCTCCATTTTTCAACTCGTTTTTTGTGAGCTGTACGCAAGTCCAAAATTTTGGTTCAGGACCTATACTGGTTCCCGGTGGGTGGCTGAGACTCTGGTTAATTCTTCTTCCTGCCGGGAAATTAGAGTGACATGTGCCCGTCCAAATGCCTAAGAGCTACTCTCTCATTAGTTCTCCCTCTTCCCTTCCATCCTCTGCCAAATTGGCTACCTGTGCGAACCAGGAGGTTAAAGGGGTTGTCTCTCCAAGTTGGGAGATTGATAGTAAAGCAGTTGGAAAGTCAAACCGCAGCACCAGGAGAGGGACTACTCGTTGAGTTTTAGAAACCTTTTGTATTCACAGTGTGTCCATTCTCTAGGTTTCCCGTACATGTTATAGCTGTAGTAATATTCCCTTCAACATGGAGAGTTGGGACCCATGGAATGGGGGCCATGCATTTTTGCTTTAAATGGTCTGCATTTGCTCACCCAATCTCACCAATCCTCTCAGTCCCATGTGTCCAGCCTTATGCCACCTCCAGCTGTCATTGTAGATAGGGTCATTCCAGGTTTCATCAGAGACCCTGAAGGAAATGTAAAGAATTTCCCTGTTTTTTGGTTTTGTTGTTGAAATTCCTTTTTATAGTGGGTTTGAGCTGATTCTCGCTGCCATGTTTATGACAGTCTAGACACACTTCATTCCCTTACAGAGACATATCAATACATAGGTTTTAAGATTCTTACTAGTCAGATCTATTCCTCTGCGGGAAATGTGGGGTTTTGAGTCCCTTTCACTGAGGAAGGTGTAGGTCTTGTCTATTCCACAGTTGGTTTTAGAAATGGTACCTGTGCTTATATCAAACTCTGGTTTTATGCATCACCCCACCTCTCCTTTCCCCTTAAGCAGGCATAAGAATGTTTTCTAAATGTGAGACTCTGTTCTCTTTCCTAACTCAGTTCATGTGTAGCCATGTTTACAGGATCTTCATAAGTGATATCTTATGATAAGTTTCTTTTTCTGTGTGACTTATTTCACTTAGAATCATCGTACCAGAATCCACTCACTTTGCTGCTCCTGGTCTTATGACATTGATTTCATGGCTGAGGGATATTCCATCGTACATAAATACCACAATTTTTTGAACCATTTTTATATTTCCTGGGATATTTAAGGTGTAGCCATGTTGAGGTTCTTGTAAGCAGTGCAGCCCTAAATTTGGGGGTGGCTCTGTCTTATTGATTTTCAGTTTTCCCAAGGTATATTCCCTAGACTGGAAGTGCCCTTGACTCTGTAGCTCTGTTGTTTACTTGTTTTAGGGAACGCAGTGCACACCTCCAGTGAGGCAGTTGGCAATTTACATACCGTCCATCAGCATAACAAGGCTCCTTGTTCTCCAGGGCGTGTCTTGCCTTTCCGGTTTTTACATATTTTTTGGATGTCCCTTTTGACCGGTGGGAAGTGATACTTCTTTGTAGTTCAGATTTGCATTGCCCGCTTGCTTGCTTGGCCAAAAAGGGCGTATGCGTTTTCTCCTGAATATATTCAGGAGAAAACGCATACGCCCTTTTTGACCCAGTGCGTCATTGTCGAAGTTGTGCCCCTCTTACTGTGCTTTAAAGGCGATTCCAACGTACCTCTTGAAATCTGCTTCCTGCAATTGTGCCTCGCTTTCAAGTCCGCCTCTTTGCCTTCCCTCAACAGATTTTTGGACGATAGTTGTCCTTTATTACTCTGCCAGTTTGTGAATTGCTGTGCCCCTGAGCTCCATTTTTCAATTCGTTTTTTGTGAGCTGTACGCAAGTCCAAAATTTTGGTTCAGGAACTATACTGGTTCCCGGTGGGTGGCTGAGTCTCTGGTTAATTCCTCTTCCTGCGGGAAATTAGAGTGACATGTGCCCGTCCAAATACCTAATAGGTACTCTCTCATCGGTTCTCCCTCTTCCCTTCTATCCTCTGCCAAATTGGCAACCTGTGCGAACCAGGAAGTTAAAGGGGTTGTCTGTCCAAGTTGGGAGATTGATAGGAAAGCAGTTGGAAAGTCAAACCGGAGCACCAGGAGAGGGACTACTCGTTGAGTTTTAGAAACCTTTTGTATTCACAGTGTGTCCATTCTCTAGGTTTCCCGTACATGTTATAGCTGTAGTAATATTCCCTTCAACATGGAGAGTTGGGACCCATGGAATGGGGGTCATGCATTTTTGCTTTAAAGGGTCTGCATTTGCTCACCCAATCTCACCAATCCTCTCAGTCCCAAGTGTCCAGCCTTATACCACATCAAGCTGTCATTGTAGATAGGGTCATTCCAGGTTTCATCAGAGACCCTGAAGGAAATGTAAAGAATTTCCCTGTTTTTTGGTTTTGTTTTTAATATTCCTTTTTATAGTGGGTTTGAGCTGATTCTCGCTGCCATGTTTATGCCAGTCTAGACACACTTGATTCCCTTACAGAGACATATCAATACATAGGTTTTAGGATTCTTAGTAGTCAGATCTATTCCTCTGCGGAAAATATGGGGTTTTGAGTCCCTTTCACTGAGGAAGGTGTAGGTCTTGTCTATTCCACAGTTGGTTTTAGAAATGGTACCTGTGCTTATATCAAACTGTGGTTTTATGCATCACCACACCTCTCCTTTCCCCTTAAGCAGGCATAAGAGTGTTTTCTAAATGTGAGACTCTGTTCTCTTTCCTAACTCAGTTCATGTGTAGCCATGTTTACAGGATCTTCATAAGTGATATCTTATGATAAGTTTCTTTTCCTGTGTGACTTATTTCACTTAGAATCATCGTACCTGAATCCACTCACTTTGCTGCTCCTGGTCTTATGATATTGATTTCATGTCTAAGGGATATTCCATCGTACATAAATACCACAGTTTTTTGTACCATTTTTATATTTACTGGGATATTTAAGCTGTAGCCATGTTGAGGTTCTTGTAAGCAGTGCAGCCCTAAATTTGGGGGTGGCTCTGTCTTATTGATTTTCAGTTTTCCCAAGGTATATTCCCTAGTCTGGAAGTGCCCTTGGCTCTGTAGCTCTGTTGTTTACTTGTTTTAGGGAAGGCAATGCACTCCTCCAGTGAGGCAGTTGGCAATTTACATCCCGCTCATCAGCATAAAAAGGCTCCTTGTTCTCCAGGGCCTGTCTTGCCTTTCAGGTTTTTACACATTTTGTGGATGTCCCTTTTGACCGGTGGGAAGTGATACTTCTTTGTAGTGCAGATTTGCATTGCCCGCTTGCTTGCTTGGCCAAAAAGGGCGTATGCGTTTTCTCCTGAATATATTCAGGAGAAAACGCATACGCCCTTTTTGGCCAAGTGCGTCATTGTCGAAGTTGTGCCCCAATTCCTATGCTTTAAAGGCGATTCCAACGTACCTCTTGAAATCTGTTTCCTGCTATTCTGCCTCGCTTTCAAGTCCACCTCGTTGCCTTCCCTGAACAGATTTTTCGACGACAGTTGTCCTTTATTACTCTGCCAGTTTGTGAATTGCAGTGCCCCTGAGCTCCATTATTCAGCTCGTTTTTTGTGAGCTGTATGCAAGTCCAAAATTTTGGTTCAGGACCTATACTGGTTCCCGGTGGGTGGCTGAGACTCTGGTTAGTTCTTCTTCCTGACGGGAAATTAGTGACATGTTCCGGTCCAAATGCCTAACAGCTACTCTCTCATTGGTTCTCCCTCTTCCCTTCCATCCTCTGCCAAATTGGCAACCTGTGCGAACCAGGAAGTTAAAGGGGTTGTCTCTCCAAGTTGGGAGATTGATAGTAAAGCAGTTGGAAAGACAAACCGGAGCACCAGGAGAGGGACTACTCGTTGAGTTTTAGAAACCTTTTGTATTCACAGTGTGTCCATTCTCTAGGTTTCCCGTACATGTTATAGCTGTAGTAATATTCCCTTCAACATGGAGAGTTGGGACCCATGGAATGGGGGCCATGCATTTTTGCTTTAAAGGGTCTGCATTTGCTCACCCAATCTCACCAATCCTCTCAGTCACAAGTGTCCAGCTTTAAGCCACATCCAGCTGTCATTGTAGATAGGGTCGTTCCAGGTTTCATCAGAGACCCTGAAGGAAATGTAAAGAATTTCCCTCTTTTTTGGTTTTGTTGTTGAAATTCCTTTTTATAGTGCGTTTGAGCTGATTCTCGATGCCATGTTTATGCCAGTCTAGACACACTTGATTCCCTTACAGAGACATATCAGTACATAGGTTTTAAGATTCTTACTACTCAGATCAATTCCTCTGAGGGAAATATGGGGTTTTGAGTCCCTTTCACTGAGGAAGGTGTAGGTCTTGTCTATTCCACAGTTGGTTTTAGAAATGGTACCTGTGCTTATATCAAGCTCTGGTTTTATGCATCACCCCACCTCTCCTTTCCCCTTAAGCAGGCATAAGAGTGTTTTCTAAATGTGAGACCCTGTTCTCTTTCCTAACTCAGTTCATGTGTAGCCATGTTTACAGGATCTTCGTAAGTGATATCTTATGATAAGTTTCTTTTTCTGTGTGACTTATTTCACTTAGAATCATCGTACCAGAATCCACTCACTTTGCTGCTTCTGGTCTTATGACATTGATTTCATGGCTGAGCGATATTCCATCGTACATAAATACCACAGTTTTTTGAACCATTTTTATATTTCCTGGGATATTTAAGGGGTAGCCATGTTGAGGTTCTTGTAAGCAGTGCAGCCCTAAATTTGGGTGTGGCTCTGTCTTATTGATTTTCAGTTTTCCCAAGGTATATTCCCTAGACTGGATGGGCCCTTGGCTCTGTAGCCTTGTTGTTTACTTGTTTTAGGGAACGCAATGCACTCCTCTAGTGAGGCAGCTGGCAATTTACATCCCGCCCATCAGCATAACAAGGCTCCCTATTCTCCAGGGCCTGTCTTGCCTTTCTGGTTTTTACACATTTTGTGGATGTCCCTTTTGACCGGTGGGAAGTGATACTTCTTTGTAGTTCAGATTTGCATTGCCCGCTTGCTTGCTTGGCCAAAAAGGGCGTATGCGTTTTCTCCTGAATATATTCAGGAGAAAACGCATACGCCCTTTTTGGCCAAGTGCATCATTGTCGAAGTTGTGCACCTCTTCCTGTGCTTTAAAGGCGATTCCAACGTACTTCTTGAAATCTGTTTCCTGCTATTCTGCCCCGCTTTCAAGTCCGCCTCGTTGCCTTCCCTCAACAGATTTTTGGACGATAGTTGTCCTTTATTACTCTGCCAGTTTGTGAATTGCTGTGCCCCTGAGCTCCATTTTTCAACTCGTTTTTTGTGAGCTGTACGCAAGTCCAAAATTTTGGTTCAGGACCTATACTGGTTACCTGTGGGTGGCTGAGACTCTGGTTAATTCTTCTTCCTGCCGGGAAATTAGAGTGACAGGTGCCCGTCCAAATGCCTAACAGCTACTCTCTCATTGGTTCTCCCTCTTTCCTTCCATCCTCTGCCAAATTGGCAACCTGTGCGAACGAGGATGTTAAAGGATTTGTCTCTCAAAGTTGGGACATTGATAGTAAAGAAGTTGGAAAGTCAAACCGGAGCACCAGGAGAGGGACTACTCGTTGAGTTTTAGAAACCTTTTGTATTCACAGTGTGGCCATTCTCTAGGTTTCCCGTACATGTTATAGCTGTAGTAATATTGCCTTCAACATGGAGAGTTGGGACCCATGGAATGGGGGCCATGCATTTTTGCTTTAAAGGGTCTGCATTTGCTCACCCTGTCTCAACAATCCTCTCAGTCCCAAGTGTCCAGACTTATGCCACATCCAGCTGTCATTGTAGATAGGGTCATTCCAGGTTTCCTCAGAGACACTGAAGGAAATGTAAAGAATTTCCCTGTTTTTTGGTTTTGTTTTTGAAATTCCTTTTTATAGTGGGTTTGAGCTGATTCTCGCTGCCATGTTTATGCCAGTCTAGACACTCTTGATTCCAATACAGAGACATATCAATACATAGGTTTTAAGATTCTTACTAGTCAGATCTATTCCTCTGCGGAAATATGGGGTTTTGAGTCCCTTTCACTGAGGAAAGTGTAGGTCTTGTCTATTCCACAGTTGGTTTTAGAAATGGTACCTGTGCTTATATCAAACTCTGGTTTTATGCATCACCCCACCTATCCTTTCCCCTTAAGGAGGCATAAGAGTGTTTTCTAAATGTGAGATTCTGTTCTCTTTCCTAACTCAGTTCCTGTGTAGCCATGTTTACAGGATCTTTATAAGTGATATCTTACGAGAAGTTTCTTTTTCTTTGTGACTTATTTCACTTAGAATCATCGTACCTGAATCCACTCACTTTGCTGCTCCTGGTCTTATGACATTGATTTCATGGCTGACGGATATTCCATCTTACATAAATGCCACAGTTTTTTGAACAATTTTTATATTTCCTGGGATATTTAAGGTGTACCAACTTGAGGTTCTTGTAAGCAGTGCAGCCCTAAATTTGGGGGTGGCTCTGTCTTATTCATTTTCAGTTTTCCCAAGGTATATTCCCTAGACTGGAAATGCCCTTGGCTCTGTAGCTCTGTTGTTTACTTGTTTTAGGGAACGCAATGCACTCCTCCAGTAAGGCAGTTGGCAATTTACATCCCGCCCATCAGCATAACAAGGCTCCCTTTTCTCCAGTGCCTGTCTTGCCTTTCTGGTTTTTACACATTTTGTGGATGTCCCTTTTGACCGGTGGGAAGCGATACTTCTTTGTAGTGCAGATTTGCATTGCCCGCTTGCTTGCTTGGCCAAAAAGGGCGTATGCGTTTTCTCCTGAATATATTCAGGAGAAAACGCATACACCCTTTTTGGCTAAGTGCGTCATTGTCGAAGTTGTGCCCCTCTTCCTGTGCTTTAAAGGCGATTCCAACGTACCTCTTGAAATCTCTTTCCTGCTATTCTGCCTCGCTTTCAAGTCCGCCTCGTTGCCTTCCCTCAACAGATTTTTGGACGACAGTTGTCCTTTATTACTCTGCCAGTTTGTGAATTGCTGTGCCCCTGAGCTCCATTATTCAGCTCGTTTTTTGTGAGCTGTATGCAAGTCCAAAATTTTGGTTCAGGACCTATACTGGTTCCCGGTGGTTGGCTGAGACTCTGGTTAATTCTTCTTCCTTCCGGGAAATTAGTGATATGTTCCCGTCCAAATGCCTAACAGCTACTCTCTCATTGGTTCTCCCTCTTGCCTTCCATCCTCTGTCAAATTGGCAACTTGTGCGAGCCAGGAGGTTAAAGGGGTTGTCCTTCCAAGTTGGGAGATTGATAGTAAAGCAGTTGGAAAGACAAACGGGAGCACCAGGAGAGGGACTACTCGTTCAGTTTTAGAAACCTTTTGTATTCACAGTGTGTCCATTCTCTAGGATTCCCGTACATGTTTTAGCTGTAGTAATATTCCCTTCAACCTGGAGAGTTGGGACCCATGGAATGGGGGCCATGCATTTTTGCTTTAAAGGGTCTGCATTTGCTCACCCAATCTCACCAATCCTCTCAGTCCCAAGTGTCCAGCCTTTTGCCACATCCAGCTGTCATTGTAGATAGGGTCATTCCAGGTTTCATCAGAGACCCTGAAGGAATTGTAAAGAATTTCCCTGTTTTTTGGTTTTGTTTTTGAAATTCCTTTTTATAGTGGGTGTGAGCTGATTCTCGCTTCCATGTTTATGCCAGTCTAGACACACTTGATTCCCTTACAGAGACATATCAATACATAGGTTATAAGATTCTTTGTAGTCAGATCTATTCCTCTGCGGGAAATATGGGGTTTTGAGTCCCTTTCACTGAGGAAGGTGTAGGTCTTGTCTATTCCACAGTTGGTTTTAGAAATGGTACCTGTGCTTATATCAAACTCTGGTTTTATGCATCACCCCACCTCTCCTTTCCCCTTTAGCAGGCATAAGAGTGTTTTCTAAATGTGAGACTCTGTTCTCTTTCCTAACTCAGTTCATGTGTAGCCATGTTTAGAGGATCTTCATAAGTGATATCTTATGATAAGTTTCTTTTTCTGTGTGACTTATTTCACTTAGTATCATCGTACCTCAATCCACTCACTTTGCTGCTCCTGGTCTTATGACATTGATTTCATGGCTGAGGGATATTCCATCGTACATAAATACCACAGATTTTTTGAACCATTTTTATATTTCCTGGGATATTTAAGGTGTACCCAAGTTGAGGTTCTTGTAAGCAGTGCAGCCCTAAATTTGGGGGTGGCTCTGTCTTATTGATTTTCAGTTTTCCCAAGTTATATTCCCGAGACTGGAAGTGCCCTTGGCTCTGTAGCTCTGTTGTTTACTTGTTTTAGGGAACGCAATGCACTCCTCCAGTGAGGCAGTTGGCAATTTACATCACATCCATCAGCATAACAAGGCTCCTTGTTCTCCTGAGCCTGTCTTGCCTTTCCGGTTTTTACACATTTGGTGGATGTCCCTTTTGACCGGTGGGAAGTGATACTTCTTTGTAGTGCAGATTTGCATTGCCCGCTTGCTTGCTTGGCCAAAAAGGGCGTATGCGTTTTCTCCTGAATATATTCAGGAGAAAACGCATACGCCCTTTTTGGCCAAGTGCGTCATTGTCGAAGTTGTGCCCCTCTTCCTGTTCTTTAAAGGCGATTCCAACGTACCTCTTGAAATCTCTTTCCTGCTATTCTGCCTCGCTTTCAAGTCCGCCTCGTTGCCTTCCCTCAACAGATTTTTGGACGACAGTTGTCCTTTATTACTCTGCCAGTTTGTGAATTGCTGTGCCCCTGAGCTCCTTTATTCAGCTCGTTTTTTGTGAGCTGTATGCAAGTCCAAAATTTTGGTTCAGGACCTATACTGGTTCCCGGTGTGTGGCTGAGACTCTGGTTAATTCTTCTTCCTGCCGGGAAATTAGTGACATGTTCCCGTCCAAATGCGTAACAGCTACTCTCTCATTGGTTCTCCCTCTTCCCTTCCATCCTCTGTCAAATTGGCAACCTGTGCGAGCCAGGAGGTTAAAGGGGTTGTCTCTCCAATTTGGGAGATTGATAGTAAAGCAGTTGGAAAGACCAACGGGAGCACCAGGAGAGGGACTACTCGTTGAGTTTTAGAAACCTTTTGTATTCACAGTGTGTCCATTCTCTAGGTTTCCTGTACATGTTATAGCTGTAGTAATATTCCCTTCAACATGGAGAGTTGGGACCCATGGAATGGGGGCCATGCATTTTTGCTTTAAAGGGTCTGCATTTGGTCACCCAATCTCACCAATCCTCTCAGTCCCAAGTGTCCAGCCTTTTGCCACATCCAGCTGTCATTGTAGGTAGGGTCATTCCAGGTTTCATCAGAGACCCTGAAGGAAATGTAAAGAATTTCCATGTTTTTTGGATTTGTTTTTGAAATTCCTTTTTATAGTGGGTTTGAGCTGATTCTCGCTTCCATGTATATGCCAGTCTGGACACACTTGATTCCCTTACAGAGACATATCAATACATAGGTTATAAGATTCTAACTAGTCAGATCTATTCCTCTCCGGGAAATATGGGATTTTGAGTCCCTTTCACTGAGGAAGGTGTAGGTCTTGTCTATTCCACAGTTCGTTTTAGAAATGGTACCTGTGCTTATATCAAACTCTGGTTTTATGCATCACCCCACCTCTCCTTTCCCCTTTAGCAGGCATAAGAGTGTTTTCTAAATGTGAGACTCTGTTCTCTTTCCTAACTCAGTTCATGTGTAGCCATGTTTACAGGATCTTCATAAGTGATATCTTATGATAAGTTTCTTTTTCTGTGTGACTTATTTCACTTAGAATCATCGTACCTGAATCCACTCACTTTTCTGCTCCTGGTCTTATGACATTGATTTCATGGCTGAGGGATATACCATCGTACATAAATACCACAGTTTTTTGAACCATTTTTATATTTCCTTGGATATTTAATGTGTACCCAAGTTGAGGTTCTTGTAAGCAGAGCAGCCCTAAATTTGGGGGTGGCTCTGTCTTATTGATTTTCAGTTTTCCCAAGGTATATTCCCTAGACTGGAAGTGCCCTTGGCTCTGTAGCTCTGTTGTTTACTTGTTTTAGGGAACACAATGCACTCCTCCAGTGAGGCAGTTGGCAATTTATATCCCACCCATAATCATAACAAGGATCCCTGTTCTCCAGGGCCTGTATTGCCTTTCTGGTTTTTACACATTTTGTGGATGTCCCTTTTGACCGGTGGGAAGTGATACTTCTTTGTAGTGCAGATTTGCATTGCCCGCTTGCTTGCTTGGCCAAAAAGGGCGTATGCGTTTTCTCCTGAATATATTCAGGAGAAAACGCATACGCCCTTTTTGGCCAAGTGCGTCATTGTCGAAGTTGTGACCCTCTTCCTGTGCTTTAAAGGCGATTCCAACGTACCTCTTGAAATCTGTTTCCTGCTCTTCTGCCTCGCTTTCAAGTCCGCCTCGTTGCCTTCCCTCAACAGATTTTTGTACGATAGTTGTCCTTAATTAATCTGCCAGTTTGTGAAATGCTGTGCCCCTGAGCTCCATTTTTCAACTCGTTTTTTTTGAGATGTACGCAAGTCCAAAATTATGGTTCAGGACCTATACTGGTTCCTGGTGGGTGGCTGAGACTCTGGTTATTTCACCTTCCTGCCAGGAAATTAGAGTGACATGTGCCCGTCCAAATGCCTAACAGCTACTCTCTCATTGGTTCTCCCTCTTCCCTTCCATCCTCTGCCAAATTGGCAACCTGTGCGAACCAGGAGGTTAAATGGGCTCTCTCTCCAAGTTGGGAGATTGATAGGAAAGCAGTTGGAAAGTCAAACCGGAGCACCAGTAGAGGGACTACTAGTTGAGTTTTAGAAACCTTTTGTATTCACAGTGTGTCCATTCTCTAGGTTTCCCGTACATGTTATAGCTGTAGTAATATTCCCTTCAACATGGAGAGTTGGGACCCATGGAATGTGGGCCATGCATTTTTGCTTTAAAGGGTCTGCATTTGCTCACCCAATCTCACCAATCCTCTCAGTCCCAAGTGTCCAGCCTTATGCCACATTCAGCTGTCATTGTAGATAGGGTCATTCCAGGTTTCATCAGAGACCCTGAAGGAAATGGAAAGAATTTCCTTGTTTTGTGTTTTTGTTTTTGAAATTCCTTTTTATAGTGGGTTTGAGCTGATTCTCGCTGCCATGTTTATGCCAGTCTAGACCCACTTGATTCCCTTACAGAGATATATCAATACATAGATTTTAAGATTCTTACTAGTCAGATCTATTCCTCTGCGGGAAATATGGGGTTTTGAGTCCCTTTCACTGAGGAAGGTGTAGGTCTTTTCTATTCCACAGTTGGTTTTAGAAATGGTACCTGTGCTTATATCAAACTCTGGTTTTATGCATCACCCCACCTCTCCTTTCCCCTTAAGCAGGCATAACAGTGTTTTCTAAATGTGAGACTCTGTTCTCTTTCCTCACTCAGTTCATGTGTAGCCATGTTTACAGAATCTACATAAGTGATATCTTATGATAAGTTCCTTTTTCTGTGTGACTTATTTCATTTAGAATCATCGTACCTGAATCCACTCACTTTGCTGCTCCTGGTCTTATGACATTGATTTCATGGCTGAGGGATATTCCATCGTACATAAATACCAGAGTTTTTTGAACCATTTTTATATTTCCTGGGATATTTAAGGTGTACCCAAGTTGAGGTTCTTGTAAACAGTGCAGCCCTAAATTTGGGTGTGGCTCTGTCTTATTGATTTTCAGTTTTCCCAAGGTATATTCCCTAGACTGGATGGGCCCTTGGCTCTGTAGCCTTGTTGTTTACTTGTTTTAGGGAACGCGATGCACTCCTCTAGTGAGGCAGCTGGCAATTTACATCCCGCCCATCAGCATAACAAGGCTCCCTATTCTCCAGGGACTGTCTTGCCTTTCTGGTTTTTACACATTTTGTGGATGTCCCTTTTGACCGGTGGGAAGTGATACTTCTTTGTAGTGCAGATTTGCATTGCCCGCTTGCTTGCTTGGCCAAAAAGGGCGTATGCCTTTTCTCCTGAATATATTCAGGAGAAATCGCATACGCCCTTTTTGGCCAAGTGCGTCATTGTCGAAGTTGTGCCGTCTTCCTGTGTTTTAAAGGCGATTCCAACGTACCTCTTGAAATCTGTTTCCTGCACTTCTGCCTGGCTTTCAAGTCCGCCTCGTTGCCTTCCCTCAACATATTTTTGGACGATAGTTGTCCTTTATTACTCTGCCAGTTTGTGAATTGCTGTGCCCCTGAGCTCCATTTTTCAACTCGTTTTTTGTGAGCTGTACGCAAGTCCAAAATTTTGGTTCAGGACCTATACTGGTTCCCGGTTGGTGGCTGAGACTCTGGTTAATTCTTCTTCCTGCCGGGAAATTAGAGTGGCATGTGCCCGTCCAAATGCCTAACAGCTACTCTCTCATTGGTTCTCCCTCTTCCCTTCCATCCTCTGCCAAATTGGCAACCTGTGCGAACCAGGAGGTTAAATGGGCTCTCTCTCCAAGTTGGGAGATTGATAGGAAAGCAGTTGGAAAGTCAAACCGGAGCACCAGGAGAGGGACTACTCGTTGAGTTTTAGAAACCTTTTGTATTCACAGTGTGTCCATTCTCTAGGTTTCCCGTACATGTTATATCTGTAGTAATATTGTATTCAACATGGAGAGTTGGGACCCATGGAATGGGGGCCATGCATTTTTGCTTTAAAGTGTCTGCATTTGCTCACCCAATCTCACCAATCCTCTCAGTCCCAAGTGTCCAGCCTTATGCCACATCCAGCTGTTATTGTAGATAGGGTCATTCCAGGATTCATCAGAGACCCTGAAGGAAATGTAAAGAATTTCCCTGTTTTTGGGTTTTGTTTTTGAAATTCCTTTTTATAGTGGGTTTGAGCTGATTCTCGCTGCCATGTTTATGCCAGTCTAGACACACTTGATTCCCTTACAGAGACATATCAATACACAGGTTTTAAGATTCTTACTAGTCAGATCTATTCCTCTGCGGGAAATATGGGGTTTTGAGTCCCTTTCACTGAGGAAGGTGTAGGTCTTGTCTATTCCACAGTTGGTTTTAGAAATGGTACCTGTGCTTATATCAAACTCTGGTTTTATGCATCACCCCACCTCTCCTTTCCCCTTAAGCAGGCATAAGAGTGTTTTCTAAATGTGAGTCTCTGTTCTCTTTCCTAACTCAGTTCATGTGTAGCCATGTTTACAGGATCTTCATAAGTGATATCTTATGATAAGTTTCTTTTTCTGTGTGACTTATTTCACTTAGAATCATCGTACCTGAATCCACTCACTTTGCTGCTCCTGGTCTTATGACATTGATTTCATGGCTGAGGGATATTCCATCGTACATAAATACCACAGTTTTTTGAACCGTTTTTATATTTCCTGGGATATTTAAGGTGTACCCAAGTTGAGGTTCTTGTCAGCAGTGCAGCCCTAAATTTGGGGGTGGCTCTGTCTTATTGATTTTCAGTTTTCCCAAGGTATATTCCCTAGACTGGAAGTGCCCTTGGCTCTGTAGCTCTGTTGTTTACTTGTTTTGGGGAACGCAATGAACTCCTCCAGTGAGGTAGTTGGCAATTTACATCCCGCCCATCAGCATAACAAGGCTCCTTGTTCTCCAGGGCCTGTCTTGCCGTTCCGGTTTTTACACATTTTGTTGATATCACTTTTAACCGGTGGTTAGTGATACTACTTTGTAGTGCAGATTTGCATTGCCCTCTTGCTTGCTTGGCCAAAAAGGGCGTATGCGTTATCCCCTGAATATATTCAGGAGAAAACGCATAGGCCCTTTTTGGCCAAGTGCGTCATTGTCGAAGTTGTGACCCTCTTCCTGTGCTTTAAAGGTGATTCCAACGTACCTCTTGAAATCTGTTTCCTGCTCTTCTGCCTCGCTTTCAAGTCCGCCTCGTTGCCTTCCCTCAACAGATTTTTGGACGATAGATGTCCTTTATTAATCTGCCAGTTTGTGAATTGCTGTGCCCCTGAGCTCCATTTTTAAACTCGTTTTCTTTGAGATGTACGCAAGTCCAAAATTATGGTTCAGGACCTATACTGGTTCCTGGTGGGTGGCTGAGACTCTGGTTATTTCTTCTTCCTGCCAGGAAATTAGAGTGACATGTGCCCGTCCAAATGCCTAACAGCTACTCTCTCATTGGTTCTCCCTCTTCCCTTCCAACCTCTGCCAAATTGGCAACCTGTGCGAACCAGGAGGTTAAAGGGGTTGTCTCTCCAAGTTGGGAGATTGATAGTAAAGCAGTTGGAAAGTCAAACAGGAGCATCAGGAGAGGGACTACTCGTTGAGTTTTAGAAACCTTTTGTATACACAGTGTGTCCATTCTCTAGGTTTGCCGTACATGTTATAGCTGTAGTAATATTCCCTACAACATGGAGAGTTGGGACCCATGGAATGGGGGCCATGCATTTTTGCTTTAAAGGGTCTGCATTTGCTCACCCAATCTCACCAATCCTCTCAGTCCCAAGTGTCCAGCCTTATGCCACATCCAGCTGTCATTGTAGATAGGGTCATTCCAGGTTTCATCAGAGACTCTGAAGGAAATGTAAAGAATTTCCGTGTTTTTTGGTTTTCTTTTTGAAATTCCTTTTTATAGTGGGTATGAGCTGATTCTCGCTTCCATGTTTATGCCAGTCTAGACACACTTGATTCCCTTACAGAGACATATCAATACATAGGTTTTAAGATTCTTACTAGTCACATCTATTCCTCTGCGGGATATATGGGGTTTTGAGTCCCTTTCACTGAGGAAAGTGTAGGTCTTGTCTATTCCACAGTTGGTTTTAGAAATGGTACCTGTGCTTATATCAAACTCTGGTTTTATGCATCACCCCACCTCTCCTTTCCCCTTCAGCAGGCATAAGAGTGTTTTCTAAATGTGAGACTCTGTTCTCTTTCCTAACTCAGTTCATGTGTAGCCATGTTTACAGGATCTTCATAAGTGATATCTTATGATAAGTTTCTTTTTCTGTGTGACTTATTTCACTTAGAATCATCGTACCTGAATCCACTGACTTTGCTGCTCCTGGTCTTATGACATTGATTTCTTGGCTGAGGGATATTCCATCGTACATAAATACCACAGTTTTTTGAACCGTTTTTATATTTCCTGGGATATTTAAGGTGTACCCAAGTTGAGGTTCTTGTAAGCAGTGCAGCCCTAAATTAGGGGGTGGCTCTGTCTTATTGATATTCAGTTTTACCAAGGTATATTCCCTAGACTGGAAGTGCCGTTGGCTCTGTAGCTCTGTTTTTTATTTTTTTAGGGAACGCAATGAACTCCTCCAGTGAGGCAGTTGGCAATTTACAGACCGCCCATCCGCATAACAAGGCTCCTTGTTCTCCAGGGCCTGTCTTGCCTTTCCGGGTTTTACACATTTTGTGGATTTCACTTTTGACCGGTCGGTAGTGATACTACGTTATAGTGCAGATTTGCATTGCCCGCTTGCTTGCTTGGCCAAAAAGGGCGTATGCGTTTTCTCCTGAATATATTCAGGAGAAAACGCATACGCCCTTTTTGGCCAAGTGCGTCATTGTCGAAGTTGTGACCCTCTTCCTGTGCTTTAAAGGCGATTCCAACGTACCTCTTGCAATCTGTTTCCTGCTCTTCTGCCTTGCATTCAAGTCCGCCTCGTTGCCTTCCCTCAACAGATTTTTGGACGATAGTTGTCCTTTATTAATCTGCCAGTTTGTGAATTGCTGTGCCCCTGAGCTCCATTTTTCAACTCGTTTTTTTTGAGATGTACGCAAGTCCAAAATTATGGTTCAGGACCTATACTGGTTCCTGGTGGGTGGCTGAGACTCTCGTTATTTCTTCTTCCTGCCAGGAAATTAGAGTGACATGTGCCCGTCCAAATGCCTAATAGCTACTCTCTCATTGGTTCTCCCTCTTCCCTTCCATCCTCTGCCAAATTGGCAACCTGTGCGAACCAGGAGGTTAAAGGGGCTGTCTCTCCAAGTTGGGAGATTGATAGTAAAGCAGTTGGAAAGTCAAACCGGAGCACCAGGAGAGGGACTACTATTTGAGTTTTAGAAACCTTTTGTATTCACAGTGTGTCCATTCTCTAGGTTTCCCGTACATGTTATAGCTGTAGTAATATTCCCTTCAACATGGAGAGTTGGGACCCATGGAATGTGGGCCATGCATTTTTGCTTTAAAGGGTCTGCATTTGCTCACCCAATCTCACCAATCCTCTCAGTCCCAAGTGTCCAGCCTTATGCCACATCCACCTGTCATTGTAGATAGGGTCAAACCAGGTTTCATCAGAGACCCTGATGGAAATGGAAATAATTTCCCTGTTTCTTGGTTTTGTTTTGAAATTCCTTTTTATAGTGGGTTTGAGCTGATTCTCGCTGCCATGTTTATGCCAGTCTAGACACACTTGATTCCCTTACAGAGAAATATCAATACATAGGTTTTAAGATTCTTACTAGTCAGATCTATTCCTCTGCGGGAAATATGGGGTTTTGAGTCCCTTTCACTGAGGAAGGTGTAGGTCTACTCTATTCCACAGTTGGTTATAGAAATGGTACCTGTGCCTATATCAAACTCTGGTTTTATGCATCACCCCACCTCTCCTTTCCCCTTAAGCAGGCATAAGAGTGTTTTCTAAATGTGAGACTCTGTTCTCTTTCCTAACTCAGTTCATGTGTAGCCATGTTTACAGGATCTTCATAAGTGATATCTTATGATAAGTTTCTTTTTCTGTGTGACTTATTTCACTTAGAATCATCGTACCTGAATCCACTCACTTTGCTGCTCCTGGTCTTATGACATTGATTTCATGGCTGAGGGATATTCCATCGTACATAAATACCACAGTTTTTTGAACCATTTTTATATTTCCTGGGATATTTAAGGTGTACCCAAGTTAAGGTTCTTGTAAACAGTGCAGCCCTAAATTTGGGGGTGGCTCTGTCTTATTGATTTTCAGTTTTCCCAAGGTATATTCCCTAGACTGGATGGGCCCTTGGCACTGTAGCTCTGTTGTTTAATTGTTTTAGGGAACACAATGCATTCCTCTAGTGAGGCAGCTCACAATTTACATCCCGCCCATCAGCATAACAAGGCTCCCTATTCTCCAGGGCCTGTCTTGCCTTTCTGGTTTTTACACATTTTTTGGATGTCCCTTTTGACCGGTGGGAAGTGATACTTCTTTGTAGTGCAGATTTGCATTGCCCGCTTGCTTGCTTGGCCAAAAAGGGCGTATGCGTTTTCTCCTGAATATATTCAGGAGAAAACGCATACGCCCTTTTTGGCCAAGTGTGTCATTGTCGAAGTTGTGCCCCTCTTCTTGTGCTTTAAAGGCGATTCCAACGTACCTCTTGAAATCTGTTTCCTACTATTCTGACTCGCTTTCAAGTCCGCCTCGTTGCCTTCCCTCAACAGATTTTTGGACGATAGTTGACCTTTATTACTCTGCCAGTTTGTGAATTGCTGTGCCCCTGAGCTCCATTTTTCAACTCGTTTTTTGTGAGCTGTACGCATGTCCAAACTTTTGGTTCAGGACCTATACTGGTTCCCGGTGAGTGGCTGAGACTCTGGTTAATTCCTCTTCCTGCCGGGAAATTAGAGTGACATGTGCCCGTCCAAATGCCTAATAGCTACTCTCTCATTGGTTCTCCCTCTTCCCTTCCATCCTCTGCCAAATTGGCAACATGTGCGAACCAGGAGGTTAAAGGGATTGTCTCTCCAAGTTGGGAGATTGATAGTAAAGCAGTTGGAAAGTCAAACCGGAGCACCAGGAGAGGGACTATTCGTTGAGATTTAGAAACCTTTTGTATTCACAGTGTGTCCATTCTCTAGGTTTCCCGTACATGTTATAGCTGTAGTAATATTCCCTTCAACATGGAGAGTTGGGACCCATGGAATGGGGGCCATGCATTTTTGCTTTAAAGGGTCTGCATTTGCTCACCCAATCTCACCAATCCTCTCAGTCCCAAGTGTCCAGCCTTATGCCACATCCAACTGTCATTGTAGATAGGGTCATTCCAGGATTCATCAGAGACCCTGAAGGAAATGTAAAGAATTTCCCTGTTTTTTGGTTTTGTTTTTGAAATTCCTTTTTATAGTGGGTTTCAGCTGATTCTCGCTGCCATGTTTTTGCCAGTCTAGACACACTTGATTCCCTTACAGAGACATATCAATACATAAGTTTTAAGATTCTTACTAGTCAGATCTATTCCTCTGCAGGAAATATGGTGTTTTGAGTCCCTTTCACTGAGGAAGGTTTAGGTCTTGTCTATTCCACAGTTGGTTTTAGAAATGGTACCTGTGCTTATATCAAACTCTGGTTTTATGCATCACCCCACCTCTCCTTTCCCCTTAAGCAGGCATAAGAGTGTTTTCTAAATGTGAGACTCTGTTCTCTTTCCTAACTCAGTTCATGTGTAGCCATGTTTACTGGATCTTCATAAGTGATATCTTATGATAAGTTTCTTTTTCTGTGTGACTTATTTCACTTAGAATCATCGTACCTGAATCCACTCACTTTGCTGCTCCTGGTCTTATGACATTGATTTCATGGCTGAGGGATATTCCATCGTACATAAATACCACAGATTTTTGAACCATTTTTATATTTCCTCAGATATTTAAGGTGTACCCAAGTTGAGGTTCTTGTAAGCAGTGCAGCCCTAAATTTGGGGGTGACTCTGTCTTATTGATTTTCAGTTTTCCCAAGGTATATTCCCGAGACTGGAAGTGCCCTTGGCTCTGTAGCTCTGTTGTTTACTTGTTTTAGGGAACGCAATGCCCTCCTCCAGTGAGGCAGTTGGCAATTTACATCCCGCCCATCAGCATAACAAGGCTCCTTGTTCTCCAGGGCCTGTCTTGCCTTTCGGGTTTTTACACATTTTGTGGATGTCCCTTTTCACCGGTGGGAAGTGATACTTCTTTGTAGTGCAGATTTGCATTGCCCATTGCTTGCTTGGCCAAAAAGGGCGTATGCGTTTTCTCCTGAATATATTCAGGAGAAAACGCATACGCCCTTTTTGGCCAAGTGTGTCATTGTCGAAGTTGTGCCCCTCTTCTTGTGCTTTAAAGGCCATTCCAACGTACCTCTTGAAATCTGTTTCCTGCTATTCTGCCTCGCTTTCAAGTCCGAGTCGTTGCCTTCCCTCAACAGATTATTGGACGACAGTTGTCCTTTATTACTCTGCCAGTTTGTGAATTGCTGTGCCCCTGAGCTCCATTTTTCAACTCGTTTTTTGTGAGCTGTACGCAAGTCCAAACTTTTGGTTCAGGACCTATACTGGTTCCCGGTGCGTGGCTGAGACTCTGGTTAATTCTTCTTCCTGCCGGGAAATTAGAGTGACATGTGCCCGTCCAAATGGCTAATAGCTACTCTCTCATTGGATCTCCCTCTTCCCTTCCATCCTCTGCCAAATTGGCAACCTGTGCGAACCAGGAGGTTAAAGGGTCTGTCTCTCCAAGTTGGGAGATTGATAGTAAAGCATTTGGAAAGTAAAACCGGAGCACCAGGAGAGGGACTATTCGTTGAGTTTTAGAAACCTTTTGTATTCACAGTGTGTCCATTCTCTAGGTTTCCCGTACATGTTATAGCTGTAATAATATTCCATTCAACATGGAGAGATGGGACCCATGGAATGGGGGCCATGTATTTTTGCTTTAAAGGGTCTGCATTTGCTCACCCAATCTAACCAATCCTCTCAGTCCCTAGTGTCCAGCATTATGCCACATCCAGCTGTCATTGTAGATAGGGTCATTCCAGGATTCATCAGAAACCCTGAAGGAAATGTAAAGAATTTCCCTGTTTTTTGGTTTTGTTTTTGAAATTCCTTTTTATAGTGGGTTTGACCTGATTCTCGCTGCCATGTTTATGCCAGTCTAGACACACTTGATTCCCTTACAGAGACATATCAATACATTGGTTTTAAGATTCTTACTAGTCACATCTATTCTTCTGCGGGAAATATGGGGTTTTGAGTCCCTTTCACTGAGGAAGGTGTAGGTCTTGTCTATTCCACAGTTGGTTTTAGAAATGGTACCTGTGCTTATATCAAACTCTGGTTTTATGCATCACCCCACCTCTCCTTTCCCCTTACGCAGGCATAAGAGTGTTTTCTAAATGTGAGTCTCTGTTCTCTTTCCTAACTCAGTTCATGTGTAGCCATGTTTACAGGATCTTCATAAGTGATATCTTATGATAAGTTTCTTTTTCTGTGTGACTTATTTCACTTAGAATCATGGTACCAGAATTCACTTACTTTGCTGCTCCTGGTCTTATGACATTGATTTCATGGCTGAGGGATATTCCATCGTACATAAATACCACAGTTTTTTGAACCATTTTTATATTTCCTGGGATATTTAAGGTGTACCCAAGTTGAGATTCTTGTAAGCAGAGCAGCCCTAAATTTGGGGGTGGCTCTGTCTTATTGATTTTCAGTTTTCCCAATGTATATTCCCTAGACTGGATGTGCCCTTGGCTCTGTAGCTCTGTTGTTTACTTGTTTTAGGGAACGCAATGCACTCCTCTAGTGAGGCAGCTGGCAATTTACATACCGCCCATCAGCATAACAAGGCTCCCTGTTCTCCAGGGCCTGTCTTGCCTTTCTGGTTTTTACACATTTTGTGGATGTCCCTTTCGACCGGTGGGAAGTGATACTTCTTTGAAGTGCAGATTTGCATTGCCCGCTTGCTTGCTTGGCCAAAAAGGGCGTATGCGTTTTCTCCTGAATATATTCAGGATAAAATGCATACGCCCTTTTTGGCCAAGTGCGTCATTGTCGAAGTTGTGCCCCTCTTCCTGTGCTTTAAAGGCGATTCCAACGTACCTCTTGAAATCTGTTTCCTGCAATTCTGCCTCGCTTTCAAGTCCACCTCTATGCCTTCCCTCAACAGATTTTTGGACGATAGTTTTCCTTTTTTACTCTGCCAATTTGTGAATTGCTGTGGCCCTGAGCTCCATTTTTAACGCGTTTTTTGTGAGCTGTACTCAAGTCCGAAATTTTGGTTCAGTACCTATACTGGTTCCCGGTGGGTGGCTGTGACTCTGGTTAATTCTTCTTCCTGAAGGGAAATTAGAGTGGCATGTGCCCGTCCAAATGCCTAACAGCTACTCTCTCATTGTTTTTCCCTCTTCCCTTCCATCCTCTGCCAAATTGGCAACCTGTGCGAACCAGGAGGTTAAAGGGGTTGTCTCTCAAAATTGGGAGATTGATAGTAAAGCAGTTGGAAAGTCAAACCGGAGCACCAGGAGAGGGACTACTCGTTGAGTTTTAGAAACCTTTTGTATTCACAGTGTGTCCATTCTCTAGGTTTCCCGTACATGTTATAGCTGTAGTAATATTCCCTTCAACATGGAGAGTTGGGACCCATGGAATGGGGGCCATGCATTTTTGCTTTAAAGGGTCTGCATTTGCTCACCCAATCTCACCAATCCTCTCAGTCCCAAGTGTCCAGGCTTATGCCACATCCAGCTGTCATTGTAGACAGGGTATTTCCAGGATTCATCAGAGACCCTGAAGGAAATGTTAAGATTTTCCCTGTTTTTTGGTTTTGTTTTTGAAATTCCTTTTTATAGTGGGTTTGAGGTGATTTTCGCTGCCATGTTTATCCCAGTCTACACACACTTGATTCCCTTACATAGACATATCAATACATAGGTTTTAAGATTCTTACGAGTCAGGTCTATTCCTCTGCGGGAAATATGGGGTTTTGAGTCCCTTTCACTGAGGAAGTTGTAGGTCTTGTCTATTCCACAGTTGGTTTTAGAAATGGTACCTGTGCTTATATCAAAATGTGGTTTTATGCATCACCCCACCTCTCCTTTCCCCTTAAGCAGGCATAAGAGTGTTTTCTAAATGTGAGACTCTCTTCTCTTTCCTAACTCACTTCATGTGTAGCCATGTTTACAGGATCTTCATAAGTGATATCTTATGATAAGTTTCTTTTTCTGTGTGCCTTATTTCACATAGAATCCTCGTACCAAATCCACTAACTTTGATGCTCCTGGTCTTATGACATTGATTTCATGGCTGAGGGATATTCCATCGTACATAAATACCACAGTTTTTTGAACCATTTTTATATTTCCTGGGATATTTAAGGTGTACCCAAGTTGAGGTTCTTGTAAGCAGTGCAACCCTAAATTTGGGGGTGACTCTGTCTTATTGATTTTCAGTTTTCCCAAGGTATATTCCCGAGACTGGAAGTGCCCTTGGGTCTGTAGCTCTGTTGTTTACTTGTTTTAGGGAACGCAATGCACTCCTCCAGTGAGGCAGTTGGCAATTTACATCCCGCCCATCAGCATAACAAGCTCCTTGTTCTCCAGGGCCTGTCTTGCCTTTCCGGTTTTTACACATTTTATGGATGTCCCTTTTGACCGGTGGGAAGTGATACTTCTTTGTAGTGCAGATTTGCATTGCCCGCTTGCTTGCTTGGCCAAAAAGGGCGTATGCGTTTTCTCCTGAATATATTCAGGAGAAAACGCATACGCCCTTTTTGGCCAAGTGTGTCATTGTCGAAGTTGTGCCCCTCTTCTTGAGCTTTAAAGGCGATTCCAACGTACCTCTTGAAATCTGTTTCCTGCTATTCTGCCTCGCTTTCAAGTCCGCCTCGTGGCCTTCCCTCAACAGATTATTGGACGACAGTTGTCATTTATTACTCTGCCAGTTTGTGAATTGCTGTGCCCCTGAGCTCCATTTTTCAACTCGTTTTTTGTGAGCTGTACGCAAGTCCAAACTTTTGGTTCAGGACCTATTCTGGTTCCCGGTGGGTGGCTGTGACTCTGGTTAATTCTTCTTCCTGAAGGGAAATTAGATTGGCATGAGCCCGTCCAAATGCCTAACAGCTACTCTCTCATTGGTTTTCCCTCTTCCCTTCCATCCTCTGCCAAATTGGCAACCTGTGCGAACCAGGAGGTTAAAGGGGCTGTCTCTCCAAGTTGGGAGATTGATAGTAAAGCATTTGGAAAGTAAAACCGGAGCACCAGGAGAGGGACAATTCGTTGAGTTTTAGAAACCTTTTGTATTCACACTGTGTCCATTCTCTAGGTTTCCGTACATGTTAGAGCTGTAGTAATATTGCCTTCAACATGGAGAGTTGGGACCCATGGAATAGGGGCCATGCATTTTTGCTTTAAAGGGTCTGCCTTTCCTCACCCAATCTCACCAATCCTCTCAGTCCCAAGTGTCCAGCCTTATGCCACCTCCAGCTGTCATGGTAGATAGGGTCATTCCAGGTTTCATCAGAGACCCTGAAGGAAATGTAAAGAATTTCCCTGTTTTTTGGTTTTGTTTTTGAAATTCCTTTTTATAGTGGGTTTGAGCTGATTCTCGCTGCCATGTTTATGCCAGTCTAGACACACTTGATTCCCTTACAGAGGCAAATCGATACATAGGTTTTAAGATTCTTACTAGTCAGATCTATTCCTCTGCGTGAAATATGGGGTTTTGAGTCCCTTTCACTGAGGAAGGTGTAGCTCTTGTCTATTCCACAGTTGGTTTTAGAAATGGTACCTGTGCTTATATCAAACTCTGGTTTTATGCATCACCCCACCTCTCCTTTCCCCTTAAGCAGGCATAAGAGTGTTTTCTAAATGTGAGACTCTGTTCTCTTTCCTAACTCAGTTCATGTGTAGCCATGTTTACAGGATCTTCATAAGTGATATCTTATGATATGTTTCTTTTTCTGTGTGCCTTATTTCACTTAGAATCATCGTACCTGAATCCACTGACTTTGCTGTTCCTGGTCTTATGACATTGATTTCATGGCTGAGGGATATTCCATCGTACATAAATACCACAGTTTTTTGTACCATTTTTATATTTCCTGGGATATTTAAGGTATACCCAAGTTGAGGTTCTTGTAAACAGTGCAGCCCTGAATTTGGGGGTGACTCTGTCTTATTGATTTTCAGTTTTCCCAAGGTATATTCCCGAGACTGGAAGTGCCCTTGGCTGTGTAGCTCTGTTGTTTACTTGTTTTAGGGAACGCAATGCACTCCCCCAGTGAGGCAGTTGGCAATTTATATACCGTCCATCAGCATAACAAGGCTCCTTGTTCTCCAGGGCCTGTCTTGCCTTTCCGGTTTTTACACATTTTGTGGATGTCCCTTTTGACCCGTGGGAAGTGATACTTCTTTGTAGTTCAGATTTGCATTGCCCGCTTGCTTGCTTGGCCAAAAAGGGCGTATGCGTTTTCTCCTGAATATATTCAGGGGAAAACGCATACACCCTTTTTGGGCAAGTGCATCATTGTCGAAGTTGTGCCCCTCTTACTGTGCTTTAAAGGCGATTCCAACGTACCTCTTGAAATCTGTTTCCTGCTATTCTGCCTCGCTTTCAAGTCCGCCTCGTTGCCTTCCCTCAAGAGATTTTTGGACGATAGTTGTCCTTTATTACTCTGCCAGATTGTGTATTGCTGTGCCTCTGAGCTCCATTTTTCAACTCGTTTTTTGTGAGCTGTACGCAAGTCCAAACTTTTGGTTCAGGACCTATACTGGTTCCCGGTGGGTGGCTGAGACTCTGGTTAATTCTTCTTCCTGCCGGGAAATTAGAGTGACATGTGCCCGTCCAAATGCCTAAGAGCTACTCTCTCATTGGTTCTCCCTCTTCCCTTCCATCCTCTGCCAAATTGGCTACCTCTGCGAACCAGGAGGTTAAAGGGGTTGTCTCTCCAAGTTGGGAGATTGATAGTAAAGCAGTTGGAAAGTCAAACCGCAGGACCAGGAGAGGGACTACTCGTTGAGTTTTAGAAACCTTTTGTATTCACAGTGTGGCCATTCTCTAGGTTTCCCGTACATGTTATAGCTGTAGTAATATTCCCTTCAACATGGAGAGTTGAGACCCATGGAACGGGGGCCATGCATTTTTGCTTTAAATGGTCTGCATTTGCTCACCCAATCTCACCAATCCTCTCAGTCCCATGTGTCCAGCCTTATGCCACATCCAGCTGTCATTGTAGATAAGGTCATTCCAGGTTTCATCAGGGACCCTGAAGGAAATGTAAAGAATTTCCCTGTTTTTTGGTTTTGTTGTTGAAATTCCATTTTATAGTGGGTTTGAGCTGATTCTCGGTGCCATGTTTATGCCAGTCTAGATACACTTGATTCCCTTACAGAGACATATCAATACATAGGTTTTAAGATTCTTACGAGTCAGATCTATTCCTCTGCGGAAATATGGGGTTTTGAGTACCTTTCACTGAGGAAAGTGTAGGTCTTTTCCATTCCACAGTTGGTTTTAGAAATGGTACCTGTGCTTATATCAAACTCTGGTTTTATGCATCCCCCCACCTCTCCTTTCCCCTTAAGCAGGCATAAGAGTGTTTTCTAAATGTGAGACTCTGTTCTCTTTCCTAACTCAGTTCCTGTGTAGCCATGTTTACAGGATCTTCATAAGTGATATCTTATGATAAGTTTCTGTTTCTGTGTGACTTATTTCACATAGAATCCTCGTACCAAATCCACTAACTTTGATGCTCCTGGTCTTATGACATTGATTTCATGGCTGAGGGATATTCCATCGTACATAAATACCACAGTTTTTTGAACCATTTTTATATTTCCTGGGATATTTAAGGTGTACCCAAGTTGAGGTTCTTGTAAGCAGTGCAACCCTAAATTTGGGGGTGACTCTGTCTTATTGATTTTCAGTTTTCCCAAGGTATATTCCCGAGACTGGAAGTGCCCTTGGGTCTGTAGCTCTGTTGTTTACTTGTTTTAGGGAACGCAATGCACTCCTCCAGTGAGGCAGTTGGCAATTTACATCCCGCCCATCAGCATAACAAGCTCCTTGTTCTCCAGGGCCTGTCTTGCCTTTCCGGTTTTTACACATTTTATGGATGTCCCTTTTGACCGGTGGGAAGTGATACTTCTTTGTAGTGCAGATTTGCATTGCCCGCTTGCTTGCTTGGCCAAAAAGGGCGTATGCGTTTTCTCCTGAATATATTCAGGAGAAAACGCATACGCCCTTTTTGGCCAAGTGTGTCATTGTCGAAGTTGTGCCCCTCTTCTTGAGCTTTAAAGGCGATTCCAACGTACCTCTTGAAATCTGTTTCCTGCTATTCTGCCTCGCTTTCAAGTCCGCCTCGTGGCCTTCCCTCAACAGATTATTGGACGACAGTTGTCATTTATTACTCTGCCAGTTTGTGAATTGCTGTGCCCCTGAGCTCCATTTTTCAACTCGTTTTTTGTGAGCTGTACGCAAGTCCAAACTTTTGGTTCAGGACCTATTCTGGTTCCCGGTGGGTGGCTGTGACTCTGGTTAATTCTTCTTCCTGAAGGGAAATTAGATTGGCATGAGCCCGTCCAAATGCCTAACAGCTACTCTCTCATTGGTTTTCCCTCTTCCCTTCCATCCTCTGCCAAATTGGCAACCTGTGCGAACCAGGAGGTTAAAGGGGCTGTCTCTCCAAGTTGGGAGATTGATAGTAAAGCATTTGGAAAGTAAAACCGGAGCACCAGGAGAGGGACAATTCGTTGAGTTTTAGAAACCTTTTGTATTCACACTGTGTCCATTCTCTAGGTTTCCGTACATGTTAGAGCTGTAGTAATATTGCCTTCAACATGGAGAGTTGGGACCCATGGAATAGGGGCCATGCATTTTTGCTTTAAAGGGTCTGCCTTTCCTCACCCAATCTCACCAATCCTCTCAGTCCCAAGTGTCCAGCCTTATGCCACCTCCAGCTGTCATGGTAGATAGGGTCATTCCAGGTTTCATCAGAGACCCTGAAGGAAATGTAAAGAATTTCCCTGTTTTTTGGTTTTGTTTTTGAAATTCCTTTTTATAGTGGGTTTGAGCTGATTCTCGCTGCCATGTTTATGCCAGTCTAGACACACTTGATTCCCTTACAGAGGCAAATCGATACATAGGTTTTAAGATTCTTACTAGTCAGATCTATTCCTCTGCGTGAAATATGGGGTTTTGAGTCCCTTTCACTGAGGAAGGTGTAGCTCTTGTCTATTCCACAGTTGGTTTTAGAAATGGTACCTGTGCTTATATCAAACTCTGGTTTTATGCATCACCCCACCTCTCCTTTCCCCTTAAGCAGGCATAAGAGTGTTTTCTAAATGTGAGACTCTGTTCTCTTTCCTAACTCAGTTCATGTGTAGCCATGTTTACAGGATCTTCATAAGTGATATCTTATGATATGTTTCTTTTTCTGTGTGCCTTATTTCACTTAGAATCATCGTACCTGAATCCACTGACTTTGCTGTTCCTGGTCTTATGACATTGATTTCATGGCTGAGGGATATTCCATCGTACATAAATACCACAGTTTTTTGTACCATTTTTATATTTCCTGGGATATTTAAGGTATACCCAAGTTGAGGTTCTTGTAAACAGTGCAGCCCTGAATTTGGGGGTGACTCTGTCTTATTGATTTTCAGTTTTCCCAAGGTATATTCCCGAGACTGGAAGTGCCCGTGGCTGTGTAGCTCTGTTGTTTACTTGTTTTAGGGAACGCAATGCACTCCCCCAGTGAGGCAGTTGGCAATTTATATACCGTCCATCAGCATAACAAGGCTCCTTGTTCTCCAGGGCCTGTCTTGCCTTTCCGGTTTTTACACATTTTGTGGATGTCCCTTTTGACCCGTGGGAAGTGATACTTCTTTGTAGTTCAGATTTGCATTGCCCGCTTGCTTGCTTGGCCAAAAAGGGCGTATGCGTTTTCTCCTGAATATATTCAGGGGAAAACGCATACACCCTTTTTGGGCAAGTGCATCATTGTCGAAGTTGTGCCCCTCTTACTGTGCTTTAAAGGCGATTCCAACGTACCTCTTGAAATCTGTTTCCTGCTATTCTGCCTCGCTTTCAAGTCCGCCTCGTTGCCTTCCCTCAAGAGATTTTTGGACGATAGTTGTCCTTTATTACTCTGCCAGATTGTGAATTGCTGTGCCTCTGAGCTCCATTTTTCAACTCGTTTTTTGTGAGCTGTACGCAAGTCCAAACTTTTGGTTCAGGACCTATACTGGTTCCCGGTGGGTGGCTGAGACTCTGGTTAATTCTTCTTCCTGCCGGGAAATTAGAGTGACATGTGCCCGTCCAAATGCCTAAGAGCTACTCTCTCATTGGTTCTCCCTCTTCCCTTCCATCCTCTGCCAAATTGGCTACCTCTGCGAACCAGGAGGTTAAAGGGGTTGTCTCTCCAAGTTGGGAGATTGATAGTAAAGCAGTTGGAAAGTCAAACCGCAGGACCAGGAGAGGGACTACTCGTTGAGTTTTAGAAACCTTTTGTATTCACAGTGTGGCCATTCTCTAGGTTTCCCGTACATGTTATAGCTGTAGTAATATTCCCTTCAACATGGAGAGTTGAGACCCATGGAACGGGGGCCATGCATTTTTGCTTTAAATGGTCTGCATTTGCTCACCCAATCTCACCAATCCTCTCAGTCCCATGTGTCCAGCCTTATGCCACATCCAGCTGTCATTGTAGATAAGGTCATTCCAGGTTTCATCAGGGACCCTGAAGGAAATGTAAAGAATTTCCCTGTTTTTTGGTTTTGTTGTTGAAATTCCATTTTATAGTGGGTTTGAGCTGATTCTCGGTGCCATGTTTATGCCAGTCTAGATACACTTGATTCCCTTACAGAGACATATCAATACATAGGTTTTAAGATTCTTACGAGTCAGATCTATTCCTCTGCGGAAATATGGGGTTTTGAGTACCTTTCACTGAGGAAAGTGTAGGTCTTTTCCATTCCACAGTTGGTTTTAGAAATGGTACCTGTGCTTATATCAAACTCTGGTTTTATGCATCCCCCCACCTCTCCTTTCCCCTTAAGCAGGCATAAGAGTGTTTTCTAAATGTGAGACTCTGTTCTCTTTCCTAACTCAGTTCCTGTGTAGCCATGTTTACAGGATCTTCATAAGTGATATCTTATGATAAGTTTCTGTTTCTGTGTGACTTATTTCACATAGAATCCTCGTACCAAATCCACTAACTTTGATGCTCCTGGTCTTATGACATTGATTTCATGGCTGAGGGATATTCCATCGTACATAAATACCACAGTTTTTTGAACCATTTTTATATTTCCTGGGATATTTAAGGTGTACCCAAGTTGAGGTTCTTGTAAGCAGTGCAACCCTAAATTTGGGGGTGACTCTGTCTTATTGATTTTCAGTTTTCCCAAGGTATATTCCCGAGACTGGAAGTGCCCTTGGGTCTGTAGCTCTGTTGTTTACTTGTTTTAGGGAACGCAATGCACTCCTCCAGTGAGGCAGTTGGCAATTTACATCCCGCCCATCAGCATAACAAGCTCCTTGTTCTCCAGGGCCTGTCTTGCCTTTCCGGTTTTTACACATTTTATGGATGTCCCTTTTGACCGGTGGGAAGTGATACTTCTTTGTAGTGCAGATTTGCATTGCCCGCTTGCTTGCTTGGCCAAAAAGGGCGTATGCGTTTTCTCCTGAATATATTCAGGAGAAAACGCATACGCCCTTTTTGGCCAAGTGTGTCATTGTCGAAGTTGTGCCCCTCTTCTTGAGCTTTAAAGGCGATTCCAACGTACCTCTTGAAATCTGTTTCCTGCTATTCTGCCTCGCTTTCAAGTCCGCCTCGTGGCCTTCCCTCAACAGATTATTGGACGACAGTTGTCATTTATTACTCTGCCAGTTTGTGAATTGCTGTGCCCCTGAGCTCCATTTTTCAACTCGTTTTTTGTGAGCTGTACGCAAGTCCAAACTTTTGGTTCAGGACCTATTCTGGTTCCCGGTGGGTGGCTGTGACTCTGGTTAATTCTTCTTCCTGAAGGGAAATTAGATTGGCATGAGCCCGTCCAAATGCCTAACAGCTACTCTCTCATTGGTTTTCCCTCTTCCCTTCCATCCTCTGCCAAATTGGCAACCTGTGCGAACCAGGAGGTTAAAGGGGCTGTCTCTCCAAGTTGGGAGATTGATAGTAAAGCATTTGGAAAGTAAAACCGGAGCACCAGGAGAGGGACAATTCGTTGAGTTTTAGAAACCTTTTGTATTCACACTGTGTCCATTCTCTAGGTTTCCGTACATGTTAGAGCTGTAGTAATATTGCCTTCAACATGGAGAGTTGGGACCCATGGAATAGGGGCCATGCATTTTTGCTTTAAAGGGTCTGCCTTTCCTCACCCAATCTCACCAATCCTCTCAGTCCCAAGTGTCCAGCCTTATGCCACCTCCAGCTGTCATGGTAGATAGGGTCATTCCAGGTTTCATCAGAGACCCTGAAGGAAATGTAAAGAATTTCCCTGTTTTTTGGTTTTGTTTTTGAAATTCCTTTTTATAGTGGGTTTGAGCTGATTCTCGCTGCCATGTTTATGCCAGTCTAGACACACTTGATTCCCTTACAGAGGCAAATCGATACATAGGTTTTAAGATTCTTACTAGTCAGATCTATTCCTCTGCGTGAAATATGGGGTTTTGAGTCCCTTTCACTGAGGAAGGTGTAGCTCTTGTCTATTCCACAGTTGGTTTTAGAAATGGTACCTGTGCTTATATCAAACTCTGGTTTTATGCATCACCCCACCTCTCCTTTCCCCTTAAGCAGGCATAAGAGTGTTTTCTAAATGTGAGACTCTGTTCTCTTTCCTAACTCAGTTCATGTGTAGCCATGTTTACAGGATCTTCATAAGTGATATCTTATGATATGTTTCTTTTTCTGTGTGCCTTATTTCACTTAGAATCATCGTACCTGAATCCACTGACTTTGCTGTTCCTGGTCTTATGACATTGATTTCATGGCTGAGGGATATTCCATCGTACATAAATACCACAGTTTTTTGTACCATTTTTATATTTCCTGGGATATTTAAGGTATACCCAAGTTGAGGTTCTTGTAAACAGTGCAGCCCTGAATTTGGGGGTGACTCTGTCTTATTGATTTTCAGTTTTCCCAAGGTATATTCCCGAGACTGGAAGTGCCCTTGGCTGTGTAGCTCTGTTGTTTACTTGTTTTAGGGAACGCAATGCACTCCCCCAGTGAGGCAGTTGGCAATTTATATACCGTCCATCAGCATAACAAGGCTCCTTGTTCTCCAGGGCCTGTCTTGCCTTTCCGGTTTTTACACATTTTGTGGATGTCCCTTTTGACCCGTGGGAAGTGATACTTCTTTGTAGTTCAGATTTGCATTGCCCGCTTGCTTGCTTGGCCAAAAAGGGCGTATGCGTTTTCTCCTGAATATATTCAGGGGAAAACGCATACACCCTTTTTGGGCAAGTGCATCATTGTCGAAGTTGTGCCCCTCTTACTGTGCTTTAAAGGCGATTCCAACGTACCTCTTGAAATCTGTTTCCTGCTATTCTGCCTCGCTTTCAAGTCCGCCTCGTTGCCTTCCCTCAAGAGATTTTTGGACGATAGTTGTCCTTTATTACTCTGCCAGATTGTGAATTGCTGTGCCTCTGAGCTCCATTTTTCAACTCGTTTTTTGTGAGCTGTACGCAAGTCCAAACTTTTGGTTCAGGACCTATACTGGTTCCCGGTGGGTGGCTGAGACTCTGGTTAATTCTTCTTCCTGCCGGGAAATTAGAGTGACATGTGCCCGTCCAAATGCCTAAGAGCTACTCTCTCATTGGTTCTCCCTCTTCCCTTCCATCCTCTGCCAAATTGGCTACCTCTGCGAACCAGGAGGTTAAAGGGGTTGTCTCTCCAAGTTGGGAGATTGATAGTAAAGCAGTTGGAAAGTCAAACCGCAGGACCAGGAGAGGGACTACTCGTTGAGTTTTAGAAACCTTTTGTATTCACAGTGTGGCCATTCTCTAGGTTTCCCGTACATGTTATAGCTGTAGTAATATTCCCTTCAACATGGAGAGTTGAGACCCATGGAACGGGGGCCATGCATTTTTGCTTTAAATGGTCTGCATTTGCTCACCCAATCTCACCAATCCTCTCAGTCCCATGTGTCCAGCCTTATGCCACATCCAGCTGTCATTGTAGATAAGGTCATTCCAGGTTTCATCAGGGACCCTGAAGGAAATGTAAAGAATTTCCCTGTTTTTTGGTTTTGTTGTTGAAATTCCATTTTATAGTGGGTTTGAGCTGATTCTCGGTGCCATGTTTATGCCAGTCTAGATACACTTGATTCCCTTACAGAGACATATCAATACATAGGTTTTAAGATTCTTACGAGTCAGATCTATTCCTCTGCGGAAATATGGGGTTTTGAGTACCTTTCACTGAGGAAAGTGTAGGTCTTTTCCATTCCACAGTTGGTTTTAGAAATGGTACCTGTGCTTATATCAAACTCTGGTTTTATGCATCCCCCCACCTCTCCTTTCCCCTTAAGCAGGCATAAGAGTGTTTTCTAAATGTGAGACTCTGTTCTCTTTCCTAACTCAGTTCCTGTGTAGCCATGTTTACAGGATCTTCATAAGTGATATCTTATGATAAGTTTCTGTTTCTGTGTGACTTATTTCACTTAGAATCATCGTACCTGAATCCACTCACTTTGTTGCTACTGGTCTTATGACATTGATTTCATGGCTGAGGGATATTCCATCGTACATAAATTCCACAGTTTTTTGAACCATTTTTATATTTCCTGGGATATTTAAGGTGTACCAAGATGAGGTTCTTGTAAGAAGTGCAGCCCTAAATTTGAGGGTGGCTCTGTCTTATTCATTTTCAGTTTTCCCAATGTATATTCCCTAGACTGGAAGTGCCCTTGGCTCTGTAGCTCTGATGTTTTCTTCTTTTAGGGAACGCAATCCACTCCTCCAGTAAGGCATTTGGCAATTTACAGCCCGCCCATCAGCATAAGAAGGCTCCCTGTTCTCCAGGGCCTGTCTTGCCTTTCTGGTTTTTACACATTTTGTGGATGTCCCCTTTGACCGGTGGGAAGTGACACTCCTTTGTAGTGCAGATTTGCATTGCCCGCTTGCTTGCTTGGCCAAAAAGGGCGTATGCGTTTCCCTCTGAATATATTCAGGAGAAAACGCATACGCCCTTTTTGGCCAAGTGCGTCATTGTCGAAGTTGTGCCCCTCTTCCTGTGCTTTAAAGGCGATTCCAACGTACCTCTTGAAATCTGTTTCCTTCTATTCTGCCTCGCTTTCAAGTCCGCCTCGTTGCCTTCCCTCAACAGATTTTTGGATGACAGTTGTCCTTTATTACTCTGCCAGGTTGTGAATTGCTGTGCCCCTGAGCTCCATTTTTCAACTCGTTTTTTGTGAGCTGTACGCAAGTCCAAAATTTTGGTTCAGGACCTATACTGGTTCCCGGTGGGTGGCTGAGACTCTGGTTAATTCTTCTTCCTGCCGGGAAATTAGAGTGACATGTGCCCGTCCAAATGCCTAAGAGCTACTCTCTCATTGGTTCTCCCTCTTCCCTTCCATCCTCTGCCAAATTGGCTACCTGTGCGAACCAGGAGGTTAAAGGGGTTGTCTCTCCAAGTTGGGAGATTGATAGTAAAGCTGTTGGAAAGTCAAACCGCAGCACCAGGAGAGGGACTACTCGTTGAGTTTTAGAAACCTTTTGTATTCACAGTGTGTCCATTCTCTAGGTTTCCCATACATGTTATAGCTGTAGTAATATTCCCTTCAACATGGAGAGTTGGGACCCATGGAATGGGGGCCATGCATTTTTGCTTTAAATGGTCTGCATTTGCTCACCCAATCTCACCAATCCTCTCAGTCCCAAGTGTCCAGCCTTATGCCACATCCAGCTGTCATTGTAGATAGGGTCATTCCAGGTTTCATCAGAGACCCTGAAGGAAATGTAAAGAATTTCCCTGTTTTTTGGTTTTGTTGTTGAAATTCCTTTTTATAGTGGGTTTGAGCTGATTCTCGCTGCCATGTTTATGACAGTCTAGACACACTTGATTCCCTTACAGAGACATATCAATACCTAGGTTTTAAGATTCTTACTAGTCAGATCTATTCCTCTGCGGGAAATATGGGGTTTTGAGTCCCTTTCACTGAGGAAGGTGTAGGTCTTGTCTATTCCACAGTTGGTTTTAGAAATGGTACCTGTGCTTATATCAAACTCTGGTTTTATGCATCACCCCACCTCTCCTTTCCCCTTAAGCAGGCATAAGAGTGTTTTCTAAATGTGAGACTCTGTTCTCTTTCCTAACTCAGTTCATGTGTAGCCATGTTTACAGGATCTTCATAAGTGATATCTTATGATAAGTTTCTTTTTCTGTGTGACTTATTTCACTTAGAATCATCGTACCAGAATCCACTCACTTTGCTGCTCCTGGTCTTATGACATTGATTTCATGGCTGAGGGATATTCCATCGTACATAAATACCACAGTTTTTTGAACCATTTTTATATTTCCTGGGATATTTAAGGTGTAGCCATGTTGAGGTTCTTGTAAGCAGTGCAGCCCTAAATTTGGGGGTGGCTGTGTCTTATTGATTTTCAGTTTTCCCAAGGTATATTCCCTAGACTGGAAGTGCCCTTGACTCTGTAGCTCTGTTGTTTACTTGTTTTAGGGAACGCAGTGCACACCTCCAGTGAGGCAGTTGGCAATTTACATACCGTCCATCAGCATAACAAGGCTCCTTGTTCTCCAGGGCCTGTCTTGCCTTTCCGGTTTTTACACATTTTGTGGATGTCCCTTTTGACCGGTGGGAAGTGATACTTCTTTGTAGTTCAGATTTGCATTGCCCGCTTGCTTGCTTGGGCAAAAAGTGCGTATGCGTTTTCTCCTGAATATATTCAGGAGAAAACGCATACGCCCTTTTTGTCCCAGTGCGTCATTGTCGAAGTTGTGCCCCTCTTACTGTGCTTTAAAGGCGATTCCAACGTACCTCTTGAAATCTGTTTCCTGCAATTCTGCCTCGCTTTCAAGTCCGCCTCGTTGCCTTCCCTCAACAGATTTTTGGACGATAGTTGTCCTTTATTACTCTGCCAGTTTGTGAATTGCTGTGCCCCTGAGCTCCATTTTTCAACTCGTTTTTTGTGAGCTGTACGCAAGTCCAAAATTTTGGTTCAGGAACTATACTGGTTCCCGGTGGGTGGCTGAGTCTCTGGTTAATTCCTCTTCCTGCGGGAAATTAGAGTGACATGTGCCCGTCCAAATGCCTAATAGCTACTCTCTCATCGGTTCTCCCTCTTCCCTTCTATCCTCTGCCAAATTGGCAACCTGTGCGAACCAGGAGGTTAAAGGGGATGTCTGTCCAAGTTGGGAGATTGATAGGAAAGCAGTTGGAAAGTCAAACCGGAGCACCAGGAGAGGGACTACTCGTTGAGTTTTAGAAACCTTTTGTATTCACAGTGTGTCCATTCTCTAGGTTTCCCGTACATGTTATAGCTGTAGTAATATTCCCTTCAACCTGGAGAGTTGGGACCCATGCATTTTTGCTTTAAAGGGTCTGCATTTGCTCACCCAATCTCATCAATCCTCTCAGTCCCAAGTGTCCAGCCTTATGCCACATCCAGCTGTCATTGTAGACAGGGTTTTTCCAGGTTTCATCAGAGACCCTGAAGGAAATGTAAAGAATTTCCCACTTTTTTGGTTTTGTTTTTGAAATTCCTTTTTATAGTGGGTTTGAACAGATTCTCTCTGCCGTGTTTATGCCAGTCTAGACACACTTGATTCCCTTACAGAGACATATCAATACATAGGTTTTAAGATTCTTACTAGTCAGATCTATTCCTCTGCGGGAAATATGGGGTTTTGAGTCCCTTTCACTGAGGAAGGTGTATGTCTTGTCTATTCCACAGTTGGTTTTGGAAATGGTACCTGTGCTTATATCAAACTCTGGTTTTATGCATCACCCCACCTCTCCTTTCCCCTTAAGCAGGCATAAGAGTGTTTTCTAAATGTGAGACTCTGGTCTCTTTCCTAACTCAGTTCATGTGTAGCCATGTTTACAGGATCTTCATAAGTGATATGTTATGATAAGTTTCTTTTTCTGTGTGACTTATTTCACTTAGAATCATCGTACCTGAATCCACTCACTTTGCTGCTCCTGGTCTTATGACATTGATTTCATGGCTGAGGGATATTGCATCGGACATAAATACCACAGTTTTTTGAACCATTTTATATTCCCTGGGATATTTAAGGTGTACCCAAGTTGAGGTTCTTGTAAGCAGTGCAACCCTAAATTTTGGAGTGGCTCTGTCTTATTGATTTTCAGTTTTCCCAATGTATATTCCCTAGACTGGAAGTGCCCTTGGCTCTGTAGCTCTGTTGTTTACTTGTTTTAGGGAACGCAATGCACTCCTCCAGTGAGGCAGTTGGCAATTTACATCCCGCCCATCAGCATAAAAAGGCTCCCTGTTCTCCAGGGCCTGTCTTGCCTTTCTGCTTTTTACACATTTTGTGGATGTCCCTTTTGACCGGTGGGAAGTGATACTTCTTTGTAGTGCAGATTTGCATTGCCCGCTTGCTTGTTTGGCCAAAAAGGGCGTATGCATTTTCTCCTGAATATATTCAGGAGAAAACGCATACGCCCTTTTTGGCCAACTGCGTCATTGTCGAATTTGTGCCCCTCTTCCTGTGCTTTAAAGGCGATTCCAACGTACTCTTGAAATCTGGTTCCTGCTATTCTGCCTGGCTTTCAAGTCTGCCTCGTTGCCTTCCCTCAACAGATTTTTGGACGATAGTTGTCCTTTATTACTCTGCCAGTTTGTGAATTGCTGTGGCCCTGAGCTCCATTTTCCAACTCTGTTTTTGTGAGCTGTACGCAAGTCCAAAATTTTGGTTCAGGACCTATACTGGTTCCCGGTGGGTGGCTGAGACTCTGGTTAATTCTTCTTCCTGCCGGGAAATTAGAGTGACATGTGCCCGTCCAAATGCCTAACAGTAACTCTCTCATTGGTTCTCCCTCTTCCCTTCCATCCTCTGCCAAATTGGCAACCTGTGCGAACCAGGAGGTTAAAGGGGCTGTTTCTCCAAGTTGGGAGATTGATAGTAAAGCAGTTGGATAGTCAAACCGGAGCACCAGGAGAGGGACTACTCGTTGAGTTTTAGAAACCTTTTGTATTCACAGTGTGTCCATTCTCTAGGTTTCCTGTACATGTTATAGCTGTAGTAATATTCCCTTCAACCTGGAGAGTTGGGACCCATGGAATGGGGGCCATGCATTTTTGCTTTAAAGGGTCTGCATTTGCTCACCCAATCTCACCAATCTTCTCAGTCCCAAGTGTCCAGCCTTATGCCACATCCAGCTGTCATTGTAGACAGGGTTTTTCCAGGTTTCATCAGAGACCCTGAAGGAAATGTAAAGAATTTCCCTGTTTTTTGGTTTTGTTTTTGAAATTCCTTTTTATAGTGTGTTTGAGCTGATTCTCTCTGCCATGTTTATGCCAGTCTAGACACACTTGATTCCCTTACAGAGACATATCAATACATAGGTTTTAAGATTCTTACTAGTCAGATCTATTTCTCTGCGGGAAATATGGGGTTTTGAGTCCCTTTCACTGAGCAAGGTGTAGGTCTTGTCTATTCCACAGTTGGTTTTGGAAATGGTACCTGTGCTTATATCAAACTCTGGTTTTATGCATCACCCCACCTCTCCTTTCCCCTTAAGCAGGCATAAGGGAGTTTTCTAAATGTCAGACTCTGTTATCTTTCCTAACTCAGTTCATGTGTAGCCATGTTTACAGGATCTTCATAAGTCATATGTTATGATAAGTTTCTTTTTCTGTGTGACTTATTTCACTTAGAATCATCGTACCTGAATCCACTCACTTTGCTGCTCCTGGTCTTATGACATTGATTTCATGGCTGAGGGATATTCCATCGGACATAAATACCACAGTTTTTTGAACCATTTTTATATTTCCTGGGATACTTAAGGTGTACCAAAGTTGAGGTTCTTGTAAGCAGTGCAGCCCTAAATTTGGGGGTGGCTCTGTCTTCTTGATTTTCAGTTATCCCAAAGTATATTCCCTAGACTGGAAGTGCCCTTGGCTCTGTAGCTCTGTTGTTTACTTGTTTTAGGGAACGCAATGCACTCCTCCAGTGAGGCAGTTGGAAATTTACATCCCGCCCATCAGCATAACAAGGCTCCCTGTTCTCCAAGGCCTGTCTTGCCTTTCTGGTTTTTACACATTTTGTGGATGTCCCTTTTGACCGGTGGGAAGTGATACTTCTTTGTAGTGCAGATTTGCATTGCCCGCTTGCTTGTTAGGCTAAAAAGTGCGTATGCGTTTTCTCCTGAATATATTCAGGAGAAAAACGCATACGCCCTGTTTGGCCAAGTGCGTCATTGTCGAAGTTGTGCCCCTCTTCCTGTGCTTTAAAGGCGATTCCAACGTACCTCTTGAAATCTCGTTCCTGCTATTCTGCCTGGCTTTCAAGTGTGCCTCGTTGCCTTCCCTCAACAGATTTTTGGACGATAGTTGTCCTTTATTACTCTGCCAGTTTGTGAATTGCTGTGGCCCTGAGCTCCATTTTCCAACTCGTTTTTTGTGAGCTGTACGCAAGTCCAAAATTTTGGTTCTGGACCTATACTGGTTCCCGTTGGGTGGCTGAGACTCTGGTTAATTCTTCTTCCTGCCGTGAAATTAGCGTGACATGTGCCCGTCCAAATGCCTAACAGCTACTCTCTCATTGGTTCTCCTTCTTCCCTTCCATCCTCTGCCAAATTGGCAACCTGTGCGAACCAGGAGGTTAAAGGGGCTGTCTCTCCAAGTTGGGAGATTGGTAGTAAAGCAGTTGGAAAGTCAAACCGGAGCACCAGGAGAGGGACTACTCGTTGAGTTTTAGAAACCTTTTGTATTCACAGTGTGTCCATTCTCTAGGTTTCCCGTACATGTTATAGCTGTAGTAATATTCCCTTCAACCTGGAGAGTTGGGACCCATGGAATGGGGGCCATGCATTTTTGCTTTAAAGGGTCTGCATTTGCTCACCCAATCTCACCAATCCACTCAGTCCCAAGTGTCCAGCCTTATGCCACATCCAGCTGTCATTGTAGACAGGGTGTTTCCAGGTTTCATCAGAGACCCTGAAGGAAATGTAAAGAATTTCCCTGTTTTTTGGTTTTGATTTTGAAATTCCTTTTTAGAGTGGGTTTGAGCTGATTCTCTCTGCCATGTTTATGCCAGTCTAGACACACTTGATTCCCTTACAGAGACATATCAATACATAGGTTTTAAGATTCTTACTAGTCAGATCTATTCCTCTGCGGGAAATATGGGGTTTTGAGTCCCTTTCACTGTGGAAGGTGTAGTTCTTGTCTATTCCACAGTTGGTTTTGGAAATGGTACCTGTGCTTATATCAAACTCTGCTTTTATGCATCACCCCACCTCTCCTTTCCCCTTAAGCAGGCATAAGGGTGTTTTCTAAATGTCAGACTCTGTTATCTTTCCTAACTCAGTTCATGTGTAGCCATGTTTACAGGATCTTCATAAGTCATATGTTATGATAAGTTTCTTTTTCTGTGTGACTTATTTCACTTAGAATCATCGTACCTGAATACACTCACTTTGCTGCTCCTGGTCTTATGACATTGATTTCATGGCTGAGAGATATTCCATCGGACATAAATACCACAGTTTTTTGAACCATTTTTATATTTCCTGGGATACTTAAGGTGTACCCAAGTTGAGGTTCTTGTAAGCAGTGCAGCCCTAAATTTGGGGGTGGCTCTGACTTCTTGATTTTCAGTTTTCCCAATGTATATTCCCTAGACTGGAAGTGCCCTTGGCTCTGTAGCTCTGTTGTTTACTTGTTTTACGGAACGCAATGCACTCCTCCAGTGAGGCAGTTGGCAATTTACATCCCGCCCATCAGCATAACAAGGCTCCCTGTTCTCCAGGGCCTGTCTTGCCTTTCTGGTTTTTACACATTTTGTGGATGTCCCTTTTGACCGCTGGGAAGTGATACTTCTTTGTAGTGCAGATTTGCATTGCCCGCTTGCTTGTTTGGCCAAAAAGGGCGTATGCGTTTTCTCCTGAATATATTCAGGAGAAAAACGCATACGCCCTTTTTGGCCAAGTGCGTCATTGTCGAAGTTGTGCCCCTCTTCCTGTGCTTTAAAGGCGATTCCAACGTACCTCTTGAAATCTGGTTCCTGCTATTCTGCCTGGCTTTCAAGTCTGCCTCGTTGCCTTCCCTCAACAGATTTTTGGACGATAGTTGTCCTTTATTACTCTGCCAGTTTGTGAATTGCTGTGGCCCTGAGCTCCATTTTCCAACTCGTTTTTTGTGAGCTGTACGCAAGTCCAAAATTTTGGTTCTGGACCTATACTGGTTCCCGGTGTGTGGCTGAGATTCTGGTTAATTCTTCTTCCTGCCGTGAAATTAGCGTGACATGTGCCCGTCCAAATGCCTAACAGCTACTCTCTCATTGGTTCTCCCTCTTCCCTTCCATCCTCTGCCAAATTGGCAACCTGTGCGAACCAGGAGGTTAAAGGGATTGTCTCTCCAAGTTGGGAGATTGATAGTAAAGCAGTTGGAAAGTCAAACCGGAGCACCAGGAGAGGGACTACTCGTTGAGTTTTAGAAACCTTTTGTATTCACAGTGTGTCCATTCTCTAGGTTTCCTGTACATGTTATAGCTGTAGTAATATTCCCTTCAACCTGGAGAGTTGGGACCCATGGAATGGGGGCGATGCATTTTTGCTTTAAAGGGTCTGCATTTGCTCACCCAATCTCACCAATCCTCTCAGTCCCAAGTGTCCAGCCTTATGCCACATCCAGCTGTCATTGTAGACAGGGTTTTTCCAGGTTTCATCAGAGACCCTGAAGGAAATGTAAAGAATTTCCCTGTTTCTTGGTTTTGTTTTTGAAATTCCTTTTTATAGTGGGTTTGAGCTGATTCTCTCTGCCATGTTTATGCCAGTCTAGACACACTTGATTCCCTTACAGAGACATATCAATACATAGGATTTAAGATTCTTACTAGTCAGATCTTTTCCTCTGCGGGAAATATGGGGTTTTGAGTCCCTTTCACTGAGGAAGGTGTAGGTCTTGCCTATTCCACAGTTGGTTTTGGAAATGGTACCTGTGCTTATATCAAAGTCTGGTTTTATGCATCACCCCACCTCTCCTTTCCCCTTAAGCAGGCATAAGAGTGTTTTCTAAATGTGAGACTCTGTTCTCTTTCCTAACTCAGTTCATGTGTAGCCATGTTTACAGGATCTTCATAAGTCATATCTTATGATAAGTTTCTTTTTCTGTGTGACTTATTTCACTTAGAATCATCGTACCTGAATCCACTCACTTTGCTGCTCCTGGTCTTATGACATTGATTTCATGGCTGAGGGATATTCCATCGGACATAAATACCACAGTTTTTTGAACCATTTTTATATTTCCTGTGATACTTAAGGTGTACCCAAGTTGAGGTTCTTGTAAGCAGTGCAGCCCTAAATTTGGGGCTGGCTCTGTGTTATTGATTTTCAGTTTTCTCAATGTATATTCCCTAGACTGGAAGTGCCCTTGGCTCTGTAGCTCTGTTGTTTACTTGTTTTAGGGAACGCAATGCACTCCTCCACTGAGGCAGTTGGCCATTTACATCCCGCCCATCAGCATAACAAGGCTCCCTGTTCTCCAGGGCCTGTCTTGCCGTTCTGGTTTTTACACATTTTGTGGATGTCCCTTTTGACCGGTGGGAAGTGATACTTCTTTGTAGTGCAGATTTGCATTGCCCGCTTGCTTGTTTGGCCAAAAAGGGCGTATGCGTTTTCTCCTGAATATATTCAGGAGAAAACGCATACGCCCTTTTTGGACAACTGCGTCATTGTCGAAGTTGGGTCCCTCTTCCTGTGCTTTCAAGGCGATTCCAACATACCTCTTGAAATCTGTTTCCTGCTATTCTGCCTTGCTTTCAAGTCTGCCTCGTTGCCTTACCTCAACAGATTTTTGGACGATAGTTGTCCTTTATTACTCTGCCATTTTGTGAATTGCTGTGGCCCTGAGCTTCATTTTCCAACTCGTTTTTTGTGAGCTGTACGCAAGTCCAAAATTTTGGTTTAGGAACTATACTGGTTCCCGGTGGGTGGCTGAGACTCTGGTTAATTCTTCTTCCTGCCGGGAAATTAGAGTGACATGTGCCCGTCCAAATGCCTAACATCAACTCTCTCATTGGTTGTCCCTCTTCGCTTCCATCCTCTGCCAAATTGGCAACCTGTGCGAACCAGGAGGTTAAAGGGGCTGTCTCTCCAAGTTGGGAGATTGATAGTAAAGCAGTTGGAAAGTCAAACCGGAGCACCAGGAGAGGGACTACTCGTTGAGTTTTATAAACCTTTTGTATTCACAGTGTGTCCATTCTCTAGGTTTCCCGTACATGTTATCGCTGTAGTAATATTCCCTTCAACCTGGAGAGTTGGGACCCATGCATTTTTGCTTTAAAGGGTCTGCATTTGCTCACCCAATCTCACCAATCCTCTCAGTCCCAAGTGTCCAGCCTTATGCCACATCCAGCTGTCATTGTAGATAGGGTCATTCCAGGTTTCATCAGAGACCCTGAAGGAAATGTAAAGAATTTCCCTGTTTTTTGGTTTTGTTTTTGAAATTCCTTTTTATAGTGGGTTTGAGCTGATTCTCTCTGCCATGTTTATGCCAGTCTAGACACACTTGATTCCCTTACAGAGACATATCAATACATAGGTTTTAAGATTCTTACTAGTCAGATCTATTCCTCTGCGGGAAATATGGGGTTTTGAGTCCCTTTCACTGAGCAAGGTGGAGGTCTTGTCTATTCCACAGTTGGTTTTGGAAATGGTACCTGTGCTTATATCAAACTCTGGTTTTATGCATCACCCCACCTCTCCTTTCCCCTTAAGCAGGCATAAGAGTGTTTTCTAAATGTGAGACTCTGGTCTCTTTCCTAACTCAGTTCATGTGTAGCCATGTTTACAGGATCTTCATAAGTCATATCTTATGATAAGTTTCTTTTTCTGTGTGAATTATTTCACTTAGAATCATCGTACCTGAATCCACTCACTTTGCTGCTCCTGGTCTTATGACATTGATTTCATGGCTGAGGGATATTCCATCGGACATAAATACCACAGTTTTTTGAACCATTTTTATATTTCCTGGGATATTTAAGGTGTACCGAAGTTGAGGTTCTTGTAAGCAGTGCAGCCCTATATTTGGGGGTGGCTCTGTCTTATTGATTTTCAGTTTTCCCAAGGTATATTCCCTAGACTGGAAGTGCCCTTGGCTCTGTAGCTCTGTTGTTTACTTGTTTTAGGGAACGCAATGCACTCCTCCAGTGAGGCAGTTGGCAATTTACATCCCGCCCATCAGCAAAACAAGGCTCCCTGTACTCCAGGGCCTGTCTTGCCTTTCTGGTTTTTACACATTGTGTGGATGTCCCTTTTGACCGGTGGGAAGTGATACTTCTTTGTAGTGCAGATTTGCATTGCCCGCTTGCTTGTTTGGCCAAAAAGGGCGTATGCGTTTTCTCCTGAATATATTCAGGAGAAAACGCATACGCCCTTTTTGGCCAACTGCGTCACTGTCGAAGTTGTGCCCCTCTTCCTGTGCTTTAAAGGCGATTCCAACGTACCTCTTGAAATCTGTTTCCTGCTATTCTGCCTGGCTTTCAAGTCTGCCTCGTTGCCTACCCTCAACAGATTTTTGGACGATAGTTGTCCTTTATTACTCTGCCAGTTTGTGAATTGCTGTGGCCCTGAGCTCCATTTTCCAACTCGTTTTTTGTGAGCTGTACGCAAGTCCAAAATTTTGGTTCAGGACCTATACTGGTTCCCGGTGGGTGGCTGAGACTCTGGTTAATTCTTCTTCCTGCCGGGAAATTAGAGTGACATGTGCCCGTCCAAATGCCTAACATCAACTCTCTCATTGGTTCTCCCTCTTCCCTTCCATCCTCTGCCAATTTGGCAACCTGTGCGAACCAGGAGGTTAAAGGGGCTGTCTCTCCAAGTTGGGAGATTGATAGTAAAGCAGTTGGAAAGTCAAACCGGAGCACCAGGAGAGGGACTACTCGTTGAGTTTTAGAAACCTTTTGTATTCACAGTGTGTCCATTCTCTAGGTTTCCCGTACATGTTATAGCTGTAGTAATATTCCCTTCAACCTGGAGAGTTGGGACACATGCATTTTTGCTTTAAAGGGTCTGCATTTGCTCACCCAATCTCACCAATCCTCTCAGTCCCAAGTGTCCAGCCTTATGCCACATCCAGCTGTCATTGTAGATAGGGTCATTCCAGGTTTCATCAGAGACCCTGAAGGAAATGTAAAGAATTTCCCTGTTTTTTGGTTTTATTTTTGAAATTCCTTTTTATAGTGGGTTTGAGCTGATTCTCTCTGCCATGTTTATGCCAGTCTAGACACACTTGATTCCCTTACAGAGACATATCAATACATAGGTTTTAAGATTCTTACTAGTCAGATCTATTCCTCTGCGGGAAATATGGGGTTTTGAGTCCCTTTCACTGAGCAAGGTGGAGGTCTTGTCTATTCCACAGTTGGTTTTGGAAATGGTACCTGTGCTTATATCAAACTCTGGTTTTATGCATCACCCCACCACTCCTTTCCCCTTAAGCAGGCATAAGAGTGTTTTCTAAATGTGAGACTCTGTTCTCTTTCCTAACTCAGTTCATGTATAGCCATGTTTACAGGATCTTCATAAGTCATATCTTATGATAAGTTTCTTTTTCTGTGTGACTTATTTCACTTAGAATCATCGTACCTGAATCCACTCACTTTGCTGCTCCTGGTCTTATGACATTGATTTCATGGCTGAGGGATATTCCATCGGACATAAATACCACAGTTTTTTGAACCATTTTTATATTTCCTGGGATATTTAAGGTGTACCGAAGTTGAGGTTCTTGTAAGCAGTGCAGCCCTATATTTGGGGGTGGCTCTGTCTTATTGATTTTCAGTTTTCCCAAGGTATATTCCCTAGACTGGAAGTGCCCTTGGCTCTGTAGCTCTGTTGTTTACTTGTTTTAGGGAACGCAATGCACTCCTCCAGTGAGGCAGTTGGCAATTTACATCCCGCCCATCAGCAAAACAAGGCTCCCTGTACTCCAGGGCCTGTCTTGCCTTTCTGGTTTTTACACATTTTGTGGATGTCCCTTTTGACCGGTGGGAAGTGATACTTCTTTGTAGTGCAGATTTGCATTGCCGGCTTGCTTGTTTGGCCAAAAAGGGCGTATGCGTTTTCTCCTGAATATATTCAGGAGAAAACACATAGGCCCTTTTTGGCCAAGTGCGTCATTGTCGAAGTTGTGACCCTCTTCCTGTGCTTTAAAGGTGATTCCAACGTACCTCTTGAAACCTGTTTCCTGCTCTTCTGCCTCGCTTTCAAGTCCGCCTCGTTGCCTTCCCTCAACAGATTTTTGGACGATAGTTGTCCTTTATTAATCTGCCAGTTTGTGAATTGCTGTGCCCCTGAGCTCCATTTTTCAACTCGTTTTTTTTGAGATGTACGCAAGTCCAAAATTATGGTTCAGGACCTATACTGGTTCCTGGTGGGTGGCTGAGACTCTGGTTATTTCTTCTTCCTGCCGGGAAATTAGAGTGACATGTGCCCGTCCAAATGCCTAACAGCTACTCTCTCATTGGTTCTCCCTCTTCCCTTCCATCCTCTGCCAAATTGGCAACCTGTGCGAACCAGGAGGTTAAAGGGGTTGTCTCTCCAAGTTGGGAGATTGATAGTAAAGCAGTTGGAAAGTCAAACGGGAGCATCAGGAGAGGGACTACTCGTTGAGTTTTAGAAACCTTTTGTATACACAGTGTGTCCATTCTCTAGGTTTGCCGTACATGTTATAGCTGTAGTAATATTCCCTACAACATGGAGAGTTGGAACCCATGGAATGGGGGCCATGCATTTTTGCTTTAAAGGGTCTGCATTTGCTCACCCAATCTCACCAATCCTCTCAGTCCCAAGTGTCCAGCCTTATGCCACATCCAGCTGTCATTGTAGATAGGGTCATTCCAGGTTTCATCAGAGACTCTGAAGGAAATGTAAAGAATTTCCGTGTTTTTTCGTTTTCTTTTTGAAATTCCTTTTTATAGTGGGTTTGAGCTGATTCTCGCTTCCATGTTTATGCCAGTCTAGACACACTTGATTCCCTTACAGAGACATATCAATACATAGGTTTTAAGATTCTTACTAGTCACATCAATTCCTCTGCGGGATATATGGGGTTTTGAGTCCCTTTCACTGAGGAAAGTGTAGGTCTTGTCTATTCCACAGTTGGTTTTAGAAATGGTACCTGTGCTTATATCAAACTCTGGTTTTATGCATCACCCCACCTCTCCTTTCCCCTTCAGCAGGCATAAGAGTGTTTTCTAAATGTGAGACTCTGTTCTCTTTCCTAACTCAGTTCATGTGTAGCCATTTTTACAGGATCTTCATAAGTGATATCTTATGATAATTTTCTTTTTCTGTGTGACTTATTTCACTTAGAATCATCGTACCTGAATCCACTCACTATGCTGCTCCTGGTCTTATGACATTGATTTCATGGCTGAGGGATATTCCATCGGACATAAATACCACAGTTTTTTGAACCATTTTTATATTTCCTGGGATATTTAAGGGGTACCCAAGTTGAGGTTCTTGTAAGCAGTGCAGCCCTAAATTTGGGGGTGGCTCTGTCTTATTGATTTTCAGTTTTCCCAAGGTATATTCCCTAGACTGGATGGGCCCTTGGCACTGTAGCTCTGTTGTTTACTTGTTTTAGGGAACACAATGCATTCCTCTAGTGAGGCAGCTGGCAATTTACATCCCGCCCATCAGCATAACAAGGCTCCCTATTCTCCAGGGCCTGTCTTGCCTTTCTGGTTTTTATACATTTTGTGGATGTCCCTTTTGACCGGTGGGAAGTGATACTTCTTTGTAGTGCAGATTTGCATTGCCCGCTTGCTTGCTTGGCCAAAAAGGGCGTATGCGTTTTCTCCTGAATATATTCAGGAGAAAACGCATACGCCCTTTTTGGCCAAGTGTGTCATTGTCGAAGTTGTGCCCCTCTTCTTGTGCTTTAAAGGCGATTCCAACGTACCTCTTGAAATCTGTTTCCTACTATTCTGACTCGCTTTCAAGTCCGCCTCGTTGCCTTCCCTCAACAGATTTTTGGACGATAGTTGACCTTTATTACTATGCCAGTTTGTGAATTGCTGTGCCCCTGAGCTCCATTTTTCAACTCGTTTTTTGTGAGCTGTACGCAAGTCCAAACTTTTGGTTCAGGACCTATACTGGTTCCCGGTGAGTGGCTGAGACTCTGGTTAATTCCTCTTCCTGCCAGGAAATTAGAGTGACATGTTCCCGTCCAAATGCCTAATAGCTACTCTCTCATTTGTTCTCCCTCTTCCCTTCTATCCTCTGCCAAATTGGCAACCTGTGCGAACCAGGAGGTTAAAGGGGCTGTCTCTCCAAGTTGGGAGATTGATAGTAAAGCATTTGGAAAGTAATACCGGAGCACCAGGAGAGGGACTATTCGTTGAGATTTAGAAACCTTTTGTATTCACAGTGTGTCCATTCTCTAGGTTTCCCGTACATGTTATAGCTGTAGTAATATTCCCTTCAACATGGAGAGTTGGGACCCATGGAATGGGGGCCATGCATTTTTGCTTTAAAGGGTCTGCATTTGCTCACCCAATCTCACCAATCCTCTCAGTCCCAAGTGTCCAGCCTTATGCCACATCCAACTGTCATTGTACATAGGGTCATTCCAGGATTCATCAGAGACCCTGAAGGAAATGTAAAGAATTTCCCTGTTTTTTGGTTTTGTTTTTGAAATTCCTTTTTATAGTGGGTTTCAGCTGATTCTCGCTGCCATGATTTTGCCAGTCTAGACACACTTGATTCCCTTACAGAGACATATCAATACATAAGTTTTAAGATTCTTATAGTCAGATCTATTCCTCTGCAGGAAATATGGGGTTTTGAGTCCCTTTCACTGAGGAAGGTGTAGGTCTTGTCTATTCCACAGTTGATTTTAGAAATGGTACCTGTGCTTATATCAAACTCTGGTTTTATGCATCACACCACCTCTCCTTTCCCCTTAAGCAGGCATAAGAGTGTTTTCTAAATGTGAGACTCTGTTCTCTTTCCTAACTCAGTTCATGTGTAGCCATGTTTACAGGATCTTCATAAGTGATATCTTATGATAAGTTTCTTTTTCTGTGTGACTTATTTCACTTAGAATCATCGTACCTGAATCCACTCACTTTGCTGCTCCTGGTCTTATGACATTGATTTCATGGCTGAGGGATATTCCATCGTACATAAATACCACAGATTTTTGAACCATTTTTATATTTCCTCAGATATTTAAGGTGTACCCAAGTTGAGGTTCTTGTAAGCAGTGCAGCCCTAAATTTGGGGGTGACTCTGTCTTATTGATTTTCAGTTTTCCCAAGGTATATTCCCGAGACTGGAAGTGCCCTTGGCTCTGTAGCTCTGTTGTTTACTTGTTTTAGGGAACGCAATGCCCTCCTCCAGTGAGGGAGTTGGCTATTTACATCCCGCCCATTAGCATAACAAGGCTCCTTGTTCTCCAGGGCCTGTCTTGCCTTTCTGGTTTTTACACATTTTGTGGATGTCCCTTTCGACCGGTGGGAAGTGATACTTCTTTGAAGTGCAGATTTGCATTGCCCGCTTGCTTGCTTGGCCAAAAAGGGCGTATGCGTTTTCTCCTGAATATATTCAGGAGAAAACGCATACGCCCTTTTTGGCCAAGTGCGTCATTGTCGAAGTTGTGCCCCTCTTCCTGTGCTTTAAAGGCGATTCCAACGTACCTCTTGAAATCTGTTTCCTGCAATTCTGCCTCGCTTTCAAGTCCGCCTCTATGCCTTCCCTCAACAGATTTTTGGACGATAGTTTTCCTTTTTTACTCTGCCAATTTGTGAATTGCTCTGGCCCTGAGCTCCATTTTTAACGCGTTTTTTGTGAGCTGTACTCAAGTCCAAAATTTTGGTTCAGGACCTATACTGGTTCCCGGTGGGTGGCTGTGACTCTGGTTAATTCTTCTTCCTGAAGGGAAATTAGTGTGGCATGTGCCCGTCCAAATGCCTAACAGCTACTCTCTCATTGGTTTTCCCTCTTCCCTTCCATCCTCTGCCAAATTGGCAACCTGTGCGAACCAGGAGGTTAAAGGGCTTGTGTCTCAAAATTGGGAGATTGATAGTAAAGCAGTTGGAAAGTCAAACCGGAGCACCAGGAGAGGGACTACTCGTTGAGTTTTAGAAACCTTTTGTATTCACATTGTGTCCATTCTCTAGGTTTCCCGTACATGTTATAGCTGTAGTAATATTCCCTTCAACATGGAGAGTAGGGACCCATGGAATGGGGTCCATGCATTTTTGCTTTAAAGGGTCTGCATTTGCTCACCCAATCTCACCAATCCTCTCAGTCCCAAGTGTCCAGCCTTATGCCACATCCAGCTGTCATTTTAGATAGGGTCATTCCAGGATTCATCAGAGACCCTGAAGGAAATGTAAAGAATTTCCCTTTTTTTTGGTTTTGTTTTTGAAATTCCTTTTTATAGTGGGTTTGAGCTTATTCTCGCTGCCATGTTTATGCCAGTCTAGACACACTTGATTCCCTTACAGAGACATATCAATATATAGGTTTAAAGATTCTTACTAGTCAGATCTATTCCTCTGCATGAAATATGGGCTTTTGAGTCCCTTTCACTGAAGAAGGTGTAGGTCTTGTCTATTCCACAGTTGGTTTTAGAAATGGTACCTGTGCTTATATCAAACTCTGGTTTTATGCATCACCCCACCTCTCCTTTCCCCTTAAGCAGGCATAAGAGTGTTTTCTAAATGTGAGATTCTGTTCTCTTTCCTAACTCAGTTCATGTGTAGCCAAGTTTACAGGATCTTCATAAGTGATATCTTATGATAAATTTCTTTTTCTGTGTGACTTATTTCACTTAGAATCATCGTACCTGAATCCACTCACTTTGCTGCTCCTGGTCTTATGACATTGATTTCATGGCTGAGGGATATTCCATCGTACATAAATACCACAGGTTTTTGAACCGTTTTTATATTTCCTGGGATACTTAAGGTGTACCCAAGTTGAGGTTCTTGTAAGCAGTGAACCCCTAAATTTTGGGGTGGCTCTGTCTTATTGATTTTCAATTTTCCCAAGGTATATTCCCTAGACTGGAAGTGCCCTTGGCTCTGTAGCTCTGTTGTTTACTTGTTTTAGGGAACGCAATGCACTCCTCCAGTGAGGCAGTTGGCAATTTACATCCCGCCCATCAGCATAACAAGGCTCCCTGTTCTCCAGCGCCTGATTTGCCTTTCTGGTTTTTAAATATTTTGTGGATGTCCCTTTTGACCGGTGGGAAGTGATACTTCTTTGTAGTGCAGATTGGCATTGCCCGCTTGCTTGCTTGGCCAAAAAGGGCGTATGCGTTTTTTCCTGAGTATATTGAGGAGAAATTGCATACGCCCATTTTGGCCAAGTGCTTCATTGTCGAAGTTGTGCCCCTCTTCCTGTGCTTTAAAGGCGATTCCAACGTACCTCTTGAAATCTGTTTCCTGCTATTCTGCCTTGCTTTCAAGTCCGCCTCGTTGCCTTCCCTCAACAGATTTTTGGATGATAGTTGTCCATTATTACTCTGCCAGTTTGTGAATTGCTGTGCCCCTGAGCTCCATTTTTCAACTCGGTTTTTGTGAGCTGTACGCAAGTTCAAAATTTTGGTTCAGGACCTATACTGGTTCCCGGTGGGTGGCTGAGACTCTGGTTAATTCTTCTTCCTGACGGGATATTAGTTTGTCATGTGCCCGTCCAAATGCCTAACAGCTACTCTCTCATTGGTTCTCCCTCTTCCCTTCCATCCTCTACCAAATTGGCAACCTGTGCGAACCAGGAGGTTAAAGGGGCTGTCTCTCCAACTTGGGAGATTGATAGTAAAGCAGTTGGAAAGTCAAACCGGAGCACCAGGAGAGGGACTACTCGTTGAGTTTTAGAAACCTTTTGTATTCACAGTGTGTCCATTCTCTAGGTTTCCCGTACATGTTATAGCTGTAGTAATATTCCCTTCAACATGGAGAGTTGGGACACATGGAATGGGGGCCATGCATTTTTGCTTTAAAGGGTCTGCATTTGCTCACCCAATCTCACCAATCCTCTCAGTCCCAAGTGTCCTGCCTTATGCCACATTCAGCAGTCATTGTACATAGGGTCATTCCAGGTTTCATCAGAGACCCTGAAAGAAATGTAAAGAATTTCCCTGTTTTTTGGTTTTGTTTTTGAAATTCCTTTTTATAGTGGGTTTGAGCTGATTCTCGCTTCCATGTTTATGCCAGTCTAGACACACTTGATTCCCTTACAGAGACATATCAATACATAGGTTTTAAGATTCTTACTAGTCAGATCTATTCCTCTGCAGGAAATATGGTGTTTTGAGTCCCTTTCACTGAGGAAGGTTTAGGTCTTGTCTATTCCACAGTTGGTTTTAGAAATGGTACCTGTGCTTATATCAAACTCTGGTTTTATGCATCACCCCACCTCTCCTTTCCCCTTAAGCAGGCATAAGAGTGTTTTCTAAATGTGAGACTCTGTTCTCTTTCCTAACTCAGTTCATGTGTAGCCATGTTTACAGGATCTTCATAAGTGATATCTTATGATAAGTGTCTTTTTCTGTGTGACTTATTTCACTTAGAATCATCGTACCTGAATCCACTCACTTTGCTGCTCCTGGTCTTATGACATTGATTTCATGGCTGAAGGATATTCCATCGTACATAAATACCACAGATTTTTGAACCATTTTTATATTTCCTCAGATATTTAAGGTGTACCCAAGTTGAGGTTCTTGTAAACAGTGCAGCCCTAAATTTGGGGGTGACTCTGTCTTATTGATTTTCAGTTTTCCCAAGGTATATTCCCGAGAGTGGAAGTGCCCTTGGCTCTGTAGCTCTGTTGTTTACTTGTTTTTGGGAACGCAATGCCCTCCTCCAGTGAGGCAGTTGGCAATTTACATCCCGCCCATCAGCATAACAAGGCTCCTTGTTCTCCAGGGCCTGTCTTGCCTTTCCGGTTTTTACACATTTTGTGGATGTCCCTTTTGACCGGTGGGAAGTGATACTTCTTTGTAGTGCAGATTTGCATTGCCCATTGCTTGCTTGGCCAAAAAGGGCGTATGCGTTTTCTCCTGAATATATTCAGGAGAAAACGCATACGCCCTTTTTGGCCAAGTGCGTCATTGTCGAAGTTGTGCCCCTCTTCCTGTGCTTTAAAGGCGATTCCAACGTACCTCTTGAAATCTGTTTCCTGCAATTCTGCCTCGCTTTCAAGTCCGCCTCTATGCCTTCCCTCAACAGATTTTTGGATGACAGTTGTCCTTTATTACTCTGCCGGGTTGTGAATTGCTGTGCCCCTGAGCTCCATTTTTCAACTCGTTTTTTGTGAGCTGTACGCAAGTCCAAAATTTTGGTTCAGGACCTATACTGGTTCCCGGTGGGTGGCTGAGACTCTGGTTAATTCTTCTTCCTGCCGGGAAATTAGAGTGACATGTGCCCGTCCAAATGCCTAAGAGCTACTCTCTCATTGGTTCTCCCTCTTCCCTTCCATCCTCTGCCAAATTGGCTACCTGTGCGAACCAGGAGGTTAAAGGGGTTGTCTCTCCAAGTTGGGAGATTGATAGTAAAGCAGTTGGAAAGTCAAACCGCAGCACCAGGAGAGGGACTACTCGTTGAGTTTTAGAAACCTTTTGTATTCACAGTGTGTCCATTCTCTAGGTTTCCCGTACATGTTATAGCTGTAGTAATATTCCCTTCAACATGGAGAGTTGGGACCCATGGAATGGGGGCCATGCATTTTTGCTTTAAATGGTCTGCATTTGCTCACCCAATCTCACCAATCCTCTCAGTCCCATGTGTCCAGCCTTATGCCACATCCAGCTGTCATTGTAGATAGGGTCATTCCAGGTTTCATCAGAGACCCTGAAGGAAATGTAAAGAATTTCCCTGTTTTTTGGTTTTGTTGTTGAAATTCCTTTTTATAGTGGGTTTGAGCTGATTCTCGCTGCCATGTTTATGACAGTCTAGACACACTTCATTCCCTTACAGAGACATATCAATACATAGGTTTTAAGATTCTTACTAGTCAGATCTATTCCTCTGCGGGAAATGTGGGGTTTTGAGTCCCTTTCACTGAGGAAGGTGTAGGTCTTGTCTATTCCACAGTTGGTTTTAGAAATGGTACCTGTGCTTATATCAAACTCTGGTTTTATGCATCACGCCACCTCTCCTTTCCCCTTAAGCAGGCATAAGAATGTTTTCTAAATGTGAGACTCTGTTCTCTTTCCTAACTCAGTTCATGTGTAGCCATGTTTACAGGATCTTCATAAGTGATATCTTATGATAAGTTTCTTTTTCTGTGTGACTTATTTCACTTAGAATCATCGTACCAGAATCCACTCACTTTGCTGCTCCTGGTCTTATGACATTGATTTCATGGCTGAGGGATATTCCATCGTACATAAATACCACAATTTTTTGAACCATTTTTATATTTCCTGGGATATTTAAGGTGTAGCCATGTTGAGGTTCTTGTAAGCAGTGCAGCCCTAAATTTGGGGGTGGCTCTGTCTTATTGATTTTCAGTTTTCCCAAGGTATATTCCCTAGACTGGAAGTGCCCTTGACTCTGTAGCTCTGTTGTTTACTTGTTTTAGGGAACGCAGTGCACACCTCCAGTGAGGCAGTTGGCAATTTACATACCGTCCATCAGCATAACAAGGCTCCTTGTTCTCCAGGGCGTGTCTTGCCTTTCCGGTTTTTACATATTTTTTGGATGTCCCTTTTGACCGGTGGGAAGTGATACTTCTTTGTAGTTCAGATTTGCATTGCCCGCTTGCTTGCTTGGCCAAAAAGGGCGTATGCGTTTTCTCCTGAATATATTCAGGAGAAAACGCATACGCCCTTTTTGACCCAGTGCGTCATTGTCGAAGTTGTGCCCCTCTTACTGTGCTTTAAAGGCGATTCCAACGTACCTCTTGAAATCTGCTTCCTGCAATTCTGCCTCGCTTTCAAGTCCGCCTCTTTGCCTTCCCTCAACAGATTTTTGGACGATAGTTGTCCTTTATTACTCTGCCAGTTTGTGAATTGCTGTGCCCCTGAGCTCCATTTTTCAACTCGTTTTTTGTGAGCTGTACGCAAGTCCAAAATTTTGGTTCAGGAACTATACTGGTTCCCGGTGGGTGGCTGAGTCTCTGGTTAATTCCTCTTCCTGCGGGAAATTAGAGTGACATGTGCCCGTCCAAATGCCTAATAGGTACTCTCTCATCGGTTCTCCCTCTTCCCTTCTATCCTCTGCCAAATTGGCAACCTGTGCGAACCAGGAAGTTAAAGGGGTTGTCTGTCCAAGTTGGGAGATTGATAGGAAAGCAGTTGGAAAGTCAAACCGGAGCACCAGGAGAGGGACTACTCGTTGAGTTTTAGAAACCTTTTGTATTCACAGTGTGTCCATTCTCTAGGTTTCCCGTACATGTTATAGCTGTAGTAATATTCCCTTCAACATGGAGAGTTGGGACCCATGGAATGGGGGTCATGCATTTTTGCTTTAAAGGGTCTGCATTTGCTCACCCAATCTCACCAATCCTCTCAGTCCCAAGTGTCCAGCCTTATACCACATCAAGCTGTCATTGTAGATAGGGTCATTCCAGGTTTCATCAGAGACCCTGAAGGAAATGTAAAGAATTTCCCTGTTTTTTGGTTTTGTTTTTAATATTCCTTTTTATAGTGGGTTTGAGCTGATTCTCGCTGCCATGTTTATGCCAGTCTAGACACACTTGATTCCCTTACAGAGACATATCAATACATAGGTTTTAAGATTCTTACTACTCAGATCAATTCCTCTGAGGGAAATATGGGGTTTTGAGTCCCTTTCACTGAGGAAGGTGTAGGTCTTGTCTATTCCACAGTTGGTTTTAGAAATGGTACCTGTGCTTATATCAAGCTCTGGTTTTATGCATCACCCCACCTCTCCTTTCCCCTTAAGCAGGCATAAGAGTGTTTTCTAAATGTGAGACCCTGTTCTCTTTCCTAACTCAGTTCATGTGTAGCCATGTTTACAGGATCTTCGTAAGTGATATCTTATGATAAGTTTCTTTTTCTGTGTGACTTATTTCACTTAGAATCATCGTACCAGAATCCACTCACTTTGCTGCTTCTGGTCTTATGACATTGATTTCATGGCTGAGCGATATTCCATCGTACATAAATACCACAGTTTTTTGAACCATTTTTATATTTCCTGGGATATTTAAGGGGTAGCCATGTTGAGGTTCTTGTAAGCAGTGCAGCCCTAAATTTGGGTGTGGCTCTGTCTTATTGATTTTCAGTTTTCCCAAGGTATATTCCCTAGACTGGATGGGCCCTTGGCTCTGTAGCCTTGTTGTTTACTTGTTTTAGGGAACGCAATGCACTCCTCTAGTGAGGCAGCTGGCAATTTACATCCCGCCCATCAGCATAACAAGGCTCCCTATTCTCCAGGGCCTGTCTTGCCTTTCTGGTTTTTACACATTTTGTGGATGTCCCTTTTGACCGGTGGGAAGTGATACTTCTTTGTAGTTCAGATTTGCATTGCCCGCTTGCTTGCTTGGCCAAAAAGGGCGTATGCGTTTTCTCCTGAATATATTCAGGAGAAAACGCATACGCCCTTTTTGGCCAAGTGCATCATTGTCGAAGTTGTGCCCCTCTTCCTGTGCTTTAAAGGCGATTCCAACGTACTTCTTGAAATCTGTTTCCTGCTATTCTGCCCCGCTTTCAAGTCCGCCTCGTTGCCTTCCCTCAACAGATTTTTGGACGATAGTTGTCCTTTATTACTCTGCCAGTTTGTGAATTGCTGTGCCCCTGAGCTCCATTTTTCAACTCGTTTTTTGTGAGCTGTACGCAAGTCCAAAATTTTGGTTCAGGACCTATACTGGTTACCTGTGGGTGGCTGAGACTCTGGTTAATTCTTCTTCCTGCCGGGAAATTAGAGTGACAGGTGCCCGTCCAAATGCCTAACAGCTACTCTCTCATTGGTTCTCCCTCTTTCCTTCCATCCTCTGCCAAATTGGCAACCTGTGCGAACGAGGATGTTAAAGGATTTGTCTCTCAAAGTTGGGACATTGATAGTAAAGAAGTTGGAAAGTCAAACCGGAGCACCAGGAGAGGGACTACTCGTTGAGTTTTAGAAACCTTTTGTATTCACAGTGTGGCCATTCTCTAGGTTTCCCGTACATGTTATAGCTGTAGTAATATTGCCTTCAACATGGAGAGTTGGGACCCATGGAATGGGGGCCATGCATTTTTGCTTTAAAGGGTCTGCATTTGCTCACCCTGTCTCAACAATCCTCTCAGTCCCAAGTGTCCAGACTTATGCCACATCCAGCTGTCATTGTAGATAGGGTCATTCCAGGTTTCCTCAGAGACACTGAAGGAAATGTAAAGAATTTCCCTGTTTTTTGGTTTTGTTTTTGAAATTCCTTTTTATAGTGGGTTTGAGCTGATTCTCGCTGCCATGTTTATGCCAGTCTAGACACTCTTGATTCCCATACAGAGACATATCAATACATAGGTTTTAAGATTCTTACTAGTCAGATCTATTCCTCTGCGGAAATATGGGGTTTTGAGTCCCTTTCACTGAGGAAAGTGTAGGTCTTGTCTATTCCACAGTTGGTTTTAGAAATGGTACCTGTGCTTATATCAAACTCTGGTTTTATGCATCACCCCACCTATCCTTTCCCCTTAAGGAGGCATAAGAGTGTTTTCTAAATGTGAGATTCTGTTCTCTTTCCTAACTCAGTTCCTGTGTAGCCATGTTTACAGGATCTTTATAAGTGATATCTTACGAGAAGTTTCTTTTTCTTTGTGACTTATTTCACTTAGAATCATCGTACCTGAATCCACTCACTTTGCTGCTCCTGGTCTTATGACATTGATTTCATGGCTGACGGATATTCCATCTTACATAAATGCCACAGTTTTTTGAACAATTTTTATATTTCCTGGGATATTTAAGGTGTACCAACTTGAGGTTCTTGTAAGCAGTGCAGCCCTAAATTTGGGGGTGGCTCTGTCTTATTCATTTTCAGTTTTCCCAAGGTATATTCCCTAGACTGGAAATGCCCTTGGCTCTGTAGCTCTGTTGTTTACTTGTTTTAGGGAACGCAATGCACTCCTCCAGTAAGGCAGTTGGCAATTTACATCCCTCCCATCAGCATAACAAGGCTCCCTTTTCTCCAGTGCCTGTCTTGCCTTTCTGGTTTTTACACATTTTGTGGATGTCCCTTTTGACCGGTGGGAAGCGATACTTCTTTGTAGTGCAGATTTGCATTGCCCGCTTGCTTGCTTGGCCAAAAAGGGCGTATGCGTTTTCTCCTGAATATATTCAGGAGAAAACGCATACACCCTTTTTGGCTAAGTGCGTCATTGTCGAAGTTGTGCCCCTCTTCCTGTGCTTTAAAGGCGATTCCAACGTACCTCTTGAAATCTCTTTCCTGCTATTCTGCCTCGCTTTCAAGTCCGCCTCGTTGCCTTCCCTCAACAGATTTTTGGACGACAGTTGTCCTTTATTACTCTGCCAGTTTGTGAATTGCTGTGCCCCTGAGCTCCATTATTCAGCTCGTTTTTTGTGAGCTGTATGCAAGTCCAAAATTTTGGTTCAGGACCTATACTGGTTCCCGGTGGTTGGCTGAGACTCTGGTTAATTCTTCTTCCTTCCGGGAAATTAGTGATATGTTCCCGTCCAAATGCCTAACAGCTACTCTCTCATTGGTTCTCCCTCTTGCCTTCCATCCTCTGTCAAATTGGCAACTTGTGCGAGCCAGGAGGTTAAAGGGGTTGTCCTTCCAAGTTGGGAGATTGATAGTAAAGCAGTTGGAAAGACAAACGGGAGCACCAGGAGAGGGACTACTCGTTCAGTTTTAGAAACCTTTTGTATTCACAGTGTGTCCATTCTCTAGGATTCCCGTACATGTTTTAGCTGTAGTAATATTCCCTTCAACCTGGAGAGTTGGGACCCATGGAATGGGGGCCATGCATTTTTGCTTTAAAGGGTCTGCATTTGCTCACCCAATCTCACCAATCCTCTCAGTCCCAAGTGTCCAGCCTTTTGCCACATCCAGCTGTCATTGTAGATAGGGTCATTCCAGGTTTCATCAGAGACCCTGAAGGAATTGTAAAGAATTTCCCTGTTTTTTGGTTTTGTTTTTGAAATTCCTTTTTATAGTGGGTGTGAGCTGATTCTCGCTTCCATGTTTATGCCAGTCTAGACACACTTGATTCCCTTACAGAGACATATCAATACATAGGTTATAAGATTCTTTGTAGTCAGATCTATTCCTCTGCGGGAAATATGGGGTTTTGAGTCCCTTTCACTGAGGAAGGTGTAGGTCTTGTCTATTCCACAGTTGGTTTTAGAAATGGTACCTGTGCTTATATCAAACTCTGGTTTTATGCATCACCCCACCTCTCCTTTCCCCTTTAGCAGGCATAAGAGTGTTTTCTAAATGTGAGACTCTGTTCTCTTTCCTAACTCAGTTCATGTGTAGCCATGTTTAGAGGATCTTCATAAGTGATATCTTATGATAAGTTTCTTTTTCTGTGTGACTTATTTCACTTAGTATCATCGTACCTCAATCCACTCACTTTGCTGCTCCTGGTCTTATGACATTGATTTCATGGCTGAGGGATATTCCATCGTACATAAATACCACAGATTTTTTGAACCATTTTTATATTTCCTGGGATATTTAAGGTGTACCCAAGTTGAGGTTCTTGTAAGCAGTGCAGCCCTAAATTTGGGGGTGGCTCTGTCTTATTGATTTTCAGTTTTCCCAAGTTATATTCCCGAGACTGGAAGTGCCCTTGGCTCTGTAGCTCTGTTGTTTACTTGTTTTAGGGAACGCAATGCACTCCTCCAGTGAGGCAGTTGGCAATTTACATCACATCCATCAGCATAACAAGGCTCCTTGTTCTCCTGAGCCTGTCTTGCCTTTCCGGTTTTTACACATTTGGTGGATGTCCCTTTTGACCGGTGGGAAGTGATACTTCTTTGTAGTGCAGATTTGCATTGCCCGCTTGCTTGCTTGGCCAAAAAGGGCGTATGCGTTTTCTCCTGAATATATTCAGGAGAAAACGCATACGCCCTTTTTGGCCAAGTGCGTCATTGTCGAAGTTGTGCCCCTCTTCCTGTTCTTTAAAGGCGATTCCAACGTACCTCTTGAAATCTCTTTCCTGCTATTCTGCCTCGCTTTCAAGTCCGCCTCGTTGCCTTCCCTCAACAGATTTTTGGACGACAGTTGTCCTTTATTACTCTGCCAGTTTGTGAATTGCTGTGCCCCTGAGCTCCTTTATTCAGCTCGTTTTTTGTGAGCTGTATGCAAGTCCAAAATTTTGGTTCAGGACCTATACTGGTTCCCGGTGTGTGGCTGAGACTCTGGTTAATTCTTCTTCCTGCCGGGAAATTAGTGACATGTTCCCGTCCAAATGCGTAACAGCTACTCTCTCATTGGTTCTCCCTCTTCCCTTCCATCCTCTGTCAAATTGGCAACCTGTGCGAGCCAGGAGGTTAAAGGGGTTGTCTCTCCAATTTGGGAGATTGATAGTAAAGCAGTTGGAAAGACCAACGGGAGCACCAGGAGAGGGACTACTCGTTGAGTTTTAGAAACCTTTTGTATTCACAGTGTGTCCATTCTCTAGGTTTCCTGTACATGTTATAGCTGTAGTAATATTCCCTTCAACATGGAGAGTTGGGACCCATGGAATGGGGGCCATGCATTTTTGCTTTAAAGGGTCTGCATTTGGTCACCCAATCTCACCAATCCTCTCAGTCCCAAGTGTCCAGCCTTTTGCCACATCCAGCTGTCATTGTAGGTAGGGTCATTCCAGGTTTCATCAGAGACCCTGAAGGAAATGTAAAGAATTTCCATGTTTTTTGGATTTGTTTTTGAAATTCCTTTTTATAGTGGGTTTGAGCTGATTCTCGCTTCCATGTATATGCCAGTCTGGACACACTTGATTCCCTTACAGAGACATATCAATACATAGGTTATAAGATTCTAACTAGTCAGATCTATTCCTCTCCGGGAAATATGGGATTTTGAGTCCCTTTCACTGAGGAAGGTGTAGGTCTTGTCTATTCCACAGTTCGTTTTAGAAATGGTACCTGTGCTTATATCAAACTCTGGTTTTATGCATCACCCCACCTCTCCTTTCCCCTTTAGCAGGCATAAGAGTGTTTTCTAAATGTGAGACTCTGTTCTCTTTCCTAACTCAGTTCATGTGTAGCCATGTTTACAGGATCTTCATAAGTGATATCTTATGATAAGTTTCTTTTTCTGTGTGACTTATTTCACTTAGAATCATCGTACCTGAATCCACTCACTTTTCTGCTCCTGGTCTTATGACATTGATTTCATGGCTGAGGGATATACCATCGTACATAAATACCACAGTTTTTTGAACCATTTTTATATTTCCTTGGATATTTAATGTGTACCCAAGTTGAGGTTCTTGTAAGCAGAGCAGCCCTAAATTTGGGGGTGGCTCTGTCTTATTGATTTTCAGTTTTCCCAAGGTATATTCCCTAGACTGGAAGTGCCCTTGGCTCTGTAGCTCTGTTGTTTACTTGTTTTAGGGAACACAATGCACTCCTCCAGTGAGGCAGTTGGCAATTTATATCCCACCCATAATCATAACAAGGATCCCTGTTCTCCAGGGCCTGTATTGCCTTTCTGGTTTTTACACATTTTGTGGATGTCCCTTTTGACCGGTGGGAAGTGATACTTCTTTGTAGTGCAGATTTGCATTGCCCGCTTGCTTGCTTGGCCAAAAAGGGCGTATGCGTTTTCTCCTGAATATATTCAGGAGAAAACGCATACGCCCTTTTTGGCCAAGTGCGTCATTGTCGAAGTTGTGACCCTCTTCCTGTGCTTTAAAGGCGATTCCAACGTACCTCTTGAAATCTGTTTCCTGCTCTTCTGCCTCGCTTTCAAGTCCGCCTCGTTGCCTTCCCTCAACAGATTTTTGTACGATAGTTGTCCTTAATTAATCTGCCAGTTTGTGAAATGCTGTGCCCCTGAGCTCCATTTTTCAACTCGTTTTTTTTGAGATGTACGCAAGTCCAAAATTATGGTTCAGGACCTATACTGGTTCCTGGTGGGTGGCTGAGACTCTGGTTATTTCACCTTCCTGCCAGGAAATTAGAGTGACATGTGCCCGTCCAAATGCCTAACAGCTACTCTCTCATTGGTTCTCCCTCTTCCCTTCCATCCTCTGCCAAATTGGCAACCTGTGCGAACCAGGAGGTTAAAGGGGCTGTCTCTCCAAGTTGGGAGATTGATAGTAAAGCAGTTGGAAAGTCAAACCGGAGCACCAGTAGAGGGACTACTAGTTGAGTTTTAGAAACCTTTTGTATTCACAGTGTGTCCATTCTCTAGGTTTCCCGTACATGTTATAGCTGTAGTAATATTCCCTTCAACATGGAGAGTTGGGACCCATGGAATGTGGGCCATGCATTTTTGCTTTAAAGGGTCTGCATTTGCTCACCCAATCTCACCAATCCTCTCAGTCCCAAGTGTCCAGCCTTATGCCACATTCAGCTGTCATTGTAGATAGGGTCATTCCAGGTTTCATCAGAGACCCTGAAGGAAATGGAAAGAATTTCCTTGTTTTGTGGTTTTGTTTTTGAAATTCCTTTTTATAGTGGGTTTGAGCTGATTCTCGCTGCCATGTTTATGCCAGTCTAGACCCACTTGATTCCCTTACAGAGATATATCAATACATAGATTTTAAGATTCTTACTAGTCAGATCTATTCCTCTGCGGGAAATATGGGGTTTTGAGTCCCTTTCACTGAGGAAGGTGTAGGTCTTTTCTATTCCACAGTTGGTTTTAGAAATGGTACCTGTGCTTATATCAAACTCTGGTTTTATGCATCACCCCACCTCTCCTTTCCCCTTAAGCAGGCATAACAGTGTTTTCTAAATGTGAGACTCTGTTCTCTTTCCTCACTCAGTTCATGTGTAGCCATGTTTACAGAATCTACATAAGTGATATCTTATGATAAGTTCCTTTTTCTGTGTGACTTATTTCATTTAGAATCATCGTACCTGAATCCACTCACTTTGCTGCTCCTGGTCTTATGACATTGATTTCATGGCTGAGGGATATTCCATCGTACATAAATACCAGAGTTTTTTGAACCATTTTTATATTTCCTGGGATATTTAAGGTGTACCCAAGTTGAGGTTCTTGTAAACAGTGCAGCCCTAAATTTGGGTGTGGCTCTGTCTTATTGATTTTCAGTTTTCCCAAGGTATATTCCCTAGACTGGATGGGCCCTTGGCTCTGTAGCCTTGTTGTTTACTTGTTTTAGGGAACGCAATGCACTCCTCTAGTGAGGCAGCTGGCAATTTACATCCCGCCCATCAGCATAACAAGGCTCCCTATTCTCCAGGGACTGTCTTGCCTTTCTGGTTTTTACACATTTTGTGGATGTCCCTTTTGACCGGTGGGAAGTGATACTTCTTTGTAGTGCAGATTTGCATTGCCCGCTTGCTTGCTTGGCCAAAAAGGGCGTATGCCTTTTCTCCTGAATATATTCAGGAGAAATCGCATACGCCCTTTTTGGCCAAGTGCGTCATTGTCGAAGTTGTGCCCCTCTTCCTGTGTTTTAAAGGCGATTCCAACGTACCTCTTGAAATCTGTTTCCTGCACTTCTGCCTGGCTTTCAAGTCCGCCTCGTTGCCTTCCCTCAACATATTTTTGGACGATAGTTGTCCTTTATTACTCTGCCAGTTTGTGAATTGCTGTGCCCCTGAGCTCCATTTTTCAACTCGTTTTTTGTGAGCTGTACGCAAGTCCAAAATTTTGGTTCAGGACCTATACTGGTTCCCGGTTGGTGGCTGAGACTCTGGTTAATTCTTCTTCCTGCCGGGAAATTAGAGTGGCATGTGCCCGTCCAAATGCCTAACAGCTACTCTCTCATTGGTTCTCCCTCTTCCCTTCCATCCTCTGCCAAATTGGCAACCTGTGCGAACCAGGAGGTTAAATGGGCTCTCTCTCCAAGTTGGGAGATTGATAGGAAAGCAGTTGGAAAGTCAAACCGGAGCACCAGGAGAGGGACTACTCGTTGAGTTTTAGAAACCTTTTGTATTCACAGTGTGTCCATTCTCTAGGTTTCCCGTACATGTTATATCTGTAGTAATATTGTATTCAACATGGAGAGTTGGGACCCATGGAATGGGGGCCATGCATTTTTGCTTTAAAGTGTCTGCATTTGCTCACACAATCTCACCAATCCTCTCAGTCCCAAGTGTCCAGCCTTATGCCACATCCAGCTGTTATTGTAGATAGGGTCATTCCAGGATTCATCAGAGACCCTGAAGGAAATGTAAAGAATTTCCCTGTTTTTGGGTTTTGTTTTTGAAATTCCTTTTTATAGTGGGTTTGAGCTGATTCTCGCTGCCATGTTTATGCCAGTCTAGACACACTTGATTCCCTTACAGAGACATATCAATACACAGGTTTTAAGATTCTTACTAGTCAGATCTATTCCTCTGCGGGAAATATGGGGTTTTGAGTCCCTTTCACTGAGGAAGGTGTAGGTCTTGTCTATTCCACAGTTGGTTTTAGAAATGGTACCTGTGCTTATATCAAACTCTGGTTTTATGCATCACCCCACCTCTCCTTTCCCCTTAAGCAGGCATAAGAGTGTTTTCTAAATGTGAGGCTCTGTTCTCTTTCCTAACTCAGTTCATGTGTAGCCATGTTTACAGGATCTTCATAAGTGATATCTTATGATAAGTTTCTTTTTCTGTGTGACTTATTTCACTTAGAATCATCGTACCTGAATCCACTCACTTTGCTGCTCCTGGTCTTATGACATTGATTTCATGGCTGAGGGATATTCCATCGTACATAAATACCACAGTTTTTTGAACCGTTTTTATATTTCCTGGGATATTTAAGGTGTACCCAAGTTGAGGTTCTTGTCAGCAGTGCAGCCCTAAATTTGGGGGTGGCTCTGTCTTATTGATTTTCAGTTTTCCCAAGGTATATTCCCTAGACTGGAAGTGCCCTTGGCTCTGTAGCTCTGTTGTTTACTTGTTTTGGGGAACGCAATGAACTCCTCCAGTGAGGTAGTTGGCAATTTACATCCCGCCCATCAGCATAACAAGGCTCCTTGTTCTCCAGGGCCTGTCTTGCCGTTCCGGTTTTTACACATTTTGTTGATATCACTTTTAACCGGTGGTTAGTGATACTACTTTGTAGTGCAGATTTGCATTGCCCTCTTGCTTGCTTGGCCAAAAAGGGCGTATGCGTTATCTCCTGAATATATTCAGGAGAAAACGCATAGGCCCTTTTTGGCCAAGTGCGTCATTGTCGAAGTTGTGACCCTCTTCCTGTGCTTTAAAGGTGATTCCAACGTACCTCTTGAAATCTGTTTCCTGCTCTTCTGCTCGCTTTCAAGTCCGCCTCGTTGCCTTCCCTCAACAGATTTTTGGACGATAGATGTCCTTTATTAATCTGCCAGTTTGTGAATTGCTGTGCCCCTGAGCTCCATTTTTAAACTCGTTTTCTTTGAGATGTACGCAAGTCCAAAATTATGGTTCAGGACCTATACTGGTTCCTGGTGGGTGGCTGAGACTCTGGTTATCTCTTCTTCCTGCCAGGAAATTAGAGTGACATGTGCCCGTCCAAATGCCTAACAGCTACTCTCTCATTGGTTCTCCCTCTTCCCTTCCAACCTCTGCCAAATTGGCAACCTGTGCGAACCAGGAGGTTAAAGGGGTTGTCTCTCCAAGTTGGGAGATTGATAGTAAAGCAGTTGGAAAGTCAAACAGGAGCATCAGGAGAGGGACTACTCGTTGAGTTTTAGAAACCTTTTGTATACACAGTGTGTCCATTCTCTAGGTTTGCCGTACATGTTATAGCTGTAGTAATATTCCCTACAACATGGAGAGTTGGGACCCATGGAATGGGGGCCATGCATTTTTGCTTTAAAGGGTCTGCATTTGCTCACCCAATCTCACCAATCCTCTCAGTCCCAAGTGTCCAGCCTTATGCCACATCCAGCTGTCATTGTAGATAGGGTCATTCCAGGTTTCATCAGAGACTCTGAAGGAAATGTAAAGAATTTCCGTGTTTTTTGGTTTTCTTTTTGAAATTCCTTTTTATAGTGGGTATGAGCTGATTCTCGCTTCCATGTTTATGCCAGTCTAGACACACTTGATTCCCTTACAGAGACATATCAATACATAGGTTTTAAGATTCTTACTAGTCACATCTATTCCTCTGCGGGATATATGGGGTTTTGAGTCCCTTTCACTGAGGAAAGTGTAGGTCTTGTCTATTCCACAGTTGGTTTTAGAAATGGTACCTGTGCTTATATCAAACTCTGGTTTTATGCATCACCCCACCTCTCCTTTCCCCTTCAGCAGGCATAAGAGTGTTTTCTAAATGTGAGACTCTGTTCTCTTTCCTAACTCAGTTCATGTGTAGCCATGTTTACAGGATCTTCATAAGTGATATCTTATGATAAGTTTCTTTTTCTGTGTGACTTATTTCACTTAGAATCATCGTACCTGAATCCACTGACTTTGCTGCTCCTGGTCTTATGACATTGATTTCTTGGCTGAGGGATATTCCATCGTACATAAATACCACAGTTTTTTGAACCGTTTTTATATTTCCTGGGATATTTAAGGTGTACCCAAGTTGAGGTTCTTGTAAGCAGTGCAGCCCTAAATAAGGGGGTGGCTCTGTCTTATTGATATTCAGTTTTACCAAGGTATATTCCCTAGACTGGAAGTGCCGTTGGCTCTGTAGCTCTGTTTTTTATTTGTTTTAGGGAACGCAATGAACTCCTCCAGTGAGGCAGTTGGCAATTTACAGACCGCCCATCCGCATAACAAGGCTCCTTGTTCTCCAGGGCCTGTCTTGCCTTTCCGGGTTTTACACATTTTGTGGATTTCACTTTTGACCGGTCGGTAGTGATACTACGTTATAGTGCAGATTTGCATTGCCCGCTTGCTTGCTTGGCCAAAAACGGCGTATGCGTTTTCTCCTGAATATATTCAGGAGAAAACGCATACGCCCTTTTTGGCCAAGTGCGTCATTGTCGAAGTTGTGACCCTCTTCCTGTGCTTTAAAGGCGATTCCAACGTACCTCTTGCAATCTGTTTCCTGCTCTTCTGCCTTGCATTCAAGTCCGCCTCGTTGCCTTCCCTCAACAGATTTTTGGACGATAGTTGTCCTTTATTAATCTTCCAGTTTGTGAATTGCTGTGCCCCTGAGCTCCATTTTTCAACTCGTTTTTTTTGAGATGTACGCAAGTCCAAAATTATGGTTCAGGACCTATACTGGTTCCTGGTGGGTGGCTGAGACTCTCGTTATTTCTTCTTCCTGCCAGGAAATTAGAGTGACATGTGCCCGTCCAAATGCCTAATAGCTACTCTCTCATTGGTTCTCCCTCTTCCCTTCCATCCTCTGCCAAATTGGCAACCTGTGCGAACCAGGAGGTTAAAGGGGCTGTCTCTCCAAGTTGGGAGATTGATAGTAAAGCAGTTGGAAAGTCAAACCGGAGCACCAGGAGAGGGACTACTATTTGAGTTTTAGAAACCTTTTGTATTCACAGTGTGTCCATTCTCTAGGTTTCCCGTACATGTTATAGCTGTAGTAATATTCCCTTCAACATGGAGAGTTGGGACCCATGGAATGTGGGCCATGCATTTTTGCTTTAAAGGGTCTGCATTTGCTCACCCAATCTCACCAATCCTCTCAGTCCCAAGTGTCCAGCCTTATGCCACATCCACCTGTCATTGTAGATAGGGTCAAACCAGGTTTCATCAGAGACCCTGATGGAAATGGAAATAATTTCCCTGTTTCTTGGTTTTGTTTTGAAATTCCTTTTTATAGTGGGTTTGAGCTGATTCTCGCTGCCATGTTTATGCCAGTCTAGACACACTTGATTCCCTTACAGAGAAATATCAATACATAGGTTTTAAGATTCTTACTAGTCAGATCTATTCCTCTGCGGGAAATATGGTGTTTTGAGTCCCTTTCACTGAGGAAGGTGTAGGTCTACTCTATTCCACAGTTGGTTATAGAAATGGTACCTGTGCCTATATCAAACTCTGGTTTTATGCATCACCCCACCTCTCCTTTCCCCTTAAGCAGGCATAAGAGTGTTTTCTAAATGTGAGACTCTGTTCTCTTTCCTAACTCAGTTCATGTGTAGCCATGTTTACAGGATCTTCATAAGTGATATCTTATGATAAGTTTCTTTTTCTGTGTGACTTATTTCACTTAGAATCATCGTACCTGAATCCACTCACTTTGCTGCTCCTGGTCTTATGACATTGATTTCATGGCTGAGGGATATTCCATCGTACATAAATACCACAGTTTTTTGAACCATTTTTATATTTCCTGGGATATTTAAGGTGTACCCAAGTTGAGGTTCTTGTAAACAGTGCAGCCCTAAATTTGGGGGTGGCTCTGTCTTATTGATTTTCAGTTTTCCCAAGGTATATTCCCTAGACTGGATGGGCCCTTGGCACTGTAGCTCTGTTGTTTAATTGTTTTAGGGAACACAATGCATTCCTCTAGTGAGGCAGCTCGCAATTTACATCCCGCCCATCAGCATAACAAGGCTCCCTATTCTCCAGGGCCTGTCTTGCCTTTCTGGTTTTTACACATTTTGTGGATGTCCCTTTTGACCGGTGGGAAGTGATACTTCTTTGTAGTGCAGATTTGCATTGCCCGCTTGCTTGCTTGGCCAAAAAGGGCGTATGCGTTTTCTCCTGAATATATTCAGGAGAAAACGCATACGCCCTTTTTGGCCAAGTGTGTCATTGTCGAAGTTGTGCCCCTCTTCTTGTGCTTTAAAGGCGATTCCAACGTACCTCTTGAAATCTGTTTCCTACTATTCTGACTCGCTTTCAAGTCCGCCTCGTTGCCTTCCCTCAACAGATTTTTGGACGATAGTTGACCTTTATTACTCTGCCAGTTTGTGAATTGCTGTGCCCCTGAGCTCCATTTTTCAACTCGTTTTTTGTGAGCTGTACGCATGTCCAAACTTTTGGTTCAGGACCTATACTGGTTCCCGGTGAGTGGCTGAGACTCTGGTTAATTCCTCTTCCTGCCGGGAAATTAGAGTGACATGTGCCCGTCCAAATGCCTAATAGCTACTCTCTCATTGGTTCTCCCTCTTCCCTTCCATCCTCTGCCAAATTGGCAACATGTGCGAACCAGGAGGTTAAAGGGATTGTCTCTCCAAGTTGGGAGATTGATAGTAAAGCAGTTGGAAAGTCAAACCGGAGCACCAGGAGAGGGACTATTCGTTGAGATTTAGAAACCTTTTGTATTCACAGTGTGTCCATTCTCTAGGTTTCCCGTACATGTTATAGCTGTAGTAATATTCCCTTCAACATGGAGAGTTGGGACCCATGGAATGGGGGCCATGCATTTTTGCTTTAAAGGGTCTGCATTTGCTCACCCAATCTCACCAATCCTCTCAGTCCCAAGTGTCCAGCCTTATGCCACATCCAACTGTCATTGTAGATAGGGTCATTCCAGGATTCATCAGAGACCCTGAAGGAAATGTAAAGAATTTCCCTGTTTTTTGGTTTTGTTTTTGAAATTCCTTTTTATAGTGGGTTTCAGCTGATTCTCGCTGCCATGTTTTTGCCAGTCTAGACACACTTGATTCCCTTACAGAGACATATCAATATATAAGTTTTAAGATTCTTACTAGTCAGATCTATTCCTCTGCAGGAAATATGGTGTTTTGAGTCCCTTTCACTGAGGAAGGTTTAGGTCTTGTCTATTCCACAGTTGGTTTTAGAAATGGTACCTGTGCTTATATCAAACTCTGGTTTTATGCATCACCCCACCTCTCCTTTCCCCTTAAGCAGGCATAAGAGTGTTTTCTAAATGTGAGACTCTGTTCTCTTTCCTAACTCAGTTCATGTGTAGCCATGTTTACTGGATCTTCATAAGTGATATCTTATGATAAGTTTCTTTTTCTGTGTGACTTATTTCACTTAGAATCATCGTACCTGAATCCACTCACTTTGCTGCTCCTGGTCTTATGACATTGATTTCATGGCTGAGGGATATTCCATCGTACATAAATACCACAGATTTTTGAACCATTTTTATATTTCCTCAGATATTTAAGGTGTACCCAAGTTGAGGTTCTTGTAAGCAGTGCAGCCCTAAATTTGGGGGTGACTCTGTCTTATTGATTTTCAGTTTTCCCAAGGTATATTCCCGAGACTGGAAGTGCCCTTGGCTCTGTAGCTCTGTTGTTTACTTGTTTTAGGGAACGCAATGCCCTCCTCCAGTGAGGCAGTTGGCAATTTACATCCCGCCCATCAGCATAACAAGGCTCCTTGTTCTCCAGGGCCTGTCTTGCCTTTCGGGTTTTTACACATTTTGTGGATGTCCCTTTTCACCGGTGGGAAGTGATACTTCTTTGTAGTGCAGATTTGCATTGCCCATTGCTTGCTTGGCCAAAAAGGGCGTATGCGTTTTCTCCTGAATATATTCAGGAAAAAACGCATACGCCCTTTTTGGCCAAGTGTGTCATTGTCGAAGTTGTGCCCCTCTTCTTGTGCTTTAAAGGCCATTCCAACGTACCTCTTGAAATCTGTTTCCTGCTATTCTGCCTCGCTTTCAAGTCCGAGTCGTTGCCTTCCCTCAACAGATTATTGGACGACAGTTGTCCTTTATTACTCTGCCAGTTTGTGAATTGCTGTGCCCCTGAGCTCCATTTTTCAACTCGTTTTTTGTGAGCTGTACGCAAGTCCAAACTTTTGGTTCAGGACCTATACTGGTTCCCGGTGCGTGGCTGAGACTCTGGTTAATTCTTCTTCCTGCCGGGAAATTAGAGTGACATGTGCCCGTCCAAATGGCTAATAGCTACTCTCTCATTGGATCTCCCTCTTCCCTTCCATCCTCTGCCAAATTGGCAACCTGTGCGAACCAGGAGGTTAAAGGGTCTGTCTCTCCAAGTTGGGAGATTGATAGTAAAGCATTTGGAAAGTAAAACCGGAGCACCAGGAGAGGGACTATTCGTTGAGTTTTAGAAACCTTTTGTATTCACAGTGTGTCCATTCTCTAGGTTTCCCGTACATGTTATAGCTGTAATAATATTCCATTCAACATGGAGAGATGGGACCCATGGAATGGGGGCCATGTATTTTTGCTTTAAAGGGTCTGCATTTGCTCACCCAATCTAACCAATCCTCTCAGTCCCTAGTGTCCAGCATTATGCCACATCCAGCTGTCATTGTAGATAGGGTCATTCCAGGATTCATCAGAAACCCTGAAGGAAATGTAAAGAATTTCCCTGTTTTTTGGTTTTGTTTTTGAAATTCCTTTTTATAGTGGGTTTGACCTGATTCTCGCTGCCATGTTTATGCCAGTCTAGACACACTTGATTCCCTTACAGAGACATATCAATACATTGGTTTTAAGATTCTTACTAGTCACATCTATTCTTCTGCGGGAAATATGGGGTTTTGAGTCCCTTTCACTGAGGAAGGTGTAGGTCTTGTCTATTCCACAGTTGGTTTTAGAAATGGTACCTGTGCTTATATCAAACTCTGGTTTTATGCATCACCCCACCTCTCCTTTCCCCTTACGCAGGCATAAGAGTGTTTTCTAAATGTGAGTCTCTGTTCTCTTTCCTAACTCAGTTCATGTGTAGCCATGTTTACAGGATCTTCATAAGTGATATCTTATGATAAGTTTCTTTTTCTGTGTGACTTATTTCACTTAGAATCATGGTACCAGAATTCACTTACTTTGCTGCTCCTGGTCTTATGACATTGATTTCATGGCTGAGGGATATTCCATCGTACATAAATACCACAGTTTTTTGAACCATTTTTATATTTCCTGGGATATTTAAGGTGTACCCAAGTTGAGATTCTTGTAAGCAGAGCAGCCCTAAATTTGGGGGTGGCTCTGTCTTATTGATTTTCAGTTTTCCCAATGTATATTCCCTAGACTGGATGTGCCCTTGGCTCTGTAGCTCTGTTGTTTACTTGTTTTAGGGAACGCAATGCACTCCTCTAGTGAGGCAGCTGGCAATTTACATACCGCCCATCAGCATAACAAGGCTCCCTGTTCTCCAGGGCCTGTCTTGCCTTTCTGGTTTTTACACATTTTGTGGATGTCCCTTTCGACCGGTGGGAAGTGATACTTCTTTGAAGTGCAGATTTGCATTGCCCGCTTGCTTGCTTGGCCAAAAAGGGCGTATGCGTTTTCTCCTGAATATATTCAGGAGAAAATGCATACGCCCTTTTTGGCCAAGTGCGTCATTGTCGAAGTTGTGCCCCTCTTCCTGTGCTTTAAAGGCGATTCCAACGTACCTCTTGAAATCTGTTTCCTGCAATTCTGCCTCGCTTTCAAGTCCACCTCTATGCCTTCCCTCAACAGATTTTTGGACGATAGTTTTCCTTTTTTACTCTGCCAATTTGTGAATTGCTGTGGCCCTGAGCTCCATTTTTAACGCGTTTTTTGTGAGCTGTACTCAAGTCCAAAATTTTGGTTCAGTACCTATACTGGTTCCCGGTGGGTGGCTGTGACTCTGGTTAATTCTTCTTCCTGAAGGGAAATTAGAGTGGCATGTGCCCGTCCAAATGCCTAACAGCTACTCTCTCATTGTTTTTCCCTCTTCCCTTCCATCCTCTGCCAAATTGGCAACCTGTGCGAACCAGGAGGTTAAAGGGGTTGTCTCTCAAAATTGGGAGATTGATAGTAAAGCAGTTGGAAAGTCAAACCGGAGCACCAGGAGAGGGACTACTCGTTGAGTTTTAGAAACCTTTTGTATTCACAGTGTGTCCATTCTCTAGGTTTCCCGTACATGTTATAGCTGTAGTAATATTCCCTTCAACATGGAGATTTGGGACCCATGGAATGGGGGCCATGCATTTTTGCTTTAAAGGGTCTGCATTTGCTCACCCAATCTCACCAATCCTCTCAGTCCCAAGTGTCCAGGCTTATGCCACATCCAGCTGTCATTGTAGATAGGGTATTTCCAGGATTCATCAGAGACCCTGAAGGAAATGTTAAGATTTTCCCTGTTTTTTGGTTTTGTTTTTGAAATTCCTTTTTATAGTGGGTTTGAGGTGATTTTCGCTGCCATGTTTATCCCAGTCTACACACACTTGATTCCCTTACATAGACATATCAATACATAGGTTTTAAGATTCTTACGAGTCAGGTCTATTCCTCTGCGGGAAATATGGGGTTTTGAGTCCCTTTCACTGAGGAAGTTGTAGGTCTTGTCTATTCCACAGTTGGTTTTAGAAATGGTACCTGTGCTTATATCAAAATGTGGTTTTATGCATCACCCCACCTCTCCTTTCCCCTTAAGCAGGCATAAGAGTGTTTTCTAAATGTGAGACTCTCTTCTCTTTCCTAACTCAGTTCATGTGTAGCCATGTTTACAGGATCTTCATAAGTGATATCTTATGATATGTTTCTTTTTCTGTGTGCCTTATTTCACTTAGAATCATCGTACCTGAATCCACTGACTTTGCTGTTCCTGGTCTTATGACATTGATTTCATGGCTGAGGGATATTCCATCGTACATAAATACCACAGTTTTTTGTACCATTTTTATATTTCCTGGGATATTTAAGGTATACCCAAGTTGAGGTTCTTGTAAACAGTGCAGCCCTGAATTTGGGGGTGACTCTGTCTTATTGATTTTCAGTTTTCCCAAGGTATATTCCCGAGACTGGAAGTGCCCTTGGCTGTGTAGCTCTGTTGTTTACTTGTTTTAGGGAACGCAATGCACTCCCCCAGTGAGGCAGTTGGCAATTTATATACCGTCCATCAGCATAACAAGGCTCCTTGTTCTCCAGGGCCTGTCTTGCCTTTCCGGTTTTTACACATTTTGTGGATGTCCCTTTTGACCCGTGGGAAGTGATACTTCTTTGTAGTTCAGATTTGCATTGCCCGCTTGCTTGCTTGGCCAAAAAGGGCGTATGCGTTTTCTCCTGAATATATTCAGGGGAAAACGCATACACCCTTTTTGGGCAAGTGCATCATTGTCGAAGTTGTGCCCCTCTTACTGTGCTTTAAAGGCGATTCCAACGTACCTCTTGAAATCTGTTTCCTGCTATTCTGCCTCGCTTTCAAGTCCGCCTCGTTGCCTTCCCTCAAGAGATTTTTGGACGATAGTTGTCCTTTATTACTCTGCCAGATTGTGAATTGCTGTGCCTCTGAGCTCCATTTTTCAACTCGTTTTTTGTGAGCTGTACGCAAGTCCAAACTTTTGGTTCAGGACCTATACTGCTTCCCGGTGGGTGGCTGAGACTCTGGTTAATTCTTCTTCCTGCCGGGAAATTAGAGTGACATGTGCCCGTCCAAATGCCTAAGAGCTACTCTCTCATTGGTTCTCCCTCTTCCCTTCCATCCTCTGCCAAATTGGCTACCTCTGCGAACCAGGAGGTTAAAGGGGTTGTCTCTCCAAGTTGGGAGATTGATAGTAAAGCAGTTGGAAAGTCAAACCGCAGGACCAGGAGAGGGACTACTCGTTGAGTTTTAGAAACCTTTTGTATTCACAGTGTGGCCATTCTCTAGGTTTCCCGTACATGTTATAGCTGTAGTAATATTCCCTTCAACATGGAGAGTTGAGACCCATGGAACGGGGGCCATGCATTTTTGCTTTAAATGGTCTGCATTTGCTCACCCAATCTCACCAATCCTCTCAGTCCCATGTGTCCAGCCTTATGCCACATCCAGCTGTCATTGTAGATAAGGTCATTCCAGGTTTCATCAGGGACCCTGAAGGAAATGTAAAGAATTTCCCTGTTTTTTGGTTTTGTTGTTGAAATTCCATTTTATAGTGGGTTTGAGCTGATTCTCGGTGCCATGTTTATGCCAGTCTAGATACACTTGATTCCCTTACAGAGACATATCAATACATAGGTTTTAAGATTCTTACGAGTCAGATCTATTCCTCTGCGGAAATATGGGGTTTTGAGTACCTTTCACTGAGGAAAGTGTAGGTCTTTTCCATTCCACAGTTGGTTTTAGAAATGGTACCTGTGCTTATATCAAACTCTGGTTTTATGCATCCCCCCACCTCTCCTTTCCCCTTAAGCAGGCATAAGAGTGTTTTCTAAATGTGAGACTCTGTTCTCTTTCCTAACTCAGTTCCTGTGTAGCCATGTTTACAGGATCTTCATAAGTGATATCTTATGATAAGTTTCTGTTTCTGTGTGACTTATTTCACTTAGAATCATCGTACCTGAATCCACTCACTTTGTTGCTACTGGTCTTATGACATTGATTTCATGGCTGAGGGATATTCCATCGTACATAAATTCCACAGTTTTTTGAACCATTTTTATATTTCCTGGGATATTTAAGGTGTACCAAGATGAGGTTCTTGTAAGAAGTGCAGCCCTAAATTTGAGGGTGGCTCTGTCTTATTCATTTTCAGTTTTCCCAATGTATATTCCCTAGACTGGAAGTGCCCTTGGCTCTGTAGCTCTGATGTTTTCTTCTTTTAGGGAACGCAATCCACTCCTCCAGTAAGGCATTTGGCAATTTACAGCCCGCCCATCAGCATAAGAAGGCTCCCTGTTCTCCAGGGCCTGTCTTGCCTTTCTGGTTTTTACACATTTTGTGGATGTCCCCTTTGACCGGTGGGAAGTGACACTCCTTTGTAGTGCAGATTTGCATTGCCCGCTTGCTTGCTTGGCCAAAAAGGGCGTATGCGTTTCCCTCTGAATATATTCAGGAGAAAACGCATACGCCCTTTTTGGCCAAGTGCGTCATTGTCGAAGTTGTGCCCCTCTTCCTGTGCTTTAAAGGCGATTCCAACGTACCTCTTGAAATCTGTTTCCTTCTATTCTGCCTCGCTTTCAAGTCCGCCTCGTTGCCTTCCCTCAACAGATTTTTGGATGACAGTTGTCCTTTATTACTCTGCCAGGTTGTGAATTGCTGTGCCCCTGAGCTCCATTTTTCAACTCGTTTTTTGTGAGCTGTACGCAAGTCCAAAATTTTGGTTCAGGACCTATACTGGTTCCCGGTGGGTGGCTGAGACTCTGGTTAATTCTTCTTCCTGCCGGGAAATTAGAGTGACATGTGCCCGTCCAAATGCCTAAGAGCTACTCTCTCATTGGTTCTCCCTCTTCCCTTCCATCCTCTGCCAAATTGGCTACCTGTGCGAACCAGGAGGTTAAAGGGGTTGTCTCTCCAAGTTGGGAGATTGATAGTAAAGCTGTTGGAAAGTCAAACCGCAGCACCAGGAGAGGGACTACTCGTTGAGTTTTAGAAACCTTTTGTATTCACAGTGTGTCCATTCTCTAGGTTTCCCATACATGTTATAGCTGTAGTAATATTCCCTTCAACATGGAGAGTTGGGACCCATGGAATGGGGGCCATGCATTTTTGCTTTAAATGGTCTGCATTTGCTCACCCAATCTCACCAATCCTCTCAGTCCCAAGTGTCCAGCCTTATGCCACATCCAGCTGTCATTGTAGATAGGGTCATTCCAGGTTTCATCAGAGACCCTGAAGGAAATGTAAAGAATTTCCCTGTTTTTTGGTTTTGTTGTTGAAATTCCTTTTTATAGTGGGTTTGAGCTGATTCTCGCTGCCATGTTTATGACAGTCTAGACACACTTGATTCCCTTACAGAGACATATCAATACCTAGGTTTTAAGATTCTTACTAGTCAGATCTATTCCTCTGCGGGAAATATGGGGTTTTGAGTCCCTTTCACTGAGGAAGGTGTAGGTCTTGTCTATTCCACAGTTGGTTTTAGAAATGGTACCTGTTCTTATATCAAACTCTGGTTTTATGCATCACCCCACCTCTCCTTTCCCCTTAAGCAGGCATAAGAGTGTTTTCTAAATGTGAGACTCTGTTCTCTTTCCTAACTCAGTTCATGTGTAGCCATGTTTACAGGATCTTCATAAGTGATATCTTATGATAAGTTTCTTTTTCTGTGTGACTTATTTCACTTAGAATCATCGTACCAGAATCCACTCACTTTGCTGCTCCTGGTCTTATGACATTGATTTCATGGCTGAGGGATATTCCATCGTACATAAATACCACAGTTTTTTGAACCATTTTTATATTTCCTGGGATATTTAAGGTGTAGCCATGTTGAGGTTCTTGTAAGCAGTGCAGCCCTAAATTTGGGGGTGGCTGTGTCTTATTGATTTTCAGTTTTCCCAAGGTATATTCCCTAGACTGGAAGTGCCCTTGACTCTGTAGCTCTGTTGTTTACTTGTTTTAGGGAACGCAGTGCACACCTCCAGTGAGGCAGTTGGCAATTTACATACCGTCCATCAGCATAACAAGGCTCCTTGTTCTCCAGGGCCTGTCTTGCCTTTCCGGTTTTTACACATTTTGTGGATGTCCCTTTTGACCGGTGGGAAGTGATACTTCTTTGTAGTTCAGATTTGCATTGCCCGCTTGCTTGCTTGGGCAAAAAGTGCGTATGCGTTTTCTCCTGAATATATTCAGGAGAAAACGCATACGCCCTTTTTGACCCAGTGCGTCATTGTCGAAGTTGTGCCCCTCTTACTGTGCTTTAAAGGCGATTCCAACGTACCTCTTGAAATCTGTTTCCTGCAATTCTGCCTCGCTTTCAAGTCCGCCTCGTTGCCTTCCCTCAACAGATTTTTGGACGATAGTTGTCCTTTATTACTCTGCCAGTTTGTGAATTGCTGTGCCCCTGAGCTCCATTTTTCAACTCGTTTTTTGTGAGCTGTACGCAAGTCCAAAATTTTGGTTCAGGAACTATACTGGTTCCCGGTGGGTGGCTGAGTCTCTGGTTAATTCCTCTTCCTGCGGGAAATTAGAGTGACATGTGCCCGTCCAAATGCCTAATAGCTACTCTCTCATCGGTTCTCCCTCTTCCCTTCTATCCTCTGCCAAATTGGCAACCTGTGCGAACCAGGAGGTTAAAGGGGATGTCTGTCCAAGTTGGGAGATTGATAGGAAAGCAGTTGGAAAGTCAAACCGGAGCACCAGGAGAGGGACTACTCGTTGAGTTTTAGAAACCTTTTGTATTCACAGTGTGTCCATTCTCTAGGTTTCCCGTACATGTTATAGCTGTAGTAATATTCCCTTCAACCTGGAGAGTTGGGACCCATGCATTTTTGCTTTAAAGGGTCTGCATTTGCTCACCCAATCTCATCAATCCTCTCAGTCCCAAGTGTCCAGCCTTATGCCACATCCAGCTGTCATTGTAGACAGGGTTTTTCCAGGTTTCATCAGAGACCCTGAAGGAAATGTAAAGAATTTCCCACTTTTTTGGTTTTGTTTTTGAAATTCCTTTTTATAGTGGGTTTGAACAGATTCTCTCTGCCGTGTTTATGCCAGTCTAGACACACTTGATTCCCTTACAGAGACATATCAATACATAGGTTTTAAGATTCTTACTAGTCAGATCTATTCCTCTGCGGGAAATATGGGGTTTTGAGTCCCTTTCACTGAGGAAGGTGTATGTCTTGTCTATTCCACAGTTGGTTTTGGAAATGGTACCTGTGCTTATATCAAACTCTGGTTTTATGCATCACCCCACCTCTCCTTTCCCCTTAAGCAGGCATAAGAGTGTTTTCTAAATGTGAGACTCTGGTCTCTTTCCTAACTCAGTTCATGTGTAGCCATGTTTACAGGATCTTCATAAGTGATATGTTATGATAAGTTTCTTTTTCTGTGTGACTTATTTCACTTAGAATCATCGTACCTGAATCCACTCACTTTGCTGCTCCTGGTCTTATGACATTGATTTCATGGCTGAGGGATATTGCATCGGACATAAATACCACAGTTTTTTGAACCATTTTATATTCCCTGGGATATTTAAGGTGTACCCAAGTTGAGGTTCTTGTAAGCAGTGCAACCCTAAATTTTGGAGTGGCTCTGTCTTATTGATTTTCAGTTTTCCCAATGTATATTCCCTAGACTGGAAGTGCCCTTGGCTCTGTAGCTCTGTTGTTTACTTGTTTTAGGGAACGCAATGCACTCCTCCAGTGAGGCAGTTGGCAATTTACATCCCGCCCATCAGCATAAAAAGGCTCCCTGTTCTCCAGGGCCTGTCTTGCCTTTCTGCTTTTTACACATTTTGTGGATGTCCCTTTTGACCGGTGGGAAGTGATACTTCTTTGTAGTGCAGATTTGCATTGCCCGCTTGCTTGTTTGGCCAAAAAGGGCGTATGCATTTTCTCCTGAATATATTCAGGAGAAAACGCATACGCCCTTTTTGGCCAACTGCGTCATTGTCGAATTTGTGCCCCTCTTCCTGTGCTTTAAAGGCGATTCCAACGTACTCTTGAAATCTGGTTCCTGCTATTCTGCCTGGCTTTCAAGTCTGCCTCGTTGCCTTCCCTCAACAGATTTTTGGACGATAGTTGTCCTTTATTACTCTGCCAGTTTGTGAATTGCTGTGGCCCTGAGCTCCATTTTCCAACTCTGTTTTTGTGAGCTGTACGCAAGTCCAAAATTTTGGTTCAGGACCTATACTGGTTCCCGGTGGGTGGCTGAGACTCTGGTTAATTCTTCTTCCTGCCGGGAAATTAGAGTGACATGTGCCCGTCCAAATGCCTGTAACTCTCTCATTGGTTCTCCCTCTTCCCTTCCATCCTCTGCCAAATTGGCAACCTGTGCGAACCAGGAGGTTAAAGGGGCTGTTTCTCCAAGTTGGGAGATTGATAGTAAAGCAGTTGGATAGTCAAACCGGAGCACCAGGAGAGGGACTACTCGTTGAGTTTTAGAAACCTTTTGTATTCACAGTGTGTCCATTCTCTAGGTTTCCTGTACATGTTATAGCTGTAGTAATATTCCCTTCAACCTGGAGAGTTGGGACCCATGGAATGGGGGCCATGCATTTTTGCTTTAAAGGGTCTGCATTTGCTCACCCAATCTCACCAATCTTCTCAGTCCCAAGTGTCCAGCCTTATGCCACATCCAGCTGTCATTGTAGACAGGGTTTTTCCAGGTTTCATCAGAGACCCTGAAGGAAATGTAAAGAATTTCCCTGTTTTTTGGTTTTGTTTTTGAAATTCCTTTTTATAGTGTGTTTGAGCTGATTCTCTCTGCCATGTTTATGCCAGTCTAGACACACTTGATTCCCTTACAGAGACATATCAATACATAGGTTTTAAGATTCTTACTAGTCAGATCTATTTCTCTGCGGGAAATATGGGGTTTTGAGTCCCTTTCACTGAGGAAGGTGTAGGTCTTGTCTATTCCACAGTTGGTTTTGGAAATGGTACCTGTGCTTATATCAAACTCTGGTTTTATGCATCACCCCACCTCTCCTTTCCCCTTAAGCAGGCATAAGGGAGTTTTCTAAATGTCAGACTCTGTTATCTTTCCTAACTCAGTTCATGTGTAGCCATGTTTACAGGATCTTCATAAGTCATATGTTATGATAAGTTTCTTTTTCTGTGTGACTTATTTCACTTAGAATCATCGTACCTGAATCCACTCACTTTGCTGCTCCTGGTCTTATGACATTGATTTCATGGCTGAGGGATATTCCATCGGACATAAATACCACAGTTTTTTGAACCATTTTTATATTTCCTGGGATACTTAAGGTGTACCAAAGTTGAGGTTCTTGTAAGCAGTGCAGCCCTAAATTTGGGGGTGGCTCTGTCTTCTTGATTTTCAGTTATCCCAAAGTATATTCCCTAGACTGGAAGTGCCCTTGGCTCTGTAGCTCTGTTGTTTACTTGTTTTAGGGAACGCAATGCACTCCTCCAGTGAGGCAGTTGGCAATTTACATCCCGCCCATCAGCATAACAAGGCTCCCTGTTCTCCAAGGCCTGTCTTGCCTTTCTGGTTTTTACACATTTTGTGGATGTCCCTTTTGACCGGTGGGAAGTGATACTTCTTTGTAGTGCAGATTTGCATTGCCCGCTTGCTTGTTAGGCTAAAAAGTGCGTATGCGTTTTCTCCTGAATATATTCAGGAGAAAAACGCATACGCCCTGTTTGGCCAAGTGCGTCATTGTCGAAGTTGTGCCCCTCTTCCTGTGCTTTAAAGGCGATTCCAACGTACCTCTTGAAATCTGGTTCCTGCTATTCTGCCTGGCTTTCAAGTGTGCCTCGTTGCCTTCCCTCAACAGATTTTTGGACGATAGTTGTCCTTTATTACTCTGCCAGTTTGTGAATTGCTGTGGCCCTGAGCTCCATTTTCCAACTCGTTTTTTGTGAGCTGTACGCAAGTCCAAAATTTTGGTTCTGGACCTATACTGGTTCCCGTTGGGTGGCTGAGACTCTGGTTAATTCTTCTTCCTGCCGTGAAATTAGCGTGACATGTGCCCGTCCAAATGCCTAACAGCTACTCTCTCATTGGTTCTCCTTCTTCCCTTCCATCCTCTGCCAAATTGGCAACCTGTGCGAACCAGGAGGTTAAAGGGGCTGTCTCTCCAAGTTGGGAGATTGGTAGTAAAGCAGTTGGAAAGTCAAACCGGAGCACCAGGAGAGGGACTACTCGTTGAGTTTTAGAAACCTTTTGTATTCACAGTGTGTCCATTCTCTAGGTTTCCCGTACATGTTATAGCTGTAGTAATATTCCCTTCAACCTGGAGAGTTGGGACCCATGGAATGGGGGCCATGCATTTTTGCTTTAAAGGGTCTGCATTTGCTCACCCAATCTCACCAATCCACTCAGTCCCAAGTGTCCAGCCTTATGCCACATCCAGCTGTCATTGTAGACAGGGTGTTTCCAGGTTTCATCAGAGACCCTGAAGGAAATGTAAAGAATTTCCCTGTTTTTTGGTTTTGATTTTGAAATTCCTTTTTAGAGTGGGTTTGAGCTGATTCTCTCTGCCATGTTTATGCCAGTCTAGACACACTTGATTCCCTTACAGAGACATATCAATACATAGGTTTTAAGATTCTTACTAGTCAGATCTATTCCTCTGCGGGAAATATGGGGTTTTGAGTCCCTTTCACTGTGGAAGGTGTAGTTCTTGTCTATTCCACAGTTGGTTTTGGAAATGGTACCTGTGCTTATATCAAACTCTGCTTTTATGCATCACCCCACCTCTCCTTTCCCCTTAAGCAGGCATAAGGGTGTTTTCTAAATGTCAGACTCTGTTATCTTTCCTAACTCAGTTCATGTGTAGCCATGTTTACAGGATCTTCATAAGTCATATGTTATGATAAGTTTCTTTTTCTGTGTGACTTATTTCACTTAGAATCATCGTACCTGAATACACTCACTTTGCTGCTCCTGGTCTTATGACATTGATTTCATGGCTGAGAGATATTCCATCGGACATAAATACCACAGTTTTTTGAACCATTTTTATATTTCCTGGGATACTTAAGGTGTACCCAAGTTGAGGTTCTTGTAAGCAGTGCAGCCCTAAATTTGGGGGTGGCTCTGACTTCTTGATTTTCAGTTTTCCCAATGTATATTCCCTAGACTGGAAGTGCCCTTGGCTCTGTAGCTCTGTTGTTTACTTGTTTTACGGAACGCAATGCACTCCTCCAGTGAGGCAGTTGGCAATTTACATCCCGCCCATCAGCATAACAAGGCTCCCTGTTCTCCAGGGCCTGTCTTGCCTTTCTGGTTTTTACACATTTTGTGGATGTCCCTTTTGACCGCTGGGAAGTGATACTTCTTTGTAGTGCAGATTTGCATTGCCCGCTTGCTTCTTTGGCCAAAAAGGGCGTATGCGTTTTCTCCTGAATATATTCAGGAGAAAAACGCATACGCCCTTTTTGGCCAAGTGTGTCATTGTCGAAGTTGTGCCCCTCTTCCTGTGCTTTAAAGGCGATTCCAACGTACCTCTTGAAATCTGGTTCCTGCTATTCTGCCTGGCTTTCAAGTCTGCCTCGTTGCCTTCCCTCAACAGATTTTTGGACGATAGTTGTCCTTTATTACTCTGCCAGTTTGTGAATTGCTGTGGCCCTGAGCTCCATTTTCCAACTCGTTTTTTGTGAGCTGTACGCAAGTCCAAAATTTTGGTTCTGGACCTATACTGGTTCCCGGTGTGTGGCTGAGATTCTGGTTAATTCTTCTTCCTGCCGTGAAATTAGCGTGACATGTGCCCGTCCAAATGCCTAACAGCTACTCTCTCATTGGTTCTCCCTCTTCCCTTCCATCCTCTGCCAAATTGGCAACCTGTGCGAACCAGGAGGTTAAAGGGATTGTCTCTCCAAGTTGGGAGATTGATAGTAAAGCAGTTGGAAAGTCAAACCGGAGCACCAGGAGAGGGACTACTCGTTGAGTTTTAGAAACCTTTTGTATTCACAGTGTGTCCATTCTCTAGGTTTCCTGTACATGTTATAGCTGTAGTAATATTCCCTTCAACCTGGAGAGTTGGGACCCATGGAATGGGGGCGATGCATTTTTGCTTTAAAGGGTCTGCATTTGCTCACCCAATCTCACCAATCCTCTCAGTCCCAAGTGTCCAGCCTTATGCCACATCCAGCTGTCATTGTAGACAGGGTTTTTCCAGGTTTCATCAGAGACCCTGAAGGAAATGTAAAGAATTTCCCTGTTTCTTGGTTTTGTTTTTGAAATTCCTTTTTATAGTGGGTTTGAGCTGATTCTCTCTGCCATGTTTATGCCAGTCTAGACACACTTGATTCCCTTACAGAGACATATCAATACATAGGATTTAAGATTCTTACTAGTCAGATCTTTTCCTCTGCGGGAAATATGGGGTTTTGAGTCCCTTTCACTGAGGAAGGTGTAGGTCTTGCCTATTCCACAGTTGGTTTTGGAAATGGTACCTGTGCTTATATCAAAGTCTGGTTTTATGCATCACCCCACCTCTCCTTTCCCCTTAAGCAGGCATAAGAGTGTTTTCTAAATGTGAGACTCTGTTCTCTTTCCTAACTCAGTTCATGTGTAGCCATGTTTACAGGATCTTCATAAGTCATATCTTATGATAAGTTTCTTTTTCTGTGTGACTTATTTTACTTAGAATCATCGTACCTGAATCCACTCACTTTGCTGCTCCTGGTCTTATGACATTGATTTCATGGCTGAGGGATATTCCATCGGACATAAATACCACAGTTTTTTGAACCATTTTTATATTTCCTGGGATATTTAAGGTGTACCCAAGTTGAGGTTCTTGTAAGCAGTGCAGCCCTAAATTTGGGGGTGGCTCTGTCTTTTTGATTTTCAGTTTTCCCAGTGTATGTTCCCTAGACCGGAAGTGCCCTTGGCTCTGTAGCTCTGTTGATTACTTGTTTTAGGGAACACAATGCAGTCCTCCAGTGAGACAGTTGGCAATTTACATCCCGCCCATCAGCATAACAAGGCTCCCTGTTCTAAAGGTCCTATCTTGCCTTTCTGGTTTTTACACATTTTGTGGATGTCCCTTTTGACCGGTGGGAAGTGATACTTCTTTGTAGTGCAGATTTGCATTGCCCGCTTGCTTGTTTGGCAAAAATGTCGTATGCGTTTCCTCCTGAATATATTCAGAGGGAAACGCATACGCCCTTTTTGGCCAACTGCGTCATTGTCGAAGTTGTGCCCCTCTTCCTGTGCTTTAAGGGCGATTCCAACGTACCTCTTGACATCTGTTTCCTGCTATTCTGCCTTGCTTTCAAGTCCGCCTCGTTGCCTTCCCTCAACAGATTTTTGGACGATAGTTGTCCTTTATTACTCTGCCAGTTTGTGAATTGCTGTGGCCCTGAGCTCCATTTTCCAACTCGTTTTTTGTGAGCTGTACGCAAGTCCAAAATTTTGGTTCAGGACCTATACTCGTTCCCGGTGGGTGGCTGAGACTCTGGTTAATTCTTCTTCCTGCCGGGAAATTAGAGTGACATGTGCGCGTCCAAATGCCTAACAGCTACTCTCTCATTGGTTCTCCCTATTCCCTTCCATCCTCTGCCAAATTGGCAACCTGTGCGAACCAGGAGGTTAAAGGGGCTGTCACTCCAAGTTGGGAGATTGATAGTAAAGCAGTTGGAAAGACAAACCGGAGCACCAGGAGAGGGACTACTCGTTGAGTTTTAGAAACCATTTGTATTCACAGTGTGTCCATTCTCTAGGTTTCCCGTACATGTTATAGCTGTAGTAATATTCCCTTCAACATGGAGAGTTGGGACCCATGGAATGGGGGCCATGCATTTTTGCTTTAAAGGGTCTGCATTTGCTCACCCAATCTCACCAATCCTCTCAGTCCCAAGTGTCCAGCCTTATGCCACATCCAGCTGTCATTGTAGACAGGGTTTTTCCAGGTTTCATCAGAGACCCTGAAGGAAATGTAAAGAATTTCCCTGTTTTTTGGTTTTGTTTTTGAAATTCCTTTTTATAGTGGGTTTGAGCTGATTCTCTCTGCCGTGTTTATGCCAGTCTAGACACACTTGATTCCCTTACAGAGACATATCAATACATATGTTTTAAGATTCTTACTAGTCAGATCTATTCCTCTGCGCGAAATATGGGGTTTTGAGTCCCTTTCACTGAGGAAGGTGTAGGTCTTGTCTATTCCACAGTTGGTTTTGGAAATGGTACCTGTGCTTATATCAAACTCTGTTTTTGTGCATCACCCCACCTCTCCTTTCCCCTTAAGCAGGCATAAGAGTGTTTTCTAAATGTGAGACTCTGTTCTCTTTCCTAACTCAGTTCATGTGTAGCCATGTTTACAGGATCTTCATAAGTCATATGTTATGATAAGTTTCTTTTTCTGTGTGACTTATTTCACTTAGAATCATCGTACCTGAATCCACTCACTTTGCTGCTCCTGGTCTTATGACATTGATTTCATGGCTGAGGGATATTCCATCGGACATAAATACCACAGTTTTTTGAACCATTTTTATATTTCCTGGGATACTTAAGGTGTACCAAAGTTGAGGTTCTTGTAAGCAGTGCAGCCCTAAATTTGGGGGTGGCTCTGTCTTCTTGATTTTCAGTTATCCCAAAGTATATTCCCTAGACTGGAAGTGCCCTTGGCTCTGTAGCTCTTTTGTTTACTTGTTTTAGGGAACGCAATGCACTCCTCCAGTGAGGCAGTTGGCAATTTACATCCCGCCCATCAGCATAACAAGGCTCCCTGTTCTCCAAGGCCTGTCTTGCCTTTCTGGTTTTTACACATTTTGTGGATGTCCCTTTTGACCGGTGGGAAGTGATACTTCTTTGTAGTGCAGATTTGCATTGCCCGCTTGCTTGTTAGGCTAAAAAGTGCGTATGCGTTTTCTCCTGAATATATTCAGGAGAAAAACGCATACGCCCTGTTTGGCCAAGTGCGTCATTGTCGAAGTTGTGCCCCTCTTCCTGTGCTTTAAAGGCGATTCCAACGTACCTCTTGAAATCTCGTTCCTGCTATTCTGCCTGGCTTTCAAGTGTGCCTCGTTGCCTTCCCTCAACAGATTTTTGGACGATAGTTGTCCTTTATTACTCTGCCAGTTTGTGAATTGCTGTGGCCCTGAGCTCCATTTTCCAACTCGTTTTTTGTGAGCTGTACGCAAGTCCAAAATTTTGGTTCTGGACCTATACTGGTTCCCGTTGGGTGGCTGAGACTCTGGTTAATTCTTCTTCCTGCCGTGAAATTAGCGTGACATGTGCCCGTCCAAATGCCTAACAGCTACTCTCTCATTGGTTCTCCTTCTTCCCTTCCATCCTCTGCCAAATTGGCAACCTGTGCGAACCAGGAGGTTAAAGGGGCTGTCTCTCCAAGTTGGGAGATTGGTAGTAAAGCAGTTGGAAAGTCAAACCGGAGCACCAGGAGAGGGACTACTCGTTGAGTTTTAGAAACCTTTTGTATTCACAGTGTGTCCATTCTCTAGGTTTCCCGTACATGTTATAGCTGTAGTAATATTCCCTTCAACCTGGAGAGTTGGGACCCATGGAATGGGGGCCATGCATTTTTGCTTTAAAGGGTCTGCATTTGCTCACCCAATCTCACCAATCCACTCAGTCCCAAGTGTCCAGCCTTATGCCACATCCAGCTGTCATTGTAGACAGGGTGTTTCCAGGTTTCATCAGAGACCCTGAAGGAAATGTAAAGAATTTCCCTGTTTTTTGGTTTTGATTTTGAAATTCCTTTTTAGAGTGGGTTTGAGCTGATTCTCTCTGCCATGTTTATGCCAGTCTAGACACACTTGATTCCCTTACAGAGACATATCAATACATAGGTTTTAAGATTCTTACTAGTCAGATCTATTCCTCTGCGGGAAATATGGGGTTTTGAGTCCCTTTCACTGTGGAAGGTGTAGTTCTTGTCTATTCCACAGTTGGTTTTGGAAATGGTACCTGTGCTTATATCAAACTCTGCTTTTATGCATCACCCCACCTCTCCTTTCCCCTTAAGCAGGCATAAGGGTGTTTTCTAAATGTCAGACTCTGTTATCTTTCCTAACTCAGTTCATGTGTAGCCATGTTTACAGGATCTTCATAAGTCATATGTTATGATAAGTTTCTTTTTCTGTGTGACTTATTTCACTTAGAATCATCGTACCTGAATACACTCACTTTGCTGCTCCTGGTCTTATGACATTGATTTCATGGCTGAGAGATATTCCATCGGACATAAATACCACAGTTTTTTGAACCATTTTTATATTTCCTGGGATACTTAAGGTGTACCCAAGTTGAGGTTCTTGTAAGCAGTGCAGCCCTAAATTTGGGGGTGGCTCTGACTTCTTGATTTTCAGTTTTCCCAATGTATATTCCCTAGACTGGAAGTGCCCTTGGCTCTGTAGCTCTGTTGTTTACTTGTTTTACGGAACGCAATGCACTCCTCCAGTGAGGCAGTTGGCAATTTACATCCCGCCCATCAGCATAACAAGGCTCCCTGTTCTCCAGGGCCTGTCTTGCCTTTCTGGTTTTTACACATTTTGTGGATGTCCCTTTTGACCGCTGGGAAGTGATACTTCTTTGTAGTGCAGATTTGCATTGCCCGCTTGCTTGTTTGGCCAAAAAGGGCGTATGCGTTTTCTCCTGAATATATTCAGGAGAAAAACGCATACGCCCTTTTTGGCCAAGTGCGTCATTGTCGAAGTTGTGCCCCTCTTCCTGTGCTTTAAAGGCGATTCCAACGTACCTCTTGAAATCTGGTTCCTGCTATTCTGCCTGGCTTTCAAGTCTGCCTCGTTGCCTTCCCTCAACAGATTTTTGGACGATAGTTGTCCTTTATTACTCTGCCAGTTTGTGAATTGCTGTGGCCCTGAGCTCCATTTTCCAACTCGTTTTTTGTGAGCTGTACGCAAGTCCAAAATTTTGGTTCTGGACCTATACTGGTTCCCGGTGTGTGGCTGAGATTCTGGTTAATTCTTCTTCCTGCCGTGAAATTAGCGTGACATGTGCCCGTCCAAATGCCTAACAGCTACTCTCTCATTGGTTCTCCCTCTTCCCTTCCATCCTCTGCCAAATTGGCAACCTGTGCGAACCAGGAGGTTAAAGGGATTGTCTCTCCAAGTTGGGAGATTGATAGTAAAGCAGTTGGAAAGTCAAACCGGAGCACCAGGAGAGGGACTACTCGTTGAGTTTTAGAAACCTTTTGTATTCACAGTGTGTCCATTCTCTAGGTTTCCTGTACATGTTATAGCTGTAGTAATATTCCCTTCAACCTGGAGAGTTGGGACCCATGGAATGGGGGCCATGCATTTTTGCTTTAAAGGGTCTGCATTTGCTCACCCAATCTCACCAATCCTCTCAGTCCCAAGTGTCCAGCCTTATGCCACATCCAGCTGTCATTGTAGACAGGGTTTTTCCAGGTTTCATCAGAGACCCTGAAGGAAATGTAAAGAATTTCCCTGTTTCTTGGTTTTGTTTTTGAAATTCCTTTTTATAGTGGGTTTGAGCTGATTCTCTCTGCCATGTTTATGCCAGTCTAGACACACTTGATTCCCTTACAGAGACATATCAATACATAGGATTTAAGATTCTTACTAGTCAGATCTTTTCCTCTGCGGGAAATATGGGGTTTTGAGTCCCTTTCACTGAGGAAGGTGTAGGTCTTGCCTATTCCACAGTTGGTTTTGGAAATGGTACCTGTGCTTATATCAAAGTCTGGTTTTATGCATCACCCCACCTCTCCTTTCCCCTTAAGCAGGCATAAGAGTGTTTTCTAAATGTGAGACTCTGTTCTCTTTCCTAACTCAGTTCATGTGTAGCCATGTTTACAGGATCTTCATAAGTCATATCTTATGATAAGTTTCTTTTTCTGTGTGACTTATTTCACTTAGAATCATCGTACCTGAATCCACTCACTTTGCTGCTCCTGGTCTTATGACATTGATTTCATGGCTGAGGGATATTCCATCGGACATAAATACCACAGTTTTTTGAACCATTTTTATATTTCCGGGGATATTTAAGGTGTACCCAAGTTGAGGTTCTTGTAAGCAGTGCAGCCCTAAATTTGGGGGTGGCTCTGTCTTTTTGATTTTCAGTTTTCCCAGTGTATGTTCCCTAGACCGGAAGTGCCCTTGGCTCTGTAGCTCTGTTGATTACTTGTTTTAGGGAACACAATGCAGTCCTCCAGTGAGACAGTTGGCAATTTACATCCCGCCCATCAGCATAACAAGGCTCCCTGTTCTAAAGGTCCTGTCTTGCCTTTCTGGTTTTTACACATTTTGTGGATGTCCCTTTTGACCGGTGGGAAGTGATACTTCTTTGTAGTGCAGATTTGCATTGCCCGCTTGCTTGTTTGGCAAAAATGTCGTATGCGTTTCCTCCTGAATATATTCAGAGGGAAACGCATACGCCCTTTTTGGCCAACTGCGTCATTGTCGAAGTTGTGCCCCTCTTCCTGTGCTTTAAGGGCGATTCCAACGTACCTCTTGACATCTGTTTCCTGCTATTCTGCCTTGCTTTCAAGTCCGCCTCGTTGCCTTCCCTCAACAGATTTTTGGACGATAGTTGTCCTTTATTACTCGGCCAGTTTGTGAATTGCTGTGGCCCTGAGCTCCATTTTCCAACTCGTTTTTTGTGAGCTGTACGCAAGTCCAAAATTTTGGTTCAGGACCTATACTCGTTCCCGGTGGGTGGCTGAGACTCTGGTTAATTCTTCTTCCTGCCGGGAAATTAGAGTGACATGTGCCCGTCCAAATGCCTAACAGCTACTCTCTCATTGGTTCTCCCTATTCCCTTCCATCCTCTGCCAAATTGGCAACCTGTGCGAACCAGGAGGTTAAAGGGGCTGTCACTCCAAGTTGGGAGATTGATAGTAAAGCAGTTGGAAAGACAAACCGGAGCACCAGGAGAGGGACTACTCGTTGAGTTTTAGAAACCATTTGTATTCACAGTGTGTCCATTCTCTAGGTTTCCCGTACATGTTATAGCTGTAGTAATATTCCCTTCAACCTGGAGAGTTGGGACCCATGGAATGGGGGCCATGCATTTTTGCTTTAAAGGGTCTGCATTTGCTCACCCAATCTCACCAATCCTCTCAGTCCCAAGTGTCCAGCCTTATGCCACATCCAGCTGTCATTGTAGACAGGGTTTTTCCAGGTTTCATCAGAGACCCTGAAGGAAATGTAAAGAATTTCCCTGTTTTTTGGTTTTGTTTTTGAAATTCCTTTTTATAGTGGGTTTGAGCTGATTCTCTCTGCCGTGTTTATGCCAGTCTAGACACACTTGATTCCCTTACAGAGACATATCAATACATATGTTTTAAGATTCTTACTAGTCAGATCTATTCCTCTGCGCGAAATATGGGGTTTTGAGTCCCTTTCACTGAGGAAGGTGTAGGTCTTGTCTATTCCACAGTTGGTTTTGGAAATGGTACCTGTGCTTATATCAAACTCTGTTTTTGTGCATCACCCCACCTCTCCTTTCCCCTTAAGCAGGCATAAGAGTGTTTTCTAAATGTGAGACTCTGTTCTCTTTCCTAACTCAGTTCATGTGTAGCCATGTTTACAGGATCTTCATAAGTCATATGTTATGATAAGTTTCTTTTTCTGTGTGACTTATTTCACTTAGAATCATCGTACCTGAATCCACTCACTTTGCTGCTCCTGGTCTTATGACATTGATTTCATGGCTGAGGGATATTCCATCGGACATAAATACCACAGTTTTTTGAACCATTTTTATATTTCCTGGGATACTTAAGGTGTACCAAAGTTGAGGTTCTTGTAAGCAGTGCAGCCCTAAATTTGGGGGTGGCTCTGTCTTCTTGATTTTCAGTTATCCCAAAGTATATTCCCTAGACTGGAAGTGCCCTTGGCTCTGTAGCTCTTTTGTTTACTTGTTTTAGGGAACGCAATGCACTCCTCCAGTGAGGCAGTTGGCAATTTACATCCCGCCCATCAGCATAACAAGGCTCCCTGTTCTCCAAGGCCTGTCTTGCCTTTCTGGTTTTTACACATTTTGTGGATGTCCCTTTTGACCGGTGGGAAGTGATACTTCTTTGTAGTGCAGATTTGCATTGCCCGCTTGCTTGTTAGGCTAAAAAGTGCGTATGCGTTTTCTCCTGAATATATTCAGGAGAAAAACGCATACGCCCTGTTTGGCCAAGTGCGTCATTGTCGAAGTTGTGCCCCTCTTCCTGTGCTTTAAAGGCGATTCCAACGTACCTCTTGAAATCTCGTTCCTGCTATTCTGCCTGGCTTTCAAGTGTGCCTCGTTGCCTTCCCTCAACAGATTTTTGGACGATAGTTGTCCTTTATTACTCTGCCAGTTTGTGAATTGCTGTGGCCCTGAGCTCCATTTTCCAACTCGTTTTTTGTGAGCTGTACGCAAGTCCAAAATTTTGGTTCTGGACCTATACTGGTTCCCGTTGGGTGGCTGAGACTCTGGTTAATTCTTCTTCCTGCCGTGAAATTAGCGTGACATGTGCCCGTCCAAATGCCTAACAGCTACTCTCTCATTGGTTCTCCTTCTTCCCTTCCATCCTCTGCCAAATTGGCAACCTGTGCGAACCAGGAGGTTAAAGGGGCTGTCTCTCCAAGTTGGGAGATTGGTAGTAAAGCAGTTGGAAAGTCAAACCGGAGCACCAGGAGAGGGACTACTCGTTGAGTTTTAGAAACCTTTTGTATTCACAGTGTGTCCATTCTCTAGGTTTCCCGTACATGTTATAGCTGTAGTAATATTCCCTTCAACCTGGAGAGTTGGGACCCATGGAATGGGGGCCATGCATTTTTGCTTTAAAGGGTCTGCATTTGCTCACCCAATCTCACCAATCCACTCAGTCCCAAGTGTCCAGCCTTATGCCACATCCAGCTGTCATTGTAGACAGGGTGTTTCCAGGTTTCATCAGAGACCCTGAAGGAAATGTAAAGAATTTCCCTGTTTTTTGGTTTTGATTTTGAAATTCCTTTTTAGAGTGGGTTTGAGCTGATTCTCTCTGCCATGTTTATGCCAGTCTAGACACACTTGATTCCCTTACAGAGACATATCAATACATAGGTTTTAAGATTCTTACTAGTCAGATCTATTCCTCTGCGGGAAATATGGGGTTTTGAGTCCCTTTCACTGTGGAAGGTGTAGTTCTTGTCTATTCCACAGTTGGTTTTGGAAATGGTACCTGTGCTTATATCAAACTCTGCTTTTATGCATCACCCCACCTCTCCTTTCCCCTTAAGCAGGCATAAGGGTGTTTTCTAAATGTCAGACTCTGTTATCTTTCCTAACTCAGTTCATGTGTAGCCATGTTTACAGGATCTTCATAAGTCATATGTTATGATAAGTTTCTTTTTCTGTGTGACTTATTTCACTTAGAATCATCGTACCTGAATACACTCACTTTGCTGCTCCTGGTCTTATGACATTGATTTCATGGCTGAGAGATATTCCATCGGACATAAATACCACAGTTTTTTGAACCATTTTTATATTTCCTGGGATACTTAAGGTGTACCCAAGTTGAGGTTCTTGTAAGCAGTGCAGCCCTAAATTTGGGGGTGGCTCTGACTTCTTGATTTTCAGTTTTCCCAATGTATATTCCCTAGACTGGAAGTGCCCTTGGCTCTGTAGCTCTGTTGTTTACTTGTTTTACGGAACGCAATGCACTCCTCCAGTGAGGCAGTTGGCAATTTACATCCCGCCCATCAGCATAACAAGGCTCCCTGTTCTCCAGGGCCTGTCTTGCCTTTCTGGTTTTTACACATTTTGTGGATGTCCCTTTTGACCGCTGGGAAGTGATACTTCTTTGTAGTGCAGATTTGCATTGCCCGCTTGCTTGTTTGGCCAAAAAGGGCGTATGCGTTTTCTCCTGAATATATTCAGGAGAAAAACGCATACGCCCTTTTTGGCCAAGTGCGTCATTGTCGAAGTTGTGCCCCTCTTCCTGTGCTTTAAAGGCGATTCCAACGTACCTCTTGAAATCTGGTTCCTGCTATTCTGCCTGGCTTTCAAGTCTGCCTCGTTGCCTTCCCTCAACAGATTTTTGGACGATAGTTGTCCTTTATTACTCTGCCAGTTTGTGAATTGCTGTGGCCCTGAGCTCCATTTTCCAACTCGTTTTTTGTGAGCTGTACGCAAGTCCAAAATTTTGGTTCTGGACCTATACTGGTTCCCGGTGTGTGGCTGAGATTCTGGTTAATTCTTCTTCCTGCCGTGAAATTAGCGTGACATGTGCCCGTCCAAATGCCTAACAGCTACTCTCTCATTGGTTCTCCCTCTTCCCTTCCATCCTCTGCCAAATTGGCAACCTGTGCGAACCAGGAGGTTAAAGGGATTGTCTCTCCAAGTTGGGAGATTGATAGTAAAGCAGTTGGAAAGTCAAACCGGAGCACCAGGAGAGGGACTACTCGTTGAGTTTTAGAAACCTTTTGTATTCACAGTGTGTCCATTCTCTAGGTTTCCTGTACATGTTATAGCTGTAGTAATATTCCCTTCAACCTGGAGAGTTGGGACCCATGGAATGGGGGCCATGCATTTTTGCTTTAAAGGGTCTGCATTTGCTCACCCAATCTCACCAATCCTCTCAGTCCCAAGTGTCCAGCCTTATGCCACATCCAGCTGTCATTGTAGACAGGGTTTTTCCAGGTTTCATCAGAGACCCTGAAGGAAATGTAAAGAATTTCCCTGTTTCTTGGTTTTGTTTTTGAAATTCCTTTTTATAGTGGGTTTGAGCTGATTCTCTCTGCCATGTTTATGCCAGTCTAGACACACTTGATTCCCTTACAGAGACATATCAATACATAGGATTTAAGATTCTTACTAGTCAGATCTTTTCCTCTGCGGGAAATATGGGGTTTTGAGTCCCTTTCACTGAGGAAGGTGTAGGTCTTGCCTATTCCACAGTTGGTTTTGGAAATGGTACCTGTGCTTATATCAAAGTCTGGTTTTATGCATCACCCCACCTCTCCTTTCCCCTTAAGCAGGCATAAGAGTGTTTTCTAAATGTGAGACTCTGTTCTCTTTCCTAACTCAGTTCATGTGTAGCCATGTTTACAGGATCTTCATAAGTCATATCTTATGATAAGTTTCTTTTTCTGTGTGACTTATTTCACTTAGAATCATCGTACCTGAATCCACTCACTTTGCTGCTCCTGGTCTTATGACATTGATTTCATGGCTGAGGGATATTCCATCGGACATAAATACCACAGTTTTTTGAACCATTTTTATATTTCCGGGGATATTTAAGGTGTACCCAAGTTGAGGTTCTTGTAAGCAGTGCAGCCCTAAATTTGGGGGTGGCTCTGTCTTTTTGATTTTCAGTTTTCCCAGTGTATGTTCCCTAGACCGGAAGTGCCCTTGGCTCTGTAGCTCTGTTGATTACTTGTTTTAGGGAACACAATGCAGTCCTCCAGTGAGACAGTTGGCAATTTACATCCCGCCCATCAGCATAACAAGGCTCCCTGTTCTAAAGGTCCTGTCTTGCCTTTCTGGTTTTTACACATTTTGTGGATGTCCCTTTTGACCGGTGGGAAGTGATACTTCTTTGTAGTGCAGATTTGCATTGCCCGCTTGCTTGTTTGGCAAAAATGTCGTATGCGTTTCCTCCTGAATATATTCAGAGGGAAACGCATACGCCCTTTTTGGCCAACTGCGTCATTGTCGAAGTTGTGCCCCTCTTCCTGTGCTTTAAGGGCGATTCCAACGTACCTCTTGACATCTGTTTCCTGCTATTCTGCCTTGCTTTCAAGTCCGCCTCGTTGCCTTCCCTCAACAGATTTTTGGACGATAGTTGTCCTTTATTACTCGGCCAGTTTGTGAATTGCTGTGGCCCTGAGCTCCATTTTCCAACTCGTTTTTTGTGAGCTGTACGCAAGTCCAAAATTTTGGTTCAGGACCTATACTCGTTCCCGGTGGGTGGCTGAGACTCTGGTTAATTCTTCTTCCTGCCGGGAAATTAGAGTGACATGTGCCCGTCCAAATGCCTAACAGCTACTCTCTCATTGGTTCTCCCTATTCCCTTCCATCCTCTGCCAAATTGGCAACCTGTGCGAACCAGGAGGTTAAAGGGGCTGTCACTCCAAGTTGGGAGATTGATAGTAAAGCAGTTGGAAAGACAAACCGGAGCACCAGGAGAGGGACTACTCGTTGAGTTTTAGAAACCATTTGTATTCACAGTGTGTCCATTCTCTAGGTTTCCCGTACATGTTATAGCTGTAGTAATATTCCCTTCAACATGGAGAGTTGGGACCCATGGAATGGGGGCCATGCATTTTTGCTTTAAAGGGTCTGCATTTGCTCACCCAATCTCACCAATCCTCTCAGTCCCAAGTGTCCAGCCTTATGCCACATCCAGCTGTCATTGTAGACAGGGTTTTTCCAGGTTTCATCAGAGACCCTGAAGGAAATGTAAAGAATTTCCCTGTTTTTTGGTTTTGTTTTTGAAATTCCTTTTTATAGTGGGTTTGAGCTGATTCTCTCTACCGTGTTTATGCCAGTCTAGACACACTTGATTCCCTTACAGAGACATATCAATACATATGTTTTAAGATTCTTACTAGTCAGATCTATTCCTCTGCGCGAAATATGGGGTTTTGAGTCCCTTTCACTGAGGAAGGTGTAGGTCTTGTCTATTCCACAGTTGGTTTTGGAAATGGTACCTGTGCTTATATCAAACTCTGTTTTTGTGCATCACCCCACCTCTCCTTTCCCCTTAAGCAGGCATAAGAGTGTTTTCTAAATGTGAGACTCTGTTCTCTTTCCTAACTCAGTTCATGTGTAGCCATGTTTACAGGATCTTCATAAGTCATATCTTATGATAAGTTTCTTTTTCGGTGTGACTTATTTCACTTAGAATCATCGTACCTGAATCCAATCACTTTGCTGCTCGTGGTCTTATGACATTGATTTCATGGCTGAGGGATATTCCATCGGACATAAATACCACAGTTTTTTGAACCATTTTTATATTTCCTGGGATATTTAAGGTGTACCCAAGTTGAGGTTCTTGTAAGCAGTGCCGTCCTAAATTTGGGGGTGGCTCTGTCTTATTGATTTTCAGTTTTCCCAATGTATATTCCCTAGACTGGAAGTGCCCTTGGCTCTGTAGCTCTGTTGTTTACTTGTTTTAGGGAACGCAATGCACTCCTCCAGTGAGGCAGTTGGCAATTTACATCCCGCCCATCAGCATAACAAGGCTCCCTGTTCTCCAGGGCCAGTCTTGCCTTTCTGGTTTTTACACATTTTGTGGATGTCCCTTTTGACCGGTGGGAAGTGATACTTCTTTGTAGTGCAGATTTGCATTGCCCGCTTGCTTGTTGGGCCAAAAAGGGTGTATGCGTTTTCTCCTGAATATATACAGGAGAAAACGCATACGCACTTTTTGGCCAACTGCGTCATTGTCGAAGTTGTGCCCCCTTCCTGTGCTTTAAAGGCGAGTCCAACGTACCTCTTTAAATCTGTTTCCTGCTATTCTGCCTGGCTTTCAAGTCTGCCTCGTTGCCTTCCCTCAACAGATTTTTGGACGATAGTTGTCCTTTATTACTCTGCCAGTTTGTGAATTGCTGTGGCCCTGAGCTCCATTTTCCAACTCGTTTTTTTGAGCTGTACGCAAGTCCAAAATTTTGGTTCAGTGCCTATACTGGTTCCCGGTGTGTGGCTGAGACTCTGGTTAATTCTTCTTCCTGCCGGGAAATTAGAGTGACATGTGCCCGTCCAAATGCCTAACAGTAACTCTCTCATTGGTTCTCCCTCTTCCCTTCCATCCTCTGCCAAATTGGCAACCTGTGCGAACCAGGAGGTTAAAGGGGCTGTCTCTCCAAGTTGGGAGATTGATAGTAAAGCAGTTGGAAAGTCAAACCGGAGCACCAGGAGAGGGACTACTCGTTGAGTTTTAGAAACCTTTTGTATTCACAGTGTGTCCATTCTCTAGGTTTCCCGTACATGTTATAGCTGTAGTAATATTCCCTTCAACCTGGAGAGTTGGGACCCATGGAATGGGGGCCATGCATTTTTGCTTTAAAGGGTCTGCATTTGCTCACCCAATCTCACCAATCCTCTCAGTCCCAAGTGTCCAGCCTTATGCCACATCCAGCTGTCATTGTAGATAGGGTTTTTCCAGGTTTCATCAGAGACCCTGAAGGAAATGTAAAGAATTTCCCTGTTTTTTGGTTTTGTTTTTGAAATTCCATTTTATAGTGGGTTTGAGCTGATTCTCTCTGCCGTGTTTATGCCAGTCTAGACACACTTGATTCCCTTACAGAGACATATCAATACATAGGTTTTAAGATTCTTACTAGTCAGATCTATTCCTCTGCGGGAAATATGGGGTTTTGAGTCCCTTTCACTGAGGAAGGTGTAGGTGTTGTCTATTCCACAGTTGGTTATGGAAATGGTACCTGTGCTTATATCAAACTCTGGTTTTATGCATCACCCCACCTCTCCTTTCCCCTTAAGCAGGCATAAGAGTGTTTTCTAAATGTGAGACTCTGTTCTCTTTCCTAACTCACTTCATGTGTAGCCATGTTTACAGGATCTTCATAAGTGATATCTTATGAGAAGTTTCTTTTTCTGTGTGACTTATTTCACTTAGAATCATCGGACATGAATCCACTCACTTTGCTGCTCCTGGTCTTTTGACATTGATTTCATGGCTGAGGGATATTCCATCGGACATAAATACCACAGTTTTTTGAACCATTTTTATATTTCCTGGGATATTTAAGGTGTACCCAAGTTGAGGTTCTTGTAAGCAGTGCAGCCCTAAATTTGGGGGTGGCTCTGTCTTATTGATTTTCAGTTTTCCCAATGTATATTCCCTAGACTGGAAGTGCCCTTGGCTCTGTAGCTCTGTTGTTTACTTGTTTTAGGGAACGCAATGCACTCCTCCAGTGAGGCAGTTGGCAATTTACATCCCGCCCATCAGCATAACAAGGCTCCCTGTTCTCCAGGGCCTGTCTTGCCTTTCTGGTTTTTACACATTTTGTGGATGTCCCTTTTGACCGGTGGGAAGTGATACTTCTTTGTAGTGCAGATTTGCCTTGCCCGCTTGCTTGTTTGGCCAAAAAGGGCGTATGCGTTTTCTCCTGAATATATTCAGGAGAAAACGCATACGCCCTTTTTGGCCAACTGCGTCATTGTCGAAGTTGTGCCCCTCTTACTGTGCTTTAAAGGCGATTCCAACGTACCTCTTGAAATCTGTTTCCTGCTATTCTGCCTGGCTTTCAAGTCTGCCTCGTTGCCTTCCCTCAACAGATTTTTGGATGATAGTTGTCCTTTATTACTCTGCCAGTTTGTGAATTGCTGTGGCCCTGAGCTCCATTTTCCAACTCGTTTTTTGTGAGCTGTACGCAAGTCCAAAATTTTGGTTCAGGACCTATACTGGTTCCCGGTGGGTGGCTGAGACTCTGGTTAATTCGTCTTCCTGCCGGGAAATTAGAGTGACATGTGCCCGTCCAAATGCCTAACATCAACTCTCTCATTGGTTCTCCCTCTTCCCTTCCATCCTCTGCCATATTGGCAACCTGTGCGAACCAGGAGGTTAAAGGGGCTGTCTCTCCAAGTTGGGAGATTGATAGTAAAGCAGTTGGAAAGTCAAACCGGAGCACCAGGAGAGGGACTACTCGTTGAGTTTTAGAAACCATTTGTATTCACAGTGTGTCCATTCTCTAGGTTTCCCGTACATGTTATAGCTGTAGTAATATTCCCTTCAACCTGGAGAGTTGGGACCCATGGAATGGGGGCCATGCATTTTTGCTTTAAAGGGTCTGCATTTGCTCACCCAATCTCACCAATCCTCTCAGTCCCAAGTGTCCAGCCTTATGCCACATCCAGCTGTCATTGTAGACAGGGTTTTTCCAGGTTTCATCAGAGACCCTGAAGGAAATGTAAAGAATTTCCCTGTTTTTTGGTTTTGTTTTTGAAATTCCTTTTTAGAGTGGGTTTGAGCTGATTCTCTCTGCCATGTGTATGCCAGTCTAGACACACTTGATTCCCTTACAGAGACATATCAATACATAGGTTTTAAGATTCTTACTAGTCAGATCTATTCCTCTGCGGGAAATATGGGGTTTTGAGTCCCTTTCACTGAGGAAGGTGTAGGTCTTGTCTATTCCACAGTTGGTTTTGGAAATGGTACCTGTGCTTATATCAAACTCTGGTTTTATGCATCACCCAACCTCTCCTTTCCCCTTAAGCAGGCATAAGAGTGTTTTCTAAATGTGAGACTCTGGTCTCTTTCCTAACTCAGTTCATGTGTAGCCATGTTTACAGGATCTTCATAAGTCATATCTTATGATAAGTTTCTTTTTCTGTGTGACTTATTTCACTTAGAATCATCGTACCTGAATCCACTCACTTTGCTGCTCCTGGTCTTATGACATTGATTTCATGGCTGAGGGATATTCCATCGGACATAAATACCACAGTTTTTTGAACCATTTTTATATTTCCTGGGATATTTAAGGTGTACCCAAGTTGAGGTTCTTGTAAGCAGTGCAGCCCTAAATTTGGGGGTGGCTCTGTCTTATTGATTTTCAGTTTTCCCAATGTATATTCCCTAGACTGGAAGTGCCCTTGGCTCTGTAGCTCTGTTGTTTACTTGTTTTAGGGAACGCAATGCACTCCTCCAGTGAGGCAGTTGGCAATTTACATCCCGCCCATCAGCATAACAAGGCTCCCTGTTCTCCAGGGCCAGTCTTTCCTTTCTGGTTTTTACACATTTTGTGGATGCCCCTTTTGACCGGTGGGAAGTGATACTTCTTTGTAGTGCAGATTTGCATTGCCCGCTTGCTTGTTTGGCCAAAAAGGGCGTATGCGTTTTCTCCTGAATATATTCAGGAGAAAACGCATACGCCCTTTTTGGCCAACTGTGTCATTGTCGAAGATGTGACCCTCTTCCTGTGCTTTAAAGGCGATTCCAACGTACCTCTTGAAATCTGTTTCCTGCTATTCTGCCTGGCTTTCAAGTCTGCCTCGTTGCCTTCCCTCAACACATTTTTGGACGATAGTTGTCCTTTATTACTCTGCCAGTTTGTGAACTGCTGTGGCCCTGAGCTCCATTTTCCAACTCGTTTTTGTGAGCTGTACGCAAGTCCAAAATTTTGTTTCAGGACCTATACTGGTTCCCGGTGAGTGGCTGAGACTCTGGTTAATTCTTCTTCCTGCCGGGAAATTAGAGTGACATGGGCCCGTCCAAATGCCTAACAGTAACTCTCTCATTGTTTCTCCCTCTTCCCTTCCATCCTCTGCCAAATTGTCAACCTGTGCGAACCAGGAGGTTATAGGGGCTGTCTCTCCAAGTTGGGAGATTGATAGTAAAGCAGTTGGAAAGTCAAAACGGAGCACCAGGAGAGGGACTACTCGTTGAGTTTTAGAAACCTTTTGTATTCACAGTGTGTCCATTCTCTAGGTTTCCCGTACATGTTATAGCTGTAGTAATATTCCCTTCAACCTGGAGAGTTGGGACCCATGGAATGGGGGCCATGCATTTTTGCTTTAAAGGGTCTGCATTTGCTCACCCAATCTCACCAATCCTCTCAGTCCCAAGTGTCCAGCCTTATGCCACATCCAGCTGTCATTGTAGACAGGGTTTTTCCAGGTTTCATCAGAGACCCTGAAGGAAATGGAAAGAATTTCCCTGTTTTTTGGTTTTGTTTTTGAAATTCCTTTTTAGAGTGGGTTTGAGCTGATTCTCTCTGCCATGTTTATGCCAGTCTAGACACACTTGTTTCCCTTACAGAGATATATCAACACATAGGTTTTAAGATTCTTACTAGTCAGATCTATTCCTCTGCGGGAAATATGGGGTTTTGAGTCCCTTTCACTGAGGAAGGTGTAGGTCTTGTCTATTCCACAGTTGGTTTTGGAAATGGTACCTGTGCTTATATCAAACTCTGGTTTTATGCATCACCCCACCTCTCCTTTCCCCTTAAGCAGGCATAAGAGTGTTTTCTAAATGTGAGACTCTGGTCTCTTTCCTAACTCAGTTCATGTGTAGCCATGTTTACAGGATCTTCATAAGTCATATCTTATGATAAGTTTCTTTTTCTGTGTGACTTATTTCACTTAGAATCATCATACATGAATCCACTCACTTTGCTGCTCCTGGTCTTATGACATTGATTTCATGGCTGAGGGATATTCCATCGGACAAAAATACCACAGATTTTGAACCATTTTTATATTTCCTGGGATATTTAAGGTGTACCCAAGTTGAGGTTCTTGTAAGCAGTGCAGCCCTAAATTTGGGGGTGGCTCTGTCTTATTGATTTTCAGTTTTCCCAAAGTACATTCCCTAGACTGGAAGTGCCCTTGGCTCTGTAGCTCTGTTGTTTACTTGTTTTAGGGAACGCAATGCACTCCTCCACTGAAGCAGTTGGCAATTTACATCCCGCCCATCAGCATAACAAGGCTCCCTGTTCTCCAGGGCCAGTCTTGCCTTTCTGGTTTTTACACGTTTTGTGGATGTCCCTTTTGACCGGTGGGAAGTGATACTTCTTTGTAGTGCAGATTTGCATTGCCCGCTTGCTTGTTTGGCCAAAAAGGGCGTATGCGTTTTCTCCTGAATATATTCAGGAGAAAACGCATACGCCCTTTTTGGCCAAATGCATCACTGTCGAAGTTGTGCCCCTCTTACTGTGCTTTAAAGGTGATTCCAACGTACCTCTTGAAATCTGTTTCCTGCTATTCTGCCTGGCTTTCAAGTCTGCCTCGTTGCCTTCCCTCAACAGATTTTTGGACGATAGTTGTCCTTTATTACTCTGCCAGTTTGTGAATTGCTGTGGCCCTCAGCTCCATTTTCCAACTCGTTATTTGTGAGCTGTACGCAAGTCCAAAATTTTGGTTCAGGACCTATACTGGTTCCCGGTGGGTGGCTGAGACTCTGGTTAATTCTTCTTCCTGCCGGGAAATTAGAGTGACATATGCCCGTCCAAATGCCTAACAGTAACTCTCTCATTGGTTCTCCCTCTTCCCTTCCATCCTCTGCCAAATTGGCAACCTGTGCGAACCAGGAGGTTAAAGGGGCTGTCTCTCCAAGTTGGGAGATTGATAGTAAAGCAGTTGGAAAGTCAAACCGGAGCACCAGGAGAGGGACTACTCGTTGAGTTTTAGAAACCTTTTGTATTCACAGTGTGTCCATTCTCTAGGTTTCCCGTACATGTTATAGCTGTAGTAATATTCCCTTCAACCTGGAGAGTTGGGACCCATGGAATGGGGGCCATGCATTTTTGCTTTAAAGGGTCTGCATTTGCTCACCCAATCTCACCAATCCTCTCAGTCCCAAGTGTCCAGCCTTATGCCACATCCAGCTGTCATTGAAGACAGGGTTTTTCCAGGTTACATCCGAGACCCTGAAGGAAATGTAAAGAATTTCCCTGTTTTTTGGATTTGTTTTTGAAATTCCTTTTTATAGTGGGTTTGAGCTGATTCTCTCTGCCATGTTTATGCCAGTCTAGACACACTTGATTCCCTTATAGAGACATATCAATACATAGGTTTTAAGATTCTTACTAGTCAGATCTATTCCTCTGCGGGAAATATGGGGTTTTGAGTCCCTTTCACTGAGGAAGGTGTAGGTCTTGTCTATTCCACAGCTGGTTTTGGAAATGGTACCTGTGCTTATATCAAACTCTGGTTTTATGAATCACCCCACCTCTCCTTTCCCCTTAAGCAGGCATAAGAGTGTTTTCTAAATGTGAGACTCTGTTCTCTTTCCTAACTCAGTTCATGTGTAGCCATGTTTACAGGATCTTCATAAGTCATATCTTATGATAAGTTTCTTTTTCTGTGTGACTTATTTCACTTAGAATCATCGTACCTGAATCCACTCACTTTCCTGCTCCTGGTCTTATGACATTGATTTCATGGCTGAGGGATATTCCATCGGACATAAATACCATAGTTTTTTGAACTATATTTATATTTCCTGGGATATTTAAGTTGTACCCAAGTTGAGGTTCTTGTAAGCAGTGCAGCCCTAAATTTGGGGGTGGCTCTGTCTTATTGATTTTCAGTTTTCCCAATGTATATTCCCTAGACTGGAAGTGCCCTTGGCTCTGTAGCTCTGTTGTTTACTTGTTTTAGGGAACGCAATGCACTCCTCCAGTGAGGCAGTTGGCAATTTACATCCCGCCCATCAGCATAACAAGGCTCCCTGTTCTCCAGGGCCAGTCTTGCCTTTCTGGTTTTTACACATTTTGTGGATGTCCCTTTTGACCGGTGGGAAGTGATACTTCTTTGTAGTGCAGATTTGCATTGCCCGCTTGCTTGTTTGGCCAAAAAGGGCGTATGCGTTTTCTCCTGAATATATTCAGGAGAAAACGCATACGCGCTTTTTGGCCAACTGCGTCATTGTCGAAGTTGTGCCCCTCTGCCTGTGCTTTAAAGGCGATTCCAACGTACCTCTTGAAATCTGTTTCCTGCTATTCTGCCTGGCTTTCAAGTCTGCCTCGTTGCCTTCCCTCAACAGATTTTTGGACGATAGTTGTCCTATATTACTCTGCCAGTTTGTGAAATGCTGTGGCCCTGAGCTCCATTTTCCAACTCGTTTTTTGTGAGCTGTACGCAAGTCCAAAATTTTGGTTCAGGACCTATACTGGTTCCCGGTGGGTGGCTGAGACTCTGGTTAATTCTTCTTCCTGCCGGGAAATTAGAGTGACATGTGCCCGTCCAAATGCCTAACATCAACTCTCTCATTGGTTCTCCCTCTTCCCTTCCATCCTCTGCCAACTTGGCAACCTGTGCGAACCAGGAGGTTAAAGGGGCTGTCTCTCCAAGTTGGGAGATTGATAGTAAAGCAGTTGGAAAGTCAAACCGGAGCACCAGGAGAGGGACTACTCGTTGAGTTTTAGAAACCTTTTGTATTCACAGTGTGTCCATTCTCTAGGTTTCCCGTACATGTTATAGCTGTAGTAATATTCCCTTCAACCTGGAGAGTTGGGACCCATGCATTTTTGCTTTAAAGGGTCTGCATTTGCTCACCCAATCTCATCAATCCTCTCAGTCCCAAGTGTCCAGCCTTATGCCACATCCAGCTGTCATTGTAGACAGGGTTTTTCCAGGTTTCATCAGAGACCCTGAAGGAAATGTAAAGAATTTCCCTGTTTTTTGGTTTTGTTTTTGAAATTCCTTTTTATAGTGGGTTTGAGCTGATTCTCTCTGCCATGTTTATGCCAGTCTAGACCCACTTGATTCCCTTACAGAGACATATCAATACATAGATTTTAAGATTCTTACTAGTCAGATCTATTCCTCTGCGGGAAATATGGGGTTTTGAGTCCCTTTCACTGAGGAAGGTGTAGGTCTTGTCTATTCCACAGTTGGTTTTGGAAATGGTACCTGTGCTTATATCAAACTCTGGTTTTATGCATCACCCCACCTCTCCTTTCCCCTTAAGCAGGGATAAGAGTGTTTTCTAAATGTCAGACTTTGGTCTCTTTCCTAACTCAGTTCATGTGTAGCCATGTCTACAGGATCTTCATAAGTGATATCTTATGATAAGTTTCTTTTTCTGTGTGACTTATTTCACTTAGAATCATCGTACCTGAATCCACTCACTTTGCTGCTCCTGGTCTTATGACATTGATTTCATGGCTGAGGGATATTCCATCGGACATAAATACCAGTTTTTTGAACCATTTTTATATTTCCTGGGATATTTAAGGTGTACCCAATTTGAGGTTCTTGTAAGCAGTGCAGCCCTAAATTTGGGGGTGGCTCTGTCTTATTGATTTTCAGTTTTCCCAATGTATATTCCCTAGACTGGAAGTGCCCTTGGCTCTGTAGCTCTGTTGTTTACTTGTTTTAGGGAACGCAATGCACTCCTCCAGTGAGGCAGTTGGCAATTTACATCCCGCCCATCAGCATAACAAGGCTCCCTGTTCTCCAGGGCCTGTCTTGCCTTTCTGGTTTTTACACATTTTGTGGATGTCCCTTTTGACCGGTGGGAAGTGATACTTCTTTGTAGTGCAGATTTGCATTGCCCGCTTGCTTGTTTGGCCAAAATGGGCGTATGCGTTTTCTCCTGAATATATTCAGGAGAAAACGCATACGCCCTTTTTGGCCAACTGCGTCACTGTCGAAGTTGTGCCCCCCTTCCTGTGCTTTAAAGGCGATTCCATCGTACCTCTTGAAATCTGTTTCCTGCTATTCTGCCTGGCTTTCAAGTCTGCCTCGTTGCCTACCCTCAACAGATTTTTGGACGATAGTTGTCCTTTATTACTCTGCCAGTTTGTGAATTGCTGTGGCCCTGAGCTCCATTTTCCAACTCGTTTTTTGTGAGCTGTACGCAAGTCCAAAATTTTGGTTCAGGACCTATACTGGTTCCCGGTGGGTGGCTGAGACTCTGGTTAATTCTTCTTCCTGCCGGGAAATTAGAGTGACATGTGCCCGTCCAAATGCCTAACATCAACTCTCTCATTGGTTCTCCCTCTTCCCTTCCATCCTCTGCCAAATTGGCAACCTGTGCGAACCAGGAGGTTAAAGGGGCTGTCTCTCCAAGTTGGGAGATTGATAGTAAAGCAGTTGGAAAGTCAAAACGGAGCACCAGGAGAGGGACTACTCGTTGAGTTTTAGAAACCTTTTGTATTCACAGTGTGTCCATTCTCTAGGTTTCCCGTACATGTTATAGCTGTAGTAATATTCCCTTCAACCTGGAGAGTTGGGACCCATGGAATGGGGGCCATGCATTTTTGCTTTAAAGGATCTGCATTTGCTCAACCAATCTCACCAATCCTCTCAGTCCCAAGTGTCCAGCCTTATGCCTCATCGAGCTGTCATTGTAGACAGGGTTTTTCCAGGTTTCATCAGAGACCCTGAAGGAAATGTAAAGAATTTCCCTGTTTTATGGTTTTGTTTTTGAAATTCCTTTTTATAGTGGGTTTGATCTGATTCTCTCTGCCATGTTTATGCCAGTCTAGACACACTTGATTCCCTTACAGAGACATATCAATACATAGGTTTTAAGATTCTTACTAGTCAGATCTATTTCTCTGCGGGTAATATGGGGTTTTGAGTCCCTTTCACTGAGGAAGGTGTAGGTCTTGTCTATTCCACAGTTGGTTTTGGAAATGGTACCTCTGCTTATATCAAACTCTGGTTTTATGCATCACCCCTCCTCTCCTTTCCCCTTAAGCAGGCATAAGAGTGTTTTCTAAATGTGAGACTCTGTTCTCTTTCCTAACTCAGTTCATGTGTAGCCATGTTTACAGGATCTACATAAGTCATATCTTATGATAAGTTTCTTTTTCTGTGTGACTTATTTCACTTAGAATCATCGTACCTGAATCCACTCACTTTGCTGCTCCTGGTCTTATGACATTGATTTCATGGCTGAGGGATATTCCATCGGACATAAATACCACAGTTTTTTGAACCATTTTTATATTTCCTGTGATACTTAAGGTGTACCCAAGTTGAGGTTCTTGTAAGCAGTGCAGCCCTAAATTTGGGGCTGGCTCTGTGTTATTGATTTTCAGTTTTCTCAATGTATATTCCCTAGACTGGAAGTGCCCTTGGCTCTGTAGCTCTGTTGTTTACTTGTTTTAGGGAACGCAATGCACTCCTCCAGTGAGGCAGTTGGCCATTTACATCCCGCCCATCAGCATAACAAGGCTCCCTGTTCTCCAGGGCCTGTCTTGCCGTTCTGGTTTTTACACATTTTGTGGATGTCCCTTTTGACCGGTGGGAAGTGATACTTCTTTGTAGTGCAGATTTGCATTGCCCGCTTGCTTGTTTGGCCAAAAAGGGCGTATGCGTTTTCTCCTGAATATATTCAGGAGAAAACGCATACGCCCTTTTTGGACAACTGCGTCATTGTCGAAGTTGGGTCCCTCTTCCTGTGCTTTCAAGGCGATTCCAACATACCTCTTGAAATCTGTTTCCTGCTATTCTGCCTTGCTTTCAAGTCTGCCTCGTTGCCTTACCTCAACAGATTTTTGGACGATAGTTGTCCTTTATTACTCTGCCATTTTGTGAATTGCTGTGGCCCTGAGCTTCATTTTCCAACTCGTTTTTTGTGAGCTGTACGCAAGTCCAAAATTTTGGTTTAGGAACTATACTGGTTCCCGGTGGGTGGCTGAGACTCTGGTTAATTCTTCTTCCTGCCGGGAAATTAGAGTGACATGTGCCCGTCCAAATGCCTAACATCAACTCTCTCATTGGTTGTCCCTCTTCGCTTCCATCCTCTGCCAAATTGGCAACCTGTGCGAACCAGGAGGTTAAAGGGGCTGTCTCTCCAAGTTGGGAGATTGATAGTAAAGCAGTTGGAAAGTCAAACCGGAGCACCAGGAGAGGGACTACTCGTTGAGTTTTATAAACCTTTTGTATTCACAGTGTGTCCATTCTCTAGGTTTCCCGTACATGTTATCGCTGTAGTAATATTCCCTTCAACCTGGAGAGTTGGGACCCATGCATTTTTGCTTTAAAGGGTCTGCATTTGCTCACCCAATCTCACCAATCCTCTCAGTCCCAAGTGTCCAGCCTTATGCCACATCCAGCTGTCATTGTAGATAGGGTCATTCCAGGTTTCATCAGAGACCCTGAAGGAAATGTAAAGAATTTCCCTGTTTTTTGGTTTTGTTTTTGAAATTCCTTTTTATAGTGGGTTTGAGCTGATTCTCTCTGCCATGTTTATGCCAGTCTAGACACACTTGATTCCCTTACAGAGACATATCAATACATAGGTTTTAAGATTCTTACTAGTCAGATCTATTCCTCTGCGGGAAATATGGGGTTTTGAGTCCCTTTCACTGAGCAAGGTGGAGGTCTTGTCTATTCCACAGTTGGTTTTGGAAATGGTACCTGTGCTTATATCAAACTCTGGTTTTATGCATCACCCCACCTCTCCTTTCCCCTTAAGCAGGCATAAGAGTGTTTTCTAAATGTGAGACTCTGGTCTCTTTCCTAACTCAGTTCATGTGTAGCCATGTTTACAGGATCTTCATAAGTCATATCTTATGATAAGTTTCTTTTTCTGTGTGACTTATTTCACTTAGAATCATCGTACCTGAATCCACTCACTTTGCTGCTCCTGGTCTTATGACATTGATTTCATGGCTGAGGGATATTCCATCGGACATAAATACCACAGTTTTTTGAACCATTTTTATATTTCCTGGGATATTTAAGGTGTACCGAAGTTGAGGTTCTTGTAAGCAGTGCAGCCCTATATTTGGGGGTGGCTCTGTCTTATTGATTTTCAGTTTTCCCAAGGTATATTCCCTAGACTGGAAGTGCCCTTGGCTCTGTAGCTCTGTTGTTTACTTGTTTTAGGGAACGCAATGCACTCCTCCAGTGAGGCAGTTGGCAATTTACATCCCGCCCATCAGCAAAACAAGGCTCCCTGTACTCCAGGGCCTGTCTTGCCTTTCTGGTTTTTACACATTGTGTGGATGTCCCTTTTGACCGGTGGGAAGTGATACTTCTTTGTAGTGCAGATTTGCATTGCCCGCTTGCTTGTTTGGCCAAAAAGGGCGTATGCGTTTTCTCCTGAATATATTCAGGAGAAAACGCATACGCCCTTTTTGGCCAACTGCGTCACTGTCGAAGTTGTGCCCCTCTTCCTGTGCTTTAAAGGCGATTCCAACGTACCTCTTGAAATCTGTTTCCTGCTATTCTGCCTGGCTTTCAAGTCTGCCTCGTTGCCTACCCTCAACAGATTTTTGGACGATAGTTGTCCTTTATTACTCTGCCAGTTTGTGAATTGCTGTGGCCCTGAGCTCCATTTTCCAACTCGTTTTTTGTGAGCTGTACGCAAGTCCAAAATTTTGGTTCAGGACCTATACTGGTTCCCGGTGGGTGGCTGAGACTCTGGTTAATTCTTCTTCCTGCCGGGAAATTAGAGTGACATGTGCCCGTCCAAATGCCTAACATCAACTCTCTCATTGGTTCTCCCTCTTCCCTTCCATCCTCTGCCAATTTGGCAACCTGTGCGAACCAGGAGGTTAAAGGGGCTGTCTCTCCAAGTTGGGAGATTGATAGTAAAGCAGTTGGAAAGTCAAACCGGAGCACCAGGAGAGGGACTACTCGTTGAGTTTTAGAAACCTTTTGTATTCACAGTGTGTCCATTCTCTAGGTTTCCCGTACATGTTATAGCTGTAGTAATATTCCCTTCAACCTGGAGAGTTGGGACCCATGCATTTTTGCTTTAAAGGGTCTGCATTTGCTCACCCAATCTCACCAATCCTCTCAGTCCCAAGTGTCCAGCCTTATGCCACATCCAGCTGTCATTGTAGATAGGGTCATTCCAGGTTTCATCAGAGACCCTGAAGGAAATGTAAAGAATTTCCCTGTTTTTTGGTTTTATTTTTGAAATTCCTTTTTATAGTGGGTTTGAGCTGATTCTCTCTGCCATGTTTATGCCAGTCTAGACACACTTGATTCCCTTACAGAGACATATCAATACATAGGTTTTAAGATTCTTACTAGTCAGATCTATTCCTCTGCGGGAAATATGGGGTTTTGAGTCCCTTTCACTGAGCAAGGTGGAGGTCTTGTCTATTCCACAGTTGGTTTTGGAAATGGTACCTGTGCTTATATCAAACTCTGGTTTTATGCATCACCCCACCACTCCTTTCCCCTTAAGCAGGCATAAGAGTGTTTTCTAAATGTGAGACTCTGTTCTCTTTCCTAACTCAGTTCATGTATAGCCATGTTTACAGGATCTTCATAAGTCATATCTTATGATAAGTTTCTTTTTCTGTGTGACTTATTTCACTTAGAATCATCGTACCTGAATCCACTCACTTTGCTGCTCCTGGTCTTATGACATTGATTTCATGGCTGAGGGATATTCCATCGGACATAAATACCACAGTTTTTTGAACCATTTTTATATTTCCTGGGATATTTAAGGTGTACCGAAGTTGAGGTTCTTGTAAGCAGTGCAGCCCTATATTTGGGGGTGGCTCTGTCTTATTGATTTTCAGTTTTCCCAAGGTATATTCCCTAGACTGGAAGTGCCCTTGGCTCTGTAGCTCTGTTGTTTACTTGTTTTAGGGAACGCAATGCACTCCTCCAGTGAGGCAGTTGGCAATTTACATCCCGCCCATCAGCAAAACAAGGCTCCCTGTACTCCAGGGCCTGTCTTGCCTTTCTGGTTTTTACACATTTTGTGGATGTCCCTTTTGACCGGTGGGAAGTGATACTTCTTTGTAGTGCAGATTTGCATTGCCGGCTTGCTTGTTTGGCCAAAAAGGGCGTATGCGTTTTCTCCTGAATATATTCAGGAGAAAACGCATACGCCCTTTTTGGCCAACTGCGTCATTGTCGAAGTTGGGCCACTCTTCCTGTGCTTTCAAGGCGATTCCAACGTACCTCTTGAAATCTGTTTCCTGCTATTCTGCCTGGCATTCAAGTCTGCCTCGTTGCCTTACCTCAACAGATTTTTGGATGATAGTTGTCCTTTATTACTCTGCCGGTTTGTGAATTGCTGTGGCCCTGAACTCCATTTTCCAACTCGTTTTTTGTGAGCTGTACGCAAGTCCAAAATTTTGGTTCAGGACCTATACTGGTTCCCGGTGGGTGGCTGAGACTCTGGTTAATTCTTCTTCCTGCCGGGAAATTAGAGTGACATGTGCCCGTCCAAATGCCTAACATCAACTCTCTCATTGGTTCTCCCTCTTCCCTTCCATCCTCTGCCATATTGGCAACCTGGGCGAACCAGGAGGTTAAAGGGGCTGTCTCTCCAAGTTGGGAGATTGATAGTAAAGCAGTTGGAAAGTCAAACCGGAGCACCAGGAGAGGGACTACTCGTTGAGTTTTAGAAACCTTTTGTATTCACAGTGTGTCCATTCTCTAGGTTTCCCGTACATGTTATAGCTGTAGTAATATTCCCTTCAACCTGGAGAGTTGGGACCCATGGAATGGGGGCCATGCATTTTTGCTTTAAAGGGTCTGCATTTGCTCACCCAATCTCACCAATCCTCTCAGTCCCAAGTGTCCAGCCTTATGCCACATCCAGCTGTCATTGTAGACAGGGTTTTTCCAGGTTTCATCAGAGACCCTGAAGGAAATGTAAAGAATTTCCCTGTTTTTTGGTTTTGTTTTTGAAATTCCTTTTTAGAGTGGGTTTGAGCTGATTCTCTCTGCCATGTTTATGCCAGTCTAGACACACTTGATTCCCTTACAGAGACATATCAATACATAGGTTTTAAGATTCTTACTAGTCAGATCTATTCCTCTGTGGGAAATATGGCGTTTTGAGTCCCTTTCACTGAGGAAGGTGTAGGTCTTGTCTATTCCACAGTTGGTTTTGGAAATGGTACCTGTGCTTATATCAAACTCTGGTTTTATGCATCACCCCACCTCTCCTTTCCCCTTAAGCAGGCATAAGAGTGTTTTCTAAATGTGAGACTCTGGTCTCTTTCCTAACTCAGTGCATGTGTAGCCATGTCTACAGGATCTTCATAAGTGATATCTTATGATAAGTTTCTTTTTCTGTGTGACTTATTTCACTTAGAATCATCGTACCTGAATCCACTCACTTTGCTGCTCCTGGTCTTATGACATTGATTTCATGCCTGAGGGATATTCCATCGGACATAAATACCACAGTTTTTTGAACCATTTTTATATTTCCTGGGATATTTAAGGTGAAGCCAAGTTGAGGTTCTTGTAAGCAGTGCAGCCCTAAATTTGGGGGTGGCTCTGTCTTATTGATTTTCAGTTTTCCCAATGTATATTCCCTAGACTGGAAGTGCCCTTGGCTCTGTAGCTCTGTTGTTTACTTGTTTTAGGGAACGCAATGCACTCCTCCAGTGAGGCAGTTGGCAATTTACATCCCGCCCATCAGCATAACAAGGCTCCCTGTTCTCCAGGGCCTGTCTTGCCTTTCTGGTTTTTACACATTTTGTGGATGTCCCTTTTGACCGGTGGGAAGTGATACTTCTTTGTAGTGCAGATTTGCATTGCCCGCTTGCTTGTTTGGCCAAAAAGGGCGTATGCGTTTTCTCCTGAATATATTCAGGAGAAAACGCATACGCCCTTTTTGGCCAACTGCGTCACTGTCGAAGTTGTGCCCCTCTTCCTGTGCTTTAAAGGCGATTCGAACGTACCTCTTGAAATCTGTTTCCTGCTATTCTGCCTGGCTTTCAAGTCTGCCTCGTTGCCTACCCTCAACAGATTTTTGGACGATAGTTGTCCTTTATTACTCTGCCAGTTTGTGAATTGCTGTGGCCCTGAGCTCCATTTTCCAACTCGTTTTTTGTGAGCTGTACGCAAGTCCAAAATTTTGGTTCAGGACCTATACTGGTTCCCGGTGGGTGGCTGAGACTCTGGTTAATTCTTCTTCCTGCCGGGAAATTAGAGTGACATGTGCCCGTCCAAATGCCTAACATCAACTCTCTCATTGGTTCTCCCTCTTCCCTTCCATCCTCTGCCAAATTGGCAACCTGTGCGAACCAGGAGGTTAAAGGGGCTGTCTCTCCAAGTTGGGAGATTGATAGTAAAGCAGTTGGAAAGTCAAACCGGAGCACCAGGAGAGGGACTACTCGTTGAGTTTTATAAACCTTTTGTATTCACAGTGTGTCCATTCTCTAGGTTTCCCGTACATGTTATAACTGTAGTAATATTCCCTTCAACCTGGAGAGTTGGGACCCATGCATTTTTGCTATAAAGGGTCTGCATTTGCTCACCCAATCTCACCAATCCTCTCAGTCCCAGGTGTCCAGCCTTATGCCACATCCAGCTGTCATTGTAGATAGGGTCATTCCAGGTTTCATCAGAGACCCTGACGGAAATGGAAAGAATTTCCCTGTTTTTTGGTTTTGTTTTTGAAATTCCTTTTTATAGTGGGTTTGAGCTGATTCTCTCTGCCATGTTTATGCCAGTCTAGACACACTTGATTCCCTTACAGAGACATATCAATACATAGGTTTTAAGATTCTTACTAGCCAGATCTATTCCTCTGCGGGAAATATGGGGTTTTGAGTCCCTTTCACTGAGCAAGATGGAGGTCTTGTCTATTCCACAGTTGGTTTTGGAAATGGTAATTGTGCTTATATCAAACTCTGGTTTTATGCATCACCCCACCACTCCTTTCCCCTTAAGCAGGCATAAGAGTGTTTTCTAAATGTGAGACTCTGGTCTCTTTCCTAACTCAGTTCATGTGTAGCCATGTTTACAGGATCTTCATAAGTCATATCTTATGATAAGTTTCTTTTTCTGTGTGACTTATTTCACTTAGAATCATCGTACCTGAATCCACTCACTTTGCTGCTCCTGGTCTTATGACATTGATTTCATGGCTGAGGGATATTCCATCGGACATAAATACCACAGTTTTTTGAACCATTTTTATATTTCCTGGGATATTTAAGGTGTACCGAAGTTGAGGTTCTTGTAAGCAGTGCAGCCCTAAATTTGGGGGTGGCTCTGTCTTATTGATTTTCAGTTTTCCCAAGGTATATTCCCTAGACTGGAAGTGCCCTTGGCTCTGTAGCTCTGTTGTTTACTTGTTTTAGGGAACGCAATGCACTCCTCCAGTGAGGCAGATGGCAATTTACATCCCGCCCATCAGCAAAACAAGGCTCCCTGTACTCCAGGGCCTGTCTTGCCTTTCTGGTTTTTACACATTTTGTGGATGTCCCTTTTGACCGGTGGGAAGTGATACTTCTTTGTAGTGCAGATTTGCATTGCCCGCTTGCTTGTTTGGCCAAAAAGGGCGTATGCGTTTTCTCCTGAATATATTCAGGAGAAAACGCATACGCCCTTTTTGGCCAACTGCGTCATTGTCGAAGTTGGGCCCCTCTTCCTGTGCTTTCAAGGCGATTCCAACGTACCTCTTGAAATCTGTTTCCTGCTATTCTGCCTGGCTTTCAAGTCTGCCTCGTTGCCTTACCTCAACAGATTTTTGGATGATAGTTGTCCTTTATTACTCTGCCAGTTTGTGAATTGCTGTGGCCCTGAGCTCCATTTTCCAAGTCGTTTTTGTGAGCTGTACGCAAGTCCAAAATTTTGGTTCAGGACCTATACTGGTTCCCGGTGGGTGGCTGAGACTCTGGTTAATTCTTCTTCCTGCCGGGAAATTAGAGTGACATGTGCCCGTCCAAATGCCTAACATCAACTCTCTCATTGGTTCTCCCTCTTCCCTTCCATCCTCTGCCAAATTGGCAACCTGTGCGAACCAGGAGGTTAAAGGGGCTGTCTCTCCAAGTTGGGAGATTGATAGTAAAGCAGTTGGAAAGTCAAACCGGAGCACCAGGAGAGGGACTACTCGTTGAGTTTTAGAAACCTTTTGTATTCACAGTGTGTCCATTCTCTAGGTTTCCCGTACATGTTATAGCTGTAGTAATATTCCCTTTAACCTGGAGAGTTGGGACCCATGGAATGGGGGCCATGCATTTTTGCTTTAAAGGGTCTGCATTTGCTCAACCAATCTCACCAATCCTCTCAGTCCCAAGTGTCCAGCCTTATGCCACATCCAGCTGTCATTGTAGAGAGGGTCATTCCAGCTTTCATCAGAGACCCTGAAGGAAATGTAAAGAATTTCCCTGTTTATTGGTTTTGTTTTTGAAATTCTTTTTTATAGTGGGTTTGAGCTGATTCTCGCTGCCATGTTTATGCCAGTCTAGACACACTTGATTCCCTTACAGAGACATATCAATACATAGGTTTTAAGATTCTTACTAGTCAGATCTATTCCTCGGCGGGAAATATGGGGTTTTGAGTCCCTTTCACTGAGGAAGGTGTAGGTCTTGTCTATTCCACAGTTGGTTTTGGAAATGGTACCTGTGCTTATATCAAACTCTGGTTTTATGCATCACCCTACCTCTCCTTTCCCCTTAAGCAGGCATAAGAGTGTTTTCTAAATGTGAGACTCTGGTCTCTTTCCTAACTCAGTTCATGTGTAGCCATGTTTATAGGATCTTCATAAGTCATATCTTATGATAAGTTTCTTTTTCTGTGTGACTAATTTCACTTAGAATCATCGTACATGAATCCACTCACTTTGCTGCTCCTGGTCTTATGACATTGATTTCATGGCTGAGGGATATTCCATCGGACATAAATACCACAGTTTTTTGAACCATTTTTATATTTCCTGGGATATTTAAGGTATACCCAAGTTGAGGTTCTTGTATGCCATGCAGCCCTAAATTTGGGTGTGGCTCTGTCTTATTGATTTTCAGTTTTCCCAATGTATATTCCCTAGACTGGAAGTGCCCTTTGCTCTGTAGCTCTGTTGTTTACTTGTTTTAGGGAACGCAATGCACTCCTCCAGTGAGGCAGTTGGCAATTTACATCCCGCCCATCAGCATAACCAGGCTCTCTGTTCTCCAGGGCATGTCTTGCCTTTCTGGTTTTTACACATTTTGTGGATGTCCCTTTTGACCGGTGGGAACTGATACTTCTTTGTAGTGCCGATTTGCATTGCCCGCTTGCTTGTTTGGCAAAAAAAGGGCGTATGCGTTTTCTCCTGAATATATTCAGGAGAAAACGCATACGCCCTTTTTGGCCAACTGCGTCACTGTCGAAGTTGTGCCCCTCTTCCTGTGCTTTAAAGGCGATTCCAATGTACCTCTTGAAATCTGTTTCCTTCTATTCTGCCTGGCTTTCAAGTCTGCCTCGTTGCCTTCCCTCAACAGATTTTTGGACGATAGTTGTCCTTTATTACTCTGCCAGTTTGTGAATTGCTGTGGCCCTGAGCTCCATTTTCCAACTCGTTTTTTGTGAGCTATACGCAAGTCCAATATTTTGGTTCAGGAACTATCCTGGTTCCCGGTGGGTGACTGAGACTCTGGTTAATTCTTCTTCCTGCCGGGAAATTAGAGTGACATGTGCCCGTCTAAATGCCTAACAGCTACTCTCTCATTGGTTCTCCCTCTTCCCTTCCATCCTCTGCCAAATTGGCAACCTGTGGGAACCAGGAGGTTAAAGGGGCTGTCTCTCCAAGTTGGGAGATTGATAGTAAAGCAGTTGGAAAGTCAAACCGGAGCACCAGGAGAGGGACTACTCGTTGAGTTTAGAAACCTTTTGTATTCACAGTGTGTCCATTCTCTAGGTTTCCCGTACATGTTATAGCTGTAGTAATATTCCCTTCAACCTGGAGAGTTGGGACCCATGGAATGGGGGCCATGCATTTTTGCTTTAAAGGGTCTGCATTTGCTCACCCAATTTCACCAATCCTCTCAGTCCCAAGTGTCCAGCCTTATGCCACATCCAGCTGTCATTGTAGATAGGGTCATTCCAGGTTTCATCAGAGACCCTGAAGGAAATGTAAAGAATTTCCCTGTTTTTTGGTTTTGTTTTTGAAATTCCTTTTTATAGTGGGTTTGAGCTGATTCTCTCTGCCATGTTTATGCCAGTCTAGACACACTTGATTCCCTTACAGAGACATATCAATACATAGGTTTTAAGATTCTTACTAGTCAGATCTATTCCTCTGCGGGAAATATGGGGTTTTGATTCCCTTTCACTGAGCAAGGTGGAGGTCTTGTCTATTCCACAGTTGGTTTTGGAAATGGTACCTGTGCTTATATCAAACTCTGGTTTTATGCATCACCCCACCTCTCCTTTCCCCTTAAGCAGGCATAAGAGTGTTTTCTAAATGTGAGACTCTGGTCTCTTTCCTAACTCAGTTCATGTGTAGCCATGTTTACAGGATCTTCATAAGTCATATCTTATGATAAGTTTCATTTTCTGTGTGACTTATTTCACTTAGAATCATCGTACCTGAATCCACTCACTTTGCTGCTCCTGGTCTTATGACATTGATTTCATGGCTGAGGGATATTCCATCGGACATAAATACCACAGTTTTTTGAACCATTTTTATATTTCCTGGGATATTTAAGGTGTACCCAAGTTGAGGTTCTTGTAAGCAGTGCAGCCCTAAATTTGGGGGTTGCTCTGTCTTATTGATTTTCAGTTTTCCCAATGTATATTCTCTAGACTGGAAGTGCCCTTGGCTCTGTAGCTCGGTTGTTTACTTGTTTTAGGGAACGCAATGCACTCCTCCAGTGAGGCAGTTGGCAATTTACATCCCGCCCATCAGCATAACAAGGCTCCCTGTTCTCCACGGCCAGTCTTGCCTTTCTGCTTTTTACACATTTTGTGGATGTCCCATTTGACCGGTGGGAAGTGATACTTCTTTGTAGTGCAGATTTGCATTGCCCGCTTGCTTGTTTGGGCAAAAAGGGCGTATGCGTTTTCTTCTGAATATATTCAGGAGAAAACGCATACACCCTTTTTGGCCAACTGCGTCACTGTCGAAGTTGTGCCCCTCTTCCTGTGCTTTAAAGGCGATTCCAACGTACCTCTTGAAATCTGTTTCCTGCTATTCTGCCTGGCTTTCAAGTCTGCCTCGTTGCCTTCCCTCAACAGATTTTTGGACGATAGTTGTCCTTTATTACTCTGCCAGTTTGTGAATTGCTGTGACCCTGAGCTCCATTTTCCAACTCGTTTTTTGTGAGCTGTACGCAAGTCCAAAATTTTGGTTCAGGACCTATACTGGTTCCCGGTGGGTTGCTGAGACTCTGGTTAATTCTTCTTCCTGCCGGGAAATTAGAGGGACATGTGCCCGTCCAAATGCCTAACAGCTACTCTCTCATTGGTTCTCCCTCTTCCCTTCCATCCTCTGCCAAATTGGCAACCTGTGCGAACCAGGAGGTTAAAGGGGCTGTCTCTCCAAGTTGGGAGATTGATAGTAAAGCAGTTGGAAAGTCAAACCGGAGCACCAGGAGAGGTACTACTCATTGAGTTGTAGAAACCTTTTGTATTCACAGTGTGTCCATTCTCTAGGTTTCCCGTACATGTTATAGCTGTAGTAATATTCCCTTCAACCTGGAGAGTTGGGACCCATGGAATGGGGGCCATGCATTTTACTTTAAAGGGTCTGCATTTGCTCACCCAATCTCACCAATCCTCTCAGTCCCAAGTGCCCAGCCTTATGCCACATCCAGCTGTCATTGTAGACAGGGTTTTTCCAGGTTTCATCAGAGACCCTGAAGGAAATGGAAAGAATTTCCCTGTTTTTTGGTTTTGTTTTTGAAATTCCTTTTTATAGTGGGTTTGAGCTGATTCTCTCTGCCATGTTTATGCCAGTCTAGACACACTTGATTCCCTTACAGAGACATATCAATACATAGGTTTTAAGATTCTTACTAGTCAGATCTATTCCTCTGCGGGAAATATGGGGTTTTGAGTCCCTTTCACTGAGGAAGGTGTAGGTCTTGTCTATTCCACAGTTGGTTTTGGAAATGGTACCTGTGCTTATATCAAACTCTGGTTTTATGCATCACCCCACCTCTCCTTTCCCCTTAAGCAGGCATAAGAGTGTTTTCTAAATGTGAGACTCTGGTCTCTTTCCTAACTCAGTTCATGTGTAGCCATGTTTACAGGATCTTCATAAGTCATATCTTATGATAAGTTTCTTTTTCTGTGTGACTTATTTCACTTAGAATCATCGTACCTGAATCCACTCACTTTGCTGCTCCTGGTCTTATGACATTGATTTCATGGCTGAGGGATATTCCATCGGACATAAATACCACAGTTTTTGAACCATTTTTATATTTCCTGGGATATTTAAGGTGTACCCAAGTTGAGGTTCTTGTAAGCAGTGCAGCCCTAATTTGGGTGTGGCTCTGTCTTATTGATTTTCAGTTTTCCCAATGTATATTCCCTAGACTGGAAGTGCCCTTGGCTCTGTAGCTCTGTTGTTTACTTGTTTTAGGGAACGCAATGCACTCCTCCAGTGAGGCAGTTGGCAATTTACATCCCGCCCATCAGCATAACAAGGATCCCTGTTCTCCAGGGCCAGTCTTGCCTTTCTGGTTTTTACACATTTTGTGGATGTCCCTTTTGACCGGTGGGAAGTGATACTTCTTTGTAGTGCAGATTTGCATTGCCTGCTTGCTTGTTTGGCCAAAAAGGGCGTATGCGTTTTCTCCTGAATATATTCAGGAGAAAACGCATACGCCCTTTTTGGCCAACTGCGTCATTCTCGAAGTTGTGCCCCTCTTCCTGTGCTTTAAAGGCGATTCCAACGTACCTCTTGGAATCTGTTTCCTGCTATTCTGCCTGGCTTTCAAGTCTGCCTCGTTGCCTTCCCTCAACAGATTGTTGGACGATAGTTGTCCTTTATTACTCTGCCAGTTTGTGAATTGCTGTGGCCCTGAGCTCCATTTTCCAACTCGTTTTTTGTTTGCTCTACGCAAGTCCAAAATTTTGGTTCAGGACCTATACTGGTTCCCGGTGGGTGGCTGAGACTCTGGTTAATTCTTCTTCCTGCCGGGAAATTAGAGTGACATGTGCCGGTCCAAATGCCTAACAGCTACTCTCTCATTGGTTCTCCCTATTCCCTTCCATCCTCTGCCAAATTGGCAACCTGTGTGAACCAGGAGGTTAAAGGCGCTGTCTCTCCACGTTGGGAGATTGATAGTAAAGCAGTTGGAAAGTCAAACCGGAGCACCAGGAGAGGGACTACTCGTTGAGTTTTAGAAACCTTTTGTATTCACAGTGTGTCCATTCTCTAGGTTTCCCGTACATGTTATAGCTGTAGTAATATTCCCTTCCACATGGAGAGTTGGGACCCATGGAATGGGGGCCATGCATTTTTGCTTTAAAGGGTCTGCATGTGCTCACCCAATCTCACCAATCCTCTCAGTCCCAAGTGTCCAGCCTTATGCCACATCCAGCTGTCATTGTAGACAGGGTTTTTCCAGGTTTCATCAGAGACCCTGAAGGAAATGTAAAGAATTTCCCTGTTTTTTGGTTTTGTTTTTGAAATTCCTTGTTATAGTGGGTTTGAGCTGATTCTCTCTGCCATGTTTATGCCAGTCTAGACACACTTGATTCCCTTACAGAGACGTATCAATACATAGGTTTTAAGATTCTTACTAGTCAGATCTATTCCTCTGCGGGAAATATGGGGTTTTGAGTCCCTTTCACTGAGGAAGGTGTAGGTCTTGTCTATTCCACAGTTGGTTTTGGAAATGGTACCTGTGCTTATATCAAACTCTGGTTTTATGCATCACCCCACCTCTCCTTTCCCCTTAAGCAGGCATAAGAGTGTTTTCTAAATGTGAGATTCTGGTCTCTTTCCTAACTCAGTTCATGTGTAGCCATGTTTACAGGATCTTCATAAGTCATATCTTATGATAAGTTTCTTTTTCTGTGTGACTTATTTCACTTAGAATCATCGTACCTGAATCCACTCACTTTGCTGCTCCTGGTCTTATGACATTGATTTCATGGCTAAGGGATATTCCATCGGACATAAATACCACAGTTTTTGGAACCATTTTTATATTTCCTGGGATATTTAAGGTGTACCCAAGTTGAGGTTCTTGTAAGCAGTGCAGCCCTAAATTTGGGGGTGGCTCTGTCTTATTGATTTTCAGTTTTCCCAATGTATATTCCCTAGACTGGAAGTGCCCTTGGCTCTGTAGCTCTGTTGTTTACTTGTTTTAGGGAACGCAATGCACTCCTCCAGTGAGGCAGTTGGCAATTTACATCCCGCCCAGCAGCATAACAAGGCTCCCTGTTCTCCAGGGCCAGTCTTGCCTTTCTGGTTTTTACACATTTTGTGGATGTCCCTTTTGACCGGTGGGAAGTGATACTTCTTTGTAGTGCAGATTTGCATTGCCCGCTTGCTTGTTTGGCCAAAAAGGTCGTATGCGTTTTCTCCTGAATATATTCAGGAGAAAACGCATACGCCCTTTTTGGCCAACTGCGTCATTCTCGAAGTTGTGCCCCTCTTCCTGTGCTTTCAAGGCGATTCCAACGTACCTCTTGAAATCTGTTTCCTGCTATTCTGCCTGGCTTTCAAGTCTGCCTCGTTGCCTTCCCTCAACAGATTTTTGGACGATAGTTGTCCTTTATTACTCTGCCAGTTTGTGAATTGCTGTGGCCCTGAGCTCCATTTTCCAACTCGTTTTTTGTGAGCTGTACGCAAGTCCAAAATTTTGGTTCAGGACCTATACTGGTTCCCGGTGGGTGGCTGAGACTCTGGTTAATTCTTCTTCCTGCCGGGAAATTAGAGTGACATGTGCCCGTCCAAATGCCTAACAGCTACTCTCTCATTGGTTCTCCCTCTTCCCTTCCATCCTCTGCCAAATTGGCAACCTGTGCGAACCAGGAGGTTAAAGGGGCTGTCTCTCCAAGTTGGGAGATTGATAGTAAAGCAGTTGGAAAGTCAAACCGGAGCACCAGGAGAGTGACTACTCGTTGAGTTTTAGAAACCTTTTGTATTCACAGTGTGTCCATTCTCTAGGTTTCCCGTACATGTTATAGCTGTAGTAATATTCCCTTCAACCTGGAGAGTTGGGACCCCTGCATTTTTGCTTTAAAGGGTCTGCATTTGCTCACCCAATCTCACCAATCCTCTCAGTCCCAAGTGTCCAGCCTTATGCCACATCCAGCTGTCATTGTAGACTGGGTTTTTCCAGGTTTCATCAGAGACCCTCAAGGAAATGTAAAGAATTTCCCTGTTTTTTGGTTTTGTTTTTGAAATTCCATGTTATAGTGGGTTTGAGCTGATTCTCTCTGCCATGTTTATGCCAGTCTAGACACACTTGATTCCCTTACAGAGACATATCAATACATAGGTTTTAAGATTCTTACTAGTCAGATCTATTCCTCTGCGGGAAATATGGGGTTTTGAGTCCCTTTCACTGAGGAAGGTGTAGGTCTTGTCTATTCCACAGTTGGTTTTGGAAATGGTACCTCTGCTTATATCAAACTCTGGTTTTATGCATCACCCCACCTCTCCTTTCCCCTTCAGCAGGCATAAGAGTGTTTTCTAAATGTGAGACTCTCTTCTCTTTCCTAACTCAGTTCATGTGTAGCCATGTTTACAGGATCTTCATAAGTGATATCTTATGATAAGTTTCTTTTTCTGTGTGACTTATTTCACTTAGAATCATCGTACCTAAATCCACTCACTTTGCTGCTCCTGGTCTTATGACATTGATTTCATGGCTGAGGGATATTCCATCGGACATAAATACCACATTTTTTTGAACCAATTTTATATTTCCTGGGATATTAAAGGTGTACCCAAGTTGAGGTTCTTGTAAGCAGTACAGCCCTAAATTTGGGGGTGGCTCTGTCTTATTGATTTACAGTTTTCCCAATGTATATTCCCTAGACTGGAAGTGCACTTGGCTCTGTAGCTCTGTTGTTTACTTGTTTTAGGGAACACAATGCACTCCTCCAGTGAGGCAGATGGCAATTTACATCCCGCCCATCAGCATAACAAGGCTCCTTGTTCTCCAGGGCCTGTCTTGCCTTTCTGGTTTTTACACATTTTGTGGATGTCCCTTTTGACCGGTGGGAAGTGATACTTCTTTGTAGTGCAGGTTTGCACTGCCCGCTAGCTTGCTTGGCCAAAAAGGGCGTATGCGTTTTCTCCTGAAAATATTCAGGAGAAAACGCATACGCCCTTTTTGGCCAAGTTCGTCATTGTCGAAGTTGTGCCCCTCTTCCTGTGCTTTAAAGGTGATTCCAACGTACCTCTTGAAATCTGTTTTCTGCTATTTTGCCTCGCTTTCAAGTCCGCCTCGTTGCATTACCTCAATAGATTTTTGGACGATAGTTGTCCATTATTACTCTGCCAGTTTGTGAATTGCTGTGGCCCTGAGCTCCATTTTCCAACTCGTTTTTTGTGAGCTGTACGCAAGTCCAAAATTTTGGTTCAAGACCTACACTGGTTCCCGGTGGGTGGCTGAGACTCTGGTTAATTCTTCTTCCTGCCGGGAAATTAGAGTGACATGTGCCCGTCCAAATGCCTAACAGCTAATCTCTCATTGGTTCTCCCTCTTCCCTTCCATCCTCTGCCAAATTGGCAACCTGTGCGAACCAGCAGGTTAAAGGGGCTGTCTCTCCAAGTTGGGAGATTGATAGTAAAGCAGTTGGAAAGTCAAACCGGAGCACCAGGAGAGGGACTACTCGTTGAGTTTTAGAAACCTTTTGTATTCACAGTGTGTCCATTCTCTAGGTTTCCCGTATATGTTATAGCTGTAGTAATATTCCCTTCAACCTGGAGAGTTGGGACCCATGGAATGGGGGCCATGAATTTTTGCTTTAAAGGGTCTGCATTTGCTCACCCAATCTCACCAATCCTCTCAGTCCCAAGTGTCCAGCCTTATGCCACATCCAGCTGTCATTGTAGACAGGGTTTTTCCAGGTTTCATCAGAGACCCTGAAGGAAATGGAAAGAATTTCCCTGTTTTTTGGTTTTGTTTTTGAAATTCCTTTTTAGAGTGGGTTTGAGCTGATTCTCTCTGCCATGTTTATGCCAGTCTAGACACACTTGATTCCCTTACAGAGACATATCAATACATAGGTTTTAAGTTTCTTACTAGTCAGATCTATTCCTCTGCGGGAAATATGGGGTTTTGAGTCCCTTTCACTGAGGAAGGTGTAGGTCTTGTCTATTCCACAGTTGGTTTTGGAAATGGTACCTGTGCTTATATCAAACTCTGGTTTTATGCATCACCCCACCTCTCCTTTCCCCTTAAGCAGGCATAAGAGTGTTTTCTAATTGTGAGACTCTGGTCTCTTTCTTAACTCAGTTCATGTGTAGCCATGTTTACAGGATCTTCATAAGTCATATCTTATGATAAGTTTCTTTTTCTGTGTGACTTATTTCACTTAGAATCATCGTACCTGAATCCACTCACTTTGCTGCTCCTGGTCTTATGACATTGATTTCATGGCTGAGGGATATTCCATCGGACATAAATACCACAGTTTTTTGAACCATTTTTATATTTCCTGGGATATTTAAGGTGTACCCAAGTTGAGGTTCCTGTAAGCAGTGCAGCCCTAAATTTGGGTTTGGCTCTGTCTTATTGATTTTCAGTTTTCCCAATGTATATTCCCTGGACTGGAAGTGCCCTTCGCTCTGTAGGTCTGTTGTTTACTTGTTTTAGGGAACGCAATGCACTCCTCCAGTGAGGCAGTTGGCAATTTACATCCCGCCCATCAGCATAACAAGGCTCCCTGTTCTCCAGGGCCAGTCTTGCCTTTCTGGTTTTTACACATTTTGTGGATATCCCTTTTGACCGGTGGGAAGTGATACTACTTTGTAGTGCAGATTTGCATTGCCCGCTTGCTTGTTTGGCCAAAAAGGTCGTATGCGTTTTCTCCTGAATATATACAGGAGAAAACGCATACGCCATTTTTGGCCAACTGCGTCATTGTCGAAGTTGTGCCCCTCTTACTGTGCTTTAAAGGCGATTCCAACGTACCTCTTGAAATCTGTTTCCTGCTATTCTGCCTGGCTTTCAAGTCTGCCTCGTTGCCTTCCCTCAACAGATTTTTGGACGATAGTTGTCCTTTATTACTCTGCCAGTTTGTGAATTGCTGTGGCCCTGAGCTCCATTTTCCAACTCGTTTTATGTTTGCTGTACGCAGGTCCAAAATTTTGGTTCATGACCTATACTGGTTCCCGGTGGGTGGCTGAGACTCTGGTTAATTCTTCTTCCTGCCGGGAAATTAGAGTGACATGTGCCCGTCCAAATGCCTAACAGCTACTCTCTCATTGGTTCTCCCTCTTCCCTTCCATCCTCTGCCAAATTGGCAACCTGTGCGAACCAGGAGGTTAAAGGGGCTGTCTCTCCAAGTTGGGAGATTGATAGTAAAGCAGTTGGAAAGTCAAACCGGAGCACCAGGAGAGGGACTACTCGTTGAGTTTTAGAAACCTTTTGTATTCACAGTGTGTCCATTCTCTAGGTTTCCCGTACATGTTATAGCTGTAGTAATATTCCCTTCAACCTGGAGAGTTGGGACCCATGGAATGTGGGCCATGCATTTTTGCTTTAAAGGGTCTGCATTTGCTCACCCAATCTCACCAATCCTCTCAGTCCCAAGTGTCCAGCCTTATGCCACATCCAGCTGTCATTGTAGACAGGGTTTTTCCAGGTTTCATCAGAGTCCCTGAAGGAAATGGAAACAATTTCCTTGTTTTTTGGTTTTGTTTTTGAAATTCCTTTTTAGAGTGGGTTTGAGCTGATTCTCTCTGCCATGTTTATGCCAGTCTAGACACACTTGATTCCCTTACAGAGACATATCAATACATAGGTTTTAAGATTCTTACTAGTCAGATCTATTCTTCTGCGCGAAATATGGGGTTTTGAGTCCCTTTCACTGAGGAAGGTGTAGGTCTTGTCTATTCCACAGTTGGTTTTGGAAATGGTACCTGTGCTTATATCAAACTCTGGTTTTATGCATCACCCCACCTCTCCTTTCCCCTTCAGCAGGCATAAGAGTGTTTTCTAAATGTGAGACTCTGGTCTCTTTCCTAACTCAGTTCATGTTTAGCCATGTTTACAGGATCTTCATAAGTCATATCTTATGATAAGTTTCTTTTTCTGTGTGACTTATTTCACTTAGAATCATCGTACCTAAATCCACTCACTTTGCTGCTCCTGGTCTTATGACATTGATTTCATGGCTGAGGGATATTCCATCGGACATAAATACCACAGTTTTTTGAACCATTTTTATATTTCCTGGGATATTTAAGGTGTACCCAAGTTGAGGTTCTTGTAAGCAGTGCAGCCCTAAATTTGGGGGTGGCTCTGTCTTATTGATTTTCAGTTTTCCCAATGTATATTCCCTAGACTGGAAGTGCCCTTGGCTCTGTAGCTCTGTTGTTTACTTGTTTTAGGGAACGCAATGCACTCCTCCAGTGAGGCAGTTGGCAATTTACATCCCGCCCAGCAGCATAACAAGGATCCCTGTACTCCAGGGCCATTCTTGCCTTTCTGGTTTTTACACATTTTGTGCATGTCCCATTTGACCGTTGGGAAGTGATACTTCTTTGTAGTGCAGATTTGCATTGCCCGCTTGCTTGTTTGGCCAAAATGGGCGTATGCGTTTTCCCCTGAATATATTCAGGAGAAAACGCATACGCCCTTTTTGGCCAACTGCGTCATTGTCGAAGTTGTGCCCCTCTTCCTGTGCTTTAAAGGCGATTCCAACGTACCTCTTGAAATCTGTTTCCTGCTATTCTGCCTGGCTTTCAAGTCTGCCTCGTTGCCTTCCCTCAACAGATTTTTGGACGATAGTTGTCCTTTATTACTCTGCCAGTTTGTGAATTACTGTGGCCCTGAGCTCCATTTTCCAACTCGTTTTTTGTGAGCTGTACACAAGTCCAAAATTTTGGTTCAGGACCTATACTGGTTCCCGGTGGATGGCTGAGACTCTGGTTAATTCTTCTTCCTGCCGGGAAATTAGAGTGACATGTGCCCGTCCAAATGCCTAACAGCTACTCTCTCATTGGTTCTCCCTCTTCCCTTCCATCCTCTGCCAAATTGGCAACCTGTGCGAACCAGCAGGTTAAAGGGGCTGTCTCTCCAAGTTGGGAGATTGATAGTAAAGCAGTTGGAAAGTCAAACCGGAGCACCAGGAGAGGGACTACTCGTTGAGTTTTAGAAACCTTTTGTATTCACAGTGTGTCCATTCTCTAGGTTTCCCGTACATGTTATAGCTGTAGTAATATTCCCTTCAACCTGGAGAGTTGGGACCCATGGAATGGGGGCCATGCATTTTTGCTTTAAAGGGTCTGCATTTGCTCACCCAATCTCACCAATCCTCTCAGTCCCAAGTGCCCAGCCTTATGCCACATCCAGCTGTCATTGTAGACAGGGTTTTTCCAGGTTTCATCAGAGACCCTGAAGGAAATGGAAAGAATTTCCCTGTTTTTTGGTTTTGTTTTTGAAATTCCTTTTTAGAGTGGGTTTGAGCTGATTCTCTCTGCCATGTTTATGCCAGTCTAGACACACTTGATTCCCTTACAGAGACATATCAATACATAGGTTTTAAGATTCTTACTAGTCAGATCTATTCCTCTGCGCGAAATATGGGGTTTTGAGTCCCTTTCACTGAGCAAGGTGGAGGTCTTGTCTATTCCACAGTTGGTTTTGGAAATGGTACCTGTGCTTATATCAAACTCTGGTTTTATGCATCACCCCACCTCTCCTTTCCCCTTAAGCAGGCATAAGAGTGTTTTCTAAATGTGAGACTCTGGTCTCTTTCCTAACTCAGTTCATGTGTAGCCATGTTTACAGGATCTTCATAAGTCATATCTTATGATAAGTTTCTTTTTCTGTGTGACTTATTTCACTTAGAATCATCGTACCTGAATCCACTCACTTTGCTGCTCCTGGTCTTATGACATTGATTTCATGGCTGAGGGATATTCCATCGGACATAAATACCACAGTTTTTTGAACCATTTTTATATTTCCTGGGATATTTAAGGTGTACCCAAGTTGAGGTTCTTGTAAGCAGTGCAGCCCTAAATTTGGGGGTGGCTCTGTCTTATTGATTTTCAGTTTTCCCAAGGTATATTCTCTAGACTGGGAGTGCCCTTGGCTCTGTAGCTCTGTTGTTTACTTGTTTTAGGGAACACAATGCACTCCTCCAGTGAGGCAGTTGGCAATTTACATCCAGCCCATCAGCATAACAAGGCTGCCTTTTCTCCAGGGCGTGTCTTGCCTTTCTGATTTTTACACATTTTGTGGATGTCCCTTTTGACCGGTGGGAAGTGATACTTCTTTGTAGTGCAGATTTGCATTGCCCGCTTGCTTGCTTGGCCAAAAAGGGCGTATGCGTTTTCTCCTGAATATATTCAGGAGAAAACGCATTCGCCCCTTTGGGCCAAGTTCGTCATTGTCGAAGTTGTGCCCCTCTTCCTGTGCTTTAAAGGTGATTCCAACGTATCTCTTGAAATCTGTTTCCTGCTATTTTGCCTCGCTTTCAAGTCCGCCTCGTTGCCTTCCCTCAACAGATTTTTGGACGATAGTTGTCCTTTATTACTCTGCCAGTTTGTGAATTGCTGTGGCCCTGAGCTACATTTTCCAACTCGTTTTTTGTGAGCTGTACGCAAGTCCAAAATTTTGGTTCAAGACCTACACTGGTTCCCGGTGGGTGGCTGAGACTCTGGTTAATTCTTCTTCCTGCCGGGAAATTAGAGTGACATGTGCCCGTCCAAATGCCTAACAGCTACTCTCTCATTGGTTCTCCCTCTTCCCTTCCATCCTCTGCCAAATTGCCAACCTGTGAGAACCAGGAGGTTAAAGGGGCTGTCTCTCCAAGTTGGGAGATTGATAGTAAAGCAGTTGGAAAGTCAAACCGGAGCACCAGGAGAGGGACTACTCGTTGAGTTTTAGAAACCTTTTGTATTAACTGTGTGTCCATTCTCTAGGTTTCCCGTACATGTTATAGCTGTAGTAATATTCCCTTCAACCTGGAGAGTTGGGACCCATGGAATGGGGGCCATGAATTTTTGCTTTAAATGGTCTGCATTTGCTCACCCAATCTCACCAATCCTCTCAGTCCCAAGTGTCCAGCCTTATGCCACATCCAGCTGTCATTGTAGACAGGGTTTTTCCAGGTTTCATCAGAGACCCTGAAGGAAATGGAAAGAATTTCCCTGTTTTTTTGCTTTGTTTTTGAAATTCCTTTTTAGAGTGGGTGTGAGCTGATTCTCTCTGCCATGTTTATGCCAGTCTAGACACACTTGATTCCCTTACAGAGACATATCAATACATAGGTTTTAAGATTCTTACTAGTCAGATCTATTCCTCTGCGGGAAATATGGGGTTTTGAGTCCCTTTCACTGAGGAAGGTGTAGGTCTTGTTTATTCCACAGTTGCTTTTGGAAATGGTACCTGTGCTTATATCAAACTCTGGTTTTATGCATCACCCCACCTCTCCTTTCCCGTTAAGCAGGCATAAGAGTGTTTTCTAATTGTGAGACTCTGGTCTCTTTCTTAACTCAGTTCATGTGTAGCCATGTTTACAGGATCTTCATAAGTCATATCTTATGATAAGTTTCTTTTTCTGTGTGACTTATTTCACTTAGAATCATCGTACCTGAATCCACTCACTTTGCTGCTCCTGGTCTTATGACATTGATTTCATGGCTGAGGGATATTCCATCGGACATAAATACCACAGTTTTTTGAACCATTTTTATATTTCCTGGGATATTTAAGGTGTACCCAAGTTGAGGTTCCTGTAAGCAGTGCAGCCCTAAATTTGGGGTTGGCTCTGTCTTATTGATTTTCAGTTTTCCCAATGTATATTCCCTAGACTGGAAGTGCCCTTGGCTCTGTAGCTCTGTTGTTTACTTGTTTTAGGGAACGCAATGCACTCCTCCAGTGAGGCAGTTGGCAATTTACATCCCGCCCATCAGCATAACAAGGATCCCTATTCTCCAGGGCCAGTCTTGCCTTTCTGGTTTTTACACATTTTGTGGATGTCCCTTTTGACCGGTGGGAAGTGATACTTCTTTGTAGTGCAGATTTGCATTGCCCGCTTGCTTGTTTGGCCAAAATGGGCGTATGCGTTTTCCCCTGAATATATTCAGGAGAAAACGCATACGCCCTTTTTGGCCAAGTGCGTCATTGTCGAAGTTGTGCCCCTCTTCCTGTGCTTTAAAGGCGATTCCAACGTACCTCTTGAAATCTGTTTCCTGCTATTCTGCCTGGCTTTCAAGTCTGCCTCGTTGCCTTCCCTCAACAGATTTTTGGACGATAGTTGTCCTTTATTACTCTGCCAGTTTGTGAATTGCTGTTGCCCTGAGCTCCATTTTCCAACTCGTTTTTTGTGAGCTGTACGCAAGTCCAAAATTTTGGTTCAGGAACTATACTGGTTCCCGGTGGGTGGCTGAGACTCTGGTTAATTCTTCTTCCTGCCGGGAAATTAGAGTGACATGTGCCCGTCCAAATGCCTAACAGCTACTCTCTCATTGGATCTCCCTCTTCCCTTCCATCCTCTGCCAAATTGGCAACCTGTGTGAACCAGGAGGTTAAAGGGGCTGTCTCTCCAAGTTGGGAGATTGATAGTAAAGCAGTTGGAAAGTCAAACCGGAGCACCAGGAGAGGGACTACTCGTTGAGTTTTAGAAACCTTTTGTATTCACAGTGTGTCCATTCTCTAGGTTTCCCGTACATGTTATAGCTGTAGTAATATTCCCTTCAACCTGGAGAGTTGGGACCCATGGAATGGGGGCCATGCATTTTTGCTTTAAAGGGTCTGCATTTGCTTACCCAATCTCACCAATCCTCTCAGTCCCAAGTGTCCAGCCTTATGCCACATCCAGCTGTCATTGTAGACAGGGTTTTTCCAGGTTTCATCAGAGACCCTGAAGGAAATGGAAAGAATTTCCCTGTTTTTCGGTTTTGTTTTTGAAATTCCTTTTTATAGTGGTTTTGAGCTGATTCTCTCTGCCATGTTTATGCCAGTCTAGACACACTTGATTCCCTTACAGAGACATATCAATACATAGGTTTTAAGATTCTTACTAGTCAGATCTATTCCTCTGCGGGAAATATGGGGTTTTGAGTCCCTTTCACTGAGGAAGGTGTAGGTCTTGTCTATTCCACAGTTGGTTTTGGAAATGGTACCTGTGCTTATATCAAACTCTGGTTTTATGCATCACCCCACCTCTCCGTTCCCCTTAAGCAGGCATAAGAGTGTTTTCTAAATGTGAGACTCTGTTCTCTTTCCTAACTCAGTTCATGTGTAGCCATGTTTACAGGATCTTCATAAGTCATATCATATGATAAGTTTCTTTTTCTGTGTGACTTATTTCACTTAGAATCATCGTACCTGAATCCACTCACTTTGCTGCTCCTGGTCTTATGACATTGATTTCATGGCTGAGGGATATTCCATCGGACATAAATACCACAGTTTTTTGAACCATTTTTATATTTCCTGGGATATTTAAGGTGTACCCAAGTTGAGGTTCCTGTAAGCAGTGCAGCCCTAAATTTGGGGTTGGCTCTGTCTTATTGATTTTCAGTTTTCCCAATGTATATTCCCTGGACTGGAAGTGCCCTTCGCTCTGTAGGTCTGTTGTTAACTTGTTTTAGGGAACGCAATGCACTCCTCCAGTGAGGCAGTTGGCAATTTACATCCCGCCCAGCAGCATAACAAGGTTCCCTGTTCTCCAGGGCCAGTCTTGCCTTTCTGGTTTTTACACATTTTGTGGATGTCCCTTTTGACCGGTGGGAAGTGATACTACTTTGTAGTGCAGATTTGCATTGCCCGCTTGCTTGTTTGGCCAAAAAGGGCGTATGCGTTTTCTCCTGAATATATTCAGGAGAAAACGCATACGCCATTTTTGGCCAACTGCGTCATTGTCGAAGTTGTGCCCCTCTTACTGTGCTTTAAAGGCGATTCCAACGTACCTCTTGAAATCTGTTTCCTGCTATTCTGCCTGGCTTTCAAGTCTGCCTCGTTGCCTTCCCTCAACAGATTTTTGGACGATAGTTGTCCTTTATTACTCTGCCAGTTTGTGAATTGCTGTGGCCCTGAGCTCCATTTTCCAACTCGTTTTATGTTTGCTGTACGCAGGTCCAAAATTTTGGTTCATGACCTATACTGGTTCCCGGTGGGTGGCTGAGACTCTGGTTAATTCTTCTTCCTGCCGGGAAATTAGAGTGACATGTGCCCGTCCAAATGCCTAACAGCTACTCTCTCATTGGTTCTCCCTCTTCCCTTCCATCCTCTGCCAAATTGGCAACCTGTGCGAACCAGGAGGTTAAAGGGGCTGTCTCTCCAAGTTGGGAGATTGATAGTAAAGCAGTTGGAAAGTCAAACCGGAGCACCAGGAGAGGGACTACTCGTTGAGTTTTAGAAACCTTTTGTATTCACAGTGTGTCCATTCTCTAGGTTTCCCGTACATGTTATAGCTGTAGTAATATTCCCTTCAACCTGGAGAGTTGGGACCCATGGAATGTGGGCCATGCATTTTTGCTTTAAAGGGTCTGCATTTGCTCACCCAATCTCACCAATCCTCTCAGTCCCAAGTGTCCAGCCTTATGCCACATCCAGCTGTCATTGTAGACAGGGTTTTTCCAGGTTTCATCAGAGTCCCTGAAGGAAATGGAAACAATTTCCTTGTTTTTTGGTTTTGTTTTTGAAATTCCTTTTTAGAGTGGGTTTGAGCTGATTCTCTCTGCCATGTTTATGCCAGTCTAGACACACTTGATTCCCTTACAGAGACATATCAATACATAGGTTTTAAGATTCTTACTAGTCAGATCTATTCCTCTGCGCGAAATATGGGGTTTTGAGTCCCTTTCACTGAGGAAGGTGTAGGTCTTGTCTATTCCACAGTTGGTTTTGGAAATGGTACCTGTGCTTATATCAAACTCTGGTTTTATGCATCACCCCACCTCTCCTTTCCCCTTAAGCAGGCATAAGAGTGTTTTCTAAATGTGAGACTCTGGTCTCTTTCCTAACTCAGTTCATGTGTAGCCATGTTTACAGGATCTTCATAAGTCATATCTTATGATAAGTTTCTTTTTCTGTGTGACTTATTTCACTTAGAATCATCGTACCTAAATCCACTCACTTTGCTGCTCCTGGTCTTATGACATTGATTTCATGGCTGAGGGATATTCCATCGGACATAAATACCACAGTTTTTTGAACCATTTTTATATTTCCTGGGATATTTAAGGTGTACCCAAGTTGAGGTTCTTGTAAGCAGTGCAGCCCTAAATTTGGGGGTGGCTCTGTCTTATTGATTTTCAGTTTTCCCAATGTATATTCCCTAGACTGGGAATGCCCTTGGCTCTGTAGCTCTGTTGTTTACTTGTTTTAGGGAACACAATGCACTCCTCCAGTGAGGCAGTTGGCAATTTACATCCAGCCCATCAGCATAACAAGGCTGCCTTTTCTCCAGGGCGTGTCTTGCCTTTCTGATTTTTACACATTTTGTGGATGTCCCTTTTGACCGGTGGGAAGTGATACTTCTTTGTAGTGCAGATTTGCATTGCCCGCTTGCTTGCTTGGCCAAAAAGGGCGTATGCGTTTTCTCCTGAATATATTCAGGAGAAAACGCATTCGCCCCTTTGGGCCAAGTTCGTCATTGTCGAAGTTGTGCCCCTCTTCCTGTGCTTTAAAGGTGATTCCAACGTATCTCTTGAAATCTGTTTCCTGCTATTTTGCCTCGCTTTCAAGTCCGCCTCGTTGCCTTCCCTCAACAGATTTTTGGACGATAGTTGTCCTTTATTACTCTGCCAGTTTGTGAATTGCTGTGGCCCTGAGCTCCATTTTCCAACTCGTTTTTTGTGAGCTGTACGCAAGTCCAAAATTTTGGTTCAAGACCTACACTGGTTCCCGGTGGATGGCTGAGACTCTGGTTAATTCTTCTTCCTGCCGGGAAATTAGAGTGACATGTGCCCGTCCAAATGCCTAACAGCTACTCTCTCATTGGTTCTCCCTCTTCCCTTCCATCCTCTGCCAAATTGGCAACCTGTGCGAACCAGCAGGTTAAAGGGGCTGTCTCTCCACGTTGGGAGATTGATAGTAAAGCAGTTGGAAAGTCAAACCGGACCACCAGGAGAGGGACTACTCGTTGAGTTTTAGAAACCTTTTGTATTCACTGTGTGTCCATTCTCTAGGTTTCCCGTACATGTTATCGCTGTAGTAATATTCCCTTCCACATGGAGAGTTGGGACCCATGGAATGGGGGCCATGCATTTTTGCTTTAAAGGGTCTGCATTTGCTCACCCAATCTCACCAATCCTCTCAGTCCCAAGTGTCCAGCCTTATGCCACATCCAGCTGTCATTGTAGATAGGGTCATTCCAGGTTTCATCAGAGACCCTGAAGGAAATGTAAAGAATTTCCCTGTTTTTTGGTTTTGTTTTTGAAATTCCTTTTTATAGTGGCTTTGAGCTCATTCTCGCTGCCATGTTTATGCCAGTCTAGACACACTTGATTCCGTTACAGAGACATATCAATACATAGGTTTTAAGATTTTTACTAGTCAGATCTATTCCTCTGCGGGAAATATGGGGTTTTGAGTCCCTTTCACTGAGGAAGGTGTAGGTCTTGTCTATTCCACAGTTGGTTTTAGAAATGGTACCTGTGCTTATATCAAACTCTGGTTTTATGCATCACCCCACCTCTCCTTTCCCCTTAAGCAGGCATAAGAGTGTTTTCTAAATGTGAGACTCTGTTCTCTTTCCTAACTCAGTTCATGTGTAGCCATGTTTACACGATCTTCATAAGTCATATCTTATGATAAGTTCTTTTTCTGTGTGACTTATTTCACTTAGAATCATCGTACCTGAATCCACTCACTTTGCTGCTCCTGGTCTTATGACATTGATTTCATGGCTGAGGGATATTCCATCGGACATAAATACCACAGTTTTTTGAACCATTTTTATATTTCCTGGGATATTTAAGGTGTACCCAAGTTGAGGTTCTTGTAAGCAGTGCAGCCCTAAATTTGGGGGTGGCCCTGTCTTATTGATTTTCAGTTTTCTCAATGTATATTCCCTAGACTGGAAGTGCCCTTGGCTCTGTAGCTCTGTTGTTTACTTGTTTTAGGGAACGCAATGCACTCCTCCAGTGAGGCAGTTGGCAATTTACATCCCGCCCATCAGCATAACAAGGCTCCCTGTTCTCCAGGGCCTGTCTTGCCTTTCTGGTTTTTACACATTTTGTGGATGTCCCTTTTGACCGGTGGGAAGTGATACTTCTTTGTAGTGCAGATTTGCATTGCCCGCTTGCTTGTTTGGCCAAAAAGGGCGTATGCGTTTTCTCCTGAATATATTCAGGAGAAAACGCATACGCCTTTTTTGGCCAACTGCGTCACTGTCGAAGTTGTGCACCTCTTCCTGTGCTTTAAAGGTGATTCCAACGTACCTCTTGTAATCTGTTTCCTGCTATTCTGCCGGGCTTTCAAGTCTGCCTCGTTGCCTTCCCTCAACAGATTTTTGGACGATAGTTGTCCTTTATTACTCTGCCAGTTTGTGAATTGCTGTGGCCCTGAGCTCCCTTTTCAACTCGTTTTTTGTGAGCTCTACGCAAGTCCAAAATTTTGGTTCAGGACCTATACTGGTTCCCGGTGGGTGGCTGAGACTCTGGTTAATTCTTCTTCCTGCCGGGAAATTAGAGTGACATGTGCCCGTCCAAATGCCTAACAGTAACTCTCTCATTGGTTCTCCCTCTTCCCTTCCATCCTCTGCCAAATTGGCAACCTGTGTGAACCAGGAGGTTAAAGGGGCTGTCTCTCCAAGTTGGGAGATTGATAGTAAAGCAGTTGGAAATTCAAACCGGAGCACCAGGAGAGGGACTACTCGTTGAGTTTTAGAGACCTTTTGTATTCACAGTGTGTCCATTCTCTAGGATTCCCGTACATGTTATAGCTGTAGTAATATTCCCTTCAACATGGAGAGTTGGGACCCATGGAAGGGGGGCCATGCATTTTTGCTTTAAAGGGTCTGCATTTGCTCACCCACTCTCACCAATCCTCTCAGTCCCAAGTGTTCAGCCTTATGCCACATCCAGCTGTCATTGTAGACAGGGTTTTTCCAGGTTTCATCAGAGACCCTGAAGGAAATGTAAAGAATTTCCCTGTTTTTTGGTTTTGTTTTTGAAATTCCTTCTTATAGTGGGTTTGAGCTGATTCTCTCTGCCATGTTTATGCCAGTCTAGACACACTTGATTCCCTTACAGAGACATATCAATACATAGGTTTTAAGATTCTTACTAGTCAGATCTATTCCTCTGCGGGAAATATGGGGTTTTGAGTCCCTTTCACTGAGGAAGGTGTAGGTCTTGTCTATTCCACAGTTGGTTTTGGAAATGGTACCTCTGCTTATATCAAACTCTGGTTTTATGCATCACCCCACCTCTCCTTTCCCCTTCAGCAGGCATAAGAGTGTTTTCTAAATGTGAGACTCTCTTCTCTTTCCTAACTCAGTTCATGTGTAGCCATGTTTACAGGATCTTCATAAGTGATATCTTATGATAAGTTTCTTTTTCTGTGTGACTTATTTCACTTAGAATCATCGTACCTAAATCCACTCACTTTGCTGCTCCTGGTCTTATGACATTGATTTCATGGCTGAGGGATATTCCATCGGACATAAATACCACAATTTTTTGAACCAATTTTATATTTCCTGGGATATTAAAGGTGTACCCAAGTTGAGGTTCTTGTAAGCAGTACAGCCCTAAATTTGGGGGTGGCTCTGTCTTATTGATTTACAGTTTTCCCAATGTATATTCCCTAGACTGGAAGTGCACTTGGCTCTGTAGCTCTGTTGTTTACTTGTTTTAGGGAACACAATGCACTCCTCCAGTGAGGCAGATGTCAATTTACATCCCGCCCATCAGCATAACAAGGCTCCTTGTTCTCCAGGGCCTGTCTTGCCTTTCTGGTTTTTACACATTTTGTGGATGTCCCTTTTGACCGGTGGGAAGTGATACTTCTTTGTAGTGCAGGTTTGCACTGCCCGCTAGCTTGCTTGGCCAAAAAGGGCGTATGCGTTTTCTCCTGAAAATATTCAGGAGAAAACGCATACGCCCTTTTTGGCCAAGTTCGTCATTGTCGAAGTTGTGCCCCTCTTCCTGTGCTTTAAAGGTGATTCCAACGTACCTCTTGAAATCTGTTTTCTGCTATTTTGCCTCGCTTTCAAGTCCGCCTCGTTGCATTACCTCAATAGATTTTTGGACGATAGTTGTCCATTATTACTCTGCCAGTTTGTGAATTGCTGTGGCCCTGAGCTCCATTTTCCAACTCGTTTTTTGTGAGCTGTACGCAAGTCCAAAATTTTGGTTCAAGACCTACACTGGTTCCCGGTGGGTGGCTGAGACTCTGGTTAATTCTTCTTCCTGCCGGGAAATTAGAGTGACATGTGCCCGTCCAAATGCCTAACAGCTAATCTCTCATTGGTTCTCCCTCTTCCCTTCCATCCTCTGCCAAATTGGCAACCTGTGCGAACCAGCAGGTTAAAGGGGCTGTCTCTCCAAGTTGGGAGATTGATAGTAAAGCAGTTGGAAAGTCAAACCGGAGCACCAGGAGAGGGACTACTCGTTGAGTTTTAGAAACCTTTTGTATTCACAGTGTGTCCATTCTCTAGGTTTCCCGTACATGTTATAGCCGTAGTAATATTCCCTTCCACATGGAGTGTTGGGACCCATGGAATGGGGGCCATGCATTTTTGCTTTAAAGGGTCTGCATTTGCTCACCCAATCTCACCAATCCTCTCAGTCCCAAGTGTCCAGCTTTATGCCACATCCAGCTGTCATTGTAGATAGGGTCATTCCAGGATTCATCAGAGACCCTGAAGGAAATGTAAAGAATTTCCCTGTTTTTTGGTTTTGTTTTTGAAATTCCTTTTTATAGTGGCTTTGAGCTCATTCTCGCTGCCATGTTTATGCCAGTCTAGACACACTTGATTCCCTTACAGAGACATATCAATACATAGGTTTTAAGATTCTTACTAGTCAGATCTATTCCTCTGCGGGAAATATGGGGTTTTGAGTCCCTTTCACTGAGGAATGTGTAGGTCTTGTCTATTCCACAGTTGGTTTTAGAAATGGTACCTGTGCTTATATCAAACTCTGGTTTTATGAATCACCCCACCTCTCCTTTCCCCTTAAGCAGGCATAAGAGTGTTTTCTAAATGTGAGACTCTGTTCTCTATCCTAACTCAGTTCATGTGTAGCCATGTTTACAGGAACTTCATAAGTCATATCTTATGATAAGTTTCTTTTTCTGTGTGACTTATTCACTTAGAATCATCGTACCTGAATCCACTCACTTTGCTGCTCCTAGTCTTATGACATTGATTTCATGTCTGAGGGATATTCCATCGGACATAAATACCAAAGTTTTTTGAACCATTTTTATATTTCCTGGGATATTTAAGGTGTACCCAAGTTGAGGTTCTTGTAAGCAGTGCAGCCCTAAATTTGGGGGTGGCTCTGTCTTATTGATTTTCAGTTTTTCCAATGTATATTCCCTAGACTGGAAGTGCCCTTGGCTCTGTAGCTCTGTTGTTTACTTGTTTTAGGGAACGCAATGCACTCCTCCAGTGAGGCAGTTGGCAATTTACATCCCGCCCATCAGCATAACAAGGCTCCCTGTTCTCCAGGGCCTGTCTTGCCTTTCTGGTTTTTACACATTTTGTGGATGTCCCTTTTGACCGGTGGGAAGTGATACTTCTTTGTAGTGCAGATTTGCATTGCCCGCTTGCTTGTTTGACCAAAAAGGGCGTATGCGTTTTCTCCTGAATATGTTCAGGAGAAAACGCATACGCCCTTTTTGGCCAACTTCGTCATTGTCGAAGTTGTGCCCCTCTTCCTGTGCTTTAAAGGCGATTCCAACGTATCTCTTGAAATCTGTTTCCTGCTATTCTGCCTCGCTTTCAAGTCCGCCTCGTTGCCTTCCCTCAACAGATTTTTGGACGATAGTTTTCCTTTATTACTCTGCCAGTTTGTGAATTGCTGTGGCCCTGAGCTCCATTTTCCAACTCGTTTTTTGTGTGCTGTACGCAAGTCCAAAATTTTGTTTCAGGAATTATACTGGTTCCCGGTGGGTGGCTGAGACTCTGGTTAATTCTTCTTCCTGCCGGGAAATTAGAGTGACATGTGCCCGTCCAAATGCCTAACAGCTACTCTCTCATTGGTTCTCCCTCTTCCTTTCCATCCTCTGCCAAATTGGCAACCTGTGCGAACCAGGAGGTTAAAGGGGCTGTCTCTCCAAGTTGGGAGATTGATAGGAAAGCTGTTGGAAAGTCAAACCTGAGCACCAGGAGAGGGACTACTCGTTGAGTTTTAGAAACATTTTGTATTCACAGTGTGTCCATTCTCTAGGTTTCCCGTACATGTTATAGCTGTAGTAATATTCCCTTCCACATGGAGAGTTGGGACCCATGGAATGGGGGCCATGCATTTTTGCTTTAAAGGGTCTGCATTTGCTCACCCAATCTCACCAATCCTCTCAGTCCCAAGTGTCCAGCTTTATGCCACATCCAGCTGTCATTGTAGATAGGGTCATTCCAGGTTTCATCAGAGACCCTGAAGGAAATGTAAAGAATTTCCCTGTTTTTTGGTTTTGTTTTTGAAATTCCTTTTTATAGTGGCTTTGAGCTCATTCTCGCTGCCATGTTTATGCCAGTCTAGACACACTTGATTCCCTTACAGAGACATATCAATACATAGGTTTTAAGATTCTTACTAGTCAGATCTATTCCTCTGCGGGAAATATGGAGTTTTGAGTCCCTTTCACTGAGGAAGGTGTAGGTCTTGTCTATTCCACAGTTGGTTTTAGAAATGGTACCTGTGCTTATATCAAACTCTGGTTTTATGCATCACCCCACCTCTCCTTTCCCCTTAAGCAGGCATAAGAGTGTTTTCTAAATGTGAGACTCTGTTCTCTATCCTAACTCAGTTCATGTGTAGCCATGTTTACAGGAACTTCATAAGTCATATCTTATGATAAGTTTCTTTTTCTGTGTGACTTATTCACTTAGAATCATCGTACCTGAATCCACTCACTTTGCTGCTCCTGGTCTTATGACATTGATTTCATGTCTGAGGGATATTCCATCGGACATAAATACCAATGTTTTTTGAACCATTTTTATATTTCCTGGGATATTTAAGGTGTACCCAAGTTGAGGTTCTTGTAAGCAGTGCAGCCCTAAATTTGGGGGTGGCTCTGTCTTATTGATTTTCAGTTTTTCCAATGTATATTCCCTAGACTGGAAGTGCCCTTGGCTCTGTAGCTCTGTTGTTTACTTGTTTTAGGGAACGCAATGCACTCCTCCAGTGAGGCAGTTGGCAATTTACATCCCGCCCATCAGCATAACAAGGCTCCCTGTTCTCCAGGGCCTGTCTTGCCTTTCTGGTTTTTACACATTTTGTGGATGTCCCTTTTGACCGGTGGGAAGTGATACTTCTTTGTAGTGCAGATTTGCATTGCCCGCTTGCTTGTTTGACCAAAAAGGGTGTATGCGTTTTCTCCTGAATATGTTCAGGAGAAAACGCATACGCCCTTTTTGGCCAACTTCGTCATTGTCGAAGTTGTGCCCCTCTTCCTGTGCTTTAAAGGTGATTCCAACGTATCTCTTGAAATCTGTTTCCTGCTATTCTGCCTCGCTTTCAAGTCCGCCTCGTTGCCTTCCCTCAACAGATTTTTGGACGATAGTTTTCCTTTATTACTCTGCCAGTTTGTGAATTGCTGTGGCCCTGAGCTCCATTTTCCAACTCGTTTTTTGTGTGCTGTACGCAAGTCCAAAATTTTGTTTCAGGAATTATACTGGTTCCCGGTGGGTGGCTGAGACTCTGGTTAATTCTTCTTCCTGCCGGGAAATTAGAGTGACATGTTCCCGTCCAAATGCCTAACAGCTACTCTCTCATTGGTTCTCCCTCTTCCTTTCCATCCTCTGCCAAATTGGCAACCTGTGCGAACCAGGAGGTTAAAGGGGCTGTCTCTCCAAGTTGGGAGATTGATAGTAAAGCAGTTGGAAAGTCAAACCTGAGCACCAGGAGAGGGACTACTCGTTGAGTTTTAGAAACCTTTTGTATTCACAGTGTGTCCATTCTCTAGGTCTCCCGTACATGTTATAGCTGTAGTAATATTCCCTTCCACATGGAGAGTTGGGACCAATGGAATGGGGGCCATGCATTTTTGCTTTAAAGGGTCTGCATTTGCTCACCCAATCTCACCAATCCTCTCAGTCCCAAGTGTCCAGCTTTATGCCACATCCAGCTGTCATTGTAGATAGGGTCATTCCAGGTTTCATCAGAGACCCTGAAGGAAACGTAAAGAATTTCCCTGTTTTTTGGTTTTGTTTTTGAAATTCCTTTTTATAGTGGCTTTGAGCTCATTCTCGCTGCCATGTTTATGCCAGTCTAGACACACTTGATTCCCTTACAGAGACATATCAATACATAGGTTTTAAGATTCTTACTAGTCAGATCTATTCCTCTGCGGGAAATATGGGGTTTTGAGTCCCTTTCACTGAGGAAGGTGTAGGTCTTGTCTATTCCACAGTTGGTTTTAGAAATGGTACCTGTGCTTATATCAAACTCTGGTTTTATTCATCACCCCACCTCTCCTTTCCCCTTAAGCAGGCATAAGAGTGTTTTCTAAATGTGAGACTCTGTTCTCTTTCCTAACTCAGTTCATGTGTAGCCATGTTTACAGGAACTTCATAAGTCATATCTTATGATAAGTTTCTTTTTCTGTGTGACTTATTCACTTAGAATCATCGTACCTGAATCCACTCACTTTGCTGCTCCTGGTCTTATGACATTGATTTCATGTCTGAGGGATATTCCATCGGACATAAATACCAAAGTTTTTTGAACCATTTTTATATTTCCTGGGATATTTAAGGTGTACCCAAGTTGAGGTTCTTGTAAGCAGTGCAGCCCTAAATTAGTGGGTGGCTCTGTCTTATTGATTTTCAGTTTTCCCAATGTATATTCCCTAGACTGGAAGTGCCTTTGGCTCTGTAGCTCTTTTCTTTACTTGTTTTAGGGAACGCAATGCACTCCTCCAGTGAGGCAGTTGGCAATTTACATCCCGCCCATCAGCATAACAAAGCTCCCTGTTCTCCAGGGCCTGTCTTGCCTTTCTGGTTTTTACACATTTTGTGGATGTCCCTTTTGACCAGTGGGAAGTGATACTTCTTTGTAGTGCAGATTTGCATTGCCCGCTTGCTTGTTTGACCAAAAAGGGCGTATGCGTTTTCTCCTGAATATATTCAGGAGAAAACGCATACGCCCTTTTTGGCCAACTTCGTCATTGTCGAAGTTGTGCCCCTCTTCCTGTGCTTTAAAGGCGATTCCAACGTACCACTTGTAATCTGTTTCCTGCTATTCTGCCTGGTTTTCAAGTCTGCCTCGTTGCCTTCCCTCAACAGATTTTTGGACGATAGTTGTCCTTTATTACTCTGCCAGTTTGTGAATTGCTGTGGCCCTGAGCTCCATTTTCCAACTCGTTTTTTGGGAGCTGTACGCAAGTCCAAAATTTTGGTTCAGGACCTATACTGGTTCCCAGTGGGTGGCTGAGACTCTGGTTAATTCTTCTTCCTGCCGGGAAATTAGAGTGACATGTGCCCGTCCAAATGCCTAACAGCTACTCTCTCATTGGTTCTCCCTCTTCCTTTCCATCCTCTGCCAAATTGGCAAGCTGTGCGAACCAGGAGGTTAAAGGGGCTGTCTCTCCAAGTTGGGAGATTGATAGTAAAGCAGTTGGAAAGTCAAACCGGAGCACCAGGAGAGGGACTACTCGTTGAGTTTTATAAACCTTTTGTATTCACAGTGTGTCCATTCTCTAGGTTTCCCGTACATGTTATCGCTGTAGTAATATTCCCTTCAACATGGAGAGTTGGGACCCATGGAATGGGGGCCATGCATTTTTGCTTTAAAGGGTCTGCATTTGCTCACCCAATCTCACCAATCCTCTCAGTCCCAAGTGTCCAGCCTTATGCCACATCCAGCTGTCATTGTAGACAGGGTTTTTCCAGGTTTCATCAGAGACCCTGAAGGAAATGTAAAGAATTTCCCTGTTTTTTTGTTTTGTTTTTGAAATTCCTTTTTATAGTGAGTTTGAGCTGATTCTCTCTGCCATGTTTATGCCAGTCTAGACACACTTGATTCCCTTACAGAGACATATCAATACATAGGTTTTAAGATTCTTACTAGTCAGATCTATTCCTCTGCGGGAAATATGGGGTTTTGAGTCCCTTTCACTGAGGAAGGTGTAGGTCTTGTTTATTCCACAGTTGGTTTTGGAAATGGTACCTGTGCTTATATCAAACTCTGGTTTTATGCATCACCCCACCTCTCCTTTCCCCTTAAGCAGGCATAAGAGTGTTTTCTAAATGTCAGACTCTGTTCTCTTTCCTAACTCAGTTCATGTGTAGCCATGTTTACAGGATCTTCATAAGTGTTATCTTATGATAAGTTTCTTTTTCTGTGTGACTTATTTCACTTAGAATCATCGTACCTGAATCCACTCACTTTGCTGCTCCTGGTCTTATGACATTGATTTCATGGCTGAGGGATATTCCATCGTACATAAGTACCACAGTTTTTTGAACCATTTTTATATTTCCTGGGATATTTAAGGTGTACCCAAGTTGAGGTTCTTGTAAGCAGTGCAGCCCTAAATTTGGGGGTGGCTCTGTCTTATTGATTTTCAGTTTTCCCAAGGTATATTCTCTACACTGGGTGTGCCCTTGGCTCTGTAGCTCTGTTGTTTACTTTTATTAGGGAACGCAATGCACTCCTCCAGAGAGGCAGATGGCAATTTACATCCCGCCCATCAGCATAACAAGGCTCCTTGTTCTCCAGGGCCTGTCTTGCCTTTCTGGTTTTTACACATTTTGTGGATGTCCCTTTTGACCGGTGGGAAGTGGTACTTCTTTGTAGTGCAGATTTGCACTGCCCGCTAGCTTGCTTGGACAAAAAGGGCGTATGCGTTTTCTCCTGTATATATTCAGGAAAAAACGCATACGCCCTTTTAGGCCAAGTTCGTCATTGTCGAAGTTGTGCCCCTCTTCCTGTGCTTTAAAGGTGATTCCAACGTACCTCTTGAAATCTGTTTCCTGCTATTTTGCCTCGCTTTCAACTCCGCCTCGTTGCCTTCCCTCAACAGATTTTTGGACGATAGTTGTCCTTTATTACTCTGCCAGTTTGTGAATTGCTGTGGCCCTGAGCTCCATTTTCCAACTCGTTTTTTGTGAGCTGTACGCAAGTCCAAAATTTTGGTTCAAGACCTACACTGGTTCCCGGTGGGTGGCTGAGACTCTGGTTAATTCTTCTTCCTGCCGGGAAATTAGAGTGACATGTGCCCGTCCAAATGCCTAACAGCTACTCTCTCATTGGTTCTCCCTCTTCCCTTCCATCCTCTGCCAAATTGGCAACCTGTGCGAACCAGCAGGTTAAAGGGGCTGTCTCTCCAAGTTGGGAGATTCATAGTAAAGCAGTTGGAAAGTCAAACCGGAGCACCAGGAGAGGGACTACTCGTTGAGTTTTAGAAACCTTTTGTATTCACAGTGTGTCCATTCTCTAGGTTTCCCGTACATGTTATAGCCGTAGTAATATTCCCTTCCACATGGAGAGTTTGGACCCATGGAATGGGGGCCATGCATTTTTGCTTTAAAGGGTCTGCATTTGCTCACCCAATCTCACCAATCCTCTCAGTCCCAAGAGTCCAGCCTTATGCCACATCCAGCTGTCATTGTAGATAGGGTCATTCCAGGTTTCATCAGAGACCCTGAACGAAATGTAAAGAATTTCCCTGTTTTTTGGTTTTGTTTTTGAAGTTCCTTTTTATAGTGGCTTTGAGCTCATTCTCGCTGCCATGTTTATGCCACTCTAGACACACTTGTTTCCCTTACAGAGACATATCAATACATAGGTTTTAAGATTCTTACTAGTCAGATCTATTCCACTGCGGGAAATATGGGGTTTTGAGTCCCTTTCACTGAGGAAGGTGTAGTTCTTGTCTATTCCACAGTTGGTTTTGGAAATGGTACCTGTGCTTATATCAAACTCTGGTTTTATGCATCACCCCACCTCTCCTTTCCCCTTAAGCAAGCATAAGAATGTTTTCTAAATGTAAGACTCTGTTCTCTTTCCTAACTCAGTTCATGTGTAGCCATGTTTACAGGATCTTCATAAGTGATATCTTATGATAAGTTTCTTTTTCCGTGTGACTTATTTCACTTAGAATCATCGTACCTGAATCCACTCACTTTGCTGCTCCTGGTCTTATGACATTGATTTCATGGCTGAGGGATATTCCATCGTACATAAGTACCACAGATTTTGAACCATTTTTATATTTCCTGGGATATTTAAGGTGTACCCAAGTTGAGGTTCTTGTAAGCAGTGCAGCCCTAAATTTGGGGGTGGCTGTGTCTTATTGATTTTCAGTTTTCCCAATGTATATTCCCTAGACTGGAAGTGCCCTTGGCTCTGTAGCTCTGTTGTTTACTTGTTTTAGGGAACGCAATGCACTCCTCCAGTGAGGCAGTTGGCAATTTACATCCCGCCCATCAGCATAACAAGGCTCCCTGTTCTCCAGGGCCTGTCTTGCCTTTCTGGCTTTTACACATTTTGTGGATGTCCCTTTTGACCGGTGGGAAGTGATACTTCATTGTAGTGCAGATTTGCATTGCCAGCTTGCTTGTTTGGCCAAAAAGGGCGTATGCGTTTTCTCCTGAATATAATCAGGAGAAAACGCATACGCCCTTTTTGGCCAACTGCGTCATTGTCGAAGTTGTGCCCCTCTACCTGTGCTTTAAAGGCGATTCCAACGTACCTCTTGAAATCTGTTTCCTGCTATTCTTCCTGGCTTTCAAGTCCGCCTCGTTGCCTTCCCTCAACAGATTTTTGGACGATAGTTGTCCTTTATTACTCTGCCAATTTGTGAATTGCTGTGGCCCTGAGCTCCATTTTCCAACTCGTTTTTTGTGAGCTGTACGCAAGTCCAAAATTTTGGTTCAGGACCTATACTGGTTCCCGGTGGGTGGCTGAGACTCTGGTTAATTCTTCTTCCTGCCGGGAAATTAGAGTGACATGTGCCCGTCCAAATGCCTAACAGTAACTCTCTCATTACTTCTCCCTCTTCCCTTCCATCCTCTGCCAAATTGGCAACCTGTGCGAACCAGGAGGTTAAAGGGGCTGTCTCTCCAAGTTGGGAGATTGATAGTAAAGCAGTTGGAAAGTCAAACCGGAGCACCAGGAGAGGGACTACTCGTTGAGTTTTAGAAACCTTTTGTATTCACAGTGTGTCCATTCTCTAGGTTTCCCGTACATGTTATCGCTGTAGTAATACTCCCTTCAACATGGAGAGTTGGGACCCATGGAATGGGGGCCATGCATTTTTGCTTAAAAGGGTCTGCATTTGCTCACCCAATCTCACCAATCCTCTCAGTCCCAAGTGTCCAGCCTTATGCCACATCCAGCTGTCAATGTAGACAGGGTTTTTCCAGGTTTCATCAGAGAACCTGAAGGAAATGGAAAGAATTTCCCTGTTTTTTGGTTTTGTTTTTGAAATTCCTTTTTATAGTGGGTTTGAGCTGAATCTTAGCCATGTTTATGCCAGTCTAGACACACTTGATTCCCTTACAGAGACATATCAATACATAGGTTTTAAGATTCTTACTAGTCAGATCTATTCCTCTGCGGGAAATATGGGGTTTTGAGTCCCTTTCACTGAGGAAGGTGTAGGTCTTGTCTATTCCACAGTTGGTTTTAGAAATGGTACCTGTGCTTATATCAAACTCTGGTTTTATGCATCACCCCACCTCTCCTTTCCCCTTAAGCAGGCATAAGAGTGTTTTCTAAATGTGAGACTCTGTTCTCTATCCTAACTCAGTTCATGTGTAGCCATGTTTACAGGAACTTCATAAGTCATATCTTATGATAAGTTTCTTTTTCTGTGTGACTTATTCATTTAGAATCATCGTACCTGAATCCACTCACTTTGCTGCTCCTGGTCTTATGACATTGATTTCATGTCTGAGGGATATTCCATCGGACATAAATACCAAAGTTTTTTGAACCATTTTTATATTTCCTGGGATATTTAAGGTGTACCCAAGTTGAGGTTCTTGTAAGCAGTGCAGCCCTAAATTTGGGGGTGGCTCTGTCTTATTGATTTTCAGTTTTTCCAATGTATATTCCCTAGACTGGAAGTGCCCTTGGCTCTGTAGCTCTGTTGTTTACTTGTTTTAGGTAACGCAATGCACTCCTCCAGTGAGGCAGTTGGCAATTTACATCCCGCCCATCAGCATAACAAGGCTCCCTGTTCTCCAGGGCCTGTCTTGCCTTTCTGGTTTTTACACATTTTGTGGATGTCCCTTTTGACCGGTGGGAAGTGATACTTCTTTGTAGTGCAGATTTGCATTGCCCGCTTGCTTGTTTGACCAAAAAGGGCGTATGCGTTTTCTCCTGAATATGTTCAGGAGAAAACGCATACGCCCTTTTTGGCCAACTTCGTCATTGTCGAAGTTGTGCCCCTCTTCCTGTGCTTTAAAGGCGATTCCAACGTATCTCTTGAAATCTGTTTCCTGCTATTCTGCCTCGCTTTCAAGTCCGCCTCGTTGCCTTCCCTCAACAGATTTTTGGACGATAGTTGTCCTTTATTACTCTGCCAGTTTGTGAATTGCTGTGGCCCTGAGCTCCATTTTCCAACTCGTTTTTTGTGTGCTGTACGCAAGTCCAAAATTTTGTTTCAGGAATTATACTGGTTCCCGGTGGGTGGCTGAGACTCTGGTTAATTCTTCTTCCTGCCGGGAAATTAGAGTGACATGTGCCCGTCCAAATGCCTAACAGCTACTCTCTCATTGGTTCTCCCTCTTCCTTTCCATCCTCTGCCAAATTGGCAACCTGTGCGAACCAGGAGGTTAAAGGGGCTGTCTCTCCAAGTTGGGAGATTGATAGTAAAGCAGTTGGAAAGTCAAACCTGAGCACCAGGAGAGGGACTACTCGTTGAGTTTTAGAAACCTTTTGTATTCACAGTGTGTCCATTCTCTAGGTTTCCCGTACATGTTATAGCTGTAGTAATATTCCCTTCCACATGGAGAGTTGGGACCCATGGAATGGGGGCCATGCATTTTTGCTTTAAAGGGTCTGCATTTGCTCACCCAATCTCACCAATCCTCTCAGTCAAAAGTGTCCAGCTTTATGCCACATCCAGCTGTCATTGTAGATAGGGTCATTCCAGGTTTCATCAGAGACCCTGAAGGAAATGTAAAGAATTTCCCTGTTTTTTGGTTTTGTTTTTGAAATTCCTTTTTATAGTGGCTTTGAGCTCATTCTCGCTGCCATGTTTATGCCAGTCTAGACACACTTGATTCCCTTACAGAGACATATCAATACATAGGTTTTAAGATTCTTACTAGTCAGATCTATTCCTCTGCGGGAAATATGGGGTTTTGAGTCCCTTTCACTGAGGAAGGTGTAGGTCTTGTCTATTCCACAGTTGGTTTTAGAAATGGTACCTGTGCTTATATCAAACTCTGGTTTTATGCATCACCCCACCTCTCCTTTCCCCTTAAGCAGGCATAAGAGTGTTTTCTAAATGTGAGACTCTGTTCTCTATCCTAACTCAGTTCATGTGTAGCCATGTTTACAGGAACTTCATAAGTCATATCTTATGATAAGTTTCTTTTTCTGTGTGACTTATTCACTTAGAATCATCGTACCTGAATCCACTCACTTTGCTGCTCCTGGTCTTATGACATTGATTTCATGTCTGAGGGATATTCCATCGGACATAAATACCAAAGTTTTTTGAACCATTTTTATATTTCCTGGGATATTTAAGGTGTACCCAAGTTGAGGTTCTTGTAAGCAGTGCAGCCCTAAATTTGGGGGTGGCTCTGTCTTATTGATTTTCAGTTTTTCCAATGTATATTCCCTAGACTGGAAGTGCCCTTGGCTCTGTAGCTCTGTTGTTTACTTGTTTTAGGGAACGCAATGCACTCCTCCAGTGAGGCAGTTGGCAATTTACATCCCGCCCATCAGCATAACAAGGCTCCCTGTTCTCCAGGGCCTGTCTTGCCTTTCTGGTTTTTACACATTTTGTGGATGACCCTTTTGACCGGTGGGAAGTGATACTTCTTTGTAGTGCAGATTTGCATTGCCCGCTTGCTTGTTTGACCAAAAAGGGCGTATGCGTTTTCTCCTGAATATGTTCAGGAGAAAACGCATACGCCCTTTTTGGCCAACTTCGTCATTGTGGAAGTTGTGCCCCTCTTCCTGTGCTTTAAAGGCGATTCCAACGTATCTCTTGAAATCTGTTTCCTGCTATTCTGCCTGGCTTTCAAGTCCGCCTCGTTGCCTTCCCTCAACAGATTTTTGGACGATAGTTTTCCTTTATTACTCTGCCAGTTTGTGAATTGCTGTGGCCCTGAGCTCCATTTTCCAACTCGTTTTTTGTGTGCTGTACGCAAGTCCAAAATTTTGTTTCAGGAATTATACTGGTTCCCGGTGGGTGGCTGATACTCTGGTTAATTCTTCTTCCTGCCGGGAAATTAGAGTGACATGTGCCTGTCCAAATGCCTAACAGCTACTCTCTCATTGGTTCTCCCTCTTCCTTTCCATCCTCTGCCAAATTGGCAACCTGTGCGAACCAGGAGGTTAAAGGGGCTGTCTCTCCAAGTTGGGAGATTGATAGTAAAGCAGTTGGAAAGTCAAACCTGAGCACCAGGAGAGGGACTACTCGTTGAGTTTTAGAAACCTTTTGTATTCACAGTGTGTCCATTCTCTAGGTTTCCCGTACATGTTATAGCTGTAGTAATATTCCCTTCCACATGGAGAGTTGGGACCCATGGAATGGGGGCCATGCATTTTTGCTTTAAAGGGTCTGCATTTGCTCACCCAATCTCACCAATCCTCTCAGTCCCAAGTGTCCAGCTTTATGCCACATCCAGCTGTCATTGTAGATAGGGTCATTCCAGGTTTCATCAGAGACCCTGAAGGAAATGTAAAGAATTTCCCTGTTTTTTGGTTTTGTTTTTGAAATTCCTTTTTATAGTGGCTTTGAGCTCATTCTCGCTGCCATGTTTATGCCAGTCTAGACACACTTGATTCCCTTACAGAGACATATCAATACATAGGTTTTAAGATTCTTACTAGTCAGATCTATTCCTCTGCGGGAAATATGGGGTTTTGAGTCCCTTTCACTGAGGAAGGTGTAGGTCTTGTCTATTCCACAGTTGGTTTTAGAAATGGTACCTGTGCTTATATCAAACTCTGGTTTTATGCATCACCCCACCTCTCCTTTCCCCTTAAGCAGGCATAAGAGTGTTTTCTAAATGTGAGACTCTGTTCTCTATCCTAACTCAGTTCATGTGTAGCCATGTTTACAGGAACTTCATAAGTCATATCTTATGATAAGTTTCTTTTTCTGTGTGACTTATTCACTTAGAATCATCGTACCTGAATCCACTCACTTTGCTGCTCCTGGTCTTATGACATTGATTTCATGTCTGAGGGATATTCCATCGGACATAAATACCAAAGTTTTTTGAACCATTTTTATATTTCCTGGGATATTTAAGGTGTACCCAAGTTGAGGTTCTTGTAAGCAGTGCAGCCCTAAATTTGGGGGTGGCTCTGTCTTATTGATTTTCAGTTTTTCCAATGTATATTCCCTAGACTGGAAGTGCCCTTGGCTCTGTAGCTCTGTTGTTTACTTGTTTTAGGGAACGCAATGCACTCCTCCAGTGAGGCAGTTGGCAATTTACATCCCGCCCATCAGCATAACAAGGCTCCCTGTTCTCCAGGGCCTGTCTTGCCTTTCTGGTTTTTACACATTTTGTGGATGTCCCTTTTGACCGGTGGGAAGTGATACTTCTTTGTAGTGCAGATTTGCATTGCCCGCTTGCTTGTTTGACCAAAAAGGGGGTATGCGTTTTCTCCTGAATATGTTCAGGAGAAAACGCATACGCCCTTTTTGGCCAACTTCGTCATTGTCGAAGTTGTGCCCCTCTTCCTGTGCTTTAAAGGCGATTCCAACGTACCACTTGTAATCTGTTTCCTGCTATTCTGCCTGGCTTTCAAGTCCGCCTCGTTGCCTTCCCTCAACAGATTTTTGGACGATAGTTTTCCTTTATTAGTCTGCCAGTTTGTGAATTGCTGTGGCCCTGAGCTCCATTTTCCAACTCGTTTTTTGGGAGCTGTACGCAAGTCCAAAATTTTGGTTCAGGACCTATACTGGTTCCCAGTGGGTGGCTGAGACTCTGGTTAATTCTTCTTCCTGCCGGGAAATTAGAGTGACATGTGCCCGTCCAAATGCCTAACAGCTACTCTCTCATTGGTTCTCCCTATTCCTTTCCATCTACTGCCAAATTGGCAACCTGTGCGAACCAGGAGGTTAAAGGGGCTGTCTCTCCAAGTTGGGAGATTGATAGTAAAGCAGTTGGAAAGTCAAACCGGAGCACCAGGAGAGGGACTACTCGTTGAGTTTTATAAACCTTTTGTATTCACAGTGTGTCCATTCTCTAGGTTTCCCGTACATGTTATCGCTGTAGTAATATTCCCTTCAACATGGAGAGTTGGGACCCATGGAATGGGGGCCATGCATTTTTGCTTTAAAGGGTCTGCATTTGCTCACCCAATCTCACCAATCCTCTCAGTCCCAAGTGTCCAGCCTTATGCCACATCCAGCTGTCATTGTAGACAGGGTTTTTCCAGGTTTCATCAGAGACCCTGAAGGAAATGTAAAGAATTTCCCTGTTTTTTTGGTTTTGTTTTTGAAATTCCTTTTTATAGTGAGTTTGAGCTGATTCTCTCTGCCATGTTTATGCCAGTCTAGACACACTTGATTCCCTTACAGAGACATATCAATACATAGGTTTTAAGATTCTTACTAGTCAGATCTATTCCTCTGCGGGAAATATGGGGTTTTGAGTCCCTTTCACTGAGGAAGGTGTAGGTCTTGTTTATTCCACAGTTGGTTTTGGAAATGGTACCTGTGCTTATATCAAACTCTGGTTTTATGCATCACCCCACCTCTCCTTTCCCCTTAAGCAGGCATAAGAGTGTTTTCTAAATGTCAGACTCTGTTCTCTTTCCTAACTCAGTTCATGTGTAGCCATGTTTACAGGATCTTCATAAGTGATATCTTATGATAAGTTTCTTTTTCTGTGTGACTTATTTCACTTAGAATCATCGTACCTGAATCCACTCACTTTGCTCCTCCTGGTCTTATGACATTGATTTCATGGCTGAGGGATATTCCATCATACATAAGTACCACAGTTTTTTGAACCATTTTTATATTTCCTGGGATATTTAAGGTGTACCCAAGTTGAGGTTCTTGTAAGCAGTGCAGCCCTAAATTTGGGGGTGGCTCTGTCTTATTGATTTTCAGTTTTCCCAAGGTATATTCTCTAGACTGGGTGTGCCCTTGGCTCTGTAGCTCTGTTGTTTACTTGTATTAGGGAACGCAATGCACTCCTCCAGAGAGGCAGATGGCAATTTACATCCCGCCCATCAGCATAACAAGGATCCTTGTTCTCCAGGGCCTGTCTTGCCTTTCTGGTTTTTACACATTTTGTGGATGTCCCTTTTGACCGGTGGGAAGTGGTACTTCTTTGTAGTGCAGATTTGCACTGCCCGCTAGCTTGCTTGGACAAAAAGGGCGTATGCGTTTTCTCCTGAATATATTCAGGAAAAAACGCATACGCCCTTTTAGGCCAAGTTCGTCATTGTCGAAGTTGTGCCCCTCTTCCTGTGCTTTAAAGGTGATTCCAACGTACCTCTTGAAATCTGTTTCCTGCTATTTTGCCTCGCATTCAAGTCTGCCTCGTTGCCTTCCCTCAACAGATTTTTGGACGATAGTTGTCCTTTATTACTCTGCCAGTTTGTGAATTGCTGTGGCCCTGAGCTCCATTTTCCAACTCGTTTTTTGTGAGCTGTACGCAAGTCCAAAATTTTGGTTCAAGACCTACACTGGTGCCCGGTGGGTGGCTGAGACTCTGGTTAATTCTTCTTCCTGCCGGGAAATTAGAGTGACATGTGCCCGTCCAAATGCCTAACAGCTACTCTCTCATTGGTTCTCCCTCTTCCCTTCCATCCTCTGCCAAATTGGCAACCTGTGCGAACCAGGAGGTTAAAGGGGCTGTCTCTCCAAGTTGGGAGATTGATAGTAAAGCAGTTGGAAAGTCAAACCGGAGCACCAGGAGAGGGACTACTCGTTGAGTTTTAGAAACCTTTTGTATTCACAGTGTGTCCATTCTCTAGGTTTCCCGTACATGTTATAGCCGTAGTAATATTCCCTTCCACATGGAGAGTTGGGACCCATGGAATGGGGGCCATGCATTTTTGCTTTAAAGGGTCTGCATTTGCTCACCCAATCTCACCAATCCTCTCAGTCCCAAGAGTCCAGCCTTATGCCACATCCAGCTGTCATTGTAGATAGGGTCATTCCAGGTTTCATCAGAGACCCTGAACGAAATGTAAAGAATTTCCCTGTTTTTTGGTTTTGTTTTTGAAGTTCCTTTTTATAGTGGCTTTGAGCTCATTCTCGCTGCCATGTTTATGCCACTCTAGACACACTTGTTTCCCTTACAGAGACATATCAATACATAGGTTTTAAGATTCTTACTAGTCAGATCTATTCCACTGCGGGAAATATGGGGTTTTGAGTCCCTTTCACTGAGGAAGGTGTAGGTCTTGTCTATTCCACAGTTGGTTTTGGAAATGGTACCTGTGCTTATATCAAACTCTGGTTTTATGCATCACCCCACCTCTCCTTTCCCCTTAAGCAGGCATAAGAATGTTTTCTAAATGTAAGACTCTGTTCTCTTTCCTAACTCAGTTCATGTGTAGCCATGTTTACAGGATCTTCATAAGTGATATCTTATGATAAGTTTCTTTTTCTGTGTGACTTATTTCACTTAGAATCATCGTACCTGAATCCACTCACTTTGCTGCTCCTGGTCTTATGACATTGATTTCATGGCTGAGGGATATTCCATCGTACATAAGTACCACAGATTTTGAACCATTTTTATATTTCCTGGGATATTTAAGGTGTACCCAAGTTGAGGTTCTTGTAAGCAGTGCAGCCCTAAATTTGGGGGTGGCTCTGTCTTATTGATTTTCAGTTTTCCCAATGTATATTCCCTAGACTGGAAGTGCCCTTGGCTCTGTAGCTCTGTTGTTTACTTGTTTTAGGGAACGCAATGCACTCCTCCAGTGAGGCAGTTGGCAATTTACATCCCGCCCATCAGCATAACAAGGCTCCCTGTTCTCCAGGGCCTGTCTTGCCTTTCTGGCTTTTACACATTTTGTGGATGTCCCTTTTGACCGGTGGGAAGTGATACTTCTTTGTAGTGCAGATTTGCATTGCCAGCTTGCTTGTTTGGCCAAAAAGGGCGTATGCGTTTTCTCCTGAATATATTCAGGAGAAAACGCATACGCCCTTTTTGGCCAACTGCGTCATTGTCGAAGTTGTGCCCCTCTACCTGTGCTTTAAAGGCGATTCCAACGTACCTCTTGAAATCTGTTTCCTGCTATTCTTCCTGGCTTTCAAGTCTGCCTCGTTGCCTTCCCTCAACAGATTTTTGGACGATAGTTGTCCTTTATTACTCTGCCAATTTGTGAATTGCTGTGGCCCTGAGCTCCATTTTCCAACTCGTTTTTTGTGAGCTGTACGCAAGTCCAAAATTTTGGTTCAGGACCTATACTGGTTCCCGGTGGGTGGCTGAGACTCTGGTTAATTCTTCTTCCTGCCGGGAAATTAGAGTGACATGTGCCCGTCCAAATGCCTAACAGTAACTCTCTCATTGGTTCTCCCTCTTCCCTTCCATCCTCTGCCAAATTGGCAACCTGTGCGAACCAGGAGGTTAAAGGGGCTCTCTCTCCAAGTTGGGAGATTGATAGTAAAGCAGTTGGAAAGTCCAACCGGAGCACCAGGAGAGGGACTACTCGTTGAGTTTTAGAAACCTTTTGTATTCACAGTGTGTCCATTCTCTAGGTTTCCCGTACATGTTATCGCTGTAGTAATATTCCCTTCAACATGGAGAGTTGGGACCCATTGAATGGGGGCCATGCATTTTTGCTTAAAAGGGTCTGCATTTGCTCACCCAATCTCACCAATCCTCTCAGTCCCAACTGTCCAGCCTTATGCCACATCCAGCTGTCATTGTAGACAGGGTTTTTCCAGGTTTCATCAGAGAACCTGAAGGAAATGGAAAGAATTTCCCTGTTTTTTGGTTTTGTTTTTGAAATTCCTTTTTATAGTGGGTTTGAGCTGAATCTTAGCCATGTTTATGCCAGTCTAGACACACTTGATTCCCTTACAGAGACATATCAATACATAGGTTTTAAGATTCTTACTAGTCAGATCTATTCCTCTGCGGGAAATATGGGGTTTTGAGTCCCTTTCACTGAGGAAGGTGTAGGTCGTGACTATTCCACAGTTGGTTTTGGAAATGGTACCTGTGCTTATATCAAACTCTGGTTTTATGCATCACCCACCTCTCCTTTCCCCTTAAGCAGGCATAAGAGTGTTTTCTCAATGTGAGACACTGTTCTCTTTCCTTACTCAGTTCATGTGTAGCCATGTTTACAGGATCTTCATAAGTCATATCTTATGATAAGTTTCTTTTTCTATGTGACTTATTTCACTTAGAATCATCGTACCTGAATCCACTCACTTTGCTGCTCCTGGTCTTATGACATTGATTTCATGGCTGAGAGATATTCCATCGGACATAAATACCACAGTTTTTTGAACCATTTTTATATTTCCTGGGATATTTAAGGTGTAACCAAGTAGAGGTTCTTGTAAGCAGTGCAGACCTAAATTTGGGAGTGGCTCTGTCTTATTGATTTTCAGTTTTCCCAATGTATATTCCCTAGACTGGAAGTGCCCTTGGCTCTGTAGCTCTGTTGTTTACTTGTTTTAGGGAACGCAATGCACTCCTCCAGTGAGGCAGTTGGCAATTTACATCCCGCCCATCAGCATAACAAGGCTCCCTGTTCTCCAGGGCCTGTCTTGCCTTTCTGGTTTTTACACATTTTGTGGATGTCCCTTTTGACCGGTGGGAAGTGATACTTCTTTGTAGTGCAGATTTGCATTGCCCGCTTGCTTGTTTGGCCAAAAAGGGCGTATGCGTTTTCTCCTGAATATATTCAGGAGAAAACGCATACGCCCTTTTTGGCCAACTGCGTCATTGTCGAAGTCGTGCCCCTCTTCCTGTGCTTTAAAGGCGATTCCAACGTACCTCTTGAAATCTGTTTCCTGCTATTCTGCCTGGCTTTCAAGTCTGCCTCGTTGCCTTCCCTCAACAGATTTTTGGACGATAGTTGTCCTTTATTACTCTGCCAGTTTGTGAATTGCTGTGGCCCTGAGCTCCCTTATCAACTCGTTTTTTGTGAGCTGTACGCAAGTCCAAAATTTTGGTTTAGGACCTATACTGGTTCCCGGTGGGTGGCTGAGACTGTGGTTAATTCTTCTTCCTGCCAGGAAATTAGAGTGACATGTGCCCGTCCAAATGCCTAACAGTAACTCTCTCATTGGTTCTCCCTCTTCCCTTCCATCCTCTGCCAAATTGACAACCTGTGCGAACCAGGAGGTTAAAGGGGCTGTCTCTCCAAGTTGGGAGATTGATAGTAAAGCAGTTGGAAAGTCAAACCGGAGCACCAGGAGAGGGACTACTCGTTGAGTTTTAGAAACCTTTTGTATTCACAGTGTGTCCATTCTCTAGGTTTCCCGTACATGTTATACCTGTAGTAATATTCCCTTCAACATGGAGAGTTGGGACCCATGGAATGGGGGCCATGCATTTTTGCTTTAAAGGGTCTGCATTTGCTCACCCACTCTCACCAATCCTCTCAGTCCCAAGTGTCCAGCCTTATGCCACATCCAGCTGTCATTGTAGACAGGGTTTTTCCAGGTTTCATCAGAGACCCTGAAGTAAATGTAAAGAATTTCCCTGTTTTTTGGTTTTGTTTTTGAAATTCCTTCTTATAGTGGGTTTGAGCTGATTCTCTCTGCCATGTTTATGCCAGTCTAGACACACTTGATTCCCTTACAGAGACATATCAATACATAGGTTTTAAGATTCTTACTAGTCAGATCTATTCCTCTGCGGGAAATATGGCGTTTTGAGTCCCTTTCACTGAGAAGGTGTAGGTCTTGTCTATTCCACAGTTGGTTTTGGAAATGGTACCTGTGCTTATATCAAACTCTGGTTTTATGCATCACCCCACTTTTCCTTTCCCCTTCAGCAGGCATAAGAGTGTTTTCTAAATGTGAGACTCTGTTCTCTTTCTTAACTCAGTTCATGTGTAGCCATGTTTACAGGATCTTCATAAGTGATATCTTATGATAAGTTTCTATTTCAGTGTGACTTATTTCACTTAGAATCATCGTACCTGAATCCACTCACTTTGCTGCTCCTGGTCTTATGACATTGCTTTCATGGCTGAGGGATATTCCATCGGACATAAATACCACAGTTTTTTGAACCATTTTTATATTTCCTGGGATATTAAAGGTGTACCCAAGTTGAGGTTCTTGTAAGCAGTGCAGCCCTAAATTTGGGGGTGGCTCTGTCTTATTGATTTTCAGTTTTCCCAATGTATATTCCCTAGACTGGAAGTGCACTTGGCTCTGTAGCTCTGTTGTTTACTTGTTTTAGGGAACGCAATGCACTCCTCCAGTGAGGCAGTTGGCAATTTACATCCCGCCCATCAGCATAACAAGGCTCCCTGTTCTCCAGGGCCTGTCTTGCCTTTCTGGTTTTTACACATTTTGTGGATGTCCCTTTTGACCGGTGGGAAGTGATACTTCTTTGTAGTGCAGATTTGCATTGCCCGCTTGCTTGTTTGGCCAAAAAGGGCGTATGCGTTTTCTCCTGAATATACTCAGGAGAAAACGCATATGCCCTTTTTGGCCAACTGCGTCATTATCGAAGTTTTGCCCCTCTTCCTGTGCTTTAAAGGCGATTCCAACGTACCTCTTGAAATCTGTTTCCTGCTATTCTGCCTGGCTTTCAAGTCTGCCTCGTTGCCTTCCCTCAACAGATTTTTGGACGATAGTTGTCCTTTATTACTCTGCCAGTTTGTGAATTGCTGTGGCCCTGAGCTCCATTTTCCAACTCGTTTTTTGTGAGCTGTACGCAAGTCCAAAATTTTGGTTCAGGACCTATACTGGTTCCCGGTGGGTGGCTGAGACTCTGGTTAATTCTTCTTCCTGCCGGGAAATTAGAGTGACATGTGCCCGTCCAAATGCCTAACAGTAACTCTCTCATTGGTTCTCCCTCTTCCCTTCCATCCTCTGCCAAATTGGCAACCTGTGCGAACCAGGATGTTAAAGGGGCTGTCTCTCCAAGTTGGGAGATTGATAGTAAAGCAGTTGGAAAGTCAAACCAGAGCACCAGGAGAGGGACTACACGTTGAGTTTTAGAAACCTTTTGTATTCACAGTGTGTCCATTCTCTAGGTTTCCCGTACATGTTATAGCTGTAGTAATATTCCCTTCAACATGGAGAGTTGGGACCCATGGAAGGGGGGCCATGCATTTTTGCTTTAAAGAGTCTGCATGTGCTCACCCAATATCACCAATCCTCTCAGTCCCAACTGTCCAGCCTTATGCCACATCCAGCTGTCATTGTAGACAGGGTTTTTCCAGGTTTCATCAGAGACCTTGAAGGAAATGTAAAGAATTTCCCTGTTTTTTGGTTTTGTTTTTGAAATTCCTTTTTATAGTGGGTTTGAGCTGATTCTCTCTGCCATGTTTATGCCAGTCTAGACACACTTGATTCCCTTACAGAGACATATCAATACATAGGTTTTAAGATTCTTACTATTCAGATCTATTCCTCTGCGGGAAATATGTGGTTTTGAGTCCCTTTCACTGAGGAAGGTGTAGGTCTTGTCTATTCCACAGTTGGTTTTGGAAATGGTACCTGTGCTTATATCCAACTCTGGTTTTATGCATCACCCCACCTCTCCTTTCCCCTTAAGCAGGCATAAGAGTGTTTTCTAAATGTGAGACTCTGTTCTCTTTCCTAACTCAGTTCATGTGTAGCCATGTTTACAGGATCTTCATAAGTGATATCTTATGATAAGTTTCTTTTTCTGTGTGACTTATTTCACTTAGAATCATCGTACCTGAATCCACTCACTTTGCTGCTCCTGGTCTTATGACGTTGATTTCATGGCTGAGGGATATTCCATCGGACATAAATACCACAGTTTTTTGAACCATTTTTATATTTCCTGGGATATTAAAGGTGTACCCAAGTTGAGGTTCTTGTAAGCAGTGCCGCCCTAAATTTGGGGGTGGCTCTGTCTTATTGATTTTCAGTTTTCCCAATGTATATTCCCTAGACTGGAAGTGCACTTGGCTCTGTAGCTCTGTTGTTTACTTGTTTTAGGGAACGCAATGCACTCCTCCAGTGAGGCAGTTGGCAATTTACATCCCGCCCATCAGCATAACAAGGCTCCCTGTTCTCCAGGTCCTGTCTTGCCTTTCTGGTTTTTACACATTTTGTGGATGTCCCTTTTGACCGGTGGGAAGTGATACTTCTTTGTAGTGCAGATTTGCATTGCCCGCTTGCTTGTTTGGCCAAAAAGGGCGTATGCGTTTTCTCCTGAATATACTCAGGAGAAAACGCATATGCCCTTTTTGGCCAACTGCGTCATTATCGAAGTTTTGCCCCTCTTCCTGTGCTTTAAAGGCGATTCCAACGTACCTCTTGAAATCTGTTTCCTGCTATTCTGCCTGGCTTTCAAGTCTGCCTCGTTGCCTTCCCCCAACAGATTTTTGGACGATAGTTGTCCTTTATTACTCTGCCAGTTTGTGAATTGCTGTGACCCTGAGCTCCATTTTCCAACTCGTTTTTTGTGAGCTGTACGCAAGTCCAAAATTTTGGTTCAGGACCTATACTGGTTCCCGGTGGGTGGCTGAGACACTGGTTAATTCTTCTTCCTGCCGGGAAATTAGAGTGACATGTGCCCGTCCAAATGCCTAACAGTAACTCTCTCATTGGTTCTCCCTCTTCCCTTCCATCCTCTGCCAAATTGGCAACCTGTGCGAACCAGGATGTTGAAGGGGCTGTCTCTCCAAGTTGGGAGATTGATAGTAAAGCAGTTGGAAAGTCAAACCGGAGCACCAGGCGAGGGACTACACGTTGAGTTTTAGAAAGCTTTTGTATTCACAGTGTGTCCATTCTCTAGGTTTCCCGTACATGTTATAGCTGTAGTAATATTCCCTTCAACATGGAGAGTTGGGACCCATGGAAGGGGGGCCATGCATTTTTGCTTTAAAGGGCCTGCATGTGCTCACCCAATATCACCAATCCTCTCAGTCCCAACTGTCCAGCCTTATGCCACATCCAGCTGTCATTGTAGACAGGGTTTTTCCAGGTTTCATCAGAGACCCTGAAGGAAATGTAAAGAATTTCCCTGTTTTTTGGTTTTCTTTTTGAAATTCCTTTTTATAGTGGGTTTGAGCTGATTCTCTCTGCCATGTTTATGCCAGTCTAGACACACTTGATTCCCTTACAGAGACATATCAATACATAGGTTTTAAGATTCTTACTAGTCAGATCTATTCCTCTGCGGGAAATATGTGGTTTTGAGTCCCTTTCACTGAGGAAGGTGTAGGTCTTGTCTATTCCACAGTTGGTTTTGGAAATGGTACCTGTGCTTATATCCAACTCTGGTTTTATGCATCACCCCACCTCTCCTTTCCCCTTAAGCAGGCATAAGAGTGTTTTCTAAATGTGAGACTCTGTTCTCTTTCCTAACTCAGTTCATGTGTAGCCATGTTTACAGGATCTTCATAAGTCATATCTTATGATAAGTTTCTTTTTCTGTGTGACTTATTTCACTTAGAATCATCGTACCTGAATCCACTCACTTTGCTGCTCCTGGTCTTATGACATTGATTTCATGGCTGAGAGATATTCCATCGGACATAAATACCACAGTTTTTTGAACCATTTTTATATTTCCTGGGATATTAAAGGTGTACCCAAGTTGAGGTTCTTGTAAGCAGTGCCGCCCTAAATTTGGGGGTGGTTCTGTCTTATTGATTTTCAGTTTTCCCAATGTATATTCCCTAGACTGGAAGTGCACTTGGCTCTGTAGCTCTGTTGTTTACTTGTTTTAGGGAACGCAATGCACTCCTCCAGTGAGGCAGTTGGCAATTTACATCCCGCCCATCAGCATAACAAGGCTCCCTGTTCTCCAGGGCCTGTCTTGCCTTTCTGGTTTTTACACATTTTGTGGATGTCCCTTTTGACCGGTGGGAAGTGATACTTCTTTGTAGTGCAGATTTGCATTGCCCGCTTGCTTGTTTGGCCAAAAAGGGCGTATGCGTTTTCTCCTGAATATACTCAGGAGAAAACGCATATGCCCTTTTTGGCCAACTGCGTCATTATCGAAGTTTTGCCCCTCTTCCTGTGCTTTAAAGGCGATTCCAACGTACCTCTTGACATCTGTTTCCTGCTATTCTGCCTGGCTTTCAAGTCTGCCTCGTTGCCTCCCCTCAACAGATTTTTGGACGATAGTTGTCCTTTATTACTCTGCCAGTTTGTGAATTGCTGTGGCCCTGAGCTCCATTTTCCAACTCGTTTTTTGTGAGCTGTACGCAAGTCCAAAATTTTGGTTCAGGACCTATACTGGTTCCCGGTGGTTGGCTGAGACTCTGGTTAATTCTTCTTCCAGCCGGGAAATTAGAGTGACATGTGCCCGTTCAAATGCCTAACAGCTACTCTCTCATTGGTTCTCCCTCTTCCCTTCCATCCTCTGCCAAATTGGCAAAATGTGCGAACCAGGAGGTTAAAGGGGCTGTCTCTCCAAGTTGGGAGATTGATAGTAAAGCAGTTGGAAAGTCAAACCGGAGCACCAAGAGAGGGACTAGTCGTTGAGTTTTACAAACCTTTTGTATTCACAGTGTGTCCATTCTCTAGGTTTCCCGTACATGTTATAGCTGTAGTAATATTCCCTTCAACCTGGAGAGTTGGGACCCATGGAATGGGGGCCATGAATTTTTGCTTTAAATGGTCTGCATTTGCTCACCCAATCTCACCAATCCTCTCAGTCCCAAGTGTCCAGCCTTATGCCACATCCAGCTGTCATTGTAGACAGGGTTTTTCCAGGTTTCATCAGAGACCCTGAAGGAAATGGAAAGAATTTCCCTGTTTTTTGGTTTTGTTTTTGAAATTCCTTTTTATAGTGGGTTTGAGATGATTCTCGCTTCCATGTTTATGCCAGTCTAGACACACTTGATTCCCTTACAGAGACATATCAATACATAGGTTTTAAGTTTCTTAATAGTCAGATCTATTCCTCTGAGGGAAATATGGGGTTTTGAGTCCCTTTCACTGAAGAAGGTGTAGGCCTTGTAAATTCCACAGTTGCTTTTACAAACGGTACCTGTGCTTATATCAAACTCTGGTTTTATGCATCACCCCACCTCTCCTTCCCCCTTAAGCAGGCATAAGAGTGTTTTCTAAATGTGAGACTCTGTTCTCTTTCCTAACTCAGTTCATGTGTAACCATGTTTACAGTATCTTCCTAAGTGAAATCTTATGATAAGGTTCTTTTTCTGTGTGACTTATTTCACTTAGAATCATCGTACCTGAATCCACTCACTTTGCTGCTCCTGGTCTTATGACATTGATTTCATGGCTGAGGCATATTCCATCGTACATAAATACCACAGTTTTTTGAAGCATTTTTATATTTCCTGGGATATTTAAGGTGTACCCATGTTGAGGTTCTTGTAAGCAGTGCAGCCCTAAATTTGGGGGTGACTCTGTCTTATTGATTTTCAGTTTTCCCAAGGTATATTCCCTAGACTGGAAGTGCCCTTGGCTTTGTACCTCTGTTGTTTACTTGTTTTAGGGAACGCAATGCACTACTCCAGTGAGGCAGTTGGCAATTTACATCCCGCCCATCAGCATAACAAGGCTCCCTGTTCTCCAGGGCCTGTGTTGCCTTTCTGGTTTTTACACATTTGTGGATGTCCCTTTTGACCGGTGGTAAGTGATACTTCTTTGTAGTGCAGATTTGCATTGCCCGCTTGCTTGCTTGGCCAAAAAGGGCGTATGCGTTTTCTCCTGACAGGAGAAAACGCATACGCCCTTTTTGGCCAAGTGCGTCATTGTCGAAGTTGTGCCCCTCTTCCTGTGCTTTAAAGGCGATTCCAACGTACCTCTTGAAATCTGTTTCCTGCTATTCTTCCTCGCTTTCAAGTCTGCCTCGTTGCCTTCCCTCAACAGATTTTTGGACGATAGTTGTCCTTTATTACTCTGCCAGTTTGTGAATTGCTGTGCCCCTGAGCTCCATTTTTCAACTTGTTTTTGTGAGCTGTACGCAAGTCCAAAATTTTGGTTCAGGACCTATACTGGTTCCGGTGGGTGGCTGTGACTCTGTTTAATTCTTCTTCCTGCCGGGAAATTAGTGACATGTTCCCGTCCAAATGCCTAACAGCTACTCTCTCATTGGTTCTCCCTCTTCCCTTCCATCCTCTGCCAAATTGGCAACCTGTGCGAACCAGGAGGTTAAAGGGGTTGTCTCTCCAATTTGGGAGTTGGATAGTAAAGCAGTTGGAAAGTCAAACCGGAGCACCAGGAGAGGGACTACTCGTTGAGTTTTAGAAACCTTTTGTATTCACAGTGTGTCCATTCTCTAGGTTTCCCGTACATGTTATACCTGTAGTAATATTCCCTTCAACATGGAGAGTTGGGACCCATGGAATGGGGTCCATGAATTTTTGCTTTAAAGGGTCTGCATTTGCTCACCCAATCTCACCAATCCTCTCAGTCCCAAGTGTCCAGCCTTATGCCACATCCAGCTGTCATTGTAGATAGGGTCATTCCAGGTTTCATCAGAAACCCTGAAGGAAATGTAAAGAATTTCCCTGTTGTTTGGATTTGTTTTTGCAATTCCTTTTTATAGTGGGTTTGAGCTGATTCTCGCTGCCATGTTTATGCCAGTCTAGACACACTTGATTCCCTTACTGAGACTTATCAATACATAGGTTTTAAGATTCTTACTAGTCAGATCTATTCCTCTGCGGGAAATATGTGGTTTTGAGTCCCTTTCACTGAGGAAGGTGTAGGTCTTGTCTATTCCACAGTTGGTTTTAGAAATGGTACCTGTGCTTATATCAAACTCTGGTTTTATGCATCACCCCACCTCTCCTTTCCCCTTAAGCAGGCATAAGAGTGTTTTCTCAATGTGAGACTCTGTTCTCTTTCCTAACTCAGTTCATGAGTAGCCATGTTTACAGGATCTTCATAAGTGATATCTTATGATAAGTTTCTTTTTCTGTGTGACTTATTTCACTTAGAATCATCGTACCTGAATCCACTCACTTTGCTGCTCCTGGTCTTATGACATTGATTTCATGCCTGAGGGATATTCCATCGTACATATGTACCACAGTTTTTTGAACCATTTTTATATTTCCTGGGATATTTAAGTTGTACCCAAGTTGAGGTTCTTGTAAGCTTTGCAGCCCTAAATTTGTGGGTGGCTCTGTCTTATTGATTTTCAGTTTTCCCAATGTATATTCCCTAGACTGGAAGTGCCCATGGCTCTGTAGCTCTGTTGTTTATTTCTTTTAGGGAACGCAATGCACTCCTCCAGTGAGGCAGTTGGCAATTTACATCCCGCCCATCACCATAACAGGCTCCCTCTTCTCCAGGGCCTGTCTTGCCTTTCTGGTTTTTACACATTTGTGGATGTCCCTTTTGACCTGTGGGAAGTGATACTTCTTTGTAGTGCAGATTTGCATTGCCCGCTTGCTTGCTTGGCCAAAAAGGGCGTATGCGTTTTCTCCTGAATATATTCAGGAGAAAACGCATACAACCTTTTTGGCCAAGTGCGTCATTGTCGAAGTTGTGCCCCTCTTACTGTGCTTTAAAGGCGATCCAAGGTACCTCTTGAAATCTGTTTCCTGCTATTCTGCCTCGCATTCTAGTCGGCCTGGTTGCCTTCCCTCAACAGATTTTTGGCCGATAGTTGTCCTTTATTACTCTGCCAGTTTGTGAATTGCTGTGCCCCTGAGCTCCATTTTTCTACTCGGTTTTTGTGAGCTGTACGCAAGTCCAAAATTTTGGTTCAGGACCTTTACTGGTTCCCGGTGGTGGGCTGAGACTCTGGTTAATTCTTCTTCCTGCCAGGAAATTATAGTGACATGTGCCCGTCCAAATGCCTAACAGCTAATCTCTCATTGGTTCTCCCTCTTCCCTTCCATCTTCTGCCAAATTGGCAACCTGTGCGAACCAGGAGGTTAAAGGGGCTGTATCTCCAAGTTGGGAGATTGATAGTAAAGCAGTTGGAAAGTCAAACCGGAGCAACAGGAGAGGGACTACTCGTTGAGTTTTACAAACCTTTTGTATTCACAGTGTGTCCATTCTCTAGGTTTCCCGTACATGTTATAGCTGTAGTAATATTCCCTTCAAAATGGAGAGTTGGGACCCATGGAATGGGGAACATGCCTTTTTGCTTTAAAGTGTCTGCATTTGCTCACCCAATCTCACCAATCCTCTCAGTCCCAAGTGTCCAGCCTTATGCCACATCCAGCTGTCATTGTAGATAGGGTCATTCCAGGATTCATCAGAGACCCTGAAGGAAATGTAAAGAATTTCCCTGTTTTTTGGTTTTGTTTTTGAAATTCCTTTTTATAGTGGGTTTGAGCTGATTCTCGCTTCCATGTTTATGCCAGTCTAGACACACTTGATTCCCTTACAGAGACATATCAATACATAGGTTTTAAGATTCTTACTAGTCAGATCTATTCCTCTGCAAGAAATATGGGGTTTGAGTCCCTTTCACTGAGGAAGGTGTAGGTCTTGTCTACTCCACAGTTGGTTTTGGAAATGGTATCTGTGCTAATATCAAACTCTGGTTTTATGCATCACCCCACCTCTCCTTCCCCCTTAAGCAGGCATAAGAGTGTTTTCTAAATGGGAGACTCTGTTCTCTTTCCTAACTCAGTTCATGTGTAGCCATGTTTACAGGAACTTCATAAGTCATATCTTATGATAAGTTTCTTTTTCTGTGTGACTTATTCACTTAGAATCATCGTACCTGAATCCACTCACTTTGCTGCTCCTGGTCTTATGACATTGATTTCATGTCTGAGGGGTATTCCATCGGACATAAATACCAAAGTTTTTTGAACCATTTTTATATTTCCTGGGATATTTAAGGTGTACCCAAGTTGAGGTTCTTGTAAGCAGTGCAGCCCTAAATTTGGGGGTGGCTATGTCTTATTGATTTTCAGTTTTCCCAATGTATATTCCCTAGACTGGAAGTGCCCTTGGCTCTGTAGCTCTGTTGTTTACTTGTTTTAGGGAACGCAATGCACTCCTCCAGTGAGGCAGTTGGCAATTTACATCCCGCCCATCAGCATAACAAAGCTCCCTGTTCTCCAGGGCCTGTCTTGCCTTTCTGGTTTTTACACATTTTGTGGATGTCCCTTTTGACCGGTGGGAAGTGATACTTCTTTGTAGTGCAGATTTCCATTGCCTGCTTGCTTGTTTGACCAAAAAGGGCGTATGCGTTTTCTCCTGAATATATTCAGGAGAAAACGCATACGCCCTTTTTGGCCAACTTCGTCATTGTCGAAGTTGTGCCCCTCTTCCTGTGCTTTAAAGGCGATTCCAACGTACCTCTTGAAATCTGTTTCCTGCTATTCTGCCTCGCTTTCAAGTCTGCCTCGTTGCCTTCCCTTAACAGATTTTTGGACGATAGTTTTCCTTTATTACTCTGGCAGTTTGTGTATTGCTGTGGCCCTGAGCTCCATTTTCCAACTCGTTTTTTGTGTGCTGTACGCAAGTCCAAAATTTTGGTTCAGGAACTATACTGGTTCCCGGTGGTTGGCTGAGACTCTGGTTAATTCTTCTTCCTGCCGGGAAATTAGAGTGACATGTGCCCGTCCAAATGCCTAACAGCTACTCTCTCATTGGTTCTCCCTCTTCCTTTCCATCCTCTGCCAAATTGGCAACCTGTGCGAACCAGGAGGTTAAAGGGGCTGTCTCTCCAAGTTGGGAGATTGATAGTAAAGCAGTTGGAAAGTCAAACCGGAGCACCAGGAGAGGGACTACTCGTTGAGTTTTAGAAACCATTTGTATTCACAGTGTGTCCATTCTCTAGGTTTCCCGTACATGTTATAGCCGTAGTAATATTCCCTTCCACATGGAGATTTGGGACCCATGGAATGGGGGCCATGCATTTTTGCTTTAAAGGGTCTGCATTTGCTCACCCAATCTCACCAATCCTCTCAGTCCCAAGTGTCCAGCTTTATGCCACATCCAGCTGTCATTGTAGATAGGGTCATTCCAGGTTTCATCAGAGACCCTGAAGGAAATGTAAAGAATTTCCCTGTTTTTTGGTTTTGTTTTTGAAATTCCTTTTTATAGTGGCTTTGAGCTCATTCTCGCTGCCATGTTTATGCCAGTCTAGACACACTTGATTCCCTTACAGAGACATATCAATACATAGGTTTTAAGATTCTTACTAGTCAGATCTATTCCTCTGCGGGAAATATGGGGTTTTGAGTCCCTTTCACTGAGGAAGGTGTAGGTCTTGTCTATTCCACAGTTGGTTTTAGAAATGGTACCTGTGCTTATATCAAACTCTGGTTTTATGCATCACCTCACCTCTCCTTTCCCCTTAAGCAGGCATAAGAGTGTTTTCTAAATGTGAGGCTCTGTTCTCTTTCCTAACTCAGTTCATGTGTAGCCATGTTTACAGGAACTTCATAAGTCATATCTTATGATAAGTTTCTTTTTCTGTGTGACTTATTCACTTAGAATCATCGTACCTGAATCCACTCACTTTGCTGCTCCTTGTCTTATGACATTGATTTCTTGTCTGAGGGATATTCCATCGGACATAAATACCAAAGTTTTTTGAACCATTTTTATATTTCCTGGGATATTTAAGGTGTACCCAAGTTGAGGTTCTTGTAAGCAGTGCAGCCCTAAATTTGGGGGTGGCTCTGTCTTATTGATTTTCAGTTTTCCCAATATATATTCCCTAGACTGGAAGTGCCTTTGGCTTTGTACCTCTTTTGTTTACTTGTTTTAGGGAACGCAATGCACTCCTCCAGTGAAGCAGTTGGCAATTTACATCCCGCCCATCAGCATAACAAAGCTCCCTGTTCTCCAGGGCCTGTCTTGCCTTTCTGGTTTTTACACATTTTGTGGATGTCCCTTTTGACCGGTGGGAAGTGATACTTCTTTGTAGTGCAGATTTGCATTGCCCGCTTGCTTGATTGACCAAAAAGGGCGTATGCGTTTTCTCCTGAATATATTCAGGAGAAAACGCATACGCCCTTTTTGGCCAACTTCGTCATTGTCGAAGTTGTGCCCCTCTTCCTGTGCTTTAAAGGCGATTCCAACGTACCACTTGTAATCTGTTTCCTGCTATTCTGCCTGGCTTTCAAGTCTGCCTCGTTGCCTTCCCTCAACAGATTTTTGGACGATAGTTGTCCTTTATTACTCTGCCAGTTTGTGAATTGCTGTGGCCCTGAGCTCCATTTTCCAACTCGTTTTTTGTGAGCTGTACGCAAGTCCAAAATTTTGGTTCAGGACCTATACTGGTTCCCGGTGGGTGGCTGAGACTATGGTTAATTCTTCTTCCTGCCGGGAAATTAGAGTGACATGTGCCCGTCCAAATGCCTAATAGCTACTCTCTCATTGGTTCTCCCTCTTCCCTTTTATCCTCTGCCAAATTGGCAACCTGTGCGAACCAGGAGGTTAAAGTGGTTGTCTCTCCAAGTTGGGAGATTGATAGGAAAGCAGTTGGAAAGTCAAACCGGAGCACCAGGAGAGGGACTACTCGTTGAGTTTTAGAAACCTTTTGTATTTACAGTGTGTCCATTCTCTAGGTTTCCCGTACATGTTATAGCTGTAGTAATATTCCCTTCCACATGGAGAGTTGGGACCCATGGAATGGGGGCCATGCATTTTTGCTTTAAAGGGTCTGCATTTGCTCACCCAATCTCACCAATCCTCACAGTCCCAAGTGTCCAGCCTTATGCCACATCCAGCTGTCATTGGAGACAGGGATTTTCCAGGTTTCATCAGAGACCCTGAAGGAAATGTAAAGAATTTCCCTGTTTTTTTGGTTTTGTTTTTGATATTCCTTTTTATAGTGGGTTTGAGCTGATTCTCTCTGCCATGTTTATGCCAGTCTAGACACACTTGATTCCCTTACAGAGACATATCAATACATAGGTTTTAAGATTCTTACTAGTCAGATCTATTCCTCTGCGGGAAATATGGGGTTTTGAGTCCCTTTCACTGAGGAAGGTGTAGGTCTTGTCTATTCCACAGTTGGTTTGGAAATGGTACCTGTGCTTTTATCAAACTCTGGTTTTATGCATCACCCCACCTCTCCTTTCCCCTTAAGCAGGCATAAGAGTGTTTTCTCAATGTGAGACTCTGTTCTCTTTCCTAACTCAGTTCATGTGTAGCCATGTTTACAGGATCTTCATAAGTGATATCTTATGATAAGTTTCTTTTTCTGTGTGACTTATTTCACTTAGAATCATCGTACCTGAATCCACTCACTTTGGTGCTACTGGTCTTATGACATTGATTTCATGCCTGCGGGATATTCCATCGTACATATGTACCACAGTTTTTTGAACCATTTTTATATTTCCTGGGATATTTAATGTGTACCCAAGTTGAGGTTCTTGTAAGCAGTGCAGCCCTAAATTTGGGGGTGGCTCTGTCTTATTGATTTTCAGTTTTCCCAAGGTATATTCTCTAGACTGGGTGTGCCCTTGGCTCTGTAGCTCTGTTGTTTACTTGTATTAGGGAACGCAATGCACTCCTCCAGTGAGGCAGATGGCAATTTACATCCCGCCCATCAGCATAACAAGGCTCCTTGTTCTCCAGGGCCTGTCTTGCCTTTCTGGTTTTTACACATTTTGTGGATGTCCCTTTTGACCGGTGGGAAGTGATACTTCTTTGTAGTGCAGATTTGCACTGCCCGCTAGCTTGCTTGGCCAAAAAGGACGTATGCGTTTTCTCCTGAATATATTCAGGAGAAGACACATACGCCCTTTTTGGCCAAGTTCGTCATTGTCGAAGTTGTGCCCCTCTTCCTGTGCTTTAAAGGTGATTCCAACGTACCTCTTGAAATCTGTTTCCTGCTATTTTGCCTCGCTTTCAAGTCCGCCTCGTTGCCTTCCCTCAACAGATTTTTGGACGATAGTTGTCCTTTATTACTCTGCCAGTTTGTGAATTGCTGTGGCCCTGAGCTCCATTTTCCAACTCGTTTATTGTGAGCTGTACGCAAGTCCAAAATTTTGGTTCAAGACCTACACTGGTTCCCGGTGGGTGGCTGAGACTCTGGTTAATTCTTCTTCCTGCCGGGAAATTAGAGTGACATGTGCCCGTCCAAATGCCTAACAGCTACTCTCTCATTGGTTCTCCCTCTTTCCTTCCATCCTCTGCCCAATTGGCAACCTGTGCGAACCAGCAGGTTAAAGGGGCTGTCTCTCCAAGTTGGGAGATTCATAGTAAAGCAGTTGGAAAGTCAAACCGGAGCACCAGGAGAGGGACTACTCGTTGAGTTTTAGAAACCTTTTGTATTCACAGTGTGTCCATTCTCTAGGTTTCCCGTACATGTTATAGCTGTAGTAATATTCCCTTCCACATGGAGAGTTGGGAGCCATGGAATGGGGGCCATGCATTTTTGCTTTAAAGGGTCTGCATTTGCTCACCCAATCTCACCAATCCTCTCAGTCCCAAGTGTCCAGCTTTATGCCACATCCAGCTGTCATTGTAGACAGGGCTTTTTCAGGTTTCATCAGAGACCCTGAAGGAAATGTAAAGAATTTCCCTGTTTTTTGGTTTTTTTTTGAATTTCCTTTTTATACTGGGTTTGAGCTGATTCTCACTGCCATGTTTATGCCAGTCTAGACACACTTGATTCCCTTACAGAGACATATCAATACATAGGTTTTAAGATTATTACTAGTCAGATCTATTCCTCTGTGGGAAATATGGGGTTTTGAGTCCCTTTCACTGAGGATGGTGTAGGTCTTGTCTATTCCACAGTTGGTTTTAGAAATGGTCCCTGTGCTTATATCAAACTCTGGTATTATGCATCACCGCACCTCTCCTTTCCCCTTAAGCAGGCATAAGAGTGTTTTCTCAATGTGAGACTCTGTTCTCTTTCCTAACTCAGTTCATGTGTAGCCATGTTTACAGGATCTTCATAAGTCATATCTTATGATAAGTTTCTTTTTCTATGTGACTTATTTCACTTAGAATCATCGAACCTGAATCCACTCACTTTGCTGCTCCTGGTCTTATGACATTGATTTCATGGCTGAGGGATATTCCATCGGACATAAATACCACAGGTTTTTGAACCATTTTTATATTTCCTGGGATATTTAAGGTGTAACCAAGTTGAGGTTCTTGTAAGCAGTGCAGCCCTAAATTTGGGAGTGGCTCTGTCTTATTGATTTTCAGTTTTCCCAATGTATATTCCCTAGACTGGAAGTGCACTTGGCTCTGTAGCTCTGTTGTTTACTTGTTTTAGGGAACGCAATGCACTCCTCCAGTGAGGCAGTTGGCAATTTACATCCCGCCCATCAGCATAACAAGGCTCCCTGTTCTCCAGGGCCTGTCTTGCCTTTCTGGTTTTTACACATTTTGTGGATGTCCCTTTTGACCGGTGGGAAGTGATACTTCTTTGTAGTGCAGATTTGCATTGCCCGCTTGCTTGTTTGGCCAAAAAGGGCGTATGCGTTTTCTCCTGAATAGAGAAAACGCATACGCCCTTTTTGGCCAACTGCGTCATTGTCGAAGTTGTGCCCCTCTTCCTGTGCTTTAAAGGCGATTCCAACGTACCTCTTGAAATCTGTTTCCTGCTATTCTGCCAGGCTTTCAAGTCTGCCTCGTTGCCTTCCCTCAACAGATTTTTGGACGATAGTTGTCCTTTATTACTCTGCCAGTTTGTGAATTGCTGTGGCCCTGAGCTCCCTTATCAACTCGTTTTTGGTGAGCTGTACGCAAGTCCAAAATTTTGGTTCAGGACCTATACTGGTTCCCGGTGGGTGGCTGAGACTCTGGTGAATTCTTCTTCCTGCCAGGAAATTAGAGTGACATGTGCCCGTCCAAATGCCTAACAGTAACTCTCTCATTGGTTCTCCCTCTTCCCTTCCATCCTCTGCCAAATTGACAACCTGTGAGAACCAGGAGGTTAAAGGGGCTGTCTCTCCAAGTTGGGAGATTGATAGTAAAGCAGTTGGAAAGTCAAACCGGAGCACCAGGAGAGGGACTACTCGTTGAGTTTTAGAAACCTTTTGTATTCACAGTGTGTCCATTCTCTAGGTTTCCCGTACATGTTATACCTGTAGTAATATTCCCTTCCACATGGAGAGTTGGGACCCATGGAATGGGGGCCATGCATTTTTGCTTTAAAGGGTCTGCATTTGCTCACCCAATCTCACCAATCCTCTCAGTCCCAAGTGTCCAGCATTATGCCACATCCAGGTGTCATTGTAGATAGGGTCATTCCAGGTTTCATCAGAGACCCTGAAGGAAATGTAAAGAATTTCCCTGTTTTTTGGTTTGTTTTGGAAATTCCTTTTTATAGTGGGTTTGAGCTGATTCTCGCTGCCATGTTTATGCCAGTCTAGACACACTTGATTCCCTTACAGAGACATATCAATACATAGGTTTTAAGATTCTTGCTAGTCAGATCTATTCCTCTGCGGGAAATATGGGGTTTTGCGTCCCTTTCACTGAGGAAGGTGTAGGTCTTGTCTATTCCACAGTTGGTTTTGGAAATGGTACCTGTGCTTATATCAAACTCTGGTTTTATGCATCACCCCACCTCTCCTTTCCCCTTAAGCAGGCATAAGAGTGTTTTCTAAATGTGAGACTCTGTTCTCTTTCCTAACTCAGTTCATGTGTAGCCATGTTTACAGGATCTTCATAAGTGATATCTTATGATAAGTTTCTTTTTCTGTGTGACTTATTTCACTTAGAATCATCGTACCTGAATCCACTCACTTTGCTGCTCCTGGTCTTATGACATTGATTTCATGGCTGAGGGATATTCCATCGTACATAAATACCACAGTTTTTTGAACCATTTTTATATTTCCTGTGATATTTAAGGTGTACCCATATTGAGGTTCTTGTAAGCAGTGCAGCCCTAAATTTGGGGGTGGCTCTGTCTTATTGATTTTCAGTTTTCCCAAGGTATATTCCCTAGACTGGTTGTGCCCTTGGCTCTGTAGCTCTGTTGATTACTTCTTTTAGGGAACGCAATGCACTCCTCCAGTGAGGCAGTTGGCAATTTACATCCCGCCCATCAGCATAACAAGGCTCCCTGTTCTCCAGGGCCTGTCTTGCCTTTCTGGTTTTTACACATTTTGTGGATGTCCCTTTTGACCGGTGGGAAGTGATACTTCTTTGTAGTGCAGATTTGCATTGCCCGCTTGCTTGTTTGGCCAAAAAGGTCATATGTGTTTTCTCCTGAATATATTCAGGTGAAAATGCATAGGCCCTTTTTGGCCAACTGCGTCATTGTCGACGTTGTGCCCCTCTTCCTGTGCTTTAAAGGCGATTCCAACGTACCTCTTGAAATCTGTTTCCTGCTATTCTGCCTCGCTTTCAAGTCCGCCTCGTTGCCTTCCCTCAACAGATATTTGGACGACAGTTGTCCATTATTACTCTGCCAGTTTGTGAATTGCTGTGCCGCTGAGCTCCATTTTTCAACTCGTTTTTTGTGAGCTGTACGCAATTCCAAAATTTTGGTTCAGGACATATACTTGTTCCAGGTGGGTGGCTGAGACTCTGGTTAATTCTTCTTCCTGCCGGGAAATTAGAGTGACATGTGCCCGTCCAAATGCCTAACAGCTACTCTCTCATTGGTTCTCGCTCTTCCCTTCCATCCTCTGCCAATTTGGCAACCTGTGCGAACCAGGAGGTTAAAGGGGTTGTCTCTCCAAGTTGGGAGATTGATAGTAAAGCAGTTGGAAAGTCAAACCTGAGCACCAGGAGAGGGACTTCTCGTTGAGTTTTAGGAAACTTTTGTATTCACTGTGTGTCCATTCTCTAGGTTTCCCGTACATGTTATAGCTGTAGTAATATTTCCTTCAACATGGAGAGTTGGGACCCATGGAATGTGTGCCATGGATTTTTGCTTTAAAGGGTCTGCATTTGCTCACCCAATCTCACCAATCCTCTCAGTCCCAAGTATCCAGCCTTATGCCACATCCAGCTGTCATTGTAGATAGGGTCATTCCAGGTTTCATCAGAGACCCTGAAGGAAATGTAAAGAATTTCCCTGTTTTTTGGTTTTTTTTTGAATTTCCTTTTTATACTGGGTTTGAGCTGATTCTCACTGCCATGTTTATGCCAGTCTAGACACACTTGATTCCCTTACAGAGACATATCAATACATAGGTTTTAAGATTATTACTAGTCAGATCTATTCCTCTGTGGGAAATATGGGGTTTTGAGTCCCTTTCACTGAGGATGGTGTAGGTCTTGTCTATTCCACAGTTGGTTTTAGAAATGGTCCCTGTGCTTATATCAAACTCTGGTATTATGCATCACCGCACCTCTCCTTTCCCCTTAAGCAGGCATAGGAGTGTTTTCTAAATGTGAGACTCTGTTCTCTTTCCTAACTCAGTTCATGTGTAGCCATGTTTACAGGATCTTCATAAGTCATATCTTATGAGAAGTTACTTTTTCTGTGTGACTTATTTCACTTAGAATCATCGTACCTGAATACACTCACTTTGCTGCTCCTGGTCTTATGACATTGATTTAATGGCTGAGGGATATTCCATCGTACATAAATACCACAGTTTTTTGAACCATTTTTATATTTTCAGGGATATTTAAGGTGTACCCATGTTGAGGTTCTTGTAAGCAGTGCAGCCCTAAATTTGGGGGTGGCTCTGTCTTATTGATTTTCAGTTTTCCCAAGGTATATTCCCTAGACTGGATGTGCTCTTGGCTCTGTAGCTCTGTTGATTACTTCTTTTAGGGAACGCAATGCACTCCTCCAGTGAGGCAGTTGGCAATTTACATCCCGCCCATCAGCATAACAAGGCTCCCTGTTCTCCAGGGCCTGTCTTGCCTTTCTGGTTTTTACACATTTTGTGGATGTCCCTTTGGACCGGTGGTAATTGATACTTCTTTGTAGTGCAGATTTGCATTGCCCGCTTGCTTGCTTGGCCAAAAAGGGCGTATGCGTTTTCTCCTGAGGAGAAAACGCATACGCCCTTTTTGGCCAAGTGCGTCATTGTCGAAGTTGTGACCCTCTTCCTGTGCTTTAAAGGCGATTCCAACGTACCTCTTGAAATCTGTTTCCTGCTATTCTGCCTCGCTTTCAAGTCCGCCTCGTTGCCTTCCCACAACAGATTTTTGGACGATAGTTGTCCTTTATTACTCTGCCAGTTTGTGAATTGCTGTGCCCTGTGCTCCATTTTTCAACTCGTTTTTTGTGAGCTTTACGCAAGTCCAAAATTTGGTTCAGGACATTTACTGTTTCCCGGTGGGTGGCTGAGACTCTGGTTAATACTTCTTCCTGCCGGGAAATTAGAGTGACATGTGCCCGTCCAAATGTCTAACAGCTACTCTCTCATTGGTTCTCCCTCTTTCCTTCCATCCTCTGCCAAATTGGCAACCTGTGCGAACCAGGAGGTTAAAGGGGCTGTCTCTCCAAGTTGGGAGATTGATAGTAAAGCAGTTGGAAAGTCAAACCGGAGCACCAGGAGAGGGACTTCTCGTTGAGTTTTAGAAACCTTTTGTATTCACAGTGTGTCAATTCTTTAGGTTTCCCGTACATGTTATAGCTGGAGTAATATTCCCTTCAACATGGAGAGTTGGGACCCATGGAATGGGGGCCATGCATTTTTGCTTTAAAGGGTCTGCATTTGCTCACCCAATCTCACCAATCCTCTCAGTCCCAAGTGTCCAGCCTTATGCCACATCCAGCTGTCATTGTAGATAGGGTCATTCCAGGTTTCATCAGAGACCCTGAAGGAAAAGTAAAGAATTTCCCTGTTTTTTGGTTTTGTTTTTGAAATTCCTTTTATAGTGGGTTTGAGCTGATTCTCGCTGCCATGTTTATGCCAGTCTAGACACACTTGATTCCCTTACAGAGACATATCAATACATAGGTTTTAAGATTCTTACTAGTCAGATCTATTCCACTGCGGGAAATATGGGGTTTTGAGTCCCTTTCACTGAGGAAGGTGTAGGTCTTGTCTATTCCACAGTTGGTTTTAGAAATGGTAACTGTGCTTACATCAAACTCTGGTTTTATGCATCACCCCACCTCTCCTTTCCCCTTAAGCAGGCATAAGAGTGTTTTCTAAATGTGAGACTCTGTTCTCTTTCCTAACTCAGTTCATGTGTAGCCATGTTTACAGGATCTTCATAAGTGATATCTTATGATAAGTTTCTTTTTCTGTGTGACTTATTTCACTTACAATCATCGTACCTGAATCCACTCACTTTGCTGCTCCTGGTCTTATGACTTTGATTTCATGGCTGAGGGATATTCCATCGTACATAAATACCACACTTTTTTGAACCATTTTTATATTTCCTGGGATATTTAAGGTGTACCCATGTTGAGGTTCTTGTAAGCAGTGCAGCCCTAAATTTGGGGGTGGCTCTGTCTTATTGATTTTCAGTTTTCCCAAGGTATATTTCCTAGACTGGATGTGCCCTTGCCTCTGTAGCTCTGTTGATTACTTCTTTTAGGGAACGCAATGCACTCCTCCAGTGAGGCAGTTGGCAATTTACATCCCGCCCATCAGCATAACAAGGCTCCTTGTTCTCCAGGGACTGTCTTGCCTTTCCGGTTTTTACACATTTTGTGGATGTCCCTTTTGACAGGTGGGAAGTGATTCTTCTTTGTAGTTCAGATTTGCATTGCCCGCTTGCTTGCTTGGCCAAAAAGGGCGTATGCGTTTTCTCCTGAATATACTCAGGAGAAAACGCATACGCCGTTTTTGGCCAAGTGCGTCATTGTCGATTTTGTGCCACTCTTCCTGTGCTTTAAAGGCGATTCCAACGTACCTCTTGAAATCTGCTTCCTGCTATTCTGCCTCGCTTTCACGTCCGCCTCGTTGCCTTCCCTCAACAGATTTTTGGACGATAGTTGTCCTTTATTACTCTGCCAGTTGGTGAATTGCTGTGCCCTTGAGCTCATTTTTTCAACTCGTTTTTTGTGAGCTCTACACAAGTCCAAAATTTTGGTTCAGGACCTATACTGGTTCCCGGTGGGTGGCTGTGACTCTGGTTAATTCTCTTGCTGCCGAGAAATTAGTGACATGTTCCCCTCGAAATGCCTAACAGCTACTCTCTCATTGGTTCTCCCTCTTCCCACCCATCCTCTGCCAAATTGGGATCCTGTGCGAACCAGGAGGTTAAAGGGGTTGTCTCTCCAAGTTGGGAGATTGATAGTAAAGCAGTTGAAAAGTCAAACCGGAGCACCAGGAGAGGGACTACTCGTTGACTTTTAGAAACCTATTGTATTCACAGTGTGTCCATTCTCTAGGTTTCCCGTACATGTTATAGCTGTAGTAATATTCCCTTCAACATGGAGAGTTGGGACCCATGGAATGGGGGCCATGCATTATTGCTTTAAAGGGTCTGCATTTGCTCACCCAATCTCACCAATCCTCTCCGTCCCAAGTGTACAGCCTTATGCCACATCCAGCTGTCATTGTAGATAGGGTCATTCCAGGTTTCATCAGAGACCCTGAAGGAATTGTAAAGGATTTCCCTGTTTTTTTGATTTGTTTTTGAAATTCCCTTTTTAGTGTGTTTTAGATGATTCTCGCTGCCATGTTTATGACAGTCTAGACACACTTGATTCCCTTATGGAGACATACCAATACATAGGTTTTAAGATTATTACTAGTGAGATGTATTCCTCTGCGGGAAATATGGGGTTTTGAGTCCCTTTCACTGAGGAAGGTGTAGGTCTTGTCTATTCCATAGTTGGTTTTTGGAACCATACGGGTGCTTATATCAAACTCTGGTTTTAGGCATCACCCCACCTCTCCTTCCACCTTAAGCAGACATAAGAGGGTTTTCTAACTGTGAGACTCTGTTCTCTTTCCTAAATCAGTTCATGTGTAACCATGTTTACAGGATCTTCATAAGTGATATCTTATGATAAGATTCTTTTTCTGTGTGACTTATTTCACTCAGAATCATCGTACCTGAATCCACTCACTTTGCTGCTCCTGGTCGTATGACATTGATTTCATGGCTGATGGATATTCCATCCTAAATAAGTACCACAATTTTCTGAACCATTTTCATATGTCCTGGGATATTTAAGGTGTACCCAAGTTGAGGTTTTTGTAAGCAGTGTAGCCCTGAATTTGTGGATGATTCTGACTTATTGATTTTCAGATTTCCCAAGGTATATTCCCTAGACTGAAAATGCCCTAGGCTCTGTAACTCTGTTGTTTACTTGTTTTACGGAACACAATTCACTCCTCCTGTGAGGCAGTTGTCAATTTACATCCCGCCCATCAGCAAATCAAGGCTCCGGTTCTCCAGGTCCTGTCTTGCCTTTCTGGTTTTACACACTTTGTGGAATTCACTTTTGACCGGTGGGAAGAGATACTTCTTTGTAGTGCAGATTGTCATTGCAGGCTTGCTTGCTTCGCCAAGAAGGGCATATGCGTTTTCTCCTGAATATATTCAGTAGAAAACGCTTACGCCCTTTTTGGCCAAGTGCATCCTTGTCGAGGTTGTGCCCCTCTGTCTGTGCTTTACAGGCGATTCCTACGTTCCTCTTGAAATCTGTTTCCTGCTATTCTGCCTCGCTTTCAAGTCCGCCTCGTTGCCTTTCCTCAACAGATTTTTGGACGACAGTTGTCCTTTATTACTCTGCCAGTTTGTGAATTGCTGTGCCCCTGAGCTCAATTTTTCAACTCGTTTTTTGTGAGCTGTACGCAAGTCCAAAATTTTGGTTCAGGACCTATACTGGTTCCCAGTGGGTGGCTGAGACTCTGGTTAATTCTTCTTCCTGCCGGGAAATTAGAGTGACATGTGCCCGTCCAAATGCCTAACAGCTACTCTCTCATTGGTTCTCCCTCTTCCCTTCCATCCTCTGCCAAATTGGCATCCTGTGCGAACCAGGAGGTTAAAGGGGCTGTCTCTCCAAGTTGGGAGATTGATAGTAAAGCAGTTGGAAAGTCAAACCGGAGCACCAGGAGAGGGACTACTCGTTGAGTTTTACAAACCTTTTGTATTCACAGTATGTCCATTCTCTAGGTTTCCCGTACATGTTATAGCTGTAGTAATATTCCCTTCAACATGGATAGTTGGGACCCATGGAATGGGGAACATGCCTTTTTGCTTTAAAGTGTCTGCATTTGCTCACCCAATCTCAGCAATCCTCTCAGTCCCAAGTGTCCAGCCTTATGCCATATCTTGCGGTCATTGTAGATAGTGTCATTCCAGGTTTCGTCAGAGACCCTGAAGGAATTGTACAGGATTTCCCTGTTTTTTTGATTTCTTTTTGAAATTCCTTTTTATAGTGGGTTTGAGCTGATTCTCGCTGCCATGTTTATGCCAGTCTAGACACACTTGATTCCCTTATGGAGACATGTCGATACATAGGTTTTAAGATTCTTACTAGTGAGTTCTATTCCTCTCCGGGAAATATCGTATTTTTAGTCCCTTTCACTGATGAAGGTGTAGGTCTTGTCTATTCCATAGTTGGTTTTTGGAACGGTACCTGTGCTTATATCAAACTCTGGTTTTATGCATCACACCAACTCTCCTTCCATCTTAAGCAGACATAAGTGCGTTTTCTAACTGTGAGACTCTGTTCTCTTTCCTAAATCAGTTCATGTGTAGCCATGTTTACAGGATCTTCATAAGTGATATCTTATGATAAGTTTCTATTTCTGTGTGACTTATTTCACTTACAATCATTGTACCTTAATCCACTCACTTTGCTGCTTCTGGTCTTATGACATTGATTTCATGGCTGAGGGATATTCCATCGTACATAAGTACCACAATTTTCTGAAACATTTTTTATATGTCCTGGGATATTTAAGGTGTACCCAAGTTGAGGTTCTTGTAATCAGTGCAGCCCTGAAATTGGGGATGGCTCTCTCATATTTATTTTCAGTTTTCCCAAGGTATATACCATAGACTGGAAATGCCCTTGGCTGTGTAGCTCTGTTGTTTACTTGTTTTAGGGGACACAATGCACTCCTCCAGTGAGGCAGTTGGCAATTTACATCCCGCCCATCAGCAAATCAAGAATCCAGTTCTCCAGGGCCTGTCTTGCCTTTCTGGTTTTTACACATTTTTTAGACATCCCTTTTGACCGGTGGGAACAGATACTTCTTTGTAGTGCAGATTTGCATTGCCCGCTTGCTTGCTTGGCCAAAAAGAGTGCATGTGCAACCTGTGCGAACCAGGAGGTTAAAGAGGTTGTATCTCCAAGTTGGGAGATTAATAGGAAAGCAGTTGGAAAGTCAAACCGGAGCACCAGGAGAGGGACTACTCGTTGAGTTTTAGAAACCTTTTGTATTCACAGTGTGTCCATTCTCTAGGTTTCCCGTACATGTTATAGCTGTAGTAATATTCCCTTCAACATGGAGAGTTGGTACCCATGGAATGGGGGCCATGCATTTTTGCTTTAAAGGGTCTGCATGTGCTCACCCAATCTCACCAATCCTCTCAGTCCCAAGTGTCCAGCCTTATGCCACATCCAGCTGTCATTGTAGATAGGTTCATTCCAGGTTTCATAAGAGACCCTGAGGAAATGTAAAGAATTGCCCTGTTTTTTGGTTTTGTTTTTGAAATTCATTTTTATAGTGGGTTTGAGCTGATTCTCGCTGCATTGTTTATGCCAGTCTAGACACACTTGATTCCCTTACAGAGACATATCAATACATAGGTTTAAAGATTCTTACTAGTCAGATCTATTCCTCTGTGGGAAATATGGGGTTTTGAGTCCCTTTCCCTGAGGAAGGTGTAGGTCTTGTCTATTCCACAGTTGGTTTTAGAAATGGTACCTGTGCTTATATCAAACTCTGGTTTTATGCATCACCCCACCTCTCCTTTCCCCTTAAGCAGGAATTAGAGTGTTTTCTAAATGTGAGACTCTGTTCTCTTTCCTAACTCAGTTCATGTGTACCCATGTTTACAGGATCTTCATAAATGATATCTTATGATAAGTTTCTTTTTCTCTGTGACTTATTTCACTTAGAATCATCGTACCTGAATCCACTCACTTTGCTGCTCCTGGTCTTATGACATTGATATCATGACTGTGGGATATTCCATCGTACATAAATACCACAGTTTTTTGAACCATTTTTATATTTCCTGGGATATTTAAGGTGTACCCAAGTTGAGGTTCTTGTAAGCAGTGCAGCCCTAAATTTGGGGGTGGCCCTGTCTTATTGATTTTCAGTTTTCCCAAGGTATATTCCCTAGACTGGATGTGCACTTGGCTCTGTAGCTCTGTTGTTTACTTGTTTTAGGGAACGCAATGCACTCCTCCAGTGAGGCAGTTGGCAATTTACATCCCGCCCATCAGCATAACAAGGCTCCCGGTTTTCCAGGGACTGTCTTGCCTTTCTGGTTTTTACACATTTTGTGGATGTCCCTTTTGACCGGTGGGAAGTGATACTTCTTTGTAGTGCAGATTTGCATTGCCCGATTGCTTGCTTGGCCAAAAAGGGCGTATGCGTTTTCTCCTGAATATATTCAGGAGAAAACGCATACGCCCTTTAGGGCCAAGTTCGTCATTGTCGACGTTGTGCCCCTCTTCCTGTGCTTTAAAGGCGATTCCAACGTACCTCTTGAAATCTGTTTCCTGCTATTCTGCCTCGCTTTCAAGTCCGCCTCGTTGCCTTCCCTCAACAGATTTTTGGAGGACAGTTGTCCTTTATTACTCTGCCAGTTTGTGAATTGCTGTGCCCCTGAGCTCCATTTTTCAACTCGTTTTTTGTGAGCTGTACGCAAGTCCAAAATTTTGGTTCAGGACCTATACTGGTTCCCGGTGGGTGGCTGAGACTCTGGTTAATTCTTCTTCCTGCCGTGAAATTAGAGTGACATGTGCCCGTCCAAATGTCTAACAGCTACTCTCTCATTGGTTCTCCCTCTTCCCTTCCATCCTCTGCCAAATTGGCAACCTGTGCGAACCAGGAGGTTAAAGGGGCTGTCTCTCCAAGTTGGAAGATTGATAGTAAAGCAGTTGGAAAGTCAAACCGGAGCACCAGGAGAGGGACTTCTCGTTGAGTTTTAGAAACCTTTTGTATTCACTGTGTGTCCATTCTCTAGGTTTCCCGTACATGTTATATCTGTAGTAATATTCCCTTCAACATGGAGAGTTGGGACCCATGGAATGGGGGCCAAGCATTTTTGCCTTAAAGGGTCTGCTTTTGCTCACCCAATCTCACCAATCCTCTCAGTCCCAAGTGTCCAGCCTTATGCCACATCCAGCTGTCATTGTAGATAGGGTCATTCCAGGTTTCATAAGAGACCCTGAAGGAAATGTAAAGAATTTCCCTGTTTTTTGGTTTGGTTTTTGAAATTCCTTTTTAGAGTGGGTTTGAGCTGATTCTCGCTGCCATGTTTATGCCAGTCTAGACACACTTGATTCCCTTACAGAGACATATCAATACATAGCTTTTAAGATTTTTACTAGTCAGATCTATTCCTCTGTGGGAAATATGGGGTTTTGAGTCCCTTTCACTGAGGAAGGTGTAGGTCTTGTCTATTCCACAGTTGGTTTTAGAAATGGTACCTGTGCTTATATCAAACTCTGGTTTTATGCATCACCCCACCTCTCCTTTCCCCTTAAGCAGGAATAAGAGTGTTTTCTAAATGTGAGACTCTGTTCTCTTTCCTAACTCAGTTCATGTGTAGCCATGTTTACAGGATCTTCATAAGTGATATCTTATGAGAAGTTTCTTTTTCTGTGTGACTTATTTCACTTAGAATCATCGTACCTGAATCCACTCACTTTGCTGCTCCTGGTCTTATGACATTGATTTCATGGCTGTGGGATATTCCATCGTACATAAATACCACAGTTTTTTGAAGCAATTTTATATTTCCTGGGATATTTAATGTGTACCCATGTGGAGGTTCTTGTAAGCAGTGCAGCCCTAAATTTGGGGGTGGCTCTGTCTTATTGATTTTCAGTTTTCCCAAGGTATATTCCCTAGACTGGATATGCCCTTGGCTCTGTAGCTCTGTTGATTACTTCTTTTAGGGAACGCATTGCACTCCTCCAGTGAGGCAGTTGGCAATTTACATCCCGCCCATCAGCATAACAATGCTCCCTGTTCTCCAGGGCCTGTCTTGCCTTTCTGGTTTTTACACATTTTGTGGTTGTCCCTTTTGACCGGTGGGAAGTGATACTTCTTTGTGGTGCAGATTTGCATTGCCCGCTTGCTTGCTTGGCCAAAAATGGCGTATGCGTTTTCTACTGAATATATTCAGGAGAAAACGCATACGCCGTTTTTGGCCAAGTGCGTCATTGTTGAAGCTGTGCCCCTCTTCCTGTGCTTTAAAGGCGATTCCAAAGTACCTCTTGAAATCTGTTTCCTGCTATTCTGCCTCGCTTTCAAGTCCGCCTCGTTGCCTTCCCTCAACAGATATTTGGACGACAGTTGTCCATTATTATTCTGCCAGTTTGTGAATTGCTGTGCCCCTGAGCTCCATTTTTCATCTCGTTTTTTGTGAGCTGTACGCAATTCCAAAATTTTGGTTCAGGACATATACTTGTTCCAGGTGGGTGGCTGAGACTCTGGTTAATTCTTCTTCCTGCCGGGAAATTAGAGTGACATGTGCCTGTCCAAATGCCTAACAGCTACTCTCTCGTTGGTTCTCCCTCTTCCCTTCCATCCTCTGCCAATTTGGCAACCTGTGCGAAACAGGAGGTTAAAGGGATTGTCTCTCCAAGTTGGGAGATTGATAGTAAAGCAGTTGGAAAATCAAACCGGAGCACCAGGAGAGGGACTACTCGTTGAATTTTGAAACCTTTTGTATTCCCACTGTGTTCATTCTCTAGGTTTCCCGTACATGTTATAGCTGTAGTAATATTCCCTACAACATGGATAGTTGGGACCCATGGAATGGGGGCCATGCGTTTTTGCTTTAAAGGGTCTGCATTTGCTCACCCAATCTCACCAATCCTCTCAGTCCCAAGTGTCCAGCCTTATGCCACATCCAGCTGTCATTGTAGATAGGGTCATTCCAGGTTTCATCAGGGACCCTGAAGGAAATGTAAAGAATTACCCAGTTTTTTGGTTTTGTTTTTGAAATTCCTTTTTATAGTGGGTGTGAGCTGATTCTCGCTGCCATGTTTATGACAGTCTAGACACACTTGATTCCCTTACAGAGACATATCAATACATAGGTTTTAAGATTCTCACTAGTCAGATCTATTCCTCTGCGGGAAATATGGGGTTTTGAGTCCCTTTCACTGAGGAAGGTGTAGGTCTTGTCTATTCCACAGTTGGTTTTAGAAATGGTACCTGTGCTTATATCAAACTCTGGTTTTATGCATCACCCCACCTCTCCTTTCCCCTTAAGCAGGCATAAGAGTGTTTTCTAAATGTGAGACTCTGTTCTCTTTCCTAACTCATTTCATGTGTATCCATGTTTACAGGATCTTCATAAGTCATATCTTATGATAAGTTTCTTTTTCTGTGTGACTTATTTCACTTAGAATCATCATACCTGAATCCACTCACTTTGCTGCTCCTTGTCTTATGACATTGATTTCATGGCTGAGGGATATTCCATCGTACATAAATACCACAGTTTTTTGAACCAATTTTATATTTCCTGGGATATTTAAGGTGTACCCAAGTTGAGGTTCTTGTAAGCAGTGCAGCCCTAAATTTGGGGGTGGCTCTGTCTTATTGATTTTCAGTTTTCCCAAGGTATATTCCCTAGACTGGAAGTGCCCTTGGCTCTGTAGCTCTGTTGTTTACTTGTTTTAGGGAACACAATGCACTCAACCAGTGAGGCAGTTGCCAATTTACATCCCGTCCATCAGCATAACAAGGCTCCCTCTTCTCCAGGGCCTGTCTTGCCTTTCTGAATTTTACACATTTTGTGGATGTCCCTTTGAACCGGTGGGAAGTGATACTTCTTTGTAGTGCAGATTTGCATTGCCCGCTTGCTTGCTTGGCCAAAAAGAGTGCATGTGTTTCTCCTGAATATATTCAGGAGAAAACGCATAAGCTCTTTCTGGCCAAGTGCATCATTGTCGAAGTTTTGCCAATGTTCCTGTGGTTTACAGGTGATTCTTACGTACCTCTTGAAATCTGTTTCCTGCTATTCTGCCTCGCTTTCAAGTAGGCCTCGTTGCCTTCCCTATAGGGAATTTTTGACGATAGTTGTCCTTTATTACTCTGCCAGTTTGTGAATTTCTGTGCCTCTGAGCTCCAGTATTCAACTCATTTTTTTTAGCCGAATGCATGTCCAAAATTTTGGTTCAGGTCCTATACTGGTTCCCGGTGGGTGGCTGAGACTTTGGTTAATTCTTCTTTATCCCGGGAAATTAGAGTGACACGTGCACGTCCAAATGCCTAACAGCTACTCTGTCATTGGTTCTCCCTCTTCCCTTTCATCCTCTGCCGAATTGGCAAACTGTGTGCACCAGGAGCTTAAAGGGGCTGTCTCTCCTAGTTGGGAGATTGATAGTAAAGCATTTGGAAAGTCAAACAGGAGCACAGGAGAGGGACTACTCGTTGAGTTTTAGAAACGTTTCGTATTCACACTGTGTCCATTCTCTAGGTTTCCCGTACATGTTATAGCTGTATTAATATTCCCTTCAACCTGGAGAGATGGGACCCATGGAATGGGGGCCAGGCATTATTCCTTTAACGGGTCTGCATTTGCTCACCCAATCTCACCAGTCCTCTCAGTCCCAAGTGTCCATCCTTATGCCACATCCAGCTGTCATTGTAGATAGGGGGATTCCAGGTTTCGTCAGAGACCCTGAAGGAATTGTAAAGTATTTCCTTTTTTTTTTGATTTCTTTTTGAAATTCCTTTTTATAGTGTGTTTGAGCTGATTCTCGCAGCCATGTTTATGCCAGTCTAGACGCACTTGATTCCCTAATGGTGACATATAAATACATACGTTTTAAGATTCTTACTAGTGAGATCTATTCCTCTTCCGGAAATATGGTGTTTTGAGTCCCTTTCACTGAGGAAGGTGTAGGTCTTGTCTATTCCATAGTTGGTTTTTGGAGCGGTACCTGTGCTTATATCAAACTCTGGTTTTATGCATCACCTCACCTCTCCATCCCCCTTAAGCAGGCATAAGAGTGTTTTCTCGATGTGAGACTCTGTTCTCTATCCTAACTCTGTTCATGTATACCATGTTTACAGGATCTTCCTAAGTGATATCTTATGATAAGTTTCTTTTTCTGTGTGATTTATTTCACTTAGAATCATCGTACCTGAATCCACTCACTTTGCTGCTACTGGTGTTATGACATTGATTTCATGGCTGAGGGTTATTCCATAGTACGTAAGTACCATAATTTTTTGAACCATTTTTATATTTCCTGGGATATTTAAGGTGTACCCAAGTTGAGGTTCTTGTAAGCGGTGCAGCCCTGAATTTGGGGATGGCTGTGAAATATTGATTTTCAGTTTTCCCAAGGTATATTCCCTAGACTGGATATGTCCTTGGCTCTGTAGCTCTGTTGTTTACTTGTTTTAGGGAACACAATGCACTCCTCCACTGAGGCAGTTGGCAATTTACATCCCGCCCAACAGCAAATCAAGGCTTCTGTTCTCCAATGCCTTTCTTGCCTTTCTGGTTTTTACACATTTTTGGATGTCCCTTTTGACCGGTGGGAAGAGATACTTCTTTGTAGTGCAGATTTGCATTGCCCGCTTGCTTGCTTAGCCAAAAAGTGCGTATGCGTTTTCTCCTGAATATATTGAACAGAAAATGCATACGCATTTTTTGGCCAAGTGCATCATTGTCGAATCGAAGTTGTGCCCCACTTCCTGTGCTTTACAGGCGATTCCTACGTACCTCTTGAAATCTGTTTCCTGCTATTCTGCCTCGCATTCAAGTTGGCCTCGTTGTCTTTCCTCAGCAGACTTTTTGATGATAGTTTTCCTTTATTACTCTGCCAGGTTGTGAATTTCTGTGCCCCTGAGCTCCATTTTTCAACCCGTTTTTTGTGAGCTGAATGCAAGTCCAAAATTTTGGTTCAGGACCTATACTGGTTCCGGGTGGATGGCTGAGACCTTGGTTAATTCTCTTTCCTGCCGGGAAATTAGAGTTACATGTGTCCGTCCAAATGCCTAACAGCTACTCTCTCATTGGTTCTTCCTCTTCCCTTTCATCCTCTGCCAAATTGGCAACGTGTGCGAACCAGGAGCTTAAAGGGGCTGTCTCTCCAAGTTGGGAGATTGATAGTAAAGCTGTTGGAAAGTCAAACCGGAGCACCAGGAGAGGGACAATTCGCTGAGTTTTAGAAACCTTTCGTATTCACAGTGTGTTCATTCTCTAGGTTTCCGGTACATGTTATAGCTTTAGTAATATTCCCTTCAACCTTTAGAGTTGGGGCCCATGGAATGGGGGCCTGGCATTATTGCTTTAAAGGGTCTGCATTTGCTCACCCAATCTCACCAATCCTCTCAGTCCCAAGTGTCCTGCCTTATGCCACATCCAGCTGTCATTGTAGATAGGGGCATTCCAGGTTTCGTCAGTGACCCTGAAGGAATTGTAAAGGATTTCCCTGTTTTTTTGATTTGTTTTTGAAATTCCTTTTTATAGTGGGTTTGAGCTGATTCTCGCTGCCATGTTTATGCCAGTCTAGACACACTTGATTCCCTTATGGTGACATATTAATACTTAGGTTTTAAGATTCTTACTAGTGAGATCTATTCCTGTGCGGGAAATATGGGGTTTTGAGTCCCTTTCACTGGAAGGTGTCGGTCTTGTCTATTCCATAATTGGTTTTTGAAATGGTAGCTGTGCTTATATCAAACACTGGTTTTATGCATCACCCCACCTCTCCTTCCAACATAAGCAGGCATAAGAATGTCTTCTAAATGTGAGACTGTGTTCTCTTTCTTAACTCAGTTCATGTGTAGCCATGTTTACAGGTTCTTCATAAGTGATATCTTATGATAAGTTTCTTTTTCTGTGTGACTTATTTCACTTAGAATCATCGTACCTGAATCCACTCACTTTGCTGCTACTGGTCTTATGACTTTGATTTCATGGCTGAGGGATATTCCATCGTACGTAAGTAGCACAATTTTTTGAACCATTTTTATATTTCCTGGGATATTTAAGGTGTACCGAAGTTGAGGTTCTTGTAAGCAGTGCAGCCCTTAATTCGGGGGTGGCTATGCCATATTGATTTTCAGGTTTCCCAAGGTATATTCCCTAGACTGGAAATGCCCTTGGCTCTGTAGCTGTGTTGTTTACTTATTTTAGGGAACACAATGCACTCCTCCAGTGATGCAGTTGGCAATTTACATCCCGCCCATCAGCATAACAAGGCTCCTGTTCTCCAGGGCCTGTCGTGCCCTCTGGTTTTTATACATTTTGTAGATGTCCCTTTTGACCGGTGGGAAGAAGTACTTCTTTGTAGTGCAGATTTGCATTGCCCTCTTGCTTGCTTGGCCAAAAAGGGTGTATACGTTTTCTCCTGAATATATTCAGGAGAAAACGCATACGCCCTTTTTGGGCAAGTGCATCTTTGTCGAAGTTGTGCCCCTCTTCCTGTGCTTTACAGGCAATTCCTACATACCTCTTGAAATTTGTTTCCTGCTATTCTGCCTCACTTTCAAGTTGGCCTCGTTGCCTTCCCTCAACAGATTTTTGGATGATAGTTGTCCTTTATTAATTTGCCAGTTTTTGAATTGCTGTTCCCCATGAACTCAATTTTTCAACTCGTTTTTTTGTGAGCTGAACGCACGTCCAACATTTTGGTTCAGGAACTATACTGGTTCCCGGTGGGTGGCTGAGACTTTGGGTAATTCTTCTTCCTACCGGGAAATTAGAGTGACATGTGCCCGTCCAAATGCCTAATGGCTACTCTCTCATTGGTCCTTCCTCTTCCCTTTCATCCTCAGCCAAATTTGCAACCAGTGGGAACGAGGAGGTTAAAGGGTCTGTCTCTCCAAGTTGGGAGATTGATAGTTAAGCATTTTGAAAGTCAAACCGGAGCACCAGGGTAGGGACTGTTCTTTGAGTTTTAGAAAACTTTCGTATTCACAGTGTGTCCACTCTCTAGGTTTTCCGTACATTTTATAGCTGTAGTAATATTACCTTCAACCTGGAGAGTTGGCACCCATCGAATGGGTGGCACGCATTATGGCTTTAAAGGGACTGCATTTTCGCCACCAATCTCTCCCATCCCCTCAGTCCCATGTGTCCAGCCTTATGTCTCTTCCAGCTGTTGTTGTAGATACTGTCATTCCAGGTTGCATCAGAGCCCTTGAAGGAATTGTGTAAGAATATCGCTGTTTTTTTTATTTTGTTTTGTTTTTCAAATTCAGTTTTATAATGGGGTTGAGCTGATTATCCCTGACTTGTTTTTGCCAGTCTAGACAAAATTGATTCCCTTACAGAGACATATAAATACACTGATTTTAAGATTCTTACTAGTCAGATATATTCCTCTGCTGGAAATAGGGTTTTTGAGTCCCGTTCACTACAGAAGGAGTAGTTCTTGTCTATTCTGTATTTGGATTATTGAACGGTACCTGTGCTAATATCAAACTCTGGTTTTGTGCATCTCCCCACCTCTCTTTCCCCTTAAGCAATCATAAGAGTGTTTTCTTAATCTGAGACTCTGTTCTGTTTCCTAATTCATTTCATATGTAGCCATGTTTACATTCCCTTCATAAGTGATATCTTATGTGAGAATGCACCATGGCCCTTGTCATAATAATGCTCCATGACCCCTGTCATCACATTGCACCATGTCCTAGTTATCACAATGCTCCATGTCCCTTATCATCACAATTCTCCTCGTCCTTGTCATCACGATGCTACATGACACTTCTCATCACAACATTACATGCTCTTGTTATCACAATGCTCCATGACACCTGTCATCTCAATGCTCCCTGACACCAGTCATCACAGTGCTTCATGCCCCTTTTCTTTACAGTGCTCCGTGATGCTCGTCATCACAATTACTCAAGGTCTTCTCATCACAATGCTCCACGGTTTTGCCATCAAAATGCTCCATGCCCTGGTCATCTCGCAGCTCAATGTCCCTTGTCCTCCCAATTCTCCACGTCCTTGTCATCACAATACTCCATGCACTTGTCATCACCATACTCCATTACCATTGTCATCACGATCCTCCATGGAACTTGGGATCACATTGCTTCATGCCCTTGTCATCACAATGCTCCATGCTCCTTGAAATCAAAATGATCCATGACCTCTGTCATCACAATGCTCCAAACTCTTGTGATCACAATGTTCCATAACACTTGTCATCACAACTCTCCATGACGCCTGTCATCTCAATACTCCATGCCCTTATTGTCACAATGCTCCATGACCTTTGTCATCACAATGCTCAATACACTTGTCATCACAATGCTCCCCGTCAGAATGCTCCTTGAACCCTGTCACAAAAAGGCTCCATGCCTTTTCCATCACAATGTCCCATGCCATTTTCATCACAATGCTCCATGCCATTGTCATCAAAATACTCCACAAGATTGTCATCAGAATGCTCCATGACCCTTGTCATCACAATTCTCCATGTACTTGTTGGCACAATGCTCCCTGACCCTTGTCATCACAATACTCCAAGCCATTGTCATCACAGTGCTCCATTATCTTTGTCATCATAATCCTCCATGACACTTGGCATCACAATGCTCCATGCCACTGTCATCACAATGGGCCATTACATATGTCATCACAATGCTCCCTGGCACCTGTCTTCATAATACTGCATGACCTTGTCATCACAATTCTCCATTCCCTTGCCATCCCAGTGCGCCATTCCAACTGTCATCGCAATAATCCATGAAACTTATTAGGCCAATGCTCCATGCCCTTGTCATCACAATGCTCCATGACCGTTTCATCACAATGCTCCGTGACTCCAGTCATCACAATGCTTCATGACCTTTGTCATCACAATGGTCCATGCCTTCGTCATCAACAGTCTCTATGACTTTTTAACCGCAGTGCTCCATGAAGTTTTCATCACAATGCTCTTTGACTCATGTCATCACAATGCTCTATGCCTTTCTCAACACAATGCTCCATGACCCTTGTCATCACAATGCTCCATGGGCTTGTCAGCACAATGCTCCATGACCCTTGTCATCACAATGTGCCATGCGCTTGTCATCACAGTGCTCCACAATCTTGTCATCACAATGCTCCTTATACCTTGTCATCACAATGCTCCATGCACTTCTCATCAAAATGCTCTCTCACCACTGATATCACAATGTTACATCACTATTCATCACAGTACTCCCTCACCGCTGTCATCACAGTGTTCCATGACTCCTGTCATCACAATGCTACATCACTTATCATCACAATGTTCGATGACCCCTGACATCACAGTGCTCCATAACCCCTGTCATCAAAATGCTCCATGACCGTTTTCATCAAAATGCTCCATGACCCCTGACATCACAATGTTCCATAACCATTGTCATCAAAATGTTCCATGAGCCTTTTCATCAAATTGCTCCATGACCCTGTCATCACAATGCTCCCTGCCCTTCTCATCACAATGCACCACACCCTTGTCATCAAAATGCTCCATGACCTTTGTCATCACAAATCTCCATGACCCTTGGCATCACAATGCTCCATGCCATTGCCATCACAATGCTCCATGGACCCTCTCATCGCATTGATCCATGCAATTGTCATCAAAAAGCTCCATGACACTTGTCATCACACTACTCGATGCCCTTTTCATCACAATGCTCCATGCCCTTGTCATTACAATCCTCAATGACACATGTATCACTGTGTTCCGTGCCCTTGTCATCACAATGCTCAATGCCAACTCTCATCACAATAATCCATGAAAATTTTCAGACCAATGCTGCTGCCCTTGTCATCACAATGCTCCATGACCCATGTCATCACAACGTTCCACGGCCTTGTCATCACAAGGCTCCATGACCCTTGTCATCACAAAGCTCCAAGAACCCTGTAATCACAATGCTCCATGCCCTTGTCATCACAAAGCTCCATGACGCATGTCATCAGAATGCTCCATGGCCTTCTCATCACAGTGCTCCATGCCGTTGTCATTACAATCCTCCATGACCCATGTATCACTGTGTTCCGTGCCCTTGTCATCACAATGCTCCGTGCCCACTCTCATCACAATAATCCATGAAATATTTCAGACCAATGTTCCATGCACTTCTCATCACAATGCTCCATGACCCCTGTCATAACAATGCTCCATTACCCCTGTCATCACAATGCTCCACACCCCTTGTCATTACAGTGCTCCATGAGGCTTGTCATCAAAATTATCCATGGTCTTCTCATCACAATGCTCCACGGTCTTGTCATCACAATGCGCCATGCCCTGGTCATCACACTGCTCCATGTCCCTGTCATCACAATTCTCCACGTTCCTGGCATCACTATGATCCATGACACTTCTCATCAAAGTGTTACATGCTTTGTCATCACAATTCTCAATGCACTTGTCATCGCATTGCTCCATGACCCCTGTCATAGCAAGCTCCATGTGCTTGTCATCACAATACTCCATGTCCTTATCGTCACAATGCTCCATGACCTTTGTCATCACAGTGCTCAATACACTGGTCATCAAAATGCTCCCTGACACTTGTTGTCTGTATGCTCCTTGAAACCTGTCATGACAAGGCTCCATGTATTTTTCATAAGAATGATCCATGCTCTTTTCATCACAATGCTCCAAGACCCCTGTAATCACAATGCTCCATGCCCTGGTCATCACAAAGCTCCATGACGCCTGTCAGAATGCTCCATTGCCTTCTCATCACAATGCTCCATGCCCTTGTCATCACAATGCTCCAAGACCACTGTAATCACAAAGCTCCATGCCCCTTTTCATCAGAATGCTCCATGAGACATTTCATTATAAGGCTCCATGGTCTTCTCATCACAATGCTCAAGGAACTTGTCATCACAGTGCTCCATTCCATTGTCATCACAATGCTCCATGACCCCTGTCATCACAATACTCCATGAATATTTTCAGCCCAATGCTCCATGGCCTTTTCATCACAATGCTCCATTACCCCTGTCATAACAATGCTCCATGATCCCTTCCATCACCATGTTCCACGGCCTTGTCATCACAAGGTTCCATGACCCTTGTCACCACAATGCTCCAAGACCCCTGTAATCACCATGCTCCATGCCCCTTTTCATCTCATTGCTCCATGAACCCTGTCATCACAATGCACCATGCCCACTATCATAATGCTTCATGCTATTGTCATCACAATGAAATCAAAATTCTCCATGACCTCTGTCTTCACAATGCTCCAAACCCTTGTGATCACAATGTTCCATAACACTTGCCATCACAACGCCCCATGCCGCTGGTCATCACAATTATCCATGGACTTCTCATCACAATGCTCCATGACCTTTGTCATCACATTTCTCAATACACTTGTCATCACAATGCTCCCTGACACTTTTCGTCAGTATGCTCCTTGAAACCTGTCATGACATGTCTCCATGCCTTTTTCATAACAATGATCCATGCCCTTTTCATCACAATGCTCCATGCCATTGTCATCACAATACTCCACAAGGTTGTCATCAGAATGCTCCGTGACACCTGTCATCACAATGCTCCATGTCCCTTGTCATTACAGTGCTCCATGATGCTCGTCATCACAATTATCCATGGTCTTCTCATCACAGTGCTCCACGGTCTTGCCATCACAATGCTCCATGCCCTGATCATCTCAATACTCCATGTCCCTTGTTATCACAATTCTCCACTTCCTTGTCATCACAATGCTCCACGACAGTTCTCATCACAATGTTACATGCTCTTGTCATCACAATTCTCCATGCACTTGTCATTGCAATGTCCCATGACCCCTGTCATAGCAAGCTCCATGCCTTTGTCATCACAATGCTTCACGACCTTTTCATCAAAATTCTCAATGACCGTTGTCATCACAATGCTCCATGCCCTTGTCATCACAATGCTCCAAGCCCTTGTCATCACAATGTTCCATTACCTTTGTCATCACAATCCTCCATAACACTTGGCATCACAATGTTCCATGCCATTGTCATCACAATGGTCCATGAAATATGTCATCACAATGCTCCCAGACACCTGTCTTCACAATATTCCATGACCTTGTCTTCCCAATGCTCCATGCCCTTGTCATCACAATGTGCCATGCCCACTCTCAACACAATTATCCATGAAATTTATCAGACCAATCCTCCATGCCCCTGTCATCAAAATGCTCCAAGTCTTTTTCATCACAATGCTCCATGAACCCTCTCATCACATTGTTCCATGTCCTTGTCATCACAAAGCCCCAGGATGCTTGTCATCACAATGCCCGATGCCCTTCTCATCACAATGCTCCATGCCCTTGTCATTACAATCCACCATGACCCATGTATCACAGTGTTCAGTGCCCTTGTCATCACAATGCTCCATGCCCACTCTCATCACAATAATCCATGAAACATTTCAGACCAATGCTCCATGCCCTTCTCATCACAATGCTCCATTACCCCTGTCATAACAATGCTTCATGACCACTGCCATCACAATGTTCCACAGCCTTGTCATCACACGGCTCAATGACCCTTGTCATCACAATGCTCCAAGAACCCTGTAATCACAATGCTACATGCCCTTGTCATCACAAAACTCCATGACGCATGTCATCAGAATGCTCCATGGCCTTCTCATTCATGATGCTCCATGCCCATGTCATCACAATGCTCCAAGACTCCTGTAATAACAATACTCCATGCCCCTTTTCATCTCAATGCTCCATGAACCCTGTCATCACAATGCACCATGTGCAACATCATAATGGTTCAGGCTATTGTCATCACAATGAAATCAAAATGCTCCATGACATCTGCCATCACAATGCTCCAAATCCTTGTGATCACAATGTTCCATAACACTTATCATCACAACGCCCCATGACACTTGTCATAACAATTATCCATTGTCTTCTCATCACAATGCTCCATGACCTTTGTCATCACAATTCTCAATACCCTTGTCATCACAATGCTCCCAGACACTTGCCATCAGTATGCTCCTTGAACCCCGTCATGACAAGGCTCCATGCCTTTTTCATGACAATGATCCATACCCTTTTCATCACAGTGCTCCAAGTACCCTGTAATCACAATGCTCCATGCCCTTGTCATCACAAAGCTCCATGATGCATGTCATCAGAACGCTCCATGGCCTTCTCATCCTAATGCTTCATGTCCTTGTCATCACAATGCTCCAAGACTCCTGTAATCACAATGCTCCATGCCCCTTTTCATCAGAATGCTCCATGAGACTTCTCATCATAAGGCTCCATGGTCTTCTCATCACAATGCTCCAGTACCTTGTCATCACAATGCTCCATGACCCCTTTCATCACAGTACTCCATGAGCATTTTCAGCCCAATGCTCCATCACCTTCTCATCACAATGCTCCATGACTCCTGTCATCACAATGCTCCATGACCACTGTCATCACAACGCTCCATGAACCCTGACAACACAACGATCTGGGACTCTTGTCATCAAAATGCTCCATGACCCTTGTCATCACAGTGATCCATGCCCTTGTCATCCCAATGCTCCATGATCCCTGTAATCACAATGCTCCGTGACGCTTGTCATCACAGTGCTCCATGAACCTTGTCATCACAATGTTCCTTGCCTTTGTCAGCAAAATGCTACATAATCTTGTCATCACAATGCTCCATGCGCTTGTCATCACATTCCTCCATAACCATTGGGATCACATTGCTTCATGCCCTTGTCAACTCTCTCTTGCCTTTCTGGTTTTTACAGATATTCGGATGTCCCTTTTGACCGGTGGGAAGTGACAATTCTTTGTAGTGTGGATTTGCATTGTGTACCTTGCTTAATTGGCCAGAAAGGGCGTATGCGTTTTCTCCTGAATATATTCAGGAGAAAAGGCATACGCCCTTTTTGGCCAAGGGCATCACTGTCCAAGTTGTGATGCTTTTCCTGTACTTTAAAGGCGATTCCAATTTACCTCTTGAAATATGTTTTGTGCAATTCTGCCTCATTTTCAAGTCCCCTTCTTTACCTTCCCTCAACAGATTTTGGAAGAGATTAGTCCTTTATAACTCTGCAGGTTGGTGAATTGCTGTGCCCCTGAGTCCCAATTTTCAAATCCCATTTTTGAGAGCTGGCTGCAAATCCACAATTTTGCTTCAGGACCTATACTGGTTCCAGGGGTGGCTATATTGGTTCCCTGTGGGTGGTTGAGGCTTTGGTTATTTCTTCTTCCTGACGGGAAATTAGAGTGACATGTGCCCGTCCAAATGCCTACATCTACTCTCTGATAGGTTCTCCCTCTTCCCTTTCATCCTCTGCACAATTAGCAAACTGTGTGAACCAGGAGGTTATAGGGGCTGACTCTCCTAAGTTGCGAGATTGATAGTAAAGCAGTTGGAATACCAAACTGGAATACAAGGACAAGAAAAATTAGGAGAGTTTTAGAAAACTTTTGCCATGACAGGTTGTCCATTCTCTAGGTTTCCCATACATGTTATAACTGTAGTGATATTCCCTTCTACCTGGAGATTTGGGACCCATGGAATGGTTGCATGCATTACTACTTTAAGGGTCTGCATTTTCTCTCCCAATCTCACCAGTCCTCTCAGTCCCAAGTCTCCAGCCTTATGTCTCATCCAGCTGTCTTTGCAGATAGGATCATTCCAGGTTTCATCAGAACCTTTGAAGGAATTGCGTAAGAATTTCGCTGTTTTTTGGTTTTGTTTTTGAAATTCATGTTTATAATGGGGTTGAGCTGATTATCACTGACTTGTTTATGCCGGTCTAGACACAATTGGTTCCCTTACGAAGACATATTAATACATAGGTTTTAAGATTCTTACTAGTGAGATATATAACTATGCGGGAAATAGGGGTGTTGAGTCCCGTTCACTGAGGAAGTTGTAGGTCTTGTCTATTCTGTATTTGGTTTATGGAATGGTACCTGTGTTAATATCAAACTCTGGTTTTATGCATCACCCCACCTCTCCTTTCTCCTGAAGCAGGCATAAGATTTTTTTTTCTAAATGTGAGACTCTCTTCTCTTTCCTAATTCAGTTCATGTGTTGTGATATTGACATTTCCTCTATAAGTGATATCTTATGATAAGATTCTTTTTCTGTGTGACTAATTTCCCTTAGAATCATCATACTTAAATCCACTCATTATGCTGCTACTGGCCTTATATACATTGATTTCACGTCTGAGTGATATTCTGTTGTACAAAATACCACAAGTTCTTTATGCATTTCTGTTTTTCCTGGGATATTTTAGGTGTACCAAAGTTGAGGTTCTTGTATGCAGAGCAGCCCTAAACTTTGGGGTGCCTGTGTCTTATTGATATTTAGTCTTCCCAAGTTATATGCCCATGAGTTGAAGTCCCCTTTGCTTGGGGGCTTTGTAGTTTAGATGTTTTAGGAAACAGCATACACTTCTTCAGAGTGGCTCTTGGATATTTATACCCCACCCATCAGCGTGACTTGGCTCCCTGTTTCCCATGGCCTCTCCTGCATTTCTGGTTTGTACACATTTTTTGGAATGCCTTTCTGAGCAGTGGAAATTGAGACTTCTTTGTTGTGCAGATATGCATTTCCCTCTTGCTTGGTTGGCCAAAAACTCTGTCTGTGTTTTTTTCCTGAATATATTCACGAAAAAAACACATACACCCTTTTGCCCAACTGCATCATTTTAGAAATTCTGCTGCTTTTCATATGATTTAAATATGAGTAGAATCTACCTTTTGAAATCTGTTTCCTGCAATTCTGCCTCTCATTCCGATCCTCTTCGTTGCCTTACCTGAATATATTTTTGGACGTTGGTTATCATTTATATCTTTGCAGGTCTTTGAATTGTCTGCTCCTGAGCTGCATTTTGCAACTCGCTTTTTTTGTGTGCTGTATGCCAAACCATTGGATTGCTTCCGGCACTATTCCGGTTCTGGGGAGGCAGGCTGAGCCTTTGGTTAATTCTTCTTCCTAATGGGAAAATGGAGTGGCATGTGCCTGTCAAAACTCCTACAGCTAACCTCTCATTGGTTCCCCCTCTTCCCATTTATCCTCTGCACAAATTGAAAACTGTGTAAAACAGGAGGTTAAAGGTGCTGATTCTCCAAGTGGGGAGATTGTTAGTAATGTGGCTGGAATGGCGAACCTCAGCACCAGGAGATCAAAAATGAGGTGCATTGTAGACACCTTTTCCTGAGCACATGGTGTACATTCATCTCGGTTTCCCAGGCATGTTTTCACTGTCAGAAGATTCCCTTGAACCTGCAGATTTGGGACCCATGGAATGGGTACCAGGCAGTATTACTTTAAAAGGTCTGCATTTTCTCACCAAACCTCTCTAACATCTCTTAGTGTGCATAGCTTCCAGCCTTATATATCATCCTGCTGTGGGTCTACATGTGTCCAATTCATGTTACATCGTAGACCTTCAACAAAAGTTGTAAGAATTGTTGTCTGTCTCACTTTTTTTATAAATATTTTTAAATTTATTTTTATATTGGTTACAGCTGATTTTCAAAGCTCTGTTTTTTGTTCCTGTACATCCACTTGATTCATGTACTGTGAGACAACAATAAATTCCTTTTCAGATGCTTAGCAGTCATATGTATTATTTTCCAGTGACTTGAGTGGGCTGAGTGCAGTTCTTTGAGGTACCATGTAGGCCTTGTCAGTTATTCAATTTGGTACTTGGAATGGTATCTTTGCTAATTTCAACCTCCTGGATAATACCTCACCATTCCCCACCTTTCCCATTTAGCAGCCTTATGTCTATTTTCTACATATTTGACTATGTTTCTGTATTGTAATTTATTTCATGTGTAGCCATTTTTGATTCCACCTTTAAGTGACATCTTATGATATGTGTCTTTTTCTTTCTGACATATGTCACTTAGAATGATCGTATGTAACTCCTCCAGAGTTGTTCCAACTGGCCTTATTTCATTGATTTCTGGATGAGTAATATTCCACTCTACATAAGTACCCCATCTCTTTTATCCATTTTATCCTTCCAGGGACATTTAGGTTATATCCAAGTTGAGGCCCTTTTTAACAGAGAGGTGGTAAACGTTGGGGTGCCTGTTTTCTGTCGATTTTTGTTTTTCCCAAGGTATACGCCCATGAGTGCAAGTGCCCTATGCTCTGTAGCTCATTTTGTAGATGTTTTAGCAAACACAATACTCTTCTCCAGAGTGGCTGTTGGCAAATTGCATTTCCACTATCAGCCTCCCAGGGCTCCCTTTTCTCCTCGCCCTGTCCTGCATTTCTGGTGTTTACACTTTACGTGGATGGCCCTTCTGACTGATGTGAAGTGATACATTTTGTAGTATTGATTTCCAGTGTCCACCTGTTTGGTTGGATAAAAAGTGTGTATGGCCTTTACTTGAATATATTCAGGAAAAATGCATACGCCCTTTTTGGCCAACAGCATCATTGGCGATGTTCAGACCCTTTTCTTGTACTTTAACGGGGAGTCCTTTCTACCTGTTCAAATATGTTTCCTGCCACTCTCCCTTGCTTACAAGTCCTTTTCTGTGACTTACCTCAAGACATTTTTCGACGATAGATATTTTCAACTCTGCAGTTTCATGAATTTTAGTGACCCTGAGTTCCATTATTCAACTTGTGTTTATGGAAACTGGACACAAAACAGCGGGATTTCCTCTAGCCCTATTCTGTTTCCGTGGGCAATTCTAGCCTTTGATGAATTTGTCTTCCGGATTGGAAATTAGAGTGGCATGTGCCTGTCCGAATACCTAAGACATGTCTCTAAATTTTTCTCATCAATCCGCTTCATCCTCTGGACAAATTCCAAACTGTGTGCAACAGGATGTTGACGGTGCTGATATGCCCAAGTGAGGAGGTTGTTAGGAAAGATGCTGGAGGGGTGAACCCAAGCACCAGGCTATGAGGAGATGAGGTGCAATTTCCAAACTCTTTCCGATCAAATGGTGTACCATCCTCTAGGTGTGACAGGCATGTTTTAGCTGTAGGAAGGGTCCCGTGCATGTAAGGAGAACACCAGGGATTTTTCCAAATCAGTGCCTCCCCGAACCCCAAACTGGGGAATTTTTAAGCTACGGCTACACACATGTCCATTAAGGGCCTTGGGAAATAGGCAGAGCCCAAACTTTAGATGATTGAAATCTTCAGGGTCAGAAGCGCTCACCATTGGCCTTGCTTAGGTTACATTTTATCTGTCATTGATAGATGATGTCAATAAAAATATCTATTCTCTTTCAGATTATTTCCCCTTATAGGTTATTGCAAAATATTCAGTGTAGTTCCCTGTGCTATACAGTAGTTCCTTGTTGATGATCTATTTTATACATAGCAGTGTGTATGTGTTAATCCCAAACTGTTAATTTATCCCTTCTCCTACCTTTCCCCTTTGGTAATAATAAATTATAAGATTTTATACTTCTCAGAAATGGGGGAGCTGAAAGAGAGGTATCATTTTCAATGGAAAAGCATTGAAAACATGATTGAAGCTTCAGCCAAGAGTATTCGATGTACATCCATGGAAATAAATCCCTTCATTTCTCTAATGTTGACCTGACAAATAAGACAAACGTCTTCACTGAACTTGCTTATAAGAAAGTGATGGAAATATCAAATGTAAGTCTTAGAAACATCTTATTTTACCCGAGCGTTATACACTGCTCTAGGTTAACTACAGTTTGGCTCACACATCTGTTCATTGAAGTTACAATGTTCTCAATTTCTGTTACTGATCCTCCAGAGTGGACCCCAACAGGAGTCCCCGTGCCCAGTGTCATTGGAGCCAACAGATCAAGACTGAGTTTGGTTCAGAAGCAAAGGAAACATTATTTTGAAAACAGAAAGGAGAGGTGAGAGCGTGCACTCCCCCACGGGCTGTGGGCTGGGCTGCTGTGTAGGGATCCCGGCAGCGTCAGTGGGAGGGAGGGGATGGAGCTCTCGAGGGCTGGGTTGGCTGCAGCTCAGGCTCTATGCCGCGGAGTCTGCATGGGACCCCGCTAGCTGAGGTGTCGACCCAGCCATTCTGCACTAGGAAGTCGGGTCTGAAGTGCCGGGTGTGGGACCTCTGCATGCGGAACCCTAGGAGCACGTGAAATTAGACAAAGCACAAAGGAAAAACAGGTTAGACTTTATTTTATTGCCCAGATTCTCTTTTTATCTCCCAGGAGTTTTTAATGAACGTTGCCGGAGATGAACACCTCCTCGGCTTTTTGTTCCGTTCCTCATTCTTGGGGTGTTGAGGGTGCAGACCCCTCTTTTGTAACTGCTTCATGCTGTGGTGGGAGACCTGATACATGGGGGGAGGGTCAAAACGTCTCCCCACCAGCCTCCAGGTGAGGTTGATTGTCCCAAGGCCTCCTGCCTCACTTCTCGTCCGCCTGAGCACCAGCATTGGAAGTGTTATAGATTCTAATGACCTTTAAGGGTCCAGGAAAGAGATGCGCAGAGATGCTGCGGTGGCAGGTTTCACCCCACCCCACATTTGTTCGGCGACCTTAGGCTGACGATTTTTGCCAGCCTAGATGCTCTGACCACTAGTCTGTGCTTTCTTTAATTAGGTCCCTGAATTAATGTACAAACAGCACCATGTGTCAGAGCCCTGCCCGCACAACTCCCAGAGAGTCCAGGGTCAGTGGTGATCCAGGACCATGACGTCCACTGAGTCAACGGCCTTTAGAAGTATCCAGCAGTCCAGCCGGTCATATTGGCCATCATCACCGCGGTGTCTGTAGGGCTTTCTATGGTGAAAGCATGATATATGTTTCCCCCGCCAAGCTTATTAGCTCCCCTCTGGGTGCAGTAAGTCCTGCAAGCAGTAGTCTGCTCTTTCGGGGCACAGTCTTGTTGTTTTCTGAGAGAAACTCCAGGTCAAGTGATGGTCACACGAGTCATTTTGGGGGCCTGTTGCCCCCATTTGTCTCTCTGGAGGTTGGAGTTGGAGGGTCTCCTCACTCGAGGTCAGTGTGTCCACAGAGCGACCCCTGCAACTTCAGGGCATGATGGGTGGTTAGGATCACCACTTGGGGTCCTTTTCCCTTAGGAGGGAGCTGGCCTTGTGGGCTTCTGATTCAGCTTTTTAGATACCCCAGTATCCTGGCCTGATGAGTCGGTGGGCAAAGCCCTCGGTGACCATAGTTTATCATACCTGAAGGGCATTCTTTTGTTGCTCCATTTCAAGTGGTCCCAGTTTTTGCACTAAGGCTCCAAGGGCGATTAACCTATGACTGGGTATGTAAAGGTCCAAGGGTTTAGCTAAATTAGGGAGATCCTTGGCAAGGGTCTGAATTGACTGCTCTTTCCATTCTTGAAAGGCTGCTTCTGGATTCTATTCAAAAGGATCATCATCTTTTCGTGTCAGTGTTTCATGTAGAGGCCCAGCTATTAGACTGTAGTTAGGGATCCAGATGCAGAAAACCTTGGCCTCCCCAGGAACCCCTAAGCTGTCTTCTAGTTTTAGAAGAGGTAAGGCTGCAAATGGCTTCTTCCCTATCCTGGGATGTGTTTCTCCGAATATCTGTGGCAATGAAGCCCAGGCATGTCACCTTAGCCTGGGATATTTGAGCCTTTTTCTTGGACACCTTCTATCCTTTCTTGACTAGGTAGTTCAGAGGCGTCTTTAGTAGGCCTGGTGATCAGAATGTCCTGCATATTGAAGGAGGGTTCCCTTTTACAGAGGTAGAACTTTTAGGTCTTTAGAGGACATTTCCCCAATGATGGTGTGGGTATTTTTGAACCATTGGGGAAGGATGGCCCAGCATTATTGCTTTGGTTGCATGTTGTGTCCTGCCACTCACAAGCCAAAAATCCTTGTGACTCTGAGATGAATGGAATACAGAAGAAGGCATCATTGAAGTCTAATACAGAATGCCATGGCCTGGTGGATGGTAGAATGACCAGCAGGGTGTAGGAAATAGGAGCTACTGGATGTATATCCTCGGTGGCTTCACTGACTGTCCTGATATCCTTTACCAGGTCTCCAGCAGCCAATGGGACTCTCGTGGTCAGGCCAATCCCAGGATATGGAGCTCACCTGGGCTGCACCCCCACCCCTCAGCCCACAGGGACCTCGTGGTCATGTCCCTCCCAGGGTATGGAGCTCACCTGTGCAGTTACCCAGCAGCCCATTGGGCTCTCATATCCAGGCCCTTCCCAGGATACGGAGCTCCCCTGGGCAGGTACCCAAGCAGGGCTGGACACACAAGAACTGTGCACATAGCCCACCTTGCAGAGAACCCCCATCTCACCTGTCGCTCACAGCTGACACAGAACGCCTCAGAGCAGGACTTGAACTAACAAACAGCAGCCCTGACAGGTCTGTGACCCTGGCTATCACTCTGTGCAGCCTCTCTCGGCCTGGTCTTCCAGACACTTCCACTGCAGCCAGGGCACCAGGCCTCTGTCTCCACCCCCCATCACTCCTCTCCCTGACTCCTGGGTTCCTCTCATTAGTATAGGGTCTTCTTGAAGTTGTTTTCCACTCATGGACCAGATAAAATGATGAGAAAAAAAGCCGCAGCTGAAGCCCCTTGTCTATCCTGACTCTCAAGAGCCCACACCTGTTCCTTGGCCGTGGCCTGTTTAGCAAGGTTCATTTTCTGCAACTGTGATCCCCTGAGGGGTGAGGATTGGCTGATTTGGGCAGCCTGACACTGCCTGCCAGCCCTCCCCAGGTGTGCCTGGGTTAAGGTCAATATAAACTCCTCTCCAGTCAGCAAGAGCCCCTGTAGCTGTGCCTGACGCCATATTCTCTGCCCCGTCAGCAGTGTCGGGGCTGGGGTGGTGGGAGGGAGTGAGGGGCCATGGCTTTGTGGGTGGCCCAGTGTGAGTGGGGCTCTGCTGGACTTTCTGCAGGAGTTGCCAGGCTGCCACCTGCTAAAGAAGAGGATGTGTCACCCATACCTGCCGCTGGAATTTCTCCCCAGGCAGAGGTGAGGAAGTAAAAAAGCAGTGTGGGCCGTGGCAGGAGGGGTATCTCAGGTAGGGAAATGGAAAGCTTCCAGAAGAGCATCTGGGGCCAGGACCATCCTGGCTGGCCAGCAGGCACCAAGTCGGCCTGCGTGCTGTCGCTGGTGTGGCTCCACAGCCCTTCCTCTAGGCTTGCAAGTTCTTGTACATATTCAGCTGTTTTACCTGGATAGGGTGGGAAGAGTTCAGCTGCAGCAGGACTGGGGCTCAGCTCACATTTACTCACAGACGCCTCGACACAGTCCCCCAGCTTTGCAATGAGAATGTTCCTTGTGGGGGGGGGGAGCGCTGCTCACTGCATGGGAGACGATTTCCCACCTCTGACCAACTTAAGAATTTTTTACAACTGGAGCAAGTGCCCTGATACGATTTTCCTCTGTATAACTGGTGGGTTCTGTTTTTTTTTTTTTTTTCTTTTTATCTTTTTGGTTCAAGGTAGATTTTATTTATTCCTCTTTTTTTTTAAATTTGGAGATATAAACATGGAAATAATGCATTAATATAAAGGCGTCTATGTGAAGGGAAAAACGTTTTTTTTTGGTTTATTTTATTAAATGTTATTTATTTTTAATTTTTTTAAAATTTATTTATTTCTTTTATACAGCAGGTTCTTACTGGATATCTATTTTATACTTATGTGTGCACATGTGAATCCCAGTCTCCCAATTCATCCCACCACCACCCTCACATGGCGTTCCCCCCTTGGTGTCCATATGTTTGTTCTCTACATCTGTGTCTCTATCTCTGCTCTGCAAACCGGTTCATCTGTACCATTTTTCTAGGTTCCACATATATGCATTAACATACAATATTTGTTTTTCTCTTTCTGACTTACTTTACTCTGTATGACAGTCTCTAGATCCATCCAGGTCTCTACAAATGACCCAATTTCATTCCGATGTATGGCTGAGTAATATTCCATTGTATATATGTACCACATCTTTATCCATTCATCTCTCTATGGGCACTTAGGTTGCTTTCATTACCTGGCTATTGTAAATAGTGCTGCAATGAACATTGTGGTGAATGTGTCTTTTTGATTTATGGTTTTCTCTGGGTATATGCCCAGTAGTGGGATTGCTGGATTATATGGTAATTCTATTTTTAGTTTTTTTAAGGAACCTCCATACTGTTCTCCATAGAGACTATATCGATTTACATTCCCAGCAATAGTGGAAGACGGTTCCTTTTCTCCACACCCTCTCCAGCATTTGTTGTTTGTAGATTTTCTGATGATGCCCATTCTAACAGGTGTGACGTGATACCTCATTGTAGTTTCGATTTCCATTTCTCTAATAATTAGTGATGTTGAGCAGATTTTCATGTGCGTACTGGCCATCTCTATGTCTTCTTGGAAGAAATGTCTATTTAGATCTTCTTCCATTTTTGTATTGGGTTGTTTGTTTTATTAATATTGAGCTGCATGAGCTGTTTATATATATTGGAGATTAATCATTTGTCCATTGATTCATTGGCAAATATGTTCTGCCATTCTGAGGGTTGTCTTTTCGTCTTGTTTGTAGTTTCCTTTGCTTTGCAAAAGCTTTTACATTTCATTAGGTCCCATCTGTTTAGTTTTCTTTTTTATTTCATTACTATAGGAGGTGGATCAAAAAAGATCTTTCTGTGATTTACGTCAGAGTATCCTTCGTAAGTTTTCCTCTCAGAGTTTTATACTGTCCGGTCTTACATTAAGGTCTCTAATCCATTTTGAATATATTTTTATGTATGGTGTTGGGGAGTGTTCTAATTTCATTCTTTTACATGTAGCTGTCCATATTTCCCAGCACCAATGATTGAAGAGACTGTCTTATCTCCATTGTATAGTCTTGCCTCCTTTGTCATAGATTAGTTGACCAGAGGTGTGAAGGTTTATCCCTGGGCTTTCTTTTTTTTTTTCCTTGTACACGTTTATTGGAGTATAATTGTTTTACAATGGAGTGTTAGTTTCTGCTGTATAACAAAGTGAATCATCTATACGTATACAAATATCACCAGATCCCCTCCCTCTTCATTCTCCCTCCCACATTCCATATCCCACCCCTTTATGTGGTCACAAAGCACCGAGCTGATCTCCCTGGTCGATGTGGCTGATTCTCAGTAGCTATCGGTGTTACATTTGGTAATGTATTTATGTCCATGCCACTCTGTCACTTCGTCTCAGCTTACCCATCCCCCTTCCGGTGTCCTCAAGTCCTTTCTCTATGTCTGTGTCCTTAATCCTGTCCTGCCACTAGGTTCTTCAAAATCTTTTTTTTTCTTCTTCATTAGATTCCGTATATCTCTGTAAACATACAGTATTTGTTTTTCACTTTCTGACTTACTTCACTGTGTAGGACAGATTCTAAGTCCATCCACCTCAGTACAAATAACTCAGTTTTGCTTCTTTTTATGGCTGAGTAATATTCCATTGTATATATGTGCCAGATCTTCTTTATCCATTCATCTGTCGATGGACACTTAGGTTGCTTCCATGTCCAAGCTATTGTAAATAGAGCTGCAATGAACTTTTTTGTACATAACTCTTTTTGAATTATGGTTTTCGCAAGGCAAATGCCCAGTAGTTGGATTGTTGTGTCGTATGGTACCTCTATTGTTAGTTATTTAGAGGAACCTCCGTACTGTTCTCCTTAGTGCCCATATCAATTTACATTCCCACCCACAGTGCAAGTGTGTTCCCTTTTCTCCAATAAAGGCCTCTCCAGCATTTATTGTTTTGTAGATTTTTTTGATGATTGCCACTCTGACTGCTGTGTGGTGATACCTCACGATAGTTATGATTTGCATTTCTCTAATGATTAGTGATGTTCAGCATCCTTTCATGTGTTTCTTGGTAATCTGTATATCTTCTTTGGAGAAATGTCTATTTAGGTCTTCTGGCCGTTTTTGGATTGGGTTGTTTGTTTTTGTGATATTGAGCTACATGAGGTGCTTGTAAAGTTTGGAGATTAATCCTTTGTCAATTGCTTCATTTGAAAATATTTTCTCCCATTCTGAGGGTTGTTTTTGCATCTTGTTTATATTTTCCTGTACCGTGTAAAAGCTTTTAAGTTTCATTAGATCCCATTTGTTGATTTCTGTTTTTATTTCCATTTCTCTAGAAGGTGTGTCAAAAAGGATCTTGCTGTGATTTATGTCATAGAGTGTTCTGCCTATGGTTTCCTCTAAGTGTTTTATACTGTCTGGCCTTATATTTAGATCTCTAATCCATTTAGAGTTTATTTTTGTGTATGGTGTTATGGAGTGTTCTAATTTCATTCTTTTATGTGTAGGGGTCCAGTTTTCCCAGCACCAATTACTGAAGAGTCTGTCTTTTCTCCATTGTATATCCTTAGCTACTTTGTCATAGATGAGATAGCCATAGGTATGTAGGTTTCTCTCTGGGCTTTCTGTCCTGTTCCATTGATCTGTGTTTATGCCAATCTACATCCACTTGATTCCATTATGGAGACATATAAATACATAGGTTTCAAGATTGTTACCAGTCAGATAAATTCCTCTTCAGTGAATAGGGTGTTTTGGTTCCAGTTCATTGAGAAAGGAGTAGGTCTTGTCTATTACATATTTGGTATATGGAATGGTATCTGTGCTAATTTCAAACTCTTCTTTTACACATCACCCCACGTCACCTTTCCCCTTAAGGAGGCATAAGTGTGTTTTCTAAATGTGTAACTCTGTTCTCTTTAGAAATTCAGTTCATGTGTAGCCATGTTTACATTCCCTCTATAAGTGATATATTACAATAAGTTTTTGTTTCTTTGTGGCTCATTTCACTTAGCATTATCGTACCTAAAGCCACTCATTATGCTGCTATTGGCCTTATGCCATTGATTTTATGTCTGAGTGACATTCCATTCTATATAAGTACCATGACATCTATATCCATTTTTTTTCCTTTCCTGGGATATTTAAAGTGTACCGAATTCGAGGTTCTTGTAAACAGAGCAGCCCTAAACTTTGCGCTGGCTGTGTGTTGCGGATTTTTAGTTTTCCCAAAATACACGCCCATGAGTGGAAGTGTGCTATGCTCTGTAGCTCTGTTTTAGAAAACAACATACAGTTCTCCAGAGAGGCTGTTGGCAATTTACATCCTGTCCATCGGTGTAACCAGGCTCCCTTTTCTCCATGGCCTGTCCTGCATTTGTGGTTTTTACACTGTTTGTGGATGGCCCTTTTGACTGGAGGTAAGGGACACTTCTATGTAGTGTGGATTTTCAATGCCTGATGGCTTGCTTGGCCAAAAAGGGCGTATGCATTTTTTCCAGAATATATTCAAGAAAATACACATACTCCCTTTCCTGCCAAGGGCAACATTGTTGGAGTTCTGTCGCTTTTCATGTGCTTTAAAGATGACTCCAATGTACCTCTTGAAATCTGTTTCCTTCAATTCTGCCTTGCATTCAAATCCTCTTCACGGCCTTACCTCAATATATTTCTGGATGATAGTTGTCCTTTATCACTCTGCAAGTTTGTGAATTGCTGTGCCCCTGATATCCATTTTTCAAACCGCCTATTTGTGAGCTGGCTGCAATACCGCAGGATGGCTTTAGGCCCTAGTCCGGTTCCAGGGCTTCAGGCTGAGCCTTTGGTTAATGCTTCTTCCTGATGGGAAAGTAGAGTGATATGTGCCCATCCAAACACCTACAGCTAAACTCTCATTTGTTTCCCCTCTTCCTGTTCATCCTCTGCACAATTTGCAAACTGTGCATAAAAGGAGGGTAAAGGCACTGACACTCCAAATGGGGAGATTTTTAGTAATGCAGATGGAATGGTGAAGCCGAGCACGATGAAAGGAAAAATGAGGTACCTTTTAGAAAACTTTCCCAATTACACAGTGTACCATCCACTGGGTTTCCCATGCATGTTTTAAATGTAGGAAGATTCCCTTAAACCGGGAGAGTTGGGACCACTAGAAAGGGTAGCACACAGTATTGCTCTAAGTGGCGTTGTTTTGCTCACACAACCTCAGCAATCTTGTCAGCCCCAAGTGTCCAGTCTTATGTCTCATCCAGCTGTGGGTGTAAAGGTGGTCAATCCAGGTTGGATCACAGGCCCTGAACGTAATTTTTAAGATTTCTCTCTCTTTCGCGGTTTTTGCATTTTGCTTTTGAAACTTATTTTTATAAGGGGGTTTAGCTGAATTTCAGTGCTGTGTTCATGCCATTATACACACATATGCTTTCTTTATGGAGACATGAGAATACATATGTTTTAAAATACTTAGAGTCAGATATATTCCTCTGCAATGAATAGGGGGTGTTGAGTCCAGTTAATTGTGCGGGGAGTAGGTGTTGTCTATTACATACTTGGTTTAGGTAACGGTATCTGTGTTAAATTAAAACTGTGGTTTTATGAATCACCCCACCTCGGCTTTCCCGTTAAGCAGGCAGAAGATTGTTTTCTAAATGTGTGACTCTGTAGTGTTTGTAATCCAGTTCATGTGTAGCCATGTGTACATTCACCCTATGAGTGATAACTTATGATAAGATTTGTTACTCTGTTATCTTTCCTAACTCAGTTCATGTGCAGCCATGGTTACAGGACCTTTGTAAGTGATATCTTATGATAAGTTTATTTTTCAATATGACTTATTTCACTTAGAATCATTGTACCTGAATCCACTCATTTTGCTGCTACTGGCCTTATGACATTGATTTCATGGCTAAGGGATATTCAATCGTACGTAAGTACCACAATTTCTTGAACCATTTTTTTTTCTTTCCTGGGACATTTAAGGTGTACCCAAGTTGAGGTTCGTGTAAGCACTGCAGCCCTAAATTTGGGGGTGGCTCTGTCTTATTGATTTTCAGTTTTCCCAAGGTATATTCCCTAGACTGGAAGTGCCCTTGGCTCTGTAGCTCTGGTGTTTACTAGTTTTAGGGAACACAATGCACTCCTCCAGAGAGGCATTTAGAAATTTACATCCTGCCCATTAGCCTAAAAAGACTCCCTGTTCTCCAGGGCCTGTCTTGCCTTTCTGGTTTTTACACATTTTTCGGATGTCCCTTTTGACCAGTGGGAAGTGATCGTTCTTGTAGTGCAGATTTGCATTTCTTGCTTGCTTGCTTGGCCAAAAAGGGCGTATGCATTTTTTCTTGAATATATTCAGAAGAAAACGCATATGCCCTTTTGGACAAGTACATCACTGATGAAGTAGTTCTCCTCTGCCTGTACTTTAAAGGCGATTCCATTGTACCTCTTGAAATCTGTTTCCTGCTATTCTGCCTCGCATTCATGACAGCCTCATTGGCTTCCCTCAAAAGATTTTTGGACGATAGTTGTCCTTTATTACTCTGCCAGTTTGTGAATTGCTGTGCCCCTGAGCTCCATTTTTCAACTCGTTTTTTGTGAACTGAACGCAAGTCCAAAATTTTGGATCACGACCTCTACTGTTTCCTGGTGGGTGGCTGAGACTTTGGTTAATTTTTCTTCGTGCCGGGAAATTAGAGTGATATGTGCCCGTCCAAAAGTCTAACAGCTGCTCTCTCATTGGTTCTCCCTCTTCCCTTCCATCCTCTGCCAAATTGGCAACCTGTGCGAATCAGGAGGTTAAATGGGCTGGCTCTCCAAGTTGGGAGATTGATAGTAAAGCAGTTGGAAAATCAAACAGGAGCACCAGGAGAGGGACTCTTCATTGAGTTTTAGAAACCTTTTGAATTCACAGTGTGTCCATTCTCTAGGTTTACCGTACATGTTATAGCTGTAGTAATATAACCTTCAATCTGGAGAGTTGGGTCCCCTGGAATGGGGGCCATGCATTTTTGCTTTAAAGGGTCTGCATTTGCTCACCCAATCTCACCAATCCTCTCAGTCCCAAGTGTCCAGCCTTATGCCACATCCAGCTGTCATTGTAGATAGGGTCATTCCAGGTTTCATCAGAGACCCTGAAGGAATTGTAAAGAATTTCCCTGTTTTTTGGTTTTGTTTTTGAAATTCCTTTTTATAGTGGGTTTGAGCTGATTCTCACTGCCATGATTATGCCAGTCTAGACACACTTGATTCCCTTACGGAGACATATCAATACATAGGTTGTAAGATTCTTAGTAGTCAGATCTATTCCTCTGCGGGAAATATGGGATTTTGAGTCCCTTTCACTGAGGAAGGTGATGTTCTTGTCTGATCCACGGTAGGTTTTAGAAACGGTACCTGTGCTTATATCAAACTCTGGTTTTATGCATCACCACAACTCTCCTTCCCCCTTAAACAGGCATAAGAGTGTTTTCTAAATGTGAGACTCTGTTCTCTTTCCTAACTCAGTTCATGTGTAGCCATGTTTACAGGATCTTCATAAGTGATATCTTATGATAAGTTTCTTTTTCTGGTGACTTATTTCACTTAGAATCATCGTACCTGAATCCACTCACTTTGCCTCTCCTCGTCTTGTGACATTGATTTCATGGCTGAGGGATATACCATCGTACGTAAGTACCACAATATTTTGAACCATTTTTATATTTCCTGGGATATTTAAGGTGTACCCAAGTTGAGGTTCTTGTAAGCAGTGCAGCCTTATATTTGGGCGTTGCTCTGTCTTATTGATTTTCAGTTCTCTAAAGGTATATTCCCTAGACTGGAAGTGCCCTTTGCTCTGTAGCTCTGTTGTTTACTTGTTTTAGGGAACACAATGCACTCCTCCAGTGAGGCAGTTGGCAATTTACATCCCGCCCATCAGCATAACAAGGCTCCCTGTTCTCCAGGGCCTGTCTTGCCTTTCTGGTTTTTACACATTTTGTGGATGTCCCTTTTGACCGGTGGGAAGTGATACTTCTTTGTAGTGCAGATTTGCATTGCCCGCTTGCTTGTTTGGCCAAAAACGGCGTATGCGTTTTCTCCTGAATATATTCAGGAGAAAACGGATACACCCTTTTTGGCCAAGAGCATCATTCTCGAAGTTGTGCCTCTCTTCCTGTGCTTTAAAGGCGATTCCAACGTACCTCTTGAAATCTGTTTCCTGCTCTTCTGCCTCCATTTAAGTCCGCCTCATTGCCTTCCCTCAACAGATTTTAGCAAGATAGTTGTCCTTTATTACTCTGCCGTTTTGTGAATTGCTGTGCCCCTGAGCTCCATTTTTCAACTCGTTTTTTGTGAGCTGAACGCAAGTCCTAAATTTTGGTTCAGGACCCATACTGGTTCCCGGTGGGTGGCTGAGACTTTGGTTAATTCTTCTTCCTGCCGGGAATTTAGAGTGACATGTCCCCATCCAAATGCCTAACAGCTAGTCTCTCATTGGTTCTCCCTCTTCCCTTCTATCTTCTGGCAAATTGGCAACCTGTGCAAACCAGGAGCTTAAAGGGGCTGTCTCTCCAAGTAGGGAGATTGATAGTAAAGCTGTTGGAAAGTCAAACCGGAGCACCAGGAGAGGGACTATTAGTTGAGTTTTAGAAACCTTTTGTATTCACAGTGTGTCCATTCTCTAGGTTTCCCATACATGTTATAGCTGTAGTAATATTCCCTTCAACCTGGAGAGTTGCGACCCATGGAATGGGGACCATGCATTATTGCTTTAAAGGGTCTGCATTTGCTCACCCAATCTCACCAATCCTCTCAGACCCAAGTGTCCAGCCTTATGCCACTTCCAGCTGTCATTGTAGATAGGGTCATTCCAGGTTTCATCAGATACCCTGAAGGAATTGTAAAAAATATCCCTGTTTTTTGTTGTGTTTTTGAAATTCCTTTTTATAGTGGATTTGAGCTGATTCTCGCTGCCATGTTTATGCCAGTCTAGACACACTTGATTGCCTTACGGAGACATATCAATACATAGGTTTTAAGATTCTTACTAGTCAGATCTATTCCTCTGGGGGTATTATGGGGTTTTGAGTCCCTTTCACTGAGGAAGGTGTAGGTCTTGTCTATTCTAAAGTTGGTTATACAAAGGGTACCTGTGCTTATATCAAACTCTGGTTTTATGCATCACCCCACCTCTCCTTCCCCCTTAAGCAGGCATAAGAGTGTTTTCTAAATGTGAGACTCTGTTCTATTTCTTAACTCAGTTCATGTGTAGCCATGTTTACAGGATCTTTTTAAGTGATATCTTATAATAAGTTTCTTTTTCTGTGTGACTTATTTCACTTAGAATCATCGTACCTGAATCCACTCACTTTGCTGCTCCTGGTCTTTTGACATTGATTTAATGGCTGAGGGATATTCCATCGTACGTAAGTACCACAAACTTTTGAACCATTTTTATATTTCCTGGGATATTTAAGGTGTACCCAAGATGAGGTTCTTGTAAGCAGTGCAGCCCTAAATTTGGGGGCAGCTCTGTCTTATTGATTTTCTGTTTTCCCAAGGTATATTCCCTAGACTGGAAGTTCCCTTGGCTCTGTAGCTGTGTTGTTTACTTGTTTTAGGGAACACAATGCACTCCTCCAGTGAGGCAGTTGGCAATTTACATCGCGCCCATCAGCATAACAAGGCTCCCGGTTCTGCAGGGCCTTTCTTGCCTTTGTGGTTTTTACACATTTTGTGGATGTCCCATTTGACTGGAGGTAAGTGATACTTCTTTGTAGTGCAGATTTGCTTTGCCTGCTTGCTTGCTTGGACAAAGAGGGCGTATGCGTTTTCTACTGAATATATTCAGGGGAAAATGTATACGCACTTTTTGGCCCAGTGAGTCATTTTCGAAGTTGTGCCCCTTTCCCTGAGCTTTACAGGAGATTCCAACGTACCTCTTGAAATCTGTTTCCTGCTATTGTGCATCGCTTTCAACTCTTCGTCGTTGCCTTCACTCAACAGATTTTTGGACGATAGTTGTCCTTTATTACTCTGCCAGTTTGTGAATTGCTGTTCCCCTGAGCTCCATTTTGCAACTCGTTTTTTGTGAGCTGTACACTAGTCCAAAATTTTGGATCAGGACCTCTACTGGTTCCTGGTGGGTGGCTGAGACTTTGGTTAATTCTTCTTCCTGCCGGGAAATTAGAGTGACATGTGCCCGTCCAAATGTCTAACAGATGCTCTCTCATTGGTTCTCCCTCTTCCCTTCCATCCTCTGCCAAATTGGCAACCTGTGCGAACCAGGAGGTTAAAGGGGCTGTCTCTCCAAGTTGGGAGATTGATAGATAAGCAGTTGGAAAGTCAAACCGGAGCACCAGGAGAGGGACTATTCATTGAGTTTTAGAAAACTTTTGTATTCACAGTATGTCCATTCTCTAGGTTTCCCGAACATGTTATAGCTGTAGTAATATAACCTTCAATCTGGAGAGTTGGGTCCCATGGAATGGGGGCCATGCATTTTTGCTTCGAAGGGTCTGCATTTTCTGACCCAATCACTCCAATCCTCTCAGTCCCAAGTGTCCAGCCTTATGCCACATCCAGCTGTCATTGTAGATAGGGTCATTCCAGGATTCATCAGAGACCCTGAAGGAAATGTAAAGAATTTCCCTGTTTTTTCGTTTTGTTTTTGAAATTCCTTTTTATAGTGGGTTTGAGCTGATTCACGCTGCCATGTTTATGCCAGTCTAGACACACTTGATTCCCTTATGGAGACATAGCAATACATAGGTTTTAAGATTCTTACAAGTCAGATCCATTCCTCTGTGGGATATATGGGGTTTTGAGTCCCTTTCCCTGAGGAAGCTGTAAGTCTTGTCTATACCACAGTTGGTTTTTGGAATGGTACCTGTGGTTATATCAAACTGGTTTTATGCATCAACCCACCTCTCCTTCCCCCTTAAGCAGGCATAAGAATCTTTTCTAAATGTGAGACTCTGTTCTCTTTCTTAACTCAGTTCATGTGTAGCCATGTTTTCAGGATCTTCATAAGTGATATCTTAGGATAAGTTTCCTTTTCTGTGTGACTTATTTCACTTAGAATCATCGTACCTGAATCCACTCACTTTGCTGCTCCTGGTCTTATGACATTGATTTCATGGCTGAGGGATATTCCATCGTACATAAGTACCACAATGTTTGGAACCATTTTTATATTTCCTGGGATATTTAAGGTGTACCCAAGTTGAGGTTCTTGTAAGCAGTGCAGCCCTAATTTTGGGGGTGGCTCTGTCTTTTGATTTTCAGTTTTCCCAAGGTATATTTCCTAGACTTGAAGTGCCCTTGGCTCTGTAGCTCTGTTGTTTACTTGTTTTAGGGAACACAATGCACTCCTCCAGTGAGGCTGTTGACAATTTACATCCCGCCCATCAGAATAACAAGGTGCCCTGTTCTCTAGGGCCTGTCTTGCCTTTCTGGTTTTTACACATTTTGTGGATGTCCGTTTTGACCGGAGGGAATTGATACTTCTTTGTAGTGCAGATTGGCATTGCACGATTGCTTGCTTGGCCAAAAAGGTATGTGCGTTTTCTCCTGAATATATTCAGGAGAAAACGCATACACACTTTTTGGCCAAGTGCGTCATTGTCGAAGTTGTGCCCCTCTTCCTGTAGTTTAAAGGCGATTCCAACGTACCTCTTGAAATCTGTTTCCTGCTATTCTGCCTCGCTTTCAAGTCCGCCTCGTTCCCTTCCCTCAACAGATTTTAGCAAGATAGTTGTCCTTTATTACTCTGCCATTTTGTGAATTGCTGTGTCCCTGAGCTCCATTTTTCAACTAGTTTTTTGTGAGCTGAACGCAAGTCCAAAATTTTGGTTCAGGACCTATACTGGTTCCCGGTGGGTGGCTGAGACTCTGGTTACTTATTCTTCCGGCCGGGAAATTAGAGTGACATATGCCCGTCCCAATGCCTAACAGCTACTCTCTCATTGGTTCTCCTTCTTCCCTTCCATCCTCTGCCAAATTGGCAACCTGTGAGAACCAGGAGGTTAAAGGGGCTGTCTCTCCAAGTTGGGAGATTGATAGTAAAGCAGTTGGAAAGTCAAACCGGAGCACCAGGAGAGGGCCTACTCGTTGAGTTTTAGAAACCTTTTGTATTCACAGTGTGTCCATTCTCTAGGGTTCTCGTACATGTTATAGCAGTAGTAATATTCCCTTCAACATGGAGAGTTGGGACCCATGGAATGGGGGCCATGCATTTTTGCTTTAAAGGGTCTGCATTTGCTCACCCAATCTCACCAATTCTCTCAGTCCCAAGTGTCCAGCCTTATGCCACATCCAGCTGTCATTGTAGATAGGGTCATTCCAGGTTTCATCAGAGACCCTGAAGGAATTGTAAAGAATTACCCTGTTGTTTGGATCTGTTTTTGAAATTCCTTTTTATAGTCGGTTTGAGCTGATTCTCGCTGCCATGTTTTTGCCAGTCTAGACACACTTGATTCCCTTACTGAGACATATCAATACATAGGTTTAAAGATTCTTACTAGTCAGATCTATTCTTCTGCGGGAAATATGGGGTTTTGAGTCCCTTTCACTGAGGAAGGTGTTGGTCTTGTCTATTCCACAGTTGGTTTTAGAAATGGTACCTGTGCTTATATCAAACTCTGGTTTTATGCATCACCCCACCTCTCCTTTCCCCTTAAGCAGGCATAAGAGTGTTTTCTAAATGTGAGACTCTGTTCTCTTTCCTAACTCAGTTCATGTGTAGCCATGTTAAAGGATCTTCATAAGTTATATCCTATGATAAGTTTCTTTTTCTGTGTGACTTATTTCACTTAGAATCATCGTAAATGAATCCACTCACTTTGCTGCTCCTGGTCTAATGAGATTGATTTCATGGCTGAGGGATATTCCATCGTACATATATACCACAGTTTGTTGAACCATTTTTATATTTCCTGGGATATTTAAGGTGTACCCAAGTTGAGGTTCTTGTAAGCAGTGCAGCCCTAAATTTGGGGGTGGCTCTGTCTTATTGATTTTCAGTTTTCCCAAGGTATATTCCCTAGACTGGAAGTGCCCATGGCTCTGTAGCTCTGTTGTTCACTTCTTTTAGGGAACGCAATGCACTCCTCCAGTGAGGCAGTTGGCTATTTACATCCCGCCCATCAGCATAACATGCTCCCTCTTCTCCAGGGCCTGTCTTGCCTTTCTGGTTTTTACACATTTGTGGATGTCCCTTTTGACCGGTGGGAAGTGATACTTCTTTGTAGTGCAGATTTGCATTGCCCGCTTGGTTGCTTGGCCAAAAAGGGCGTATGCGTTTTCTCCTGAATATATTCAGGAGAAAATGCATACGCCCTTTTTGGCCAAGTGCGTCATTGTCGAACTTGTGCCCCTCTTCCTGTGCTTTAAAGGCGATTCCAACGTACCTCTTGAAATCTGTTTCCAGCTATTCTGCCTCGCTTTCAAGTCCGCCTCGTTGCCTTCCCTCAACAGATTTTTGGATGATAGTTGTCCTTTATTAATCTGCCAGTTTGTGAATTGCTGTGCCCTTGAGCTCCATTTTCCAACACGTTTTTTGTGAGCTGTACGCAAGTCCAAAATTTTGGTTCAGGACCTATACTGGTTCCCGGTGGGTGGCTGAGACTCTGGTTAATTCTTCTTCCTGCCGGGAAATTAGAGTGACATGTGCGCGTCCAAATGCCTAACAGCTACTCTCTCATTGGTTCTCCCTCTTCCCTTCCATCCTCTGCCAAATTGGCAACCTGTGCGATCCAGTAGGTTAAAGGGGTTTTCTCTCCAATTTGGGAGATTGATAGTAAAGCATTTGGAAAGTCAAACAGGAGCATCAGGAGAGGGACTACTCGTTGAGTTTTAGAGACCTTTTGTATTCACAGTGTGTCCGTTCTCTAGGTTTCCCATACATGTTATATCTGAAGTAATATACCCTTCAACATCGAAAGTTGGGACCCATGGAAAGGGGGCCATGCATTTTTGCTTCAAAGGGTCTGCATTTGCTCATCCAATCTCACCAAACCTCTCAGTCCCAAGTGTCCCGCCTTATGCCACATCCAGCGGTCATTGTAGATAGGGTCATTCCAGGTTTCATCAGAGACTCTGAAGGAAATGGAAAGAACTTCCCTGTTTTTTGGTTTTGTTTTTGAAATTCCTTTTTATAGTGGGTTTGAGCTGATTCTCGCTGCCATGTTTATCCCAGTCTAGACACACTTGATTCCCTTACAGAGACATATCAATACATAGGTTTTAAGATTCTTACTAGTCAGATCTATTCCTCTGCGGGAAATATGGGGTTTTGAGTCCCTTTCACTGAGGAAGGTGTAGGTCTTGTTTATTCCACAGTTGGTTTTAGAAATGGTACCTGTGCTTATATCAAACTCTGGTTTTATGCATCACCCCACCTCTCCTTTCCCCTTAAGCAGGCATAAGAGTGTTTTCTAAATGTGAGACTCCGTTCTCTTTCCTAACTCAGTTCATGTGTAGCCATGTTTACAGGATCTTCATAAGTGATATCTTATGATAAGTTTCTTTTTCTGTGTGCCATATTTCACTTTGAATCATAGTACATGAATCCACTCACTTTGCTGCTCCTGTTCTTATGACATTGATTTCATGGCTGAGGGATATTCCATCGTACATAAATACCACAGTATTTGGAACCATTTTTATATTTCCTGGGATATTTAAGGTGTACCCAAGTTGAGGTTCTTGTAAGCAGTGCAGCCCTAAATTTGGGGGTGGCTCTGTCTTATTGATTTTCAGTTTTCCCAAGGTATATTCCCTAGACTGGAAGTGCCCTTGGCTTTGTAGCTCTGTTGATTACTTCTTTTAGAGAACGCAATGCACTCCTCCAGTGGGGCAGTTTGCAATATACATCCCGCCCATCAGCATAACATGGCTCCCTGTTCTCCAGGGCCTGTCTTGCCTTTCAGGTTTTTACACATTTTGTGGATGTCCCTTTTGACCGGTGGGAAGTGATACTTCTTTGTAGTGCAGATTTGCATTGCCCGCTTGCTTGCTTGGCCAAAAAGGGCGTATGCGTTTTCTCCTGAATATATTCAGGAGAAAACGCATACGCCCTTTTTGGCCAAGTGCGTCATTGTCGAAGTTGTGTCCCTCTTCCTGAGCTTTAAAGGCGATTCCAACGTACCTCTTGAAATCTGTTTCCTGCTTTTCTGCCTCGCTTTCAAGTCCGCCTCGTTGCCTTCCCTCAACAGATTTTTGGACGACAGTTGTCCTTTATTACTCTGCCAGTTTGTGAATTGCTGTGCCCCTGAGCTCCATTTTTCAACTCGTTTTTTGTGAGCTGTACGCAAGTCCAAAATTTTGGTTCAGGACGTATACTGGTTTCCGGTGAGTGGCTGAGACTCTGGTTAATTCTTCTTCCTTCCGGGGAATTACAATGACATGTGCCCGTCCAAATGTCTAACAGCTACTCTCTCATTGGTTCTCCCTCTTCCCTTCCATCCTCTGCCAAATTGGCAACGTGTGCGAACCAGGAGGTTAAAGGGGTTGTCTCTCCAAGTTGGGAGATTGATAGTAAAACAGTTGGAAAGTCAAACCGGAGCACCAGGAGAGGGACTACTCGTTGAGTTTTAGAAACCTTTTGTATTCACAGTGTGTCCATTCTCTAGGTTTCCCGTACATGTTATAGCTGTAGTAATATTCCCTTCAACATGGAGAGTTGGGACCCATGGAATGGGGGCCATGCACTTTTGCTTTAAAGGGTCTGCATTTGCTCACCCAATCTTACCAATCCTCTCAGTCCCAAGTGTCCAGCCTTATGCCACATCCAGCTGTCATTGTAGATAGGGTCATTCCAGGTTTCATCAGAGACCCTGAAGGAAATGTAAAGAAGTTCCCTGTTTTTTGGTTTTGTTTTTGAAATTCCTTTTTATAGTGGGTTTGAGCTGATTCTCGCTTCTATCTTTATGCCAGTCTAGACACACTTGATTCCCTTACAGAGACATATCAATACATAGGTTGTAAAATTCTTACTAGTCAGATCTATTCCTCTGCGGGAAATATGGGGTTTTGAGTCCCTTTCACTGAGGAAGGTGTAGGTCTTGTCTATTCCACAGTTGGTTTTAGAAATGGTACCTGTGCTTATATCAAACTCTGATTTTATGCATCACCCCACCTCTCCTTTCCCCTTAAGCAGGCATAAGAGTGTTTTCTAAATGTGAGACTCTGTTCTCTTTCCTAACTCAGTTCATGTGTAGCCATGTTTACAAGATCTTCATAAGTGATATCTTATGATAAGTTTCTTTTTCTGTATGACTTATTTCACTTAGAATCATCGTACCTGAATCCACTCACTTTGTTGCTCCTGGTCTTATGACATTGATTTCATGTCTGAGGGATATTCCATAGTACATATATACCACAGTTTTTTGAACCATTTTTATATTTCCTGGGATATTTAAGGTGTACCCAAGTTGAGGTTCTTGTAAGCAGTGCAGCCCTAAATTTGGGGGTGGCTCTGACTTATTGATTTTCAGTTTTCTCAAGGTATATTCCCTAGACTGGAAGTGCCCTTGGCTCTGTAGCTCTGTTGATTACTTCTTTTAGGGAACGCAATGCACTCCTCCAGTGAGGCAGTTGGCAATTTATATCCCGCCCATCAGCATAACAAGGCTCCCTGTTCACCAGGGCCTGTCTTGCCTTTCTGGTTTTTACACATTTTGTCGATGTCCCTTTTGACCGGTGGGAAGTGATACTTCTTTGTAGTGCAGATTTGCATTGCCCACGTGCTTGCTTGGCCAAAAACGGCATATGCGTTTTCTCCTGAATATATTCAGGAGAAAACGCATACGCCCTTTTTGGCCAAGTGCGTCATTGTCGAAGTTGTGCCCCTCTTCCTGTGCTTTAAAGGTGATTCCAACGTACCTCTTGAAATCTGTTTCCTGCTATTCTGCCTCGCTTTCAAGTCCGCCTCGTTGCCTTCCCTCAACAGATTTTTGGACGACAGTTGTCCTTTATTACTCTGCCACTTTGTGAATTGCTGTGCCCCTGAGCTCCATTTTTCAACTCGTTTTTTGTGAGCAGTACGCAAGTCCAAAATTTTGGTTCAGGACCTATACTGGTTCCCGGTGGGTGGCTGAGACTCTGGTTAATTCTTCTTCCTGCCGGGAAATTAGAGTGACATGTGCCCGTCCAAATGTCTAACAGCTACTCTCTCATTGGTTCTCCCTCTTCCCTTCCATCCTCTGCCAAATTGGCAACCTGTGCGAACCAGGAGGTTAAAGGGGCTGTCTCTCTAAGTTGGGAGATTGATAGTAAAGCAGTTGGAAAGTCAAACCGGAGCACCAGGAGAGGTACTTCTCTTTGAGTTTTAGAAACCTTTTGTATTCACAGTGTGTCCATTCTCTAGGTTTCCCGTACATGTTATATCTGTAGTAATATTCCCTTCAACATGGAGAGTTGGGACCCATGGAATGGGGGTCATGCATTTTTGCTTTAAATGGTCTGCATTTGCTCACCCAATCTCACCAATCCTCTCAGTCCCAAGTGTCCAGCCTTGTGCCACCTCCAGCTGTCATTGTAGATAGGGTCATTCCAGGTTTCATCAGAGACCCTGAAGGAAATGGAAAGAATTTCCCTGTTTTTTGGTTTTGTTTTTGAAATTCAGCTTTATAGTGGGTTTGAGCTGATTCTCCATGCCATGTTTATGCCAGTCTAGACACACTTGATTCCCTTACAGAGACATATCAATACATAGGTTTTAATATTCTTACTAGTCAGATCTATTCCTCTGCGGGAAATATGGGGTTTTGAGTCCCTTTCACTGAGGAAGGTGTAGGTCTTTTGTATTCCACAGTTGGTTTTAGAAATGGTACCTGTGCTTATATCAAACTCTGGTTTTATGCATCACCCCACCTCTCCTTTCCCCTTAAGAAGGAATAATAGTGTTTTCTAAATGTGAGACACTGTTCTCTTTCCTAACTCAGTTCATGTGTAGCCATGTTTACAGGATCTTCATAAGTGATATCTTATGATAAGTTTCTTTTTCTGTGTGACTTATTTCACTTAGAATCATCGTACCTGAATCCACTCACTTTGCTGCTCCTGGACTTATGACATTGATTTCATGGCTGAGGGATATTCTATCGTACATAAATACCCCAGTTTTTTGAACCATTTTTATATTTCCTGGGATATTTAAGGTGTACGCAAGTTGAGGTTCTTGTAAGCAGTGCAGCCCTAAATTTGGGGGTGGCTCTGTCTTATTGATTTTCAGTTTTCCCAAGGTATATTCCCGAGACTGGAAGTGCCCTTGGCTCTGTAGCTCTGTTGTTTACTTGTTTTAGGGAACGCAATGCACTCCTCCATTGAGGCAGTTGGCAATTTACATCCCGCCCATCAGCATAACAAGGCTCCCTGTTCTCGAGGGCCTTTTTGCCTTTCTGGTTTTTAAACATTTTGTGGATGTCCCTATTAACCGGTGGGAAGAGATACTTCTTTTTAGTGCAGATTTGCATTGCCCGCTTGCTTGCTTGGCCAAAAAGGGCGTATGCGTTTTCTCCTGAATATATTCAGGAGAAAACGCATACGCCCTTTTTGGCCAAGTGCGTCATTGTCGAAGTTGTGCCCCTCTTCCTGTGCTTTAAAGGCGTTTCCTACGTACCACTTGAAATCTGTTTCCTGCTATTCTGCCTCGCTTTCAAGTCCGCCACGTTGCCTTCCCTCAACAGCTTTTTGGACGATACTTGTCCTTTATTACTCTGCCAGTTTGTGAAATGCTGTGCCCCTGAGCTCCATTTTTCAACTCGTTTTTTGTGAGCTGTACGCAAGTCCAAAATTTAGGTTCAGGACCTATACTGGTTCCGGGTGGGTTGCAGTGACTCTGGTTAATTCTTCTTCCTGCCCGGAAATTAGTGACATGTTCCCGTCCAAATGCCTAACAACTACTCTCTCATTGGTTCTCCCTCTTCCCTCCCATCCTCTGCCTCATTGGCAACCTGTGCAAACCAGGAGGTTAAAGGGGTTGTCTCTACAAGTTGGGATATTGATAGTAAAGCAGTTGGAAAGTCAAACCGGAGCACCAGGTGAGGTACTACTCCTTGAGTTTTAGAAACCTTTTGTATTCACAGTGTGTCCATTCTCTAGGTTTCCCGTACATGTTATAGCTGTAGTAATATTCCTTTCAACATGGAGAGTTGGGATCCATGGAATGGAGGCCATGCATTTTTGCTTTAAAGGGTCTGCATTTGCTCACCCAATCTCACCAATCCTCTCAGTCCGAAGTGTCCAGCCTTATGCCACATCCAGCTGTCATTGTAGATAGGTTCATTCCAGGTTTCATCAGAGACCCTGAAGGAAATGGAAAGAATTTCCCTGTTTTTTGGTTTTGTTTTTGAAATTCATTTTTATAGTGGGTTTGAGCTGATTCTCGCTGCCATGTTTATGCCAGTCTAGACACACTTGATTCCCTTACAGAGATATATCAATACATAGGTTTTAAGATTCTTACTAGTCAGATCTATTCCTCTGCGGGAAATATGGGGTTTTGAGTCCCTTTCACTGAGGAAGGTGTAGGTCTTGTCTATTCCACAGTTGGTTTTAGAAATGGTACCTGTGCTTATATCAAACTCTGGTTTTATGCATCACCCCACCTCTCCTTTCACCTTAAGCAGGCATAAGAGTGTTTTCTAAATGTGAGACTCTGTTCTCTTTCCTAACTCAGTTCATGTGTAGCCATGTTTACAGGATCTTCATAAGTGATATCTTATGACAAGTTTCTTTTTCTGTGTGACTTATTTCACTTAGAATCATCGTACCTGAATCCACTCACTTTGCTGCTCCTGGTCTTATGACATTGATTTCATGGCTGAGTGATATTCCATCGTACATAAATACCACAGTTTTTTGAACCATTTTTATATTTCCTGGGATATTTAAGGTGTACCCAAGTTGAGTTTCTTGTAAGCAGTGCAGCCCTAAATTTGGGGGTGGCTCTGTCTTATTGATTTTCAGTTTTCCCAAGGTATATTCCCTAGACTGAAAGTGCCCTTGGCTCTGTAGCTCTGTTGTTTACTTGTTTTAGGGAACGCAATGCACTCCTCCAGTGAGGCAATTGGCAATTTACATCCCGCCCATCAGCATAACACGGCTCCCTGTTCTCCAGGGCCTGTCTTGCCTTTCTGGTTTTTACACATTTTGTGGATGTCCCTTTTGACCGGTGGGAAGTGATACTTCTTTGTAGTGTACATTTGCATTGCCCGCTTGCTTCCTTGGCCAAAAAGGGCGTATGCGTTTTCTCCTGAATATATTCAAGAGAAAACGCATACGCCCTTTTTGGCCAAGTGCGAAATTGTCGACGTTGTGCCCCTCTTCCTGTGCTTTAAAGGCGATTCCAACGTACCTCTTGAAATCTGTTTCCTGCTATTCTGCCTTTCTTTCAAGTCCGCCTCGTGGCCTTCCCTCAAGAGATTTTTGGATGATAGTTGTCCTTAATTACTCAGCCAGTTTGTGAATAGCAGTGCCCCTGTGCTCCGTTTTTCAACTCGTTTTTTCTGAGCTGTACGCAAGTCCAAAATTTTGGTTCAGGACCTATACTGGTTCCCGGTGGTTGGCTGAGACTCTGGTTAATTCTTCTTCCTGCCGGGGAATTAGAGTGACTTGTGCCCTTCCAAATGTCTAACAGCTACTCTCTCATTGGTTCTCCCTCTTCCCTTCCATCCTCTGCCAAATTGGCAACCTCTGCGATCCAGGAGGTTAAAGGGGTTGTCTCTCCAAGTTGGGAGATTGATAGTAAAGCTGTTGGAAAGTAAAACCGGAGCACCAGTAGAGGGACTACTCGTTGAGTTTTAGAAACCTTTTGTATTCACAGTGTGTCCATTCTCTAGGTTTCCCGTACATATTATAGCTGTAGTAATATTCCCTTCAACATGGAGAGTTGGGACCCATGGAATGAGGGCCATGCATTTTTGATTTAAAGGGTCTGCATTTGCTCACCCAATATCACCAATCCTCTCAGTCCCAGGTGTCCAGCCTTATGCCACATCCAGCTGTCATTGTAGATAGGGTCATTCCAGGTTTCATCAGAGACCCTGAAGGAAATGTAAAGAATTTCCCTGTTTTTTGGTTTTGTTTTTGAAATTCCTTTTTATAGTGGGTTTGAGCTCATTCTCGCTGCCATGTTTATGCCAGTCTAGACACACTTGATTCCCTTACAGAGACATATCAATACATAGGTTTTAAGATTCTTACTAGTCCTATCTATTCCTCTGCGGGAAATATGGTGTTTTGAGTCCCTTTCACTGAGGAAGGTGTAGGTCTTGTCTATTCCACAGTTGGTTTTAGAAATGGTACCTGTGCTTATATCAAACTCTGGTTTTATGCATCACCACACCTCTCCTTTCCCCTTAAGCAGGCATAAGAGTGTTTTCTAAATGTGAGCCTCTGTTCTCTTTCCTAACTCAGTTCATGTGTAGCCATGTTTACAGGATCTTCATAAGTGATATCTTATGATAAGTTTCTTTTTCTGTGTGACTTATTTCACTTAGAATCATCGTACCTGAATCCACTCACTTTGCTGCTCCTGGTCTTATGACATTGATTTCATGGCTGAGGGATATTCCATCGTACATAAATACCACAGATTTTTAAACCATTTTTATATTTCCTGGGATATTTAAGGTGTGCCCAAGTTGAGGTTCTTGTAAGCAGTGCAGCCCTAAATTTGGGGGTGGCTCTGTCTTATTGATTTTCAGTTTTCCCAAGGTATATTCCCTAGACTGGATGTGCCGTTGGCTCTGTATCTCTGTTGATTATTCTTTTAGGGAACACAATGCACTCCTCCAGTGAGGGAGTTGGCAATTTACATCCCGCCCATCAGCATAACAAGGCTCCCTGTTCTCCAGGGCCTGTCTTGCCTTTCTGGTTTTTACACATTTTGTGGATGTCCCTTTTGACCAGTGGGAAGTGATACTTCTTTGTAGTGCAGATTTGCATTGCCCGCTTGCTTGCTTGGCCAAAAAGGGCGTATGCGTTTTCTCCTGAATATATTCAGGAGAAAACGCATACGCCCTTTTTGGCCAAGTGCGTCATTGTCGAAGTTGTGCCCCTCTTCCTGTGCTTTAAAGGCGTTTCCAACGTACCTCTTGAAATCTGTTTCCTGCTATTCTGCCTCGCTTTCAAGTCCGCCTCGTTGCCTTCCCTCAACAGATTTTTGGACGACAGTTGTCCTTTATTACTCTGCCAGTTTGTGAATTGCTGTGCCCCTGAGCTCTATTTTTCAACTCGTTTTTTTGTGAGCTGTACGCAAGTCCAAAATTTTGGTTCTGGACCTATACTGGTTCCCGGTGGGTGGCTGAGACTCTGGTTAATTCTTCTTCCTGCCGGGAAATTAGAGTGACATGTGCCCGTCCAAAGGTCTAACAGATACTCTCTCATTGGTTCTCCCTCTTCCCTTCCATCCTCTGCCAAATTGGCAACCTGTGCCAACCAGGAGGTTAAAGGGGCTGTCTATCCAAGTTGGGAGATTGATAGTAAAACAGTTGGAAAGTCAAACTGGAGCACCAGGAGAGGGACTTCTCGTTGAGTTTTAGAAACCTTTTGTATTCACAATGTGTCCATTCTCTAGGTTTCCCGTACATGTTATATCTGTAGTAATATTCCCTTCAACATGGAGAGTTGGGACCCATGGAATGGGGGCCATGCATTTTTGCTTTAAAGGGTCTGCATTTGCTCACCCAATCTCACCAATCCTCTCAGTCCCAAGTGTCCAGCCTTATGCCACCTCCAGCTGTCATTGTAGATAAGGTCATTCCAGGTTTCATCAGAGACCCTGAAGGAAATGTAAAGAATTTCCCTGTTTTTTGGTTTTGTTTTTGAAATTCCGTTTTATAGTGGGTTTGAGCTGATTCTCGCTTCCATGTTTATGCCAGTGTAGACACACTTGATTCCCTTACAGAGACATATCAATACATAGCTTTTAAGATTCTTACTACTCAGATCTATTCCTCTGCGGGAAATATGGGGTTTTGAGTTCCTTTCACTGAGGAAGGTGTAGGTCTTGTCTATTCCACAGTTGGTTTTAGAAATGGTACCTGTGCTTATATCAAACTCTGGTTTTATGCATCACCCCACCTCTCCTTTCCCCTTAAGCAGGCATAAGAGTGTTTTCTAAATGTGAGACTCTGTTCTCTTTCTTAACTCAGTTCATGTGTAGCCATGTTTACAGGATCTTCATAAGTGATATCTTATGAGAAGTTTCTTTTTCTGTGTGACTTATTTCTCTTAGAATCATCGTACCTGAATCCACTCACTTTGCTGCTCCTGGTCTTATGACATTGATTTCATGACTGAGGGATATTCCATCGTACATAAATACCACAGTTTTTTTTACCATTTTTATATTTCCTGGGATATTTAAGTTGTACCCATGTGGAGGTTCTTATAAGCAGTGCAGCCCTAAATTTGGGGGTGGCTCTGTCTTACTGATTTTCAGTTTTCCCAAGGTATATTCCCTAGACTGGATGTGCCCTTGGCTCTGTAGCTCTGTTGATTACTTCTTTTAGGGAACGCAATGCACTCTTCCAGTGAGGCAGTTGGCAATTTACATCCCGCCCATCAGCATAACAAGGCTCCCTGTTCTCCAGGGCCAGTCTTGCCTTTCTGGTTTTTACACATTTTGTGGATGTCCCTTTTGACCGGTGGGAAGTGATACTTCTTTGTAGTGCAGATTTGCATTGCCCGCTTGCTTTCTTGGCCAAAAAGTGCGTATGCGTTTTCTCCAGAATATATTCAGGAGAAAACGCATATGCCCTTTTTGGCCAAGTGCGTCATTGTCGAAGTTGTGCCCCTCTTCCTGTGCTTTAAAGGCCATTCCAACGTACCTGTTGAAACCTGTTTCCTGCTATTCAGCCTCGCTTTCAAGTCCGCCTCGTTGCCTTCACTCAACAGATTTTTGGACGACAGTTGTCCTTTGTTACTCGGCGAGTTTGTGAATTGCTGTGTCCCTGAACTCCATTTTTCAACTCGTTTTTTTTGTGAGCTGTACGCAAGTCCAAAATTTTGGTTCAGGACCTATACTGGTTCCCGGTGGTTGGCTGAGACTCTGGTTAATTCTTCTTCCTGCCGGGGAATTAGAGTGACATGTGCCCGTCCAAATGTCTAACAGCTACTCTCTCATTGGTTCTCCCTCTTCCCTTCCATCCTCTGCCAAATTGGCAACCTGTGCGAACCAGGAGGTTAAAGGGGTTGTCTCTCCTAGTTGGGAGATTGATAGTAAAGCAGTTGGAAAGTCAAACCGGAGCACCAGGAGAGGGACTACTCGTTGAGTTTTAGAAACCTTTTGTATTCACAGTGTGTCCATTCTCTAGGTTTCCCGTACTTGTTATAGCTGTAGTAATATTCCCTTCAACATGAAGAGTTGGGACACATGGAATGGGGGCCATGCATTTTTGCTTTAAAGCGTCTGCATTTGCTCACCCAATCTCACCAATCCTCTCAGTCCCAAGTGTCCAGCCTTTTGCCACATCCAGCTGTCATTGTAGATAGGGTCATTCCAGGTTGCATCAGAAACCCTGAAGGAAATGTAAAGAATTTCCCTGTTTTTTGGTTTTGTTTTTGAAATTCCTTTTTATACTGGGTTTGAGCTGATTCTCGCGGCCATGTTTATGCCAGTCTAGACACCCTTGATTCCCTTACAGAGACATATCAATACATAGGTTTAAAGATTCTTACTAGTCAGATCTATTCCTCTGCAGGAAATATGGGGTTTTGAGTCCCTTTCACTGAGGAAGGTGTAGGTCTTGTCTAATCCACAGTTGGTTTTAGAAATGGTACCTGTGTTTATATCAAACTCTGGTTTTATGCATCACCCCACCTCTCCTTTCCCCTTAAGCAGGCATAAGAGTGTTTTCTAAATTTGAGACTCTGTTCTCTTTCCTAACTAAGTTCATGTGTAGCCATGTTTACAGGATCTTCATAAGTGATATCTTATGATAAGTTTCTTTTTCTGTGTGACTTATTTCACTTAGAATCATCGTACCTGAATCCACTCACTTTGCTTCTCCTGGTCTTATGACATTGATTTCATGGCTGAGGGATATTCCATCGTACATAAATACCACAATTTTTTGAACCATTTTTATATTTCTTGGGATATTTAAGTTGTATCCTAGTTGAGGTTCTTATAAGCAGTGCAGCCCTAAATTTGGGGGTGGCTCTGTCTTATTGATTTTCAGTTTTCCCCAGGTATATTCCCTAGACTGGATGTGCCCTAGGCTCTGTAGCTCTGTTGTTTACTTGATTTAGGGAACGCAATGCACTCCTCCAGTGAGGCAGTTGGCAATTTACAACCCGCCCATCACAATAACAAGGCTCCCTGTTTTCCAGGGCCTGTCTTGCCTTTCTGGTTTTTACACATTTTGTGGATGTCCCTTTTGACCGGTGGGAAGTGATACTTCTTTGTAGTGCAGATTTGCATTGCCCGCTTGCTTGCTTGGCCAAAAAGGGCGTATGCGTGTTCTCCTGAATATATTCAGGAGAAAACGCTTACGCCCTTTTTGGCCAAGTGCATCATTGTCGAAGTTGTGTCCCTCTTCCTGTGCTTTAAAGGCGATTCCAACGTACCTCTTGAAATCTGTTTCCTGCTATTCTGCCTTGCTTTCAAGTCTGCATCGTTGCCTTCCCTCAACATATTTTTGGACGATAGTTGTCCTTTATTACTCTGCCAGTTTGTGAATTGCTGTGCCCCTGTGCTCCATTTTTCAACTCGTTTTTTTTGAGCTGTACGGAAGTCCAAAATTTTGTTTCAGGACCTATACTGGTTCCCTGTGGTTGGCTGAGACTCTGGTTAATTCTTCTTCCTGCCGGGGAATTAGAGTGACATGTGCCCGTCCAAATGTCTAACAGCTACTCTCTCATTGTTTCTCCCTATTCCCTTCCATACTCTGCCAAATTGGCAACCTGTGCGAACCAGGAGGTTAAAGGGGCTGTCTCTCCAAGTTGGGAGATTGATAGTAAAGCAGTTGGAAAGTCAAACCGGAGCACCAGGAGAGGGAATACTCGTTGAGTTTTAGAAACCTTTTGTATTCACAGTGTGTCCATTCTCTAGGTTTCCCGTACATGTTATAGCTGTAGTAATATTCCCTTCAACATGGAGAGTTGGGACCCATGGAATGGGGGCCATGCATTTTTGCTTTAAAGGGTCTGCATTTGCTCACCCAATCTCACCAATCCTCTCAGTCCCAAGTGTCCAGCCTTACGCCACATTCAGCTGTCATTGTAGATAGGGTCATTCCAGATTTCATCAGAGACCCTGAAGGAAATGTAAAGAATTTCCCTGTTTTTTGGTTTTGTTTTTGAAATTCTTTATAGTGGGTTTGAGCTGATTCTCCCTGCCATGTTTATGCCAGTCTAGACACACTTGATTCCCTTACAGAGACATATCAATACATAGCTTTTAAGATTCTTACTACTCAGATCTATTCCTCTGCGGGAAATATGGGGTTTTGAGTCCCTTTCCCTGAGGAAGGTGTAGGTCTTGTCTATTCCACAGTTGGTTTTAGAAATGATACCTGTGCTTATATCAAACTCTGGTTTTATGCATCACCCCACCTCTCCTTTCCCCTTAAGCAGGAATTAGAGTGTTTTCTAAATGTGAGACTCTGTTCTCTTTCCTAACTCAGTTCATGTGTAGCCATGTTTACAGGATCTTCATAAGTGATATCTTATGATAAGTTTCTTTTTCTGTGTGACATATTTCCCTTAGAATCATCGTACCTGAATCCAATCACTTTGCTGCTCCTGGTCTTATGACATTGATTTCATGGCTGAGGGATATTCCATCGTACATAAATACCACAGTTTTTGGAACCATTTTTATATTTCCTGGGATATTTAAGGTGTACCCATGTTGAGGTTCTTGTAAGCAGTGCAGCCCTAAATTTGGGGGTGGCTCTGTCTTATTGATTTTCAGTTTTCCCAAGGTATATTCCCTAGACTGGAAGTGCCCTTGGCTCTCTAGCTCTGTTGATTACTTCTTTTAGGGAACGCAATGCACTCCTCCAGTGAGGCAGTTGGCAATTTACATCCCGCCCATCAGCATAACAAGGCTCCCTGTTCTCCAGGGCCTATCTTGCCTTTCTGGTTTTTACACATTTTGTGGATGTCCCTTTTGACCGGTGGGAAGTGATACTTCTTTGTAGTGCAGATTTGCATTGCCCGCTTGCTTGCTTGGCCAAAAACGGCGTATGCGTTTTCTCCTGAATATATTCAGGAGAAAACGCATACGCCCTTTTTGGCCAACTGCGTCATTGTCGAAATTGTGACCCTCTTCCTGTGCTTTAAAGGCGATTCCAACGTACCTCTTGAAATCTGTTTCCTGCTATTCTGCCTCGCTTTCAAGTCCGCCTCGTTGCCTTCCCTCAACAGATTTTTGGACGACAGTTGTCCTTTATTACTCTGCCAGTTTGTGAATTGCTGTGCCCCTGAGCTCCATTATTCAACTCGTTTTTTTGTGAGCTGTACGCAAGTTCAAAATTTTGGTTCAGGACCTATACTGGTTCCCGGTGGGTGGCTGAGAGTCTGGTTAATTCTTCTTCCTGCCGGGAAATTAGAGTGACATGTGCCCGTCCAAATGTCTAACAGATACTCTCTCATTGGTTCTCCCTCTTCCCTTCCATCCTCTGCCAAATTGGCAACCTGTGCGAACCAGGAGGTTAAAGGGGCTGTCTATCCAAGTTGGGAGATTGATAGTAAAACAGTTGGAAAGTCAAACTGGAGCACCAGGAGAGGGACTTCTCGTTGAGTTTTAGAAACCTTTTGTATTCACAGTGTGTCCATTCTCTAGGTTTCCCGTACATGTTATATCTGTAGTAATATTCCCTTCAACATGGAGAGTTGGGACCCATGGAATGGGGGCCATGCATTTTTGCTTTAAAGGGTCTGCATTTGCTCACCCAATCTCACCAATCCTCTCAGTCCCAAGTGTCCAGCCTTATGCCACCTCCAGCTGTCATTGTAGATAAGGTCATTCCAGGTTTCATCAGAGACCCTGAAGGAAATGTAAAGAATTTCCCTGTTTTTTGGTTTTGTTTTTGAAATTCCGTTTTATAGTGGGTTTGAGCTGATTCTCGCTTCCATGTTTATGCCAGTGTAGACACACTTGATTCCCTTACAGAGACATATCAATACATAGCTTTTAAGATTCTTACTAGTCAGATCTATTCCTCTGCGGGAAATATGGGGTTTTGAGTCCCTTTCACTGAGGAAGGTGTAGGTCTTGTCTATTCCACAGTTGGTTTTAGAAATGGTACCTGTGCTTATATCAAACTCTGGTTTTATGCATCACCCCACCTCTCCTTTCCCCTTAAGCAGGCATAAGAGTGTTTTCTAAATGTGAGACTCTGTTCTCTTTCTTAACTCAGTTCATGTGTAGCCATGTTTACAGGATCTTCATAAGTGATATCTTATGAGAAGTTTCTTTTTCTGGGTGAATTATTTCTCTTAGAATCATCGTACCTGAATCCACTCACTTTGCTGCTCCTGGTCTTATGACATTGATTTCATGGCTGAGGGATATTCCATCGTACATAAATACCACAGCTTTTTTTACCATTTTTATATTTCCTGGGATATTTAAGTTGTACCGATGTGGAGGTTCTTATAAGCAGTGCAGCCCTAAATTTGGGGGTGGCTCTGTCTTACTGATTTTCAGTTTTCCCAAGGTATATTCCCTAGACTGGATGTGCCCTTGGCTCTGTAGCTCTGTTGATTACTTCTTTTAGGGAACGCAATGCACTCTTCCAGTGAGGCAGTTGGCAATTTACATCCCGCCCATCAGCATAACAAGGCTCCCTGTTCTCCAGGGCCTGTCTTGCCTTTCTGGTTTTTACACATTTTGTGGAGGTCCCTTTTGACCGGTGGGAAGTGATACTTCTTTGTAGTGCAGATTTGCATTGCTCGCTTGCTTTCTTGGCCAAAAAGTGCGTATGCGTTTTCTCCAGAATATATTCAGGAGAAAACGCTTACGCCCTTTTTGGCCAAGTGCGTCATTGTCGAAGTTGTGCCCCTCTTCCTGTGCTTTAAAGGCGATTCCAACGTACCTGTTGAAACCTGTTTCCTGCTATTCTGCCTCGCTTTCAAGTCCGCCTCGTTGCCTTCACTCAACAGATTTTTGGACGACAGTTGTCCTTTATTACTCTGCGAGTTTGTGAATTGCTGTGCCCCTGAACTCCATTTTTCAACTCGTTTTTTTTGTGAGCTGTAAGCAAGTCCAAAATTTTGGTTAGGACCTATACTGGTTCCCGGTGGTTGGCTGAGACTCTGGTTAATTCTTCTTCCTGCCGGGGAATTAGAGTGACATGTGCCCGTCCAAATGTCTAACAGCTACTCTCTCATTGGTTCTCCCTCTTCCCTTCCATCCTCTGCCAAATTGGCAACCTGTGCGAATCAGGAGGTTAAAGGGGTTGTCTCTCCTAGTTGGAAGATTGATGGTAAAGCAGTTGGAAATTCAAACCGGAGCACCAGGAGAAGGACTACTCGTTGAGTTTTAAAAACCTTTTGTATTCACAGTGTGTCCATTCTCTAGGTTTCCCGTACATGTTATATCTGTAGTAATATTCCCTTCAACATGGAGAGTTGGGACCCATGGAATGGGGGCCATGCAATTTTGCTTTAAAGGGTCTGCATTTGCTCACCCAATCTCACCAATCCTCTCAGTCCCAAGTGTCCAGCCTTATGCCACCTCCAGCTGTCATTGTAGATAAGGTCATTCCAGGTTTCATCAGAGACCCTGAAGGAAATGTAAAGATTTTCCCTGTTTTTTGGTTTTGTTTTTGAAATTCCGTTTTATAGTGGGTTTGAGCTGATTCTCGCTTCCATGTTTATGCCAGTCAAGACGCACTTGATTCCCTTACAGAGACATATCAATACATAGGTTTTAAGATTCTTACTAGTCAGTTCTATTCCTCTGCGGGAAATATGTGGTTTTGAGACCCTTTCACTGAGGAAGGTGTAGGTCTTGTCTATTCCACAGTTGGTTTTAGAAATGGTACCTGTGCTTATATCAAACTCTGGTTTTATGCATCACCCCACCTCTCCTTTCCCCTTAAGCAGGCATAAGAGTGTTTTCTAAATGTGAGACTCTGTTCTCTTTCCTAACTCAGTTCATGTGTTGCCATGTTTACAGGATCTTCATAAGTGATATCTTATGAGAAGTTTCTTTTTCTGTGTGACTTATTTCACTTAGAATCATCGTACCTGAATCCACTCACTTTGCTGCTCCTGGTCTTATGACATTGATTTCATGGCTGAGGGATATTCCATCGTACATAAATACCACAGTTTTTTGAACCATTTTTATATTTCCTGGGATATTTAAGGTGTACCCATGTGGAGGTTCTTGTAAGCAGTGCAGCCCTAAATTTGGGGGTGGCTTTGTCTTACTGATTTTCAGTTTTTCCATGGTATATTCCCTAGACTGGATGTGCCCTTGGCTCTGTAGCACTGTTGATTACTTCATTAGGGAACGCAATGCACTCTTCCAGTGAGGCAGTTGGCAATTTACATCCTGCCATCAGCATAACAGGGCTCCCTGTTCTCCAGGGCCTGTCTTGCCTTTCTGGTTTTTACACATTTTGTGGATGTCCCTTTTGACCGGTGGGAAGTGATACTCCTTTGTAGTGCAGATTTGCATTGCCCGCTTGCTTGCTTGGCCAAAAAGGGCGTATGTGTTTTCTCCTGAATATATTCAGGAGAAAACACATACGCCCTTTTTGGCCAAGTGTGTCATTGTCGAAGTTGTGCCGCTCTTCCTGTGCTTTAAAGGCGATTCCAACGTACCTGTTGAAATCTGTTTCCTGCTATTCTGCCTCGTTTTCAAGTCCGCCTCGTTGACTTCACTCAACAGATTTTTGGACGACAGTTGTCCTTTATTACTCTGCCAGTTTGTGAATTGCTGTGCCCCTGAGCTCCATTTTTCAACTCGTTTTTTGTGAGCTGTACGCAAGTCCAAAATTTTGGTTCAGGACCTATACTGGTTCTCGGTGGTTGGCTGAGACTCTGGTTAATTCTTCTTCCTGCGGGGAATTAGAGTGCCATGTGCCCGTCCAAATGTCTAACAGCTACTCTCTCATTGGTTCTCCCTCTTCCCTTCCATCCTCTGCCAAATTGGCAACCTGTGCGAACCAGGAGGTTAAAGGGGCTGTCTCTCCAATTTGGGAGATTGATAGTAAAGCAGTTGGAAAGTCAAACCGGAGCACCAGGAGAGGGACTACTCGTTGAATTTTAGAAACCTTTTGTATTCACAGTGTGTCCATTCTCTAGGTTTCCCGTACATGTTATAGCTGTAGTAATATTCCCTTCAACATGGAGAGTTGGGACCCATGGAATGGGGGCCATGCATTTTTGCTTTAAAGGGTCTGCATTTGCTCACCCAATCTCACCAATCCTCTCAGTCCCAAGTGTCCAGCCTTATGCCACATCCAGCTGCCATTGTAGATAGGGTCTTTCCAGGTTTCATAAGAGACCCTGAAGGGAATGAAAAGAATTTAAGTGTTTTTTGTTTTTTTTTTGAAATTCCTTTTTATAGTGGGTTTGAGCTGATTCTCCCTGCCATGTTTATGCCAGTCTAGACGCACTTGATTCCCTTAGAGAGACATATCAATACATAGGTTTTAAGATTCTTACCAGTCAGATCTATTCCTCTGCGGGAAATATGGGGTTTTGAGTCCCTTTCCCTGAGGAAGGTGTAGGTCTTGTCTATTCCACAGTTGGTTTTAGAAATGATACCTGTGCTTATATCAAACTCTGGTTTTATGCATCACCCCACCTCTTCTTTCCCCTTAAGCAGGAATTAGAGTGTTTTCTAAATGTGAGACTCTGTTCTCTTTCCTAACTCAGTTCATGTGTAGCCATGTTTACAGGATCTTCATAAGTGATATCTTATGATAAGTTTCTTTTTCTGCGTGACATATTTCACTTAGAATCATCGTACCTGAATCCACTCACTTTGCTGCTCCTGGTCTTATGACATTGATTTCATGGCTGAGGGATATTCCATCGTACATAAATACCACAGTTTTTGGAACCATTTTTATATTTCCTGGGATATTTAAGGTGTACCCATGTTGAGGTTCTTGTAAGCAGTGCAGCCCTAAATTTGGGGGTGGCTCTGTCTTATTGATTTTCAGTTTTCCCTAGGTATATTCCCTAGACTGGAAGTGCCCTTGGCTCTGTAGCTCTGTTGATTACTTCTTTTAGGGAACGCAATGCACTCCTCCAGTGAGGCAGTTGGCAATTTATATCCCGCCCATCAGCATAACAAGGCTCCCTGTTCTCCAGGGCCTATCTTGCCTTTCTGGTTTTTACACATTTTGTGGATGTCCCTTTTGACCGGTGGGAAGTGATACTTCTTTGTAGTGCAGATTTGCATGGCCCGCTTGCTTGCTTGGCCAAAAACGGCGTATGCGTTTTCTCCTGAATATATTCAGCAGAAAACGCATACGCCCTTTTTGGCCAAGTGCGTCATTGTCGAAATTGTGCCCCTCTTCCTGTGCTTTAAAGGCGATTCCAACGTACCTCTTGAAATCTGTTTCCTGCTATTCTGCCTCGCTTTCAAGTCCGCCTCGTTGCCTTCCCTCAACAGATTTTTGGACGACAGTTGTCCTTTATTACTCTGCGAGTTTGTGAATTGCTGTGCCCCTCAGCTCCATTTTTCAACTCTTTTTTTTTGTGAGCTGTACGCAAGTCCAAAATTTTGGTTCAGGACCTATACTGGTTCCCGGTGGTTGGCTGAGACTCTGGTTAATTCTTCTTCCTGCCGGGGAATTAGAGTGACATGTGCCCGTCCAAATGTCTAACAGCTACTCTCTCATTGGTTCTCCCTCTTCCCTTCCATCCTCTGCCAAATTGGCAACCTGTGCGAACCAGGAGGTTAAAGGGGTTGTCTCTCCTAGTTGGGAGATTGATAGTAAAGCAGTTGGAAAGTCAAACCGGAGCACCAGGAGAGGGACTACTCGTTGAGTTTTAGAAACCTTTTGTATTCACAGTGTGTCCATTCTCTAGGTTTACCGTACATGTTATAGCTGTAGTAATATTCCCTTCAACATGGAGAGTTGGGACCCATGGAATGGGGGCCATGCATTTTTGCTTTAAAGGGTCTGCATTTGCTCACCCAATCTCACCAATCCTCTCAGTCCCAAGTGTCCAGCCTTATGCCACATCCAGCTGTCATTGTAGATAGGGTCATTCCAGGTTTCTTCAGAGACCCTGAAGGAAATGTAAAGAATTTCCCTGTTTTTCGGTTTTGTTTTTGAAATTCCTTTTTATAGTGGCTTTGAGCTGATTCTCACTGCCATGTTTATGCCACTCTAGACACCCTTGATTCCCTTACAGAGACATATCAATACATAGGTTTTAAGATTCTTACTAGTCAGATCTATTCCTCTGCAGGAAATATGGGGTTTTGAGTCCCTTTCACTGAGGAAGGTGTAGGTCTTGTCTATTCCACAGTTGGTTTTAGAAATGGTACCTGTGCTTATATCAAACTCTGGTTTTATGCATCACCCCACCTCTCCTTTCCCCTTAAGCAGGAATAAGAGTGTTTTCTAAATGTGAGACTCTGTTCTCTTTCCTAACTCTGTTCATGTGTAGCCATGTTTACAGGATCTTCATAAGTGATATCTTATGAGAAGTTTCTTTTTCTGTGTGACTTATTTCACTTAGAATCATCGTACCTGAATCCACTCACTTTGCTGCTCCTGCTCTTATGACATTGATTTCATGGCTGAGGGATATTCCATCGTACATAAATACCACAGTTTTTTGAACCAATTTTATATTTCCTGGGATATTTAAGGTGTACCCAAGTTGAGTTTCTTGTAAGCAGTGCAGCCCTAAATTTGCGGGTGGCTCTGTCTTATTGATGTTCAGATTTCCCAAGGTATATTCCCTAGACTGGTTGTGCCCTTGGCTCTGTAGCTCTGTTGATTACTTCTTTTAGGGAACACAATGCACTCCTCCAGTGAGGCAGTTGGCAATTTACATCCTGCCCATCAGCATAACAAGGCTCCCTGTTCTCCAGGCCCTGTCTTGCCTTTCTGGATTTTACACATTTTGTGGATGTCCCTTTTGACCGGTGGGAAGTGATACTTCTTTGTAGTGCAGATTTGCATTGCCCGCTTGCTTGCTTGGCCAAAAAGGGCGTATGCGTTTTTTCCTGAATATATTCAGGAGAAAACGCATACACCCTTTTTGGCCAAGTGCGTCATTGTCGAAGTTGTGCCCCTCTTCCTGTGCTTTAAAGGCAATTCCAACGTACCTCTTGAAATCTGTTTCCTGCTATTCTGCCTCGATTTCAATTCCGCCTCGTTGCCTTCCCTCAACAGATTTTTGGACGATAGTTGTCCTTTATTACTCTGCCTGTTTGTGAATTGCTGTGCCCCTGAGCTCCATTTTTCAACTCGTTTTTGTGAGCTGTACGCAAGTCCAAAATTTTGGTTCAGGACCTATACTGGTTCCCGGTGGGTGGCTGAGACTCTGGTTAATTCTTCTTCCTGCCGGGAAATTAGAGTGACATGTGCCCGTCCAAATGCCTAACAGCTACTCTCTCATTGGTTCTCCCTCTTCCCTTCCATTCTCTGCCAAATTGGCAAACTGTGCGAAAGAGGAGGTTAAAGGGGTTTTCTCTCGAAGTTGGGAGATTGATAGTAAAGCAGTTGGAAAGTCAAACCGGAGCACCAGGAGAGGGACTACTCGTTGAGTTTTAGAAACCTTTTGTATTCACAGTGTGTCCATTCTCTAGGTTTCCCGTACATGTTATAGCTGTAGTAATATTCCATACAACATGGAGAGTTGGGACCCCTGGAATGGGTGACATGCATTTTTGCTTTAAAGGGTCTGAATTTGCTACCCAATCTCACCAATCCTCTCAGTCCCAAGTGTCCAGCCTTATGCCACATCCAGCTGTCATTGTAGATAGGGTCATTCCAGGTTTCATCAGAGACCCTGAAGGAAATGTAAAGAATTTCCCTGTTTTTTGGTTTTGTTTTTGAAATTCCTTTTTACAGTGGATTTGAGCTGATTCTCGATGCCATGTTTATGCCAGTCTAGACACACTTGATTCCCTTACAGAGACATATCAATACATAGGTTTTAAGATTCTTACTTGCCAGATCTATTCCTCTGCGGGAAATATGGGGTTTTGAGTCCCTTTCACTGAGGAAGGTGTAGGTCTCGTCTATTCCACAGTTGGTTTTAGAAATGGTACCTGTGCTTATATCAAACTCTGGTTTTATGCATCACCCCACCTCTCCTTTCCCCTTAAGCAGGCATAAGAGTGTTTTCTAGATGTGAGATTCTGTTCTCTTTCCTAACTCAGTTCATGTGTAGCCATGTTTACAGGATCTTCATAAGTGATATCTTATGATACGTTTCTTTTTCTGTGTGACTTATTTCACTTAGAATCATCGTACGTGAATCCACTCACTTTGTTGCTCCTGGTCTTATGACATTGATTTCATGGCTGAGGGATATTCCATCGGACATAAATACCACTGTTTTCTGAACCATTTTTATATTTCCTGGGATATTTAAGGTGTACACAAGTTGAGGTTCTTGTAAGCAGTGCAGCCCAAAATTTGGGGGTGGTTCTGTCTTATTGATTTTCAGTTTTCCCAAGGTATATTCCCTAGACTGGAAGTGCCCTTGGCTCTGTAGCTCTGTTGTTTACTTGTTTTAGGGAATGCAATGCACTCCTCCAGTGAGGCAGTTGGCAATTTACATCCCGCCCATCAGCATAACAAGGCTCCCTGTTCTCCAGGGCCTGTCTTGCCTTTCTGGTTTTTACACATTTTGTGGATGTCCCTTTGGCCCGGTGGGAAGTGATACTTCTTTGTAGTGCAGATTTGCATTGCCCGCTTGCTTGCTTGGCCAAAAAGGGCGTATGCGTTTTCTCCTGAATATATTCAGGAGAAAATGCATACGCCCTTATTGGCAAAGTGCGTCATTGTCGAAGTTGTGCCCCTCTTCTGTGCTTTAAAGGCGATTCCAACGTACCTGTTGTAATCTGTTTCCTGCTATTCTGCCTCGCTTTCAAGTCCGCCTCGTTGCCTTCCCTCAACAGATTTTTGGACGACAGTTGTCCTTTATTACTCTGCCAGTTTGTGAATTGCTGTGCCCCTGATCTCCATTTTTCAACTCGTTTTTTGTGAGCTGTACACAATTCCAAAATTTTGGTTAAGGACCTATACTGGTTCCCGGCGGGTGGCTGAGACTCTGGTTAATTCTTCTTCCTGCCGGGAAATTAGAGTGACATGTGCCCGTCCAAATGCCTAACAGCTACTCTCTCATTGGTTCTCCCTCTTCCCTTCCATCCTCTGCCAAATTGGCACCCTGTGCGAACCAGGAGGTTAAAGGGGTTGTCTCTCCAAGTTGGGAGATTGATAGAAAAGCAGTTGGAAAGTCAAACCGGAGCACCAGGAGAGGGACTACTCGTTGAGTTTTAGAAACATTTTGTATTCACAGTGTGTCCATTCTCTAGGTTTCCTGTACATGTTATAGCTGTAGTAATATTCCCTTCAACCTGGAGAGTTGGGACCCATGGAATGGGGGCCATGCATTTTTGCTTTAAAAGGTCTGCATTTGCTCACCCAATCTCACCAATCCTCTCAGTCCCAAGTGTCCAGCCTTATGCCACATCCAGCTGTCATTGTAGATAGGGTCATTCCAGGTTTCATCAGAGTCCCTGAAGGAAATGTAAAGAATTTCCCTGTTTTTTGGTTTTGTTTTTGAAATTCCTTTTTATAGTGGGTTTGAGCTGATTCTCGCTGCCATGTTTATGCCAGTCTAGACACACTTGATTCCCTTACAGAGACATATCAATACATAGGTTTTAAGATTCTTACTAGTCAGATCTATTCCTCTGCGGGAAATATGGGGTTTTGAGTCCCTTTCACTGAGGAAGGTGTAGGTCTTGTCTATTCCACAGTTGGTTTTAGAAATGGTACCTGTGCTTATATCAAACTCTGGTTTTATGCATCACCCCACCTCTCCTTTCCCCTTAAGCAGGCATAAGAGTGTTTTCTAAATGTGAGACTCTGTTCTCTTTCCTAACTCAGTTCATGTGTAGCCATGTTTACAGGATCTTCATAAGTCATATCTTATGATAAGTTTCTTTTTCTGTGTGACTTATTTCACTTAGAATCATCGTACCTGAATCCACTCAATTTGCTGCTCCTGGTCTTATGACATTGATTTCATGGCTGAGGGATATTCCATCGGACATAAATACCACAGTTTTTTGAACCAATTTTATATTTCCTGGGATATTTAAGGTGTACCCAAGTTGAGGTTCTTGTAAGCAGTGCAGCCCTAAATTTGGGGGTGGCTCTGTCTTATTGATTTTCAGTTTTCCCAAGGTATATTCCCTAGACTGGAAGTGCCCTTGGCTCTGTAGCTCTGTTGTTTACTTGTTTTAGGGAACGCAATGCACTCATCCAGTGAGGCAGTTGGCAATTTACATCCCGCCCATCAGCATAACAAGGCTCCCTGTTCTCCAGGGCCTGTCTTGCCTTTCTGGTTTTTACACATTTTGTGGATGTCCCTTTGGACCGGTGGGAAGTGATACTTCTTTGTAGTGCAATTTGCATTGCCCGCTTGCTTGCTTGGCCAAAAAGGGCGTATGCGTTTTCTACTGAATATATTCTGGAGAAAACGCATACGCCCTTTTTGGCCAAATGCGTCATTGTCGAAGTTGTGCCCCTCTTCCTGTGGTTTAAAGGCGATTCCAACGTACGTCTTGAAATCTGTTTCCTGCTATTCTGCCTCGCTTTCAAGTCCACCTCGTTGCCTTCCCTCAACAGATTTTTGGACGACAGTTGTCCTTTATTACTCTGCCATTTTGTGAATTCCTGTGCCCCTGAGCTCAATTTTTCAACTCGTTTTTTGTGAGCTGTACGCAAGTCCAAAATTTTGGTTCAGGACCTATACTGGTTCCCGGAGGGTGGCTGAGACTCTGGTTAATTCTTCTTCCTGCCGGGAAACTAGAGTGACATGTGCCCGTCCAAGTGCCTAACAGCTACTCTCTCATTGATTTTCCCTCTTCCCTTCCATCCTCTGCCAAATTGGCAACCTGTGCGAACGAGGAGGTTAAAGGGGTTGTCTCTCCAAGTTGGGAGATTGATAGTAAAGCAGTTGGAAAGTCAAACCGGAGCACCAGGAGAGGGACTACTCGTTGAGTTTTAGAAACCTTTTGTATTCACAGTGTGTCCATTCTCTAGGTTTCCTGTACATGTTATAGCTGTAGTAATATTCCCTTCAACCTGGAGAGTTGGGACCCAGGGAATGGGGGCCATGCATTTTTGCTTTAAAGGGTCTGCATTTGCTCACCCAATCTCACCAATCCTCTCAGTCCCAAGTGTCCAGCCTTATGCCACATCCAGCTGTCATTGTAGATAGGGTCATTCCAGGTTTCATCAGAGACCCTGAAGGAAATGAAAAGAATTTCCCGGTTTTTTGGTTTTGTTTTTGAAATTCCTTTTTATAGTGGGTTTGAGCTGATTCTCGCTGCCATGTTTATGCCAGTCTAGACACACTTGATTCCCTTACAGAGACATATCAATACATAGGTTTTAAGATTCTTACTAGTCAGATCTATTCCTCTGCGGGAAATATGGGGTTTTGAGTCCCTTTCACTGAGGTAGGTGTAGGTCATGTTATTCCACAGTTGGTTTTAGAAATGGTACCTGTGCTTATATCAAACTCTGGTTTTATGCATCACCCCACCTCTCCTTTCCCCTTAAGAAGGCATAAGAGTGTTTTCTAAATGTGAGACTCTGTTCTCTTTCCTAACTCAGTTCATGTGTAGCCATGTTTACAGGATCTGCATAAGTGATATCTTACGAGAAGTTTCTTTTTCTGTGTGACTTCTTTCACTTAGAATCATCGTACCTGAATCCACTCACTTTGCTGCTCCTGGTCTTATGACATTGATTTCATGGCTGAGGGATATTCCATCGTACATAAATACCACATTTTTTGACTCATTTTTATATTTCCTGGGATATTTAAGGTGTACCCAAGTTGAGGTTCTTGTAAGCAGTGCAGCCCTAAATTTAGAGGTGGCTCTGTCTTATTGATTTTCAGTTTTCCCAAGGTATATTCCCTAGACGGGATGTGCCCTTGGCTCTGGAGCTCTGTTGATTACTTCTTTTAGGGAACGCAATGCACTCCTCCAGTGAGGCAGTTGGCAATTTACATCAAGCCCATCAGCATAACAAGGCACCCTCTTCTCCAGGGCCTGTCTTGCCTTTCTGGTTTTTACACATTTTGTGGATGTCCCTTTTGAACGTTGGGAAGTGATACTTCTTTGTAGTGCAGATTTGCATTGCCCGCTTGCTTGCTTGGCCAAAAAGGGCGTATGCGTTTACTCCTGAATATATTCAGGAGAAAACGCATGCGCCCTTTTTGGCCAAGTGCGTCATTGTCGAAGTTGTGCCCCTCTTCCTGTGCTTTAAAGGCGATTCCAACGTACCTCTTGAAATCTGTTTCCTGCTATTCTGCCTTGCTTTGAAGTCCCCCTCGTTGCCTTCCCTCAACAGATTTTTGGACGATAGTTGTCCTTTATTACTCTGCCAGTTTGTGAATTGGTGTGCCCCTGTGCTCCATTTTTCAACTCGTTTTTTGTGAGCTGTACGCAAGTCCAAAATTTTGGTTCAGGACCTATACTGGTTCCCGGTGGGTGGCTGAGACTCTGGTTAATTCTTCTTTCTGCCGGGAAGTTAGAGAGACATGTGCTCGTCCAAATGTCTAACAGCTACTCTCTCACTGGTTCGCCCTCTTCCCTTCCAACCTCTGCCAAATTGGCAACCTGTGCGAACCAGGAGGTTAAAGGGGCTGTCTCTCCATGTTGGGAGATTGATAGTAAAGCAGTTGGAAAGTCAAACCGGAGCACCAGGAGAGGGACTACTCGTTGAGTTTTAGAAAACTTTTGTATTCACAGTGTGTCCATACTCTAGGCTTCCCTTGCATGTTATAGCTGTAGTAATAATCCCTTCAACATGGAGAGTTGGGACCCATGGAATGGGGGCCATGCATTTTTGCTTTAAAGGGTTTGCATTTGCTCACCCAATCTCACCAATCCTCTCAGTCCCAAGTGTCCAGCCTTATGCCACATCCAGCTGTCATTGTAGATAGGGTCATTCCAGGTTTCATCAGAGACCCTGAAGGAAATGTAAAGAATTTCCCTGTTTTTTGGATTTGTTTTTGAAATTCCTTTTTATAGTGAGTTTGAGCTGATTCTCGCTGCCATGTTTATGCCAGTCTAGACACACTTGATACCCTTACAGAGACATAACAATACATAGGTTTTAAGATTCTTACTAGTCAGGTCTATTCCTCTGCGGGAAATATGGGGTTTTGAGTCCCTTTCACTGAGGAAAGTGTAGGTCTTGTCTATTCCACAGTTGGTTTTAGAAATGGTACCTGTGCTTATATCAAACTCTGCTTTTATGCATCACCCCACCTCTCCTTTCCCCTTAAGCAGGCATAAGGGTGTTTTCTAAATGTGAGACTCTGTTCTCTTTCCTAACTCAGTTCATGTGTCGCCATGTTTACAGGATCTTCATAAGTGATATCTTATGATAAGTTTCTTTTTCTGTGTGCCTTATTTCACTTAGAATCATCGTACATGAATCCACTCACTTTGCTGCTCCTGGTCTTATGACATTGATTTCATGCCTGAGGGATATTCCATCGTACATAAATACCACAGTTTTTTGAACCATTTTTATATATCCTGGGAAATTTAAGGTGTACCCAAGTTGCGGTTCTTTTAAGCAGTGCAGCCCTAAATTTGGGGGTGGCTCGGTCTTATTGATTTTCAGGTTTCCCAAGTATATTCCATAGACTGGAAGTCCCCTTGGCTCTGTAGCTCTGTTGTTTACTTGTTTTAGGGAATGCAATGCACTCCTCCAGTGAGGCAGTTGGCAGTTTACATCCCGCCCATCAGCATAAAAATTTCCCTGTTCTCCAGGGCGTGTCTTGCCTTTCTGGTGTTTACACATTTTGTGGATGTCCCTTTTTACTGGTTTGAAGTGATACTTCTTTGTAGTGCAGATTTGCATTGCCTGCTTGCTTGCTTGTCCAAAAAGGGCGTATGCGTTTTCTCCTGAATATATTCAGGAGAAAACGCATACGCCCTTTTTGGCCAAGTGAGTCATTGTCGAAGTTGTGCCCCTCTTCCTGTGCTTTAAAGGCGATTCCAACGTACCCCTTGAAATCTGTTTCCTGCTATTCTGCCTCTCTTTGAAGTCCGCCTGGTTCCCTTCCCTCAACAGATTTTAGGATGATAGTTGTCCTTTATTACTCTGCCAGTTTGTGATTTGCTGTGCCCCTGAGCTCCATTTTTCAACTCGTTTTTTGTGAGCTATACGCAAGTCCCTAATTTTGGTTCAGAACCTATACTGGTTCCCGGTGAGTGGCTGAAAATATGGTTAAAACTTCTTCCTGCCGGGAAATAAGAGTGACATGTGCCCGTCCAAATGCCTAACAGCTACTCTCTCATTGGTTCTCCCTCTTCCCTTCCATCCTCTGCCAAATTGGCAACCTGTGCGAACCAGGAATTTAAAGGGGCTGTCTCTCCAAGTTGGGAGTTTGATAGTAAAGCAGTTGGAATGTCAAACCTGAGCACCAGGAGAGGGACTATTCATTGTGTGTTAGAAAACTTTTGTATTCACAGTGTGTCTATTCTCTAGGTTTCCTGTACATGTTATAGCTATAGTAATATTCCCTTCAACCTTGAAATTGGGTCCCATGGAATGGGGGCCATGCATTATTGCTTTAAACGGTCTGCATTTGCTCACCCAATCTCACCAATCCTCTCAGTCCCAAGTGTCCAGCCTTATGCCACATTCAGTTGTCAATGTAGATAGGGTCATTCCAGGTGTCATCAGATACCCTGAAGGAATTGGAATGAATTTCCCTGTTTTTTTGTTTTGTTTTTGAAATTCCTTTTTATAGTGGGTTTGATCTGATTCTCGCTGCCATGTTTATGCCAGTCTAGACACACTTGATTACCTTACGGTGACATATAAATACATAGGTTGTAAGATTCTTACTAGTCAGATCTATTCCTCTGCGGGAAATATGGGGTTTTGAGTCCCTTTCACTGAGGAAGGTGTTGGTCTTGTCTAATCCACTTTAGGTTTTAGAAACGGTACCTGTGCTTATATCAAACTCTGGTTTTATGCATCACCCCACCTCTCCTTCCCCCTTAAACAGGCATAAGAATGTTTTCTAAATGTGAGACTCTGTTCTCTTTCCTATCTCAGTTCATGTGTAGCCATGTTTACAGGATCTTCATAAGTCATATCTTATGATAAGTTTCTTTTTCTGTGTGACTTATTTCACTTAGAATCATCGTACCTGAATCCACTCACTTTGCTTCTCCTGGTCTTTTGACATTGATTTCATGGCTGAGGGATATTCCATCGTACGTAAGTACCACAATTTTTTGAACCATTTTTATATTTCCAGGGATATTTAAGGTGTACCCAAGTTTAGGTTCTTGTAAGCAGTGCAGCCCTAAATTTGGAGGCGGCTCTGTCTTATTGATTTTCAGTTTTCCCAAGGTATATTCCCTAGAATGGAAGTGCCCTTGGCTCTGTAGCTGTGTTGTTTACTTGTTTTAGGGATCACAATGCACTCCTCCAGTGAGGCAGTTGGCAATTTACATCCCGCCCATCATCATGACAATGCTCCCTGTTCTCCAGGGCCTGTTTTGCCTTTCTGTTTTTACACATTTTGTGGATATCCCTTTTGACACGAGGTAAGTGATACTTCTTTGTAGTGCAGATTTGCATTGCCTGCTTGCTTGCTTGGCCAAAAAGGGTGTATGTGTTTTCTCCTGAATATATTCAGGGGAAAATGTATTCATCCTTTTTGGCCCAGTGCGTCATTGTCGCAGTTGTGCCCCTCTTCCTGTGCTTTAAATGCGATTCCAACGTACCTCTTGAAATCTGTTTCGTGTTATTCTGCCTCGCTTTCAAGTTCGCCTCGTTGCCTTCCCTCAAAAGATTTTTGGACGATAGTTGTCCTTTATTACTCTGCCAGTTTGTGAATTGCTATGCCCCTGAGCTCCATTTTTCAACTCATTTTTTGTGAGCTGTACGCAAGTCCAAAATTTTGGATCAGGACCTCTACTGGTTCCTCGTGGGTGGCTGAGACATTGGTTAATTATTCATCCTGCCGGGAAATTAGAGTGACATGTGCCCGTCCAAATGTCTAACAGCTGCTCTCTCATTGGTTCTCCCTCTTCCCATCCATCGTTTGCCAAATTGGCAACCTGTGCGAACCAGGAGGTTAAAGGGGCTGTCTCTCCAAGTAGGGAGATTGATAGTAAAGCAGTTGGAAAGTCAAACCGGAGCACCAGGAGAGGGACTATTCGTTGAGATTTAATAACCTTTTGTATTCACAGTGTGTCCATTCTCTAGGTTTCCCGTACATGTTATAGCTGTAGTAATATTCCCTTCAACATGGAGAGTTGCGACCCATGGAATGGGGACCTTGCATTACTGCTTTAAAGGGTCTGCATTTGCTCACCCAATCTAACCAATACTTTCAGTCCCAAGTGTCCAGCCTTATGCCGCATCCAGCTGTCATTGTAGATAGGGTCATTCCAGGTTTCATCAGAGACCCTGAAGGAATTGTAAAGATTTTCCCTGGTTTTTGGTTGTGTTTTTGAAATTCCTTTTTATACTGGGTTTGAGCTGATTCTCGCTGCCATGTTTATGCCAGTCTAGACACACTTGATTCCCTTATGGAGACATATCAATACATAGGTTTTAAGATTCTTACTAGTCAGATCTATTCCTCTGCGGGTAATATGGGGTTTTGAGTCCCTTTCACTGAGGAAGGTGTAGGTCTTGTCTATTCAAAAGTTGGTTTTACAAACGGTACCTGTGCTTATATCAAACTCTTGTTTTAGGCATCACCCCACCTCTCCTTCCCCCTTAAGCAGGCATAAGAGTTTTTTCTAAATGTGAGACTCTGTTCTCTTTCTTAACTCAGTTCATGTGTAGCCATGTATACAGGATCTTCATAAATGATATCTTATGATAAGTTTCTTTTTCTGTGTGACTTATTTCACTTAGAATCATCGTACCTGAATCCACTCACTTTGTTGCTCCTGGTCTTTTGACATTGATTTCATGGCTGAGGGATATTCCATCGTACGTAAGTACCACAATTTTTTGAACCATTTTTATATTTCCAGGGATATTTAAGGTGTACCCAAGTTTAGGTTCTTGTAAGCAGTGCAGCCCTAAATTTGGAGGCGGCTCTGTCTTATTGATTTTCAGTTTTCCCAAGGTATATTCCCTAGAATGGAAGTGCCCTTGGCTCTGTAGCTGTGTTGTTTACTTGTTTTAGGGATCACAATGCACTCCTCCAGTGAGGCAGTTGGCAATTTACATCCCGCCCATCATCATGACAATGCTCCCTGTTCTCCAGGGCCTGTTTTGCCTTTCTGTTTTTACACATTTTGTGGATATCCCTTTTGACACGAGGTAAGTGATACTTCTTTGTAGTGCAGATTTGCATTGCCTGCTTGCTTGCTTGGCCAAAAAGGGTGTATGTGTTTTCTCCTGAATATATTCAGGGGAAAATGTATTCATCCTTTTTGGCCCAGTGCGTCATTGTCGCCGTTGTGCCCCTCTTCCTGTGCTTTACATGCGATTCCAACGTACCTCTTGAAATCTGTTTCGTGTTATTCTGCCTCGCTTTCAAGTTCGCCTCGTTGCCTTCCCTCAAAAGATTTTTGGACGATAGTTGTCCTTTATTACTCTGCCAGTTTGTGAATTGCTATGCCCCTGAGCTCCATTTTTCAACTCATTTTTTGTGAGCTGTACGCAAGTCCAAAATTTTGGATCAGGACCTCTACTGGTTCCTCGTGGGTGGCTGAGACATTGGTTAATTATTCATCCTGCCGGGAAATTAGAGTGACATGTGCCCGTCCAAATGTCTAACAGCTGCTCTCTCATTGGTTCTCCCTCTTCCCTTCCATCGTTTGCCAAATTGGCAACCTGTGCGAACCAGGAGGTTAAAGGGGCTGTTTCTCCAAGTAGGGAGATTGATATTAAAGCAGTTGGAATGTCAAACCGGAGCACCAGGAGAGGGACTATTCGTTGAGATTTAATAACCTTTTGTATTCACAGTGTGTCCATTCTCTAGGTTTCCCGTACATGTTATAGCTGTAGTAATATTCCCTTCAACATGGAGAGTTGGGAACAATGGAATGGGGGCCATGCATTTTTGCTTTAAATGGTCTGCATTTGCTCACCCAATCTCACCAATCCTCTCAGTCCCAAGTGTCCAGCCTTATGCCGCATCCAGCTGTCATTGTAGATAGGGTCATTCCAGGTTTCATCAGAGACCCTGAAGGAATTGTATAGATTTTCCCTGGTTTTTGGTTGTGTTTTTGAAATTCCTTTTTATACTGGGTTTGAGCTGATTCTCGCTGCCATGTTTATGCCAGTCTAGACACACTTGATTCCCTTATGGAGACATATCAATACATAGGTTTTAAGATTCTTACAAGTCAGATCCATTCCTCTGCGGGATATATGGGGTTTTGAGTCCCTTTCCCTGAGGAAGCTGTAGGTCTTGGCTATATCACAGTTGGTTTTTGGAACGGTACATGTGGTTATATCAAACTGGTTTTATGCATCAACCCACCTCTCCTTCCCCCTTTAGCAGGCATAAGAGTCTTTTCTAAATGTGAGACTCTGTTCTCTTTCTTAACACAGTTCATATGTAGCCATGTTTACAGGATCTTCATAAGTGATATCTTATGATAAGCTTCTTTTTCTGTGTCACTTATTTCACTTAGAATCATCGTACCTGAATCCAGTCACTTTCCTGTTACTGGACTTGTGACATTGGTTTCATGGCTGAGGGATATTCCATCGTACGTAAGTACCACAATTTCTTGAACCAATTTTATATTTCTTGGGATATTTAAGGTGCACCCAAGTTGAGGTTCTTGAAAGCAGTGCAGCCCTAAATTTGAGGGTTGCTCTCTCTTATTGATTTTCAGGGATCCCAAGGTATATTCCCTAGACTAGAATTGTGGTTGCCTCTGTAGCTCTGTTGTTTATTTGTTTTAGGGAACACAATGCACTCTTCCAGTGATGCAGTTGGCAATTTACATCCCGCCCATCAGCACAACATGGCTCCCTGTTCTCCAGGGCCTGTCTTGCCTTTCTGGTTTTTACACATTTTCTGGATGTCCATTTTTACCAGTGGGAAATGATACTTCTTTGTAGTGCAGATTTGCATTGCCCTCTTGCTTGCTTGGCCAAAAAGGTGTATTCATTTTCTCCTGAATATATTCAGGAGAAAACCCATATGCCCTTTTTGCCCAAGTGCATCATTCTCGAAGTTGTGCCCCTCTTCCTGTGCTTTACAGGCGATTCCAACGTACCTCTTGAAATCTGTTTCCTGCTATTCTGCCTCGCTTTCGAGTCCGCCTCGTTGCCTTCCCTCAACAGATTTTTGGACGATAGTTTTCCTTTATTACTCTGCCAGTTTGTGAATTGCTGTGACCCTGAGCTCCATTTTTCATCTCTTTTTTTGTGAGCAGAACGCAAGTCCAAAATTTTGGTTCAGAAACTATACTGGTTCCCGGTGGGTGGCTGAGACTTTGGTTAATTCTTCTTCCTGCCGGGAAATTAGAGTGAAATGTGCCCGTCCAAATGCCTAACAGCTAGGCTCTCATTGGTGCTCCCTCTTCCCTTCAATCCTCTGCCAACTTGGCAACCTGTGCGAACAACGAGGTTAAAGGGGCTGTCTCTCCAAGTTGGGAGATTGATAGTAAAGCCGTTGGAAAGTCAAACCGAAGCACAAGGAGCGGGACAATTCGCTGAGTTTTAGATACCTTTCGTATTCACAGTGTGTCCATTCTCTAGGTTTCCCGTACATGTTATAGCTGTAGTGATATTCCCTTCAACCTGGAGAGTTGTGAACCATCGAAAGGGGGCCATTCATTATTGCTTTAAAGGGTCTGCATTTGCTCACCCAATCTCAACAATCCTCTCAGTCCCAAGTGTCCAGCCTTATGCCACATCCAGCTGTCATTGTAGATAGGGTCCTTCCAGGTTTCATCATAGACGCTGAAGGAATTGTAAAGTATTTCCCTGTTTTTTAATTTCTTTTTGAAATTCCTTTCTATTGTGTGTTTAAGCAGATTCTCTCAGCCATGTTTATGCCAGTCTAGACGCACTTGATTCCCTAATGGTGACATATCAATACATAGGTTTTAAGATTCTTACTAGTGAGATCTATTCCTCTGCGGGAAATATGGGTTTTTGAGTCCCTTTCACTGAGAAAGGTGTAGGTCTTGTCTATTCCATAGTTGGTTTTTGCAACGGTACCTGGGCTTATATCAAACTCTGGTTTTATGCATCACCCCACATCTCCTTCCCCCTTAAGCAGGCATAAGAGCGTTTTCTCGATGTGAGTCTCTGTTCTCCATCCTAACCCAGTTCATGTATACCATGTTTACAAGATCTTCATATGTGATATCTTATGATAAGTTTCTTTTTCTGTGTGATTTATTTCACTTAGAATCATCATACGTGAATCCACTCACTTTGCTGTTACTGGTGTTATGACATTGATTTCATGGCTGAGGGATATTCCATAGTACGTAAGTACCACAATTTTTTGAACCAATTTTATATTTCCTGGGATATTTAAGGTGTACCCAAGTTGAGGTTCTTGTAAGCATTGCAGCCCTGAATTTGGGGATGGCTGTGAAATATTGATTTTCATTTTTCCCAAGGTATATAACGTAGACTGGAAATGTCCTTCGCTCTATAGCTCTGTTGTTTACTTGTTTTAGGGAACACAATGCACTCCTCCAGTGAGGCAGTTGGCAATTTACATCCCGCCCATCAGCAAATCAAGGCTTCAGTTCTCCAGTGCCTGTCTTGCCTTTCTGGTTTTTACACATTTTTGGATGTCCCTTTTGACCGGTGGGAAGAGATACTGCTTTGTAGTGCAGATTTGCATTGCCTGCTTGCTTGCTTAGCCAAAAAGGACGTATGCGTTTTCTCCTGAATATATTCAAGAGAAAATGCATACGCATTTTTTGGCCAAGTGCATCATTGTCGAAGTTGTGCCCCCCTTCCTGTGCTTTACAGGTGATTCCTACGTACCTCTTGAAATCTGTTTCCTGCTACTCTGCCTCGCATTCAATTTGGCCTCGTTGTCTTCCGTCAGAAGACTTTTTGATGATAGTTGTCCTTTATTACTCTGCCAGTTTATGAATTGCTGTGCCCCTGAGCTCCATTTTTCCACTCGTTTTTTGTGAGCTGAATGCAAGTCCAAAATATTGGTTCAGGACATATACTGGTTCCCGGTGGGTGGCTGTGACTCTGGTTAATTCTTCTTCCTGCCGGGAAATTAGAGTGACGTGTGCCCTTCCAAATGCCTAACAGCTACTCTCTCATTGGTTCTTCCTTTTCCCTTTCATTCTCTGCCTAATTGGCAACGTGTGCGAACCAGGAGCTTAAAGGGGCTGTCTCTCCAAGTTGGGAGATTGGTAGTAAAGCAGTTGGAAAGTCAAACCGGAACACCAGGCGAGGGACTATTCGTTGAGTTTTAGAAACCTTTCGTATTCACAGTGTGTTCATTCTCTAGGTTTCCCGTACATGTTATTGCTTTAGTAATATTCCCTTCAACCAGGAGAGTTGGGACCCATGGAATGGGGGCCTTGCATTATTGCTTTAAAGGGTCTGCATTTGCTCACCCAATCTCACCAATTCTCTCAGTCCCATGTGTCCTGCCTTATGCCACATCCAGCTGTCATTGTAGATAGGGGCATTCCAGGTTTCATCAGAGACCCTGAAGGAATTGTAAAGGATTTCCCTGTTTTTTTGATTTGTTTTAGAAATTCCTCTTCATAGTGGGTTTAAGCTGATTCTTGCTGCCATGTTTATGCCAGTCTAGACACACTTGATTCCCTTATGGAAACATATCAATATATAGGTTTAAATATTCTTACTAGTGAGATCTATTCCTGTGTTTAAATATTCTTACTAGTGAGATCTATTCCTGTGAGTCCCTTTCACTGGAAGGTGTCGGTCTTGTCTATAACATAATTGGTTTTTGGAATGGAAGCTGTTCTTATATCAAACTCTGGTTTTATGCATCTCCCCACCTCTCTTTCCCCGTGAAGCAGGCATAAGACTGTTTTCTAAATGTGAGACTCTGTTCTCTTTCATAACTCAGTTCATGTAGGCATGTTTACATGTTCTTCATAATTGATATTTCATGATAAGTTTCTTTTTCTGTGTGACTTATTTCACTTAGAATCATCGTACCTGAATCCACTTACTTTGCTGCTACTGGTCTTATGACTTTGATTTCATGGCTGAGGGATATTCCATCGTACATACGTAGCACAATTTTTTGAACCATTTTTATATTACTGGGATATTTAAGGTGTACCCAAGTTGAGGTTCTTGTAAGCAGTGCAGCCCTTAATTCGGTGGTGGCTCTGCCATATTGATTTTAGGGTTTCCCAAGGTATATTCCCTAGACTGGAAATGCCCTTGGCTCTGTAGCTGTGTTGTTTACTTGTTTTAGGGAACACAATGCACTCCTCCAGTGAGGCAGTTGGCAATTTACATCCCGCCCATCAGCATAACAAGGCTCCTGTTCTCCAGGGCCTGTCTTCCCCTCTGGTTTTTACACATTTTGTGGATGTCCCTTTTGACCGGTGTGAAGAGGTACTTCTTTGTAGTGCAGATTTGCATTGCCCGCTTGCTTGCTTGGCCAAAAAGGGCGTATGCGTTTTCTCCTGAATATATTCAGGAGAAAACACATACACCCTTTTTGGGCAAGTGCATCTTTGTCGAAGTTTTGCCCCTCTTCCTGTGCTTTACAGGCAATTCCTACATACCTCTTGAAATCTGTTTCCTGCTATTCTGCCTCGCTTTCAAGTTGGCCTCGTTGCTTTCCCTCAACAGATTTTTGGATGATAGTTGTCCTTTATTAATCTGCCAGTTTGTGAATTGCTGTGCCCTTGAGCTCAATTTTTCAACTCGTTTTTTTGTGAGCTGAACGCACGTCCAAAATTTTCGTTCAGGAACTATACTGGTTCCCGGTGGGTGGCTGAGACTTTGGGTAATTCTTCTTCCTACCGGGAAATTAGAATGACATGTGCCCGTCCAAATGCCTAACAGCTACTCTCTCATTGGTCCTCTCTCTTCCCTTTCATCCTTAGCCAAATTGGCAACCAGTGGGAACCAGGAGGTTAAAGGGGCTGTCTCTCCAATTTGGGAGATTGATAGTAAAGCATTTGGAAAGTCAAACCGGAGCACCAGGAGAGGGACTGTTCGTTGAGTTTTAGAAACCTTTCGTATTCACTGTGTGTCCAGTCTCTAGGTTTTCCGTACATTTTATAGCTGTAGTAATATTACCTTCAACCTGGAGAGTTGGCACCCATCGAATGGGTGGCACTCATTATGGCTTTAAAGGGACTGCATTTTCGCCACCAATCTCACCCATCCCCTCAGTCCCATGTGTTCAGCCTTATGTCTCTTCCAGGTGTTGTTGTAGATACTGTCATTCCAGGTTGCATCAGAACCCTTGAAGGAATTGTGTAAGAATATCCCTGTTTTTTTTATTTTGTTTTGTTTTTCAAATTCAGTTTTATAATGGGGTTGAGCTGATTATCCCTGACTTGTTTTTGCCAGTCTAGACAAAATCGATTCCCTTACAGAGACATATAAATACACTGATTTTAAGATTCTTACTAGTCAGATATATTCCTCTGCTGGAAATAGGGGTTTTGAGTCCCGTTCACTACGGAAGGAGTAGTTCTTGTCTATTCTGTATTTGGATTATGGAACGGTACCTGTGCTAATATCAAACTCTGGTTTTGTGCATCTCCCCACCTCTCCTTTCCCCTTAAGCAAGCATAAGAGTGTTTTCTAAATCTGAGACTCTTTTCTGTTTCCTAATTCAGTTCATATGTAGCCATGTTTACATTCCCTTCATAAGTGATATCTTATGTGAGAATGCACCATGGCCCTTGTCATAATAATGCTCCATGACCCCTGTCATCACATTGCACCATGTCCTAGTTATCACAATGCTCTATGTCCCTTGTCATCACAATTCTCCTCGTTCTTGTCATCACGATGCTACATGACACATCTCATCACAACATTACATGCTCTTGTTATCACAATGCTCCATGACGCCTGTCATCTCAATGCTCCCTGACACCAGTCATCACAGTGCTTCATGCCCCTTATCATTACAGTGCTCCATGATGCTCGTCATCACAATTACTCAAGGTCTTCTCATCACAATGCTCCACGGTTTTGCCATCAGAATGCTCCATGCCCTGGTCATCTCGCAGCTCAATGTCCCTTGTCCTCACAATTGTCCACGTCCTTGTCATCACAGTGCTCCATGACACTTCTCTTCACAATGTTATATGCTCTTGTCATCACAATACTCCTTGCACTTGTCATCACAATACTCCATTACCATTGTCATCACGATCCTCCATGAAACTTGGGATCACATTGCTTCATGCCCTTGTCATCACAATGCTCCATGCTCCTTGAAATCAAAATGATCCATGACCTCTGTCATCACAATGCTCCAAACTCTTGTGATCACAATGTTCCATAACACTTGTCATCACAACTCTCCATGACGCCTGTCATCTCAATACTCCATGCCCTTATTGTCACAATGCTCCATGACCTTTGTCATCACAATGCTCAATACACTTGTCATCACAATGCTCCCCGTCAGAATGCTCCTTGAAACCTGTCACAAAAAGGCTCCATGCCTTTTTCATCACAATGTCCCATGCCATTTTCATCACAATGCTCCATGCCATTGTCATCAAAATACTCCACAAGATTGTCATCAGAATGCTCCATGACCCTTGTCATCACAATTCTCCATGTACTTGTTGGCACAATGCTCCCAGACCCTTGTCATCACAATACTCCAAGTTATTGTCATCACAATGCTCCATTATCTTTGTCATCATAATCCTCCATGACACTTGGCATCACAATGATCCATGCCACTGTCATCACAATGGGCCATTACATATGTCATCACAATGCTCCGTGACACCTGTCTTCATAATACTGCATGACCTTGTCATCACAATTCTCCATTCCCTTGCCATCACAGTGCGCCATTCCAACTGTCATCGCAATAATCCATGAAAATTATTAGGCCAATGCTCCATGCCCTTGTCATCACAATGCTCCATGACCGTGTCATCACAATGCTCCGTGACTCCAGTCATCACAATGCTTCATGACCTTTGTCATCACAATGGTCCATGCCTTCGTCATCAACAGTCTCTATGACTTTTTAACCACAGTGCTCCATGAAGTTTTCATCACAATGCTCTTTGACCCATGTCATCACAATGCTCTATGCCTTTCTCAACACAATGCTCCATGACCCTTGTCATCACAATGCTCCATGGGCTTGTCAGCACAATGCTCCATGACCCTTGTCATCACAATGTGCCATGTGCTTGTCATCACAGTGCTCCACAATCTTGTCATCACAATGCTCCTTATACCTTTTCATCACAATGCTCCATGCACTTCTCATCAAAATGCTCTCTCACCACTGATATCACAATGTTACATCACTATTCATCACAGTACTCCCTCACCACTGTCATCACAGTGTTCCATGACTCCTGTCATCACAATGCTACATGCACTTATCATCACAATGTTCGATGACCCCTGACATCACAGTGCTCCATAACCCCTGTCATCAAAATGCTCCATGACCGTTTTCATCAAAATGCTCCATGACCCATGACATCACAATGTTCCATAACCATTGTCATCAAAATGTTCCATGAGACTTTTCATCAAATTGCTCCATGAACCTGTCATCACAATGCTCCCTGCCCTTCTCATCACAATGCACCACACCCTTGTCATCAAAATGCTCCATGACCTTATTCATCACAAAGCTCCATGACCCTTGGCATCACAATGCTCCATGCCATTGCCACCACAATGCTCCATGGACCCTCTCATCACATTGATCCATGCAATTGTCATCAAAAAGCTCCATGACACTTGTCATCACACTACTCGATGCCCTTTTCATCACAATGCTCCATGCCCTTGTCATTACAATCCTCCATGACACATGTATCACTGTGTTCCGTGCCCTTGTCATCACAATGCTCCATGCCCACTCTCATCACAATAATCCATGAAATATTTCAGACCAAGGCTCCATGCACTTCTCATCACAATGCTCCATTACCCCTGTCATAACAATGCTCCATGACCCCTGTCATCACAATGCTCCACACCCCTTGTCATTACAGTGCTCCATGAGGCTTGTCATCAAAATTATCCATGGTCTTCTCATCACAATGCTCCACGGTCTTGCCATCACAATGCGCCATGCCCTGGTCATCACACTGCTCCATGTCACTGTCATCACAATTCTCCACATTCCTGGCATCACTATGCTCCATGACACTTCTCATCAAAGTGTTACATGCTTTGTCATCACAATTCTCAATGCACTTGTCATCGCAATGCTCCATGACCCCTGTCATAGCAAGCTCCATGTGCTTGTCATCACAATACTCCATGTCCTTATCGTCACAATGGTCCATGACCTTTGTCATCACAGTGCTCAATACACTGGTCATCAAAATGCTCCCTGACACTTGTTGTCTGTATGCTCCTTGAAACCTGTCATGCCAAGGCTCCATGTATTTTTCATAAGAATGATCCATGCTCTTTTCATCACAATGCTCCAAGACCCCTGTAATCACAATGCTCCATGCCCTTGTCATCACAATGTTCCATGATGCATGTCATCAGAATGCTCCATGGCCTTCTCATCCTAATGCTTCATGTCCTTGTCATCACAATGCTCCAAGACTCCTGTAATCACAATGCTCCATGCCCCTTTTCATCAGAATGCTCCATGAGACTTGTCATCACAAGGCTCCATGGTCTTCTCATCACAGTGCTCCAGTACCTTGTCATCACAATGCTCCATGACCCCTTTCATCACAATACTCCATGAGCATTTTCAGCCCAATGCTCCATCACCTTCTCATCACAATGCTCCATGACTCCTGTCATCACAATGCTCCATGACCACTGTCATCACAACGCTCCATGAACCCTGACAACACAACGATCTGGGACTCTTGTCATCAAAATGCTCCATGACCCTAGTCATCACAGTGATCCGTGCCCTTGTCATCCCAATGCTCCATGATCCCTGTAATCACAATGCTCCGTGACGCTTGTCATCACAGTGCTCCATGAACCTTGTCATCACATTGCTCCTTGCCTTTGTCAGCAAAATGCTACATAATCTTGTCATCACAATGCTCCATGCGCTTGTCATCACATTCCTCCATAACCATTGGGATCACATTGCTTCATGCCCTTGTCAACTCTCTCTTGCCTTTCTGGTTTTTACAGATATTCGGATGTCCCTTTTGACCGGTGGGAAGTGACAATTCTTTGTAGTGTGGATTTGCATTGTGTGCCTTGCTTAATTGGCCAGAAAGGGCGTATGCGTTTTCTCCTGAATATATTCAGGAGAAAAGGCATACGCCCTTTTTGGCCAAGGGCATCACTGTCCAAGTTGTGATGCTTTTCCTGTGCTTTAAAGGCGATTCCAATTTACCTCTTGAAATATGTTTTGTGCAATTCTGCCTCATTTTCAAGTCCCCTTCTTTACCTTCCCTCAACAGATTTTGGAAGAGAGTAGTCCTTTATAACTCTGCAGGTTGGTGAATTGCTGTGCCCCTGAGTCCCAATTTTCAAATCCCATTTTTGAGAGCTGGCCGCAAATCCACAATTTTGCTTCAGGACCTATACTGGTTCCAGGGGTGGCTATATTGGTTCCCTGTGGGTGGCTGAGGCTTTGGTTAATTCTTCTTCCTGACTGGAAATTAGAGTGACATGTGCCCATCCAAATGCCTACATCTACTCTCTGATAGGTTCTCCCTCTTCCATTTCATCCTCTGCACAATTAGCAAACTGTGTGAACCAGGAGGTTATAGGGGCTGACTCTGCTAAGTTGCGAGATTGATAGTAAAGCAGTTGGAATACCAAACTGGAATACAAGGAAAAGAAAAATTTGGAGAGTTTTAGAAACCTTTTGCCATGACAGGTTGTCCATTCTCTAGGTTTCCCATACATGTTATAACTGTAGTGATATTCCCTTCTACCTGGAGATTTGGGACCCATGGAATGGTTGCATGCATTACTACTTTAAGGGTCTGCATTTTCTCTCCCAATCTCACAAGTCCTCTCAGTCCCTAGTCTCCAGCCTTATGTCTCATCCAGCTGTCTTTGCCGATAGGGTCATTCCAGGTTTCATCAGAACCTTTTAAGGAATTGCGTAAGAATTTCGCTGTTTTTGGTTTTGTTTTTGAAATTCATGTTTATAATGGGGTTGAGCTGATTATCACTGACTTGTTTATGCCGGTCTAGACACAATTGGTTCCCTTACGAAGACATATTAATACATAGGTTTTAAGATTCTTACTAGTCAGATATATACCTATGCGTGAAATAGGGGTGTTGAGTCCCGTTCACTGAGGAAGTTGTAGGTCTTGTCTATTCTGTATTTGGTTTATGGAATTGTACCTGTGTTAATATCAAACTCTGGTTTTATGCATCACCCCACCTCTCCTTTCTCCTGAAGCAGGCATAAGATTTTTTTTTTTTTCTAAATGTGAGACTCTGTTCTCTTTCCTAATTCAGTTCATGTGTTGTGATATTGACATTTCCTCTATAAGTGATATCTTATGATAAGATTCTTTTTCTGTGTGACTAATTTCCCTTAGAATCATCATACTTAAATCCACTCATTATGCTGCTACTGGCCTTATATACATTGATTTCACGTCTGCGTGATATTCTGTTGTACAAAATACCACAAGTTCTTTATGCATTTCTGTTTTTCCTGGGATATTTTAGGTGTACCAAAGTTGAGGTTCTTGTATGCAGAGCAGCCCTAAACTTTGGGGTGCCTGTGTCTTATTGATATTTAGTCTTCCCAAGTTATATGCCCATGAGTTGAAGTCCCCTTTGCTTGGGGGCTTTGTATTTTAGATGTTTTAGGAAACAGCATACACTTCTTCAGAGTGGCTCTTGGATATTTATACCCCACCCATCAGCGTGACTTGGCTCCCTGTTTCCCATGGCCTCTCCTGCATTTCTGGTTTGTACACATTTTTTGGATGGCCTTTCTGAGCAGTGGAAATTGAGACTTCTTTGTTGTGCGGATATGCATTTCCCTCTTGCTTGGTTGGCCAAAAACTCTGTCTGTGTTTTTTTCCTGAAGATATTCACGAAAAAAAAAACATACACCCTTTTGCCCAACTGCATCATTTTAGAAATTCTGCTGCTTTTCATATGATTTAAATGTGAGTAGAATCTACCTTTTGAAATCTGCTTCCTGCAATTCTGCCTCTCATTCAGATCCTCTTCGTTGCCTTACCTGAATATATTTTTGGACGTTGGTTATCATTTATATCTTTGCAGGTCTTTGAATCGTCTGCTCCTGAGCTGCATTTTGCAACTCGCTTTTTTTGTGTGCTGTATGCCAAACCATTGGATTGCTTCCGGCCCTATTCTGGTTCTGGGGAGGCAGGCTGAGCCTTTGGTTAATTCTTCTTCCTAATGGGAAAATAGAGTGGCATGTGCCTGTCAAAACTCCTACATCTAACCTCTCATTGGTTCCCCCTCTTCCCATTTATCCTCTGCACAAATTGAAAACTGTGTAAAACAGGAGGTTAAAGGTGCTGATTCTCCAAGTGGAGAGATTGTTAGTAATGTGGAATGGCGAACCTCAGCACCAGGAGATCAAAAATGAGGTGCATTGTAGACACCTTTTCCTGAGCACATGGTGTACATTCATCTCGGTTTCCCAGGCATGTTTTCACTGTCAGAAGATTCCCTTGAACCTGCAGATTTGGGACCCATGGAATGGGTACCAGGCAGTATTACTTTAAAAGGTCTGCATTTTCTCACCAAGCCTCTCTAACATCTCTTACCGTGCATAGCTTCCAGCCTTATATATCATCCTGCTGTGGGTCTACATGTGTCCAATTCATGTTACATCGTAGACCTTCAACAAAAGTTGTAAGAATTTTTGTCTGTCTCACTTTTTTTATAAATATTTTTAAATTTATTTTTATATTGGTTACAGCTGATTTTCAAAGCTCTGTTTTTTGTTTCTGTACATCCACTTGATTCATGTACTGTGAGACAACAATAAATTCCTTTTCAGATGCTTACCAGTCATATGAATTATTTTCCAGTGACTTGAGTGGGCTGAGTGCAGTTCTTTGAGGTACCGTGTAGGCCTTGTCAGTTATTCAATTTGGTACTTGGAATGGTATCTTTGCTAATTTCAACCTCCTGGATAATACCTCACCATTCCCCACCTTTCCCATTTAGCAGCCTTATGTCTATTTTCTACATATTTGACTATGTTTCTGTATTGTAATTTATTTCATGTGTAGCCATTTTTGATTCCACCTTTAAGTGACATCTTATGATATGTGTCTTTTTCTTTCTGACATATGTCACTTAGAATGATCGTATGTAACTCCTCCATAGTTGTTCCAACTGGCCTTATTTCATTGATTTCTGGATGAGTAATATTCCACTCTACATAAGTACCCCATCTCTTTTATCCATTTTATCCTTCCAGGGACATTTAGGTTATATCCAAGTTGAGGCCCTTTTTAACAGAGAGGTGGTAAACGTTGGGGTGCCTGTTTTCTGTCGATTTTTGTTTTTCCCAAGGTATACGCCCATGAGTGCAAGTGCCCTATGCTCTGTAGCTCATTTTGTAGATGTTTTAGCAAACACAATACTCTTCTCCAGAGTGGCTGTTGGCAAATTGCATTTCCACTATCAGCCTCACAGGGCTCCCTTTTCTCCTCGCCCTGTCCTGCATTTCTGGTGTTTACACTTTACGTGGATGGCCCTTCTGACTGATGTGAAGTGATACATTTTGTAGTATTGATTTCCAGTGTCCACCTGTTTGGTTGGATAAAAAGTGTGTATGGCCTTTACTTGAATATATTCAGGAAAAATGCATACGCCCTTTTTGGCCAACAGCATCATTGGCGATGTTCAGACCCTTTTCTTGTACTTTAACGGGGAGTCCTTTCTACCTGTTCAAATATGTTTCCTGCCACTCTCCCTTGCTTACAAGTCCTTTTCTGTGACTTACCTCAAGACATTTTTCGACGATAGATATTTTCAACTCTGCAGTTTCATGAATTTTAGTGACCCTGAGTTCCATTATTCAACTTGTGTTTATGGAAACTGGACACAAAACAGCGGGATTTCCTCTAGCCCTATTCTGTTTCCGTGGGCAATTCTAGCCTTTGATGAATTTGTCTTCCGGATTGGAAATTAGAGTGGCATGTGCCTGTCCGAATACCTAAGACTTGTCTCTAAATTTTTCTCATCCTTCCGCTTCATCCTCTGGACACATTCTAAACTGTGTGCAACAGGATGTTGACGGTGCTGATATGCCCAAGTGAGGAGGTTGTTAGGAAAGATGCTGGAGGGGTGAACCCAAGCACCAGGCTATGAGGAGATGAGGTGCAATTTCCAAACTCTTTCCGATCAAATGGTGTACCATCCTTTAGGTGTGACAGGCATGTTTTAGCTGTAGGAAGGGTCCCGTGCATGTAAGGAGAACACCAGGGATTTTTCCAAATCAGTGCCTCCCCGAACCCCAAACTGGGGAATTTTTAAGCTATGGCTACACGCATGTCCATTAAGGGCCTTGGGAAATAGGCAGAGCCCAAACTTTAGATGATTGAAATCTTCAGGGTCAGAAGCGCTCACCATTGGCCTTGCTTAGGTTACATTTTATCTGTCATTGATAGATGATGTCAATAAAAATATCTATTCTCTTTCAGATTATTTCCCCTTATAGGTTATTGCAAAATATTCAGTGTAGTTCCCTGTGCTATACAGTAGTTCCTTGTTGATGATCTATTTTATACATAGCAGTGTGTATGTGTTAATCCCAAACTGTTAATTTATCCCTTCTCCTACCTTTCCCCTTTGGTAATAATAAATTATAAGATTTTATACTTCTCAGAAATGGGGGAGCTGAAAGAGAGGTATCATTTTCAATGGAAAAGCATTGAAAACACGATTGAAGCTTCAGCCAAGAGTATTCGATGTACATCCATGGAAATAAATCCCTTCATTTCTCTAATGTTGACCTGACAAATAAGACAAACGTCTTCACTGAACTTGCTTATAGGAAAGTGATGGAAATATCAAATGTAAGTCTTAGAAACATCTTATTTTACCCGAGCGTTATACACTGCTCTATGTTAACTACAGTTTGGCTCACACATCTGTTCATTGAAGTTACAATGTTCTCAATTTCTGTTACTGATCCTCCAGAGTGGACCCCAACAGGAGTCCCCGTGCCCAGTGTCATTGCAGCCAACAGATCAAGACTGAGTTTGGTTCAGAAGCAAAGGAAACATTATTTTGAAAACAGAAAGGAGAGGTGAGAGCGTGCACTCCCCCACGGGCTGTAGGCTGGCTGCTGTGTAGGGATCCCGGGAGCGTCAGTGGGAGGGAGGGGATGGAGCTCTCGAGGGCTGGGTTGGATGCAGCTCAGGCTCTATGCCGCGGAGTCTGCATGGGACCCCGCTAGCTGAGGTGTCGACCCAGCCATTCTGCACTAGGAAATCAGGTCTGAAGTGCCGGGTGTAGGACCTCTGCATGCGGAACCCTAGGAGCACGTGAAATTAGACAAAGCAAAAAGGAAAAACAGGTTAGACTTTATTTTATTGTCCAGATTCTCTTTTTATCTCCCAGGAGTTTTTAATGAACGTTGCCGGAGATGAACACCTCCTCGGCTTTTTGTTCCGTTCCTCATTCTTGGGGTGTTGAGGGTGCAGACCCCTCTTTTGTGACTGCTTCATGCTGTGGTGGGAGACCTGATACATGGGGGGAGGGTCAAAACGTCTCCCCACCAGCCTCCAGGTGAGGTTGATTGTCCCAAGGCTTCCTGCCTCACTTCTCGTCCGCCTGAGCACCAGCATTGAAAGTGTTATAGATTCTAATGACCTTTAAGGGTCCAGGAAAGAGATGCGCAGAGATGCTGTGGTGGCAGGTTTCACCCCACCCCACATTTGTTCGGCGACCTTAGGCTGACGTTTTTTGCCAGCGTAGATGCTCTGACCACTAGTCTGTGCTTTCTTTAATTAGGTCCCTGAATTAATGTACAAACAGCACCATGTGTCAGAGCCCTGCCCGCACAACTCCCAGACAGTCCAGGGTCAGTGGTGATCCAGGACCATGACGTCCACTGAGTCAACGGCCTTTAGAAGTATCCAGCAGTCCAGCCGGTCATATTGACCATCATCACCGCGGTGTCTGTAGGGCTTTCTATGGTGAAAGCGTGATATATGTTTCCCCCGCCAAGCTTATTAGCGCCCCTCTGGGTGCAGTAAGTCCTGCAAGCAGTAGCCTGCTCTTTCGGGGCACAGTCTTGTTGTTTTCTGAGAGAAAGTCCAGGTCAAGTGATGGTCACACGAGTCATTTTGGTGGCCTGTTGCCCCCGTTTGTCTCTCTGGAGGTTGGAGTTGGAGGGCCTCCTCACTCGAGGTCAGTGTGTCCACAGAGCGACCCCTGCAACTTCAGGGCATGATGGGTGGTTAGGATCACCACGTGGGGTCCTTTTCCCTTAGGAGGGAGCTGGCCTTGCGGGCTTCTGATTCAGCTTTTTAGATACCCCAGTATCCTGGCCTGATGAGTCGGTGGGCAAAGCCCTCGGTGACCATAGTTTATCATATCTGAAGGGCATTCTTTTGTTGCTCCATTTCAAGTGGTCCCAGTTTTTGCACTAAGGCTCCAAGGGCGATTAACCTATGACTGGGTATGTAAAGGTCCAAGGGTTTAGCTAAATTAGGGAGATCCTGGGCAAGGGTCTGAATTGACTGCTCTTTCCATTCTTGAAAGGCTGCTTCTGGATTCTATTCAAAAGGATCATCATCTTTTCGTGTCAGTGTTTCATGTAGAGGCCCAGCTATTAGACTGTAGTTAGGGATCCAGATGCAGAAAACCTTGGCCTCCCCAGGAACCCCTAAGCTGTCTTCTAGTTTTAGAAGAGGTAAGGCTGCAAATGGCTTCTTCCCTATCCTGGGATGTGTTTCTCCGAATATCTGTGGCAATGAAGCCCAGGCATGTCACCTTAGCCTGGGATATTTGAGCCTTTTTCTTGAACACCTTCTATCCTTTCTTCACTAGGTAGTTCAGAGGCGTCTTTAGTAGGCCTGGTGATCAGAATGTCCTCTGCATATTGAAGGAGGGTTCCCTTTTACAGAGGTAGAACTTTTAGGTCTTTAGAGGACATTTCCCCAATGATGGTGTGGGTATTTTTGAACCATTGGGGAAGGATGGCCCAGCATTATTGCTTTGGTTGCATGTTGTGTCCTGCCACTCACAAGCCAAAAATCCTTGTGACTCTGAGATGAATGGAATACAGAAGAAGGCATCATTGAAGTCTAATACAGAATGCCATGGCCTGGTGGATGGTAGAATGACCAGCAGGGTGTAGGAAATAGGAGCTACTGGATGTATATCCTCGGTGGCTTCACTGACTGTCCTGATATCCTTTACCAGGTCTCCAGCAGCCAATGGGACTCTCGTGGTCAGGCCAATCCCAGGATATGGAGCTCACCTGGGCTGCACCCCCCACCCCACAGCCCACGGGGCCCTCATGGTCATGTCCCTCCCAGGGTATGGAGCTCACCTGTGCAGTTACCCAGCAGCCCATTGGGCTCTCATATCCAGGCCCTTCCCAGGATACGGAGCTCCCCTGGGCAGGTACCCAAGCAGGGCTGGACACACAAGAACTGTGCACATAGCCCACCTTGCAGAGAACCCCCATCTCACCTGTCGCTCACAGCTGACACAGAAAGCCTCAGAGCAGGACTTGAACTAACAAACAGCAGCCCTGACAGGTCTGTGACCCTGGCTATCACTCTGTGCAGCCTCTCTCGGCCTGGTCTTCCAGACACTTCCACTGCAGCCAGGGCACCAGGCCTCTGTCTCCACCCCCCATCACTCCTCTCCCTGACTCCTGGTTTCCTCTCATTAGTATAGGGTCTTCTTGAAGTTGTTTTCCACTCATGGACCAGATAAAATGATGAGAAAAAAGCCGCAGCTGAAGCCCCTTGTCTATCCTGACTCTCAAGAGCCCACACCTGTTCCTTGGCCGTGGCCTGTTTAGCAAGGTTCATTTTCTGCAACTGTGATCCCCTGAGGGGTGAGGATTGGCTGATTTGGGCAGCCTGACACTGCCTGCCAGCCCTCCCCAGGTGTGCCTGGGTTAAGGTCAATATAAACTCCTCTCCAGTCAGCAAGAGCCCCTGTAGCTGTGCCTGACGCCATATTCTCTGCCCCGTCAGCAGTGTCGGGGCTGGGGTGGTGGGAGGGAGTGAGGGGCCATGGCTTTGTGGGTGGCCCAGTGTGAGTGGGGCTCTGCTGGACTTTCTGCAGGAGTTGCCAGGCTGCCACCTGCTAAAGAAGAGGATGTGTCACCCATACCTGCCGCTGGAATTTCTCCCCAGGCAGAGGTGAGGAAGTAAAAAAGCAGTGTGGGCCGTGGCAGGAGGGGTATCTCAGGTAGGGAAATGGAAAGCTTCCAGAAGAGCATCTGGGGCCAGGACCATCCTGGCTGGCCAGCAGGCACCAAGTCGGCCTGCGTGCTGTCGCTGGTGTGGCTCTACAGCCCTTCCTCTAGGCTTGCAAGTTCTTGTACATATTCAGCTGTTTTACCTGGAAAGGGTGGGAAGAGTTCAGCTGCAGCAGGACTGGGGCTCAGCTCACATTTACTCACAGACGCCTCGACACAGTCCCCCAGCTTTGCAATGAGGATGTTCCTTGTGGGGGGGGAGCGCTGCTCACTGCATGGGAGACGATTTCCCACCTCTGACCAACTTAAGAATGTTTTACAACTGGAGCAAGTGCCCTGATACGATTTTCCTCTGTATTACTGGTGGGTTCTGTTTTTTTTTTTTTTTTTTCTTTTCTTTTTTTCTTTTTGGTTCAAGGTAGATTTTATTTATTCCTCTTTTTTTTAAATTTGGAGATATAAACATGGAAATAATGCATTAATATAAAGACGTCTATGTGAAGGGAAAAACGTTTTTTTTGGTTTATTTTATTAAATGTTATTTATTTTTAATTTTTTTAAAATTTATTTATTTCTTTTATACAGCAGGTTCTTACTGGATATCTATTTTATACTTATGTGTGCACATGTGAATCCCAGTCTCCCAATTCATCCCACCACCACCCTCACATGGCGTTCCCCCCTTGGTGTCCATATGTTTGTTCTCTACATCTGTGTCTCTATCTCTGCCCTGCAAACCGGTTCATCTGTACCATTTTTCTAGGTTCCACATATATGCATTAACATACAATATTTGTTTTTCTCTTTCTGACTTACTTCACTCTGTATGACAGTCTCTAGATCCATCCAGGTCTCTACAAATGACCCAATTTCATTCCGATGTATGGCTGAGTAATATTCCATTGTATATATGTACCACATCTTTATACATTCATCTCTCTATGGGCACTTAGGTTGCTTTCATTACCTGGCTATTGTAAATAGTGCTGTAATGAACATTGTGGTGAATGTGTCTTTTTGATTTATGGTTTTCTCTGGGTATAGGCCCAGTAGTGGGATTGCTGGATTATATGGTAATTCTATTTTTAGTTTTTTATGGAACCTCCATATTGTTCTCCATAGAGACTATATCGATTTACATTCCCAGCAATAGTGGAAGACGGTTCTTTTTCTCCACACCCTCTCCAGCATTTGTTGTTTGTAGATTTTCTGATGATGCCCATTCTAACAGGTGTGACGTGAAACCTCATTGTAGTTTCGATTTCCATTTCTCTAATAATCAGTGATGTTGAGCAGATTTTCATGTGCGTACTGGCCATCTCTATGTCTTCTTGGACGAAATGTCTATTTAGATCTTCTTCCATTTTTGTATGGGGTTGTTTGTTTTATTAATATTGAGCTGCATGAGCTGTTTATATATATTGGAGATTAATCATTTGTCCATTGATTCATTGGCAAATATGTTCTGCCATTCTGAGGGTTGTCTTTTCGTCTTGTTTGTAGTTTCCTTTGCTTTGCAAAAGCTTTTACATTTCTTTAGGTCCCATCTGTTTAGTTTTCTTTTTTATTTCATTACTATAGGAGGTGGATCAAAAAAGATCTTGCTGTGATTTACGTCAGAGTATCCTTCGTATGTTTTCCTCTCAGAATTTTATACTGTCCGGTCTTACATTAAGGTCTCTAATCCATTTTGAATATATTTTTATGTATGGTGTTGGGGAGTGTTCTAATTTCATTCTTTTACATGTAGCTGTCCATATTTCCCAGCACCAATGATTGAAGAGACTGTCTTATCTCCATTGTATAGTCTTGCCTCCTTTGTCATAGATTAGTTGACCATAGGTGTGTAGGTTTATCCCTGGGCTTTCTTTTTTTTTTTTCCTTTTACACGTTTATTGGAGTATAATTGTTTTACAATGGAGTGTTAGTTTCTGCTGTATAACAAAGTGAATCAGCTATACGTATACAAATATCACCAGATCCCCTCCCTCTTGCATCTCCCTCCCACATTCCATATCCCACCCCTTTATGTGGTCACAAAGCACCCAGCTGATCTCCCTGGTCGATGTGGCTGATTCTCAGTAGCTATCGTTGTTACATTTGTTAATGTATTTATGTCCATGCCACTCTGTCACTTCGTCTCAGCTTACCCATCCCCCTTCCGGTGTCCTCAAGTCCTTTCTCTACGTCTGTGTCCTTAATCTTGTCCTGCCACTAGGTTCTTCAAAATATTTTTGTTTTTCTTCATTAGATCCCGTATATCTCTGTTAACACACAGTATTTGTTTTTCACTTTCTGACTTACTTCACTGTGTAGGACAGATTCTAAGTCCATCCACCTCAGTACAAATAACTCAGTTTTGCTTCTTTTTATGGCTGAGTAATATTCCATTGTATATATGTGCCAGATCTTCTTTATCCATTCATCTGTCGATGGACACTTAGGTTGCTTCCATGTCCAAGCTATTGTAAATAGAGCTGCAATGAACTTTTTTGTACATAACTCTTTTTGAATTATGGTTTTCGCAAGGCAAATGCCCAGTAGTTGGATTGTTGTGTCGTATGGTACCTCTATTGTTAGTTATTTAGAGGAACCTCCGTACTGTTCTCCTTAGTGCCCATATCAATTTACATTCCCACCCACAGTGCAAGTGTGTTCCCTTTTCTCCAATAAAGGCCTCTCCAGCATTTATTGTTTTGTAGATTTTTTTGATGATTGCCACTCTGACTGCTGTGTGGTGATACCTCACGATAGTTATGATTTGCATTTCTCTAATGATTAGTGATGTTCAGCATCCTTTCATGTGTTTCTTGGTAATCTGTATATCTTCTTTGGAGAAATGTCTATTTAGGTCTTCTGGCCGTTTTTGGATTGGGTTGTTTGTTTTTGTGATATTGAGCTACATGAGGTGCTTGTAAAGTTTGGAGATTAATCCTTTGTCAATTGCTTCATTTGAAAATATTTTCTCCCATTCTGAGGGTTGTTTTTGCATCTTGTTTATGTTTTCCTGTACTGTGTAAAAGCTTTTAAGTTTCATTACGTCCCATTTTTTGATTTCTGTTTTTATTTCCATTTCTCTAGAAGGTGAGTCAAAAAGGATCTTGCTGCGATTTATGTCATAGAGTGTTCTGCCTATGGTTTCCTCTAAGTGATTTATAGTGTCTGGCCTTATATTTAGATCTCTAATCCATTTAGAGTTTATTTTTGTGTATGGTGTTATGGAGTGTTCTAATTTCATTCTTTTATGTGTAGGGGTCCAGTTTTCCCAGCACCAATTACTGAAGAGACTATCTTTTCTCCATTGTATATCCTTAGCTCCTTTGTCATAGATGAGATAGCCATAGGTATGTAGGTTTCTCTCTGGGCTTTCTGTCCTGTTCCATTGATCTGTGTTTATGCCAATCTACATACACTTGATTCCATCATGGAGACATATAAATACATAGGTTTCAAGATTGTTACCAGTCAGATAAATTCCTCTTCAGTGAATAGGGTGTTTTGTGTCCAGTTCATTGAGAAAGGAGTAGGTCTTGTCTATTACATATTTGGTATATGGAATGGTATCTGTGCTAATTTCAAACTCTGCTTTTACACATCACCCCACGTCACCTTTCCCCTTAAGGAGGCATAAGTGTGTTTTCTAAATGTGTAACTCTGTTCTCTTTTGAAATTCAGTTCATGTGTAGCCATGTTTACATTCCCTCTATAAGTGATATATTACAATAAGTTTTTGTTTCTTTGTGGCTCATTTCACTTAGCATTATCGTACCTAAAGCCACTCATTATGCTGCTATTGGCCTTATGACATTGATTTTATGTCTGAGTGACATTCCATTCTATATAAGTACCATGACATCTATATCCATTTTTTTTCCTTTCCTGGGATATTTAAAGTGTACCGAATTCGAGGTTCTTGTAAACAGAGCAGCGCTAAACTTTGCGCTGGCTGTGTGTTGCGGATTTTTAGTTTTCCCAAAATACACGCCCATGAGTGGAAGTGTGCTATGCTCTGTAGCTCTGTTTTAGAAAACAACATACAGTTCTCCAGAGAGGCTGTTGGCAATTTACATCCTGTCCATCGGTGTAACCAGGCTCCCTTTTCTCCAAGGCCTGTCCTGCATTTGTGGTTTTTACACTGTTTGTGGATGGCCCTTTTTACTGGAGGTAAGGGACACTTCTATGTAGTGTGGATTTTCAATGCCTGATGGCTTGCTTGGCCAAAAAGGGCGTATGCATTTTTTCCCGAATATATTCAAGAAAATACACATACTCCCTTTCCTGCCAAGGGCAGCATTGTTGGAGTTCTGTCGCTTTTCATGTGCTTTAAAGATGACTCCAATGTACCTCTTGAAATCTGTTTCCTTCAATTCTGCCTTGCATTCAAATCCTCTTCACGGCCTTACCTCAATATATTTCTGGATGATAGTTGTCCTTTATCACTCTGCAAGTTTGTGAATTGCTGTGCCCCTGATATCCATTTTTCAAACCGCCTATTTGTGAGCTGGCTGCAATACCGCAGGATGGCTTTAGGCCCTAGTCCGGTTCCAGGGCTTCAGGCTGAGCCTTTGGTTAATGCTTCTTCCTGATGGGAAAGTAGAGTGATATGTGCCCATCCAAACACCTACAGCTAAACTCTCATTTGTTTCCCCTCTTCCTGTTCATCCTCTGCACAATTTGCAAACTGTGCATAAAAGGAGGGTAAAGGCACTGACACTCCAAGTGGGGAGATTTTTAGTAATGCAGATGGAATGGTGGAGCCGAGCACGACGAAAGGAAAAATGAGGTACCTTTTAGAAAACTTTCCCAATTACACAGTGTACCATCCACTGGGTTTCCCATGCATGTTTTAACTGTAGGAAGATTCCCTTAAACCGGGAGAGTTGGGACCACTAGAATGGGTAGCACACAGTATTGCTCTAAATGGCGTTATTTTGCTCACACAACCTCAGCAATCTTGTCAGCCCCAAGTGTCCAGTCTTATGTCTCATCCAGCTGTGGGTGTAAAGGTGGTCAATCCAGGTTGGATCACAGGCCCTGAACGTAATTTTTAAGATTTCTCTCTGTTTCGCGGTTTTTGCATTTTGCTTTTGAAACTTATTTTTATAAGGGGGTTTAGCTGAATTTCAGTGCTGTGTTCATGCCATTATACACACATATGCTTTCTTTATGGAGACATGAGAATACATATGTTTTAAAATTCTTAGAGTCAGATATATTCCTCTGCAATGAATAGGGGTTGTTGAGTCCAGTTCATTGTGTGGGGAGTAGGTGTTGTCTATTACATACATGGTTTAGGTAACGGTATCTGTGTTAATTTAAAACTGTGGTTTTATGCATCACCCCACCTCGGCTTTCCCGTTAAGCAGGCAGAAGATTGTTTTCTAAATGTGCGACTCTGTAGTGTTTGTAATCCAGTTCATGTGTAGCCATGTGTACATTCACCCTATGAGTGACAACTTATGATAAGATTTGTTACTCTGCTATCTTTCCTAACTCATTTCATGTGTAGCCATGGTTACAGGACCGTTGTAAGTGATATCTTATGATAAGTTTCTTTTTCAATGTGACTTATTTCACTTAGAATCATTGTACCTGAAACCACTCATTTTGCTGCTACTGGCCTTATGACATTGATTTCATGGCTAAGGGATATTCAATCGTACGTAAGTACCACAATTTCTTGAACCATTTATTTTCTTTCCTGGGACATTTAAGGTGTACCCAAGTTGAGATTCGTGTAAGCAGTGCAGGCCTAAAATTTGGGGTGGCTCTGTCTTACTGATTTTCATTTTTCCAAATGTATATTCCCTAGACTGGAACTGCCATTGGCTCTGTAGCTCTGTTTTTTATTTGTTTTAGGGAACACAATGCACTCCCCCAGAGAGGCATTTAGAAATTTACATCCTGCCCATTAGCCTAACAAGACTCCCTGTTCTCCAGGGCCTGTCCTGCCTTTCTGGTTTTTTCACATTTTTCGGATGTCCCTTTTGACCAGTGGGAAGTGATCGTTCTTGTAGTGCAGATTTGCATTACTTGCTGGCTTGCTTGGCCAAAAAGGGCGTATGCATTTTTTCTTGAATATATTCAGAAGAAAACGCATATGCCCTTTTGGACAAGTACATCACTGATGAAGTAGTTCTCCTCTGCCTGTACTTTAAAGGCGATTCCAATGTACCTCTTGAAGTCTGTTTCCTGCTATTCTGCCTCGCATTCATGACAGCCTCGTTGGCTTCCCTCAAAAGATTTTTGGACGATAGTTGTCCTTTAATACTCTGCCAGTTTGTGAATTGCTGTGCCCCTGAGCTCCATTTTTCAACTCGTTTTTTGTGAACTGAACGAAAGTCCAAAATTTTGGATCACGACCTCTACTGGTTCCTGGTGGGTACCTGAGACTTTGGTTAATTTTTATTCGTGTCGGGAATTTAGAGTGACATGTGCCCGTCCAAATGTCTAACAGCTGCTCTCTCATTGGTTCTCCCTCTTCCCTTCCATCCTCTGCCAAATTGGCAACCTGTGCGAACCAGGAGGTTAAAGGGGCTGGCTCTCCAAGTTGGGAGATTGATAGTAAAGCAGTTGGAAAGTCAAACCGGAGCACCAGGAGAGGGACTATTCATTGAGTTTTAGAAACCTTTTGAATTCACAGTGTGTCCATTCTCTATGTTTCCCGTACATGTTATAGCTGTAGTAATATAACCTTCAATCTGGAGATTTGGGTCACATGGAATGGGGGCAATGCATTATTGTTTTGAAGGGTCTGCATTTGCTCACCCAATCTCACCAATCCTCTCAGTCCCAAGTGTCCAGCCTTATGCCACCTCCAGCTGTCATTGTAGATAGGGTAGTTCTAGGTTTCATGAGAGACCCTGAAGGAATTGTAAAGAATTTCCCTGTTTTTTGGTTTTGTTTTTGAAATTCCTTTTTATAGTGGGTTTGAGCTGATTCTCTCTGCCATGTTTATGCCAGTCTAGACACACTTGATTCCCTTATGGTGACATATCAATACATAGGTTGTAAGATTCTTACTAGTCAGATCTATTCCTCCGCGGGAAGTATGGGGTTTTGAGTCCCTTTCACTGAGGAAGGTGTTGTTCTTGTCTAATCCACAGTAGGTTTTAGAAACGGTACCAGTGCTTATATCAAACTCTGGTTTTATGCATCACCCCACCTCTCCTTCCCCCTTAAACGGGCATAAGAGTGTTTTCTTAATGTGAGACTCTGTTCTCTTTCCTAAGTCAGTTCATGTGTAGCCATGTTTACAGGATCTTCATAAGTGATATCTTATGATAAGTTTCTTTTTCTGTGTGACTTATTTCACTTAGAATCATCGTACCTGAATCCACTCACTTTGCTGCTCCTGGTCTTATGACATTGATTTCATGGCTGAGGGATATACCATCGTACGTAAGTACCACAATTTTTTGAACCTTGTTATATTTCCTGGGATATTTAAGGTGTACCCAAGTTGAGGTTCTTGTAAGCAGTGCAGCCTTAAATTTGGGCGTGGCTCTGTCTTATTGATTTTCAGTTCTCCAAAGGTATATTCCCTAGACTGGAAGTGCCCTTGGCTCTGTAGCTCTGTTGTTTACTTCTTTTAGGGAACACAATGCACTCCTCCAGTGAGGCATTTGGCTATTTACATCCGGCCCATCAGCATAATATGGCTCCATGTTCTCCAGGGCCTGTCATGGCTTTCTGGTTTTTACACATTTTGTGGATGTCCCTTTTGACCGGTGGAAAGTCATACTTCTTTGTAGTGCAGATTTGCATTGCCCGCTTGCTTGCTTGGCCAAAAAGGGTGTATGCGTTTTCTCCTGAATATATTCAGGAGAAAACGCATACACCCTTTTTGGCCAAGTGCGTCATTCTCGAAGTTGTGCCCCTCTTCCTGTGCTTTAAAGGCGATTCCAACGTACCTCTTGAAATCTGTTTCCTTTTCTTCTGCCTCGCTTTAAGTCCGCCTCGTTCCCTTCCCTCAACAGATTTTAGCAAGATAGTTGTCCTTTATTACTCTGCCGTTTTGGGAATTGCTGTTCCGCTGAGCTCCATTTTTCAACTCGTATTTTGTGAGCTGAACGCAAGTCCAAAATTTTGGTTCAGGACCTATACTGGTTCCCGGTGGGTGGCTGAGACTTTCGTTAATTCTTCTTCCTGCCGGGAATTTAGAGTGACATGTCCCCGTCCAAATGCCTAACAGGTAGTCTCTCATTGGTTCTCCCTCTTCCCTTGTATCCTTTGGCAAATTGGCAACCTGTGCAAACCAGGAGCTTAAAGCGGCTGTCTCTCCAAGTTTGGAGATTGATAGTAAAGCAGTTGGAAAGTCAAACCGGAGCACCAGGAGAGGGACTATTCGTTGAATTTTAGAAACCTTTTGTATTCACAGTGTGTCCATTCTCTAGGTTTCCCATACATGTTATAGCTGTAGTAATATTCCCTTCAACCTGGAGAGTTGCGACCCATGGAATGGGGACCATGCATTATTGCTTTAAAGGGTCTGCATTTGCTCACCCAATCTCACCAATCCTCTCAGTCCCAAGTGTCCAGCCTTATGCCACTTCCAGCTGTCATTGTAGATAGGGTCATTCCAGGTTTCATCAGATAACCTGAAGGAATTGTAAAGAATTTCCCTTGTTTTTGGTTGTGTTTTAGAAATTTCTTTTTATAGTGGCTTTGAGCTGATTCTCGCTGCCATGTTTATGCCAGTCTAGAGACACTTGATTTCCTTACAGAGACATATCAATACATAGGATTTAAGATTCTTACTAGTCAGATCTATTCCTCTGTGGTTAATAGGGGTTTTGAGTCCCTTTCACTGAGGAAGGTGTTTGTCTTGTCTAATCCTCAGTAGGTTTTAGAAACGGTACCTGTGCTTATATCAAACTCAGGTTTTATGCATCACCCCACCTCTCCTTCCCCCTTAAGCAGGCATAAGAGTGTTTTCTAAATGTGAGACTCTGTTCTCTTTCCTAACTCAGTTCATGTGTAGCCATGTTTACAGGATCTTCATAAGTGATATCTTATGATGTTTCTATTTCTGTGTGACTTATTTCACTTAGAATCATCGTACCTGAATCCACTCACTTTGCTGCTCCTGGTCTTATGACATTGATTTCATGGCTGAGGGATATTCCATCGTACGTAAGTACCACAATTTTAAGAACCATTTTTATATTTCCTGGGATATTTAAGGTGTACCCAAGTAGAGGGTCTTGTAAGCAGTGCAGCCTTAAATTTGGGGGTGGCTCTGTCATATTGATTTTCAGTTTTCCCAAGGTATATTCCCTAGACTGGAAGTGCCCTTGGCTCTGTAGCTCTGTTGTTTACTTATTTTAGGGAACACAATGCACTCCTCCAGTGAGGCAGTGGGCAATTTACATCCCGCCCATCAGCATAACAAGGCTTCCTGTTCTCCAGCACCTGTCTTGCCTTTCTGGTTTTTACACATATTGTGGATGTCCCTTTTGACCGGTGGGAAGTGATACTTCTTTGTAGTGCAGATTTGCATTGCCCGCTTGCTTGTTTGGCCAAAAAGGGCGTATGCGTTTTCTCCTGAATATATTAAGGAGAAAACGCATACGCCCTTCTTGGCCAAGTGCGTCATTTTCGAAGTTGTGCCCCTCTTCCTGTGCTTTAAAGGCGATTCCAATGTACCTCTTGAAATCTGTTTCCTGCTATTTTGCCTCGCTTTTAAGTCCGCCTCGTTGCTTTCCCTCAACAGATTTTTGGACGATAGTTGTCCTTTATTACTCTTCCAGTTTGTGAATTGCTGTGCCCCTGAGCTCCATTTTTCAACTCGTTTTTTGTGAGCTGAACGCAAGTCCAAAATTTTGGTTCAGGACCTCTACTGGTTCCCGGTGGGTGGCTGAGACTTTGGTTAATTCTTCTTCCTGCCGGGAAACTAGAGTGACATGTGCCGTCCAAATGCCTAACAGCTAGTCTCTCATTGATTCTCCCTCTTCCCTTCCATCCTCTGCCAAATTGGCAACCTGTGCGAACCAGGAAGTTAAAGGGGCTGTCTCTCCAAGTTGGGAGATTGATAGTAAAGCAGTTGGAAAGTCAAACCGGAGCACCAGGAGAGGGACTATTCGTTGAGTTTTAGAAACCTTTTGTATTCACAGTGTGTCCATTCTCTAGGTTTCCCGTACATGTTATAGCTGTAGTAATATTCCCTTCAACATGGAGAGTTGGGACCCATGGAATGGGGGCCATGCATTTTTGCTTTAAAGGGTCTGCATTTGCTCACCCAATCTCACCAATCCTCTCAGTCCCAAGTGTCCACCCTTATTCCACATCCAGCTGTCATTGTAGATAGGGTAATTCCAGGTTTCATCAGAGACCCTGAAGGAATTGTAAAGAATTTCCCTGTTTTTTGGATTTATTTTTGAAATTCCTTTTCATAGTGGGTTTGATCTGATTCTCGCTGCCATGTTTATGCCAGTCAAAAGGCACTTGATTCCCTTACATAGCTATAGCAATACATAGGTTTTAAGATTCTTACTAGTCATATCTGTTCCTCTGCGGGAAATATGGGGTTTTGAATCCCTTTCACTGAGGAAGGTGTAGGTCTTGTCTATTCCAAAGTTGATTTTAGAAACGGTTCCCGTGCTTATACCAAACTCTGGTTTTATGCATCACCCCACCTCTCCTTCCCCCTTAAGCAGGCATAAGAGAGTTTTCTAAATGTGAGACTCTGTTCTCTTTCCTAACTCAGTTCATGTGTAGCCATGTTTACAGGATATTCATAAGTGATATCTTAGGATAAGTTTCTTTTTCTGTGTGACTTATTTCAATTAGAATCATCGTACCTGAATCCACTCACTTTGCTGCTCCTGGTCTTATGACATTGATTTCATGGCTGAGGGATTTTCCATCGTACATAAGTACCACAATTATTTGAACCATTTTTATATTTCCTGGGACATTTAAGTTGTACCCAAGTTGAGGTTCTTGTAAGCAGTGCAACCCTAAATTTGGGGGTGGCTCTGTCTTATTGAGTTTCAGTTTTCCCAAGGTATATTCCCTAGACTGGAAGTGCCCTTGGCTCTGTAGCTCTGTTGTTTACTTCTTTTAGGGAACACAATGCACTCCTCCAGTGAGGCAGTGGGCAATTTACATCCCGTCCATCAGCATAACAAGGCTCCCTGTTCTCCAGGGCCGGTCTGCCTTTTTGGTTTTTACACATTTTGTGGATGTCCCTTTTGACCGGTGGGAAGTGATAATTCTTTGTAGTGCAGATTTGCATTGCCCGCTTGCTTGCTTGGCCAAAAAGGGCGTATGCATTTTCTCCTGAATATATTCAGTAGAAAACGCATATGCTCTTTTTGGCCAAGTGCGTCATTGTCGAAGTTCTGCCCCTCTTCCTGTGCTTTAAAGGCGATTCCAATGTACCTCTTGAAATCTGTTTCCTGCTATTCTGCCTCGCTTTCAAGTCCGCCTCGCTGCCTTCCCTCAACAGATTTTTGGACGATAGTTGTCCTTTATTACTCTGCCAGTTTTTGAATTGCTGTGCCCCTGAGCTCCATTTTTCAACTCGTTTTTGTGAGCTGAACGCAAGTCCAAATTTTGGTTCAGGACCTGTACTGGTTCCCCTTGGGTGGCTGAGACTTTGATTAATTCTTCTTCCTGCCGGGAAATTAGAGTGACATGTGCCCGTCTAAATGCCTAACAGCTACTCTCTCATTGGTTCTCCCTCTTCCCTTCCATCCTCTGCCAAATTGGCAACCTGTGCGAACCAGGAGGTTAAAGGGGCTGTCTTTCCAAATTGGGAGATTGATAGTAAAGCAGTTGCAAAGTCAAACCGGAGCAGCAGGAGAGGGACTATTCGTTGAGTTTTAGAAACCTTTTGTATTCACAGTGTGTCCATTCTCTAGGTTTCCTGTACATGTTATAGCTGTAGTAATATTCCCTTCAACCTGTAGAGTTGGGACCCATGGAATGGGGTCCATGCATTTTTGCTATAAAGGGTCTGCATTTGCTCACCCAATCTCACCAATCCTCTAAGTCCCAAGTGTCCAGCCTTATGCCACATCCAACTGTCATTGTAGATAGGGTCATTCCAGGTTTCATCAGAGACCCTGAAGGAAATGTAAAGAATTTCCCTGTTTTTTGGTTTTGTTTTTGAAATTCCTTTTTATAGTGTGTTTGAGCTGATTCTCGCTGCCATGTTTATGCCAGTCTAGACACACTTGATTCCCTTACAGAGACATATCAATACATAGGATTTAAGATTCTTACTAGTCAGATCTATTCCTCTGCGGGAAATATGGGGTTTTGAGTCCCTTTCACTGAGGAAGGTGTAGGTCTTGTCTATTCCACAGTTGGTTTTAGAATCGGTACCTTTGCTTATATCAAACTCTGGTTTTATGCATCACCCCACCTCTCCTTCCCCATTAAGCAGGCATAACAGTGTTTGCTAAATGTGAGACTCTGTTCTTTTTCTTAACTCAGTTCATGTGTAGCCATGTTTACAGGATCTTCATAAGTGATATCTTATGATAAGTTTCTTTTTCTGTGTGACTTCACTTAGATTCATCGTACCTGAATCCACTCACTTTGCTGCTCCTGGTCTTATGACATTGATTTCATGGCTGAGTGATATTCCACCATACATAACTACCACAATTTTTGGAACCATTTTTATATTTCCTGGGATAGTTATGTTGTACCCAAGTTGAGTTTCTTGTAAGCAGTGCAGCCATAAATTTAGAGGTGTCACTGTCTTATTGATTTTCAGTTTTCCCAAGGTATATTCCCTAGACTGGAAGTGCCCTTGGCTCTGTAGCTCTGTTGTTTAGTTGTTTTAGGGAACACAATGCACTCCTCCAGTGAGGCAGGTGGCAATTTACATCCCGCCCATCAGCATAACAAGGCTCCCTGTTCTCCAGGTCCTGTCTTGCCTATCTGATTTTTACACATTTTGTGGATGTCCCTTTTGACCGGTGGGAAGTTATACTTCTTTGTAGTGCAGATTTGCATTGCCCGATTGCTTGCCTGGCCAAAAAGGGCATATGCATTTTCTCGAGAATATATTCAGTAGAAAATGCATACACCCTTTTTGGCCAAGTGCGTCATTGTCGAAGTTGTGCCCCTCTTCCTGTGCTTTAAAGGCGATTCCAACGTACATCTTGAAATCTGTTTCCTGCTATTCTGCCTCGTTTTCAAGTCCGCCTCGTTGCCTTCCCTCAACAGATTTTTGGACGATAGTTGTCCTTTATTACTCTGCCAGTTTGTGAATTGCTGTGCCCCTGAGCTCCATTTTTCAACTCGTTTTTTGTGAGCTGTACGCAAGTCCAAAATTTTGGTTCAGGACGTATACTGGTTACCGGTGGGTGGCTGAGACTTTGGTTAATTTTTCTTCCTGCCGGGAAATTAGAGTGACATGTGCCCGTCCAAATGCCTAACAGCTACTCTCTCATTGGATCTCCCTCTTCCATTCCATCCTCTGCCAAATTGGCAAACTGTGCGAACCAGGAGCTAAAAGGGATTGTCTCTCCAAGTTGGGAGATTGATAGTAAAGCAGTTGGAAAGTCAAACCGGAGCACCAGGAGAGGGACTACTCGTTGAGTTTTAGAAACCTTTTGTATTCACTGTGTGTCCATTCTCTAGGTTTCCCGTACATGTTATAGCTGTAGTAATATTCCCTTCAACCTGGAGAGTTGGGACCCATGGAAAGGGGTCCATGCATTTTTGCTATAAAGGGTCTGCATTTGCTCACCCAATCTCACCAATCCTCTCAGTCCCAAGTGTCCAGCCTTATGACACATCCAGCTGTCATTGTAGATAGGGTCATTCCAGGTTTCATGAGATACCCTGAAGGATTTGTAAAGAATTTCCCTGTTTTTTGGTTTTGTTTTGGAAATTCCTTTTTATAGTGGGTTTGAGCTGATTCTCACTGCCATGTTTATGCCAGTCTAGACACACTTGATTCCCTTACAGAGACATATCAATACATAGGTTTTAAGATTCTTACTAGTCAGATCTATTCCTCTGCGGGAAATATGGGGATTTGAGTCCCTTTCACTGAGGAAGGTGTATGTCTTGTCTATTCCACAGTTGGTTTTAGAAACGGTACTTGTGCTTATATCAAACTCTGGTTTTATGCATCACCCCACCTCTCCTTCCCCCTTAAACGGGCATAAGAGTTTTTTCTTAATGTGAGACTCTGTTCTCTTTCCTAAGTCAGTTCATGTTTAGCCATGTTTACAGGATCTTCATAAGTGATATCTTATGATAAGTTTCTTTTTCTGTGTGACTTATTTCACTTAGAATCATCGTACCTGAATCCACTCACTTTGGTGCTCCTGGTCTTATGACATTGATTTCATGGCTGAGGGATATACCATCGTACGTAAGTACCACAATTTTTTGAACCTTGTTATATTTCCTGGGATATTTAAGGTGTACCCAAGTTGAGGTTCTTGTAAGCAGTGCAGCCTTAAATTTGGGCGTGGCTCTGTCTTATTGATTTTCAGTTCTCCAAAGGTATATTCCCTAGACTGGAAGTGCCCTTGGCTCTGTAGATCTGTTGTTTACTTGTTTTAGGGAACACAATGCACTCCTCCAGTGAGGCAGTTGGCTATTTACATCCTGCCCATCAGCATAACATGGCTCCATGTTCTCCAGGGCCTGTCATGCCTTTCTGGTTTTTACACATTTTGTGGATGTCCCTTTTGACCGGTGGAAAGTCATAGTTCTTTGTAGTGCAGATTGCATTGCCCGCTTGCTTGCTTGGCCAAAAAGGGTGTATGCGTTTTCTCCTGAATATATTCACGAGAAAACGCATACACCCTTTTTGGCCAAGTGCGTCATTCTCGAAGTTGTGCCCCTCTTCCTGTGCTTTAAAGGCGATTCCACCGTACCTCTTGAAATCTGTTTCCTGTTCTTCTGCCTCACTTTAAGTCCGCCTCGTTCCCTTCCCTCAACAGATTTTAGCAAGATAGTTGTCCTTTATTACTCTGCCGTTTTGTGAATTGCTGTTCCGCTGAGCTCCATTTTTCAACTCGTATTTTGTGAGCTGAACGCAAGTCCAAAATTTTGGTTCAGGACCTATACTGGTTCCAGGTTGGTGTCTGAGACTTTGGTTAATTCTTCTTCCTGCCGGGAATTTAGAGTGACATGTCCCCGTCCAAATGCCTAACAGGTAGTCTCTCATTGGTTCTCCCTCTTCCCTTCTATCCTTTGGCAAATTGGCAACCTGTGCAAATCAGGAGCTTAAAGCGGCTGTCTCTCCAAGTTTGGAGATTGATAGTAAAGCAGTTGGAAAGTCAAACCGGAGCACCAGGAGAGGGACTATTCGTTGAGTTTTAGAAACCTTTTGTATTCACAGTGTGTCCATTCTCTAGGTTTCCCATACATGTTATAGCTGTAGTAATATTCCCTTCAACCTGGAGAGTTGCGACCCATGGAATGGGGACCATGCATTATTGCTTTAAAGGGTCTGCATTTGCTCACCCAATCTCACCCATACTCTCAGTCCCAAGTGTCCAGCCTTATGCCACTTCCAGCTGTCATTGTAGATAGGGTCATTCCAGGTTTCATGAGAGACCCTGAGGAATTGTAAAGAATTTCCCTGTTTTTTGGTTTTGTTTTTGAAATTCCTTTTTATAGTGTGTTTGAGCTGATTGTCACTGACATGTTTATGCCAGTCTAGACACACTTGATTCCCTTACAGAGACATATCAATACATAGGTTTTAAGATTCTTACTACTCAGATCTATTCCTCTGCGGGAAATATGGGGTTTTGAGTCCCTTTCACTGAGGAAGGTGTAGGTCTTGTCTATTCCACAGTTGGTTTTAGAATCGGTACATGTGCTTATATCAAACTCTGGTTTTATGCATCACCCCACGTCTCCTTCCCCATTAAGCAGGCATAACAGTGTTTTCTAAATGTGAGATTCTGTTATTTTTCTTAACTCAGTTCATGTGTAGCCATGTTTACAGGATCTTCATAAGTGATATCTTATGATAAGTTTCTTTTTCTGTGTGACTTCACTTAGATTCATCGTACCTGAATCCACTCAATTTGCTGCTCCTGGTCTTATGACATTGATTTCATGGCTGAGGGATATTCCACCATACATAACTACCACAATTTTTGGAACCATTTTTATATTTCCTGGGATATTTATGTTGTACCCAAGTTGAGGTTCTTGTAAGCAGTGCAGCCATAAATTTAGAGGTGTCACTGTCTTACTGATTTTCAGTTTTCACAAGGTATATTCCATAGACTGGAAGTGCCCTTGGCTCTGTAGCTCTGTTGTTTAGTTGTTTTAGGGAACACAATGCACTCCTCCAGTGAGGCAGGTGGCAATTTACATCCCGCCCATCAGCATAACAAGGCTCCCTGTTCTCCAGGGCCTGTCTTGCCTATCTGGTTTTTACACATTTTGTGGATGTCCCTTTTGACCTGTGGGAAGTTATACTTCTTTGTAGTGCAGATTTGCATTGCCCGATTGCTTGCCTGGCCAAAAAGGGCGTATGCATTTTCTCCAGAATATATTCAGTAGAAAATGCCTACACCCTTTTTGGCCAAGTGCGTCATTGTCGAAGTTGTGCCCGTCTTCCTGTGCCTTAAAGGCGATTCCAACGTACATCTTGAAATCTGTTTCCTGCTATTCTGCCTCGTTTTCAAGTCCGCCTCGTTGCCTTCCCTCAACAGATTTTTGGACGATAGTTGTCCTTTATTACTCTGCCAGTTTGTGAATTGCTGTGCCCCTGAGCTCCATTTTTCAACTCGTTTTTTGTGAGCTGTACGCAAGTCCAAAATTTTGGTTCCGGACGTATACTGGTTACCGGTGGGTGGCTGAGACTTTGGTTAATTTTTCTTCCTGCCGGGAAATTAGAGTGACATGTGCCCGTCCAAATGCCTAACAGCTACTCTCTCATTGGTTCTCCCTCTTCCGTTCCATCCTCTGCCAAATTGGCAAACTGTGCGAACCAGGATCTTAAAGGGATTGTCTCTCCAAGTTGGGAGATTGATAGTAAAGCAGTTGGGAAGTCAAACCGGAGCACCAGGAGAGGGACTACTCGTTGAGTTTTAGATACCTTTTGTATTCAGAGTGTGTCCATTCTCTAGGTTTCCCGTACATGTTATAGCTGTAGTAATATTCCCTACAACCTGGAGAGTTGGGACCCATGGAATGGGGGCCATGCATTATGGCTTTAAAGGGTCTGCATTTGCTCACCCAATCTCTCCAATCCTCTCAGTCCCAAGTGTCCAGCCTTATGCCATATCCAGCTGTCATTGTAGATAGGGTCATTCCAGGTTTCATCAGAGACCCTGAAGGAATTGTAAAGAATGTCCCTGTTTTTTGGTTTTGTTTTTGAAATTCCTTTTTATAGTGGGTTTGAGCTGATTCTCGCTGCCATGTTTATGCCAGTGTAAACACACTTGTATCCCTTACGGAGATATATCAATACATAGGTTTTAAGATTCTTACTAGTCAGATCTATTCCTCTGCTGGAAATATGGGGTTTTGAGTCCCTTTCACTGAGGAAGGTGTAGGTCTTGTCAATTCCACAGTTTGTTTCACAAACGGTACCTGTGCTTATATTAAACTCTGGTTTTATGCATCACCCCACCTCTCCTTCCCCCTTAGGTGGGCATAACAATGTTTTCTAAATGTGAGACTCTGTTCTGTTCTTAACTCAGTTCATGTGTAGCCATGTTTACAGGATCTTCCTAAGTGATATCTTATGATAAGTTTCTTTTTCTGTGTGACTTATTTCACTTAGAATCATCGTACCTGAATCCAATCACTTTGCTGCTGCTGATCTTTTGACATCGATTTCATGGCTGTGGGATATTCCATAGTACATAAGTACCACAATTTTTTGAACCATGTTCATATTTCCTGGGATATTTAATTTGTACCCAAGTTGAAGTTCTTGTAGGCAGTGCAGCCCTAAATTTGGGGGTGGCTGTGCCTTATTGATTTTCAGTTTTCCCAAGGTATATTCCCCAGACTGGAAGTGCCCTTGGCTCTGTAGCTCTGTTGGTTCCTTGTTTTGGGGAACACAATGCACTTCTCCAGTGAGTCAGTTGGCAATTTACATCCCGCCCATCAGCATAACAAGGCTCCCTCTTCTCCAAGGCCTGTCTTGCCTTTCTGGTTTTTACACATTTTGTGGAAGTCCCTTTTGACCGGTGGGAAGTGATACTTCTTTGTAGTGCAGATTTGCATTGCCTGCTTGCTTGCTTGGCCAAAAAGGGTGTATGCATTTTCTCCTGAATATATTCAGGTGAAACACATAGGCCCTTTTTGGCCAAGTGCGTCATTGTCGAAGTTGTGGCCCTCTTCCTGTGCTTTAAAGGCGATTCCAACGTACCTCTTGAAATCTGTTTCCTGCTGTTCTGCCTCGCTTTCAAGTCTGCATCGTTGCCTTACCTCAACAGATTTTTGGACGATAGTTTTCCGCTATTACTCTGCCAGTTTGTGAATTGCTGTGCCCCTGAGCTCCATTTTTCAACTCGTTTTTTTTGAGCAGAACGCAAGTCCAAAATTTTGGTTCAGGACATCTACTGTTTACCGGTGGCTGGCTGAGACTTTGGTTAATTCATCTTCCTGCCGGGAAATTAGAGGGACATGTGTCCGTCCAAATGCCTAACAGCTACTCTCTCATTGGTTCTCCCTCATCCCTTCCATCCTCTGCCAAATTGGCAAACTGTGCGAACCAGGAGCTTAAAGGGGCTGTCTCTCCAAGTTGGGAGATTGATAGTAAAGAAGTTGGAAAGTCAAACCGGAGCACCAGGAGAGGGACTACTCGTTGAGTTTTAGATATCTTTTGTATTCACAGTGTGTCCATTCTCTAGGTTTCCCGTACATGTTATAGCTGTAGTAATATTCGCTTCAACCCGGAGAGTTGGGACCCATGGAATGGGGGCCATGCATTATGGCTTTAAAGGGTCTGCATTTGCTCACCGAATCTCACCAATCCTCTCAGTCCCAAGTGTCCAGCCTTATGCCACATCCAGCTGTCATTGTAGATAGTGTCATTCCAGGTTTCATCAGAGACCCTGAAGGAATTGTAAAGAATTTCCCTGTTTTTTGGTTTTGTTTTTGAAATTCCTTTTTATAGTGGGTTTGAGCTGATTCTCGCTGCCATGTTTATGCCAGTCTAAACACACTTGTTTCCCTTACGGAGACATATCAATACATAGGTTTTAAGATTCTTACTAGTCAGATCTATTCCTCTGCTGGAAATATGGGGTTTTGAGTCCCTTTCACTGAGGAAGGTGTAGGTCTTGTCAATTCCACAGTTGGTTATAGAAACGGTACCTGTGCTTATATCAAACTCTGGTTTTATGCATCACCCCACCTCTCCTTTCCCCTTAAGCAGGCATAAGAGTGTTTTCTAAATGTGAGACTCTGGTCTCTTTCCTAACTCAGTTCATGTGTAGCCATGTTTACAGGATCTTCATAAGTCATATCTTATGATAAGTTTCTTTTTCTGTGTGACTTATTTCACTTAGAATCATCGTACCTGAATCCACTCAATTTGCTGCTCCTGGTCTTATGACATTGATTTCTTGGCTGAGGGATATTCCATCGGACATAAATACAACAGTTTTTTGAACCATTTTTATATTTCCTGGGATATTTAAGGTGTACCCAAGTTGAGGTTCTTGTAAGCAGTGCAGCCCTATATTTGGGGATGCTCTGTCTTATTGAGTTTCACTTTTCCCAAGGTATATTCCCTAGACTGGAAGTGCCCTTGGCTCTGTAGCTCTGTTATTTACTTGTTTTAGGGAACACAATGCACTCCTCCAGTGAGGCAGTAGGCAATTTACATCCCGCCCATCAGCATAAAAAGGCTCCCTGTTCTCCAGGGCCTGTCTTGCCTTTCTGGTTTTTACACATTTTGTGGATGTCCCTTTTGACCATTGGGAAGTGATACTTCTTTGTAGTACAGATTTGCATTGCCCGCTTGCTTGCTTTGCCAAAAAGGGCGTATGCGTTTTCTCCTGAATATATTCAGGAGAAAACGCATACGCCCTTTTTGGCCAACTGCGTCATTGTCGAAGTTGTGCCCCTCTTCCTGTGCTTTAAAGGCGATTCCAACGTACCTCTTGAAATCTGTTTCCTGCTATTCTGCCTGGCTTTCAAGTCTGCCTCGTTGCCTTCCCTCAACAGATTTTTGGACGATAGTTGTCCTTTATTACTCTGCCAGTTTGTGAATTGCTGTGGCCCTGAGCTCCATTTTCCAACACGTTTTTTGTGAGCTGTACGCAAGTCCAAAATTTTGGTTCAGGACCTATACTGGTTCCCGGTGGGTGGCTGAGACTCTGGTTAATTCTTCTTCCTGCCGGGAAATTAGAGTGACATGTGCCCGTCCAAATGCCTAACAGCTACTCTCTCATTGGTTCTCCCTCTTCCCTTCCATCCTCTGCCAAATTGGCAACCTGTGCGAACCAGGAGGTTAAAGGGGCTGTCTCTCCAACTTGGGAGATTGATAGTAAAGCAGTTGGAAAGTCAAACCGGAGCATCAGGAGAGGGACTACTCGTTGAGTTTTAGAAACCTTTTGTATTCACAGTGTGTCCATTCTCTAGGTTTCCCGTACATGTTATAGCTGTAGTAATATTCCCTTCTACCTGGAGAGTTTGGACCCATGGAATGGGGGCCATGCATTTTTGCTTTAAAGGGTCTGCATTTGCTCACCCAATCTCACCAATCCTCTCAGTCCCAAGTGTCCAGCCTTATGCCACATCCAGCTGTCATTGTAGACAGGGTTTTTCCAGGTTTCATCAGAGACCCTGAAGGAAATGTAAAGAATTTCCCTGTTTTTTGGTTTTGCTTTTGAAATCCCTTTTTATAGTGGGTTTGAGCTGATTCTCTCTGCCATGTTTATGCCAGTCTAGACACACATGATTCCCTTACAGAGACATATCAATACATAGGTTTTAAGATTCTTACTAGTCAGATCTATTCCTCTGCGGGAAATATGGGGTTTTGAGTCCCTTTCACTGAGGAAGGTGTAGGTCTTGTCTATTCCACAGTTGGTTTTGGAAATGGTACCTGTGCTTATATCAAACTCTGGTTTTATGAATCACCCCACCTCTCCTTTCCCCTTAAGCAGGCATAAGAGTGTTTTCTAAATGTGAGACTCTGGTCTCTTTCCTAACTCAGTTCATGTGTAGCCATGTTTACAGGATCTTCATAAGTCATATCTTATGATAAGTTTCTTTTTCTGTGTGACTTATTTCACTTAGAATCATCGTACCTGAATCCACTCACTTTGCTGCTCCTGGTCTTATGACATTGATTTCATGGCTGAGGGATATTCCATCGGACATAAATACCACAGTTTTTTGAACCATTTTTATATTTCCTGGGATATTTAAGGTGTACCCAAGTTGAGGTTCTTGTAAGCAGTGCAGCCCTAAATTTGGGGGTGGCTCTGTCTTATTGATTTTCAGTTTTCCCAATGTATATTCCCTAGACTGGAAGTGCCCTTGGCTCTGTAGCTCTGTTGTTTACTTGTTTTAGGGAACGCAATGCACTCCTCCAGTGAGGCAGTTGGCAATTTACATCCCGCCCATCAGCATAACAAGGCTCCCTGTTCTCCAGGGCCACTCTTGCCTTCTGGTTTTTACACATTTTGTGGATGTCCCTTTTGACCGGTGGGAAGTGATACTTCTTTGTAGTGCAGATTTGCATTGCCCGCTTGCTTGTTTGGCCAAAAAGGGCGTATGCGTTTTCTCCTGAATATATTCAGGAGAAAACGCATACGCCCTTTTTGGCCAACTGCGTCATTGTCGAAGTTGTGCCCCTCTTCCTGTGCTTTCAAGGCGATTCCAACGTACCTCTTGAAATCTGTTTCCTGCTATTCTGCCTGGCTTTCAAGTCTGCCTCGTTGCCTTCCCTCAACAGATTTTTGGACGATAGTTGTCTTTATTACTCTGCCAGTTTGTGAATTGCTGTGGCCCTGAGCTCCATTTTCCAACTCGTTTTTTGTGAGCTGTACGCAAGTCCAAAATTTTGGTTCAGGACCTATACTGGTTCCCGGTGGGTGGCTGAGACTCTGGTTAATTCTTCTTCCTGCCGGGAAATTAGACTGACATGTGCCCGTCCAAATGCCTAACAGCTACTCTCTCATGGGTTCTCCCGCTTCCCTTCCATCCTCTGCCAAATTGGCAACCTGTGCGAACAAGGAGGTTAAAGGGGCTGTCTCTCCAAGTTGGTAGATTGATAGTAAAGCAGTTGGAAAGTCAAACCGGAGCACCAGGAGAGGGACTACTCGTTGAGTTTTAGAAACCTTTTGTATTCACAGTGTGTCCATTCTCTAGGTTTCCCGTACATGTTATAGCTGTAGTAATATTCCCTTCAACCTGGAGAGTTGGGACCCATGGAATGGGGGCCATGCATTTTTGCTTTAAAGGGTCTGCATTTGCTCACCCAATCTCACCAATCCTCTCAGTCCCAAGTGTCCAGCCTTATGCCACATCCAGCTGTCATTGTAGACAGGGTTTTTCCAGGTTTCATCAGAGACCCTGAAGGAAATGTAAAGAATTTCCCTGTTTTTTGGTTTTGCTTTTGAAATCCCTTTTTATAGTGGGTTTGAGCTGATTCTCTCTGCCATGTTTATGCCAGTCTAGACACACTTGATTCCCTTACAGAGACATATCAGTACATAGGTTTTAAGATTCTTACTAGTCAGATCTATTCCTCTGAGGGAAATATGGGGTTTTGAGTCCCTTTCACTGAGGAAGGTGTAGGTCTTGTCTATTCCACAGTTGGTTATGGAAATGGTACCTGTGCTTATATCAAACTCTGGTTTTATGAATCACCCCACCTCTCCTATCCCCTTAAGCAGGCATAAGAGTGTTTTCTAAATGTGAGACTCTGGTCTCTTTCCTAACTCAGTTCATGTGTAGCCATGTTTACAGGATCTTCATAAGTCATATCTTATGATAAGTTTCTTTTTCTGTGTGACTTATTTCACTTAGAATCATCGTACCTGAATCCACTCACTTTGCTGCTCCTGGTCTTATGACATTTATTTCATGGCTGAGGGATATTCCATCGGACATAAATACCATAGTTTTTTGAACCATTTTTATATTTCCTGGGATATTTAAGGTGTACCCAAGTTGAGGTTCTTCTAAGCAGTGCAGCCCTAAATTTGGGGGTGGCTCTGTCTTATTGATTTTCAGTTTTCCCAAGGTATATTCCCTAGACTGGAAGTGCCCTTGGCTCTGTAGCTCTGTTGTTTACTTGTTTTAGGGAACGCAATGCACTCCTCCAGTGAGGCAGTTGGCAATTTACATCCCGCCCATCAGCATAACAAGGCTCCCTGTTCTCCAGGGCCAGTCTTGCCTTTCTGGTTTTTACACATTTTGTGGATGTCCCTTTTGACCGGTGGGAAGTGATACTTCTTTGTAGTGCAGATTTGCATTGCCCGCTTGCTTGTTTGGCCAAAAAGGGCGTATGCGTTTTCTCCTGAATATATTCAGGAGAAAACGCATACGCCCTTTTTGGCCAACTGCGTCATTGTCGAAGTTGTGCCCCTCTTCCTGTGCTTTAAAGGCGATTCCAACGTACCTCTTGAAATCTGTTTCCTGCTATTCTGCCTGGCTTTCAAGTCTGCCTCGTTGCCTTCCCTCAACAGATTTTTGGACGATAGTTGTCCTTTATTACTCTGCCAGTTTGTGAATTGCTGTGGCTCTTAGCTCCATTTTCCAACACGTTTTTTGTGAGCTGTACGCAAGTCCAAAATTTTGGTTCAGGACCTATACTGGTTCCCGGTGGTTGGCTGAGACTCTGGTTAATTCTTCTTCCTGCCGGGAAATTAGAGTGACATGTGCCCGTCCAAATGCCTAACAGCTACTCTCTCATTGGTTCTCCCTCTTCCCTTCCATCCTCTGCCAAATTGGCAACCTGTGCGAACCAGGAGGTTAAAGGGGCTGTCTCTCCAAGTTGGGAGATTGATAGTAAAGCAGTTGGAAAGTCAAACCGGAGCACCAGGAGAGGGACTACTCGTTGAGTTTTAGAAACCTTTTGTATTCACAGTGTGTCCATTCTCTAGGTTTCCCGTACATGTTATAGCTGTAGTAATACTCCCTTCAACCTGGAGAGTTGGGACCCATGGAATGGGGGCCATGCATTTTTGCTTTAAAGGGTCTGCATTTGCTCACCCAATCTCACCAATCCTCTCAGTCCCAAGTGTCCAGCCTTATGCCACATCCAGCTGTCATTGTAGACAGGGTTTTTCCAGGTTTCATCAGAGACCCTGAAGGAAATGTAAAGAATTTCCCTGTTTTTTGGTTTTGCTTTTGAAATCCCTTTTTATAGTGGGTTTGAGCTGATTCTCTCTGCCATGTTTATGCCAGTCTAGACACACTTGATTCCCTTACAGAGACATATCAATACATAGGTTTTAAGATTCTTACTAGTCAGATCTATTCCTCTGCGGGAAATATGGGGTTTTGGGTCCCTTTCACTGAGGAAGGTGTAGGTCTTGTCTATTCCACAGTTGGTTTTGGAAATGGTACCTGTGCTTATATCAAACTCTGGTTTTATGAATCACCCCACCTCTCCTTTCCCCTTAAGCAGGCATAAGAGTGTTTTCTAAATGTGAGACTCTGGTCTCTTTCCTAACTCAGTTCATGTGTAGCCATGTTTACAGGATCTTCATAAGTGATATCTTATGATAAGTTTCTTTTTCTGCGTGACTTATTTCACTTAGAATCATCGTACCTGAATCCACTCACTTTGCTGCTCCTGGTCTTATGACATTGATTTCATGGCTGAGGGATATTCCATCGGACATAAATACCACAGTTTTTTGAACCATTTTTATATTTCCTGGGATATTTAAGGTGTACCCAAGTTGAGGTTCTTGTAAGCAGTGCAGCCCTAAATTTGGGGGTGGCTCTGTCTTATTGATTTTCAATTTTCCCAATGTATATTCCCTAGACTGGAAGTGCCCTTGGCTCTGTAGCTCTGTTGTTTACTTGTTTTAGGGAACGCAATGCACTCCTCCTGTGAGGCAGTTGGCAATTTACATCCCGCCCATCAGAATAACAAGGCTCCCTGTTCTCCAGGGCCACTCTTGCCTTCTGGTTTTTACACATATTGTGGATGTCCCTTTTGACTGGTGGGAAGTGATACTTCTTTGTAGTGCAGATTTGCATTGCCCGCTTGCTTGTTTGGCCAAAAAGGGCGTATGCGTTTTCTCCTGAATATATTCAGGAGAAAACGCATACGCCCTTTTTGGCCAACTGCGTCATTGTCGAAGTTGTGCCCCTCTTCCTGTGCTTTAAAGGCGATTCCAACGTACCTCTTGAAATCTGTTTCCTGCTATTCTGCCTGGCTTTCAAGTCTGCCTCGTTGCCTTCCCTCAACAGATTTTTGGACGATAGTTGTCCTTTATTACTCTGCCAGTTTGTGAATTGCTGTGGCCCTGAGCTCCATTTTCCAACACGTTTTTTGTGAGCTGTACGCAAGTCCAAAATTTTGGTTCAGGACCTATACTGGTTCCCGGTGGGTGGCTGAGACTCTGGTTAATTCTTCTTCCTGCCGGGAAATTAGAGTGACATGTGCCCGTCCAAATGCCTAACAGCTACTCTCTCATTGGTTCTCCCTCTTCCCTTCCATCCTCTGCCAAATTGGCAACCTGTGCGAACAAGGAGGTTAAAGGGGCTGTCTCTCCAACTTGGGAGATTGATAGTAAAGCAGTTGGAAAGTCAAACCGGAGCATCAGGAGAGGGACTACTCGTTGAGTTTTAGAAACCTTTTGTATTCACAGTGTGTCCATTCTCTAGGTTTCCCGTACATGTTATAGCTGTAGTAATATTCCCTTCTACCTGGAGAGTTTGGACCCATGGAATGGGGGCCATGCATTTTTGCTTTAAAGGGTCTGCATTTGCTCACCCAATCTCACCAATCCTCTCAGTCCCAAGTGTCCAGCCTTATGCCACATCCAGCTGTCATTGTAGACAGGGTTTTTCCAGGTTTCATCAGAGACCCTGAAGGAAATGTAAAGAATTTCCCTGTTTTTTGGTTTTGCTTTTGAAATCCCTTTTTATAGTGGGTTTGAGCTGATTCTCTCTGCCATGTTTATGCCAGTCTAGACACACATGATTCCCTTACAGAGACATATCAATACATAGGTTTTAAGATTCTTACTAGTCAGATCTATTCCTCTGCGGGAAATATGGGGTTTTGAGTCCCTTTCACTGAGGAAGGTGTAGGTCTTGTCTATTCCACAGTTGGTTTTGGAAATGGTACCTGTGCTTATATCAAACTCTGGTTTTATGAATCACCCCACCTCTCCTTTCCCCTTAAGCAGGCATAAGAGTGTTTTCTAAATGTGAGACTCTGGTCTCTTTCCTAACTCAGTTCATGTGTAGCCATGTTTACAGGATCTTCATAAGTCATATCTTATGATAAGTTTCTTTTTCTGTGTGACTTATTTCACTTAGAATCATCGTACCTGAATCCACTCACTTTGCTGCTCCTGGTCTTATGACATTGATTTCATGGCTGAGGGATATTCCATCGGACATAAATACCACAGTTTTTTGAACCATTTTTATATTTCCTGGGATATTTAAGGTGTACCCAAGTTGAGGTTCTTGTAAGCAGTGCAGCCCTAAATTTGGGGGTGGCTCTGTCTTATTGATTTTCAGTTTTCCCAATGTATATTCCCTAGACTGGAAGTGCCCTTGGCTCTGTAGCTCTGTTGTTTACTTGTTTTAGGGAACGCAATGCACTCCTCCAGTGAGGCAGTTGGCAATTTACATCCCGCCCATCAGCATAACAAGGCTCCCTGTTCTCCAGGGCCACTCTTGCCTTCTGGTTTTTACACATTTTGTGGATGTCCCTTTTGACCGGTGGGAAGTGATACTTCTTTGTAGTGCAGATTTGCATTGCCCGCTTGCTTGTTTGGCCAAAAAGGGCGTATGCGTTTTCTCCTGAATATATTCAGGAGAAAACGCATACGCCCTTTTTGGCCAACTGCGTCATTGTCGAAGTTGTGCCCCTCTTCCTGTGCTTTCAAGGCGATTCCAACGTACCTCTTGAAATCTGTTTCCTGCTATTCTGCCTGGCTTTCAAGTCTGCCTCGTTGCCTTCCCTCAACAGATTTTTGGACGATAGTTGTCTTTATTACTCTGCCAGTTTGTGAATTGCTGTGGCCCTGAGCTCCATTTTCCAACTCGTTTTTTGTGAGCTGTACGCAAGTCCAAAATTTTGGTTCAGGACCTATACTGGTTCCCGGTGGGTGGCTGAGACTCTGGTTAATTCTTCTTCCTGCCGGGAAATTAGACTGACATGTGCCCGTCCAAATGCCTAACAGCTACTCTCTCATGGGTTCTCCCGCTTCCCTTCCATCCTCTGCCAAATTGGCAACCTGTGCGAACAAGGAGGTTAAAGGGGCTGTCTCTCCAAGTTGGTAGATTGATAGTAAAGCAGTTGGAAAGTCAAACCGGAGCACCAGGAGAGGGACTACTCGTTGAGTTTTAGAAACCTTTTGTATTCACAGTGTGTCCATTCTCTAGGTTTCCCGTACATGTTATAGCTGTAGTAATATTCCCTTCAACCTGGAGAGTTGGGACCCATGGAATGGGGGCCATGCATTTTTGCTTTAAAGGGTCTGCATTTGCTCACCCAATCTCACCAATCCTCTCAGTCCCAAGTGTCCAGCCTTATGCCACATCCAGCTGTCATTGTAGACAGGGTTTTTCCAGGTTTCATCAGAGACCCTGAAGGAAATGTAAAGAATTTCCCTGTTTTTTGGTTTTGCTTTTGAAATCCCTTTTTATAGTGGGTTTGAGCTGATTCTCTCTGCCATGTTTATGCCAGTCTAGACACACTTGATTCCCTTACAGAGACATATCAGTACATAGGTTTTAAGATTCTTACTAGTCAGATCTATTCCTCTGAGGGAAATATGGGGTTTTGAGTCCCTTTCACTGAGGAAGGTGTAGGTCTTGTCTATTCCACAGTTGGTTATGGAAATGGTACCTGTGCTTATATCAAACTCTGGTTTTATGAATCACCCCACCTCTCCTATCCCCTTAAGCAGGCATAAGAGTGTTTTCTAAATGTGAGACTCTGGTCTCTTTCCTAACTCAGTTCATGTGTAGCCATGTTTACAGGATCTTCATAAGTCATATCTTATGATAAGTTTCTTTTTCTGTGTGACTTATTTCACTTAGAATCATCGTACCTGAATCCACTCACTTTGCTGCTCCTGGTCTTATGACATTTATTTCATGGCTGAGGGATATTCCATCGGACATAAATACCATAGTTTTTTGAACCATTTTTATATTTCCTGGGATATTTAAGGTGTACCCAAGTTGAGGTTCTTCTAAGCAGTGCAGCCCTAAATTTGGGGGTGGCTCTGTCTTATTGATTTTCAGTTTTCCCAAGGTATATTCCCTAGACTGGAAGTGCCCTTGGCTCTGTAGCTCTGTTGTTTACTTGTTTTAGGGAACGCAATGCACTCCTCCAGTGAGGCAGTTGGCAATTTACATCCCGCCCATCAGCATAACAAGGCTCCCTGTTCTCCAGGGCCAGTCTTGCCTTTCTGGTTTTTACACATTTTGTGGATGTCCCTTTTGACCGGTGGGAAGTGATACTTCTTTGTAGTGCAGATTTGCATTGCCCGCTTGCTTGTTTGGCCAAAAAGGGCGTATGCGTTTTCTCCTGAATATATTCAGGAGAAAACGCATACGCCCTTTTTGGCCAACTGCGTCATTGTCGAAGTTGTGCCCCTCTTCCTGTGCTTTAAAGGCGATTCCAACGTACCTCTTGAAATCTGTTTCCTGCTATTCTGCCTGGCTTTCAAGTCTGCCTCGTTGCCTTCCCTCAACAGATTTTTGGACGATAGTTGTCCTTTATTACTCTGCCAGTTTGTGAATTGCTGTGGCTCTTAGCTCCATTTTCCAACACGTTTTTTGTGAGCTGTACGCAAGTCCAAAATTTTGGTTCAGGACCTATACTGGTTCCCGGTGGTTGGCTGAGACTCTGGTTAATTCTTCTTCCTGCCGGGAAATTAGAGTGACATGTGCCCGTCCAAATGCCTAACAGCTACTCTCTCATTGGTTCTCCCTCTTCCCTTCCATCCTCTGCCAAATTGGCAACCTGTGCGAACCAGGAGGTTAAAGGGGCTGTCTCTCCAAGTTGGGAGATTGATAGTAAAGCAGTTGGAAAGTCAAACCGGAGCACCAGGAGAGGGACTACTCGTTGAGTTTTAGAAACCTTTTGTATTCACAGTGTGTCCATTCTCTAGGTTTCCCGTACATGTTATAGCTGTAGTAATACTCCCTTCAACCTGGAGAGTTGGGACCCATGGAATGGGGGCCATGCATTTTTGCTTTAAAGGGTCTGCATTTGCTCACCCAATCTCACCAATCCTCTCAGTCCCAAGTGTCCAGCCTTATGCCACATCCAGCTGTCATTGTAGACAGGGTTTTTCCAGGTTTCATCAGAGACCCTGAAGGAAATGTAAAGAATTTCCCTGTTTTTTGGTTTTGCTTTTGAAATCCCTTTTTATAGTGGGTTTGAGCTGATTCTCTCTGCCATGTTTATGCCAGTCTAGACACACTTGATTCCCTTACAGAGACATATCAATACATAGGTTTTAAGATTCTTACTAGTCAGATCTATTCCTCTGCGGGAAATATGGGGTTTTGGGTCCCTTTCACTGAGGAAGGTGTAGGTCTTGTCTATTCCACAGTTGGTTTTGGAAATGGTACCTGTGCTTATATCAAACTCTGGTTTTATGAATCACCCCACCTCTCCTTTCCCCTTAAGCAGGCATAAGAGTGTTTTCTAAATGTGAGACTCTGGTCTCTTTCCTAACTCAGTTCATGTGTAGCCATGTTTACAGGATCTTCATAAGTGATATCTTATGATAAGTTTCTTTTTCTGCGTGACTTATTTCACTTAGAATCATCGTACCTGAATCCACTCACTTTGCTGCTCCTGGTCTTATGACATTGATTTCATGGCTGAGGGATATTCCATCGGACATAAATACCACAATTTTTTGAACCATTTTTATATTTCCTGGGATATTTAAGGTGTACCCAAGTTGAGGTTCTTGTAAGCAGTGCAGCCCTAAATTTGGGGGTGGCTCTGTCTTATTTATTTTCAATTTTCCCAATGTATATTCCCTAGACTGGAAGTGCCCTTGGCTCTGTAGCTCTGTTGTTTACTTGTTTTAGGGAACGCAATGCACTCCTCCAGTGAGGCAGTTGGCAATTTACATCCCGCCCATCAGCATAACAAGGCTCCCTGTTCTCCAGGGCCACTCTTGCCTTCTGGTTTTTACACATTTTGTGGATGTCCCTTTTGACTGGTGGGAAGTGATACTTCTTTGTAGTGCAGATTTGCATTGCCCGCTTGCTTGTTTGGCCAAAAAGGGCGTATGCGTTTTCTCCTGAATATATTCAGGAGAAAACGCATACGCCCTTTTTGGCCAACTGCGTCATTGTCGAAGTTGTGCCCCTCTTCCTGTGCTTTCAAGGCGATTCCAACGTACCTCTTGAAATCTGTTTCCTGCTATTCTGCCTGGCTTTCAAGTCTGCCTCGTTGCCTTCCCTCAACAGATTTTTGGACGATAGTTGTCCTTTATTACTCTGCCAGTTTGTGAATTGCTGTGGCCCTGAGCTCCATTTTCCAACTCGTTTTTTGTGAGCTGTACGCAAGTCCAAAATTTTGGTTCAGGACCTATACTGGTTCCCGGTGGGTGGCTGAGACTCTGGTTAATTCTTCTTCCTGCCGGGAAATTAGAGTGACATGTGCCCGTCCAAATGCCTAACAGCTACTCTCTCATTGGTTCTCCCGCTTCCCTTCCATCCTCTGCCAAATTGGCAACCTGTGCGAACCAGGAGGTTAAAGGGGCTGTCTCTCCAAGTTGGGAGATTGATAGTAAAGCAGTTTGAAAGTCAAACCGGAGCACCAGGAGAGTGACTACTCGTTGAGTTTTAGAAACCTTTTGTATTCACAGTGTGTCCATTCTCTAGGTTTCCCGTACATGTTATAGCTGTAGTAATATTCCCTTCAACATGGAGAGTTGGGACCCATGGAATGGGGGCCATGCATTTTTGCTTTAAAGGGTCTGCATTTGCTCACCCAATCTCACCAATCCTCTCAGTCCCAAGTGTCCAGCCTTATGCCACATCCAGCTGTCATTGTAGACAGGGTTTTTCCAGGTTTCATCAGAGACCCTGAAGGAAATGTAAAGAATTTCCCTGTTTTTTGGTTTTGCTTTTGAAATCCCTTTTTATAGTGGGTTTGAGCTGATTCTCTCTGCCATGTTTATGCCTGTCTAGACACACTTGATTCCCTTACAGAGACATATCAATACATAGGTTTTAAGATTATTACTAGTCAGATCTATTCCTCTTCGGGAAATATGGGGTTTTGAGTCCCTTTCACTGAGGAAGGTGTAGGTCTTGTCTATTCCACAGTTGGTTTTGGAAATGGTACCTGTGCTTATATCAAACTCTGGTTTTATGAATCACCCCACCTCTCCTTTCCCCTTAAGCAGGCATAAGAGTGTTTTCTAAATGTGAGACTCTGGTCTCTTTCCTAACTCAGTTCATGTGTAGCCATGTTTACAGGATCTTCATAAGTCATATCTTATGATAAGTTTCTTTTTCTGTGTGACTTATTTCACTTAGAATCATCGTACCTGAATCCACTCACTTTGCTGCTCCTGGTCTTATGACATTGATTTCATGGCTGAGGGATATTCCATCGTACATAAATACCACAGTTTTTTGAACCATTTTTATATTTCCTGGGATATTTAAGGTGTACCCAAGATGAGGTTCTTGTAAGCAGTGCAGCCCTAAATTTGGGGGTGGCTCTGTCTTATTGATTTTCAGTTTTCCCAATGTATATTCCCTAGACTGGAAGTGCCCTTGGCTCTGTAGCTCTGTTGTTTACTTGTTTTAGGGAACGCAGTGCACTCCTCCAGTGAGGCAGTTGGCAATTTACATCCCGCCCATCAGCATAACAAGGCTCCCTGTTCTCCAGGGCCAGTCTTGCCTTCTGGTTTTTACACATTTTGTGGATGTCCCTTTTGACCGGTGGGAATTGATACTTCTTTGTAGTGCAGATTTGCATTGCCCGCTTGCTTGTTTGGCCAAAAAGGGCGTATGCGTTTTCTCCTGAATATATTCAGGAGAAAACGCATACGCCCTTTTTGGCCAACTGCGTCATTGTCGAAGTTGTGCCCCTCTTCCTGTGCTTTCAAGGCGATTCCAACGTACCTCTTGAAATCTGTTTCCTGCTATTCTGCCTGGCTTTCAAGTCTGCCTCGTTGCCTTCCCTCAACAGATTTTTGGACGATAGTTGTCCTTTATTACTCTGCCAGTTTGTGAATTGCTGTGGCCCTGAGCTCCATTTTCCAACTCGTTTTTTGTGAGCTGTACGCAAGTCCAAAATTTTGGTTCAGGACCTATACTGGTTCCCGGTGGGTGGCTGAGACTCTGGTTAATTCTTCTTCCTGCCGGGAAATTAGAGTGACATGTGCCCGTCCAAATGCCTAACAGATACTCTCTCATTGGTTCTCTCGCTTCCCTTCCATCCTCTGCCAAATTGGCAACCTGTGCGAACCAGGAGGTTAAAGGGGCTGTCTCTCCAAGTTGGGAGATTGATAGTAAAGCAGTTGGAAAGTCAAACCGGAGCACCAGGAGAGGGACTACTCGTTGAGTTTTAGAAACCTTTTGTATTCACAGTGTGTCCATTCTCTAGGTTTCCCGTACATGTTATAGCTGTAGTAATATTCCCTTCAACCTGGAGAGTTGGGACCCATGGAATGGGGGCCATGCATTTTTGCTTTAAAGGGTCTGCATTTGCTCACCCAATCTCACCAATCCTCTCAGTCCCAAGTGTCCAGCCTTATGCCACATCCAGCTGTCATTGTAGACTGGGTTTTTCCAGGTTTCATCAGAGACCCTGAAGGAAATGTTAAAGAATTTCCCTGTTTTTTGGTTTTGCCTTTGAAATCCCTTTTTATAGTGGGTATGAGCTGATTCTCTCTGCCATGTTTATGCCAGTCTAGACACACTTGATTCCCTTACAGAGACATATCAATACATAGGTTTTAAGATTCTTACTAGTCAGATCTATTCCTCTGCGGGAAATATGGGGTTTTGAGTCCCTTTCACTGAGGAAGGTGTAGGTCTTGTCTATTCCACAGTTGGTTATGGAAATGGTACCTGTGCTTATATCAAACTCTGGTTTTATGAATCACCCCACCTCTCCTATCCCCTTAAGCAGGCATAAGAGTGTTTTCTAAATGTGAGACTCTGGTCTCTTTCCCAACTCAGTTCATGTGTAGCCATGTTTACAGGATCTTCATAAGTCATATCTTATGATAAGTTTCTTTTTCTGTGTGACTTATTTCACTTAGAATCATCGTACCTGAATCCACTCACTTTGCTGCTCCTGGTCTTATGACATTGATTTCATGGCTGAGGGATATTCCATCGGACATAAATACCACAGTTTTTTGAACCATTTTTATATTTCCTGGGATATTTAAGGTGTACCCAAGTTGATGTTCTTGTAAGCAGTGCAGCCCTAAATTTGGGGGTGGCTCTGTCTTATTGATTTTCAGTTTTCCCAATGTATATTCCCTAGACTGGAAGTGCCCTTGGCTCTGTAGCTCTGTTGTTTACTTGTTTTAGGGAACGCAATGCACTCCTCCAGTGAGGCAGTTGGCAATTTACATCCCGCCCATCAGCATAACAAGGCTCCCTGTTCTCCAGGGCCAGTCTTGCCTTTCTGGTTTTTACACATTTTGTGGATGTCCCTTTTGACCGGTGGGAAGTGATACTTCTTTGTAGTGCAGATTTGCATTGCCCGCTTGTTGGTTGGCCAAAAAGGGCGTATGCGTTTTCTCCTGAATATATTCAGGAGAAAACGCATACACCCTTTTTGGCCAACTGCGTCATTGTCGAAGTTGTGCCCCTCTTCCTGTGCTTTAAAGGCGATTCCAACGTACCTCTTGAAATCTGTTTCCTGCTATTCTGCCTGGCTTTCAAGTCTGCCTCGTTGCCTTCCCTCAACAGATTTTTGGACGATAGTTGTCCTTTATTACTCTGCCAGTTTGTGAATTGCTGTGGCTCTGAGCTCCATTTTCCAACACGTTTTTTGTGAGCTGTACGCAAGTCCAAAATTTTGGTTCAGGACCTATACTGGTTCCCGGTGGTTGGCTGAGACTCTGGTTAATTCTTCTTCCTGCCGGGAAATTAGAGTGACATGTGCCCGTCCAAATGCCTAACAGCTACTCTCTCATTGGTTCTCCCTCTTGCCTTCCATTCTCTGCCAAATTGGCAACCTGTGCGAACCAGGAGGTTAAAGGGGCTGTCTCTCCAAGTTGGGAGATTGATAGTAAAGCAGTTGGAAAGTCAAACCGGAGCACCAGGAGAGGGACTACTCGTTGAGTTTTAGAAACCTTTTGTATTCACAGTGTGTCCATTCTCTAGGTTTCCCGTACATGTTATAGCTGTAGTAATACTCCCTTCAACCTGGAGAGTTGGGACCCATGGAATGGGGGCCATGCATTTTTGCTTTAAAGGGTCTGCATTTGCTCACCCAATCTCACCAATCCTCTCAGTCCCAAGTGTCCAGCCTTATGCCACATCCAGCTGTCATTGTAGACAGGGTTTTTCCAGGTTTCATCAGAGACCCTGAAGGAAATGTAAAGAATTTCCCTGTTTTTTGGTTTTGCTTTTGAAATCCCTTTTTATAGTGGGTTTGAGCTGATTCTCTCTGCCATGTTTATGCCAGTCTAGACACACTTGATTCCCTTACAGAGACATATCAATACATAGGTTTTAAGATTCTTACTAGTCAGATCTATTCCTCTGCGGGAAATATGGGGTTTTGAGTCCCTTTCACTGAGGAAGGTGTAGGTCTTGTCTATTCCACAGTTGGTTTTGGAAATGGTACCTGTGCTTATATCAAACTCTGGTTTTATGAATCACCCCACCTCTCCTTTCCCCTTAAGCAGGCATAAGAGTGTTTTCTAAATGTGAGACTCTGGTCTCTTTCCTAACTCAGTTCATGTGTAGCCATGTTTACAGGATCTTCATAAGTGATATCTTATGATAAGTTTCTTTTTCTGCGTGACTTATTTCACTTAGAATCATCGTACATGAATCCACTCACTTTGCTGCTCCTGGTCTTATGACATTGATTTCATGGCTGAGGGATATTCCATCGGACATAAATACCACAGTTTTTTGAACCATTTTTATATTTCCTGGGATATTTAAGGTGTACCCAAGTTGAGGTTCTTGTAAGCAGTGCAGCCCTAAATTTGGGGGTGGCTCTGTCTTATTGATTTTCAGTTTTCCCAATGTATATTCCCTAGACTGGAAGTGCCCTTGGCTCTGTAGCTCTGTTGTTTACTTGTTTTAGGGAACGCAATGCACTCCTCCAGTGAGGCAGTTGGCAATTTACATCCCGCCCATCAGCATAACAAGGCTCCCTGTTCTCCAGGGCCACTCTTGCCTTCTGGTTTTTACACATTTTGTGGATGTCCCTTTTGACTGGTGGGAAGTGATACTTCTTTGTAGTGCAGATTTGCATTGCCCGCTTGCTTGTTTGGCCAAAAAGGGCGTATGCGTTTTCTCCTGAATATATTCAGGAGAAAACGCATACGCCCTTTTTGGCCAACTGCATCATTGTCGAAGTTGTGCCCCTCTTCCTGTGCTTTCAAGGCGATTCCAACGTACCTCTTGAAATCTGTTTCCTGCTATTCTGCCTGGCTTTCAAGTCTGCCTCGTTGCCTTCCCTCAACAGATTTTTGGACGATAGTTGTCCTTTATTACTCTGCCAGTTTGTGAATTGCTGTGGCCCTGAGCTCCATTTTCCAACTCGTTTTTTGTGAGCTGTACGCAAGTCCAAAATTTTGGTTCAGGACCTATACTGGTTCCCGGTGGGTGGCTGAGACTCTGGTTAATTCTTCTTCCTGCCGGGAAATTAGAGTGACATGTGCCCGTCCAAATGCCTAACAGCTACTCTCTCATTGGTTCTCCCGCTTCCCTTCCATCCTCTGCCAAATTGGCAACCTGTGCGAACCAGGAGGTTAAAGGGGCTGTCTCTCCAAGTTGGGAGATTGATAGTAAAGCAGTTTGAAAGTCAAACCGGAGCACCAGGAGAGTGACTACTCGTTGAGTTTTAGAAACCTTTTGTATTCACAGTGTGTCCATTCTCTAGGTTTCCCGTACATGTTATAGCTGTAGTAATATTCCCTTCAACATGGAGAGTTGGGACCCATGGAATGGGGGCCATGCATTTTTGCTTTAAAGGGTCTGCATTTGCTCACCCAATCTCACCAATCCTCTCAGTCCCAAGTGTCCAGCCTTATGCCACATCCAGCTGTCATTGTAGACAGGGTTTTTCCAGGTTTCATCAGAGACCCTGAAGGAAATGTAAAGAATTTCCCTGTTTTTTGGTTTTGCTTTTGAAATCCCTTTTTATAGTGGGTTTGAGCTGATTCTCTCTGCCATGTTTATGCCTGTCTAGACACACTTGATTCCCTTACAGAGACATATCAATACATAGGTTTTAAGATTATTACTAGTCAGATCTATTCCTCTTCGGGAAATATGGGGTTTTGAGTCCCTTTCACTGAGGAAGGTGTAGGTCTTGTCTATTCCACAGTTGGTTTTGGAAATGGTACCTGTGCTTATATCAAACTCTGGTTTTATGAATCACCCCACCTCTCCTTTCCCCTTAAGCAGGCATAAGAGTGTTTTCTAAATGTGAGACTCTGGTCTCTTTCCTAACTCAGTTCATGTGTAGCCATGTTTACAGGATCTTCATAAGTCATATCTTATGATAAGTTTCTTTTTCTGTGTGACTTATTTCACTTAGAATCATCGTACCTGAATCCACTCACTTTGCTGCTCCTGGTCTTATGACATTGATTTCATGGCTGAGGGATATTCCATCGTACATAAATACCACAGTTTTTTGAACCATTTTTATATTTCCTGGGATATTTAAGGTGTACCCAAGATGAGGTTCTTGTAAGCAGTGCAGCCCTAAATTTGGGGGTGGCTCTGTCTTATTGATTTTCAGTTTTCCCAATGTATATTCCCTAGACTGGAAGTGCCCTTGGCTCTGTAGCTCTGTTGTTTTCTTGTTTTAGGGAACGCAGTGCACTCCTCCAGTGAGGCAGTTGGCAATTTACATCCCGCCCATCAGCATAACAAGGCTCCCTGTTCTCCAGGGCCAGTCTTGCCTTCTGGTTTTTACACATTTTGTGGATGTCCCTTTTGACCGGTGGGAATTGATACTTCTTTGTAGTGCAGATTTGCATTGCCCGCTTGCTTGTTTGGCCAAAAAGGGCGTATGCGTTTTCTCCTGAATATATTCAGGAGAAAACGCATACGCCCTTTTTGGCCAACTGCGTCATTGTCGAAGTTGTGCCCCTCTTCCTGTGCTTTCAAGGCGATTCCAACGTACCTCTTGAAATCTGTTTCCTGCTATTCTGCCTGGCTGTCAAGTCTGCCTCGTTGCCTTCCCTCAACAGATTTTTGGACGATAGTTGTCCTTTATTACTCTGCCAGTTTGTGAATTGCTGTGGCCCTGAGCTCCATTTTCCAACTCGTTTTTTGTGAGCTGTACGCAAGTCCAAAATTTTGGTTCAGGACCTATACTGGTTCCCGGTGGGTGGCTGAGACTCTGGTTAATTCTTCTTCCTGCCGGGAAATTAGAGTGACATGTGCCCGTCCAAATGCCTAACAGATACTCTCTCATTGGTTCTCTCGCTTCCCTTCCATCCTCTGCCAAATTGGCAACCTGTGCGAACCAGGAGGTTAAAGGGGCTGTCTCTCCAAGTTGGGAGATTGATAGTAAAGCAGTTGGAAAGTCAAACCGGAGCACCAGGAGAGGGACTACTCGTTGAGTTTTAGAAACCTTTTGTATTCACAGTGTGTCCATTCTCTAGGTTTCCCGTACATGTTATAGCTGTAGTAATATTCCCTTCAACCTGGAGAGTTGGGACCCATGGAATGGGGGCCATGCATTTTTGCTTTAAAGGGTCTGCATTTGCTCACCCAATCTCACCAATCCTCTCAGTCCCAAGTGTCCAGCCTTATGCCACATCCAGCTGTCATTGTAGACAGGGTTTTTCCAGGTTTCATCAGAGACCCTGAAGGAAATGTTAAAGAATTTCCCTGTTTTTTGCTTTTGCCTTTGAAATCCCTTTTTATAGTGGGTATGAGCTGATTCTCTCTGCCATGTTTATGCCAGTCTAGACACACTTGATTCCCTTACAGAGACATATCAATACATAGGTTTTAAGATTCTTACTAGTCAGATCTATTCCTCTGCGGGAAATATGGGGTTTTGAGTCCCTTTCACTGAGGAAGGTGTAGGTCTTGTCTATTCCACAGTTGGTTATGGAAATGGTACCTGTGCTTATATCAAACTCTGGTTTTATGAATCACCCCACCTCTCCTATCCCCTTAAGCAGGCATAAGAGTGTTTTCTAAATGTGAGACTCTGGTCTCTTTCCTAACTCAGTTCATGTGTAGCCATGTTTACAGGATCTTCATAAGTCATATCTTATGATAAGTTTCTTTTTCTGTGTGACTTATTTCACTTAGAATCATCGTACCTGAATCCACTCACTTTGCTGCTCCTGGTCTTATGACATTGATTTCATGGCTGAGGGATATTCCATCGGACATAAATACCACAGTTTTTTGAACCATTTTTATATTTCCTGGGATATTTAAGGTGTACCCAAGTTGAGGTTCTTGTAAGCAGTGCAGCCCTAAATTTGGGGGTGGCTCTGTCTTATTGATTTTCAGTTTTCCCAATGTATATTCCCTAGACTGGAAGTGCCCTTGGCTCTGTAGCTCTGTTGTTTACTTGTTTTAGGGAACGCAATGCACTCCTCCAGTGAGGCAGTTGGCAATTTACATCCCGCCCATCAGCATAACAAGGCTCCCTGTTCTCCAGGGCCAGTCTTGCCTTTCTGGTTTTTACACATTTTGTGGATGTCCCTTTTGACCGGTGGGAAGTGATACTTCTTTGTAGTGCAGATTTGCATTGCCCGCTTGTTGGTTGGCCAAAAAGGGCGTATGCGTTTTCTCCTGAATATATTCAGGAGAAAACGCATACGCCCTTTTTGGCCAACTGCGTCATTGTCGAAGTTGTGCCCCTCTTCCTGTGCTTTAAAGGCGATTCCAACGTACCTCTTGAAATCTGTTTCCTGCTATTCTGCCTGGCTTTCAAGTCTGCCTCGTTGCCTTCCCTCAACAGATTTTTGGACGATAGTTGTCCTTTATTACTCTGCCAGTTTGTGAATTGCTGTGGCTCTGAGCTCCATTTTCCAACACGTTTTTTGTGAGCTGTACGCAAGTCCAAAATTTTGGTTCAGGACCTATACTGGTTCCCGGTGGTTGGCTGAGACTCTGGTTAATTCTTCTTCCTGCCGGGAAATTAGAGTGACATGTGCCCGTCCAAATGCCTAACAGCTACTCTCTCATTGGTTCTCCCTCTTCCCTTCCATTCTCTGCCAAATTGGCAACCTGTGCGAACCAGGAGGTTAAAGGGGCTGTCTCTCCAAGTTGGGAGATTGATAGTAAAGCAGTTGGAAAGTCAAACCGGAGCACCAGGAGAGGGACTACGCGTTGAGTTTTAGAAACCTTTTGTATTCACAGTGTGTCCATTCTCTAGGTTTCCCGTACATGTTATAGCTGTAGTAATACTCCCTTCAACCTGGAGAGTTGGGACCCATGGAATGGGGGCCATGCATTTTTGCTTTAAAGGGTCTGCATTTGCTCACCCAATCTCACCAATCCTCTCAGTCCCAAGTGTCCAGCCTTATGCCACATCCAGCTGTCATTGTAGACAGGGTTTTTCCAGGTTTCATCAGAGACCCTGAAGGAAATGTAAAGAATTTCCCTGTTTTTTGGTTTTGCTTTTGAAATCCCTTTTTATAGTGGGTTTGAGCTGATTCTCTCTGCCATGTTTATTCCAGTCTAGACACACTTGATTCCCTTACAGAGACATATCAATACATAGGTTTTAAGATTCTTACTAGTCAGATCTATTCCTCTGCGGGAAATATGGGGTTTTGAGTCCCTTTCACTGAGGAAGGTGTAGGTCTTGTCTATTCCACAGTTGGTTTTGGAAATGGTACCTGTGCTTATATCAAACTCTGGTTTTATGAATCACCCCACCTCTCCTTTCCCCTTAAGCAGGCATAAGAGTGTTTTCTAAATGTGAGACTCTGGTCTCTTTCCTAACTCAGTTCATGTGTAGCCATGTTTACAGGATCTTCATAAGTGATATCTTATGATAAGTTTCTTTTTCTGCGTGACTTATTTCACTTAGAATCATCGTACATGAATCCACTCACTTTGCTGCTCCTGGTCTTATGACATTGATTTCATGGCTGAGGGATATTCCATCGGACATAAATACCACAGTTTTTTGAACCATTTTTATATTTCCTGGGATATTTAAGGTGTACCCAAGTTGAGGTTCTTGTAAGCAGTGCAGCCCTAAATTTGGGGGTGGCTCTGTCTTATTGATTTTCAGTTTTCCCAATGTATATTCCCTAGACTGGAAGTGCCCTTGGCTCTGTAGCTCTGTTGTTTACTTGTTTTAGGGAACGCAATGCACTCCTCCAGTGAGGCAGTTGGCAATTTACATCCCGCCCATCAGCATAACAAGGCTCCCTGTTCTCCAGGGCCAGTCTTGCCTTTCTGGTTTGTACACATTTTGTGGATGTCCCTTTTGACCGTTGGGAAGTGATACTTCTTTGTTGTGCAGATTTGCATTGCCCGCTTGCTTGTTTGGCCAAAAAGGGCGTATGCGTTTTCTCCTGAATATATTCAGGAGAAAACGCATACGCCCTTTTTGGCCAACTGCGTCATTGTCGAAGTTGTGCCCCTCTTCCTGTGCTTTCAAGGCGATTCCAACGTACCTCTTGAAATCTGTTTCCTGCTATTCTGCCTGGGTTTCAAGTCTGCCTCGTTGCCTTCCCTCAACAGATTTTTGGACGATAGTTGTCCTTTATTACTCTGCCAGTTTGTGAATTGCTGTGGCCCTGATCTCCATTTTCCAACTCGTTTTTTGTGAGCTGTACGCAAGTCCAAAATTTTGGTTCAGGACCTATACTGGTTCCCGGTGGGTGGCTGAGACTCTGGTTAATTCTTCTTCCTGCCGGGAAATTAGAGTGACATGTGCCCGTCCAAATGCCTAACAGCTACTCTCTCATTGGTTCTCCCGCTTCCCTTCCATCCTCTGCCAAATTGGCAACCTGTGCGAACCAGGAGGTTAAAGGGGCTGTCTCTCCAAGTTGGGAGATTGATAGTAAAGCAGTTGGAAAGTCAAACCGGAGCACCAGGAGAGGGACTACTCGTTGAGTTTTAGAAACCTTTTGTATTCACAGTGTGTCCATTCTCTAGGTTTCCCGTACATGTTATAGCTGTAGTAATATTCCCTTCAACCTGGAGAGTTGGGACCCATGGAATGGGGGCCATGCATTTTTGCTTTAAAGGGTCTGCATTTGCTCACCCAATCTCACCAATCCTCTCAGTCCCAAGTGTCCAGCCTTATGCCACATCCAGCTGTCATTGTAGACAGGGTTTTTCCAGGTTTCATCAGAGACCCTGAAGGAAATGTTAAAGAATTTCCCTGTTTTTTGCTTTTGCCTTTGAAATCCCTTTTTATAGTGGGTATGAGCTGATTCTCTCTGCCATGTTTATGCCAGTCTAGACACACTTGATTCCCTTACAGAGACATATCAATACATAGGTTTTAAGATTCTTACTAGTCAGATCTATTCCTCTGCGGGAAATATGGGGTTTTGAGTCCCTTTCACTGAGGAAGGTGTAGGTCTTGTCTATTCCACAGTTGGTTATGGAAATGGTACCTGTGCTTATATCAAACTCTGGTTTTATGAATCACCCCACCTCTCCTATCCCCTTAAGCAGGCATAAGAGTGTTTTCTAAATGTGAGACTCTGGTCTCTTTCCTAACTCAGTTCATGTGTAGCCATGTTTACAGGATCTTCATAAGTCATATCTTATGATAAGTTTCTTTTTCTGTGTGACTTATTTCACTTAGAATCATCGTACCTGAATCCACTCACTTTGCTGCTCCTGGTCTTATGACATTGATTTCATGGCTGAGGGATATTCCATCGGACATAAATACCACAGTTTTTTGAACCATTTTTATATTTCCTGGGATATTTAAGGTGTACCCAAGTTGAGGTTCTTGTAAGCAGTGCAGCCCTAAATTTGGGGGTGGCTCTGTCTTATTGATTTTCAGTTTTCCCAATGTATATTCCCTAGACTGGAAGTGCCCTTGGCTCTGTAGCTCTGTTGTTTACTTGTTTTAGGGAACGCAATGCACTCCTCCAGTGAGGCAGTTGGCAATTTACATCCCGCCCATCAGCATAACAAGGCTCCCTGTTCTCCAGGGCCAGTCTTGCCTTTCTGGTTTTTACACATTTTGTGGATGTCCCTTTTGACCGGTGGGAAGTGATACTTCTTTGTAGTGCAGATTTGCATTGCCCGCTTGTTGGTTGGCCAAAAAGGGCGTATGCGTTTTCTCCTGAATATATTCAGGAGAAAACGCATACGCCCTTTTTGGCCAACTGCGTCATTGTCGAAGTTGTGCCCCTCTTCCTGTGCTTTAAAGGCGATTCCAACGTACCTCTTGAAATCTGTTTCCTGCTATTCTGCCTGGCTTTCAAGTCTGCCTCGTTGCCTTCCCTCAACAGATTTTTGGACGATAGTTGTCCTTTATTACTCTGCCAGTTTGTGAATTGCTGTGGCTCTGAGCTCCATTTTCCAACACGTTTTTTGTGAGCTGTACGCAAGTCCAAAATTTTGGTTCAGGACCTATACTGGTTCCCGGTGGTTGGCTGAGACTCTGGTTAATTCTTCTTCCTGCCGGGAAATTAGAGTGACATGTGCCCGTCCAAATGCCTAACAGCTACTCTCTCATTGGTTCTCCCTCTTCCCTTCCATTCTCTGCCAAATTGGCAACCTGTGCGAACCAGGAGGTTAAAGGGGCTGTCTCTCCAAGTTGGGAGATTGATAGTAAAGCAGTTGGAAAGTCAAACCGGAGCACCAGGAGAGGGACTACGCGTTGAGTTTTAGAAACCTTTTGTATTCACAGTGTGTCCATTCTCTAGGTTTCCCGTACATGTTATAGCTGTAGTAATACTCCCTTCAACCTGGAGAGTTGGGACCCATGGAATGGGGGCCATGCATTTTTGCTTTAAAGGGTCTGCATTTGCTCACCCAATCTCACCAATCCTCTCAGTCCCAAGTGTCCAGCCTTATGCCACATCCAGCTGTCATTGTAGACAGGGTTTTTCCAGGTTTCATCAGAGACCCTGAAGGAAATGTAAAGAATTTCCCTGTTTTTTGGTTTTGCTTTTGAAATCCCTTTTTATAGTGGGTTTGAGCTGATTCTCTCTGCCATGTTTATGCCAGTCTAGACACACTTGATTCCCTTACAGAGACATATCAATACATAGGTTTTAAGATTCTTACTAGTCAGATCTATTCCTCTGCGGGAAATATGGGGTTTTGAGTCCCTTTCACTGAGGAAGGTGTAGGTCTTGTCTATTCCACAGTTGGTTTTGGAAATGGTACCTGTGCTTATATCAAACTCTGGTTTTATGAATCACCCCACCTCTCCTTTCCCCTTAAGCAGGCATAAGAGTGTTTTCTAAATGTGAGACTCTGGTCTCTTTCCTAACTCAGTTCATGTGTAGCCATGTTTACAGGATCTTCATAAGTGATATCTTATGATAAGTTTCTTTTTCTGCGTGACTTATTTCACTTAGAATCATCGTACATGAATCCACTCACTTTGCTGCTCCTGGTCTTATGACATTGATTTCATGGCTGAGGGATATTCCATCGGACATAAATACCACAGTTTTTTGAACCATTTTTATATTTCCTGGGATATTTAAGGTGTACCCAAGTTGAGGTTCTTGTAAGCAGTGCAGCCCTAAATTTGGGGGTGGCTCTGTCTTATTGATTTTCAGTTTTCCCAATGTATATTCCCTAGACTGGAAGTGCCCTTGGCTCTGTAGCTCTGTTGTTTACTTGTTTTAGGGAACGCAATGCACTCCTCCAGTGAGGCAGTTGGCAATTTACATCCCGCCCATCAGCATAACAAGGCTCCCTGTTCTCCAGGGCCAGTCTTGCCTTTCTGGTTTGTACACATTTTGTGGATGTCCCTTTTGACCGTTGGGAAGTGATACTTCTTTGTTGTGCAGATTTGCATTGCCCGCTTGCTTGTTTGGCCAAAAAGGGCGTATGCGTTTTCTCCTGAATATATTCAGGAGAAAACGCATACGCCCTTTTTGGCCAACTGCGTCATTGTCGAAGTTGTGCCCCTCTTCCTGTGCTTTCAAGGCGATTCCAACGTACCTCTTGAAATCTGTTTCCTGCTATTCTGCCTGGGTTTCAAGTCTGCCTCGTTGCCTTCCCTCAACAGATTTTTGGACGATAGTTGTCCTTTATTACTCTGCCAGTTTGTGAATTGCTGTGGCCCTGATCTCCATTTTCCAACTCGTTTTTTGTGAGCTGTACGCAAGTCCAAAATTTTGGTTCAGGACCTATACTGGTTCCCGGTGGGTGGCTGAGACTCTGGTTAATTCTTCTTCCTGCCGGGAAATTAGAGTGACATGTGCCCGTCCAAATGCCTAACAGCTACTCTCTCATTGGTTCTCCCGCTTCCCTTCCATCCTCTGCCAAATTGGCAACCTGTGCGAACCAGGAGGTTAAAGGGGCTGTCTCTCCAAGTTGGGAGATTGATAGTAAAGCAGTTGGAAAGTCAAACCGGAGCACCAGGAGAGGGACTACTCGTTGAGTTTTAGAAACCTTTTGTATTCACAGTGTGTCCATTCTCTAGGTTTCCCGTACATGTTATAGCTGTAGTAATATTCCCTTCAACCTGGAGAGTTGGGACCCATGGAATGGGGGCCATGCATTTTTGCTTTAAAGGGTCTGCATTTGCTCACCCAATCTCACCAATCCTCTCAGTCCCAAGTGTCCAGCCTTATGCCACATCCAGCTGTCATTGTAGACAGGGTTTTTCCAGGTTTCATCAGAGACCCTGAAGGAAATGTTAAAGAATTTCCCTGTTTTTTGGTTTTGCCTTTGAAATCCCTTTTTATAGTGGGTTTGAGCTGATTCTCTCTGCCATGTTTATGCCAGTCTAGACACTTGATTCCCTTACAGAGACATATCAATACATAGGTTTTAAGATTCTTACTAGTCAGATCTATTCCTCTGCGGGAAATATGGGGTTTTGAGTCCCTTTCACTGAGGAAGGTGTAGGTCTTGTCTATTCCACAGTTGGTTATGGAAATGGTACCTGTGCTTATATCAAACTCTGGTTTTATGAATCACCCCACCTCTCCTTTCCCCTTAAGCAGGCATAAGAGTGTTTTCTAAATGTGAGACTCTGGTCTCTTTCCTAACTCAGTTCATGTGTAGCCATGTTTACAGGATCTTCATAAGTGATATCTTATGATAAGTTTCTTTTTCTGTGTGACTTATTTCACTTAGAATCATCGTACCTGAATCCACTCACTTTGCTGCTCCTGGTCTTATGACATTGATTTCATGGCTGAGGGATATTCCATCGGACATAAATACCACAGTTTTTTGAACCATTTTTATATTTCCTGGGATATTTAAGGTGTACCCAAGTTGAGGTTCTTGTAAGCAGTGCAGCCCTAAATTTTCGGGTGGCTCTGTCTTATTGATTTTCAGTTTTCCCAATGTATATTCCCTAGACTGGAAGTGCCCTTGGCTCTGTAGCTCTGTTGTTTACTTGTTTTAGGGAACGCAATGCACTCCTCCAGTGAGGCAGTTGGCAATTTACATCCCGCCCATCAGCATAAAAAGGCTCCCTGTTCTCCAGGGCCAGTCTTGCCTTTCTGGTTTGTACACATTTTGTGGATGTCCCTTTTGACCGTTGGGAAGTGATACTTCTTTGTTGTGCAGATTTGCATTGCCCGCTTGCTTGTTTGGCCAAAAAGGGCGTATGCGTTTTCTCCTGAATATATTCAGGAGAAAACGCATACGCCCTTTTTGGCCAACTGCGTCATTGTCGAAGTTGTGCCCCTCTTCCTGTGCTTTCAAGGCGATTCCAACGTACCTCTTGAAATCTGTTTCCTGCTATTCTGCCTGGCTTTCAAGTCTGCCTCGTTGCCTTCCCTCAACAGATTTTTGGACGATAGTTGTCCTTTATTACTCTGCCAGTTTGTGAATTGCTGTGGCCCTGAGCTCCATTTTCCAACTCGTTTTTTGTGAGCTGTACGCAAGTCCAAAATTTTGGTTCAGGACCTATACTGGTTCCCGGTGGGTGGCTGAGACTCTGGTTAATTCTTCTTCCTGCCGGGAAATTAGAGTGACATGTGCCCGTCCAAATGCCTAACAGCTACTCTCTCATTGGTTCTCCCGCTTCCCTTCCATCCTCTGCCAAATTGGTAACCTGTGCGAACCAGGAGGTTAAAGGGGCTGTCTCTCCAACTTGGGAGATTGATAGTAAAGCAGTTGGAAAGTCAAACCGGAGCACCAGGAGAGGGACTACTCGTTGAGTTTTAGAAACCTTTTGTATTCACAGTGTGTCCATTCTCTAGGTTTCCCGTACATGTTATAGCTGTAGTAATATTCCCTTCAACCTGGAGAGTTGGGACCCATGGAATGGGGGCCATGCATTTTTGCTTTAAAGGGTCTGCATTTGCTCACCCAATCTCACCAATCCTCTCAGTCCCAAGTGTCCAGCCTTATGCCACATCCAGCTGTCATTGTAGACAGGGTTTTTCCAGGTTTCATCAGAGACCCTGAAGGAAATGTTAAAGAATTTCCCTGTTTTTTGGTTTTGCCTTTGAAATCCCTTTTTATAGTGGGTTTGAGCTGATTCTCTCTGCCATGTTTATGCCAGTCTAGACACACTTGATTCCCTTACAGAGACATATCAATACATAGGTTTTAAGATTCTTACTAGTCAGATCTATTCCTCTGCGGGAAATATGGGGTTTTGAGTCCCTTTCACTGAGGAAGGTGTAGGTCTTGTCTATTCCACAGTTGGTTATGGAAATGGTACCTGTGCTTATATCAAACTCTGGTTTTATGAATCACCCCACCTCTCCTTTCCCCTTAAGCAGGCATAAGAGTGTTTTCTAAATGTGAGACTCTGGTCTCTTTCCTAACTCAGTTCATGTGTAGCCATGTTTACAGGATCTTCATAAGTGATATCTTATGATAAGTTTCTTTTTCTGTGTGACTTATTTCACTTAGAATCATCGTACCTGAATCCACTCACTTTGCTGCTCCTGGTCTTATGACATTGATTTCATGGCTGAGGGATATTCCATCGGACATAAATACCACAGTTTTTTGAACCATTTTTATATTTCCTGGGATATTTAAGGTGTACCCAAGTTGAGGTTCTTGTAAGCAGTGCAGCCCTAAATTTTCGGGTGGCTCTGTCTTATTGATTTTCAGTTTTCCCAATGTATATTCCCTAGACTGGAAGTGCCCTTGGCTCTGTAGCTCTGTTGTTTACTTGTTTTAGGGAACGCAATGCACTCCTCCAGTGAGGCAGTTGGCAATTTACATCCTGCCCATCAGCATAACAAGGCTCCCTGTTCTCCAGGGCCAGTCTTGCCTTTCTGGTTTTTACACATTTTGTGGATGTCCCTTTTGACCGGTGGGAAGTGATACTTCTTTGTAGTGCAGATTTGCATTGCCCGCTTGCTTGTTTGGCCAAAAAGGGCGTATGCGTTTTCTCCTGAATATATTCAGGAGAAAACGCATACGCCCTTTTTGGCCAACTGCGTCATTGTCGAAGTTGTGCCCCTCTTCCTGTGCTTTCAAGGCGATTCCAACGTACCTCTTGAAATCTGTTTCCTGCTATTCTGCCTGGCTTTCAAGTCTGCCTCGTTGCCTTCCCTCAACAGATTTTTGGACGATAGTTGTCCTTTATTACTCTGCCAGTTTGTGAATTGCTGTGGCCCTGAGCTCCATTTTCCAACTCGTTTTTTGTGAGCTGTACGCAAGTCCAAAATTTTGGTTCAGGACCTATACTGGTTCCCGGTGGTTGGCTGAGACTCTGGTTAATTCTTCTTCCTGCCGGGAAATTAGAGTGACATGTGCCCGTCCAAATGCCTAACAGCTACTCTCTCATTGGTTCTCCCTCTTCCGTTCCATCCTCTGCCAAATTGGCAACCTGTGCGAACCAGGAGGTTAAAGGGGCTGTCTCTCCAAGTTGGGAGATTGATAGTAAAGCAGTTGGAAAGTCAAACCGGAGCACCAGGAGATGGACTACTCGTTGAGTTTTAGAAACCTTTTGTATTCACAGTGTGTCCATTCTCTAGGTTTCCCGTACATGTTATAGCTGTAGTAATACTCCCTTCAACCTGGAGAGTTGGGACCCGTGGAATGGGGGCCATGCATTTTTGCTTTAAAGGGTCTGCATTTGCTCACCCAATCTCACCAATCCTCTCAGTCCCAAGTGTCCAGCCTTATGCCACATCCAGCTGTCATTGTAGACAGGGTTTTTCCAGGTTTCATCAGAGACCCTGAAGGAAATGTAAAGAATTTCCCTGTTTTTTGGTTTTGCTTTTGAAATCCCTTTTTATAGTGGGTTTGAGCTGATTCTCTCTGCCATGTTTATGCCAGTCTAGACACACTTGATTCCCTTACAGAGACATATCAATACATAGGTTTTAAGATTCTTACTAGTCAGATCTATTCCTCTGCGGGAAATATGGGGTTTTGAGTCCCTTTCACTGAGGAAGGTGTAGGTCTTGTCTATTCCACAGTTGGTTTTGGAAATGGTACCTGTGCTTATATCAAACTCTGGTTTTATGAATCACCCCACCTCTCCTTTCCCCTTAAGCAGGCATAAGAGTGTTTTCTAAATGTGAGACTCTGGTCTCTTTCCTAACTCAGTTCATGTGTAGCCATGTTTACAGGATCTTCATAAGTGATATCTTATGATAAGTTTCTTTTTCTGTGTGACTTATTTCACTTAGAATCATCGTACATGAATCCACTCACTTTGCTGCTCCTGGTCTTATGACATTGATTTCATGGCTGAGGGATATTCCATCGGACATAAATACCACAGTTTTTTGAACCATTTTTATATTTCCTGGGATATTTAAGGTGTACCCAAGTTGAGGTTCTTGTAAGCAGTGCAGCCCTAAATTTGGGGGTGGCTCTGTCTTATTGATTTTCAGTTTTCCCAATGTATATTCCCTAGACTGGAAGTGCCCTTGGCTCTGTAGCTCTGTTGTTTACTTGTTTTAGGGAACGCAGTGCACTCCTCCAGTGAGGCAGTTGGCAATTTACATCCCGCCCATCAGCATAACAAGGCTCCCTGTTCTCCAGGGCCAGTCTTGCCTTCTGGTTTTTACACATTTTGTGGATGTCCCTTTTGACCGTTGGGAAGTGATACTTCTTTGTTGTGCAGATTTGCATTGCCCGCTTGCTTGTTTGGCCAAAAAGGGCGTATGCGTTTTCTCCTGAATATATTCAGGAGAAAACGCATACGCCCTTTTTGGCCAACTGCGTCATTGTCGAAGTTGTGCCCCTCTTCCTGTGCTTTCAAGGCGATTCCAACGTACCTGTTGAAATCTGTTTCCTGCTATTCTGCCTGGCTTTCAAGTCTGCCTCGTTGCCTTCCCTCAACAGATTTTTGGACGATAGTTGTCCTTTATTACTCTGCCAGTTTGTGAATTGCTGTGGCCCTGAGCTCCATTTTCCAACTCGTTTTTTGTGAGCTGTACGCAAGTCCAAAATTTTGGTTCAGGACCTATACTGGTTCCCGGTGGGTGGCTGAGACTCTGGTTAATTCTTCTTCCTGCCGGGAAATTAGAGTGACATGTGCCCGTCCAAATGCCTAACAGCTACTCTCTCATTGGTTCTCCCGCTTCCCTTCCATCCTCTGCCAAATTGGCAACCTGTGAGAACCAGGAGGTTAAAGGGGCTGTCTCTCCAAGTTGGGAGATTGATAGTAAAGCAGTTGGAAGTCAAACCGGAGCACCAGGAGAGGGACTACTCGTTGAGTTTTAGAAACCTTTTGTATTCACAGTGTGTCCATTCTCTAGGTTTCCCGTACATGTTGTAGCTGTAGTAATATTCCCTTCAACCTGGAGAGTTGGGACCCATGGAATGGGGGCCATGCATTTTTGCTTTAAAGGGTCTGCATTTGCTCACCCAATCTCACCAATCCTCTCAGTCCCAAGTGTCCAGCCTTATGCCACATCCAGCTGTCATTGTAGACAGGGTTTTTCCAGGTTTCATCAGAGACCCTGAAGGAAATGTAAAGAATTTCCCTGTTTTTTGGTTTTGCTTTTGAAATCCCTTTTTATAGTGTGTTTGAGCTGATTCTCTCTGCCATGTTTATGCCTGTCTAGACACACTTGATTCCCTTACAGAGGCATATCAATACATAGGTTTTAAGATTCTTACTAGTCAGATCTATTCCTCTTCGGGAAATATGGGGTTTTGAGTCCCTTTCACTGAGGAAGGTGTAGGTCTTGTCTATTCCACAGTTGGTTTTGGAAATGGTACCTGTGCTTATATCAAACTCTGGTTTTATGAATCACCCCACCTCTCCTTTCCCCTTAAGCAGGCATAAGAGTGTTTTCTAAATGTGAGACTCTGGTCTCTTTCCTAACTCAGTTCATGTGTAGCCATGTTTACAGGATCTTCATAAGTCATATCTTATGATAAGTTTCTTTTTCTGTGTGACTTATTTCACTTAGAATCATCGTACCTGAATCCACTCACTTTGCTGCTCCTGGTCTTATGACATTGATTTCATGGCTGGGGGATATTCCATCGTACATAAATACCACAGTTTTTTGAACCATTTTTATATTTCCTGGGATATTTAAGGTGTACCCAAGATGAGGTTCTTGTAAGCAGTGCAGCCCTAAATTTGGGGGTGGCTCTGTCTTATTGATTTTCAGTTTTCCCAATGTATATTCCCTAGACTGGAAGTGCCCTTGGCTCTGTAGCTCTGTTGTTTACTTGTTTTAGGGAACGCAATGCACTCCTCCAGTGAGGCAGTTGGCAATTTACATCCAGCCCATCAGCATAACAAGGCTCCCTGTTCTCCAGGGCCAGTCTTGCCTTCTGGTTTTTACACATTTTGTGGATGTCCCTTTTGACCGGTGGGAATTGATACTTCTTTGTAGTGCAGATTTGCATTGCCCGCTTGCTTGTTTGGCCAAAAAGGGCGTATGCGTTTTCTCCTGAATATATTCAGGAGAAAACGCATACGCCCTTTTTGGCCAACTGCGTCATTGTCGAAGTTGTGCCCCTCTTCCTGTGCTTTCAAGGCGATTCCAACGTACCTCTTGAAATCTGTTTCCTGCTATTCTGCCTGGCTGTCAAGTCTGCCTCGTTGCCTTCCCTCAACAGATTTTTGGACGATAGTTGTCCTTTATTACTCTGCCAGTTTGTGAATTGCTGTGGCCCTGAGCTCCATTTTCCAACTCGTTTTTTGTGAGCTGTACGCAAGTCCAAAATTTTGGTTCAGGACCTATACTGGTTCCCGTTGGTGGCTGAGACTCTGGTTAATTCTTCTTCCTGCCGGGAAATTAGAGTGACATGTGCCCGTCCAAATGCCTAACAGCTACTCTCTCATTGGTTCTCCCGCTTCCCTTCCATCCTCTGCCAAATTGGCAACCTGTGAGAACCAGGAGGTTAAAGGGGCTGTCTCTCCAAGTTGGGAGATTGATAGTAAAGCAGTTGGAAAGTCAAACCGGAGCACCAGGAGAGGGACTACTCCTTGAGTTTTAGAAACCTTTTGTATTCACAGTGTGTCCATTCTCTAGGTTTCCCGTACATGTTATAGCTGTAGTAATATTCCCTTCAACCTGGAGAGTTGGGACCCATGGAATGGGGGCCATGCATTTTTGCTTTAAAGGGTCTGCATTTGCTCACCCAATCTCACCAATCCTCTCAGTCCCAAGTGTCCAGCCTTATGCCACATCCAGCTGTCATTGTAGACAGGGTTTTTCCAGGTTTCATCAGAGACCCTGAAGGAAATGTTAAAGAATTTCCCTGTTTTTTGGTTTTGCCTTTGAAATCCCTTTTTATAGTGGGTTTGAGCTGATTCTCTCTGCCATGTTTATGCCAGTCTAGACACACTTGATTCCCTTACAGAGACATATCAATACATAGGTTTTAAGATTCTTACTAGTCAGATCTATTCCTCTGCGGGAAATATGGGGTTTTGAGTCCCTTTCACTGAGGAAGGTGTAGGTCTTGTCTATTCCACAGTTGGTTATGGAAATGGTACCTGTGCTTATATCAAACTCTGGTTTTATGAATCACCCCACCTCTCCTATCCCCTTAAGCAGGCATAAGAGTGTTTTCTAAATGTGAGACTCTGGTCTCTTTCCTAACTCAGTTCATGTGTAGCCATGTTTACAGGATCTTCATAAGTGATATCTTATGATAAGTTTCTTTTTCTGTGTGACTTATTTCACTTAGAATCATCGTACCTGAATCCACTCACTTTGCTGCTCCTGGTCTTATGACATTTATTTCATGGCTGAGGGATATTCCATCGGACATAAATACCATAGTTTTTTGAACCATTTTTATATTTCCTGGGATATTTAAGGTGTACCCAAGTTGAGGTTCTTCTAAGCAGTGCAGCCCTAAATTTGGGGGTGGCTCTGTCTTATTGATTTTCAGTTTTCCCAAGGTATATTCCCTAGACTGGAAGTGCCCTTGGCTCTGTAGCTCTGTTGTTTACTTGTTTTAGGGAACGCAATGCACTCCTCCAGTGAGGCAGTTGGCAATTTACATCCCGCCCATCAGCATAACAAGGCTCCCTGTTCTCCAGGGCCAGTCTTGCCTTTCTGGTTTTTACACATTTTGTGGATGTCCCTTTTGACCGGTGGGAAGTGATACTTCTTTGTAGTGCAGATTTGCATTGCCCGCTTGCTTGTTTGGCCAAAAAGGGCGTATGCGTTTTCTCCTGAATATATTCAGGAGAAAACGCATACGCCCTTTTTGGCCAACTGCGTCATTGTCGAAGTTGTGCCCCTCTTCCTGTGCTTTAAAGGCGATTCCAACGTACCTGTTGAAATCTGTTTCCTGCTATTCTGCCTGGCTTTCAAGTCTGCCTCGTTGCCTTCCCTCAACAGATTTTTGGACGATAGTTGTCCTTTATTACTCTGCCAGTTTGTAAATTGCTGTGGCTCTTAGCTCCATTTTCCAACACGTTTTTTGTGAGCTGTACGCAAGTCCAAAATTTTGGTTCAGGACCTATACTGGTTCCCGGTGGTTGGCTGAGACTCTGGTTAATTCTTCTTCCTGCCGGGAAATTAGAGTGACATGTGCCCGTCCAAATGCCTAACAGCTACTCTCTCATTGGTTCTCCCTCTTCCCTTCCATCCTCTGCCAAATTGGCAACCTGTGCGAACCAGGAGGTTAAAGGGGCTGTCTCTCCAAGTTGGGAGATTGATAGTAAAGCAGTTGGAAAGTCAAACCGGAGCACCAGGAGAGGGACTACTCGTTGAGTTTTAGAAACCTTTTGTATTCACAGTGTGTCCATTCTCTAGGTTTCCCGTACATGTTATAGCTGTAGTAATATTCCCTTCAACCTGGAGAGTTGGGACCCATGGAATGGGGGCCATGCATTTTTGCTTTAAAGGGTCTGCATTTGCTCACCCAATCTCACCAATCCTCTCAGTCCCAAGTGTCCAGCCTTATGCCACATCCAGCTGTCATTGTAGACAGGGTTTTTCCAGGTTTCATCAGAGACCCTGAAGGAAATGTAAAGAATTTCCCTGTTTTTTGGTTTTGCTTTTGAAATCCCTTTTTATAGTGGGTTTGAGCTGATTCTCTCTGCCATGTTTATGCCTGTCTAGACACACTTGATTCCCTTACAGAGGCATATCAATACATAGGTTTTAAGATTCTTACTAGTCAGATCTATTCCTCTTCGGGAAATATGGGGTTTTGAGTCCCTTTCACTGAGGAAGGTGTAGGTCTTGTCTATTCCACAGTTGGTTTTGGAAATGGTACCTGTGCTTATATCAAACTCTGGTTTTATGAATCACCCCACCTCTCCTTTCCCCTTAAGCAGGCATAAGAGTGTTTTCTAAATGTGAGACTCTGGTCTCTTTCCTAACTCAGTTCATGTGTAGCCATGTTTACAGGATCTTCATAAGTCATATCTTATGATAAGTTTCTTTTTCTGTGTGACTTATTTCACTTAGAATCATCGTACCTGAATCCACTCACTTTGCTGCTCCTGGTCTTATGACATTGATTTCATGGCTGGGGGATATTCCATCGTACATAAATACCACAGTTTTTTGAACCATTTTTATATTTCCTGGGATATTTAAGGTGTACCCAAGATGAGGTTCTTGTAAGCAGTGCAGCCCTAAATTTGGGGGTGGCTCTGTCTTATTGATTTTCAGTTTTCCCAATGTATATTCCCTAGACTGGAAGTGCCCTTGGCTCTGTAGCTCTGTTGTTTACTTGTTTTAGGGAACGCAATGCACTCCTCCAGTGAGGCAGTTGGCAATTTACATCCAGCCCATCAGCATAACAAGGCTCCCTGTTCTCCAGGGCCAGTCTTGCCTTCTGGTTTTTACACATTTTGTGGATGTCCCTTTTGACCGGTGGGAATTGATACTTCTTTGTAGTGCAGATTTGCATTGCCCGCTTGCTTGTTTGGCCAAAAAGGGCGTATGCGTTTTCTCCTGAATATATTCAGGAGAAAACGCATACGCCCTTTTTGGCCAACTGCGTCATTGTCGAAGTTGTGCCCCTCTTCCTGTGCTTTCAAGGCGATTCCAACGTACCTCTTGAAATCTGTTTCCTGCTATTCTGCCTGGCTGTCAAGTCTGCCTCGTTGCCTTCCCTCAACAGATTTTTGGACGATAGTTGTCCTTTATTACTCTGCCAGTTTGTGAATTGCTGTGGCCCTGAGCTCCATTTTCCAACTCGTTTTTTGTGAGCTGTACGCAAGTCCAAAATTTTGGTTCAGGACCTATACTGGTTCCCGTTGGTGGCTGAGACTCTGGTTAATTCTTCTTCCTGCCGGGAAATTAGAGTGACATGTGCCCGTCCAAATGCCTAACAGCTACTCTCTCATTGGTTCTCCCGCTTCCCTTCCATCCTCTGCCAAATTGGCAACCTGTGAGAACCAGGAGGTTAAAGGGGCTGTCTCTCCAAGTTGGGAGATTGATAGTAAAGCAGTTGGAAAGTCAAACCGGAGCACCAGGAGAGGGACTACTCCTTGAGTTTTAGAAACCTTTTGTATTCACAGTGTGTCCATTCTCTAGGTTTCCCGTACATGTTATAGCTGTAGTAATATTCCCTTCAACCTGGAGAGTTGGGACCCATGGAATGGGGGCCATGCATTTTTGCTTTAAAGGGTCTGCATTTGCTCACCCAATCTCACCAATCCTCTCAGTCCCAAGTGTCCAGCCTTATGCCACATCCAGCTGTCATTGTAGACAGGGTTTTTCCAGGTTTCATCAGAGACCCTGAAGGAAATGTTAAAGAATTTCCCTGTTTTTTGGTTTTGCCTTTGAAATCCCTTTTTATAGTGGGTTTGAGCTGATTCTCTCTGCCATGTTTATGCCAGTCTAGACACACTTGATTCCCTTACAGAGACATATCAATACATAGGTTTTAAGATTCTTACTAGTCAGATCTATTCCTCTGCGGGAAATATGGGGTTTTGAGTCCCTTTCACTGAGGAAGGTGTAGGTCTTGTCTATTCCACAGTTGGTTATGGAAATGGTACCTGTGCTTATATCAAACTCTGGTTTTATGAATCACCCCACCTCTCCTATCCCCTTAAGCAGGCATAAGAGTGTTTTCTAAATGTGAGACTCTGGTCTCTTTCCTAACTCAGTTCATGTGTAGCCATGTTTACAGGATCTTCATAAGTGATATCTTATGATAAGTTTCTTTTTCTGTGTGACTTATTTCACTTAGAATCATCGTACCTGAATCCACTCACTTTGCTGCTCCTGGTCTTATGACATTTATTTCATGGCTGAGGGATATTCCATCGGACATAAATACCATAGTTTTTTGAACCATTTTTATATTTCCTGGGATATTTAAGGTGTACCCAAGTTGAGGTTCTTCTAAGCAGTGCAGCCCTAAATTTGGGGGTGGCTCTGTCTTATTGATTTTCAGTTTTCCCAAGGTATATTCCCTAGACTGGAAGTGCCCTTGGCTCTGTAGCTCTGTTGTTTACTTGTTTTAGGGAACGCAATGCACTCCTCCAGTGAGGCAGTTGGCAATTTACATCCCGCCCATCAGCATAACAAGGCTCCCTGTTCTCCAGGGCCAGTCTTGCCTTTCTGGTTTTTACACATTTTGTGGATGTCCCTTTTGACCGGTGGGAAGTGATACTTCTTTGTAGTGCAGATTTGCATTGCCCGCTTGCTTGTTTGGCCAAAAAGGGCGTATGCGTTTTCTCCTGAATATATTCAGGAGAAAACGCATACGCCCTTTTTGGCCAACTGCGTCATTGTCGAAGTTGTGCCCCTCTTCCTGTGCTTTAAAGGCGATTCCAACGTACCTGTTGAAATCTGTTTCCTGCTATTCTGCCTGGCTTTCAAGTCTGCCTCGTTGCCTTCCCTCAACAGATTTTTGGACGATAGTTGTCCTTTATTACTCTGCCAGTTTGTAAATTGCTGTGGCTCTTAGCTCCATTTTCCAACACGTTTTTTGTGAGCTGTACGCAAGTCCAAAATTTTGGTTCAGGACCTATACTGGTTCCCGGTGGTTGGCTGAGACTCTGGTTAATTCTTCTTCCTGCCGGGAAATTAGAGTGACATGTGCCCGTCCAAATGCCTAACAGCTACTCTCTCATTGGTTCTCCCTCTTCCCTTCCATCCTCTGCCAAATTGGCAACCTGTGCGAACCAGGAGGTTAAAGGGGCTGTCTCTCCAAGTTGGGAGATTGATAGTAAAGCAGTTGGAAAGTCAAACCGGAGCACCAGGAGAGGGACTACTCGTTGAGTTTTAGAAACCTTTTGTATTCACAGTGTGTCCATTCTCTAGGTTTCCCGTACATGTTATAGCTGTAGTAATATTCCCTTCAACCTGGAGAGTTGGGACCCATGGAATGGGGGCCATGCATTTTTGCTTTAAAGGGTCTGCATTTGCTCACCCAATCTCACCAATCCTCTCAGTCCCAAGTGTCCAGCCTTATGCCACATCCAGCTGTCATTGTAGACAGGGTTTTTCCAGGTTTCATCAGAGACCCTGAAGGAAATGTAAAGAATTTCCCTGTTTTTTGGTTTTGCTTTTGAAATCCCTTTTTATAGTGGGTTTGAGCTGATTCTCTCTGCCATGTTTATGCCTGTCTAGACACACTTGATTCCCTTACAGAGACATATCAATACATAGGTTTTAAGATTATTACTAGTCAGATCTATTCCTCTTCGGGAAATATGGGGTTTTGAGTCCCTTTCACTGAGGAAGGTGTAGGTCTTGTCTATTCCACAGTTGGTTTTGGAAATGGTACCTGTGCTTATATCAAACTCTGGTTTTATGAATCACCCCACCTCTCCTTTCCCCTTAAGCAGGCATAAGAGTGTTTTCTAAATGTGAGACTCTGGTCTCTTTCCTAACTCAGTTCATGTGTAGCCATGTTTACAGGATCTTCATAAGTCATATCTTATGATAAGTTTCTTTTTCTGTGTGACTTATTTCACTTAGAATCATCGTACCTGAATCCACTCACTTTGCTGCTCCTGGTCTTATGACATTGATTTCATGGCTGAGGGATATTCCATCGGACATAAATACCACAGTTTTTTGAACCATTTTTATATTTCCTGGGATATTTAAGGTGTACCCAAGATGAGGTTCTTGTAAGCAGTGCAGCCCTAAATTTGGGGGTGGCTCTGTCTTATTGATTTTCAGTTTTCCCAATGTATATTCCCTAGACTGGAAGTGCCCTTGGCTCTGTAGCTCTGTTGTTTACTTGTTTTAGGGAACGCAATGCACTCCTCCAGTGAGGCAGTTGGCAATTTACATCCCGCCCATCAGCATAACAAGGCTCCCTGTTCTCCAGGGCCAGTCTTGCCTTCTGGTTTTTACACATTTTGTGGATGTCCCTTTTGACCGGTGGGAATTGATACTTCTTTGTAGTGCAGATTTGCATTGCCCGCTTGCTTGTTTGGCCAAAAAGGGCGTATGCGTTTTCTCCTGAATATATTCAGGAGAAAACGCATACGCCCTTTTTGGCCAACTGCGTCATTGTCGAAGTTGTGCCCCTCTTCCTGTGCTTTCAAGGCGATTCCAACGTACCTCTTGAAATCTGTTTCCTGCTATTCTGCCTGGCTTTCAAGTCTGCCTCGTTGCCTTCCCTCAACAGATTTTTGGACGATAGTTGTCCTTTATTACTCTGCCAGTTTGTGAATTGCTGTGGCCCTGAGCTCCATTTTCCAACTCGTTTTTTGTGAGCTGTACGCAAGTCCAAAATTTTGGTTCAGGACCTATACTGGTTCCCGGTGGGTGGCTGAGACTCTGGTTAATTCTTCTTCTTGCCGGGAAATTAGAGTGACATGTGCCCGTCCAAATTCCTAACAGCTACTCTCTCATTGGTTCTCCCGCTTCCCTTCCATCCTCTGCCAAATTGGCAACCTGTGCGAACCAGGAGGTTAAAGGGGCTGTCTCTCCAAGTTGGGAGATTGATAGTAAAGCAGTTGGAAAGTCAAACCGGAGCACCAGGAGAGGGACTACTCGTTGAGTTTTAGAAACCTTTTGTATTCACAGTGTGTCCATTCTCTAGGTTTCCCGTACATGTTATAGCTGTAGTAATATTCCCTTCAACCTGGAGAGTTGGGACCCATGGAATGGGGGCCATGCATTTTTGCTTTAAAGGGTCTGCATTTGCTCACCCAATCTCACCAATCCTCTCAGTCCCAAGTGTCCAGCCTTATGCCACATCCAGCTGTCATTGTAGACAGGGTTTTTCCAGGTTTCATCAGAGACCCTGAAGGAAATGTTAAAGAATTTCCCTGTTTTTTGGTTTTGCCTTTGAAATCCCTTTTTATAGTGGGTTTGAGCTGATTCTCTCTGCCATGTTTATGCCAGTCTAGACACACTTGATTCCCTTACAGAGACATATCAATACATAGGTTTTAAGATTCTTACTAGTCAGATCTATTCCTCTGCGGGAAATATGGGGTTTTGAGTCCCTTTCACTGAGGAAGGTGTAGGTCTTGTCTATTCCACAGTTGGTTATGGAAATGGTACCTGTGCTTATATCAAACTCTGGTTTTATGAATCACCCCACCTCTCCTATCCCCTTAAGCAGGCATAAGAGTGTTTTCTAAATGTGAGACTCTGGTCTCTTTCCTAACTCAGTTCATGTGTAGCCATGTTTACAGGATCTTCATAAGTCATATCTTATGATAAGTTTCTTTTTCTGTGTGACTTATTTCACTTAGAATCATCGTACCTGAATCCACTCACTTTGCTGCTCCTGGTCTTATGACATTGATTTCATGGCTGAGGGATATTCCATCGGACATAAATACCACAGTTTTTTGAACCATTTTTATATTTCCTGGGATATTTAAGGTGTACCCAAGTTGAGGTTCTTGTAAGCAGTGCAGCCCTAAATTTGGGGGTGGCTCTGTCTTATTGATTTTCAGTTTTCCCAATGTATATTCCCTAGACTGGAAGTGCCCTTGGCTCTGTAGCTCTGTTTTTTACTTGTTTTAGGGAACGCAATGCACTCCTCCAGTGAGGCAGTTGGCAATTTACATCCCGCCCATCAGCATAACAAGGCTCCCTGTTCTCCAGGGCCAGTCTTGCCTTTCTGGTTTTTACACATTTTGTGGATGTCCCTTTTGACCGGTGGGAAGTGATACTTCTTTGTAGTGCAGATTTGCATTGCCCGCTTGCTTGTTTGGCCAAAAAGGGCGTATGCGTTTTCTCCTGAATATATTCAGGAGAAAACGCATACGCCCTTTTTTGCCAACTGCGTCATTGTCGAAGTTGTGCCCCTCTTCCTGTGCTTTCAAGGCGATTCCAACGTACCTGTTGAAATCTGTTTCCTGCTATTCTGCCTGGCTTTCAAGTCTGCCTCGTTGCCTTCCCTCAACAGATTTTTGGACGATAGTTGTCCTTTATTACTCTGCCAGTTTGTGAATTGCTGTGGCCCTGAGCTCCATTTTCCAACTCGTTTTTTGTGAGCTGTACGCAAGTCCAAAATTTTGGTTCAGGACCTATACTGGTTCCCGGTGGGTGGCTGAGACTCTGGTTAATTCTTCTTCCTGCCGGGAAATTAGAGTGACATGTGCCCGTCCAAATGCCTAACAGCTACTCTCTCATTGGTTCTCCCGCTTCCCTTCCATCCTCTGCCAAATTGGCAACCTGTGAGAACCAGGAGGTTAAAGGGGCTGTCTCTCCAAGTTGGGAGATTGATAGTAAAGCAGTTGGAAGTCAAACCGGAGCACCAGGAGAGGGACTACTCGTTGAGTTTTAGAAACCTTTTGTATTCACAGTGTGTCCATTCTCTAGGTTTCCCGTACATGTTGTAGCTGTAGTAATATTCCCTTCAACCTGGAGAGTTGGGACCCATGGAATGGGGGCCATGCATTTTTGCTTTAAAGGGTCTGCATTTGCTCACCCAATCTCACCAATCCTCTCAGTCCCAAGTGTCCAGCCTTATGCCACATCCAGCTGTCATTGTAGACAGGGTTTTTCCAGGTTTCATCAGAGACCCTGAAGGAAATGTAAAGAATTTCCCTGTTTTTTGGTTTTGCTTTTGAAATCCCTTTTTATAGTGGGTTTGAGCTGATTCTCTCTGCCATGTTTATGCCTGTCTAGACACACTTGATTCCCTTACAGAGGCATATCAATACATAGGTTTTAAGATTCTTACTAGTCAGATCTATTCCTCTTCGGGAAATATGGGGTTTTGAGTCCCTTTCACTGAGGAAGGTGTAGGTCTTGTCTATTCCACAGTTGGTTTTGGAAATGGTACCTGTGCTTATATCAAACTCTGGTTTTATGAATCACCCCACCTCTCCTTTCCCCTTAAGCAGGCATAAGAGTGTTTTCTAAATGTGAGACTCTGGTCTCTTTCCTAACTCAGTTCATGTGTAGCCATGTTTACAGGATCTTCATAAGTCATATCTTATGATAAGTTTCTTTTTCTGTGTGACTTATTTCACTTAGAATCATCGTACCTGAATCCACTCACTTTGCTGCTCCTGGTCTTATGACATTGATTTCATGGCTGGGGGATATTCCATCGTACATAAATACCACAGTTTTTTGAACCATTTTTATATTTCCTGGGATATTTAAGGTGTACCCAAGATGAGGTTCTTGTAAGCAGTGCAGCCCTAAATTTGGGGGTGGCTCTGTCTTATTGATTTTCAGTTTTCCCAATGTATATTCCCTAGACTGGAAGTGCCCTTGGCTCTGTAGCTCTGTTGTTTACTTGTTTTAGGGAACGCAATGCACTCCTCCAGTGAGGCAGTTGGCAATTTACATCCAGCCCATCAGCATAACAAGGCTCCCTGTTCTCCAGGGCCAGTCTTGCCTTCTGGTTTTTACACATTTTGTGGATGTCCCTTTTGACCGGTGGGAATTGATACTTCTTTGTAGTGCAGATTTGCATTGCCCGCTTGCTTGTTTGGCCAAAAAGGGCGTATGCGTTTTCTCCTGAATATATTCAGGAGAAAACGCATACGCCCTTTTTGGCCAACTGCGTCATTGTCGAAGTTGTGCCCCTCTTCCTGTGCTTTCAAGGCGATTCCAACGTACCTCTTGAAATCTGTTTCCTGCTATTCTGCCTGGCTGTCAAGTCTGCCTCGTTGCCTTCCCTCAACAGATTTTTGGACGATAGTTGTCCTTTATTACTCTGCCAGTTTGTGAATTGCTGTGGCCCTGAGCTCCATTTTCCAACTCGTTTTTTGTGAGCTGTACGCAAGTCCAAAATTTTGGTTCAGGACCGATACTGGTTCCCGTTGGTGGCTGAGACTCTGGTTAATTCTTCTTCCTGCCGGGAAATTAGAGTGACATGTGCCCGTCCAAATGCCTAACAGCTACTCTCTCATTGGTTCTCCCGCTTCCCTTCCATCCTCTGCCAAATTGGCAACCTGTGAGAACCAGGAGGTTAAAGGGGCTGTCTCTCCAAGTTGGGAGATTGATAGTAAAGCAGTTGGAAAGTCAAACCGGAGCACCAGGAGAGGGACTACTCCTTGAGTTTTAGAAACCTTTTGTATTCACAGTGTGTCCATTCTCTAGGTTTCCCGTACATGTTATAGCTGTAGTAATATTCCCTTCAACCTGGAGAGTTGGGACCCATGGAATGGGGGCCATGCATTTTTGCTTTAAAGGGTCTGCATTTGCTCACCCAATCTCACCAATCCTCTCAGTCCCAAGTGTCCAGCCTTATGCCACATCCAGCTGTCATTGTAGACAGGGTTTTTCCAGGTTTCATCAGAGACCCTGAAGGAAATGTTAAAGAATTTCCCTGTTTTTTGGTTTTGCCTTTGAAATCCCTTTTTATAGTGGGTTTGAGCTGATTCTCTCTGCCATGTTTATGCCAGTCTAGACACACTTGATTCCCTTACAGAGACATATCAATACATAGGTTTTAAGATTCTTACTAGTCAGATCTATTCCTCTGCGGGAAATATGGGGTTTTGAGTCCCTTTCACTGAGGAAGGTGTAGGTCTTGTCTATTCCACAGTTGGTTATGGAAATGGTACCTGTGCTTATATCAAACTCTGGTTTTATGAATCACCCCACCTCTCCTATCCCCTTAAGCAGGCATAAGAGTGTTTTCTAAATGTGAGACTCTGGTCTCTTTCCTAACTCAGTTCATGTGTAGCCATGTTTACAGGATCTTCATAAGTGATATCTTATGATAAGTTTCTTTTTCTGTGTGACTTATTTCACTTAGAATCATCGTACCTGAATCCACTCACTTTGCTGCTCCTGGTCTTATGACATTTATTTCATGGCTGAGGGATATTCCATCGGACATAAATACCATAGTTTTTTGAACCATTTTTATATTTCCTGGGATATTTAAGGTGTACCCAAGTTGAGGTTCTTCTAAGCAGTGCAGCCCTAAATTTGGGGGTGGCTCTGTCTTATTGATTTTCAGTTTTCCCAAGGTATATTCCCTAGACTGGAAGTGCCCTTGGCTCTGTAGCTCTGTTGTTTACTTGTTTTAGGGAACGCAATGCACTCCTCCAGTGAGGCAGTTGGCAATTTACATCCCGCCCATCAGCATAACAAGGCTCCCTGTTCTCCAGGGCCAGTCTTGCCTTTCTGGTTTTTACACATTTTGTGGATGTCCCTTTTGACCGGTGGGAAGTGATACTTCTTTGTAGTGCAGATTTGCATTGCCCACTTGCTTGTTTGGCCAAAAAGGGCGTATGCGTTTTCTCCTGAATATATTCAGGAGAAAACGCATACGCCCTTTTTGGCCAACTGCGTCATTGTCGAAGTTGTGCCCCTCTTCCTGTGCTTTAAAGGCGATTCCAACGTACCTGTTGAAATCTGTTTCCTGCTATTCTGCCTGGCTTTCAAGTCTGCCTCGTTGCCTTCCCTCAACAGATTTTTGGACGATAGTTGTCCTTTATTACTCTGCCAGTTTGTGAATTGCTGTGGCTCTTAGCTCCATTTTCCAACACGTTTTTTGTGAGCTGTACGCAAGTCCAAAATTTTGGTTCAGGACCTATACTGGTTCCCGGTGGTTGGCTGAGACTCTGGTTAATTCTTCTTCCTGCCGGGAAATTAGAGTGACATGTGCCCGTCCAAATGCCTAACAGCTACTCTCTCATTGGTTCTCCCTCTTCCCTTCCATCCTCTGCCAAATTGGCAACCTGTGCGAACCAGGAGGTTAAAGGGGCTGTCTCTCCAAGTTGGGAGATTGATAGTAAAGCAGTTGGAAAGTCAAACCGGAGCACCAGGAGAGGGACTACTCGTTGAGTTTTAGAAACCTTTTGTATTCACAGTGTGTCCATTCTCTAGGTTTCCCGTACATGTTATAGCTGTAGTAATACTCCCTTCAACCTGGAGAGTTGGGACCCATGGAATGGGGGCCATGCATTTTTGCTTTAAAGGGTCTGCATTTGCTCACCCAATCTCACCAATCCTCTCAGTCCCAAGTGTCCAGCCTTATGCCACATCCAGCTGTCATTGTAGACAGGGTTTTTCCAGGTTTCATCAGAGACCCTGAAGGAAATGTAAAGAATTTCCCTGTTTTTTGGTTTTGCTTTTGAAATCCCTTTTTATAGTGGGTTTGAGCTGATTCTCTCTGCCATGTTTATGCCAGTCTAGACACACTTGATTCCCTTACAGAGACATATCAATACATAGGTTTTAAGATTCTTACTAGTCAGATCTATTCCTCTGCGGGAAATATGGGGTTTTGGGTCCCTTTCACTGAGGAAGGTGTAGGTCTTGTCTATTCCACAGTTGGTTTTGGAAATGGTACCTGTGCTTATATCAAACTCTGGTTTTATGAATCACCCCACCTCTCCTTTCCCCTTAAGCAGGCATAAGAGTGTTTTCTAAATGTGAGACTCTGGTCTCTTTCCTAACTCAGTTCATGTGTAGCCATGTTTACAGGATCTTCATAAGTGATATCTTATGATAAGTTTCTTTGTCTGCGTGACTTAATTCACTTAGAATCATCGTACCTGAATCCACTCACTTTGCTGCTCCTGGTCTTATGACATTGATTTCATGGCTGAGGGATATTCCATCGTACATAAATACCACAGTTTTTTGAACCATTTTTATATTTCCTGGGATATTTAAGGTGTACCCAAGATGAGGTTCTTGTAAGCAGTGCAGCCCTAAATTTGGGGGTGGCTCTGTCTTATTGATTTTCAGTTTTCCCAATGTATATTCCCTAGACTGGAAGTGCCCTTGGCTCTGTAGCTCTGTTGTTTACTTGTTTTAGGGAACGCAATGCACTCCTCCAGTGAGGCAGTTGGCAATTTACATCCCGCCCATCAGCATAACAAGGCTCCCTGTTCTCCAGGGCCAGTCTTGCCTTCTGGTTTTTACACATTTTGTGGATGTCCCTTTTGACCGGTGGGAATTGATACTTCTTTGTAGTGCAGATTTGCATTGCCCGCTTGCTTGTTTGGTCAAAAAGGGCGTATGCGTTTTCTCCTGAATATATTCAGGAGAAAACGCATACGCCCTTTTTGCCCAACTGCGTCATTGTCGAAGTTGTGCCCCTCTTCCTGTGCTTTCAAGGCGATTCCAACGTACCTCTTGAAATCTGTTTCCTGCTATTCTGCCTGGCTTTCAAGTCTGCCTCGTTGCCTTCCCTCAACAGATTTTTGGACGATAGTTGTCCTTTATTACTCTGCCAGTTTGTGAATTGCTGTGGCCCTGAGCTCCATTTTCCAACTCGTTTTTTGTGAGCTGTACGCAAGTCCAAAATTTTGGTTCAGGACCTATACTGGTTCCCGGTGGGTGGCTGAGACTCTGGTTAATTCTTCTTCCTGCCGGGAAATTAGAGTGACATGTGCCCGTCCAAATGCCTAACAGCTACTCTCTCATTGGTTCTCCCGCTTCCCTTCCATCCTCTGCCAAATTGGCAACCTGTGCGAACCAGGAGGTTAAAGGGGCTGTCTCTCCAAGTTGGGAGATTGATAGTAAAGCAGTTGGAAAGTCAAACCGGAGCACCAGGAGAGGGACTACTCGTTGAGTTTTAGAAACCTTTTGTATGCACAGTGTGTCCATTCTCTAGGTTTCCCGTACATGTTATAGCTGTAGTAATATTCCCTTCAACATGGAGAGTTGGGACCCATGGAATGGGGGCCATGCATTTTTGCTTTAAAGGGTCTGCATTTGCTCACCCAATCTCACCAATCCTCTCAGTCCCAAGTGTCCAGCCTTATGCCACATCCAGCTGTCATTGTAGACAGGGTTTTTCCAGGTTTCATCAGAGACCCTGAAGGAAATGTAAAGAATTTCCCTGTTTTTTGGTTTTGCTTTTGAAATCCCTTTTTATAGTGGGTTTGAGCTGATTCTCTCTGCCATGTTTATGCCTGTCTAGACACACTTGATTCCCTTACAGAGACATATCAATACATAGGTTTTAAGATTATTACTAGTCAGATCTATTCCTCTTCGGGAAATATGGGGTTTTGAGTCCCTTTCACTGAGGAAGGTGTAGGTCTTGTCTATTCCACAGTTGGTTTTGGAAATGGTACCTGTGCTTATATCAAACTCTGGTTTTATGAATCACCCCACCTCTCCTTTCCCCTTAAGCAGGCATAAGAGTGTTTTCTAAATGTGAGACTCTGGTCTCTTTCCTAACTCAGTTCATGTGTAGCCATGTTTACAGGATCTTCATAAGTCATATCTTATGATAAGTTTCTTTTTCTGTGTGACTTATTTCACTTAGAATCATCGTACCTGAATCCACTCACTTTGCTGCTCCTGGTCTTATGACATTGATTTCATGGCTGAGGGATATTCCATCGTACATAAATACCACAGTTTTTTGAACCATTTTTATATTTCCTGGGATATTTAAGGTGTACCCAAGATGAGGTTCTTGTAAGCAGTGCAGCCCTAAATTTGGGGGTGGCTCTGTCTTATTGATTTTCAGTTTTCCCAATGTATATTCCCTAGACTGGAAGTGCCCTTGGCTCTGTAGCTCTGTTGTTTACTTGTTTTAGGGAACGCAATGCACTCCTCCAGTGAGGCAGTTGGCAATTTACATCCCGCCCATCAGCATAACAAGGCTCCCTGTTCTCCAGGGCCAGTCTTGCCTTCTGGTTTTTACACATTTTGTGGATGTCCCTTTTGACCGGTGGGAATTGATACTTCTTTGTAGTGCAGATTTGCATTGCCCGCTTGCTTGTTTGGCCAAAAAGGGCGTATGCGTTTTCTCCTGAATATATTCAGGAGAAAACGCATACGCCCTTTTTGGCCAACTGCGTCATTGTCGAAGTTGTGCCCCTCTTCCTGTGCTTTCAAGGCGATTCCAACGTACCTCTTGAAATCTGTTTCCTGCTATTCTGCCTGGCTTTCAAGTCTGCCTCGTTGCCTTCCCTCAACAGATTTTTGGACGATAGTTGTCCTTTATTACTCTGCCAGTTTGTGAATTGCTGTGGCCCTGAGCTCCATTTTCCAACTCGTTTTTTGTGAGCTGTACGCAAGTCCAAAATTTTGGTTCAGGACCTATACTGGTTCCCGGTGGGTGGCTGAGACTCTGGTTAATTCTTCTTCCTGCCGGGAAATTAGAGTGACATGTGCCCGTCCAAATTCCTAACAGCTACTCTCTCATTGGTTCTCCCGCTTCCCTTCCATCCTCTGCCAAATTGGCAACCTGTGCGAACCAGGAGGTTAAAGGGGCTGTCTCTCCAAGTTGGGAGATTGATAGTAAAGCAGTTGGAAAGTCAAACCGGAGCACCAGGAGAGGGACTACTCGTTGAGTTTTAGAAACCTTTTGTATTCACAGTGTGTCCATTCTCTAGGTTTCCCGTACATGTTATAGCTGTAGTAATATTCCCTTCAACCTGGAGAGTTGGGACCCATGGAATGGGGGCCATGCATTTTTGCTTTAAAGGGTCTGCATTTGCTCACCCAATCTCACCAATCCTCTCAGTCCCAAGTGTCCAGCCTTATGCCACATCCAGCTGTCATTGTAGACAGGGTTTTTCCAGGTTTCATCAGAGACCCTGAAGGAAATGTTAAAGAATTTCCCTGTTTTTTGGTTTTGCCTTTGAAATCCCTTTTTATAGTGGGTTTGAGCTGATTCTCTCTGCCATGTTTATGCCAGTCTAGACACACTTGATTCCCTTACAGAGACATATCAATACATAGGTTTTAAGATTCTTACTAGTCAGATCTGTTCCTCTGCGGGAAATATGGGGTTTTGAGTCCCTTTCACTGAGGAAGGTGTAGGTCTTGTCTATTCCACAGTTGGTTATGGAAATGGTACCTGTGCTTATATCAAACTCTGGTTTTATGAATCACCCCACCTCTCCTATCCCCTTAAGCAGGCATAAGAGTGTTTTCTAAATGTGAGACTCTGGTCTCTTTCCTAACTCAGTTCATGTGTAGCCATGTTTACAGGATCTTCATAAGTCATATCTTATGATAAGTTTCTTTTTCTGTGTGACTTATTTCACTTAGAATCATCGTACCTGAATCCACTCACTTTGCTGCTCCTGGTCTTATGACATTGATTTCATGGCTGAGGGATATTCCATCGGACATAAATACCACAGTTTTTTGAACCATTTTTATATTTCCTGGGATATTTAAGGTGTACCCAAGTTGAGGTTCTTGTAAGCAGTGCAGCCCTAAATTTGGGGGTGGCTCTGTCTTATTGATTTTCAGTTTTCCCAATGTATATTCCCTAGACTGGAAGTGCCCTTGGCTCTGTAGCTCTGTTTTTTACTTGTTTTAGGGAACGCAATGCACTCCTCCAGTGAGGCAGTTGGCAATTTACATCCCGCCCATCAGCATAACAAGGCTCCCTGTTCTCCAGGGCCAGTCTTGCCTTTCTGGTTTTTACACATTTTGTGGATGTCCCTTTTGACCGGTGGGAAGTGATACTCCTTTGTAGTGCAGATTTGCATTGCCCGCTTGCTTGTTTGGCCAAAAAGGGCGTATGCGTTTTCTCCTGAATATATTCAGGAGAAAACGCATACGCCCTTTTTGGCCAACTGCGTCATTGTCGAAGTTGTGCCCCTCTTCCTGTGCTTTCAAGGCGATTCCAACGTACCTCTTGAAATCTGTTTCCTGCTATTCTGCCTGGCTTTCAAGTCTGCCTCGTTGCCTTCCCTCAACAGATTTTTGGACGATAGTTGTCCTTTGTTACTCTGCCAGTTTGTGAATTGCTGTGGCTCTTAGCTCCATTTTCCAACACGTTTTTTGTGAGCTGTACGCAAGTCCAAAGTTTTGGTTCAGGACCTATACTGGTTCCCGGTGGTTGGCTGAGACTCTGGTTAATTCTTCTTCCTGCCGGGAAATTAGAGTGACATGTGCCCGTCCAAATGCCTAACAGCTACTCTCTCATTGGTTCTCCCTCTTCCGTTCCATCCTCTGCCAAATTGGCAACCTGTGCGAACCAGGAGGTTAAAGGGGCTGTCTCTCCAAGTTGGGAGATTGATAGTAAAGCAGTTGGAAAGTCAAACCGGAGCACCAGGAGAGGGACTACTCGTTGAGTTTTAGAAACCTTTTGTATTCACAGTGTGTCCATTCTCTAGGTTTCCCGTACATGTTATAGCTGTAGTAATACTCCCTTCAACCTGGAGAGTTGGGACCCATGGAATGGGGGCCATGCATTTTTGCTTTAAAGGGTCTGCATTTGCTCACCCAATCTCACCAATCCTCTCAGTCCCAAGTGTCCAGCCTTATGCCACATCCAGCTGTCATTGTAGACAGGGTTTTTCCAGGTTTCATCAGAGACCCTGAAGGAAATGTAAAGAATTTCCCTGTTTTTTGGTTTTGATTTTGAAATCCCTTTTTATAGTGGGTTTGAGCTGATTCTCTCTGCCATGTTTATGCCAGTCTAGACACACTAGATTCCCTTACAGAGACATATCAATACATAGGTTTTAAGATTCTTACTAGTCAGATCTATTCCTCTGCGGGAAATATGGGGTTTTGAGTCCCTTTCACTGAGGAAGGTGTAGGTCTTGTCTATTCCACAGTTGGTTTTGGAAATGGTACCTGTGCTTATATCAAACTCTGGTTTTATGAATCACCCCACCTCTCCTTTCCCCTTAAGCAGGCATAAGAGTGTTTTCTAAATGTGAGACTCTGGTCTCTTTCCTAACTCAGTTCATGTGTAGCCATGTTTACAGGATCTTCATAAGTGATATCTTATGATAAGTTTCTTTTTCTGCGTGACTTATTTCACTTAGAATCATCGTACATGAATCCACTCACTTTGCTGCTCCTGGTCTTATGACATTGATTTCATGGCTGAGGGATATTCCATCGGACATAAATACCACAGTTTTTTGAACCATTTTTATATTTCCTGGGATATTTAAGGTGTACCCAAGTTGAGGTTCTTGTAAGCAGTGCAGCCCTAAATTTGGGGGTGGCTCTGTCTTATTGATTTTCAGTTTTCCCAATGTATATTCCCTAGACAGGAAGTGCCCTTGGCTCTGTAGCTCTGTTGTTTACTTGTTTTAGGGAATGCAATGCACTCCTCCAGTGAGGCAGTTGGCAATTTACATCCCGCCCATCAGCATAACAAGGCTCCCTGTTCTCCAGGGCCAGTCTTGCCTTTCTGGTTTTTACACATTTTGTGGATGTCCCTTTTGACCGGTGGGAAGTGATACTTCTTTGTAGTGCAGATTTGCATTGCCCGCTTGCTTGTTTGGCCAAAAAGGGCGTATGCGTTTTCTCCTGAATATATTCAGGAGAAAACGCATACGCCCTTTTTGGCCAACTGCGTCATTGTCGAAGTTGTGCCCCTCTTCCTGTGCTTTCAAGGCGATTCCAACGTACCTCTTGAAATCTGTTTCCTGCTATTCTGCCTGGCTGTCAAGTCTGCCTCGTTGCCTTCCCTCAACAGATTTTTGGACGATAGTTGTCCTTTATTACTCTGCCAGTTTGTGAATTGCTGTGGCCCTGAGCTCCATTTTCCAACTCGTTTTTTGTGAGCTGTACGCAAGTCCAAAATTTTGGTTCAGGACCTATACTGGTTCCCGGTGGGTGGCTGAGACTCTGGTTAATTCTTCTTCCTGCCGGGAAATTAGAGTGACATGTGCCCGTCCATATGCCTAACAGCTACTCTCTCATTGGTTCTCCCGCTTCCCTTCCATCCTCTGCCAAATTGGCAACCTTTGAGAACCAGGAGGTTAAAGGGGCTGTCTCTCCAAGTTGGGAGATTGATAGTAAAGCAGTTGGAAAGTCAAACCGGAGCACCAGGAGAGGGACTACTCGTTGAGTTTTAGAAACCTTTTGTATTCACAGTGTGTCCATTCTCTAGGTTTCCCGTACATGTTATAGCTGTAGTAATATTCCCTTCAACCTGGAGAGTTGGGACCCATGGAATGGGGGCCATGCATTTTTGCTTTAAAGGGTCTGCATTTGCTCACCCAATCTCACCAATCATCTCAGTCCCAAGTGTCCAGCCTTATGCCACATCCAGCTGTCATTGTAGACAGGGTTTTTCCAGGTTTCATCAGAGACCCTGAAGGAAATGTTAAAGAATTTCCCTGTTTTTTGGTTTTGCCTTTGAAATCCCTTTTTATAGTGGGTTTGAGCTGATTCTCTCTGCCATGTTTATGCCAGTCTAGACACACTTGATTCCCTTACAGAGACATATCAATACATAGGTTTTAAGATTCTTACTAGTCAGATCTATTCCTCTGCGGGAAATATGGGGTTTTGAGTCCCTTTCACTGAGGAAGGTGTAGGTCTTGTCTATTCCACAGTTGGTTATGGAAATGGTACCTGTGCTTATATCAAACTCTGGTTTTATGAATCACCCCACCTCTCCTTTCCCCTTAAGCAGGCATAAGAGTGTTTTCTAAATGTGAGACTCTGGTCTCTTTCCTAAATCAGTTCATGTGTAGCCATGTTTACAGGATCTTCATAAGTGATATTTTATGATAAGTTTCTTTTTCTGTGTGACTTATTTCACTTAGAATCATCGTACCTGAATCCACTCACTTTGCTGCTCCTGGTCTTATGACATTGATTTCATGGCTGAGGGATATTCCATCGGACATAAATACCACAGTTTTTTGAACCATTTTTATATTTCCTGGGATATTTAAGGTGTACCCAAGTTGAGGTTCTTGTAAGCAGTGCAGCCCTAAATTTTCGGGTGGCTCTGTCTTATTGATTTTCAGTTTTCCCAATGTATATTCCCTAGACTGGAAGTGCCCTTGGCTCTGTAGCTCTGTTGTTTACTTGTTTTAGGGAACGCAATGAACTCCTCCAGTGAGGCAGTTGGCAATTTACATCCCGCCCATCAGCATAACAAGGCTCCCTGTTCTCCAGGGCCAGTCTTGCCTTTCTGGTTTGTACACATTTTGTGGATGTCCCTTTTGACCGTTGGGAAGTGATACTTCTTTGTTGTGCAGATTTGCATTGCCCGCTTGCTTGTTTGGCCAAAAAGGGCGTATGCGTTTTCTCCTGAATATATTCAGGAGAAAACGCATATGCCCTTTTTGGCCAACTGCGTCATTGTCGAAGTTGTGCCCCTCTTCCTGTGCTTTCAAGGCGATTCCAACGTACCTCTTGAAATCTGTTTCCTGCTATTCTGCCTGGGTTTCAAGTCTGCCTCGTTGCCTTCCCTCAACAGATTTTTGGACGATAGTTGTCCTTTATTACTCTGCCTGTTTGTGAATTGCTGTGGCCCTGAGCTCCATTTTCCAACTCGTTTTTTGTGAGCTGTACGCAAGTCCAAAATTTTGGTTCAGGACCTATACTGGTTCCCGGTGGGTGGCTGAGACTCTGGTTAATTCTTCTTCCTGCCGGGAAATTAGAGTGACATGTGCCCGTCCAAATGCCTAACAGCTACTCTCTCATTGGTTCTCCCGCTTCCCTTCCATCCTCTGCCAAATTGGCAACCTTTGAGAACCAGGAGGTTAAAGGGGCTGTCTCTCCAAGTTGGGAGATTGATAGTAAAGCAGTTGGAAAGTCAAACCGGAGCACCAGGAGAGGGACTACTCGTTGAGTTTTAGAAACCTTTTGTATTCACAGTGTGTCCATTCTCTAGGTTTCCCGTACATGTTATAGCTGTAGTAATATTCCCTTCAACCTGGAGAGTTGGGACCCATGGAATGGGGGCCATGCATTTTTGCTTTAAAGGGTCTGCATTTGCTCACCCAATCTCAGCAATCCTCTCAGTCCCAAGTGTCCAGCCTTATGCCACATCCAGCTGTCATTGTAGACAGGGTTTTTCCAGGTTTCATCAGAGACCCTGAAGGAAATGTTAAAGAATTTCCCTGTTTTTTGGTTTTGCCTTTGAAATCCCTTTTTATAGTGGGTTTGAGCTGATTCTCTCTGCCATGTTTATGCCAGTCTAGACACACTTGATTCCCTTACAGAGACATATCAATACATAGGTTTTAAGATTCTTACTAGTCAGATCTATTCCTCTGCGGGAAATATGGGGTTTTGAGTCCCTTTCACTGAGGAAGGTGTAGGTCTTGTCTATTCCACAGTTGGTTATGGAAATGGTACCTGTGCTTATATCAAACTCTGGTTTTATGAATCACCCCACCTCTCCTTTCCCTTAAGCAGGCATAAGAGTGTTTTCTAAATGTGAGACTCTGGTCTCTTTCCTAACTCAGTTCATGTGTAGCCATGTTTACAGGATCTTCATAAGTGATATCTTATGATAAGTTTCTTTTTCTGTGTGACTTATTTCACTTAGAATCATCGTACCTGAATCCACTCACTTTGCTGCTCCTGGTCTTATGACATTGATTTCATGGCTGAGGGATATTCCATCGGACATAAATACCACAGTTTTTTGAACCATTTTTATATTTCCTGGGATATTTAAGGTGTACCCAAGTTGAGGTTCTTGTAAGCAGTGCAGCCCTAAATTTTCGGGTGGCTCTGTCTTATTGATTTTCAGTTTTCCCAATGTATATTCCCTAGACTGGAAGTGCCCTTGGCTCTGTAGCTCTGTTGTTTACTTGTTTTAGGGAACGCAATGCACTCCTCCAGTGAGGCAGTTGGCAATTTACATCCCGCCCATCAGCATAACAAGGCTCCCTGTTCTCCAGGGCCAGACTTGCCTTTCTGGTTTTTACACATTTTGTGGATGTCCCTTTTGACCGGTGGGAAGTGATACTTCTTTGTAGTGCAGATTTGCATTGCCCGCTTGCTTGTTTGGCCAAAAAGGGCGTATGCGTTTTCTCCTGAATATATTCAGGAGAAAACGCATAAACCCTTTTTGGCCAACTGCGTCATTGTCGAAGTTGTGCCCCTCTTCCTGTGCTTTCAAGGCGATTCCAACGTACCTCTTGAAATCTGTTTCCTGCTATTCTGCCTGGCTTTCAAGTCTGCCTCGTTGCCTTCCCTCAACAGATTTTTGGACGATAGTTGTCCTTTATTACTCTGCCAGTTTGTGAATTGCTGTGGCCCTGAGCTCCATTTTCCAACTCGTTTTTTGTGAGCTGTACGCAAGTCCAAAATTTTGGTTCAGGACCTATACTGGTTCCCGGTGGTTGGCTGAGACTCTGGTTAATTCTTCTTCCTGCCGGGAAATTAGAGTGACATGTGCCCGTCCAAATGCCTAACAGCTACTCTCTCATTGGTTCTCCCTCTTCCGTTCCATCCTCTGCCAAATTGGCAACCTGTGCGAACCAGGAGGTTAAAGGGGCTGTCTCTCCAAGTTGGGAGATTGATAGTAAAGCAGTTGGAAAGTCAAACCGGAGCACCAGGAGATGGACTACTCGTTGAGTTTTAGAAACCTTTTGTATTCACAGTGTGTCCATTCTCTAGGTTTCCCGTACATGTTATAGCTGTAGTAATACTCCCTTCAACCTGGAGAGTTGGGACCCGTGGAATGGGGGCCATGCATTTTTGCTTTAAAGGGTCTGCATTTGCTCACCCAATCTCACCAATCCTCTCAGTCCCAAGTGTCCAGCCTTATGCCACATCCAGCTGTCATTGTAGACAGGGTTTTTCCAGGTTTCATCAGAGACCCTGAAGGAAATGTAAAGAATTTCCCTGTTTTTTGGTTTTGCTTTTGAAATCCCTTTTTATAGTGGGTTTGAGCTGATTCTCTCTGCCATGTTTATGCCAGTCTAGACACACTTGATTCCCTTACAGAGACATATCAATACATAGGTTTTAAGATTCTTACTAGTCAGATCTATTCCTCTGCGGGAAATATGGGGTTTTGAGTCCCTTTCACTGAGGAAGGTGTAGGTCTTGTCTATTCCACAGTTGGTTTTGGAAATGGTACCTGTGCTTATATCAAACTCTGGTTTTATGAATCACCCCACCTCTCCTTTCCCCTTAAGCAGGCATAAGAGTGTTTTCTAAATGTGAGACTCTGGTCTCTTTCCTAACTCAGTTCATGTGTAGCCATGTTTACAGGATCTTCATAAGTGATATCTTATGATAAGTTTCTTTTTCTGTGTGACTTATTTCACTTAGAATCATCGTACATGAATCCACTCACTTTGCTGCTCCTGGTCTTATGACATTGATTTCATGGCTGAGGGATATTCCATCGGACATAAATACCACAGTTTTTTGAACCATTTTTATATTTCCTGGGATATTTAAGGTGTACCCAAGTTGAGGTTCTTGTAAGCAGTGCAGCCCTAAATTTGGGGGTGGCTCTGTCTTATTGATTTTCAGTTTTCCCAATGTATATTCCCTAGACTGGAAGTGCCCTTGGCTCTGTAGCTCTGTTGTTTACTTGTTTTAGGGAACGCAATGCACTCCTCCAGTGAGGCAGTTGGCAATTTACATCCCGCCCATCAGCATAACAAGGCTCCCTGTTCTCCAGGGCCAGTCTTGCCTTTCTGGTTTGTACACATTTTGTGGATGTCCCTTTTGACCGTTGGGAAGTGATACTTCTTTGTTGTGCAGATTTGCATTGCCCGCTTGCTTGTTTGGCCAAAAAGGGCGTATGCGTTTTCTCCTGAATATATTCAGGAGAAAACGCATACGCCCTTTTTGGCCAACTGCGTCATTGTCGAAGTTGTGCCCCTCTTCCTGTGCTTTCAAGGCGATTCCAACGTACCTCTTGAAATCTGTTTCCTGCTATTCTGCCTGGCTTTCAAGTCTGCCTCGTTGCCTTCCCTCAACAGATTTTTGGACGATAGTTGTCCTTTATTACTCTGCCAGTTTGTGAATTGCTGTGGCCCTGAGCTCCATTTTCCAACTCGTTTTTTGTGAGCTGTACGCAAGTCCAAAATTTTGGTTCAGGACCTATACTGGTTCCCGGTGGGTGGCTGAGACTCTGGTTAATTCTTCTTCCTGCCGGGAAATTAGAGTGACATGTGCCCGTCCAAATGCCTAACAGCTACTCTCTCATTGGTTCTCCCGCTTCCCTTCCATCCTCTGCCAAATTGGCAACCTGTGAGAACCAGGAGGTTAAAGGGGCTGTCTCTCCAAGTTGGGAGATTGATAGTAAAGCAGTTGGAAAGTCAAACCGGAGCACCAGGAGAGGGACTACTCGTTGAGTTTTAGAAACCTTTTGTATTCACAGTGTGTCCATTCTCTAGGTTTCCCGTACATGTTATAGCTGTAGTAATATTCCCTTCAACCTGGAGAGTTGGGACCCATGGAATGGGGGCCATGGATTTTTGCTTTAAAGGGTCTGCATTTGCTCACCCAATCTCACCAATCCTCTCAGTCCCAAGTGTCCAGCCTTATGCCACATCCAGCTGTCATTGTAGACAGGGTTTTTCCAGGTTTCATCAGAGACCCTGAAGGAAATGTTAAAGAATTTCCCTGTTTTTTGGTTTTGCCTTTGAAATCCCTTTTTATAGTGGGTTTGAGCTGATTCTCTCTGCCATGTTTATGCCAGTCTAGACACACTTGATTCCCTTACAGAGACATATCAATACATAGGTTTTAATATTCTTACTAGTCAGATCTATTCCTCTGCGGGAAATATGGGGTTTTGAGTCCCTTTCACTGAGGAAGGTGTAGGTCTTGTCTATTCCACAGTTGGTTATGGAAATGGTACCTGTGCTTATATCAAACTCTGGTTTTATGAATCACCCCACCTCTCCTATCCCCTTAAGCAGGCATAAGAGTGTTTTCTAAATGTGAGACTCTGGTCTCTTTCCTAACTCAGTTCATGTGTAGCCATGTTTACAGGATCTTCATAAGTCATATCTTATGATAAGTATCTTTTTCGGTGTGACTTATTTCACTTAGAATCATCGTACCTGAATCCACTCACTTTGCTGCTCCTGGTCTTATGACATTGATTTCATGGCTGACGGATATTCCATCGGACATAAATACCATAGATTTTTGAACCATTTTTATATTTCCTGGGATATTTAAGGTGTACCCAAGTTGAGGTTCTTGTAAGCAGTGCAGCCCTAAATTTTCGGGTGGCTCTGTCTTATTGATTTTCAGTTTTCCCAATGTATATTCCCTAGACTGGAAGTGCCCTTGGCTCTGTAGCTCTGTTGTTTACTTGTTTTAGGGAACGCAATGCACTCCTCCAGTGAGGCAGTTGGCAATTTACATCCCGCCCATCAGCATAACAAGGCTCCCTGTTCTCCAGGGCCTGTCTTGCCTTTCTGGTTTGTACACATTTTGTGGATGTCCCTTTTGACCGTTGGGAAGTGATACTTCTTTGTTGTGCAGATTTGCATTGCCCGCTTGCTTGTTTGGCCAAAAAGGGCGTATGCGTTTTCTCCTGAATATATTCAGGAGAAAACACATACGCCCTTTTTGGCCAACTGCGTCATTGTCGAAGTTGTGCCCCTCTTCCTGTGCTTTCAAGGCGATTCCAACGTACCTCTTGAAATCTGTTTCCTGCTATTCTGCCTGGCTTTCAAGTCTGCCTCGTTGCCTTCCCTCAACAGATTTTTGGACGATAGTTGTCCTTTATTACTCTGCCAGTTTGTGAATTGCTGTGGCCCTGAGCTCCGTTTTCCAACTCGTTTTTTGTGAGCTGTACGCAAGTCCAAAATTTTGGTTCAGGACCTATACTGGTTCCCGGTGGGTGGCTGAGACTCTGGTTAATTCTTCTTCCTGCCGGGAAATTAGAGTGACATGTGCCCGTCCAAATGCCTAACAGCTACTCTCTCATTGGTTCTCCCGCTTCCCTTCCATCCTCTGCCAAATTGGCAACCTGTGCGAACCAGGAGGTTAAAGGGGCTGTCTCTCCAAGTTGGGAGATTGATAGTAAAGCAGTTGGAAAGTCAAACCGGAGCACCAGGAGAGGGACTACTCGTTGAGTTTTAGAAACCTTTTGTATGCACAGTGTGTCCATTCTCTAGGTTTCCCGTACATGTTATAGCTGTAGTAATATTCCCTTCAACCTGGAGAGTTGGGACCCATGGAATGGGGGCCATGCATTTTTGCTTTAAAGGGTCTGCATTTGCTCACCCAATCTCACCAATCCTCTCAGTCCCAAGTGTCCAGCCTTATGCCACATCCAGCTGTCATTGTAGACAGGGTTTTTCCAGGTTTCATCAGAGACCCTGAAGGAAATGTTAAAGAATTTCCCTGTTTTTTGGTTTTGCCTTTGAAATCCCTTTTTATAGTGGGTTTGAGCTGATTCTCTCTGCCATGTTTATGCCAGTCTAGACACACTTGATTCCCTTACAGAGACATATCAATACATAGGTTTTAATATTCTTACTAGTCAGATCTATTCCTCTGCGGGAAATATGGGGTTTTGAGTCCCTTTCACTGAGGAAGGTGTAGGTCTTGTCTATTCCACAGTTGGTTATGGAAATGGTACCTGTGCTTATATCAAACTCTGGTTTTATGAATCACCCCACCTCTCCTTTCCCCTTAAGCAGGCATAAGAGTGTTTTCTAAATGTGAGACTCTGGTCTCTTTCCTAACTCAGTTCATGTGTAGCCATGTTTACAGGATCTTCATAAGTGATATCTTATGATAAGTTTCTTTTTCTGTGTGACTTATTTCACTTAGAATCATCGTACCTGAATCCACTCACTTTGCTGCTCCTGGTCTTATGACATTGATTTCATGGCTGAGGGATATTCCATCGGACATAAATACCACAGTTTTTTGAACCATTTTTATATTTCCTGGGATATTTAAGGTGTACCCAAGTTGAGGTTCTTGTAAGCAGTGCAGCCCTAAATTTTCGGGTGGCTCTGTCTTATTGATTTTCAGTTTTCCCAATGTATATTCCCTAGACTGGAAGTGCCCTTGGCTCTGTAGCTCTGTTGTTTACTTGTTTTAGGGAACGCAATGCACTCCTCCAGTGAGGCAGTTGGCAATTTACATCCCGCCCATCAGCATAACAAGGCTCCCTGTTCTCCAGGGCCAGACTTGCCTTTCTGGTTTTTACACATTTTGTGGATGTCCCTTTTGACCGGTGGGAAGTGATACTTCTTTGTAGTGCAGATTTGCATTGCCCGCTTGCTTGTTTGGCCAAAAAGGGCGTATGCGTTTTCTCCTGAATATATTCAGGAGAAAACGCATACACCCTTTTTGGCCAACTGCGTCATTGTCGAAGTTGTGCCCCTCTTCCTGTGCTTTCAAGGCGATTCCAACGTACCTCTTGAAATCTGTTTCCTGCTATTCTGCCTGGCTTTCAAGTCTGCCTCGTTGCCTTCCCTCAACAGATTTTTGGACGATAGTTGTCCTTTATTACTCTGCCAGTTTGTGAATTGCTGTGGCCCTGAGCTCCATTTTCCAACTCGTTTTTTGTGAGCTGTACGCAAGTCCAAAATTTTGGTTCAGGACCTATACTGGTTCCCGGTGGTTGGCTGAGACTCTGGTTAATTCTTCTTCCTGCCGGGAAATTAGAGTGACATGTGCCCGTCCAAATGCCTAACAGCTACTCTCTCATTGGTTCTCCCTCTTCCGTTCCATCCTCTGCCAAATTGGCAACCTGTGCGAACCAGGAGGTTAAAGGGGCTGTCTCTCCAAGTTGGGAGATTGATAGTAAAGCAGTTGGAAAGTCAAACCGGAGCACCAGGAGATGGACTACTCGTTGAGTTTTAGAAACCTTTTGTATTCACAGTGTGTCCATTCTCTAGGTTTCCCGTACATGTTATAGCTGTAGTAATACTCCCTTCAACCTGGAGAGTTGGGACCCGTGGAATGGGGGCCATGCATTTTTGCTTTAAAGGGTCTGCATTTGCTCACCCAATCTCACCAATCCTCTCAGTCCCAAGTGTCCAGCCTTATGCCACATCCAGCTGTCATTGTAGACAGGGTTTTTCCAGGTTTCATCAGAGACCCTGAAGGAAATGTAAAGAATTTCCCTGTTTTTTGGTTTTGCTTTTGAAATCCCTTTTTATAGTGGGTTTGAGCTGATTCTCTCTGCCATGTTTATGCCAGTCTAGACACACTTGATTCCCTTACAGAGACATATCAATACATAGGTTTTAAGATTCTTACTAGTCAGATCTATTCCTCTGCGGGAAATATGGGGTTTTGAGTCCCTTTCACTGAGGAAGGTGTAGGTCTTGTCTATTCCACAGTTGGTTTTGGAAATGGTACCTGTGCTTATATCAAACTCTGGTTTTATGAATCACCCCACCTCTCCTTTCCCCTTAAGCAGGCATAAGAGTGTTTTCTAAATGTGAGACTCTGGTCTCTTTCCTAACTCAGTTCATGTGTAGCCATGTTTACAGGATCTTCATAAGTGATATCTTATGATAAGTTTCTTTTTCTGTGTGACTTATTTCACTTAGAATCATCGTACATGAATCCACTCACTTTGCTGCTCCTGGTCTTATGACATTGATTTCATGGCTGAGGGATATTCCATCGGACATAAATACCACAGTTTTTTGAACCATTTTTATATTTCCTGGGATATTTAAGGTGTAGCCAAGTTGAGGTTCTTGTAAGCAGTGCAGCCCTAAATTTGGGGGTGGCTCTGTCTTATTGATTTTCAGTTTTCCCAATGTATATTCCCTAGACTGGAAGTGCCCTTGGCTCTGTAGCTCTGTTGTTTACTTGTTTTAGGGAACGCAATGCACTCCTCCAGTGAGGCAGTTGGCAATTTACATCCCGCCCATCAGCATAACAAGGCTCCCTGTTCTCCAGGGCCAGTCTTGCCTTTCTGGTTTGTACACATTTTGTGGATGTCCCTTTTGACCGTTGGGAAGTGATACTTCTTTGTTGTGCAGATTTGCATTGCCCGCTTGCTTGTTTGGCCAAAAAGGGCGTATGCGTTTTCTCCTGAATATATTCAGGAGAAAACGCATACGCCCTTTTTGGCCAACTGCGTCATTGTCGAAGTTGTGCCCCTCTTCCTGTGCTTTCAAGGCGATTCCAACGTACCTCTTGAAATCTGTTTCCTGCTATTCTGCCTGGCTTTCAAGTATGCCTCGTTGCCTTCCCTCAACAGATTTTTGGACGATAGTTGTCCTTTATTACTCTGCCAGTTTGTGAATTGCTGTGGCCCTGAGCTCCATTTTCCAACTCGTTTTTTGTGAGCTGTACGCAAGTCCAAAATTTTGGTTCAGGACCTATACTGGTTCCCGGTGGGTGGCTGAGACTCTGGTTAATTCTTCTTCCTGCCGGGAAATTAGAGTGACATGTGCCCGTCCAAATGCCTAACAGCTACTCTCTCATTGGTTCTCCCGCTTCCCTTCCATCCTCTGCCAAATTGGCAACCTGTGAGAACCAGGAGGTTAAAGGGGCTGTCTCTCCAAGTTGGGAGATTGATAGTAAAGCAGTTGGAAAGTCAAACCGGAGCACCAGGAGAGGGACTACTCGTTGAGTTTTAGAAACCTTTTGTATTCACAGTGTGTCCATTCTCTAGGTTTCCCGTACATGTTATAGCTGTAGTAATATTCCCTTCAACCTGGAGAGTTGGGACCCATGGAATGGGGGCCATGGATTTTTGCTTTAAAGGGTCTGCATTTGCTCACCCAATCTCACCAATCCTCTCAGTCCCAAGTGTCCAGACTTATGCCACATCCAGCTGTCATTGTAGACAGGGTTTTTCCAGGTTTCATCAGAGACCCTGAAGGAAATGTTAAAGAATTTCCCTGTTTTTTGGTTTTGCCTTTGAAATCCCTTTTTATAGTGGGTTTGAGCTGATTCTCTCTGCCATGTTTATGCCAGTCTAGACACACTTGATTCCCTTACAGAGACATATCAATACATAGGTTTTAATATTCTTACTAGTCAGATCTATTCCTCTGCGGGAAATATGGGGTTTTGAGTCCCTTTCACTGAGGAAGGTGTAGGTCTTGTCTATTCCACAGTTGGTTATGGAAATGGTACCTGTGCTTATATCAAACTCTGGTTTTATGAATCACCCCACCTCTCCTATCCCCTTAAGCAGGCATAAGAGTGTTTTCTAAATGTGAGACTCTGGTCTCTTTCCTAACTCAGTTCATGTGTAGCCATGTTTACAGGATCTTCATAAGTCATATCTTATGATAAGTTTCTTTTTCTGTGTGACTTATTTCACTTAGAATCATCGTACCTGAATCCACTCACTTTGCTGCTCCTGGTCTTATGACATTGATTTCATGGCTGAGGGATATTCCATCGGACATAAATACCACAGTTTTTTGAACCATTTTTATATTTCCTGGGATATTTAAGGTGTACCCAAGTTGAGGTTCTTGTAAGCAGTGCAGCCCTAAATTTGGGGGTGGCTCTGTCTTATTGATTTTCAGTTTTCCCAATGTATATTCCCTAGACTGGAAGTGCCCTTGGCTCTGTAGCTCTGTTGTTTACTTGTTTTAGGGAACGCAATGCACTCCTCCAGTGAGGCAGTTGGCAATTTACATCCCGCCCATCAGCATAACAAGGCTCCCTGTTCTCCAGGGCCAGTCTTGCCTTTCTGGTTTTTACACATTTTGTGGATGTCCCTTTTGACCGGTGGGAAGTGATACTTCTTTGTAGTGCAGATTTGCATTGCCCGCTTGCTTGTTTGGCCAAAAAGGGCGTATGCGTTTTCTCCTGAATATATTCAGGAGAAAACGCATACGCCCTTTTTGGCCAACTGCGTCATTGTCGAAGTTGTGCCCCTCTTCCTGTGCTTTCAAGGCGATTCCAACGTACCTCTTGAAATCTGTTTCCTGCTATTCTGCCTGGCTTTCAAGTCTGCCTCGTTGCCTTCCCTCAACAGATTTTTGGACGATAGTTGTCCTTTATTACTCTGCCAGTTTGTGAATTGCTGTGGCCCTGAGCTCCATTTTCCAACTCGTTTTTTGTGAGCTGTACGCAAGTCCAAAATTTTGGTTCAGGACCTATACTGGTTCCCGGTGGGTGGCTGAGACTCTGGTTAATTCTTCTTCCTGCCGGGAAATTAGAGTGACATGTGCCCGTCCAAATGCCTAACAGCTACTCTCTCATTGGTTCTCCCGCTTCCCTTCCATCCTCTGCCAAATTGGCAACCTGTGAGAACCAGGAGGTTAAAGGGGCTGTCTCTCCAAGTTGGGAGATTGATAGTAAAGCAGTTGGAAAGTCAAACCGGAGCACCAGGAGAGGGACTACTCGTTGAGTTTTAGAAACCTTTTGTATTCACAGTGTGTCCATTCTCTAGGTTTCCCGTACATGTTATAGCTGTAGTAATATTCCCTTCAACCTGGAGAGTTGGGACCCATGGAATGGGGGCCATGGATTTTTGCTTTAAAGGGTCTGCATTTGCTCACCCAATCTCACCAATCCTCTCAGTCCCAAGTGTCCAGCCTTATGCCACATCCAGCTGTCATTGTAGACAGGGTTTTTCCAGGTTTCATCAGAGACCCTGAAGGAAATGTTAAAGAATTTCCCTGTTTTTTGGTTTTGCCTTTGAAATCCCTTTTTATAGTGGGTTTGAGCTGATTCTCTCTGCCATGTTTATGCCAGTCTAGACACACTTGATTCCCTTACAGAGACATATCAATACATAGGTTTTAATATTCTTACTAGTCAGATCTATTCCTCTGCGGGAAATATGGGGTTTTGAGTCCCTTTCACTGAGGAAGGTGTAGGTCTTGTCTATTCCACAGTTGGTTATGGAAATGGTACCTGTGCTTATATCAAACTCTGGTTTTATGAATCACCCCACCTCTCCTATCCCCTTAAGCAGGCATAAGAGTGTTTTCTAAATGTGAGACTCTGGTCTCTTTCCTAACTCAGTTCATGTGTAGCCATGTTTACAGGATCTTCATAAGTCATATCTTATGATAAGTTTCTTTTTCTGTGTGACTTATTTCACTTAGAATCATCGTACCTGAATCCACTCACTTTGCTGCTCCTGGTCTTATGACATTGATTTCATGGCTGAGGGATATTCCATCGGACATAAATACCACAGTTTTTTGAACCATTTTTATATTTCCTGGGATATTTAAGGTGTACCCAAGTTGAGGTTCTTGTAAGCAGTGCAGCCCTAAATTTGGGGGTGGCTCTGTCTTATTGATTTTCAGTTTTCCCAATGTATATTCCCTAGACTGGAAGTGCCCTTGGCTCTGTAGCTCTGTTGTTTACTTGTTTTAGGGAACGCAATGCACTCCTCCAGTGAGGCAGTTGGCAATTTACATCCCGCCCATCAGCATAACAAGGCTCCCTGTTCTCCAGGGCCAGTCTTGCCTTTCTGGTTTTTACACATTTTGTGGATGTCCCTTTTGACCGGTGGGAAGTGATACTTCTTTGTAGTGCAGATTTGCATTGCCCGCTTGCTTGTTTGGCCAAAAAGGGCGTATGCGTTTTCTCCTGAATATATTCAGGAGAAAACGCATACGCCCTTTTTGGCCAACTGCGTCATTGTCGAAGTTGTGCCCCTCTTCCTGTGCTTTCAAGGCGATTCCAACGTACCTCTTGAAATCTGTTTCCTGCTATTCTGCCTGGCTGTCAAGTCTGCCTCGTTGCCTTCCCTCAACAGATTTTTGGACGATAGTTGTCCTTTATTACTCTGCCAGTTTGTGAATTGCTGTGGCCCTGAGCTCCATTTTCCAACTCGTTTTTTGTGAGCTGTACGCAAGTCCAAAATTTTGGTTCAGGACCTATACTGGTTCCCGGTGGGTGGCTGAGACTCTGGTTAATTCTTCTTCCTGCCGGGAAATTAGAGTGACATGTGCCCGTCCAAATGCCTAACAGCTACTCTCTCATTGGTTCTCCCTCTTCCCTTCCATCCTCTGCCAAATTGGCAACCTGTGCGAACCAGGAGCTTAAAGGGGCTGTCTCTCCAAGTTGGGAGATTGATAGTAAAGCAGTTGGAAAGTCAAACCGGAGCACCAGGAGATGGACTACTCGTTGAGTTTTAGAAACCTTTTGTATTCACAGTGTGTCCATTCTCTAGGTTTCCCGTACATGTTATAGCTGTAGTAATACTCCCTTCAACCTGGAGAGTTGGGACTCGTGGAATGGGGGCCATGCATTTTTGCTTTAAAGGGTCTGCATTTGCTCACCCAATCTCACCAATCCTCTCAGTCCCAAGTGTCCAGCCTTATGCCACATCCAGCTGTCATTGTAGACAGGGTTTTTCCAGGTTTCATCAGAGACCCTGAAGGAAATGTAAAGAATTTCCCTGTTTTTTGGTTTTGCTTTTGAAATCCCTTTTTATAGTGGGTTTGAGCTGATTCTCTCTGCCATGTTTATGCCAGTCTAGACACACTTGATTCCCTTACAGAGACATATCAATACATAGGTTTTAAGATTCTTACTAGTCAGATCTATTCCTCTGCGGGAAATATGGGGTTTTGAGTCCCTTTCACTGAGGAAGGTGTAGGTCTTGTCTATTCCACAGTTGGTTTTGGAAATGGTACCTGTGCTTATATCAAACTCTGGTTTTATGAATCACCCCACCTCTCCTTTCCCCTTAAGCAGGCATAAGAGTGTTTTCTAAATGTGAGACTCTGGTCTCTTTCCTAACTCAGTTCATGTGTAGCCATGTTTACAGGATCTTCATAAGTGATATCTTATGATAAGTTTCTTTTTCTGTGTGACTTATTTCACTTAGAATCATCGTACATGAATCCACTCACTTTGCTGCTCCTGGTCTTATGACATTGATTTCATGGCTGAGGGATATTCCATCGGACATAAATACCACAGTTTTTTGAACCATTTTTATATTTCCTGGGATATTTAAGGTGTAGCCAAGTTGAGGTTCTTGTAAGCAGTGCAGCCCTAAATTTGGGGGTGGCTCTGTCTTATTGATTTTCAGTTTTCCCAATGTATATTCCCTAGACTGGAAGTGCCCTTGGCTCTGTAGCTCTGTTGTTTACTTGTTTTAGGGAACGCAATGCACTCCTCCAGTGAGGCAGTTGGCAATTTACATCCCGCCCATCAGCATAACAAGGCTCCCTGTTCTCCAGGGCCAGTCATGCCTTTCTGGTTTGTACACATTTTGTGGATGTCCCTTTTGACCGTTGGGAAGTGATACTTCTTTGTTGTGCAGATTTGCATTGCCCGCTTGCTTGTTTGGCCAAAAAGGGCGTATGCGTTTTCTCCTGAATATATTCAGGAGAAAACGCATACGCCCTTTTTGGCCAACTGCGTCATTGTCGAAGTTGTGCCCCTCTTCCTGTGCTTTCAAGGCGATTCCAACGTACCTCTTGAAATCTGTTTCCTGCTATTCTGCCTGGCTTTCAAGTCTGCCTCGTTGCCTTCCCTCAACAGATTTTTGGACGATAGTTGTCCTTTATTACTCTGCCAGTTTGTGAATTGCTGTGGCCCTGATCTCCATTTTCCAACTCGTTTTTTGTGAGCTGTACGCAAGTCCAAAATTTTGGTTCAGGACCTATACTGGTTCCCGGTGGGTGGCTGAGACTCTGGTTAATTCTTCTTCCTGCCGGGAAATTAGAGTGACATGTGCCCGTCCAAATGCCTAACAGCTACTCTCTCATTGGTTCTCCCGCTTCCCTTCCATCCTCTGCCAAATTGGCAACCTGTGAGAACCAGGAGGTTAAAGGGGCTGTCTCTCCAAGTTGGGAGATTGATAGTAAAGCAGTTGGAAAGTCAAACCGGAGCACCAGGAGAGGGACTACTCGTTGAGTTTTAGAAACCTTTTGTATTCACAGTGTGTCCATTCTCTAGGTTTCCCGTACATGTTATAGCTGAAGTAATATTCCCTTCAACCTGGAGAGTTGGGACCCATGGAATGGGGGCCATGCATTTTTGCTTTAAAGGGTCTGCATTTGCTCACCCAATCTCACCAATCCTCTCAGTCCCAAGTGTCCAGCCTTATGCCACATCCAGCTGTCATTGTAGACAGGGTTTTTCCAGGTTTCATCAGAGACCCTGAAGGAAATGTTAAAGAATTTCCCTGTTTTTTGGTTTTGCCTTTGAAATCCCTTTTTATAGTGGGTTTGAGCTGATTCTCTCTGCCATGTTTATGCCAGTCTAGACACACTTGATTCCCTTACAGAGACATATCAATACATAGGTTTTAAGATTCTTACTAGTCAGATCTATTCCTCTGCGGGAAATATGGGGTTTTGAGTCCCTTTCACTGAGGAAGGTGTAGGTCTTGTCTATTCCACAGTTGGTTATGGAAATGGTACCTGTGCTTATATCAAACTCTGGTTTTATGAATCACCCCACCTCTCCTATCCCCTTAAGCAGGCATAAGAGTGTTTTCTAAATGTGAGACTCTGTTCTCTTTCCTAACTCAGTTCATGTGTAGCCATGTTTACAGGATCTTCATAAGTCATATCTTATGATAAGTATCTTTTTCGGTGTGACTTATTTCACTTAGAATCATCGTACCTGAATCCACTCACTTTGCTGCTCCTGGTCTTATGACATTGATTTCATGGCTGACGGATATTCCATCGGACATAAATACCATAGATTTTTGAACCATTTTTATATTTCCTGGGATATTTAAGGTGTACCCAAGTTGAGGTTCTTGTAAGCAGTGCAGCCCTAAATTTTCGGGTGGCTCTGTCTTATTGATTTTCAGTTTTCCCAATGTATATTCCCTAGACTGGAAGTGCCCTTGGCTCTGTAGCTCTGTTGTTTACTTGTTTTAGGGAACGCAATGCACTCCTCCAGTGAGGCAGTTGGCAATTTACATCCCGCCCATCAGCATAACAAGGCTCCCTGTTCTCCAGGGCCAGTCTTGCCTTTCTGGTTTGTACACATTTTGTGGATGTCCCTTTTGACCGTTGGGAAGTGATACTTCTTTGTTGTGCAGATTTGCATTGCCCGCTTGCTTGTTTGGCCAAAAAGGGCGTATGCGTTTTCTCCTGAATATATTCAGGAGAAAACACATACGCCATTTTTGGCCAACTGCGTCATTGTCGAAGTTGTGCCCCTCTTCCTGTGCTTTCAAGGCGATTCCAACGTACCTCTTGAAATCTGTTTCCTGCTATTCTGCCTGGCTTTCAAGTCTGCCTCGTTGCCTTCCCTCAACAGATTTTTGGACGATAGTTGTCCTTTATTACTCTGCCAGTTTGTGAATTGCTGTGGCCCTGAGCTCCGTTTTCCAACTCGTTTTTTGTGAGCTGTACGCAAGTCCAAAATTTTGGTTCAGGACCTATACTGGTTCCCGGTGGGTGGCTGAGACTCTGGTTAATTCTTCTTCCTGCCGGGAAATTAGAGTGACATGTGCCCGTCCAAATGCCTAACAGCTACTCTCTCATTGGTTCTCCCGCTTCCCTTCCATCCTCTGCCAAATTGGCAACCTGTGCGAACCAGGAGGTTAAAGGGGCTGTCTCTCCAAGTTGGGAGATTGATAGTAAAGCAGTTGGAAAGTCAAACCGGAGCACCAGGAGAGGGACTACTCGTTGAGTTTTAGAAACCTTTTGTATGCACAGTGTGTCCATTCTCTAGGTTTCCCGTACATGTTATAGCTGTAGTAATATTCCCTTCAACCTGGAGAGTTGGGACCCATGGAATGGGGGCCATGCATTTTTGCTTTAAAGGGTCTGCATTTGCTCACCCAATCTCAGCAATCCTCTCAGTCCCAAGTGTCCAGCCTTATGCCACATCCAGCTGTCATTGTAGACAGGGTTTTTCCAGGTTTCATCAGAGACCCTGAAGGAAATGTTAAAGAATTTCCCTGTTTTTTGGTTTTGCCTTTGAAATCCCTTTTTATAGTGGGTTTGAGCTGATTCTCTCTGCCATGTTTATGCCAGTCTAGACACACTTGATTCCCTTACAGAGACATATCAATACATAGGTTTTAAGATTCTTACTAGTCAGATCTATTCCTCTGCGGGAAATATGGGGTTTTGAGTCCCTTTCACTGAGGAAGGTGTAGGTCTTGTCTATTCCACAGTTGGTTATGGAAATGGTACCTGTGCTTATATCAAACTCTGGTTTTATGAATCACCCCACCTCTCCTTTCCCCTTAAGCAGGCATAAGAGTGTTTTCTAAATGTGAGACTCTGGTCTCTTTCCTAACTCAGTTCATGTGTAGCCATGTTTACAGGATCTTCATAAGTGATATCTTATGATAAGTTTCTTTTTCTGTGTGACTTATTTCACTTAGAATCATCGTACCTGAATCCACTCACTTTGCTGCTCCTGGTCTTATGACATTGATTTCATGGCTGAGGGATATTCCATCGGACATAATTACCACAGTTTTTTGAACCATTTTTATATTTCCTGGGATATTTAAGGTGTACCCAAGTTGAGGTTCTTGTAAGCAGTGCAGCCCTAAATTTTCGGGTGGCTCTGTCTTATTGATTTTCAGTTTTCCCAATGTATATTCCCTAGACTGGAAGTGCCCTTGGCTCTGTAGCTCTGTTGTTTACTTGTTTTAGGGAACGCAATGCACTCCTCCAGTGAGGCAGTTGGCAATTTACATCCCGCCCATCAGCATAACAAGGCTCCCTGTTCTCCAGGGCCAGACTTGCCTTTCTGGTTTTTACACATTTTGTGGATGTCCCTTTTGACCGGTGGGAAGTGATACTTCTTTGTAGTGCAGATTTGCATTGCCCGCTTGCTTGTTTGGCCAAAAAGGGCGTATGCGTTTTCTCCTGAATATATTCAGGAGAAAACGCATACACCCTTTTTGGCCAACTGCGTCATTGTCGAAGTTGTGCCCCTCTTCCTGTGCTTTCAAGGCGATTCCAACGTACCTCTTGAAATCTGTTTCCTGCTATTCTGCCTGGCTTTCAAGTCTGCCTCGTTGCCTTCCCTCAACAGATTTTTGGACGATAGTTGTCCTTTATTACTCTGCCAGTTTGTGAATTGCTGTGGCCCTGAGCTCCATTTTCCAACTCGTTTTTTGTGAGCTGTACGCAAGTCCAAAATTTTGGTTCAGGACCTATACTGGTTCCCGGTGGTTGGCTGAGACTCTGGTTAATTCTTCTTCCTGCCGGGAAATTAGAGTGACATGTGCCCGTCCAAATGCCTAACAGCTACTCTCTCATTGGTTCTCCCTCTTCCGTTCCATCCTCTGCCAAATTGGCAACCTGTGCGAACCAGGAGGTTAAAGGGGCTGTCTCTCCAAGTTGGGAGATTGATAGTAAAGCAGTTGGAAAGTCAAACCGGAGCACCAGGAGATGGACTACTCGTTGAGTTTTAGAAACCTTTTGTATTCACAGTGTGTCCATTCTCTAGGTTTCCCGTACATGTTATAGCTGTAGTAATACTCCCTTCAACCTGGAGAGTTGGGACCCGTGGAATGGGGGCCATGCATTTTTGCTTTAAAGGGTCTGCATTTGCTCACCCAATCTCACCAATCCTCTCAGTCCCAAGTGTCCAGCCTTATGCCACATCCAGCTGTCATTGTAGACAGGGTTTTTCCAGGTTTCATCAGAGACCCTGAAGGAAATGTAAAGAATTTCCCTGTTTTTTGGTTTTGCTTTTGAAATCCCTTTTTATAGTGGGTTTGAGCTGATTCTCTCTGCCATGTTTATGCCAGTCTAGACACACTTGATTCCCTTACAGAGACATATCAATACATAGGTTTTAAGATTCTTACTAGTCAGATCTATTCCTCTGCGGGAAATATGGGGTTTTGAGTCCCTTTCACTGAGGAAGGTGTAGGTCTTGTCTATTCCACAGTTGGTTTTGGAAATGGTACCTGTGCTTATATCAAACTCTGGTTTTATGAATCACCCCACCTCTCCTTTCCCCTTAAGCAGGCATATGAGTGTTTTCTAAATGTGAGACTCTGGTCTCTTTCCTAACTCAGTTCATGTGTAGCCATGTTTACAGGATCTTCATAAGTGATATCTTATGATAAGTTTCTTTTTCTGTGTGACTTATTTCACTTAGAATCATCGTACATGAATCCACTCACTTTGCTGCTCCTGGTCTTATGACATTGATTTCATGGCTGAGGGATATTCCATCGGACATAAATACCACAGTTTTTTGAACCATTTTTATATTTCCTGGGATATTTAAGGTGTAGCCAAGTTGAGGTTCTTGTAAGCAGTGCAGCCCTAAATTTGGGGGTGGCTCTGTCTTATTGATTTTCAGTTTTCCCAATGTATATTCCCTAGACTGGAAGTGCCCTTGGCTCTGTAGCTCTGTTGTTTACTTGTTTTAGGGAACGCAATGCACTCCTCCAGTGAGGCAGTTGGCAATTTACATCCCGCCCATCAGCATAACAAGGCTCCCTGTTCTCCAGGGCCAGTCTTGCCTTTCTGGTTTGTACACATTTTGTGGATGTCCCTTTTGACCGTTGGGAAGTGATACTTCTTTGTTGTGCAGATTTGCATTGCCCGCTTGCTTGTTTGGCCAAAAAGGGCGTATGCGTTTTCTCCTGAATATATTCAGGAGAAAACACATACGCCCTTTTTGGCCAACTGTGTCATTGTCGAAGTTGTGCCCCTCTTCCTGTGCTTTCAAGGCGATTCCAACGTACCTCTTGAAATCTGTTTCCTGCTATTCTGCCTGGCTTTCAAGTCTGCCTCGTTGCCTTCCCTCAACAGATTTTTGGACGATAGTTGTCCTTTATTACTCTGCCAGTTTGTGAATTGCTGTGGCCCTGAGCTCCGTTTTCCAACTCGTTTTTTGTGAGCTGTACGCAAGTCCAAAATTTTGGTTCAGGACCTATACTGGTTCCCGGTGGGTGGCTGAGACTCTGGTTAATTCTTCTTCCTGCCGGGAAATTAGAGTGACATATGCCCGTCCAAATGCCTAACAGCTACTCTCTCATTGGTTCTCCCGCTTCCCTTCCATCCTCTGCCAAATTGGCAACCTGTGCGAACCAGGAGGTTAAAGGGGCTGTCTCTCCAAGTTGGGAGATTGATAGTAAAGCAGTTGGAAAGTCAAACCGGAGCACCAGGAGAGGGACTACTCGTTGAGTTTTAGAAACCTTTTGTATGCACAGTGTGTCCATTCTCTAGGTTTCCCGTACATGTTATAGCTGTAGTAATATTCCCTTCAACCTGGAGAGTTGGGACCCATGGAATGGGGGCCATGCATTTTTGCTTTAAAGGGTCTGCATTTGCTCACCCAATCTCAGCAATCCTCTCAGTCCCAAGTGTCCAGCCTTATGCCACATCCAGCTGTCATTGTAGACAGGGTTTTTCCAGGTTTCATCAGAGACCCTGAAGGAAATGTTAAAGAATTTCCCTGTTTTTTGGTTTTGCCTTTGAAATCCCTTTTTATAGTGGGTTTGAGCTGATTCTCTCTGCCATGTTTATGCCAGTCTAGACACACTTGATTCCCTTACAGAGACATATCAATACATAGGTTTTAAGATTCTTACTAGTCAGATCTATTCCTCTGCGGGAAATATGGGGTTTTGAGTCCCTTTCACTGAGGAAGGTGTAGGTCTTGTCTATTCCACAGTTGGTTTTGGAAATGGTACCTGTGCTTATATCAAACTCTGGTTTTATGAATCACCCCACCTCTCCTTTCCCCTTAAGCAGGCATAAGAGTGTTTTCTAAATGTGAGACTCTGGTCTCTTTCCTAACTCAGTTCATGTGTAGCCATGTTTACAGGATCTTCATAAGTGATATCTTATGATAAGTTTCTTTTTCGGTGTGACTTATTTCACTTAGAATCATCGTACCTGAATCCACTCACTTTGCTGCTCCTGGTCTTATGACATTGATTTCATGGCTGAGGGATATTCCATCGGACATAAATACCATAGTTTTTTGAACCATTTTTATATATCCTGGGATATTTAAGGTGTACCCAAGTTGAGGTTCTTCTAAGCAGTGCAGCCCTAAATTTGGGGGTGGCTCTGTCTTATTGATTTTCAGTTTTCCCAATGTATATTCCCTAGACTGGAAGTGCCCTTGGCTCTGTAGCTCTGTTGTTTACTTGTTTTAGGGAACGCAATGCACTCCTCCAGTGAGGCAGTTGGCAATTTACATCCCGCCCATCAGCATAACAAGGCTCCCTGTTCTCCAGGGCCAGTCTTGCCTTTCTGGTTTGTACACATTTTGTGGATGTCCCTTTTGACCGTTGGGAAGTGATACTTCTTTGTTGTGCAGATTTGCATTGCCCGCTTGCTTGTTTGGCCAAAAAGGGCGTATGCGTTTTCTCCTGAATATATTCAGGAGAAAACGCATACGCCCTTTTTGGCCAACTGCGTCATTGTCGAAGTTGTGCCCCTCTTCCTGTGCTTTCAAGGCGATTCCAACGTACCTCTTGAAATCTGTTTCCTGCTATTCTGCCTGGCTTTCAAGTCTGCCTCGTTGCCTTCCCTCAACAGATTTTTGGACGATAGTTGTCCTTTATTACTCTGCCAGTTTGTGAATTGCTGTGGCCCTGAGCTCCATTTTCCAACTCGTTTTTTGTGAGCTGTACGCAAGTCCAAAATTTTGGTTCAGGACATATACTGGTTCCCGGTGGGTGGCTGAGACTCTGGTTAATTCTTCTTCCTGCCGGGAAATTAGAGTGACATGTGCCCGTCCAAATGCCTAACAGCTACTCTCTCATTGGTTCTCCCTCTTCCCTTCCATCCTCTGCCAAATTGGCAACCTGTGTGAACCAGGAGGTTAAAGGGGCTGTCTCTCCAAGTTGGGAGATTGATAGTAAAGCAGTTGGAAAGTCAAACCGGAGCACCAGGAGAGGGACTACACGTTGAGTTTTAGAAACCTTTTGTATTCACAGTGTGTCCATTCTCTAGGTTTCCCGTACATGTTATAGCTGTAGTAATATTCCCTTCAACCTGGAGAGTTGGGACCCATGGAATGGGGGCCATGCATTTTTGCTTTAAAGGGTCTGCATTTGCTCACCCAATCTCACCAATCCTCTCAGTCCCAAGTGTCCAGCCTTATGCCACATCCAGCTGTCATTGTAGACAGGGTTTTTCCAGGTTTCATCAGAGACCCTGAAGGAAATGTTAAAGAATTTCCCTGTTTTTTGGTTTTGCCTTTGAAATCCCTTTTTATAGTGGGTTTGAGCTGATTCTCTCTGCCATGTTTATGCCAGTCTAGACACACTTGATTCCCTTACAGAGACATATCAATACATAGGTTTTAAGATTCTTACTAGTCAGATCTATTCCTCTGCGGGAAATATGGGGTTTTGAGTCCCTTTCACTGAGGAAGGTGTAGGTCTTGTCTATTCCACAGTTGGTTTTGGAAATGGTACCTGTGCTTATATCAAACTCTGGTTTTATGAATCACCCCACCTCTCCTTTCCCCTTAAGCAGGCATAAGAGTGTTTTCTAAATGTGAGACTCTGGTCTCTTTCCTAACTCAGTTCATGTGTAGCCATGTTTACAGGATCTTCATAAGTGATATCTTATGATAAGTTTCTTTTTCTGTGTGACTTATTTCACTTAGAATCATCGTACCTGAATCCACTCACTTTGCTGCTCCTGGTCTTATGACATTGATTTCATGGCTGAGGGATATTCCATCGGACATAAATACCACAGTTTTTTGAACCATTTTTATATTTCCTGGGATATTTAAGGTGTACCCAAGTTGAGGTTCTTCTAAGCAGTGCAGCCCTAAATTTGGGGGTGGCTCTGTCTTATTGATTTTCAGTTTTCCCAATGTATATTCCCTAGACTGGAAGTGCCCTTGGCTCTGTAGCTCTGTTGTTTACTTGTTTTAGGGAACGCAATGCACTCCTCCAGTGAGGCAGTTGGCAATTTACATCCCGCCCATCAGCATAACAAGGATCCCTGTTCTCCAGGGCCAGTCTTGCCTTTCTGGTTTGTACACATTTTGTGGATGTCCCTTTTGACCGTTGGGAAGTGATACTTCTTTGTTGTGCAGATTTGCATTGCCCGCTTGCTTGTTTGGCCAAAAAGGGCGTATGCGTTTTCTCCTGAATATATTCAGGAGAAAACGCATACGCCCTTTTTGGCCAACTGCGTCATTGTCGAAGTTGTGCCCCTCTTCCTGTGCTTTCAAGGCGATTCCAACGTACCTCTTGAAATCTGTTTCCTGCTATTCTGCCTGGCTTTCAAGTCTGCCTCGTTGCCTTCCCTCAACAGATTTTTGGACGATAGTTGTCCTTTATTACTCTGCCAGTTTGTGAATTGCTGTGGCCCTGAGCTCCATTTTCCAACTCGTTTTTTGTGAGCTGTACGCAAGTCCAAAATTTTGGTTCAGGACATATACTGGTTCCCGGTGGGTGGCTGAGACTCTGGTTAATTCTTCTTCCTGCCGGGAAATTAGAGTGACATGTGCCCGTCCAAATGCCTAACAGCTACTCTCTCATTGGTTCTCCCTCTTCCCTTCCATCCTCTGCCAAATTGGCAACCTGTGTGAACCAGGAGGTTAAAGGGGCTGTCTCTCCAAGTTGGGAGATTGATAGTAAAGCAGTTGGAAAGTCAAACCGGAGCACCAGGAGAGGGACTACACGTTGAGTTTTAGAAACCTTTTGTATTCACAGTGTGTCCATTCTCTAGGTTTCCCGTACATGTTATAGCTGTAGTAATATTCCCTTCAACCTGGAGAGTAGGGACCCATGGAATGGGGGCCATGCATTTTTGCTTTAAAGGGTCTGCATTTGCTCACCCAATCTCACCAATCCTCTCAGTCCCAAGTGTCCAGCCTTATGCCACATCCAGCTGTCATTGTAGACAGGGTTTTTCCAGGTTTCATCAGAGACCCTGAAGGAAATGTTAAAGAATTTCCCTGTTTTTTGGTTTTGCCTTTGAAATCCCTTTTTATAGTGGGTTTGAGCTGATTCTCTCTGCCATGTTTATGCCAGTCTAGACACACTTGATTCCCTTACAGAGACATATCAATACATAGGTTTTAAGATTCTTACTAGTCAGATCTATTCCTCTGCGGGAAATATGGGGTTTTGAGTCCCTTTCACTGAGGAAGGTGTAGGTCTTGTCTATTCCACAGTTGGTTATGGAAATGGTACCTGTGCTTATATCAAACTCTGGTTTTATGAATCACCCCACCTCTCCTTTCCCCTTAAGCAGGCATAAGAGTGTTTTCTAAATGTGAGACTCTGGTCTCTTTCCTAACTCAGTTCATGTGTAGCCATGTTTACAGGATCTTCATAAGTGATATCTTATGATAAGTTTCTTTTTCTGTGTGACTTATTTCACTTAGAATCATCGTACCTGAATCCACTCACTTTGCTGCTCCTGGTCTTATGACATTGATTTCATGGCTGAGGGATATTCCATCGGACATAATTACCACAGTTTTTTGAACCATTTTTATATTTCCTGGGATATTTAAGGTGTACCCAAGTTGAGGTTCTTGTAAGCAGTGCAGCCCTAAATTTTCGGGTGGCTCTGTCTTATTGATTTTCAGTTTTCCCAATGTATATTCCCTAGACTGGAAGTGCCCTTGGCTCTGTAGCTCTGTTGTTTACTTGTTTTAGGGAACGCAATGCACTCCTCCAGTGAGGCAGTTGGCAATTTACATCCCGCCCATCAGCATAACAAGGCTCCCTGTTCTCCAGGGCCAGACTTGCCTTTCTGGTTTTTACACATTTTGTGGATGTCCCTTTTGACCGGTGGGAAGTGATACTTCTTTGTAGTGCAGATTTGCATTGCCCGCTTGCTTGTTTGGCCAAAAAGGGCGTATGCGTTTTCTCCTGAATATATTCAGGAGAAAACGCATACACCCTTTTTGGCCAACTGCGTCATTGTCGAAGTTGTGCCCCTCTTCCTGTGCTTTCAAGGCGATTCCAACGTACCTCTTGAAATCTGTTTCCTGCTATTCTGCCTGGCTTTCAAGTCTGCCTCGTTGCCTTCCCTCAACAGATTTTTGGACGATAGTTGTCCTTTATTACTCTGCCAGTTTGTGAATTGCTGTGGCCCTGAGCTCCATTTTCCAACTCGTTTTTTGTGAGCTGTACGCAAGTCCAAAATTTTGGTTCAGGACCTATACTGGTTCCCGGTGGTTGGCTGAGACTCTGGTTAATTCTTCTTCCTGCCGGGAAATTAGAGTGACATGTGCCCGTCCAAATGCCTAACAGCTACTCTCTCATTGGTTCTCCCTCTTCCGTTCCATCCTCTGCCAAATTGGCAACCTGTGCGAACCAGGAGGTTAAAGGGGCTGTCTCTCCAAGTTGGGAGATTGATAGTAAAGCAGTTGGAAAGTCAAACCGGAGCACCAGGAGATGGACTACTCGTTGAGTTTTAGAAACCTTTTGTATTCACAGTGTGTCCATTCTCTAGGTTTCCCGTACATGTTATAGCTGTAGTAATACTCCCTTCAACCTGGAGAGTTGGGACCCGTGGAATGGGGGCCATGCATTTTTGCTTTAAAGGGTCTGCATTTGCTCACCCAATCTCACCAATCCTCTCAGTCCCAAGTGTCCAGCCTTATGCCACATCCAGCTGTCATTGTAGACAGGGTTTTTCCAGGTTTCATCAGAGACCCTGAAGGAAATGTAAAGAATTTCCCTGTTTTTTGGTTTTGCTTTTGAAATCCCTTTTTATAGTGGGTTTGAGCTGATTCTCTCTGCCATGTTTATGCCAGTCTAGACACACTTGATTCCCTTACAGAGACATATCAATACATAGGTTTTAAGATTCTTACTAGTCAGATCTATTCCTCTGCGGGAAATATGGGGTTTTGAGTCCCTTTCACTGAGGAAGGTGTAGGTCTTGTCTATTCCACAGTTGGTTTTGGAAATGGTACCTGTGCTTATATCAAACTCTGGTTTTATGAATCACCCCACCTCTCCTTTCCCCTTAAGCAGGCATATGAGTGTTTTCTAAATGTGAGACTCTGGTCTCTTTCCTAACTCAGTTCATGTGTAGCCATGTTTACAGGATCTTCATAAGTGATATCTTATGATAAGTTTCTTTTTCTGTGTGACTTATTTCACTTAGAATCATCGTACATGAATCCACTCACTTTGCTGCTCCTGGTCTTATGACATTGATTTCATGGCTGAGGGATATTCCATCGGACATAAATACCACAGTTTTTTGAACCATTTTTATATTTCCTGGGATATTTAAGGTGTAGCCAAGTTGAGGTTCTTGTAAGCAGTGCAGCCCTAAATTTGGGGGTGGCTCTGTCTTATTGATTTTCAGTTTTCCCAATGTATATTCCCTAGACTGGAAGTGCCCTTGGCTCTGTAGCTCTGTTGTTTACTTGTTTTAGGGAACGCAATGCACTCCTCCAGTGAGGCAGTTGGCAATTTACATCCCGCCCATCAGCATAACAAGGCTCCCTGTTCTCCAGGGCCAGTCTTGCCTTTCTGGTTTGTACACATTTTGTGGATGTCCCTTTTGACCGTTGGGAAGTGATACTTCTTTGTTGTGCAGATTTGCATTGCCCGCTTGCTTGTTTGGCCAAAAAGGGCGTATGCGTTTTCTCCTGAATATATTCAGGAGAAAACACATACGCCCTTTTTGGCCAACTGTGTCATTGTCGAAGTTGTGCCCCTCTTCCTGTGCTTTCAAGGCGATTCCAACGTACCTCTTGAAATCTGTTTCCTGCTATTCTGCCTGGCTTTCAAGTCTGCCTCGTTGCCTTCCCTCAACAGATTTTTGGACGATAGTTGTCCTTTATTACTCTGCCAGTTTGTGAATTGCTGTGGCCCTGAGCTCCGTTTTCCAACTCGTTTTTTGTGAGCTGTACGCAAGTCCAAAATTTTGGTTCAGGACCTATACTGGTTCCCGGTGGGTGGCTGAGACTCTGGTTAATTCTTCTTCCTGCCGGGAAATTAGAGTGACATATGCCCGTCCAAATGCCTAACAGCTACTCTCTCATTGGTTCTCCCGCTTCCCTTCCATCCTCTGCCAAATTGGCAACCTGTGAGAACCAGGAGGTTAAAGGGGCTGTCTCTCCAAGTTGGGAGATTGATAGTAAAGCAGTTGGAAAGTCAAACCGGAGCACCAGGAGAGGGACTACTCGTTGAGTTTTAGAAACCTTTTGTATTCACAGTGTGTCCATTCTCTAGGTTTCCCGTACATGTTATAGCTGTAGTAATATTCCCTTCAACCTGGAGAGTTGGGACCCATGGAATGGGGGCCATGGATTTTTGCTTTAAAGGGTCTGCATTTGCTCACCCAATCTCACCAATCCTCTCAGTCCCAAGTGTCCAGACTTATGCCACATCCAGCTGTCATTGTAGACAGGGTTTTTCCAGGTTTCATCAGAGACCCTGAAGGAAATGTTAAAGAATTTCCCTGTTTTTTGGTTTTGCCTTTGAAATCCCTTTTTATAGTGGGTTTGAGCTGATTCTCTCTGCCATGTTTATGCCAGTCTAGACACACTTGATTCCCTTACAGAGACATATCAATACATAGGTTTTAATATTCTTACTAGTCAGATCTATTCCTCTGCGGGAAATATGGGGTTTTGAGTCCCTTTCACTGAGGAAGGTGTAGGTCTTGTCTATTCCACAGTTGGTTATGGAAATGGTACCTGTGCTTATATCAAACTCTGGTTTTATGAATCACCCCACCTCTCCTATCCCCTTAAGCAGGCATAAGAGTGTTTTCTAAATGTGAGACTCTGGTCTCTTTCCTAACTCAGTTCATGTGTAGCCATGTTTACAGGATCTTCATAAGTCATATCTTATGATAAGTTTCTTTTTCTGTGTGACTTATTTCACTTAGAATCATCGTACCTGAATCCACTCACTTTGCTGCTCCTGGTCTTATGACATTGATTTCATGGCTGAGGGATATTCCATCGGACATAAATACCACAGTTTTTTGAACCATTTTTATATTTCCTGGGATATTTAAGGTGTACCCAAGTTGAGGTTCTTGTAAGCAGTGCAGCCCTAAATTTGGGGGTGGCTCTGTCTTATTGATTTTCAGTTTTCCCAATGTATATTCCCTAGACTGGAAGTGCCCTTGGCTCTGTAGCTCTGTTGTTTACTTGTTTTAGGGAACGCAATGCACTCCTCCAGTGAGGCAGTTGGCAATTTACATCCCGCCCATCAGCATAACAAGGCTCCCTGTTCTCCAGGGCCAGTCTTGCCTTTCTGGTTTTTACACATTTTGTGGATGTCCCTTTTGACCGGTGGGAAGTGATACTTCTTTGTAGTGCAGATTTGCATTGCCCGCTTGCTTGTTTGGCCAAAAAGGGCGTATGCGTTTTCTCCTGAATATATTCAGGAGAAAACGCATACGCCCTTTTTGGCCAACTGCGTCATTGTCGAAGTTGTGCCCCTCTTCCTGTGCTTTCAAGGCGATTCCAACGTACCTCTTGAAATCTGTTTCCTGCTATTCTGCCTGGCTTTCAAGTCTGCCTCGTTGCCTTCCCTCAACAGATTTTTGGACGATAGTTGTCCTTTATTACTCTGCCAGTTTGTGAATTGCTGTGGCCCTGAGCTCCATTTTCCAACTCGTTTTTTGTGAGCTGTACGCAAGTCCAAAATTTTGGTTCAGGACCTATACTGGTTCCCGGTGGGTGGCTGAGACTCTGGTTAATTCTTCTTCCTGCCGGGAAATTAGAGTGACATGTGCCCGTCCAAATGCCTAACAGCTACTCTCTCATTGGTTCTCCCGCTTCCCTTCCATCCTCTGCCAAATTGGCAACCTGTGAGAACCAGGAGGTTAAAGGGGCTGTCTCTCCAAGTTGGGAGATTGATAGTAAAGCAGTTGGAAAGTCAAACCGGAGCACCAGGAGAGGGACTACTCGTTGAGTTTTAGAAACCTTTTGTATTCACAGTGTGTCCATTCTCTAGGTTTCCCGTACATGTTATAGCTGTAGTAATATTCCCTTCAACCTGGAGAGTTGGGACCCATGGAATGGGGGCCATGGATTTTTGCTTTAAAGGGTCTGCATTTGCTCACCCAATCTCACCAATCCTCTCAGTCCCAAGTGTCCAGCCTTATGCCACATCCAGCTGTCATTGTAGACAGGGTTTTTCCAGGTTTCATCAGAGACCCTGAAGGAAATGTTAAAGAATTTCCCTGTTTTTTGGTTTTGCCTTTGAAATCCCTTTTTATAGTGGGTTTGAGCTGATTCTCTCTGCCATGTTTATGCCAGTCTAGACACACTTGATTCCCTTACAGAGACATATCAATACATAGGTTTTAATATTCTTACTAGTCAGATCTATTCCTCTGCGGGAAATATGGGGTTTTGAGTCCCTTTCACTGAGGAAGGTGTAGGTCTTGTCTATTCCACAGTTGGTTATGGAAATGGTACCTGTGCTTATATCAAACTCTGGTTTTATGAATCACCCCACCTCTCCTATCCCCTTAAGCAGGCATAAGAGTGTTTTCTAAATGTGAGACTCTGGTCTCTTTCCTAACTCAGTTCATGTGTAGCCATGTTTACAGGATCTTCATAAGTCATATCTTATGATAAGTTTCTTTTTCTGTGTGACTTATTTCACTTAGAATCATCGTACCTGAATCCACTCACTTTGCTGCTCCTGGTCTTATGACATTGATTTCATGGCTGAGGGATATTCCATCGGACATAAATACCACAGTTTTTTGAACCATTTTTATATTTCCTGGGATATTTAAGGTGTACCCAAGTTGAGGTTCTTGTAAGCAGTGCAGCCCTAAATTTGGGGGTGGCTCTGTCTTATTGATTTTCAGTTTTCCCAATGTATATTCCCTAGACTGGAAGTGCCCTTGGCTCTGTAGCTCTGTTGTTTACTTGTTTTAGGGAACGCAATGCACTCCTCCAGTGAGGCAGTTGGCAATTTACATCCCGCCCATCAGCATAACAAGGCTCCCTGTTCTCCAGGGCCAGTCTTGCCTTTCTGGTTTTTACACATTTTGTGGATGTCCCTTTTGACCGGTGGGAAGTGATACTTCTTTGTAGTGCAGATTTGCATTGCCCGCTTGCTTGTTTGGCCAAAAAGGGCGTATGCGTTTTCTCCTGAATATATTCAGGAGAAAACGCATACGCCCTTTTTGGCCAACTGCGTCATTGTCGAAGTTGTGCCCCTCTTCCTGTGCTTTCAAGGCGATTCCAACGTACCTCTTGAAATCTGTTTCCTGCTATTCTGCCTGGCTGTCAAGTCTGCCTCGTTGCCTTCCCTCAACAGATTTTTGGACGATAGTTGTCCTTTATTACTCTGCCAGTTTGTGAATTGCTGTGGCCCTGAGCTCCATTTTCCAACTCGTTTTTTGTGAGCTGTACGCAAGTCCAAAATTTTGGTTCAGGACCTATACTGGTTCCCGGTGGGTGGCTGAGACTCTGGTTAATTCTTCTTCCTGCCGGGAAATTAGAGTGACATGTGCCCGTCCAAATGCCTAACAGCTACTCTCTCATTGGTTCTCCCTCTTCCCTTCCATCCTCTGCCAAATTGGCAACCTGTGCGAACCAGGAGCTTAAAGGGGCTGTCTCTCCAAGTTGGGAGATTGATAGTAAAGCAGTTGGAAAGTCAAACCGGAGCACCAGGAGATGGACTACTCGTTGAGTTTTAGAAACCTTTTGTATTCACAGTGTGTCCATTCTCTAGGTTTCCCGTACATGTTATAGCTGTAGTAATACTCCCTTCAACCTGGAGAGTTGGGACTCGTGGAATGGGGGCCATGCATTTTTGCTTTAAAGGGTCTGCATTTGCTCACCCAATCTCACCAATCCTCTCAGTCCCAAGTGTCCAGCCTTATGCCACATCCAGCTGTCATTGTAGACAGGGTTTTTCCAGGTTTCATCAGAGACCCTGAAGGAAATGTAAAGAATTTCCCTGTTTTTTGGTTTTGCTTTTGAAATCCCTTTTTATAGTGGGTTTGAGCTGATTCTCTCTGCCATGTTTATGCCAGTCTAGACACACTTGATTCCCTTACAGAGACATATCAATACATAGGTTTTAAGATTCTTACTAGTCAGATCTATTCCTCTGCGGGAAATATGGGGTTTTGAGTCCCTTTCACTGAGGAAGGTGTAGGTCTTGTCTATTCCACAGTTGGTTTTGGAAATGGTACCTGTGCTTATATCAAACTCTGGTTTTATGAATCACCCCACCTCTCCTTTCCCCTTAAGCAGGCATAAGAGTGTTTTCTAAATGTGAGACTCTGGTCTCTTTCCTAACTCAGTTCATGTGTAGCCATGTTTACAGGATCTTCATAAGTGATATCTTATGATAAGTTTCTTTTTCTGTGTGACTTATTTCACTTAGAATCATCGTACATGAATCCACTCACTTTGCTGCTCCTGGTCTTATGACATTGATTTCATGGCTGAGGGATATTCCATCGGACATAAATACCACAGTTTTTTGAACCATTTTTATATTTCCTGGGATATTTAAGGTGTAGCCAAGTTGAGGTTCTTGTAAGCAGTGCAGCCCTAAATTTGGGGGTGGCTCTGTCTTATTGATTTTCAGTTTTCCCAATGTATATTCCCTAGACTGGAAGTGCCCTTGGCTCTGTAGCTCTGTTGTTTACTTGTTTTAGGGAACGCAATGCACTCCTCCAGTGAGGCAGTTGGCAATTTACATCCCGCCCATCAGCATAACAAGGCTCCCTGTTCTCCAGGGCCAGTCATGCCTTTCTGGTTTGTACACATTTTGTGGATGTCCCTTTTGACCGTTGGGAAGTGATACTTCTTTGTTGTGCAGATTTGCATTGCCCGCTTGCTTGTTTGGCCAAAAAGGGCGTATGCGTTTTCTCCTGAATATATTCAGGAGAAAACGCATACGCCCTTTTTGGCCAACTGCGTCATTGTCGAAGTTGTGCCCCTCTTCCTGTGCTTTCAAGGCGATTCCAACGTACCTCTTGAAATCTGTTTCCTGCTATTCTGCCTGGCTTTCAAGTCTGCCTCGTTGCCTTCCCTCAACAGATTTTTGGACGATAGTTGTCCTTTATTACTCTGCCAGTTTGTGAATTGCTGTGGCCCTGATCTCCATTTTCCAACTCGTTTTTTGTGAGCTGTACGCAAGTCCAAAATTTTGGTTCAGGACCTATACTGGTTCCCGGTGGGTGGCTGAGACTCTGGTTAATTCTTCTTCCTGCCGGGAAATTAGAGTGACATGTGCCCGTCCAAATGCCTAACAGCTACTCTCTCATTGGTTCTCCCGCTTCCCTTCCATCCTCTGCCAAATTGGCAACCTGTGAGAACCAGGAGGTTAAAGGGGCTGTCTCTCCAAGTTGGGAGATTGATAGTAAAGCAGTTGGAAAGTCAAACCGGAGCACCAGGAGAGGGACTACTCGTTGAGTTTTAGAAACCTTTTGTATTCACAGTGTGTCCATTCTCTAGGTTTCCCGTACATGTTATAGCTGAAGTAATATTCCCTTCAACCTGGAGAGTTGGGACCCATGGAATGGGGGCCATGCATTTTTGCTTTAAAGGGTCTGCATTTGCTCACCCAATCTCACCAATCCTCTCAGTCCCAAGTGTCCAGCCTTATGCCACATCCAGCTGTCATTGTAGACAGGGTTTTTCCAGGTTTCATCAGAGACCCTGAAGGAAATGTTAAAGAATTTCCCTGTTTTTTGGTTTTGCCTTTGAAATCCCTTTTTATAGTGGGTTTGAGCTGATTCTCTCTGCCATGTTTATGCCAGTCTAGACACACTTGATTCCCTTACAGAGACATATCAATACATAGGTTTTAAGATTCTTACTAGTCAGATCTATTCCTCTGCGGGAAATATGGGGTTTTGAGTCCCTTTCACTGAGGAAGGTGTAGGTCTTGTCTATTCCACAGTTGGTTATGGAAATGGTACCTGTGCTTATATCAAACTCTGGTTTTATGAATCACCCCACCTCTCCTATCCCCTTAAGCAGGCATAAGAGTGTTTTCTAAATGTGAGACTCTGTTCTCTTTCCTAACTCAGTTCATGTGTAGCCATGTTTACAGGATCTTCATAAGTCATATCTTATGATAAGTATCTTTTTCGGTGTGACTTATTTCACTTAGAATCATCGTACCTGAATCCACTCACTTTGCTGCTCCTGGTCTTATGACATTGATTTCATGGCTGACGGATATTCCATCGGACATAAATACCATAGATTTTTGAACCATTTTTATATTTCCTGGGATATTTAAGGTGTACCCAAGTTGAGGTTCTTGTAAGCAGTGCAGCCCTAAATTTTCGGGTGGCTCTGTCTTATTGATTTTCAGTTTTCCCAATGTATATTCCCTAGACTGGAAGTGCCCTTGGCTCTGTAGCTCTGTTGTTTACTTGTTTTAGGGAACGCAATGCACTCCTCCAGTGAGGCAGTTGGCAATTTACATCCCGCCCATCAGCATAACAAGGCTCCCTGTTCTCCAGGGCCAGTCTTGCCTTTCTGGTTTGTACACATTTTGTGGATGTCCCTTTTGACCGTTGGGAAGTGATACTTCTTTGTTGTGCAGATTTGCATTGCCCGCTTGCTTGTTTGGCCAAAAAGGGCGTATGCGTTTTCTCCTGAATATATTCAGGAGAAAACACATACGCCATTTTTGGCCAACTGCGTCATTGTCGAAGTTGTGCCCCTCTTCCTGTGCTTTCAAGGCGATTCCAACGTACCTCTTGAAATCTGTTTCCTGCTATTCTGCCTGGCTTTCAAGTCTGCCTCGTTGCCTTCCCTCAACAGATTTTTGGACGATAGTTGTCCTTTATTACTCTGCCAGTTTGTGAATTGCTGTGGCCCTGAGCTCCGTTTTCCAACTCGTTTTTTGTGAGCTGTACGCAAGTCCAAAATTTTGGTTCAGGACCTATACTGGTTCCCGGTGGGTGGCTGAGACTCTGGTTAATTCTTCTTCCTGCCGGGAAATTAGAGTGACATGTGCCCGTCCAAATGCCTAACAGCTACTCTCTCATTGGTTCTCCCGCTTCCCTTCCATCCTCTGCCAAATTGGCAACCTGTGCGAACCAGGAGGTTAAAGGGGCTGTCTCTCCAAGTTGGGAGATTGATAGTAAAGCAGTTGGAAAGTCAAACCGGAGCACCAGGAGAGGGACTACTCGTTGAGTTTTAGAAACCTTTTGTATGCACAGTGTGTCCATTCTCTAGGTTTCCCGTACATGTTATAGCTGTAGTAATATTCCCTTCAACCTGGAGAGTTGGGACCCATGGAATGGGGGCCATGCATTTTTGCTTTAAAGGGTCTGCATTTGCTCACCCAATCTCAGCAATCCTCTCAGTCCCAAGTGTCCAGCCTTATGCCACATCCAGCTGTCATTGTAGACAGGGTTTTTCCAGGTTTCATCAGAGACCCTGAAGGAAATGTTAAAGAATTTCCCTGTTTTTTGGTTTTGCCTTTGAAATCCCTTTTTATAGTGGGTTTGAGCTGATTCTCTCTGCCATGTTTATGCCAGTCTAGACACACTTGATTCCCTTACAGAGACATATCAATACATAGGTTTTAAGATTCTTACTAGTCAGATCTATTCCTCTGCGGGAAATATGGGGTTTTGAGTCCCTTTCACTGAGGAAGGTGTAGGTCTTGTCTATTCCACAGTTGGTTATGGAAATGGTACCTGTGCTTATATCAAACTCTGGTTTTATGAATCACCCCACCTCTCCTTTCCCCTTAAGCAGGCATAAGAGTGTTTTCTAAATGTGAGACTCTGGTCTCTTTCCTAACTCAGTTCATGTGTAGCCATGTTTACAGGATCTTCATAAGTGATATCTTATGATAAGTTTCTTTTTCTGTGTGACTTATTTCACTTAGAATCATCGTACCTGAATCCACTCACTTTGCTGCTCCTGGTCTTATGACATTGATTTCATGGCTGAGGGATATTCCATCGGACATAATTACCACAGTTTTTTGAACCATTTTTATATTTCCTGGGATATTTAAGGTGTACCCAAGTTGAGGTTCTTGTAAGCAGTGCAGCCCTAAATTTTCGGGTGGCTCTGTCTTATTGATTTTCAGTTTTCCCAATGTATATTCCCTAGACTGGAAGTGCCCTTGGCTCTGTAGCTCTGTTGTTTACTTGTTTTAGGGAACGCAATGCACTCCTCCAGTGAGGCAGTTGGCAATTTACATCCCGCCCATCAGCATAACAAGGCTCCCTGTTCTCCAGGGCCAGACTTGCCTTTCTGGTTTTTACACATTTTGTGGATGTCCCTTTTGACCGGTGGGAAGTGATACTTCTTTGTAGTGCAGATTTGCATTGCCCGCTTGCTTGTTTGGCCAAAAAGGGCGTATGCGTTTTCTCCTGAATATATTCAGGAGAAAACGCATACACCCTTTTTGGCCAACTGCGTCATTGTCGAAGTTGTGCCCCTCTTCCTGTGCTTTCAAGGCGATTCCAACGTACCTCTTGAAATCTGTTTCCTGCTATTCTGCCTGGCTTTCAAGTCTGCCTCGTTGCCTTCCCTCAACAGATTTTTGGACGATAGTTGTCCTTTATTACTCTGCCAGTTTGTGAATTGCTGTGGCCCTGAGCTCCATTTTCCAACTCGTTTTTTGTGAGCTGTACGCAAGTCCAAAATTTTGGTTCAGGACCTATACTGGTTCCCGGTGGTTGGCTGAGACTCTGGTTAATTCTTCTTCCTGCCGGGAAATTAGAGTGACATGTGCCCGTCCAAATGCCTAACAGCTACTCTCTCATTGGTTCTCCCTCTTCCGTTCCATCCTCTGCCAAATTGGCAACCTGTGCGAACCAGGAGGTTAAAGGGGCTGTCTCTCCAAGTTGGGAGATTGATAGTAAAGCAGTTGGAAAGTCAAACCGGAGCACCAGGAGATGGACTACTCGTTGAGTTTTAGAAACCTTTTGTATTCACAGTGTGTCCATTCTCTAGGTTTCCCGTACATGTTATAGCTGTAGTAATACTCCCTTCAACCTGGAGAGTTGGGACCCGTGGAATGGGGGCCATGCATTTTTGCTTTAAAGGGTCTGCATTTGCTCACCCAATCTCACCAATCCTCTCAGTCCCAAGTGTCCAGCCTTATGCCACATCCAGCTGTCATTGTAGACAGGGTTTTTCCAGGTTTCATCAGAGACCCTGAAGGAAATGTAAAGAATTTCCCTGTTTTTTGGTTTTGCTTTTGAAATCCCTTTTTATAGTGGGTTTGAGCTGATTCTCTCTGCCATGTTTATGCCAGTCTAGACACACTTGATTCCCTTACAGAGACATATCAATACATAGGTTTTAAGATTCTTACTAGTCAGATCTATTCCTCTGCGGGAAATATGGGGTTTTGAGTCCCTTTCACTGAGGAAGGTGTAGGTCTTGTCTATTCCACAGTTGGTTTTGGAAATGGTACCTGTGCTTATATCAAACTCTGGTTTTATGAATCACCCCACCTCTCCTTTCCCCTTAAGCAGGCATATGAGTGTTTTCTAAATGTGAGACTCTGGTCTCTTTCCTAACTCAGTTCATGTGTAGCCATGTTTACAGGATCTTCATAAGTGATATCTTATGATAAGTTTCTTTTTCTGTGTGACTTATTTCACTTAGAATCATCGTACATGAATCCACTCACTTTGCTGCTCCTGGTCTTATGACATTGATTTCATGGCTGAGGGATATTCCATCGGACATAAATACCACAGTTTTTTGAACCATTTTTATATTTCCTGGGATATTTAAGGTGTAGCCAAGTTGAGGTTCTTGTAAGCAGTGCAGCCCTAAATTTGGGGGTGGCTCTGTCTTATTGATTTTCAGTTTTCCCAATGTATATTCCCTAGACTGGAAGTGCCCTTGGCTCTGTAGCTCTGTTGTTTACTTGTTTTAGGGAACGCAATGCACTCCTCCAGTGAGGCAGTTGGCAATTTACATCCCGCCCATCAGCATAACAAGGCTCCCTGTTCTCCAGGGCCAGTCTTGCCTTTCTGGTTTGTACACATTTTGTGGATGTCCCTTTTGACCGTTGGGAAGTGATACTTCTTTGTTGTGCAGATTTGCATTGCCCGCTTGCTTGTTTGGCCAAAAAGGGCGTATGCGTTTTCTCCTGAATATATTCAGGAGAAAACACATACGCCCTTTTTGGCCAACTGTGTCATTGTCGAAGTTGTGCCCCTCTTCCTGTGCTTTCAAGGCGATTCCAACGTACCTCTTGAAATCTGTTTCCTGCTATTCTGCCTGGCTTTCAAGTCTGCCTCGTTGCCTTCCCTCAACAGATTTTTGGACGATAGTTGTCCTTTATTACTCTGCCAGTTTGTGAATTGCTGTGGCCCTGAGCTCCGTTTTCCAACTCGTTTTTTGTGAGCTGTACGCAAGTCCAAAATTTTGGTTCAGGACCTATACTGGTTCCCGGTGGGTGGCTGAGACTCTGGTTAATTCTTCTTCCTGCCGGGAAATTAGAGTGACATATGCCCGTCCAAATGCCTAACAGCTACTCTCTCATTGGTTCTCCCGCTTCCCTTCCATCCTCTGCCAAATTGGCAACCTGTGCGAACCAGGAGGTTAAAGGGGCTGTCTCTCCAAGTTGGGAGATTGATAGTAAAGCAGTTGGAAAGTCAAACCGGAGCACCAGGAGAGGGACTACTCGTTGAGTTTTAGAAACCTTTTGTATGCACAGTGTGTCCATTCTCTAGGTTTCCCGTACATGTTATAGCTGTAGTAATATTCCCTTCAACCTGGAGAGTTGGGACCCATGGAATGGGGGCCATGCATTTTTGCTTTAAAGGGTCTGCATTTGCTCACCCAATCTCAGCAATCCTCTCAGTCCCAAGTGTCCAGCCTTATGCCACATCCAGCTGTCATTGTAGACAGGGTTTTTCCAGGTTTCATCAGAGACCCTGAAGGAAATGTTAAAGAATTTCCCTGTTTTTTGGTTTTGCCTTTGAAATCCCTTTTTATAGTGGGTTTGAGCTGATTCTCTCTGCCATGTTTATGCCAGTCTAGACACACTTGATTCCCTTACAGAGACATATCAATACATAGGTTTTAAGATTCTTACTAGTCAGATCTATTCCTCTGCGGGAAATATGGGGTTTTGAGTCCCTTTCACTGAGGAAGGTGTAGGTCTTGTCTATTCCACAGTTGGTTTTGGAAATGGTACCTGTGCTTATATCAAACTCTGGTTTTATGAATCACCCCACCTCTCCTTTCCCCTTAAGCAGGCATAAGAGTGTTTTCTAAATGTGAGACTCTGGTCTCTTTCCTAACTCAGTTCATGTGTAGCCATGTTTACAGGATCTTCATAAGTGATATCTTATGATAAGTTTCTTTTTCGGTGTGACTTATTTCACTTAGAATCATCGTACCTGAATCCACTCACTTTGCTGCTCCTGGTCTTATGACATTGATTTCATGGCTGAGGGATATTCCATCGGACATAAATACCATAGTTTTTTGAACCATTTTTATATATCCTGGGATATTTAAGGTGTACCCAAGTTGAGGTTCTTCTAAGCAGTGCAGCCCTAAATTTGGGGGTGGCTCTGTCTTATTGATTTTCAGTTTTCCCAATGTATATTCCCTAGACTGGAAGTGCCCTTGGCTCTGTAGCTCTGTTGTTTACTTGTTTTAGGGAACGCAATGCACTCCTCCAGTGAGGCAGTTGGCAATTTACATCCCGCCCATCAGCATAACAAGGCTCCCTGTTCTCCAGGGCCAGTCTTGCCTTTCTGGTTTGTACACATTTTGTGGATGTCCCTTTTGACCGTTGGGAAGTGATACTTCTTTGTTGTGCAGATTTGCATTGCCCGCTTGCTTGTTTGGCCAAAAAGGGCGTATGCGTTTTCTCCTGAATATATTCAGGAGAAAACGCATACGCCCTTTTTGGCCAACTGCGTCATTGTCGAAGTTGTGCCCCTCTTCCTGTGCTTTCAAGGCGATTCCAACGTACCTCTTGAAATCTGTTTCCTGCTATTCTGCCTGGCTTTCAAGTCTGCCTCGTTGCCTTCCCTCAACAGATTTTTGGACGATAGTTGTCCTTTATTACTCTGCCAGTTTGTGAATTGCTGTGGCCCTGAGCTCCATTTTCCAACTCGTTTTTTGTGAGCTGTACGCAAGTCCAAAATTTTGGTTCAGGACATATACTGGTTCCCGGTGGGTGGCTGAGACTCTGGTTAATTCTTCTTCCTGCCGGGAAATTAGAGTGACATGTGCCCGTCCAAATGCCTAACAGCTACTCTCTCATTGGTTCTCCCTCTTCCCTTCCATCCTCTGCCAAATTGGCAACCTGTGTGAACCAGGAGGTTAAAGGGGCTGTCTCTCCAAGTTGGGAGATTGATAGTAAAGCAGTTGGAAAGTCAAACCGGAGCACCAGGAGAGGGACTACACGTTGAGTTTTAGAAACCTTTTGTATTCACAGTGTGTCCATTCTCTAGGTTTCCCGTACATGTTATAGCTGTAGTAATATTCCCTTCAACCTGGAGAGTTGGGACCCATGGAATGGGGGCCATGCATTTTTGCTTTAAAGGGTCTGCATTTGCTCACCCAATCTCACCAATCCTCTCAGTCCCAAGTGTCCAGCCTTATGCCACATCCAGCTGTCATTGTAGACAGGGTTTTTCCAGGTTTCATCAGAGACCCTGAAGGAAATGTTAAAGAATTTCCCTGTTTTTTGGTTTTGCCTTTGAAATCCCTTTTTATAGTGGGTTTGAGCTGATTCTCTCTGCCATGTTTATGCCAGTCTAGACACACTTGATTCCCTTACAGAGACATATCAATACATAGGTTTTAAGATTCTTACTAGTCAGATCTATTCCTCTGCGGGAAATATGGGGTTTTGAGTCCCTTTCACTGAGGAAGGTGTAGGTCTTGTCTATTCCACAGTTGGTTTTGGAAATGGTACCTGTGCTTATATCAAACTCTGGTTTTATGAATCACCCCACCTCTCCTTTCCCCTTAAGCAGGCATAAGAGTGTTTTCTAAATGTGAGACTCTGGTCTCTTTCCTAACTCAGTTCATGTGTAGCCATGTTTACAGGATCTTCATAAGTGATATCTTATGATAAGTTTCTTTTTCTGTGTGACTTATTTCACTTAGAATCATCGTACCTGAATCCACTCACTTTGCTGCTCCTGGTCTTATGACATTGATTTCATGGCTGAGGGATATTCCATCGGACATAAATACCACAGTTTTTTGAACCATTTTTATATTTCCTGGGATATTTAAGGTGTACCCAAGTTGAGGTTCTTCTAAGCAGTGCAGCCCTAAATTTGGGGGTGGCTCTGTCTTATTGATTTTCAGTTTTCCCAATGTATATTCCCTAGACTGGAAGTGCCCTTGGCTCTGTAGCTCTGTTGTTTACTTGTTTTAGGGAACGCAATGCACTCCTCCAGTGAGGCAGTTGGCAATTTACATCCCGCCCATCAGCATAACAAGGATCCCTGTTCTCCAGGGCCAGTCTTGCCTTTCTGGTTTGTACACATTTTGTGGATGTCCCTTTTGACCGTTGGGAAGTGATACTTCTTTGTTGTGCAGATTTGCATTGCCCGCTTGCTTGTTTGGCCAAAAAGGGCGTATGCGTTTTCTCCTGAATATATTCAGGAGAAAACGCATACGCCCTTTTTGGCCAACTGCGTCATTGTCGAAGTTGTGCCCCTCTTCCTGTGCTTTCAAGGCGATTCCAACGTACCTCTTGAAATCTGTTTCCTGCTATTCTGCCTGGCTTTCAAGTCTGCCTCGTTGCCTTCCCTCAACAGATTTTTGGACGATAGTTGTCCTTTATTACTCTGCCAGTTTGTGAATTGCTGTGGCCCTGAGCTCCATTTTCCAACTCGTTTTTTGTGAGCTGTACGCAAGTCCAAAATTTTGGTTCAGGACATATACTGGTTCCCGGTGGGTGGCTGAGACTCTGGTTAATTCTTCTTCCTGCCGGGAAATTAGAGTGACATGTGCCCGTCCAAATGCCTAACAGCTACTCTCTCATTGGTTCTCCCTCTTCCCTTCCATCCTCTGCCAAATTGGCAACCTGTGTGAACCAGGAGGTTAAAGGGGCTGTCTCTCCAAGTTGGGAGATTGATAGTAAAGCAGTTGGAAAGTCAAACCGGAGCACCAGGAGAGGGACTACACGTTGAGTTTTAGAAACCTTTTGTATTCACAGTGTGTCCATTCTCTAGGTTTCCCGTACATGTTATAGCTGTAGTAATATTCCCTTCAACCTGGAGAGTAGGGACCCATGGAATGGGGGCCATGCATTTTTGCTTTAAAGGGTCTGCATTTGCTCACCCAATCTCACCAATCCTCTCAGTCCCAAGTGTCCAGCCTTATGCCACATCCAGCTGTCATTGTAGACAGGGTTTTTCCAGGTTTCATCAGAGACCCTGAAGGAAATGTTAAAGAATTTCCCTGTTTTTTGGTTTTGCCTTTGAAATCCCTTTTTATAGTGGGTTTGAGCTGATTCTCTCTGCCATGTTTATGCCAGTCTAGACACACTTGATTCCCTTACAGAGACATATCAATACATAGGTTTTAAGATTCTTACTAGTCAGATCTATTCCTCTGCGGGAAATATGGGGTTTTGAGTCCCTTTCACTGAGGAAGGTGTAGGTCTTGTCTATTCCACAGTTGGTTATGGAAATGGTACCTGTGCTTATATCAAACTCTGGTTTTATGAATCACCCCACCTCTCCTTTCCCCTTAAGCAGGCATAAGAGTGTTTTCTAAATGTGAGACTCTGGTCTCTTTCCTAACTCAGTTCATGTGTAGCCATGTTTACAGGATCTTCATAAGTGATATCTTATGATAAGTTTCTTTTTCTGTGTGACTTATTTCACTTAGAATCATCGTACCTGAATCCACTCACTTTGCTGCTCCTGGTCTTATGACATTGATTTCATGGCTGAGGGATATTCCATCGGACATAATTACCACAGTTTTTTGAACCATTTTTATATTTCCTGGGATATTTAAGGTGTACCCAAGTTGAGGTTCTTGTAAGCAGTGCAGCCCTAAATTTTCGGGTGGCTCTGTCTTATTGATTTTCAGTTTTCCCAATGTATATTCCCTAGACTGGAAGTGCCCTTGGCTCTGTAGCTCTGTTGTTTACTTGTTTTAGGGAACGCAATGCACTCCTCCAGTGAGGCAGTTGGCAATTTACATCCCGCCCATCAGCATAACAAGGCTCCCTGTTCTCCAGGGCCAGACTTGCCTTTCTGGTTTTTACACATTTTGTGGATGTCCCTTTTGACCGGTGGGAAGTGATACTTCTTTGTAGTGCAGATTTGCATTGCCCGCTTGCTTGTTTGGCCAAAAAGGGCGTATGCGTTTTCTCCTGAATATATTCAGGAGAAAACGCATACACCCTTTTTGGCCAACTGCGTCATTGTCGAAGTTGTGCCCCTCTTCCTGTGCTTTCAAGGCGATTCCAACGTACCTCTTGAAATCTGTTTCCTGCTATTCTGCCTGGCTTTCAAGTCTGCCTCGTTGCCTTCCCTCAACAGATTTTTGGACGATAGTTGTCCTTTATTACTCTGCCAGTTTGTGAATTGCTGTGGCCCTGAGCTCCATTTTCCAACTCGTTTTTTGTGAGCTGTACGCAAGTCCAAAATTTTGGTTCAGGACCTATACTGGTTCCCGGTGGTTGGCTGAGACTCTGGTTAATTCTTCTTCCTGCCGGGAAATTAGAGTGACATGTGCCCGTCCAAATGCCTAACAGCTACTCTCTCATTGGTTCTCCCTCTTCCGTTCCATCCTCTGCCAAATTGGCAACCTGTGCGAACCAGGAGGTTAAAGGGGCTGTCTCTCCAAGTTGGGAGATTGATAGTAAAGCAGTTGGAAAGTCAAACCGGAGCACCAGGAGATGGACTACTCGTTGAGTTTTAGAAACCTTTTGTATTCACAGTGTGTCCATTCTCTAGGTTTCCCGTACATGTTATAGCTGTAGTAATACTCCCTTCAACCTGGAGAGTTGGGACCCGTGGAATGGGGGCCATGCATTTTTGCTTTAAAGGGTCTGCATTTGCTCACCCAATCTCACCAATCCTCTCAGTCCCAAGTGTCCAGCCTTATGCCACATCCAGCTGTCATTGTAGACAGGGTTTTTCCAGGTTTCATCAGAGACCCTGAAGGAAATGTAAAGAATTTCCCTGTTTTTTGGTTTTGCTTTTGAAATCCCTTTTTATAGTGGGTTTGAGCTGATTCTCTCTGCCATGTTTATGCCAGTCTAGACACACTTGATTCCCTTACAGAGACATATCAATACATAGGTTTTAAGATTCTTACTAGTCAGATCTATTCCTCTGCGGGAAATATGGGGTTTTGAGTCCCTTTCACTGAGGAAGGTGTAGGTCTTGTCTATTCCACAGTTGGTTTTGGAAATGGTACCTGTGCTTATATCAAACTCTGGTTTTATGAATCACCCCACCTCTCCTTTCCCCTTAAGCAGGCATATGAGTGTTTTCTAAATGTGAGACTCTGGTCTCTTTCCTAACTCAGTTCATGTGTAGCCATGTTTACAGGATCTTCATAAGTGATATCTTATGATAAGTTTCTTTTTCTGTGTGACTTATTTCACTTAGAATCATCGTACATGAATCCACTCACTTTGCTGCTCCTGGTCTTATGACATTGATTTCATGGCTGAGGGATATTCCATCGGACATAAATACCACAGTTTTTTGAACCATTTTTATATTTCCTGGGATATTTAAGGTGTAGCCAAGTTGAGGTTCTTGTAAGCAGTGCAGCCCTAAATTTGGGGGTGGCTCTGTCTTATTGATTTTCAGTTTTCCCAATGTATATTCCCTAGACTGGAAGTGCCCTTGGCTCTGTAGCTCTGTTGTTTACTTGTTTTAGGGAACGCAATGCACTCCTCCAGTGAGGCAGTTGGCAATTTACATCCCGCCCATCAGCATAACAAGGCTCCCTGTTCTCCAGGGCCAGTCTTGCCTTTCTGGTTTGTACACATTTTGTGGATGTCCCTTTTGACCGTTGGGAAGTGATACTTCTTTGTTGTGCAGATTTGCATTGCCCGCTTGCTTGTTTGGCCAAAAAGGGCGTATGCGTTTTCTCCTGAATATATTCAGGAGAAAACACATACGCCCTTTTTGGCCAACTGTGTCATTGTCGAAGTTGTGCCCCTCTTCCTGTGCTTTCAAGGCGATTCCAACGTACCTCTTGAAATCTGTTTCCTGCTATTCTGCCTGGCTTTCAAGTCTGCCTCGTTGCCTTCCCTCAACAGATTTTTGGACGATAGTTGTCCTTTATTACTCTGCCAGTTTGTGAATTGCTGTGGCCCTGAGCTCCGTTTTCCAACTCGTTTTTTGTGAGCTGTACGCAAGTCCAAAATTTTGGTTCAGGACCTATACTGGTTCCCGGTGGGTGGCTGAGACTCTGGTTAATTCTTCTTCCTGCCGGGAAATTAGAGTGACATATGCCCGTCCAAATGCCTAACAGCTACTCTCTCATTGGTTCTCCCGCTTCCCTTCCATCCTCTGCCAAATTGGCAACCTGTGCGAACCAGGAGGTTAAAGGGGCTGTCTCTCCAAGTTGGGAGATTGATAGTAAAGCAGTTGGAAAGTCAAACCGGAGCACCAGGAGAGGGACTACTCGTTGAGTTTTAGAAACCTTTTGTATGCACAGTGTGTCCATTCTCTAGGTTTCCCGTACATGTTATAGCTGTAGTAATATTCCCTTCAACCTGGAGAGTTGGGACCCATGGAATGGGGGCCATGCATTTTTGCTTTAAAGGGTCTGCATTTGCTCACCCAATCTCAGCAATCCTCTCAGTCCCAAGTGTCCAGCCTTATGCCACATCCAGCTGTCATTGTAGACAGGGTTTTTCCAGGTTTCATCAGAGACCCTGAAGGAAATGTTAAAGAATTTCCCTGTTTTTTGGTTTTGCCTTTGAAATCCCTTTTTATAGTGGGTTTGAGCTGATTCTCTCTGCCATGTTTATGCCAGTCTAGACACACTTGATTCCCTTACAGAGACATATCAATACATAGGTTTTAAGATTCTTACTAGTCAGATCTATTCCTCTGCGGGAAATATGGGGTTTTGAGTCCCTTTCACTGAGGAAGGTGTAGGTCTTGTCTATTCCACAGTTGGTTTTGGAAATGGTACCTGTGCTTATATCAAACTCTGGTTTTATGAATCACCCCACCTCTCCTTTCCCCTTAAGCAGGCATAAGAGTGTTTTCTAAATGTGAGACTCTGGTCTCTTTCCTAACTCAGTTCATGTGTAGCCATGTTTACAGGATCTTCATAAGTGATATCTTATGATAAGTTTCTTTTTCGGTGTGACTTATTTCACTTAGAATCATCGTACCTGAATCCACTCACTTTGCTGCTCCTGGTCTTATGACATTGATTTCATGGCTGAGGGATATTCCATCGGACATAAATACCATAGTTTTTTGAACCATTTTTATATATCCTGGGATATTTAAGGTGTACCCAAGTTGAGGTTCTTCTAAGCAGTGCAGCCCTAAATTTGGGGGTGGCTCTGTCTTATTGATTTTCAGTTTTCCCAATGTATATTCCCTAGACTGGAAGTGCCCTTGGCTCTGTAGCTCTGTTGTTTACTTGTTTTAGGGAACGCAATGCACTCCTCCAGTGAGGCAGTTGGCAATTTACATCCCGCCCATCAGCATAACAAGGCTCCCTGTTCTCCAGGGCCAGTCTTGCCTTTCTGGTTTGTACACATTTTGTGGATGTCCCTTTTGACCGTTGGGAAGTGATACTTCTTTGTTGTGCAGATTTGCATTGCCCGCTTGCTTGTTTGGCCAAAAAGGGCGTATGCGTTTTCTCCTGAATATATTCAGGAGAAAACGCATACGCCCTTTTTGGCCAACTGCGTCATTGTCGAAGTTGTGCCCCTCTTCCTGTGCTTTCAAGGCGATTCCAACGTACCTCTTGAAATCTGTTTCCTGCTATTCTGCCTGGCTTTCAAGTCTGCCTCGTTGCCTTCCCTCAACAGATTTTTGGACGATAGTTGTCCTTTATTACTCTGCCAGTTTGTGAATTGCTGTGGCCCTGAGCTCCATTTTCCAACTCGTTTTTTGTGAGCTGTACGCAAGTCCAAAATTTTGGTTCAGGACATATACTGGTTCCCGGTGGGTGGCTGAGACTCTGGTTAATTCTTCTTCCTGCCGGGAAATTAGAGTGACATGTGCCCGTCCAAATGCCTAACAGCTACTCTCTCATTGGTTCTCCCTCTTCCCTTCCATCCTCTGCCAAATTGGCAACCTGTGTGAACCAGGAGGTTAAAGGGGCTGTCTCTCCAAGTTGGGAGATTGATAGTAAAGCAGTTGGAAAGTCAAACCGGAGCACCAGGAGAGGGACTACACGTTGAGTTTTAGAAACCTTTTGTATTCACAGTGTGTCCATTCTCTAGGTTTCCCGTACATGTTATAGCTGTAGTAATATTCCCTTCAACCTGGAGAGTTGGGACCCATGGAATGGGGGCCATGCATTTTTGCTTTAAAGGGTCTGCATTTGCTCACCCAATCTCACCAATCCTCTCAGTCCCAAGTGTCCAGCCTTATGCCACATCCAGCTGTCATTGTAGACAGGGTTTTTCCAGGTTTCATCAGAGACCCTGAAGGAAATGTTAAAGAATTTCCCTGTTTTTTGGTTTTGCCTTTGAAATCCCTTTTTATAGTGGGTTTGAGCTGATTCTCTCTGCCATGTTTATGCCAGTCTAGACACACTTGATTCCCTTACAGAGACATATCAATACATAGGTTTTAAGATTCTTACTAGTCAGATCTATTCCTCTGCGGGAAATATGGGGTTTTGAGTCCCTTTCACTGAGGAAGGTGTAGGTCTTGTCTATTCCACAGTTGGTTTTGGAAATGGTACCTGTGCTTATATCAAACTCTGGTTTTATGAATCACCCCACCTCTCCTTTCCCCTTAAGCAGGCATAAGAGTGTTTTCTAAATGTGAGACTCTGGTCTCTTTCCTAACTCAGTTCATGTGTAGCCATGTTTACAGGATCTTCATAAGTGATATCTTATGATAAGTTTCTTTTTCTGTGTGACTTATTTCACTTAGAATCATCGTACCTGAATCCACTCACTTTGCTGCTCCTGGTCTTATGACATTGATTTCATGGCTGAGGGATATTCCATCGGACATAAATACCACAGTTTTTTGAACCATTTTTATATTTCCTGGGATATTTAAGGTGTACCCAAGTTGAGGTTCTTCTAAGCAGTGCAGCCCTAAATTTGGGGGTGGCTCTGTCTTATTGATTTTCAGTTTTCCCAATGTATATTCCCTAGACTGGAAGTGCCCTTGGCTCTGTAGCTCTGTTGTTTACTTGTTTTAGGGAACGCAATGCACTCCTCCAGTGAGGCAGTTGGCAATTTACATCCCGCCCATCAGCATAACAAGGATCCCTGTTCTCCAGGGCCAGTCTTGCCTTTCTGGTTTGTACACATTTTGTGGATGTCCCTTTTGACCGTTGGGAAGTGATACTTCTTTGTTGTGCAGATTTGCATTGCCCGCTTGCTTGTTTGGCCAAAAAGGGCGTATGCGTTTTCTCCTGAATATATTCAGGAGAAAACGCATACGCCCTTTTTGGCCAACTGCGTCATTGTCGAAGTTGTGCCCCTCTTCCTGTGCTTTCAAGGCGATTCCAACGTACCTCTTGAAATCTGTTTCCTGCTATTCTGCCTGGCTTTCAAGTCTGCCTCGTTGCCTTCCCTCAACAGATTTTTGGACGATAGTTGTCCTTTATTACTCTGCCAGTTTGTGAATTGCTGTGGCCCTGAGCTCCATTTTCCAACTCGTTTTTTGTGAGCTGTACGCAAGTCCAAAATTTTGGTTCAGGACATATACTGGTTCCCGGTGGGTGGCTGAGACTCTGGTTAATTCTTCTTCCTGCCGGGAAATTAGAGTGACATGTGCCCGTCCAAATGCCTAACAGCTACTCTCTCATTGGTTCTCCCTCTTCCCTTCCATCCTCTGCCAAATTGGCAACCTGTGTGAACCAGGAGGTTAAAGGGGCTGTCTCTCCAAGTTGGGAGATTGATAGTAAAGCAGTTGGAAAGTCAAACCGGAGCACCAGGAGAGGGACTACACGTTGAGTTTTAGAAACCTTTTGTATTCACAGTGTGTCCATTCTCTAGGTTTCCCGTACATGTTATAGCTGTAGTAATATTCCCTTCAACCTGGAGAGTAGGGACCCATGGAATGGGGGCCATGCATTTTTGCTTTAAAGGGTCTGCATTTGCTCACCCAATCTCACCAATCCTCTCAGTCCCAAGTGTCCAGCCTTATGCCACATCCAGCTGTCATTGTAGACAGGGTTTTTCCAGGTTTCATCAGAGACCCTGAAGGAAATGTTAAAGAATTTCCCTGTTTTTTGGTTTTGCCTTTGAAATCCCTTTTTATAGTGGGTTTGAGCTGATTCTCTCTGCCATGTTTATGCCAGTCTAGACACACTTGATTCCCTTACAGAGACATATCAATACATAGGTTTTAAGATTCTTACTAGTCAAATCTATTCCTCTGCGGGAAATATGGTGTTTTGAGTCCCTTTCACTGAGGAAGGTGTAGGTCTTGTCTATTCCACAGTTGGTTTAGGAAATGGTACCTGTGCTTATATCAAACTCTGGTTTTATGAATCACCCCACCTCTCCTTTCCCCTTAAGCAGGCATAAGAGTGTTTTCTAAGTGTGAGACTCTGGTCTCTTTCCTAACTCAGTTCATGTGTAGCCATGTTTACAGGATCTTCATAAGTCATATCTTATGATAAGTTTCTTTTTCGGTGTGACTTATTTCACTTAGAATCATCGTACCTGAATCCACTCACTTTCCTGCTCCTGGACTTATGACATTGATTTCATGGCTGAGGGATATTCCATCGGACATAAATACCACAGTTTTTTGAACCATTTTTATATTTCCTGGGATATTTAAGGTGTAGCCAAGTTGAGGTTCTTGTAAGCAGTGCAGCCCTAAATTTGGGGGTGGCTCTGTCTTATTGAATTTCAGTTTTCCCAATGTATATTCCCTAGACTGGAAGTGCCCTTGGCTCTGTAGCTCTGTTGTTTACTTGTTTTAGGGAACGCAATGCACTCCTCCAGTGAGGCAGTTGGCAATTTACATACCGCCCATCAGCATAACAAGGCTCCCTGTTCTCCAGTGCCAGTCTTGCCTTTCTGGTTTGTACACATTTTGTGGATATCCCTTTTGACCGGTGGGAAGTGATACTTCTTTGTAGTGCAGATTTGCATTGCCCGCTTGCTTGTTTGGCCAAAAAGGGCGTATGCGTTTTCTCCTGAATATATTCATGAGAAAACGCATACGCCCTTTTTGGCCAACTGCCTCATTGTCGAAGTTGTGCCCCTCTTCCTGTGCTTTAAAGGCGATTCCAACGTACCTCTTGAAATCTGTTTCCTGCTATTCTGCCTGGCTTTCAAGTCTGCCTCGTTGCCTTCACTCAACAGATTTTTGGACGATAGTTGTCCTTTATTACTCTGCCACTTTGTGAATTGCTGTGGCCCTGAGCTCCATTTTCCAACACGTTTTTTGTGAGCTGTACGCAAGTCCAAAATTTTGGTTCAGGACCTATACTGGTTCCCGGTGGGTGGCTGAGACTCTGGTTAATTCTTCTTCCGCCGGGAAATTAGAGTGACATGTGCCCTTCCAAATGCCTAACAGCTACTCTCTCATTGGTTCTCCCTCTTCCCTTCCATCCTCTGCCAAATTGGCAACCTGTGCGAACCAGGAGGTTAAAGGGGCTGTCTCTCCAAGTTGGGAGATTGATAGTAAAGCAGTTGGAAAGTCAAACCGGAGCACCAGGAGAGGGACTACTCGTTGAGTTTTAGAAACCTTTTGTATTCACAGTGTGTCCATTCTCTAGGTTTCCCGTACATGTTATAGCTGTAGTAATATTCCCTTCAACCTGGAGAGTTGGGACCCATGGAATGGGGGCCATGCATTTTTGCTTTAAAGGGTCTGCATTTGCTCACCCAATCTCACCAATCTTCTCAGTCCCAAGTGTCCAGCCTTATGCCACATCCAGCTGTCATTGTAGACAGGGTTTTTCCAGGTTTCATCAGAGACCCTGAAGGAAATGTTAAAGAATTTCCCTGTTTTTTGGTTTTGCCTTTGAAATCCATTTTTATAGTGGGTTTGAGCTGATTCTCTCTGCCATGTTTATGCCAGTCTAGACACACTTGATTCCCTTACAGAGACATATCAATACATAGGTTTTAAGATTCTTACTAGTCAGATCTATTCCTCTGCGGGAAATATGGTGTTTTGAGTCCCTTTCACTGAGGAAGGTGTAGGTCTTGTCTATTCCACAGTTGGTTTTGGAAATGGTACCTGTGCTTATATCAAACTCTGGTTTTATGAATCACCCCACCTCTCCTTTCCCCTTAAGCAGGCATAAGAGTGTTTTCTAAATGTGAGACTCTGTTCTCTTTCCTAACTCAGTTCATGTGTAGCCATGTTTACAGGATCTTCATAAGTGATATCTTATGATAAGTTTCTTTTTCTGTGTGACTTATTTCACTTAGAATCATCGTACCTGAATCCACTCACTTTGCTGCTCCTGGTCTTATGACATTGATTTCATGGCTGAGGGATATTCCATCGGACATAAATACCACAGTTTTTTGAACCATTTTTATATTTCCTGGAATATTTAAGGTGTACCCAAGTTGAGGTTCTTGTAAGCAGTGCAGCCCTAAATTTGGGGGTGGCTCTGTCTTATTGATTTTCAGTTTTCCTAAGGTATATTCCCTACACCGGAAGTGCCCTTGGCTCTGTAGCTCTGTTGTTTACTTGTTTTAGGGAACGCAATGCACTCCTCCAGTGAGGCAGTTGGCAATTTACATCCCGCCCATCAGCATAACAAGGCTCCCTGTTCTCCAGGGCCAGTCTTGCCTTTCTGGTTTTTACACATTTTGTGGATGTCCCTTTTGACCGGTGGGAAGTGATACTTCTTTGTAGTGCAGATTTGCATTGCCCGCTTGCTTGTTTGGCCAAAAAGGGCGTATGCGTTTTCTCCTGAATATATTCAGGAGAAAACGCATACGCCCTTTTTGGCCAACTGCGTCATTGTCGAAGTTGTGCCCCTCTTCCTGTGCTTTCAAGGCGATTCCAACGTACCTCTTGAAATCTGTTTCCTGCTATTCTGCCTGGCTTTCAAGTCTGCCTCGTTGCCTTCCCTCAACAGATTTTTGGACGATAGTTGTCCTTTATTACTATGCCAGTTTGTGAATTGCTGTGGCCCTGAGCTCCATTTTCCAACTCGTTTTTTGTGAGCTGTACGCAAGTCCAAAATTTTGGTTCAGGACCTATACTGGTTCCCGGTGGGTGGCTGAGACGCTGGTTAATTCTTCTTCCTGCCGGGAAATTAGAGTGACATGTGCCCGTCCAAATGCCTAACAGCTACTCTCTCATTGGTTCTCCCGCTTCCCTTCCATCCTCTGCCAAATTGGCAACCTGTGCGAACCAGGAGGTTAAAGGGGCTGTCTCTCCAAGTTGGGAGATTGATAGTAAAGCAGTTGGAAAGTCAAACCGGAGCACCAGGAGAGGGACTACTCGTTGAGTTTTAGAAACCTTTTGTATTCACAGTGTGTCCATTCTCTAGGTTTCCCGTACATGTTATAGCTGTAGTAATATTCCCTTCAACCTGGAGAGTTGGGACCCATGGAATGGGGGCCATGCATGTTTGCTTTAAAGGGTCTGCATTTGCTCACCCAATCTCACCAATCCTCTCAGTCCCAAGTGTCCAGCCTTATGCCACATCCAGCTGTCATTGTAGACAGGGTTTTTCCAGGTTTCATCAGAGACCCTGAAGGAAATGTAAAGAATTTCCCTGTTTTTTGGTTTTGCTTTTGAAATCCCTTTTTATAGTGGGTTTGAGCTGATTCTCTCTGCCATGTTTATGCCAGTCTAGACACACTTGATTCCCTTACAGAGACATATCAATACATAGGTTTTAAGATTCTTACTAGTCAGATCTATTCCTCTGCGGGAAATATGGGGTTTTGAGTCCCTTTCACTGAGGAAGGTGTAGGTCTTGTCTATTCCACAGTTGGTTTTGGAAATGGTACCTGTGCTTATATCAAACTCTGGTTTTATGAATCACCCCACCTCTCCTTTCCCGTTAAGCAGGCATAAGAGTGTTTTCTAAATGTGAGACTCTGGTCTCTTTCCTAACTCAGTTCATGTGTAGCCATGTTTACAGGATCTTCATAAGTCATATCTTATGATAAGTTTCTTTTTCTGTGTGACTTATTTCACTTAGAATCATCGTACCTGAATCCACTCACTTTGCTGCTCCTGGTCTTATGACATTGATTTCATGGCTGAGGGATATTCCATCGGACATAAATATCACAGTTTTTTGAACCATTTTTATATTTCCTGGGATATTTAAGGTGTACCCAAGTTGAGGTTCTTGTAAGCAGTGCAGCCCTAAATTTGGGGGTGGCTCTGTCTTATTGATTTTCAGTTTTCCCAATGTATATTCCCTAGACTGGAAGTGCCCTTGGCTCTGTAGCTCTGTTGTTTACTTGTTTTAGGGAACGCAATGCACTCCTCCAGTGAGGCAGTTGGCAATTTACATCCCGCCCATCAGCATAACAAGGCTCCCTGTTCTCCAGGGCCAGTCTTGCCTTTCTGGTTTTTACACATTTTGTGGATGTCCCTTTTGACCGGTGGGAAGTGATACTTCTTTGTTGTGCAGATTTGCATTGCCCACTTGCTTGTTTGGCCAAAAAGGGCGTATGCGTTTTCTCCTGAATATATTCAGGAGAAAACGCATACGCCCTTTTTGGCCAACTGCGTCTTTGTCGAAGTTGTGCCCCTCTTCCTGTGCTTTCAAGGCGATTCCAACGTACCTCTTGAAATCTGTTTCCTGCTATTCTGCCTGGCTTTCAAGTCTGCCTCGTTGCCTTCCCTCAACAGATTTTTGGACGATAGTTGTCCTTTATTACTCTGCCAGTTTGTGAATTGCTGTGGCCCTGAGCTCCATTTTCCAACTCGTTTTTTGTGAGCTGTACGCAAGTCCAAAATTTTGGTTCAGGACCTATACTGGTTCCCAGTGGGTGGCTGAGACTCTGGTTAATTCTTCTTCCTGCCGGGAAATTAGAGTGACATGTGCCCGTCCAAATGCCTAACAGCTACTCTCTCATTGGTTCTCCCGCTTCCCTTCCATCCTCTGCCAAATTGGCAACCTGTGAGAACCAGGAGCTTAAAGGGGCTGTCTCTCCAAGTTGGGAGATTGATAGTAAAGCAGTTGGAAAGTCAAACCGGAGCACCAGGAGAGGGACTACTCGTTGAGTTTTAGAAACCTTTTGTATACACAGTGTGTCCATTCTCTAGGTTTCCCGTACATGTTATAGCTGTAGTAATATTCCCTTCAACCTGGAGAGTTGGGACCCATGGAATGGGGGCCATGCATTTTTGCTTTAAAGGGTCTGCATTTGCTCACCCAATCTCACCAATCCTCTCAGTCCCAAGTGTCCAGCCTTATGCCACATCCAGCTGTCATTGTAGACAGGGTTTTTCCAGGTTTCATCAGAGACCCTGAAGGAAATCTTAAAGAATTTCCCTGTTTTTTGGTTTTGCCTTTGAAATCCCTTTTTATAGTGGGTTTGAGCTGATTCTCTCTGCCATGTTTATGCCAGTCTAGACACACTTGATTCCCTTACAGAGACATATCAATACATAGGTTTTAAGATTCTTACTAGTCAGATCTATTCCTCTGCGGGAAATATGGGGTTTTGAGTCCCTTTCACTGAGGAAGGTGTAGGTCTTGTCTATTCCACAGTTGGTTTTGGAAATGGTACCTGTGCTTATATCAAACTCTGGTTTTATGAATCACCCCACCTCTCCTTTCCCCTTAAGCAGGCATAAGAGTGTTTTCTAAAGGTTAGACTCTGGTCTCTTTCCTAACTCAGTTCATGTGTAGCCATGTTTACAGGATCTTCATAAGTCATATCTTATGATAAGTTTCTTTTTCGGTGTGACTTATTTCACTTAGAATCATCGTACCTGAATCCACTCACTTTGCTGCTCCTGGTCTTATGACATTGATTTCATGGCTGAGGGATATTCCATCGGACATAAATACCACAGTTTTTTGAACCATTTTTATATTTCCTGGGATATTTAAGGTGTACCCAAGTTGAGGTTCTTGTAAGCAGTGCAGCCCTAAATTTGGGGGTGGCTCTGTCTTATTGATTTTCAGTTTTCCCAAGGTATATTCCCTACACCGGAAGTGCCCTTGGCTCTGTAGCTCTGTTGTTTACTTGTTTTAGGGAACGCAATGCACTCCTCCAGTGAGGCAGTTGGCAATTTACATCCCGCCCATCAGCATAACAAGGCTCCCTGTTCTCCAGGGCCAGTCTTGCCTTCTGGTTTTTACACATTTTGTGGATGTCCCTTTTGACCGGTGGGAAGTGATACTTCTTTGTAGTGCAGATTTGCATTGCCCGCTTGCTTGTTTGGCCAAAAAGGGCGTATGCGTTTTCTCCTGAATATATTCAGGAGAAAACGCATACGCCCTTTTTAGCCAACTGCGTCATTGTCGAAGTTGTGCCCCTCTTCCTGTGCTTTAAAGGCGATTCCAACGTACCTCTTGAAATCTGTTTCCTGCTATTCTGCCTGGCTTTCAAGTCTGCCTCGTTGCCTTCCCTCAAGAGATTTTTGGACGATAGTTGTCCTTTATTACTCTGCCAGTTTGTGAATTGCTGTGGCCCTGAGCTCCATTTTCCAACTCGTTTTTTGTGAGCTGTACGCAAGTCCAAAATTTTGGTTCAGGAACTATACTGGTTCCCGGTGGGTGGCTGAGACTCTGGTTAATTCTTCTTCCTGCCGGGAAATTAGAGTGACATGTGCCCGTCCAAATGCCTAACAGCTACTCTCTCATTGGTTCTCCCGCTTCCCTTCCATCCTCTGCCAAATTGGCAACCTGTGCGAACCAGGAGGTTAAAGGGGCTGTCTCTCCAAGTTGGGAGATTGATAGTAAAGCAGTTGGAAAGTCAAACCGGAGCACCAGGAGAGGGACTACTCGTTGAGTTTTAGAAACCTTTTGTATTCACAGTGTGTCCATTCTCTAGGTTTCCCATACATGTTATAGCTGTAGTAATATTCCCTTCAACCTGGAGAGTTGGGACCCATGGAATGGGGGCCATGCATTTTTGCTTTAAAGGGTCTGCATTTGCTCACCCAATCTCACCAATCCTCTCAGTCCCAAGTGTCCAGCCTTATGCCACATCCAGCTGTCATTGTAGACAGGGTTTTTCCAGGTTTCATCAGAGACCCTGAAGGAAATGTAAAGAATTTCCCTGTTTTTTGGTTTTGATTTTGAAATCCCTTTTGATAGTGGGTTTGAGCTGATTCTCTCTGCCATGTTTATGCCAGTCTAGACACACTTGATTCCCTTACAGAGACATATCAATACATGGGTTTTAAGATTCTTACTAGTCAGATCTATTCCTCTGCGGGAAATATGGGGTTTTGAGTCCCTTTCACTGAGGAAGGTGTAGGTCTTGTCTATTCCACAGTTGGTTTTGGAAATGGTACCTGTGCTTATATCAAACTCTGGTTTTATGAATCACCCCACCTCTCCTTTCCCCTTAAGCAGGCATAAGAGTGTTTTCTAAATGTGAGACTCTGGTCACTTTCCTAACTCAGTTCATGTGTAGCCATGTTTACAGGATCTTCATAAGTGATATCTTATGATAAGTTTCTTTTTCTGTGTGACTTATTTCCCTTAGAATCATCGTACCTGAATCCACTCACTTTGCTGCTCCTGGTCTTATGACATTGATTTCATGGCTGAGGGATATTCCATCGGACATAAATACCACAGTTTTTTGAACCATTTTTATATTTCCTGGGATATTTAAGGTGTACCCAAGTTGAGGTTCTTCTAAGCAGTGCAGCCCTAAATTTGGGGGTGGCTCTGTCTTATTGATTTTCAGTTTTCCCAATGTATATTCCCTAGACTGGAAGTGCCCTTGGCTCTGTAGCTCTGTTGTTTACTTGTTTTAGGGAACGCAATGCACTCCTCCAGTGAGGCAGTTGGCCATTTACATCCCGCCCATCAGCATAACAAGGCTCCCTGTTCTCCAGGGCCAGTCTTGCCTTTCTGGTTTTTACACATTTTGTGGATGTCCCTTTTGACCGGTGGGAAGTGATACTTCTTTGTAGTGCAGATTTGCATTGCCCGCTTGCTTGTTTGGCCAAAAAGGGCGTATGCATTTTCTCCTGAATATATTCAGGAGAAAACGCATACGCCCTTTTTGGCCAACTGCGTCATTGTCGAAGTTGTGCCCCTCTTCCTGTGCTTTCAAGGCGATTCCAACGTACCTCTTGAAATCTGTTTCCTGCTATTCTGCCTGGCTTTCAAGTCTGCCTCGTTGCCTTCCCTCAACAGATTTTTGGACGATAGTTGTCCTTTATTACTCTGCCAGTTTGTGAATTGCTGTGGCCCTGAGCTCCATTTTCCAACTCGTTTTTTGTGAGCTGTACGCAAGTCCAAAATTTTGCTTCAGGACCTATACTGGTTCCCGGTGGGTGGCTGAGACTCTGGTTAATTCTTCTTCCTGCCGGGAAATTAGAGTGACATGTGCCCGTCCAAATGCCTAACAGCTACTCTCTCATTGGTTCTCCCTCTTCCCTTCCATCCTCTGCCAAATTGGCAACCTGTGCGAACCAGGAGGTTAAAGGGGCTGTCTCTCCAAGTTGGGAGATTGATAGTAAAGCAGTTGGAAAGTCAAACCGGAGCACCAGGAGAGGGACTACTCGTTGAGTTTTAGAAACCTTTTGTATTCACAGTGTGTCCATTCTCTAGGTTTCCCGTACATGTTATAGCTGTAGTAATATTCCCTTCAACCTGGAGAGTTGGGACCCATGGAATGGGGGCCATGCATTTTTGCTTTAAAGGGTCTGCATTTGCTCACCCAATCTCACCAATCCTCTCAGTCCCAAGTGTCCAGCCTTATGCCACATCCAGCTGTCATTGTAGACAGGGTTTTTCCAGGTTTCATCAGAGACCCTGAAGGAAATGTAAAGAATTTCCCTGTTTTTTGGTTTTGATTTTGAAATCCCTTTTGATAGTGGGTTTGAGCTGATTCTCTCTGCCATGTTTATGCCAGTCTAGACACACTTGATTCCCTTACAGAGACATATCAATACATAGGTTTTAAGATTCTTACTAGTCAGATCTATTCCTCTGCGGGAAATATCGGGTTTTGAGTCCCTTTCACTGAGGAAGGTGTAGGTCTTGTCTATTCCACAGTTGGTTTTGGAAATGGTACCTGTGCTTATATCAAACTCTGGTTTTATGAATCACCCCACCTCTCCTTTCCCCTTAAGCAGGCATAAGAGTGTTTTCTAAATGTGAGACTCTGGTCTCTTTCCTAACTCAGTTCATGTGTAGCCATGTTTACAGGATCTTCATAAGTCATATCTTATGATAAGTTTCTTTTTCTGTGTGACTTATTTCACTTAGAATCATCGTACCTGAATCCACTCACTTTGCTGCTCCTGGTCTTATGACATTGATTTCATGGCTGAGGGATATTCCATCGGACATAAATACCACAGTTTTTTGAACCATTTTTTATATTTCCTGGGATATTTAAGGTGTACCCAAGTTGAGGTTCTTGTAAGCAGTGCAGCCCTAAATTTGGGGGTGGCTCTGTCTTATTGATTTTCAGTTTTCCCAATGTATATTCCCTAGACTGGAAGTGCCCTTGGCTCTGTAGCTCTGTTGTTTACTTGTTTTAGGGAACGCAATGCACTCCTCCAGTGAGGCAGTTGGCAATTTACATCCCGCCCATCAGCATAACAAGGCTCCCTGTTCTCCAGGGCCAGTCTTGCCTTTCTGGTTTGTACACATTTTGTGGATGTCCCTTTTGACCGGTGGGAAGTGATACTTCTTTGTAGTGCAGATTTGCATTGCCCGCTTGCTTGTTTGGCCAAAAAGGGCGTATGCGTTTTCTCCTGAATATATTCAGGAGAAAACGCATACGCCCTTTTTGGCCAACTGCGTCATTGTCGAAGTTGTGCCCCTCTTCCTGTGCTTTCAAGGCGATTCCAACGTACCTCTTGAAATCTGTTTCCTGCTATTCTGCCTGGCTTTCAAGTACGCCTCGTTGCCTTCCCTCAACAGATTTTTGGACGATAGTTGTCCTTTATTACTCTGCCAGTTTGTGAATTGCTGTGGCCCTGAGCTCCACTTTCCAACTCGTTTTTTGTGCGCTGTACGCAAGTCCAAAATTTTGGTTCAGGACCTATACTGGTTCCCGGTGGGTGGCTGAGACTCTGGTTAATTCTTCTTCCTGCCGGGAAATTAGAGTGACATGTGCCCGTCCAAATGCCTAACAGCTACTCTCTCATTGGTTCTCCCTCTTCCCTTCCATCCTCTGCCAAATTGGCAACCTGTGCGAACCAGGAGGTTAAAGGGGCTGTCTCTCCAAGTTGGGAGATTGATAGTAAAGCAGTTGGAAAGTCAAACCGGAGCACCAGGAGAGGGACTACTCGTTGAGTTTTAGAAACCTTTTGTATTCACAGTGTGTCCATTCTCTAGGTTTCCCGTACATGTTATAGCTGTAGTAATATTCCCTTCTACCTGGAGAGTTGGGACCCATGGAATGGGGGCCATGCATTTTTGCTTTAAAGGGTCTGCATTTGCTCACCCAATCTCACCAATCCTCTCAGTCCCAAGTGTCCAGCCTTATGCCACATCCAGCTGTCATTGTAGACAGGGTTTTTCCAGGTTTCATCAGAGACCCTGAAGGAAATGTAAAGAATTTCCCTGTTTTTTGGTTTTGCTTTTGAAATTCCTTTTTATAGTGGGTTTGAGCTGATTCTCTCTGCCATGTTTATGCCAGTCTAGACACACTTGATTCCCTTACAGAGACATATCAATACATAGGTTTTAAGATTCTTACTAGTCAGATCTATTCCTCTGCGGGAAATATGGGGTTCTGAGTCCCTTTCACTGAGGAAGGTGTAGGTCTTGTCTATTCCACAGTTGGTTTTGGAAATGGTACCTGTGGTTATATCAAACTCTGGTTTTATGAATCACCCCACCTCTCCTTTCCCTTTAAGCAGGCATAAGAGTGTTTTCTAAATGTGAGACTCTGGTCTCTTTCCTAACTCAGTTCATGTGTAGCCATGTTTACAGGATCTTCATAAGTCATATCTTATGATAAGTTTCTTTTTCTGTGTGACTTATTTCACTTAGAATCATCGTACCTGAATCCACTCACTTTGCTGCTCCTGGTCTTATGACATTGATTTCATGGCTGAGGGATATTCCATCGGACATAAATACCACAGTTTTTTGAACCATTTTTATATTTCCTGGGATATTTAAGGTGAACCCAAGTTGAAGTTCTTGTAAGCAGTGCAGCCCTAAATTTGGGGGTGGCTCTGTCTTATTGATTTTCAGTTTTCCCAATGTATATTCCCTAGACTGGAAGTGCCCTTGGCTCTGTAGCTCTGTTGTTTACTTGTTTTAGGGAACGCAATGCACTCCTCCAGTGAGGCAGTTGGCTATTTACATCCCGCCCATCAGCATAACAAGGCTCCCTGTTCTCCAGGGCCAGTCTTGCCTTTCTAGTTTTTACACATTTTGTGGATGTCCCTTTTGACCAGTGGGAAGTGATACTTCTTTGTAGTGCAGATTTGCATTGCCCGGTTGCTTGTTTGGCCAAAAAGGGCGTATGGGTTTTCTCCTGAATATATTCAGGAGAAAACGCATACGCCCTTTTTGGCCAACTGCGTCATTGTCGAAGTTGTGCCCCTCTTCCTGTGCTTTCAAGGCGATTCCAACATACCTCTTGAAATCTGTTTCCTGCTATTCTGCCTGGCTTTCAAGTCTGCCTCGTGGTCTTCCCTCAACAGATTTTTGGACGATAGTTGTTCTTTATTACTCTGCCAGTTTGTGAATTGCTGTGGCCCTGAGCTCCATTTTCCAACTCGTTTTTTGTGAGCTGTACGCAAGTCCAAAATTTTGGTTCAGGACCTATACTGGTTCCCGGTGGGCGGCTGAAACTCTGGTTAATTCTTCTTCCTGCCGGGAAATTAGAGTGACATGTGCCCGTCCAAATGCCTAACAGCTACTCTCTCATTGGTTCTCCCTGTTCCCTTCCATCCTCTGCCAAATTGGCAACCTGTACGAACCAGGAGGTTAAAGGGGCTGTCTCTCCAAGTTGGGAGATTGATAGTAAAGCAGTTGGAAAGTCAAACCGGAGCACCAGGAGAGGGATTACACGTTGAGTTTTAGAAACCTTTTGTATTCACAGTGTGTCCATTCTCTAGGTTTCCCGTACATGTTATAGCTGTAGTAATATTCCCTACACCTGGAGAGTTGGGACCCATGGAATGGGGGCCATGCATTTTTGCTTTAAAGGGTCTGCATTTGATCACCCAATCTCACCAATCCTCTCAGTCCCAAGTGTCCAGCCTTATGCCACATCCAGCTGTCATTGTAGACAGGGTTTTTCCAGGTTTCATCAGAGACCCTGAAGGAAATGTAAAGAATTTCCCTGTTTTTTGGTTTTGTTTTTGAAATTCCTTTATATAGTGGGTTTGAGCTGATTTTCTCTGCCGTGTTTATGCCAGTCTAGACACACTTGATTCCCTTACAGAGACATATCAATACATAGGTTTTAGGATTCTTACTATTCAGATCTATTCCTCTGCCGGAAATATGGGGTTTTGAGTCCCTTTCACTGAGGAAGGTGTAGGTCTTGTCTATTCCACAGTTGGTTTTGGAAATGGTACCTGTGCTTATATCAAACTCTGGTTTTATGAATCACCCCACCTCTCCTTTCCCCTTAAGCAGGCATAAGAGTGTTTTCTAAATGTGAGACTCTGGTCTCTTTCCTAACTCAGTTCATGTGTAGCCATGTTTACAGGATCTTCATAAGTCATATCTTATGATGTTTCTTTTTCTGTGTGACTTATTTCACTTAGAATCATCGTACCTGAATCCACTCACTTTGCTGCTCCTGGTCTTATGACATTGATTTCATGGCTGAGGGATATTCCATCGGACATAAATACCACAGTTTTTTGAACCATTTTTATATTTCCTGGGATATTTAAGGTGTACCCAAGTTGAGGTTCTTGTAAGCAGTGCAGCCCTAAATTTGGGGGTGGCTCTGTCTTATTGATTTTCAGTTTTCCCAATGTATATTCCCTAGACTGGAAGTGCCCTTGGCTCTGTAGCTCTGTTGTTTACTTGTTTTAGGGAACGCAATGCACTCCTCCAGTGAGGCAGTTGGCAATTTACATCCCGCCCATCAGCATAACAAGGCTCCCTGTTCTCCAGGGCCTGTCTTGCCTTTCTGGTTTTTACACATTTTGTGGATGTCCCTTTTGACCGGTGGGAAGTGATACTTCTTTGTAGTGCAGATTTGCATTGCCCGCTTGTTTGTTTGGCCAAAAAGGGCGTATGCGTTTTCTCCTGAATATATTCAGGAGAAAACGCATACGCCCTTTTTGGCCAACTGCGTCATTGTCGAAGTTGTGCCCCTCTTCCTGTGCTTTCAAGGCGATTCCAACGTACCTCTTGAAATCTGTTTCCTGCTATTCTGCCTGGCTTTCAAGTCTGCCTCGTTGCCTTCCCTCAACAGATTTTTGGACGATAGTTGTCCTTTATTACTCTGCCAGTTTGTGAATTGCTGTGTCCCTGAGCTCCATTTTCCAACTCGTTTTTTGTGAGCTGTACACAAGTCCAAAATTTTGGTTCAGGACCTATACTGGTTACCGGTGGGTGGCTGAGACTCTGGTAAATTCTTCTTCCTGCCGGGAAATTAGAGTGACATGTGCCCGTCCAAATGCCTAACAGATACTCTCTCATTGGTTCTCCCTCTTCCCTTCCATCCTCTGCCAAATTGGCAACCTGTGCGAACCAGGAGGTTAAAGGGGCTGTCTCTCCAAGTTGGGAGATTGATAGTAAAGCAGTTGGAAAGTCAAACCGGAGCCCCAGGAGAGGGACTACGCGTTGAGTTTTAGAAACCTTTTGTATTCACAGTGTGTCCATTCTCTAGGTTTCCCGTACATGTTATAGCTGTAGTAATATTCCCTTCAACCTGGAGAGTTGGGACCCATGGAATGGGGGCCATGCATTTTTGCTTTAAAGGGTCTGCATTTGCTCACCCAATCTCACCAATCCTCTCAGTCCCAAGTGTCCAGCCTTATGCCACATCCAGCTGTCATTGTAGACAGGGTTTTTCCAGGTTTCATCAGAGACCCTGAAGGAAATGTAAAGAATTTCCCTGTTTTTTGGTTTTGCTTTTGAAATTCCTTTTTATAGTGTGTTTGAGCTGATTCTCTCTGCCATGTTTATGCCAGTCTAGACACACTTGATTCCCTTACAGAGACATATCAATACATAGGTTTTAAGATTCTTACTAGTCAGATCTATTCCTCTGCGGGAAATATGGGGTTTTGAGTCCATTTCACTGAGGAAGGTGTAGGTCTTGTCTATTCCACAGTTGGTTTTGGAAATGGTACCTGTGCTTATATCAAACTCTGGTTTTATGAATCACCCCACCTCTCCTTTCCCCTTAAGCAGGCATAAGAGTGTTTTCTAAATGTGAGACTCTGGTCTCTTTCCTAACTCAGTTCATGTGTAGCCATGTTTACAGGATCTTCATAAGTCATATCTTATGATAAGTTTCTTTTTCTGTGTGACTTATTTCACTTAGAATCATCGTACCTGAATCCACTCACTTTGCTGCTCCTGGTCTTATGACATTGATTTCATGGCTGAGGGATATTCCATCGGACATAAATACCACAGTTTTTTGAACCATTTTTATATTTCCTGGGATATTTAAGGTGTACCCAAGTTGAAGTTCTTGTAAGCAGTGCAGCCCTAAATTTGGGGGTGGCTCTGTCTTATTGATTTTCAGTTTTCCCAATGTATATTCCCTAGACTGGAAGTGCCCTTGGCTCTGTAGCTCTGTTGCTTACTTGTTTTAGGGAACGCAATGCACTCCTCCAGTGAGGCAGTTGGCAATTTACATCCCGCCCATCAGCATAACAAGGCTCCCTGTTCTCCAGGGCCAGTATTGCCTTTCTGGTTTGTACACATTTTGTGGATGTCCCTTTTGACCGGTGGGAAGTGATACTTCTTTGTAGTGCAGATTTGCATTGCCCGATTGCTTGTTTGGCCAAAAAGGTCGTATGCGTTTTCTCCTGAATACATTCAGGAGAAAACGCATACGCCCTTTTTGGCCAACTGCGTCATTGTCAAAGTTGTGCCCCTCTTCCTGTGCTTTCAAGGCGATTCCAACGTACCTCTTGAAATCTGTTTCCTGCTATTCTGCCTGGCTTTCAAGTATGCCTCGTTGCCTTCCCTCAACAGATTTTTGGACGATAGTTGTCCTTTATTACTCTGCCAGTTTGTGAATTGCTGTGTCCCTGAGCTCCATTTTCCAACTCGTTTTTTGTGAGCTGTACACAAGTCCAAAATTTTGGTTCAGGACCTATACTGGTTCCCGGTGGGTGGCTGAGACTCTGGTAAATTCTTCTTCCTGCCGGGAAATTAGAGTGACATGTGCCCGTCCAAATGCCTAACAGATACTCTCTCATTGGTTCTCCCTCTTCCCTTCCATCCTCTGCCAAATTGGCAACCTGTGCGAACCAGGAGGTTAAAGGGGCTGTCTCTCCAAGTTGGGAGATTGATAGTAAAGCAGTTGGAAAGTCAAACCGGAGCACCAGGAGAGGGACTACGCGTTGAGTTTTAGAAACCTTTTGTATTCACAGTGTGTCCATTCTCTAGGTTTCCCGTACATGTTATAGCTGTAGTAATATTCCCTTCAACCTGGAGAGTTGGGACCCATGGAATGGGGGCCATGCATTTTTGCTTTAAAGGGTCTGCATTTGCTCACCCAATCTCACCAATCCTCTCAGTCCCAAGTGTCCAGCCTTATGCCACATCCAGCTGTCATTGTAGACAGGGTTTTTCCAGGTTTCATCAGAGACCCTGAAGGAAATGTAAAGAATTTCCCTGTTTTTTGGTTTTGCTTTTGAAATTCCTTTTTATAGTGTGTTTGAGCTGATTCTCTCTGCCATGTTTATGCCAGTCTAGACACACTTGATTCCCTTACAGAGACATATCAATACATAGGTTTTAAGATTCTTACTAGTCAGATCTATTCCTCTGCGGGAAATATGGGGTTTTGAGTCCATTTCACTGAGGAAGGTGTAGGTCTTGTCTATTCCACAGTTGGTTTTGGAAATGGTACCTGTGCTTATATCAAACTCTGGTTTTATGAATCACCCCACCTCTCCTTTCCCCTTAAGCAGGCATAAGAGTGTTTTCTAAATGTGAGACTCTGGTCTCTTTCCTAACTCAGTTCATGTGTAGCCATGTTTACAGGATCTTCATAAGTCATATCTTATGATAAGTTTCTTTTTCTGTGTGACTTATTTCACTTAGAATCATCGTACCTGAATCCACTCACTTTGCTGCTCCTGGTCTTATGACATTGATTTCATGGCTGAGGGATATTCCATCGGACATAAATACCACAGTTTTTTGAACCATTTTTATATTTCCTGGGATATTTAAGGTGTACCCAAGTTGAAGTTCTTGTAAGCAGTGCAGCCCTAAATTTGGGGGTGGCTCTGTCTTATTGATTTTCAGTTTTCCCAATGTATATTCCCTAGACTGGAAGTGCCCTTGGCTCTGTAGCTCTGTTGCTTACTTGTTTTAGGGAACGCAATGCACTCCTCCAGTGAGGCAGTTGGCAATTTACATCCCGCCCATCAGCATAACAAGGCTCCCTGTTCTCCAGGGCCAGTATTGCCTTTCTGGTTTGTACACATTTTGTGGATGTCCCTTTTGACCGGTGGGAAGTGATACTTCTTTGTAGTGCAGATTTGCATTGCCCGATTGCTTGTTTGGCCAAAAAGGTCGTATGCGTTTTCTCCTGAATACATTCAGGAGAAAACGCATACGCCCTTTTTGGCCAACTGCTTCATTGTCAAAGTTGTGCCCCTCTTCCTGTGCTTTCAAGGCGATTCCAACGTACCTCTTGAAATCTGTTTCCTGCTATTCTGCCTGGCTTTAAAGTATGCCTCGTTGCCTTCCCTCAACAGATTTTTGGACGATAGTTGTCCTTTATTACTCTGCCAGTTTGTGAATTGCTGTGGCCCTGAGCTCCACTTTCCAACTCGTTTTTTGTGCGCTGTACGCAAGTCCAAAATTTTGGTTCAGGACCTATACTGGTTCCCGGTGGGTGGCTGAGACTCTGGTTAATTCTTCTTCCTGCCGGGAAATTAGAGTGACATGTGCCCGTCCAAATGCCTAACAGCTACTCTCTCATTGGTTCTCCCTCTTCCCTTCCATCCTCTGCCAAATTGGCAACCTGTGCGAACCAGGAGGTTAAAGGGGCTGTCTCTCCAAGTTGGGAGATTGATAGTAAAGCAGTTGGAAAGTCAAACCGGAGCACCAGGAGAGGGACTACTCGTTGAGTTTTAGAAACCTTTTGTATTCACAGTGTGTCCATTCTCTAGGTTTCCCGTACATGTTATAGCTGTAGTAATATTCCCTTCTACCTGGAGAGTTGGGACCCATGGAATGGGGGCCATGCATTTTTGCTTTAAAGGGTCTGCATTTGCTCACCCAATCTCACCAATCCTCTCAGTCCCAAGTGTCCAGCCTTATGCCACATCCAGCTGTTATTGTAGACAGGGTTTTTCCAGGTTTCATCAGAGACCCTGAAGGAAATGTAAAGAATTTCCCTGTTTTTTGGTTTTGCTTTTGAAATTCCTTTTTATAGTGGGTTTGAGCTGATTCTCTCTGCCATGTTTATGCCAGTCTAGACACACTTGATTCCCTTACAGAGACATATCAATACATAGGTTTTAAGATTCTTACTAGTCAGTTCTATTCCTCTGCGGGAAATATGGGGTTCTGAGTCCCTTTCACTGAGGAAGGTGTAGGTCTTGTCTATTCCACAGTTGGTTTTGGAAATGGTACCTGTGCTTATATCAAACTCTGGTTTTATGAATCACCCCACCTCTCCTTTCCCTTTAAGCAGGCATAAGAGTGTTTTCTAAATGTGAGACTCTGGTCTCTTTCCTAACTCAGTTCATGTGTAGCCATGTTTACAGGATCTTCATAAGTCATATCTTATGATAAGTTTCTTTTCCTGTGTGACTTATTTCACTTAGAATCATCGTACCTGAATCCACTCAGTTTGCTGCTCCTGGTCTTATGACATTGATTTCATGGCTGAGGGATATTCCATCGGACATAAATACCACAGTTTTTTGAACCATTTTTATATTTCCTGGGATATTTAAGGTGAACCCAAGTTGAAGTTCTTGTAAGCAGTGCAGCCCTAAATTTGGGGGTGGCTCTGTCTTATTGATTTTCAGTTTTCCCAATGTATATTCCCTAGACTGGAAGTGCCCTTGGCTCTGTAGCTCTGTTGTTTACTTGTTTTAGGGAACGCAATGCACTCCTCCAGTGAGGCAGTTGGCTATTTACATCCCGCCCATCAGCATAACAAGGCTCCCTGTTCTCCAGGGCCAGTCTTGCCTTTCTAGTTTTTACACATTTTGTGGATGTCCCTTTTGACCGGTGGGAAGTGATACTTCTTTGTAGTGCAGATTTGCATTGCCCGGTTGCTTGTTTGGCCAAAAAGGGCGTATGCGTTTTCTCCTGAATATATTCAGGAGAAAACGCATACGCCCTTTTTGGCCAACTGCGTCATTGTCGAAGTTGTGCCCCTCTTCCTGTGCTTTCAAGGCGATTCCAACATACCTCTTGAAATCTGTTTCCTGCTATTCTGCCTGGCTTTCAAGTCTGCCTCGTGGCCTTCCCTCAACAGATTTTTGGACGATAGTTGTTCTTTATTACTCTGCCAGTTTGTGAATTGCTGTGGCCCTGAGCTCCATTTTCCAACTCGTTTTTTGTGAGCTGTACGCAAGTCCAAAATTTTGGTTCAGGACCTATACTGGTTCCCGGTGGGTGGCTGAAATTCTGGTTAATTCTTCTTCCTGCCGGGAAATTAGAGTGATATGTGCCCGTCCAAATGCCTAACAGCTACTCTCTCATTGGTTCTCCCTGTTCCCTTCCATCCTCTGCCAAATTGGCAACCTGTACGAACCAGGAGGTTAAAGGGGCTGTCTCTCCAAGTTGGGAGATTGATAGTAAAGCAGTTGGAAAGTCAAACCGGAGCACCAGGAGAGGGATTACACGTTGAGTTTTAGAAACCTTTTGTATTCACAGTGTGTCCATTCTCTAGGTTTCCCGTACATGTTATAGCTGTAGTAATATTCCCTACACCTGGAGAGTTGGGACCCATGGAATGGGGGCCATGCATTTTTGCTTTAAAGGGTCTGCATTTGATCACCCAATCTCACCAATCCTCTCAGTCCCAAGTGTCCAGCCTTATGCCACATCCAGCTGTCATTGTAGACAGGGTTTTTCCAGGTTTCATCAGAGACCCTGAAGGAAATGTAAAGAATTTCCCTGTTTTTTGGTTTTGTTTTTGAAATTCCTTTATATAGTGGGTTTGAGCTGATTTTCTCTGCCGTGTTTATGCCAGTCTAGACACACTTGATTCCCTTACAGAGACATATCAATACATAGGTTTTAGGATTCTTACTAATCAGATCTATTCCTCTGCCGGAAATATGGGGTTTTGAGTCCCTTTCACTGAGGAAGGTGTAGGTCTTGTCTATTCCACAGTTGGTTTTGGAAATGGTACCTGTGCTTATATCAAACTCTGGTTTTATGAATCACCCCACCTCTCCTTTCCCCTTAAGCAGGCATAAGAGTGTTTTCTAAATGTGAGACTCTGGTCTCTTTCCTAACTCAGTTCATTTGTAGCCATGTTTACAGGATCTTCATAAGTCATATCTTATGATGTTTCTTTTTCTGTGTGACTTATTTCACTTAGAATCATCGTACCTGAATCCACTCACTTTGCTGCTCCTGGTCTTATGACATTGATTTCATGGCTGAGGGATATTCCATCGGACATAAATACCACAGTTTTTTGAACCATTTTTATATTTCCTGGGATATTTAAGGTGTACCCAAGTTGAGTTCTTGTAAGCAGTGCAGCCCTAAATTTGGGGGTGGCTCTGTCTTATTGATTTTCAGTTTTCCCAATGTATATTCCCTAGACTGGAAGTGCCCTTGGCTCTGTAGCTCTGTTGTTTACTTGTTTTAGGGAACGCAATGCACTCCTCCAGTGAGGCAGTTGGCAATTTACATCCCGCCCATCAGCATAACAAGGCTCCCTGTTCTCCAGGGCCTGTCTTGCCTTTCTGGTTTTTACACATTTTGTGGATGTCCCTTTTGACCGGTGGGAAGTGATACTTCTTTGTAGTGCAGATTTGCATTGCCCGCTTGTTTGTTTGGCCAAAAAGGGCGTATGCGTTTTCTCCTGAATATATTCAGGAGAAAACGCATACGCCCTTTTTGGCCAACTGCGTCATTGTCGAAGTTGTGCCCCTCTTCCTGTGCTTTCAAGGCGATTCCAACGTACCTCTTGAAATCTGTTTCCTGCTATTCTGCCTGGCTTTCAAGTCTGCCTCGTTGCCTTCCCTCAACAGATTTTTGGACGATAGTTGTCCTTTATTACTCTGCCAGTTTGTGAATTGCTGTGTCCCTGAGCTCCATTTTCCAACTCGTTTTTTGTGAGCTGTACACAAGTCCAAAATTTTGGTTCAGGACCTATACTGGTTCCCGGTGGGTGGCTGAGACTCTGGTAAATTCTTCTTCCTGCCGGGAAATTAGAGTGACATGTGCCCGTCCAAATGCCTAACAGATACTCTCTCATTGGTTCTCCCTCTTCCCTTCCATCCTCTGCCAAATTGGCAACCTGTGCGAACCAGGAGGTTAAAGGGGCTGTCTCTCCAAGTTGGGAGATTGATAGTAAAGCAGTTGGAAAGTCAAACCGGAGCACCAGGAGAGGGACTACGCGTTGAGTTTTAGAAACCTTTTGTATTCACAGTGTGTCCATTCTCTAGGTTTCCCGTACATGTTATAGCTGTAGTAATATTCCCTTCAACCTGGAGAGTTGGGACCCATGGAATGGGGGCCATGCATTTTTGCTTTAAAGGGTCTGCATTTGCTCACCCAATCTCACCAATCCTCTCAGTCCCAAGTGTCCAGCCTTATGCCACATCCAGCTGTCATTGTAGACAGGGTTTTTCCAGGTTTCATCAGAGACCCTGAAGGAAATGTAAAGAATTTCCCTGTTTTTTGGTTTTGTTTTTGAAATTCCTTTTTATAGTGGGTTTGAGCTGATTCTCTCTGCCATGTTTATGCCTGTCTAGACACACTTGATTCCCTTACAGAGACATATCAATACATAGGTTTTAAGATTCTTACTAGTCAGATCTATTCCTCTGCGGGAAATATGGGGTTTTGAGTCCCTTTCACTGAGGAAGGTGTAGGTCTTGTCTATTCCACAGTTGGTTTTGGAAATGGTACCTGTGCTTATATCAAACTCTGGTTTTATGAATCACCCCACCTCTCCTTTCCCCTTAAGCAGGCATAAGAGTGTTTTCTAAATGTGAGACTCTGGTCTCTTTCCTAACTCAGTTCATGTGTAGCCATGTTTATAGGATCTTCATAAGTCATATCTTATGATAAGTTTCTTTTTCTGTGTGACTTATTTCACTTAGAATCATCGTACCTGAATCCACTCACTTTGCTGCTCCTGGTCTTATGACATTGATTTCATGTCTGAGGGATATTCCATCGGACATATATACCACAGTTTTTTGAACCATTTTTATATTTCCTGGGATATTTAAGGTGTACCCAAGTTGAGGTTCTTGTAAGCAGTGCAGCCCTAAATTTGGGGGTGGCTCTGTCTTATTGATTTTCAGTTTTCCCAAGGTATATTCCCTAGACTGGAAGTGCCCTTGGCTTTGTAGCTCTGTTGTTTACTTGTTTTAGGGAACGCAATGCACTCCTCCAGTGAGGCAGTTGGCAATTTACATCCCGCCCATCAGCATAACAAGGCTCCCTGTTCTCCAGGGCCAGTCTTGCCTTTCTGGTTTTTACACATTTTGTGGATGTCCCTTTTGACCGGTGGGAAGTGATACTTCTTTGTAGTGCAGATTTGCATTGCCCGCTTGCTTGTTTGGCCAAAAAGGGTGTATGCGTTTTCTCCTGAACATATTCAGGAGAAAACGCATACGCCCTTTTTGGCCAACTGCGTCATTGTCGAAGTTGTGCCCCTCTTCCTGTGCTTTCAAGGCGATTCCAACGTACCTCTTGAAATCTGTTTCCTGCTATTATGCCTGGCTTTCAAGTCTGCCTCGTTGCCTTCCCTCAACAGATTTTTGGACGATAGTTGTCCTTTATTACTCTGCCAGTTTGTGAATTGCTGTGGCCCTGAGCTCCATTTTCCAACTCGTTTTTTGTGAGCTGTACGCAAGTCCAAAATTTTGGTTCAGGACCTATACTGGTTCACGGTGGGTGGCTGAGACTCTGGTTAATTCTTCTTCCTGCCGGAAAATTAGAGTGACATGTGCCCGTCCAAATGCCCAACAGTAACTCTCTCATTGGTTCTCCCTCTTCCCTTCCATCCTCTGCCAAATTGGCAAGCTGTGCGAACCAGGAGGTTAAAGGGGCTGCCTCTCCAAGTTGGGAGATTGATAGTAAAGCAGTTGGAAAGTCAAACCGGAGCACCAGGAGAGGGACTACTCGTTGAGTTTTAGAAACCTTTTGTATTCACAGTGTGTCCATTCTCTAGGTTTCCCGTACATGTTATAGCTGTAGTAATATTCCCTTCAACCTGGAGAGTTGGGACCCATGGAATGGGGGCCATGCATTTTTGCTTTAAAGTGTCTGCATTTGCTCAACCAATCTCACCAATCCTCTCAGTCCCAAGTGTCCAGCCTTATGCCACATCCAGCTGTCATTGTAGACAGGGTTTTTCCAGGTTTCATCAGAGACCCTGAAGGAAATGTAAAGAATTTCCCTGTTTTTTGGTTTTGTTTTTGAAATTCCTTTTTATAGTGGGTTTGAGCTAATTCTCTCTGCCATGTTTATGCCAGTCTAGACACACTTGATTCCCTTACAGAGACATATCAATACATAGGTTTTAAGATTCTTACTAGTTAGATCTATTCCTCTGCGGGAAATATGGGGTTTTGAGTCCCTTTCACTGAGGAAGGTGTAGGTCTTGTCTATTCCACAGTTGGTTTTGGAAATGGTACCTGTGCTTATATCAAACTCTGGTTTTATGAATCACCCCACCTCTCCTTTCCCCTTAAGCAGGCATAAGAGTGTTTTCTAAATGTGAGACTCTAGTCTCTTTCCTAACTCAGTTCATGTGTAGCCATGTTTACAGGATCTTCATAAGTCATATCTTATGATGTTTCTTTTTCTGTGTGACTTATTTCACTTAGAATCATCGTACCTGAATCCACTCACTTTGCTGCTCCTGGTCTTATGACATTGATTTCATGGCTGAGGGATATTCCATCGGACATAAATACCACAGTTTTTTGAACCATTTTTATATTTCCTGGGATATTTAAGGTGTACCCAAGTTGAGGTTCTTGTAAGCAGTGCAGCCCTAAATTTGGGGGTGGCTCTGTCTTATTGATTTTCAGTTTTCCCAATGTATATTCCCTAGACTGGAAGTGCCCTTGGCTCTGTAGCTCTGTTGTTTACTTGTTTTAGGGAACGCAATGCACTCCTCCAGTGAGGCAGTTGGCAATTTACATCCCGCCCATCAGCATAACAAGGCTCCCTGTTCTCCAGGGCCTGTCTTGCCTTTCTGGTTTTTACACATTTTGTGGATGTCCCTTTTGACCGGTGGGAAGTGATACTTCTTTGTAGTGCAGATTTGCATTGCCCGCTTGCTTGTTTGGCCAAAAAGGGCGTATGCGTTTTCTCCTGAATATATTCAGGAGAAAACGCATACGCCCTTTTTGGCCAACTGCCTCATTGTCGAAGTTGTGCCCCTCTTCCTGTGCTTTAAAGGCGATTCCAACGTACCTCTTGAAATCTGTTTCCTGCTATTCTGCCTGGCTTTCAAGTCTGCCTCGTTGCCTTCCCTCAACAGATTTTTGGACGATAGTTGTCCTTTATTACTCTGCCAGTTTGTGAATTGCTGTGGCCCTGAGCTCCATTTTCCAACTCGTTTTTTGTGAGCTGTACGCAAGTCCAAAATTTTGGTTCAGGACCTATACTGGTTCAAGGTGGGTGGCTGAGACTCTGGTTAATTCTTCTTCCTGCCGGGAAATTAGAGTGACATGTGCCCGTCCAAATGCCCAACAGTAATTCTCTCATTGGTTCTCCCTCTTCCCTTCCATCCTCTGCCAAATTGGCAACCTGTGCGAACCAGGAGGTTAAAGGGGCTGCCTCTCCAAGTTGGGAGATTGATAGTAAAGCAGTTGGAAAGTCAAACCGGAGCACCAGGTGAGGGACTACTCGTTGAGTTTTAGAAACCTTTTGTATTCACAGTGTGTCCATTCTCTAGGTTTCCCGTACATGTTATAGCTGTAGTAATATTCCCTTCAACCTGGAGAGTTGGGACCCATGGAATGGGGGCCATGCATTTTTGCTTTAAAGTCTCTGCATTTGCTCAACCAATCTCACAAATCCTCTCAGTCCCAAGTGTCCAGCCTTATGCCACATCCAGCTGTCATTGTAGACAGGGTTTTTCCAGGTTTCATCAGAGACCCTGAAGGAAATGTAAAGAATTTCCCTGTTTTTTGGTTTTGTTTTTGAAATTCCTTTTTATACTGGGTTTGAGCTAATTCTCTCTCCCATGTTTATGCCAGTCTAGACACACTTGATTCCCTTACAGAGACATATCAATACATAGGTTTTAAGATTCTTACTAGTTAGATCTATTCCTCTGCGGGAAATATGGGGTTTTGAGTCCCTTTCACTGAGGAAGGTGTAGGTCTTGTCTATTCCACAGTTGGTTTTGGAAATGGTACCTGTGCTTATATCAAACTCTGGTTTTATGAATCACCCCACCTCTCCTTTCCCCTTAAGCAGGCATAAGAGTGTTTTCTAAATGTGAGACTCTAGTCTCTTTCCTAACTCAGTTCATGTGTAGCCATGTTTACAGGATCTTCATAAGTCATATCTTATGATGTTTCTTTTTCTGTGTGACTTATTTCACTTAGAATCATCGTACCTGAATCCACTCACTTTGCTGCTCCTGGTCTTATGACATTGATTTCATGGCTGAGGGATATTCCATCGGACATAAATACCACAGTTTTTTGAACCATTTTTATATTTCCTGCGATATTTAAGGTGTACCCAAGTTGAGGTTCTTGTAAGCAGTGCAGCCCTAAATTTGGGGGTGGCTCTGTCTTATTGATTTTCAGTTTTCCCAATGTATATTCCCTAGACTGGAAGTGCCCTTGGCTCTGTAGCTCTGTTGTTTACTTGTTTTAGGGAACGCAATGCACTCCTCCAGTGAGGCAGTTGGCAATTTACATCCCGCCCATCAGCATAACAAGGCTCCCTGTTCTCCAGGGCCTGTCTTGCCTTTCTGGTTTTTACACATTTTGTGGATGTCCCTTTTGACCGGTGGGAAGTGATACTTCTTTGTAGTGCAGATTTGCATTGCCCGCTTGCTTGTTTGGCCAAAAAGGGCGTATGCGTTTTCTCCTGAATATATTCAGGAGAAAACGCATACGCCCTTTTTGGCCAACTGCGTCATTGTCGAAGTTGTGCCCCTCTTCCTGTGCTTTAAAGGCGATTCCAACGTACCTCTTGAAATCTGTTTCCTGCTATTCTGCCTGGCTTTCAAGTCTGCCTCGTTGCCTTCCCTCAAGAGATTTTTGGACGATAGTTGTCCTTTATTACTCTGCCAGTTTGTGAATTGCTGTGGCCCTGAGCTCCATTTTCCAACTCGTTTTTTGTGAGCTGTACGCAAGTCCAAAATTTTGGTTCAGGAACTATACTGGTTCACGGTGGGTGGCTGAGACTCTGGTTAATTCTTCTTCCTGCCGGGAAATTAGAGTGACATGTGCCCGTCCAAATGCCCAACAGTAACTCTCTCATTGGTTCTCCCTCTTCCCTTCCATCCTCTGCCAAATTGGCAACCTGTGCGAACCAGGAGGTTAAAGGGGCTGCCTCTCCAAGTTGGGAGATTGATAGTAAAGCAGTTGGAAAGTCAAACCGGAGCACCAGGAGAGGGACTACTCGTTGAGTTTTAGAAACCTTTTGTATTCACAGTGTGTCCATTCTCTAGGTTTCCCGTACATGTTATAGCTGTAGTAATATTCCCTACACCTGGAGAGTTGGGACCCATGGAATAGGGGGCCATGCATTTTTGCTTTAAAGGGTCTGCATTTGATCACCCAATCTCACCAATCCTCTCAGTCCCAAGTGTCCAGCCTTATGCCACATCCAGCTGTCATTGTAGACAGGGTTTTTCCAGGTTTCATCAGAGACCCTGAAGGAAATGTAAAGAATTTCCCTGTTTTTTGGTTTTGCTTTTGAAATTCCTTTATATAGTGGGTTTGAGCTGATTCTCTCTGCCGTGTTTATGCCAGTCTAGACACACTTGATTCCCTTACAGAGACATATCAATACATAGGTTTTAAGGTTCTTACTAGTCAGATCTATTCCTCTGCGGGAAATATGGGGTTTTGAGTCCCTTTCACTGAGGAAGGTGTAGGTCTTGTCTATTCCACAGTTGGTTTTGGAAATGGTACCTGTGCTTATATCAAACTCTGGTTTTATGAATCACCCCACCTCTCCTTTCCCCTTAAGCAGGCATAAGAGTGTTTTCTAAATGTGAGACTCTGGTCTCTTTCCTAACTCAGTTCATGTGTAGCCATGTTTACAGGATCTTCATAAGTCATATCTTATGATAAGTTTCTTTTTCTGTGTGACTTATTTCACTTAGAATCATCGTACCTGAATCCACTCACTTTGCTGCTCCTGGTCTTATGACATTGATTTCATGTCTGAGGGATATTCCATCGGACATATATACCACAGTTTTTTGAACCATTTTTATATTTCCTGGGATATTTAAGGTGTACCCAAGTTGAGGTTCTTGTAAGCAGTGCAGCCCTAAATTTGGGGGTGGCTCTGTCTTATTGATTTTCAGTTTTCCCAAGGTATATTCCCTAGACTGGAAGTGCCCTTGGCTTTGTAGCTCTGTTGTTTACTTGTTTTAGGGAACGCAATGCACTCCTCCAGTGAGGCAGTTGGCAATTTACATCCCGCCCATCAGCATAACAAGGCTCCCTGTTCTCCAGGGCCAGTCTTGCCTTTCTGGTTTTTACACATTTTGTGGATGTCCCTTTTGACCGGTGGGAAGTGATACTTCTTTGTAGTGCAGATTTGCATTGCCCGCTTGCTTGTTTGGCCAAAAAGGGTGTATGCGTTTTCTCCTGAACATATTCAGGAGAAAACGCATACGCCCTTTTTGGCCAACTGCGTCATTGTCGAAGTTGTGCCCCTCTTCCTGTGCTTTCAAGGCGATTCCAACGTACCTCTTGAAATCTGTTTCCTGCTATTCTGCCTGGCTTTCAAGTCTGCCTCGTTGCCTTCCCTCAACAGATTTTTGGACGATAGTTGTCCTTTATTACTCTGCCAGTTTGTGAATTGCTGTGGCCCTGAGCTCCATTTTCCAACTCGTTTTTTGTGAGCTGTACGCAAGTCCAAAATTTTGGTTCAGGACCTATACTGGTTCACGGTGGGTGGCTGAGACTCTGGTTAATTCTTCTTCCTGCCGGAAAATTAGAGTGACATGTGCCCGTCCAAATGCCCAACAGTAACTCTCTCATTGGTTCTCCCTCTTCCCTTCCATCCTCTGCCAAATTGGCAACCTGTGCGAACCAGGAGGTTAAAGGGGCTGCCTCTCCAAGTTGGGAGATTGATAGTAAAGCAGTTGGAAAGTATAACCGGAGCACCAGGAGAGGGACTACTCGTTGAGTTTTAGAAACCTTTTGTATTCACAGTGTGTCCATTCTCTAGGTTTCCCGTACATGTTATAGCTGTAGTAATATTCCCTTCAACCTGGAGAGTTGGGACCCATGGAATGGGGGCCATGCATTTTTGCTTTAAAGTGTCTGCATTTGCTCAACCAATCTCACCAATCCTCTCAGTCCCAAGTGTCCAGCCTTATGCCACATCCAGCTGTCATTGTAGACAGGGTTTTTCCAGGTTTCATCAGAGACCCTGAAGGAAATGTAAAGAATTTCCCTGTTTTTTGGTTTTGTTTTTGAAATTCCTTTTTATAGTGGGTTTGAGCTAATTCTCTCTGCCATGTTTATGCCAGTCTAGACACACTTGATTCCCTTACAGAGACATATCAATACATAGGTTTTAAGATTCTTACTAGTTAGATCTATTCCTCTGCGGGAAATATGGGGTTTTGAGTCCCTTTCACTGAGGAAGGTGTAGGTCTTGTCTATTCCACAGTTGGTTTTGGAAATGGTACCTGTGCTTATATCAAACTCTGGTTTTATGCATCACCCCACCTCTCCTTTCCCCTTAAGCAGGCATAAGAGTGTTTTCTAAATGTGAGACTCTGGTCTCTTTCCTAACTCAGTTCATGTGTAGCCATGTTTACAGGATCTTCATAAGTCATATCTTATGATAAGATTCTTTTTCTGTGTGACTTATTTCACTTAGAATCATCGTACCTGAGTCCACTCAATTTGCTGCTCCTGGTCTTATGACATTGATTTCATGGCTGTGGGATATTCCATCGGACATAAATACCACAGTTTTTTGAACCATTTTTATATTTCCTAGGATATTTAAGGTGTACCCAAGTTGAGGTTCTTGTAAGCAGTGCAGACCTAAATTTGGGGGTGGCTCTGTCTTATTGATTTTCAGTTTTCCCAATGTATATTCCCTAGACTGGAAGTGCCCTTGGCTCTATAGCTCTGTTGTTTACTTGTTTTAGGGAACGCAATGCACTCCTCCAGTGAGGCAGTTGGCAATTTACATCCCGCCCATCAGCATAACAAGGCTCCCTGTTCTCCAGGGCCAGTCTTGCCTTTCTGGTTTTTACACATTTTGTGGATGTCCCATTTGACCGGTGGGAAGTGATACTTCTTTGTAGTGCAGATTTGCATTGCCCGCTTGCTGGTTTGGCCAAAAAGGGCATATGCGTTTTCTCCTGAATATATTCAGGGAAAACGCATACGCCCTCATTTGCCAACTGCGTCATTGTCGATGTTGTGCCCCTCTTCCTGTGCTTTCAAGGCGATTCCAAAATACCTCTTGAAATCTGTTTCCTGCTACTCTGCCTGGCTTTCAAGTCTGCCTCGTTGCCTTCCCTCAACAGATTTTTGGACGATAGTTGTCCTTTATTACTCTGCCAGTTTGTGAATTGCTGTGGCCCTGAGCTCCATTTTCCAACTCGTTTTTTGTGAGCTGTACGCAAGTCCAAAATTTTGGTTCAGGACCTATACTGGTTCCCGGTGGGTGGCTGAAACTCTGGTTAATTCTTCTTCCTGCCGGGAAATTAGAGTGACATGTGCCCGTCCAAATGCCTAACAGCTACTCTCTCATTGGTTCTCCCTCTTCCCTTCCATCCTCTGCCAAATTGGCAACCTGTGCGAACCAGGAGGTTAAAGGGGCTGTCTCTCCTAGTTGGGAGATTGATAGTAAAGCAGTTGGAAAGTCAAACCGGAGCACCAGGAGAGGGATTACGCGTTGAGTTTTAGAAAGCTTTTGTATTCACAGGGTGTCCATTCTCTAGGGTTCCCGTACATGTTATAGCTGTAGTAATATTCCCTTCAACCTGGAGAGTTGGGACCCATGGAATGGGGGCCATGCATTTTTGCTTTAAAGGGTCTGCATTTGCTCACCCAATCTCACCAATCCTCTCAGTCCCAAGTGTCCAGCCTTATGCCACATCCAGCTGTCATTGTAGACAGGGTTTTTCCAGGTTTCATCAGAGACCCTGAAGGAAATATAAAGAATTTCCCTGTTTTTTGGATTTGTTTTTGAAATTCCTTTTTATAGTGGGTTTGAGCTGATTCTCTCTGCCATGTTTATGCCAGTCTAGACACACTTGATTCCCTTACAGAGACATATCAATACATAGGTTTTAAGATTCTTACTAGTCAGATCTATTGCTCTGCGGGAAATATGGGGTTTGAGTCCCTTTCACTGAGGAAAGTGTAGGTCTTGTCTATTCCACAGTTGGTTTTGGAAATGGTACCTGTGCTTATATCAAACTCTGGTTTTATGACTCACCCCACCTCTCCTTTCCCCTTAAGCAGGCATAAGATTGTTTTCTAAATGTGAGACTCTGGTCTCTTTCCTAACTCAGTTCATGTGTAGCCATGTTTACAGGATCTTCATAAGTCATATCTTATGATAAGTTTCTTTTTCTGTGTGACTTATTTCACTTAGAATCATCGTACCTGAATCCACTCACTTTGCTGCTCCTGGTCTTATGACATTGATTTCATGGCTGAGGGATATTCCATCGGACATAAATACCACAGTTTTTTGAACCATTTTTATATTTCCTGTGATATTTAAGGTGTACCCAAGTTGAGGTTCTTGTAAGCAGTGCAGCCCTAAATTTGGGGGTGGCTCTGTCTTATTGATTTTCAGTTTTCCCAATGTATATTCCCTAGACTGGAAGTGCCCTTGGCTCTGTAGCTCTGTTGTTTACTTGTTTTAGGGAACGCAATGCACTCCTCCAGTGAGGCAGTTGGCAATTTACATCCCGCCCATCAGCATAACAAGGCTCCCTGTTCTCCAGGGCCAGTCTTGCCTTTCTGGTTTTTACACATTTTGTGGATGTCCCTTTTGACCGGTGGGAAGTGATACTTCTTTGTAGTGCAGATTTGCATTGCCCGCTTGCTTGTTTGGCCAAAAAGGGCGTATGCGTTTTCTCCTGAATATATTCAGGAGAAAACGCATACACACTTTTTGGCCAACTGCGTCATTGTCGAAGTTGTGCCCCTCTTCCTGTGCTTTCAAGGCGATTCCAACGTACCTCTTGAAATCTGTTTCCTGCTATTCTGCCTGGCTTTCAAGTCTGCCTCGTTGCCTTCCCTCAAAAGATTTTTGAACGATAGTTGTCCTTTATTACTCTGCCAGTTTGTGAATTGCTATGGCCCTGAGCTCCATTTTCCAACTCGTTTTTTGTGAGCTGTACGCAAGTCCAAAATTTTGTTCAGGACCTATACTGGTTCCCGGTGGGTGGCTGAGACTCTGGTTAATTCTTCTTCCTGCCGGGAAATTAGAGTGACATGTGCCCGTCCAAATGCCTAACAGCTACTCTCTCATTGGTTCTCCCTCTTCCCTTCCATCCTCTGCCAAATTGGCAACCTGTGGGAACCAGGAGGTTAAAGGGGCTGTCTCTCCAAGTTGGGAGATTGATAGTAAAACAGTTGGAAAGTCAAACCGGAGCACCAGGAGAGGGACTACTCGTTGAGTTTTAGAAACCTTTTGTATTCACCGTGTGTCCATTCTCTAGGTTTCCCGTACATGTTATAGCTGTAGTAATATTCCCTTCAACCTGGAGAGTTGGGACCCATGGAATGGGGGCCATGCATTTTTGCTTTAAAGGGTCTGCATTTGCTCACCCAATCTCCCCAATCCTCTCAGTCCCAAGTGTCCAGCTTTATGCCACATCCAGCTGTCATTGTAGACAGGGTTTTTCCAGGTTTCATCAGAGACTCTGAAGGAAATGTAAAGAATTTCCCTGTTTTTTGGTTTTGTTTTTGAAATTCCTTTTTATAGTGGGTTTGAGCTGATTCTCTCTGCCATGTTTATGCCAGTCTAGACACACTTGATTCCCTTACAGAGACATATCAATACATACGTTTTAAGATTCTTACTAGTCAGATCTATTCCTCTGCGGGAAATATGGGGTTTTGAGTCCCTTTCACTGAGGAAGGTGTAGGTCTTGTCTATTCCACAGTTGGTTTTAGAAATGGTACCTGTGCTTATATCAAACTCTGGTTTTATGCATCACCCCACCTCTCCTTTCCCCTTAAGCAGGCATAAGAGTGTTTTCTAAATGTGAGACTCTGGTCTCTTTCCTAACTCAGTTCATGTGTAGCCATGTTTACAGGAACTTCATAAGTCATATCTTATGATAAGTTTCTTTTTCTGTGTGACTTATTTCACTTAGAATCATCGTACCTGAATCCACTCACTTTGCTGCTCCTGGTCTTATGACATTGATTTCATGGCTGAGGGATATTCCATCGGACATAAATACCACAGTTTTTTGAACCATTTTTATATTTCCTGGGATATTTAAGGTGTACCCAAGTTGAGGTTCTTGTAAGCAGTGCAGCCCTAAATTTGGGGTTGGCTCTGTCTTATTGATTTTCAGTTTTCCCAATGTATATTCCCTAGACTGGAAGTGCCCTTGGCTCTGTAGCTCTGTTGTTTACTTGTTTTAGGGAACGCAATGCACTCCTCCAGTGAGGCAGTTGGCAATTTACATCCCGCCCATCAGCATAACAAGGCTCCCTGTTCTCCAGGGCCTGTCTTGCCTTTCTGGTTTTTACACATTTTGTGGATGCCCCTTTGGAACGGTGGGAAGTGATACTACTTTGTAGTGCAGATTTGCATTGCCCGCTTGCTTGCTTGGCCAAAAAGGGCGTATGCGTATTGTCCTGAATATATTCAGGAGAAAACGCATACGCCCTTTTTTGCCAAGTGCGTCATTGTCGAAGTTGTGCCCCTCTTCCTGTGCTTTCAAGGCGATTCCAACGTACCTCTTGAAATCTGTTTCCTGCTACTCTGCCTGGCTTTCAAGTCTGCCTCGTTGCCTTCCCTCAACAGATTTTTGGACGATAGTTGTCCTTTATTACTCTGCCAGTTTGTGAATTGCTGTGGCCCTGAGCTCCATTTTCCAACTCGTTTTTTGTGAGCTGTACGCAAGTCCAAAATTTTGGTTCAGGACCTATACAGGTTCCCGGTTGGTGGGTGAAACTCTGGTTAATTCTTTTCCTGCCGGGAAATTAGAGTGACATATGCCCGTCCAAATGCCTAACAGCTACTCTCTCATTGGTTCTCCCTGTTCCCTTCCATCCTCTGCCAAATTGGCAACCTGTGCGAACCAGGAGGTTAAAGGGGCTGTCTCTCCAAGTTGGGAGATTGATAGTAAAGCAGTTGGAAAGTCAAACCGGAGCACCAGGAGAGGGACTACGCGTTGAGTTTTAGAAACCTTTTGAATTCACAGTGTGTCTATTCTCTTGGTTTCCCGTACATGTTATAGCTGTAGTAATATTCCCTTCAACCTGGAGAGTTGGGACCCATGGAATGGGCGCCATGCATTTTTGCTTTAAAGGGTCTGCATTTGTTCACCCAATCTCACCAATCCTCTCAGTCCCAAGTGTCCAGCCTTATGCCACATCCAGCTGTCATTGTAGACAGGGTTTTTCCAGGTTTCATCAGAGACCCTGAAGGAAATGTAAAGTATTTCCCTGTTTTTTGGTTTTGTTTTTGAAATTCCTTTTTATAGTGGGTTTGAGCTGATTCTCTCTGCCATGTTTATGCCAGTCTAGACACACTTGATTCCCTTACAGAGACATATCAATACATAGGTTTTAAGATTCTTACTAGACAGATCTATTCCTCTGCGGGAAATATGGGGTTTTGAATCCCTTTCACTGAGCAAGGTGTAGGTCTTGTCTATTCCACAGTTGGTTTTGGAAATGGTACCTGTGCTTATATCAAACTCTGGTTTTATGAATCACCCCACCTCTCCTTTCCCCTTAAGCAGGCATAAGAGTGTTTTCTAAATGTGAGACTCTGGTCTCTTTCCTAACTCAGTTCATGTGTAGCCATGTTTACAGGATCTTCATAAGTCATATCTTATGATAAGTTCCTTTTTCTCTGTGACTTATTTCACTTAGAATCATCGTACCTGAATCCACTCACTTTGCTGCTCCTGGTCTTATGACATTGATTTCATGGCTGAGGGATATTCCATCGGACATAAATACCACAGTTTTTTGAACCATTTTTATATTTCCTGGGATATTTAAGGTGTACCCAAGTTGAGGTTCTTGTAAGCAGTGCAGCCCTAAATTTGGGGGTGGCTCTGTCTTATTGATTTTCAGTTTTCCCAATGTATATTCCCTAGACTGGAAGTGCCCTTTTCTCTATAGCTCTGTTGTTTACTTGTTTTAGGGAACGCAATGCACTCCTCCAGTGAGGCAGTTGGCAATTTACATCCCGCCCATCAGCATAACAAGGCTCCCTGTTCTCCAGGGCCAGTCTTGCCTTTCTGGTTTTTACACATTTTGTGTATGTCCCTTTTGACCGGTGGGAAGTGATACTTCTTTGTAGTGCAGATTTGCATTGCCCGCTTGCTTGTTTGGCCAAAAAGGGCGTATGCGTTTTCTCCTGAATATATTCAGGAGAAAACGCATACGCCCTTTTTGGCCAACTGCGTCATTGTCGAAGTTGTGCCCCTCTTCCTGTGCATTAATGGCGATTCCAACGTACCTCTTGAAATCTGTTTCCTGCTATTCTGCCTGGCTTTCAAGCCTGCCTCGTTGCCTTCCCTCAACAGATTTTTGGACGATAGTTGTCCTTTATTACTCTGCCAGTTTGTGAATTGCTGTGGCCCTGAGCTCCATTTTCCAACTCGTTTTTTGTGAGCTGTACGCAAGTCCAAAATTTTGGTTCAGGACCTATACTGGTTCACGGTTGGTGGGTGAAACTCTGGTTAATTCTTCTTCCTGCCGGGAAATTAGAGTGACATATGCCCGTCCAAATGCCTAACAGCTACTCTCTCATTGGTTCTCCCTCTTCCCTTCCATCCTCTGCCAAATTGGCAACCTGTGCGAACCAGGAGGTTAAAGGGGCTGTCTCTCCAAGTTGGGAGATTGATAGTAAAGCAGTTGGAAAGTCAAACCGGAGCACCAGGAGAGGGACTACTCGTTGAGTTTTAGAAACCTTTTGTATTCACAGTGTGTCCATTCTCTAGGTTTCCCGTACATGTTATAGCTGTAGTAATATTCCCTTCAACCTGGAGAGTTGGGACCCATGGAATGGGGGCCATGCATTTTTGCTTTAAAGGGTCTGCATTTGCTCACCCAATCTCACCAATCCTCTCAGTCCCAAGTGTCCAGCCTTATGCCACATCCAGCTGTCATTGTAGACAGGGTTTTTCCAGGTTTCATCAGAGACTCTGAAGGAAATGTAAAGAATTTCCCTGTTTTTTGGTTTTGTTTTTGAAATTCCTTTTTATAGTGGGTTTGAGCTGATTCTCTCTGCCATGTTTATGCCAGTCTAGACACACTTGATTCCCTTACAGAGACATATCAATACATAGGTTTTAAGATTCTTACTAGTCAGATCTATTCCTCTGCGGGAAATATGGGGTTTTGAGTCCCTTTCACTCAGGAAGGTGTAGGTCTTGTCTATTCCACAGTTGGTTTTTGAAATGGTACCTGTGCTTATATCAAACTCTGGTTTTATGCATCACCCCACCTCTCCTTTCCCCTTAAGCAGGCATAAGAGTGTTTTCTAAATGTGAGACTCTGGTCTCTTTCCTAACTCAGTTCATGTGTAGCCATGTTTACAGGATCTTCATAAGTCATATCTTATGATAAGTTTCTTTTTCTGTGTGACTTATTTCACTTAGAATCATCGTACCTGAATCCACTCACTTTGCTGCTCCTGGTCTTATGACATTGATTTCATGGCTGAGGGATATTCCATCGGACATAAATACCACAGTTTTTTGAACCATTTTTATATTTCCTGGGATATTTAAGGTGTACCCAAGTTGAGGTTCTTGTAAGCAGTGCAGCCCTAAATTTGGGGTTGGCTCTGTCTTATTGATTTTCAGTTTTCCCAATGTATATTCCCTAGACTGGAAGTGCCCTTGGCTCTGTAGCTCTGTTGTTTACTTGTTTTAGGGAACGCAATGCACTCCTCCAGTGAGGCAGTTGGCAATTTACATCCCGCCCATCAGCATAACAAGGCTCCCTGTTCTCCAGGGCCTGTCTTGGCTTTCTGGTTTTTACACATTTTGTGGATGCCCCTTTGGAACGGTGGGAAGTGATACTACTTTGTAGTGCAGATTTGCATTGCCCGCTTACTTGCTTGGCCAAAAAGGGCGTATGCGTATTGTCCTGAATATATTCAGGAGAAAACGCATACGCCCTTTTTTGCCAAGTGCGTCATTGTCGAAGTTGTGCCCCTCTTCCTGTGCTTTCAAGGCGATTCCAACGTACCTCTTGAAATCTGTTTCCTGCTACTCTGCCTGGCTTTCAAGTCTGCCTCGTTGCCTTCCCTCAACAGATTTTTGGACGATAGTTGTCCTTTATTACTCTGCCAGTTTGTGAATTGCTGTGGCCCTGAGCTCCATTTTCCAACTCGTTTTTTGTGAGCTGTACGCAAGTCCAAAATTTTGGTTCAGGACCTATACTGGTTCCCGGTTGGTGGGTGAAACTCTGGTTAATTCTTTTCCTGCCGGGAAATTAGAGTGACATATGCCCGTCCAAATGCCTAACAGCTACTCTCTCATTGGTTCTCCCTCTTCCCTTCCATCCTCTGCCAAATTGGCAACCTGTGCGAAACAGGAGGTTAAAGGGGCTGTCTCTCCAAGTTGGGAGATTGATAGTAAAGCAGTTGGAAAGTCAAACCGGAGCACCAGGAGAGGGACTACGCGTTGAGTTTTAGAAACCTTTTGTATTCACAGTGTGTCTATTCTCTTGGTTTCCCGTACATGTTATAGCTGTAGTAATATTCCCTTCAACCTGGAGAGTTGGGACCCATGGAATGGGCGCCATGCATTTTTGCTTTAAAGGGTCTGCATTTGTTCACCCAATCTCACCAATCCTCTCAGTCCCAAGTGTCCAGCCTTATGCCACATCCAGCTGTCATTGTAGACAGGGTTTTTCCAGGTTTCATCAGAGACCCTGAAGGAAATGTAAAGTATTTCCCTGTTTTTTGGTTTTGTTTTTGAAATTCCTTTTTATAGTGGGTTTGAGCTGATTCTCTCTGCCATGTTTATGCCAGTCTAGACACACTTGATTCCCTTACAGAGACATATCAATACATAGGTTTTAAGATTCTTACTAGTCAGATCTATTCCTCTGCGGGAAATATGGGGTTTTGAATCCCTTTCACTGAGCAAGGTGTAGGTCTTGTCTATTCCACAGTTGGTTTTGGAAATGGTACCTGTGCTTATATCAAACTCTGGTTTTATGAATCACCCCACCTCTCCTTTCCCCTTAAGCAGGCATAAGAGTGTTTTCTAAATGTGAGACTCTGGTCTCTTTCCTAACTCAGTTCATGTGTAGCCGTGTTTACAGGATCTTCATAAGTCATATCTTATGATAAGTTCCTTTTTCTCTGTGACTTATTTCACTTAGAATCATCGTACCTGAATCCACTCACTTTGCTGCTCCTGGTCTTATGACATTGATTTCATGGCTGAGGGATATTCCATCGGACATAAATACCACAGTTTTTTGAACCATTTTTATATTTCCTGGGATATTTAAGGTGTACCCAAGTTGAGGTTCTTGTAAGCAGTGCAGCCCTAAATTTGGGGTTGGCTCTGTCTTATTGATTTTCAGTTTTCCCAATGTATATTCCCTAGACTGGAAGTGCCCTTGGCTCTGTAGCTCTGTTGTTTACTTGTTTTAGGGAACGCAATGCACTCCTCCAGTGAGGCAGTTGGCAATTTACATCCCGCCCATCAGCATACCAAGGCTCCCTGTTCTCCAGGGCCTGTCTTGGCTTTCTGGTTTTTACACATTTTGTGGATGCCCCTTTGGAACGGTGGGAAGTGATACTACTTTGTAGTGCAGATTTGCATTGCCCGCTTGCTTGCTTGGCCAAAATGGGCGTATGCGTATTGTCCTGAATATATTCAGGAGAAAACGCATACGCCCTTTTTGGCCAACTGCGTCACTGTCGGAGTTCTGCCCCTCTTCCTGTGCTTTAAAGGTGATTCCAAAGTACCTCTTGAAATCTGTTTCCTGCTATTCTGCCTGGCTTTCAAGTCTGCCTCGTTGCCTTCCGTCAACAGATTTTTGGACGATAGTTGTCCTTTATTACTCTGCCAGTTTGTGAATTGCTGTGCCCCTGTGCTCCATTTTTCCACTCGTTTTTTGTGAGCTGTACGCAAGTCCAAAATTTTGGTTCAAGACCTATACTGGTTCCCGGTGGGTGGCTGAGACTCTGGTTAATTCTTCTTCCTGCCGGGAAATTAGAGTGACATGTACCCGTCCAAATGTCTAACAGCTACTCTGTCATTGGTTCTCCCTCTTCCCTTCCATCCTCTGCCAAATTGGCAACCTGTGCAAACCAGGAGGTTAAAGGGGCTGTCTCTCCAAGTTGGGAGATTGATAGTAAAGCAGTTGGAAAATCAAACCGGAGAACCAGGAGAGGGACTTCTCGTTGAGTTTTAGAAACCTTTTGTATTCACTGTGTGTCCATTCTCTAGGTTTCCCGTACATGTTATATGTGTAGTAATATTCCCTTCAACATGGAGAGTTGGGACCCATCGAATGGGGGCCATGCATTTTTGCTTTAAATGGTCTGCATTTGCTCACCCAATCTCACCAATCCTCTCAGTCCCAAGTGTCCAGCCTTATGCCACATCCAGCTGTCATTGTAGATAGGGTCATTCCAGGTTTCATCAGAGACCCTGAAGGAAATGTAAAGAAATCCCTGTTTTTTGGTTTTGTTTTTGAAATTCCATTTTATAGTGGGTTTGAGCTGATTCTCACTGCCATGTATATGCCAGTCTAGACACACTTGATTCCCTTACAGAGACATATCAATACATAGGTTTTTAGATTCTTACTAGTCAGATCTATTCCTCTGCGGGAAATATGGGGTTTTGAGTCCCTTTCACTGAGCAAGGTGTAGGTCTTGTTATTCCACAGTTGGTTTTAGAAATGGTACCTGTGCTTATATCAAACTCTGGTTTTATGCATCACCCCACCTCTCCTTTCCCCTTAAGCAGGCATAAGAGTGTTTTGTAAATGTGAGACTATGTTCTCTTTCCTAACTCAGTTCATTTTTAGCCATGTTTACAGGATCTTCATAAGTGATATCTTATGAGAAATTTCTTTTTCTGTGTGACTTATTTCACTTAGAATCATCGTACCTGAATCCACTCACTTTGCTGCTCCTGGTCTTATGACATTGATTTCATGGCTGAGGGATATTCCATCGTACATAAATACCACAGTTTTTTGAACCATTTTTATATTTCCTGGGATATTTATGGTGTACCCATGTTGAGGTTCTTGTAAGCAGTGCAGCCCTAAATTTGGGGGTGGCTCTGTCTTATTGATTTTCCGTTTTCCCAAGGTATATTCCCTAGACTGGATGTGCCCTTGGCTCTGTAGCTCTGTTGATTACTTCTTTTAGGGAACGCAATGCACTCCTCCAGTGAGGCAGTTGGCAATTTACATCCCGCCCATCAGCATAACAAGGCTCCCTGTTCTCCAGTTCCTTTCTAGCCTTTCTGGTTTTTACACATTTTGTGGATGTCCCTTTTGACCCGTGGGAAGTGATACTTCTTTGTAGTGCAGATTTGCATTGCCCGCTTGCTTGCTTGGCCAAAAAGGGCGTATGCATTTTCTCCTGAATATATTCAGGAGAAAACATATACGCACTTTTTGGCCAAGTTCGTCACTGTCGAAATTGTGTCCCTTTTCCTGTGCTTTAATGGCGATTCCAACGTACGTCTTGAAATCTGTTTCCTGATATTCTGCCTCGCTTTCAAGTCCGCCTCGTTGCCTTCCCTCAACAGATTTTTGGACGATAGTTGTCCTTTATTACTCTGCCAGTTTCTGAATTGCTGTGCCCCTGTGCTCCATTTTTCAACTCGTTTTTTGTGAGCTGTACGCAAGTCCAAAATTTTGGTTCAGGACCTATACTGGTTCCCGGTGTGTGGCTGAGACTCTGGTTAATTCTTATTCCTGCCGTGAAATTAGAGTGACATGTGCCCGTCCAAATGCCTAACAGCTACTCTCTCATTGGTTCTCCCTCTTCCCTTCCATCCTCTGCCAAATTGGCAACCTGTGCGAACCAGGAGGTTAAAGGGGTTGTCTCTCCAAGTTGGGAGATTGATAGTAAAGCAGTTGGAAAATCAAACCGGAGCACCAGGAGAGGGACTACTCGTTGAGTTTTAGAAACCTTTTGTATTCACAGTGTGTCCATTCTCTAGGTTTCCCGTACATGTTATAGAGGTAGTAATATTCCCTTCAGCATGGAGAGTTGGGACCCATGGAATGGGGGCCATGCATTTTTGCTTTAAAGGGTCTGCATTTGCTCACCCAATCTCACCAATCCTCTCAGTCCCAAGTGTCCTAGCCTTATGCCACATCCAGCTGTCATTGTAGACAGGGTTTTACAAGGTTTCATCAGAGACCCTGAAGGAAATGTAAAGAATTTCCCTGTTTTTTGGTTTTGTTTTTGAAATTCATTTTTATAGTGGGTTTGAGCTGATTCTCTCTGCCAGGTTTATGCCAGTCTAGACACACTTGATTCCCTTACAGAGACATATCAATACATACGTTTTAAGATTCTTACTAGTCAGATCTATTCCTCTGCGGGAAATATGGGGTTTTGAGTCCCTTTCACTGAGCAAGGTGCAGGTCTTGTCTATTCCACAGTTGGTTTTGGAAATTTTACCTGTGCTTATATCAAACTCTGGTTTTATGCATCACCCCACCTCTCCTTTCCCCTTAAGCAGGCATAAGAGTGTTTTCTAAATGTGAGACTCTGTTCTCTTTCCTAACTCAGTTCATGTGTAGCCATTTTTACAGGATCTTCATAAGTGATATCTTATGATAAGTTTCTTTTTCTGTGTGACTTATTTCACTTAGAATCATCGTACCTGAATCCACTCACTTTGCTGCTCCTGGTCTCATGACATTGATTTCATGGCTGAGGGATATTCCATCGGAAATAAATACCACAGTTTTTTGAACCATTTTTATATTTCCTGGGATATTTAAGGTGTACCCAAGTTGAGGTTCTTGTAAGCAGTGCAGCCCTAAATTTGGGGGTGGCTCTGTCTTCTTGATTTTCAGTTTTCCCAATGTATATTCCCTAGACTGGAAGTGCCCTTGGCTCTGTAGCTCTGTTGTTTACTTGTTTTAGGGAACGCAATGCACTCCTCCAGTGAGGCAGTTGGCAATTTACATCCCGCCCATCAGCATAACAAGGCTCCCTGTTCTCCAGGGCCTGTCTTGCCTTTCTGGTTTTTACACATTTTGTGGATGTCCCTTTTGACCGGTGGGAAGTGATACTTCTTTGTAGTGCAGATTTGCATTGCCCGCTTGCTTGTTTGGCCAAAAAGGGCGTATGCGTTTTCTCCTGAATATATTCAGGAGAAAACGCATACGCCTTTTTGGCCAACTGCGTCACTGTCGAAGTTGTGCCCCTCTTCCTGTGCTTTAAAGGCGATTCCAACGTACCTCTTGAAATCTGTTTCCTGCTATTCTGTCTGGCTTTCAAGTCTGCCTCGTTGCCTTCCGTCAACAGATTTTTGGACGATAGTTGTCCATTATTACTCTGCCAGTTTGTGAATTGCTGTGGCCCTGAGCTCCATTTTCCAACTCGTTTTTTGTGAGCTGTACGCAAGTCCAAAATTTTGGTTCTGGACCTATACTGGTTCCCGGTGGGTGGCTGAGACTCTGGTTAATTCTTCTTCCTGCCGGGAAATTAGAGTGACATGTGCCCGTCCAAATGCCTAACAGCTACTCTCTCATTTGTTCTCCCTCTTCCCTTCAATCCTCTGCAAAATTGGCAACCTGTGCGAACCAGGAGGTTAAAGGGGCTGTCTCTCCAAGTTGGGAGATTGATAGTAAAGCAGTTGGAAAGTCAAACCGGAGCACCAGGAGAGGGACTACTCGTTGAGTTTTAGAAACCTTTTGTATTCACAGTGTGTCCATTCTCTAGGTTTCCCGTACATGTTATAGCTGTAGTAATATTCCCTTCAACCTGGAGAGTTGGGACCCATGGAAAGGGGGCCATGCATTTTTGCTTTAAAGGGTCTGCATTTGCTCACCCAATCTCACCAATCCTCTCAGTCCCAAGTGTCCAGCCTGGACAGATACCCTGAAGGAAATGTAAAGAATTTCCCTGTTTTTTGGTTTTGTTTTTGAAATTCCGTTTTGTAGTGGGTTTGAGCTGATTCTCGCTGCCATGTTTATGCCAGTCTAGACACACTTGATTCCCTTACAGAGACATATCAATACATAGGTTTTAAGATTCTTACTAGTCAGATCTATTCCTCTGCGGGAAATTTGGGGTTTTGAGTCCCTTTCACTGAGGAAGGTGTAGGTCTTGTCTATTCCACAGTTGGTTTTAGAAATGGTACCTGTGCTTATATCAAACTCTGGTTTTATGCATCACCCCACCTCTCCTTTCCACTTAACCAGGAATAAGAGTGTTTTCTAAATGTGAGACTCTGTTCTCTTTCCTAACTCAGTTCATGTGTAGCCATGTTTACAGGATCTTCATAAGTGATATCTTATGAGATGTTTCTTTTTCTGTGTGACTTATTTCACTTAGAATCATCGTACCTGAATCCACTCACTTTGATGCTCCAGGTCTTATGACATTGATTTCATGGCTGAGGGATATTCCATCGTACATAAATACCACATTTTTTTTAACCATTTTTATATTTCCTGGGATATTTAAGGTGAACCAATTTTGAGGTTCTTGTAAGCAGTGCAGCCCTAAATTTGGGGGTGGCTCTGTCTTATTGAATTTCAGTTTTCCCAAGGTATATTCCCTAGACTGGAAGTGCCCTTGGCTCTGTAGCTCTGTTGATTACTTCTTTTAGGGAACGCAATGCACTCCTCCAGTGAGGCAGTTGGCAATTTAAATCCCGCCCATCAGCATAACAAGGCTCCCTGTTCTCCAAGGCCTGTCTTGCCTTTCTGGTTTTTACACATTGTGTGGATGTCCCTTTTCACCGGTGGGAAGTGATACTTCTTTGTAGTGCAGATTTGCATTGCCCGCTTGCTTGTTTGGCCAAAAATTGCGTATGCGTTTTCTCCTGAATATATTCAGGAGAAAACGCATACGCCCTTTTTGGCCATCTGCGTCATTGTCGAAGTTGTGCCCCTCTTCCTGTGCTTTAAAGGCGATTCCAACGTACCTCTTGAAATCTGTTTCCTGCTATTCTGCCTCGCTTTCAAGTCCGCCTCGTTGCCTTCCCTCAACAGATTTTTGGACGATAGTTGTCCTTTATTACTCTGCCAGTTTGTGAATTGCTGTGCCCCTGTGCTCCATTTTTCCACTCGTTTTTTGTGAGCTGTACGCAAGTCCAAAATTTTGGTTCAGGACCTATACTGGTTCCCGGTGGGTGGCTGAGACTCTGGTTAATTCTTCTTCCTGCCGGGAAATTAGAGTGACATGTGCCCGTCCAAATGTCTAACAGCTACTCTCTCATTGGTTCTCCCTCTTCCCTTCCATCCTCTGCCAAATTGGCAACCTGTGCAAACCAGGAGGTTAAAGGGGCTGTCTCTCCAAGTTGGGAGATTGATAGTAAAGCAGTTGGAAAGTCAAACCGGAGAACCAGGAGAGGGACTTCTCATTGAGTTTTAGAAACCTTTTGTATTCACTGTGTGTCCATTCTCTAGGTTTCCCGTACATGTTATATCTGTAGTAATATTCCCTTCAACATGGAGAGTTGGGACCCATCGAATGGGGGCCATGCATTTTTGCTTTAAATGGTCTGCATTTGCTCACCCAATCTCACCAATCCTCTCAGTCCCAAGTGTCCAGCCTTATGCCACATCCAGCTGTCATTGTAGATAGGGTCATTCCAGGTTTCATCAGAGACCCTGAAGGAAATGTAAAGAATTTCCCTGTTTTTTGGTTTTGTTTTTGAAATTCCTTTTTATAGTGGGTTTGAGCTGATTCTCACTGCCATGTATATGCCAGTCTAGACACACTTGATTCCCTTACAGAGACATATCAATACATAGGTTTTAAGATTCTTACTAGTCAGATCTATTCCTCTGCGGGAAATATGGGGTTTGGAGTCCCTTTCACTGAGGAAGGTGTAGGTCTTGTTATTCCACAGTTGGTTTTAGAAATGGTACCTGTGCTTATATCAAACTCTGGTTTTATGCATCACCCCATCTCTCCTTTCCCCTTAAGCAGGCATAAGAGTGTTTTCTAAATGTGAGACTATGTTCTCTTTCCTAACTCAGTTCATTTGTAGCCATGTTTACAGGATCTTCATAAGTGATATATTATGAGAAGTTTCTTTTTCTGTGTGACTTATTTCACTTAGAATCATCGTACCTGAATCCACTCACTTTGCTGCTCCTGGTCTTATGACATTGATATCATGGCTGAGGGATATTCCATCGTACATAAATACCACAGTTTTTTGAACCATTTTTATATTTCCTGGGATATTTATGGTGTACCCATGTTGAGGTTCTTGTAAGCAGTGCAGCCCTAAATTTGGGGGTGGCTCTGTCTTATTGATTTTCAGTTTTCCCAAGGTATATTCCCTAGACTGGAAGTGCCCTTGGCTCTGTAGCTCTGTTGTTTACTTGTTTTAGGGAACGCAATGCACTCCTCCAGTGAGGCAGTTGGCAATTTACATCCCGCCCATCAGCATAACAAGGCTCCCTGTTCTCCAGGGCCAGTCTTTCCTTTCTGGTTTTTACACATTTTGTGGATGTCCCTTTTCACCGGTGGGAAGTGATACTTCTTTGTAGTGCAGATTTGCATTGCCCGCTTGCTTGTTTGGCCAAAAAGGGCGTATGCGTTTTCTCCTGAATATATTCAGGAGAAAATGCATACGCCCTTTTTGGCCAAGTGCGTCACTGTCGAAATTGTGCCCCTTTTCCTGTGCTTTAAAGGCGATTCCAACGTACATCTTGAAATCTGTTTCCTGCTATTCTGCCTCGCTTTCAAGTCCGCCTCGTTGCCTTCCCTCAACAGATTTTTGGACGATAGTTTTCCTTTATTACTCTGCCAGTTTCTGAATTGCTGTGCCCCTGTGCTCCATTTTTCAACTCGTTTTTTGTGAGCTGTACGCAAGTCCAAAATTTTGGTTCAGGACCTATACTGGTTCCCGGTGGGTGGCTGAGACTCTGGTTAATTCTTATTCCTGCCGGAAAATTAGAGTGACATGTGCCCGTCCAAATGCCTAACAGCTACTCTCTCATTGGTTCTCCCTCTTCCCTTCCATCCTCTGCCAAATTGGCAACCTGTGCGAACCAGGAGGTTAAAGGGGTTGTCTCTCCAAGTAGGGAGATTGATAGTAAAGCAGTTGGAAAATCAAACCGGAGCACCAGGAGAGGGACTACTCGTTGAGTTTTAGAAACCTTTTGTATTCACAGTGTGTCCATTCTCTAGGTTTCCCGTACATGTTATAGCTGTAGTAATATTCCCTTCAGCATGGAGATTTGGGACCCATGGAATGGGGGCCATGCATTTTTGCTTTAAAGGGTCTGCATTTGCTCACCCAATCTCACCAATCCTCTCAGTCCCAAGTGTCCTAGCCTTATGCCACATCCAGCGGTCACTGAAGATAGGGTCATTCCAGGTTTCATCAGAGACCCTGAAGGAAATGGAAAGAATTTTGCTGTTTTTTGTTTTTGTTTTTGAAATTCCTTTTTATAGTGGGTTTGAGCTGATTCTCGCTGCCATGTTTATGCCAGTCGAGACACACTTGATTCCCTTACAGAGACATATCAATACATATGTTTTAAGATTCTTACTAGTCAGATATATTCCTCTGCGGGAAATATGGGGTTTTGAGTCCCTTTCACTGAGGAAGGTGTAGGCCTTGTTATTCCACAGTTGGTTTTAGTAATGGTACCTGTGCTTATATCAACTCCGGTTTTATGCATCACCCCACCTCTCCTTTCCCCTTAAGCAGGCATAAGAGTGTTTTCTAAATGTGAGACACTGTTCTCATTTCTAACTCATTTGATTTGTAGCCATGTTTACAGGATCTTCATAAGTGATACCTTATGAGAAGTTTCTTTTTCTGTGTGACTTATTTCACTTAGAATCATCGTACCTGAATCCACTCACTTTGCTGCTCCTGGTCTTATGACATTGATTTCATGGCTGAGGGATATTCCATCGTACATAAATACCATAGTTTTTTGAACCAGTTTTATATTTCCTGCGATATTTAAGGTGTACCCATGTTGAGGTTCTTGTAAGCAGTGCAGCCCTAAATTTGGGGGTGGCTCTGTCTTATGGATTTTCAGTTTTCCCAAGGTATATTCCCTAGACTGGATGTGCCCTTGGCTCTGTAGCTCTGTTGATTACTTCTTTTAGGGAACGCAATGCACTCCTCCAGTGAGGCAATTGGCAATTTACATTCGCCCATCAGCATAAGAAGTCTCCCTGTTCTCCAGGGCCTGTCTTGCCTTTCTGGTTTTTACACATTTTGTGGATGTCCCTTTTGACCGGTGGGAAGTGATACTTCTTTGTAGTGCAGATTTGCATTGCCCGTTTGCTTGCTTGGCCAAAAAGGGCGTATGCGTTTTCTCCTGAATATATTCAGGAGAAAACGCATACGCCCTTTTTGGCCAAGTGCGTCACTGTCGAAGTTGTGCCCCTCTTCCTGTGCTTTAAAGGCGATTCCAACGTACCTCTTGAAATCTGTTTCCTGCTATTCTGCCTCGCTTTCAAGTCCGCCTCGTTGCCTTCCCTCAACAGATTTTTGGACGATAGTTGTCCTTTATTACTCTGCCAGTTTGTGAATTGCTGTGCCCCTGTGCTCCATTTTTCAACTCGTTTTTTTTTTAGCTGTACGCAAGTCCAAAATTTTGGTTCAGGACCTATACTGGTTCCCGGTGGTTGGCTGAGACTCTGGTTAATTCTTCTTCCCGCCGGGAAATTAGAGTGACATGTACCCGTCCAAATGTCTAACAGCTACTCTCTCATTGGTTCTCCCTCTTCCCTTCCATCCTCTGCCAAATTGGCAACCTGTGCGAACCAGGAGGTTAAAGGGGCTGTCTCTCCAAGTTGGGAGATTGATAGTAAAGCAGTTGGAAAGTCAAACCGGAGCACCAGGAGAGGGACTTCTCGTTGAGTTTTAGAAACCTTTTGTATTCACTGTGTGTCCATTCTCTAGGTTTCCCGTACATGTTATATCTGTAGTAATATTCCCTTCAACATGGAGAGTTGGGACCCATGGAATGGGGGCCATGCATTTTTGCTTTAAAGGGTCTGCATTTGCTCACCCAATCTCACCAATCCTCTCAGTCCCAAGTGTCCAGCCTTATGCCACATCCAGCTGTCATTGTAGACAGGGTTTTTCCAGGTTTCATCAGAGACCCTGAAGGAAATGTAAAGAATTTCCCTGTTTTTTGGTTTTGTTTTTGAAATTCCTTTTTATAGTTGGTTTGAGCTGATTCTCTCTGCCATGTTTATGCCAGTCTAGACACACTTGATTCCCTTACAGAGACATATCAGTACATAGGTTTTAAGATTCATACTAGTCAGATCTTTTCCTCTGCGGGAAATATGGGGATTTGAGTCCCTTTCACTGAGGAAGGTGTAGGTCTTGTCTATTCCACAGTTGGTTTTATAAATGGTACCTGTGCTTATATCAAACCTTGGTTTTATGTATCACCCCACCTCTCCTTTCCCCTTAAGCAGGAATAAGAGTGTTTTCTAAATGTGAGACTCTGTTCTCTTTCCTAACTCAGTTCATGTGTAGCCATGTTTACAGGATCTTCATAAGTGATATCTTATGAGAAGTTTCCTTTTCTGTGTGACTTATTTCACTTAGAATCATCGTAACTGAATCCACTCACTTTGCTGCTCCTGGTCTTATGACATTGATTTCATGGCTGAGGGATATTCCATCGTACATAAATACCACAATTTTTTGAACCATTTTTATATTTCCTGGGATATTTAAGGTGTACCCATGTTGAGGTTCTTGTAAGCAGTGCAGCCCTAAATTTGGGGGTGGCTCTGTCTTACTGATTTTCAGTTTTCCCAAGGTATATTCCCTAGAGTGGATGTGCCCTTGGCTCTGTAGCTCTGTTGATTACTTCTTTTAGGGAACGCAATGCACTCCTCCAGTGAGGCAGGTGGCAATTTACATCCTGCCCATCAGCATAACAAGGCTCCCTGTTCTCCAGGGACTGTCTTGACTTTCTGCTTTTTACACATTTTGTGGATGTCCCTTTTGACCGGTGGGAAGTGATACTTCTTTGCAGTGCAGATTTGCATTGCCCGCTTGCTTGCTTGGCCAAAAAGGGCGTATGCGTTTTCTCCTGAATATATTCAGGAGAAAACGCATAAGCCCTTTTTGGTCAAGTGGGTCACTTTCGAAGTTGTGCCCCTCTTCCTGTGCTTTAAAGGCAATTCCAACGTACCTCTTGAAATCTGTTTCCTGCTATTCTGCCTCACTTTCAAGTTGCCTCGTTGCCTTCCCTCAACAGATTTTTGGACGATAGTTGTCTTTATTACTCTGCCAGTTTGTGAATTGCTGTACCCCTGTGCTCCATTTTTCAACTCGTTTTTTGTGAGCTGTACGCAAGTCCAAAATTTTGGTTCAGGACCTATACTGGTTCCCGGTGGGTGGCTGAGACTCTTGTTAATTTTTCTTCCTGCCCGGAAATTAGAGTGACGTGTGCCCGTCCAAATGTCTAACAGCTACTCTCTCATTGGTTCTCCCTCTTCCCTTCCATCCTCTGCCAAATTGGCAACCTGTGCGAACCAGGAGGTTAAAGGGGCGGTCTCTCCAAGTTGGGAGATTGATAGGAAAGCAGTTGGAAAGTCAAACCGGAGCACCAGGAGAGGGACTTCTCGTTGAGTTTTAGAAACCTTTTGTATTCACTGTGTGTCCATTCTCTAGGTTTCCCGTACATGTTATATCTGTAGTAATATTCCCTTCAACATGGAGAGTTGGGACCCATCGAATGGGGGCCATGCATTTTTGCTTTAAAGGGTCTGCATTTGCTCACCCAATCTCACCAATCCTCTCAGTCCCAAGTGTCCAGCCTTATGCCACATCCAGCTGTCATTGTAGATAGGGTCATTCCAGGTTTCATCAGAGACCCTGAAGGAAATGTAAAGAATTTCCCTCTTTTTTGGTTTTGTTTGTGAAATTCCTTTTTATAGTGGGTTTGAGCTGATTCTCTCTGCCATGTTTATGCCAGTCTAGACACACTTGATTCCCTTTCAGAGACATATCAATACATAGGTTTTTTGATTCTTACTAGTCAGATCTATTCCTCTGGGGGAAATATGGGTTTTTGAGTCCCTTTCACTGAGAAAGGTGTAGGCCATGTTATTCCACAGTTGGTTTTAGTAATGGTACCTGTGTTATATCAAACACCGGTTTTATGCATCACCCCACCTCTCCTTTCCCCTTAAGCAGGCATAAGAGTGTTTTCTAAATGTGAGACTCTGTTCTCTTTTCTAAGTCATTTCATTTGTAGCCATGTTTACAGGATCTTCATAAGTGATACCTTATGAGAAGTTTCTTTTTCTGTGTGACTTATTTCACTTAGCATCATCGTACCTGAATCCACTCACTTTGCTGCTCCTGGTCTTATGACATTGATTTCATGGCTGAGGGATACTCCATCGTACATAAATACCACACTTTTTTGAACCATTTTTATATTTCCTGGGATATTTAAGGTGTACCCATGTTGAGGTTCTTGTAAGCAGTACAGCCTTAAATTTGGGGGTGGCTCTGTCTTATTGATTTTCAGTTTTCCCAAGGTATATTCCCTAGACTGGATGTGCCCTTGGCTCTGTAGCTCTGTTGATTACTTCTTTTAGGGAACGCAATGCACTCCTCCAGTGAGGCAGTTGGCAATTTACATCCCGCCCATCAGCATAACAAGGCTCCCTGTTCTCCAGGGACTGTCTTGCCTTTCTGGTTTTTACACATTTGTGAATGTCCCTTTTGACTGGTGGGAAGTGATACTTCTTTGTAGTGCAGATTTGCATTGCCCGCTTGCTTGCTTGGCCAAAAAGGGCGTATGCGTTTTCTCCTGAATATATATTTAGGAGAAAACACATACGCCCTTTTTGGCCAAGTCTGTCATTGTCAAAGTTGTGCCCCTCTTCCTGTGCTTTAAAGGCGATTCCAACGTACCTCTTGAAATCTGTTTCCTGCTATTCTGCCTCGCATTCAAGTCCGCCTCGTTGCCTTCCCTCAACCGATTTTTGGACGATAGTTGTCCTTTATTACTCTGCCAGTTTGTGAATTGCTGTGTCCCTGAGCTCCATTTTTCAACTCGTTTTTTGTGAGCTGTACGCAAGTCCAAAATTTTGTTTCAGGACCTATACTGGTTCCCGGTGGGTGGCTGAGACTCTGGTTAATTCTTCTTCCTGCCGGGAAATTAGAGTGACATGTGCCCGTCCAAATGCCTAACAGCTACTCTCTCATTGGTTCTCCCTCTTCCCTTCCATCCTCTGCCAAATTGGCAAACTGTTCGAACCAGGAGCTTAAAGGCGCTGTCTCTCCAAGTTGGGAGATTGATAGTAAAGCAGTTGGAAAGTCAAACCTGAGCACCAGGTGAGGGACTATTCGTTGAGTTTTAGAAACCTTTTGTATACACAGTGTGTCCATTCTCTAGGTTTCCCATACATGTTATAGCTGTAGTAATATTCCCTTCAAACTGGAGAGTTGGGAACCATGGAATGGGGGCCATGCATTTTTGCATTAAAGGGTCTGCATTTGCTCACCCAATCTCACCAATCCTCTCAGTCCCAAGTGTCCAGCCTTATGCCACATCCAGCTGTCATTGTAGATAGGGTCATTCCAGGTTTCATCAGAGACCCTGAAGGAAATGTAAAGAATTTCCCTGTTTTTTGGTTTTGTTTTTGAAATTCCTTTTTATAGTGGCTTTCAGCTGATTCTCGCTGCCATGTTTATGCCAGTCTAAACACACTTGATTCCCTTACAGTGACATATCAATACATAGGTTTTAAGATTCTTACTAGTCAGATCTATTCCTCGCGGGACATATGGGGTTTTGAGTCCCTTTCACTGAGGAATGTGTAGGTCTTGTCTATTCCACAGTTGGTTATAGAAATGGTACCTGTGCTTATATCAAACTCTGGTTTTATGCATCACCCCACCTCTCCTTTCCCCTTAAGCAGGCATGAGAGTGTTTTCTAAATGTGAGACTCTGTTCTCTTTCCTAACTCACATCATGTGTAGCCATGTTTACAGGATCTTCATAAGTGATATCTTATGATAAGTTTCTATTTCTGTGTGACATATTTCACTTAGAATCATCGTACCTGAATCCACTCACTTTGCTGCTCCTGGTCGTATGACATTGATTTCATGGCTGAGGGATATTCCATCGTACATAAATACCACAGTTTTTTGAACCATTTTTATATTTCCTGGGATATTTAAGGTGTACCCAAGTTGAGGTTCTTGTAAGCAGTGCAGACCTAATTTTGGGGGTGGCTCTGTCTTATTGATTTTCAGTTTTCCCAAGGTATATTCCCTAGACTGGAAGTGCCCTTGGCTCTGTAGCTCTGTTGTTTACTTGTTTTAGGGAACGCAATGCACTCCTCCAGTGAGGCAGTTGGCAATTTACATCCCGCCCATCAGCATAACAAGGCTCCCTGTTCTCCAGGGACTGTCTTGCCTTTCTGGTTTTTACACATTTGTGAATGTCCCTTTTGACTGGTGGGAAGTGATACTTCTTTGTAGTGCAGATTTGCATTGCCCGCTTGCTTGCTTGGCCAAAAAGGGCGTATGCGTTTTCTCCTGAATATATTCAGGAGAAAACGCATACGCCCTTTTTGGCCAAGTGCGTCATTGTCGAAGTTGTGCCCCTCTTCCTGTGCTTTAAAGGCGATTCCAACGTACCTCTTGAAATCTGTTTCCTGCTATTCTGCCTCGCTTTCAAGTCCGCCTCGTTCCCTTCCCTCAACAGATTTTTGGACGATAGTTGTCCTTTATTACTCTGTCAGTTTGTGAATTGCTGTGCCCCTGAGCTCCATTTTTCAACTCGTTTTTTTTGAGCTCTACGCAAGTCCAAAATTTTGGTTCAGGACCTATACTGGTTCCCAGTGGGTGGCTGAGACTCTGGTTAATTCTTCTTACTGCAAGGAAATTAGAGTGACATGTGCCCGTCCAAGTGCCTAACAGCTACTCTCTCATTCGTTCTCCCTCTTCCCTTCCATCCTCTGCCAAATTGGCAACCTGTGCGAACCAGGAGGTTAAAGGGGCTGTCTCCCCTCGTTGGGAGATTGATAGTAAACCAGTTGGAAAGTCAAACCGGAGCACCAGGAGAGGGACTACTCGTTGAGTTTTACAAACCTTTTGTATTCACTGTGTGTCCATTCTCTAGGTTTCCCGTACGTGTTATAGCTGTAGTAATATTCCCTTCAACCTGGAGAGTTGGGACCCATGGAATGGGGGCCATGCATTTTTGCTTTAAAGGGTCTGCAGTTGCTCACCCAATCTCACCAATCCTCTCAGTCCCAAGTGTCCAGCCTTATGCCACATCCAGCTGTCATTGTAGACAGGGTTTTTCCAGGTTTCATCAGAGACCCTGAAGGAAATGAAAAGAATTTCCCTGTTTATTGGTTTTGTTTTTGAAATTCCTTTTTATAGTGGGTTTGAGCTGATTCTCTCTGCCATGTTTATGCCAGTCTAGACACACTTGATTCCCTTACAGAGACATATCAATACATAGGTTTTAAGATTCTTACTAGTCAGATCTATTCCTCTGCGGGAAATATGGGGTTTTGAGTCCCTTTCACTGAGGAAGGTGTAGGTCTTGTCTATTCCACAGTTGGTTTTGGAAATGGTACCTGTGCTTATATCAAACTCTGGTTTTATGCATCACCACACCTCTCCTTTCCCCTTAAGCAGGCATAAGAGTGTTTTCTAAATGTGAGACTCTGGTCTCTTTCCTAACTCAGTTCATGTGTAGCCATGTTTACAGGATCTTCATAAGTGATATCTTATGATAAGTTTCTTTTTCTGTGTGACTTATTTCACTTAGAATCATCGTACCTGAATCCACTCAGTATGCTGCTCCTGGTCTTATGACATTGATTTCATGGCTGAGGGATATTCCATCGGACATAAATACCACAGTTTTTTGAACCATTTTTATATTTCCTGGGATATTTAAGGGGTACCCAAGTTGAGGTTCTTGTAAGCAGTGCAGCCCTAAATTTGGGGGTGGCTCTGTCTTATTGATTTTCAGTTTTCCCAATGTATATTCCCTAGACTGGAAGTGCCCTTGGCTCTGTAGCTCTGTTGTTTACTTGTTTTAGGGAACGCAATGCACTCCTCCAGTGAGGCAGTTGGCAATTTACATCCCGCCCATCAGCATAACAAGGCTCCCTGTTCTCCAGGGCCTGTCTTGCCTTTCTGGTTTTTACACATTTTGTGGATGTCCCTTTTGACCGGTGGGAAGTGATACTTCTTTGTAGTGCAGATTTGCATTGCCCGCTTGCTTGTTTGGCCAAAAAGGGCGTATGCGTTTTCTCCTGAATATATTCAGGAGAAAACGCATATGCCCTTTTTGGCCAACTGCGTCATTGTCGAAGTTGTGCCCCTCTTCCTGTGCTTTAAAGGCGATTCCAACGTACCTCTTGAAATCTGTTTCCTGCTATTCTGCCTGGCTTTCAAGTCTGCCTCGTTGCCTTCCCTCAACAGATTTTTGGACGATAGTTGTCCTTTATTACTCTGCCAGTTTGGAATTGCTGTGGCCCTGAGCTCCCTTTTCAACTCATTTTTTGTGAGCTGTACGCAAGTCCAAAATTTTGGTTCAGGACCTATACTGGTTCCCGGTGGGTGGCTGAGACTCTGGTTAATTCTTCTTCCTGCCGGGAAATTAGAGTGACATGTGCCCGTCCAAATCCCTAACAGTAACTCTCTCATTGGTTCTCCCTCTTCCCTTCCATCCTCTGCCAAATTGGCAACCTGTGCGAACCAGGAGGTTAAAGGGGCTGTCTCTCCAAGTTGGGAGATTGATAGTAAAGCAGTTGGAAAGTCAAACCGGAGCACCAGGAGAGGGACTACTCGTTGAGTTTTAGAAACCTTTTGTATTCACAGTGTGTCCATTCTCTAGGTTTCCCGTACATGTTATAGCTGTAGTAATATTCCCTTCAACCTGGAGAGTTGGGACCCATGGAATGGGGGCCATGCATTTTTGCTTTAAAGGGTCTGCATTTGCTCACCCAATCTCACCAATCCTCTCAGTCCCAAGTGTCCAGCCTTATGCCACATCCAGCTGTCATTGTAGACAGGGTTTTTCCAGGTTTCATCAGAGACCCTGAAGGAAATGTAAAGAATTTCCCTGTTTTTTGGATTTGTTTTTGAAATTCCTTTTTATAGTGGGTTTGAGCTGATTCTCTCTGCCATGTTTATGCCAGTCTAGACACACTTGATTCCCTTACACAGACATATCAATACATAGTTTTTAAGATTCTTACTAGTCAGATCTATTCCTCTGCGGGAAATATGGGGTTTTGAGTCCCTTTCACTGAGGAAGGTGTAGGTCTTGTCTATTCCACAGTTGGTTTTGGAAATGGTACTTGTGCTTATATCAAACTCTGGTTTTATGAATCACCCCACCTCTCCTTTCCCCTTAAGCAGGCATAAGAGTGTTTTCTAAATGTGAGACTCTGGTCTCTTTCCTAACTCAGTTCATGTGTAGCCATGTTTACAGGATCTTCATAAGTCATATCTTATGAGAAGTTTCTTTTTCTGTGTGACTTATTTCACTTAGAATCATCGTACATGAATCCACTCACTTTGCTGCTCCTGGTCTTATGACATTGATTTCATGGCTGAGGGATATTCCATCGGACATAAATACCACAGTTTTTTGAACCATTTTTATATTTCCTGGGATATTTAAGGGGTACCCAAGTTGAGGTTCTTGTAAGCAGTGCAGCCCTAAATTTGGGGATGGCTCTGTCTTATTGGTTTTAAGTTTTCCCAATGTATATTCCCTAGACTGGAAGTGCCCTTGGCTCTGTAGCTCTGTTGTTTACTTGTTTTAGGGAACGCAATGCACTCCTCCAGTGAGGCAGTTGGCAATTTACATCCCGCCCATCAGCATAACAAGGCTCCCTGTTCTCCAGGGCCTGTCTTGCCTTTCTGGTTTTTACACATTTTGTGGATGTCCCTTTTGACCGGTGGGAAGTGATACTTCTTTGTAGTGAAGATTTGCATTGCCCGCTTGCTTGTTTGGCCAAAAAGGGCGTATGCGTTTTCTCCTGAATATATTCAGGAGAAAACGCATACGCCCTTTTTGGCCAACTGCGTCATTGTCGAAGTTGTGCCCCTCTTCCTGTGCTTTAAAGGCGATTCCAACGTACCTCTTGAAATCTGTTTCCTGCTATTCTGCCTGGTTTTCAAGTCTGCCTCGTTGCCTTCCCTCAACAGATTTTTGGACGATAGTTGTCCTTTATTACTCTGCCAGTTTGTGAATTGCTGTGGCCCTGAGCTCCATTTTCCAACTCGTTTTTTGTGAGCTGTACGCAAGTCCAAAATTTTGGTTCAGGACCTATACTGGTTCCCGGTGGGTGGCTGAGACACTGGTTAATTCTTCTTCCTGCCGGGAAATTAGAGTGACATGTGCCCGTCCAAATCCCTAACAGTAACTCTCTCATTGGTTCTCCCTCTTCCCTTCCATCCTCTGCCAAATTGGCAACCTGTGCGAACCAGGAGGTTAAAGGGGCTGTCTCTCCAAGTTGGGAGATTGATAGTAAAGCAGTTGGAAAGTAAAACCGGAGCACCAGGAGAGGGACTACTCGTTGAGTTTTAGAAACCTTTTGTATTCACAGTGTGTCCATTCTCTAGGTTTCCCGTACATGTTATAGCTGTAGTAATATTCCCTTCAACCTGGAGAGTTGGGACCCATGGAATGGGGGCCATGCATTTTTGCTTTAAAGGGTCTGCATTTGCTCACCCAATCTCACCAATCCTCTCAGACCCAACTGTCCAGCCTTATGCCACATCCAGCTGTCATTGTAGACAGGGTTTTTCCAGGTTTCATCAGAGACCCTGAAGGAAATGTAAAGAATTTCCCTGTTTTTTGGATTTGTTTTTGAAATTCCTTTTTATAGTGGGTTTGAGCTGATTCTCTCTGCCATGTTTATGCCCGGCTAGACACACTTGATTCCCTTACAGAGACATATCAATACATAGGTTTTAAGATTCTTACTAGTCAGATCTATTCCTCTGCGAGAAATATGGGGTTTTGAGTCCCTTTCACTGAGGAAGGTGTAGGTCTTGTCTATTCCACAGTTGGTTTTGGAAATGGTACCTGTGCTTATATCAAACTCTGGTTTTATGAATCACCCCACCTCTCCTTTCCCCTTAAGCAGGCATAAGAGTGTTTTCTAAATGTGAGACTCTGGTCTCTTTCCTAACTCAGTTCATGTGTAGCCATGTTTACAGGATCTTCATAAGTCATATCTTATGAGAAGTTTCTTTTTCTGTGTGACTTATTTCACTTAGAATCATCGTACATGAATCCACTCACTTTGCTGCTCCTGGTCTTATGACATTGATTTCATGGCTGAGGGATATTCCATCGGACATAAATACCACAGTTTTTTGAACCATTTTTATATTTCCTGGGATATTTAAGGGGTACCCAAGTTGAGGTTCTTGTAAGCAGTGCAGCCCTAAATTTGGGGGTGGCTCTGTCTTATTGGTTTTCAGTTTTCCCAATGTATATTCCCTAGACTGGAAGTGCCCTTGGCTCTGTAGCTCTGTTGTTTACTTGTTTTAGGGAACGCAATGCACTCCTCCAGTGAGGCAGTTGGCAATTTACATCCCGCCCATCAGCATAACAAGGCTCCCTGTTCTCCAGGGCCTGTCTTGCCTTTCTGGTTTTTACACATTTTGTGGATGTCCCTTTTGACCGGTGGGAAGTGATACTTCTTTGTAGTGAAGATTTGCATTGCCCGCTTGCTTGTTTGGCCAAAAAGGGCGTATGCGTTTTCTCCTGAATATATTCAGGAGAAAACGCATACGCCCTTTTTGGCCAACTGCGTCATTGTCGAAGTTGTGCCCCTCTTCCTGTGCTTTAAAGGCGATTCCAACGTACCTCTTGAAATCTGTTTCCTGCTATTCTGCCTGGTTTTCAAGTCTGCCTCGTTGCCTTCCCTCAACAGATTTTTGGACGATAGTTGTCCTTTATTACTCTGCCAGTTTGTGAATTGCTGTGGCCCTGAGCTCCATTTTCCAACTCGTTTTTTGTGAGCTGTACGCAAGTCCAAAATTTTGGTTCAGGACCTATACTGGTTCCCGGTGGGTGGCTGAGACAATGGTTAATTCTTCTTCCTGCCGGGAAATTAGAGTGACATGTGCCCGTCCAAATCCCTAACAGTAACTCTCTCATTGGTTCTCCCTCTTCCCTTCCATCCTCTGCCAAATTGGCAACCTGTGCGAACCAGGAGGTTAAAGGGGCTGTCTCTCCAAGTTGGGAGATTGATAGTAAAGCAGTTGGAAAGTCAAACCGGAGCACCAGGAGAGGGACTACTCGTTGAGTTTTAGAAACCTTTTGTATTCACAGTGTGTCCATTCTCTAGGTTTCCCGTACATGTTATAGCTGTAGTAATATTCCCTTCAACCTGGAGAGTTGGGACCCATGGAATGGGGGCCATGCATTTTTGCTTTAAAGGGTCTGCATTTGCTCACCCAATCTCACCAATCCTCTCAGACCCAAGTGTCCAGCCTTATGCCACATCCAGCTGTCATTGTAGACAGGGTTTTTCCAGGTTTCATCAGAGACCCTGAAGGAAATGTAAAGAATTTCCCTGTTTTTTGGATTTGTTTTTGAAATTCCTTTTTATAGTGGGTTTGAGCTGATTCTCTCTGCCATGTTTATGCCCGGCTAGACACACTTGATTCCCTTACAGAGACATATCAATACATAGGTTTTAAGATTCTTACTAGTCAGATCTATTCCTCTGCGAGAAATATGGGGTTTTGAGTCCCTTTCACTGAGGAAGGTGTAGGTCTTGTCTATTCCACAGTTGGTTTTGGAAATGGTACCTGTGCTTATATCAAACTCTGGTTTTATGAATCACCCCACCTCTCCTTTCCCCTTAAGCAGGCATAAGAGTGTTTTCTAAATGTGAGACTCTGGTCTCTTTCCTAACTCAGTTCATGTGTAGCCATGTTTACAGGATCTTCATAAGTCATATCTTATGAGAAGTTTCTTTTTCTGTGTGACTTATTTCACTTAGAATCATCGTACATGAATCCACTCACTTTGCTGCTCCTGGTCTTATGACATTGATTTCATGGCTGAGGGATATTCCATCGGACATAAATACCACAGTTTTTTGAACCATTTTTATATTTCCTGGGATATTTAAGGGGTACCCAAGTTGAGGTTCTTGTAAGCAGTGCAGCCCTAAATTTGGGGGTGGCTCTGTCTTATTGGTTTTCAGTTTTCCCAATGTATATTCCCTAGACTGGAAGTGCCCTTGGCTCTGTAGCTCTGTTGTTTACTTGTTTTAGGGAACGCAATGCACTCCTCCAGTGAGGCAGTTGGCAATTTACATCCCGCCCATCAGCATAACAAGGCTCCCTGTTCTCCAGGGCCTGTCTTGCCTTTCTGGTTTTTACACATTTTGTGGATGTCCCTTTTGACCGGTGGGAAGTGATACTTCTTTGTAGTGCAGATTTGCACTGCCCGCTTGCTTGTTTGGCGAAAAAGGGCGTATGCGTTTTCTCCTGAATATGTTCAGGATAAAACGCATATGCCCTTTTTGGCCAACTGCGTCATTGTCGAAGTTGTGCCCCTCTTCCTGTGCTTTAAAGATGATTCCAACGTACCTCTTGAAATCTGTTTCCTGCTATTCTGCCTGGCTTTCAAGTCTGCCTCGTTGCCTTCCCTCAACAGATTTTTGGACGATAGTTGTCCTTTATTACTCTGCCAGTTTCTGAATTGCTGTGGCCCTCAGCTCCATTTTCCAACTCGTTATTTGTGAGTTGTACGCAAGTCCAAAATTTTGGTTCAGGACCTATACTGGTTCCCGGTGGGTGGCTGAGACTCTGGTTAATTCTTCTTCCTGCCGGGAAATTAGAGTGACATGTGCCCGTCCAAATGCTTAACAGCTACTCTCTCATTGGTTCTCCCTCTTCCCTTCCATCCTCTGCCAAATTAGCAACCTGTGCGAACCAGGAGGTTAAAGGGGCTGTTTCTCCAAGTTGGGAGATTGATAGTAAAGCAGTTGGAAAATCAAACCGGAGCACCAGGAGAGGGACTACTCGTTGAGTTTTAGAAACCTTTTGTATTCACAGTGTGTCCATTCTCTAGGTTTCCCGTACATGTTATAGCTGTAGTAATATTCCCTTCAACCTGGAGAGTTGGGACCCATGGAATGGGGGCCATGCATTTTTGCTTTAAAGGGTCTGCATTTGCTCACCCAATCTCACCAATCCTCTCAGTCCCAAGTGTCCAGCCTTATGCCACATCCAGCTGTCATTGTAGACAGGGTTTTTCCAGGTTTCATCAGAGACCCTGAAGGAAATGTAAAGAATTTCCCTGTTTTTTGGTTTTGTTTTTGAAATTCCTTTTTATAGTGGGTTTGAGCTGATTCTCTCTGCCATGTTTATGCCAGTCTAGACACACTTGATTCCCTTACAGAGACATATCAATACATAGGTTTTAAGATTCTTACTAGTCAGATCTATTCCTCTGCGGGAAATATGGGGTTTTGAGTGCCTTTCACTGAGGAAGGTGTGGGTCTTGTCTATTCCACAGTTGGTTTTGGAAATGGTACCTGTGCTTATATCAAACTCTGGTTTTATGCATCACACCACCTCTCCTTTCCCCTTAAGCAGGCATAAGAGTGTTTTCTAAATGTGAGGCTCTGTTCTCTTTACTAACTCAGTTCATGTGTAGCCATGTTTACAGGATCTTCATAAGTCATATCTTATGATAAGTTTCTTTTTCTGTGTGACTTATTTCACTTAGAATCATCGTACCTGAATCCACTCACTTTGCTGCTCCTGGTCTTATGACATTGATTTCATGGCTGTGGGATATTCCATCGGACATAAATACCACAGTTTTTTGAACCATTTTTATATTTCCTGGTATATTTAAGGTGTACCCAAGTTGAGCTTCTTGTAAGCAGTGCAGCCCTAAATTTGGGTGTGGCTCTGTCTTATTGATTTTCAGTTTTCCCAATGTATATTCCCTAGACTGGAAGTGCCCTTGGCTCTGTAGCTCTGTTGTTTACTTGTTTTAGGGAACGCAATGCACTCCTCCAGTGAGGCAGTTGGCAATTTACATTCCGCCCATCAGCATAACAAGGCTCCATGTTCTCCAGGGCCTGTCTTGCCTTTCTGGTTTTTACACATTTTGTGGATGTCCCTTTTGACCGGTGGGAAGTGATACTTCTTTGTAGTGCAGATTTGCATTGCCCGCTTGCTTGTTTGGCCAAAAAGGGCGTATGCGTTTTCTCCTGAATATATTCAGGAGAAAACGCATACGCCCTTTTTGGCCAACTGCATCATTGTCGAAGTTGTGCCCCTCTTCCTGTGCTTTAAAGGCGATTCCAACATACCTCTTGAAATCTGTTTCCTGCTATTCTGCCTGGCTTTCAAGTCTGCCTCGTTGCCTTCCCTCAACAGATTTTTGGACGATAGTTGTCCTTTATTACTCTGCCAGTTTGTGAATTGCTGTGGCCCTGAGCTCCATTTTCCAACTCGTTTTTTGTGAGCTATACGCAAGTCCAAAATTTTGGTTCAGGACCTATACTGGTTCCCGGTGGGTGGCTGAGACTCTGGTTAATTCTTCTTCCTGCCGGGAAATTAGAGTGACATGTGCCCGTCCAAATGCCTAACAGTAACTCTCTCATTGGTTCTCCCTGTTCCCTTCCATCCTCTGCCAAATTGGCAACCTGTGCGAACCAGGAGGTTAAAGAGGCTGTCTCTCAAAGTTGGGAGGTTGATAGTAAAGCAGTTGGAAAGTCAAACCTGAGCACCAGGATAGGGACTACGCGTTGAGTTTTAGAAAGATTTGTATTCACCGTGTGTCCATTCTCTAGGTGTCCCGTACATGTTATGGCTGTAGTAATATTCCCTTCAACCTGGAGAGTTGGGACCCATGGAATGGGGGCCATGCATTTTTGCTTTAAAGGGTCTGCATTTGCTCACCCAATCTCACCAATCCTCTCAGTCCCAAGTGTCCAGCCTTATGCCACATCCAGCTGTCATTGTAGACAGGGTTTTTCCAGGTTTCATCAGAGACCCTGAAGGAAATGTAAAGAATTTCCCTGTTTTTTGGTTTTGTTTTTGAAATTCCTTTTTATAGTGGGTTTGAGCTGATTCTCTCTGCCATGTTTATGCCAGTCTAGACACACTTGATTCCCTTACGGAGACATATCAATACATAGGTTTTAAGATTCTTACTAGTCAGATCTATTCCTCTGCGGGAAATATGGGGTTTTGAGTCCCTTTCACTGAGGAAGGTGTAGGTCTTGTCTATTCCACAGTTGGTTTTGGAAATGGTACCTGTGCTTATATCAAACTCTGGTTTTATGCATCACCCCACCTCTCCTTTCCCCTTAAGCAGGCATAAGAGTGTTTTCTAAATGTGAGACTCTGGTCTCTTTCCTAACTCAGTTCCTGTGTAGCCATGTTTACAGGATCTTCATAAGTCATATCTTATGATAAGTTTCTTTTTCTGTGTGACTTATTTCACTTAGAATCATCGTACCTGAATCCACTCACTATGCTGCTCCTGGTCTTATGACATTGATTTCATGGCTGAGGGATATTCCATCGGACATAAATACCACAGTTTTTGAACCATTTTTATATTTCCTGTGATATTTAAGGGGTACCCAAGTTGAGGTTCTTGTAAGCAGTGCAGCCCTAAATTTGGGGGTGGCTCTGTCTTATTGATTTTCAGTTTTCCCAATGTATATTCCCTAGACTGGAAGTGCACTTGGCTCTGTAGCTCTGTTGTTTACTTGTTTTAGGGAACGCAATGCACTCCTCCAGTGAGGCAGTTGGCAATTTACATCCCGCCCATCAGCATAACAAGGCTCCCTGTTCTCCAGGGCCTGTCTTGCCTTTCTGGTTTTTACACATTTTGTGGATGTCCCTTTTGACCGGTGGGAAGTGATACTTCTTTGTAGTGCAGATTTGCATTGCCCGCTTGCTTGTTTGGCCAAAAAGGGCGTATGCGTTTTCTCCTGAATATATTCAGGAGAAAACGCATACGCCCTTTTTGGCCAACTGCGTCATTGTCGAAGTTGTGCCCCTCTTCCTGTGCTTTAAAGGCGATTCCAACGTACCTCTTGAAATCTGTTTCCTGCTATTCTGCCTGGCTTTCAAGTCTGCCTCGTTGCCTTCCCTCAACAGATTTTTGGACGATAGTTGTCCTTTATTACTCTGCCAGTTTCTGAATTGCTGTGGCCCTCAGCTCCATTTTCCAACTCGTTATTTGTGAGTTGTACGCAAGTCCAAAATTTTGGTTCAGGACCTATACTGGTTCCCGGTGGGTGGCTGAGACTCTGGTTAATTCTTCTTCCTGCCGGGAAATTAGAGTGACATGTGCCCGTCCAAATGCTTAACAGCTACTCTCTCATTGGTTCTCCCTCTTCCCTTCCATCCTCTGCCAAATTAGCAACCTGTGCGAACCAGGAGGTTAAAGGGGCTGTTTCTCCAAGTTGGGAGATTGATAGTAAAGCAGTTGGAAAATCAAACCGGAGCACCAGGAGAGGGACTACTCGTTGAGTTTTAGAAACCTTTTGTATTCACAGTGTGTCCATTCTCTAGGTTTCCCGTACATGTTATAGCTGTAGTAATATTCCCTTCAACCTGGAGAGTTGGGACCCATGGAATGGGGGCCATGCATTTTTGCTTTAAAGGGTCTGCATTTGCTCACCCAATCTCACCAATCCTCTCAGTCCCAAGTGTCCAGCCTTATGCCACATCCAGCTGTCATTGTAGACAGGGTTTTTCCAGGTTTCATCAGAGACCCTGAAGGAAATGTAAAGAATTTCCCTGTTTTTTGGTTTTGTTTTTGAAATTCCTTTTTATAGTGGGTTTGAGCTGATTCTCTCTGCCATGTTTATGCCAGTCTAGACACACTTGATTCCCTTACAGAGACATATCAATACATAGGTTTTAAGATTCTTACTAGTCAGATCTATTCCTCTGCGGGAAATATGGGGTTTTGAGTGCCTTTCACTGAGGAAGGTGTGGGTCTTGTCTATTCCACAGTTGGTTTTGGAAATGGTACCTGTGCTTATATCAAACTCTGGTTTTATGCATCACACCACCTCTCCTTTCCCCTTAAGCAGGCATAAGAGTGTTTTCTAAATGTGAGGCTCTGTTCTCTTTACTAACTCAGTTCATGTGTAGCCATGTTTACAGGATCTCCATAAGTCATATCTTATGATAAGTTTCTTTTTCTGTGTGACTTATTTCACTTAGAATCATCGTACCTGAATCCACTCACTTTGCTGCTCCTGGTCTTATGACATTGATTTCATGGCTGTGGGATATTCCATCGGACATAAATACCACAGTTTTTTGAACCATTTTTATATTTCCTGGTATATTTAAGGTGTACCCAAGTTGAGCTTCTTGTAAGCAGTGCAGCCCTAAATTTGGGTGTGGCTCTGTCTTATTGATTTTCAGTTTTCCCAATGTATATTCCTTAGACTGGAAGTGCCCTTGGCTCTGTAGCTCTGTTGTTTACTTGTTTTAGGGAACGCAATGCACTCCTCCAGTGAGGCAGTTGGCAATTTACATTCCGCCCATCAGCATAACAAGGCTCCATGTTCTCCAGGGCCTGTCTTGCCTTTCTGGTTTTTACACATTTTGTGGATGTCCCTTTTGACCGGTGGGAAGTGATACTTCTTTGTAGTGCAGATTTGCATTGCCCGCTTGCTTGTTTGGCCAAAAAGGGCGTATGCGTTTTCTCCTGAATATATTCAGGAGAAAACGCATACGCCCTTTTTGGCCAACTGCATCATTGTCGAAGTTGTGCCCCTCTTCCTGTGCTTTAAAGGCGATTCCAACATACCTCTTGAAATCTGTTTCCTGCTATTCTGCCTGGCTTTCAAGTCTGCCTCGTTGCCTTCCCTCAACAGATTTTTGGACGATAGTTGTCCTTTATTACTCTGCCAGTTTGTGAATTGCTGTGGCCCTGAGCTCCATTTTCCAACTCGTTTTTTGTGAGCTATACGCAAGTCCAAAATTTTGGTTCAGGACCTATACTGGTTCCCGGTGGGTGGCTGAGACTCTGGTTAATTCTTCTTCCTGCCGGGAAATTAGAGTGACATGTGCCCGTCCAAATGCCTAACAGTAACTCTCTCATTGGTTCTCCCTGTTCCCTTCCATCCTCTGCCAAATTGGCAACCTGTGCGAACCAGGAGGTTAAAGAGGCTGTCTCTCAAAGTTGGGAGGTTGATAGTAAAGCAGTTGGAAAGTCAAACCTGAGCACCAGGATAGGGACTACGCGTTGAGTTTTAGAAAGATTTGTATTCACCGTGTGTCCATTCTCTAGGTGTCCCGTACATGTTATGGCTGTAGTAATATTCCCTTCAACCTGGAGAGTTGGGACCCATGGAATGGGGGCCATGCATTTTTGCTTTAAAGGGTCTGCATTTGCTCACCCAATCTCACCAATCCTCTCAGTCCCAAGTGTCCAGCCTTATGCCACATCCAGCTGTCATTGTAGACAGGGTTTTTCCAGGTTTCATCAGAGACCCTGAAGGAAATGTAAAGAATTTCCCTGTTTTTTGGTTTTGTTTTTGAAATTCCTTTTTATAGTGGGTTTGAGCTGATTCTCTCTGCCATGTTTATGCCAGTCTAGACACACTTGATTCCCTTACGGAGACATATCAATACATAGGTTTTAAGATTCTTACTAGTCAGATCTATTCCTCTGCGGGAAATATGGGGTTTTGAGTCCCTTTCACTGAGGAAGGTGTAGGTCTTGTCTATTCCACAGTTGGTTTTGGAAATGGTACCTGTGCTTATATCAAACTCTGGTTTTATGCATCACCCCACCTCTCCTTTCCCCTTAAGCAGGCATAAGAGTGTTTTCTAAATGTGAGACTCTGGTCTCTTTCCTAACTCAGTTCCTGTGTAGCCATGTTTACAGGATCTTCATAAGTCATATCTTATGATAAGTTTCTTTTTCTGTGTGACTTATTTCACTTAGAATCATCGTACCTGAATCCACTCACTATGCTGCTCCTGGTCTTATGACATTGATTTCATGGCTGAGGGATATTCCATCGGACATAAATACCACAGTTTTTGAACCATTTTTATATTTCCTGGGATATTTAAGGGGTACCCAAGTTGAGGTTCTTGTAAGCAGTGCAGCCCTAAATTTGGGGGTGGCTCTGTCTTATTGATTTTCAGTTTTCCCAATGTATATTCCCTAGACTGGAAGTGCACTTGGCTCTGTAGCTCTGTTGTTTACTTGTTTTAGGGAACGCAATGCACTCCTCCAGTGAGGCAGTTGGCAATTTACATCCCGCCCATCAGCATAACAAGGCTCCCTGTTCTCCAGGGCCTGTCTTGCCTTTCTGGTTTTTACACATTTTGTGGATGTCCCTTTTGACCGGTGGGAAGTGATACTTCTTTGTAGTGCAGATTTGCATTGCCCGCTTGCTTGTTTGGCCAAAAAGGGCGTATGCGTTTTCTCCTGAATATATTCAGGAGAAAACGCATACGCCCTTTTTGGCCAACTGCGTCATTGTCGAAGTTGTGCCCCTCTTCCTGTGCTTTAAAGGCGATTCCAACGTACCTCTTGAAATCTGTTTCCTGCTATTCTGCCTGGCTTTCAAGTCTGCCTCGTTGCCTTCCCTCAATAGATTTTTGGACGATAGTTGTCCTTTATTACTCTGCCAGTTTGTGAATTGCTGAGGCCCTGAGCTCCATTTTCCAACTCGTTTTTTGTGAGCTGTACGCAAGTCCAAAATTTTGGTTCAGGACCTATACTGGTTCCCGGTGGGTGGCTGAGTCTCTGGTTAATTCTTCTTCCTGCCGGGAAATTAGAGTGACATGTGCCCGTCCAAATGCCTAACAGTAACTCTCCCATTGGTTCTCCCTCTTCCCTTCCATCCTCTGCCAAATTGGCAACCTGTGCGAACCAGGAGGTTAAAGGGGCTGTCTCTCCAAGTTGGGAGATTGATAGTAAAGCAGTTGGAAAGTCAAACCGGAGCACCAGAAGAGGGACTACGCGTTGAGTTTTAGAAACCTTTTGTATTCACAGTGTGTCCATTCTCTAGGTTTCCCGTACATGTTATAGCTGTAGTAATATTCCCTTCAACCTGGAGAGTTGGGACCCATGGAATGGGGGCCATGCATTTTTGCTTTAAAGGGTCTGCATTTGCTCACCCAATCTCACAAATCCTCTCAGTCCCAAGTGTCCAGCCTTATGCCACATCCAGCTGTCATTGTAGACAGGGTTTTTCCAGGTTTCATCAGAGACCCTGAAGGAAATGTAAAGAATTTCCCTGTTTTTTGGTTTTGTTTTTGAAATTCCTTTTTATAGTGGGTTTGAGCTGATTCTCTCTGCCATGTTTATGCCAGTCTAGACACACTTGATTCCCTTACAGAGACATATCAATACATGGGTTTTAAGATTCTTACTAGTCAGATCTATTCCTCTGCGGGAAATATGGGGTTTTGAGTCCCTTTCACTGAGGAAGGTGTAGGTCTTGTCTATTCCACAGTTGGTTTTGGAAATGGTACCTGTGCTTATATCAAACTCTGGTTTTATGCATCACCCCACCTCTCCTTTCCCCTTAAGCAGGCATAAGAGTGTTTTCTAAATGTGTGACTCTGGTCTCTTTCCTAACTCAGTTCCTGTGTAGCCATGTTTACAGGATCTTCATAAGTCATATCTTATGGTAAGTTCCTTTTTCTGTGTGACTTATTTCACTTAGAATCATCGTACCTGAATCCACTCACTATGCTGCTCCTGGTCTTATGACATTGATTTCATGGCTGAGGGATATTCCATCGGACATAAATACCACAGTTTTTTGAACCATTTTTATATTTCCTGGGATATTTAAGGGGTACCAAAGTTGAGGTTCTTGTAAGCAGTGCAGCCCTAAATTTGGGGGTGGCTCTGTCTTATTGATTTTCAGTTTTCCCAATGTATATTCCCTAGACTGGAAGTGCCCTTGGCTCTGTAGCTCTGTTGTTTACTTGTTTTAGGGAACGCAATGCACTCCTCCAGTGAGGCAGTTGGCAATTTACATCCCGCCCATCAGCATAACAAGGCTCCCTGTTCTCCAGGGCCAGTCTTGCCTTTCTGGTTTGTACACATTTTGTGGATGTCCCTTTTGACCGGTGGGAAGTGATACTTCTTTGTAGTGCAGATTTGCATTGCCCGCTTGCTTGTTTGGCCAAAAAGGGCGTATGCGTTTTCTCCTGAATATATTCAGGAGAAAACGCATACGCCCTTTTTGGCCAACTGCGTCATTGTCGAAGTTGTGCCCCTCTTCCTGTGCTTTAAAGGCGATTCCAACGTACCTCTTGAAATCTGTTTCCTGCTATTCTGCCTGGCTTTCAAGTCTGCCTCGTTGCCTTCCCTCAACAGATTTTTGGACGATAGTTGTCCTTTATTACTCTGCCAGTTTGTGAATTGCTGTGGCCCTGAGCTCCCTTTTCAACTCGTTTTTTGTGAGCTGTACGCAAGTCCAAAATTTTGGTTCAGGACCTATACTGGTTCCCGGTGGGTGGCTGAGACTCTGGTTAATTCTTCTTCCTGCCGGGAAATTAGAGTGACATGTGCCCGTCCAAATCCCTAACAGTAACTCTCTCATTGGTTCTCCCTCTTCCCTTCCATCCTCTGCCAAATTGGCAACCTGTGCGAACCAGGAGGTTAAAGGGGCTGTCTCTCCAAGTTGGGAGATTGATAGTAAAGCAGTTGGAAAGTCAAACCGGAGCACCAGGAGAGGGACTACTCGTTGAGTTTTAGAAACCTTTTGTATTCACAGTGTGTCCATTCTCTAGGTTTCCCGTACATGTTATAGCTGTAGTAATATTCCCTTCAACCTGGAGAGTTGGGACCCATGGAATGGGGGCCATGCATTTTTGCTTTAAAGGGTCTGCATTTGCTCACCCAATCTCACCAATCCTCTCAGTCCCAAGTGTCCAGCCTTATGCCACATCCAGCTGTCATTGTAGACAGGGTTTTTCCAGGTTTCATCAGAGACCCTGAAGGAAATGTAAAGAATTTCCCTGTTTTTTGGATTTGTTTTTGAAATTCCTTTTTATAGTGGGTTTGAGCTGATTCTCTCTGCCATGTTTATGCCAGTCTAGACACACTTGATTCCCTTACAGAGACATATCAATACATAGGTTTTAAGATTCTTACTAGTCAGATCTATTCCTCTGCGGGAAATATGGGGTTTTGAGTCCCTTTCACTGAGGAAGGTGTAGGTCTTGTCTATTTCACAGTTGGTTTTGGAAATGGTACCTGTGCTTATATCAAACTCTGGTTTTATGCATCACCCCACCTCTCCTTTCCCCTTAAGCAGGCATAAGAGTGTTTTCTAAATGTGAGACTCTGGTCTCTTTCCTAACTCAGTTCATGTGTAGCCATGTTTACAGGATCTTCATAAGTCATATCTTATGATAAGTTTCTTTTTCTGTGTGACTTATTTCACTTAGAATCATCGTACCTGAATCCACTCACTATGCTGCTCCTGGTCTTATGACATTGATTTCATGGCTGAGGGATATTCCATCGGACATAAATACCACAGTTTTTGGAACCATTTTTATATTTCCTGGGATATTTAAGATGTACCCAAGTTGAGGTTCTTGTAAGCAGTGCAGCCCTAAATTTGGGGGTGGCTCTGTCTTAATGATTCTCAGTATTCCCAATGTATATTCCCTAGACTGGAAGTGCCCTTGGCTCTGTAGCTCTGTTGTTTACTTGTTTTAGGGAACGCAATGCACTCCTCCAGTGAGGCAGTTGGCAATTTACATCCCGCCCATCAGCATAACAAGGCTCCCTGTTCTCCAGGGCCTGTCTTGCCTTTCTGGTTTTTACACATTTTGTGGACGTGCCTTTTGACCGGTGGGAAGTGATACTTCTTTGTAGTGCAGATTTGCATTGCCCGCTTGCTTGTTTGGCCAAAAAGGGCGTATGCGTTTTCTCCTGAATATATTCAGGAGAAAACGCATACGCCCTTTTTGGCCAACTGCGTCATTGTCGAAGTTGTGCCCCTCTTCCTGTGCTTTAAAGGCGATTCCAACGTACCTCTTGAAATCTGTTTCCTGCTATTCTGCCTGGCTTTCAAGTCTGCCTCGTTGCCTTCCCTCAACAGATTTTTGGACGATAGTTGTCCTTTATTACTCTGCCAGTTTGTGAATTGCTGTGGCCCTGAGCTCCATTTTCCAACTCGTTTTTTGTGAGCTGTACGCAAGTCCAAAATTTTGGTTCAGGACCTATACTGGTTCCCGGTGGGTGGCTGAGACTCTGGTTAATTCTTCTTCCTGCCGGGAAATTAGAGTGACATGTGCCCGTCCAAATCCCTAACAGTAACTCTCTCATTGGTTCTCCCTCTTCCCTTCCATCCTCTGCCAAATTGGCAACCTGTGCGAACCAGGAGGTTAAAGGGGCTATCTCTCCAAGTTGGGAGATTGATAGTAAAGCAGTTGGAAAGTCAAACCGGAGCACCAGGAGAGGGACTACTCGTTGAGTTTTAGAAACCTTTTGTATTCACAGTGTGTCCATTCTCTAGGTTTCCCGTACATGTTATAGCTGTAGTAATATTCCCTTCAACCTGGGGATTTGGGACCCATGGAATGGGGGCCATGCATTTTTGCTTTAAAGGGTCTGCATTTGCTCACCCAATCTCACCAATCCTCCCAGTCCCAAGTGTCCAGCCTTATGCCACATCCAGCTGTCATTGTAGACAGGGTTTTTCCAGGTTTCATCAGAGACCCTGAAGGAAATGTAAAGAAATTCCCTGTTTTTTGGATTTGTTTTTGAAATTCCTTTTTATAGTGGGTTTGTGCTGATTCTCTCTGCCATGTTTATGCCAGTCTAGACACACTTGATTCCCTTACAGAGACATATCAATACATAGGTTTTAAGATTCTTACTAGTCAGATCTATTCCTCTGCGGGAAATATGGGGTTTTGAGTCCCTTTCACTGAGGAAGGTGTAGGTCTTGTCTATTCCACAGTTGGTTTTGGAAATGGTACCTGTGCTTATATCAAACTCTGGTTTTATGAATCACCCCACCTCTCCTTTCCCCTTAAGCAGGCATAAGAGTGTTTTCTAAATGTGAGACTCTGGTCTCTTTCCTAACTCAGTTCATGTGTAGCCATGTTTACAGGATCTTCATAAGTCATATCTTATGATAAGTTTCTTTATCTGTGTGACTTATTTCACTTAGAATCATCGTACATGAATCCACTCACTTTGCTGCTCCTGGTCTTATGACATTGATTTCATGGCTGAGGGATATTCCATCGGACATTAATACCACAGATTTTTGAACCATTTTTATATTTCCTGGGATATTTAAGGTGTACCCAAGTTGAGGTTCTTGTAAGCAGTGCAGCCATAAATTTGGGGGTGGCTCTGTCTTATTGATTTTCAGGTTTCCCAATGTATATTCCCTAGACTGGAAGTGCCCTTGGCTCTGTAGCTCTGTTGTCTACTTGTTTTAGGGAACGCAATGCACTCCTCCAGTGAGGCAGTTGGCAATTTACATCCCGCCCATCAGCATAACAAGGCTCCCTGTACTCCAGGGCCAGTCTTGCCTTTCTGGTTTTTAATCATTTTGTGGACGTACCTTTTGACCGGTGGGAAGTGATACTTCTTTGTAGTGCAGATTTGAATTGCGCGCTTGCTTGTTTGGCCAAAAAGGGCGTATGCGTTTTCTCCTGAATATGTTCAGGAGAAAATGCATACGCCCTTTTTGGCCAACTGCGTCATTGTCGAAGTTGTGCCCCTCTTCCTGTGCTTTAAAGATGATTCCAACGTACCTCTTGAAATCTGTTTCCTGCTATTCTGCCTGGCTTTCAAGTCTGCCTCGTTGCCTTCCCTCAACAGATTTTTGGACGATAGTTGTCCTTTATTACTCTGCCAGTTTGTGAATTGCTGTGGCCCTCAGCTCCATTTTCCAACTCGTTTTTTGTGAGCTGTACGCAAGTCCAAAATTTTGGTTCAGGACCTATACTGGTTCCCGGTGGGTGGCTGAGACTCTGGTTAATTCTTCTTCCTGCCGGGAAATTAGAGTGACATGTGCCCGTCCAAATCCCTAACAGTAACTCTCTCATTGGTTCTCCCTCTTCCCTTCCATCCTCTGCCAAATTGGCAACCTGTGCGAACCAGGAGGTTAAAGGGGCTGTCTCTCCAAGTTGGGAGATTGATAGTAAAGCAGTTGGAAAGTCAAACCGGAGCACCAGGAGAGGGACTACTCGTTGAGTTTTAGAAACCTTTTGTATTCACAGTGTGTCCATTCTCTAGGTTTCCCGTACATGTTATAGCTGTAGTAATATTCCCTTCAACCTGGAGAGTTGGGACCCATGGAATGGGGGCCATGCATTTTTGCTTTAAAGGGTCTGCATTTGCTCACCCAATCTCACCAATCCTCTCAGTCCCAAGTGTCCAGCCTTATGCCACATCCAGCTGTCATTGTAGACAGGGTTTTTCCAGGTTTCATCAGAGACCCTGAAGGAAATGTAAAGAATTTCCCTGTTTTTTGGATTTGTTTTTGAAATTCCTTTTTATAGTGGGTTTGAGCTGATTCTCTCTGCCATGTTTATGCCAGTCTAGACACACTTGATTCCCTTACAGAGACATATCAATACATAGGTTTTAAGATTCTTACTAGTCAGATCTATTCCTCTGCGGGAAATATGGGGTTTTGAGTCCCTTTCACTGAGGAAGGTGTAGGTCTTGTCTATTTCACAGTTGGTTTTGGAAATGGTACCTGTGCTTATATCAAACTCTGGTTTTATGCATCACCCCACCTCTCCTTTCCCCTTAAGCAGGCATAAGAGTGTTTTCTAAATGTGAGACTCTGGTCTCTTTCCTAACTCAGTTCATGTGTAGCCATGTTTACAGGATCTTCATAAGTCATATCTTATGATAAGTTTCTTTTTCTGTGTGACTTATTTCACTTAGAATCATCGTACCTGAATCCACTCACTATGCTGCTCCTGGTCTTATGACATTGATTTCATGGCTGAGGGATATTCCATCGGACATAAATACCACAGTTTTTGGAACCATTTTTATATTTCCTGGGATTTTTAAGATGTACCCAAGTTGAGGTTCTTGTAAGCAGTGCAGCCCTAAATTTGGGGGTGGCTCTGTCTTAATGATTCTCAGTATTCCCAATGTATATTCCCTAGACTGGAAGTGCCCTTGGCTCTGTAGCTCTGTTGTTTACTTGTTTTAGGGAACGCAATGCACTCCTCCAGTGAGGCAGTTGGCAATTTACATCCCGCCCATCAGCATAACAAGGCTCCCTGTTCTCCAGGGCCTGTCTTGCCTTTCTGGTTTTTACACATTTTGTGGACGTCCCTTTTGACCGGTGGGAAGTGATACTTCTTTGTAGTGCAGATTTGCATTGCCCGCTTGCTTGTTTGGCCAAAAAGGGCGTATGCGTTTTCTCCTGAATATATTCAGGAGAAAACGCATACGCCCTTTTTGGCCAACTGCGTCATTGTCGAAGTTGTGCCCCTCTTCCTGTGCTTTAAAGGCGATTCCAACGTACCTCTTGAAATCTGTTTCCTGCTATTCTGCCTGGCTTTCAAGTCTGCCTCGTTGCCTTCCCTCAACAGATTTTTGGACGATAGTTGTCCTTTATTACTCTGCCAGTTTGTGAATTGCTGTGGCCCTGAGCTCCATTTTCCAACTCGTTTTTTGTGAGCTGTACGCAAGTCCAAAATTTTGGTTCAGGACCTATACTGGTTCCCGGTGGGTGGCTGAGACTCTGGTTAATTCTTCTTCCTGCCGGGAAATTAGAGTGACATGTGCCCGTCCAAATCCCTAACAGTAACTCTCTCATTGGTTCTCCCTCTTCCCTTCCATCCTCTGCCAAATTGGCAACCTGTGCGGACCAGGAGGTTAAAGGGGCTATCTCTCCAAGTTGGGAGATTGATAGTAAAGCAGTTGGAAAGTCAAACCGGAGCACCAGGAGAGGGACTACTCGTTGAGTTTTAGAAACCTTTTGTATTCACAGTGTGTCCATTCTCTAGGTTTCCCGTACATGTTATAGCTGTAGTAATATTCCCTTCAACCTGGGGATTTGGGACCCATGGAATGTGGGCCATGCATTTTTGCTTTAAAGGGTCTGCATTTGCTCACCCAATCTCACCAATCCTCCCAGTCCCAAGTGTCCAGCCTTATGCCACATCCAGCTGTCATTGTAGACAGGGTTTTTCCAGGTTTCATCAGAGACCCTGAAGGAAATGTAAAGAAATTCCCTGTTTTTTGGATTTGTTTTTGAAATTCCTTTTTATAGTGGGTTTGTGCTGATTCTCTCTGCCATGTTTATGCCAGTCTAGACACACTTGATTCCCTTACAGAGACATATCAATACATAGGTTTTAAGATTCTTACTAGTCAGATCTATTCCTCTGCGGGAAATATGGGGTTTTGAGTCCCTTTCACTGAGGAAGGTGTAGGTCTTGTCTATTCCACAGTTGGTTTTGGAAATGGTACCTGTGCTTATATCAAACTCTGGTTTTATGAATCACCCCACCTCTCCTTTCCCCTTAAGCAGGCATAAGAGTGTTTTCTAAATGTGAGACTCTGGTCTCTTTCCTAACTCAGTTCATGTGTAGCCATGTTTACAGGATCTTCATAAGTCATATCTTATGATAAGTTTCTTTATCTGTGTGACTTATTTCACTTAGAATCATCGTACATGAATCCACTCACTTTGCTGCTCCTGGTCTTATGACATTGATTTCATGGCTGAGGGATATTCCATCGGACATTAATACCACAGATTTTTGAACCATTTTTATATTTCCTGGGATATTTAAGGTGTACCCAAGTTGAGGTTCTTGTAAGCAGTGCAGCCATAAATTTGGGGGTGGCTCTGTCTTATTGATTTTCAGGTTTCCCAATGTATATTCCCTAGACTGGAAGTGCCCTTGGCTCTGTAGCTCTGTTGTCTACTTGTTTTAGGGAACGCAATGCACTCCTCCAGTGAGGCAGTTGGCAATTTACATCCCGCCCATCAGCATAACAAGGCTCCCTGTACTCCAGGGCCAGTCTTGCCTTTCTGGTTTTTAATCATTTTGTGGACGTACCTTTTGACCGGTGGGAAGTGATACTTCTTTGTAGTGCAGATTTGAATTGCGCGCTTGCTTGTTTGGCCAAAAAGGGCGTATGCGTTTTCTCCTGAATATGTTCAGGAGAAAATGCATACGCCCTTTTTGGCCAACTGCGTCATTGTCGAAGTTGTGCCCCTCTTCCTGTGCTTTAAAGATGATTCCAACGTACCTCTTGAAATCTGTTTCCTGCTATTCTGCCTGGCTTTCAAGTCTGCCTCGTTGCCTTCCCTCAACAGATTTTTGGACGATAGTTGTCCTTTATTACTCTGCCAGTTTGTGAATTGCTGTGGCCCTCAGCTCCATTTTCCAACTCGTTTTTTGTGAGCTGTACGCAAGTCCAAAAGTTTGGTTCAGGACCTATACTGGTTCCCGGTGGGTGGCTGAGACTCTGGTTAATTCTTCTTCCTGCCGGGAAATTAGAGTGACATGTGCCCGTCCAAATGCCTAACAGCTACTCTCTCATTGGTTCTCCCTCTTCCCTTCCATCCTCTGCCAAATTGGCAACCTGTGCGAACCAGGAGGTTAAAGGGGCTGTCTCTCCAAGTTGGGAGATTGATAGTAAAGCAGTTGGAAAGTCAAACCGGAGCACCAGGAGAGGGACTACTCGTTGAGTTTTAGAAACCTTTTGTATTCACAGTGTGTCCATTCTCTAGGTTTCCCGTACATGTTATAGCTGTAGTAATATTCCCTTCAACCTGGAGAGTTGGGATCCATGGAATGGGGGCCATGCATTTTTGCTTTAAAGGGTCTGCATTTGCTCACCCAATCTCACCAATCCTCCCAGTCCCAAGTGTCCAGCCTTATGCCACATCCAGCTGTCATTGTAGACAGGGTTTTTCCAGGTTTCATCAGAGACCCTGAAGGAAATGTAAAGAAATTCCCTGTTTTTTGGATTTGTTTTTGAAATTCCTTTTTATAGTGGGTTTGTGCTGATTCTCTCTGCCATGTTTATGCCAGTCTAGACACACTTGATTCCCTTACAGAGACATATCAATACATAGGTTTTAAGATTCTTACTAGTCAGATCTATTCCTCTGCGGGAAATATGGGGTTTTGAGTCCCTTTCACTGAGGAAGGTGTAGGTCTTGTCTATTCCACAGTTGGTTTTGGAAATGGTACCTGTGCTTATATCAAACTCTGGTTTTATGAATCACCCCACCTCTCCTTTCCCCTTAAGCAGGCATAAGAGTGTTTTCTAAATGTGAGACTCTGGTCTCTTTCCTAACTCAGTTCATGTGTAGCCATGTTTACAGGATCTTCATAAGTCATATCTTATGATAAGTTTCTTTTTCTGTGTGACTTATTTCACTTAGAATCATCGTACATGAATCCACTCACTTTGCTGCTCCTGGTCTTATGACATTGATTTCATGGCTGAGGGATATTCCATCGGACATTAATACCACAGATTTTTGAACCATTTTTATATTTCCTGGGATATTTAAGGTGTACCCAAGTTGAGGTTCTTGTAAGCAGTGCAGCCATAAATTTGGGGGTGGCTCTGTCTTATTGATTTTCAGGTTTCCCAATGTATATTCCCTAGACTGGAAGTGCCCTTGGCTCTGTAGCTCTGTTGTCTACTTGTTTTAGGGAACGCAATGCACTCCTCCAGTGAGGCAGTTGGCAATTTACATCCCGCCCATCAGCATAACAAGGCTCCCTGTACTCCAGGGCCAGTCTTGCCTTTCTGGTTTTTAATCATTTTGTGGACGTACCTTTTGACCGGTGGGAAGTGATACTTCTTTGTAGTGCAGATTTGAATTGCGCGCTTGCTTGTTTGGCCAAAAAGGGCGTATGCGTTTTCTCCTGAATATGTTCAGGAGAAAATGCATACGCCCTTTTTGGCCAACTGCGTCATTGTCGAAGTTGTGCCCCTCTTCCTGTGCTTTAAAGATGATTCCAACGTACCTCTTGAAATCTGTTTCCTGCTATTCTGCCTGGCTTTCAAGTCTGCCTCGTTGCCTTCCCTCAACAGATTTTTGGACGATAGTTGTCCTTTATTACTCTGCCAGTTTGTGAATTGCTGTGGCCCTCAGCTCCATTTTCCAACTCGTTTTTTGTGAGCTGTACGCAAGTCCAAAATTTTGGTTCAGGACCTATACTGGTTCCCGGTGGGTGGCTGAGACTCTGGTTAATTCTTCTTCCTGCCGGGAAATTAGAGTGACATGTGCCCGTCCAAATGCCTAACAGCTACTCTCTCATTGGTTCTCCCTCTTCCCTTCCATCCTCTGCCAAATTGGCAACCTGTGCGAACCAGGAGGTTAAAGGGGCTGTCTCTCCAAGTTGGGAGATTGATAGTAAAGCAGTTGGAAAGTCAAACCGGAGCACCAGGAGAGGGACTACTCGTTGAGTTTTAGAAACCTTTTGTATTCACAGTGTGTCCATTCTCTAGGTTTCCCGTACATGTTATAGCTGTAGTAATATTCCCTTCAACCTGGAGAGTTGGGATCCATGGAATGGGGGCCATGCATTTTTGCTTTAAAGGGTCTGCATTTGCTCACCCAATCTCACCAATCCTCTCAGTCCCAAGTGTCCAGACTTATGCCACATCCAGCTGTCATTGTAGACAGGGTTTTTCCAGGTTTCATCAGAGACCCTGAAGGAAATGTAAAGAATTTCCCTGTTTTTTGGATTTGTTTTTGAAATTCCTTTTTATAGTGGGTTTGAGCTGATTCTCTCTGCCATGTTTATGCCAGTCTAGACACACTTGATTCCCTTACAGAGACATATCAATACATAGGTTTTAAGATTCTTACTAGTCAGATCTATTCCTCTGCGGGAAATATGGGGTTTTGAGTCCCTTTCACTGAGGAAGGTGTAGGTCTTGTCTATTCCACAGTTGGTTTTGGAAATGGTACCTATGATTATATCAAACTCTGGTTTTATGCATCACCCCACCTCTCCTTTCCCCTTAAGCAGGCATAAGAGTGTTTTCTAAATGTGAGACTCTGGTCTCTTTCCTAACTCAGTTCATGTGTAGCCATGTTTACAGGATCTTCATAAGTCATATCTTATGATAAGTTTCTTTTTCTGTGTGACTTATTTCACTTAGAATCATCGTACCTGAATCCACTCACTATGCTGCTCCTGGTCTTATGACATTGATTTCATGGCTGAGGGATATTCCATCGGACATAAATACCACAGTTTTTGGAACCATTTTTATATTTCCTGGGATATTTAAGATGTACCCAAGTTGAGGTTCTTGTAAGCAGTGCAGCCCTAAATTTGGGGGTGGCTCTGTCTTAATGATTCTCAGTATTCCCAATGTATATTCCCTAGACTGGAAGTGCCCTTGGCTCTGTAGCTCTGTTGTTTACTTGTTTTAGGGAACGCAATGCACTCCTCCAGTGAGGCACTTGGCAATTTACATCCCGCCCATCAGCATAACAAGGCTCCCTGTTCTCCAGGGCCTGTCTTGCCTTTCTGGTTTTTACACATTTTTTGGACGTCCCTTTTGACCGGTGGGAAGTGATACTTCTTTGTAGTGCAGATTTGCATTGCCAGCTTGCTTGTTTGGCCAAAAAGGGCGTATGCGTTTTCTCCTGAATATATTCAGGAGAAAACGCATACGCCCTTTTTGGCCAACTGCGTCATTGTCGAAGTTGTGCCCCTCTTCCTGTGCTTTAAAGGCGATTCCAACGTACCTCTTGAAATCTGTTTCCTGCTATTCTGCCTGGCTTTCAAGTCTGCCTCGTTGCCTTCCCTCAACAGATTTTTGGACGATAGTTGTCCTTTATTACTCTGCCAGTTTGTGAATTGCTGTGGCCCTGAGCTCCATTTTCCAACTCGTTTTTTGTGAGCTGTACGCAAGTCCAAAATTTTGGTTCAGGACCTATACTGGTTCCCGGTGGGTGGCTGAGACTCTGGTTAATTCTTCTTCCTGCCGGGAAATTAGAGTGACATGTGCCCGTCCAAATCCCTAACAGTAACTCTCTCATTGGTTCTCCCTCTTCCCTTCCATCCTCTGCCAAATTGGCAACATGTGCGAACCAGGAGGTTAAAGGGGCTATCTCTCCAAGTTGGGAGATTGATAGTAAAGCAGTTGGAAAGTCAAACCGGAGCACCAGGAGAGGGACTACTCGTTGAGTTTTAGAAACCTTTTGTATTCACAGTGTGTCCATTCTCTAGGTTTCCCGTACATGTTATAGCTGTAGTAATATTCCCTTCAACCTGGGGATTTGGGACCCATGGAATGGGGGCCATGCATTTTTGCTTTAAAGGGTCTGCATTTGCTCACCCAATCTCACCAATCCTCCCAGTCCCAAGTGTCCAGCCTTATGCCACATCCAGCTGTCATTGTAGACAGGGTTTTTCCAGGTTTCATTAGAGACCCTGAAGGAAATGTAAAGAATTTCCCTGTTTTTTGGATTTGTTTTTGAAATTCCTTTTTATAGTGGGTTTGAGCTGATTCTCTCTGCCATGTTTATGCCAGTCTAGACACACTTGATTCCCTTACAGAGACATATCAATACATAGGTTTTAAGATTCTTACTAGTCAGATCTATTCCTCTGCGGGAAATATGGGGTTTTGAGTCCCTTTCACTGAGGAAGGTGTAGGTCTTGTCTATTCCACAGTTGGTTTTGGAAATGGTACCTGTGCTTATATCAAACTCTGGTTTTATGAATCACCCCACCTCTCCTTTCCCCTTAAGCAGGCATAAGAGTGTTTTCTAAATGTGAGACTCTGGTCTCTTTCCTAACTCAGTTCATGTGTAGCCATGTTTACAGGATCTTCATAAGTCATATCTTATGATAAGTTTCTTTTTCTGTGTGACTTATTTCACTTAGAATCATCGTACATGAATCCACTCACTTTGCTGCTCCTGGTCTTATGACATTGATTTCATGGCTGAGGGATATTCCATCGGACATGAATACCACAGATTTTTGAACCATTTTTATATTTCCTGGGATATTTAAGGTGTACCCAAGTTGAGGTTCTTGTAAGCAGTGCAGCCATAAATTTGGGGGTGGCTCTGTCTTATTGATTTTCAGGTTTCCCAATGTATATTCCCTAGACTGGAAGTGCCCTTGGCTCTGTAGCTCTGTTGTCTACTTGTTTTAGGGAACGCAATGCACTCCTCCAGTGAGGCAGTTGGCAATTTACATCCCGCCCATCAGCATAACAAGGCTCCCTGTTCTCCAGGGCCAGTCTTGCCTTTCTGGTTTTTAATCATTTTGTGGACGTACCTTTTGACCGGTGGGAAGTGATACTTCTTTGTAGTGCAGGTTTGAATTGCGCGCTTGCTTGTTTGGTCAAAAAGGGCGTATGCGTTTTCTCCTGAATATGTTCAGGAGAAAATGCATACGCCCTTTTTGGCCAACTGCGTCATTGTCGAAGTTGTGCCCCTCTTCCTGTGCTTTAAAGATGATTCCAACGTACCTCTTGAAATCTGTTTCCTGCTATTCTGCCTGGCTTTCAAGTCTGCCTCGTTGCCTTCCCTCAACAGATTTTTGGACGATAGTTGTCCTTTATTACTCTGCCAGTTTGTGAATTGCTGTGGCCCTCAGCTCCATTTTCCAACTCGTTTTTTGTGAGCTGTACGCAAGTCCAAAATTTTGGTTCAGGACCTATACTGGTTCCCGGTGGGTGGCTGAGACTCTGGTTAATTCTTCTTCCTGCCGGGAAATTAGAGTGACATGTGCCCGTCCAAATGCCTAACAGCTACTCTCTCATTGGTTCTCCCTCTTCCCTTCCATCCTCTGCCAAATTGGCAACCTGTGCGAACCAGGAGGTTAAAGGGGCTGTCTCTCCAAGTTGGGAGATTGATAGTAAAGCAGTTGGAAAGTCAAACCGGAGCACCAGGAGAGGGACTACTCGTTGAGTTTTAGAAACCTTTTGTATTCACAGTGTGTCCATTCTCTAGGTTTCCCGTACATGTTATAGCTGTAGTAATATTCCCTTCAACCTGGAGAGTTGGGACCCATGGAATGGGGGCCATGCATTTTTGCTTTAAAGGGTCTGCATTTGCTCACCCAATCTCACCAATCCTCTCAGTCCCAAGTGTCCAGCCTTATGCCACATCCAGCTGTCATTGTAGACAGGGTTTTTCCAGGTTTCATCAGAGACCCTGAAGGAAATATAAAGAATTTCCCTGTTTTTTGGATTTGTTTTTGAAATTCCTTTTTATAGTGGGTTTGAGCTGATTCTCTCTGCCATGTTTATGCCAGTCTAGACACACTTGATTCCCTTACAGAGACATATCAATACATAGGTTTTAAGATTCTTACTAGTCAGATCTATTCCTCTGCGGGAAATATGGGGTTTTGAGTCCCTTTCACTGAGGAAGGTGTAGGTCTTGTCTATTCCACAGTTGGTTTTGGAAATGGTACCTGTGCTTATATCAAACTCTGGTTTTATGAATCACCCCACCTCTCCTTTCCCCTTAAGCAGGCATAAGAGTGTTTTCTAAATGTGAGACTCTGGTCTCTTTCCTAACTCAGTTCATGTGTAGCCATGTTTACAGGATCTTCATAAGTCATATCTTATGATAAGTTTCTTTTTCTGTGTGACTTATTTCACTTAGAATCATCGTACCTGAATCCACTCACTATGCTGCTCCTGGTCTTATGACATTGATTTCATGGCTGAGGGATATTCCATCGGACATAAATACCACAGTTTTTTGAACCATTTTTATATTTCCTGGGATATTTAAGGTGTACCCAAGTTGAGGTTCTTGTAAGCAGTGCAGCCCTAAATTTGGGGGTGGCTCTGTCTTATTGATTTTCAGTTTTCCCAATGTATATTCCCTAGACTGGAAGTGCCCTTGGCTCTGTAGCTCTGTTGTTTACTTGTTTTAGGGAACGCAATGCACTCCTCCAGTGAGGCAGTTGGCAATTTACATCCCGCCCATCAGCATAACAAGGCTCCCTGTTCTCCAGGGCCTGTCTGGCCTTTCTGGTTTTTACACATTTTGTGGATGTCCCTTTTGACCGGTGGGAAGTGATACTTCTTTGTAGTGCAGATTTGCATTGCCCGCTTGCTTGTTTGGCCAAAAAGGGCGTATGCGTTTTCTCCTGAATATATTCAGGAGAAAACGCATACGCCCTTTTTGGCCAACTGTGTCATTGTCGAAGTTGTGCCCCTCTTCCTGTGCTTTAAAGGCGATTCCAACGTACCTCTTGAAATCTGTTTCCTGCTATTCTGCCTGGCTTTCAAGTCTGCCTCGTTGCCTTCCCTCAACAGATTTTTGGACGATAGTTGTCCTTTATTACTCTGCCAGTTTGTGAATTGCTGTGGCCCTGAGCTCCATTTTCCAACTCGTTTTTTTGTGAGCTGTACGCAAGTCCAAAATTTTGGTTCAGGACCTATACTGGTTCCCGGTGGGTGGCTGAGACTCTGGTTAATTCTTCTTCCTGCCAGGAAATTAGAGTGACATGTGCCCGTCCAAATCCCTAACAGTAACTCTCTCATTGGTTCTCCCTCTTCCCTTCCATCCTCTGCCAAATTGGCAACCTGTGCGAACCAGGAGGTTAAAGGGGCTATCTCTCCAAGTTGGGAGATTGATAGTAAAGCAGTTGGAAAGTCAAACCGGAGCACCAGGAGAGGGACTACTCGTTGAGTTTTAGAAACCTTTTGTATTCACAGTGTGTCCATTCTCTAGGTTTCCCGTACATGTTATAGCTGTAGTAATATTCCCTTCAACCTGGAGAGTTGGGACCCATGGAATGGGGGCCATGCATTTTTGCTTTAAAGGGTCTGCATTTGCTCACCCAATCTCACCAATCCTCTCAGTCCCAAGTGTCCAGCCTTATGCCACATCCAGCTGTCATTGTAGACAGGGTTTTTCCAGGTTTCATCAGAGACCCTGAAGGAAATGTAAAGAATTTCCCTGTTTTTTGGATTTGTTTTTGAAATTCCTTTTTATAGTGGGTTTGAGCTGATTCTCTCTGCCATGTTTATGCCAGTCTAGACACACTTGATTCCCTTACAGAGACATATCAATACATAGGTTTTAAGATTCTTACTAGTCAGATCTATTCCTCTGCGGGAAATATGGGGTTTTGAGTCCCTTTCACTGAGGAAGGTGTAGGTCTTGTCTATTCCACAGTTGGTTTTGGAAATGGTACTTGTGCTTATATCAAACTCTGGTTTTATGAATCACCCCACCTCTCCTTTCCCCTTAAGCAGGCATAAGAGTGTTTTCTAAATGTGAGACTCTGGTCTCTTTCCTAACTCAGTTCATGTGTAGCCATGTTTACAGGATCTTCATAAGTCATATCTTATGATAAGTTTCTTTTTCTGTGTGACTTATTTCACTTAGAATCATCGTACATGAATCCACTCACTTTGCTGCTCCTGGTCTTATGACATTGATTTCATGGCTGAGGGATATTCCATCGGACATTAATACCACAGATTTTTGAACCATTTTTATATTTCCTGGTATATTTAAGGTGTACCCAAGTTGAGGTTCTTGTAAGCAGTGCAGCCCTAAATTTGGGGGTGGCTCTGTCTTATTGATTTTCAGGTTTCCCAATGTATATTCCCTAGACTGGAAGTGCCCTTGGCTCTGTAGCTCTGTTGTTTACTTGTTTTAGGGAACGCAATGCACTCCTCCAGTGAGGCAGTTGGCAATTTACATCCCGCCCATCAGCATAACAAGGCTCCCTGTTCTCCAGGGCCTGTCTTGCCTTTCTGGTTTTTACACATTTTGTGGACGTCCCTTTTGACCGGTGGGAAGTGATACTTCTTTGTAGTGCAGATTTGCACTGCCCGCTTGCTTGTTTGGCCAAAAAGGGCGTATGCGTTTTCTCCTGAATATATTCAGGAGAAAACGCATACGCCCTTTTTGGCCAACTGCGTCATTGTCGAAGTTGTGCCCCTCTTCCTGTGCTTTAAAGGCGATTCCCACGTACCTCTTGAAATCTGTTTCCTGCTATTCTGCCTGGCTTTCAAGTCTGCCTCGTTGCCTTCCCTCAACAGATTTTTGGACGATAGTTGTCCTTTATTACTCTGCCAGTTTGTGAATTGCTGTGGCCCTGAGCTCCATTTTCCAACTCGTTTTTTGTGAGCTGTACGCAAGTCCAAAATTTTGGTTCAGGACCTATACTGGTTCCCGGTGGGTGGCTGAGACTCTGGTTAATTCTTCTTCCTGCCGGGAAATTAGAGTGACATGTGCCCGTCCAAATCCCTAACAGTAACTCTCTCATTGGTTCTCCCTCTTCCCTTCCATCCTCTGCCAAATTGGCAACCTGTGCGAACCAGGAGGTTAAAGGGGCTGTCTCTCCAAGTTGGGAGATTGATAGTAAAGCAGTTGGAAAGTCAAACCGGAGCACCAGGAGAGGGACTACTCGTTGAGTTTTAGAAACCTTTTGTATTCACAGTGTGTCCATTCTCTAGGTTTCCCGTACATGTTATAGCTGTAGTAATATTCCCTTCAACCTGGAGAGTTGGGACCCATGGAATGGGGGCCATGCATTTTTGCTTTAAAGGGTCTGCAATTGCTCACCCAATCTCACCAATCCTCCCAGTCCCAAGTGTCTAGCCTTATGCCACATCCAGCTGTCATTGTAGACAGGGTTTTTCCAGGTTTCATCAGAGACCCTGAAGGAAATGTAAAGAATTTCCCTGTTTTTTGGATTTGTTTTTGAAATTCCTTTTTATAGTGGGTTTGAGCTGATTCTCTCTGCCATGTTTATGCCAGTCTAGACACACTTGATTCCCTTACATAGACATATCAATACATAGGTTTTAAGATTCTTACTAGTCAGATCTATTCCTCTGCGGGAAATATGGGGTTTTGAGTCCCTTTCACTGAGGAAGGTGTAGGTCTTGTCTATTCCACAGTTGGTTTTGGAAATGGTACCTGTGCTTATATCAAACTCTGGTTTTATGAATCACCCCACCTCTCCTTTCCCCTTAAGCAGGCATAAGAGTGTTTTCTAAATGTGAGGCTCTGTTCTCTTTCCTAACTCAGTTCATGTGTAGCCATGTTTACAGGATCTTCATAACTCATATCTTATGATAAGTTTCTTTTTCTGTGTGACTTATTTCACTTAGAATCATCGTACCTGAATCCACTCACTTTGCTGCTGCTGGTCTTATGACATTGATGTCATGGCTGAGGGATATTCCATCGGACATAAATACCACAGTTTTTTGAACCATTTTTATATTTCCTGGGATATTTAAGGTGTACCCAAGTTGAGGTTCTTGTAAGCAGTGCAGCCCTAAATTTGGGGGTGGCTCTGTCTTATTGATTTTCAGTTTTCCCAATGTATATTCCCTAGACTGGAAGTGCCCTTGGCTCTGTAGCTCTGTTGTTTACTTGTTTTAGGGAACGCAATGCACTCCTCCAGTGAGGCAGTTGGCAATTTACATCCCGCCCATCAGCATAACAAGGCTCCCTGTTCTCCAGGGCCTGTCTTGCCTTTCTGGTTTTTACACATTTTGTGGATGTCCCTTTTGACCGGTGGGAAGTGATACTTCTTTGTAGTGCAGATTTGCATTGCCCGCTTGCTTGTTTGGCCAAAAAGGGCGTATTCGTTTTCTCCTGAATATATTCAGGAGAAAACGCATACGACCTTTTTGGCCAACTGCGTCATTGTCGAAGTTGTGCCCCTCTTCCTGAGCTTTAAAGGCGATTCCCACGTACCTCTTGAAATCTGTTTCCTGCTATTCTGCCTGGCTTTCAAGTCTGCCTCGTTGCCTTCCCTCAACAGATTTTTGGACGATAGTTGTCCTTTATTACTCTGCCAGTTTGTGAATTGCTGTGGCCCTGAGCTCCATTTTCCAACTCGTTTTTTGTGAGCTGTACGCAAGTCCAAAATTTTGGTTCAGGACCTATACTGGTTCCCGGTGGGTGGCTGAGACTCTGGTTAATTCTTCTTCCTGCCGGGAAATTAGAGTGACATGTGCCCGTCCAAATGCCTAACAGTAACTCTCTCATTGGTTCTCCCTCTTCCCTTCCATCCTCTGCCAAATTGGCAACCTGTGCGAACCAGGAGGTTAAAGGGGCTGTCTCTCCAAGTTGGGAGATTGATAGTAAAGCAGTTGGAAAGTCATACCGGAGCACCAGGAGAGTGACTACTCGTTGAGTTTTAGAAACCTTCTGTATTCACAGTGTGTCCATTCTCTAGGTTTCCCGTACATGTTATAGCTGTAGTAATATTCCCTTCAACCTGCAGAGTTGGGACCCAGGGAATGGGGGCCATGCATTTTTGCTTTAAAGGGTCTGCATTTGCTCACCCAATCTCACGAATCCTCTCAGTCCCAAGTGTCCAGCCTTATGCCACATCCAGCTGTCATTGTAGACAGGGTTTTTCAAGGTTTCATCAGAGACCCTGAAGGAAATGTAAAGAATATCCCTGTTTTTTGGTTTTGTTTTTGAAATTCCTTTTTATAGTGGGTTTGAGCTGATTCTCTCTGCCATGTTTATGCCAGTCTAGACACACTTGATTCCCTTACAGAGTCATATCAATACATAGGTTTTAAGATTCTTACAAGTCAGATCTATTCCTCTGCGGGAAATATGGGGTTTTGAGTCCCTTTCACTGAGGAAGGTGTAGGTCTTGTCTATTCCACAGTTGGTTTTGGAAATGGTACCTGTGCTTATATCAAACTCTGGTTTTATGCATCACCACACCTCTCCTTTGCCCTTAAGCAGGCATAAGAGTGTTTTCTAAAAGTGAGAATCTGGGCTCTTTCCTAACTCAGTTCATGTGTAGCCATGTTTACAGGATCTTCATAAGTGATATCTTATGATAAGTTTCTTTTTCTGTGTGACTTATTTCACTTAGAATCATCGTACCTGAATCCACTCACTTTGCTGCTCCTGGTCTTATGACATTGATTTCATGGCTGAGGGATATTCCATCGGACATAAATACCACAGTTTTTTGAACCATTTTTATATTTCCTGGGATATTTAAGGTGTACCCAAGTTGAGGTTCTTGTAAGCAGTGCAGCCCTAAATTTGGGGGTGGCTCTGTCTTATTGATTTTCAGTTTTCCCAATGTATATTCCCTAGACTGGAAGTGCCCTTGGCTCTGTAGCTCTGTTGTTTACTTGTTTTAGGGAACGCAATGCACTCCTCCAGTGAGGCAGTTGGCAATTTACATCCCGCCCATCAGCATAACAAGGCTCCCTGTTCTCCAGGGCCTGTCTGGCCTTTCTGGTTTGTACACATTTTGTGGATGTCCCTTTTGACCGGTGGGAAGTGATACTTCTTTGTAGTGCAGATTTGCATTGCCCGCTTGCTTGTTTGGCCAAAAAGGGCGTATGCGTTTTCTCCTGAATATATTCAGGAGAAAACGCATACGCCCTTTTTGGCCAACTGTGTCATTGTCGAAGTTGTGCCCCTCTTCCTGTGCTTTAAAGGCGATTCCAACGTACCTCTTGAAATCTGTTTCCTGCTATTCTGCCTGGCTTTCAAGTCTGCCTCGTTGCCTTCCCTCAACAGATTTTTGGACGATAGTTGTCCTTTATTACTCTGCCAGTTTGTGAATTGCTGTGGCCCTGAGCTCCATTTTCCAACTCGTTTTTTTGTGAGCTGTACGCAAGTCCAAAATTTTGGTTCAGGACCTATACTGGTTCCCGGTGGGTGGCTGAGACTCTGGTTAATTCTTCTTCCTGCCAGGAAATTAGAGTGACATGTGCCCGTCCAAATCCCTAACAGTAACTCTCTCATTGGTTCTCCCTCTTCCCTTCCATCCTCTGCCAAATTGGCAACCTGTGCGAACCAGGAGGTTAAAGGGGCTATCTCTCCAAGTTGGGAGATTGATAGTAAAGCAGTTGGAAAGTCAAACCGGAGCACCAGGAGAGGGACTACTCGTTGAGTTTTAGAAACCTTTTGTATTCACAGTGTGTCCATTCTCTAGGTTTCCCGTACATGTTATAGCTGTAGTAATATTCCCTTCAACCTGGAGAGTTGGGACCCATGGAATGGGGGCCATGCATTTTTGCTTTAAAGGGTCTGCATTTGCTCACCCAATCTCACCAATCCTCTCAGTCCCAAGTGTCCAGCCTTATGCCACATCCAGCTGTCATTGTAGACAGGGTTTTTCCAGGTTTCATCAGAGACCCTGAAGGAAATGTAAAGAATTTCCCTGTTTTTTGGATTTGTTTTTGAAATTCCTTTTTATAGTGGGTTTGAGCTGATTCTCTCTGCCATGTTTATGCCAGTCTAGACACACTTGATTCCCTTACAGAGACATATCAATACATAGGTTTTAAGATTCTTACTAGTCAGATCTATTCCTCTGCGGGAAATATGGGGTTTTGAGTCCCTTTCACTGAGGAAGGTGTAGGTCTTGTCTATTCCACAGTTGGTTTTGGAAATGGTACTTGTGCTTATATCAAACTCTGGTTTTATGAATCACCCCACCTCTCCTTTCCCCTTAAGCAGGCATAAGAGTGTTTTCTAAATGTGAGACTCTGGTCTCTTTCCTAACTCAGTTCATGTGTAGCCATGTTTACAGGATCTTCATAAGTCATATCTTATGATAAGTTTCTTTTTCTGTGTGACTTATTTCACTTAGAATCATCGTACATGAATCCACTCACTTTGCTGCTCCTGGTCTTATGACATTGATTTCATGGCTGAGGGATATTCCATCGGACATTAATACCACAGATTTTTGAACCATTTTTATATTTCCTGGTATATTTAAGGTGTACCCAAGTTGAGGTTCTTGTAAGCAGTGCAGCCCTAAATTTGGGGGTGGCTCTGTCTTATTGATTTTCAGGTTTCCCAATGTATATTCCCTAGACTGGAAGTGCCCTTGGCTCTGTAGCTCTGTTGTTTACTTGTTTTAGGGAACGCAATGCACTCCTCCAGTGAGGCAGTTGGCAATTTACATCCCGCCCATCAGCATAACAAGGCTCCCTGTTCTCCAGGGCCTGTCTTGCCTTTCTGGTTTTTACACATTTTGTGGACGTCCCTTTTGACCGGTGGGAAGTGATACTTCTTTGTAGTGCAGATTTGCACTGCCCGCTTGCTTGTTTGGCCAAAAAGGGCGTATGCGTTTTCTCCTGAATATATTCAGGAGAAAACGCATACGCCCTTTTTGGCCAACTGCGTCATTGTCGAAGTTGTGCCCCTCTTCCTGTGCTTTAAAGGCGATTCCCACGTACCTCTTGAAATCTGTTTCCTGCTATTCTGCCTGGCTTTCAAGTCTGCCTCGTTGCCTTCCCTCAACAGATTTTTGGACGATAGTTGTCCTTTATTACTCTGCCAGTTTGTGAATTGCTGTGGCCCTGAGCTCCATTTTCCAACTCGTTTTTTGTGAGCTGTACGCAAGTCCAAAATTTTGGTTCAGGACCTATACTGGTTCCCGGTGGGTGGCTGAGACTCTGGTTAATTCTTCTTCCTGCCGGGAAATTAGAGTGACATGTGCCCGTCCAAATCCCTAACAGTAACTCTCTCATTGGTTCTCCCTCTTCCCTTCCATCCTCTGCCAAATTGGCAACCTGTGCGAACCAGGAGGTTAAAGGGGCTGTCTCTCCAAGTTGGGAGATTGATAGTAAAGCAGTTGGAAAGTCAAACCGGAGCACCAGGAGAGGGACTACTCGTTGAGTTTTAGAAACCTTTTGTATTCACAGTGTGTCCATTCTCTAGGTTTCCCGTACATGTTATAGCTGTAGTAATATTCCCTTCAACCTGGAGAGTTGGGACCCATGGAATGGGGGCCATGCATTTTTGCTTTAAAGGGTCTGCAATTGCTCACCCAATCTCACCAATCCTCCCAGTCCCAAGTGTCTAGCCTTATGCCACATCCAGCTGTCATTGTAGACAGGGTTTTTCCAGGTTTCATCAGAGACCCTGAAGGAAATGTAAAGAATTTCCCTGTTTTTTGGATTTGTTTTTGAAATTCCTTTTTATAGTGGGTTTGAGCTGATTCTCTCTGCCATGTTTATGCCAGTCTAGACACACTTGATTCCCTTACATAGACATATCAATACATAGGTTTTAAGATTCTTACTAGTCAGATCTATTCCTCTGCGGGAAATATGGGGTTTTGAGTCCCTTTCACTGAGGAAGGTGTAGGTCTTGTCTATTCCACAGTTGGTTTTGGAAATGGTACCTGTGCTTATATCAAACTCTGGTTTTATGAATCACCCCACCTCTCCTTTCCCCTTAAGCAGGCATAAGAGTGTTTTCTAAATGTGAGACTCTGTTCTCTTTCCTAACTCAGTTCATGTGTAGCCATGTTTACAGGATCTTCATAACTCATATCTTATGATAAGTTTCTTTTTCTGTGTGACTTATTTCACTTAGAATCATCGTACCTGAATCCACTCACTTTGCTGCTGCTGGTCTTATGACATTGATGTCATGGCTGAGGGATATTCCATCGGACATAAATACCACAGTTTTTTGAACCATTTTTATATTTCCTGGGATATTTAAGGTGTACCCAAGTTGAGGTTCTTGTAAGCAGTGCAGCCCTAAATTTGGGGGTGGCTCTGTCTTATTGATTTTCAGTTTTCCCAATGTATATTCCCTAGACTGGAAGTGCCCTTGGCTCTGTAGCTCTGTTGTTTACTTGTTTTAGGGAACGCAATGCACTCCTCCAGTGAGGCAGTTGGCAATTTACATCCCGCCCATCAGCATAACAAGGCTCCCTGTTCTCCAGGGCCTGTCTTGCCTTTCTGGTTTTTACACATTTTGTGGATGTCCCTTTTGACCGGTGGGAAGTGATACTTCTTTGTAGTGCAGATTTGCATTGCCCGCTTGCTTGTTTGGCCAAAAAGGGCGTATTCGTTTTCTCCTGAATATATTCAGGAGAAAACGCATACGACCTTTTTGGCCAACTGCGTCATTGTCGAAGTTGTGCCCCTCTTCCTGAGCTTTAAAGGCGATTCCCACGTACCTCTTGAAATCTGTTTCCTGCTATTCTGCCTGGCTTTCAAGTCTGCCTCGTTGCCTTCCCTCAACAGATTTTTGGACGATAGTTGTCCTTTATTACTCTGCCAGTTTGTGAATTGCTGTGGCCCTGAGCTCCATTTTCCAACTCGTTTTTTGTGAGCTGTACGCAAGTCCAAAATTTTGGTTCAGGACCTATACTGGTTCCCGGTGGGTGGCTGAGACTCTGGTTAATTCTTCTTCCTGCCGGGAAATTAGAGTGACATGTGCCCGTCCAAATGCCTAACAGTAACTCTCTCATTGGTTCTCCCTCTTCCCTTCCATCCTCTGCCAAATTGGCAACCTGTGCGAACCAGGAGGTTAAAGGGGCTGTCTCTCCAAGTTGGGAGATTGATAGTAAAGCAGTTGGAAAGTCATACCGGAGCACCAGGAGAGTGACTACTCGTTGAGTTTTAGAAACCTTCTGTATTCACAGTGTGTCCATTCTCTAGGTTTCCCGTACATGTTATAGCTGTAGTAATATTCCCTTCAACCTGCAGAGTTGGGACCCAGGGAATGGGGGCCATGCATTTTTGCTTTAAAGGGTCTGCATTTGCTCACCCAATCTCACGAATCCTCTCAGTCCCAAGTGTCCAGCCTTATGCCACATCCAGCTGTCATTGTAGACAGGGTTTTTCAAGGTTTCATCAGAGACCCTGAAGGAAATGTAAAGAATATCCCTGTTTTTTGGTTTTGTTTTTGAAATTCCTTTTTATAGTGGGTTTGAGCTGATTCTCTCTGCCATGTTTATGCCAGTCTAGACACACTTGATTCCCTTACAGAGTCATATCAATACATAGGTTTTAAGATTCTTACAAGTCAGATCTATTCCTCTGCGGGAAATATGGGGTTTTGAGTCCCTTTCACTGAGGAAGGTGTAGGTCTTGTCTATTCCACAGTTGGTTTTGGAAATGGTACCTGTGCTTATATCAAACTCTGGTTTTATGCATCACCACACCTCTCCTTTGCCCTTAAGCAGGCATAAGAGTGTTTTCTAAAAGTGAGACTCTGGGCTCTTTCCTAACTCAGTTCATGTGTAGCCATGTTTACAGGATCTTCATAAGTGATATCTTATGATAAGTTTCTTTTTCTGTGTGACTTATTTCACTTAGAATCATCGTACCTGAATCCACTCACTTTGCTGCTCCTGGTCTTATGACATTGATTTCATGGCTGAGGGATATTCCATCGGACATAAATACCACAGTTTTTTGAACCATTTTTATATTTCCTGGGATATTTAAGGTGTACCCAAGTTGAGGTTCTTGTAAGCAGTGCAGCCCTAAATTTGGGGGTGGCTCTGTCTTATTGATTTTCAGTTTTCCCAATGTATATTCCCTAGACTGGAAGTGCCCTTGGCTCTGTAGCTCTGTTGTTTACTTGTTTTAGGGAACGCAATGCACTCCTCCAGTGAGGCAGTTGGCAATTTACATCCCGCCCATCAGCATAACAAGGCTCCCTGTTCTCCAGGGCCTGTCTGGCCTTTCTGGTTTGTACACATTTTGTGGATGTCCCTTTTGACCGGTGGGAAGTGATACTTCTTTGTAGTGCAGATTTGCATTGCCCGCTTGCTTGTTTGGCCAAAAAGGGCGTATGCGTTTTCTCCTGAATATATTCAGGAGAAAACGCATACGCCCTTTTTGGCCAACTGTGTCATTGTCGAAGTTGTGCCCCTCTTCCTGTGCTTTAAAGGCGATTCCAACGTACCTCTTGAAATCTGTTTCCTGCTATTCTGCCTGGCTTTCAAGTCTGCCTCGTTGCCTTCCCTCAACAGATTTTTGGACGATAGTTGTCCTTTATTACTCTGCCAGTTTGTGAATTGCTGTGGCCCTGAGCTCCATTTTCCAACTCGTTTTTTTGTGAGCTGTACGCAAGTCCAAAATTTTGGTTCAGGACCTATACTGGTTCCCGGTGGGTGGCTGAGACTCTGGTTAATTCTTCTTCCTGCCAGGAAATTAGAGTGACATGTGCCCGTCCAAATCCCTAACAGTAACTCTCTCATTGGTTCTCCCTCTTCCCTTCCATCCTCTGCCAAATTGGCAACCTGTGCGAACCAGGAGGTTAAAGGGGCTATCTCTCCAAGTTGGGAGATTGATAGTAAAGCAGTTGGAAAGTCAAACCGGAGCACCAGGAGAGGGACTACTCGTTGAGTTTTAGAAACCTTTTGTATTCACAGTGTGTCCATTCTCTAGGTTTCCCGTACATGTTATAGCTGTAGTAATATTCCCTTCAACCTGGAGAGTTGGGACCCATGGAATGGGGGCCATGCATTTTTGCTTTAAAGGGTCTGCATTTGCTCACCCAATCTCACCAATCCTCTCAGTCCCAAGTGTCCAGCCTTATGCCACATCCAGCTGTCATTGTAGACAGGGTTTTTCCAGGTTTCATCAGAGACCCTGAAGGAAATGTAAAGAATTTCCCTGTTTTTTGGATTTGTTTTTGAAATTCCTTTTTATAGTGGGTTTGAGCTGATTCTCTCTGCCATGTTTATGCCAGTCTAGACACACTTGATTCCCTTACAGAGACATATCAATACATAGGTTTTAAGATTCTTACTAGTCAGATCTATTCCTCTGCGGGAAATATGGGGTTTTGAGTCCCTTTCACTGAGGAAGGTGTAGGTCTTGTCTATTCCACAGTTGGTTTTGGAAATGGTACTTGTGCTTATATCAAACTCTGGTTTTATGAATCACCCCACCTCTCCTTTCCCCTTAAGCAGGCATAAGAGTGTTTTCTAAATGTGAGACTCTGGTCTCTTTCCTAACTCAGTTCATGTGTAGCCATGTTTACAGGATCTTCATAAGTCATATCTTATGATAAGTTTCTTTTTCTGTGTGACTTATTTCACTTAGAATCATCGTACATGAATCCACTCACTTTGCTGCTCCTGGTCTTATGACATTGATTTCATGGCTGAGGGATATTCCATCGGACATTAATACCACAGATTTTTGAACCATTTTTATATTTCCTGGTATATTTAAGGTGTACCCAAGTTGAGGTTCTTGTAAGCAGTGCAGCCCTAAATTTGGGGGTGGCTCTGTCTTATTGATTTTCAGGTTTCCCAATGTATATTCCCTAGACTGGAAGTGCCCTTGGCTCTGTAGCTCTGTTGTTTACTTGTTTTAGGGAACGCAATGCACTCCTCCAGTGAGGCAGTTGGCAATTTACATCCCGCCCATCAGCATAACAAGGCTCCCTGTTCTCCAGGGCCTGTCTTGCCTTTCTGGTTTTTACACATTTTGTGGACGTCCCTTTTGACCGGTGGGAAGTGATACTTCTTTGTAGTGCAGATTTGCACTGCCCGCTTGCTTGTTTGGCCAAAAAGGGCGTATGCGTTTTCTCCTGAATATATTCAGGAGAAAACGCATACGCCCTTTTTGGCCAACTGCGTCATTGTCGAAGTTGTGCCCCTCTTCCTGTGCTTTAAAGGCGATTCCCACGTACCTCTTGAAATCTGTTTCCTGCTATTCTGCCTGGCTTTCAAGTCTGCCTCGTTGCCTTCCCTCAACAGATTTTTGGACGATAGTTGTCCTTTATTACTCTGCCAGTTTGTGAATTGCTGTGGCCCTGAGCTCCATTTTCCAACTCGTTTTTTGTGAGCTGTACGCAAGTCCAAAATTTTGGTTCAGGACCTATACTGGTTCCCGGTGGGTGGCTGAGACTCTGGTTAATTCTTCTTCCTGCCGGGAAATTAGAGTGACATGTGCCCGTCCAAATCCCTAACAGTAACTCTCTCATTGGTTCTCCCTCTTCCCTTCCATCCTCTGCCAAATTGGCAACCTGTGCGAACCAGGAGGTTAAAGGGGCTGTCTCTCCAAGTTGGGAGATTGATAGTAAAGCAGTTGGAAAGTCAAACCGGAGCACCAGGAGAGGGACTACTCGTTGAGTTTTAGAAACCTTTTGTATTCACAGTGTGTCCATTCTCTAGGTTTCCCGTACATGTTATAGCTGTAGTAATATTCCCTTCAACCTGGAGAGTTGGGACCCATGGAATGGGGGCCATGCATTTTTGCTTTAAAGGGTCTGCAATTGCTCACCCAATCTCACCAATCCTCCCAGTCCCAAGTGTCTAGCCTTATGCCACATCCAGCTGTCATTGTAGACAGGGTTTTTCCAGGTTTCATCAGAGACCCTGAAGGAAATGTAAAGAATTTCCCTGTTTTTTGGATTTGTTTTTGAAATTCCTTTTTATAGTGGGTTTGAGCTGATTCTCTCTGCCATGTTTATGCCAGTCTAGACACACTTGATTCCCTTACATAGACATATCAATACATAGGTTTTAAGATTCTTACTAGTCAGATCTATTCCTCTGCGGGAAATATGGGGTTTTGAGTCCCTTTCACTGAGGAAGGTGTAGGTCTTGTCTATTCCACAGTTGGTTTTGGAAATGGTACCTGTGCTTATATCAAACTCTGGTTTTATGAATCACCCCACCTCTCCTTTCCCCTTAAGCAGGCATAAGAGTGTTTTCTAAATGTGAGGCTCTGTTCTCTTTCCTAACTCAGTTCATGTGTAGCCATGTTTACAGGATCTTCATAACTCATATCTTATGATAAGTTTCTTTTTCTGTGTGACTTATTTCACTTAGAATCATCGTACCTGAATCCACTCACTTTGCTGCTGCTGGTCTTATGACATTGATGTCATGGCTGAGGGATATTCCATCGGACATAAATACCACAGTTTTTTGAACCATTTTTATATTTCCTGGGATATTTAAGGTGTACCCAAGTTGAGGTTCTTGTAAGCAGTGCAGCCCTAAATTTGGGGGTGGCTCTGTCTTATTGATTTTCAGTTTTCCCAATGTATATTCCCTAGACTGGAAGTGCCCTTGGCTCTGTAGCTCTGTTGTTTACTTGTTTTAGGGAACGCAATGCACTCCTCCAGTGAGGCAGTTGGCAATTTACATCCCGCCCATCAGCATAACAAGGCTCCCTGTTCTCCAGGGCCTGTCTTGCCTTTCTGGTTTTTACACATTTTGTGGATGTCCCTTTTGACCGGTGGGAAGTGATACTTCTTTGTAGTGCAGATTTGCATTGCCCGCTTGCTTGTTTGGCCAAAAAGGGCGTATTCGTTTTCTCCTGAATATATTCAGGAGAAAACGCATACGACCTTTTTGGCCAACTGCGTCATTGTCGAAGTTGTGCCCCTCTTCCTGAGCTTTAAAGGCGATTCCCACGTACCTCTTGAAATCTGTTTCCTGCTATTCTGCCTGGCTTTCAAGTCTGCCTCGTTGCCTTCCCTCAACAGATTTTTGGACGATAGTTGTCCTTTATTACTCTGCCAGTTTGTGAATTGCTGTGGCCCTGAGCTCCATTTACCAACTCGTTTTTTGTGAGCTGTACGCAAGTCCAAAATTTTGGTTCAGGACCTATACTGGTTCCCGGTGGGTGGCTGAGACTCTGGTTAATTCTTCTTCCTGCCGGGAAATTAGAGTGACATGTGCCCGTCCAAATGCCTAACAGTAACTCTCTCATTGGTTCTCCCTCTTCCCTTCCATCCTCTGCCAAATTGGCAACCTGTGCGAACCAGGAGGTTAAAGGGGCTGTCTCTCCAAGTTGGGAGATTGATAGTAAAGCAGTTGGAAAGTCATACCGGAGCACCAGGAGAGTGACTACTCGTTGAGTTTTAGAAACCTTCTGTATTCACAGTGTGTCCATTCTCTAGGTTTCCCGTACATGTTATAGCTGTAGTAATATTCCCTTCAACCTGCAGAGTTGGGACCCAGGGAATGGGGGCCATGCATTTTTTCTTTAAAGGGTCTGCATTTGCTCACCCAATCTCACGAATCCTCTCAGTCCCAAGTGTCCAGCCTTATGCCACATCCAGCTGTCATTGTAGACAGGGTTTTTCAAGGTTTCATCAGAGACCCTGAAGGAAATGTAAAGAATATCCCTGTTTTTTGGTTTTGTTTTTGAAATTCCTTTTTATAGTGGGTTTGAGCTGATTCTCTCTGCCATGTTTATGCCAGTCTAGACACACTTGATTCCCTTACAGAGTCATATCAATACATAGGTTTTAAGATTCTTACAAGTCAGATCTATTCCTCTGCGGGAAATATGGGGTTTTGAGTCCCTTTCACTGAGGAAGGTGTAGGTCTTGTCTATTCCACAGTTGGTTTTGGAAATGGTACCTGTGCTTATATCAAACTCTGGTTTTATGCATCACCACACCTCTCCTTTGCCCTTAAGCAGGCATAAGAGTGTTTTCTAAAAGTGAGACTCTGGGCTCTTTCCTAACTCAGTTCATGTGTAGCCATGTTTACAGGATCTTCATAAGTGATATCTTATGATAAGTTTCTTTTTCTGTGTGACTTATTTCACTTAGAATCATCGTACCTGAATCCACTCACTTTGCTGCTCCTGGTCTTATGACATTGATTTCATGGCTGAGGGATATTCCATCGGACATAAATACCACAGTTTTTTGAACCATTTTTATATTTCCTGGGATATTTAAGGTGTACCCAAGTTGAGGTTCTTGTAAGCAGTGCAGCCCTAAATTTGGGGGTGGCTCTGTCTTATTGATTTTCAGTTTTCCCAATGTATATTCCCTAGACTGGAAGTGCCCTTGGCTCTGTAGCTCTGTTGTTTACTTGTTTTAGGGTACGCAATGCACTCCTCCAGTGAGGCAGTTGGCAATTTACATCCCGCCCATCAGCATAACAGGGCTCCCTGTTCTCCAGGGCCTGTCTTGCCTTTCTGGTTTGTACACATTTTGTGGATGTCCCTTTTGACCGGTGGGAAGTGATACTTCTTTGTAGTGCAGATTTGCATTGCCCGCTTCCTTGTTTGTCCAAAAAGGGCGTATGCGTTTTCTCCTGAATATATTCAGGAGAAAACGCATACGCCCTTTTTGGCCAACTGCGTCATTGTCGAAGTTGTGCCCCTCTTCCTGTGCTTTAAAGGCGATTCCAACGTACCTCTTGAAATCTGTTTCCTGCTATTCTGCCTGGCTTTCAAGTCTGCCTCGTTGCCTTCCCTCAACAGATTTTTGGACGATAGTTGTCCTTTATTACTCTGCCAGTTTGTGAATTGCTGTGGCCCTGAGCTCCATTCTCCAACTCGTTTTTTGTGAGCTGTACGCAAGTCCAAAATTTTGGTTCAGGACCTATACTGGTTCCCGGTGCGTGGCTGAGACTCTGGTTAATTCTTCTTCTTGCCTGGAAATTAGAGTGACATGTGCCCGTCCAAATGCCTAACAGTAACTCTCTCATAGGTTCTCCCTCTTCCCTTCCATCCTCTGCCAAATTGGCAACCTGTGCGAACCAGGAGGTTAAAGGGGCTGTCTCTCCAAGTTGGGAGATTGATAGTAAAGCAGTTGGAAAGTCAAACCGGAGCACCAGGAGAGGGACTACTCGTTGAGTTTTAGAAACTTTTTGTATTCCCAGTGTGTCCATTCTCTAGGTTTCCCGTACATGTTATAGCTGTAGTAATATTCCCTTCAACCTGGAGAGTTGGGACCCATGGAATGGGGGCCATGAATTTTTGCTTAAAAGGGTCTGCATTTGCTCACCCAATCTCACCTATCCTCTCAATCCCAAGTGTCCAGCCTTATGCCACATCCAGCTGTCATTGTAGACAGGGTTTTTCCAGGTTTCATCAGAGACCCTGAAGGAATGTAAAGAATTTCCCTGTTTTTTGGTTTTGTTTTTGAAATTCCTTTTTATAGTGGGTTTGAGCTGATTCTCGCTGCCATGTTTATGCCAGTCTAGACACACTTGATTCCCGTATAGAGACATATCAATACATAGGGTTTAAGATTCTTACTAGTCAGATCTATTCCTCTGCGGGAAATATGGTGTTTTGAGTCCCTTTCACTGAGGAAGGTGTAGGTCTTGTCTATTCCACAGTTGGTTTTGGAAATAGTACCTGTGCTTATATCAAACTCTAGTTTTATGCATCACCCCACCTCTCCTTTCCCCTTAAGCAGGCATAAGAGTGTTTTGTAAATGTGAGACTCTGTTCTCTTTCCTAACTCAGTTCATGTGTAGCCATGTTTACAGGATCTTCATAAGTGATATCTTATGATAAGTTTCTTTTTCTGTGTGACTTTTTTCACTTAGAATCATCGTACCTGAATCCACTCACTTTGCTGCTCCTGGTCTTATGACATTGATTTCATGGCTGAGGGATATTCCATCGGACATAAATACCACAGATTTTTGAACCATTTTTATATTTCCTGGGATATTTAAGGTGTACCCAAGTTGAGGTTCTTGTAAGCAGTGCAGCCCTAAATTTGGGGGTGGCTCTTTCTTATTGATTTTCAGTTTTCCCAATGTATATTCCCTAGACTGGAAGTGCCCTTGGCTCTGTAGCTCTGTTGTTTACTTGTTTTAGGGAACGCAATGCACTCCTCCAGTGAGGCATTTGGTAATTTACATCCCGACCATCAGCATAACAAGGCTTCCTGTTCTCCAGGGCCAGTCTTGCCTTTCTGGTTTTTACACATTTTGTGGATGTCCCTTTTGACCGGTGGGAAGTGATACTTCTTTGTAGTGCAGATTTGCATTGCCCGCTTGCTTGTTTGGCCAAAAAGGGCGTATGCGTTTTCTCCTGAATATATTCAGGAGAAAACGCATACGCCCTTTTTGGCGAACAGTGTCACTGTCGAAGTTGTGCCCCTCTTCCTGTGCTTTAAAGGCGATTCCAACGTACCTCTTGAAATCTGTTTCCTGCTATTCTGCCTGGCTTTCAAGTCTGCCTCGTTGCCTTCCCTCAACAGATTTTTGGACGATAGTTGTCCTTTATTACTCTGCCAGTTTGTGAATTGCTGTGGCCCTCAGCTCCATTTTCCAACTCGTTTTTTGTGAGCTGTACGCAAGTCCAAAATTTTGGTTCAGGACCTATACTGGTTCCCGGTGGGTGGCTGAGACTCTGGTTAATTCTTCTTCCTGCCGGGAAATTAGAGTGACATGTGCCCGTCCAAATGCCTAACAGTAACTCTCTCATTGGTTCTCCCTCTTCCCTTCCATCCTCTGCCAAATTGGCAACCTGTGCGAACCGGGAGGTTAAAGGGGCTGTCTCTCCAAGTTGGGAGATTGATAGTAAAGCAGTTGGAAAGTCAAACCGGAGCACCAGGAGAGGGACTACGCGTTGAGTTTTAGAAAGCTTTTGTATTCACAGTGTGTCCATTCTCTAGGTTTCCCGTACATGTTATAGCCGTAGTAATATTCCCTTCAATCTGGAGAGTTGGGACCCATGGAATGGGGGCCATGCATTTTTGCTTTAAAGGGTCTGCATTTGCTCACCCAATCTCACCAATCCTCTCAGTCCCAAATGTCCAGCCTTATGCCACATCCAGCTGTCATTGTAGACCGGGTTTTTCCAGGTTTCATCAGAGACCCTGAAGGAAATGTAAAGAATTTCCCTGTTTTTTGGTTTTGTTTTTGATATTCTTTTTATAGTGGGTTTGAGCTGATTCTCTCTGCCATGTTTATGCCAGTCTAGACACACTTGATTCCCTTACAGAGACATATCAATACATAGGTTTTAAGATTCTTACTAGTCAGATCCATTCCTCTGCGGGAAATATGGGGTTTTGAGTCCCTTTCACTGAGGAAGGTGTAGGTCTTGTCTATTCAACAGTTGGTTTTGGAAATGGTACCTGTGCTTATATCAAACTCTGGTTTTATGCATCACCCCACCTCTCCTTTCCCCTTAAGCAGGCATAAGAGTGTTTTCTAAATGTGAGACTCTGTTCTCTTTCCTAACTCAGTTCATGTGTAGCCATGTTTACAGGATCTTCATAAGTCATATCTTATGATAAGTTTCTTTTTCTGTGTGACTTATTTCACTTAGAATCATCGTACCTGAATCCACTCACTTTGCTGCTCCTGGTCTTATGACATTGATTTCATGGCTGAGGGATATACCATCGGACATAAATACCACAGTTTTTTGAACCATTTTTATATTTCCTGGGATATTTAAGGTGTACCCAAGTTGAGGTTCTTGTAAGCAGTGCAGCGCTAAATTTGGGGGTGGCTCTGTCTTATTGATTTTCAGTTTTCCCAATGTATATTCCCTAGACTGGAAGTGCCCTTGGCTCTGTAGCTCTGTTGTTTACTTGTTTTAGGGAACACAATGCACTCCTCCAGTGAGGCAGTTGGCAATTTACATCCCGCCCATCAGCATAACAAGGCTCCCTGTTCTCCAGGGCCAGTCTTGCCTTTCTGGTTTTTACACATTTTGTGGATGTCCCTTTTGACCGGTGGGAAGTGATACTTCTTTGTAGTGCAGAATTGAATTGCGCGCTTGCTTGATTGGCCAAAAAGGGCATATGCGTTTTCTCCTGAATATGTTCAGGAGAAAACGCATACGCCCTTTTTGGCCAAGTGCGTCATTGTCGGAGTTGTGCCACTCTTCATGTGCTTTAAATGCGATTTCAACGTACCTCTTGAAATCTGTTTCCTGCTATTCTGCCTGGCTTTCAAGTCTGCCTCGTTGCCTTCCCTCAACAGATTTTTGGACGATAGTTGTCCTTTATTACTCTGCCAGTTTGTGAATTGCTGTGGCCCTGAGCTCCATTTTCCAACTCGTTTTTTGTGAGCTGTACGCAAGTCCAAAATTTTGGTTCAGGACCTATACTGGTTCCCGGTGGGTGGCTGAGACTCTGGTTAATTCTTCTTCCTGCCGGGAAATTAGAGTGACATGTGCCCGTCCAAATGCCTAACTGTAACTCTCTCATTGGTTCTCCCTCTTCCCTTCCATCCTCTGCCAAATTGGCAACCTGTGCGAACCAGGAGGTTAAAGGGGCTGTCTCTCCAAGTTGGGAGATTGATAGTAAAGCAGTTGGAAAGTCAAACCGGAGCACCAGGAGAGGGACTACTCGTTGAGTTTTAGAAAGCTTTTGTATTCACTGTGTGTCCATTCTCTAGGTTTCCCGTACATGTTATAGCTGTAGTAATATTCCCTTCAATCTGGAGAGTTGGGACCCATGGAATGGGGGCCATGCATTTTTGATTTAAAGGGTCTGCATTTGCTCACCCAATCTCACCAATCCTCTCAGTCCCAAGTGTCCAGCCTTATGCCACATCCAGCTGTCATTGTAGACAGGGTTTTTCCAGGTTTCATCAGAGACCCTGAAGGAAATGTAAAGAATTTCCCTGTTTTTTGGTTTTGTTTTTGAAATTCCTTTTTATAGTGGGTTTGAGCTGATTCTCTCTGCCATGTTTATGCCAGTCTAGACACACTTGATTCCCTTACAGAGACATATCAATACATAGGTTTTAAGATTCTTACTAGTCAGATCTATTCCTCTGCGGGAAATATGGGGTTTTGAGTCCCTTTCACTGAGGAAGGTGTAGGTCTTGTCTATTCCACAGTTGGTTTTGGAAATGGTACCTGTGCTTATATCAAACTCTGGTTTTATGCATCACCCCACCTCTCCTTTCCCCTTAAGCAGGCATAAGAGTGTTTTCTAAATGTGAGACTCTGTTCTCTTTCCTAACTCAGTTCATGTGTAGCCATGTTTACAGGATCTTCATAAGTGATATCTTATGATAAGTTTCTTTTTCTGTGTGACTTATTTCACTTAGAATCATCGTACCTGAATCCACTCACTTTGCTGCTCCTGGTCTTATGACATTGATTTCATGGCTGAGGAATATTCCATCGGACATAAATACCACAGTGTTTTGAACCATTTTTATATTTCCTGGGATATTTAAGGTGTACCCAAGTTGAGGTTCTTGTAAGCAGTGCAGCCCTAAATTTGGGGGTGGCTCTGTCTTAGTGATTCTCAGTTTTCCCAATGTATATTCCCTAGACTGGAAGTGCCCCTGGCTCTGTAGCTCTGTTGTTTACTTGTTTTAGGGAACGCAATGCACTCCTCCAATGAGGCAGGTGGCAATTTACATCCCGCCCATCAGCATAACAAGGCTCCCTGTTCTCCAGGGCCTGTCTTGCCTTTCTGGTTTTTACACATTTTGTGGATGTCCCTTTTGACCGGGGAGAAGTGATACTTCTTTGTAGTGCAGATTTGCACTGCCCGCTTGCTTGTTTGGCCAAAAAGGGCGTATGCGTTTTCTCCTGAATATATTCAGGAGAAAACGCATACACCCTTTTTGGCCAACTGCGTCATTGTCGAAGTTGTGCCCCTCTTCCTGTGCTTTAAATGCGATTCCAACGTACCTCTTGAAATCTGTTTCCTGCTATTCTGCCTGGCTTTCAAGTCTGCCTTGTTGCCTTCCCTCAATAGATTTTTGGACGATAGTTGTCCTTTATTACTCTGCCAGTTTGTGAATTGCTGTGGCCCTGAGCTCCATTTTCCAACTCGTTTTTTGTGAGCTGTACGCAAGTCCAAAATTTTGGTTCAGGACCTATACTGGTTCCCGGTGGGTGGCTGAGACTCTGGTTAATTCTTCTTCCTGCCGGGAAATTGGAGTGACATGTGCCCGTCCAAATGCCTAACAGTAACTCTCTCATTGGTTCTCCCTCTTCCCTTCCATCCTCTGCCAAATTGGCAACCTGTGCGAACCAGGAGGTTAAAGGGGCTGTCTCTCCAAGTTGGGAGATTGATAGTAAAGCAGTTGGAAAGTCAAAGCGGAGCACCAGGAGTGGGACTACTCGTTGAGTTTTAGAAAACTTTTGTATTCACAGTGTGTCCATTCTCTAGGTTTCCCGTCCATGTTATAGCTGTAGTAATATTCCCTTCAACCTGGAGAGTTGGGACCCATTGAATGTGGGCCATGCATTTTTGCTTTAAAGGGTCTGCATTTGCTCACCCAATCTCACCAATCCTCTCAGTCCCAAGTGTCCAGCCTTATGCCACATCCAGCTGTCATTGTAGACAGTGTTTTTCCAGGTTTCATCAGAGACCCTGAAGGAAATGTAAAGAATTTCCCTCTTTTTTGGTTTTGTTTTTGAAATTCCTTTTTATAGTGGTTTTGAGCTGATTCTCTCTGCCATGTTTATGCCAGTCTAGACACACTTGATTCCCTTACAGAGACATATCAATACATAGGTTTTAAGATTCTTACTAGTCAGATCTATTCTTCTGCCGGAAATATGGGGTTTTGAGTCCCTTTCACTGAGGAAGGTGTAGGTCTTGTCTATTCCACAGTTGGTTTTGGAAATGGTACCTGTGCTTATATCAAACTCTGGTATTATGCATCACCCCACCTCTCCTTTCCCCTTAAGCAGGCATAAGAGTGTTTTCTAAATGTGAGACTCTGTTCACTTTCCTAACTCAGTTCATGTGTAGCCATGTTTACAGGATCTTCTTAAGTCATATCTTATGATAAGTTTCTTTTTCTGTGTGACTTATTTCACTTAGAATCATCGTACCTGAATCCACTCACTTTGCTGCTCCTGGTCTTATGACATTGATTTCATGGCTGAGGGATATTCCATCGGACATAAATACCACAGTTTTTGGAACCATTTTTATATTTCCTGGGATATTTAAGATGTACCCAAGTTGAGGTTCTTGTAAGCAGTGCAGCCCTAAATTTGGGGGTGGCTCTGTCTTAATGATTTTCAGTTTTCCCAATGTATATTCCCTAGACTGGAAGTGCCCTTGGCTCTGTAGCTCTGTTGTTTACTTGTTTTAGGGAACGCAATGCACTCCTCCAGTGAGGCAGTTGGCAATTTACATCCGGCCCATCAGCATAACAAGGCTCCCTGTTCTCCAGGGCCAGTCTTGCCTTTCTGGATTTTACACATTTTGTGGATGTCCCATTTGACCGGTGGGAAGTGATACTTCTTTGTAGTGCAGATTTGCATTGCCCGCTTGCTTGTTTGGCCAAAAAGTGCGTATTCGTTTTCTCCTGAATATATTCAGGAGAAAACACATACGCCCTTTTTGGCCAACGGCGGCATTGTCGAAGTTGTGCCCCTCTTCCTGTGCTTTAAAGGCGATTCCAACGTACCTCTTGAAATCTGTTTCCTGCTATTCTGCCTGGCTTTCAAGTCTGCCTCGTTGCCTTCCCTCAACAGATTTTTGGACGATAGTTGTCGTTTATTACTCTGCCAGTTTGTGAATTGCTGTGGCCCTGAGCTCCATTTTCCAACTCGTTTTGTGTGAGCTGTACGCAAGTCCAAAATTTTGGTTCAGGACCTATACTGGTTCCCGGTGTGTGGCTGAGACTCTGGTTAATTCTTCTTCCTGCCGGGAAATTAGAGTGACATGTGCCCGTCCAATTGCCTAACAGCTACTCTCTCATTGGTTCTCCCTCTTCCCTTCCATCCTCTGCCAAATTGGCAACCTGTGCGAAACAGGAGGTTAAAGGGGCTGTCTCTCCAAGTTGGGAGATTGATAGTAAAGCAGTTGGAAAGTCAAACCGGAGCACCAGGAGAGGGACTACGCGTTGAGTTTTAGAAACCTTTTGTATTCACATTGTGTCCATTCTCTAGGTTTCCCGTACATGTTATAGCCGTAGTAATATTCCCTTCAACCTGGAGAGTTGGGACCCATGGAATGGGGGCCATGCATTTTTGCTTTAAAGGGTCTGCATTTGCTCACCCAATCTCACCAATCCTCTCAGTCCCAAGTGTCCAGCCTTATGCCACATCCAGCTGTCATTGTAGACAGGGTTTTTCCAGGTTTCATCAGAGACCCTGAAGGAAATGTAAAGAATTTCCCTGTTTTTTGGTTTTGTTTTTGAAATTCCTTTTTATAGTGGGTTTGAGCTGATTCTCTCTGCCGTGTTTATGCCAGACTGGACACACTTGATTCCCTTAGGGAGACATATCAATACATAGGTTTTAAGATTATTACTAGTCAGATATAATCCTCTTTGGGAAATATGGGGTTTTGAGTCCCTTTCACTGAGGAAGGTGTAGGACTTGTCTATTCCATGGTTGGTTTTTGGAACAGTACCTGTGCTTATATCAACCTCTGGTTTTATGTGTCACGCCACCTCTCCTTCCCCCTTAAGCAGGCATAAGAGTGTTTTCTAAATGTGAGACTCTGTTCTCTTTCCTAACTCAGTTCATGTGTAGCCATGTTTACAGGATCTTCATAAGTCATATCTTATGATAAGTTTCTTTTTCTGTGTGACTTTTTCACTTAGAATCATCGTACCTGAATCCACTCACTTTGCTGCTCCTGGTCTTATGACTTTGATTTCATGGCTGAGCGATATTCCATCGGACATAAATACCACAGTTTTTGGAACCATTTTTATATTTCCTGGGATATTTAAGGTGTACCCAAGTTGAGGTTCTTGTAAGCAGTGCAGCCCTAAATTTGGGGGTGGCTCTGTCTTAATGATTTTCAGTTTTCCCAATGTATATTCCCTAGACTGGATGTGCCCTTGGCTCTGTAGCTCTGTTGTTTACTTGTTTTAGGGAACGCAATGCACTCCTCCAGTGAGGCAGTTGGCAATTTACATCCGGCCCATCAGCATAACAAGGCTCCCTGTTCACCAGTGCCAGTCTTGCCTTTCTGGTTTTTACACATTTTGTGGATGTCCCTTTTGACCGGTGGGAAGTGATACTTCTTTGTATTGCAGATTTGCATTGCCCGCTTGCTTGTTTGGCCAAAATGTGCGTATGCGTTTTCTCCTGAATATATTCAGGAGAAAACACATACGCCCTTTTTGGCCAACTGCGTCATTGTCGAAGTTGTGCCCCTCTTCCTGTGCTTTAAAGGCGATTCCAACGTACCTCTTGAAATCTGTTTCCTGCTATTCTGCCTGGCTTTCAAGTCTGCCTCGTTGCCTTCCCTCAACAGATTTTTGGACGATAGTTGTCCTTTATTACTCTGCCAGTTTGTGAATTGCTGTGGCCCTGAGCTCCATTTTCCAACTCGTTTTGTGTGAGCTGTACGCAAGTCCAAAATTTTGGTTCAGGACCTATACTGGTTCCCGGTGTGTGGCTGAGACTCTGGTTAATTCTTCTTCCTGCCGTGAAATTAGAGTGACATGTGCCCGTCCAATTGCCTAACAGCTACTCTCTCATTGGTTCTCCCTCTTCCCTTCCATCCTCTGCCAAATTGGCAACCTGTGCGAACCAGGAGGTTAAAGGGGCTGTCTCTCCAAGTTGGGAGATTGATAGTAAAGCAGTTGGAAAGTCAAACCGGAGCACCAGGAGAGGGACTACGCGTTGAGTTTTAGAAACCTTTTGTATTCACATTGTGTCCATTCTCTAGGTTTCCCGTACATGTTATAGCCGTAGTAATATTCCCTTCAACCTGCAGAGTTGGGACCCATGGAATGGGGGCCATGCATTTTTGCTTTAAAGGGTCTGCATTTGCTCACCCAATCTCACCAATCCTCTCAGTCCCAAGTGTCCAGCCTTATGCCACATCCAGCTGTCATTGTAGACAGGGTTTTTCCAGGTTTCATCAGAGACCCTGAAGGAAATGTAAAGAACTTCCCTGTTTTTTGGTTTTGTTTTTGAAATTCCTTTTTATAGTGGGTTTGAGCTGATTCTCTCTGCCATGTTTATGCCAGTCTAGACACACTTGATTCCCTTACAGAGACATATCAGTACATAGGTTTTAGGATTCTTACTAGTCAGATCTATTCCTCTGCCTGAAATATGGGGTTTTGAGTCCCTTTCACTGAGCAAGGTGTAGGTCTTGTCTATTCCACGGTTGGTTTTGGAAATGGTACCTGTGCTTATATCAAACTCTGGTATTATGCATCACCCCACCTCTCCTTTCCCCTTAAGCAGGCATAAGAGTGTTTTCTAAATGTGAGACTCTGTTCTCTTTCCTAACTCAGTTCATGTGTAGCCATGTTTACAGGATCTTCATAAGTCATATCTTATGATAAGTTTCTTTTTCTGTGTGACTTATTTCACTTAGAATCATCGTACCTGAATCCACTCACTTTGCTGCTCCTGGTCTTATGACATTGATTTCATGGCTGAGGGATATTCCATCGGACATAAATACCACAGTTTTTGGAACCATTTTTATATTTCCTGGGATATTTAAGATGTACCCAAGTTGAGGTTCTTGTAAGCAGTGCAGCCCTAAATTTGGGGGTGGCTCTGTCTTAATGATTCTCAGTATTCCCAATGTATATTCCCTAGACTGGAAGTGCCCTTGGCTCTGTAGCTCTGTTGTTTACTCCTTTTAGGGAACGCAATGCACTCCTCCAGTGAGGCAGTTGGCAATTTACATCCCGCCCATCAGCATAACAAGGCTCCCTGTTCTCCAGGGCCTGTCTTGCCTTTCTGGTTTTTACACATTTTGTGGATGTCCCTTTTGACCGGTAGGAAGTGATACTTCTTTGTAGTGCAGATTTGCATTGCCCGCTTGCTTGTTTGGCCAAAAAGGGCGTATGCGTTTTCTCCTGAATATATTCAGGAGAAAACGCATACGCCCTTTTTGGCCAACTGTGTCATTGTCGAAGTTGTGCCCCTCTTCCTGTGCTTTAAAGGCGATTCCAACGTACCTCTTGAAATCTGTTTCCTGCTATTCTGCCTGGCTTTCAAGTCTGCCTCGTTGCCTTCCCTCAATAGATTTTTGGACGATAGTTGTCCTTTATTACTCTGCCAGTTTGTGAATTGCTGTGGCCCTGAGCTCCATTTTCCAACTCGTTTTTTGTGAGCTGTACGCAAGTCCAAAATTTTGGTTCAGGACCTATACTGGTTCCCGGTGGGTGGCTGAGACTCTGGTTAATTCTTCTTCCTGCCGGGAAATTAGAGTGACATGTGCCCGTCCAAATGCCTAACAGTAACTCTCTCATTGGTTCTCCCTCTTCCCTTCCATCCTCTGCCAAATTGGCAACCTGTGCGAACCAGGAGGTTAAAGGGGCTGTCTCTCCAAGTTGGGAGATTGATAGTAAAGCAGTTGGAAAGTCAAAGCGGAGCACCAGGAGAGGGACTACTCGTTGAGTTTTAGAAAACTTTTGTATTCACAGTGTGTCCATTCTCTACGTTTCCCGTACATGTTATAGCTGTAGTAATATTCCCTTCAACCTGGAGAGTTGGGACCCATGGAATGGGGGCCATGCATTTTTGCTTTAAAGGGTCTGCATTTGCTCACCCAATCTCACCAATCCTCTCAGTCCCAAGTGTCCAGCCTTATGCCACATCCAGCTGTCATTGTAGACAGGGCTTTTCCAGGTTTCATCAGAGACCCTGAAGGAAATGTAAAGAATTTCCCTGTTTTTTGGTTTTGTTTTTGAAATTCCTTTTTATAGTGGGTTTGAGCTGATTCTCTCTGCCATGTTTATGCCAGTCTAGACACACTTGATTCCCTTACAGAGACATATCAGTACATAGGTTTTAGGATTCTTACTAGTCAGATATATTCCTCTGCCGGAAATATGGGGTTTTGAGTCCCTTTCACTGAGGAAGGTGTAGGTCTTGTCTATTCCACGGTTGGTTTTGGAAATGGTACCTGTGCTTATATCAAACTCTGGTATTATGCATCACCCCACCTCTCCTTTCCCCTTAAGCAAGCATAAGAGTGTTTTCTAAATGTGAGACTCTGGTCTCTTTCCTAACTCAGTTCATGTGTAGCCATGTTTACAGGATCTTCATAAGTCATATCTTATGATAAGTTTCTTTTTCTGTGTGACGTATTTCACTTAGAATCATCGTACCTGAATCCACTCACTTTGCTGCTCCTGGTCTTATGACATTGATTTCATGGCTGAGGGATATTCCATCGGACATAAATACCACAGTTTTGGAACCATTTTTATATTTCCTGGGATATATAAGGTGTACCCAAGTTGAGGTTCTTGTAAGAGGTGCAGCCCTAAATTTGGGGTTGGCTCTGTCTTATTGGTTTTCAGTTTTCCCAATGTATATTCCCTAGACTGGAAGTGCCCTTGGCTCTGTAGCTCTGTTGTTTACTTGTTTTAGGGAACGCAATGCACTCCTCCAGTGAGGCAGTTGGCAATTTACATCCCGCCCATCAGCATAACAAGGCTCCCTGTTCTCCAGGGCCAGTCTTGCCTTTCTTGTTTTTACACATTTTGTGGATGTCCCTTTTGACCGGTGGGAAGTGATACTTCTTTGTAGTGCAGATTTGCATTGCCCGCTTGCTTGTTTGGCCAAAAAGGGCGTATGCGTTTTCTCCTGAATATATTCAGGAGAAAACGCATACGCCCTTTTTGGCCAACTGCGTCATTGTCGAAGTTGTGCCCCTCTTCCTGTGCTTTAAAGGCGATTCCAACGTACCTCTTGAAATCTGTTTCCTGCTATTCTGCCTGGCTTTCAAGTCTGCCTCGTTGCATTCCCTCAACAGATTTTTGGACGATAGTTGTCCTTTATTACTCTGCCAGTTTGTGAATTGCTGTGGCCCTGAGCTCCATTTTCCAACTCGTTTTGTGTGAGCTGTACGCAAGTCCAAAATTTTGGTTCAGGACCTATACTGGTTCCCGGTGGGTGGCTGAGACTCTGGTTAATTCTTCTTCCTGCTGGGAAATTAGAATGACATGTGCCCGTCCAAATGCCTAACAGCTACTCTCTCATTGGTTCTCCCTCTTCCCTTCCATCCTCTGCCAAATTGGCATCCTGTGCGAACCAGGAGGTTAAAGGGGCTGTCTCTCCATGTTGGGAGATTGATAGTAAAGCAGTTGGAAAGTCAAACCGGAGCACCAGGAGAGGGACTACGTGTTGAGTTTTAGAAACCTTTTGTGTTCACAGTTTGTCCATTCTCTAGGTTTCCCGTACATGTTATAGCTGTAGTAATATTCCCTTCAACCTGCAGAGTTTGGACCCATGGAATGGGGGGCATGCATTTTTGCTTTAAAGGGTCTGCATTTGCTCACCCAATCTCACCAATCCTCTCAGTCCCAAGTGTCCAGCCTTATGCCACATCCAGCTGTCATTGTAGACAGGGTTTTTCCAGGTTTCATCAGAGACCCTGAAGGAAATGTAAAGAATTACCCTGTTTTTTGGTTTTGTTTTTGAAATTCCTTTTTATAGTGGGTTTGAGCTGATTCTCTCTGCCATATTTATGCCAGTCTAGACACACTTGTTTCCCTTACAGAGACATATCAATACATAGGTTTTAAGATTCTTACTAGTCAGATCTATTCCTCTGCGGGAAATATGGGGTTTTGAGTCCCTTTCACTGAGGAAGGTGTAGGTCTTGTCTATTCCACAGTTGGTTTTGGAAATGGTACCTGTGCTTATATCAAACTCTGGTTTTATGCATCACCCCACCTCTCCCTTCCCCTTAAGCACGCATAAGAGTGTTTTCTAAATGTGAGACTCTGTTCTCTTTCCTAAATCAGTTCATGTGTAGCCATGTTTACAGGATCTTCATAAGTCATATCTTATGATAAGTTTCTTTTTTTTTAATTTTATTTATTTATTTATTTATTTATGGCTGTGTTGGGTCGTCATTTCTATTTGAGGGCTTTCTCTAGTTGTGGCAAGGGGGGCCACTCTTCATTGCAGTGCGCGGGGCCTCTCACTATCACGGCCTCTCTTGTTGCAGAGCACAGGCTCCAGACGCGCAGGCTCAGTAATTGTGTCTCACGGGCCTAGTAGCTCCACGGCATGTGGGATCATCCCAGACCAGGGCTCGAACCCGTGTCCCCTGCATCGGCAGGCAGATTCTCAACCGCTGTGCCACCAGGGAAGACCATATAAGTTTCTTTTTCTGTGTGACTTATTTCACTTAGAATCATCGTACCTGAATCCACTCACTTTGCTGCTCCTGGTCTTATGACATTGATTTCATGGCTGAGGGATATTCCATCGGACATAAATACCACAGTTTTTTGAACCATTTTTATATTTCCTGGGATATTTAAGGTGTACCCAAGTTGAGGTTCTTGTAAGCAGTGCAGCCCTAAATTTGGGGGTGGCTCTGTCTTATTGATTTTCAGTTTTCCCAATGTATATTCCCTAGACTGGAAGTGCCCTTGGCTCTGTAGCTCTGTTGTTTACTTGTTTTAGGGAACGCAATGCACTCCTCCAGTGAGGCAGTTGGCAATTTACATCCCGCCCATCAGCATAACAAGGCTCCCTGTTCTCCTTGGACTGTCTTGCCTTTCTGGTTTTTAGACATTTTGTGGATGTCCCTTTTGACCGGTGGGAAGTGATACTTCTTTGCAGTGCAGATTTGCATTGCCCGCTTGCTTGTTTGGCCAAAAAGGGCGTATGCGTTTTCTCCTGAATTCAGGAGAAAACGCATACGCCGTTTTTGGCCAACTGTGTCATTGTCGAAGTTGTGCCCCTCTTCCTGTGCTTTAAAGGCGATTCCAACGTACCTCTTGAAATTTGTTTCCTGCTATTCTGCCTGGCATTCAAGTCTGCCTCGTTGCCTTCCCTCAACAGATATTTGGACGATAGTTGTCCTTTATTACTCTGCCAGTTTGTGAATTGCTGTGGCCTTGAGCTCCATTTTCCAACTCGTTTTTTCTGAGCTGTACGCAAGTCCAAACTTTTGCTTCAGGAAATATACAGGTTCCCGGTGGGTGGCTGAGACTCTGGTTAATTCTTCTTCCTGCCGGGATATTAGAGTGACATGTGGCCGTCCAAATGCCTAACAGTGACTCTCTCGTTGGTTCTCCCTCTTCCCTTCCATCCTCTGCCAAATTGGCAACCTGTGCGAACCAGGAGGTTAAAGGAGCTGTCTCTCCATGTTGTGAGATTGATAGTAAAGCAGTTGGAAAGTCAAACAGGAGCACCAGGAGAGGGACTACTCGTTGAGTTTTAGAAAACTTTTGTATTCACAGTGTGTCCATTCTCTAGGTTTCCCGTACATGTTATAGCTGTAGTAATATTCCCTTCAACATGGAGAGTTGGGACCCATGGAATGGGGGCCATGCATTTTTGCTTTAAAGGGTCTGCATTTGCTCACCCAATCTCACCAATCCTCTCAGTCCCAAGTGTCCAGCCTTATGCCACATCCAGCTGTCATTGTAGACAGGGTTTTTCCAGGTTTCATCAGAGACCCTGAAGGAAATGTAAAGAATTTCCCTGTTTTTTGGTTTTGTTTTTGAAATTCCTTTTTATAGTGGGTTTGAGCTGATTCTCTCTGCCATGTTTATGCCAGTCTAGACACACTTGATTCCCTTACAGAGACATATCAATACATAGGTTTTAAGATTCTTACTAGTCAGATCTATTCCTCTGCGGGAAATATGGGGTTTTGAGACCCTTTCACTGAGGAAGGTGTAGGTCTTGTCTATTCCACAGTTGGTTTTGGAAATGGTACCTGTGCTTATATCAAACTCTGGTATTATGCATCACCCCACCTCTCCTTTCCCCTTAAGCAGGCATAAGAGTGTTTTCTAAATGTGAGACTCTGTTCTCTTTCCTAACTCAGTTCATGTGTAGCCATGTTTACAGGATCTTCATAAGTCATATCTTATGATAAGTTTCTTTTTCTGTGTGATTATTTCACTTAGAATCATCGTACCTGAATCCACTCACTTTGCTGCTCCTGGTCTTATGACATTGATTTCATGGCTGAGGGATATTCCATCGGACATAAATACCACAGTTTTTTGAACCATTTTTATATTTCCTGGGATATTTAAGGTGTACCCAAGTTGAGGTTCTTGTAAGCAGTGCAGCCCTAAATTTGTGGGTGGCTCTGCCTTAATGATTTTCAGTTTTCCCAATGTATATTCCCTACACTGGAAGTGCCCTTGGCTCTGTAGCTCTGTTGTTTACTTGTTTTAGGGAACGCAATGCACTCCTCCAGTGAAGCAGTAGGCAATTTACATCCCGCCCATCAGCATAACAAGGCTCCCTGTTCTCCTTGGACTGTCTTGCCTTTCTGGTTTTTAGACATTTTGTGTATGTCCCTTTTGACCGGTGGGAAGTGATACTTCTTTGCAGTGCAGATTTGCATTGCCCGCTTGCTTGTTTGGCCAAAAAGGGCGTATGCGTTTTCTCCTGAATATATTCAGGAGAAAACGCATACGCCCTTTTTGGCCAACTGTGTCATTGTCGAAGTTGTGCCCCTCTTCCTGTGCTTTAAAGGCGATTCCAACGTACCTCTTGAAATTTGTTTCCTGCTATTCTGCCTGGCATTCAAGTCTGCCTCGTTGCCTTCCCTCAACAGATATTTGGACGATAGTTGTCCTTTATTACTCTGCCAGTTTGTGAATTGCTGTGGCCTTGAGCTCCATTTTCCAACTCGTTTTTTCTGAGCTGTACGCAAGTCCAAACTTTTGCTTCAGGAACTATACAGGTTCCCGGTGGGTGGCTGAGACTCTGGTTAATTCTTCTTCCTGCCGGGATATTAGAGTGACATGTGGCCGTCCAAATGCCTAACAGTGACTCTCTCATTGGTTCTCCCTCTTCCCTTCCACCCTCTGCCAAATTGGCAACCTGTGCGAACCAGGAGGTTAAAGGAGCTGTCTCTCCATGTTGTGAGATTGATAGTAAATCAGTTGGAAAGTCAAACCGGAGCACCAGGAGAGGGACTACTCGTTGAGTTTTAGAAAAATTTGTATTCACAGTGTGTCCATTCTCTAGGTTTCCCGTACATGTTATAGCTGTAGTAATATTCCCTTCAACATGGAGAGTTGGGACCCATGGAATGGGGGCCATGCATTTTTGCTTTAAAGGGTCTGCATTTGCTCACCCAATCTCACCAATCCTCTCAGTCCCAAGTGTCCAGCCTTATGCCACCTCCAGCTGTCATTGTAGACAGGGTTTTTCCAGGTTTCATCAGAGACCCTGAAGGAAATGTAAAGAATTTCCCTGTTTTTTGGTTTTGTTTTTGAAAGTCCTTTTTATAGTGGGTTTGAGCTGATTCTCTCTGCCATGTTTATGCCAGTCTAGACACACTTGATTCCCTTACAGAGACATATCAATACATAGGTTTTAAGATTCTTACTAGTCAGAACTATTCCTCTGCGGGAAATATGGGGTTTTGAGTCCCTTTCACTGAGGAAGGTGTAGGTCTTGTCTATTCCACAGTTGGTTTTGGAAATGGTACCTGTACTTATATCAAACTCTGGTATTATGCATCACCCCACCTCTCGTTTCCCCTTAAGCAGGCATAAGAGTGTTTTCTAAATGTGAGACTCTGTTCTCTTTCCTAACTCAGTTCATGTGTAGCCATGTTTACAGGGTCTTCATAAGTCATATCTTATGATAAGTTTCTTTTTCTGTGTGATTATTTCACTTAGAATCATCGTACCTGAATCCACTCACTTTGCTGCTCCTGGTCTTATGACATTGATTTCATGGCTGAGGGATATTCCATCGGACATAAATACTACAGTTTTTCGAACCATTTTTATATTTCCTGGGATATTATGGTGTACCCAAGTTGAGGTTCTTGTAAGCAGTGCAGCTCTAAATTTGGGGGTGGCTCTGTCTTATTGATATTCAGTTTTCCCAATGTATGTTCCCTAGACTGGAAGTGCCCTTGGCTCTGTAGCTCTGTTGTTTACTTGTTTTAGGGAACGCAATGCACTCCTCCAGTGAAGCAGTTGGTAATTTACATCCCGCCCATCAGCATAACAAGGCTCCCTGTTCTCCAGGGCCTGTCTTGCCTTTCTGGATTTTACACATTTTGTGGATGTCCCTTTTGACCGGTGGGAAGTGATACTACTTTGTAGTGCAGATTTGCATTGCCCGCTTGCTTGTTTGGCAAAAAATGTGTATGCGTTTTCCCCTGAATATATTCAGTAGAAAACGCATTCGCCCTTTTTGGCCAACTGCGTCATTGTCGAAGTTGTGCCCCTCTTCCTGTGCTTTAAAGGCGATTCCAACGTACCTCTTGAAATCTGTTTCCTGCTATTCTGCCTGGCTTTCAAGTCTGCCTCGTTGCCTTCCCTCAACAGATTTTTGGACGATAGTTGTCCTTTATTACTCTGCCAGTTTGTGAATTGCTGTGGCCCTGAGCTCCATTTACCAACTCGTTTTTTGTGAGCTGTACGCAAGTCCAAAATTTTGGTTCAGGACCTATACTGGTTCCCGGTGGGTGGCTGAGACTCTGGTTAATTCTTCTTCCTGCCGGGAATTTAGAGTGACATGTGCCCGTCCAGATGCCTAACAGTAACTCTCTCATTGGTTCTCCCTCTTCCCTTCCATCCTCTGCCAAATTGGCAACCTGTGCGAACCAGGAGGTTAAAGGGGCTGTCTCTCCATGTTGGGACATTGATAGTAAAGCAGTTGGAAAGTCAAACCGGAGCACCAGGAGAGGGACTACTCGTTGAGTTTTAGAAACCTTTTGTATTCACAGTGTGTCCATTCTCTAAGTTTCCCGTACATGTTATAGCTGTAGTAATATTCCCTTCAACCCGGAGAGTTGGGACCCATGGAATGGGGGCCATGCATTTTTGCTTTAAAGGGTCTGAATTTGCTCACCCAATCTCACCAATCCTCTCAGTCCCAAGTGTCCAGCCTTATGCCACCTCCAGCTGTCATTGTAGACAGGGTTTTTCCAGGTTTCATCAGAGACCCTTAAGGAAATGTAAAGAATTTCCCTGTTTTTTGGTTTTGTTTTTGAAATTCCTTTTTATAGTGGGTTTGAGCTGATTCTCTCTGCCGTGTTTATGCCAGACTGGACACACTTGATTCCCTTAGGGAGACATATCAATACATAGGTTTTAAGATTATTACTAGTCAGATATAATCCTCTTTGGGAAACATGGGGTTTTGAGTCCCTTTCACTGAGGAAGGTGTAGGACTTGTCTATTCCATGGTTGGTTTTTGGAACAGTACCTGTGCTTATATCAAACTCTGTTTTTTTGTGTCACGCCACATCTCCTTCCCCCTTAAGCAGGCATAAGAGTGTTTTCTAAATGTGAGACTCTGTTCTCTTTCCTAACTCAGTTCATGTGTAGCCATGTTTACAGGATCTTCATAAGTCATATCTTATGATAAGTTTCTTTTTCTGTGTGACTTATTTCACTTAGAATCATCGTACCTGAATCCACTCACTTTGCTGCTCCTGGTCTTATGACTTTGATTTCATGGCTGAGGGATATTCCATCGGACATAAATACCACAGTTTTTGGAACCATTTTTATATTTCCTGGGATATTTAAGGTGTACCCAAGTTGAGGTTCTTGTAAGCAGTGCAGCCCTTAATTTGGGGGTGGCTCTGTCTTAATGATTTTCAGTTTTCCCAATGTATATTCCCTAGACTGGAAGTGCCCTTGGCTCTGTAGCTCTGTTGTTTACTTGTTTTAGGGAACGCAATGCACTCCTCCAGTGAGGCAGTTGGCAATTTACATCCGGCCCATCAGCATAACAAGGCTCCCTGTTCTCCAGGGCCAGTCTTGCCTTTCTGGTTTTTACACATTTTGTGGATGTCCCTTTTGACCGGTGGGAAGTGATACTTCTTTGTAGTGCAGATTTGCATTGCCCGCTTGCTTGTTTGGCCAAATAGTGCGTATGCGTTTTCTCCTGAATATATTCAGGAGAAAACACATACGACCTTTTTGGCCAACTGCGTCATTGTCGAAGTTGTGCCCCTCTTCCTGTGCTTTAAAGGCGATTCCAACGTACCTCTTGAAATCTGTTTCCTGCTATTCTGCCTGGCTTTCAAGTCTGCTTCGTTGCCTTCCCTCAACAGATTTTTGGACGATAGTTGTCGTTTATTACTCGGCCAGTTTGTGAATTGCTGTGGCCCTGAGCTCCATTTTCCAACTCGTTTTGTGTGAGCTGTACGCAAGTCCAAAATTTTGGTTCAGGACCTATACTGGTTCCCGGTGTGTGGCTGAGAGTCTGGTTAATTCTTCTTCCTGCCGGGAAATTAGAGTGACATGTGCCCGTCCAATTGCCTAACAGCTACTCTCTCTTTGGTTCTCCCTCTTCCCTTCCATCCTCTGCCAAATTGGCAACCTGTGCGAACCAGGAGGTTAAAGGGGCTGTCTCTCCAAGTTGGGAGATTGATAGTAAAGCAGTTGGAAAGTCAAACCGGAGCACCAGGAGAGGGACTACGCGTTGAGTTTTAGAAACCTTTTGTATTCACATTGTGTCCATTCTCTAGGTTTCCCGTACTTGTTATAGCCGTAGTAATATTCCCTTCAACCTGCAGAGTTGGGACCCATGGAATGGGGGCCATGCATTTTTGCTTTAAAGGGTCTGCATTTGCTCACCCAATCTCACCAATCCTCTCAGTCCCAAGTGTCCAGCCTTATGCCACATCCAGCTGTCATTGTAGACAGGGCTTTTCCAGGTTTCATCAGAGACCCTGAAGGAAATGTAAAGAATTTCCCTGTTTTTTGGTTTTGTTTTTGAAATTCCTTTTTATAGTGGTTTTGAGCTGATTCTCTCTGCCATGTTTATGCCAGTCTAGACACACTTGATTCCCTTACAGAGACATATCAGTACATAGGTTTTAGGATTCTTACTAGTCAGATCTATTCCTCTGCCGGAAATATGGGGTTTTGAGTCCCTTTCACTGAGGAAGGTGTAGGTCTTGTCTATTCCACGGTTGGTTTTGGAAATGGTACCTGTGCTTATATCAAACTCTGGTATTATGCATCACCCCACCTCTCCTTTCCCCTTAAGCAGGCATAAGAGTGTTTTCTATATGTGAGACTCTGTTCTCCTTCCTAACTCAGTTCATGTGTTGCCATGTTTACAGGATCTTCATAAGTCATATCTTATGATAAGTTTCTTTTTCTGTGTGACTTATTTCACTTAGAATCATCGTACCTGAATCCACTCACTTTGCTGCTCCTGGTCTTATGACATTGATTTCATGGCTGAGGGATATTCCATCGGACATAAATACCACAGTTTTTGGAACCATTTTTATATTTCCTGGGATATTTAAGATGTACCCAAGTTGAGGTTCTTGTAAGCAGTGTAGCCCTAAATTTGGGGGTGGCTCTGTCTTAATGATTCTCAGTATTCCCAATGTATATTCCCAAGACTGGAAGTGCCCTTGTCTCTGTAGCTCTGTTGTTTACTTGTTTTAGGGAACGCAATGCACTCCTCCAGTGAGGCAGTTGGCAATTTACATCCCGCCCATCAGCATAACAAGGCTCCCTGTTCTCCAGGGCCTGTCTTGCCTTTCTGGTTTTTACACATTTTGTGGATGTCCCTTTTGACCGGTGGGAAGTGATACTTCTTTGTAGTGCAGATTTGCATTGCCCGCTTGCTTGTTTGACCAAAAAGGACGTATGCGTTTTCTCCTGAATATATTCAGGAGAAAACGCATACGCCCTTTTTGCCCAACTGTGTCATTGTCGAAGTTGTGCCCCTCTTCCTGTGCTTTAAAGGCGATTCCAACGTACCTCTTGAAATCTGTTTCCTGCTATTCTGCCTGGCTTTCAAGTCTGCCTCGTTGCCTTCCCTCAATAGATTTTTGGACGATGGTTGTCCTTTATTACTCTGCCAGTTTGTGAATTGCTGTGGCCCTGAGCTCCATTTTCCAACTCGTTTTTTGTGAGCTGTACGCAAGTCCAAAATTTTGGTTCAGGACCTATACTGGTTCCCGGTGGGTGGCTGAGACTCTGGTTAATTCTTCTTCCTGCCGGGAAATTAGAGTGACATGTGCCCGTCCAAATGCCTAACAGTAACTCTCTCATTGGTTCTCCCTCTTCCCTTACATCCTCTGCCAAATTGGCAACCTGTGCGAACCAGGAGGTTAAAGGGGCTGTCTCTCCAAGTTGGGACATTGATAGTAAAGCAGTTGGAAAGTCAAACCGGAGCACCAGGAGAGGGACTACTCGTTGAGTTTTAGAAACCTTTTGTATTCACAGTGTGTCCATTCTCTAAGTTTCCCGTACATGTTATAGCTGTAGTAATATTCCCTTCAACCCGGAGAGTTGGGACCCATGGAATGGGGGCCATGCATTTTTGCTTTAAAGGGTCTGAATTTGCTCACCCAATCTCACCAATCCTCTCAGTCCCAAGTGTCCAGCCTTATGCCACCTCCAGCTGTCATTGTAGACAGGGTTTTTCCAGGTTTCATCAGAGACCCTTAAGGAAATGTAAAGAATTTCCCTGTTTTTTGGTTTTGTTTTTGAAATTCCTTTTTATAGTGGGTTTGAGCTGATTCTCTCTGCCGTGTTTATGCCAGACTGGACACACTTGATTCCCTTAGGGAGACATATCAATACATAGGTTTTAAGATTATTACTAGTCAGATATAATCCTCTTTGGGAAACATGGGGTTTTGAGTCCCTTTCACTGAGGAAGGTGTAGGACTTGTCTATTCCATGGTTGGTTTTTGGAACAGTACCTGTGCTTATATCAAACTCTGTTTTTTTGTGTCACGCCACATCTCCTTCCCCCTTAAGCAGGCATAAGAGTGTTTTCTAAATGTGAGACTCTGTTCTCTTTCCTAACTCAGTTCATGTGTAGCCATGTTTACAGGATCTTCATAAGTCATATCTTATGATAAGTTTCTTTTTCTGTGTGACTTATTTCACTTAGAATCATCGTACCTGAATCCACTCACTTTGCTGCTCCTGGTCTTATGACTTTGATTTCATGGCTGAGGGATATTCCATCGGACATAAATACCACAGTTTTTGGAACCATTTTTATATTTCCTGGGATATTTAAGGTGTACCCAAGTTGAGGTTCTTGTAAGCAGTGCAGCCCTTAATTTGGGGGTGGCTCTGTCTTAATGATTTTCAGTTTTCCCAATGTATATTCCCTAGACTGGAAGTGCCCTTGGCTCTGTAGCTCTGTTGTTTACTTGTTTTAGGGAACGCAATGCACTCCTCCAGTGAGGCAGTTGGCAATTTACATCCGGCCCATCAGCATAACAAGGCTCCCTGTTCTCCAGGGCCAGTCTTGCCTTTCTGGTTTTTACACATTTTGTGGATGTCCCTTTTGACCGGTGGGAAGTGATACTTCTTTGTAGTGCAGATTTGCATTGCCCGCTTGCTTGTTTGGCCAAATAGTGCGTATGCGTTTTCTCCTGAATATATTCAGGAGAAAACACATACGACCTTTTTGGCCAACTGCGTCATTGTCGAAGTTGTGCCCCTCTTCCTGTGCTTTAAAGGCGATTCCAACGTACCTCTTGAAATCTGTTTCCTGCTATTCTGCCTGGCTTTCAAGTCTGCTTCGTTGCCTTCCCTCAACAGATTTTTGGACGATAGTTGTCGTTTATTACTCGGCCAGTTTGTGAATTGCTGTGGCCCTGAGCTCCATTTTCCAACTCGTTTTGTGTGAGCTGTACGCAAGTCCAAAATTTTGGTTCAGGACCTATACTGGTTCCCGGTGTGTGGCTGAGAGTCTGGTTAATTCTTCTTCCTGCCGGGAAATTAGAGTGACATGTGCCCGTCCAATTGCCTAACAGCTACTCTCTCTTTGGTTCTCCCTCTTCCCTTCCATCCTCTGCCAAATTGGCAACCTGTGCGAACCAGGAGGTTAAAGGGGCTGTCTCTCCAAGTTGGGAGATTGATAGTAAAGCAGTTGGAAAGTCAAACCGGAGCACCAGGAGAGGGACTACGCGTTGAGTTTTAGAAACCTTTTGTATTCACATTGTGTCCATTCTCTAGGTTTCCCGTACTTGTTATAGCCGTAGTAATATTCCCTTCAACCTGCAGAGTTGGGACCCATGGAATGGGGGCCATGCATTTTTGCTTTAAAGGGTCTGCATTTGCTCACCCAATCTCACCAATCCTCTCAGTCCCAAGTGTCCAGCCTTATGCCACATCCAGCTGTCATTGTAGACAGGGCTTTTCCAGGTTTCATCAGAGACCCTGAAGGAAATGTAAAGAATTTCCCTGTTTTTTGGTTTTGTTTTTGAAATTCCTTTTTATAGTGGTTTTGAGCTGATTCTCTCTGCCATGTTTATGCCAGTCTAGACACACTTGATTCCCTTACAGAGACATATCAGTACATAGGTTTTAGGATTCTTACTAGTCAGATCTATTCCTCTGCCGGAAATATGGGGTTTTGAGTCCCTTTCACTGAGGAAGGTGTAGGTCTTGTCTATTCCACGGTTGGTTTTGGAAATGGTACCTGTGCTTATATCAAACTCTGGTATTATGCATCACCCCACCTCTCCTTTCCCCTTAAGCAGGCATAAGAGTGTTTTCTATATGTGAGACTCTGTTCTCCTTCCTAACTCAGTTCATGTGTTGCCATGTTTACAGGATCTTCATAAGTCATATCTTATGATAAGTTTCTTTTTCTGTGTGACTTATTTCACTTAGAATCATCGTACCTGAATCCACTCACTTTGCTGCTCCTGGTCTTATGACATTGATTTCATGGCTGAGGGATATTCCATCGGACATAAATACCACAGTTTTTGGAACCATTTTTATATTTCCTGGGATATTTAAGATGTACCCAAGTTGAGGTTCTTGTAAGCAGTGTAGCCCTAAATTTGGGGGTGGCTCTGTCTTAATGATTCTCAGTATTCCCAATGTATATTCCCAAGACTGGAAGTGCCCTTGTCTCTGTAGCTCTGTTGTTTACTTGTTTTAGGGAACGCAATGCACTCCTCCAGTGAGGCAGTTGGCAATTTACATCCCGCCCATCAGCATAACAAGGCTCCCTGTTCTCCAGGGCCTGTCTTGCCTTTCTGGTTTTTACACATTTTGTGGATGTCCCTTTTGACCGGTGGGAAGTGATACTTCTTTGTAGTGCAGATTTGCATTGCCCGCTTGCTTGTTTGACCAAAAAGGACGTATGCGTTTTCTCCTGAATATATTCAGGAGAAAACGCATACGCCCTTTTTGCCCAACTGTGTCATTGTCGAAGTTGTGCCCCTCTTCCTGTGCTTTAAAGGCGATTCCAACGTACCTCTTGAAATCTGTTTCCTGCTATTCTGCCTGGCTTTCAAGTCTGCCTCGTTGCCTTCCCTCAATAGATTTTTGGACGATGGTTGTCCTTTATTACTCTGCCAGTTTGTGAATTGCTGTGGCCCTGAGCTCCATTTTCCAACTCGTTTTTTGTGAGCTGTACGCAAGTCCAAAATTTTGGTTCAGGACCTATACTGGTTCCCGGTGGGTGGCTGAGACTCTGGTTAATTCTTCTTCCTGCCGGGAAATTAGAGTGACATGTGCCCGTCCAAATGCCTAACAGTAACTCTCTCATTGGTTCTCCCTCTTCCCTTCCATCCTCTGCCAAATTGGCAACCTGTGCGAACCAGGAGGTTAAAGGGGCTGTCTCTCCAAGTTGGGAGATTGATAGTAAAGCAGTTGGAAAGTCAAAGCGGAGCACCAGGAGAGGGACTACTCGTTGAGTTTTAGAAAACTTTTGTATTCACAGTGTGTCCATTCTCTACGTTTCTCGTACATGTTATAGCTGTAGTTATATTCCCTTCAACCTGGAGAGTTGGGACCCATGGAATGGGGGCCATGCATTTTTCCTTTAAAGGGTCTGCATTTGCTCACCCAATCTCACCAATCCTCTCAGTCCCAAGTGTCCAGCCTTATGCCACATCCAGCTGTCATTGTAGACAGGGCTTTTCCAGGTTTCATCAGAGACCCTGAAGGAAATGTAAAGAATTTCCCTGTTTTTTGGTTTTGTTTTTGAAATTCCTTTTTATAGTGGGTTTGAGCTGATTCTCTCTGCCATGTTTATGCCAGTCTAGACACACTTGATTCCCTTACAGAGACATATCAGTACATAGGTTTTAGGATTCTTACTAGTCAGATCTATTCCTCTGCCGGAAATATGGGGTTTTGAGTCCCTTTCACTGAGGAAGGTGTAGGTCTTGTCTATTCCACGGTTGGTTTTGGAAATGGTACCTGTGCTTATATCAAACTCTGGTATTATGCATCACCCCACCTCTCCTTTCCCCTTAAGCAGGCATAAGAGTGTTTTCTAAATGTGAGACTCTGTTCTCCTTCCTAACTCAGTTCATGTGTAGCCATGTTTACAGGATCTTCATAAGTCATATCTTATGATAAGTTTCTTTTTCTGTGTGACTTATTTCACTTAGAATCATCGTACCTGAATCCACTCACTTTGCTGCTCCTGGTCTTATGACATTGATTTCATGGCTGAGGGATATTCCATCGGACATAAATACCACAGTTTTTTGAACGATTTTTATATTTCCTGGGATATTTAAGGTGTACCCAAGTTGAGGTTCTTGTAAGCAGTGCAGCCCTAAATTTGGGGGTGGCTCTGTCTTAATGATTTTCAGTTTTCCCAATATATATTCCCTAGACTGGAAGTGCCCTTGGCTCTGTAGCTCTGTTGTTTACTTGTTTTAGGGAACGCAATGCACTCCTCCAGTGAGGCAGTTGGCAATTTACATCCGGCCCATCAGCATAACAAGGCTCCCTGTTCTCCAGGGCCTGTCTTGCCTTTCTGGTTTTTACACATTTTGTGGATGTCCCTTTTGACCGGTGGGAAGGGATAATTCTTTGTAGTGCAGATTTGCATTGCCCGCTTGCTTGTTTGGCCAAAAAGGGCGTATGCGTTTTCTCCTGAATATATTCAGGAGAAAACGCATACGCCCTTTTTGGCCAACTGCGTCATTGTCGAAGTTGTGCCCCTCTTCCTGTGCTTTAAAGGCGATTCCAACGTACCTCTTGAAATCTGTTTCCTGCTATTCTGCCTGGCTTTCAAGTCTGCCTCGTTGCCTTCCCTCAACAGATTTTTGGACGATAGTTGTCTTTTATTACTCTGCCAGTTTGTGAATTGCTGTGGCCCTGAGCTCCATTTTCCAACTCGTTTTGTGTGAGCTGTACGCAAGTCCAAAATTTTGGTTCAGGACCTATACTGGTTCCCGGTGTGTGGCTGAGACTCTGGTTAATTCTTCTTCCTGCCGGGAAATTAGAGTGACATGTGCCCGTCCAGTTGCCTAACAGCTACTCTCTCATTGGTTCTCCCTCTTCCCTTCCATCCTCTGCCAAATTGGCAACCTGTGCGAACCAGGAGGTTAAAGGTGCTGTCTCTCCAAGTTGGGAGATTGATAGTAAAGCAGTTGGAAAGTCAAACCGGAGCACCAGGAGAGGGACTACGCGTTGAGTTTTAGAAACCTTTTGTATTCACATTGTGTCCATTCTCTAGGTTTCCCGTACATGTTATAGCCGTAGTAATATTCCCTTCAACCTGCAGAGTTGGGACCCATGGAATGGGGGCCGTGCATTTTTGCTTTAAAGGGTCTGCATTTGCTCACCCAATCTCACCAATCCTCTCAGTCCCAAGTGTCCAGCCTTATGCCACATCCAGCTGTCATTGTAGATAGGGTTTTTCCAGGTTTCATCAGAGACCCTGAAGGAAATGTAAAGAATTTCCCTGTTTTTTGGTTTTGTTTTTGAAATTCCTTTTTATAGTGGTTTTGAGCTGATTCTCTCTGCCATGTTTATGCCAGTCTAGACACACTTGATTCCCTTACAGAGACATATCAATACATACGTTTTAAGATTCTTACTAGTCAGATCTATTCCTCTGCCGGAAATATGGGGTTTTGAGTCCCTTTCACTGAGGAAGGTGTAGGTCTTGTCTATTCCACAGTTGGTTTTGGACATGGTACCTGTGCTTATATCAAACTCTGGTATTATGCATCACCCCACCTCTCCTTTCCCCTTAAGCAGGCATAAGAGTGTTTTCTAAATGTGAGACTCTGTTCTCTTTCCTAACTCAGTTCATGTGTAGCCATGTTTACAGGATCTTCATAAGTCATATCTTATGATAAGTTTCTTTTTCTGTGTGACTTATTTCACTTAGAATCATCGTACCTGAATCCACTCACTTTGCTGCTCCTGGTCTTATGACATTGATTTCATGGCTGAGGGATATTCCATCGGACATAAATACCACAGGTTTTGGAACCATTTTTATATTTCCTGGGATATTTAAGATGTACCCAAGTTGAGGTTCTTGTAAGCAGTGCAGCCCTAAATTTGGGGGTGGCTCTGTCTTAATGATTCTCAGTATTCCCAATGTATATTCCCTTGACTGGAAGTGCCCTTGGCTCTGCAGCTCTGTTATTTACTTGTTTTAGGGAACGCAATGCACTCCTCCAGTGAGGCAGTTGGCAATTTACATCCCGCCCATCAGCATAACAAGGCTCCCTGTTCTCCAGGGCCTGTCTTGCCTTTCTGGTTTTTACACATTTTGTGGATGTCCCTTTTGACCGGTGGGAAGTGATACTTCTTTGTAGTGCAGATTTGCATTGCCCGCTTGCTTGTTTGGCCAAAAAGGGCGTATGCGTTTTCTCCTGAATATATTCAGGAGAAAACGCATACGCCCTTTTTGGCCAACTGCGTCATTGTCGAAGTTGTGCCCCTCTTCCTGTGCTTTAAAGGCGATTCCAACGTACCTCTTGAAATCTGTTTCCTGCTATTCTGCCTGGCTTTCAAGTCTGCCTCGTTGCCTTCCCTCAATAGATTTTTGGACGATAGTTGTCCTTTATTACTCTGCCAGTTTGTGAATTGCTGTGGCCCTGAGCTCCATTTTCCAATTCGTTTTTTGTGAGCTGTACGCAAGTCCAAAATTTTGGTTCAGGACCTATACTGGTTCCCGGTGGGTGGCTGAGACTCTGCTTAATTCTTCTTCCTGCCGGGAAATTAGAGTGACATGTGCCCGTCCAAATGCCTAACAGTAACTCTCTCATTGGTTCTCCCTCTTCCCTTCCATCCTCTGCCAAATTGGCAACCTGTGCGAACCAGGAGGTTAAAGGGGCTGTCTCTCCAAGTTGGGAGATTGATAGTAAAGCAGTTGGAAAGTCAAAGCGGAGCACCAGGAGAGGGACTACTCGTTGAGTTTTAGAAAACTTTTGTATTCACAGTGTGTCCATTCTCTACGTTTCCCGTACATGTTATAGCTGTAGTAATATTCCCTTCAACCTGGAGAGTTGGGACCCATGGAATGGGGGCCATGCATTTTTCCTTTAAAGGGTCTGCATTTGCTCACCCAATCTCACCAATCCTCTCAGTCCCAAGTGTCCAGCCTTATGCCACATCCAGCTGTCATTGTAGACAGGGCTTTTCCAGGTTTCATCAGAGACCCTGAAGGAAATGTAAAGAATTTCCCTGTTTTTTGGTTTTGTTTTTGAAATTCCTTTTTATAGTGGGTTTGAGCTGATTCTCTCTGCCATGTTTATGCCAGTCTAGACACACTTGATTCCCTTACAGAGACATATCAGTACATAGGTTTTAGGATTCTTACTAGTCAGATCTATTCCTCTGCCGGAAATATGGGGTTTTGAGTCCCTTTCACTGAGGAAGGTGTAGGTCTTGTCTATTCCACGGTTGGTTTTGGAAATGGTACCTGTGCTTATATCAAACTCTGGTATTATGCATCACCCCACCTCTCCTTTCCCCTTAAGCAGGCATAAGAGTGTTTTCTAAATGTGAGACTCTGTTCTCTTTCCTAACTCAGTTCATGTGTAGCCATGTTTACAGGATCTTCATAAGTCATATCTTATGATAAGTTTCTTTTTCTGTGTGACTTATTTCACTTAGAATCATCGTACCTGAATCCACTCACTTTGCTGCTCCTGGTCTTATGACATTGATTTCATGGCTGAGGGATATTCCATCGGACATAAATACCACAGTTTTTTGAACCATTTTTATATTTCCTGGGATATTTAAGGTGTACCCAAGTTGAGGTTCTTGTAAGCAGTGCAGCCCTAAATTTGGGGTTGGCTCTGTCTTAATGATTTTCAGTTTTCCCAATATATATTCCCTAGACTGGAAGTGCCCTTGGCTCTGTAGCTCTGTTGTTTACTTGTTTTAGGGAACGCAATGCACTCCTCCAGTGAGGCAGTTGGCAATTTACATCCGGCCCATCAGCATAACAAGGCTCCCTGTTCTCCAGGGCCTGTCTTGCCTTTCTGGTTTTTACACATTTTGTGGATGTCCCTTTTGACCGGTGGGAAGGGATAATTCTTTGTAGTGCAGATTTGCATTGCCCGCTTGCTTGTTTGGCCAAAAAGGGCGTATGCGTTTTCTCCTGAATATATTCAGGAGAAAACGCATACGCCCTTTTTGGCCAACTGCGTCATTGTCGAAGTTGTGCCCCTCTTCCTGTGCTTTAAAGGCGATTCCAACGTACCTCTTGAAATCTGTTTCCTGCTATTCTGCCTGGCTTTCAAGTCTGCCTCGTTGCCTTCCCTCAACAGATTTTTGGACGATAGTTGTCTTTTATTACTCTGCCAGTTTGTGAATTGCTGTGGCCCTGAGCTCCATTTTCCAACTCGTTTTGTGTGAGCTGTACGCAAGTCCAAAATTTTGGTTCAGGACCTATACTGGTTCCCGGTGTGTGGCTGAGACTCTGGTTAATTCTTCTTCCTGCCGGGAAATTAGAGTGACATGTGCCCGTCCAGTTGCCTAACAGCTACTCTCTCATTGGTTCTCCCTCTTCCCTTCCATCCTCTGCCAAATTGGCAACCTGTGCGAACCAGGAGGTTAAAGGTGCTGTCTCTCCAAGTTGGGAGATTGATAGTAAAGCAGTTGGAAAGTCAAAGCGGAGCACCAGGAGAGGGACTACGCGTTGAGTTTTAGAAACCTTTTGTATTCACATTGTGTCCATTCTCTAGGTTTCCCGTACATGTTATAGCCGTAGTAATATTCCCTTCAACCTGCAGAGTTGGGACCCATTGAATGGGGGCCGTGCATTTTTGCTTTAAAGGGTCTGCATTTGCTCACCCAATCTCACCAATCCCCTCAGTCCCAAGTGTCCAGCCTTATGCCACATCCAGCTGTCATTGTAGATAGGGTTTTTCCAGGTTTCATCAGAGACCCTGAAGGAAATGTAAAGAATTTCCCTGTTTTTTGGTTTTGTTTTTGAAATTCCTTTTTATAGTGGTTTTGAGCTGATTCTCTCTGCCATGTTTATGCCAGTCTAGACACACTTGATTCCCTTAAAGAGACATATCAATACATACGTTTTAAGATTCTTACTAGTCAGATCTATTCCTCTGCCGGAAATATGGGGTTTTGAGTCCCTTTCACTGAGGAAGGTGTAGGTCTTGTCTATTCCACAGTTGGTTTTGGAAATGGAACCTGTGCTTATATCAAACTCTGGTATTATGCATCACCCCACCTCTCCTTTCCCCTTAAGCAGGCATAAGAGTGTTTTCTAAATGTGAGACTCTGTTCTCTTTCCTAACTCAGTTCATGTGTAGCCATGTTTACAGGATCTTCATAAGTCATATCTTATGATAAGTTTCTTTTTCTGTGTGACTTATTTCACTTAGAATCATCGTACCTGAATCCACTCACTTTGCTGCTCCTGGTCTTATGACATTGATTTCATGGCTGAGGGATATTCCATCGGACATAAATACCACAGGTTTTGGAACCATTTTTATATTTCCTGGGATATTTAAGATGTACCCAAGTTGAGGTTCTTGTAAGCAGTGCAGCCCTAAATTTGGGGGTGGCTCTGTCTTAATGATTCTCAGTATTCCCAATGTATATTCCCTTGACTGGAAGTGCCCTTGGCTCTGTAGCTCTGTTGTTTACTTGTTTTAGGGAACGCAATGCACTCCTCCAGTGAGGCAGTTGGCAATTTACATCCCGCCCATCAGCATAACAAGGCTCCCTGTTCTCCAGGGCCTGTCTTGCCTTTCTGGTTTTTACACATTTTGTGGATGTCCCTTTTGACCGGTAGGAAGTGATACTTCTTTGTAGTGCAGATTTGCATTGCCCGCTTGCTTGTTTGGCCAAAAAGGGCGTATGCGTTTTCTCCTAAATATATTCAGGAGAAAATGCATACGCCCTTTTTGGCCAACTGCGTCATTGTCGAAGTTGTGCCCCTCTTCCTGTGCTTTAAAGGCGATTCCAACGTACCTCTTGAAATCTGTTTCCTGCTATTCTGCCTGGCTTTCAAGTCTGCCTCGTTGCCTTCCCTCAATAGATTTTTGGACGATAGTTGTCCTTTATTACTCTGCCAGTTTGTGAATTGCTGTGGCCCTGAGCTCCATTTTCCAACTCGTTTTTTGTGAGCTGTACGCAAGACCAAAATTTTGGTTCAGGACCTATACTGGTTCCCGGTGGGTGGCTGAGACTCTGGTTAATTCTTCTTCCTGCCGGGAAATTAGAGTGACATGTGCCCGTCCAAATGCCTAACAGTAACTCTCTCATTGGTTCTCCCTCTTCCCTTCCATCCTCTGCCAAATTGGCAACCTGTGCGAACCAGGAGGTTAAAGGGGCTGTCTCTCCAAGTTGGGAGATTGATAGTAAAGCAGTTGGAAAGTCAAAGCGGAGCACCAGGAGAGGGACTACTCATTGAGTTTTAGAAAACTTTTGTATTCACAGTGTGTCCATTCTCTACGTTTCCCGTACATGTTATAGCTGTAGTAATATTCCCTTCAACCTGGAGAGTTGGGACCCATGGAATGGGGGCCATGCATTTTTGCTTTAAAGGGTCTGCATTTGCTCACCCAATCTCACCAATCCTCTCAGTCCCAAGTGTCCAGCCTTATGCCACATCCAGCTGTCATTGTAGACAGGGATTTTCCAGGTTTCATCAGAGACCCTGAAGGAAATGTAAAGAATTTCCCTGTTTTTTGGTTTTGTTTTTGAAATTCCTTTTTATAGTGGGTTTGAGCTGATTCTCTCTGCCATGTTTATGCCAGTCTAGACACACTTGATTCCCTTACAGAGACATATCAGTACATAGGTTTTAGGATTCTTACTACTCAGATCTATTCCTCTGCCGGAAATATAGGGTTTTGAGTCCCTTTCACTGAGGAAGGTGTAGGTCTTGTCTATTCCACGGTTGGTTTTGGAAATGGTACCTGTGCTTATATCAAACTCTGGTATTATGCATCACCCCACCTCTCCTTTCCCCTTAAGCAGGCATAAGAGTGTTTTCTAAATGTGAGACTCTGTTCTCTTTCCTAACTCAGTTCATGTGTAGCCATGTTTACAGGACCTTCATAAGTTATATCTTATGATAAGTTTCTTTTTCTGTGTGACTTATTTCACTTAGAATCATCGTACCTGAATCCACTCACTTTGCTGCTCCTGGTCTTATGACATTGATTTCATGGCTGAGGGATATTCCATCGGACATAAATACCACAGTTTTTTGAACCATTTTTATATTTCCTGGGATATTTAAGGTGTACCCAAGTTGAGGTTCTTGTAAGCAGTGCAGCCCTAAATTTGGGGTTGGCTCTGTCTTAATGATTTTCAGTTTTCCCAATATATATTCCCTAGACTGGAAGTGCCCTTGGCTCTGTAGCTCTGTTGTTTACTTGTTTTAGGGAACGCAATGCACTCCTCCAGTGAGGCAGTTGGCAATTTACATCCGGCCCATCAGCATAACAAGGCTCCCTGTTTTCCAGGGCCTGTCTTGCCTTTCTGGTTTTTACACATTTTGTGGATGTCCCTTTTGACCGGTGGGAAGTGATACTTCTTTGTAGTGCAGATTTGCATTGCCCGCTTGCTTGTTTGGCCAAAAAGGGCGTATGCGTTTTCTCCTGAATATATTCAGGAGAAAACGCATACGCCCTTTTTGGCCAACTGCGTCATTGTCGAAGTTGTGCCCCTCTTCCTGTGCTTTAAAGGCGATTCCAACGTACCTCTTGAAATCTGTTTCCTGCTATTCTGCCTGGCTTTCAAGTCTGCCTCGTTGCCTTCCCTCAACAGATTTTTGGACGATAGTTGTCGTTTATTACTCTGCCAGTTTGTGAATTGCTGTGGCCCTGAGCTCCATTTTCCAACTCGTTTTGTGTGAGCTGTACGCAAGTCCAAAATTTTGGTTCAGGACATATACTGGTTCCCGGTGTGTGGCTGAGACTCTGGTTAATTCTTCTTCCTGCCGGGAAATTAGAGTGACATGTGCCCGTCCAATTGCCTAACAGCTACTCTCTCATTGGTTCTCCCTCTTCCCTTCCATCCTCTGCCAAATTGGCAACCTGTGCGAACCAGGAGGTTAAAGGGGCTGTCTCTCCAAGTTGGGAGATTGATAGTAAAGCAGTTGGAAAGTCAAACCGGAGCACCAGGAGAGGGACTACGCGTTGAGTTTTAGAAACCTTTTGTATTCACATTGTGTCCATTCTCTAGGTTTCCCGTACATGTTATAGCCGTAGTAATATTCCCTTCAACCTGGAGAGTTGGGACCCATTGAATGGGGGCCGTGCATTTTTGCTTTAAAGGGTCTGCATTTGCTCACCCAATCTCACCAATCCTCTCAGTCCCAAGTGTCCAGCCTTATGCCACATCCAGCTGTCATTGTAGACAGGGTTTTTCCAGGTTTCATCAGAGACCCTGAAGGAAATGTAAAGAATTTCCCTGTTTTTTGGTTTTGTTTTTGAAATTCCTTTTTATAGTGGTTTTGAGCTGATTCTCTCTGCCATGTTTATGCCAGTCTAGACACACTTGATTCCCTTACAGAGACATATCAATACATAGGTTTTAAGATTCTTACTAGTCAGATCTATTCCTCTGCGGGAAATATGGGGTTTTGAGTCCCTTTCACTGAGGAAGGTGTAGGTCTTGTCTATTCCACAGTTGGTTTTGGAAATGGTACCTGTGCTTCTATCAAACTCTGGTATTATGCATCACCCCACCTCTCCTTTCCCCTTAAGCAGGCATAAGAGTGTTTTCTAAATGTGAGACTCTGTTCTCTTTCCTAACTCAGTTCATGTGTAGCCATGTTTACAGGATCTTCATGAGTCATATCTTATGATAAGTTTCTTTTTCTGTGTGACTTATTTCACTTAGAATCATCGTACCTGAATCCACTCACTTTGCTGCTCCTGGTCTTATGACATTGATTTCATGGCTGAGGGATATTCCATCGGACATAAATACCACAGTTTTTGGAACCATTTTTATATTTCCTGGGATATTTAAGCTGTACCCAAGTTGAGGTTCTTGTAAGCAGTGCAGCCCTAAATTTGGGGGTGGCTCTGTCTTAATGATTCTCAGTTTTCCCAATGTATATTCCCTAGACTGGAAGTGCCCTTGGCTCTGTAGCTCTGTTGTTTACTTGTTTTAGGGAACGCAATGCACTCCTCCAGTGAGGCAGTTGGCAATTTACATACCGCCCATCAGCATAACAAGGCTCCCTGTTCTCCAGGGCCTGTCTTGCCTTTCTGGTTTTTACACATTTTGTGGATGTCCCTTTTGACCGGTGGGAAGTGATAATTCTTTGTAGTGCAGATTTGCATTGCCCGCTTGCTTGTTTGGCCAAAAAGGGCGTATGCGTTTTCTCCTGAATATATTCAGGAGAAAACGCATACGCCCTTTTTGGCCAACTGCGTCATTGTCGAAGTTGTGCCCCTCTTCCTGTGCTTTAAATGCGATTCCAACGTACCTCTTGAAATCTGTTACCTGCTATTCTGCCTGGCTTTCAAGTCTGCCTCGGTGCCTTCCCTCAATAGATTTTTGGACGATAGTTGTCCTTTATTACTCTGCCAGTTTGTGAATTGCTGTGGCCCTGAGATCCATTTTCCAACTCGTTTTTTGTGAGCTGTACGCAAGTGCAAAATTTTGGTTCAGGACCTATACTGGTTCCCGGTGGGTGGCTGGGACTCTGGTTAATTCTTCTTCCTGCCGGGAAATTAGTGTGACATGTGCCCGTCCAAATGCCTAACAGTAACTCTCTCATTGGTTCTCCCTCTTCCCTTCCATCCTCTGCCAAATTGGCAACCTGTGCGAACCAGGAGGTTAAAGGGTCTGTCTCTCCAAGTTGGGAGATTGATAGTAAAGCAGTTGGAAAGTCAAAGCGGAGCACCAGGAGAGGGACTACTCGTTGAGTTTTAGAAACCTTTTGTATTCACAGTGTGTCCATTCTCTAGGTTTCCCGTACATGTTATAACTGTAGTAATATTCCCTTCAATCTGGAGAGCTGGGACCCATGGAATGGGGGAGGTGCATTTTTGCTTTAAAGGGTCTGCATTTGCTCACCCAATCTCACCAATCCTCTCAGTCCCAAGTGTACAGCCTTATGCCACATCCAGCTGTCATTGTAGACAGGGTTTTTCCAGGTTTCATCAGAGACCCTGAAGGAAATGGAAAGAATTTCCCTGTTTTTTGGTTTTGTTTTTGAAATTCCTTTTTATAGTGGGTTTGAGCTGATTCTCTCTGCCATGTTTATGCCAGTCTAGACACACTTGATTCCCTTACAGAGATATATCAATACATAGGTTTTAAGATTCTTACTAGTCAGATCTATTCCTCTGCCGGAAATATGGGGTTTTGAGTCCCTTTCACTGAGGAAGGTGTAGGTCTTGTCTATTCCACAGTTGGTTTTGGAAATGGTACCTGTGCTTATATCAAACTCTGGTATTATGCATCACCCCACCTCTCCTTTCCCCTTAAGCAGGCATAAGAGTGTTTTCTAAATGTGAGACTCTGTTCTCTTTCCTAACTCAGTTCATGTGTAGCCATGTTTACAGGATCTTCATAAGTCATATCTTATGATAAGTTTCTTTATCTGTGTGACTTATTTCACTTAGAATCATCGTACCTGAATCCACTCACTTTGCTGCTCCTGGTCTTATGACATTGATTTCATGGCTGAGGGATATTCCATCGGACATAAATACCACAGTTTTTGGAACCATTTTTATATTTCCTGGGATATTTAAGGTGTACCCAAGTTGAGGTTCTTGTATGCAGTGCAGCCCTAAATTTGGGGGTGGCTCTGTCTTAATGATTTTCAGTTTTCCCAATGTATATTCCCTAGACTGGAAGTGCCCTTGGCTCTGTAGCTCTGTTGTTTACTTGTTTTAGGGAACGCAGTGCACTCGTCCAGTGAGGCAGTTGGCAATTTACATCTGGCCCACCAGCATAACAAGGCTCCCTGTTCTCCAGGGCCTGTCTTGCCTTTCTGGTTTTTACACATTTTGTGGATGTCCCTTTTGACCGGTGGGAAGTGATACTTCTTTGTAGTGCAGATTTGCATTGCCCGCTTGCTTGTTTGGCCAAAAAGGGCGTATGCGTTTTCTCCTGAATATATTCAGGAGAAAACGCATACGCCCTTTTTGGCCAACTGTGTCATTGTCGAAGTTGTGCCCCTCTTCCTGTGCTTTAAAGGCGATTCCAACGTACCTCTTCAAATCTGTTTCCTGCTATTCTGCCTGGCATTCAAGTCTGCCTCGTTGCCTTCCCTCAACAGATTTTTGGACGATAGTTGTCGTTTATTACTCTGCCAGTTTGTGAATTGCTGTGGCCCTGAGCTCCATTTTCCAACTCGTTTTGTGTGAGCTGTACGCAAGTCCAAGATTTTGGTTCAGGACCTATACTGGTTCCCGGTGGGTGGCTGAGACTCTGGTTAATTCTTCTTCCTGCCGGGAAATTAGAGTGACATGTGCCCGTCCAAATGCCTAACAGCTACTCTCTCATTGGTTCTCCCTCTTCCCTTCCATCCTCTGCCAAATTGGCAACCTGTGCGAACCAGGAAGTTAAAGGGGCTGTCTGTCCAAGTTGGGAGATTGATAGTAAAGCAGTTGGAAAGTCAAAGCGGAGCACCAAGAGAGGGACTACTCGTTGAGTTTTAGAAACCTTTTGTATTCACAGTGTGTCCATTCTCTAGGTTTCCCGTACATGTTATAGCTGTAGTAATATTCCCTTCAACCTGGAGAGTTGGGACCCATGGAATGGGGGCCATGCATTTTTGCTTTAAAGGGTCTGCATTTGCTCACCCAATCTAACCAATCCTCTCAGTCCCAAGTGTCCAGCCTTATGCCATATCCAGCTGTCATTGTAGACAGGGTTTTTCCAGGTTTCATCAGAGACCCTGAAGGAAATGTAAAGAATTTCGCTGTTTTTTGGTTTTGTTTTTGAAATTCCTTTTTATAGTGGCTTTGAGCTGATTCTCTCTACCATGTTTATGCCAGTCTAGACACACTTGATTCCCTTACAGAGACATATCAATACATAGGTTTTAAGATTCTTACTAGTCAGATCTATTCCTCTGCCGGAAATATGGGTTTTGAGTCCCTTTCACTGAGGAAGGTGTAGGTCTTGTCTATTCCACAGTTGGTTTTGGAAATGGTACCTGTGCTTATATCAAACTCTGGTTTTATGCGTCACCCTACCTCTCCTTTCTCCTTAATCAGGCATAAGAGTGTTTTCTAAATGTGAGACTCTGTTCTCTTTCCTAACTCTGTTCATGTGTAGCCATGTTTACAGGATCTTCATAAGTGATATCTTATGATAAGTTTCTTTTTCTGCGTGTCTTATTTCACTTAGAATCATCGTACCTGAATCCACTCATTTTGCTGCTACTGGTCTTATGACATTGAGTTCATGGCTGAGGGATATTCCATCGTATGTAAGTACCACAATTTTTTGAACCATTTTTATTGTTCCTGGGATATTTAAGGTGTACCCAAGTTGAGGTTCTTGTAAGCAGTGGAGCCCTAAATTTGGGTGTGGCTCTGTCTTATTGATTTTCAATTTTCCCAATGTATATTTCCTAGACTGGAAGGGCCCTTGGCTCTGTAGCTCTGTTGTTTACTTGTTTTAGGGAATGCAATGCACTCCTCCAGTGAGGCAGTTGGCAATTTACATCCCGCCCATCAGCATAACAAGGCTCCCTGTTCTCCAGGGCCTGTCTTGCCTTTCTGGTTTTTACACATTTTGTGGATGTCCCTTTTGACCGGTAGGAAGTGATACTTCTTTGTAGTGCAGATTTGCATTGCCCGCTTGCTTGTTTGGCCAAAAAGGGCGTATGCGTTTTCTCCTAAATATATTCAGGAGAAAATGCATACGCCCTTTTTGGCCAACTGCGTCATTGTCGAAGTTGTGCCCCTCTTCCTGTGCTTTAAAGGCGATTCCAACGTACCTCTTGAAATCTGTTTCCTGCTATTCTGCCTGGCTTTCAAGTCTGCCTCGTTGCCTTCCCTCAATAGATTTTTGGACGATAGTTGTCCTTTATTACTCTGCCAGTTTGTGAATTGCTGTGGCCCTGAGCTCCATTTTCCAACTCGTTTTTTGTGAGCTGTACGCAAGACCAAAATTTTGGTTCAGGACCTATACTGGTTCCCGGTGGGTGGCTGAGATTCTGGTTAATTCTTCTTCCTGCCGGGAAATTAGAGTGACATGTGCCCGTCCAAATGCCTAACAGTAACTCTCTCATTGGTTCTCCCTCTTGCCTTCCATCCTCTGCCAAATTGGCAACCTGTGCGAACCAGGAGGTTAAAGGGGCTGTCTCTCCAAGTTGGGAGATTGATAGTAAAGCAGTTGGAAAGTCAAACCGGAGCACCAGGAGAGGGACTACTCGTTGAGTTTTAGAAACCTTTGGTGTTCATAGTGTGTCCATTCTCTAGGTATTCCGTACATGTTATAGCCGTAGTAATATTCCCTTCAACCTGGAGAGTTGGGACCCATGGAATGGGGGCCATGCATTTTTGCTTTAAAGGGTCTGCATTTGCTCACCCAATCTCACCAATCCTCTCAGTCCCAAGTGTCCAGCCTTATGCCACATCCAGCTGTCATTGTAGACAGGGATTTTCCAGGTTTCATCAGAGACCCTGAAGGAAATGTAAAGAATTTCCCTGTTTTTTGGTTTTGTTTTTGAAATTCCTTTTTATAGTGGGTTTGAGCTGATTCTCTCTGCCATGTTTATGCCAGTCTAGACACACTTGATTCCCTTACAGAGACATATCAGTACATAGGTTTTAGGATTCTTACTACTCAGATCTATTCCTCTGCCGGAAATATAGGGTTTAGAGTCCCTTTCACTGAGGAAGGTGTAGGTCTTGTCTATTCCACAGTTGGTTTTGGAAATGGTACCTGTGCTTATATCAAACTCTGGTATTATGCATCACCCCACCTCTCCTTTCCCCTTAAGCAGGCATAAGAGTGTTTTCTAAATGTGAGACTCTGTTCTCTTTCCTAACTCAGTTCATGTGTAGCCATGTTTACAGGATCTTCATAAGTTATATCTTATGATAAGTTTCTTTTTCTGTGTGACTTATTTCACTTAGAATCATCGTACCTGAATCCACTCACTTTGCTGCTCCTGGTCTTATGACATTGATTTCATGGCTGAGGGATATTCCATCGGACATAAATACCACAGTTTTTTGAACCATTTTTATATTTCCTGGGATATTTAAGGTGTACCCAAGTTGAGGTTCTTGTAAGCAGTGCAGCCCTAAATTTGGGGTTGGCTCTGTCTTAATGATTTTCAGTTTTCCCAATATATATTCCCTAGACTGGAAGTGCCCTTGGCTCTGTAGCTCTGTTGTTTACTTGTTTTAGGGAACGCAATGCACTCCTCCAGTGAGGCAGTTGGCAATTTACATCCGGCCCATCAGCATAACAAGGCTCCCTGTTCTCCAGGGCCTGTCTTGCCTTTCTGGTTTTTACACATTTTGTGGATGTCCCTTTTGACCGGTGGGAAGTGATACTTCTTTGTAGTGCAGATTTGCATTGCCCGCTTGCTTGTTTGGCCAAAAAGGGCGTATGCGTTTTCTCCTGAATATATTCAGGAGAAAACGCATACGCCCTTTTTGGCCAACTGCGTCATTGTCGAAGTTGTGCCCCTCTTCCTGTGCTTTAAAGGCGATTCCAACGTACCTCTTGAAATCTGTTTCCTGCTATTCTGCCTGGCTTTCAAGTCTGCCTCGTTGCCTTCCCTCAACAGATTTTTGGACGATAGTTGTCGTTTATTACTCTGCCAGTTTGTGAATTGCTGTGGCCCTGAGCTCCATTTTCCAACTCGTTTTGTGTGAGCTGTACGCAAGTCCAAAATTTTGGTTCAGGACCTATACTGGTTCCCGGTGTGTGGCTGAGACTCTGGTTAATTCTTCTTCCTGCCGGGAAATTAGAGTGACATGTGCCCGTCCAATTGCCTAACAGCTACTCTCTCATTGGTTCTCCCTCTTCCCTTCCATCCTCTGCCAAATTGGCAACCTGTGCGAACCAGGAGGTTAAAGGGGCTGTCTCTCCAAGTTGGGAGATTGATAGTAAAGCAGTTTGAAAGTCAAACCGGAGCACCAGGAGAGGGACTACGCGTTGAGTTTTAGAAACCTTTTGTATTCACATTGTGTCCATTCTCTAGGTTTCCCGTACATGTTATAGCCGTAGTAATATTCCCTTCAACCTGGAGAGTTGGGACCCATTGAATGGGGGCCGTGCATTTTTGCTTTAAAGGGTCTGCATTTGCTCACCCAATCTCACCAATCCTCTCAGTCCCAAGTGTCCAGCCTTATGCCACATCCAGCTGTCATTGTAGACAGGGTTTTTCCAGGTTTCATCAGAGACCCTGAAGGAAATGTAAAGAATTTCCCTGTTTTTTGGTTTTGTTTTTGAAATTCCTTTTTATAGTGGTTTTGAGCTGATTCTCTCTGCCATGTTTATGCCAGTCTAGACACACTTGATTCCCTTACAGAGACATATCAATACATAGGTTTTAAGATTCTTACTAGTCAGATCTATTCCTCTGCGGGAAATATGGGGTTTTGAGTCCCTTTCACTGAGGAAGGTGTAGGTCTTGTCTATTCCACAGTTGGTTTTGGAAATGGTACCTGTGCTTCTATCAAACTCTGGTATTATGCATCACCCCACCTCTCCTTTCCCCTTAAGCAGGCATAAGAGTGTTTTCTAAATGTGAGACTCTGTTCTCTTTCCTAACTCAGTTCATGTGTAGCCATGTTTACAGGATCTTCATAAGTCATATCTTATGATAAGTTTCTTTTTCTGTGTGACTTATTTCACTTAGAATCATCGTACCTGAATCCACTCACTTTGCTGCTCCTGGTCTTATGACATTGATTTCATGGCTGAGGGATATTCCATCGGACATAAATACCACAGTTTTTGGAACCATTTTTATATTTCCTGGGATATTTAAGCTGTACCCAAGTTGAGGTTCTTGTAAGCAGTGCAGCCCTAAATTTGGGGGTGGCTCTGTCTTAATGATTCTCAGTTTTCCCAATGTATATTCCCTAGACTGGAAGTGCCCTTGGCTCTGTAGCTCTGTTGTTTACTTGTTTTAGGGAACGCAATGCACTCCTCCAGTGAGGCAGTTGGCAATTTACATACCGCCCATCAGCATAACAAGGCTCCCTGTTCTCCAGGGCCTGTCTTGCCTTTCTGGTTTTTACACATTTTGTGGATGTCCCTTTTGACCGGTGGGAAGTGATAATTCTTTGTAGTGCAGATTTGCATTGCCCGCTTGCTTGTTTGGCCAAAAAGGGCGTATGCGTTTTCTCCTGAATATATTCAGGAGAAAACGCATACGCCCTTTTTGGCCAACTGCGTCATTGTCGAAGTTGTGCCCCTCTTCCTGTGCTTTAAATGCGATTCCAACGTACCTCTTGAAATCTGTTACCTGCTATTCTGCCTGGCTTTCAAGTCTGCCTCGGTGCCTTCCCTCAATAGATTTTTGGACGATAGTTGTCCTTTATTACTCTGCCAGTTTGTGAATTGCTGTGGCCCTGAGCTCCATTTTCCAACTCGTTTTTTGTGAGCTGTACGCAAGTGCAAAATTTTTGTTCAGGACCTATACTGGTTCCCGGTGGGTGGCTGGGACTCTGGTTAATTCTTCTTCCTGCCGGGAAATTAGTGTGACATGTGCCCGTCCAAATGCCTAACAGTAACTCTCTCATTGGTTCTCCCTCTTCCCTTCCATCCTCTGCCAAATTGGCAACCTGTGCGAACCAGGAGGTTAAAGGGTCTGTCTCTCCAAGTTGGGAGATTGATAGTAAAGCAGTTGGAAAGTCAAAGCGGAGCACCAGGAGAGGGACTACTCGTTGAGTTTTAGAAACCTTTTGTATTCACAGTGTGTCCATTCTCTAGGTTTCCCGTACATGTTATAACTGTAGTAATATTCCCTTCAATCTGGAGAGCTGGGACCCATGGAATGGGGGAGGTGCATTTTTGCTTTAAAGGGTCTGCATTTGCTCACCCAATCTCACCAATCCTCTCAGTCCCAAGTGTACAGCCTTATGCCACATCCAGCTGTCATTGTAGACAGGGTTTTTCCAGGTTTCATCAGAGACCCTGAAGGAAATGGAAAGAATTTCCCTGTTTTTTGGTTTTGTTTTTGAAATTCCTTTTTATAGTGGGTTTGAGCTGATTCTCTCTGCCATGTTTATGCCAGTCTAGACACACTTGATTCCCTTACAGAGATATATCAATACATAGGTTTTAAGATTCTTACTAGTCAGATCTATTCCTCTGCCGGAAATATGGGGTTTTGAGTCCCTTTCACTGAGGAAGGTGTAGGTCTTGTCTATTCCACAGTTGGTTTTGGAAATGGTACCTGTGCTTATATCAAACTCTGGTATTATGCATCACCCCACCTCTCCTTTCCCCTTAAGCAGGCATAAGAGTGTTTTCTAAATGTGAGACTCTGTTCTCTTTCCTAACTCAGTTCATGTGTAGCCATGTTTACAGGATCTTCATAAGTCATATCTTATGATAAGTTTCTTTATCTGTGTGACTTATTTCACTTAGAATCATCGTACCTGAATCCACTCACTTTGCTGCTCCTGGTCTTATGACATTGATTTCATGGCTGAGGGATATTCCATCGGACATAAATACCACAGTTTTTGGAACCATTTTTATATTTCCTGGGATATTTAAGGTGTACCCAAGTTGAGGTTCTTGTATGCAGTGCAGCCCTAAATTTGGGGGTGGCTCTGTCTTAATGATTTTCAGTTTTCCCAATGTATATTCCCTAGACTGGAAGTGCCCTTGGCTCTGTAGCTCTGTTGTTTACTTGTTTTAGGGAACGCAATGCACTCGTCCAGTGAGGCAGTTGGCAATTTACATCTGGCCCACCAGCATAACAAGGCTCCCTGTTCTCCAGGGCCAGTCTTGCCTTTCTGGTTTTTACACATTTTGTGGATGTCCCTTTTGACCGGTGGGAAGTGATACTTCTTTGTAGTGCAGATTTGCATTGCCCGCTTGCTTGTTTGGCCAAAAAGGGCGTATGCGTTTTCTCCTGAATATATTCAGGAGAAAACGCATACGCCCTTTTTGGCCAACTGTGTCATTGTCGAAGTTGTGCCCCTCTTCCTGTGCTTTAAAGGCGATTCCAACGTACCTCTTCAAATCTGTTTCCTGCTATTCTGCCTGGCATTCAAGTCTGCCTCGTTGCCTTCCCTCAACAGATTTTTGGACGATAGTTGTCGTTTATTACTCTGCCAGTTTGTGAATTGCTGTGGCCCTGAGCTCCATTTTCCAACTCGTTTTGTGTGAGCTGTACGCAAGTCCAAGATTTTGGTTCAGGACCTATACTGGTTCCCGGTGGGTGGCTGAGACTCTGGTTAATTCTTCTTCCTGCCGGGAAATTAGAGTGACATGTGCCCGTCCAAATGCCTAACAGCTACTCTCTCATTGGTTCTCCCTCTTCCCTTCCATCCTCTGCCAAATTGGCAACCTGTGCGAACCAGGAAGTTAAAGGGGCTGTCTGTCCAAGTTGGGAGATTGATAGTAAAGCAGTTGGAAAGTCAAAGCGGAGCACCAAGAGAGGGACTACTCGTTGAGTTTTAGAAACCTTTTGTATTCACAGTGTGTCCATTCTCTAGGTTTCCCGTACATGTTATAGCTGTAGTAATATTCCCTTCAACCTGGAGAGTTGGGACCCATGGAATGGGGGCCATGCATTTTTGCTTTAAAGGGTCTGCATTTGCTCACCCAATCTCACCAATCCTCTCAGTCCCAAGTGTCCAGCCTTATGCCACCTCCAGCTGTCATTGTAGACAGGGTTTTTCCAGGTTTCATCAGAGACCCTGAAGGAAATGTAAAGAATTTCGCTGTTTTTTGGTTTTGTTTTTGAAATTCCTTTTTATAGTGGCTTTGAGCTGATTCTCTCTACCATGTTTATGCCAGTCTAGACACACTTGATTCCCTTACAGAGACATATCAATACATAGGTTTTAAGATTCTTACTAGTCAGATCTATTCCTCTGCCGGAAATATGGGTTTTGAGTCCCTTTCACTGAGGAAGGTGTAGGTCTTGTCTATTCCACAGTTGGTTTTGGAAATGGTACCTGTGCTTATATCAAACTCTGGTTTTATGCATCACCCTACCTCTCCTTTCTCCTTAATCAGGCATAAGAGTGTTTTCTAAATGTGAGACTCTGTTCTCTTTCCTAACTCTGTTCATGTGTAGCCATCTTTACAGGATCTTCATAAGTGATATCTTATGATAAGTTTCTTTTTCTGCGTGTCTTATTTCACTTAGAATCATCGTACCTGAATCCACTCATTTTGCTGCTACTGGTCTTATGACATTGAGTTCATGGCTGAGGGATATTCCATCGTATGTAAGTACCACAATTTTTTGAACCATTTTTATTGTTCCTGGGATATTTAAGGTGTACCCAAGTTGAGGTTCTTGTAAGCAGTGGAGCCCTAAATTTGGGTGTGGCTCTGTCTTATTGATTTTCAATTTTCCCAATGTATATTTCCTAGACTGGAAGGGCCCTTGGCTCTGTAGCTCTGTTGTTTACTTGTTTTAGGGAATGCAATGCACTCCTCCAGTGAGGCAGTTGGCAATTTACATCCCGCCCATCAGCATAACAAGGCTCCCTGTTCTCCAGGGCCTGTCTTGCCTTTCTGGTTTTTACACATTTTGTGGATGTCCCTTTTGACCGGTGGGAAGTGATACTTCTTTGTAGTGCAGATTTGCATTGCCCGCTTGCTTGTTTGGCCAAAAAGGGCGTATGCATTTTCTTCTGAATGTATTCAGGAGAAAACGCATACGCCCTTCTTGGCCAACTGCGTCATTGTCGAAGTTGTGCCCCTCTTCCTGTGCTTTAAAGGCGATTCCAACGTACCTCTTGAAATCTGTTTCCTGCTATTCTGCCTGGCTTTCAAGTCTGCCTCGTTGCCTTCCCTCAACAGATTTTTGGACAATAGTTGTCCTTTATTACTCTGCCAGTTTGTGAATTGCTGTGGCCCAGAGCTCCATTTTCCAACTTGTTTTTTGTGAGCTGTACGCAAGTCCAAAATTTTTGTTCAGGACCTATACTGGTTCCCGGTGGGTGGCTGAGACTCTGGTTAATTCTTCTTCCTGCCGGGAAATTAGAGTGACATGTGCCCGTCCAAATGCCTAACAGTAACTCTCTCATTGGTTCTCCCTCTTCCCTTCCATCCTCTGCCAAATTGGCAACCTGTGCGAACCAGGAGGTTAAAGGGGCTGTCTCTCCAAGTTGGGAGATTGATAGTAAAGCAGTTGGAAAATCAAAGCGGAGCACCAAGAGAGGGACTACTCGTTGAGTTTTAGAAACCTTTTGTATTCACAGTGTGTCCATTCTCTAGGTTTCCCGTACATGTTATAGCTGTAGTAATATTCCCTTCAACCTCGAGAGTTGGGACCCATGGAATGGGGGCCATGCATTTTTGCTTTAAAGGGTCTGCATTTGCTCACCCAATCTCACCAATCCTCTCAGTCCCAAGTGTCCAGCCTTATGCCACATCCAGCTGTCATTGTAGACAGGGTTTTTCCAGGTTTCATCAGAGACCCTGAAGGAAATGTAAAGAATTTCGCTGTTTTTTGGTTTTGTTTTTGAAATTCCTTTTTATAGTGGCTTTGAGCTGATTCTCTCTACCATGTTTATGCCAGTCTAGACACACTTGATTCCCTTACAGAGACATATCAATACATAGGTTTTAAGATTCTTACTAGTCAGATCTATTCCTCTGCCGGAAATATGGGGTTTTGAGTCCCTTTCACTGAGGAAGGTGTAGGTCTTGTCTATTCCACAGTTGGTTTTGGAAATGGTACCTGTGCTTATATCAAACTCTGCTTTTATGCATCACCCCACCTCTCCTTTCCCCTTAAGCAGGCATAAGAGTGTTTTCTAAATGTGAGACTCTGTTCTCTTTCCTAACTCTGTTCATGTGTAGCCATGTTTACAGGATCTTCATAAGTGATATCTTATGATAAGTTTCTTTTTCTGCGTGTCTTATTTCACTTAGAATCATCGTACCTGAATCCACTCATTTTGCTGCTACTGGTCTTATGACATTGAGTTCATGGCTGAGGGATATTCCATCGTATGTAAGTACCACAATTTTTTGAACCATTTTTATTGTTCCTGGGATATTTAAGGTGTACCCAAGTTGAGGTTCTTGTAAGCAGTGGAGCCCTAAATTTGGGTGTGGCTCTGTCTTATTGATTTTCAATTTTCCCAATGTATATTTCCTAGACTGGAAGGGACCTTGGCTCTGTAGCTCTGTTGTTTACTTGTTTTAGGGAATGCAATGCACTCCTCCAGTGAGGCAGTTGGCAATTTACATCCCGCCCATCAGCATAACAAGGCTCCCTGTTCTCCAGGGCCTGTCTTGCCTTTCTGGTTTTTACACATTTTGTGGATGTCCCTTTTGACCGGTGGGAAGTGATACTTCTTTGTAGTGCAGATTTGCATTGCCCGCTTGCTTGTTTGGCCAAAAAGGGCGTATGCATTTTCTTCTGAATGTATTCAGGAGAAAACGCATACGCCCTTCTTGGCCAACTGCGTCATTGTCGAAGTTGTGCCCCTCTTCCTGTGCTTTAAAGGCGATTCCAACGTACCTCTTGAAATCTGTTTCCTGCTATTCTGCCTGGCTTTCAAGTCTGCCTCGTTGCCTTCCCTCAACAGATTTTTGGACAATAGTTGTCCTTTATTACTCTGCCAGTTTGTGAATTGCTGTGGCCCAGAGCTCCATTTTCCAACTTGTTTTTTGTGAGCTGTACGCAAGTCCAAAATTTTTGTTCAGGACCTATACTGGTTCCCGGTGGGTGGCTGAGACTCTGGTTAATTCTTCTTCCTGCCGGGAAATTAGAGTGACATGTGCCCGTCCAAATGCCTAACAGTAACTCTCTCATTGGTTCTCCCTCTTCCCTTCCATCCTCTGCCAAATTGGCAACCTGTGCGAACCAGGAGGTTAAAGGGGCTGTCTCTCCAAGTTGGGAGATTGATAGTAAAGCAGTTGGAAAGTCAAAGCGGAGCACCAAGAGAGGGACTACTCGTTGAGTTTTAGAAACCTTTTGTATTCACAGTGTGTCCATTCTCTAGGTTTCCCGTACATGTTATAGCTGTAGTAATATTCCCTTCAACCTCGAGAGTTGGGACCCATGGAATGGGGGCCATGCATTTTTGCTTTAAAGGGTCTGCATTTGCTCACCCAATCTCACCAATCCTCTCAGTCCCAAGTGTCCAGCCTTATGCCACATCCAGCTGTCATTGTAGACAGGGTTTTTCCAGGTTTCATCAGAGACCCTGAAGGAAATGTAAAGAATTTCGCTGTTTTTTGGTTTTGTTTTTGAAATTCCTTTTTATAGTGGCTTTGAGCTGATTCTCTCTACCATGTTTATGCCAGTCTAGACACACTTGATTCCCTTACAGAGACATATCAATACATAGGTTTTAAGATTCTTACTAGTCAGATCTATTCCTCTGCCGGAAATATGGGGTTTTGAGTCCCTTTCACTGAGGAAGGTGTAGGTCTTGTCTATTCCACAGTTGGTTTTGGAAATGGTACCTGTGCTTATATCAAACTCTGCTTTTATGCATCACCCCACCTCTCCTTTCCCCTTAAGCAGGCATAAGAGTGTTTTCTAAATGTGAGACTCTGTTCTCTTTCCTAACTCTGTTCATGTGTAGCCATGTTTACAGGATCTTCATAAGTGATATCTTATGATAAGTTTCTTTTTCTGTGTGACTTATTTCACTTAGAATCATCGTACCTGAATCCACTCAGTTTGCTGCTCCTGGTCTTATGTCATTTATTTCATGGCTGAAGGATATTCCATCGGACATAAATACCACAGTTTTTTGAACCATTTTTATATTTCCTGGGATATTTAAGGTGTACCCAAGTTGAGGTTCTTGTAAGCAGTGCAGCCCTAAATTTGGGGTTGACTCTGTCTTATTGATTTTCAGTTTTCCCAATGTATATTCCCTAGACTGGAAGTGCCCTTGGCTCTGTAGCTCTGTTGTTTACTTGTTTCAGAGAACGCAATGCACTCCTCCAGTGAGGCAGTTGGCAATTTACATCCCGCCCATCAGCATAACAATGCTCCCTGTTCTCCAGGGCCTGTCTTGCCTTTCTGGTTTTTACACATTTTGTGGATGTCCCTTTTGACCGGTGGGAGGTGATACTTCTTTGTAGTGCAGATTTGCATTGCCCGCTTGCTTGTTTGGCCAAAAAGGGCGTATGCGTTTTCTCCTGAATATATTCAGGAGAAAACGCATACGCCCTTTTTGGCCTACTGCGTCATTGTCGAAGTTGTGCCCCTCTTCCTGTGCTTTAAAGGCGATTCCAACGTACCTCTTGAAATCTGTTTCCTGCTATTCTGCCTGGCTTTCAAGTCTGCCTCGTTGCCTTCCCTCAACAGATTTTTGGACGATAGTTGTCCTTTATTACTCTGCCAGTTTGTGAATTGCTGTGGCCCTGAGCTCCATTTTCCAACTCGTTTTGAGTGAGCTGTACGCAAGTCCAAAATTTTGGTTCAGGACCTATACTGGTTCCCGGTGGGTGGCTGAGACTCTGGTTAATTCTTCTTCCTGCCGGGAAATTAGAGTGACATGTGCCCGTCCAAATGCCTAACATCTACTCTCTCATTGGTTCTCCCTCTTCCCTTCCATCCTCTGCCAAATTGGCAACCTGTGCGAACCGGGAGGTTAAAGGGGCTGTCTCTCCATGTTGGGAGATTGATAGTAAAGCAGTTGGAAAGTCAAACCAGAGCACCAGGAGAGGGACTACTCGTTGAGTTTTAGAAACATTTTGTATTCACAGTGTGTCCATTCTCTAGGTTTCCCGTACATGTTATAGCTGTAGTAATATTCCCTTCAACATGGAGAGTTGGGACCCATGGAATGGGGGCCATGCATTTTTGCTTTAAAGGGTCTGCATTTGCTCACCCAATCTCATCAATCCTCTCAGTTCCAAGTCTCCATCCTTATGCCACATCCAGCTGTCATTGTAGACAGGGTTTTTCCAGGTTTCATCAGAGACCCTGAAGGAAATGTAAAGAATTTCCCTGTTTTTTGGTTTTGTTTTTGAAATTCCTTTTTATAGTGGGTTTGAGCTGATTCTCTCTGCCATATTTATGCCAGTCTAGACACACTTGTTTCCCTTACAGAGACATATCAATACATAGGTTTTAAGATTCTTACTAGTCAGATCTATTCCTCTGCGGGAAATATGGTGTTTTGAGTCCCTTTCACTGAGGAAGGTGTAGGTCTTGTCTATTCCACAGTTGGTTTTGGAAATGGTACCTGTGCTTATATCAAACTCTGGTTTTATGCATCACCCCACCTCTCCTTTCCCCTTAAGCAGGCATAAGAGTGTTTTCTAAATGTGAGACTCTGGTCTCTTTCCTAACTCAGTTCATGTGTAGCCATGTTTACAGGATCTCCATAAGTCACATCTTATGATAAGTTTCTTTTTCTGTGTGACTTATTTCACTTAGAATCATCGTACCTGAATCCACTCACTTTGCTGCTCCTGGTCTTATGACATTGATTTCATGGCTGAGGGATATTCCATCGGACATAAATACCACAGTTTTTGGAACCATTTTTATATTTCCTGGGATATTTATGGTGTACCCAAGTTGAGGTTCTTGTAAGCAGTGCAGCCCTAAATTTGGGGGTGGCTCTGTCTTATTGATTTTCAGTTTTCCCAATGTATATTCCCTAGACTGGAAGTGCCCTTGGCTCTGTAGCTCTGTTGTTTACCTGTTTTAGGGAACGCAATGCACTCCTCCAGTGAGGCTGTTGGCAATTTACATCCCGCCCATCAGCATAACAAGGCTCACTGTTCTCCAGGGCCTGTCTTGCCTTTCTGGTTTTTACACATTTTGTGGATGTCCCTTTTGACCGGTGGGAAGTGATACTTCTTTACAGTGCAGATTTGCATTGCCCGCTTGCTTGTTTGGCCAAAAAGGGCGTATGCGTTTTCTCCTGAATATATTCAGGAGAAAACGCATACGCCCTTTTTGGCCAACTGTGTCATTGTCGAAGTTGGGCCCCTCTTCCTGTGCTTTAAAGGCGATTCCAACGTACCTCTTGAAATTTGTTTCCTGCTATTCTGCCTGGCATTCAAGTCTGCCTCGTTGCCTTCCCTCAACAGATATTTGGACGATAGTTGTCCTTTATTACTCTGCCAGTTTGTGAATTGCTGTGGCCTTGAGCTCCATTTTCCAACTCGTTTTTTCTGAGCTGTACGCAGGTCCAAACTTTTGCTTCAGGAACTATACAGGTTCCTGGTGGGTGGCTGAGACTCTGGTTAATTCTTCTTCCTGCCGGGATATTAGAGTGTCATGTGGCCGTCCAAATGCCTAACAGTGACTCTCTCATTGGTTCTCCCTCTTCCCTTCCATCCTCTGCCAAATTGGCAACCTGTGCGAACCAGGAGGTTAAAGGAGCTGTCACTCCATGTTGTGAGATTGATAGTAAAGCAGTTGGAAAGTCAAACCGGAGCACCAGGAGAGGGACTACTCGTTGAGTTTTAGAAACCTTTTGTATTCACAGTGTGTCCATTCTCTAGGTTTCCCGTACATGTTATAGCTGTAGTAATATTCCCTTCAACATGGAGAGTTGGGACCCATGGAATGGGGGCCATGCATTTTTCTTTAAAGGGTCTGCATTTGCTCACCCAATCTCACCAATCCTCTCAGTCCCAAGTGTCCAGCCTTATGCCACATCCAGCTGTCATTGTAGACAGGGTTTTTCCAGGTTTCATCAGAGACCCTGAAGGAAATGTAAAGAATTTCCCTGTTTTTTGGTTTTGTTTTTGAAATTCCTTTTTATAGTGGGTTTGAGATGATTCTCTCTGCCATGTTTATGCCAGTCTAGACACACTTGATTCCCTTACAGAGACATATCAATACATAGGTTTTAAGATTCTTACTAGTCAGATCTATTCCTCTGTGGGAAATATGGGGTTTTGAGTCCCTTTCACTGAGGAAGGTGTAGGTCTTGTCTATTCCACAGTTGGTTTTGGAAATGGTACCTGTGCTTATATCAAACCCTGGTATTATGCATCACCCCACCTCTCCTTTCCCCTTAAGCAGGCATAAGAGTGTTTTCTAAATGTGAGACTCTGTTCTCTTTCCTAACTCAGTTCATGTGTAGCCATGTTTACAGGATCTTCATAAGTCATATCTTATGATAAGTTTCTTTTTCTGTGTGATTATTTCACTTAGAATCATCGTACCTGAATCCACTCACTTTGCTGCTCCTGGTCTTATGACATTGATTTCATGGCTGAGGGATATTCCATCGGACATAAATACTACAGTTTTTTGAACCATTTTTATATTTCCTGGGATATTATGGTGTACCCAAGTTGAGGTTCTTGTAAGCAGTGCAGCCCTAAATTTGGGGGTGGCTCTGTCTTATTGATATTCAGTTTTCCCAATGTATGTTCCCTAGACTGGAAGTGCCGTTGGCTCTGTAGCTCTGTTGTTTACTTGTTTTAGGGAACGCAATGCACTCCTCCAGTGAGGCAGTTGGCAATTTACATCCCGCCCATCAGCATAACAAGGCTCCCTGTTCTCCAGGGCCTGTCTTGCCTTTCTGGTTTTTACACATTTTGTGGATGTCCCTTTTGACCGGTGGGAAGTGATACTACTTTGTAGTGCAGATTTCCATTGCCCGCTTGCTTGTTTGGCAAAAAATGTGTATGCGTTTTCTCCTGAATATATTCAGTAGAAAACGCATACGCCCTTTTTGGCCAACTGCGTCATTGTCGAAGTTGTGCCCCTCTTCCTGTGCTTTAAAGGCGATTCCAACGTACCTCTTGAAATCTGTTTCCTACTATTCTGCCTGGCTTTCAAGTCTGCCTCGTTGCCTTCCCTCAACAGATTTTTGGACGATAGTTGTCGTTTATTACTCTGCCAGTTTGTGAATTGCTGTGGCCCTGAGCTCCATTTTCCAACTCGTTTTTTGTGAGCTGTACGCAAGTCCAAAATTTTGGTTCAGGACCTATACTGGTTCCCGGTGGGTGGCTGAGACTCTGGTTAATTCTTCTTCCTGCCGGGAAATTAGAGTGACATGTGCCCGTCCAAATGCCTAACAGTAACTCTCTCATTGGTTCTCCCTCTTCCCTTCCATCCTCTGCCAAATTGGCAACCTGTGCGAACCAGGAGGTTAAAGGGGCTGTCTCTCCAAGTTGGGAGATTGATAGTAAAGCAGTTGGAAAGTCAAACCGGAGCATCAGGAGAGGGACTACTCGTTGAGTTTTAGAAACCTTTTGTATTCACAGTGTGTCCATTCTCTAGGTTTCCCGTACATGTTATAGCTGTAGTAATATTCCCTTCAACCCGGAGAGTTGGGACCCATGGAATGGGGGCCATGCATTTTTGCTTTAAAGGGTCTGTATTTGCTCACCCAATCTCACCAATCCTCTCAGTCCCAAGTGTCCAGCCTTATGCCACATCCAGCTGTCATTGTAGACAGGGTTTTTCCAGGTTTCATCAGAGACCCTGAAGGAAATGTAAAGAATTTCCCTGTTTTTTGGTTTTGTTTTTGAAATTCCTTTTTATAGTGGGTTTGAGCTGATTCTCTCTGCCGTGTTTATGCCAGACTGGGCACACTTGATTCCCTTAGGGAGACATATCAATACATAAGTTATAAGATTATTACTAGTCAGATATAATCCTCTTTGGGAAATATGGGGTTTTGAGTCCCTTTCACTGAGGAAGGTGTAGGACTTGTCTATTCCATGGTTGGTTTTTGGAACAGTACCTGTGCTTATATCAAACTCTGGTTTTATGTGTCACGCCACCTCTCCTTCCCCCTTAAGCAGGCATAAGAGTGTTTTCTAAATGTGAGACTCTGGTCTCTTTCCTAACTCAGTTCATGTGTAGCCATGTTTACAGGATCTTCATAAGTGATATCTTATGATAAGTTTCTTTTTCTGCGTGTCTTATTTCACTTAGAATCATCGTACCTGAATCCACTCATTTTGCTGCTACTGGTCTTATGACATTGAGTTCATGGCTGAGGGATATTCCATCGTATGTAAGTACCACAATTTTTTGAACCATTTTTATAGTTCCTGGGATATTTAAGGTGTACCCAAGTTGAGGTTCTTGTAAGCAGTGGAGCCCTGAATTTGGGGGTGGCTCTGTCTTATTGATTTTCAGTTTTCCCAATGTATATTCCCTAGACTGGAAGTGCCCTTGGCTCTGTAGCTCTGTTGTTTACTTGTTTTAGGGAACGCAATGCACTCCTCCTGTGAGGCAGTAGGCAATTTACATCCCGCCCATCAGCATAACAAGGCTCCCTGTTCTCCTTGGACTGTCTTGCCTTTCTGGTTTTTAGACATTTTGTGTATGTCCCTTTTGACCGGTGGGAAGTGATACTTCTTTGCAGTGCAGATTTGCATTGCCCGCTTACTTGTTTGGCCAAAAAGGGCGTATGCGTTTTCTCCTGAATATATTCAGGAGAAAACGCATACGCCCTTTTTGGCCAACTGTGTCATTGTCGAAGTTGTGCCCCTCTTCCTGTGCTTTAAAGGCGATTCCAACGTACCTCTTGAAATTTGTTTCCTGCTATTCTGCCTGGCATTCAAGTCTGCCTCGTTGCCTTCCCTCAACAGATATTTGGACGATAGTTGTCCTTTATTACTCTGCCAGTTTGTGAATTGCTGTGGCCTTGAGCTCCATTTTCCAACTCGTTTTTTCTGAGCTGTACACAAGTCCAAACTTTTGCTTCAGGAACTATACAGGTTCCCGGTGGGTGGCTGAGACTCTGGTTAATTCTTCTTCCTGCCTGGATATTAGAGTGACATGTGGCCGTCCAAAAGCCTAACAGTGACTCTCTCATTGGTTCTCCCTCTTCCCTTCCATCCTCTGCCAAATTGGCAACCTGTGCGAACCAGGAGGTTAAAGGAGCTGTCTCTCCATGTTGTGAGATTGATAGTAAAGCAGTTGGAAAGTCAAACCGGAGCACCAGGAGAGGGACTACTCGTTGAGTTTTAGAAACCTTTTGTATTCACAGTGTGTCCATTCTCTAGGTTTCCCGTACATGTTATAGCTGTAGTAATATTCCCTTCAACATGGAGAGTTGGGACCCATGGAATGGGGGCCATGCATTTTTGCTTTAAAGGGTCTGCATTTGCTCACCCAATCTCACCAATCCTCTCAGTCCCAAGTGTCCAGCCTTATGCCACATCCAGCTGTCATTGTAGACAGGGTTTTTCCAGGTTTCATCAGAGACCCTGAAGGAAATGTAAAGAATTTCTCTGTTTTTTGGTTTTGTTTTTGAAATTCCATTTTATAGTGGGTTTGAGCTGATTCTCTCTGCCATGTTTATGCCAGTCTAGACACACTTGATTCCCTTACAGAGACATATCAATACATAGGTTTTAAGATTCTTACTAGTCAGATCTATTCCTCTGTGGGAAATATGGGGTTTTGAGTCCCTTTCACTGAGGAAGGTGTAGGTCTTGTCTATTCCACAGTTGGTTTTGGAAATGGTACCTGTGCTTCTATCAAACCCTGGTATTATGCATCACCCCACCTCTCCTTTCCCCTTAAGCAGGCATAAGAGTGTTTTCTAAATGTGAGACTCTGTTCTCTTTCCTAACTCAGTTCATGTGTAGCCATGTTTACAGGATCTTCATAAGTCATATCTTATGATAAGTTTCTTTTTCTGTGTGATTATTTCACTTAGAATCATCGTACCTGAATCCACTCACTTTGCTGCTCCTGGTCTTATGACATTGATTTCATGGCTGAGGGATATTCCATCGGACATAAATACTACAGTTTTTTGAACCATTTTTATATTTCCTGGGATATTATGGTGTACCCAAGTTGAGGTTCTTGTAAGCAGTGCAGCCCTAAATTTGGGGGTGGCTCTGTCTTATTGATATTCAGTTTTCCCAATGTATGTTCCCTAGACTGGAAGTGCCGTTGGCTCTGTAGCTCTGTTGTTTACTTGTTTTAGGGAACGCAATGCACTCCTCCAGTGAGGCAGTTGGCAATTTACATCCCGCCCATCAGCATAACAAGGCTCCCTGTTCTCCAGGGCCTGTCTTGCCTTTCTGGTTTTTACACATTTTGTGGATGTCCCTTTTGACCGGTGGGAAGTGATACTACTTTGTAGTGCAGATTTCCATTGCCCGCTTGCTTGTTTGGCAAAAATGTGTATGCGTTTTCTCCTGAATATATTCAGTAGAAAACGCAAACGCCCTTTTTGGCCAACTGCGTCATTGTCGAAGTTGTGCCCCTCTTCCTGTGCTTTAAAGGCGATTCCAACGTACCTCTTGAAATCTGTTTCCTGCTATTCTGCCTGGCTTTCAAGTCTGCCTCGTTGCCTTCCCTCAACAGATTTTTGGACGATAGTTGTCCTTTATTACTCTGCCAGTTTGTGAATTGCTGTGGCCCTGAGCTCCATTTTCCAACTCGTTTTTTGTGAGCTGTACGCAAGTCCAAAATTTTGGTTCAGGACGTATACTGGTTCCCGGTGGGTGGCTGAGACTCTGGTTAATTCTTCTTCCTGCCGGGAAATTAGAGTGACATGTGCCCGTCCAAATGCCTAACAGTAACTACCTCATTGGTTCTCCCTCTTCCCTTCCATCCTCTGCCAAATTGGCAACCTATGCGAACCAGGAGGTTAAAGGGGCTGTCTCTCCAAGTTGGGAGATTGATAGTAAAGCAGTTGGAAAGTCAAACCGGAGCACCAGGAGACGAACTACTCGTTGACTTTTAGAAACCTTTTGTATTCACAGTGTGTCCATTCTCTAGGTTTCCCGTACATGTTATAGCTGTAGTAATATTCCCTTCAACCCGGAGAGTTGGGACCCATGGAATGGGGGCCATGCATTTTTGCTTTAAAGGGTCTGCATTTGCTCACCCAATCTCACCAATCCTCTCAGTCCCAAGTGTCCAGCCTTATGCCACATCCAGCTGTCATTGTAGACAGGGTTTTTCCAGGTTTCATCAGAGACCCTGAAGGAAATATAAAGAATTTCCCTGTTTTTTGGTTTTGTTTTTGAAATTCCTTTTTATAGGGGGTTTGAGCTGATTCTCTCTGCCGTGTTTATGCCAGACTGGACACACTTGATTCCCTTAGGGAGACATATCAATACATAGGTTTTAAGATTATTACTAGTCAGATATAATCCTCTTTGGGAAATATGGGGTTTTGAGTCCCTTTCACTGAGGAAGGTGTAGGACTTGTCTATTCCATGGTTGGTTTTTGGAACAGTACATGTGCTTATATCAAACTCTGGTTTTATGTGTCACGCCACCTCTCCTTCCCCCTTAAGCAGGCATAAGAGTGTTTTCTAAATGTGAGACTCTGGTCTCTTTCCTAACTCAGTTCATGTGTAGCCATGTTTACAGGATCTTCATAAGTGATATCTTATGATAAGTTTCTTTTTCTGCGTGTCTTATTTCACTTAGAATCATCGTACCTGAATCCACTCATTTTGCTGCTACTGGTCTTATGACATTGAGTTCATGGCTGAGGGATATTCCATCGTATGTAAGTACCACAATTTTTTGAACCATTTTTATAGTTCCTGGGATATTTAAGGTGTACCCAAGTTGAGGTTCTTGTAAGCAGTGGAGCCCTAAATTTGGGGGTGGCTCTGTCTTATTGATTTTCAGTTTTCCCAATGTATATTCCCTAGACTGGAAGTGCCCTTGGCTCTGTAGCTCTGTTGTTTACTTGTTTTAGGGAACGCAATGCACTCCTCCTGTGAGGCAGTAGGCAATTTACATCCCGCCCATCAGCATAACAAGGCTCCCTGTTCTCCTTGGACTGTCTTGCCTTTCTGGTTTTTAGACATTTTGTGTATGTCCCTTTTGACCGGTGGGAAGTGATACTTCTTTGCAGTGCAGATTTGCATTGCCCGCTTACTTGTTTGGCCAAAAAGGGCGTATGCGTTTTCTCCTGAATATATTCAGGAGAAAACGCATACGCCCTTTTTGGCCAACTGTGTCATTGTCGAAGTTGTGCCCCTCTTCCTGTGCTTTAAAGGCGATTCCAACGTACCTCTTGAAATTTGTTTCCTGCTATTCTGCCTGGCATTCAAGTCTGCCTCGTTGCCTTCCCTCAACAGATATTTGGACGATAGTTGTCCTTTATTACTCTGCCAGTTTGTGAATTGCTGTGGCCATGAGCTCCATTTTCCAACTCGTTTTTTCTGAGCTGTACGCAAGTCCAAACTTTTGCTTCAGGAACTATACAGGTTCCCGGTGGGTGGCTGAGACTCTGGTTAATTCTTCTTCCTGCCGGGATATTAGAGTGACATGTGGCCGTTCAAATGCCTAACAGTGACTCTCTCATTGGTTCACCCTCTTCCCTTCCATCCTCTGCCAAATTGGCAACCTGTGCGAACCAGGAGTTTAAAGGAGCTGTCTCTCCATGTTGTGATATTGATACTAAAGCAGTTGGAAAGTCAAACCGGAGCACCAGGAGAGGGACTACTCGTTGAGTTTTAGAAACCTTTTGTATTCACAGTGTGTCCATTCTCTAGGTTTCCCGTACATGTTATAGCTGTAGTAATATTCCCTTCAACATGGAGAGTTGGGACCCATGGAATGGGGGCCATGCATTTTTGCTTTAAAGGGTCTGCATTTGCTCACCCAATCTCACCAATCCTCTCAGTCCCAAGTGTCCAGCCTTATGCCACATCCAGCTGTCATTGTAGACAGGGTTTTTCCAGGTTTCATCAGAGACCCTGAAGGAAATGTAAAGAATTTCCCTGTTTTTTGGTTTTGTTTTTGAAATTCCTTTTTATAGTGGGTTTGAGCTGATTCTCTCTGCCATGTTTATGCCAGTCTAGACACACTTGATTCCCTTACAGAGACATATCAATACATAGGTTTTAAGATTCTTACTAGTCAGATCTATTCCTCTGTGGGAAATATGGGGTTTTGAGTCCCTTTCACTGAGGAAGGTGTAGGTCTTGTCTATTCCACAGTTGGTTTTGGAAATGGTACCTGTGCTTATATCAAACCCTGGTATTATGCATCACCCCACCTCTCCTTTCCCCTTAAGCAGGCATAAGAGTGTTTTCTAAATGTGAGACTCTGTTCTCTTTCCTAACTCAGTTCATGTGTAGCCATGTTTACAGGATCTTCATAAGTCATATCTTATGATAAGTTTCTTTTTCTGTGTGATTATTTCACTTAGAATCATCGTACCTGAATCCACTCACTTTGCTGCTCCTGGTCTTATGACATTGATTTCATGGCTGAGGGATATTCCATCGGACATAAATACTACAGTTTTTTGAACCATTTTTATATTTCCTGGGATATTATGGTGTACCCAAGTTGAGGTTCTTGTAAGCAGTGCAGCCCTAAATTTGGGGGTGGCTCTGTCTTATTGATATTCAGTTTTCCCAATGTATGTTCCCTAGACTGGAAGTGCCGTTGGCTCTGTAGCTCTGTTGTTTACTTGTTTTAGGGAACGCAATGCACTCCTCCAGTGAGGCAGTTGGCAATTTACATCCCGCCCATCAGCATAACAAGGCTCCCTGTTCTCCAGGGCCTGTCTTGCCTTTCTGGTTTTTACACATTTTGTGGATGTCCCTTTTGACCGGTGGGAAGTGATACTACTTTGTAGTGCAGATTTCCATTGCCCGCTTGCTTGTTTGGCAAAAAATGTGTATGCGTTTTCTCCTGAATATATTCAGTAGAAAACGCATACGCCCTTTTTGGCCAACTGCGTCATTGTCGAAGTTGTGCCCCTCTTCCTGTGCTTTAAAGGCGATTCCAACGTACCTCTTGAAATCTGTTTCCTGCTATTCTGCCTGGCTTTCAAGTCTGCCTCGTTGCCTTCCCTCAACAGATTTTTGGACGATAGTTGTCCTTTATTACTCTGCCAGTTTGTGAATTGCTGTGGCCCTGAGCTCCATTTTCCAACTCGTTTTTTGTGAGCTGTACGCAAGTCCAAAATTTTGGTTCAGGACCTATACTGGTTCCCGGTGGGTGGCTGAGACTCTGGTTAATTCTTCTTCCTGCCGGGAAATTAGAGTGACATGTGCCCGTCCAAATGCCTAACAGTAACTCTCTCATTGGTTCTCCCTCTTCCCTTCCATCCTCTGCCAAATTGGCAACCTGTGCGAACCAGGAGGTTAAAGGGTCTGTCTCTCCAAGTTGGGAGATTGATAGTAAAGCAGTTGGAAAGTCAAACCGGAGCACCAGGAGAGGGACTACTCGTTGAGTTTTAGAAACCTTTTGTATTCACAGTGTGTCCATTCTCTAGGTTTCCCGTACATGTTATAGCTGTAGTAATATTCCCTTCAACCCGGAGAGTTGGGACCCATGGAATGGGGGCCATGCATTTTTGCTTTAAAGGGTCTGCATTTGCTCACCCAATCTCACCAATCCTCTCAGTCCCAAGTGTCCAGCCTTATGCCACATCCAGCTGTCATTGTAGACAGGGTTTTTCCAGGTTTCATCAGAGACCCTGAAGGAAATGTAAAGAATTTCCCTGTTTTTTGGTTTTGTTTTTGAAATTCCTTTTTATAGTGGGTTTGAGCTGATTCTCTCTGCCGTGTTTATGCCAGACTGGACACACTTGATTCCCTTAGGGAGACATATCAATACATAGGTTTTAAGATTATTACTAGTCAGATATAATCCTCTTTGGGAAATATGGGGTTTTGAGTCCCTTTCACTGAGGAAGGTGTAGGACTTGTCTATTCCATGGTTGGTTTTTGGAACAGTACCTGTGCTTATATCAAACTCTGGTTTTATGTGTCACGCCACCTCTCCTTCCCCCTTAAGCAGGCATAAGAGTGTTTTCTAAATGTGAGACTCTGGTCTCTTTCCTAACTCAGTTCATGTGTAGCCATGTTTACAGGATCTTCATAAGTGATATCTTATGATAAGTTTCTTTTTCTGCGTGTCTTATTTCACTTAGAATCATCGTACCTGAATCCACTCATTTTGCTGCTACTGGTCTTATGACATTGAGTTCATGGCTGAGGGATATTCCATCGTATGTAAGTACCACAATTTTTTGAACCATTTTTATAGTTCCTGGGATATTTAAGGTGTACCCAAGTTGAGGTTCTTGTAAGCAGTGGAGCCCTAAATTTGGGGGTGGCTCTGTCTTATTGATTTTCAGTTTTCCCAATGTATATTCCCTAGACTGGAAGTGCCCTTGGCTCTGTAGCTCTGTTGTTTACTTGTTTTAGGGAACGCAATGCACTCCTCCTGTGAGGCAGTAGGCAATTTACATCCCGCCCATCAGCATAACAAGGCTCCCTGTTCTCCTTGGACTGTCTTGCCGTTCTGGTTTTTAGACATTTTGTGTATGTCCCTTTTGACCGGTGGGAAGTGATACATCTTTGCAGTGCAGATTTGCATTGCCCGCTTACTTGTTTGGCCAAAAAGGGCGTATGCGTTTTCTCCTGAATATATTCAGGAGAAAACGCATACGCCCTTTTTGGCCAACTGTGTCATTGTCGAAGTTGTGCCCCTCTTCCTGTGCTTTAAAGGCGATTCCAACGTACCTCTTGAAATTTGTTTCCTGCTATTCTGCCTGGCATTCAAGTCTGCCTCGTTGCCTTCCCTCAACAGATATTTGGACGATAGTTGTCCTTTATTACTCTGCCAGTTTGTGAATTGCTGTGGCCCTGAGCTCCATTTTCCAACTCGTTTTTTCTGAGCTGTACACAAGTCCAAACTTTTGCTTCAGGAACTATACAGGTTCCCGGTGGGTGGCTGAGACTCTGGTTAATTCTTCTTCCTGCTGGGATATTAGAGTGACATGTGGCCGTCCAAATGCCTAACAGTGACTCTCTCATTGGTTCTCCCTCTTCCCTTCCATCCTCTGCCAAATTGGCAACCTGTGCGAACCAGGAGGTTAAAGGAGCTGTCTCTCCATGTTGTGAGATTGATAGTAAAGCAGTTGGAAAGTCAAACCGGAGCACCAGGAGAGGGACTACTCGTTGAGTTTTAGAAACCTTTTGTATTCACAGTGTGTCCATTCTCTAGGTTTCCCGTACATGTTATAGCTGTAGTAATATTCCCTTCAACATGGAGAGTTGGGACCCATGGAATGGGGGCCATGCATTTTTGCTTTAAAGGGTCTGCATTTGCTCACCCAATCTCACCAATCCTCTCAGTCCCAAGTGTCCAGCCTTATGCCACAACCAGCTGTCATTGTAGACAGGGTTTTTCCAGGTTTCATCAGAGACCCTGAAGGAAATGTAAAGAATTTCTCTGTTTTTTGGTTTTGTTTTTGAAATTCCATTTTATAGTGGGTTTGAGCTGATTCTCTCTGCCATGTTTATGCCAGTCTAGACACACTTGATTCCCTTACAGAGACATATCAATACATAGGTTTTAAGATTCTTACTAGTCAGATCTATTCCTCTGTGGGAAATATGGGGTTTTGAGTCCCTTTCACTGAGGAAGGTGTAGGTCTTGTCTATTCCACAGTTGGTTTTGGAAATGGTACCTGTGCTTATATCAAACCCTGGTATTATGCATCACCCCACCTCTCCTTTCCCCTTAAGCAGGCATAAGAGTGTTTTCTAAATGTGAGACTCTGTTCTCTTTCCTAACTCAGTTCATGTGTAGCCATGTTTACAGGATCTTCATAAGTCATATCTTATGATAAGTTTCTTTTTCTGTGTGATTATTTCACTTAGAATCATCGTACCTGAATCCACTCACTTTGCTGCTCCTGGTCTTATGACATTGATTTCATGGCTGAGGGATATTCCATCGGACATAAATACTACAGTTTTTTGAACCATTTTTATATTTCCTGGGATATTATGGTGTACCCAAGTTGAGGTTCTTGTAAGCAGTAAAGCCCTAAATTTGGGGGTGGCTCTGTCTTATTGATATTCAGTTTTCCCAATGTATGTTCCCTAGACTGGAAGTGCCCTTGGCTCTGTAGCTCTGTTGTTTACTTGTTTTAGGGAACGCAATGCACTCCTCCAGTGAGGCAGTTGGCAATTTACATCCCGCCCATCAGCATAACAAGGCTCCCTGTTCTCCAGGGCCTGTCTTGCCTTTCTGGTTTTTACACATTTTGTGGATGTCCTTTTTGACCGGTGGGAAGTGATACTACTTTGTAGTGCAGATTTGCATTGCCCGCTTGCTTGTTTGGCAAAAAATGTGTATGCGTTTTCTCCTGAATATATTCAGGAGAAAACGCATACGCCCTTTTTGGCCAACTGTGTCATTGTCGAAGTTGTGCCCCTCTTCCTGTGCTTTAAAGGCGATTCCAACGTACCTCTTGAAATTTGTTTCCTGCTATTCTGCCTGGCATTCAAGTCTGCCTCGTTGCCTTCCCTCAACAGATATTTGGACGATAGTTGTCCTTTATTACTCTGCCAGTTTGTGAATTGCTGTGGCCTTGAGCTCCATTTTCCAACTCGTTTTTTCTGACCTGTACGCAAGTCCAAACATTTGCTTCAGGAACTATACAGGTTCCCGGTGGGTGGCTGAGACTCTGGTTAATTCTTCTTCCTGCCGGGATATTAGAGTGTCATGTGGCCGTCCAAATGCCTAACAGTGACTCTCTCATTGGTTCTCCCTCTTCCCTTCCATCCTCTGCCAAATTGGCAACCTGTGCGAACCAGGAGGTTAAAGGAGCTGTCTCTCCAAGTTGGGAGATTGATAGTAAAGCAGTTGGAATGTCAAACCGGAGCACCAGGAGAGGGACTACGCGTTGAGTTTTAGAAACCTTTTGTATTCACAGTGTGTCCATTCTCTAGGTTTCCCGTACATGTTATAGCTGTAGTAATATTCCCTTCAACATGGAGAGTTGGGACCCATGGAATGGGGGCCATGCATTTTTGCTTTAAAGGGTCTGCATTTGCTCACCCAATCTCACCAATCCTCTCAGTCCCAAGTGTCCAGCCTTATGCCACATCCAGCTGTCATTGTAGACAGGGTTTCTCCAGGTTTCATCAGAGACCCTGAAGGAAATGTAAAGAATTTCTCTGTTTTTTGGTTTTGTTTTTGAAATTCCTTTTTATAGTGGGTTTGAGCTGATTCTCTCTGCCATGTTTATGCCAGTCTAGACACACTTGATTCCCTTACAGAGACATATCAATACATAGGTTTTAAGATTCTTACTAGTCAGATCTATTCCTCTGTGGGAAATATGGGGTTCTGAGTCCCTTTCACTGAGGAAGGTGTAGGTCTTGTCTATTCCACAGTTGGTTTTGGAAATGGTACCTGTGCTTATATCAAACACTGGTATTATGCATCACCCCACCTCTCCTTTCCCCTTAAGCAGGCATAAGAATGTTTTCTAAATGTGAGACTCTGTTCTCTTTCCTAACTCAGTTCATGTGTAGCCATGTTTACAGGATCTTCATAAGTCATATCTTATGATAAGTTTCTTTTTCTGTGTGATTATTTCACTTAGAATCATCGTACCTGAATCCACTCACTTTGCTGCTCCTGGTCTTATGACATTGATTTCATGGCTGAGGGATATTCCATCGGACATAAATACTACAGTTTTGTGAACCATTTTTATATTTCCTGGGATATTATGGTGTACCCAAGTTGAGGTTCTTGTAAGCAGTGCAGCCCTAAATTTGGGGGTGGCTCTGTCTTATTGATATTCAGTTTTCCCAATGTATGTTCCCTAGACTGGAAGTGCCGTTGGCTCTGTAGCTCTGTTGTTTACTTGTTTTAGGGAACGCAATGCACTCCTCCAGTGAGGCAGTTGGCAATTTACATCCCGCCCATCAGCATAACAAGGCTCCCTGTTCTCCAGGGCCTGTCTTGCCTTTCTGGTTTTTACACATTTTGTGGATGTCCCTTTTGACCGGTGGGAAGTGATACTACTTTGTAGTGCAGATTTGCATTGCCCGCTTGCTTGTTTGGCAAAAAATGTGTATGCGTTTTCTCCTGAATATATTCAGGAGAAAACGCATACGCCCTTTTTGGCCAACTGCGTCATTGTCGAAGTTGTGCCCCTCTTCCTGTGCTTTAAAGGCGATTCCAACGTACCTCTTGAAATCTGTTTCCTGCTATTCTGCCTGGCTTTCAAGTCTGCCTCGTTGCCTTCCCTCAACATATTTTTGGACGATAGTTGTCGTTTATTACTCTGCCAGTTTGTGAATTGCTGTGGCCCTGAGCTCCATTTTCCAACTCGTTTTTTGTGAGCTGTACGCAAGTCCAAAATTTTGGTTCAGGACCTATACTGGTTCCCGGTGGGTGGCTGAGACTCTGGTTAATTCTTCTTCCTGCCGGGAAATTAGAGTGACATGTGCCCGTCCAAATGCCTAACAGTAACTCTCTCATTGGTTCTCCCTCTTCCCTTCCATCCTCTGCCAAATTGGCAACCTGTGCGAACCAGGAGGTTAAAGGGGCTGTCTCTCCAAGTTGGGAGATTGATAGTAAAGCAGTTGGAAAGTCAAACCGGAGCATCAGGAGAGGGACTACTCGTTGAGTTTTAGAAACCTTTTGTATTCACAGTGTGTCCATTCTCTAGGTTTCCCGTACATGTTATAGCTGTAGTAATATTCCCTTCAACCCGGAGAGTTGGGACCCATGGAATGGGGGCCATGCATTTTTGCTTTAAAGGGTCTGTATTTGCTCACCCAATCTCACCAATCCTCTCAGTCCCAAGTGTCCAGCCTTATGCCACATCCAGCTGTCATTGTAGACAGGGTTTTTCCAGGTTTCATCAGAGACCCTGAAGGAAATGTAAAGAATTTCCCTGTTTTTTGGTTTTGTTTTTGAAATTCCTTTTTATAGTGGGTTTGAGCTGATTCTCTCTGCCGTGTTTATGCCAGACTGGGCACACTTGATTCCCTTAGGGAGACATATCAATACATAGGTTATAAGATTATTACTAGTCAGATATAATCCTCTTTGGGAAATATGGGGTTTTGAGTCCCTTTCACTGAGGAAGGTGTAGGACTTGTCTATTCCATGGTTGGTTTTTGGAACAGTACATGTGCTTATATCAAACTCTGGTTTTATGTGTCACGCCACCTCTCCTTCCCCCTTAAGCAGGCATAAGAGTGTTTTCTAAATGTGAGACTCTGGTCTCTTTCCTAACTCAGTTCATGTGTAGCCATGTTTACAGGATCTTCATAAGTGATATCTTATGATAAGTTTCTTTTTCTGCGTGTCTTATTTCACTTAGAATCATCGTACCTGAATCCACTCATTTTGCTGCTACTGGTCTTATGACATTGAGTTCATGGCTGAGGGATATTCCATCGTATGTAAGTACCACAATTTTTTGAACCATTTTTATAGTTCCTGGGATATTTAAGGTGTACCCAAGTTGAGGTTCTTGTAAGCAGTGGAGCCCTGAATTTGGGGGTGGCTCTGTCTTATTGATTTTCAGTTTTCCCAATGTATATTCCCTAGACTGGAAGTGCCCTTGGCTCTGTAGCTCTGTTGTTTACTTGTTTTAGGGAACGCAATGCACTCCTCCTGTGAGGCAGTAGGCAATTTACATCCCGCCCATCAGCATAACAAGGCTCCCTGTTCTCCTTGGACTGTCTTGCCTTTCTGGTTTTTAGACATTTTGTGTATGTCCCTTTTGACCGGTGGGAAGTGATACTTCTTTGCAGTGCAGATTTGCATTGCCCGCTTACTTGTTTGGCCAAAAAGGGCGTATGCGTTTTCTCCTGAATATATTCAGGAGAAAACGCATACGCCCTTTTTGGCCAACTGTGTCATTGTCGAAGTTGTGCCCCTCTTCCTGTGCTTTAAAGGCGATTCCAACGTACCTCTTGAAATTTGTTTCCTGCTATTCTGCCTGGCATTCAAGTCTGCCTCGTTGCCTTCCCTCAACAGATATTTGGACGATAGTTGTCCTTTATTACTCTGCCAGTTTGTGAATTGCTGTGGCCTTGAGCTCCATTTTCCAACTCGTTTTTTCTGAGCTGTACACAAGTCCCAACTTTTGCTTCAGGAACTATACAGGTTCCCGGTGGGTGGCTGAGACTCTGGTTAATTCTTCTTCCTGCCGGGATATTAGAGTGACATGTGGCCGTCCAAATGCCTAACAGTGACTCTCTCATTGGTTCTCCCTCTTCCCTTCCATCCTCTGCCAAATTGGCAACCTGTGCGAACCAGGAGGTTAAAGGAGCTGTCTCTCCATGTTGTGAGATTGATAGTAAAGCAGTTGGAAAGTCAAACCGGAGCACCAGGAGAGGGACTACTCGTTGAGTTTTAGAAACCTTTTGTATTCACAGTGTGTCCATTCTCTAGGTTTCCCGTACATGTTATAGCTGTAGTAATATTCCCTTCAACATGGAGAGTTGGGACCCATGGAATGGGGGCCATGCATTTTTGCTTTAAAGGGTCTGCATTTGCTCACCCAATCTCACCAATCCTCTCAGTCCCAAGTGTCCAGCCTTATGCCACATCCAGCTGTCATTGTAGACAGGGTTTTTCCAGGTTTCATCAGAGACCCTGAAGGAAATGTAAAGAATTTCTCTGTTTTTTGGTTTTGTTTTTGAAATTCCATTTTATAGTGGGTTTGAGCTGATTCTCTCTGCCATGTTTATGCCAGTCTAGACACACTTGATTCCCTTACAGAGACATATCAATACATAGGTTTTAAGATTCTTACTAGTCAGATCTATTCCTCTGTGGGAAATATGGGGTTTTGAGTCCCTTTCACTGAGGAAGGTGTAGGTCTTGTCTATTCCACAGTTGGTTTTGGAAATGGTACCTGTGCTTATATCAAACCCTGGTATTATGCATCACCCCACCTCTCCTTTCCCCTTAAGCAGGCATAAGAGTGTTTTCTAAATGTGAGACTCTGTTCTCTTTCCTAACTCAGTTCATGTGTAGCCATGTTTACAGGATCTTCATAAGTCATATCTTATGATAAGTTTCTTTTTCTGTGTGATTATTTCACTTAGAATCATCGTACCTGAATCCACTCACTTTGCTGCTCCTGGTCTTATGACATTGATTTCATGGCTGAGGGATATTCCATCGGACATAAATACTACAGTTTTTTGAACCATTTTTATATTTCCTGGGATATTATGGTGTACCCAAGTTGAGGTTCTTGTAAGCAGTGCAGCCCTAAATTTGGGGGTGGCTCTGTCTTATTGATATTCAGTTTTCCCAATGTATGTTCCCTAGACTGGAAGTGCCGTTGGCTCTGTAGCTCTGTTGTTTACTTGTTTTAGGGAACGCAATGCACTCCTCCAGTGAGGCAGTTGGCAATTTACATCCCGCCCATCAGCATAACAAGGCTCCCTGTTCTCCAGGGCCTGTCTTGCCTTTCTGGTTTTTACACATTTTGTGGATGTCCCTTTTGACCGGTGGGAAGTGATACTACTTTGTAGTGCAGATTTCCATTGCCCGCTTGCTTGTTTGGCAAAAAATGTGTATGCGTTTTCTCCTGACTATATTCAGTAGAAAACGCATACGCCCTTTTTGGCCAACTGCGTCATTGTCGAAGTTGTGCCCCTCTTCCTGTGCTTTAAAGGCGATTCCAACGTACCTCTTGAAATCTGTTTCCTGCTATTCTGCCTGGCTTTCAAGTCTGCCTCGTTGCCTTCCCTCAACAGATTTTTGGACGATAGTTGTCCTTTATTACTCTGCCAGTTTGTGAATTGCTGTGGCCCTGAGCTCCATTTTCCAACTCGTTTTTTGTGAGCTCTACGCAAGTCCAAAATTTTGGTTCAGGACCTATACTGGTTCCCGGTGGGTGGCTGAGACTCTGGTTAATTCTTCTTCCTGCCGGGAAATTAGAGTGACATGTGCCCGTCCAAATGCCTAACAGTAACTACCTCATTGGTTCTCCCTCTTCCCTTCCATCCTCTGCCAAATTGGCAACCTGTGCGAACCAGGAGGTTAAAGGGGCTGTCTCTCCAAGTTGGGAGATTGATAGTAAAGCAGTTGGAAAGTCAAACCGGAGCACCAGGAGAGGGACTACTCGTTGAGTTTTAGAAACCTTTTGTATTCACAGTGTGTCCATTCTCTAGGTTTCCCGTACATGTTATAGCTGTAGTAATATTCCCTTCAACCCGGAGAGTTGGGACCCATGGAATGGGGGCCATGCATTTTTGCTTTAAAGGGTCTGCATTTGCTCACCCAATCTCACCAATCCTCTCAGTCCCAAGTGTCCAGCCTTATGCCACATCCAGCTGTCATTGTAGACAGGGTTTTTCCAGGTTTCATCAGAGACCCTGAAGGAAATGTAAAGAATTTCCCTGTTTTTTGGTTTTGTTTTTGAAATTCCTTTTTATAGTGGGTTTGAGCTGATTCTCTCTGCCGTGTTTATGCCAGACTGGACACACTTGATTCCCTTAGGGAGACATATCAATACATAGGTTTTAAGATTATTACTAGTCAGATATATTCCTCTTTGGGAAATATGGGGTTTTGAGTCCCTTTCACTGAGGAAGGTGTAGGACTTGTCTATTCCATGGTTGGTTTTTGGAACAGTACCTGTGCTTATATCAAACTCTGGTTTTATGTGCCACGCCACCTCTCCTTCCCCCTTAAGCAGGCATAAGAGTGTTTTCTAAATGTGAGACTCTGGTCTCTTTCCTAACTCAGTTCATGTGTAGCCATGTTTACAGGATCTTCATAAGTGATATCTTATGATAAGTTTCTTTTTCTGCGTGTCTTATTTCACTTAGAATCATCGTACCTGAATCCACTCATTTTGCTGCTACTGGTCTTATGACATTGAGTTCATGGCTGAGGGATAGTCCATCGTATGTAAGTACCACAATTTTTTGAACCATTTTTATAGTTCCTGGGATATTTAAGGTGTACCCAAGTTGAGGTTCTTGTAAGCAGTGGAGCCCTAAATTTGGGGGTGGCTTTGTCTTATTGATTTTCAGTTTTCCCAATGTATATTCCCTAGACTGGAAGTGCCCTTGGCTCTGTAGCTCTGTTGTTTACTTGTTTTAGGGAACGCAATGCACTCCTCCAGTGAGGCAGTAGGCGATTTACATCCCGCCCATCAGCATAACAAGGCTCCCTGTTCTCCTTGGACTGTCTTGCCTTTCTGGTTTTTAGACATTTTGTGTATGTCCCTTTTGACCGGTGGGAAGTGATACTTCTTTGCAGTGCAGATTTGCATTGCCCGCTTACTTGTTTGGCCAAAAAGGGCGTATGCGTTTTCTCCTGAATATATTCAGGAGAAAACGCATACGCCCTTTTTGGCCAACTGTGTCATTGTCGAAGTTGTGGCCCTCTTCCTGTGCTTTAAAGGCGATTCCAACGTACCTCTTGAAATTTGTTTCCTGCTATTCTGCCTGGCATTCAAGTCTGCCTCGTTGCCTTCCCTCAACAGATATTTGGACGATAGTTGTCCTTTATTACTCTGCCAGTTTGTGAATTGCTGTGGCCTTGAGCTCCATTTTCCAACTCGTTTTTTCTGAGCTGTACACAAGTCCAAACTTTTGCTTCAGGAACTATACAGGTTCCCGGTGGGTGGCTGAGACTCTGGTTAATTCTTCTTCCTGCTGGGATATTAGAGTGACATGTGGCCGTCCAAATGCCTAACAGTGACTCTCTCATTGGTTCTCCCTCTTCCCTTCCATCCTCTGCCAAATTGGCAACCTGTGCGAACCAGGAGGTTAAAGGAGCTGTCTCTCCATGTTGTGAGATTGATAGTAAAGCAGTTGGAAAGTCAAACCGGAGCACCAGGAGAGGGACTACTCGTTGAGTTTTAGAAACCTTTTGTATTCACAGTGTGTCCATTCTCTAGGTTTCCCGTACATGTTATAGCTGTAGTAATATTCCCTTCAACATGGAGAGTTGGGACCCATGGAATGGGGGCCATGCATTTTTGCTTTAAAGGGTCTGCATTTGCTCACCCAATCTCACCAATCCTCTCAGTCCCAAGTGTCCAGCCTTATGCCACAACCAGCTGTCATTGTAGACAGGGTTTTTCCAGGTTTCATCAGAGACCATGAAGGAAATGTAAAGAATTTCTCTGTTTTTTGGTTTTGTTTTTGAAATTCCATTTTATAGTGGGTTTGAGCTGATTCTCTCTGCCATGTTTATGCCAGTCTAGACACACTTGATTCCCTTACAGAGACATATCAATACATAGGTTTTAAGATTCTTACTAGTCAGATCTATTCCTCTGTGGGAAATATGGGGTTTTGAGTCCCTTTCACTGAGGAAGGTGTAGGTCTTGTCTATTCCACAGTTGGTTTTGGAAATGGTACCTGTGCTTATATCAAACCCTGGTATTATGCATCACCCCACCTCTCCTTTCCCCTTAAGCAGGCATAAGAGTGTTTTCTAAATGTGAGACTCTGTTCTCTTTCCTAACTCAGTTCATGTGTAGCCATGTTTACAGGATCTTCATAAGTCATATCTTATGATAAGTTTCTTTTTCTGTGTGATTATTTCACTTAGAATCATCGTACCTGAATCCACTCACTTTGCTGCTCCTGGTCTTATGACATTGATTTCATGGCTGAGGGATATTCCATCGGACATAAATACTACAGTTTTTTGAACCATTTTTATATTTCCTGGGATATTATGGTGTACCCAAGTTGAGGTTCTTGTAAGCAGTGCAGCCCTAAATTTGGGGGTGGCTCTGTCTTATTGATATTCAGTTTTCCCAATGTATGTTCCCTAGACTGGAAGTGCCGTTGGCTCTGTAGCTCTGTTGTTTACTTGTTTTAGGGAACGCAATGCACTCCTCCAGTGAGGCAGTTGGCAATTTACATCCCGCCCATCAGCATAACAAGGCTCCCTGTTCTCCAGGGCCTGTCTTGCCTTTCTGGTTTTTACACATTTTGTGGATGTCCCTTTTGACCGGTGGGAAGTGATACTACTTTGTAGTGCAGATTTCCATTGCCCGCTTGCTTGTTTGGCAAAAAATGTGTATGCGTTTTCTCCTGAATATATTCAGTAGAAAACGCATACGCCCTTTTTGGCCAACTGCGTCATTGTCGAAGTTGTGCCCCTCTTCCTGTGCTTTAAAGGCGATTCCAACGTACCTCTTGAAATCTGTTTCCTGCTATTCTGCCTGGCTTTCAAGTCTGCCTCGTTGCCTTCCCTCAACAGATTTTTGGACGATAGTTGTCCTTTATTACTCTGCCAGTTTGTGAATTGCTGTGGCCCTGAGCTCCATTTTCCAACTCGTTTTTTGTGAGCTGTACGCAAGTCCAAAATTTTGGTTCAGGACCTATACTGGTTCCCGGTGGGTGGCTGAGACTCTGGTTAATTCTTCTTCCTGCCGGGAAATTAGAGTGACATGTGCCCGTCCAAATGCCTAACAGTAACTCTCTCATTGGTTCTCCCTCTTCCCTTCCATCCTCTGCCAAATTGGCAACCTGTGCGAACCAGGAGGTTAAAGGGGCTGTCTCTCCAAGTTGGGAGATTGATAGTAAAGCAGTTGGAAAGTCAAACCGGAGCATCAGGAGAGGGACTACTCGTTGAGTTTTAGAAACCTTTTGTATTCACAGTGTGTCCATTCTCTAGGTTTCCCGTACGTGTTATAGCTGTAGTAATATTCCCTTCAACCCGGAGAGTTGGGACCCATGGAATGGGGGCCATGCATTTTTGCTTTAAAGGGTCTGCATTTGCTCACCCAATCTCACCAATCCTCTCAGTCCCAAGTGTCCAGCCTTATGCCACATCCAGCTGTCATTGTAGACAGGGTTTTTCCAGGTTTCATCAGAGACCCTGAAGGAAATGTAAAGAATTTCCCTGTTTTTTGGTTTTGTTTTTGAAATTCCTTTTTATAGTGGGTTTGAGCTGATTCTCTCTGCCGTGTTTATGCCAGACTGGGCACACTTGATTCCCTTAGGGAGACATATCAATACATAGGTTATAAGATTATTACTAGTCAGATATAATCCTCTTTGGGAAATATGGGGTTTTGAGTCCCTTTCACTGAGGAAGGTGTAGGACTTGTCTATTCCATGGTTGGTTTTTGGAACAGTACCTGTGCTTATATCAAACTCTGGTTTTATGTGTCACGCCACCTCTCCTTCCCCCTTAAGCAGGCATAAGAGTGTTTTCTAAATGTGAGACTCTGGTCTCTTTCCTAACTCAGTTCATGTGTAGCCATGTTTACAGGATCTTCATAAGTGATATCTTATGATAAGTTTCTTTTTCTGCGTGTCTTATTTCACTTAGAATCATCGTACCTGAATCCACTCATTTTGCTGCTACTGGTCTTATGACATTGAGTTCATGGCTGAGGGATATTCCATCGTATGTAAGTACCACAATTTTTTGAACCATTTTTATATTTCCTGGGATATTTAAGGTGTACCCAAGTTGAGGTTCTTGTAAGCAGTGGAGCCCTAAATTTGGGGGTGGCTCTGTCTTATTGATTTTCAGTTTTCCCAATGTATATTCCCTAGACTGGAAGTGCCCTTGGCTCTGTAGCTCTGTTGTTTACTTGTTTTAGGGAACGCAATGCACTCCTCCTGTGAGGCAGTAGGCAATTTACATCCCGCCCATCAACATAACAAGGCTCCCTGTTCTCCTTGGACTGTCTTGCCGTTCTGGTTTTTAGACATTTTGTGTATGTCCCTTTTGACCGGTGGGAAGTGATACTTCTTTGCAGTGCAGATTTGCATTGCCCGCTTACTTGTTTGGCCAAAAAGGGCGTATGCGTTTTCTCCTGAATATATTCAGGAGAAAACGCATACGCCCTTTTTGGCCAACTGTGTCATTGTCGAAGTTGTGCCCCTCTTCCTGTGCTTTAAAGGCGATTCCAACGTACCTCTTGAAATTTGTTTCCTGCTATTCTGCCTGGCATTCAAGTCTGCCTCGTTGCCTTCCCTCAACAGATATTTGGACGATAGTTGTCCTTTATTACTCTGCCAGTTTGTGAATTGCTGTGGCCTTGAGCTCCATTTTCCAACTCGTTTTTTCTGAGCTGTACACAAGTCCAAACTTTTGCTTCAGGAACTATACAGGTTCCCGGTGGGTGGCTGAGACTCTGGTTAATTCTTCTTCCTGCTGGGATATTAGAGTGACATGTGGCCGTCCAAATGCCTAACAGTGACTCTCTCATTGGTTCTCCCTCTTCCCTTCCATCCTCTGCCAAATTGGCAACCTGTGCGAACCAGGAGGTTAAAGGAGCTGTCTCTCCATGTTGTGAGATTGATAGTAAAGCAGTTGGAAAGTCAAACCGGAGCACCAGGAGAGGGACTACTCGTTGAGTTTTAGAAACCTTTTGTATTCACAGTGTGTCCATTCTCTAGGTTTCCCGTACATGTTATAGCTGTAGTAATATTCCCTTCAACATGGAGAGTTGGGACCCATGGAATGGGGGCCATGCATTTTTCCTTTAAAGGGTCTGCATTTGCTCACCCAATCTCACCAATCCTCTCAGTCCCAAGTGTCCAGCCTTATGCCACAACCAGCTGTCATTGTAGACAGGGTTTTTCCAGGTTTCATCAGAGACCATGAAGGAAATGTAAAGAATTTCTCTGTTTTTTGGTTTTGTTTTTGAAATTCCATTTTATAGTGGGTTTGAGCTGATTCTCTCTGCCATGTTTATGCCAGTCTAGACACACTTTATTCCCTTACAGAGACATATCAATACATAGGTTTTAAGATTCTTACTAGTCAGATCTATTCCTCTGTGGGAAATATGGGGTTTTGAGTCCCTTTCACTGAGGAAGGTGTAGGTCTTGTCTATTCCACAGTTGGTTTTGGAAATGGTACCTGTGCTTATATCAAACCCTGGTATTATGCATCACCCCACCTCTCCTTTCCCCTTAAGCAGGCATAAGAGTGTTTTCTAAATGTGAGACTCTGTTCTCTTTCCTAACTCAGTTCATGTGTAGCCATGTTTACAGGATCTTCATAAGTCATATCTTATGATAAGTTTCTTTTTCTGTGTGATTATTTCACTTAGAATCATCGTACCTGAATCCACTCACTTTGCTGCTCCTGGTCTTATGACATTGATTTCATGGCTGAGGGATATTCCATCGGACATAAATACTACAGTTTTTTGAACCATTTTTATATTTCCTGGGATATTATGGTGTACCCAAGTTGAGGTTCTTGTAAGCAGTGCAGCCCTAAATTTGGGGGTGGCTCTGTCTTATTGATATTCAGTTTCCCCAATGTATGTTCCCTAGACTGGAAGTGCCGTTGGCTCTGTAGCTCTGTTGTTTACTTGTTTTAGGGAACGCAATGCACTCCTCCAGTGAGGCAGTTGGCAATTTACATCCCGCCCATCAGCATAACAAGGCTCCCTGTTCTCCAGGGCCTGTCTTGCCTTTCTGGTTTTTACACATTTTGTGGATGTCCCTTTTGACCGGTGGGAAGTGATACTACTTTGTAGTGCAGATTTCCATTGCCCGCTTGCTTGTTTGGCAAAAAATGTGTATGCGTTTTCTCCTGAATATATTCAGTAGAAAACGCATACGCCCTTTTTGGCCAACTGCGTCATTGTCGAAGTTGTGCCCCTCTTCCTGTGCTTTAAAGGCGATTCCAACGTACCTCTTGAAATCTGTTTCCTGCTATTCTGCCTGGCTTTCAAGTCTGCCTCGTTGCCTTCCCTCAACAGATTTTTGGACGATAGTTGTCATTTATTACTCTGCCAGTTTGTGAATTGCTGTGGCCCTGAGCTCCATTTTCCAACTCGTTTTTTGTGAGCTGTACGCAAGTCCAAAATTTTGGTTCAGGACCTATACTGGTTCCCGGTGGGTGGCTGAGACTCTGGTTAATTCTTCTTCCTGCCGGGAAATTAGAGTGACATGTGCCCGTCCAAATGCCTAACAGTAACTCTCTCATTGGTTCTCCCTCTTCCCTTCCATCCTCTGCCAAATTGGCAACCTGTGCGAACCAGGAGGTTAAAGGGGCTGTCTCTCCAAGTTGGGAGATTGATAGTAAAGCAGTTGGAAAGTCAAACCGGAGCATCAGGAGAGGGACTACTCGTTGAGTTTTAGAAACCTTTTGTATTCACAGTGTGTCCATTCTCTAGGTTTCCCGTACATGTTATAGCTGTAGTAATATTCCCTTCAACCCGGAGAGTTGGGACCCATGGAATGGGGGCCATGCATTTTTGCTTTAAAGGGTCTGCATTTGCTCACCCAATCTCACCAATCCTCTCAGTCCCAAGTGTCCAGCCTTATGCCACATCCAGCTGTCATTGTAGACAGGGTTTTTCCAGGTTTCATCAGAGACCCTGAAGGAAATGTAAAGAATTTCCCTGTTTTTTGGTTTTGTTTTTGAAATTCCTTTTTATAGTGGGTTTGAGCTGATTCTCTCTGCCGTGTTTATGCCAGACTGGGCACACTTGATTCCCTTAGGGAGACATATCAATACATAGGTTATAAGATTATTACTAGTCAGATATAATCCTCTTTGGGAAATATGGGGTTTTGAGTCCCTTTCACTGAGGAAGGTGTAGGACTTGTCTATTACATGGTTGGTTTTTGGAACAGTACCTGTGCTTATATCAAACTCTGGTTTTATGTGTCACGCCACCTCTCCTTCCCCCTTAAGCAGGCATAAGAGTGTTTTCTAAATGTGAGACTCTGGTCTCTTTCCTAACTCAGTTCATGTGTAGCCATGTTTACAGGATCTTCATAAGTGATATCTTATGATAAGTTTCTTTTTCTGCGTGTCTTATTTCACTTAGAATCATCGTACCTGAATCCACTCATTTTGCTGCTACTGGTCTTATGACATTGAGTTCATGGCTGAGGGATATTCCATCGTATGTAAGTACCACAATTTTTTGAACCATTTTTATAGTTCCTGGGATATTTAAGGTGTACCCAAGTTGAGGTTCTTGTAAGCAGTGGAGCCCTGAATTTGGGGGTGGCTCTGTCTTATTGATTTTCAGTTTTCCCAATGTATATTCCCTAGACTGGAAGTGCCCTTGGCTCTGTAGCTCTGTTGTTTACTTGTTTTAGGGAACGCAATGCACTCCTCCTGTGAGGCAGTAGGCAATTTACATCCCGCCCATCAGCATAACAAGGCTCCCTGTTCTCCTTGGACTGTCTTGCCTTTCTGGTTTTTAGACATTTTGTGTATGTCCCTTTTGACCGGTGGGAAGTGATACTTCTTTGCAGTGCAGATTTGCATTGCCCGCTTACTTGTTTGGCCAAAAAGGGCGTATGCGTTTTCTCCTGAATATATTCAGGAGAAAACGCATACGCCCTTTTTGGCCAACTGTGTCATTGTCGAAGTTGTGCCCCTCTTCCTGTGCTTTAAAGGCGATTCCAACGTACCTCTTGAAATTTGTTTCCTGCTATTCTGCCTGGCATTCAAGTCTGCCTCGTTGCCTTCCCTCAACAGATATTTGGACGATAGTTGTCCTTTATTACTCTGCCAGTTTGTGAATTGCTGTGGCCTTGAGCTCCATTTTCCAACTCGTTTTTTCTGAGCTGTACACAAGTCCAAACTTTTGCTTCAGGAACTATACAGGTTCCCGGTGGGTGGCTGAGACTCTGGTTAATTCTTCTTCCTGCCGGGATATTAGAGTGACATGTGGCCGTCCAAATGCCTAACAGTGACTCTCTCATTGGTTCTCCCTCTTCCCTTCCATCCTCTGCCAAATTGGCAACCTGTGCGAACCAGGAGGTTAAAGGAGCTGTCTCTCCATGTTGTGAGATTGATAGTAAAGCAGTTGGAAAGTCAAACCGGAGCACCAGGAGAGGGACTACTCGTTGAGTTTTAGAAACCTTTTGTATTCACAGTGTGTCCATTCTCTAGGTTTCCCGTACATGTTATAGCTGTAGTAATATTCCCTTCAACATGGAGAGTTGGGACCCATGGAATGGGGGCCATGCATTTTTGCTTTAAAGGGTCTGCATTTGCTCACCAAATCTCACCAATCCTCTCAGTCCCAAGTGTCCAGCCTTATGCCACATCCAGCTGTCATTGTAGACAGGGTTTTTCCAGGTTTCATCAGAGACCCTGAAGGAAATGTAAAGAATTTCTCTGTTTTTTGGTTTTGTTTTTGAAATTCCATTTTATAGTGGGTTTGAGCTGATTCTCTCTGCCATGTTTATGCCAGTCTAGACACACTTGATTCCCTTACAGAGACATATCAATACATAGGTTTTAAGATTCTTACTAGTCAGATCTATTCCTCTGTGGGAAATATGGGGTTTTGAGTCCCTTTCACTGAGGAAGGTGTAGGTCTTGTCTATTCCACAGTTGGTTTTGGAAATGGTACCTGTGCTTATATCAAACCCTGGTATTATGCATCACCCCACCTCTCCTTTCCCCTTAAGCAGGCATAAGAGTGTTTTCTAAATGTGAGACTCTGTTCTCTTTCCTAACTCAGTTCATGTGTAGCCATGTTTACAGGATCTTCATAAGTCATATCTTATGATAAGTTTCTTTTTCTGTGTGATTATTTCACTTAGAATCATCGTACCTGAATCCACTCACTTTGCTGCTCCTGGTCTTATGACATTGATTTCATGGCTGAGGGATATTCCATCGGACATAAATACTACAGTTTTTTGAACCATTTTTATATTTCCTGGGATATTATGGTGTACCCAAGTTGAGGTTCTTGTAAGCAGTGCAGCCCTAAATTTGGGGGTGGCTCTGTCTTATTGATATTCAGTTTTCCCAATGTATGTTCCCTAGACTGGAAGTGCCGTTGGCTCTGTAGCTCTGTTGTTTACTTGTTTTAGGGAACGCAATGCACTCCTCCAGTGAGGCAGTTGGCAATTTACATCCCGCCCATCAGCATAACAAGGCTCCCTGTTCTCCAGGGCCTGTCTTGCCTTTCTGGTTTTTACACATTTTGTGGATGTCCCTTTTGACCGGTGGGAAGTGATACTACTTTGTAGTGCAGATTTCCATTGCCCGCTTGCTTGTTTGGCAAAAAATGTGTATGCGTTTTCTCCTGAATATATTCAGTAGAAAACGCATACGCCCTTTTTGGCCAACTGCGTCATTGTCGAAGTTGTGCCCCTCTTCCTGTGCTTTAAAGGCGATTCCAACGTACCTCTTGAAATCTGTTTCCTGCTATTCTGCCTGGCTTTCAAGTCTGCCTCGTTGCCTTCCCTCAACAGATTTTTGGACGATAGTTGTCCTTTATTACTCTGCCAGTTTGTGAATTGCTGTGGCCCTGAGCTCCATTTTCCAACTCGTTTTTTGTGAGCTGTACGCAAGTCCAAAATTTTGGTTCAGGACCTATACTGGTTCCCGGTGGGTGGCTGAGACTCTGGTTAATTCTTCTTCCTGCCGGGAAATTAGAGTGACTTTTCCCCTCCAAATGCCTAACAACTACTCTCTCATTGGTTCTCCCTCTTCCCTTCCATCCTCTGCCAAATTGGCAACCTGTGCGAACGAGGAGTTTAAAGGGGCTGTCTCTCCAAGTTGGGAGATTGATAGTAAAGCAGTTGGAAAGTCAAACTTGAGCACCAGGAGAGGGACTACTCGTTGAGTTTTAGAAACCTTTTGTATTCACAGTGTGTCCATACTCTAGGTTTCCCGTACATGTTATAGCTGTAGTAATATTCCCTTCAACCTGGAGAGTTGGGACCCATGGAATGGGGGCCATGCATTTTTGCTTTAAAGGGTCTGCATTTGCTCACCCAATCTCACCAATCCTCTCAGTCCCAAGTGTCCAGCCTTATGCCACATCCAGCTGTCATTGTAGACAGGGTTTTTCCAGGTTTCCTCAGAGATCCTGAGGGAAATGTAAAGAATTTCCCTGTTTCTTGGTTTTGTTTTTGAAATTCCTTTTTATAGTGGGTTTGAGCTGATTCTGTCTGCCGTGTTTATGGAAGTCTAGACACACTTGATTCCCTTACAGAGACATATCAATATATAGGTTTTAAGATTCTTACTAGTCAGATCTATTACTCTGCGGGAAATATGGGGTTTTGAGTCCCTTTCACTGAGGAAGGTGTAGGTCTTGTCTATTCCACAGTTGGTTTTGGAAATGGTACCTGTGCTTATATCAAACTCTGGTTTTATGCATCACCCCACCTCTCCTTTCCCCTTAAGCAGGCATAAGAGTGTTTTCTAAATGTGAGACTCTGTTCTCTTTCCTAACTCAGTTCATGTGTAGCCATGTTTACAGGATCTTCATAAGTCATATCTTATGATAAGTTTCTTTTTCTGTGTGACTTATTTCACTTAGAATCATCGTACCTGAATCCACTCACTTTGCTGCTCCTGGTCTTATGACATTGATTTCATGGCTGGGGGATATTCCATCGGACATAAATACCACAGTTTTTGGAACCATTTTTATATTTCCTGGGATATTTAAGGTGTACCCAAGTTGAGGTTGAGGTTCTTGTAAGCAGTGCAGCCCTAAATTTGGGGGTGGCTCTGTCTTATTGATTTTCAGTTTTCCCAATGTATATTCCCTAGACTGGAAGTGCCCTTGGCTCTGTAGCTCTGTTGTTTACTTGTTTTAGGGAACGCAATGCACTCCTCCAGTGAGGCAGTTGGCAATTTATATCCCGCCCATCAGCATAACAAGGCTCCCTGTTCTCCAGGGCCTGTCTTGCCTTTCTGGTTTTTACACATTTTGTGGATGTCCCTTTTGACCGGTGGGAAGTGATACTTCTTTGTAGTGCAGATTTGCATTGCCCGCTTGCTTGTTTGGCCAAAAAGGGCGTATGCGTTTTCTCCTGAATATATTCAGGAGAAAACGCATACGCCCTTTTTGGCCAACTGCGTCATTGTCGAAGTTGTGCCCCTCTTCCTGTGCTTTAAGGGTGATTCCAATGTACCTCTTGAAATCTGTTTCCTGCTATTCTGCCTGGCTTTCAAGTCTGCCTCGTTGCCTTCCCTCAACAGATTTTTGGACGATAGTTGTCCTTTATTACTCTGCCAGTTTGTGAATTGCTGTGGCCCTGAGCTCCATTTTCCAACTCGTTTTTTGTGAGCTGTACGCAAGTCCAAAATTTTGGTTCAGGACCTATACTGGTTCCCGGTGGGTGGCTGAGACTCTGGTTAATTCTTCTTCCTGCCGGGAAATTAGAGTGACATGTGCCCGTCCAAATTCCTACCAGTAACTCTCTCATTGGTTCTCCCTCTTCCCTTCCATCCTCTGCCAAATTGGCAACCTGTGCGAACCAGGAGGTTAAAGGGACTGTCTCTCCAAGTTGGGAGATTGATAGTAAAGCAGTTGGAAAGTCAAACCGGAGCACCAGGAGAGGGACTACTCGTTGAGTTTTAGAAACCTTTGGTGTTCATAGTGTGTCCATTCTCTAGGTATTCCGTACATGTTATAGCCGTAGTAATATTCCCTTCAACCTGGAGAGTTGGGACCCATGGAATGGGGGCCATGCATTTTTGCTTTAAAGGGTCTGCATTTGCTCACCCAATCTCACCAATCCTCTGAGTCCCAAGTGTCCAGCCTTATGCCACATCCAGCTGTCATTGTAGACAGGGTTTTTCCAGGTTTCATCAGAGACCCTGAAGGAAATGTAAAGTATTTCCCTGTTTTTTGGTTTTGTTTTTGAAATTCCTTTTTATAGTGGATTTGAGCTGATTCTCTCTGCCATGTTTATGCCAGTCTAGACACACTTGATTCCCTTACAGAGACATATCAATACATAGGTTTTAAGATTCTTACTAGTCAGATCTATTCCTCTGCCGGAAATATGGGGTTTTGAGTCCCTTTCACTGAGGAAGGTTTAGGTCTTGTGTATTCCACAGTTGATTTTAGAAATGGTACCTGTGCTTATATCAAACTCTGGTTTTATGCATCACCCCACCTCTCCTTTCCCCTTAAGCAGGCATAAGAGTGTTTTCTAAATGTGAGACTCTGTTCTCTTTCCTAACTCAGTTCATGTGTAGCCATGTTTACAGGATCTTCATAAGTGATATCTTATGATAAGTTTCTTTTTCTGTGTGACTTATTTCACTTAGAATCATCGTACCTGAATCCACTCACTTTGCTGCTCCTGGGCTTATGACATTGATTTCATGGCTGAGGGATATTCCATCGTACATAAGTACCACAGTTTTTTGAACCATTTTTATATTTCCTGGGATATTTAAGGTGTACCCAAGTTGAGGTACTTGTTAGCAGTGCAGCCCTAAATTTGGGGGTGGCTCTGTCTTATTTTTTTTCAGTTTTCCCAAGGTATATTCTCTAGACTGGGAGTGCCCTTGGCTCTGTAGCTCTGTTGTTTACTTGTTTTAGGGAACACAATGCACTCCTCCTGTGAGGCAGTTGGCAATTTACATCCAGCCCATCAGCATAACAAGGCTGCCTTTTCTCCAGGGCGTGTCTTGCCTTTCTGATTTTTACACATTTTGTGGATGTCCCTTTTGACCGGTGGGAAGTGATACTTCTTTGTAGTGCAGATTTGCATTGCCCGCTTGCTTGCTTGGCCAAAAAGGGCGTATGCGTTTTCTCCTGAATATATTCAGGAGAAAACGCATACGCCCTTTTTGGCCAAGTTTGTTATTGTCGAAGTTGTGCCCCTCTTCCTGTGCTTTAAAGGCGATTCCAACGTACCTCTTGAAATCTGTTTCCTGCTATTCTGCCTCGCTTTCAAGTCCGCCTCGTTGCCTTCCCTCAACAGATTTTTGGACGATAGTTTTCCTTTATTACTCTGCCAGTTTGTGAATTTCTGTGGCCCTGAGCTCCATTTTTCAACTCGTTTTTTGTGAGCTGTACGCAAGTCGAAAATTTTGGTTCAGGACCTATACTGGTTCCCGGTGGGTGGCTGAGACTCTGATTAATTCTTCCTGCCGGGAAATTAGAGTGACATGTGCCCGTCCAAATGCCTAACAGTAACTCTCTCATTGGTTCTCCCTCTTCCCTTCCATCCTCTGCCAAATTGGCAACCTGTGCGATCCAGGAGGTTAAAGGGGCTGTCTCTCCAAGTTGGGAGATTGATAGTAAAGCAGTTGGAAAGTCAAACCGGAGCACCAGGAGAGGGACTACGTGTTGAGTTTTAGAAACCTTTTGTATTCACAGTTTGTCCATTCTCTAGGTTTCCCGTACATGTTATAGCTGTAGTATTATTCCCTTCAACATGGAGAGTTGGGACCCATGGAATGGGGGCCTTGCATTTTTGCTTTAAATGATCTGCATTTGCTCACCCAATCTCACCAATCCTCTCAGTCCCAAGTGTCCAGCCTTATGCCACATCCAGCTGTCACTGTAGATAGGGTCATTCCAGGTTTCATCAGAGACCCTGAAGGAAATGTAAAAAATTTCCCTGTTTTCTGGTTTTGTTTTTGAAATTCCTTTTTATAGTGGGTTTGAGCTGATTCTCGCTGCCATGTTTATGCCAGTATAGACACACTTGATTCCCTTACAGAGACATATCAATACATAGGTTTTAAGTTTCTTACTAGTCAGATCTATTCCTCTGCGGGAAATATGGGGTTTTGAGTCCCTTTCACTGAGGAAGGTTTAGGTCTTGTGTATTCCACAGTTGGTTTTAGAAATGGTACCTGTGCTTATATCAAACTCTGGTTTTATGCACCACCCCACCTCTCCTTTCCCCTTAAGCAGGCATAAGAGTGTTTTCTAAATGTGAGACTCTGTTCTCTTTCCTAACACAGTTCCTGTGTAGCCATGTTTACAGGATCTTCATAAGTGATATCTTATGATAAGTTTCTTTTTCTGTGTGACTTATTTCACTTAGAATCATCGTACCTGAATCCACTCACTTTGCTGCTCCTGGTCTTATGACATTGATTTCATGGCTGAGGGATATTCCTTCGTACATAAATTCCACAGTTTTTCGAAACATTTTTATATTTCCTGGGATATTTAAGGTGTACCTAGTTGAGGTTCTTGTAAGCAGTGCAGGCCTAAATTTGGGGGTGGCTCTGTCTTATTGATTTTCAGTTTTCCCAAGGTATATTCCCTAGACTGGAAGTGCCCTTGGATCTGTAGTACTGTTGTTTTCTTCTTTTAGGGAACGCAATGCACTCCTCCAGTGAGGCAGCTGGCAATTTACATCCCGCCCATCAGCATAACAAGGCTCCCTGTTCTCCAGGGCCTGTCTTGCCTTTCTGGTTTTTACACATTTTGTGGATGTCCCTTTTGACCGGTGGGAAGTGACACTTCTTTGTAGTGCAGATTTGCATTGTCCGCTTGCTTGCTTGGCCAAAAACAGTGTATGCGTTTTCTCCTGAATATATTCAGGTGAAAACGCATACGCACTTTTTGGCCAAGTGCGTCATTGTCGAAGTGGTGCCCCTCTTCCTGTGCTTTAAAGGCGATTCAAACGTACCTCTTGAAATCTGTTTCCTTCTATTCTGCCTCGCTTTCAAGTCTGCCTCGATGCCTTGCCTCAACAGATTTTTGGATGACAGTTGTCCTTTATTACTCTGCCAGTTTGTGAATTGCTGTGCCCCTGAGCTCCATTTTTCAACTCGTTTTTTGTGAGCTGTACGCAAGTCCAAAATTTTGGTTCAGGAACTATACTGGTTCCCGGTGGGTGGCTGAGTCTCTGGTTAATTCCTCTTCCTGCGGGAAATTAGAGTGACATGTGCCCGACCAAATGCCTAATAGCTACTCTCTCATCGGTTCTCCCTCTTCCCTTCTATCCTCTGCAAAATTGGCAACCTGTGCGAACCAGGAGGTTAAAGGGGTTGTCTGTCAAAGTTGGGAGATTGATAGGAAAGCAGTTGGAAAGTCAAACCGGAGCACCAGGAGAGGGACTACTCGTTGAGTTTTAGAAACCTTTTGTATTCACAGTGTGTCCATTCTCTAGGTTTAACGTACATGTTATAGCTGTAGTAATATTCCCTTCAACATGGAGAGTTGGGACCCATGGAATGGGGGCCATGCATTTTTGCTTTAAAGGGTCTGCATTTGCTCACCCAATCTCACCAATCCTCTCAGTCCCAAGTGTCCAGCCTTATGCCACATCAAGCTGAAATTGTAGATAGGGTAATTCCAGGTTTCATCAGAGACCCTGAAGGAAATGGAAAGAATTTCCCTGTTTTTTGGTTTTGTTTTTAATATTCCTTTTTATAGTGGGTTTGAGCTGATTCTCGCTGCCATGTTTATGCCAGTCTAGACACACTTGATTCCCTTACAGAGACATATCAATACATACGTTTTAGGATTCTTACTAGTCAGATCTATTCCTCTGCGGAAAATATGGGGTTTTGAGTCCCTTTCACTGAGGAAGGTGTAGGTCTTGTCTATTCCACAGTTGGTTTTAGAAATGGTACCTGTGCTTATATCAAACTGTGGTTTTATGCATCACCACACCTCTCCTTTCCCCTTAAGCAGGCATAAGAGTGTTTTCTAAATGTGAGACTCTGTTCTCTTTCCTAACTCAGTTCATGTGGAGCTATGTTTACAGGATCTTCATAAGTGATATCTTATGATAAGTTTCTTTTCCTGTGTGACTTATTTCACTTAGAATCATCGTACCTGAATCCACTCACTTTGCTGCTCCTGGTCTTATGACATTGATTTCATGTCTAAGGGATATTCCATCGTACATAAATACAACAGTTTTTTGTACAATTTTTATATTTCCTGGGATATTTAAGGTGTAGCAATGTTGAGTTCTTGTAAGCAGTGCAGCCCTAAATTTGGGGGTGGCTCTGTCTTATTGATTTTCAGTTTTCCCAAGGTATATTCCCGAGACTGGAAGTGCCCTTGGCTCTGTAGCTCTGTTGTTTACTTGTTTTAGGGAACGCAATGCACTCCTCCAGTGAGGCAGTTGGCAATTTACATCCCATCCATCAGCATAACAAGGCTCCTTGTTCTCCAGGGCCTGTCTTGCCTTTCCGGTTTTTACACATTTTGTGGAGGTCCCTTTTGACCGGTGGGAAGTGATACTTCTTTGTAGTTCAGATTTGCATTGCCCGCTTGCTTGCTTGGCCAAAAAGGGCGTATGCGTTTTATCCTGAATATATTCAGGAGAAAACGCATACGCCCTTTTTGGCCAAGTGCATCATTGTCGAAGTTGTGCCCCTCTTCCTGTGCTTTAAAGGCGATTCCAACGTACCTCTTGAAATCTGTTTCCTGCTATTCTGCCTCGCTTTCAAGTCCGCCTCGTTGCCTTCCCTCAACAGAATTTTGGACGATAGTTGTCCTTTATTACTCTGCCAGTTTGTGAATTGCTGTGCCCCTGAGCTCCATTTTTCAACTCGTTTTTTGTGAGCTGTACGCAAGTCCAAAATTTGGGTTCAGGACCTATACTGGTTCCCGGTGGGTGGCTGAGAGTCTGGTTAATTCTTCTTCCTGCCGGAAAATTAGAGTGACATGTGCCCGTCCAAATGCCTAATATCTACTCTCTCATTGTTTCTCCCTCTTTCCTTCCATCCTCTGCCAAATTGGCAACCTGTGCGAACGAGGATGTTAAAGGATTTGTCTCTCAACGTTGGGAGATTGATAGTAAAGAAGTTGGAAAGTCAAACCGGAGCACCAGGAGAGGGACTACTCGTTGAGTTTTAGAAACCTTTTGTATTCACAGTGTGTCCATTATCTAGGTTTCCCGTACATGTTATAGCTGTAGTAATATTGCCTTCAACATGGAGAGTTGGGACCCATGGAATGGGGGCCATGCATTTTTCCTTTAAAGGGTCTGCATTTGCTCACCCAGTCTCAACAATCCTCTCAGTCCCAAGTGTCCAGCCTTATGCCACATCCAGCTGTCATTGTAGATAGGGTCATTTCAGGTTTCATCAGAGACACTGAAGGAAATGTAAAGAATTTCCCTGTTTTTTTGGATTTGTTTTTGAAATTCCTTTTTATAGTGGGTTTGAGCTGATTCTCGCTGCCATGTTTATGCCAGTCTAGACACTCTTGATTCCCTTACAGAGACATATCAATACATAGGTTTTAAGATTCTTATTAGTCAGATCTATTCCTCTGCGGAAATATGGGGTTTTGAGTCCCTTTCACAGAGGAAAGGGTAGGTCTTGTCTATTCCACAGTTGGTTTTAGAAATGGTACCTGTGCTTATATCAAACTCTGGTTTTATGCATCACCCCACCTATCCTTTCCCCTTAAGGAGGCATAAGAGTGTTTTCTAAATGTGAGATTCTGTTCTCTTTCCTAACTCAGTTCCTGTGTAGCCATGTTTACAGGATCTTTGTAAGTGATATCTTACGAGAAGTTTCTTTTTCTGTGTGACTTATTTCACTTAGAATCATCGTACCTGAATCCACTCACTTTGCTGCTCCTGGTCTTATGACATTGATTTCATGGCGGACGGATATTCCATCGGACATAAATACCACAGTTTTTTGAACCATTTTTATATTTCCTGGGATATTTAAGGTGTACCAACTTCAGGTTCTTGTAAGCAGTGCAGCCCTAAATTTGGGGGTGGCTCTGTCTTATTGATTTTCAGTTTTCCCAAGGTATATTCCCGAGACTGGATGTGCCCTTGGCTCTGTAGCTCTGTTGTTTACTTGTTTTAGGGTACGCAATGCACTCCTCCAGTGAGGCAGTTGGCAATTTACATCCCACCCATCAGCATAACAAGGCTCCTTGTTCTCCAGTGCCTGTCTTGCCTTTCCGGTTTTTACACATTTGGTGGATGTCCCTTTTGACCGGTGGGAAGTGATACTTCTTTGTAGTGCAGATATGCATTGCCCGCTTGCTTGCTTGGCCAAAAAGGGCGTATGCGTTTTCTCCTGAATATATTCAGGAGAAAACGCATACGCCCTTTTTGGCCAAGTGCGTCATTGTCCAAGTTGTGCCCCTCTTCCTGTGCTTTAAAGGCGATTCCAACGTACCTCTTGAAATCTCTTTCCTGCTATTCTGCCTCGCTTTCAATTCCGCCTCGTTGCCTTCCCTCAAGAGATTTTTGGACGACAGTTGTCCTTTATTACTCTGCCAGTTTGTGAATTGCTGTGTCCCTGAGCTCCATTATTCAGCTCGTTTTTTGTGAGCTGTATGCAAGTCCAAAATTTTGGTTCAGGACCTATACTGGTTCCCGGTGGTTGGCTGAGACTCTGGTTAATTCTTCTTCCTGCCGGGAAATTAGTGACATGTTCCCGTCCAAATGCCTAACAGCTACTCTCTCATTGGTTCTCCCTCTTCCCTTCCATCCTCTGCCAAATTGGCAACGTGTGCGAACGAGGTGGTTAAAGGGGTTGTCTCTCCAAGTTGGGAGATTGATAGGAAAGCAGTTGGAAAGTCAAACCGGAGCACTAGGAGAGGGACAACTCGTTGAGTTTTAGAAACCTTTTGTATTCACAGTGTGTCCATTCTCTAGTTTTCCTGTACATGTTATAGCCGTAGTAATATTCCCTTCAATATGGACAGTTGTGACCCATGGAATGGGGGCCATGCATTTTTGCTTTAAAGGGTCTGCATTTGCTCACCCAATCTCACCAATCCTCTCAGTCCCAAGTGTCCAGCCTTATGCCACATCCAGCTGTCATTGTAGATAGGGTCATTCCAGGTTTCATCAGAGACCCTGAAGGAAATGTAAAGAATTTCCCTGTTTCTTGGTTTTGTTTTTGAAATTCCTTTTTATAGTGGGTTTGAGCTGATTCTCGCTTCCATGTTTATGCAAGTCTAGACACACTTGATTCCCTTACAGAGACATATCAATACATAGGTTATAAGATTCTTTGTAGTCAGATCTATTCCTCTGCGGGAAATATGGGGTATTGAGTCCCGTTCACTGAGGAAGGTGTAGGTCTTGTCTATTCCACAGTTGGTTTTAGAAATGGTACCTGTGCTTATATCAAACTGTGGTTTTATGCATCACCCCACCTCGCCTTTCCCCTTTAGCAGGCATAAGAGTGTTTTCTAAATGTGAGACTCTCTTCTCTTTCCTAACTCAGTTCATGTGTAGCCATGTTTACAGGATCTTCATAAGTGATATCTTATGATAAGTTTCTTTTTCTGTGTGACTTATTTCACTTTGTATCATCGTAACTGAATCCACTCACTTTGCTGCTCCTGGTCTTATGGCATTGATTTCATGGCTGAGGGATATTCCATCGTACATAAATACCACAGATTTTTGAACCATTTTTATATTTCCTGGGATATTTAAGGTGTACCCAAGTTGAGGTTCTTGTAAGCAGTGCAGCCTTAAATTTGGGGGTGGCTCTGTCTTATTGATTTTCAGTTTTCCCAAGGTATATTCCCGAGACTGGAAGTGCCCTTGGCTCTGTAGCTCTGTTGTTTACTTGTTTTAGGGAACGCAATGCACTCCTCCAGTGAGGCAGTTGGCAATTTACATCCCATCCATCAGCATAACAAGGCTCCTTGTTCTCCAGGGCCTGTCTTGCCTTTCCGGTTTTTACACATTTGGTGGATGTCCCTTTTGACCGGTGGGAAATGATACTTCTTTGTAGTGCAGATTTGCATTGCCCACTTGCTTGCTTGGCCAAAAAGGTCGTATGCGTTTTCTCCTGAATATATTCAGGAGAAAACGCATACGCCCTTTTTGGCCAAGTGCGTCATTGTCGAAGTTGTGCCCCTCTTCCTGTGCTTTAAAGGCGATTCCAACGTACCTCTTGAAATCTCTTTCCTGCTATTCTGCCTAGCTTTCAAGTCCGCCTCGTTGCCTTCTCTCAACAGATTTTTGGACGACAGTTGTCCTTTATTACTCTGCCAGTTTGTGAATTGCTGTGCCCCTGAGCTCCATTATTCAGCTCGTTTTTTGTGAGCTGTATGCAAGTCCAAAATTTTGGTTCAGGACCTATACTGGTTCCCGGTGGGTGGCTGAGACTCTGGTTAATTCTTCTTCCTGCCGGTAAATTAGAGTGACATGTGCCCGTCCAAATGCCTAACAGCTACTCTCTCATTGGTTCTCCCTCTTCCCTTCCATCCTCTGCCAAATTGGCAATGTGTGCGAACGAGGTGGTTAAAGGGGTTGTCTCTCCAAGTTGGGAGATTGATAGGAAAGCAGTTGGAAAGTCAAACCGGAGCACCAGGAGAGGGACAACTCGTTGAGTTTTAGAAGCTTTTGTATTCACAGTGTGTCCATTCTCTAGTTTTCCTGTACATGTTATAGCCGTAGTAATATTCCCTTCAACATGGACAGTTGTGACCCATGGAATGGGGGCCATGCATTTTTGCTTTAAAGGGTCTGCATTTGCTCACCCAATCTCACCAATCCTCTCAGTCCCAAGTGTCCAGCCTTATGCCACATCCAGCTGTCATTGTAGATAGGGTCATTCCAGGTTTCATCAGAGACCCTGAAGGAAATGTAAAGAATTTCCCTGTTTTTTGGTTTTGGTTTTGAAATTCCTTTTTATAGTGGGTTTGAGCTGATTCTCGCTTCCATGTATATGCCAGTCTGGACACACTTGATTCCCTTACAGAGACATATCAATACATAGGTTATAAGATTCTAACTAGTCAGATCTATTTCTCTGCGGGAAATATGGGGTTTTGAGTCCCTTTCACTGAGGAAGGTGTAGGTCTTTTCTATTCCACAGTTGGTTTTAGAAATGGTACCTGTGCTTATATCAAACTCTGGTTTTATGCATCACCCCACCTCTCCTTTCCCCTTTAGCAGGCATAAGAGTGTTTTCTAAATGTGAGACGCTGTTCTCTTTCCTAACTCAGTTCATGTGTAGCCATGTTTACAGGATCTTCATAAGTGATATCTAATGATAAGTTTCTTTTTCTGTGTGACTTATTTCACTTAGAATCATCGTACCTCAATCCACTCACTTTGGTGCTCCTGGTCTTATGACATTGATTTCATGGCTGAGGGATATTCCATCGTACATAAATACCGCAGTTTTTTGAACCAATTTTATATTTCCTGGGATATTTAAGGTGTACCCAAGTTGAGGTTCTTGTAAGCAGTGCAGCCCTAAATTTGGGGGTGGCTCTGTCTTATTGATTTTCAGTTTTCCCAAGGTATATTCCCTAGACTTGAAGTGCCCTTGGCTCTGTAGCTCTGTTGTTTACTTGTTTTAGGGAACGCAATGCACTCCTCCAGTGAGGCAGTTGGCAATTTACATCCCACCCATCAGCATAACAAGGCTCCTTGTTCTCCAGGGCCTGTCTTGCCTTTCCGGTTCTTACACATTTTGTGGATGTCCCTTTTGACCGGTGGGAAGTGATACTTCTTTGTAGTGCAGATTTGCATTGCCCGCTTGCTTGCTTGGCCAAAAAGGGCGTATGCGTTTTCTCCTGAATATATTCAGGAGAAAACGCATACGCCCTTTTTGGCCAAGTTTGTTATTGTCGAAGTTGTGCCCCTCTTCCTGTGCTTTAAAGGCGATTCCAACGTACCTCTTGAAATCTGTTTCCTGCTATTCTGCCTCGCTTTCAAGTCCGCCTCGTTGCCTTCCCTCAACAGATTTTTGGACGATAGTTTTCCTTTATTACTCTGCCAGTTTGTGAATTTCTGTGGCCCTGAGCTCCATTTTTCAACTCGTTTTTTGTGAGCTGTACGCAAGTCGAAAATTTTGGTTCAGGACCTATACTGGTTCCCGGTGGGTGGCTGAGACTCTGATTAATTCTTCCTGCCGGGAAATTAGAGTGACATGTGCCCGTCCAAATGCCTAACAGTAACTCTCTCATTGGTTCTCCCTCTTCCCTTCCATCCTCTGCCAAATTGGCAACCTGTGCGATCCAGGAGGTTAAAGGGGCTGTCTCTCCAAGTTGGGAGATTGATAGTAAAGCAGTTGGAAATTCAAACCGGAGCACCAGGAGAGGGACTACGTGTTGAGTTTTAGAAACCTTTTGTATTCACAGTTTGTCCATTCTCTAGGTTTCCCGTACATGTTATAGCTGTAGTATTATTCCCTTCAACATGGAGAGTTGGGACCCATGGAATGGGGGCCTTGCATTTTTGCTTTAAATGATCTGCATTTGCTCACCCAATCTCACCAATCCTCTCAGTCCCAAGTGTCCAGCCTTATGCCACATCCAGCTGTCACTGTAGATAGGGTCATTCCAGGTTTCATCAGAGACCCTGAAGGAAATGTAAAAAATTTCCCTGTTTTCTGGTTTTGTTTTTGAAATTCCTTTTTATAGTGGGTTTGAGCTGATTCTCGCTGCCATGTTTATGCCAGTATAGACACACTTGATTCCCTTACAGAGACATATCAATACATAGGTTTTAAGTTTCTTACTAGTCAGATCTATTCCTCTGCGGGAAATATGGGGTTTTGAGTCCCTTTCACTGAGGAAGGTTTAGGTCTTGTGTATTCCACAGTTGGTTTTAGAAATGGTACCTGTGCTTATATCAAACTCTGGTTTTATGCATCACCCCACCTCTCCTTTCCCCTTAAGCAGGCATAAGAGTGTTTTCTAAATGTGAGACTCTGTTCTCTTTCCTAACACAGTTCCTGTGTAGCCATGTTTACAGGATCTTCATAAGTGATATCTTATGATAAGTTTCTTTTTCTGTGTGACTTATTTCACTTAGAATCATCGTACCTGAATCCACTCACTTTGCTGCTCCTGGTCTTATGACATTGATTTCATGGCTGAGGGATATTCCTTCGTACATAAATTCCACAGTTTTTCGAAACATTTTTATATTTCCTGGGATATTTAAGGTGTACCTAGTTGAGGTTCTTGTAAGCAGTGCAGGCCTAAATTTGGGGGTGGCTCTGTCTTATTGATTTTCAGTTTTCCCAAGGTATATTCCCTAGACTGGAAGTGCCCTTGGATCTGTAGTACTGTTGTTTTCTTCTTTTAGGGAACGCAATGCACTCCTCCAGTGAGGCAGCTGGCAATTTACATCCCGCCCATCAGCATAACAAGGCTCCCTGTTCTCCAGGGCCTGTCTTGCCTTTCTGGTTTTTACACATTTTGTGGATGTCCCTTTTGACCGGTGGGAAGTGACACTTCTTTGTAGTGCAGATTTGCATTGTCCGCTTGCTTGCTTGGCCAAAAACAGTGTATGCGTTTTCTCCTGAATATATTCAGGTGAAAACGCATACGCACTTTTTGGCCAAGTGCGTCATTGTCGAAGTGGTGCCCCTCTTCCTGTGCTTTAAAGGCGATTCAAACGTACCTCTTGAAATCTGTTTCCTGCTATTCTGCCTGGCTTTCAAGTCCGCCTCGTTGCCTTCCCTCAACAGATTTTTGGACGATCGTTGTCCTTTATTACTCCGCCAGTTTGTGAATTGCTGTGCCCCTGAGCTCCATTTTTCAACTCGTTTTTTGTGAGCTGTACGCAAGTCCAAAATTTTGGTTCAGTAGCTATACTGGTTCCCGGTGGGTGGCTGAGACTCTGGTTAATTCTTCTTCCTGCCGGTAAATTAGAGTGACATGTGCCCGTCCAAATGCCTAACAGCTACTCTCTCATTGGTTCTCCCTCTTCCCTTCCATCCTCTGCTAAATTGGCAACCTCTGCGAACGAGGAGGTTAAAGGGATTGTCTCTCCAAGTTGGGAGATTGATAGTAAAGCAGTTGGAAAGTCAAACCGGAACACCAGGTGAGGGACTACTCGTTGAGTTTTAGAAACCTTTTGTATTCACAGTGTGTCCATTCTCTAGGTTTCCCGTACATGTTATAGCTGTAGTAATATTCCCTTCAACATGGAGAGTTGGGACCCATGGAATGGGGGCCATGCATTTTTGCTTTAAAGGGTCTGCATTTGCTCACCCAATCTCACCAATCCTCTCAGTCCCAAGTGTCCAGCCTTATGCCACATCCACCTGTCATTGTAGATAGGGTCATTCCAGGTTTCATCAGAGACCTTGAAGGAAATGTAAAGAATTTCCCTGTTTTTTGGTTTTGTTTTTGAAATTCCTTTTTATAGTGGGTTTGAGCTGATTCTCGCTTCCAAGTTTATGCCAGTCTAGACACACTTGATTCCCTTACAGAGACATATCAATACATAGGTTTTAAATTCTTACTAGTCAGATCTATTCCTCTGCGGGAAATATGGGGTTTTGAGTCCCTTTCACTGAGGAAGGTGTAGGTCTTGTCTATTCCACAGTTGGTTTTAGAAATGGTACCTCTGCTTATATCAAACTCTGGTTTTATGCATCACCCCACCTCTCCTTTCTCCTTAAGCAGGCATAAGAGTGTGTTCTAAATGTGAGACTCTGTTCTCTTTCCTATCTCAGTTCATATGTAGACATGTTTACAGGATCTTCATAAGTGATATCTTTTTTTTTTTTTTTTTTTTTTTTTTTTGCTGTACGCGGGCCTCTCACTGCTGTGGCCTCTCCCGTTGCGGAGCACAGGCTCCGGACACACAGGCTCCGCGGCCATGGCTCGCGGGCCCAGCCGCTCCGCGGCATGTGGGATCTTCCGGGATCGGGGCACGAACCCGTGTCCCCTGCATCGGCAGGCGGACTCTTAACCACTGCGCCACCAGGGAAGCCCCATAAGTGATATCTTATGATAAGTTTCTTTTTCTGTGTGACTTATTTCACTTAGAATCATCGTACCTGAATCCACTCACTTTGCTTCTCCTGGTCTTATGACATTGATTTCATGGCTGAGGGATATTCCATCGTACATAAATACCACAGTTTTTTGAACCAATTTTATATTTCCTGGGATATTTAAGGTGTACCCAAGTTGAGGTTCTTGTAAGCAGTGCAGCCCTAAATTTGGGGGTGGCTCTGTCTTATTCATTTTCAGTTTACCCAAGTTATATTCCCTAGACAGGATGTGCCCTTGGCTCTGTAGCTCTGTTGATTACTTCTTTTAGGAAACGCAATGCACTCCTCCAGTGAGGCAGTTGGCAATTTACATCCCGCCCATCAGCATAACAAGGCTCCCTGTTCTCCAGGGCCTGTCTTGCCTTTCTGGTTTTTACACATTTTGTAGATGTCCCTTTTGACCGGTGGGAAGTGATACTTCTTTGTAGTGCAGATTTGCATTGCCTGCTTGCTTGCTTAGTCAAAAAGGGCGTATGCGTTTTCTCCTGAATATATTCCGGAGAAAACGCATACGCCCTTTTTGGCCAAGTGCGTCATTGTCGAAATTTTGCCCCTCTTCCTGTGCTTTAAAGGCGATTTCAAGGTAACTCTTCAAATCTGTTTCCTGCTATTCTGCCTCGCTTTCAAGTCCGCCTCGTTGCCTTCCCTCAACGGATTTTTGGACGATCGTTGTCCTTTATTACTCTGCCAGTTTGTGAATTGCTGTGCCCCGGAGCTCCATTTTTCAACTCGTTTTTTGTGAGCTGTACGCAAGTCCAAAATTTTGGTTCAGGACCTATACTGGTTCCCGGTGGGTGGCTGAGACTCTGGTTAATTTTTCTTCCTGCCGGGAAATTAGAGTGACATGTGCCTGTCCAAATGCCTAACAGCTACTCTCTCATTGGTTCTCCCTCTTCCCTTCCATCCTCTGCCAAATTGGCATCCTGTGCGAACGAGGAGGTTAAAGGGGTTGTCTCTCCAAGTTGGGAGATTGATAGGAAAGCAGTTGGAAAGTCAAACCGGAACACCAGGTAAGGGACTACTCGTTGAGTTGTAGAAACCTTTTGTATTCAGAGTGTGTCCATTCTCTAGGTTTCCCATACATGTTATAGCTGTAGTAATATTCCCTTCAACATGGAGAGTTGGGACCCATGGAATGGGGGCCATGCATTTTTGCTTTAAAGGGTCTGCATTTGATAACCCAATCTCACCAATCCTCTCAGTCCGAAGTGTCCAGCCTTATGCCACATCCACCTGTCATTGTAGATAGGGTCATTCCAGGTTTCATCAGAGACCCTGAAGGAAATGTAAAGAATTTCCCTGTTTTTTGGTTTTGTTTTTGAAATTCTTTTTTATAGTGGGTTTGATCTGATTCTCGCTTCCATGTTTATGCCAGTCTAGACACACTTGATTCCCTTACAGAGACATATCAATACATAGGTTTTAAGATTCTTACTTGTCAGATCTATTCCTCTGCGGGAAATATGTGGTTTTGAGTCCCTTTCACTGAGGAAGCTGTGGGTCTTGTCTATTCCACAGTTGGTTTTGGAAATGGAACCTGTGCTTATATCAAACTCTGGTATTATGCATCACCCCACCTCTCCTTTCCCCTTAAGCAGGCATAAGAGTGTTTTCTAAATGTGAGACTCTCTTCTCTTTCCTAACTCAGTTCATGTGTAGCCATGTTTACAGGATCTTCATAAGTGATATCTTATGATAAGTTTCTTTTTCTGTGTGAGTTATTTCACTTACAATCATCGTACATGAAGCCACTCACTTTGCTGCTCCTGGTCTTATGACATTGATTTCATGGCTGAGGGATATTCCATCGTACATAAATACCACAGTTTTTCAAACCATTTTTATATTTCCTGGGATATTTAAGGTGTACCCAAGTTGAGGTTCTTGTAAGCAGTGCAGCCCTAAATTTGGGGGTGGCTCTGTCTTATTGATTTTCAGTTTTCCCAAGGTATATTCCCTAGACTGGAAGTGCCCTTGGCTCTGTAGCTCTGTTGTTTACTTGTTTTATGGAACGCAATGCACTCCTCCAGTGAGGCACTTGGCAATTTACATCCCGCCCATCAGCATAACAAGGCTCCCTGTTCTCCAGGGCCTGTCTTGCCTTTCTGGTTTTTACACATTTTGTGGATGTCCCTTTTGACCGGTGGGAAGTGATACTTCTTTGTAGTGCAGATTTGCATTGCCCGCTTACTTGATGGCCAAAAAGGGCGTATGCGTTTTCTCCTGAATATATTCAGGAGAAAATGCATACGCCCTTTATGGCCAAGTGCGTCATTGTCGAATTTGTGCCCCTCATCCTGTGCTTTAAAGGCGATTCCAACGTACCTCTTGAAATCTGTTTCCTGCTATTCTGCCTGGCTTTCAAGTCCGCCTCGTTGCCTTCCCTCAACAGATTTTTGGACGATCGTTGTCCTTTATTACTCCGCCAGTTTGTGAATTGCTGTGCCCCTGAGCTCCATTTTTCAACTCGTTTTTTGTGAGCTGTACGCAAGTCCAAAATTTTGGTTCAGTAGCTATACTGGTTCCCGGTGGGTGGCTGAGACTCTGGTTAATTCTTCTTCCTGCCGGTAAATTAGAGTGACATGTGCCCGTCCAAATGCCTAACAGCTACTCTCTCATTGGTTCTCCCTCTTCCCTTCCATCCTCTGCTAAATTGGCAACCTCTGCGAACGAGGAGGTTAAAGGGATTGTCTCTCCAAGTTGGGAGATTGATAGTAAAGCAGTTGGAAAGTCAAACCGGAGCACCAGGAGAGGGACTACTCGTTGAGTTTTAGAAACCTTTTGTATTCACAATGTGTCCATTCTCTAGGTTTCCCGTACATGTTATAGCTGTAGTAATATTCCCTTCAACATGCAGAGTTGGGAACCATGGAATGGGTGCCATGCATTTTTGCTTTAAAGGGTCTGCATTTGCTCACCCAATCTCACCAATCCTCTCAGTCCCAAGTGTCCAGCCTTATGCCACATCCACCTGTCATTGTAGATAGGGTCATTCCAGGTTCCATCAGAGACCGTGAAGGAAATGTAAAGAATTTCCTGTTTTTTGGTTTTGTTGTTGAAATTCCTTTTTATAGTGGGTTTGAGCTGATTCTCGCTGCCATGTTTATGCCAGTCTAGACACACTTGATTCCCTTACAGAGACATATCAATACATAGGTTTTAAGATTCTTACTAGTCAGATCTATTCCTCTGCGGGAAATATGGGGTTTTGAGTCCCTTTCACTGAGGAAGGTGTAGGTCTTGTCTATTTCACAGTTGGTTTTAGAAATGGTACCTGTGCTTATATCAAACTCTGGTTTTATGCATCACCACACCTCTCCTTTCCCCTTAAGCAGGCATAAGAGTGTTTTCTAAATGTGAGACTCTGTTCTCTTTCCTAACTCAGTTCATGTGTAGCCATGTTTACAGGATCTTCATAAGTGATATCTTATGATAAATTTCTTTTTCTGTGTGACTCATTTCACTTACAATCATCGTACCTGAATCCACTCACTTTGCTGCTCCTGGTCTTATGACATTGATTTCATGGCTGAGGGATATTCCATCGTACATAAATACCACAGTTTTTTGAACCATTTTTATATTTCCTGGGATATTTAAGGTGTACCCAAGTTGAGGTTCTCGTAAGCAGTGCAGCCCGAAATTTGGGGGTGGCTCCGTCTTATTGATTTTCAGTTTTCCCAAGGTATATTCCCTAGACTGGAAGTGGCTTTGGCTCTGTAGCTCTGTGTTTACTTGTTTTAGGGAACGCAATGCACTCCTCCAGTGACGCAGTTGGCAATTTACATCTCGCCCATCAGCATAACAAGGCTACCTGTTCTCCAGGGCCTGTCTTGCCTTTCTGGTTTTTACACATTTTGTGGATGTCCCTTTTGACCGGTGGGAAGTGATACTTCTTTGTAGTGCAGATTTGCATTGCCCGCTTGCTTGCTTGGCCAAAAAGGGCGTATGCGTTTTCTCCTGAATATATTCAGGAGAAAACGCATACGCCCTTTTTGGCCAAGTGCGTCATTGTCGATGTTGTGCCCCTCTTCCTGTGCTTTAAAGGCGATTCCAACGTACCTCTTGAAATCTGTTTCCTGCTATTCTGCCTGGCTTTCAAGTCCGCCTCGTTGCCTTCCCTCAACAGATTTTTGGACGACAGTTGTCCTTTATTACTCTGCCAGTTTGTGAATTGCTGTGCCCCTGAGCTCCATTTTTCAACTCGTTTTTTGTGAGCTGTACGCAAGTCCAAAATTTTGTTTCAGGACCTACACTGGCTCCAGGTTGGTGGCTGAGACTCTGGTTAATTCTACTTCCTGCCGGTAAATTAGAGTCACATGTGCCCGTCCAAATGCCTAACAACTACTCTCTCATTGGTTCTCCCTCTTCCCATCCATCCTCTGCCAAATTCGCAACCTGTGCGAACCAGGAGGTTAAAGGGATTGTCTCTCCAAGTTGGGAGATTGATAGTAAAGCAGTTGGAAAGTCAAACCGCAGCACCAGGAGAGGGACTATTCGTTGAGTTTTAGAGACCTTTTGTATTCACAGTGTATCCATTCCCCAGGTTTCCCGTACATGTTATAGCTGTAGTAATATTCCCTTCCACATGGAGAGTTGGGACCCCTGGAATGGCAGCCATTCATTATTGATTTAAAGGGTCTGCGTTTGCTCACCCAATCTCACCAATCCTCTCAGTCCCAAGTGTCCAGCCTTATGCCACATCCAGCTGTCACTGTAGATAGGGTCATTCCAGGTTTCATCAGAGACACTGAAGGAAATGGAAATAATTTCCCTGTTTTTTGGTTTTGTTTTTGAAATTCCTTTTCATAGTGGGTTTGAGCTGATTCTCGCTGCCATGTTTATGCCAGTCTAGACACACTTGATTCCCTTACAGAGACATATCAATACATAGGTTTTAAGATTCTTACTAGTAAGATCTATTCCTCTGCGGGAAATATGGGGTTTTGAGTCCCTTTCACTGAGGAAGGTGTAGGTCATGTCTATTCCACAGTTGGTTTTAGAAATGGTACCAGTTCTTATATCAAACTCTAGTTTTATGCATCACCCATCCTCTCCTTTCCACTTAAGCAGGCATTAGAGTGTTTTCTAAATGTGAGACTCTGTTCTCTTTCCTAACTCAGTTCATGTGTAGCCATGTTTACCGGACCTTCATAAATGATATCCTATGATAAGTTTCTTTTTCTGGGTGACTTATTTCACTTAGAATCATCGTACCTGAATCCACTCACTTTGCTGCTCCTGGTCTTATGACATTGATTTCATGGCTGAGGGATATTCCTTCGTACATAAATACCACAGTTTTTTGAACCATTTTTATATTTCCTGGGATATTTAAGGTGTACCCAAGTTGAGGTTCTTGTAAGCAGTGCAGCCCTAAATTTGGGGGTGGCTCTGTCTTATTGATTTTCAGTTTTCCCAAGGTATATTCCCTAGACTGGATGTGCCCTTGTCTCTGTAGCTCTGTTGTTTACTTGTTTTACGGAACGTAATGCACTCCTCCAGTGAGGCAGTTGGCAAATTACATCCCGCCCATCAGCATAACAAGGCTCCGTGTTCTCCAGGGCCTGTCTTGCCCTTCTGGTTTTTACACATTTTGTGGATGTCCCTTTTGACCGGTGGGAAGTGATACTTCTTTGTAGTGCAGATTTGCATTGCCTGCTTGCTTGCTTGGCCAAAAAGGGCGTATGGGTTTTCTCCTGAATATATTCAGGAGAAAACGCATACACCGTTTTTGGCCAAGTGCATCATTGTCGAAGATGTGCCCCTCTTCCTGTGCTGTAAGGCGATTCCAACGTACCTCTTCAAATCTGTTTCCTGCTATTCTGCCTCGCTTTCAAGTCCGACTCGTTGCCTTCCCTCAACAGATTTTTGGACGATAGTTGTCCTTTATTTCTCTGCCAGTTTGTGAATTGCTGGGCCCCTGAGCTCCATTTTTCAACTCGTTTTTTGTGAGCTGTACGCAAGTCCAAAATTTTGGTTCAGAACCTATACTGTATCCCGGTGGGTGGCTGAGACTCTGGTTAATTCTTCTTCCTGCCGGGAAATTAGAGTGGCATGTGCCCGTCCAAAAGCCTAACAGCTAGTGTCTCATTGGTTCTCCCTATTCCCTTCCATCCTCTGCCAAATTGGCAACCTGTGCGAACCAGGAGGTTAAAGGGGTTGTCTCTCCAGGTTGGGAGATTGATAGTAAAGCAGTTGGAAAGTCAAACCGGAGCACCAGGAGAGGGACTACTCGTTGAGTTTTAGAAACCTTTTGTATTCACAGTGTGTCCATTCTCTAGGTTTCCCGTACATGTTATAGCTGTAGTAATATTACCTTCAACATGCAGAGTTGGGACCCATGGAATGGGGGCCATGCATTTTTGCTTTAAAGGGTCTGCATTTGCTCACCCAATCTCACCAATCCTCTCAGTCCCAAGTGTCCAGCATTATGCCACATCCACCTGTCATTGTAGATAGGGTCATTCCAGGTTTCATCAGAGACCCTGAAGGAAATGTAAAGAATTTCCCTGTTTTTTGGTTTTGTTTTTGAAATTCCTTTTTATAGTGGGTTTGAGCTGATTCTCGCTGCCATGTTTATGCCAGTCTAGACACACTTGATTCCCTTACAGAGACATATCAATACATAGGTTTTAAGATTCTTACTAGTCAGATCTATTCCTCTCCGGGAAATATGGAGTTTTGAGTCCCTTTCACTGAGGAAGGTGTAGGTCTTGTCTATTTCACAGTTGGTTTTAGAAATGGTACCTGTGCTTATATCAAACTCTGGTTTTAGGCATCACCCCACCTCTCCTTTCCCCTTAAGCAGGCATAAGAGTGTTTTCTAAATGTGAGACTCTGTTCTCTTTCCTAACTCAGTTCATGTGTAGCCATGTTTACAGGATCTTCATAAGTGATATCTTATGATAAGTTTCTTTTTCTGTGTGACTTATTTCACTTAGAATCATCGTACCTGAATCCACTCACTTTGCTGCTCCTGGTCTTATAACATTGATTCCATGGCTGAGGGATATTCAATCGTACATAAATACCACAGTTTTTTGAACCATTTTTATATTTCCTGGGATATTTAAGGTGTACCCAAGTTGAGGTTCTTGTAAGCAGTGCAGCCCTAAATTTGGGGGTGGCTCCGTCTTATTGATTTTCAGTTTTCCCAAGGTATATTCCCTAGACTGGAAGTGCCCTTGGCTCAGTAGCTCTGTTGTTTACTTGTTTTAGGGAATGCAATGCACTCCTCCAGTGAGGCTGTTGGCAATTTACATCTCGCCCATCAGCATAACAAGGCTCCCTGTTCTCCAGGGCCTGTCTTGCCTTCTTGATTTGTACACATTTTGTGGATGTCCCTTTTGACCGGTGGGATGTGATACTTCTTTGTAGTGCAGATTTGCATTGCCCGCTTGCTTGCTTGGCCAAAAAGTGCGTATGCGTTTTCTCCTGAATATATTCAGGAGAAAACGCATACGCCCTTTTTGGCCAAGTGCGTCATTGTCGATGTTGTGCCCCTCTTCCTGTGCTTTAAAGGCGATTCCAACGTACCTCTTCAATCTGTTTCCTGCTATTCTGCCTCGCTTTCAAGTACGCCTCGTTGCCTTCCCTCAACAGATTTTTGGACGACAGTTGTCCTTTATTACTCTGCCAGTTTGTGAATTGCTGTGCCCCTGAGCTCCATTTTTCAACTCGTTTTTTGTGAGCTGTACGCAAGTCCAAAATTTTGGTTCAGGGCCTACGCTGGCTCCAGGTTGGTGGCTGAGACTCTAGTTAATTCTTCTTCCTGCCGGTAAATTAGAGTGACATGTGCCGGTCCAAATGCCTAACAGCTACTCTCTCATTGGTTCTCCCTCTTCCCATCAATCCTCTGCCAAATTGGCAACCTGTGCGCACCAGGAGGTTAAAGGGATTGTCTCTCCAAGTTGGGAGATTGATAGTAAAGCAGTTGGAAAGTCAAACCGCAGCACCAGGAGAGGGACTATACGTTGAGATTTAGAGACCTTTTGTATTCACAGTGTGTCCATTCCCCAGGTTTCCCGTACATGTTATAGCTGTAGTAATATTCCCTTCCACATGGAGAGTTGGGACCCCTGGAATGGCAGCCATTCATTATTGATTTAAAGGGTCTGCGTTTGCTCACCCAATCTCACCAATCCTCTCAGTCCCAAGTGTCCAGCCTTATGCCACATCCAGCTGTCACTGTAGATAGGGTCATTCCAGGTTTCATCAGAGACACTGAAGGAAACGGAAATAATTTCCCTGTTTTTTGGTTTTGTTTTTGAAATTCCTTTTTATAGTGGGTTTGAGCTGATTCTCGCTGCCATGTTTATGCCAGTCTAGACACACTTGATTACCTTACAGAGACATATAAATACATAGGTTTTAAGATTCTTACTAGTAAGATCTATTCCTCTGCGGGATATATGGGGTTTTGAGTCCCTTTCACTGAGGAAGGTGTAGGTCTTGTCTATTCCACAGTTGGTTTTAGAAATGGTACCAGTGCTTATATCAAACTCTGGTTTTATACATCACCCCACCTCTCCTTTCCCCTTAAGCAGGCATAAGAGTGTTTTCTAAATGTGAGACTCTGTTCTCTTTCCTAACTCAGTTCATGTGTAGCCATGTTTACAGGATCTTCATAAGTGATATATTATGATAAGTTTCTTTTTCTGGGTGACTTATTTCACTTAGAATCATCGTACATGAATCCACTCACTTTGCTGCTCCTGGTCTTATGACATTGATTTCATGGCTGAGGGATATTCCATCGTACATAAATACCACAGTTTTTTGAACCATTTTTATATTTCCTGGGATATTTAAGGTGTACCCAAGATGAGGTTCTTGTAAGCAGTGCAGCCCTAAATTTGGGGGTGGCTCTGTCTTATTGATTTTCAGTTTTCCCAAGGTATATTCCCTAGACTGGAAGTGCCCTTGGCTCTGTAGCTCTGTTGTTTACTTGTTTTAGGGAACGCAATGCACTCCTCCAGTGAGGCAGTTGGCAATTTACATCTCGCCCATCAGCATAACAAGGCTCCCTGTTCTACAGACCCTTTCTTGCCTTTCTGGTTTTTACACATTTTGTGGATGTCCCTTTTGACCGGTGGGAAGTGATACTTCTTTGTAGTGCAGATTTGCATTGCCTGCTTGCTTGCTTGGCCAAAAAGGGCGTATGCGTTTTCTCCTGAATATATTCAGGAGAAAACGCATACGCCCTTTTTGGCCAAGTGCGTCATTGTCGATGTTGTGCCCCTCTTCCTGTGCTTTAAAGGCGATTCCAACGTACCTCTTGAAATCTGTTTCCTGCTATTCTGCCTCGCTTTCAAGTACGCCTCGTTGCCTTCCCTCAACAGATTTTTGGGCGACAGTTGTCCTTTATTACTCTGCCAGTTTTTGAATTGCTGTGCCCCTGAGCTCCATTTTTCAACTCGTTTTTTGTGAGCTGTACGCAAGTCCAAAATTTTGGTTCAGGGCCTACACTGGCTCCCGGTTGGTGGCTGAGACTCTGCTTAATTCTTCTTCCTGCCGGTAAATTAGAGTGACATGTGCCCGTCCAAATTCCTAACAGCTACTCTCTCTTTGGTTTTCCCTCTTCCCTTCCATCCTCTGCCAAACTGGCAATCTGAGCGAACGAGGAGGTGAAAGGGATTGTCTCTCCAAGTTGGGAGATTGATAGTAAAGAAGTTGGAAAGTCAAACCGGAGCACCAGGAGAGGGACTACTCGTTGAGTTTTAGAAACCTTTTGTATTCAGTGTGTCCATTCTCTAGGTTTCCCGTACATGTTATAGCTGTAGTCATATTCCCTTCAACATTGAGAGTTGGGACCCATGGAATGGGGGCCATGCATTTTTGCTTAAAAGGGTCTGCATTTGCTCACCCAATCTCACCAATCCTCTCAGTCCCAAGTGTCCAGCCTTATGCCACATCCACCTGTCATTGTAGATAGGGTCATTCCAGGTTTCATCAGAGACCCTGAAGGAAATGTAAAGAATTTCCCTGTTTTTTGGTTTTGTTTTTGAAATTCTTTTTTATAGTGGCTTTGATCTGATTCTCACTTCCATGTTTATGCCAGTCTAGACACACTTGATTCCCTTACAGAGACATATCAATACATAGGTTTTAAGATTCTTACTAGTCAGATCTATTCCTCTCTGGGAAATACGGGATTTTGGGTCCCTTTCACTGAGGAAGGTGTAGGTCTTGTCTATTCCACAGTTGGTTTTAGAAATGGTACCTGTGCTTATATCAAACTCTGGTTTTATGCATCACCCCAGCTCTCCTTTCTCCTTAAGCAGGCATAAGAGTGTGTTCTAAATGTGAGACTCCCTTGTCTTTCCTAACTCAGTTCATGTGTAGCCATGTTTACAGGATCTTCATAAGTGATATCTTATGATAAGTTGCTTTTTCTTTGTGACTTATTTCACTTAGAATCATCGTACCTGAATCCACTCACTTTGCTGCTCCTGGTCTTATGACATTGATTTCATGGCTGAGGGATATTCCATCGTACATAAATACCACAGTTTTTTGAACCAATTTTATATTTCCTGGGATATTTATGGTGTACCCAAGTTGAGGTTCTTGTAAGCAGTGCAGCCCTAAATTTGGGGGTGGCTCTGTCTTATTCATTTTCAGTTTTCCCAATGTATGTTCCCTAGACTGGAAGTGCCCTTGGCTCTGTAGCTCTGTTGTTTACTTGTTTTAGGGAACGCAATGCACTCCTCCAGTGAGGCAGTTGGCAATTTACATCCCGCCCATCAGCGTAACAAGGCTCCCTGTTCTCCAGGGCCTGTCTTGCCTTTCTGGTTTTTACACATTTTGTGGATGTCCCTTTTGACCGGTGGGATGTGATACTTCTTTGTAGTGCAGATTTGCATTGCCCGCTTGCTTGCTTGGCCAAAAAGGGCGTATGCGCTTTCTCCTGAATATATTCAGGAGAAAATGCATACGCCCTTTTTGGCCAAGTGCGTCATTGTCGATGTTGTGCCCCTCTTCCTGTGCTTTAAAGGCGATTCCAACGTACCTCTTGAAATCTGTTTCCTGCTATTCTGCCTCGCTTTCAAGTACGCCTCGTTGCCTTCCCTCAACAGATTTTTGGGCGACAGTAGTCCTTTATTACTCTGCCAGTTTTTGAATTGCTGTTCTCCTGAGCTCCATTTTTCAACTTGTTTTTTGTGAGCTGTACGCAAGTCCAAAATTTTGGTTCAGGGCCTACACTGGCTCCCGGTTGGTGGCTGAGACTCTGCTTAATTCTTCTTCCTGCCGGTAAATTAGAGTGACATGTGCCCGTCCAAATTCCTAACAGCTACTCTCTCTTTGGTTTTCCCTCTTCCCTTCCATCCTCTGCCAAACTGGCAATCTGAGCGAACGAGGAGGTGAAAGGGATTGTCCCTCCAAGTTGGGAGATTGATAGTAAAGAAGTTGGAAATTCAAACCGGAGCACCAGGAGAGGGACTACTCGTTGAGTTTTAGAAACCTTTTGTATTCAGTGTGTCCATTCTCTAGGTTTCCCGTACATGTTATAGCTGTAGTCATATTCCCTTCAACATTGAGAGTTGGGACCCATGGAATGGGGGCCATGCATTTTTGCTTAAAAGTGTCTGCATTTGCTCACCCAATCTCACCAATCCTCTCAGTCCCAAGTGTCCAGCCTTATGCCACATCCACCTGTCATTGTAGATAGGGTCATTCCAGGTTTCATCAGAGACCCTGAAGGAAATGTAAAGAATTTCCCTGTTTTTTGGTTTTGTTTTTGAAATTCTTTTTTATAGTGGCTTTGATCTGATTCTCACTTCCATGTTTATGCCAGTCTAGACACACTTGATTCCCTTACAGAGACATATCAATACATAGGTTTTAAGATTCTTACTAGTCAGATCTATTCCTCTCTGGGAAATACGGGATTTTGAGTCCCTTTCACTGAGGAAGGTGTAGGTCTTGTCTATTCCACAGTTGGTTTTAGAAATGGTACCCGTGCTTATATCAAACTCTGGTTTTATGCATCACCCCAGCTCTCCTTTCTCCTTAAGCAGGCATAAGAGTGTGTTCTAAATGTGAGACTCCCTTGTCTTTCCTAACTCAGTTCATGTGTAGCCATGTTTACAGGATCTTCATAAGTGATATCTTATGATAAGTTGCTTTTTCTTTGTGACTTATTTCACTTAGAATCATCGTACCTGAATCCACTCACTTTGCTGCTCCTGGTCTTATGACATTGATTTCATGGCTGAGGGATATTCCATCGTACATAAATACCACAGTTTTTTGAACCAATTTTATATTTCCTGGGATATTTATGGTGTACCCAAGTTGAGGTTCTTGTAAGCAGTGCAGCCCTAAATTTGGGGGTGGCTCTGTCTTATTCATTTTCAGTTTTCCCAATGTATGTTCCCTAGACTGGAAGTGCCCTTGGCTCTGTAGCTCTGTTGTTTACTTGTTTTAGGGAACGCAATGCACTCCTCCAGTGAGGCAGTTGGCAATTTACATCCCGCCCATCAGCGTAACAAGGCTCCCTGTTCTCCAGGGCCTGTCTTGCCTTTCTGGTTTTTACACATTTTGTGGATGTCCCTTTTGACCGGTGGGATGTGATACTTCTTTGTAGTGCAGATTTGCATTGCCCGATTGCTTGCTTGGCCAAAAAGGGCGTATGCGCTTTCTCCTGAATATATTCAGGAGAAAATGCATACGCCCTTTTTGGCCAAGTGCATCATTGTCGAAGTTGTGCCCCTCATCCTGTGCTTTAAAGGCGATTCCAACGTACCTCTTGAAATCTGTTTCCTGCTATTCTGCCTGGCTTTCAAGTCCGCCTCGTTGCCTTCCCTCAACAGATTTTTGGACGATCGTTGTCCTTTATTACTCTGCCAGTTTGTGAATTGCTGTGCCCCTGAGCTCCATTTTTCAACTCGTTTTTTGTGAGCTGTACGCAAGTCCAAAATTTTGGTTCAGGAGCTATACTGGTTCCCGGTGGGTGGCTGAGACTCTGGTTAATTCTTCTTCCTGCCGGTAAATTAGAGTGACATATGCCCGTCCAAATGCCTAACAGCTACTCTCTCATTGGTTCTCCCTCTTCCCTTCCATCCTCTGCTAAATTGGCAACCTGTGCGAACGAGGAGGTTAAAGGGATTGTCTCTCCAAGTTGGGAGATTGATAGTAAAGCAGTTGGAAAGTCAAACCGGAGCACCAGGAGAGGGACTACTCGTTGAGTTTTAGAAACCTTTTGTATTCACAGTGTGTCCCTTCTCTAGGTTTCCCGTACATGTTATAGCTGTAGTAATATTCCCTTCAACATGCAGAGTTGGGAACCATGGAATGGGGGCCATGCATTTTTGCTTTAAAGGGTCTGCATTTGCTCACCCAATCTCACCAATCCTCTCAGTCCCAAGTGTCCAGCCTTATGCCATATCCAGCTGTCATTGTAGATAGGGTCATTCCAGGTTTCATCAGAGACCGTGAAGGAAATGTAAAGAATTTCCCTGTTTTTTGGTTTTGTTGTTGAAATTCCTTTTTATAGTGGGTTTGAGCTGATTCTCGCTGCCATGTTTATGCCAGTCTAGACACACTTGATTCCCTTACAGAGACATATCAATACATAGGTTTTAAGATTCTTACTAGTCAGATCTATTCCTCTGCGGGAAATATGGGGTTTTGAGTCCCTTTCACTGAGGAAGGTGTAGGTCTTGTCTATTTCACAGTTGGTTTTAGAAATGGTACCTGTGCTTATATCAAACTCTGGTTTTATGCATCACCCCACCTCTCCTTTCCCCTTAAGCAGGCATAAGAGTGTTTTCTAAATGTGAGACTCTGTTCTCTTTCCTAACTCAGTTCATGTGTAGCCATGTTTACAGGATCTTCAGAAGTGATATCTTATGATAAGTTTCTTTTTCTGTGTGACTCATTTCACTTACAATCATCGTACCTGAATCCACTCACTTTGCTGCTCCTGGTCTTATGACATTGATTTCATGGCTGAGGGATATTCCATCGTACATAAATACCACAGTTTTTTGAACCATTTTTATATTTCCTGGGATATTTAACGTGTACCCAAGTTGAGGTTCTTGTAAGCAGTGCAGCCCTAAATTTGGGGGTGGCTCCGTCTTATTGATTTTCAGTTTTCCCAAGGTATATTCCCTAGACTGGAAGTGCCTTTGGCTCTGTAGCTCTGTTGTTTACTTCTTTTACGGAACGCAATGCACTCCTCCAGTGAGGCAGTTGGCAATTTACATCTCGCCCATCAGCATAACAAGGCTCCCGGTTCTCCAGGGCCTGTCTTGCCTTTCTGGTTTTTACACATTTTGTGGATGTCCCTTTTGACAGGTGGGAAGTGATACGTCTTTGTAGTGCAGATTTGCATTGCCCGCTTCCTTGCTTGGCCAAAAAGGGCGTATGCGTTTTCCCCTGAATATATTCAGGAGAAAACGCATATGCCCTTTTTGGCCAAGTGCGTCATTGTCGATGTTGTGCCCCTCTTCCTGTGCTTTAAAGGCAATTCCAACGTACCTCTTGAAATCTGTTTCCTGCTATTCTGCCTCGCTTTCAAGTACGCCTCGTTGCCTTCCCTCAACAGATTTTTGGACGACAGTTGTCCTTTATTACTCTGCCAGTTTGTGAATTGCTGTGCCCCTGAGCTCCATTTTTCAACTCGTTTTTTGTGAGCTGTACGCAAGTCCAAAATTTTGGTTCAGGACCTACACTGGCTCCAGGTTGGTGTCTGAGACTCTGGTTAATTCTTCTTCCTGCCGGTAAATTAGAGTGACATGTGCCCGTCCAAATGCCTAACAGCTACTCTCTCATTGGTTCTCCCTCTTCCCATCAATCCTCTGCCAAATTGGCAACCTGTGCGAACCAGGAGGTTAAAGGGATTGTCTCTCCATGTTGGGTGATTCATAGTAAAGCAGTTGGAAAGTCAAACCGCAGCACCAGGAGAGGGACTATTCGTTGAGTTTTAGAGACCTTTTGTATTCACAGTGTGTCCATTCCCCAGGTTTCCCGTACATGTTATAGCTGTAGTAATATTCCCTTCCACATGGAGAGTTGGGACCCCTGGAATGGCAGCCATTCATTATTGATTTAAAGGGTCTGCGTTTGCTCACCCAATCTCACCAATCCTCTCAGTCCCAAGTGTCCAGCCTTTTGCCACATCCAGCTGTCACTGTAGATAGGGTCATTCCAGTTTTCATCAGAGACACTGAAGGAAATGGAAATAATTTCCCTGTTTTTTGGTTTTGTTTTTGAAATTCCTTTTTATAGTGGGTTTGAGCTGATTCTCACTGCCATGTTTATGCCAGTCTAGACACACTTGATTCCCTTACAGAGACATATCAATACATAGGTTTTAAGATTCTTACTAGTAAGATCTATTCCTCTGCGGGAAATATGGGGTTTTGAGTCCCTTTCACTGAGGAAGGTGTAGGTCTTGTCTATTCCACAGTTGGTTTTAGAAATGGTACCAGTGCTTATATCAAACTCTGGTTTTATGCATCACCCAACCTCTCCTTTCCCCTTAAGCAGGCATAAGAGTGTTTTCTAAATGTGAGACTCTGTTCTCTTTCCTAACTCAGTTCATCTGTAGCCATGTTTACAGGATCTTCATAAGTGATATCTTATGATAAGTTTCTTTTTCTGGGTGACTTATTTCACTTAGAATCATCGTACCTGAATCCACTCACTTTGCTGCTCCTTGTCTTATGACATTGATTTCATGGCTGAGGGATATTCCATCGTACATAAATACCACAGTTTTTGGAACCATTTTTATATTTCCTGGGATATTTAAGGTGTACCCAAGTTGAGGTTCTTGTAAGCAGTGTAGCCCTAAATTTGGGGGTGGCTGTCTTATTGATTTTCAGTTTTCCCAAGGTATATTCCCTAGACTGGATGTGCCCTTGTCTCTGTAGCTCTGCTGTTTCTTGTTTTACGGAACGTAATGCACTCCTCCAGTGAGGCAGTTCGCAAATTACATCCCGCCCATCAGCATAACAAGGCTCCCTGTTCTCCAGGGCCTGTCTTGCCCTTCTGGTTTTACACATTTTGTGGATGTCCCTTTTGACCGGTGGTAATTGATACTTCTTTGTAGTGCAGATTTGCATTGCCTGCTTGCTTGCTTGGCCAAAAAGGGCGTATGCGTTTTCTCCTGAATATATTCAGGAGAAAACGCATACACCGTTTTTGGCCAAGTGCATCATTGTCGAAGTTGTGCCCCTGTTCCTGTGCTGTAAGGCGATTCCAACGTACCTCTTGAAATCTGTTTCCTAGCTATTCTGCCTCGCTTTCAAGTCCGCCTCGTTGCCTTCCCTCAACAGATTTTTGGACGATAGTTGTCCTTTATTTCTCTGCCAGTTTGTGAATTGCTGGGCCCCTGAGCTCCATTTTTCAACTCGTTTTTTGAGAGCTGTACGCAAGTCCAAAATTTTGGTTCAGAACCTATACTGTTTCCCGGTGGGTGGCTGAGACTGTGGTTAATTCTTCTTCCTGCCGGGAAATTAGAGTGACATGTGCCCGTCCAAAAGCCTAACAGCTAGTGTCTCATTGGTTCTCCCTCTTCCCTTCCATCCTCTGCCATTTTGGCAACCTGTGCGAACCAGGAGGTTAAAGGGGTTGTCTCTCCAGTTTGGGAGATTGATAGTAAAGCAGTTAGAAAGTCAAACCGGAGCACCAGGAGACTGACTACTCGTTGAGTTTTAGAAACCTTTTGTATTCACAGTGTGTCCATTCTCTAGGTTTCCCGTACATGTTATAACTGTAGTAATATTCCCTTCAACATGGAGAGTTGGGACCCATGGAATGGGGGCCATGCATTTTTGCTTTAAAGGGTCTGCATTTGCTCACCCAATCTCACCAATCCTCTCAGTCCCAAGTGTCCAGCCTTATGCCACATCCAGCTGTCATTGTAGATAGGGTCATTCCAGGTTTCATCAGAGACCCTGAAGGAAATATAAAGAATTTCCCTGTTTTTTGGTTTTGTTTTTGAAATTCCTTTTTATAGTGGGTTTGAGCTGATTCTCGATGCCATGTTTATGCCAGTCTAGACACACTTGATTCCCTTACAGAGACATATCAATACATAGGTTTTAAGATTCTTATTAGTCAGATCTATTCCTCTGCGGGAAATATGGGATTTTGAGTCCCTTTCACTGAGGAAGGTGTAGGTCTTGTCTATTCCACAGTTGGGTTTAGAAATGGTAACTGTGCTTATATCAAACTCTGGTTTTATGCATCACCCCACCTCTCCTTTCCCCTTCAGCAGGCATAAGAGTGTTTTCTAAATGTGAGACTCTAGTCTCTTTCCTAACTCAGTTCATGTGGAGCCATGTTTACAGGATCTTAATAAGTGATATCTTATGATAAGTTTCTTTTTCTGTGTGACTAATTTCACTTAGAATCATCGTACCTGAATCCACTCACTTTGCTGCTCCTGGTCTTATGACATTGATTTCATGGCTGAGGGATATTCCATCATACATAAATACCACAGTTTTTTGAACCATTTTTATATTTCCGAGATATTTAAGGTGTACCCAAGTTGAGATTCTTGTAAGCAGTGCAGCCCTAAATTAGGGGGTGGCTCTGTCTTATTGATTTTCAGTTTTCCCAAGGTATATTCCCTAGACTGGAAGTGCCCTTGGCTCTGTAGCTCTGTTGTTTACTTGTTTTAGGGAACGCAATGCACACCTCCAGTGAGGCAGTTGGCAAGTTACATCCCGCCCATCAGCATAACAAGGCTCCCTGTTCTCCATGGCCTGTCTTGCCTTTCTGGTTTTTACACATTTTGTGGATGTCCCTTTTGATCGGTGGGAATTGATACTTCTTTGTAGTGCATATTTGCATTGCCCGCTTGCTTGCTTGGCCAAAAAGGGCGTATGCGTTTTCTCCTGAATATATTCAGGAGAAAACGCATACGCCCTTTTTGGCCAAGTGCATCAATGTCGAAGTTGTGCCCCTCTTCCTGTGCTTTAAAGGCGATTCCAACGTACCTCTTGAAATCTGTTTCCTGCTATTCTGCCTCGCTTTCAAGTCCGCCTTGCTGCCTTCCCTCAACAGATTTTTTGACGATAGTTTTCCTTTATTAATCTACCAGTTTGTGAATTGCGGTACCCCTGAGCTCCATTCTTCAACTCGTTTTTTGTGAGCTGTACGAAAGTCCAAAATTTTTGTTCAGGACCTATACTGGTTCCCGGTGGGTGGCTGAGACTCTGGATAATTCTTCTTCCAGCGGGGAAATTAGATTGACATGTGCCCGTCCAAATGCCTTACAGCTACTGTCTCATTGGTTATCCCTCTTCCCTTCCATCCTCTGCCAAATTGGCAACCTGTGCGAACCAGGGGGTTAAAGGGAATGTCTCTCCAAGTTGGGAGATTGATAGTAAAGCAGTTGGAAAGTCAAACCGGAGCACCAGGAGAGGGACTACTCGTTGAGTTTTAGAAACCTTTTGTATTCACAGTGTGTCCATTCTCTAGGTTTCCCGTACATGTTATAGCTGTTGTAATATTCCCTACAACATGGAGAGTTGGGACCCATGGAATGGGGGCCATGCATTTTTGCTTTACAGAGTCTGCATTTTCTCACCCAATCTCACCAATCCTCTCAGTCCCAAGTGTCCAGCCTTATGCCACATCCAGCTGTCATTGAAGATAGGGTCATTCCAGGTTTCATCAGAGACCTTGAAGGAAATATAAAGAATTTCCCTGTTTTTTGGTTTTGTTTTTGAAATTCCTTTTTATAGTGGGTTTGAGCTGATTATCGCTGCCATGTTTATGCCAGTCTTGACACATTTGATTCACTTACAGAGACATATCAATACATAGGTTTTAATATTCTTACTAGTCAGATCTATTCCTCTGCGGGAAATATGGGGTTTTGAGTCCCTTTCACTGAGGAAGGTGTAGGGCTTGTCTATTCCACAGTTGGTTTTAGAAATGGTACCTGTGCTTATAACAAACTCTGGTTTTATGAATCACCCCACCTCTCCTTTCCCCTTAAGCAGGCATAAGAGTGTTTTCTAAATGTGAGACTCTGTTCTCTTTCCTAACTCAGTTCATGTGTAGCCATGTTAACAGGAACTTCATAAGTGATATCTTAAGAAAAGTTTCTTTTTCTGTGTGACTTATTTCACTTAGAATCATCGTACCTGAATTCACTCACTTTGCTGCTCCTGGTCTTATGACATTGATTTCATGGCTGAGGGATATTCCATCGTACATAAATACCACAGTTTTTTGAATCATTTTTATATTTCCTGGGATATTTAAGATGTACCCAAGTTGAGGTTCTTGTAAGCAGTGCAGCCCTAAATAAGGGGTTGGCTCTGTCTTATTGATTTTCAGTTTTCCCAAGGTATATTCCCTAGACTGGAAGTGCCCTTGGCTCTGTAGCTCAGTTGTTTACTTGTTTTAGGGAACACAATGCACTCCTCCAGTGAGGCAGTTGGCAATTAACATCCCGCCCATCAGTATAACAAGGCTCTCTGTTCTCCAGGGCCAGTCTTGCCTTTCTGGTTTTTACACATTTTGTGGATGTCCCTTTTGACAGGTGGGAAGTGATACTTCTTTGTAGTGCAGATTTGCATTGCCCGCTTGCTTGCTTGGCCAAAAAGGGTGTATGCGTTTTCTCCTGAGTATATTCAGGAGAAAACGCATACACCCGTTTTGCCATGTGAATCATTGTCGAAGTTGTGCCCCTCTTCCTGTGCTTTAAAGGCGATTCCAACGTACCTCTTGAAATCTGTTTCCTGCTATTCTGCCTCGCTTTCAAGTCCGCCTCGTTGCCTTCCCTCAACAGATTTTTCGAAGATAATTGTCCTTTATTACTCTGCCAGTTTGTGAATTGCTGTGGCCCTGAGCTCCATTTTTCAACTCGTTTTTTGTGACCTCTACGCAAGTCCAAAATTTTGATTCAGGACCTATACTGGTTCCCGGTGGGTGGCTCAGACTCTGGTTAATTCTTCTTTCTGCCGGGAAATTAGAGTGACATGTGCCCGTCCAAATGCCTAACAGCTGCTCTCTCATTGGTTCTCCCTCTTCCCTTCCATCCTCTGCCAAATTGGCAACCTGTGCGAACCAGGAGGTTAAAGGGGCTGTCTCTCCAAGTTGGGAGATTGACTGTAAAGAAGTTGGAATGTCAAACCGGAGCACCAGGAGAGGGACTACTCGTTGAGTTTTAGAAACCTTTTGTATTCACAGTGTGTCCATTCTCTAGGTTTCCCGTACATGTTATAGCTGTAGTAATATTCCCTACAACATGGAGAGTTGGGACCCATGGAATGGGGGCCATGCATTTTTGCTTTAAAGGGTCTGCATTTGCTCACCCAATCTCACCAATCCTCTCAGTCCCAAGTGTCCAGCCTTATGCCACATCCAGCTGTCATTGTAGAAAAGGTCATTCCAGGTTTCATCAGAGACCCTGAAGGAAATGTGAAGAATTTCCCTGTTTTTTGGTTTTGTTTTTGAAATTCCTTTTTATAGTGGATTTTGAGCTGATTCTCGCTGCCATGTTTATGCCAGACTAGACACACTTGATTCCCTTACAGAGACATATCAATACATATGTTTTAAAATTCTTTCTAGTCAGATCTATTCCGCTGCTGGAAATATGGGGTTTTGAGTCGCTTTCACTGAGGAAGGTGTAGGTCTTGTCTATTCCACAGTTGGTTTTAGAAATGGTAACTGTGCTTATATCAAACTCTCGTTTTATGCATCACCCCACCTCTCCTTTCCCCTTAAGCAGGCATAAGAGTGTTTTCTAAATGTGAGACTCTGTTCTCTTTCCTAACTCAGTTCATGTGTAGCCATGTTTACAGGATCTTCATAAGTGATATCTTATGATAAGTTTCTTTTTCTGTGTTACTTATTTCACTTAGAATCATCGTACATGAATTCACTCACTTTGCTGCTCCTGGTCTTATGACATTGATTTCATGGCTGAGGAATATTCCATCGTACATAAATACCACAGTTTTTTGAACCATTTTTATATTTCCTGGGATATTTAAGGATTACCCAAGTTGAGGTTCTTGTAAGCAGTGCAGCCCTAAATTTGGCGGTGGCTCTGTCTTATTGATTTTCAGTTTTCCCAACGTATATTCCCTAGACTGGAAGTGCCATTGGCTCTGTAGCTCTGCTGTTTACTTGTTTTAGGGAACGCAATGCACACCTCCAGTGAGGCAGTTGACAATTAACATCCCGCCCATCAGTATAACAAGGCTCCCTGTTCTCCAGGGCCAGTCTTGCCTTTCTGGTTTTTACACATTTTGTGGATGTCCCTTTTGACCGGTGAGAAGTGATACTTCTTTGTAGTGCAGATTTGCATTGCCCGCTTGCTTGCTTGGCCAAAAAGGGCGTATGCGTTTTATCCTGAATATATTCAGGAGAAAACGCATACGCCCTTTTTGGCCTAGTGCATCATTGTCGAAGTTGTGCCCCTCTTCCTGTGCTTTAAAGGCGATTCCAACGTACCTCTTGTAATCTGTTTCCTGCTATTCTGCCTCGATTTCAAGTCCGCCTCGTTGCCTTCCCTCAACAGATTTTTGGACGATAGTTGTCCTTTATTACTCTGCCGGTTTGTGAATTGTGTGCCCCTGAGCTCCATTTTTCAACTCGTTTTTTGTGAGCTGTACCCAAGACCAAAATTTTGGTTCAGGACCTATACTGGTTCCCGGTCGGTGGCTGAGACTCTGGTTAATTCTTCTTCCTGCCGGGAAATTAGAGTGACATGTGCCCGTCCAAATGCCTAACAGCTACTCTCTCATTGGTTCTCCCCCTTCCCTTCCATCCTCTGGCAAATTGGCAACCTGTGCGAACCAGGAGTTTAAAGGGGCCGTCTCTCCAAGTTGGGAGATTGATAGTAAAGCAGTTGGAAAGTCAAACCGGAGCACCAGGAGAGGGACTACTCGTTGAGTTTTAGAAACCTTTTGTATTCACAGTGTGTCCATTCTCTAGGTTTTCCGTACCTGTTATAGCTGTAGTAATATTCCCTTCAACATGGAGTGTTGGGACCCATGGAATGGGGGCCATGCATTTTTGCTTTAAAGGGTCTGCATTTGCTCACCCAATCTCACCAATACTCTCAGTCCCAAGTGTCCAGCTTTATGCCACATCCAGCTGTCACTGTAGATAGGGTCATTCCAGGTTTCATCTGAGACACTGAAGGAAATGTAAAGAATTTCCCTGTTTTTTGGTTTTGTTTTTGAAATTCCTTTTTATAGTGGGTTTGAGCTGATTCTCGCTGCCATGTTTATGCCAGTCTAGACACAATTGATTCTCTTACAGAGACATATCAATACATAGGTTTTAAGATTCTTACTAGTCCGATCTATTCCTCCGCGGGAAATATGGGGTTTTGAGACCCTTTCACTGAGGAAGGTGTAGGTCTTGTCTATTCCACAGTTGGTTATAGAAATGGTACCTGTGCTTATATCAAACTCTGGTTTTATGCATCACCCCACCTCTCCTTTCCCCTTAAGCAGGCATAAGAGTGTTTTCTAAATGTGAGATTCTGTTCTCTTTCCTAACTCAGTTCATGTGGAGCCATGTTTACAGGATCTTCATAAGTGATATCTTATGACAAGTTTCTTTTTCTGTGTGACTTATTTCACTTAGAATCATCGTACGTGAATCCAATCACTTTGCTGCTCCTGGTCTTATGACATTGATTTCATGGCTGAGGGATATTCCATCGTACATAAATACCACAGTTTTTTGAACCATTTTTATATTCCCTCGGATATTTAAGGTGTACCCAAGTTGAGGTTCTTGTCAGCAGTTCAGCCCTAAATTAGGGGGTGGCTCTGTCTTATTGATTTTCAGTTTTCCCAAGGTATATTCCCTAGACTGGAAGTGCCCTTGGCTCTGTAGCTCTGTTGTTTTCTTGTTTTAGGGAACGCAGTGCACTCCTCCAGTGAGGCAGTTGGCAATTAACATCCCGCCCATCAGCATAACAAGGCTCCCTGTTCTCCAGGGCCTGTCTTGCCTTTCTGTTTTTTACATATTTTGTGGATATCCCTTTTGACCGGTGGGAAGTGATACTTCTTTGTAGTGCAGATTTGCATTGCCCGGTTGCTGGCTTGGACAAAAAGGGCGTATACATTTTCTCCTGAACATATTCAGGAGAAAACGCATATGCCCTTTTTTGCCAAGTGCGTCATTGTCGAAATTGTGCCCTTCTTCCTGGGCTTTAAAGGCGATTCCACCGTACCTCTTGAAATCTGTTTCCTGCTATTCTGCCTCGCTTTCAAGTCCGCCTCGTTGCCTTCCCTCAACAGATTTTTGGATGATAGTTGTCCTTTATTACTCTGCAAGTTTGTGAATTGCTGTGCCCCTTGGCTCCATTTTTCAACTCGCTTTTTGTGAGCTGTACGCAAGTCCAAAATTTTGGTTCAGGACCTATACTGGTTCTCGTTGGGTGGCTGAGACTCTGGTTAATTCTTCTTCCTGCCGGGAAATTAGAGTGACATGTGCCCGTCCAAATGCCTAACAGCTACTCTCTCATTTGTTCTCCCTCTTCCATTCCATCCTCTGCCAAATTGGCAACCTGTGCGAACCAGGAGGTTAAAGGGGCTATCTCTCCAAGTTGGCAAATGATAGTAAAGCATTTGGAAAGTCAAACTGGAGCAACAGGAGAGGGACTACTCGTTGAGTTTTAGAAACCTTTTGTATTCACAGTGTCTCCATTCTCTAGGTTTCCCGTACATGTTATAGCTGTAGTAATATTCCCTTCAACATGGAGAGTTGGGACTCATGGAATGGGGGCCATGCATTTTTGCTTTATAGGGTCTGCATTTGCTCTCCCAATCTCACCAATCCTCTCAGTCCCAAGAGTCCAGCCTTATGCCACATCCAGCTGTCATTGAAGATAGGGTCTTTCCAGGTTTCATTAGAGACACTGAAGGAAATATAAAGAATTTCCCTGTTTTTTGGTTTTGTTTTTGAAATTCCTTTTTATAGTGCGTTTGAGCTGATTCTCGCTGCCATGTTTATGCCAGTTTAGACACTCTTGATTCCCTTACACAGACATATCAATACATAGGTTTTAAGATTCTTATTAGTCAGATCTATTCCTCTGCGGGAAATATGGGGTTTTGAGTCCCTTTCACTGAGGAAGGTGTAGGTCTTGTCTATTCCACAGTTGGTTATATAAATGGTACCTGTGCTTATATCAAACTCTGGTTTTATGCATCACCCCACCTCTCCTTTCCCCTTAAGCAGGCATAAGTGTGTTTTCTAAATGTGAGACTCTGTTCTCTTTCCTAACTCAGTTCATGTGTAGCCATGTTATTGGATCTTCATAAGTGATATCTTATGATAAGTTTCTTTTTCTATGTGACTTATTTCACTTAGAATCATCGTACCTGAATCCACTCACTTTGCTGCTCCTGGTCTTATGACATTGATTTCATGGCTGAGGGATATTCCATCGTACATAAATACCACAGTTTTTTGAACCATTTTTATATTTCCTGGGATATTTAAGTTGTACCCTAGTTGAGGTTCTTGTAAGCAGTGCAGCCCTAAATTAGTGGGTGGCTCTGTTTTATTGATTTTCAGTTTTCCCAAGGTATATTCCCTAGACTGGAAGTGCCCTTGGTTCTGTAGCTCTGTTGTTTACTTGTTTTAGGGAACACAATGTACTCCTCCAGTGAGGCAGTTGGCAATTTACATCCCGCCCATCAGCATAACAAGGCTCCCTGTTCTCCGGGGCCTGTCTTGTCTTTCTGGTTTTTACACATTTTGTGGATGTCCCTTTTGCCCGTTGGGAAGTGATACTTCTTTGTAGTTCAGATTTGCATTGCCCGCTTGCTTGCTTGGCCTAAAAGGGCATATGCGTTTTCTCCTGAATATATTCAGGAGAAAACGCATACGCCCTTTTTGGCCAAGTGCGTCATTGTCGAAGTTGTGCCCCTCTTCCTGTGCTTTAAAGGTGATTCCAACGTTCCTCTTGAAATCGGTTTCTTGCTATTCTGCCTCGCTTTCAAGTCTGCCTCGTTGCCTTCCCTCAACAGATTTTTGTACGATAGTTGTCCTTTTTACTCTGCCAGTTTGTGAATTGCTGTGCCCCAGAGCTCCATTTTTCAGCCCGTTTTTTGTGAGCTGTACGCAAGTCCAAAATTTTGGATCAGGATCTATACTGCTTCCCGGTGGTGGGCTGAGACTCTGGTTAATTCTTCTTCCTGCCGGGAAATTAGAGTGACATGTGCCCGTCCAAATGCCTAACAGCCAGTGTCTCATTGGTTCCCCGTCTTCCCTTCCATCCTCTGCCAAATTGGCAACCTGTGCGAACCAGGAGGTTAAAGGGGTTGTCTCTCCAAGTTGGGAGATTGATAGTAAAGCAGTTGGATAGTCAAACCGGAGCACCAGGAGAGGGACTACTCGTTGAGTTTTAGAAACCTTTTGTATTCACAGTGTGTCCTTTCTCTAGGTTTCCCGTACATGTTATAGCTGTAGTAATATTCCCTTCAAAATGGAGAGTTGGGACCCATGGAATGGGGGCCCTGCATTTTTGATTTAAAGGGTCTGCATTTGCTCACCCAATCTCACCAATCCTCTCAGTCCCAAGTGTCCAGCCTTATGCCACATCCAGCTGTCATTGTAGATAGGGTCATTCCAGGTTTCATCAGAGACCCTGAAGGAAATGTAAAGAATTTCCCTGTTTTTTGGTTTTGTTTTTGAAATTCCTTTTTATAGTGGCTTGGAGCTGATTCTCCCTGCCATGTTTATGCCAGTCTAGACACACTTGATTCCCTTACAGAGACATATCAATACATAGGTTTTAAGATTCTTACTAGTCACATCTATTCATCTGCGGGAAATATGGGATTTTGAGTCCCTTTCACTGAGGAATGTGTAGGTCTTGTCTATTCCACAGTTGGTTTTAGAAATGGTACCTGTGCCTATATCAAACTCTGGTTTTATGCATCACCCCACCTCTCCTTTCCCCTTAAGCAGGCATAAGAGTGTTTTCTAAATGTGAGACTCTGTTCTCTTTCCTAACTCAGTTCATGTGGAGCCATGTTTACAGGATCTTCATAAGTCATATCTTATGATAAGTTTCTTTTTCTGTGTGACTAATTTCACTTAGAATCATCGTACCTGAATCCACTCACTTTGCTGCTCCTGGTCCTATGACATTGATTTCATGGCTGAGGGATATTCCATCGTACATAAATACCACAGTTTTTTGAACCATTTTTTTATTTCCTGGCATATATAAGGTGTACCAAAGTTCAGGTTCTTGTAAGCAGTGCAGCCCTAAATTTAGGGGTGGCTCTGTCTTATTGATTTTCAGTTTTCACAAGGTATATTCCCTAGACTGGGAGTGCCCTTGGCTCTGTAGCTCTGTTGTTTACTTGTTTTAGGGAACACAATGCACTCCTCCAGTGAGGCAGTTGTCAATTTACATCCCGCCCATCAGCATAACAAGGTTCCCTGTTCTCCAGGGCCTGTCTTGCCTTTCAGGTTTTTACACATTTTGTGGATGTCCCTTTTGACCGGTGGTAAGTGATACTTCTTTGTAGTGCAGATTTGCATTACCCGCTTGCTTGCTTGGCCAAAAAGGGCGTATGCGTTTTCTCCTGAATATATTCAGGAGAAAACGCATACGCCCTTTTTGGCCAAGTGCATCATTGTCGAAGTTTTGCCCCTCTTCCTGTGCTTTAAAGGCGATTCCAACTTACCTCTTGAAATCTGTTTCCTGCTATTCTGCCTCGCTTTCAAGTCCGCCTTGTTGCCTTCCCTCAACAGATTTTTGGACGATAGTTGTCCTTTATTACTCTGCCAGTTTGTGAAATGCTGTGCCCCTGAGCTTCATTTTTCAACTCGTTTTTGTGAGCTCTATGCAAGTCCAAAATTTTGGTTCAGGACCTATACTGGTTCCCGGTGGGTGGCTGTGACTCTGGTTAATTCTTCTTCCTGCCGGGAAATTAGAGTGACATGTGCCCGTCCAAATGCCTAACAGTAACTCTATCATTGGTTCTCCCTCTTCCCTTCCATCCTCTGCCAAATTGGCAACCTGTGGGAACCAGGAGGTTAAAGGGGCTGTCTCTCCAAGTTGGGAGATTGATAGTAAAGCAGTTGGAAAGTCAAACCGGAGCACCAGGAGAGGGACTACTTGTTCAGTTTTAGAAATATTTTGTATTCACAGTGTGTCCATTCTCTTGGTTTCCCGAACATGTTATAGCTGTAGTAATATTCACTTCAACATGGAGAGTTGGGACACATGGAATGGGGGCCAAGAATTTTTGCTTTAAAGGGTCTGCATTTGCTCACCCAATCTCACCAATCCTCTCAGTCCCAAGTGTCCAGCCTTATGCCACATCCAGCTGTCATTGTAGATAGTGTCATTCCAGGTTTCATCAGAGACCTTAAGGAAACGTAAAGAATTTCCCTGTTTTTTGGTTTTGTTTTTGAAATTCCTTTTTATAGTGGGTTTGAGCTGATTCTCGCTGCCATGTTTATGCCAGTCTAGACACACTTGATTCCCTTACAGAGACATATCAATACATAGGTTTTAAGATTCTTACTAGTCAGATCTATTCCTCTGCGGGAAATATGGGGTTTTGAGTCCCTTTAACTGAGGAAGGTGTACGTCTTGTCTATTCCACAGTTGGTTTTAGAAATGGTACCTGTGCATATATCAAACTCTGGTTTTATGCATCACCCCACCTCTCCTTTCCCCTTAAGCAGGCGTAAGAGTGTTTTCTAAATGTGAGACTCTGTTCTCTTTCCTAACTCATTTCCTGTGTAGCCATGTTTACAGGATCTTCATAAGTGATATCTTATGATAAGTTTCTTTTCTGTGTGACTTATTTCACTTAGAATCATCGTAACTGAATCCACTCACTTTGCTGCTCCTGGTCTTATGACATTGATTTCATGGCTGAGGGATATTCCATCGTACATAAATACCACAGTTTTTTGAACCATTTTTATATTTCCTGGGATATTTAAGGTGTACCCAAGTTGAGTTTCTTGTAAGCAGTGCAGCCCTAAATTAGGGTGTGGCACTGTCTTATTGATTTTCAGTTTTCCCAAGGTATATTCCCTAGACTGGATGTTCCCTTGGCTCTGTAGCTCTGTTGTTTACTTCTTTTAGGGAACGCAATGCACTCCTGCAGTGAGGCAGTTGGCAATTTACATACCGCCCATCAGCATAACAAGGCACCCTGTTCTCCAGGGCCAGTCTTGCCTTTCTGGTTTTATACATTTTGTGGATGTCCCTTTTGACCGGTGGGAAGTGATACTTCTTTGTAGGGCAGATATGCATTGCCCGCTTGCTTGCTTGGCTAAAAAGGGCGTATGCGTTTTCTCCTGAATATATTCAACAGAAAATGCATACGCATTTTTTGGCCATGTGCATCATTGTCGATGTTGTGCCCCACTTCCTGTGCTTTACAGGCGATTCCTATGAACCTCTTGAAATCTGATTCCTGCTATTCTGCCTCGCATTCAAGTTGGCCTCCTTGTCTTCCCTCAGCAGACTTTTTGATGATAGTTGTCCTTTATTACTCTGCCAGGTTGTGAATTTCTGTGCCCCTGAGCTCCATTTTTCAACCCGTTTTTTGTGAGCTGAATGCAAGTCCAAAATTTTGGTTCAGGACCTATACTGGTTCCCGGTGGATGGCTGAGACCTTGGTTAATTCTCTTTCCTGCCGGGAAATTATAGTGACATGTCCCCGTCCAAATGCCTAACAGCTACTCTCTCATTGGTTCTTCCTCTTCCCATTCATCCTCTGCCAAATTGGCAAAGTGTGCGTACCAGGAGCTTAAAGGGGCTGTCTCTCCAAGTTGGGAGATTGATAGTAAAGCAGTTGGAAAGTCAAACCGGAGCACCAGGAGAGGGACTATTCGTTGAGTTTTAGAAACCTTTCGTATTCACAGTGTGTTCATTCTCTAGGTTTCCGGTACATGTTATAGCTTTAGTAATATTCCCTTCAACCTTTAGAGTTGGGGCCCATGGAATGGGGGCCTGGCATTATTGCTTTAAAGGGTCTGCATTTGCTCACCCAACTCACCAATCCTCTCAGTCCCAAGTGTCCTGCCTTTTGCCACATCCAGCTGTCATTGTAGATAGGGGCATTCCAGGTTTCGTCAGAGACCCTAAAGGAATTGTAAAGGATTTCCCTGTTTTTATGATTTGTTTTTGAAATTCCTTTTTATAGTTGGTTTGAGCTGATTCTCGCTGCCATGTTTATGCCAGTCTAGACACACTTGATTCCCTTATGGCGACATGTTGATACATAGGTTTTAAGATTCTTACTAGTGAGTTCTATTCCTCTGCGGGAAATATCGTATTTTTAGTCCCTTTCACTGATGAAGGTGTAGGTCTTGTCTATTCCATAGTTGGTTTTTAGAACGGTACCTGTGCTTATATCAAACTCTGGTTTTATGCATCACACCACCTCTCCTTCCATCTTAAGGAGACATAAGTGTGTTTTCTAAATGTGAGACTCTGTTCTCTTTCCTAAATCAGTTCATGTGTAGCCATGTTTAGAGGATCTTCATAAGTGATATCTTATGATAAGTTTCTATTTCTGTGTGACTTATTTCACTTACAATCATTGTACCTTATTCCACTCACTTTGCTGCTTCTGGTCTTATGACATTGATTTCATGGTTGAGGGATATTCCATCGTACATAAGTACCACAATTTTCTGAACCATTTTTTATATTTCCTTGGATATTTAAGGTGACCCAAGTTGAGGTTCTTGTAATCAGTGCAGCCCTGATATTGGGGATGGCTCTCTCATATTTATTTTCAGTTTTACCAAGGTATATACCATAGACTGGAAATGCCCTTGGCTCTGTAGCTCTGTTGTTTACTTGTTTTAGGGAACACAATGCACTCCTCCAGTGAGGCATTTGGCAATTTACATCCCGCCCATCAGCAAATCAAGAATCCTGTTCTCCAGGGCCTGTCTTGCCTTTCTGGTTTTTACACATATTTTAGACATCCCTTTTGACCGGTGGGAAAAGATACTTCTTTGTAGTGCAGATTTGCATTGCCCGCTTGCTTGCTTGGCCAAAAAGAGCGCATGTGTTTCTCCTGAATATATTCAGGAGAAAACGCATACGCTCTTTTTGGCCAAGTGCATCATTGTCGAAGTTTTGCCAATGTTCCTGTGGTTTACAGGTGATTCTTACGTACCTCTTGAAATCTGTTTCCTGCTATTCTGCCTCGCTTTCAAGTAGGCCTCGTTGCCTTCCCTGAAGGGAATTTTTGACGATAGTTATCCTTTATTACTCTGCCAGTTTGTGAATTTCTGTGCCTCTGAGCTCCAGTATTCAACTCATTTTTTTAGCCGAATGCATGTCCAAAATTTTGGTTCAGGTCGTATACTGGTTCCCGGTGGGTGGCTGAGACTTTTGTTGATTCTTCTTTCTCCCGGGATATTAGAGTGACACGTGCCCGTCCAAATGCCTAACAGCTACTCTCTCATTGGTTCTCCATCTTCCCTTTCATCCTCTGCCAAATTGGCAAACTGTTTGGACCAGGAGCTTAAAGGAGCTGTCTCTCCAAGTTGGGAGATTGATAGTAAAGCAGTTGTAAAGTCAAACAGGAGCACAGGAGAGGGACTATTCGTTGAGTTTTAGAAACCTTTCGTATTCACACTGTGTCCATTCTCTAGGTTTCCCGTACATGTTATAGCTGTAGTAATATTCCCTTCAACCTGGAGAGATGGGACCAATGGAATGGGGGCCAGGCATTATTCCTTTAACGGGTCTGCATTAGCTCACCCAATCTCAACAGTCCTCTCAGTCCCAAGTGTCCATCCTTATGCCACATCCAGCTGTCATTGTAGATAGGGTGATTCCAGGTTTCGTCAGAGACCCTGAAGGAATTGTAAAGTATCTCCTTTTTTTTTTGATTTCTTTTTGAAATTCCTTTTTATAGTGTGTTTGAGCTGATTCTCGCAGCCATGTTTATGCCAGTCTAGACGCACTTGATTCCCTAATGGTGACATATAAATACACAGGTTTTAAGATTCATACTAGTGAGATCTATTCCTCTTCGGGAAATATGGTGTTTTGAGTCCCTTTCACTGAGGAAGGTTTAGGTCTTGTCTATTCAATTGTTGGTTTTTGGAACGGTACCTGTGCTTATATTAAACTCTGGTTTTATGCATCACCCCACCTCTCCATCCCCCTTAAGCAGGCATAAGTGTGTTTTCTCGATGTGAGACTCTGTTCTCTATCCTAACTCTGTTCATGTATACCATGTTTACAGGATCTTCATAAGTGATATCTTATGATAAGATTCATTTTCTGTGTGATTTATTTCACTTAGAATCATCATACCTGAATCCACTCACTTTGCTGCTACAGGTGTTATGACATTGATTTCATTGCTGAGGGTTATTCCATAGTATGTAAGTACCACAATTTTTTGAACCATTTTTATATTTAGTGGGATATTTAAGGTGAACCCAAGTTGAGGTTCTTGTAAGCAGTGCAGCCCTGAATTTGGGGATGGCTGTGAAATATTGATTTTCAGTTTTCCCATGGTATATTCCGTAGACTGGATATGTCCTTGGCTCTGTAGCTCTGTTGTTTACTTGTTTTAGGGAACACAATGCACTCCTCCACTGAGGCAGTTGGCAATTTACATCCCGCCAATCAGCAAATCAAGGCTTCTGTTCTCCAGTGCCTGTCTTGCCTTTCTGGTTTTTACACATTTTTGGATGTCCCTTCTGACCGGTGGGAAGAGATACTTCTTTGTAGTGCAGATTTGCATTGCCCGCTTGCTTGCTTAGCCAAAAAGTGCGTATGCGTTTTCTCCTGAATATATTCAACAGAAAATGCATACGCATTTTTTGCCAAGTGCATCATTGTCGAAGTTGTGCCCCACTTCCTGTGCTTTACAGGCGATTCCTACGTACCTCTTGAAATCTGTTTCCTGCTATTCTGCCTCGCATTCAAGTTGGCCTCGTTGTCTACCCTTAGCAGAATTTTTGATGATAGTTGTCGTTTATTACTCTGCCAGGTTGTGAATTTCTGTGCCCCTGAGCTCCATTTTTCAACCCGTTTTTTGTGAGCTGAATGCAAGTCCAAAATTTTGGTTCAGGACCTATACTGGTTCCCGGTGGATGGCTGAGACCTTGGTTAATTCTCTTTCCTGCTGGGAAATTAGAGTGACATGTGTCCGTCCAAATGCCTAACAGCTACTCTCTCATTGGTTCTTCCTCTTCCCATTCATCCTCTGCCAAATTGGCAAAGTGTGCGAACCAGGAGCTTAAAGGGGCTGTCACTCCAAGTTGGGAGATTGATAGTAAAGCAGTTGGAAAGTCAAACCGGAGCACCAGGAGAGGGACTATTCATTGAGTTTTAGAAACCTTTCGTATTCACAGTGTGTTCATTCTCTAGGTTTCCGGTATATGTTATAGCTTTAGTAATATTCCCTTCAACCTTTAGAGTTGGGGCCCATGGAATGGGGGCCTGGCATTATTGCTTTAAAGGGTCTGCATTTGCTCACCCAATCTCACCAATCCTCTCAGTCAAAAGTGTCCTGCCTTATGCCACATCCAGCTGTCATTGTAGATAGGGGCATTCCAGGTTTCGTCAGAGACCCTGAAGGAATTGTAAAGGATTTCCCTGTTTTATTGATTTGTTTTTGAAATTCCTTTTTATAGTGGGTTTGAGCTGATTCTCGCTGCCATGTTTATGCCAGTCTAGACACACTTGATTCCCTTATGGAGACATATCAATACTTAGGTTTTAAGATTCTTACTAGTGAGATCTATTCCTGTGCAGGAAATATGGGGTTTTGAGTCCCTTTCCCTGGAAGGTATCGGTCTTGTCTATTCCATAATTGGTTTTTGAAATGGTAGCTGTGCTTATATCAAACACTGGTTTTATGCATCACCCCACCTCCCCTTCTAACTTAAGCAGGCATAAGAATGTCTTCTAAATGTGAGACTGTGTTCTCTTTCTTAACTCAGTTCATGTGTAGCCATGTTTACAGGTTCTTCAGAAGTGATATCTTATGATAAGTTTCTTTTTCTGTGTGACTTATTTCACTTAGAATCATCGTTCCTGAATCCACTCACATTGCTGCTACTGGTATTATCACTTTGATTTCATGGCTGAGGGATATTCCATCGTACGTAAGTAGCACAATTTTTTGAACCATTTTTATATTTCCTGGGATATTTAAGGTGTACCGAAGTTGAGTTTCTTGTAAGCAGTGCAGCCCTTAATTCGGGGGTGGCTCTGCCATATTGATTTTCAGGTTTCCCGAGGTATATTCCCTAGACTGGAAATGCCCTTGGCTCTGTAGCTGTGTTGTTTACTTGTTTTAGGGAACACAATGCACTCCTCAAGTCAGGCAGTTGGCAATTTACATCCCGCCCATCAGCATAACAAGGCTCCTGTTGTCCAGGCCTGTCTTGCCCTCTGGTTTTTATACATTTTTTAGATGTCCCTTTTGACCTGTGGGAAGAGGTACTTCTTTGTAGTGCAGATTTGCATTGCCCTCTTGCTTGCTTGGCCAAAAAGGGCGTATACGTTTTCTCCTGAATATATTCAGGAGAAAACGCATACGCCCTTTTTGGGCAAGTGCATCTTTGTCGAAGTTGTGCCCCTCTTCCTGTGCTTTACAGGCAATTCCTACATACCTCTTGAAATCTGTTTCCTGCTATTCTGCCTCGCTTTCAAGTTGGCCTCGTTGCCTTCCCTCAACAGATTTTTGGATGATAGTTGTCCTTTATTAATTTGCCAGTTTTTGAATTGCTGTGCCCCTGAGCTCAATTTTTCAACTCGTTTTTTTGTGAGCTGAACGCACCTCCAACATTTTGGTTCAGGAACTATACTGGTTCCCGGTGGGTGGCTGAGACTTTGGGTAATTCTTCTTCCTACCGGGAAATTAGAGTGAAATGTGCCCGTCCAAATGCCTAACGGCTACTCTCTCATTGGTCCTTCCTCTTCCCTTTCATCCTCAGCCAAATTTGCAACCAGTGGGAACCAGGAGGTTAAAGGGGCTGTCTCTACAAGTTGGGCGATTGATAGTTAAGCATTTCGAAAGTCAAACCGGAGCACCAGGAGAGGGACTGTTCTTTGAGTTTTAGAAAACTTTCGTATTCACAGTGTGTCCACTCTCTAGGTTTTCCGTACATTTTATAACTGTAGTAATATTACCTTCAACCTGGAGAGTTGGCACCCATCGAATGGGTGGCACGCATTATGGCTTTATAGGGACTGCATTTTTGCCATCAATCTCTCCCATCCCCTCAGTCCCATGTGTCCAGCCTTATGTCTCTTCCAGCTGTTGTTGTAGATACTGTCATTCCAGGTTGCATCAGAGCCCTTGCTGGAATTGTGTAAGAATATCGCTGTTTTTTTTTTATTTTGTTTTGTTTTTCAAATTCAGTTTTATAATGGGTTTGAGCTGATTATCACTGACTTGTTTTTGGCAGTCTAGACAAAATTGATTCCCTTACAGAGACTTATAAATACACTGATTTTAAGATTCTTACTAGTCAGATATATTCCTCTGCTGGAAATAGGGTTTTTGAGTCCCGTTCACTACAGATGGAGTAGTTCTTGTCTATTCTGTATTTGGATTATGGAACGGTACCTGTGCTAATATCAAACTCTGGTTTTGTGCATCTCCCCACCTCTCCTTTCCCCTTAAGCAAGCATAAGAATGTTTTCTAAATCTGAGACTCTGTTCTGTTTCCTAATTCAGTTCATATGTAGCCATGTTTACATTCCCTTCATAAGTGATATCTTATGTGAGAATGCACCATGGCCTTGTCATAATAATGCTCCATGACCCCTGTCAACACATTTCACCATGTCCTAGTTATCACAATGCTCCATGTCCCTTGTCATCACATTCTCCTCGTCCTTGTCATCACGATGCTACATGACACTTCTCATCACAACATTACATGCTCTTGTTATCACAATGCTCCATGACCCCTGTCATCTCAATGCTCCCTGACACCAGTCATCACAGTGCTTCATGCCCCTTTTCATTACAGTGCTCCATGATGCTTGTCATCACAATTACTCAAGGTCTTCTCATCACAATGCTCCACGGTTTTGCCATCAGAATTCTCCATGCCCTGGTCATCTCGCAGCTCAATGTCCCTTGTCCTCACAATTCTCCACGTCCTTGTCATCACAATACTCCATGCACTTGTCATCACCCTACTCCATTACCATTGTCATCACGATCCTCCATGAAACTTGGGATCACATTGCTTCATGCCCTTGTCATCACAATGATCCATGCTTCTTGAAATCAAAATGATCCATGACCTCTGTCATCACAATGCTCCAAACTCTTGTGATCACAATGTTCCATAACACTTGTCATCACAGCTCTCCATGATGCCTGTCATCTCAATACTCCATGCCCTTATTGTCACAATGCTCCATGACCTTTGTAATCACAATGCTCAATACACGTGTCATCACAATGCTCCCCGACAGAATGCTCCTTGAACACTGTCACAAAAAGGCTCCATGCCTTTTTCATCACAATGTCCCATGCCATTTTCATCACAATGCTCCATGCCATTGTCATCAAAATACTCCACAAGATTGTCATCAGAATGCTCCATGACCCTTGTCATCACAATTCTCCATGTATTTGTTGGCACAATGCTCCCTGACCCTTGTCATCACAATACTCCAAGCCATTGTCATCACAGTGCTCCATTATCTTTGTCATCATAATCCTCCATGACACTTGGCATCACAATGCTCCATGCCACTGTCATCACAATGGGCCATTACATATGTCATCACAATGCTCCCTGGCACCTGTCTTCATAATACTGCATGACCTTGTCATCACAATTCTCCATTCCCTTGCCATCACAGTGCGCCATTCCAACTGTCATCGCAATAATCCATGAAACTTATTAGACCAATGCTCCATGCCCTTGTCATCACAATGCTCCATGACCGTTTCATCACAATGCTCCGTGACTCCAGTCATCACAAAGCTTCATGACCTTTGTCATCACAGTGGTCCATGCCTTCGTCATCAACAGTCTCTATGACTTTTTAACCGCAGTGCTCCATGAAGTTTTCATCACAATGCTGTTTGACCCATGTCATCACAATGCTCTATGCCTTTCTCAACACAATGCTCCATGACCCTTGTCATCACAATGCTCCATGGGCTTGTCAGCACAATGCTCCATGACCCTTGTCATCACAATGTGCCATGCGCTTGTCATCACAGTGCTCCACAATCTTTTCATCACAATGCTCCTTATACCTTGTCATCACAATGCTCCATGCACTTCTCATCAAAATGCTCTCTCAACACTGATATCACAATGTTACATCACTATTCATCACAGTACTCCCTCACCGCTGTCATCACAGTGTTCCATGACTCCTGTCATCACAATGCTACATCACTTATCATCACAATGTTCGATGACCCCTGACATCACAGTGCTCCATAACCCCTGTCATCAAAATGCTCCATGACCGTTTTCATCAAAATGCTCCATGACCCCTGACATCACAATGTTCCATAACCATTGTCATCAAAATGTTCCATGAGCCTTTTCATCAAATTGCTCCATGACCCTGTCATCACAATGCTCCCTGCCCTTCTCATCACAATGCACCACACCCTTGTCATCAAAATGCTCCATGACCTTTGTCATCACAAAGCTCCATGACCCTTGGCATCACAATGCTCCATGCCATTGCCATCACAATGCTCCATGGACCCTCTCATCACATTGATCCATGCAATTGTCATGAAAAAGCTCCATGACACTTGTCATCACACTACTCGATGCCCTTTTCATCACAATGCTCCATGCCCTTGTCATTACAATCCTCCATGACACATGTATCACTGTGTTCCGTGCCCTTGTCATCACAATGCTCAATGCCAACTCTCATCACAATAATCCATGAAAATTTTCAGACCAATGCTGCTGCCCTTGTCATCACAATGCTCCATGACCCATGTCATCACAACGTTCCACGGCCTTGTCATCACAAGGCTCCATGACCCTTGTCATCACAAAGCTCCAAGAACCCTGTAATCACAATGCTCCATGCCCTTGTCATCACAAAGCTCCATGACGCATGTCATCAGAATGCTCCATGGCCTTCTCATCACAGTGCTCCATGCCGTTGTCATTACAATCCTCCATGACCCATGTATCACTGTGTTCCGTGCCCTTGTCATCACAATGCTCCATGCCCACTCTCATCACAATAATCCATGAAATATTTCAGACCAATGCTCCATGCACTTCTCATCACAATGCTCCATTACCCCTGTCATAACAATGCTTCATGACCCCTGTCATCACAATGCTCCACACCCATTGTCATTACAGTGCTCCATGAGGCTTGTCATCAAAATTATCCATGGTCTTCTCATCACAATGCTCCATGGTCTTGTCATCACAATGCGCCATGCCCTGGTCATCACACTGCTCCATGTCCCTGTCATCACAATTCTCCACGTTCCTGGCATCACTATGATCCATGACACTTCTCATCAAAGTGTTACATGCTTTGTCATCACAATTCTCAATGCACTTGTCATCGCATTGCTCCATGATCCCTGTCATAGCAAGCTCCAGGTGCTTGTCATCACAATACTCCATGTCCTTATCGTCACAATGCTCCATGACCTTTGTCATCACAGTGCTCAATACACTGGTCATCAAAATGTTCCCTGACACTTGTTGTCTGTATGCTCCTTGAAACCTGTCATGACAAGGCTCCATGTATTTTTCATAAGAATGATCCATGCTCTTTTCATCACAATGCTCCAAGACCCCTGTAATCACAATGCTCCATGCCCTGGTCATCACAAAGCTCCATGACGCCTGTCAGAATGCTCCATTGCCTTCTCATCACAATGCTCCATGCCCTTGTCATCACAATGCTCCAAGACCACTGTAATCACAAAGCTCCATGCCCCTTTTCATCAGAATGCTCCATGAGACATTTCATTATAAGGCTCCATGGTCTTCTCATCACAATGCTCAAGGAACTTGTCATCACAGTGCTCCATTCCATTGTCATCACAATGCTCCATGACCCCTGTCATCACAATACTCCATGAATATTTTCAGCCCAATGCTCCATGGCCTTTTCATCACAATGCTCCATTACCCCTGTCATAACAATGCTCCATGATCCCTTCCATCACCATGTTCCACGGCCTTGTCCTCACAAGGTTCCATGACCCTTGTCACCACAATGCTCCAAGACCCCTGTAATCACCATGCTCCATGCCCCTTTTCATCTCATTGCTCCATGAACCCTGTCATCACAATGCACCATGTCCACTATCATAATGCTTCATGCTATTGTCATCACAATGAAATCAAAATTCTCCATGACCTCTGTCATCACAATGCTCCAAACCCTTGTGATCACAATGTTCCATAACACTTGCCATCACAACGCCCCATGCCGCTGGTCATCACAATTATCCATGGACTTCTCATCACAATGCTCCATGACCTTTGTCATCACATTTCTCAATACACTTGTCATCACAATGCTCCCTGACACTTTTCGTCAGTATGCTCCTTGAAACCTGTCATGACATGTCTCCATGCCTTTTTCATAACAATGATCCATGCCCTTTTCATCACAATGCTCCATGCCATTGTCATCACAATACTCCACAAGGTTGTCATCAGAATGCTCCGTGACACCTGTCATCACAATGCTCCATGTCCCTTGTCATTACAGTGCTCCATGATGCTCGTCATCACAATTATCCATGGTCTTCCCATCACAGTGCTCCACGGTCTTCCCATCACAATGCTCCATGCCCTGATCATCTCAATACTCCATGTCCCTTGTTATCACAATTCTCCACTTCCTTGTCATCACAATGCTCCACGACAGTTCTCATCACAATGTTACATGCTCTTGTCATCACAATTCTCCATGCACTTGTCATTGCAATGTCCCATGACCCCTGTCATAGCAAGCTCCATGCCTTTGTCATCACAATGCTTCACGACCTTTTCATCAAAATTCTCAATGACCGTTGTCATCACAATGCTCCATGCCCTTGTCATCACAATGCTCCAAGCCCTTGTCATCACAATGTTCCATTACCTTTGTCATCACAATCCTCCATAACACTTGGCATCACAATGCTCCATGCCATTGTCATCACAATGGTCCATGAAATATGTCATCACAATGCTCCCAGACACCTGTCTTCACAATATTCCATGACCTTGTCTTCCCAATGCTCCATGCCCTTGTCATCACAATGTGCCATGCCCACTCTCAACACAATTATCCATGAAATTTATCAGACCAATCCTCCATGCCCCTGTCATCAAAATGCTCCAAGTCTTTTTCATCACAATGCTCCATGAACCCTCTCATCACATTGTTCCATGTCCTTGTCATCACAAAGCCCCAGGATGCTTGTCATCACAATGCCCGATGCCCTTCTCATCACAATGCTCCATGCCCTTGTCATTACAATCCACCATGACCCATGTATCACAGTGTTCAGTGCCCTTGTCATCACAATGCTCCATGCCCACTCTCATCACAATAATCCATGAAACATTTCAGACCAATGCTCCATGCCCTTCTCATCACAATGCTCCATTACCCCTGTCATAACAATGCTTCATGACCACTGCCATCACAATGTTCCACAGCCTTGTCATCACAAGGCTCAATGACCCTTGTCATCACAATGCTCCAAGAACCCTGTAATCACAATGCTACATGCCCTTGTCATCACAAAGCTCCATGACGCATGTCATCAGAATGCTCCATGGCCTTCTCATTCATGATGCTCCATGCCCATGTCATCACAATGCTCCAAGACTCCTGTAATAACAATACTCCATGCCCCTTTTCATCTCAATGCTCCATGAACCCTGTCATCACAATGCACCATGTGCAACATCATAATGGTTCAGGCTATTGTCATCACAATGAAATCAAAATGCTCCATGACCTCTGCCATCACAATGCTCCAAATCCTTGTGATCACAATGTTCCATAACACTTATCATCACAACGCCCCATGACACTTGTCATAACAATTATCCATTGTCTTCTCATCACAATGCTCCATGACCATTGTCATCACAATTCTCAATACCCTTGTCATCACAATGCTCCCAGACACTTGCCATCAGTATGCTCCTTGAACCCCGTCATGACAAGGCTCCATGCCTTTTTCATGACAATGATCCATACCCTTTTCATCACAGTGCTCCAAGTACCCTGTAATCACAATGCTCCATGCCCTTGTCATCACAAAGCTCCATGATGCATGTCATCAGAACGCTCCATGGCCTTCTCATCCTAATGCTTCATGTCCTTGTCATCACAATGCTCCAAGACTCCTGTAATCACAATGCTCCATGCCCCTTTTCATCAGAATGCTCCATGAGACTTGTCATAACAAGGCTCCATGGTCTTCTCATCACAATGCTCCAGTACCTTGTCATCACAATGCTCCATGACCCCTTTCATCACAGTACTCCATGAGCATTTTCAGCCCAATGCTCCATCACCTTCTCATCACAATGCTCCATGACTCCTGTCATCACAATGCTCCATGACCACTGTCATCACAACGCTCCATGAACCCTGACAACACAACGATCTGGGACACTTGTCATCAAAATGCTCCATGACCCTTGTCATCACAGTGATCCATGCCCTTGTCATCCCAATGCTCCATGATCCCTGTAATCACAATGCTCCGTGACGCTTGTCATCACAGTGCTCCATGAACCTTGTCATCACAATGTTCCTTGCCTTTGTCAGCAAAATGCTACATAATCTTGTCATCACAATGCTCCATGCACTTGTCATCACATTCCTCCATAACCATTGGGATCACATTGCTTCATGCCCTTGTCAACTCTCTCTTGCCTTTCTGGTTTTTACAGATATTCGGCTGTCCCTTTTGACCGGTGGGAAGTGACAATTCTTTGTAGTGTGGATTTGCATTGTGTGCCTTGATTAATTGGCCAGAAAGGGCGTATGCGTTTTCTCCTGAATATATTCAGGAGAAAAGGCATACGCCCTTTTTGGCCAAGGGCATCACTGTCCAAGTTGTGATGCTTTTCCTGTACTTTAAAGGCGATTGCAATTTACCTCTTGAAATATGTTTTGTGCAATTCTGCCTCATTTTCAAGTCCCCTTCTTTACCTTCCCTCAACAGATTTTGGAAGAGAGTAGTCCTTTATAACTCTGCAGGTTGGTGAATTGCTGTGCCCCTGAGTCCCAATTTTCAAATCCCATTTTTGAGAGCTGGCCGCAAATCCACAATTTTGCTTCAGGCCCTATACTGGTTCCAGGGGTGGCTATATTGGTTCCCTGTGGGTGGTTGAGGCTTTGGTTAATTCTTCTTCCTGACGGGAAATTAGAGTGACATGTGCCCGTCCAAATGCCTACATCTACTCTCTGATAGGTTCTCCCTCTTCCCTTTCATCCTCTGCACAATTAGCAAACTGTGTGAACCAGGAGTTTATAGGGGCTGACTCTCCTAAGTTGCGAGATTGATAGTAAAGCAGTTGGAATACCAAACTGGAATACAAGGAGAAGAAAAATTAGGAGAGTTTTAGAAACCTTTTGCCATGACAGGTTGTCCATTCTCTAGGTTTCCCATACATGTTATAACTGTAGTGATATTCCCTTCTACCTGGAGATTTGGGACCCATGGAATGGTTGCATGCATTACTACTTTAAGGGTCTGCATTTTCTCTCCCAATCTCACCAGTCCTCTCAGTCCCAAGTCTCCAGCCTTATGTCTCATCCAGCTGTCTTTGCCGATAGGGTCATTCCAGGTTTCATCAGAACCTTTGAAGGCATTGCGTAAGAATTTCGCTGTTTTTTGGTTTTGTTTTTGAAATTCATGTTTATAATGGGGTTGAACTGATTATCACTGACTTGTTTATGCCGGTCTAGACACAATTGGTTCCCTTACGAAGACATATTAATACATAGGTTTTAAGATTCTTCCTAGTCAGGTATATACCTATGCAGGAAATAGGGGTGTTGAGTCCCGTTCACTGAGGAAGTTGTAGGTCTTGTCTATTCTGTATTTGGTTTATGGAATGGTACCTGTGTTAATATCAAACTCTGGTTTTATGCATCACCCCACCTCTCCTTTCTCCTGAAGCAGGCATAAGATTTTTTTTTCTAAATGTGAGACTCTGTTCTCTTTCCTAATTCAGTTCATGTGTTGTGATATTGACATTTCCTCTATAAGTGATATCTTATGATAAGATTCTTTTTCTGTGTGACTAATTTCCCTTAGAATCATCATACTTAAATCCACTCATTATGCTGCTACTGGCCTTATATACATTGATTTCACGTCTGCGTGATATTCTGTTGTACAAAATACCACAAGTTCTTTATGCATTTCTGTTTTTCCTGGGATATTTTAGGTGTACCAAAGTTGAGGTTCTTGTATGCAGAGCAGCCCTAAACTTTGGGGTGCCTGTGTCTTATTGATATTTAGTCTTCCCAAGTTATATGCCCATGAGTTGAAGTCCCCTTTGCTCGGGGGCTTTGTATTTTAGATGTTTTAGGAAACAGCATACACTTCTTCAGAGTGGCTCTTGGATATTTATACCCCACCCATCAGCGTGACTTGGCTCCCTGTTTCCCATGGCCTCTCCTGCATTTCTGGTTTGTACACATTTTTTGGATGGCCTTTCTGAGCAGTGGAAATTGAGACTTCTTTGTTGTGCAGATATGCATTTCCCTCTTGCTTGGTTGGCCAAAAACTCTGTCTGTGTTTTTTTCCTGAAGATATTCACGAAAAAAACACATACACCCTTTTGCCCAACTGCATCATTTTAGAAATTCTGCTGCTTTTCATATGATTTAAATGTGAGTAGAATCTACCTTTTGAAATCTGTTTCCTGCAATTCTGCCTCTCATTCAGATCCTCTTCGTTGCCTTACCTGAATATATTTTTGGACGTTGGTTATCATTTATATCTTTGCAGGTCTTTGAATTGCCTGCTCCTGAGCTGCATTTTGCAACTCGCTTTTTTTGTGTGCTGTATGCCAAACCATTGGATTGCTTCCGGCCCTATTCCGGTTCTGGGGAGGCAGGCTGAGCCTTTGGTTAATTCTTCTTCCTAATGGGAAAATGGAGTGGCATGTGCCTGTCAAAACTCCTACAGCTAACCTCTCATTGGATCCCCCTCTTCCCATTTATCCTCTGCACAACTTGAAAACTGTGTAAAACAGGAGGTTAAAGGTGCTGATTCTCCAAGTGGGGAGATTGTTAGTAATGTGGCTGGAATGGCGAACCTCAGCACCAGGAGATCAAAAATGAGGTGCATTGTAGAAAACTTTTCCTGAGCACATGGTGTACATTCATCTCGGTTTCCCAGGCATGATTTCACTGTCAGAAGATTCCCTTGAACCTGCAGATTTGGGACCCATGGAATGGGTACCAGGCAGTATTACTTTAAAAGGTCTGCATTTTCTCACCAAGCCTCTCTAACATCTCTTAGCGTGCATAGCTTCCAGCCTTATATATCATCCTGCTGTGGGTCTACATGTGTTCAATTCATGTTACATCGTAGACCTTCAACAAAAGTTGTAAGAATTTTTGTCTGTCTCACTTTTTTTATAAATATTTTTAAATTTATTTTTATATTGGTTACAGCTGATTTTCAAAGCTCTGTTTTTTGTTCCTGTACATCCACTTGATTCATGTACTGTGAGACAACAATAAATTCCTTTTCAGATGCTTACCAGTCATATGAATTATTTTCCAGTGACTTGAGTGGGCTGAGTGCAGTTCTTTGAGGTACCGTGTAGGCCTTGTCAGTTATTCAATTTGGTACTTGGAATGGTATCTTTGCTAATTTCAACCTCCTGGATAATACCTCACCATTCCCCACCTTTCCCATTTAGCAGCCTTATGTCTATTTTCTACATACTTGACTATGTTTCTGTATTGTAATTTATGTCATGTGTAGCCATTTTTGATTCCACCTTTAAGTGACATCTTATGATATGTGTCTTTTTCTTTCTGACATATGTCACTTAGAATGATCGTATGTAACTCCTCCAGAGTTGTTCCAACTGGCCTTATTTCATTGATTTCTGGATGAGTAATATTCCACTCTACATAAGTACCCCATCTCTTTTATCCATTTTATCCTTCCAGGGACATTTAGGTTATATCCAAGTTGAGGCCCTTTTTAACAGAGAGGTGGTAAACGTTGGGGTGCCTGTTTTCTGTCGATTTTTGTTTTTCCCAAGGTATACGCCCATGAGTGCAAGTGCCCTATGCTCTGTAGCTCATTTTGTAGATGTTTTAGCAAACACAATACTCTTCTCCAGAGTGGCTGTTGGCAAATTGCATTTCCACTATCAGCCTCACAGGGCTCCCTTTTCTCCTCGCCCTGTCCTGCATTTCTGGTGTTTACACTTTACGTGGATGGCCCTTCTGACTGATGTGATGTGATATATTTTGTAGTATTGATTTCCAGTGTCCACCTGTTTGGTTGGATAAAAAGTGTGTATGGCCTTTACTTGAATATATTCAGAAAAAATGCATACGCCCTTTTGGGCCAACAGCATCATTGGCGATGTTCAGACCCTTTTCTTGTACTTTAACGGGGAGTCCTTTCTACCTGTTCAAATATGTTTCCTGCCACTCTCCCTTGCTTACAAGTCCTTTTCTGTGACTTACCTCAAGACATTTTTCGACGACAGATATTTTCAACTCTGCAGTTTCATGAATTTTAGTGACCCTGAGTTCCATTATTCAACTTGTGTTTATGGAAACTGGACACAAAACAGCGGGATTTCCTCTAGCCCTATTCTGTTTCCGTGGGCAATTCTAGCCTTTGATGAATTTGTCTTCCGGATTGGAAATTAGAGTGGCATGTGCCTGTCCGAATACCTAAGACTTGTCTCTAAATTTTTCTCATCCTTCCGCTTCATCCTCTGGACAAATTCCAAACAGTGTGCAACAGGATGTTGACGGTGCTGATATGCCCAAGTGAGGAGGTTGTTAGGAAAGATGCAGGAGGGGTGAACCCAAGCACCAGGCTATGAGGAGATGAGGTGCAATTTCCAAACTCTTTCCGATCAAATGGTGTACCATCCTCTAGGTGTGACAGGCATGTTTTAGCTGTAGGAAGGGTCCCGTGCATGTAAGGAGAACACCAGGGATTTTTCCAAATCAGTGCCTCCCCGAACCCCAAACTGGGGAATTTTTAAGCTACGGCTACACGCATGTCCATTAAGGGCCTTGGGAAATAGGCAGAGCCCAAACTTTAGATGATTGAAATCTTCAGGGTCAGAAGCGCTCACCATTGGCCTTGCTTAGGTTACATTTTATCTGTCATTGATAGATGATGTCAATAAAAATATCTATTCTCTTTCAGATTATTTCCCCTTATAGGTTATTGCAAAATATTCAGTGTAGTGCCCTGTGCTATACAGTAGTTCCCTGTTGATGATCTATTTTATACATAGCAGTGTGTATGTGTTAATCCCAAACTGTTAATTTATCCCTTCTCCTACCTTTCCCCTTTGGTAATAATAAATTATAAGATTTTATACTTCTCAGAAATGGGGGAGCTGAAAGAGAGGTATCATTTTCAATGGAAAAGCATTGAAAACACGATTGAAGCTTCAGCCAAGAGTATTCGATGTACATCCATGGAAATAAATCCCTTCATTTCTCTAATGTTGACCTGACAAATAAGACAAACGTCTTCACTGAACTTGCTTATAGGAAAGTGATGGAAATATCAAATGTAAGTCTTAGGAACATCTTATTTTACCCGAGCATTATACACTGCTCTAGGTTAACTACAGTTTGGCTCACACATCTGTTCATTGAAGTTACAATGTTCTCAATTTCTGTTACTGATCCTCCAGAGTGGACCCCAACAGGAGTCCCCGTGCCCAGTGTCATTGGAGCCAACAGATCAAGACTGAGTTTGGTTCAGAAGCAAAGGAAACATTATTTTGAAAACAGAAAGGTGAGGTGAGAGTGTGCACTCCCCCACGGGCTGTGGGCTGGGCTGCTGTGTATGGATCCCGGCAGTGTCAGTGGGAGGGAGGGGATGGAGCTCTCGAGGGCTGGGTTGGCTGCAGCTCAGGCTCTATGCCGCGGAGTCTGCATGGGACCCCGCTAGCTGAGGTGCCGACCCAGCCATTCTGCACTAGGAAATCGGGTCTGAAGTGCCGGGTGTGGGACCTCTGCATGCGGAACCCTAGGAGCACGTGAAATTAGACAAAGCACAAAGGAAAAACAGGTTAGACTTTATTTTATTGCCCAGATTCTCTTTTTATCTCCCAGGAGTTTTTAATGAACGTTGCCGGAGATGAACACCTCCTCGGCTTTTTGTTCCGTTCCTCATTCTTGGGGTGTTGAGGGTGCAGACCCCTCTTTTGTAACTGCTTCATGCTGTGGTGGGAGCCCTGATACATGGGGGGAGAGGCAAAACGTCTCCCCACCAGCCTCCAGGTGAGGTTGATTGTCCCAAGGCCTCCTGCCTCACTTCTCGTCCGCCTGAGCACCAGCATTGGAAGTGTTATAGATTCTAATGACCTTTAAGGGTCCAGGAAAGAGATGTGCAGAGATGCTGTGGTGGCAGGTTTCACCCCACCCCACATTTGTTCGGCGACATTAGGCTGACGATTTTTGCCAGCCTAGATGCTCTGACCACTAGTCTGTGCTTTCTTTAATTAGGTCCCTGAATTAATGTACAAACAGCACCATGTGTCAGAGCCCTGCCCGCACAACTCCCAGACAGTCCAGGGTCAGTGGTGATCCAGGACCATGACGTCCACTGAGTCAACGGCCTTTAGAAGTATCCAGCAGTCCAGCCGGTCATATTGACCATCATCACCGCGGTGTCTGTAGGGCTTTCTATGGTGAAAGCATGATATATGTTTCCCCCGCCAAGCTTATTAACTCCCCTCTGGGTGCAGTAAGTCCTGCAAGCAGTAGTCTTCTCTTTCGGGGCACAGTCTTGTTGTTTTCTGAGAGAAACTCCAGGTCAAGTAATGGTCACACGAGTCATTTTGGGGGCCTGTTGCCCCCGTTTGTCTCTCTGGAGGTTGGAGTTGGAGGGCCTCCTCACTCGAGGTCAGTGTGTCCACAGAGCGACCCCTGCAACTTCAGGGCATGATGGGTGGTTAGGATCACCACGTGGGGTCCTTTTTCCTTAGGAGGGAGCTGGCCTTGCGGGCTTCTGATTCAGCTTTTTAGATACCCCAGTATCCTGGCCTGATGAGTCGGTGGGCAAAGCCCTTGGTGACCATAGTTTATCATACCTGAAGGGCATTCTTTTGTTGCTCCATTTCAAGTGGTCCCAGTTTTTACACTAAGGCTCCAAGGGCGATTAACCTATGACTGGGTATGTAAAGGTCCAAGGGTTTAGCTAAATTAGGGAGATCCTGGGCAAGGGTCTGAATTGACTGCTCTTTCCATTCTTGAAAGGCTGCTTCTGGATTCTATTCAAAAGGATCATCATCTTTTCGTGTCAGTGTTTCATGTAGAGGCCCAGCTATTAGACTGTAGTTAGGGATCCAGATGCAGAAAACCTTGGCCTCCCCAGGAACCCCTAAGCTGTCTTCTAGTTTTAGAAGAGGTAAGGCTGCAAATGGCTTCTTCCCTATCCTGGGATGTGTTTCTCCGAATATCTGTGACAATGAAGCCCAGGCATGTCACCTTAGCCTGGGATATTTGAGCCTTTTTCTTGGACACCTTCTATCCTTTCTTGACTAGGTAGTTCAGAGGCGTCTTTAGTAGGCCTGGTGATCAGAATGTCCTCTGCATATTGAAGGAGGGTTCCCTTTTACAGAGGTAGAACTTTGGTCTTTAGAGGACATTTCCCCAATGATGGTGTGGGTATTTTTGAACCATTGGGGAAGGATGGCCCAGCATTATTGCTTTGGTTGCATGTTGTGTCCTGCCACTCACAAGCCAAAAATCCTTGTGACTCTGAGATGAATGGAATACAGAAGAAGGCATCATTGAAGTCTAATACAGAATGCCATGGCCTGGTGGATGGTAGAATGACCAGCAGGGTGTAGGAAATAGGAGCTACTGGATGTATCTCCTCGGTGGCTTCACTGACTGTCCTGATATCCTTTACCAGGTCTCCAGCAGCCAATGGGACTCTCGTGGTCAGGCCAATCCCAGGATATGGAGCTCACCTGGGCTGCACCCCCCACCCCACAGCCCACGGGGCCCTCATGGTCATGTCCCTCCCAGGGTATGGAGCTCACCTGTGCAGTTACCCAGCAGCCCATTGGGCTCTCATATCCAGGCCCTAACCAGGATACGGAGCTCCCCTGGGCAGGTACCCAAGCAGGGCTGGAAACACAAGAACTGTGCACATAGCCCACCTTGCAGAGAACCCCCATCTCACCTGTCACTCACAGCTGACACAGAACGCCTCAGAGCAGGACTTGAACTAACAAACAGCAGCCCTGACAGGTCTGTGACCCTGGCTATCACTCTGTGCAGCCTCTCTCGGCCTGGTCTTCCAGACACTTCCACTGCAGCCAGGGCACCAGGCCTCTGTCTCCACCCCCCATCACTCCTCTCCCTGACTCCTGGGTTCCTCTCATTAGTATAGGGTCTTCTTGAAGTTGTTTTCCACTCATGGACCAGATAAAATGATGAGAAAAAAAGCCGCAGCTGAAGCCCCTTGTCTAGCCTGACTCTCAAGAGCCCACACCTGTTCCTTGGCCGTGGCCTGTTTAGCAAGGTTCATTTTCTGCAACTGTGATCCCCTGAGGAGTGAGGATTGGCTGATTTGGGCAGCCTGACACTGCCTGCCAGCCCTCCCCAGGTGTGCCTGGGTTAAGGTCAATATAAACTCCTCTCCAGTCAGCAAGAGCCCCTGTAGCTGTGCCTGACGCCATATTCTCTGCCCCGTCAGCAGTGTCGGGGCTGGGGTGGTGGGAGGGAGTGAGGGGCCATGGCTTTGTGGGTGGCCCAGTGTGAGTGGGGCTCTGCTGGACTTCCTGCAGGAGTTGCCAGGCTGCCACCTGCTAAAGAAGAGGATGTGTCACCCATACCTGCCGCTGGAATTTCTCCCCAGGCAGAGGTGAGGAAGTAAAAAAGCAGTGGGGGCCGTGGCAGGAGGGGTATCTCAGGTAGGGAAATGGAAAGCTTCCAGAAGAGCATCTGGGGCCAGGACCATCCTGGCTGGCCAGCAGGCACCAAGTCGGCCTGCGTGCTGTCGCTGGTGTGGCTCCACAGCCCTTCCTCTAGGCTTGTAAGTTCTTGTACATATTCAGCTGTTTTACCTGGAAAGGGTGGGAAGAGTTCAGCTGCAGCAGGACTGGGGCTCAGCTCACATTTACTCACAGACGCCTCGACACAGTCCCCCAGCTTTGCAATGAGGATGTTCCTTGTGGGGGGGGAGCGCTGCTCACTGCATGGGAGATGATTTCCCAACTCTGACCAACTTAAGAATTTTTTACAACTGGAGCAAGTGCCCTGATACGATTTTCCTCTGTATAACTGGTGGGTTCTGTTTTTTTTTTTTTTTTCTTTTTGGTTCAAGGTAGATTTTATTTATTCCTCTTTTTTTTTAAATTTGGAGATATAAACATGGAAATAATGCATTAATATAAAGGCGTCTATGTGAAGGGAAAAACGTTTTTTTTTGGTTTATTTTGTTAAATGTTATTTATTTTTAATTTTTTGAAAATTTATTTATTTCTTTTATACAGCAGGTTCTTACTGGATATCTATTTTATACTTATGTGTGCTCATGTGAATCCCAGTCTCCCAATTCATCCCACCTCCACCCTCACATGGCGTTCTCCCCTTGGTGTCCATATGTTTGTTCTCTACATCTGTGTCTCTATCTCTGCCCTGCAAACCGGTTCATCTGTACCATTTTTCTAGGTTCCACATACATGCATTAACATACAATATTTGTTTTTCTCTTTCTGACTTACTTCACTCTGTATGACAGTCTCTAGATCCATCAAGGTCTCTACAAATGACCTAATTTCATTCCGATGTATGGCTGAGTAATATTCCATTGTATATATGTACCACATCTTTATCCATTCATCTCTCTATGGGCACTTAGGTTGCTTTCATTACCTGGCTATTGTAAATAGTGCTGCAGTGAACATTGTGGTGAATGTGTCTTTTTGATTTATGGTTTTCTCTGGGTATATGCCCAGTAGTGGGATTGCTGGATTATATGGTAATTCTATTTTTAGTTTTTTAAGGAACCTCCATACTGTTCTCCATAGAGACTATATCGATTTACATTCCCAGCAATAGTGGAAGACGGTTCCTTTTCTCCACACCCTCTCCAGCATTTGTTGTTTGTAGATTTTCTGATGATGCCCATTCTAACAGGTGTGACGTGATACCTCATTGTAATTTCGATTTCCATTTCTCTAATAATTAGTGATGTTGAGCAGATTTTCATGTGCGTACTGGCCATCTCTATGTCTTCTTGGAAGAAATGTCTATTTAGATCTTCTTCCATTTTTGTATTGGGTTGTTTGTTTTATTAATATTGAGCTGCATGAGCTGTTTATATATATTGGAGATTAATCATTTGTCCATTGATTCATTGGCAAATATGTTCTGCCATTCTGAGGGTTGTCTTTTCGTCTTGTTTGTAGTTTCCTTTGCTTTGCAAAAGCTTTTACATTTCATTAGGTCCCATCTGTTTAGTTTTCTTTTTTATTTCATTACTATAGGAGGTGGATCAAAAAAGATCTTGCTGTGATTTACATCAGAGTATCCTTCGTAAGTTTTCCTCTCAGAGTTTTATACTGTCCGGTCTTACATTAAGGTCTCTAATCCATTTTGAATATATTTTTATGTATGGTGTTGGGGAGTGTTCTAATTTCATTCTTTTACATGTAGCTCTCCATATTTCCCAGCACCAATGATTGAAGAGACTGTCTTATCTCCATTGTATAGTCTTGCCTCCTTTGTCATAGATTAGTTGACCAGAGGTGTGTAGGTTTAACCCTGGGCTTTCGTTTTTTTTTTTTCCTTTTACACGTTTATTGGAGTATAATTGTTTTACAATGGAGAGTTAGTTTCTGCTGTATAACAAAGTGAATCATCTATACATATACAAATATCACCAGATCCCCTCCCTCTTGCATCTCCCTCCCACATTCCATATCCCACCCCTTTATGTGGTCAAAAAGCACCCAGCTGATCTCCCTGGTCGATGTGGCTGATTCTCAGTAGCTATCGGTGTTACATTTGGTAATGTATTTATGTCCATGCCACTCTGTCTCTTCGTCTCAGCTTACCCATCCCCCTTCCGGTGTCCTCAAGTCCTTTCTCTACGTCTGTGTCCTTAATCTTGTCCTGCCACTAGGTTCTTCAAAATATTTTTGTTTTTCTTCATTAGATCCCGTATATCTCTGTTAACATACAGTATTTGTTTTTCACTTTCTGACTTACTTCACTGTGTAGGACAGATTCTAAGTCCATCCACCTCAGTACAAATAACTCAGTTTTGCTTCTTTTTATGGCTGAGTAATATTCCATTGTATATATGTGCCAGATCTTCTTTATCCATTCATCTGTCGATGGACACTTAGGTTGCTTCCATGTCCAAGCTATTGTAAATAGAACTGCAATGAACTTTTTTGTACATAACTCTTTTTGAATTATGGTTTTCGCAAGACAAATGCCCAGTAGTTGGATTGTTGTGTCGTATGGTACCTCTATTGTTAGTTATTTAGAGGAACCTCCGTACTGTTCTCCTTAGTGCCCATATCAATTTACATTCCCACTCACAGTGCAAGTGTGTTCCCTTTTCTCCAATAAAGGCCTCTCCAGCATTTATTGTTTTGTAGATTTTTTTGATGATTGCCACTCTGACTGCTGTGTGGTGATACCTCACGACAGTTATGATTTGCATTTCTCTAATGATTAGTGATGTTCAGCATCCTTTCATGTGTTTCTTGGTAATCTGTATATCTTCTTTGGAGAAATGTCTATTTAGGTCTTCTGGCCGGTTTTGGATTCGGTTGTTTGTTTTTGTGATATTGAGCTACATGAGGTGCTTGTAAAGTTTGGAGATTAATCCTTTGTCAATTGCTTCATTTGAAAATATTTTCTCCCATTCTGAGGGTTGTTTTTGCATCTTGTTTATATTTTCCTGTACCGTGTAAAAGCTTTTAAGTTTCATTAGGTCCCATTTCTGATTTCTGTTTTTATTTCCATTTCTCTAGAAGGTGTGTCAAAAAGGATCTTGCTGTGATTTATGTCATAGAGTGTTCTGCCTATGGTTTTCTCTAAGTGTTTTATAGTGTCTGGCCTTATATTTAGATCTCTAATTTATTTAGAGTTTATTTTTGTGTATGGTGTTATGGAGTGTTCTAATTTCATTCTTTTATGTGTAGGGGTCCAGTTTTCCCAGCACCAATTACTGAAGAGACTGTCTTTTCTCCATTGTATATCCTTAGCTCCTTCGTCATAGATGAGATAGCCATAGGTATGTAGGTTTCTCTCTGGGCTTTCTGTCCTGTTCCATTGATCTGTGTTTATGCCAATCTACATTCACTTGATTCCATTATGGAGACATATAAATACATAGGTTTCAAGATTGTTACCAGTCAGATAAATTCCTCTTCAGTGAATAGGGTGTTTTGTGTCCAGTTCATTGAGAAAGGAGTAGGTCTTGTCTATTACATATTTGGTATATGGAATGGTATCTGTGCTAATTTCAAACTCTGCTTTTACACATCACCCCACGTCACCTTCCCCTTAAGGAGGCATAAGTGTGTTTTCTAAATGTGTAACTCTGTTCTCTTTTGAAATTCAGTTCATGTGTAGCCATGTTTACATTCCCTCTATAAGTGATATATTACAATAAGTTTTTGTTTCTTTGTGGCTCATTTCACTTAGCATTATCGTACCTAAAGCCACTCATTATGCTGCTATTGGCCTTATGACATTGATTTTATGTCTGAGTGACATTCCATTGTATATAAGTACCATGACATCTATATCCATTTTTTTTCCTTTCCTGGGATATTTAAAGTGTACCGAATTCGAGGTTCTTGTAAACAGAGCAGCCCTAAACTTTGCGCTGGCTGTGTGTTGCGGATTTTTAGTTTTCCCAAAATACACGCCCATGAGTGGAAGTGTGCTATGCTCTGTAGCTCTGTTTTAGAAAACAACATACAGTTCTCCAGAGAGGCTGTTGGCAATTTACATCCTGTCCATCGGTGTAACCAGGCTCCCTTTTCTCCATGGCCTGTCCTGCATTTGTGGTTTTTACAATGTTTGTGGATGGCCCTTTTGACTGGAGGTAAGGGACACTTCTATGTAGTGTGGATTTTCAATGCCTGATGGCTTGCTTGGCCAAAAAGGGCGTATGCATTTTTTCCCGAATATATTCAAGAAAATACACATACTCCCTTTCCTGCCAAGGGCAACATTGTTGGAGTTCTGTTGCTTTTCATGTGCTTTAAAGATGACTCCAATGTACCTCTTGAAATCTGTTTCCTTCAATTCTGCCTTGCATTCAAATCCTCTTCACGGCCTTACCTCAATATATTTCTGGATGATAGTTGTCCTTTATAACTCTGCAAGTTTGTGAATTGCTGTGCCCCTGATATCCATTTTTCAAACCGCCTATTTGTGAGCTGGCTGCAATACCGCAGGATGGCTTTAGGCCCTAGTCCGGTTCCAGGGCTTCAGGCTGAGCCTTTGGTTAATGCTTCTTCCTGATGGGAAAGTAGAGTGATATGTGCCCATCCAAACACCTACAGCTAAACTCTCATTTGTTTCCCCTCTTCCTGTTCATCCTCTGCACAATTTGCAAACTGTGCATAAAAGGAGGGTAAAGGCACTGACACTCCAAGTGGGGAGATTTTTAGTAATGCAGATGGAATGGTGAAGCCGAGCACGACGAAAGGAAAAATGAGGTACCTTTTAGAAAACTTTCCCAATTACACAGTGTACCATCCACTGGGTTTCCCATGCATGTTTTAACTGTAGGAAGATTCCCTTAAACCGGGAGAGTTGGGACCACTAGAATGGGTAGCACACAGTATTGCTCTAAGTGGCGTTCTTTTGCTCACACAACCTCAGCAATCTTGTCAGCCCCAAGTGTCCAGTCTTATGTCTCATCCAGCTGTGGGTGTAAAGGTGGTCAATCCAGGTTGGATCACAGGCCCTGAACGTAATTTTTAAGATTTCTCTTTGTTTCGCGGTTTTTGCATTTTGCTTTTGAAACTTATTTTTATAAGGGGGTTTAGCTGAATTTCAGTGCTGTGTTCATGCCATTATACACACATATGCTTTCTTTATGGAGACATGAGAATACATATGTTTTAAAATTCTTAGAGTCAGATATATTCCTCTGCAATGAATAGGGGGTGTTGAGTCCAGTTCATTGTGCGGAGAGTAGGTGTTGTCTATTACATACTTGGTTTAGGTAACGGTATCTGTGTTAATTTAAAACTGTGGTTTTATGCATCACCCCACCTCGGCTTTCCCGTTAAGCAGGCAGAAGATTGTTTTCTAAATGTGTGACTCTGTAGGGTTTGTAATCCAGTTCATGTGTAGCCATGTGTACATTCACCCTATGAGTGATAACTTATGATAAGATTTGTTACTCTGTTATCTTTCCTAACTCATTTCATGTGTAGCCACGGTTACAGGACCTTTGTAAGTGATATCTTATGATAAGTTTCTTTTTCAATGTGACTTATTTCACTTAGAATCATTGTACCTGAATCCACTCATTTTGCTGCTACTGGCCTTATGACATTGATTTCATGGCTAAGGGATATTCAATCGTACGTAAGTACCACAATTTCTTGAACCATTTTTTTTCTTTCCTGGGACATTTAAGGTGTACCCAAGTTGAGGTTCGTGTAAGCAGTGCAGCCCTGAATTTTGGGGTGGCTCTGTGTTACTGATTTTCATTTTTCCAAATGTATATTCCCTAGACTGGAACTGCCATTGGCTCTGTAGCTCTGTTTTTTATTTGTTTTAGGGAACACAATGCACTCCCCCAGAGAGGCATTTAGAAATTTACATCCTGCCCATTAGCCTAACAAGGCTCCCTGTTCTCCAGGGCCTGTCTTGCCTTTCTGGTTTTTACACATATTTCGGATGTCCCTTTTGACCAGTGGGAAGTGATCGTTCTTGTAGTGCAGATTTGCATTTCTTGCTTGCTTGCTTGGCCAAAAAGGGCGTATGCATTTTTTCTTGAATATATTCAGAAGAAAACGCATATGCCCTTTTGGACAAGTACATCACTGATGAAGTAGTTCTCCTCTGCCTGTACTTTAAAGGTGATTCCAATGTACCTCTTGAAATCTGTTTCCTGCTATTCTGCCTCACATTCATGACAGCCTCGTTGGCTTCCCTCAAAAGATTTTTGGAAGATAGTTGTCCTTTATTACTCTGCCAGTTTGTGAATTGCTGTGCCCCTGAGCTCCATTTTTCAACTCGTTTTTTGTGAACTGAACGCAGGTCCAAAATTTTGGATCACGACCTCTACTGGTTCCTGGTGGGTGGCTGAGACTTTGGTTAATTCTTCTTCCTGCTGGAAAATTAGAGTGACATGTGCCCGTCCAAATGTCTAACAGCTGCTCTCTCATTGGTTCTCCCTCTTCTTTTCCATCCTCTGCCAAATTGGCAACCTGTGCGAACCAGGAGGTTAAAGGGGCTTGCTCTCCAAGTTGGGAGATTGATAGTAAAGCAGTTGGAAAGTCAAACAGGAGCACCAGAAGAGGGACTATTCATTGAATTTTAGAAACCTTTTGAATTCACAGTGTGTCCATTCTCTAGGTTTCCCGTACATGTTATAGCTGTAGTAATATAACTTTCAATCTGGAGAGTTGGGTCCCTTGGAATGGGGGCCATGCATTTTTGCTTTAAAGGGTCTGCATTTGCTCACCCAATCTCACCAATCCTCTCAGTCCCAAGTGTCCAGCCTTATGCCACATCCAGCTTTCATTGTAGATAGGGTCATTCCAGGTTTCTTCAGAGACCCTGAAGGAAATGTAAAGAATTTCCCTGTTTTTTGGTTTTCTTTTTGAAATTCCTTTTTATAGTGGGTTTGAGCTGATTCTCGCTGCCATGATTATGCCAGTCTAGACACACTTGATTCCCTTTCAGAGACATATCAATACATAGGTTGTAAGATCCTTAGTAGTCAGATCTATTCCTCTGCGGGAAATATGGGGTTTTGAGTCCCTTTCACTGAGGAAGGTGTTGGTCTTGTCTAATCCACGGTAGGTTTTAGAAACGGTACCTGTGCTTATATCAAACTCTGGTTTTATGCATCACCCCACGTCTCCTTCTCCCTTAAACAGGCATAAGAGTGTTTTCTAAATGTGAGACTCTGTTCTCTTTCCTAACTCAGTTCATGTGTAGCCATGTTTACAGGATCTTCATAAGTGATATCTTATGATAAGTTTCTTTTTCTGGTGACTTATTTCACTTAGAATCATCGTACCTGAATCCACTCACTTTGCTGCTCCTGGTCTTATGACATTTATTTCATGGCTGAGGGATATACCATCGTACGTAAGTACCACAATTTTTTGAACCATTTTTATATTTCCTGGGATATTTAAGGTGTACCCAAGTTGAGGTTCTTGTAAGCAGTGCAGCCTTAAATTTGGGCGTGGCTCTGTCTTATTGATTTTCAGTTCTCCAAAGGTATATTCCCTAGACTGGAAGTGCCCTTGGCTCTGTAGCTCTGTTGTTTACTTGTTTTAGGGAACACAATGCACTCCTCCAGTGAAACAGTTGGCTATTTACATCCCGCCCATCAGCATAACAAGGCTCCCTGTTCTCCAGCGCCTGTCTTGCCTTTCTGGTTTTTACCCATTTTGTGGATGTCCCTTTTGACCAGTTGGAAGTGATACTTCTTTGTAGTGCAGATTTGCATTGCCCGCTTGCTTGCTTGGCCAAAAAGGGTGTATGCGTTTTCTCCTGAATATATTCAGGAGAAAACGCATACACACTTTTTGGCCAAGTGCGTCATTCTCGAAGTTGTGCCCCTCTTCCTGTGCTTTAAAGGCGATTCCAACGTACCTCTTGAAATCTGTATCCTGCTCTTCTGCCTCGATTTAAGTCCGCCTCGTTCCCTTCCCTCAACAGATTTTAGCAAGATAGTTGTCCTTTATTACTCTGCCTTTTTTGTGAATTGCTGTGGCCCTGAGCTCCATTTTTCAACTCGTTTTTTGTGAGCTGAACGCAAGTCCAAAATTTTGGTTCAGGACCTATACTGGTTCCCGGTGGGAGGCTGAGACTTTGGTTAATTCTTCTTCCTCCCGGGAATTTAGAGTGACATGTGCCCGTCCAAATGCCTAACAGCTAGTCTCTCATTGGTTCTCCCTCTTCCCTTCTATCCTCTGGCAAATTGGCAACCTGTGCAAACCAGGAGCTTAAAGGGGCTGTCTCTCCAAGTAGGGAGATTGATAGTAAAGCAGTTGGAAAGTCAAAACGGAGCACCAGGAGAGGGACTATTCGTTGAGTTTTAGAAACCGTTTGTATTCACAGTGTGTCCATTCTCTAGGTTTCCCATACATGTTATAGCTGCAGTAATATTCCCTTCAACCTGCAGAGTTGCGACCCATGGAATGGGGACCATGCATTATTGCTTTAAATGCTCTGCATTTGCTCACCCAATCTCACCAGTCCTCTCAGTCCCAAGTGTCTAGCCTTATACCACATCCAGCTGTGATTGTAGATAGGGTCATTCCAGGTTTCATCAGATACCCTGAAGGAATTGTACAGAATTTCCCTGTTTTTGGTTGTGTTTTTGAAATTCCTTTTTATAGTGGCTTTGAGCTGATTCTCGCTGCCATGTTTATGACAGTCTAGACACACTTGATTGCCTTATGGAGACATGTCAATACATAGGTTTTAAGATTCTTACTAGTCAGATCTATTCCTCTGGGGGTAATATGGGGTTTTGAGTTCCTTTCACTGAGGAAGGTGTAGGTCTTGTCTATTCTAAAGTTGGTTATACAAAGGGTACCTGTGCTTATATCAAACTCTGGTTTTATGCATCACCCCACCTCTCCTTCCCCCTTAAGCAGGCATAAGAGTGTTTTCTAAATGTGAGACTCTGTTCTCTTTCCTAACTCAGTTCATGTGTACCCATGGTTACAGGATCTTCATAAGTGATATCTTATGATAAGTTTCTTTTTCTGTGTGACTTATTTCACATAGAATCATCGTACCTAAATCCACTCTCTTTGCTGCTCCTGGTCTTTGACATTGATTTAATGGCTGAGGGATATTCCATCGTACGTAAGTACCACAATGTTTTGAAACATTTTTATATTTCCTGAGATATTTAAGGTGTACCCAAGTTGAGGTTCTTGTAAGCAGTGCAGCCCTAAATTTGGGGGCAGCTCTGTCTTATTGATTTTCTGTTTTCCCAAGGTATATTCCCTAGACTGGAAGTGCCCTTGGCTCTGTAGCTGTGTTGTTTACTTGTTTTAGGGAACACAATGCACTCCTCCAGTGAGGCATTTGGCAATTTCCTTCCCGCCCATCAGCATAACAATGCTCCCGTTTCTCCAGGGCCTTTCTTTCCTTTCTGGTTTTTACACATTTTGTGGATGTCCCTTTTGACTGGAGGCAAGTGATACTTCTTTGTAGTGCCGATTTGCTTTGCCTGCTTGCTTGCTTGGAGAAAGAGGGCGTATGCGTTTTCTACTGAATATATTCAGGGGAAAATGTATATGCACTTTTTGGCCCAGTGAGTCATTGTCGAATTTGTGCACCTCTTCCTGTGCTTTACAGGAGATTCCAACGTACCTCTTGAAGTCTGTTTCCTCCTATTGTGCATCGCTTTCAACTCTGCCTCGTTGCCTTCCCTCAACAGATTTTTGGACGATAGTTGTCCTGTATTACTCTGCCAGTTTGTGAATTACTCTGCCCCTGAGCTCCATTTTTCATCTCGTTTTTTGTGAGCTGTACGCAAGTCCAAAATTTTGGTTCAGGACCTATACTGGTTCCCGGTGGGTGGCTGAGAGTCCGGTTAATTCTTCTTCCTGCCGGGAAGTTAGAGTGACATGTTCCCCTCCAAATGCCTAACAGCTACTCTCTCATTGGTTCTCCCTCTTCCCTTCCATCCTCTGCCAAATTGGCCACATGTGTGTACCAGGAGGTTAAATGGGCTGTCTCTCCAAGTTGGGAGATTGATAGTAAAGCAGTTGGAAAGTCAAACCGGATCACCAGGAGAGGGACTACTCGTTGAGTTTTAGAAAACTTTTGTATTCACAGTGTGTACATTCTCTATGTTTCCCGTACATGTTACAGCTGTAGTACTATTCCCTTCAACATGGAGAGTTGGGACCCATGGAATAGGCGCCATGCATTTTTGCTTTAAGGGTCTGCATTTGCTCACCCAATCTCACCAATCCTCTCAGTCCCAAGTGTCCAGCCTTATGCCACATCCAGTTGTCATTGTAGATAGGGTGATTCCAGGATTCATCAGAGACCCTGAAGGAAATGTAAAGAATTTCCCTGTTTTTTGGTTTTGTTGTTGAAATTCCTTTTTATAGTGGGTTTGAGCTGATTCTCGTTGCCATGTTTATGCCTGTCTAGACACACTTGATTCCCTTACAGAGACATATCAATACCTAGGTTTTAAGATTCTTACTAGTCAGATCTATTCCTCTGCGGGAAATATGGGGTTTTGAGTCCCTTTCACTGAGGAAGGTGTAGGTCTTGTCTATTCCACAGTTGGTTTTAGAAATGGTACCTGTGCTTATATCAAACTCTGGTTTTATGCATCACCCCACCTCTCCTTTCCCCTTAAGCAGGCATAAGAGTGTTTTCTAAATGTGAGACTCTGTTCTCTTTCCTAACTCAGTTCATGTGTAGCCATGTTTACAGGATCTTCATAAGTCATATGTTATGATAAGTTTCTTTTTCTGAGTGACTTATTTCACTTAGAATCATCGTACCTGAATCCACTCACTTTGCTGCTCCTGGTCTTATGACATTGATTTCATGGCTGAGGGATATTCCATCGTACATAAATACCACAGTTTTTTGAACCATTTTTATATTTCCTGGGATATTTAAGGTGTAGCCATGTTGAGGTTCTTGTAAGCAGTGCAGCCCTAAATTTGGGGGTGGCTCTGTCTTATTGATTTTCAGTTTTCCCAAGGTATATTCCCTAGACTGGAAGTGCCCTTGACTCTGTAGCTCTGTTGTTCACTTGTTTTAGGGAACGCAGTGCACACCTCCAGTGAGGCAGTTGGCAATTTACATACCGTCCATCAGCATTACAAGGCTCCTTGTTCTCCAGGGCCTGTCTTGCCTTTCCGGTTTTTACACATTTTGTGGATGTCCCTTTTGACCGGTGGGAAGTGATACTTCTTTGTAGTTCAGATTTGCATTGCCCGCTTGCATGCTTGGGCAAAAAGTGCGTATGCGTTTTCTCCTGAATATATTCAGGAGAAAACGCATACGCCCTTTTTGACCCAGTGCGTCATTGTCGAAGTTGTGCCCCTCTTCCTGTGCTTTAAAGGCGATTCCAACGTACCTCTTGAAATCTGGTTCCTGCTATTCTGCCTGGCTTTCAAGTCCGCCTCGTTGCCTTCCCTCAACAGATTTTTGGACGATAGTTGTCCTTTATTACTCTGCCAGTTTGTGAATTGCTGTGGCCCTGAGCTCCATTTTCCAACTCGTTTTTTGTGAGCTGTAGGCAAGTCCAAAATTTTGGTTCTGGACCTATACTGGTTCCCGGTGTGTGGCTGAGATTCTGGTTAATTCTTCTTCCTGCCGTGAAATTAGCGTGACATGTGCCCGTCCAAATGCCTAACAGCTACTCTCTCATTGGTTCTCCCTCTTCCCTTCCATCCTCTGCCAAATTGGCAACCTGTGCGAACCAGGAGGTTAAAGGGATTGTCTCTCCAAGTTGGGAGATTGATAGTAAAGCAGTTGGAAAGTCAAACCGGAGCACCAGGAGAGGGACTACTCGTTGAGTTTTAGAAACCTTTTGTATTCACAGTGTGTCCATTCTCTAGGTTTCCCGTACATGTTATAGCTGTAGTAATATTCCCTTCAACATGGAGAGTTGGGACCCATGGAAAGGGGGCCATGCATTTTTGCTCTAAAGGGTCTGCATTTGCTCACCCAATCTCACCAATCCTCTCAGTCCCAAGTGTCCAGCCTTATGCCACATCCAGCTGTCATTGTAGACATGGTTTTTCCAGGTTTCATCAGAGACCCTGAAGGAAATGGAAAGAATTTCCCACTTTTTTGGTTTTGTTTTTGAAATTCCTTTTTATAGTGGGTTTGAGCTGATTCTCTCTGCCATGTTTATGCCAGTCTAGACACACTTGATTCCCTTACAGAGACATATCAATACATAGGATTTAAGATTCTTACTAGTCAGATCTTTTCCTCTGCGGGAAATATGGTGTTTTGAGTCCCTTTCACTGAGGAAAGTGTAGGTCTTGCCTATTCCACAGTTGGTTTTGGAAATGGTACCTGTGCTTATATCAAAGTCTGTTTTTATGCATCACCCCACCTCTCCTTTCCCCTTAAGCAGGCATAAGAGTGTTTTCTAAATGTGAGACTCTGTTCTCTTTCCTAACTCAGTTCATGTGTAGCCATGTTTACAGGATCTTCATAAGTCATATCTTATGATAAGTTTCTTTTTCTGTGTGACTTATTTCACTTAGAATCATCGTACCTGAATCCACTCACTTTGCTGCTCCTGGTCTTATGACATTGATTTCATGGCTGAGGGATATTCCATCGGACATAAATACCACAGGTTTTTGAACCATTTTTATATTTCCTGGGATATTTAAGGTGTACCCAAGTTGAGGTTCTTGTAAGCAGTGCAGCCCTAAATTTGGGGGTGGCTCTGTGTTTTGATTTTCAGTTTTCCCAATGTATATTCCCTAGACCGGAAGTGCCCTTGGCTCTGTAGCTCTGTTGATTACTTGTTTTAGGGAACACAATGCAGTCCTCCAGTGAGACAGTTGGCAATTTACATCCCGCCAATCAGCATAACAAGGCTCCCTGTTCTCCAGGTCCTGTCTTGCCTTTCTGGTTTTTACACATTTTGTGGATGTCCCTTTTGACCGGTGGGAAGTGATACTTCTTTGTAGTGCAGATTTGCATTGCCCGCTTGCTTGTTTGGCAAAAATGTCGTATGCGTTTCCTCCTGAATATATTCAGGAGAAAACGCATACGCCCTTTTTGGCCAAGTGCGTCATTGTCGAAGTTGTGCCCCTCTTCCTGTGCTTTAAGGGCGATTCCAACGTACCTCTTGAAATCTGTTTCCTTCTATTCTGCCTCGCTTTCAAGTCCGCCTCTTTGCCTTCCCTCAACAGATTTTTGGACGATAGTTGTCCTTTATTACTCTGCCAGTTTGTGAATTGCTGTGGCCCTGAGCTCCATTTTTCAACTCGTTTTTTGTGAGCTGTATGCAAGTCCAAAATTTTGGTTCAGGACCTATACTGGTTCCCGGTGGGTGGCTGAGAATCTGGTTAATTCTTCTTCCTGCCGGGAAATTAGAGTGACATGTGCCCGTCCAAATGCTTAACAGTAACTCTCTCATTGGTTCTCCCTCTTCCCTTCCATCCTCTGCCAAATCGGCAACCTGTGCGAACCAGGAGGTTAAAGGGGCTGTCTCTCCAAGTTGGGAGATTGATAGTAAAGCAGTTGGAATGTCAAACCGCAGCACCAGGAGAGGGACTACTCGTTGAGTTTTAGAAACCTTTTGTATTCACAGTGTGTCCATTCTCTAGGTTTCCCGTACATGTTATAGCTGTAGTAATATTCCCTTCAACATGGAGAGTTGGGACCCATGGAATGGGGGCCATGCATTTTTGCTTTAAATGGTCTGCATTTGCTCACCCAATCTCACCAATCCTCTCAGTCCCAAGTGTCCAGCCTTATGCCACATCCAGCTGTCAGTGTAGATAGGGTCATTCCAGGTTTCATCAGAGACCCTGAAGGAAATGTAAAGAATTTCCCTGTTTTTTGGTTTTGTTGTTGAAATTCCTTTTTATAGTGGGTTTGAGCTGATTCTCGCTGCCATGTTTATGACAGTCTAGACACACTTGATTCCCTTACAGAGACATATCAATACCTAGGTTTTAAGATTCTTACTAGTCAGATCTATTCCTCTGCGGGAAATATGGGGTTTTGAGTCCCTTTCACTGAGGAAGGTGTAGGTCTTGTCTATTCCACAGTTGGTTTTAGAAATGGTACCTGTGCTTATATCAAACTCTGGTTTTATGCATCACCCCACCTCTCCTTTCCCCTTAAGCAGGCATAAGAGTGTTTTCTAAATGTGAGACTCTGTTCTCTTTCCTAACTCAGTTCATTTGTAGCCATGTTTACAGGATCTTCATAAGTGATATCTTATGATAAGTTTCTTTTTCTGTGTGACTTATTTCACTTAGAATCATCGTACCTGAATCCACTCACTTTGCTGCTCCTGGTCTTATGACATTGATTTCATGGCTGAGGGATATTCCATCGTACATAAATACCACAGTTTTTTGAACCATTTTTATATTTCCTGGGATATTTAAGGTGTAGCCATGTTGAGGTTCTTGTAAGCAGTGCAGCCCTAAATTTGGGGGTGGCTCTGTCTTATTGATTTTCAGTTATCCCAAGGTATATTCCCTAGACTGGAAGTGCCCTTGACTCTGTAGCTCTGTTGTTCACTTGTTTTAGGGAACGCAGTGCACACCTCCAGTGAGGCAGTTGGCAATTTACATACCGTCCATCAGCATTACAAGGCTCCTTGTTCTCCAGGGCCTGTCTTGCCTTTCCGGTTTTTACACATTTTGTGGATGTCCCTTTTGACCGGTGGGAAGTGATACTTCTTTGTAGTTCAGATTTGCATTGCCCGCTTGCATGCTTGGGCAAAAAGTGCGTATGCGTTTTCTCCTGAATATATTCAGGAGAAAACGCATACGCCCTTTTTGACCCAGTGCGTCATTGTCGAAGTTGTGCCCCTCTTCCTGTGCTTTAAAGGCGATTCCAACGTACCTCTTGAAATCTGTTTCCTGCAATTCTGCCTCGCTTTCAAGTCCGCCTCGTTGCCTTCCCTCAACAGATTTTTGGACGATAGTTGTCCTTTATTACTCTGCCAGTTTGTGAATTGCTGTGCCCCTGAGCTCCATTTTTCAACTCGTTTTTTGTGAGCTGTACGCAAGTCCAAAATTTTGGTTCAGAAACTATACTGGTTCCCGGTGGGTGGCTGAGACTCTGGTTAATTCTTCTTCCTGCCGGGAAATTAGAGTGACATGTGCCCGTCCAAATGCCTAACAGTAACTCTCTCATTGGTTCTCCCTCTTCCCTTCTATCCTCTGCCAAATTGGCAACCTGTGCGAACCAGGAGGTTAAAGGGGTTGTCTGTCCAAGTTGGGAGATTGATAGGAAAGCAGTTGGAAAGTCAAACCGGAGCACCATGAGAGGGACTACTCGTTGAGTTTTAGAAACCTTTTGTATTCAACGTGTGTCCATTCTCTAGGTTTCCCGTACATGTTATAGCTGTATTAATATTCCCTTCAACCTGGAGAGTTGGGACCCATGGAATGGGGGCCATGCATTTTTGCTTTAAAGGGTCTGCATTTGCTCACCCAATCTCACCAATTCTCTCTGTCCCAAGTGTCCAGCCTTATGCCACATCCAGCTGTCATTGTAGACAGGGATTTTCCAGGTTTCATCAGAGACCCTGAAGGAAATGGAAAGAATTTCCCTCTTTTTTGGTTTTGTTGTTGAAATTCCTTTTTATAGTGGGTTTGAGCTGATTCTCGCTGCCATGTTTATGCCAGTCTAGACACACTTGATTCCCTTACAGAGACATATCAATACATAGGTTTTAAGATTCTTACTAGTCAGATCTATTCCTCTGCGGGAAATATGGGGTTTTGAGTCCCTTTCACTGAGGAAGGTGTAGGTCTTGTCTATTCCACAGTTGGTTTTAGAAATGGTACCTGTGCTTATATCAAACTCGGGTTTATGCATCACCCCACCTCTCCTTTCCCGTTAAGCAGGCATAAGAGTGTTTTCTAAATGTGAGACTCTGGTCTCTTTCCTAACTCAGTTCATGTGTAGCCATGTTTACAGGATCTTCATAAGTCATATCTTATGATAAGTTTCTTTTTCTGTGTGACTTATTTCACTTAGAATCATCGTACCTGTATCCACTCACTTTGCTGCTCCTGGTCTTATGACATTGATTTCATGGCTGAGGGATATTGCATCGGACATAAATACCACAATTTTTTGAACCATTTTTATATTTCCTGGGATATTTAAGGTGTACCCAAGTTGAGGTTCTTGTAAGCAGTGCAGCCCTAAATTTGGGGGTGGCTCTGTCTTATTGATTTTCAGTTTTCCCAATGTATATTCCCTAGACTGGAAGTGCCCTTGGCTCTGGAGCTCTGTTGTTTACTTGTTTTAGGGAACGCAATGCACTCCTCCAGTGAGGCAGTTGGCAATTTACATCCCGCCCATCAGCATAACAAGGCTCCCTGTTCTCCAGGGCCTGTCTTGCCTTTCTGGTTTTTACACATTTTGTGGATGTCCCTTTTGACCGGTGGGAAGTGATACTTCTTTGTAGTGCAGATTTGCATTGCCCGCTTGCTTGTTGGGCCAAAAAGGGCGTATGCGTTTTCTCCTGAATATATTCAGGAGAAAACGCATACGCCCTTTTTGGCCAAGTGCGTCATTGTCGAAGTTGTGCCCCTCTTCCTGTGCTTTAAAGGCGATTCCAACGTACCTCTTGAAATCTGTTTCCTGCTATTCTGACTGGCTTTCAAGTCTGCCTCGTTGCCTTCCCTCAACAGATTTTTGGACGATAGTTGTCCTTTATTACTCTGCAAGTTTGTGAATTGCTGTGGCCCTGAGCTCCATTTTCCAACTCCTTTTTTCTGAGCTCTACGCAAGTCCAAAATTTTGGTTCAGGACCTATACTGGTTCCCGGTGGGTGGCTGAGACTCTGGTTAATTCTTCTTCCTGCCGGGAAATTAGAGTGACATGTGCCCGTCCAAATGCCTAACAGTAACTCTCTCATTGGTTCTCCCTCTTCCCTTCCATCCTCTGCCAAATTGGCAACCTGTGCGAACCAGGAGGTTAAAGGGGCTGTCTCTCCAAGTTGGGAGATTGATAGTAAAGCAGTTGGAAAGTCAAACCGGAGCACCAGGAGAGGGACTACTCGTTGAGTTTTAGAAACCTTTTGTATTCACAGTGTGTCCATTCTCTAGGTTTCCCGTACATGTTATAGCTGTATTAATATTCCCTTCAACCTGGAGAGTTGGGACCCATGGAATGGGGGCCATGCATTTTTGCTTTAAAGGGTCTGCATTTGCTCACCCAATCTCACCAATCCTCTCTGTCCCAAGTGTCCAGCCTTATGCCACATCCAGCTGTCATTGTAGACAGGGATTTTCCAGGTTTCATCAGAGACCCTGAAGGAAATGTAAAGAATTTCCCTGTTTTTAGGTTTTGTTTTTGAAAGTCCTTTTTATAGTGGGTTTGAGCTGATTCTCTCTGCCATGTTTATGCCAGTCTAGACACACTTGATTCCCTTACAGAGACATATCAATACATAGGTTTTAAGATTCTTACTAGTCAGATCTATTCCTCTGCGGGAAATATGGGGTTTTGAGTCCCTTTCACTGAGGAAGGTGTAGGTCTTGTCTATTCCACAGTTGGTTTTAGAAATGGTACCTGTGCTTATATCAAACTCGGGTTTATGCATCACCCCACCTCTCCTTTCCCCTTAAGCAGGCATAAGAGTGTTTTCTAAATGTGAGACTCTGGTCTCTTTCCTAACTCAGTTCATGTGTAGCCATGTTTACAGGATCTTCATAAGTCATATCTTATGATAAGTTTCTTTTTCTGTGTGACTTATTTCACTTAGAATCATCGTACCTGTATCCACTCACTTTGCTGCTCCTGGTCTTATGACATTGATTTCATGGCTGAGGGATATTGCATCGGACATAAATACCACAGTTTTTTGAACCATTTTTATATTTCCTGGGATATTTAAGGTGTACCCAAGTTGAGGTTCTTGTAAGCAGTGCAGCCCTAAATTTGGGGGTGGCTCTGTCTTATTGATTTTCAGTTTTCCCAATGTATATTCCCTAGACTGGAAGTGCCCTTGGCTCTGTAGCTCTTTTGTTTACTTGTTTTAGGGAACGCAATGCACTCCTCCAGTGAGGCAGTTGGCAATTTACATCCCGCCCATCAGCATAACAAGGCTCCCTGTTCTCCAGGGCCTGTCTTGCCTTTCTGGTTTTTACACATTTTGTGGATGTCCCTTTTGACCGGTGGGAAGTGATACTTCTTTGTAGTGCAGATTTGCATTGCCCGCTTGCTTGTTGGGCCAAAAAGGGCGTATGCGTTTTCTCCTGAATATATTCAGGAGAAAACGCATACGCCCTTTTTGGCCAAGTGCGTCATTGTCGAAGTTGTGCCCCTCTTCCTGTGCTTTAAAGGCGATTCCAACGTACCTCTTGAAATCTGTTTCCTGCTATTCTGACTGGCTTTCAAGTCTGCCTCGTTGCCTTCCCTCAACAGATTTTTGGACGATAGTTGTCCTTTATTACTCTGCAAGTTTGTGAATTGCTGTGGCCCTGAGCTCCATTTTCCAACTCGTTTTTTGTGAGCTGTACGCAAGTCCAAAATTTTGGTTCAGGACCTATACTGGTTCCCGGTGGGTGGCTGAGACTCTGGTTAATTCTTCTTCCTGCCGGGAAATTAGAGTGACATGTGCCCGTCCAAATGCCTAACAGTAACTCTCTCATTGGTTCTCCCTCTTCCCTTGCATCCTCTGCCAAATTGGCAACCTGTGCGAACCAGGAGGTTAAAGGGGCTGTCTCTCCAAGTTGGGAGATTGATAGTAAAGCAGTTGGAAAGTCAAACCGGAGCACCAGGAGAGGGACTACTCGTTGAGTTTTAGAAACCTTTTGTATTCACAGTGTGTCCATTCTCTAGGTTTCCCGTACATGTTATAGCTGTATTAATATTCCCTTCAACCTGGAGAGTTGGGACCCATGGAATGGGGGCCATGCATTTTTGCTTTAAAGGGTCTGCATTTGCTCACCCAATCTCACCAATCCTCTCTGTCCCAAGTGTCCAGCCTTATGCCACATCCAGCTGTCATTGTAGACAGGGATTTTCCAGGTTTCATCAGAGACCCTGAAGGAAATGTAAAGAATTTCCCTGTTTTTTGGTTTTGTTTTTGAAAGTCCTTTTTATAGTGGGTTTGAGCTGATTCTCTCTGCCATGTTTATGCCAGTCTAGACACACTTGATTCCCTTACAGAGACATATCAATACATAGGTTTTAAGATTCTTACTAGTCAGATCTATTCCTCTGCGGGAAATATGGGGTTTTGAGTCCCTTTCACTGAGGAAGGTGTAGGTCTTGTCTATTCCACAGTTGGTTTTAGAAATGGTACCTGTGCTTATATCAAACTCGGGTTTATGCATCACCCCACCTCTCCATTCCCCTTAAGCAGGCATAAGAGTGTTTTCTAAATGTGAGACTCTGGTCTCTTTCCTAACTCAGTTCATGTGTAGCCATGTTTACAGGATCTTCATAAGTCATATCTTATGATAAGTTTCTTTTTCTGTGTGACTTATTTCACTTAGAATCATCGTACCTGTATCCACTCACTTTGCTGCTCCTGGTCTTATGACATTGATTTCATGGCTGAGGGATATTGCATCGGACATAAATACCACAGTTTTTTGAACCATTTTTATATTTCCTGGGATATTTAAGGTGTACCCAAGTTGAGGTTCTTGTAAGCAGTGCAGCCCTAAATTTGGGGGTGGCTCTGTCTTATTGATTTTCAGTTTTCCCAATGTATATTCCCTAGACTGGAAGTGCCCTTGGCTCTGGAGCTCTGTTGTTTACTTGTTTTAGGGAACGCAATGCACTCCTCCAGTGAGGCAGTTGGCAATTTACATCCCGCCCATCAGCATAACAAGGCTCCCTGTTCTCCAGGGCCTGTCTTGCCTTTCTGGTTTTTACACATTTTGTGGATGTCCCTTTTGACCGGTGGGAATTGATACTTCCTTGTAGTGCAGATTTGCATTGCCCGCTTGCTTGTTGGGCCAAAAAGGGCGTATGCGTTTTCTCCTGAATATATTCAGGAGAAAACGCATACGCCCTTTTTGGCCAACTGCGTCATTGTCGAAGTTGTGCCCCTCTTCCTGTGCTTTAAAGGCGATTCCAACGTACCTCTTGAAATCTGTTTCCTGCTATTCTGACTGGCTTTCAAGTCTGCCTCGTTGCCTTCCCTCAACAGATTTTTGGACGATAGTTGTCCTTTATTACTCTGCAAGTTTGTGAATTGCTGTGGCCCTGAGCTCCATTTTCCAACTCGTTTTTTGTGAGCTGTACGCAAGTCCAAAATTTTGGTTCAGGACCTATACTGGTTCCCGGTGGGTGGCTGAGACTCTGGTTAATTCTTCTTCCTGCCGGGAAATTAGAGTGACATGTGCCCGTCCAAATGCCTAACAGTAACTCTCTCATTGGTTCTCCCTCTTCCCTTCCATCCTCTGCCAAATTGGCAACCTGTGCGAACCAGGAGGTTAAAGGGGCTGTCTCTCCAAGTTGGGAGATTGATAGTAAAGCAGTTGGAAAGTCAAACCGGAGCACCAGGAGAGGGACTACTCGTTGAGTTTTAGAAACCTTTTGTATTCACAGTGTGTCCATTCTCTAGGTTTCCCATACATGTTATAGCTGTATTAATATTCCCTTCAACCTGGAGAGTTGGGACCCATGGAATGGGGGCCATGCATTTTTGCTTTAAAGCGTCTGCATTTGCTCACCCAATCTCACCAATCCTCTCTGTCCCAAGTGTCCAGCCTTATGCCACATCCAGCTGTCATTGTAGACAGGGATTTTCCAGGTTTCATCAGAGACCCTGAAGGAAATGTAAAGAATTTCCCTGTTTTTTGGTTTTGTTTTTGAAAGTCCTTTTTATAGTGGGTTTGAGCTGATTCTCTCTGCCATGTTTATGCCAGTCTAGACACACTTGATTCCCTTACAGAGACATATCAATACATAGGTTTTAAGATTCTTACTAGTCAGATCTATTCCTCTGCGGGAAATATGGGGTTTTGAGTCCCTTTCACTGAGGAAGGTGTAGGTCTTGTCTATTCCACAGTTGGTTTTAGAAATGGTACCTGTGCTTATATCAAACTCGGGTTTATGCATCACCCCACCTCTCCTTTCCCCTTAAGCAGGCATAAGAGTGTTTTCTAAATGTGAGACTCTGGTCTCTTTCCTAACTCAGTTCATGTGTAGCCATGTTTACAGGATCTTCATAAGTCATATCTTATGATAAGTTTCTTTTTCTGTGTGACTTATTTCACTTAGAATCATCGTACCTGTATCCACTCACTTTGCTGCTCCTGGTCTTATGACATTGATTTCATGGCTGAGGGATATTGCATCGGACATAAATACCACAGTTTTTTGAACCATTTTTATATTTCCTGGGATATTTAAGGTGTACCCAAGTTGAGGTTCTTGTAAGCAGTGCAGCCCTAAATTTGGGGGTGGCTCTGTCTTATTGATTTTCAGTTTTCCCAATGTATATTCCCTAGACTGGAAGTGCCCTTGGCTCTGTAGCTCTTTTGTTTACTTGTTTTAGGGAACGCAATGCACTCCTCCAGTGAGGCAGTTGGCAATTTACATCCCGCCCATCAGCATAACAAGGCTCCCTGTTCTCCAGGGCCTGTCTTGCCTTTCTGGTTTTTACACATTTTGTGGATGTCCCTTTTGACCGGTGGGAAGTGATACTTCTTTGTAGTGCAGATTTGCATTGCCCGCTTGCTTGTTGGGCCAAAAAGGGCGTATGCGTTTTCTCCTGAATATATTCAGGAGAAAACGCATACGCCCTTTTTGGCCAAGTGCGTCATTGTCGAAGTTGTGCCCCTCTTCCTGTGCTTTAAAGGCGATTCCAACGTACCTCTTGAAATCTGTTTCCTGCTATTCTGACTGGCTTTCAAGTCTGCCTCGTTGCCTTCCCTCAACAGATTTTTGGACGATAGTTGTCCTTTATTACTCTGCAAGTTTGTGAATTGCTGTGGCCCTGAGCTCCATTTTCCAACTCGTTTTTTGTGAGCTGTACGCAAGTCCAAAATTTTGGTTCAGGACCTATACTGGTTCCCGGTGGGTGGCTGAGACTCTGGTTAATTCTTCTTCCTGCCGGGAAATTAGAGTGACATGTGCCCGTCCAAATGCCTAACAGTAACTCTCTCATTGGTTCTCCCTCTTCCCTTGCATCCTCTGCCAAATTGGCAACCTGTGCGAACCAGGAGGTTAAAGGGGCTGTCTCTCCAAGTTGGGAGATTGATAGTAAAGCAGTTGGAAAGTCAAACCGGAGCACCAGGAGAGGGACTACTCGTTGAGTTTTAGAAACCTTTTGTATTCACAGTGTGTCCATTCTCTAGGTTTCCCGTACATGTTATAGCTGTATTAATATTCCCTTCAACCTGGAGAGTTGGGACCCATGGAATGGGGGCCATGCATTTTTGCTTTAAAGGGTCTGCATTTGCTCACCCAATCTCACCAATCCTCTCTGTCCCAAGTGTCCAGCCTTATGCCACATCCAGCTGTCATTGTAGACAGGGATTTTCCAGGTTTCATCAGAGACCCTGAAGGAAATGTAAAGAATTTCCCTGTTTTTTGGTTTTGTTTTTGAAAGTCCTTTTTATAGTGGGTTTGAGCTGATTCTCTCTGCCATGTTTATGCCAGTCTAGACACACTTGATTCCCTTACAGAGACATATCAATACATAGGTTTTAAGATTCTTACTAGTCAGATCTATTCCTCTGCGGGAAATATGGGGTTTTGAGTCCCTTTCACTGAGGAAGGTGTAGGTCTTGTCTATTCCACAGTTGGTTTTAGAAATGGTACCTGTGCTTATATCAAACTCGGGTTTATGCATCACCCCACCTCTCCATTCCCCTTAAGCAGGCATAAGAGTGTTTTCTAAATGTGAGACTCTGGTCTCTTTCCTAACTCAGTTCATGTGTAGCCATGTTTACAGGATCTTCATAAGTCATATCTTATGATAAGTTTCTTTTTCTGTGTGACTTATTTCACTTAGAATCATCGTACCTGTATCCACTCACTTTGCTGCTCCTGGTCTTATGACATTGATTTCATGGCTGAGGGATATTGCATCGGACATAAATACCACAGTTTTTTGAACCATTTTTATATTTCCTGGGATATTTAAGGTGTACCCAAGTTGAGGTTCTTGTAAGCAGTGCAGCCCTAAATTTGGGGGTGGCTCTGTCTTATTGATTTTCAGTTTTCCCAATGTATATTCCCTAGACTGGAAGTGCCCTTGGCTCTGGAGCTCTGTTGTTTACTTGTTTTAGGGAACGCAATGCACTCCTCCAGTGAGGCAGTTGGCAATTTACATCCCGCCCATCAGCATAACAAGGCTCCCTGTTCTCCAGGGCCTGTCTTGCCTTTCTGGTTTTTACACATTTTGTGGATGTCCCTTTTGACCGGTGGGAATTGATACTTCTTTGTAGTGCAGATTTGCATTGCCCGCTTGCTTGTTGGGCCAAAAAGGGCGTATGCGTTTTCTCCTGAATATATTCAGGAGAAAACGCATACGCCCTTTTTGGCCAACTGCGTCATTGTCGAAGTTGTGCCCCTCTTCCTGTGCTTTAAAGGCGATTCCAACGTACCTCTTGAAATCTGTTTCCTGCTATTCTGACTGGCTTTCAAGTCTGCCTCGTTGCCTTCCCTCAACAGATTTTTGGACGATAGTTGTCCTTTATTACTCTGCAAGTTTGTGAATTGCTGTGGCCCTGAGCTCCATTTTCCAACTCGTTTTTTGTGAGCTGTACGCAAGTCCAAAATTTTGGTTCAGGACCTATACTGGTTCCCGGTGGGTGGCTGAGACTCTGGTTAATTCTTCTTCCTGCCGGGAAATTAGAGTGACATGTGCCCGTCCAAATGCCTAACAGTAACTCTCTCATTGGTTCTCCCTCTTCCCTTCCATCCTCTGCCAAATTGGCAACCTGTGCGAACCAGGAGGTTAAAGGGCTGTCTCTCCAAGTTGGGAGATTGATAGTAAAGCAGTTGGAAAGTCAAACCGGAGCACCAGGAGAGGGACTACTCGTTGAGTTTTAGAAACCTTTTGTATTCACAGTGTGTCCATTCTCTAGGTTTCCCGTACATGTTATAGCTGTATTAATATTCCCTTCAACCAGGAGAGTTGGGACCCATGGAATGGGGGCCATGCATTTTTGCTTTAAAGCGTCTGCATTTGCTCACCCAATCTCACCAATCCTCTCTGTCCCAAGTGTCCAGCCTTATGCCACATCCAGCTGTCATTGTAGACAGGGATTTTCCAGGTTTCATCAGAGACCCTGAAGGAAATGTAAAGAATTTCCCTGTTTTTTGGTTTTGTTTTTGAAAGTCCTTTTTATAGTGGGTTTGAGCTGATTCTCTCTGCCATGTTTATGCCAGTCTAGACACACTTGATTCCCTTACAGAGACATATCAATACATAGGTTTTAAGATTCTTACTAGTCAGATCTATTCCTCTGCGGGAAATATGGGGTTTTGAGTCCCTTTCACTGAGGAAGGTGTAGGTCTTGTCTATTCCACAGTTGGTTTTAGAAATGGTACCTGTGCTTATATCAAACTCGGGTTTATGCATCACCCCACCTCTCCTTTCCCCTTAAGCAGGCATAAGAGTGTTTTCTAAATGTGAGACTCTGGTCTCTTTCCTAACTCAGTTCATGTGTAGCCATGTTTACAGGATCTTCATAAGTCATATCTTATGATAAGTTTCTTTTTCTGTGTGACTTATTTCACTTAGAATCATCGTACCTGTATCCACTCACTTTGCTGCTCCTGGTCTTATGACATTGATTTCATGGCTGAGGGATATTGCATCGGACATAAATACCACAGTTTTTTGAACCATTTTTATATTTCCTGGGATATTTAAGGTGTACCCAAGTTGAGGTTCTTGTAAGCAGTGCAGCCCTAAATTTGGGGGTGGCTCTGTCTTATTGATTTTCAGTTTTCCCAATGTATATTCCCTAGACTGGAAGTGCCCTTGGCTCTGTAGCTCTGTTGTTTACTTGTTTTAGGGAACGCAATGCACTCCTCCAGTGAGGCAGTTGGCAATTTACATCCCGCCCATCAGCATAACAAGGCTCCCTGTTCTCCAGGGCCTGTCTTGCCTTTCTGGTTTTTACACATTTTGTGGATGTCCCTTTTGACCGGTGGGAAGTGATACTTCTTTGTAGTGCAGATTTGCATTGCCCGCTTGCTTGTTGGGCCAAAAAGGGCGTATGCGTTTTCTCCTGAATATATTCAGGAGAAAACGCATACGCCCTTTTTGGCCAAGTGCGTCATTGTCGAAGTTGTGCCCCTCTTCCTGTGCTTTAAAGGCGATTCCAACGTACCTCTTGAAATCTGTTTCCTGCTATTCTGACTGGCTTTCAAGTCTGCCTCGTTGCCTTCCCTCAACAGATTTTTGGACGATAGTTGTCCTTTATTACTCTGCAAGTTTGTGAATTGCTGTGGCCCTGAGCTCCATTTTCCAACTCCTTTTTTCTGAGCTCTACGCAAGTCCAAAATTTTGGTTCAGGACCTATACTGGTTCCCGGTGGGTGGCTGAGACTCTGGTTAATTCTTCTTCCTGCCGGGAAATTAGAGTGACATGTGCCCGTCCAAATGCCTAACAGTAACTCTCTCATTGGTTCTCCCTCTTCCCTTCCATCCTCTGCCAAATTGGCAACCTGTGCGAACCAGGAGGTTAAAGGGGCTGTCTCTCCAAGTTGGGAGATTGATAGTAAAGCAGTTGGAAAGTCAAACCGGAGCACCAGGAGAGGGACTACTCGTTGAGTTTTAGAAACCTTTTGTATTCACAGTGTGTCCATTCTCTAGGTTTCCCGTACATGTTATAGCTGTATTAATATTCCCTTCAACCTGGAGAGTTGGGACCCATGGAATGGGGGCCATGCATTTTTGCTTTAAAGGGTCTGCATTTGCTCACCCAATCTCACCAATCCTCTCTGTCCCAAGTGTCCAGCCTTATGCCACATCCAGCTGTCATTGTAGACAGGGATTTTCCAGGTTTCATCAGAGACCCTGAAGGAAATGTAAAGAATTTCCCTGTTTTTAGGTTTTGTTTTTGAAAGTCCTTTTTATAGTGGGTTTGAGCTGATTCTCTCTGCCATGTTTATGCCAGTCTAGACACACTTGATTCCCTTACAGAGACATATCAATACATAGGTTTTAAGATTCTTACTAGTCAGATCTATTCCTCTGTGGGAAATATGGGGTTTTGAGTCCCTTTCACTGAGGAAGGTGTAGGTCTTGTCTATTCCACAGTTGGTTTTAGAAATGGTACCTGTGCTTATATCAAACTCGGGTTTATGCATCACCCCACCTCTCCTTTCCCCTTAAGCAGGCATAAGAGTGTTTTCTAAATGTGAGACTCTGGTCTCTTTCCTAACTCAGTTCATGTGTAGCCATGTTTACAGGATCTTCATAAGTCATATCTTATGATAAGTTTCTTTTTCTGTGTGACTTATTTCACTTAGAATCATCGTACCTGTATCCACTCACTTTGCTGCTCCTGGTCTTATGACATTGATTTCATGGCTGAGGGATATTGCATCGGACATAAATACCACAGTTTTTTGAACCATTTTTATATTTCCTGGGATATTTAAGGTGTACCCAAGTTGAGGTTCTTGTAAGCAGTGCAGCCCTAAATTTGGGGGTGGCTCTGTCTTATTGATTTTCAGTTTTCCCAATGTATATTCCCTAGACTGGAAGTGCCCTTGGCTCTGTAGCTCTGTTGTTTACTTGTTTTAGGGAACGCAATGCACTCCTCCAGTGAGGCAGTTGGCAATTTACATCCCGCCCATCAGCATAACAAGGCTCCCTGTTCTCCAGGGCCTGTCTTGCCTTTCTGGTTTTTACACATTTTGTGGATGTCCCTTTTGACCGGTGGGAAGTGATACTTCTTTGTAGTGCAGATTTGCATTGCCCGCTTGCTTGTTGGGCCAAAAAGGGCGTATGCGTTTTCTCCTGAATATATTCAGGAGAAAACGCATACGCCCTTTTTGGCCAAGTGCGTCATTGTCGAAGTTGTGCCCCTCTTCCTGTGCTTTAAAGGCGATTCCAACGTACCTCTTGAAATCTGTTTCCTGCTATTCTGACTGGCTTTCAAGTCTGCCTCGTTGCCTTCCCTCAACAGATTTTTGGACGATAGTTGTCCTTTATTACTCTGCAAGTTTGTGAATTGCTGTGGCCCTGAGCTCCATTTTCCAACTCCTTTTTTCTGAGCTCTACGCAAGTCCAAAATTTTGGTTTAGGACCTATACTGGTTCCCGGTGGGTGGCTGAGACTCTGGTTAATTCTTCTTCCTGCCGGGAAATTAGAGTGACATGTGCCCGTCCAAATGCCTAACAGTAACTCTCTCATTGGTTCTCCCTCTTCCCTTCCATCCTCTGCCAAATTGGCAACCTGTGCGAACCAGGAGGTTAAAGGGGCTGTCTCTCCAAGTTGGGAGATTGATAGTAAAGCAGTTGGAAAGTCAAACCGGAGCACCAGGAGAGGGACTACTCGTTGAGTTTTAGAAACCTTTTGTATTCACAGTGTGTCCATTCTCTAGGTTTCCCGTACATGTTATAGCTGTATTAATATTCCCTTCAACCTGGAGAGTTGGGACCCATGGAATGGGGGCCATGCATTTTTGCTTTAAAGGGTCTGCATTTGCTCACCCAATCTCACCAATCCTCTCTGTCCCAAGTGTCCAGCCTTATGCCACATCCAGCTGTCATTGTAGACAGGGATTTTCCAGGTTTCATCAGAGACCCTGAAGGAAATGTAAAGAATTTCCCTGTTTTTAGGTTTTGTTTTTGAAAGTCCTTTTTATAGTGGGTTTGAGCTGATTCTCTCTGCCATGTTTATGCCAGTCTAGACACACTTGATTCCCTTACAGAGACATATCAATACATAGGTTTTAAGATTCTTACTAGTCAGATCTATTCCTCTGTGGGAAATATGGGGTTTTGAGTCCCTTTCACTGAGGAAGGTGTAGGTCTTGTCTATTCCACAGTTGGTTTTAGAAATGGTACCTGTGCTTATATCAAACTCGGGTTTATGCATCACCCCACCTCTCCTTTCCCCTTAAGCAGGCATAAGAGTGTTTTCTAAATGTGAGACTCTGGTCTCTTTCCTAACTCAGTTCATGTGTAGCCATGTTTACAGGATCTTCATAAGTCATATCTTATGATAAGTTTCTTTTTCTGTGTGACTTATTTCACTTAGAATCATCGTACCTGTATCCACTCACTTTGCTGCTCCTGGTCTTATGACATTGATTTCATGGCTGAGGGATATTGCATCGGACATAAATACCACAGTTTTTTGAACCATTTTTATATTTCCTGGGATATTTAAGGTGTACCCAAGTTGAGGTTCTTGTAAGCAGTGCAGCCCTAAATTTGGGGGTGGCTCTGTCTTATTGATTTTCAGTTTTCCCAATGTATATTCCCTAGACTGGAAGTGCCCTTGGCTCTGTAGCTCTGTTGTTTACTTGTTTTAGGGAACGCAATGCACTCCTCCAGTGAGGCAGTTGGCAATTTACATCCCGCCCATCAGCATAACAAGGCTCCCTGTTCTCCAGGGCCTGTCTTGCCTTTCTGGTTTTTACACATTTTGTGGATGTCCCTTTTGACCGGTGGGAAGTGATACTTCTTTGTAGTGCAGATTTGCATTGCCCGCTTGCTTGTTTGGCCAAAAAGGGCGTATGCGTTTTCTCCTGAATATATTCAGGAGAAAACGCATACGCCCTTTTTGGCCAAGTGCGTCATTGTCGAAGTTGTGCCCCTCTTCCTGTGCTTTAAAGGCGATTCCAACGTACCTCTTGAAATCTGTTTCCTGCTATTCTGACTGGCTTTCAAGTCTGCCTCATTGCCTTCCCTCAACAGATTTTTGGACGATAGTTGTCCTTTATTACTCTGCAAGTTTGTGAATTGCTGTGGCCCTGAGCTCCATTTTCCAACTCGTTTTTTGTGAGCTGTACGCAAGTCCAAAATTTTGGTTCAGGACCTATACTGGTTCCCGGTGGGTGGCTGAGACTCTGGTTAATTCTTCTTCCTGCCGGGAAATTAGAGTGACATGTGCCCGTCCAAATGCCTAACAGTAACTCTCTCATTGGTTCTCCCTCTTCCCTTCCATCCTCTGCCAAATTGGCAACCTGTGCGAACCAGGAGGTTAAAGGGGCTGTCTCTCCAAGTTGGGAGATTGATAGTAAAGCAGTTGGAAAGTCAAACCGGAGCACCAGGAGAGGGACTACTCGTTGAGTTTTAGAAACCTTTTGTATTCACAGTGTGTCCATTCTCTAGGTTTCCCGTACATGTTATAGCTGTATTAATATTCCCTTCAACCTGGAGAGTTGGGACCCATGGAATGGGGGCCATGCATTTTTGCTTTAAATGGTCTGCATTTGCTCACCCAATCTCACCAATCCTCTCTGTCCCAAGTGTCCAGCCTTATGCCACATCCAGCTGTCATTGTAGACAGGGATTTTCCAGGTTTCATCAGAGACCCTGAAGGAAATGTAAAGAATTTCCCTGTTTTTTGGTTTTGTTTTTGAAAGTCCTTTTTATAGTGGGTTTGAGCTGATTCTCTCTGCCATGTTTATGCCAGTCTAGACACACTTGATTCCCTTACAGAGACATATCAATACATAGGTTTTAAGATTCTTACTAGTCAGATCTATTCCTCTGCGGGAAATATGGGGTTTTGAGTCCCTTTCACTGAGGAAGGTGTAGGTCTTGTCTATTCCACAGTTGGTTTTAGAAATGGTACCTGTGCTTATATCAAACTCGGGTTTATGCATCACCCCACCTCTCCTTTCCCCTTAAGCAGGCATAAGAGTGTTTTCTAAATGTGAGACTCTGGTCTCTTTCCTAACTCAGTTCATGTGTAGCCATGTTTACAGGATCTTCATAAGTCATATCTTATGATAAGTTTCTTTTTCTGTGTGACTTATTTCACTTAGAATCATCGTACCTGTATCCACTCACTTTGCTGCTCCTGGTCTTATGACATTGATTTCATGGCTGAAGGATATTGCATCGGACATAAATACCACAGTTTTTTGAACCATTTTTATATTTCCTGGGATATTTAAGGTGTACCCAAGTTGAGGTTCTTGTAAGCAGTGCAGCCCTAAATTTGGGGGTGGCTCTGTCTTATTGATTTTCAGTTTTCCCAATGTATATTCCCTAGACTGGAAGTGCCCTTGGCTCTGTAGCTCTGTTGTTTACTTGTTTTAGGGAACGCAATGCACTCCTCCAGTGAGGCAGTTGGCAATTTACATCCCGCCCATCAGCATAACAAGGCTCCCTGTTCTCCAGGGCCTGTCTTGCCTTTCTGGTTTTTACACATTTTGTGGATGTCCCTTTTGACCGGTGGGAAGTGATACTTCTTTGTAGTGCAGATTTGCATTGCCCGCTTGCTTGTTTGGCCAAAAAGGGCGTATGCGTTTTCTCCTGAATATATTCAGGAGAAAACGCATACGCCTTTTTTGGCCAACTGTGTCATTTTCGAAGTTGTGCCCCTCTTCCGGTGCTTTAAAGGCGATTCCAACGTACCTCTTGAAATCTGTTTCCTGCTATTCTGCCTGGCTTTCAAGTCTGCCTCGTTGCCTTCCCTCAACAGATTTTTGGACGATAGTTGTCCTTTATTACTCTGCCAGTTTGTGAACTGCTGTGGCCCTGAGCTCCATTTTCCAACTCGTTTTTGTGAGCTGTACGCAAGTCCAAAATTTTGTTTCAGGACCTATACTGGTTCCCGGTGGGTGGCTGAGACTCTGGTTAATTCTTCTTCTTGCCGGGAATTTAGAGTGACATGTGCCCGTCCAAATGCCTAACAGTAACTCTCTCATTGGTTCTCCCTCTTCCCTTCCATCCTCTGCCAAATTGGCAACCTGTGCGAACCAGGAGGTTAAAGGGGCTGTCTCTCCAAGTTGGGAGATTGATAGTAAAGCAGTTGGAAAGTCAAACCGGAGCACCAGGAGAGGGACTACGCGTTGAGTTTTAGAAACCTTTTGTATTCACAGTGTGTCCATTCTCTAGGTTTCCCGTACATGTTATAGCTGTAGTAATATTCCCTTCAACCTGGAGAGTTGGGACCCATGGAATGGGGGCCATGCATTTTTGCTTTAAAGGGTCTGCATTTGCTCACCCAATCTCACCAATCCTCTCAGTCCCAAGTGTCCAGCCTTATGCCACATCCAGCTGTCATTGAAGACAGGGTTTTTCCAGGTTTCATCCGAGACCCTGAAGGAAATGTAAAGAATTTCCCTGTTTTTTGGATTTGTTTTTGAAATTCCTTTTTATAGTGGGTTTGAGCTGATTCTCTCTGCCATGTTTATGCCAGTCTAGACACACTTGATTCCCTTACAGAGACATATCAATACATAGGTTTTAAGATTCTTACTAGTCAGATCTATTCCTCTGCGGGAAATATGGGGTTTTGAGTCCCTTTCACTGAGGAAGGTGTAGGTCTTGTCTATTCCACAGTTGGTTTTGGAAATGGTACCTGTGCTTATATCAAACTCTGGTTTTATGCATCACCCCACCTCTCCTTTCCCCTTAAGCAGGCATAAGAGTGTTTTCTAAATGTGAGACTCTGGTCTCTTTCCTAACTCAGTTCATGTGTAGCCATGTGTACAGGATCTTCATAAGTCATATATTATGATAAGTTTCTTTTTCTGTGTGACTTATTTCACTTAGAATCATCGTACCAGAATCCACTCACTTTGCTGCTCCTGGTCTTATGACATTGATTTCATGGCTGAGGGATATTCCGTCGGACATAAATACCACAGTTTTTTGAACCATTTTTATATTTCCTGGGATATTTAAGGTGTACCCAAGTTGAGGTTCTTGTAAGCAGTGCAGCCCTAAATTTGGGGGTGGCTCTGTCTTATTGATTTTCAGTTTTCCCAATGTATATTCCCTAGACTGGAAGTGCCCTTGGCTCTGTAGCTCTGTTGTTTACTTGTTTTAGGGAACGCAATGCACTCCTCCAGTGAGGCAGTTGTCAATTTACATCCCGCCCATCAGTATAACAAGGCTCCCTGTTCTCCAGGGCCTGTCTTGCCTTTCTGGTTTTTACACATTTTGTGGATGTCCCTTTTGACCGGTGGGAAGTGATACTTCTTTGTAGTGCAGATTTGCCTTGCCCGCTTGCTTGTTTGGCCAAAAAGGGCGTATTCGTTTTCTCCTGTATATATTCAGGAGAAAACGCATACGCCCTTTTTGGCCAACTGCGTCATTGTCGAAGTTGTGCCCCTCTTCCTGTGCTTTAAAGGCGATTCCAACGTACCTCTTGAAATCTGTTTCCTGCTATTCTGCCTGGCTTTCAAGTCTGCCTCGTTGCCTTCCCTCAACAGATTTTTGGATGACAGTTGTCCTTTATTACTCTGCCAGTTTGTGAACTGCTGTGGCCCTGAGCTCCATTTTCCAACTCGTTTTTGTGAGCTGTACGCAAGTCCAAAATTTTGTTTCAGGACCTATACTGGTTCCCGGTGGGTGGCTGAGACTCTGGTTAATTCTTCTTCCTGCCGGGAAATTCGAGTGACATGTGCCCGTCCAAATGCCTAACAGTAACTCTCTCATTGGTTCTCCCTCTTCCCTTCCATCCTCTGCCAAATTGTCAACCTGTGCGAACCAGGAGGTTAAAGGGGCTGTCTCTCCAAGTTGGGAGATTGATAGTAAAGCAGTTGGAAAGTCAAAACGGAGCACCAGGAGAGGGACTACTCGTTGAGTTTTAGAAACCTTTTGTATTCACAGTGTGTTCATTCTCTAGGTTTCCCGTACATGTTATAGCTGTAGTAATATTCCCTTCAACCTGGAGAGTTGGGACCCATGGAATGGGGGCCATGCATTTTTGCTTTAAAGGGTCTGCATTTGCTCACCCAATCTCACCAATCCTCTCAGTCCCAAGTGTCCAGCCTTATGCCACATCCAGCTGTCATTGTAGACAGGGTTTTTCCAGGTTTCATCAGAGACCCTGAAGGAAATGTAAAGAATTTCCCTGTTTTTTGGTTTTGTTTTTGAAATTCCTTTTTATAGTGGGTTTGAGCTGATTCTCTCTGCCATGTGTATGCCAGTCTACACACACTTGATTCCCTTACAGAGACATATCAATACATAGGTTTTAAGATTCTTACTAGTCCGATCTATTCCTCTGCGGGAAATATGGGGTTTTGAGTCCCTTTCACTGAGGAAGGTGTAGGTCCTGTCTATTCCACAGTTGGTTTTGGAAATGGTACCTGTGCTTATATCAAACTCTGGTTTTATGCATCACCCCACCTCTCCTTTCCCCTTAAGCTGGCATAAGAGTGTTTTCTAAATGTGAGACTCTGGTCTCTTTCCTAACTCAGTTCATGTGTAGCCATGTTTACAGGATCTTCATAAGTCATATCTTATGATAAGTTTCTTTTTCTGTGTGACTTATTTCACTTAGAATCATCGTACCAGAATCCACTCACTTTGCTGCTCCTGGTCTTATGACATTGATTTCATGGCTGAGGGATATTCCATCGGACATAAATACCACAGTTTTTTGAACCATTTTTATATTTCCTGGGATATTTAAGGTGTACCGAAGTTGAGGTTCTTGTAAGCAGTGCAGCCCTAAATTTGGGGGTGGCTCTGTCTTATTGATTTTCAGTTTTCCCAATGTATATTCCCTAGACTGGAAGTGCCCTTGGCTCTGTAGCTCTGTTGTTTACTTGTTTTAGGGAACGCAATGCACTCCTCCAGTGAGGCAGTTGGCAATTTACATCCCGCCCATCAGTATAACAAGGCTCCCTGTTCTCCAGGGCCTGTCTTGCCTTTCTGGTTTTTACACATTTTGTGGATGTCCCTTTTGACCGGTGGGAAGTGATACTTCTTTGTAGTGCAGATTTGCCTTGCCCGCTTGCTTGTTTGGCCAAAAAGGGCGTATGCGTTTTCTCCTGTATATATTCAGGAGAAAACGCATACGCCCTTTTTGGCCAACTGCGTCATTGGCGAAGTTGTGCCCCTCTTCCTGTGCTTTAAAGGCGATTCCAACGTACCTCTTGAAATCTGTTTCCTGCTATTCTGCCTGGCTTTCAAGTCTGCCTCGTTGCCTTCCCTCAACAGATTTTTGGATGACAGTTGTCCTTTATTACTCTGCCAGTTTGTGAACTGCTGTGGCCCTGAGCTCCATTTTCCAACTCGTTTTTGTGAGCTGTACGCAAGTCCAAAATTTTGTTTCAGGACCTATACTGGTTCCCGGTGGGTGGCTGAGACTCTGGTTAATTCTTCTTCCTGCCGGGAAATTCGAGTGACATGTGCCCGTCCAAATGCCTAACAGTAACTCTCTCATTGGTTCTCCCTCTTCCCTTCCATCCTCTGCCAAATTGTCAACCTGTGCGAACCAGGAGGTTAAAGGGGCTGTCTCTCCAAGTTGGGAGATTGATAGTAAAGCAGTGGGAAAGTCAAAACGGAGCACCAGGAGAGGAACTACTCGTTGAGTTTTAGAAACCTTTTGTATTCACAGTGTGTCCATTCTCTAGGTTTCCCGTACATGTTATAGCTGTAGTAATATTCCCTTCAACATGGAGAGTTGGAACCATGGAATGGGGGCCATGCATTTTTGCTTTAAAGGGTCTGCATTTGCTCACCCAATCTCACCAATCCTCTCAGTCCCAAGTGTCCAGCCTTATGCCACATCCAGCTGTCATTGTAGACAGGGTTTTTCCAGGTTTCATCAGAGACCCTGAAGGAAATGTAAAGAATTTCCCTGTTTTTTGGTTTTGTTTTTGAAATTCCTTTTTATAGTGGGTTTGAGCTGATTCTCTCTGCCATGTTTATGCCAGTCTAGACACACTTGATTCCCTTACAGAGACATATCAAAACATAGGTTTTAAGATTCTTACTAGTCAGATCTATTCCTCTGCGGGAAATATGGGGTTTTGAGTCCCTTTCACTGAGGAAGGTGTAGGTCTTGTCTATTCCACAGTTGGTTTTGGAAATGGTACCTGTGCTTATATCAAACTCTGGTTTTATGCATCACCCCACCTCTCCTTTCCCCTTAAGCAGGCATAAGAGTGTTTTCTAAATGTGAGACTCTGTTCTCTTTCCTAACTCAGTTCATGTGTAGCCATGTTTACAGGATCTTCATAAGTCATATCTTATGATAAGTTTCTTTTTCTGTGTGACTTATTTCACTTAGAATCATCGTACCTGAATCCACTCACTTTGCTGCTCCTGGTCTTATGACATTGATTTCATGGCTGAGGGATATTCCATCGGACATAAATACCACAGTTTTTTGAACCATTTTTATATTTCCTGGGATATTTAAGGTGTACCCAAGTTGAGGTTCTTGTAAGCAGTGCAGCCCTAAATTTGGGGGTGGCTCTGTCTTATTGATTTTCAGTTTTCCCAATGTATATTCCCTAGACTGGAAGTGCCCTTGGCTCTGTAGCTCTGTTGTTTACTTGTTTTAGGGAACGCACTGCACTCCGCCAGTGAGGCAGTTGGCAATTTACATCCCGCCCATCAGCATAACAAGGCTCCCTGTTCTCCAGGGCCTGTCTTGCCTTTCTGGTTTTTACACATTTTGTGGATGTCCCATTTGACCGGTGGGAAGTGATACTTCTTTGTAGTGCCGATTTGCATTGCCCGCTTGCTTGTTTGGCCAAAAAGGGCGTATGCGTTTTCTCCTGAATATATTCAGGAGAAAACGCATACGCCCTTTTTGGCCAACTGCGTCACTGTCGAAGTTGTGCCCCTCTTCCTGTGCTTTAAAGGCGATTCCAACGTACCTCTTGAAATCTGTTTCCTGCTATTCTGCCTGGCTTTCAAGTCTGCCTCGTTGCCTTCCCTCAACAGATTTTTGGACGATAGTTGTCCTTTATTACTCTGCCGGTTTGTGAATTACTGTGGCCCTGAGCTCCATTTTCCAACTCGTTTTTTGTGAGCTGTACGCAAGTCCAAAATTTTGGTTCAGGACCTATACTGGTTCCCGGTGGGTGGCTGAGACTCTGGTTAATTCTTCTTCCTGCCGGGAAATTAGAGTGACATGTGCCCGTCCAAATGCCTAACAGCTACTCTCTCATTGGTTCTCCCTCTTCCCTTCCATCCTCTGACAAATTGGCAATCTGTGCGAACCAGGAGGTTAAAGGGGCTGTCTCTCCAAGTTGGGAGATTGATAGTAAAGCAGTTGGAAAGTCAAACCGGAGCACCAGGAGAGGGACTACTCGTTGAGTTTAGAAACCTTTTGTATTCACAGTGTGTCCATTCTCTAGGTTTCCCGTACATGTTATAGCTGTAGTAATATTCCCTTCAAACTGGAGAGTTGGGACCCATGGAATGGGGGCCATGCATTTTTGCTTTAAAGGGTCTGCATTTGCTCACCCAATCTCACCAATCCTCTCAGTCCCAAGTGTCCAGCCTTATGCCACATCCAGCTGTCATTGTAGACAGGTTTTTTCCAGGTTTCATCAGAGACCCTGAAGGAAATGTAAAGAATTTCCCTGTTTTTTGGTTTTGTTTTTGAAATTCCTTTTTATAGTGGGCTTGAGCTGATTCTCTCTGCCGTGTTTATGCCAGTCTAGACACACTTGATTCCCTTACAGAGACATATCAATACATAGATTTTAAGATTCTTACTAGTCAGATCTATTCCTCTGCGGGCAATATGGGGTTTTGAGTCTCTTTCACTGAGGAAGGTGTAGGTCTTGTCTATTCTACAGTTGGTTTTGGAAATGGTACCTGTGCTTATATCAAACTCTGGTTTTATGCATCACCCCACCTCTCCTTTCCCCTTAAGCAGGCATAAGAGTGTTTTCTAAATGTGAGACTCTGGTCTCTTTCCTAACTCAGTTCATGTGTAGCCATGTTTACAGGATCTTCATAAGTCATATCTTATGATAAGTTTCTTTTTCTGTGTCACTTATTTCACTTAGAATCATCGTACCTGAATCCACTCACTTTGCTGCTCCTGGTCTTATGACATTGATTTCATGGCTGAGGGATATTCCATCGGACATAAATACCACAGTTTTTTGAACCATTTTTATATTTCCTGGGATATTTAAGGTGTACCCAAGTTGAGGTTCTTGTAAGCAGTGCAGCCCTAAATTTGGGGGTGGCTCTGTCTTATTGATTTTCAGTTTTCCCAATGTATATTCCCTAGACTGGAAGTGCCCTTGGCTCTGTAGCTCGGTTGTTTACTTGTTTTAGGGAACGCAATGCACTCCTCCAGTGAGGCAGTTGGCAATTTACATCCCGCCCATCAGCATAACAAGGCTCCCTGTTCTCCAGGGCCAGTCTTGCCTTTCTGGTTTTTACACATTTTGTGGATGTCCCTTTTGACCGGTGGGAAGTGATACTTCTTTGTAGTGCAGATTTGCATTGCCCGCTTGTTGTTTGGCCAAAAAGGGCGTATGCGTTTTCTCCTGAATATATTCTGGAGAAAACGCATACGCCCTTTTTGGCCAACTGCATCACTGTCGAAGTTGTGCCCCTCTTCCTGTGCTTTAAAGGCGATTCCAACGTACCACTTGAAATCTGTTTCCTGCTATTCTGCCAGGCTTTCAAGGCTGCCTCGTTGCCTTCCCTCAACAGATTTTTGGACGATAGTTGTCCTTTATTACTCTGCCAGTTTGTGAATTGCTGTGGCCCTGAGCTCCATTTTCCAACTCCTTTATTCTGAGCTCTACGCAAGTCCAAAATTTTGGTTCAGGACCTATACTGGTTCCCGGTGGGTGGCTGAGACTCTGGTTAATTCTTCTTCCTGCCGGGAAATTAGAGTGACATGTGCCCGTCCAAATGCCTAACAGCTACTCTCTGATTGGTTCTCCCTCTTCCCTTCCATCCTCTGCCAAATTGGCAACCTGTGCGAACCAGGAGGTTAAAGGGGCTGTCTCTCCAAGTTGGGAGATTGATAGTAAAGCAGTTGGAAAGTCAAACCGGAGCACCAGGAGAGGGACTACTCGTTGAGTTTTAGAAACCTTTTGTATTCACAGTGTGTCCATTCTCTAGGTTTCCCGTACATGTTATAGCTGTAGTAATATTCCCTTCAACATGGAGAGTTGGGACCCATGCATTTTTGCTTTAAAGGGTCTGCATTTGCTCACCCAATCTCACCAATCCTCTCAGTCCCAGGTGTCCAGCCTTATGCCACATCCAGCTGTCATTGTAGATAGGGTCATTCCAGGTTTCATCAGAGACCCTGAAGGAAATGTAAAGAATTTCCCTGTTTTTTGGTTTTGTTATTGAAATTCCTTTTTATAGTGGGTTTGAGCTGATTCTCTCTGCCATGTTTATGCCAGTCTAGACACACTTGATTCCCTTACAGAGACATATCAATACATAGGTTTTAAGATTCTTACTAGTCAGATCTATTCCTCTGCGGGAAATATGGGGTTTTGAGTCCCTTTCACTGAGGAAGGTGTAGGTCTTGTCTATTCCACAGTTGGTTTTGGAAATGGTACCTGTGCTTATATCAAACTCTGGTTTTATGCATCACCCCATCTCTCCTTTCCCCTTAAGCAGGCATAAGAGTGTTTTCTAAATGTGAGAATCTGTTCTCTTTCCTAACTCAGTTCATGTGTAGCCATGTTTACAGGATCTACATAAGTCATATCTTATGATAAGTTTCTTTTTCTGTGTGACTTATTTCACTTAGAATCATCGTACCTGAATCCACTCACTTTGCTGCTCCTGGTCTTATGACATTGATTTCATGGCTGAGGGATATTCCATCGGACATAAACACCACAGTTTTTTGAACCATTTTTATATTTCCTGGGATATTTAAGGTGTACCCAAGTTGAGGTTCTTGTAAGCAGTGCAGCCCTAAATTTGGGGGTGGCTCTGTCTATTGATTTTCAGTTTTCCCAATGTATATTCCCTAGACTGGAAGTGCCCTTGGCTCTGTAGCTCTGTTGTTTACTTGTTTTAGGGAACGCAATGCACTCCTCCAGTGAGGCAGTTGGCAATTTACATCCCGCCCATCAGCATAACAAGGCTCCCTGTTCTTCAGGGCCAGTCTTGCCTTTCTGGTTTTTACACATTTTGTGGATGTCCCTTTTGACCGGTGGGAAATGATACTTCTTTGTAGTGCAGATTTGCATTGCCCGCTTGCTTGTTTGGCCAAAAAGGGCGTATGCGTTTTCTCCTGAATATATTCAGGAGAAAACGCATACGCCCTTTTTGGCCAACAGCGTCACTGTCGAAGTTGTGCCCCTCTTCCTGTGCTTTAAAGGCGATTCCAACGTACCTCTTGAAATCTCTTTCCTGCTATTCTGCCTGGCTTTCAAGTCTGCCTCGTTGCCTTCCCTCAACAGATTTTTGGACGATAGTTGTCCTTTATTACTCTGCCAGTTTGTGAATTGCTGTGGCCCTGAGCTCCATTTTCCAACTCGTTTTTTGTGAGCTGTACGCAAGTCCAAAATTTTGGTTCAGGACCGATACTGGTTCCCGGTGGGTGGCTGAGACTCTGGTTAAATCTTCTTCCTGCCGGGAAATTAGAGTGACATGTGCCCGTCCAAATGCCTAACAGCAACTCTCTCATTGGTTCTCCCTCTTCCCTTCCATCCTCTGCCAAATTGGCAACCTGTGCGAACCAGGAGGTTAAAGGGGCTGTCTCTCCAAGTTGGGAGATTGATAGTAAAGCAGTTGGAAAGTCAAACCGGAGCACCAGGAGAGGGACTACTCGTTGAGTTTTAGAAACCTTTTGTATTCACAGTGTGTCCATTCTCTAGGTTTCCCGTACATGATATAGCTGTAGTAATATTCCCTTCAACCTGGAGAGTTGGGACCCATGGAATGGGGCCATGCATTTTTGCTTTAAAGGGTCTGCATTTGCTCACCCAATCTCACCAATCCTCTCAGTCCCAAGTGTCCAGCCTTATGCCACATCCAGCTGTCATTGTAGACAGGGTTTTTCCAGGTTTCATCAGAGACCCTGAAGGAAATGTAAAGAATTTCCCTGTTTTTCGGTTTTGTTTTTGAAATTCCTTTTTATAGTGGGCTTGAGCTGATTCTCTCTGCCGTGTTTATGCCAGTCTAGACACACTTGATTCCCTTACAGAGACATATCAATACATAGATTTTAAGATTCTTACTAGTCAGATCTATTCCTCTGCGGGCAATATGGGGTTTTGAGTCTCTTTCACTGAGGAAGGTGTAGGTCTTGTCTTTTCTACAGTTGGTTTTGGAAATGGTACCTGTGCTTATATCAAACTCTGGTTTTATGCATCACCCCACCTCTCCTTTCCCCTTAAGCAGGCATAAGAGTGTTTTCTAAATGTGAGACTCTGTTCTCTTTCCTAACTCAGTTCATGTGTAGCCATGTTTACAGGATCTTCATAAGTCATATCTTATGATAAGTTTCTTTTTCTGTGTGACTTATTTCACTTAGAATCATCATACCTGAATCCACTCACTTTGCTGCTCCTGGTCTTATGACATTTATTTCATGGCTGAGGGATATTCCATCGGACATAAATACCACAGTTCTTTGAACCATTTTTATAATATTTCCTGGGATATTATGGTGTACCCAAGTTGAGGTTCTTGTAAGCAGTGCAGCCCTAAATTTGGGGGTTGCTCTGTCTTATTGATTTTCAGTTTTCCCAATGTATATTCCCTAGACTGGAAGTGCCCTTGGCTCTGTAGCTCGGTTGTTTACTTGTTTTAGGGAACGCAATGCACTCCTCCAGTGAGGCAGTTGGCAATTTACATCCCGCCCATCAGCATAACAAGGCTCCCTGTTCTCCAGGGCCAGTCTTGCCTTTCTGGTTTTTACACATTTTGTGGATGTCCCTTTTGACCGGTGGGAAGTGATACTTCTTTGTAGTGCAGATTTGCATTGCCCTCTTGTTGTTTGGCCAAAAAGGGCGTATGCGTTTTCTCCTGAATATATTCAGGAGAAAACGCATACGCCCTTTTTGGCCAACTGCATCACTGTCGAAGTTGTGCCCCTCTTCCTGTGCTTTAAAGGCGATTCCAACGTACCTCTTGAAATCTGTTTCCTGCTATTCTGCCTGGCTTTCAAGTCTGCCTTGTTGCCTTCCCTCAACAGATTTTTGGACGATAGTTGTCCTTTATTACTCTGCCAGTTTGTGAATTGCTGTGGCCCTGAGCTCCATTTCCCAACTCGTTTTTTTGAGCTGTACACAAGTCCAAAATTTTGGTTCAGGGACTATACTGGTTCCCGGTGGGTGGCTGAGACTCTGGTTAATTCTTCTTCCTGCCGGGAAATTAGAGTGACATGAGCCCGTCCAAATGCCTAACAGTAACTCTCTCATTGGTTCTCCCTCTTCCCTTCCATCCTCTGCCAAATTGGCAACCTGTGCGTACCAGGAGGTTAAAGGGGCTGTCTCTCCCAGTTGGGAGATAGATAGTAAAGCAGTTGGAAAGTCAAACCGGAGCACCAGGAGAGGGACTACTCGTTGAGTTTTAGAAACCTTTTGTATTCACAGTGTGTCCATTTTCTAGGTTTCCCGTATATGATATAGCTGTAGTAATATTCCCTTCAACCTGGAGAGTTGGGACCCATGGAATGGGGGCCATGCATTTTTGCTTTAAAGGGTCTGCATTTGCTCACCCAATCTCACCAATCCTCTCAGTACCAAGTGTCCAGCCTTATGCCACATCCAGCTGTCATTGTAGACAGGGTTTTTCCAGGTTTCATCAGAGACCCTGAAGGAAATGTAAAGAATTTCCCTGTTTTTTGGTTTTGTTTTTGAAATTCCTTTTTATAGTGGGTTTGAGCTGATTCTCTCTGCCATGTTTATGCCAGTCTAGACACACTTGATTCCCTTACATAGACATATCAATACATAGGTTTTAAGAGTCTTACTAGTGAGATCTATTCCTCTGCGGGAAATATGGGGTTTTGAGTCCCTTTCACTGAGGAAGGTGTAGGTCTTGTCTATTCCACAGTTGGTTTTGGAAATGGTACCTGTGCTTATAACAAACTCTGGTTTTATGCATCACCCCACCTCTCCTTTCCCCTTAAGAAGGCATAAGAGTGTTTTCTAAATGTGAGACTCTGTTCTCTTTCCTAACTCAGTTCATGTGTAGCCATGTTACAGGATCTTCATAAGTCATATCTTATGATAAGTTTCTTTGTCGGGTGACTTATTTCACTTAGAATCATCGTACCTGAATCCACTCACTTTGCTGCTCCTGGTCTTATGACATTGATTTCATGGCTGAGGGATATTCCATCGGACATAAATACTACAGTTTTTTGAACCATTTTTATATTTCCTGGGATATTTAAGGTGTACCCAAGTTGAGGTTCTTGTAAGCAGTGCAACCCTAAATTTGGGGTGGCTCTGTCTTATTGATTTTCAGTTTTCCCAATGTATGTTCCCTAGACTGGAAGTGCCCTTGGCTCTGTAGCACTGTTGTTTACTTGTTTTAGGGAACGCAATGCACTCCTCCAGTGAGGCAGTTGGCAATTTACATCCCGCCCATCAGCATAACAAGGCTCCCTGTTCTCCAGGGCCAGTCTTGCCTTTCTGTTTTTTACACATTTTGTGGATGTCCCTTTTGACCGGTGGAAAGTGATACTTCATTGTACTGCAGATTTGCATTGCCCGCTTGCTTGTTTGGCCAAAAAGGGCATATGCGTTTCAGGAGAAAACGCATACGCCCTTTTTGGCCAACAGCGTCATTGTCGAAGTTGTGCCCCTCTTCCTGTGCTTTAAAGGCGATTCCAACGTACCTCTTGAAATCTGTTTCCTGCTATTCTGCCTGGCTTTCAAGTCTGCCTCGTTGCCTTCCCTCAACAGATTTTTGGACGATAGTTGTCCTTTATTACTCTGCCAGTTTGTGAATTGCTGTGGCCCTGAGCTCCATTTCCCAACTCGTTTTTTTGAGCTGTACACAACTCCAAAATTTTGGTTCAGGGACTATACTGGTTCCCGGTGGGTGGCTGAGACTCTGGTTAATTCTTCTTCCTGCCGGGAAATTAGAGTGACATGTGCCCGTCCAAATGCCTAACAGTAACTCTCTCATTGGTTCTCCCTCTTCCCATCCATCCTCTGCCAAATTGGCAACGTGAGCGAACCAGGAGGTTAAAGGGGCTGTCTCTCCAAGTTGGGAGATTGATAGTAAAGCAGTTGGAAAGTCAAACCGGAGCACCAGGGGAGGGACTACTCGTTGAGTTTTAGAAACCTTTTGTATTCACAGTGTGTCCATTTTCTAGGTTTCCCGTACATGATATAGCTGTAGTAATATTCCCTTCAACCTGGAGACTTGCGAACCATGGAATGGGGGCCATGCATTTTTGCTTTAAAGGGTCTGCATTTGCTCACCCAATCTCACCAATCCTCTCAGTCCCAAGTGTCCAGCCCTATGCCACATCCAGCTGTCATTGTAGACAGGGTTTTTCCAGGTTTCATCAGAGACCCTGAAGGAAATGGAAAGAATTTCCCTGTTTTTTGGTTTTGTTTTTGAAATTCCTTTTTATAGTGGGTTTGAGCTGATTCTCTCTGCCATGTTTATGCCAGTCTAGACACACTTGATTCCCTTACATAGACATATCAATACATAGGTTTTAAGATTCTTACTAGTGAGATCTATTCCTCTGCGGGAAATATGGGGTTTTGAGTCCCTTTCACTGAGGAAGGTGTAGGTCTTGTCTATTCCACAGTTGGTTTTGGAAATGGTACCTGTGCTTATATCAAACTCTGCTTTTATGCATCACCCCACCTCTCCTTTCCCCTGAAGCAGGCATAAGAGTGTTTTCTAAATGTGAGACTCTGTTCTCTTTCCTAACTCAGTTCATGTGTAGCCATGTTTACAGGATCTTCATAAGTCATATCTTATGATAAGTTTCTTTATCGGTGTGACTTATTTCACTTAGAATCATCGTACCTGAATCCATTCACTTTGCTGCTCCTGGTCTTATGACATTGATTTCATGTCTGAGGGATATTCCATCGGACATAAATACTACAGATTTTTGAACCATTTTTATATTTCCTGGGATATTTAAGGTGTACCCAAGTTGAGGTTCTGGTAAGCAGTGCAGCCATAAATTTGGGGGTGGCTCTGTCTTATTGATTTTCAGTTTTCCCAATGTATGTTCCCTAGACTGGAAGTGCCCTTGGCTCTGTAGCTCTGTTGTTTACTTGTTTTAGGGAACGCAATGCACTCCTCCAGTGAGGCAGTTGGCAATTTACATCCCGCCCATCAGCATAACAAGGCTCCCTGTTCTCCAGGGCCAGTCTTGCCTTTCTGGTTTTTACACATTTTGTGGATGTCCCTTTTGACCGGTGGGAAGTGATACTTCATTGTAGTGCAGATTTGCATTGCCCGCTTGCTTGTTTGGACAAAAAGGGCGTATGCGTTTTCTCCTGAATATATTCAGGAGAAAACGCATACGCCCTTTTTGGCCAACTGCGTCATTGTGGAAGTTGTGCCCCTCTTACTGTGCTTTAAAGATGATTCCAACGTACCTCTTGAAATCTGTTTCCTGCTATTCTGCCTGGCTTTCAAGTCTGCCTCGATGCCTTCCCTCAACAGATTTTTGGATGATAGTTGTCCTTTATTACTCTGCCAGTTTGTGAATTGCTGTGGCCCTGAGATCCATTTTCCAACTTGTTTTTTTGAGCTGTACGCAAGTGCAAAATTTTTGTTCAGGGACTATACTGGTTCCCGGTGGGTGGCTGAGACTCTGGTTAATTCTTCTTCCTGCCGGGAAATTAGAGTGACATGTGCCCGTCCAAATGCCTAACAGTAACTCTATCATTGGTTCTCCCTCTTCCCTTCCATCCTCTGCCAAATTGGCAACCTGTGCGAACCAGGAGGTTAAAGGGGCTGTCTCTCCAAGTTGGGAGATTGATAGTAAAGCAGTTGGAAAGTCAAACTGGAGCACCAGGAGAGGGCGTACTCGTTGAGTTTTAGAAACCTTTTGTATTCACAGTGTGTCCATTTTCTAGGTTTGCCGTACATGATATAGCTGTAGTAATATTCCCTTCAACCTGGAGAGTTGGGAACCATGGAATGGGGGCCATGCATTTTTGCTTTCAAGGGTCTGCATTTGCTCACCCAATCTCACCAATCCTCTCAGTCCCAAGTGTCCAGCCTTATGCCACATCCAGCTGTCATTGTAGACAGGATTTTTCCAGGTTTCATCAGAGACCCTGAAGGAAATGTAAAAAATTTCCCTGTTTTTTGGTTTTGTTTTTGAAATTCCTTTTTATAGTGGGTTTGAGCTGATTCTCTCTGCCATGTTTATGCCAGTCTAGACACACTTGATTCCCTTACAGAGACATTTCAATACATAGGTTTTAAGATTCTTACTAGTCAGATCTATTCCTCTGCGGGAAATATGGGGTTTTGAGTCCCTTTCACTGAGGAAGGTGTAGGTCTTGTCTATTCCACAGTTGGTTTTGGAAATGGTACCTGTGCTTATATCAAACTCTGGTTTTATGCATCACCCCACCTCTCCTTTCCCCTTAAGCAGGCATAAGAGTGTTTTCTAAATGTGAGACTCTGTTCTCTTTCCTAACTCTGTTCATGTGTAGCCATGTTTACAGGATCTTCATAAGTCATATCTTATGATAAGTTTCTTTTTCGGTGTGACTTATTTCACTTACAATCATCGTACCTGAATCCACTCACTTTGCTGCTCCTGGTCTTATGACATTGATTTCATGGCTGAGGGATATTCCATCGGACATAAATACTACAGTTTTTTGAACCATTTTTATATTGCCTGGGATATTTAAGGTGAACCCAAGTTGAGGTTCTTGTAAGCAGTGCAGCCCTAAATTTGTGGGTGGCTCTGTCTTATTGATTTTCAGTTTTCCCTATGTATATTCGCTAGACTGGAATTGCCCATGGCTCTGTAGCTCTGTTGTTTACTTGTTTTAGGGAACGCAATGCACTCCTCCAGTGAGGCAGTTGGCAATTTACATCCCGCCCATCAGCATAACAAGGCTCCCTGTTCTCCAGGGCCTGTCTTGCCTTTCTGGTTTTTACACATTTTGTGGATGTCCCTTTTGACCGGTGGGAAGTGATACTTCTTTGTAGTGCAGATTTGCATTGCCCGCTTGCTTGTTTGGCCAAATATGTGTATGCGTTTTCTCCTGAATATATTCAGGAGAAAACGCATACGCCCTTTTTGGCCAACTGTGTCATTGTCGAAGTTGTGCCCCTCTTCCTGTGCTTTAAAGGCGATTCCAACGTACCTCTTGAAATCTGTTTCCTGCTATTCTGCCTGGCTTTCAAGTCTGCCTCGTTGCCTTCCCTCAACAGATATTTGGACGATAGTTGTCCTTTATTACACTGCCAGTTTGTGAATTGCTGTGGCCCTGAGCTCCATTTTCCAACTCGTTTTTTGTGAGCTGTACGCAAGTCCAAAATTTTGGTTCAGGACCTATACTGGTTCCCGGTGGGTGGCTGAGACTCTGGTTAATTCTTCTTCCTGCCGGGAAATTAGAGTGACATGTGCCCGTCCATATGCCTAACAGTAACTCTCTCATTGGTTCTCCCTCTTCCCTTCCATCCTCTGCCAAATTGGCAACCTGTGCGAACCAGGAGGTTAAAGGGGCTGTCTCTCCAAGTTGGGAGATTGATAGTAAAGCAGTTGGAAAGTCAAACCGGAGCACCAGGAGAGGGACTACTCGTTGAGTTTTAGAAACCTTTTGTATTCACAGTGTGTCCATTCTCTAGGTTTCCCGTACATGTTATAGCTGTAGTAATATTCCCTTCAACCTGGAGAGTTGGGACCCATGGAATGGGGGCCATGCATTTTTGCTTTAAAGGGTCTGCATTTGCTCACCCAATCTCACCAATCCTCTCAGTCCCAAGTGTCCAGCCTTATGCCACATCCAGCTGTCATTGTAGACAGGGTTTTTCCAGGTTTCATCAGAGACCCTGAAGGAAATGTAAAGAATTTCCCTGTTTTTTGGTTTTGTTTTTGAAATTCCTTTTTATAGTGGGTTTGAGCTGATTCTCTCTGCCGTGTTTATGCCAGTCTAGACACACTTGATTCCCTTACAGAGACATATCAATACATAGGTTTTAAGATTCTTACTAGTCAGATCTATTCCTCTGCGGGAAATATGGGGTTTTGAGTCCCTTTCACTGAGGAAGGTGTAGGTCTTGTCTATTCCACAGTTGGTTTTGGAAATGGTACCTGTGCTTATATCAAACTCTGGTTTTATGCATCACCCCACCTCTCCTTTCCCCTTAAGCAGGCATAAGAGTGTTTTCTAAATGTGAGACTCTGTGCTCTTTCCTAACTCAGTTCATGTGTAGCCATGTTTACAGGATCTTCATAAGTCATATCTTATGAGAAGTTTCTTTTTTCTGTGTGACTTATTTCACTTAGAATCATCGTACCTGAATCCACTCACTTTGCTGCTCCTGGTCTTATGACATTGATTTCATGGCTGAGGGATATTCCATCGGACATAAATACCACAGTTTTTTGAACCATTTTTATATTTCCTGGGATATTTAAGGTGTACCCAAGTTGAGGTTCTTGTAAGCAGTGCAGCCCTAAATTTGGGGGTGGCTCTGTCTTATTGATTTTCAGTTTTCCCAATGTATATTCCCTAGACTGGAATTGCCCATGGCTCTGTAGCTCTGTTGTTTACTTGTTTTAGGGAACGCAATGCACTCCTCCAGTGAGGCAGTTGGCAATTTACATCCCGCCCATCAGCATAACAAGGCTCCCTGTTCTCCAGGGCCAGTCTTGCCTTTCTGGTTTTTACACATTTTGTGGATGTCCCTTTTGACCGGTGGGAAGTGATACTTCTTTGTAGTGCAGATTTGCATTGCCCGCTTGCTTGTTTGGCCAAATATGTGTATGCGTTTTCTCCTGAATATATTCAGGAGAAAACGCATACGCCCTTTTTGGCCAACTGCGTCATTGTCGAAGTTGTGCCCCTCTTCCTGTGCTTTAAAGGCGATTCCATCGTACCTCTTGAAATCTGTTTCCTGCTATTCTGCCTGGCTTTCAAGTCTGCCTCGTTGCCTTCCCTCAACAGATTTTTGGACGATAGTTGTCCTTTATTACTCTGCCAGTTTGTGAATTGCTGTGGCCCTGAGCTCCATTTTACAACTCGTTTTTTGTGAGCAGTACGCAAGTCCAAAATTTTGGTTCAGGACCTATACTGGTTCCCGGTGGGTGGCTGAGACTCTGGTTAATTCTTCTTCCTGCCAGGAAATTAGAGTGACATGTGCCCGTCCAAATGCCTAACAGCTACTCTCTCATTGGTTCTCCCTCTTCCCTTCCATCCTCTGCCAAATTGGCAACCTGTGCGAACCAGGAGGTTAAAGGGGCTGTCTCTCCAAGTTGGGAGATTGATAGTAAAGCAGTTGGAAAGTCAAACCGGAGCACCAGGAGAGGGACTACTCGTTGAGTTTTAGAAACCTTTTGTATTCACAGTGTGTCCATTCTCTAGGTTTCCCGTACATGTTATAGCTGTAGTAATATTCCCTTCAACCTGGAGAGTTGGGACTCATGGAATGGGGGCCATGCATTTTTGTTTTAAAGGGTCTGCATTTGCTCACCCAATCTCACCCATCCTCTCAGTCCCAAGTGTCCAGCCTTATGCCACATCCAGCTGTCATTGTAGACAGGGTTTTTCCAGGTTTCATCAGAGACCCTGAAGGAAATGTAAAGAATTTCCCTGTTTTTTGGTTCTGTTTTTGAAAGTCCTTTTTATAGTGGGTTTGAGCTGATTCTCTCTGCCATGTTTATGCCAGTCTAGACACACTTGATTCCCTTACAGAGACATATCAATACATAGGATTTAAGATTCTTACTAGTCAGATCTTTTCCTCTGCAGGAAATATGGGGTTTTGAGTCACTTTCACTGAGGAAGGTGTAGGTCTTGCCTATTCCACAGTTGGTTTTGGAAATGGTACCTGTGCTTATATCAAAGTCTGGTTTTATGCATCACCCCACCTCTCCTTTCCCCTTAAGCAGGCATAAGAGTGTTTTCTAAATGTGAGACTCTGTTCTCTTTCCTAACTCAGTTCATGTGTAGCCATGTTTACAGGATCTTCATAAGTCATATCTTATGAGAAGTTTCTTTTTCTGTGTGACTTATTTCACTTAGAATCATCGTACCTGAATCCACTCACTTTGCTGCTCCTGGTCTTATGACCTTGATTTCATGGCTGAGGGATATTCCATCGGACATAAATACCACAGTTTTTTGAACCATTTTTATAATTCCTGGGATATTTAAGGTGTACCCAAGTTGAGGTTCTTGTAAGCAGTGCAGCCCTAAATTTGGGGGTGGCTCTGTCTTATTGATTTTCAGTTTTCCCAATGTATATTCCCTGGACCGGAAGTGCCCTTGGCTCTGTAGCTCTGTTGATTACTTGTTTTAGGGAACACAATGCAGTCCTCCAGTGAGACAGTTGGCAATTTACATCCCGCCCATCAGCATAACAAGGCTCCCTGTTCTCCAGGGCCTGTCTTGCCTTTCTGGTTTTTACACATTTTGTGGATGTCCCTTTTGACCGGTGGGAAGTGATACTTCTTTGTAGTGCAGATTTGCATTGCCCGCTTGCTTGTTTGGCCAAAAAGGGCGTATGCGTTTTCTCCTGAATATATTCAGGAGAAAACGCATACGCCCTTTTTGGCCAACTGTGTCATTGTCGAAGTTGTGCCCCTCTTCCTGTGCTTTAAAGGCGATTCCAACGTACCTCTTGAAATCTGTTTCCTGCTATTCTGCCTGGCTTTCAAGTCTGCCTCGTTGCCTTCCCTCAACAGATTTTTGGACGATAGTTGTCCTTTATTACTCTGCCAGTTTGTGAATTGCTGTGGCCCTGACCTCCATTTTCCGACTCGTTTTTTGTGAGCTGTACGCAAGTCCAAAATTTTGGTTCAGGACCTATACTGGTTCCCGGTGGGTGGCTGAGACTCTGGTTTATTCTTCTTCCTGCCGGGAAATTAGAGTGACATGTGCCCGTCCAAATGCCTAACAGTAACTCTCTCATTGGTTCTCCCTCTTCCCTTCCATCCTCTGCCAAATTGGCAACCTGTGCAAACCAGGAGGTTAAAGGGGCTGTCTCTCCAAGTTGGGAGATTGATAGTAAAGCAGTTGGAAAGTCAAACCGGAGCACCAGGAGAGGGACTACTCGTTGAGTTTTAGAAACCTTTTGTATTCACAGTGTGTCCATTCTCTAGGTTTCCCGTACATGTTATAGCTGTAGTAATATTCCCTTCAACATGGAGACTTGGGACCCATGGAATGGGGGCCATGCATTTTTGCTTTCAAGGGTCTGCATTTGCTCACCCAATCTCACCAATCCTCTCAGTCCCAAGTGTCAAGGCTTATGCCACATCCACCTGTCATTGTAGACAGGGTTTTTACAGGTTTCATCAGAGACCCTGAAGGAAATGTAAAGAATTTCCCTGTTTTTTGGTTTTGTTTTTGAAATTCCTTTTGATAGTGGGTTTGAGCTGATTCTCTCTGCCATGTTTATGCCAGTCTAGACACACTTGATTCCCTTACAGAGACATATCAATACATAGGTTTTAAGATTCTTACTAGTCAGATCTATTCCTCTGCGCGAAATATGGGGTTTTGAGTCCCTTTCACTGAGGAAGGTGTAGGTCTTGTCTATTCCACAGTTGGTTTTGGAAATGGTACCTGTGCTTATATCAAACTCTGGTTTTATGCATCACCCCACCTCTCCTTTCCCCTTAAGCAGGCATAAGAGTGTTTTCTAAATGTGAGACTCTGTTCTCTTTCCTAACTCAGTTCATGTGTAGCCATGTTTACAGGATCTTCATAAGTCATATCTTATGAGAAGTATCTTTTTCTGTGTGACATATTTCACTTAGAATCATCGTACCTGAATCCACTCACTTTGCTACTCCTGGTCTTATGACATTGATTTCATGGCTGAGGGATATTCCATCGGACATAAATACCACAGTTTTTTGAACCATTTTTATATTTCCTGGGATATTTAAGGTGTACCCAAGTTGAGGTTCTTGTAAGCAGTGCAGCCCTAAATTTGGGGGTGGCTCTGTCTTATTGATTTTCAGTTTTCCCAATGTATATTCCCTAGACTGGAAGTGCCCTTGGCTCTGTAGCTCTGTTGTTTACTTGTTTTAGGGAACGCAATGCACTCCTCCAGTGAGGCAGTTGGCAATTTACATCCCGCCCATCAGCATAACAAGGATCCCTGTTCTCCAGGGCCTGTCTTGCCTTTCTGGTTTTTACACATTTTGTGGATGTCCCTTTTGACCGGTGGGAAGTGATACTTCTTTGTAGTGCAGATTTGCATTGCCCGCTTGCTTGTTTGGCCAAAAAGGGCGTATGCGTTTTCTCCTGAATATATTCAGGAGAAAACGCATACGCCCTTTTTGGCCAACTGCGTCATTGTCGAAGTTGTGCCCCTCTTCCTGTGCTTTAAAGGCGATTCCAACGTACCTCTTGAAATCTGTTTCCTGCTATTCTGCCTGGCTTTCAAGTCTGCCTCGTTGCCTTCCCTCAACAGATTTTTGGACAATAGTTGTCCTTTATTACTCTGCCAGTTTGTGAATTGCTGTGGCCCTGAGCTCCATTTTCCAACTCGTTTTTTCTGAGCTGTACGCAAGTCCAAAATTTTGGTTCAGGGCCTATACTGGTTCCCGGTGGGTGGCTGAGACTCCTGTTAATTCTTCTTCCTGCCGGGAAATTAGAGTGACATGTGCCCGTCCAAATACCTAACAGCTACTCTCTCATTGGTTCTCCCTCTTCCCTTCCATCCTCTGCCAAATTGGCAACCTGTGCGAACCAGGAGGTTAAAGGGGCTGTCTCTCCAAGTTGGGAGATTGATAGTAAAGCAGTTGGAAAGTCAAACCGGAGCACCAGGAGAGGGACTACTCGTTGAGTTTTAGAAACCATTTGTATTCACAGTGTGTCCATTCTCTAGGTTTCCCGTACATGTTATAGCTGTAGTAATATTCCCTTCAACCTGGAGAGTTGGGACCCATGGAATGGGGCCATGCATTTTTGCTTTAAAGGGTCTGCATTTGCTCACCCAATCTCACCAATCCTCTCAGTCCCAAGTGTCCAGCCTTATGCCACATCCACCTGTCATTGTAGACAGGGTTTTTCCAGGTATCATCAGAGACCCTGAAGGAAATGTAAAGAATTTCCCTGTTTTTTGGTTTTGTTTTTGAAAGTCCTTTTTATTGTGGGTTTGAGCTGATTCTCTCTGCCATGTTTATGCCAGTCTAGACACACTTGATTCCCTTACAGAGACATATCAATACATAGATTTTAATATTCTTACTAGTCAGATCTATTCCTCTGCGGGAAATATGGGGTTTTTAGTCCCTTTCACTGAGGAAGGTGTAGGTCTTGTCTATTCCACAGTTTGTTTTAGAAATGGTACCTGTGCTTATATCAAACTCTGGTTTTATGCATCACCCCACCTCTCCTTTCCCCTTAAAGAGGCATAAGAGTGTTTTCTAAATGTGAGACTCTGTTCTCTTTCCTAACTCAGTTCATCTGTAGCCATGTTTACAGGATCTTCATAAGTGATATCTTATGATAAGTTTCTTTAACTGTATGACTTATTTCACTTAGAATCATCGTACCTGAATCCACTCAATTTGCTGCTCCTGGTCTTATGACATTGATTTCATGTCTGAGAGATATTCCATCGTACATAAATACCACAGTTTTTTGAACCATTTTTATATTTCCTGGGATATTTAAGGTGTACCCAAGTAGAGGTTCTTCTAAGCAGTGCAGCCCTAAATTTGTGGGTGGCTCTGTCTTATTGATTTTCTGTTTTCCCAAGGTATATTCCCTAGACTGGATGTGCCCTTGGCTCTGTATCTCTGTTGATTACTTCTTTTAGGGAACACAATGCACTCCTCCAGTGAGGCAGTTGGCAATTTACATCCAGCCCATCAGCATAACAGGGCTCCCTGTTCCTCCAGGGCCTGTCTTGCCTTTCTGGTCTTTACACATTTTGTGGATGTCCCTTTTGACCGGTGGGAAGTGATACTTCTTTGTAGTGCAGATTTGCATTGTCCGCTTGCTTGCTTGGCCAAAAAGGGCGAATGCGTTTTCTCCTGAATATATTCAGGAGAAAACGCATATGCCCTTTTTGGCCAAGTGCGTCATTATCAAAGTTGTGCCCCTCTTCCTGTGATTTAAAGACGTTTCCAACTTACCTCTTGAAATCTGTTTCCTTCTATTCTGCCTCGCATTCAAGTCCGCCTCGATGCCTTCCCTCAACACATTTTTGGACGATAGTTGTCCTTTATTACTCTGCCAGTTTGTGAAATGCTGTGCCCCTGAGCTCCATTTTTCAACTCGTTTTTTGTGAGCTGTACGCAAGTCCAAAATTTTGGTTCAGGACCTATACTGGTTCCCGGTTGGTGGCAGTGACTCTGGTTAATTCTTCTTCCTGCCGGGAAATTTGTGACATGTTCCCGTCCAAATGCCTAACAACTACTCTCTCATTGGTTCTCCCTCTTCCCTCCCATCCTCTGCCTATTTGGCAACCTGTGCGAACAAGGAGGTTAAAGGGGTTGTATCTACAAGTTGGGAGATTGATAGTAAAGCAGTTGGAAAGTCAAACCGGAGCACCAGGAGAGGGACTACTCGTTGAGTTTTAGAAACCTTTTGTATTCACAGTGTGTCCATTCTCTAGGTTTCCCGTACATGTTATAGCAGTAGTAATATTCCCTTCACCATGGAGAGTTGGGACCCATGGAATGGGGGCCATGCATTTTTGCTTTAAGGGGTCTGCATTTGCTCACCCAATCTCACCAATCCTCTCAGTCCCAAGTGTCCAGCCTTATGCCACATACAGCTGTCATTGTAGATAGGGTCATTCCAAATTTCATCAGAGAACCTGAAGGGAATGTAAAGAATTCCCCTGTTTTTAGGTTTTGTTTTTGAAATTCCTTTTTATAGTGGGTTTGAGCTGCTTCTCGCTTCCATGTTTTTGCCAGTCTAGACACACTTGATTCACTTACAGAGACATATCAATACATAGGTTTTAATATTCTTACTAGTCAGATCTATTCCTCTGCGGGAAATATGGGGTTTTGAGTCCCTTTCACTGAGGAAGGTGTAGGTCTTGTCTATTCCACAGTTGGTTTTAGAAATGGTACCTGTGCTTATATCAAACTCTGGTTTTATGCATCACCCCACCTCTCCTTTCCCCTTAAGCAGGCATAAGAGTGTTTTCTAAATGTGAGACTCTGTTCTCTTTCCAAACTCAGTTCATGTGTAGCCATGTTTACAGGATCTTCATAAGTCATATCTTATGATAAGTTTCTTTTTCTGTATGACTTATTTCACTTAGAATCATCGTACCTGAATCCACTCACTTTGCTGCTCCTGGTCTTATGACATTGATTTCATGCCTGAGAGATATTCCATCGTACATAAATACCACAGTTTTTTGAACCATTTTTATATTTCCTGGGATATTTAAGGTGTACCCAAGTAGAGGTTCTTCTAAGCAGTGCAGCCCTAAATTTGGGGGTGGATATGTCTTATTGATTTTCTGTTTTCCCAAGGTATATTCCCTAGACTGGATGTGCTCTTGGCTCTGTATCTCTGTTGATTACTTCTTTTAGGGAACACAATGCACTCCTCCAGTGAGGCAGTTGGCAATTTACATCCAGCCCATCAGCATAACAGGGCTCCCTGTTCTCCAGGGACTGTCTTGCCTTTCTGTTTTTTACACATTTTGTGGAAGTCCCTTTTGACCGGTGGGAAGTGATACTTCTTTGTAGTGCAGATTTGCATTGCCCGCTTGCTTGCTTCGCCAAAAAGGGCGTATGCGTTTTCTCCTGAATATATTCAGGAGAATACGCATACGCCCTTTTAGACCAAGTGCGTCATTGTCGAAGTTGTGCCCCTCTTCCTGTGCTTTAAAGGCGATTCCAACGTACCTCTTGAAATCTGTTTCCTGTTATTCTGCCTTGCTTTCAAGTCCGCCTCGTTGCCTTCCCTAAACAGATTTTTGGACGATAGTTGTCCTTTATTACTCTGTCAGTTTGTGAATTGCTCTGCCCCTGAGCTCCATTTTTCAACTCGTTTTTTGTGAGCTGTACGCAAGTCCAAAATTTTGGTTCAGGAACTATACTGGTTCCCGTTGGGTGGCTGTGACTCTGGTTAATTCTTCTTTCTGCTGGGAAATTAGAGTGACATGTGCCCGTCCAAATGCCTAACAGCTACTCTCTCATTGGTTCTCCCACTTCCCTTCCATCCTCTGCCAAATTGGCAACCTGTGCGAACCAGGAGGTTAAAGGGGCTGTCTCTCCAAGTTGGGAGATTGAAAGTAAAGCAGTTGGAAAGTCAAACCGGAGCACCAGGAGAGGGACTACTCGTTGAGTTTTAGAAAACTTTTGTATTCACAGTGTGTCCATTCTCTAGGTTTCCAGTACATGTTATAGCTGTAGTAATATTCCCTTCAACATGGAGAGTTGGGACCCATGGAATGGGGGCCATGCATTTTTGCTTTAAAGGGTCTGCATTTCCTCACCCAATCTCACCAATCCTCTCAGTTCCAAGTGTCCAGCCTTATGCCACATCCAGCTGTCATTGTAGATAGGGTCATTCCAGGTTTCATCAGAGACCCTGAAGGAAATGTAAAGAATTTCCCTGTTTTTTGGTTTTGTTTTAGAAATTCCTTTTTATAGTGGGTTTGAGGTGATTCTCGCTGCCATGTTTATGCCAGTCTAGACACACTTGATTCCCATAGAGAGACATATCAATACACAGGTTTTAAGATTCTTACTAGTCAGATCTATTCCTCTGCGGGAAATATGGGGTTTTGAGTCCCTTTCACTGAGGAAGGTGTAGGTCTTGTCTATTCCACAGTTGGTTTTAGAAATGGTACCTGTGCTTATATCAAACTCTGGTTTTATGCATCACCCCACCTCTCCTTTCCCCTTAAGCAGGCATAAGAGTGTTTTCTAAATGTCAGACTCTGTTCTCTTTCCTAACTCAGTTCATGTGTAGCCATGTTTAAAGGATCTTCATAAGTGATATCTTATGATAAGTTTCTTTTTCTGTGGGACTTATTTCACTTAGGATCATCGTACCTGAATCCACTCACTTTGCTGCTCCTGGTCTTATGACATTGATTTCATGGCTGAGGGATATTCCATCGTACATAAATACCACAGTTTTTTGAACCATTTTTGTATTTCCTGGGATATTTAAGGTGTACCCAAGTTGAGGTTCTTGTAAGCAGTGCAGCCCTAAATTTGGGGTTGGCTCTGTCTTATTGATTTTCAGTTTTCCCAGGGTATATTCCCTAGACAGGATGTGCCCTTCGCTCTGTAGCTCTGTTGGTTACTTCTTTTAGGGAACGCAATTCACTCCTCCAGTGAGGCAGTTGGCAATTTACATCCCGCCCATCAGCATAACAAGGCTCCCTGTTCTCCAGGGCCTGTCTTGCCTTTCTGGTTTTTACACATTTTGTGGATGTCCCTTTTGACCGGTGGGAAGTGATACTTCTTTGTAGTGCAGATTTGCATTGCCCGCTTGCTTGCTTGGCCAAAAAGGGCGTATGCGTTTTCTCCTGAATATATTCAGGAGAAAACGCATACGCCCTTTTTGGCCAAGTGCGTCATTGTCGAAGTTGTGCCCCTCTTCCTGTGCTTTAAAGGCGTTTCCAACGTACCTCTTGAAATCTGTTTCCTTCTATTCTGCCTCGCATTCAAGTCCGCCTCGATGCCTTCCCTCAACAGATTTTTGGACGATAGTTGTCCTTTATTACTCTGCCAGTTTGTGAAATGCTGTACCCCTGAGCTCCATTTTTCAACTCGTTTTTTGTGAGCTGTACGCAAGTCCAAAATTTTGGTTCAGGAACTATACTGGTTCCCGGTGGGTGGCAGTGACTCTGGTTAATTCTTCTTCCTGCCGGGAAATTTGTGACATGTTCCCGTCCAAATGCCTAACAACTACTCTCTCATTGGTTCTCCCTATTCCCTCCCATCCTCTGCCTAATTGGCAACCTGTGCGAACCAGGAGGTTAAAGGGGTTGTCTCTCCAATTTGGGAGATTGATAGTAAAGCAGTTGGAAAGTCAAACCGGAGCACCAGGAGAGGGACTACTCGTTGAGTTTTAGAAACCTTTTGTATTCACAGTGTGTCCATTCTCTAGGTTTCCCGTACATGTTATAGCTGTAGTAATACTCCCTTCAACATGGAGAGTTGGGACCCATGGAATGGGGGCCATGCATTTTTGCTTTAAAGGGTCTGCATTTGCTCAACCAATCTCACCAATCCTCTCAGTCCCAAGTGTCCAGCCTTATGCCACATCCAGCTGTCATTGTAGATAGGGTCATTCCAGGATTCATCAGAGACCCTGAAGGAAATGTAAAGAATTTCCCTGTTTTTTGGATTTGTTTTTGTAATTCCTTTTTATAGTGGGTTTGAGCTGATTCTCGCTGCCATGTTTATGCCAGTCTAGACACCCTTGATTCCCTTACAGAAACATATCAATACATAGGTTTTAAGAATCTTACTAGTCAGATCTATTCCTCGGTGGGAAATATGGGGTTTTGAGTCCCTTTCACTGAGGAAGGTGTAGGTCTTGTCTATTCCACAGTTGCTTTTAGAAATGGTACCTGTGCTTATATCAAACTCTGGTTTTATGCATCACCCCACCTCTCCTTTCCCCTTAAGCAGGCATAAGAGTGTTTTCTAAATGTGAGACTCTGTTCTCTTTCCTAACTCAGTTCATGTGTAGCCATGTTTACAGGATCTTCATAAGTGATATCTTATGATAAGTTTCTTTTTCTGTGTGACTTATTTCACTTAGAATCATCGTACCTGAATCCACTCACTTTGCTGCTCCTGGTCTTATGACATTGATTTCATGGCTGAGGGATATTCCATCGTACATAAATACCACAGTTTTTTGAACCATTTTTATATTTCCTGGGATATTTAAGGTGTACCTATGTTGAGGTTCTTGTAAGCAGTGTAGCCTTAAATTTGGGGGTGGCTCTGTCTTATTGATTTTCAGTTTTCCCTAGGTTTATTCCCTAGACTGGATGTGCCCTTGGCTCTGTAGCTCTGTTGATTACTTCATTTAGGGAACGCAATGCACTCCTCCAGTGAGGCAGTTGGCAATTTACATCCCACCCATCAGAATAACAAGGCTCCCTGTTCTCCGGGGCCTGTCTTACCTTTCTGGTCTTTACACATTTTATGGATGTCCCTTTTGACCGGTGGGAAGTGATACTTCTTTGTAGTGCAGATTTGCATTGCCCGTTGCTTGCTTGGCCAAAAAGGGCGTATGCGTTTTCTCCTGAATATATTCAGGAGAAAACGCATACGCCCTTTTTGGCCAAGTGCGTCATTGTCGACGTTTTGCCCCTCTTCCTGTGCTTTAAATGCGATTCCAACGTACCTCTTGAAATCTGTTTCCTGCTATTCTGCCTCGCTTTCAAGTCCTCCTCGTTGCCTTCCCTCAACAGATTTTTGGACGACAGTTGTCCTTTATTACTGTGCCAGTTTGTGAATTGCTGTGCCCCTGAGCTCCATTTTTCAACTCGTTTTTTGTGAGCTGTACGCAAGTCCAAAATTTTGGTTCAGGACCTATACTGGTTCCCGGTGGGTGGCTGAGACTCTGGTTAATTCTTCTTCCTGCCGGGAAATTAGAGTGACATGTGCCCGTCCAAATGCCTAACAGCTCTTCTCTCATTGGTTCTCCCTCTTCCCTTCCATCCTCTGCAAATTTGGCAACCTGTGCGAACGAGGAGGTTAAAGGGGTTGTCTCTCCAAGTTGGGAGATTGAGAGGAAAGCAGTTGGAAAGTCAAACCGGAGCACCAGGAGAGGGACTACTCGTTGAGTTTTAGAAACCTTTTGTATTCACAGTGTGTCCATTCTCTAGGTCTCCCGTACATGTTATACCTGTAATAATATTCCCTTCAACATGGAGAGTTGGGACCCATGGAATGGGGGCCATGCATTTTTGCTTTAAAGGGTCTGCATTTGCTCACCCAATCTCACCAATCCTCTCAGTCCCAAGTGTCCAGCCTTATGCCACATCCAGCTGTCATTGTAGATAGCGTCATTCCAGGTTTCATCAGAGACCCTGAAGGAAATGGAAAGAATTTCCCAGTTTTTTGGTTTTTTTTTTTTTTTTTTTTTTTAAAGCTTTTTTTTTTTTTAATTTTTATTTATTTATTTTTGGCTGTGTTGGGTCTTCGTTTCTGTGCGAGGGCTTTCTCTAGTTGCGGCAAGTGGGGTCCACTCCTCATCGTGGTGCGCGGGCCCCTCACTATCACAGCCTCTCTTGTTGCTGAGCACAGGCTCCAGACGCGCAGGCTCAGTAATGTGGCTCACGGGGCTAGTTGCTCCGCGGCATGTGGGATCTTCCCAGACCAGGGCTCGAACCCGTGTCCCCTGCATTGGCAGGCAGATTCTCAACCACTGCACCACCAGGGAAGCCCTGGTTTTGTTTTTGAAATTCCTTTTTATAGTGGGTTTGAGCTGATTCTCGCTTCCATGTTTATGCCAGTCTAGACACACTTGATTCCCTTACAGAGACATATCAATACATAGGTTTTAAGATTCTTACTAGTCAGATCTATTCCTCTGCGGGAAATATGGGGTTTTGAGTCCCTTTCACTGAGGAAGGTGTAGGTCTTGTCTATTCCACAGTTGGCTTTAGAAATGGTACCTGTGCTTATATCAAACTCTGGTTTTATGCATCACCCCACATCTCCTTTCCCGTTAAGCAGTCATAAGAGTGTTTTCTAAATGTGAGACTCTGTTCTCTTTCCTAACTCAGTTCATGTGTAGCCATGTTTACAGGATCTTCATAAGTGATATCTTATGATAAGTTTCTTTTTCTGTGTGACTTATTTCACTTAGAATCATCATACCTGAATCCACTCAATTTGCTGCTCCTGGTCTTATGACATTGATTTCATGGCTGAGGGATATTCCATCGTACATAAATACCACAGTTTTTTGAACCATTTTTATATTTCCTGGGATATTTAAGGTGTACCCATGTTGAGGTTCTTGTAAGCAGTGCAGCCCTAAATTTGGGGGTGGCTCTGTCTTATTGATTTTCAGTTTTCCCAAGGTATATTCCCTAGACAGGATGTGCCCTTGGCTCTGTAGCTCTGTTGATTACTTCTTTTAGGGAACTCAAAGCACTCCTCCAGTGAGGCAGTTGGCAATTTACATCCCGCCTATCAGCATAACAAGGCTCCCTGTTCTCCAGGGCCTGTCTTGCCTTTCTGGTTTTTACACATTTTGTGGATGTCCCTTTTGACCGGTGGGAAGTGATACTTCTTTGTAGTGTAGATTTGCATTGCCCGCTTGCTTGCTTGGCCAAAAAGGGCGTATGATTTTTCTCCTGAATATATTCAGGAGAAAAAGCATACGCCCTTTTTGGCCAAGTGCGTCATTGTCGAACTTGTGCCCCTCTTCCTGTGCTTTTAAGGCGATTCCAACGTAGCTCTTGGAATCTGTTTCGTGCTATTCTGCCTTGCTTTCAAGTCCGCCTCGTTACCTTCCCTCAACAGATTTTTGGACGATAGTTGTCCTTTATTACTCTGCCAGTTTGTGAATTGCTGTGCCCCTGAGCTCCATTTTTCAACTCGTTTTTTGTGAGCTGTACGCAAGTCCAAAATTTTGGTTCAGGACCTATACTGGTTCCCGGTGGGTGGCTGTGACTCTGGTTAATTCTTCTTCCTGCCGGGATATTAGTGACATGTTCCCGTCCAAATACCTAACAGCTACTCTCTCATTGCTTCTCCCTCTTCCCTTCCATTCTCTGCCAAATTGGCAACTTGTGCGAACCAGGAGGATAAAGGGGTTGTCTCTCCAAGTTGGGAGATTGATAGGAAAGCATTTGGAAAGTCAAACCGGAGCACCAGGAGAGGGACTACTCCTTGAGTTTTAGAAACCTTTTGTATGCACAGTGTGTCCATTCTCTAGGTTTCCCGTACATGTTATAGCTGTAGTAATATTCCCTTCAACATGGAGAGTTGGGACCCATGGAATGGGGGCCATGCATTTTTGCTTTAAAGGGTCTGCGTTTGCTCACCCAATCTCACCAATCCTCTCAGTCCCAAGTGTCCAGCCTTATGCCACATCCAGCTGTCATTGTAGATAGGGTCATTCCGGGTTTCATCAGAGACCCTGAAGGGAATGTAAAGAATTTCCCTGTTTTTTGGTTTTGTTTTTGAAATTCCTTTTTATAGTGGGTTTGAGCTGATTCTCGCTTCCATGTTTATGCCAGTCTGGACACACTTGATTCCCCTACAGAGACATATCAATACATAGGTTTTAAGATTCTTACTAGTCAGATCTATTCCTCTGCGGGAAATATGGGTTTTGAGTCCCTTTCACTGAGCAAGGTGTAGGTCTTGTCTATTCCACAGTTGGTTTTGGAAATGGTACCTGTGCTTATATCAAACTCTCGTTTTATGAATCACCCCACCTCTCCTTTCCCCTTAAGCAGGCATAAGAGTGTTTTCTAAGTGTGAGACTCTGGTCTCTTTCCTAACTCAGTTCATGTGTAGCCATGTTTAGAGTATCTTCATAAGTCATATCTTATGATAAGTTTCTTTTTCTGTGTGACTTATTTCACTTAGAATCATCGTACCTGAATCCACTCACTTTGCTGCTCCTGGTCTTATGACATTGATTTCATGGCTGAGGGATATTACATCGGACATAAATACCCCAGTTTTTTGAACCATTTTTATATTTCCTGGGATATTTAAGGTGTACCCAAGTTGAGGTTCTTCTAAGCAGTGCAGCCCTAAATTTGCGGGTGGCTCTGTCTTATTGATTTTCAGTTTTCCCAATGTATATTCCCTAGACTGGAAGTGCCCTTGGCTCTGTAGCTCTGTTGTTTACTTGTTTTAGGGAACGCAATGGACTCCTCCAGTGAGGCACTTGGCAATTTACATCCCGCCCATCAGCATAACAAGGCTCCCTGTTCTCCAGGGCCTGTCTTGCCTTTCTGGTTTTTACACATTTTGTGGATGTCCCTTTTGACCGGTGGGAAGTGATACTTCTTTGTAGTGCAGATTTGCATTGCCCGCTTGCTTGTTTGGCCAAAAAGGGCGTATGCGTTTTCTCCTGAATATATTCAGGAGAAAACGCATACGCCCTTTTTGGCCAACTGCGTCATTGTCGAAGTTGTGCCCCTCTTCCTGTGCTTTAAAGGCGATTCCAACGTACCTCTTGAAATCTGTTTCCTGCTATTCTGCCTGGCTTTCAAGTCTGCCTCGTTGCCTTCCCTCAACAGATTTTTGGACGATAGTTGTCCTTTATTACTCTGCCAGTTTGTGAATTGCTGTGGCCCTGAGCTCCATTTTCCAACTCGTTTTTTGTGAGCTGTATGCAAGTCCAAAATTTTGGTTCAGGACCTATACTGGTTCCCGGTGGGTGGCTGAGACTCTGGTTAATTCGTCTTCCTGTCGGGAAATTAGAGTGACATGTGCCCGTCCAAATGCCTAACATCAACTCTCTCATTGGTTCTCCATCTTCCCTTCCATCCTCTGCCAAATTGGCAACCTGTGCGAACCAGGAGTTTAAAGGGGCTGTCTCTCCAAGTTGGGAGATTGATAGTAAAGCAGTTGGAAAGTCAAAACGGAGCACCAGAAGAGGGACTACTCGTTGAGTTTTAGAAACCTTTTGTATTCACAGTGTGTCCATTCTCTAGGTTTCCCGTACATGTTATAGCTGTAGTAATATTCCCTTCAACCTGCAGAGTTGGGACCCATGGAATGGGGGACATGCATTTTTGCTTTAAAGGGTCTGCATGTGCTCACCCAATCTCACCAATCCTCTCAGTCCCAAGTGTCCAGCCTTATGCCACATCCAGCTGTCATTGTAGACAGGGTTTTTCCAGGTTTCATCAGGGAGCCTGAAGGAAATGGAAAGAATTTCCCTGTTTTTTGATTTTGTTTTTGAAATTCCTTTTTATAGTGGCTTTGAGCTGATTCTCTCTGCCATGTGTATGCCAGTCTAGACACACTTGATTCCCTTACAGAGACATATCAATACATAGGTTTTAAGATTCTTACTAGTCAGATCTATTCCTCTGCGGGCAATATGGGGTTTTGAGTCCCTTTCACTGAGGAAGGTGTAGGTCTTGTCTATTCCACAGTTGGTTTTGGAAATGGTACCTGTGCTTATATCAAACTCTGGTTTTATGCATCACCCCACCTCTCCTTTCCCCTTAAGCAGGCATAAGAGTGTTTTCTAAATGTGAGACTCTGGTCTCTTTCCTAACTCAGTTCATGTGTAGCCATGTTTACAGGATCTTCATAAGTCATATCTTATGATAAGTTTCTTTTTCTGTGTGACTTATTTCACTTAGAATCATCGTACCTGAATCCACTCACTTTGCTGCTCCTGGTCTTATGACATTGATTTCATGGCTGAGGGATATTCCATCGGACATAAATACCACAGTTTTTTGAACCATTTTTATATTTCCTGGGATATTTAAGGTGTACCCAAGTTGAGGTTCTTGTAAGCAGTGAAGCCCTAAATTTGGGGGTGGCTGTGTCTTATTGATTTTCAGTTTTCCCAATGTATATTCCCTAGACTGGAAGTGCCCTTGGCTCTGTAGCTCTGTTGTTTACTTGTTTTAGGGAACGCAATGCACTCCTCCAGTGAGGCAGTTGGCAATTTACATCCCGCCCATCAGCATAACAAGGCTCCCTGTTCTCCAGGGCCAGTCTTGCCTTTCTGGTTTTTACACATTTTGTGGATGTCCCTTTTGACCGGTGGGAAGTGATACTTCTTTGTAGTGCAGATTTGCATTTCCGGCTTGCTTGTTTGGCCAAAAAGGGCGTATGCGTTTTCTCCTGAATATATTCAGGAGAAAACGCATACGCCCTTTTTGGCCAAGTTTGTAATTGTCGAAATTGTGCCCCTATTCCTGTGCTTTAAAGGCGATTCCAACGTACCTCTTGAAATCTGTTTCCTGCTATTCTGCCTGGCTTTCAAGTCTGCCTCGTTGCCTTCCCTCAACAGATTTTTGGACGATAGTTGTCCTTTATTACTCTGCCAGTTTGTGAATTGCTGTGGCCCTGAGCTCCATTTTCCAACTCGTTTTTTGTTTGCTGTACGCAAGTCCAAAATTTTGGTTCAGGACCTATACTGTTTCCCGGTGGGTGGCTGAGACTCTGGTTAATTCTTCTTCCTGCCGGGAAATTAGAGTGACATGTGCCCGTCCAAATGCCTAACATCTACTCTCTCATTGGTTCTCCCTCTTCCCTTCCATCCTCTGCCAAATTGGCAACCTGTGCGAACCAGGAGGTTAAAGGGGCTGTCTCTCCAAGTTGGGAGATTGATAGTAAAGCAGTTGGAAAGTCAAACCGGAGCACCAGGAGAGGGAATACTCGTTGAGTTTTAGAAACCTTTTGTATTCACAGTGTGTCCATTCTCTAGGTTTCCCGTACATGTTATAGCTGTAGTAATATTCCCTTCAACATGGAGAGTTGGGACACATGGAATGGGGGCCATGCATTTTTGCTTTAAAGGGTCTGCATTTGCTCACCCAATCTCACCAATCCTCTCAGTCCCAAGTGTCCAGCCTTATGCCACATCCAGCTGTCATTGTAGACAGGGTTTTTCCAGGTTTCATCAGAGACCCTGAAGGAAATGGAAAGAATTTCCCTGTTTTTTGGTTTTGTTTTTGAAATTCCTTTTTATAGTGGGTTTGAGCTGATTCTCTCTGCCATGTGTATGCCAGTCTAGACACACTTGATTCCCTTACAGAGACATATCAATACATAGGTTTTAAGATTCTTACTAGTCAGATCTATTCCTCTGCGGGAAATATGGGATTTTGAGTCCCTTTCACTGAGGAAGGTGTAGGTCTTGTCTATTCCACAGTTGGTTTTGGAAATGGTACCTGTGCTTATATCAAACTCTGGTTTTATGCATCACCCCACCTCTCCTTTCCCCTTAAGCAGGCATAAGAGTGTTTTCTAAATGTGAGACTCTGTTCTCTTTCCTAACTCAGTTCATGTGTAGACATGTTTACAGGATCTTCATAAGTCATATCTTATGATAAGTTTCTTTTTCTGTGTGACTTATTTCACTTAGAATCATCGTACCTGAATCCACTCACTTTGCTGCTCCTGGTCTTATGACATTGATTTCATGGCTGAGGGATATTCCTTCGGACATAAATACCACAGTTTTTTGAACCATTTTTATATTTCCTGGGATATTTAAGGTGTACCCAAGTTGAGGTTCTTGTAAGCAGTGCAGCCCTAAATTTGGGGGTGGCTCTGTCTTATTGATTTTCAGTTTTCCCAATGTATATTCCCTAGACTGGAAGTGCCCTTGGCTCTGTAGCTCTGTTGTTTACTTGTTTTAGGGAACGCAATGCACTCCTCCAGTGAGGCAGTTGGCAATTTACATCCCGCCCATGAGCATAACAAGGCTCCCTGTTCTCCAGTCTTGCCTTTCTGGTTTTTACACATTTTGTGGATGTCCCTTTTGACCGGTGGGAAGTGATACTTCTTTGTAGTGCAGATTTGCATTGCCCGCTTGCTTGTTTGGCCAAAAAGGGCGTATGCGTTTTCTCCTGAATATATTCAGGAGAAAACGCATACGCCCTTTTTGGCCAACTGCGTCATTGTCGAAGTTGTGTCCCTCTTCCTGTGCTTTAAAGGTGATTCCAACGTACCTCTTGAAATCAGTTTCCTGCTATTCTGCCTGGCTTTCAAGTCTGCCTCGTTGCCTTTCCTCAACAGATTTTTGGACGATAGTTGTCCTTTATTACTCTGCCAGTTTGAGAATTGCTGTGGCCCTGAGCTCCATTTTCCAACTCGTTTTTTGTGAGCTGTACGCAAGTCCAAAATTTTGGTTCAGGACCTATACTGGTTCCCGGTGGGTGGCTGAGACTCTGGTTAATTCTTCTTCCTGCAGGGAAATTAGAGTGACATGTGCCCGTCCAAATGACTAATAGCTACTCTGTCATTGGTTCTCCCTTTTCCCTTCCATCCTCTGCCAAATTGGCAACCTGTGCGAACCAGGAAGTTAAAGGGGCTGTCTCTCCAAGTTGGGAGATTGATAGTAAAGCAGTTGGAAAGTCAAACCGGAGCACCAGGAGAGGGACTACTCGTTGAGTTTTAGAAACCTTTTGTATTCACAGTGTGTCCATTCTCTAGGTTTCCCGTACATGTTATAGCTGTAGTAATATTCCCTTCAACCTGGAGAGTTGGGACCAATGGAATGGGGGCCACGCATTTTTGCTTTAAAGGGTCTGCATTTGCTCACCCAATCTCACCAATCCTCTCAGTCCCAAGTGTCCAGCCTTATGCCACATCCAGCTGTCATTGTAGACAGGGTTTTTCCAGGTTTCATCAGAGACCCTGAAGGAAATGTAAAGAAGTTCCCTGTTTTTTGGTTTTGTTTTAGAAATTCCTTTTTATAGTGGGTTTGAGCTGATTCTCTCTGCCATGTTTATGCCAGTCTAGACACACTTGATTCCCTTACAGAGACATATCAATACATAGGTTTTAAGATTCTTACTAGTCAGATCTATTCCTCTGCGGGAAATATGGGGCTTTGAGTCCCTTTCACTGAGGAAGGTGTAGGTCTTGTCTATTCCACAGTTGGTTTTGGAAATGGTACCTGTGCTTATATCAAACTCTGGTTTTATGCATCACCCCACCTCTCCTTTCCCCTTAAGCAGGCATAAGAGTGTTTTCTAAATGTGAGACTCTGTACTCTTTCCTAACTCAGTTCATGTGTAGCCATGTTTACAGGATCTTCATAAGTCATATCTTATGATAAGTTTCTTTTTCTGTGTGACTTATTTCACTTAGAATCATCGTACCTGAATCCACTCACTTTGCTGCTCCTGGTCTTATGACATTGATTTCATGGCTGAGGGATATTCCATCGGACATAAATACCACAGTTTTTTGAACCATTTTTATATTTCCTGGGATATTTAAGGTGTACCCAAGTTGAGGTTCTTGTAAGCAGTGCAGCCCTAAATTTGGGGGTGGCTCTGTCTTATTGATTTTCAGTTTTCCCAATGTATATTCCCTAGACTGGAAGTGCCCTTGACTCTGTAGCTCTGTTGTTTACTAGTTTTAGGAAACGCAATGCACTCCTCCAGTGAGGCAGTTGGCAATTTACATCCCGCCCATCAGCATAACAAGGCTCCCTGTTCTCCAGGGCCAGTCTTGCCTTTCTGGTTTTTACACATTTTGTGGATGTCCCTTTTGACCGGTGGGAAGTGATACTTCTTTGTAGTGCAGATTTGCATTGCCCGCTTGCTTGTTTGGCCAAAAAGGGCGTATGCGTTTTCTCCTGAATATATTCAGGAGAAAACGCATACGCCCTTTTTGGCCAACTGCGTCATTGTCGAAGTTGTGCCCCTCTTCCTGTGCTTTCAAGGCGATTCCAACGTACCTCTTGAAATCTGTTTCCTGCTATTCTGCCTGGCTTTCAAGTCTGCCTCGTTGCCTTCCCTCAACAGATTTTTGGACGATAGTTGTCCTTTATTAATCTGCCAGTTTGTGAATTGATGTGGCCCTGAGCTCCATTTTCCAACTCGTTTTTTGTTTGCTGTACGCAAGTCCAAAATTTTGGTTCAGGACCTATAGTGGTTCCCGGTGGGTGGCTGAGACTCTGGTTAATTCTTCTTCCTGACGGAAATTAGAGTGACATGTGCCCGTCCAAATGCCTAACAGCTATTCTCTCATTGGTTCTCCCTCTTCCCTTCCATCCTCTGCCAAATTGGCAACCTGTGCGAACCAGGAGGTTAAAGGGGCTGTCTCTCCAAGTTGGGAGATTGATAGTAAAGCAGTTGGAAAGTCAAACCGGAGCACCAGGAGAGGGAATACTCGTTGAGTTTTAGAAACCTTTTGTATTCACAGTGTGTCCATTCTCTAGGTTTCCCGTACATGTTATAGCTGTAGTAATATTCCCTTCAAACTGGAGAGTTGGGACCCATGGAATGGGGGCCATGCATTTTTGCTTTAAAGGGTCTGCATTTGCTCACCCAATCTCACCAATCCTCTCAGTCCCAAGTGTCCAGCCTTATGCCACATCCAGCTGTCATTGTAGACAGGGTTTTTCCAGGTTTCATCAGAGACCCTGAAGGAAATGGAAAGAATTTCCCTGTTTTTTGGTTTTGTTTTTGAAATTCCTTTTTATAGTGGCTTTGAGCTAATTCTCTCTGCCATGTGTATGCCAGTCTAGACACACTTGATTCCCTTACAGAGACATATCAATACATAGGTTTTAAGATTCTTACTAGTCAGATCTATTCCTCTGCGGGAAATATGGGGTTTTGAGTCCCTTTCACTGAGGAAGGTGTAGGTCTTGTCTATTCCACAGTTGGTTTTGGAAATGGTACCTGTGCTTATATCAAACTCTGGTTTTATGCATCACCCCACCTCTCCTTTCCCCTTAAGCAGGCATAAGAGTGTTTTCTAAATGTGAGACTCTGGTCTTTTTCCTAACTCAGTTCATGTGTAGCCATGTTTACAGGATCTTCATAAGTCATATCTTATGATAAGTTTCTTTTTCTGTGTGACTTATTTCACTTAGAATCATCGTACCTGAATCCACTCACTTTGCTGCTCCTGGTCTTATGACATTGATTTCATGGCTGAGGGATATTCCATCGGACATAAATACCACAGTTTTTTGAACCATTTTTATATTTCCTGGGATATTTAAGGTGTACCCAAGTTGAGGTTCTTGTAAGCAGTGCAGCCCTAAATTTGGGGGTGGCTCTGTCTTATTGATTTTCAGTTTTCCCAATGTATATTCCCTAGACTGGAAGTGCCCTTGGCTCTGTAGCTCTGTTGTTTACTTGTTTTAGGGAACGCAATGCACTCCTCCAGTGAGGCAGTTGGCAATTTACATCCCGCCCATCAGCATAACAAGGCTCCCTGTTCTCCAGGGCCAGTCTTGCCTTTCTGGTTTTTACACATTTTGTGGATGTCCCTTTTGACCGGTGGGAAGTGATACTTCTTTGTAGTGCAGATTTGCATTGCCCGCTTGCTTGTTTGGCCAAAAAGGCCGTATGCGTTTTCTCCTGAATATATTCAGGAGAAAACGCATACGCCCTTTTTGGCCAACTGCGTCATTGTCGAAGTTGTGCCCCTCTTCCTGTGCTTTCAAGGCGATTCCAACGTACCTCTTGAAATCTGTTTCCTGCTATTCTGCCTGGCTTTCAAGTCTGCCTCGTTGCCTTCCCTCAACAAATTTTTGGACGATAGTTGTCCTTTATTACTCTGCCAGTTTGTGAATTGCTGTGGCCCTGAGCTCCATTTTCCAACTCGTTTTTTGTGAGCTGTACGCAAGTCCAAAATTTTGGTTCAGGACCTATAGTGGTTCCCGGTGGGTGGCTGAGACTCTGGTTAATTCTTCTTCCTGACGGAAATTAGAGTGACATGTGCCCGTCCAAATGCCTAACAGCTATTCTCTCATTGGTTCTCCCTCTTCCCTTCCATCCTCTGCCAAATTGGCAACCTGTGCGAACCAGGAGGTTAAAGGGGCTGTCTCTCCAAGTTGGGAGATTGATAGTAAAGCAGTTGGAAAGTCAAACCGGAGCAACAGGAGAGGGAATACTCGTTGAGTTTTAGAAACCTTTTGTATTCACTGTGTGTCCATTCTCTAGGTTTCCCGTACATGTTATAGCTGTAGTAATATTCCCTTCAACCTGGAGACTTGGGACCCATGGAATGGGGGCCATGCATTTTTGCTTTAAAGGGTCTGCATTTGCTCACCCAATCTCACCAATCCTCTCAGTCCCAAGTGTCCAGCCTTATGCCACATCCAGCTGTCATTGTAGACAGGGTTTTTCCAGGTTTCATCAGAGACCCTGAAGGAAATGGAAAGAATTTCCCTGTTTTTTGGTTTTGTTTTTGAAATTCCTTTTTATAGTGGCTTTGAGCTGATTCTCTCTGCCATGTGTATGCCAGTCTAGACACACTTGATTCCCTTACAGAGACATATCAATACATAGGTTTTAAGATTCTTACTAGTCAGATCTATTCCTCTGCGGGAAATATGGGGTTTTGAGTCCCTTTCACTGAGGAATGTGTAGGTCTTGTCTATTCCACAGTTGGTTTTGGAAATGGTACCTGTGCTTATATCAAACTCTGGTTTTATGCATCACCCCACCTCTCCTTTCCCCTTAAGCAGGCATAAGAGTGTTTTCTAAATGTGAGACTCTGGTCTCTTTCCTAACTCAGTTCATGTGTAGCCATGTTTACAGGATCTTCATAAGTCATATCTTATGATAAGTTTCTTTTTCTGTGTGACTTATTTCACTTAGAATCATCGTACTTGAATCCAATCACTTTGCTGCTCCTGGTCTTATGACATTGATTTCATGGCTGAGGGATATTCCATCGGACATAAATACCACAGTTTTTTGAACCATTTTTATATTTCCTGGGATATTTAAGGTGTACCCAAGTTGAGGTTCTTGTAAGCAGTGCAGCCCTAAATTTGGGGGTGGCTCTGTCTTATTGATTTTCAGTTTTCCCAATGTATATTCCCTAGACTGGAAGTGCCCTTGGCTCTGTAGCTCTGTTGTTTACTTGTTTTAGGGAACGCAATGCACTCCTCCAGTGAGGCAGTTGGCAATTTACATCCCGCCCATCAGCATAACAAGGCTCCCTGTTCTCCAGGGCCTGTCTTGCCTTTCTGGTTTTTACACATTTTGTGGATGTCCCTTTTGACCGGTGGGAAGTGACACTTCTTTGTAGTGCAGATTTGCATTGCCCCCTTTCTTGTTTGGCCAAAAAGGGCGTATGCGTTTTCTCCTGAATATATTCAGGAGAAAACGCCTACGCCCTTTTTGGCCAACTGCGTCATTGTCGAAGTTGTGCCCCTCTTCCTGTGCTTTCAAGGCGATTCCAACGTACCTCTTGAAATCTGTTTCCTGCTATTCTGCCTGGCTTTCAAGTCTGCCTCGTTGCCTTCCCTCAACAGATTTTTGGACGATAGTTGTCCTTTATTACTCTGCCAGTTTGTGAATTGCTGTGGCCCTGAGCTCCATTTTCCAACTCGTTTTTTGTTTGCTGTACGCAAGTCCAAAATTTTGGTTCAGGACCTATACTGGTTCCCGGTGGGTGGCTGAGACTCTGGTTAATTCTTCTTCCTGCCGGGAAATTAGAGTGACATGTGCCCGTCCAAATGCCTAACAGTAACTCTCCCATTGGTTCTCCCTCTTCCCTTCCATCCTCTGCCAAATTGGCAACCTGTGCGAACCAGGAGGTTAAAGGGGCTGTCTCTCCAAGTTGGGAGATTGATAGTAAAGCAGTTTGAAAGTCAAACCTGAGCACCAGGATAGGGACTACTCTTTGAGATTTAGAAAACTTTTGTATTCACAGTGTGTCCATTCTCTAGGTTTCCCGTACATGTTATAGCTGTAGTAATATTCCCTTCAACATGGAGAGTTGGGACCCATGGAATGGGGGCCATGCATTTTTGCTTTAAATGGTCTGCATTTGCTCACCCAATCTGACCAATCCTCTCAGTCCCAAGTGTCCAGTCTTATGCCACATCCAGCTGTCATTGTAGACAGGGTTTTTCCAGGTTTCATCAGAGACCCTGAAGGAAATGGAAAGAATTTCCCTGTTTTTTGGTTTTGTTTTTGAAATTCCTTTTTATAGTGGTTTTGAGCTGATTCTCTCTGCCATGTGTATGCCAGTCTAGACACACTTGATTCCCTTACAGAGACATATCAATACATAGGTTTTAAGATTCTTACTAGTCAGATCTATTCCTCTGCGGGAAATATGGGGTTTTGAGTCCCTTTCACTGAGGAAGGTGTAGGTCTTGTCTATTCCACAGTTGGTTTTGGAAATGGTACCTGTGCTTATATCAAACTCTGGTTTTATGCATCACCCCACCTCTCCTTTCCCCTTTAGCAGGCATAAGAGTGTTTTCTAAATGTGAGACTCTGGTCTCTTTCCTAACTCAGTTCATGTGTAGCCATGTTTACAGGATCTTCATAAGTCATATCTTATGATAAGTTTCCTTTTCTGTGTGACTTATTTCACTTAGAATCATCGTACCTGAATCCACTCAATTTGCTGCTCCTGGTTTTATGACATTGATTTCATGCCTGAGGGATATTGCATCGGACATAAATACCACAGTTTTTTGAACCATTTTTATATTTCCTGGGATATTTAAGGTGTACCCAAGTTGAGGTTCTGTAAGCAGTGCAGCCCTAAATTTGGGTGTGGCTCTGTCTTATTGATTTTCAGTTTACCCAATGTATATTCCCTAGACTGGAAGTGCCCTTGGCTCTGTAGCTCTGTTGTTTACTTGTTTTAGGGAACGCAATGCACTCCTCCAGTGAGGCAGTTGGCAATTTACATCCCGCCCATCAGCATAGCAAGGCTCCCTGTTCTCCAGGGCCAGTCTTGCCTTTCTGGTTTTTACACATTTTGTGGATGTCCCTTTTGACCGGTGGGAAGGGATACTTCTTTGTAGTGCAGATTTGCATTGCCCGCTTGCTTGTTTGGCCAAAAAGGGCGTATGCGTTTTCTCCTGAATATATTCAGGAGAAAACGCATACGCCCTTTTGGGCCAACTGCGTCACTGTCGAAGTTGTGCCCCTCTTCCTGTGCTTTAAAGGCGATTCCAACGTACCTCTTGAAATCTGTTTCCTGCTATTCTGCCTGGCTTTCAAGTCTGCCTCGTTGCCTTCCCTCAACAGATTTTTGGACGATAGTTGTCCTTTATTACTCTGCCAGTTTGTGAAATGCTGTGGCCTTGAGGTCCATTTTCCAACTCGTTTTTTGTGAGCTGTACGCAAGTCCAAAATTTTGGTTCAGGACCTATACTGGTTCCCGGTGGGTGGCTGAGACTCCGGTTAATTCTTCTTCCTGCCGGGAAATTAGAGTGACATGTGCCCGTCGAAATGCCTAACAGTAACTCTCTCATTGGTTCTCCCTCTTCCCTTCCATCCTCTGCCAAATTGGCAACCTGTGCGAACCAGGAGGTTAAAGGGGCTGTCTCTCCAAGTTGGGAGATTGATAGTAAAGCAGTTGGAAAGTCAAAACGGAGCACCAGGAGACGGACTACTCTTGGAGATTTAGAAACAAATTGTATTCACAGTGTGTCCATTCTCTAGGTTTCCCGTACATGTTATAGCTGTAGTAATATTCCCTTCAACCTGGAGAGTTGGGACCCATGGAATGGGGGCCATGCATTTTTGCTTTAAAGGGTCTGCATTTGCTCACCCAATCTCACCAATCCTCTCAGTCCCAAGTGTCCAGCCTTATGCCACATCCAGCTGTCATTGTAGACAGGGTTTCTCCAGGTTTCATCAGAGACCCTGAAGGAAATGGAAAGAATTTCCCTGTTTTTTGGTTTTGTTTCTGAAATTCCTTTTTATAGTGGGTTTGAGCTGATTCTCTCTGCCATGTTTATGCCAGTCTAGACACACTTGATTCCCTTACAGAGACATATCAATACATAGGTTTTAAGATTCTTACTAGTCAGATCTATTCCTCTGTGGGAAATATTGGTTTGGAGTCCCTTTCACTGAGGAAGGTGTAGGTCTTGTCTATACCACAGTTGGTTTTGGAAATGGTACCTGTACTTATATCAAACTCTGGTTTTATGCATCACCCCACCTCTCCTTTCCCCTTAAGCACGCATAAGAGTGTTTTATAAATGTGAGACTCTGGTCTCTTTCCTAACTCAGTTCATGTGTAGCCATGTTTACAGGATCTTCATAAGTCATATCTTATGATAAGTTTCTTTTTCTGTGTGACTTATTTCACTTAGAATCATCGTACATGAATCCACTCACTTTGCTGCTCCTGGTCTTATGACATTGATTTCATGGCTGAGGGATATTCCATCGGACATAAATACCACAGTTTTTTGAACCATTTTTATATTTCCTGGGATATTTAAGGTGTACCCAAGTTGAGGTTCTTGTAAGCAGTGCAGCCCTAAATTTGGGGGTGGCTCTGTCTTATTGATTTTCAGTTTTCCCAATGTATATTCCCTAGATTGGAAGTGCCCTTGGCGCTGTAGCTCTGTTGTTTACTTGTTCTAGGGAACGCAATGCACTCCTCCAGTGAGGCAGTTGGCAATTTACATCCCGCCCATCAGCATAGCAAGGCTCCCTGTTCTCCAGGGCCTGTCTTGCCTTTCTGGTTTTTACACATTTTGTGGATGTCCCTTTTGACCGGTGGGAAGGGATACTTCTTTGTAGTGCAGATTTGCATTGCCCGCTTGCTTGTTTGGCCAAAAAGGGCGTATGCGTTTTCTCCTGAATATATTCAGGAGAAAACGCATACGCCCTTTTTGGCCAACTGCGTCACTGTCGAAGTTGTGCCCCTCTTCCTGTGCTTTAAAGGCGATTCCAACGTACCTCTTGAAATCTGCTTCCTGCTATTCTTCCTGGCTTTCAAGTCTGCCTCGTTGCCTTCCCTCAACAGATTTTTGGACGATAGTTGTCCTTTATTACTCTGCCAGTTTGTGAATTGCTGTGGCCCTGAGCTCCATTTTCCAACTCGTTTTTTGTGAGCTGTACGCAAGTCCAAAATTTTGGTTCAGGACCTATACTGGTTCCCGGTGGGTGGCGGAGACTCTGGTTAATTCTTCTTCCTGCCGGGAAATTAGAGTGACATGTGCCCGTCCAAATGCGTAACAGTAACTCTCTCATTGGTTCTCCCTCTTCCCTTCTATCCTCTGCCAAATTGGCAACCTGTGCGAACCAGGAGGTTAAAGGGGCTGTCTCTCCAAGTTGGGAGATTGATAGTAAAGCAGTTGGAAAGTCAAACCGGAGCACCAGGAGAGGGACTACTCTTTGAGAATTAGAAACCTTTTCTATTCACAGTGTGTGCATTCTCTAGGTGTCCCGTACATGTTATAGCTGTAGTAATATTCCCTTCAACCTGGAGAGTTGGGACCCAAGGAATGGGGGCCATGCATTTTTGCTTTAAGGGGTCTGCATTTGCTCACCCAATCTCACCAATCCTCTCAGTCCCAAGTGTCCAGCCTTATGCCACATCCAGCTGTCATTGTAGACAGGGTTTTTCCAGGTTTCATCAGAGACCCTGAAGGAAATGTAAAGAATTTCCCTGTTTTTTGGTTTTGTTTTTGAAATTCCTTTTTATAGTGGGTTTGTGCTGATTCTCTCTGCCATGTTTATGCCAGTCTACACACACATGATTCCCTTACAGAGACATATCAATACATAGGTTTTAAGATTCTTACTAGTCAGATCTATTCCTCTGCGGGAAATATGGGGTTTTGAGTCCCTTTCACTAAGGAAGGTGTAGGTCTTGTCTATTCCACAGTTGGTTTTGGAAATGGTACCTGTGCTTATATCAAACTCTGGTTTTATGCATCACCCCACCTCTCCTTTCCCCTTAAGCAGGCATAAGAGTGTTTTCTAAATGTGAGACTCTGGTCTCTTTCCTAACTCAGTTCATGTGTAGCCATGTTTACAGGATCTTCATAAGTCATATCTTATGATAAGTTTCTTTTTCTGTGTGACTTATTTCACTTAGAATCATCGTACCTGAATCCACTCACTTTGCTGCTCCTGGTCTTATGCCATTGATTTCATGGCTGAGGGATATTCCATCGGACATAAATACCACAGTTTTTTGAACCATTTTTATATTTCCTGGGATATTTAAGGTGTACCCAAGTTGAGGTTCTTGTAAGCAGTGCAGCCCTAAATTTGGGGGTGGCTCTGTCTTATTGATTTTCAGTTTTCCCAATGTATATTCCCTAGACTGGAAGTGCCCTTGGCTCTGTAGCTCTGTTGTTTACTTGTTTTAGGGAACGCAATGCACTCCTCCAGTGAGGCAGTTGACAATTTATATCCCGCCCATCAGCATAACAGGCTCCCTGTTCTCCAGGGCCTGTCTTGCCTTTCTGGTTTTTACACATTTTGTGGATGTCCCTTTTGACCGGTGGGAAGTGATACTTATTTGTAGTGCAGATTTGCATTGCCCGCTTGCTTGTTTGGCCAAAAAGGGCGTATGCGTTTTCTCCTGAATATATTCAGGAGAAAACGCATACGCCCTTTTTGGCCAACTGCGTCATTGTCGAAGTTGTGCCCCTCTTCCTGTGCTTTAAAGGCGATTCCTACGTACCTCTTGAAATCTGTTTCCTGCTATTCTGCCTGGCTTTCAAGTCTGCCTCGTTGCCTTCCCTCAACAGATTTTTGGACGATAGTTGTCCTTTATTACTCTGCCAGTTTGTGAATTGCTGTGGCCCTGAGCTCCATTTTCCAACTCGTTTTTTGTTTGCTGTACGCAAGTCCAAAATTTTGGTTCAGGACCTATACTGGTTCCCGGTGGGTGGCTGAGACTCTGGTTAATTCTTCTTCCTGCCTGGAAATTAGAGTGACATGTGCCCGTCCAAATGTCTAACAGTAACTCTCTCATTGGTTCTCCCTCTTCCCTTCCATCCTCTGCCAAATTGGCAACCTGTGCGAACCAGGAGGTTAAAGGGGCTGTCTCTCCAAGTTGGGAGATTGATAGTAAAGCAGTTGGAAAGTCAAACCGGAGCACCAGGAAAGGGACTACTCGTTGAGTTTTAGAAACCTTTTGTATTCGCAGTGTGTCCATTCTCTAGGTTTCCCGTACATGTTATAGCTGTAGTAATATTCCCTTCAACCTGGAGAGTTGCGACCCATGGAATGGGGGCCATGCATTTTTGCTTTAAAGGGTCTGCATTTGCTCACCCAATCTCACCAATCCTCTCAGTCCCAAGTGTCCAGCCTTATGCCACATCCAGCTGTCATTGTAGACAGGGTTTTTCCAGGTTTCATCAGAGACCCTGAAGGAAATGGAAAGAATTTCCCTGTTTTTTGGTTTTGTTTTTGAAATTCCTTTTTATAGTGGGTTTGTGCTGATTCTCTCTGCCATGTTTATGCCAGTCTAGACACACTTGATTCCCTTACAGAGACATATCAATACATAGGTTTTAAGATTCTTACTAGTCAGATCTATTCCTCTGCGGGAAATATGGGGTTTTGAGTCCCTTTCACTGAGGAAGGTGTAGGTCTTGTCTATTCCACAGTTGGTTTTGGAAATGGTACCGGTGCTTATATCAAACTCTGGTTTTATGAATCACCCCACTTCTCCTTTCCCCTTAAGCAGGCATAAGAGTGTTTTCTAAATGTGAGACTCTGGTCTCTTTCCTAACTCAGTTCATGTGTAGCCATGTTTACAGGATCTTCATAAGTCATATCTTATGATAAGTTTCTTTTTCTGTGTGACTTATTTCACTTAGAATCATCGTACCTGAATCCACTCACTTTGCTGCTCCTGGTCTTATGACATTGATTTCATGGCTGAGGGATATTCCATCGGACATAAATACCAGAGTTTTTTGAACCATTTTTATATTTCCTGGGATATTTAAGGTGTACCCAAGTTGAGGTTCTTGTAAGCAGTGCAGCCCTAAATTTGGGGGTGGCTCTGTCGTATTGATTTTCAGTTTTCCCAATGTATATTCCCTAGACTGGAAGTGCCCTTGGCTCTGTAGCTCTGTCGTTTACTTGTTTTAGGGAACGCAATGCACTCCTCCAGTGAGGCAGTTGGCAATTTACATCCCACCCATCAGCATAACAAAGCTCCCTGTTCTCCAGGGCCTGTCTTGCCTTTCTGGTTTTTACACATTTTGTGGATGTCCCTTTTGACCGGTGGGAAGTGATACTTCTTTGTAGTGCAGATTTGCATTGCCCGCTTGCTTGTTTGGCCAAAAAGGGCGTATGCGTTTTCTCCTGAATATATTCAGGAGAAAACGCATACGCCCTTTTTGGCCAACTGTGTCACTGTCGAAGTTGTGCCCCTCTTCCTGTGCTTTCAAGGCGATTCCAACGTAACTCTTGAAATCTGTTTCCTGCTATTCTGCCTGGCTTTCAAGTCTGCCTCGTTGCCTTCCCTCAACAGATTTTTGGACGATAGTTGTCCTTTATTACTCTGCCAGTTTGTGAATTGCTGTGGCCCTGAGCTCCATTTTCCAACTCGTTTTTTGTGAGCTGTACGCAAGTCCAAAATTTTGGTTCAGGACCTATACTGGTTCCCGGTGGGTGGCTGAGACTCTGGTTAATTCTTCTTCCTGCCGGGAAATTAGAGTGACATGTGCCCGTCCAAATGCGTAACAGTAACTCTCTCATTGGTTCTCCCTCTTCCCTTCCATCCTCTGCCAAATTGGCAACCTGTGCGAACCAGGAGGTTAAAGGGGCTGTCTCTCCAAGTTGGAAGATTGATAGTAAAGCAGTTGGAAAGTCAAACCGGAGCACCAGGAGAGGGACTACTCGTTGAGTTTTAGAAACCATTTGTATTCACATTGTGTCCATTCTCTAGGTTTCCCGTACATGTTATAGCTGTAGTAATATTCCCTTCAACCTGGAGAGTTGGGACCCATGGAATGGGGGCCATGCATTTTTGCTTTAAAGGGTCTGCATTTGCTCACCCAATCTCACCAATCCTCTCAGTCCCAAGTGTCCAGCCTTATGCCACATCCAGCTGTCATTGTAGACAGGGTTTTTCCAGGTTTCATCAGAGACCCTGAAGGAAATGGAAAGAATTTCCCTGTTTTTTGGTTTTGTTTTTGAAATTCCTTTTTAGAGTGGGTTTGAGCTGATTCTCTCTGCCATGTTTATGCCAGTCTAGACACACTTGATTCCCTTACAGAGACATATCAATACATAGGTTTTAAGATTCTTACTAGTCAGATCTATTCCTCTGCGGGAAATATGGGGTTTTGAGTCCCTTTCACTGAGGAAGGTGTAGGTCTTGTCTATTCCACAGTTGGTTTTGGAAATGGTACCTGTGCTTATATGAAACTCTGGTTTTATGCATCACCCCACCTCTCCTTTCCCCTTCAGCAGGCATAAGAGTGTTTTCTAAATGTGAGACTCTGTTCTCTTTCCTAACTCAGTTCATGTGTAGACATGTTTACAGGATCTTCATAAGTCATATCTTATGATAAGTTTCTTTTTCTGTGTGACTTATTTCACTTAGAATCATCGTACCTGAATCCACTCACTTTGCTGCTCCTGGTCTTATGACATTGATTTCATGGCTGAGGGATATTCCATCGGACATAGATACCACAGTTTTTTGAACCATTTTTATATTTCCTGGGATATTTAAGGTGTACCCAAGTTGAGGTTCTTGTAAGCAGTGTAGCCCTAAATTTGGGGGTGGCTCTGTCTTATTGATTTTCAGTTTTCCCAATGTATATTCCCTAGACTGGAAGTGCCCTTGGCTCTGTAGCTCTGTTGTTTACTTGTTTTAGGGAACGCAATGCACTCCTCCAGTGAGGCAGTTGGCAATTTACATCCCGCCCATCAGCATAACAAGGCTCCCTGTTCTCCAGGGCCAGTCTTGCCTTTCTGGTTTTTACACATTTTGTGGATGTCCCTTTTGACCGGTGGGAAGTGATACTTCTTTGTAGTGCAGATTTGCATTGCCCGCTTGCTTGTTTGGCCAAAAAGGGCGTATGCGTTTTCTCCTGAATATATTCAGGAGAAAATGCATACGCCCTTTTTGGCCAACTGCGTCATTGTCGAAGTTGTGCCCCTCTTCCTGTGCTTTCAAGGCGATTACAACGTACCTCTTGAAATCTGTTTCCTGCTATTCTGCCTGGCTTTCAAGTCTGCCTCGTTGCCTTCCCTCAACAGATTTTTGGACGATAGTTGTCCTTTATTACTCTGCCAGTTTGTGAATTGCTGTGGCCCTGAGCTCCATTTTCCAACTCGTTTTTTGTGAGCTGTACGCAAGTCCAAAATTTTGGTTCAGGACCTATACTGGTTCCCGGTGTGTGGCTGAGACTCTGGTTAATTCTTCTTCCTGCCGGGAAATTAGAGTGACATGTGCCCGTCCAAATGCCTAACATCAACTCTCTCATTGGTTCTCCATCTTCCCTTCCATCCTCTGCCAAATTGGCAACCTGTGCGAATCAGGAGGTTAAAGGGGCTGTCTCTCCAAGTTGGGAGATTGATAGTAAAGCATTTGGAAAGTCAAACCGGAGCACCAGGAGAGGGACTACTCGTTGAGTTTTAGAAACCATTTGTATTTACAGTGTGTCCATTCTCTAGGTTTCCCGTACATGTTATAGCTATAGTAATATTCCCTTCAACATGGAGAGTTGGGACCCATGGAATGGGGGCCATGCATTTTTGCTTTAAAGGGTCTGCTTTTGCTCACCCAATCTAACCAATCCTCTCAGTCCCAAGTGTCCAGCCTTATGCCACATCCAGCTGTCATTGTAGACAGGGTTTTTCCAGGTTTCATCAGAGACCCTGAAGGAAATGTAAAGAACTTCCCTGTTTTATGGTTTTCTTTTTGAAATTCCTTTTTATAGAGGGTTTGAGCTGATTCTCTCTGCCATGTGTATGCCAGTCTAGACACACTTGATTCCCTTACAGAGACATATCAATACATAGGTTTTAAGATTCTTACTAGTCAGATCTATTCCTCTGCGGGAAATATGGGCTTTTGAGTCCCTTTCACTGAGGAAGGTGTAGGTCTTGTCTATTCCACAGTTGGTTTTGGAAATGGTACCTGTGCTTATATCAAACTCTGGTTTTATGCATCACCCCACCTCTCCTTTCCCCTTAAGCAGGCATAAGAGTGTTTTCTAAATGTGAGACTCTGGTCTCTTTCCTAACTCAGTTCATGTGTAGCCATGTTTACAGGATCTTCATAAGTCATATCTTATGATAAGTTTCTTTTTCTGTTTGACTTATTTCACTTAGAATCATCGTACCTGAATCCACTCACTTTGCTGCTCCTGGTCTTATGCCATTGATTTCATGGCTTGGGGATATTCCATCGGACATAAATACCACAGTTTTTTGAACCATTTTTATATTTCCTGGGATATTTAAGGTGTACCCAAGTTGAGGTTCTTGTAAGCAGTGCAGCCCTAAATTTGGGGGTGGCTCTGTCTTATTGATTTTCAGTTTTCCCAATGTATATTCCCTAGACTGGAAGTGCCCTTGGCTCTGTAGCTCTGTTGTTTACTTGTTTTAGGGAACGCAATGCACTCCTCCAGTGAGGCAGTTGGCAATTTACAACCCGCCCATCAGCATAACAAGGCTCCCTGTTCTCCAGGGCCAGTCTTGCCTTTCTGGTTTTTACACATTTTGTGGATATCCCATTTGACCGGTGGGAAGTGATACTTCTTTGTAGTGTAGTTTTGCATTGCCCGCTTGCTTGTTTGGCCAAAAAGGGCGTATGCGTTTCCTCCTGAATATATTCAGGAGAAAACGCATACGCCCTTTTTGGCCAACTGCGTCATTGTCGAAGTTGTGCCCCTCTTCCTGTGCTTTCAAGGCGATTCCAACGTACCTCTTGAAATCTGTTTCCTGCTATTCTGCAGGCCTTTCAAGTCTGCCTCGTTGCCTTCCCTCAACAGATTTTTGGACGATAGTTGTCCTTTATTACTCTGCCAGTTTGTGAATTGCTGTGGCCCTGAGCTCCATTTTCCAACTCGTTTTTTGTTTGCTGTACGCATGTCCAAAATTTTGGTTCAGGACCTATACTGGTTCCCGGTGGGTGGCTGCGACTCTGGTTAATTCTTCTTCCTGCCGGGAAATTAGAGTGACATGTGCCCGTCCAAATGCCTAACAGCTACTCTCTCATTGTTTCTCCCTCTTCCCTTCCACCCTCTGCCATATTGGCAACCTGTGCGAACCAGGAGGTTAAAGGGGCTGTCTCTCCAAGTTGGGAGATTGATAGTAAAGCAGTTGGAAAGTCAAACCGGAGCACCAGGAGAGGGAATACTCGTTGAGTTTTAGAAACCTTTTGTATTCACAGTGTGTCCATTCTCTAGGTTTCCCGTACATGTTATAGCTGTAGTAATATTCCCTTCAACCAGGAGAGTTGGGACCCATGGAATGGGGGCCATGCATTTTTGCTTTAAAGGGTCTGCATTTGCTCACCCAATCTCACCAATCCTCTCAGTCCCAAGTGTCCAGCCTTATGCCACATCCAGCTGTCATTGTAGACAGGGTTTCTCCAGGTTTCATCAGAGACCCTGAAGGAAATGGAAAGAATTTCCCTGTTTTTTCGTTTTGTTTTTGAAATTCCTTTTTATACTGGCTTTGAGCTGATTCTCTCTGCCATGTGTATGCCAGTCTAGACACACTTGATTCCCTTACAGAGACATATCAATACATAGGTTTTAAGATTCTTACTAGTCAGATCTATTCCTCTGCGGGAAATATGGGGTTTTGAGTCCCTTTCACTGAGGAAGGTGTAGGTCTTGTCTATTCCACAGTTGTTTTGGAAATGGTACCTGTGCTTATATCAAACTCTGGTTTTATGCATCACCCCACCTCTCCTTTCCCCTTAAGCAGGCATAAGATTGTTTTCTAAATGTGAGACTCTGGTCTCTTTCCTACCTCAGTTCATGTGTAGACATGTTTACAGGATCTTCATAAGTCATATCTTATGATAAGTTTCTTTTTCTGTGTGACTTATTTCACTTAGAATCATCGTACCTGAATCCACTCACTTTGCTCCTCCTGGTCTTATGACATTGATTTCATGGCTGAGGGATATTCCATCGGACATAAATACCACAGTTTTTTGAACCATTTTTATATTTCCTGGGATATTTAAGGTGTACCCAAGTTGAGGTTCTTGTAAGCACTGCAGCCCTAAATTTGGGGGTGGCTCTGTCTTATTGATTTGCAGTTTTCCCAATGTATATTCCCTAGACTGGAAGTGCCCTTGGCTCTGTAGCTCTGTTGCTTACTTGTTTTAGGGAACGCAATGCACTCCTCCAGTGAGGCAGTTGGCAATTTACATCCCGCCCATGAGCATAACAAGGCTCCCTGTTCTCCAGGGCCTGTCTTGCCTTTCTGGTTTTTACACATTTTGTGGATGTCCCTTTTGACCGGTGGGAAGTGATACTTCTTTGTAGTGCAGATTTGCATTGCCCGCTTGCTTGTTTGGCCAAAAAGGGAGTATGCGTTTCCTCCTGAATATATTCAGGGGAAAACGCATACTCCCTTTTTGGCCAACTGCGTCATTGTCGAAGTTGTGCCCCTCTTCCTGTGCTTTAAAGGCGATTCCAACGTACCTCTTGAAATCTGTTTCCTGCTATTCTGCCTGGCTTTCAAGTCTGCCTCGTTGCCTTCCCTCAACAGATTTTTGGACGATAGTTGTCCTTTATTACTCTGCCTGTTTGTGAATTGCTGTGGCCCTGAGCTCCATTTTCCAACTCGTTTTTTGTGAGCTGTACGCAAGTCCAAAATTTTGGTTCAGGACCTATACTGGTTCCCAGTGGGTGGCTGAGACTCTGGTTAATTCTTCTTCCTGCCGGGAAATTAGAGTGACATGTGCCCGTCCAAATGCCTAACAGCTACTCTCTCATTGGTTCTCCCTCTTCCCTTCCATCCTCTGCCAAATTGGCAACCTGTGTGAACCAGGAGGTTAAAGGGGCTGTCTCTCCAAGTTGGGAGATTGATAGTAAAGCAGTTGGAAAGTCAAACCGGAGCACCAGGAGAGGGACTACTCGTTGAGTTTTAGAAACCTTTTGTATTCACAGTGTGTCCATTCTCTAGGTTTCCCGTACATGTTATAGCTGTAGTAATATTCCCTTCAACCTGGAGAGTTGGGACCCATGGAATGGGGGCCATGCATTTTTGCTTTAAAGGGTCTGCATGTGCTCACCCAATCTCACCAATCCTCTCAGTCCCAAGTGTCCAGCCTTATGCCACATCCAGCTGTCATTGTAGACAGGGTTTTTCCAGGTTTCATCAGAGACCCTGAAGGAAATGGAAAGAATTTCCCTGTTTTTTGGTTTTGTTTTTGAAATTCCTTTTTAGAGTGGGTTTGAGCTGATTCTCTCTGCCATGTTTATGCCAGTCTAGACACACTTGATTCCCTTACAGAGACATATCAATACATAGGTTTTAAGATTCTTACTAGTCAGATCTATTCCTCTGCGGGAAATATGGGGTTTTGAGTCCCTTTCACTGAGGAAGGTGTAGGTCTTGTCTATTCCACAGTTGGTTTTGGAAATGGTACCTGTGCTTATATCAAACTCTGGTTTTATGCATCACCCCACCTCTCCTTTCCCCTTAAGCAGGCATAAGAGTGTTTTCTAAATGTGAGACTCTGGTCTCTTTCCTAACTCAGTTCATGTGTAGCCATGTTTACAGGATCTTCATAAGTCATATCTTATGATAAGTTTCTTTTTCTGTGTGACTTATTTCACTTAGAATCATCGTACCTGAATCCACTCACTTTGCTGCTCCTGGTCTTATGACATTGATTTCATGGCTGAGGGATATTCCATCGGACATAAATACCACAGTTTTTTGAACCATTTTTATATTTCCTGGGATATTTAAGGTGTACCCAAGTTGAGGTTCTTGTAAGCAGTGCAGCCCTAAATTTGGGGGTGGCTCTGTCTTATTGATTTTCAGTTTTCCCAATGTATATTCCCTAGACTGGAAGTGCCCTTGGCTCTGTAGCTCTGTTGTTTACTTGTTTTAGGGAACGCAATGCACTCCTCCAGTGAGGCAGGTGGCAATTTACATCCCGCCCAGCAGCATAACAAGGCTCCCTGTTCTCCAGGGCCAGTCTTGCCTTTCTGGTTTTTACACATTTTGTGGATGTCCCTTTTGACCGGTGGGAAGTGATACTTCTTTGTAGTGCAGATTTGCATTGCCCGCATGCTTGTTTGGCCAAAAAGGTCGTATGCGTTTTCTCCTGAATATATTCAGGAGAAAACGCATACGCCCTTTTTGGCCAACTGCGTCATTGTCAAAGTTGTGCCCCTCTTCCTGTGCTTTAAAGGCGATTCCAACGTACCTCTTGAAATCTGTTTCCTGCTATTCTGCCTGTCTTTCAAGTCTGCCTCGTTGCCTTCCCTCAACAGATTTTTGGACGATAGTTGTCCTTTATTACTCTGCCAGTTTGTGAATTGCTGTGGCCCTGAGCTCCATTTTCCAACTCGTTTTTTGTGAGCTGTACGCAAGTCCAAAATTTTGGTTCAGGACCTATACTGGTTCCCGGTGGGTGGCTGAGACTCTGGTTAATTCTTCTTCCTGCCTGGAAATTAGAGTGACATGTGCCCGTCCAAATGCCTAACAGCTACTCTCTCATTGGTTCTCCCTCTTCCCTTCCATCCTCTGCCAAATTGGCAACCTGTGTGAACCAGGAGGTTAAAGGGGCTGTCTCTCCAAGTTGGGAGATTGATAGTAAAGCAGTTGGAAAGTCAAACCGGAGCACCAGGAGAGGGACTACTCGTTGAGTTTTAGAAACCTTTTGTATTCACAGTGTGTCCATTCTCTAGGTTTCCCGTACATGTTATAGCTGTAGTAATATTCCCTTCAACCTGGAGAGTTGGGACCCATGGAATGGGGGCCATGCATTTTTGCTTTAAAGGGTCTGCATGTGCTCACCCAATCTCACCAATCCTCTCAGTCCCAAGTGTCCAGCCTTATGCCACATCCAGCTGTCATTGTAGACAGGGTTTTTCCAGGTTTCATCAGAGACCCTGAAGGAAATGGAAAGAATTTCCCTGTTTTTTGGTTTTGTTTTTGAAATTCCTTGTTATAGTGGGTTTGAGCTGATTCTCTCTGCCATGTTTATGCCAGTCTAGACACACTTGATTCCCTTACAGAGACATATCAATACATAGGTTTTAAGATTCTTACTAGTCAGATCTATTCCTCTGCGGGAAATATGGGGTTTTGAGTCCCTTTCACTGAGGAAGGTGTAGGTCTTGTCTATTCCACAGTTGGTTTTGGAAATGGTACCTGTGCTTATATCAAACTCTGGTTTTATGCATCACCCCACCTCTCCTTTCCCCTTAAGCAGGCATAAGAGTGTTTTCTAAATGTGAGACTCTGGTCTCTTTCCTAACTCAGTTCATGTGTAGCCATGTTTACAGGATCTTCATAAGTCATATCTTATGATAAGTTTCTTTTTCTGTGTGACTTATTTCACTTAGAATCATCGTACCTGAATCCACTCACTTTGCTGCTCCTGGTCTTATGACATTGATTTCATGGCTGAGGGATATTCCATCGGACATAAATACCACAGTTTTTTGAACCATTTTTATATTTCCTGGGATATTTAAGGTGTACCCAAGTTGAGGTTCTTGTAAGCAGTGCAGCCCTAAATTTGGGGGTGGCTCTGTCTTATTGATTTTCAGTTTTCCCAATGTATATTCCCTAGACTGGAAGTGCCCTTGGCTCTGTAGCTCTGTTGTTTACTTGTTTTAGGGAACGCAATGCACTCCTCCAGTGAGGCAGGTGGCAATTTACATCCCGCCCAGCAGCATAACAAGGCTCCCTGTTCTCCAGGGCCAGTCTTGCCTTTCTGGTTTTTACACATTTTGTGGATGTCCCTTTTGACCGGTGGGAAGTGATACTTCTTTGTAGTGCAGATTTGCATTGCCCGCTTGCTTGTTTGGCCAAAAAGGGCGTATGCGTTTTCTCCTGAATATATTCAGGAGAAAACGCATACGCCCTTTTTGGCCAACTGCGTCATTGTCAAAGTTGTGCCCCTCTTCCTGTGCTTTAAAGGCGATTCCAACGTACCTCTTGAAATCTGTTTCCTGCTATTCTGCCTGTCTTTCAAGTCTGCCTCGTTGCCTTCCCTCAACAGATTTTTGGACGATAGTTGTCCTTTATTACTCTGCCAGTTTGTGAATTGCTGTGGCCCTGAGCTCCATTTTCCAACTCGTTTTTTGTGAGCTGTACGCAAGTCCAAAATTTTGGTTCAGGACCTATACTGGTTCCCGGTGGGTGGCTGAGACTCTGGTTAATTATTCATCCTGCCGGGAAATTAGAGTGACATGTGCCCGTCCAAATGCCTAACAGCTACTCTCTCATTGCATCTCCCTCTTCCCTTCCATCCTCTGCCAAATTGGCAACCTGTGTGAACCAGGAGGTTAAAGGGGCTGTCTCTCCAAGTTGGGAGATTGATAGTAAAGCAGTTGGAAAGTCAAACCGGAGCACCAGGAGAGGGACTACTCGTTGAGTTTTAGAAACCTTTTGTATTCACAGTGTGTCCATTCTCTAGGTTTCCCGTACATGTTATAGCTGTAGTAATATTCCCTTCAACCTGGAGAGTTGGGACCCATGGAATGGGGGCCATGCATTTTTGCTTTAAAGGGTCTGCATTTGCTCACCCAATCTCACCAATCCTCTCAGTCCCAAGTGTCCAGCCTTATGCCACATCCAGCTGTCATTGTAGACAGGGTTTTTCCAGGTTTCATCAGAGACCCTGAAGGAAATGTAAAGAATTTCCCTGTTTTTTGGTTTTGTTTTTGAAATTCCTTTTTATAGTGCGTTTGAGCTGATTCTCTCTGCCATGTTTATGCCAGTCTAGACACACTTGATTCCCTTACAGAGACATATCAATACATAGGTTTTAAGATTCTTACTAGTCAGATCTATTCCTCTGCGCGAAATATGGGGTTTTGAGTCCCTTTCACTGAGGAAGGTGTAGGTCTTGTCTATTCCACAGTTGGTTTTGGAAATGGTACCTGTGCTTATATCAAACTGTGATTTTATGCATCACCCCACCTCTCCTTTCCCCTTAAGCAGGCATAAGAGTGTTTTCTAAATGTGAGACTCTGGTCTCTTTCCTAACTCAGTTCATGTGTAGCCATGTTTACAGGATCTTCATAAGTCATATCTTATGATAAGTTTCTTTTTCTGTGTGACTTATTTCACTTAGAATCATCGTACCTGAATCCACTCACTTTGCTGCTCCTGGTCTTATGACATTGATTTCATGGCTGAGGGATATTCCATCGGACATAAATACCACAGTTTTTGAACCATTTTTATATTTCCTGGGATATTTAAGGTGTACCCAAGTTGAGGTTCTTGTAAGCAGTGCAGCCCTAAATTTGGGGGTGGCTCTGTCTTATTGATTTTCAGTTTTCCCAATGTATATTCCCTAGACTGGAAGTGCCCTTGGCTCTGTAGCTCTGTTGTTTACTTGTTTTAGGGAACGCAATGCACTCCTCCAGTGATGCAGTTGGCAATTTACATCCCGCGCAGCAGCATAACAAGGCTCCCTGTTCTCCAGGGCCAGTCTTGCCTTTCTGGTTTTTACACATTTTGTGGATGTCCCTTTTGACCGGTGGGAAGTGATACTTATTTGTAGTGCAGATTTGCATTGCCCGCTTGCTTGTTTGGCCAAAAAGGTCGTATGCGTTTTCTCCTGAATATATTCAGGAGAAAACGCATACGCCATTTTTGGCCAACTGCGTCATTGTCGAAGTTGTGCCCCTCTTCCTGTGCTTTAAAGGCGATTCCAACGTACCTCTTGAAATCTGTTTCCTGCTATTCTGCCTGGCTTTCAAGTCTGCCTCGTTGCCTTCCCTCAACAGATTTTTGGACGATAGTTGTCCTTTATTACTCTGCCAGTTTGTGAATTGCTGGGGCCCTGAGCTCCATTTTCCAACTCGTTTTTTGTTTGCTGTACGCAGGTCCAAAATTTTGGTTCATGACCTATACTGGTTCCCGGTGGGTGGCTGAGACTCTGGTTAATTCTTCTTCCTGCCGGGAAATTAGAGTGACAAGTGCCCGTCCAAATGCCTAACAGCTACTCTCTCATTGGTTCTCCCTCTTCCCTTCCATCCTCTGCCAAATTGGCAACCTGTGCGAACCAGGAAGTTAAAGGGGCTGTCTCTCCAAGTTGGGAGATTGATAGTAAAGCAGTTGGAAAGTCAAACCGGAGCACCAGGAGAGGGACTACTCGTTGAGTTTTAGAAACCTTTTGTATTCACAGTGTGTCCATTCTCTAGGTTTCCCGTACATGTTATAGCTGTAGTAATATTCCCTTCAACCTGGAGAGTTGGGACCCATGGAATGTGGGCCATGCATTTTTGCTTTAAAGGGTCTGCATTTGCTCACCCAATCTCACCAATCCTCTCAGTCCCAAGTGTCCAGCCTTATGCCACATCCAGCTGTCATTGTAGACAGGGTTTTTCCAGGTTTCATCAGAATCCCTGAAGGAAATGGAAACAATTTCCTTGTTTTTTGGTTTTGTTTTTGAAATTCCTTTTTAGAGTGGGTTTGAGCTGATTCTCTCTGCCATGTTTATGCCAGTCTAGACACCCTTGATTCCCTTACAGAAACATATCAATACATAGGTTTTAAGATTCTTACTAGTCAGATCTATTCCTCTGCGCGAAATATGGGGTTTTGAGTCCCTTTCACTGAGGAAGGTGTAGGTCTTGTCTATTCCACAGTTGGTTTTGGAAATGGTACCTGTGCTTATATCAAACTGTGATTTTATGCATCACCCCACCTCTCCTTTCCACTTAAGCAGGCATAAGAGTGTTTTCTAAATGTCAGACTCTGGTCTCTTTCCTAACTCAGTTCATGTGTAGCCATGTTTACAGGATCTTCATAAGTCATATCTTATGATAAGTTTCTTTTTCTGTGTGACTTATTTCACTTAGAATCATCGTACCTGAATCCACTCACTTTGCTGCTCCTGGTCTTATGACATTGATTTCATGGCTGAGGGATATTCCATCGGACATAAATACCACAGTTTTTTGAACCATTTTTATATTTCCTGGGATATTTAAGGTGTACCCAAGTTGAGGTTCTTGTAAGCAGTGCAGCCCTTAATTTGGGGGTGGCTCTGTCTTATTGATTTTCAGTTTTCCCAATGTATATTCCCTAGACTGGAAGTGCCCTTGGCTCTGTAGCTCTGTTGTTTACTTGTTTTAGGGAACGCAATGCACTCCTCCAGTGAGGCAGTTGGCAATTTACATCCCGCCCATCAGCATAACAAGGCTCCCTGTTCTCCAGGGCCAGTCTTGCCTTTCTGGTTTTTACACATTTTGTGGATGTCCCTTTTGACCGGTGGGAAGTGATACTTCTTTGTAGTGCAGATTTGCATTGCCCGCTTACTTGTTTGGCCAAAAAGGGCGTATGCGTTTTGCCTGAATATATTCAGGAGAAAATGCATACGCCCTTTTTGGCCAACTGCGTCATTGTCGAAGTTGTGCCCCTCTTCCTGTGCTTTCAAGGCGATTCCAACGTACCTCTTGAAATCTGTTTCCTGCTATTCTGCCTGGCTTTCAAGTCTGCCTCGTTGCCTTCCCTCAACAGATTTTTGGACGATAGTTTTCCTTTATTACTCTGCCAGTTTGTGAATTGCTGTGGCCCTGAGCTCCATTTTCCAACTCGTTTTTTGTTTGCTGTACGCAAGTCAAAAATTTTGGTTCAGGACCTATACTGGTTCCCGGTGGGTGGCTGAGACTCTGGTTAATTCTTCTTCCTGCCGGGAAATTAGAGTGACATGTGCCCGTCCAAATGCCTAACAGCTACTCTCTCATTGGTTCTCCCTCTTCCCTTCCATCCTCTGCCAAATTGGCAACCTGTGCGAACCAGGAGGTTAAAGGGGCTGTCTCTCCAAGGTGGGAGATTGATAGTAAAGCAGTTGGAAAGTCAAACCGGAGCACCAGGAGAGGGACTACTCGTTGAGTTTTAGAAACCTTTTGTATTCACAGTGTGTCCATTCTCTAGGTTTCCCGTACATGTTATAGCTGTAGTAATATTCCCTTCAACCTGGAGAGTTGGGACCCATGGAATGGGGGCCATGCATTTTTGCTTTAAAGGGTCTGCATTTGCTCACCCAATCTCACCAATCCTCTCAGTCCCAAGTGTCCAGCCTTATGCCACATCCAGCTGTCATTGTAGACAGGGTTTTTCCAGGTTTCAACAGAGACCCTGAAGGAAATGTAAAGAATTTCCCTGTTTTTCGGTTTTGTTTTTGAAATTCCTTTTTATAGTGGTTTTGAGCTGATTCTCTCTGCCATGTTTATGCCAGTCTAGACACACTTGATTCCCTTACAGAGACATATCAATACATAGGTTTTAAGATTCTTACTAGTCAGATCTATTCCTCTGCGGGAAATATGGGGTTTTGAGTCCCTTTCACTGAGGAAGGTGTAGGTCTTGTCTATTCCACAGTTGGTTTTGGAAATGGTACCTGTGCTTATATGAAACTCTGGTTTTATGCATCACCCCACCTCTCCTTTCCCCTTAAGCAGGCATAAGAGTGTTTTCTAAATGTGAGACTCTGGTCTCTTTCCTAACTCAGTTCATGTGTAGCCATGTTTACAGGATCTTCATAAGTCATATCTTATGATAAGTTTCTTTTTCTGTGTGACTGATTTCACTTAGAATCATCGTACCTAAATCCACTCACTTTGCTGCTCCTGGTCTTATGACATTGATTTCATGGCTGAGGGATATTCCATCGGACATAAATACCACAGTTTTTTGAACCATTTTTATATTTCCTGGGATATTTAAGGTGTACCCAAGTTGAGGTTCTTGTAAGCAGTGCAGCCCTAAATTTGGGGGTGGCTCTGTCTTATTGATTTTCAGTTTTCCCAATGTATATTCCCTAGACTGGAAGTGCCCTTGGCTCTGTAGCTCTGTTGTTTACTTGTTTTAGGGAACACAATGCACTCCTCCAGTGAGGCAGTTGGCAATTTACATCCCGCCCAGCAGCATAACAAGGATCCCTGTACTCCAGGGCCAGTCTTGCCTTTCTGGTTTTTACACATTTTGTGGATGTCCCATTTGACCGGTGGGAAGTGATACTTCTTTGTAGTGCAGATTTGCATTGCCCGCTTGCTTGTTTGGCCAAAATGGGCGTATGCGTTTTCTCCTGAATATATTCAGGAGAAAACGCATACGCCCTTTTTGGCCAACTGCGTCATTGTCGAAGTTGTGCCCCTCTTCCTGTGCTTTAAAGGCAATTCCAACGTACCTCTTGAAATCTGTTTCCTGCTATTCTGCCTGGCTTTCAAGTCTGCCTCGTTGCCTTCCCTCAACAGATTTTTGGACGATAGTTGTCCTTTATTACTCTGCCAGTTTGTGAATTGCTGTGGCCCTGAGCTCCATTTTCCAACTCGTTTTTTGTGAGCTGTACGCAAGTCCAAAATTTTGGTTCAGGACCTATACTGGTTCCCGGTGGGTGGCTGAGACTCTGGTTAATTCTTCTTCCTGCCGGGAAATTAGAGTGACATGTGCCCGTCCAAATGCCTAACAGCTACTCTCTCATTGGTTCTCCCTCTTCCCTTCCATCCTCTGCCAAATTGGCAACATGTGCGAACCAGGAGGTTAAAGGGGCTGTCTCTCCAAGTTGGGAGATTGATAGTAAAGCAGTTGGAAAGTCAAACCGGAGCACCAGGAGAGGGACTACTCGTTGAGTTTTAGAAACCTTTTGTATTCACAGTGTGTCCATTCTCTAGGTTTCCCGTACATGTTATAGCTGTAGTAATATTCCCTTCAACCTGGAGAGTTGGGACCCATGAAATGGGGGCCATGCATTTTTGCTTTAAAGGGTCTGCATTTGCTCACCCAATCTCACCATTCCTCTCAGTCCCAAGTGTCCAGCCTTATGCCACATCCAGCTGTCATTGTAGACAGGATTTTTCCAGGTTTCATCAGAGACCCTGAAGGAAATGGAAAGAATTTCCCTGTTTTTTGGTTTTGTTTTTGAAATTCCTTTTTATAGTGGGTTTGAGCTGATTCTCTCTGCCATGTTTATGCCAGTCTAGACACACTTGATTCCCTTACAGAGACATATCAATACACAGGTTTTAAGATTCTTACTAGTCAGATCTATTCCTCTGCGGGAAATATGGGGTTTTGAGTCCCTTTCACTGAGGAAGGTGTAGGTCTTGTCTATTCCACAGTTGGTTTTGGAAATGGTACCTGTGCTTATATCAAACTCTGGTTTTATGCATCACCCACCTCTCCTTTCCCCTTAAGCAGGCATAAGAGTGTTTTCTCAATGTGAGACTCTGTTCTCTTTCCTAACTCAGTTCATGTGTAGCCATGTTTACAGGATCTTCATAAGTCATATCTTATGATAAGTTTCTTTTTCTGTGTGACTTATTTCACTTAGAATCATCGTACCTGAATCCACTCACATTGCTGCTCCTGGTCTTATGACATTGATTTCATGGCTGAGGGATATTCCATCGGACATAAATACCACAGTTTTTTGAACCATTTTTATATTTCCTGGGATATTTAAGGTGTAACCAATTTGAGGTTCTTGTAAGCAGTGCAGCCCTAAATTTGGGGGTGGCTCTGTCTTATTGATTTTCAGTTTTCCCAATGTATATTCCCTAGACTGGAACAGCACTTGGCTCTGTAACTCTGTTGTTTACTTGTTTTAGGGAACGCAATGCACTCCTCCAGTGAGGCAGTTGGCAATTTACATCCCGCCCATCAGCATAACAAGGCTCCCTGTTCTCCAGGGCCTGTCTTGCCTTTCTGGTTTTTACACATTTTGTGGATGTCCCTTTTGACCGGTGGGAAGTGATACTTCTTTGTAGTGCAGATTTGCATTGCCCGCTTGCTTGTTTGGCCAAAAAGGGCGTAGGCGTTTTCTCCTGAATATATTCAGGAGAAAACGCATACGCCCTTTTTGGCCAACTGCGTCATTGTCGAAGTTGTGCCCCTCTTCCAGTGCTTTAAAGGCGATTCCAACGTACCTCTTGAAATCTGTTTCCTGCTATTCTGCCTGGCTTTCAAGTCTGCCTCGTTGCCTGCCCTCAACAGATTTTTGGACGATAGTTGTCCTTTATTACTCTGCCAGTTTGTGAATTGCTGAGGCCCTGAGCTCCCTTTTCAACTCGTTTTTTGTGAGCTGTACGCAAGTCCAAAATTTTGGTTCAGGACCTATACTGGTTCCCGGTGGGTGGCTGAGACTCTGGTTAATTCTTCTTCCTGCCGGGAAATTAGAGTGAAATATGCCCGTCCAAATGCCTAACAGTAACTCTCTCATTGGTTCTCCCTCTTCCCTTCCATCCTCTGCCAAATTGGCAACCTGTGCGAACCAGGAGGTTAAAGGGGCTGTCTCTCCAAGTTGGGAGATTGATAGTAAAGCAGTTGGAAAGTCAAACCGGAGCACCAGGAGAGGGACTACTCGTTGAGTTTTAGAAACCTTTTGTATTCACAGTGTGTCCATTCTCTAGGTTTCCCGTACATGTTATAGCTGTAGTAATATTCCCTTCAACATGGAGAGTTGGAACCATGGAATGGGGGCCATGCATTTTTGCTTTAAAGGGTCTGCATTTGCTCACCCAATCTCACCAATCCTCTCAGTCCCAAGTGTCCAGCCTTATGCCACAACCAGCTGTCATTGTAGACAGGGTTTATCCAAGTTTCATCAGAGACCCTGAAGGAAATGTAAAGAATTTCCCTGTTTTTTTGGTTTTGTTTTTGAAATTCCTTTTTATAGTGGGTTTGAGCTGATTCTCTCTGCCATGTTTATGCCAGTCTAGACACACTTGATTCCCTTACAGAGACATATCAATACATAGGTTTTAAGATTCTTACTAGTCAGATCTATTCCTCTGCGGGAAATATGGGGTTTTGAGTCCCTTTCACTGAGGAAGGTGTAGGTCTTGTCTATTCCACAGTTGGTTTTGGAAATGGTACCTGTGCTTATATCAAACTCTGGTTTTATGCATCACCCCACCTCTCCTTTCCCCTTAAGCAGGCATAAGAGTGTTTTCTAAATGTCAGACTCTGTTCTCTTTCCTAACTCAGTTCATGTGTAGCCATGTTTACAGGATCTTCATAAGTGATATCTTATGATAAGTTTCTTTTTCTGTGTGACTTATTTCACTTAGAATCATCGTACCTGAATCCACTCACTTTGCTGCTCCTGGTCTTATGACATTGATTTCATGGCTGAGGGATATTCCATCGTACATAAATACCACAGTTTTTTGAACCATTTTTATATTTCCTGGGATATTTAAGGTGTACCCAAGTTGAGGTTCTTGTAAGCAGTGCAACCCTAAATTTGGGGGTGGCTCTGTCTTATTGATTTTCAGTTTTCCCAATGTATATTCCCTAGACTGGAAGTGCCCTTGGCTCTGTAGCTCTGTTGTTTACTTGTTTTAGGGAACGCAATGCACTCCTCCAGTGAGGCAGTTGGCAATTTACATCCCGCCCATCAGCATAACAAGGCTCCCTGTTCTCCAGGGCCTGTCTTGCCTTTCTGGTTTTTACACATTTTGTGGATGTCCCTTTTGACCGGTGGGAAGTGATACTTCTTTGTAGTGCAGATTTGCATTGCCCGCTTGCTTGTTTGGCCAAAAAGGGCGTAGGCGTTTTCTCCTGAATATATTCAGGAGAAAACGCATACACCCTTTTTGGCCAACTGCGTCATTGTCGAAGTTGTGCCCCTCTTCCTGTGCTTTCAAGGCGATTCCAACGTACCTCTTGAAATCTGTTTCCTGCTATTCTGCCTGGCTTTCAATTCCGCCTCCTTGCCTTCCCTCAACAGATTTTTGGACGATAGTTGTCCTTTATTACTCTGCCAATTTGTGAATTGCTGTGGCCCTGAGCTCCATTTTCCAACTCGCTTTTTGTGAGCTGTACGCAAGTCCAAAATTTTGGTTCAGGAGCTATACTGGTTCCCGGTGGGTGGCTGAGACTCTGGTTAATTCTTCTTCCTGCCAGGAAATTAGAGTGACATGTGCCCGTCCAAATGCCTAACAGTAACTCTCTCATTGGTTCTCCCTCTTCCCTTCCATCCTCTGCCAAATTGGCAACCTGTGCGAACCAGGAGGTTAAAGGGGCTGTCTCTCCAAGTTGGGAGATTGATAGTAAAGCAGTTGGAAAGTCAAACCGGAGCACCAGGAGAGGGACTACTCGATGAGTTTTAGAAACCTTTTGTATTCACAGTGTGTCCATTCTCTAGGTTTCCCGTACATGTTATAGCTGTAGTAATATTCCCTTCAACCTGGAGAGTTGGGACCCATGGAATGGGGGCCATGCATTTTTGCTTTAAAGGGTCTGCATTTGCTCACCCAATCTCACCAATCCTCTCAGTCCCAAGTGTCCAGCCTTATGCCACATCCAGCTGTCATTGTAGATAGGGTCATTCCAGGTTTCATCAGAGACCCTGAAGGAAATGTAAAGAATTTCCCTGTTTTTTGGTTTTGTTTTTGAAATTCCTTTTTATAGTGGCTTTGAGCTCATTCTCGCTGCCATGTTTATGCCAGTCTAGACACACTTGATTCCGTTACAGAGACATATCAATACATAGGTTTTAAGATTCTTACTAGTCAGATCTATTCCTCTGCGGGAAATATGGGGTTTTGAGTCCCTTTCACTGAGGAAGGTGTAGGTCTTGTCTATTCCACAGTTGGTTTTAGAAATGGTACCTGTGCTTATATCAAACTCTGGTTTTATGCATCACCCCACCTCTCATTTCCCTTTAAGCAGGCATAAGAGTGTTTTCTAAATGTGAGACTCTGTTCTCTTTCCTAACTCAGTTCATGTGTAGCCATGTTTACACGATCTTCATAAGTCATATCTTATGATAAGTTTCTTTTTCTGTGTGACTTATTTCACTTAGAATCATCGTACCTGAATCCACTCACTTTGCTGCTCCTGGTCTTATGACATTGATTTCATGGCTGAGGGATATTCCATCGGACATAAATACCACAGTTTTTTGAACCATTTTTATATTTCCTGGGATATTTAAGGTGTACCCAAGTTGAGGTTCTTGTAAGCAGTGCAGCCCTAAATTTGGGGGTGGCCCTGTCTTATTGATTTTCTGTTTTCCCAATGTATATTCCCTAGACTGGAAGTGCCCTTGGCTCTGTAGCTTTGTTGTTTACTTGTTTTAGGGAACGCAATGCACTCCTCCAGTGAGGCAGTTGGCAATTTACATCCCGCCCATCAGCATAACAAGGCTCCCTGTTCTCCAGGGCCTGTCTTGCGTTTCTGGTTTTTACACATTTTGTGGATGTCCCTTTTGACCGGTGGGAAGTGATACTTCTTTGTAGTGCAGATTTGCATTGCCCGCTTGCTTGTTTGGCCAAAAAGGGCGTATGCGTTTTCTCCTGAATATATTCAGGAGAAAACGCATACGCCCTTTTTGGCCAACTGCGTCATTGTCGAAGTTGTGCACCTCTTCCTGTGCTTTAAAGGCGATTCCAACGTACCTCTTGTAATCTGTTTCCTGCTATTCTGCCGGGCTTTCAAGTCTGCCTCGTTGCCTTCCCTCAACAGATTTTTGGACGATAGTTGTCCTTTATTACTCTGCCAGTTTGTGAATTGCTGTGGCCCTGAGCTCCATTTTCCAACTCGTTTTTTGTGAGCTGTACGCAACTCCAAAATTTTTGTTCAGGACCTATACTGGTTCCCGGTGGGTGGCTGAGACTCTGGTTAATTCTTCTTCTTGCCGTGAAATTAGAGTGACATATGCCCGTCCAAATGCCTAACAGTAACTCTCTCATTGGTTCTCCCTCTTCCCTTCCATCCTCTGCCAAATTGGCAACCTGTGTGAACCAGGAGGTTAAAGGGGCTGTCTCTCCAAGTTGGGAGATTGATAGTAAAGCAGTTGGAAAGTCAAACCGGAGCACCAGGAGAGGGACTACTCGTTGAGTTTTAGAAACCTTTTGTATTCACAGTGTGTCCATTCTCTAGGTTTCCCGTACATGTTATAGCTGTAGTAATATTCCCTTCAACATGGAGAGTTGGGACCCATGGAATGGGGGCCATGCATTTTTGCTTTAAAGGGTCTGCATTTGCTCACCCAATCTCACCAATCCTCTCAGTCCCAAGTGTCCAGCCTTATGCCACAACCAGCTGTCATTGTAGACAGGGTTTTTCCAAGTTTCATCAGAGACCCTGAAGGAAATGTAAAGAATTTCCCTGTTTTTTTGGTTTTGTTTTTGAAATTCCTTCTTATAGTGGGTTTGAGCTGATTCTCTCTGCCATGTTTATACCAGTCTAGACACACTTGATTCCCTTACAGAGACATATCTATACATAGGTTTTAAGATTCTTACTAGTCAGATCTATTCCTCTGCGGGAAATATGGGGTTTTGAGTCCCTTTCACTGAGGAAGGTGTAGGTCTTGTCTATTCCACAGTTGGTTTTGGAAATGGTACCTGTGCTTATATCAAACTCTGGTTTTATGAATCACCCCACCTCTCCTTTCCCCTTAAGCAGGCATAAGAATGTTTTCTAAATGTGAGACTCTGTTCTCTTTCCTAACTCAGTTCATGTGTAGCCATGTTTACAGGATCTTCATAAGTGATATCTTATGATAAGTTTCTTTTTCTGTGTGACTTATTTCACTTAGAATCATCGTACCTGAATCCACTCACTTTGCTGCTCCTGGTCTTATGACATTGATTTCATGGCTGAGGGATATTCCATCGTACATAAGTACCAAAGATTTTGAACCATTTTTATATTTCCTGGGATATTGAAGGTGTACCCAAGTTGAGGTTCTTGTAAGCAGTGCAGCCCTAAATTTGGGGGTGGCTCTGTCTTATTGATTTTCAGTTTTCCCAAGGTATATTCTCTAGACTGGGCGTGCCCTTGGCTCTGTAGCTCTGTTGTTTACTTGTTTTAGGGAACGCAATGCACTCCTCCAGTGAGGCAGATGGCAATTTACATCCCGCCCATCAGCATAACAAGGCTCCCTGTTCTCCAAGGCCTGTCTTGCCTTTCTGGTTTTTACACATTTTGTGGATGTCCCTTTTGACCGGTGGGATGTGATACTTCTTTGTAGTGCAGATTTGCATTGCCCGCTAGCTTGCTTGGCCAAAAAGGGCGTATGCGTTTTCTCCTGAATATATTCAGGAGAAAACGCATACACCCTTTTTGGCCAACTGCGTCATTGTCGAAGTTGTGCCCCTCTTCCTGTGCTTTAAAGGCGATTCCAACCTACCTCTTGAAATCTGTTTCCTGCTATTCTGCCTGGCTTTCAAGTCCGCCTCGTTGCCTTCCCTCAACAGAATTTTGGACGATAGTTGTCCTTTATTACTCTGCCAATTTGTGAATTGCTGTGGCCCTGAGCTCCATTTTCCAACTCGTTTTTTGTGAGCTGTACGCAAGTCCAAAATTTTGGTTCAGGACCTATACTGGTTCCCGGTGGGTGGCTGAGACTCTGGTTAATTCTTCTTCCTGCCGGGAAATTAGAGTGACATGTGCCCATCCAAATGCCTAACAGTAACTCTCTCATTGGTTCTCCCTCTTCCCTTCAATCCTCTGCCAAATTGGCAACCTGTGCGAACCAGGATGTTAAAGGGGCTGTCTCTCCAAGTTGGGAGATTGATAGTAAAGCAGTTGGAAAGTCAAACCGGAGCACCAGGAGAGGGACTACTCGTTGAGTTTTAGAAACCTTTTGTATTCACAGTGTGTCCATTCTCTAGGTTTCCCGTACATGTTATAGCTGTAGTAATATTCCCTTCAACCTGGAGAGTTGGGACCCATGGAATGGGGGCCATGCATTTTTGCTTAAAAGGGTCTGCATTTGCTCACCCAATCTCACCAATCCTCTCAGTCCCAAGTGTCCAGCCTTATGCCACATCCAGCTGTCATTGTAGACAGGGTTTTTCCAGGTTTCATCAGAGACCCTGAAGGAAATGGAAAGAATTTCCCTGTTTTTTGGTTTTGTTTTTGAAATTCCTTTTTATAGTGGGTTTGAGCTGATTCTCTCTGCCATGTTTATGCCAGTCTAGACACACTTGATTCCCTTACAGAGACATATCAATACATAGGTTTTAAGATTCTTACTAGTCAGATCTATTCCTCTGCGGGAAATATGGGGTTTTGAGTCCCTTTCACTGAGGAAGGTGTAGGTCTTGTCTATTCCACAGTTGGTTTTGGAAATGGTACCTGTGCTTATATCAAACTCTGGTTTTATGCATCACCCACCTCTCCTTTCCCCTTAAGCAGGCATAAGAGTGTTTTCTCAATGTGAGACTCTGTTCTCTTTCCTAACTCTGTTCATGTGTAGCCATGTTTACAGGACCTTCATAAGTCATATCTTATGATAAGTTTCTTTTTCTGTGTGACTTATTTCACTTAGAATCATCGTACCTGAATCCACTCACATTGCTGCTCCTGGTCTTATGACGTTGATTTCATGGCTGAGGGATATTCCATCGGACATAAATACCACAGTTTTTTGAACCATTTTTATATTTCCTGGGATATTTAAGGTGTACCCAAGTTGAGGTTCTTGTAAGCAGTGCAGCCCTAAATTTGGGGGTGGCTCTGTCTTATTGATTTTCAGTTTTCCCATTGTATATTCCCTAGACTGGAAGTGCCCTTGGCTCTGTAGCTCTGTTGTTTACTTGTTTTAGGGAACGCAATGCACTCCTCCAGTGAGGCAGTTGGCAATTTACATCCCGCTCATCAGCATAACAAGGCTCCCTGTTCTCCAGGGCCTGTCTTGCCTTTCTGGTTTTTACACATTTTGTGGATGTCCCTTTTGACCGGTGGGAAGTGATACTTCTTTGTAGTGCAGATTTGCATTGCCCGCTTGCTTGTTTGGCCAAAAAGGGCGCAGGCGTTTTCTCCTGAATATATTCAGGAGAAAACACATACACCCTTTTTGGCCAACTGCGTCATTGTCGAAGTTGTGCCCCTCTTCATGTGCTTTAAAGGCGATTCCAACGTACCTCTTGAAATCTGTTTCCTGCTATTCTGCCTGGCTTTCAATTCCGCCTCGTTGCCTTCCCTCAACAGATTTTTGGACGATAGTTGTCCTTTATTACTCTGCCAATTTGTGAATTGCTGTGGCCCTGAGCTCCATTTTCCTACTCGTTTTTTGTGAGCTGTACGCAAGTCCAAAATTTTGGTTCAGGAGCTATACTGGTTCCCGGTGGGTGGCTGAGACTCTGGTTAATTCTTCTTCCTGCCAGGAAATTAGAGTGACATGTGCCTGTCCAAATGCCTAACAGTAACTCTCTCATTGGTTCTCCCTCTTCCCTTCCATCCTCTGCCAAATTGGCAACCTGTGCGAACCAGGAGGTTAAAGGGGCTGTCTCTCCAAGTTGGGAGATTGATAGTAAAGCAGTTGGAAAGTGAAACCGGAGCACCAGGAGAGGGACTACTCGTTGAGTTTTAGAAACCTTTTGTATTTACAGTGTGTCCATTCTCTAGGTTTCCCGTACATGTTATAGCTGTAGTAATATTCCCTTCAACATGGAGAGTTGGGACCCATGGAATGGGGGCCATGCATTTTTGCTTAAAAGGGTCTGCATTTGCTCACCCAATCTCACCAATCCTCTCAGTCCCAAGTGTCCAGCCTTATGCCACATCCAGCTGTCATTGTAGACAGGGTTTTTCCAGGTTTCATCAGAGACCCTGAAGGAAATGGAAAGAATTTCCCTGTTTTTTGGTTTTGTTTTTGAAATTCCTTTTTATAGTGGGTTTGATCTGATTCTCTCTGCCATGTTTATGCCAGTCTAGACACACTTGATTCCCTTACAGAGACTTATCAATACACAGGTTTTAAGATTCTTACTAGTCAGATCTATTCCTCTGCGGGAAATATGGGGTTTTGAGTCCCTTTCACTGAGGAAGGTGTAGGTCTTGTCTATTCCACAGTTGGTTTTGGAAATGGTACCTGTGCTTATATCAAACTCTGGTTTTATGCATCACCCACCTCTCCTTTCCCCTTAAGCAGGCATAAGAGTGTTTTCTCAATGTGAGACTCTGTTCTCTTTCCTAACTCTGTTCATGTGTAGCCATGTTTACAGGATCTTCATAAGTCATATCTTATGATAAGTTTCTTTTTCTGTGTGACTTATTTCACTTAAAATCATCGTACCTGAATCCACTCACATTGCTGCTCCTGGTCTTATGACATTGATTTCATGGCTGAGGGATATTCCATCGGACATAAATACCACAGTTTTTTGAACCATTTTTATATTTCCTGGGATATTTAAGGTGTACCCAAGTTGAGGTTCTTGTAAGCAGTGCAGCCCTAAATTTGGGGGTGGCTCTGTCTTATTGATTTTCAGTTTTCCCAATGTATATTCCCTAGACTGGAAGTGCACTTGGCTCTGTAACTCTGTTGTTTACTTGTTTTAGGGAACGCAATGCACTCCTCCAGTGAGGCAGTTGGCAATTTACATCCCGCCCATCAGCATAACAAGGCTCCCTGTTCTCCAGGGCCTGTCTTGCCTTTCTGGTTTTTACACATTTTGTGGATGTCCCTTTTGACTGGTGGGAAGTGATACTTCTTTGTAGTGCAGATTTGCATTGCCCGCTAGCTTGTTTGGCCAAAAAGGGCGTATGCGTTTTCTCCTGAATATATTCAGGAGAAAACGCATACGCCCTTTTTGGCCAACTGCGTCATTGTCGAAGTTGTGCCCCTCTTCCTGTGCTTTAAAGGCGATTCCAACGTACCTCTTGAAATCTGTTTCCTGCTATTCTGCCTGGCTTTCAAGTCTGCCTCGTTGCCTTCCCTCAACAGATTTTTGGACGATAGTTGTCCTTTATTACTCTGCCAGTTTGTGAATTGCTGTGGCCCTGAGCTCCCTTTTCAACTCGTTTTTTGTGAGCTGTACGCAAGTCCAAAATTTTGGTTCAGAACCTATACTGGTTCCCGGTGGGTGGCTGAGACTCTGGTTAATTCTTCTTCCTGCCGGGAAATTAGAGTGAAATATGCCCGTCCAAATGCCTAACAGTAACTCTCTCATTGGTTCTCCCTCTTCCCTTCCATCCTCTGCCAAATTGGCAACCTGTGCGAACCAGGAGGTTAAAGGGGCTGTCTCTCCAAGTTGGGAGATTGATAGTAAAGCAGTTGGAAAGTCAAACCGGAGCACCAGGAGAGGGACTACTCGTTGAGTTTTAGAAACCTTTTGTATTCACAGTGTGTCCATTCTCTAGGTTCCCGTACATGTTATAGCTGTAGTAATATTCCCTTCAACCTGGAGAGTTGGGACCCATGGAATGGGGGCCATGCATTTTTGCTTTAAAGGGTCTGCATTTGCACACCCAATCTCACCAATCCTCTCAGTCCCAAGTGTCCAGCCTTATGCCACAACCAGCTGTCATTGTAGACAGGGTTTTTCCAAGTTTCATCAGAGACCCTGAAGGAAATGTAAAGACTTTCCCTGTTTTTTTGGTTTTGTGCTTGAAATTCCTTTTTATAGTGGGTTTGAGCTGATTCTCTCTGCCATGTTTATGCCAGTCTAGACACACTTGATTCCCTTACAGAGACATATCAATACATAGGTTTTAAGATTCTTACTTGTCAGATCTATTCCTCTGCGTGAAATATGGGGTTTTGAGTCCCTTTCACTGAGGAAGGTGTAGGTCTTGTCTATTCCACAGTTGGTTTTGGAAATGGTACCTGTGCTTATATCAAACTCTGGTTTTATGCATCACCCCACCTCTCCTTTCCCCTTAAGCAGGCATAAGAGTGTTTTCTAAATGTCAGACTCTGTTCTCTTTCCTAACTCAGTTCATGTGTAGCCATGTTTACAGGATCTTCATAAGTGATATCTTATGATAAGTTTCTTTTTCTGTGTGACTTATTTCACTTAGAATCATCGTACCTGAATCCACTCACTTTGCTGCTCCTGGTCTTATGACATTGATTTCATGGCTGAGGGATATTCCATCGGACATAAATACGACAGTTTTTTGAACCATTTTTATATTTCCTGGGATATTTAAGGTGTAACCAATTTGAGGTTCTTGTAAGCAGTGCAGCCCTAAATTTGGGAGTGGCTCTGTCTTATTGATTTTCAGTTTTCCCAATGTATATTCCCTAGACTGGAAGTGCACTTGGCTCTGTAACTCTGTTGTTTACTTGTTTTAGGGAACGCAATGCACTCCTCCCGTGAGGCAGTTGGCAATTTACATCCCGCCCATCAGCATAACAAGGCTCCCTGTTCTCCAGGGCCTGTCTTGCCTTTCTGGTTTTTACACATTTTGTGGATGTCCCTTTTGACCGGTGGGAAGTGATACTTCTTTGTAGTGCAGATTTGCATTGCCCGCTTGCTTGTTTGGCCAAAAAGGGCGTATGCGTTTTCTCCTGAATATATTCAGGAGAAAACGCATACGCCCTTTTTGGCCAACTGCGTCATTGTCGAAGTTGTGCCCCTCTTCCTGTGCTTTAAAGGCGATTCCAACGTACCTCTTGAAATCTGTTTCCTGCTATTCTGCCTGGCTTTCAAGTCTGCCTCGTTGCCTTCCCTCAACAGATTTTTGGACGATAGTTGTCCTTTATTACTCTGCCAGTTTGTGAATTGCTGTGGCCCTGAGCTCCCTTTTCAACTCGTTTTTTGTGAGCTGTACGCAAGTCCAAAATTTTGGTTCAGGACCTATACTGGTACCCGGTGGGTGGCTGAGACTCTGGTTAATTATTCTTCCTGCCGGGAAATTAGAGTGACATGTGCCCGTCCAAATGCCTAACAGTAACTCTCTCCTTGGTTCTCCCTCTTCCCTTCCATCCTCTGCCAAATTGACAACCTGTGCGAACCAGGAGGTTAAAGGGGCTGTCTCTCCAAGTTGGGAGATTGATAGTAAAGCAGTTGGAAAGTCAAACCGGAGCACCAGGAGAGGGACTACTCGTTGAGTTTTAGAAACCTTTTGTATTCACAGTGTGTCCATTCTCTAGGTTTCCCGTACATGTTATAGCTGTAGTAATATTCCCTTCAACCTGGAGAGTTGGGACCCATGGAATGGGGGCCATGCATTTTTGCTTTAAAGGGTCTGCATTTGCTCACCCACTCTCACCAATCCTCTCAGTCCCAAGTTTCCAGCCTTATGCCACATCCAGCTGTCATTTTAGACAGGGTTTTTCCAGGTTTCCTCAGAGACCCTGAAGGAAATGTAAAGAATTTCCCTGTTTTTTGGTTTTGTTTTTGAAATTCCTTCTTATAGTGGGTTTGAGCTGATTCTCTCTGCCATGTTTATGCCAGTCTAGACACACTTGATTCCCTTACAGAGACATATCAATACATAGGTTTTAAGATTCTTACTAGTCAGATCTATTCCTCTGCGGGAAATATGGGGTTTTGAGTCCCTTTCACTGAGGAAGGTGTAGGTCTTGTCTATTCCACAGTTGGTTTTGGAAATGGTACCTGTGCTTATATCAAACTCTGATTTTATGCATCACCCCACCTCTCCTTTCCCCTTCAGCAGGCATAAGAGTGTTTTCTAAATGTGAGACTCTGTTCTCTTTCCTAACTCACTTCATGTGTAGCCATGTTTACAGGATCTTCATAAGTCATATCTTATGATAAGTTTCTTTTTCTGTGTGACTTATTTCACTTAGAATCATCGTACCTGAATCCACTCACTTTGCTGCTCCTGGTCTTATGATATTGATTTCATGGCTGAGGGATATTCCATCGGACATAAATACCACAGATTTTTGAACCATTTTTATATTTCCTGGGATATTAATGGTGTACCCAAGTTGAGGTTCTTGTAAGCAGTGCAGCCCTAAATTTGGAGGTGGCTCCGTCTTATTGATTTTCAGTTTTCCCAATGTATATTCCCTAGACTGGAAGTGCACTTGGCTCTGTAGCTCTGTTGTTTGCTTGTTTTAGGGAACGCAATGCACTCCTCCAGTGAGGCAGTTGGCAATTTACATCCCGCCCATCAGCATAACAATGCTCCCTGTTCTCCAGGGCCTGTCTTGCCTTTCTGGTTTTTACACATTTTGTGGATGTCCCTTTTGACCGGTGGGAAGTGATACTTCTTTGTAGTGCAGATTTGCATTGCCCACTTGCTTGTTTGGCCAAAAAGGGCGTATGCGTTTTCTCCTGAATATATTCAGGAGAAAACGCATACGCCCTAATTGGCCAACGGCGTCATTGTCGAAGTTGTGCCCCTCTTCCTGTGCTTTAAAGGCGATTCAAACGTACCTCTTGAAATCTGTTTCCTGCTATTCTGCCTGGCTTTCAAGTCTGCCTCGTTGCCTTCCCTCAACAGATTTTTGGACGATAGTTGTCCTTTATTACTCTGCCAGTTTGTGAATTGCTGTGGCCCTGAGCTCCATTTTCCAACTCGTTTTTTGTGAGCTGTACGCAAGTCCAAAATTTTGGTTCAGGACCTATACTGGTTCCCGGTGGGTGGCTGAGACTCTGGTTAATTCTTCTTCCGGCCAGGAAATTAGAGTGACATGTGCCCGTCCAAATGCCTAACAGTAACTCTCTCATTGGTTCTCCCTCTTCCCTTCCATCCTCTGCCAAATTGGCAACCTGTGCGAACCAGGATGTTAAAGGGGCTGTCTCTCCAAGTTGGGAGATTGACAGTAAAGCAGTTGGAAAGTCAAACCGGAGCACCAGGAGAGGGACTACTCGTTGAGTTTTAGAAACCTTTTGTATTCACAGTGTGTCCATTCTCTAGGTTTCCCGTACATGTTATAGCTGTAGTAATATTCCCTTCAACATGGAGAGTTGGGACCCATGGAATGGGGGCCATGCATTTTTGCTTTAAAGGGTCTGCATGTGCTCACCCAATATCACCAATCCTCTCAGTCCCAAGTGTCCAGCCTTATGCCACATCCAGCTGTCATTGTAGACAGGGTTTTTCCAGGTTTCCTCAGAGACCCTGAAGGAAATGTAAAGAATTTCCCTGTTTTTTGGTTTTGTTTTTGAAATTCCTTCTTATAGTGGGTTTGAGCTGATTCTCTCTGCCATGTTTATGCCAGTCTAGACACACTTGATTCCCTTACAGAGACATATCAATACATAGGTTTTAAGATTCTTACTAGTCAGATCACTTCCTCTGCGGGAAATATGGGGTTTTGAGTCCCTTTCACTGAGGAAGGTGTAGGTCTTGTCTATTCCACAGTTGGTTTTGGAAATGGTACCTGTGCTTATATCAAACTCTGATTTTATGCATCACCCCACCTCTCCTTTCCCCTTCAGCAGGCATAAGAGTGTTTTCTAAATGTGAGACTCTGTTCTCTTTCCTAACTCACTTCATGTGTAGCCATGTTTACAGGATCTTCATAAGTCATATCTTATGATAAGTTTCTTTTTCTGTGTGACTTATTTCACTTAGAATCATCGTACCTGAATCCACTCACTTTGCTGCTCCTGGTCTTATGACATTGATTTCATGGCTGAGGGATATTCCATCGGACATAAATACCAAAGTTTTTTGAACCATTTTTATATTTCCTGGGATATTTAAGGTGTACCCAAGTTGAGGTTCTTGTAAGCAGTGCAGCCCTAAATTTGGGGGTGGCTCTGTCTTATTGATTTTCAGTTTTCCCAATGTATATTCCCTAGACTGGAAGTGCCCTTGGCTCTGTAGCTCTGTTGTTTACTTGTTTTAGGGAACGCAATGCACTCCTCCAGTGAGGCAGTTTGCAATTTACATCCCTCCCATCAGCATAACAAGGCTCCCTGTTCTCCAGGGCCTGTCTTGCCTTTCTGGTTTTTACACATTTTGTGGATGTCCCTTTTGACCGGTGGGAAGTGATACTTCTGTGTAGTGCAGATTTGCATTGCCCGCTTGCTTGTTTGGCCAAATATGTGTATGCGTTTTCTCCTGAATATATTCAGGAGAAAACGCATATGCCCTATTTGGCCAACTGAGTCATTGTCGAAGTTGTGCCCCTCTTCCTGTGCTTTAAAGGCGATTCCAACGTACCTCTTGAAATCTGTTTCCTGCTATTCTGCCTCGCTTTCAAGTCCGCCTCGTTGCCTTCCCTTAACAGATTTTTGGACTATAGTTTTCCTGTATTACTCTGCCAGTTTGTGAATTGCTGTGTCCCTGAGCTCCATTTTCCAACTCGTTTTTTGTGTGCTGTACGCAAGGCCAAAATTTTGGTTCAGGACCTATACTGGTTCCCGGTTGGTGGCTGAGACTCTGGTTAATTCTTCTTCCTGCCGGGAAATTAGAGTGACATGTGCCCGTCCAAATGCCTAACAGCTACTCTCTCATTGGTTCTCCCTCTTCCTTTCCATCCTCTGCCAAATTGGCAACCTGTGCGAACCAGGAGGTTAAAGGGGCTGTCTCTCCAAGTTGGGAGATTGATAGTAAAGCAGTTGGAAAGTCAAACCGGAGCACCAGGAGAGGGACTACTCGTTGAGTTTTAGAAACCTTTTGTATTCACAGTGTGTCCATTCTCTAGGTTTCCCGTACATGTTATAGCCGTAGTAATATTCCCTTCCACATGGAGAGTTGGGACCCATGGAATGGGGGCCATGCATTTTTGCTTTAAAGGGTCTGCATTTGCTCACCCAATCTCACCAATCCTCTCAGTCCCAAGTGTCCAGCTTTATGCCACATCCAGCTGTCATTGTAGATAGGGTCATTCCAGGTTTCATCAGAGACCCTGAAGGAAATGTAAAGAATTTCCCTGTTTTTTGGTTTTGTTTTTGAAATTCCTTTTTATAGTGGCTTTGAGCTCATTCTCGCTGCCATGTTTATGCCAGTCTAGACACACTTGATTCCCTTACAGAGACATATCAATACATAGGTTTTAAGATTTTTACTAGTCAGATCTATTCCTCTGCGGGAAATATGGGGTTTTGAGTCCCTTTCACTGAGGAAGGTGTAGGTCTTGTCTATTCCACAGTTGGTTTTAGAAATGGTACCTGTGCTTATATCAAACTCTGATTTTATGCATCACCCCACCTCTCCTTTCCCCTTCAGCAGGCATAAGAGTGTTTTCTAAATGTGAGACTCTGTTCTCTTTCCTAACTCAGTTCATGTGTAGCCATGTTTACAGGAACTTCATAAGTCATATCTTATGATAAGTTTCTTTTTCTGTGAGACTTATTCACTTAGAATCATCGTACCTGAATCCACTCACTTTGCTGCTCCTGGTCTTATGACATTGATTTCATGGCTGAGGGATATTCCATCGGACATAAATACCAAAGTTTTTTGAACCATTTTTATATTTCCTGGGATATTTAAGGTGTACCCAAGTTGAGGTTCTTGTAAGCAGTGCAGCCATAAATTTGGGGGTGGCTCTGTCTTATTGATTTTCAGTTTTCCCAATGTATATTCCCTAGACTGGAAGTGCCCTTGGCTCTGTAGCTCTGTCGTTTACTTGTTTTAGGGAACGCAATGCACTCCTCCAGTGAGGCAGTTGGCAATTTACATCCCACCCATCAGCATAACAAAGCTCCCTGTTCTCCAGGGCCTGTCTTGCCTTTCTGGTTTTTACACATTTTGTGGATGTCCCTTTTGACCGGTGGGAAGTGATACTTCTTTGTAGTGCAGATTTGCATTGCCCGCTTGCTTGTTTGGCCAAAAAGGGCGTATGCGTTTTCTCCTGAATATATTCAGGAGAAAACGCATACGCCCTTTTTGGCCAACTGCGTCATTGTCGAAGTTGTGCCCCTCTTCCTGTGCTTTAAAGGCGATTCCAACGTACCTCTTGTAATCTGTTTCCTGCTATTCTGCCTGGCTTTCAAGTCTGCCTCGTTGCCTTCCCTCAACAGATTTTGGGACGATAGTTGTCCTTTATTACTCTGCCAGTTTGTGAATTGCTGTGGCCCTGACCTCCATTTTCCAACTCGTTTTTTGTGAACTGTACGCAAGTCCAAAATTTTGGTTCAGGACCTATACTGGTTCCCAGTGGGTGGCTGAGACTCTGGTAAATTCTTCTTCCTGCCAGGAAATTAGAGTGACATATGCCCGTCCAAATGCCTAACAGTAACTCTCTCATTGGTTCTCCCTCTTCCCTTCCATCCTCTGCCAAATTGGCAACCTGTGCGAACCAGGAGGTTAAAGGGGCTGTCTCTCCAAGTTGGGAGATTGATAGTAAAGCAGTTGGAAAGTCAAACCGGAGCACCAGGAGAGGGACTACTCGTTGAGTTTTAGAAACCTTTTGTATTCACAGTGTGTCCATTCTCTAGGTTTCCCGTACATGTTATAGCTGTAGTAATATTCCCTTCAACCTGGAGAGTTGGGACCCATGGAATGGGGGCCATGCATTTTTGCTTTAAAGGGTCTGCATTTGCTCACCCAATCTCACCAATCCTCTCAGTCCCAAGTGTCCAGCCTTATGCCACATCCAGCTGTCATTGTAGACAGGGTTTTTCCAGGTTTCATCAGAGACCCTGAAGGAAATGTAAAGAATTTCCCTGTTTTTTTGGTTTTGTTTTTGAAATTCCTTTTTATATTGGGTTTGAGCTGATTCTCTCTGCCATGTTTATGCCAGTCTAAACACACTTGATTCCCTTACAGAGACATATCAATACATAGGTTTTAAGATTCTTACTAGTCAGATCTATTCCTCTGCGGGAAATATGGGGTTTTGAGTCCCTTTCACTGAGGAAGGTGTAGGTCCTGTCTATTCCACAGTTGGTTTTGGAAATGGTACCTGTGCTTATATCAAACTCTGGTTTTATGCATCACCCCACCTCTCCTTTCCCCTTAAGCAGGCATAAGAGTGTTTTCTAAATGTGAGACTCTGTTCTCTTTCCTAACTCAGTTCATGTGAAGCCATGTTTACAGGATCTTCATAAGTGATATCTTATGATAAGTTTCTTTTTCTGTGTGACTTATTTCACTTAGAATCATCGTACCTGAATCCACTCACTTTGCTGCTCCTGGTCTTATGACATTGATTTCATGGCTGAGGGATATTCCATCGTACATAAGTACCACAGTTTTTTGAACCATTTTTATATTTCCTGGGATATTTAAGGTGTACCCAAGTTGAGGTTCTTGTTAGCAGTGCAGCCCTAAATTTGGGGGTGGCTCTGTCTTATTGATTTTCAGTTTTCCCAAGGTATATTCTCTAGACTGGGAGTGCCCTTGGCTCTGTAGCTCTGTTGTTTACTTGTTTTAGGGAACACAATGCACTCCTCCAGTGAGGCAGTTGGCAATTTACATCCAGCCCATCAGCATAAGAAGGCTGCCTTTTCTCCAGGGCGTGTCTTGCCTTTCTGATTTTTACACATTTTGTGGATGTCCCTTTTGCCCGGTGGGAAGTGATACTTCTTTTTAGTGCAGATTTGCATTGCCCGCTTGCTTGCTTGGCCAAAAAGGGCGTATGCGTTTTCTCCTGAATATATTCAGGAGAAAACGCATACGCCCTTTTTGGCCAACTGCGTCACTGTCGAAGTGGTGCCCCTCTTCCTGTGCTTTAAAGGCGATTCCAACGTACCTCTTGAAATCTGTTTCCTGCTATTCTGCCTCGCTTTCAAGTCCGCCTCGTTGCCTTCCCTCAACAGATTTTTGGACGATAGTTATCCTTTATTACTCTGCCAGTTTGTGAATTGCTGTGGCCCTGAGCTCCATTTTCCAACTCGTTTTTTGTGTGCTGTACGCAAGTCCAAAATTTTGGTTCAGGACCTATACTGGTTCCCGGTGGGTGGCTGAGACTCTGGTTAATTATTCTTCCTGCCGGGAAATTAGAGTGACATGTGCCCATCCAAATGCCTAACAGCTACTCTCTCATTGGTTCTCCCTCTTCCTTTCCATCCTCTGCCAAATTGGCAACCTGTGCGAACCAGGAGGTTAAAGGGGCTGTCTCTCCAAGTTGGGAGATTGATAGTAAAGCAGTTGGAAAGTCAAACCGGAGCACCAGGAGAGGGACTACTCGTTGAGTTTTAGAAACCTTTTGTATTCACAGTGTGTCCATTCTCTAGGTTTCCCGTACATGTTATAGCCGTAGTAATATTCCCTTCCACATGGAGAGTTGGGACCCATGGAATGGGGGCCATGCATTTTTGCTTTAAAGGGTCTGCATTTGCTCACCCAATCTCACCAATCCTCTCAGTCCCAAGTGTCCAGCTTTATGCCACATCCAGCTGTCATTGTAGATAGGGTCATTCCAGGTTTCATCAGAGACCCTGAAGGAAATGTAAAGAATTTCCCTGTTTTTTGGTTTTGTTTTTGAAATTCCTTTTTATAGTGGCTTTGAGCTCATTCTCGCTGCCATGTTTATGCCAGTCTAGACACACTTGATTCCCTTACAGAGACATATCAATACATAGGTTTTAAGATTTTTACTAGTCAGATCTATTCCTCTGCGGGAAATATGGGGTTTTGAGTCCCTTTCACTGAGGAAGGTGTAGGTCTTGTCTATTCCACAGTTGGTTTTAGAAATGGTACCTGTGCTTATATCAAACTCTGGTTTTATGCATCACCCCACCTCTCCTTTCCCCTTAAGCAGGCATAAGAGTGTTTTCTCAATGTGAGACTCTGTTCTCTTTCCTAACTCAGTTCATGTGTAGCCATGTTTACAGGAACTTCATAAGTCATATCTTATGATAAGTTTCTTTTTCTGTGTGACTTATTCACTTAGAATCATCGTACCTGAATCCACTCACTTTGCTGCTCCTGGTCTTATGACATTGATTTCATGGCTGAGGGATATTCCATCGGACATAAATACCACAGTTTTTTGAACCATTTTTATATTTCCTGGGATATTTAAGGTGTACCCAAGTTGAGGTTCTTGTAAGCAGTGCAGCCCTAAATTTGGGAGTGGCTCTGTCTTATTGATTTTCAGTTTTCCCCATGTATATTCCCTAGACTGGAAGTGCCCTTGGCTCTGTAGCTCTGTTGTTTACTTGTTTTAGGGAACGCAATGCACTCCTCCAGTGAGGCAGTTGGCAATTTACATCCCACCCATCAGCATAACAAAGCTCCCTGTTCTCCAGGGCCTGTCTTGCCTTTCTGGTTTTTACACATTTTGTGGATGTCCCTTTTGACCGGTGGGAAGTGATACTTCTTTGTAGTGCAGATTTGCATTGCCCGCTTGCTTGTTTGGCCAAAAAGGGCGTATGCGTTTTCTCCTGAATATATTCAGGAGAAAACGCATACGCCCTTTTTGGCCAACTGCGTCATTGTCAAAGTTGTGCCCCTCTTCCTGTGCTTTAAAGGCGATTCCAACGTACCTCTTGTAATCTGTTTCCTGCTATTCTGCCTGGCTTTCAAGTCTGCCTCGTTGCCTTCCCTCAACAGATTTTTGGACGATAGTTGTCCTTTATTACTCTGCCAGTTTGTGAATTGCTGTGGCCCTGAGCTCCATTTTCCAACTCGTTTTTTGTGAGCTGTACGCAAGTCCAAAATTTTGGTTCAGGACCTATACTGGTTCCCAGTGGGTGGCTGAGACTCTGGTAAATTCTTCTTCCTGCCAGGAAATTAGAGTGACATATGCCCGACCAAATGCCTAACAGTAACTCTCTCATTGGTTCTCCCTCTTCCCTTCCATCTTCTGCCAAATTGGCAACCTGTGCGAATCAGGAGGTTAAAGGGGCTGTCTCTCCAAGTTGGGAGATTGATAGTAAAGCAGTTGGAAAGTCAAACCGGAGCACCAGGAGAGGGACTACTCGTTGAGTTTTAGAAACGTTTTGTATTCACAGTGTGTCCATTCTCTAGGTTTCCCGTACATGTTATAGCTGTAGTAATATTCCCTTCAACCTGGAGAGTTGGGATCCATGGAATGGGGGCCATGCATTTTTGCTTTAAAGGGTCTGCATTTGCTCACCCAATCTCACCAATCCTCTCAGTCCCAAGTGTCCAGCCTTATGCCACATCCAGCTGTCATTGTAGACAGGGTTTTTCCAGGTTTCATCAGAGACCCTGAAGGAAATGTAAAGAATTTCCCTGTTTTTTGGTTTTGTTTTTGAAATTCCTTTTTATCGTGGCTTTGAGCTCATTCTCGCTGCCCTGTTTATGCCAGTCTAGACACACTTGATTCCCTTACAGAGACATATCAATACATAGGTTTTAAGATTCTTACTAGTCAGATCTATTCCTCTGCGGGAAATATGGGGTTTTGAGTCCCTTTCACTGAGGAAGGTGTAGGTCCTGTCTATTCCACAGTTGGTTTTGGAAATGGTACCTGTGCTTATATCAAACTCTGGTTTTATGCATCACCCCACCTCTCCTTTCCCCTTAAGCAGGCATAAGAGTGTTTTCTAAATGTCAGACTCTGTTCTCTTTCCTAACTCAGTTCATGTGTAGCCATGTTTACAGGATCTTCATAAGTGATATCTTATGATAAGTTTCTTTTTCTGTGTGACTTATTTCACTTAGAATCATCGTACCTGAATCCACTCACTTTGCTGCTCCTGGTCTTATGACATTGATTTCATGGCTGAGGGATATTCCATCGTACATAAGTACCACAGTTTTTTGAACCATTTTTATATTTCCTGGGATATTTAAGGTGTACCAAAGTTGAGGTTCTTGTTAGCAGTGCAGCCCTAAATTTGGGGGTGGCTCTGTCTTATTGATTTTCAGTTTTCCCAAGGTATATTCTCTAGACTGGGAGTGCCCTTGGCTCTGTAGCTCTGTTGTTTACTTGTTTTAGGGAACACAATGCACTCCTCCAGTGAGGCAGTTGGCAATTTACATCCAGCCCATCAGCATAAGAAGGCTGCCTTTTCTCCAGGGCGTGTCTTGCCTTTCTGATTTTTACACATTTTGTGGATGTCCCTTTTGACCGGTGGGAAGTGATACTTCTTTGTAGTGCAGATTTGCATTGCCCGCTTGCTTGCTTGGCCAAAAAGGGCGTATGCGTTTTCTCCTGAATATATTCAGGAGAAAACGCATACGCCGTTTTTGGCCAACTGCGTCACTGTCGAAGTTGTGCCCCTCTTCCTGTGCTTTAAAGGCGATTCCAACGTACCTCTTGAAATCTGTTTCCTGCTATTCTGGCTCGCTTTCAAGTCCGCCTCGTTGCCTTCCCTCAACAGATTTTTGGACGATAGTTTTCCTTTATTACTCTGCCAGTTTGTGAATTGCTGTGGCCCTGAGCTCCATTTTCCAACTCGTTTTTTGTGTGCTGTACGCAACTCCAAAATTTTGGTTCAGGACCTATACTGGTTCCCGGTGGGAGGCTGAGACTCTGGTTAATTCTTCTTCCTGCCGGGAAATTAGAGTGACATGTGCCCATCCAAATGCCTAACAGCTACTCTCTCATTGGTTCTCCCTCTTCCTTTCCATCCTCTGCCAAATTGGCAACCTGTGCGAACCAGGAGATTAAAGGGGCTGTCTCTCCAAGTTGGGAGATTGATAGTAAAGCAGTTGGAAAGTCAAACCGGAGCACCAGGAGAGGGACTACTCGTTGAGTTTTAGAAACCTTTTGTATTCACAGTGTGTCCATTCTCTAGGTTTCCCGTACATGTTATAGCCGTAGTAATATTCCCTTCCACATGGAGAGTTGGGACCCATGGAATGGGGGCCATGCATTTTTGCTTTAAAGGGTCTGCATTTGCAAACCCAATCTCACCAATCCTCTCAGTCCCAAGTGTCCAGCTTTATGCCACATCCAGCTGTCATTGTAGATAGGGTCATTCCAGGTTTCATCAGAGACCCTGAAGGAAATGTAAAGAATTTCCCTGTTTTTTGGTTTTGTTTTTGAAATTCCTTTTTATCGTGGCTTTGAGCTCATTCTCGCTGCCCTGTTTATGCCAGTCTAGACACACTTGATTCCCTTACAGAGACATATCAATACATAGGTTTTAAGATTCTTACTAGTCAGATCTATTCCTCTGCGGGAAATATGGGGTATTGAGTCCCTTTCACTGAGGAAGGTGTAGGTCTTGTCTATTCCACAGTTGGTTTTGGAAATGGTACCTGTGCTTATATCAAACTCTGGTTTTATGCATCACCCCACCTCTCCTTTCCCCTTAAGCAGGCATAAGAGTGTTTTCTAAATGTGAGACTCTGTTCTCTTTCCTAACTCAGTTCATGTGTAGCCATGTTTACAGGAACTTCATAAGTCATATCTTATGATAAGTTTCTTTTTCTGTGTGACTTATTCACTTAGAATCATCGTACCTGAATCCACTCACTTTGCTGCTCCTGGTCTTATGACATTGATTTCATGGCTGAGGGATATTCCATCGGACATAAATACCAAAGTTTTTTGAACCATTTTTATATTTCCTGGGATATTTAAGGTGTACCCAAGTTGAGGTTCTTGTAAGCAGTGCGGCCCTAAATTTGGGGGTGGCTATGTCTTATTGATTTTCAGTTTTCCCAATGTATATTCCCTAGACTGGAAGTGCCCTTGGCTCTGTAGCTCTGTTGTTTACTTGTTTTAGGGAACGCAATGCACTCCTCCAGTGAGGCAGTTGGCAATTTACATCCCGCCCATCAGCATAACAAAGCTCCCTGTTCTCCAGGGCCTGTCTTGCCTTTCTGGTTTTTACACATTTTGTGGATGTCCCTTTTGACCGGTGGGAAGTGATACTTCTTTGTAGTGCAGATTTGCATTGCCCGCTTGCTTGTTTGGCCAAAAAGGGCGTATGCGTTTTCTCCTGAATATATTCAGGAGAAAACGCATACGCCCTTTTTGGCCAACTTCGTCATTGTCGAAGTTGTGCCCCTCTTCCTGTGCTTTAAATGCGATTCCAAGGTACCTCTTGTAATCTGTTTCCTGCTATTCTGCCTGGCTTTCAAGTCTGCCTCGTTGCCTTCCCTCAACAGATTTTTGGACGATAGTTGTCCTTTATTACTCTGCCAGTTTGTGAATTGCTGTGGCTCTGAGCTCCATTTTCCAACTCGTTTTTTGTGAGCTGTTCGCAAGTCCAAAATTTTGGTTCAGGACCTAAACTGGTTCCCAGTGGGTGGCTGAGACTCTGGTTAATTCTTCTTCCTGCCAGGAAATTAGAGTGACATATGCCCGTCCAAATGCCTAACAGTAACTCTCTCATTGGTTCTCCCTCTTCCCTTCCATCCTCTGCCAAATTGGCAACCTGTGCGAACCAGGAGGTTAAAGGGGCTGTCTCTCCAAGTTGGGAGATTGATAGTAAAGCAGTTGGAAAGTCAAACCGGAGCACCAGGAGAGGGACTACTCGTTGAGTTTTAGAAACCTTTTGTATTCACAGTGTGTCCATTCTCTAGGTTTCCCGTACATGTTATAGCTGTAGTAATATTCCCTTCAACCTGGAGAGTTGGGACCCATGGAATGGGGGCCATGCATTTTTGCTTTAAAGGGTCTGCATTTGCTCACCCAATCTCACCAATCCTCTCAGTCCCAAGTGTCCAGCCTTATGCCACATCCAGCTGTCATTGTAGATAGGGTCTTTCCAGGTTTCATCAGAGACCCTGAAGGAAATGTAAAGAATTTCCCTGTTTTTTGGTTTTGTTTTTGAAATTCCTTTTTATAGTGGCTTTGAGCTCATTCTCGCTGCCATGTTTATGCCAGTGTAGACACATTTGATTCCCTTACAGAGACATATCAATACATAGGTTTTAAGATTCTTACTAGTCAGATCTATTCCTCTGCGGGAAATATGGGGTTTTGAGTACCTTTCACTGAGGAAGGTGTAGGTCTTGTCTATTCCACAGTTGGTTTTAGAAATGGTACCTGTGCTTATATCAAACTCTGGTTTTATGCATCACCCCACCTCTCCTTTCCCCTTAAGCAGGCATAAGAGTGTTTTCTAAATGTGAGACTCTGTTCTCTTTCCTAACTCAGTTCATGTGTAGCCATGTTTACAGGATCTTCATAAGTGATATCTTATGATAAGTTTCTTTTTCTGTGTGACTTATTTCACTTAGAATCATCGTACCTGAATCCACTCACTTTGCTGCTCCTGGTCTTATGACATTGATTTCATGGCTGAGGGATATTCCATCGGACATAAATACTACAGTTTTTTGAACCATTTTTATATTTCCTGGGATATTATGGTGTACCCAAGTTGAGGTTCTTGTAAGCAGTGCAGCCCTAAATTTGGGGGTGGCTCTGTCTTATTGATTTTCAGTTTTCCCAATATATATTCCCTAGACTGGAAGTGCCCTTGGCTCTGTAGCTCTGTTGTTTACTTGTTTTAGGGAACGCAATGCACTCCTCCAGTGAGGTAGTTGGCAATTTACATCCCGCCCATCAGCATAACAAGGCTCCCTGTTCTCCAGGGCCTGTCTTGCCTTTCTGGTTTTTACACATTTTGTGGATGTCCCTTTTGACCGGTGGGAAGTGATACTTCTTTGTAGTGCAGATTTGCATTGCCCGCTTGCTTGTTTGGCCAAAAAGGGCGTATGCGTTTTCTCCTGTATATATTCAGGAGAAAACGAATACGCCCTTTTTGGCCAACCGCGTCACTGTCGAAGTGGTGCCCCTCTTCCTGTGCTTTAAAGGCGATTCCAACGTACCTCTTGAAATCTGTTTCCTGCTATTCTGCCTCGCTTTCAAGTCCGCCTCGTTGCCTTCCCTCAACAGATTTTTGGACGATAGTTTTCCTTTATTACTCTGCCAGTTTGTGAATTGCTGTGGCCCTGAGCTCCATTTTCCAACTCGTTTTTTGTGTGCTGTACGCAAGTCCAAAATTTTGGTTCAGGACCTATACTGGTTCCCGGTGGGTGGCTGAGACTCTGGTTAATTCTTCTTCCTGCCGGGAAATTAGAGTGACATGTGTCCGTCCAAATGCCTAACAGCTACTCTCTCATTGGTTCTCCCTCTTCCTTTCCATCCTCTGCCAAATTGGCAACCTGTGCGAACCAGGAGGTTAAAGGGGCTGTCTCTCCAAGTTGGGAGATTGATAGTAAAGCAGTTGGAAAGTCAAACCGGAGCACCAGGAGAGGGACTACTCGTTGAGTTTTAGAAACCTTTTGTATTCACAGTGTGTCCATTCTCTAGGTTTCCTGTACATGTTATAGCCGTAGTAATATTCCCTTCCACATGGAGAGTTGGGACCCATGGAGTGGGGGCCATGCATTTTTGCTTTAAAGGGTCTGCATTTGCTCACCCAATCTCACCAATCCTCTCAGTCCCAAGTGTCCAGCTTTATGCCACATCCAGCTGTCATTGAAGATAGGGTCATTCCAGGTTTCATCAGAGACCCTGAAGGAAATGTAAAGAATTTCCCTGTTTTTTGGTTTTGTTTTTCAAATTCCTTTTTATAGTGGCTTTGAGCTCATTCTCGCTGCCATGTTTATGCCAGTCTAGACACACTTGATTCCCTTACAGAAACATATCAATACATAGGTTTTAAGATTTTTACTAGTCAGATCTATTCCTCTGCGGGAAATATGGGGTTTTGAGTCCCTTTCACTGAGGAAGGTGTAGGTCTTGTCTATTCCACAGTTGGTTTTAGAAATGGTACCTGTGCTTATATCAAACTCTGGTTTTATGCATCACCCCACCTCTCCTTTCCCCTTAAGCAGGCATAAGAGTGTTTTCTAAATGTGAGACTCTGTGCTCTTTCCTAACTCAGTTCATGTGTAGCCATGTTTACAGGAACTTCAAATGTCATATCTTATGATAAGTTTCTTTTTCTGTGTGACTTATTCACTTAGAATCATCGTACCTGAATCCACTCACTTTGCTGCTCCTGGTCTTATGACATTGATTTCATGGCTGAGGGATATTCCATCGGACATAAATACCAAAGATTTTGAACCATTTTTATATTTCCTGGGATATTTAAGGTGTACCCAAGTTGAGGTTCTTGTAAGCAGTGCAGCCCTAAATTTGGGGGTGGCTCTGTCTTATTGATTTTCAGTTTTCCCATTGTATATTCCCTAGACTGGAAGTGCCCTTGGCTCTGTAGCTCTGTCGTTTACTTGTTTTAGGGAACGCAATGCACTCCTCCAGTGAGGCAGTTGGCAATTTACATCCCACCCATCAGCATAACAAAGCTCCCTGTTCTACAGGGCCTGTCTTGCCTTTCTGGTTTTTACACATTTTGTGGATGTCCCTTTTGACCGGTTGGAAATGATACTTCTTTGTAGTGCAGATTTGCATTGCCCGCTTGCTTGTTTGGCCAAAAAGGGCGTATGCGTTTTCTCCTGAATATATTCAGGAGAAAACGCATACGCCCTTTTTGGCCAACTGCGTCATTGTCGAAGTTGTGCCCCTCTTCCTGTGCTTTAAAGGCGATTCCAACGTACCTCTTGTAATCTGTTTCCTGCTATTCAGCCTGGCTTTCAAGTCTGCCTCGTTGCCTTCCCTCAACAGATTTTTGGACGATAGTTTTCCTTTATTACTCTGCCAGTTTGTGAATTGCTGTGGCCCTGAGCTCCATTTTCCAACTCGTTTTTTGTGTGCTGTACGCAAGTCCAAAATTTTGGTTCAGGACCTATACTGGTTCCCGGTGGGTGGCTGAGACTCTGGTTAATTCTTCTTCCTGCCGGGAAATTAGAGTGACATGTGTCCGTCCAAATGCCTAACAGCTACTCTCTCATTGGTTCTCCCTCTTCCTTTCCATCCTCTGCCAAATTGGCAACCTGTGCGAACCAGGAGGTTAAAGGGGCTGTCTCTCCAAGTTGGGAGATTGATAGTAAAGCAGTTGGAAAGTCAAACCGGAGCACCAGGAGAGGGACTACTCGTTGAGTTTTAGAAACCTTTTGTATTCACAGTGTGTCCATTCTCTAGGTTTCCTGTACATGTTATAGCCGTAGTAATATTCCCTTCCACATGGAGAGTTGGGACCCATGGAGTGGGGGCCATGCATTTTTGCTTTAAAGGGTCTGCATTTGCTCACCCAATCTCACCAATCCTCTCAGTCCCAAGTGTCCAGCCTTATGCCACAACCAGCTGTCATTGTAGACAGGGTTTTTCCAAGTTTTATCAGAGAACCTGAAGGAAATGTAAAGAATTTCCCGGTTTTTTTGGTTTTGTTCTTGAAATTCCTTTTTATAGTGGGTTTGAGCTGATTCTCTCTGCCATGTTTATGCCAGTCTAGACACACTTGATTCCCTTACAGAGACATATCAATACATAGGTTTTAAGATTCTTACTAGTCAGATCTATTCCTCTGCGGGAAATATGGGGTTTTGAGTCCCTTTCACTGAGGAAGGTGTAGGTCTTGTCTATTCCACAGTTGGTTTTGGAAATGGTACCTGTGCTTATATCAAACTCTGGTTTTATGCATCACCCCACCTCTCCTTTCCCCTTAAGCAGGCATAAGAGTGTTTTCTAAATGTGAGACTCGGTTCTCTTTCCTAACTCAGTTCATGTGTAGCCATGTTTACAGGATCTTCATAAGTGATATCTTATGATAAGTTTCTTTTTCTGTGTGACTTATTTCACTTAGAATCATCGTACCTGAATCCACTCACTTTGCTTCTCCTGGTCTTATGACATTGATTTCATGGCTGAGGGATATTCCATCGTGCATAAGTACCACAGATTTTGAACCATTTTTATATTTCCTGGGATATTTAAGGTGTACCCAAGATGAGGTTCTTGTAAGCAGTGCAGCCCTAAATTTGGGGGTGGCTCTGTATAATTGATTTTCAGTTTTCCCAGGTATAATCTCTAGACTGGGAGTGCCCTTGGCTCTGTAGCTCTGTTGTTTACTTGTTTTAGGGAACGCAATGCACTCCTCCAGTGAGGCAGATGGCAATTTATATCCCGCCCATCAGCATAACAAGGCTCCCTGTTCTCCAGGGCCTGTCTTGCCTTTCTGGTTTTTACACATTTTGTGGATGTCCCTTTTGACCGGTGGGATGTGATACTTCTTTGTAGTGCAGATTTGCATTGCCCGCTAGCTTGCTTGGCCAAACGGGGAGTATGCGTTTTCTCCTGGATATATTCAGGAGAAAACGCATACGCCCTTTTTGGCCAAGTTCGTCATTGTCGAAGTTGTGCCCCTCTTCCTGTGCTTTAAAGGTGATTCCAACGTACCTCTTGAAATCTTTTTCCTGCTATTCTGCCTGGCTTTCAAGTCTGCCTCGTTGCCTTCCCTCAACAGATTTTTGGACGATAGTTGTCCTTTATTACTCTGCCAGTTTGTGAATTGCTGTGGCCGTGAGCTCCATTTTCCAACTCGTTTTTTGTGAGCTGTACGCAAGTCCAAAATTTTGGTTCAGGACCTATACTGGTTCCCGGTGGGGGGCTGAGACTCTGGTTAATTCTTCTTCCTGCCGGGAAATTAGAGTGACATGTGCCCTTCCAAATGCCTAACAGTAACTCTCTCATTGGTTCTCCCTCTTCCCTAGCATCCTCTGCCAAATTGGCAACCTGTGAGAACCAGGATGTTAAAGGGGCTGTCACTCCAAGTTGGGAGATTGATAGTAAAGCAGTTGGAAAGTCAAACCGGAGCACCAGGAGAGGGACTACTCGTTGAGTTTTAGAAACCTTTTGTATTCACAGTGTGTCCATTCTCTAGGTTTCCCGTACATGTTATAGCTGTAGTAATATTCCCTTCAACATGGAGAGATGGGACCCATGGAATGGGGGCCATGCATTTTTGCTTTAAAGGGTCTGCATGTGCTCACCCAATCTCACCAATCCTCTCAGTCCCAACTGTCCAGCCTTATGCCACATCCAGCTGTCATTGTAGACAGGGTTTTTCCAGGTTTCATCAGAGACCCTGAAGGAAATGTAAAGAATTTCCCTGTTTTCTGGTTTTCTTTTTGAAATTCCTTTTTATAGTGGGTTTGAGCTGATTCTCTCTGCCATGTTTATGCCAGTCTAGACACACTTGATTCCCTTACAGAGACATATCAATACATAGGTTTTAAGATTCTTACTAGTCAGATCTATTCCTCTGCGGGAAATATGGGGTTTTGAGTCCCATTCACTGAGGAAGGTGTAGGTCTTGTCTATTCCACAGTTGGTTTTGGAAATGGTACCTGTGCTTATATCAAACTCTGGTTTTATGCATCACCCCACCTCTCCTTTCCCCTTCAGCAGGCATAAGAGTGTTTTCTCAATGTGAGACTCTGTTCTCTTTCCTAACTCAGTTCATGTGTAGCCATGTTTACAGGATCTTCATAAGTGATATCTTATGATAAGTTTCTTTTTCTGTGTGACTTATTTCACTTAGAATCATCGTACCTGAATCCACTCACTTTGCTGCTCCTGGTCTTATGACATTGATTTCATGGATGAGGGATATTCCATCGGACATAAATACCACAGTTTTTTGAACCATTTTTATATTTCCTGGGATATTTAAGGTGTACCCAAGTTGAGGTTCTTGTAAGCAGTTCAGCCCTAAATTTGGGGGTGGCTCTGTCTTATTGATTTTCAGTTTTCCCAATGTATATTCCCTAGACTGGAAGTGCCCTTGGCTCTGTAGCTCTGTTGTTTACTTGTTTTAGGGAACGCAATGCACTCCTCCAGTGAGGTAGTTGGCAATTTACATCCCGCCCATCAGCATAACAAGGCTCCCTGTTCTCCAGGGCCTGTCTTGCCTTTCTGGTTTTTACACATTTTGTGGATGTCCCTTTTGACCGGTGGGAAGTGATACTTCTTTGTAGTGCAGATTTGCATTGCCCGCTTGCTTGTTTGGCCAAAAAGGGCGTATGCGTTTTCTCCTGAATATATTCAGGAGAAAACGAATACGCCCTTTTTGGCCAACCGCGTCATTGTCGAAGTTGTGCCCCTCTTCCTGTGCTTTAAAGGCGATTCCTACGTACCTTTTGAAATGTGTTTCCTGCTATTCTGCCTGGCTTTCAAGTCTACCTCGTTGCCTTCCCTCAACAGATTTTTGGACGATAGTTGTGCTTTATTACTCTGCCAGTTTGTGAATTGCTGTGGCCCTGAGCTCCCTTTTCAACTCGTTTTTTGTGAGCTGTACGCAAGTCCAAAATTTTGGTTCAGGACCTATACTGGTTCCCGGTGGGTGGCTGAGACTCTGGTTAATTCTTCTTCCTGCCGGGAAATTAGAGTGACATGTGCCCGTCCAAATGCCTAATAGCTACGCTGTCATTGGTTCTCCCTCTTCCCTTCCATCCTCTGCTAATTTGGCAACCTGTGCGAACCAGGAGGTTAAAGGGGCTGTCTCTCCACGTTGGGAGATTGATAGTAAAGCAGTTGGAAAGTCAAACCGGAGCACCAGGAGAGGGACTACTCGTTGAGTTTTAGAAACCTTTTGTATTCACAGTGTGTCCATTCTCTAGGTTTCCCGTACATGTTATAGCTTTAGTAATATTCCCTTCAACATGGAGAGTTGGGACCCATGGAATGGGGGCCATGCATTTTTGCTTTAAAGGGTCTGCATTTGCTCAACCACTCTCACCAATCCTCTCAGTCCCAAGTGTCCAGCCTTATGCCACATCCAGCTGTCATTGTAGACAGGGTTTTTCCAGGTTTCATCAGAGACCCTGAAGGAAATGTAAAGAATTTCCCTGTTTTTTGGTTTTGTTTTTGAAATTCCTTCTTATAGTGGGTTTGAGCTGATTCTCTCTGCCATGTTTATGCCAGTCTAGACACACTTGATTCCCTTACAGAGACATATCAATACATAGGTTTTAAGATTCTTACTAGTCAGATCTATTCCTCTGCGGGAAATATGGGGTTTTGAGTCCCTTTCACTGAGGAAGGTGTAGGTCTTGTCTATTCCACAGTTTGTTTTGGAAATGGTACCTGTGCTTATATCAAACTCTGGTTTTATGCATCACCCCACCTCTCCTTTCCCCTTCAGCAGGCATAAGAGTGTTTTCTAAATGTGAGACTCTGGTCTCTTTCCTAACTCAGTTCATGTGTAGCCATGTTTACAGGATCTTCATAAGTGATATCTTATGATAAGTTTCTTTTTCTGTGTGACTTATTTCACTTAGAATCATCGTACCTGAATCCACTCACTTTGCTGCTCCTGGTCTTATGACATTGATTTCATGGCTGAGGGATATTCCATCGGACATAAATACCACAGTTTTCTGAATCATTTTTATATTTCCTGGGATATTAAAGGTGTACCCAATTTGAGGTTCTTGTAAGCAGTGCAGCCCTAAATTTGGGGGTGGCTCGGTCTTATTGATTTTCAGTTTTCCCAATGTATATTCCCTAGACTGGAAGTGCACTTGGCTCTGTAACTCTGTTGTTTACTTGTTTTAGGGAACGCAATGCACTCCTCCACTGAGGAAGTTCGCAATTTACATCCCGCCCATCAGCATAACAAGGCTCCCTGTTCTCCAGGGCCAGTCTTGCCTTTCTGGTTTTTACACATTTTGTGGATGTCCCTTTTGACCGGTGGGAAGTGATACTTCTTTGTAGTGCAGATTTGCATTGCCCGCTTGCTTGCTTGGCCAAAAAGGGCGTATGCGTTTTCTCCTGAATATATTCAGGAGAAAACGCATACGCCCTTTTTGGCCAACTGCGTCACTGTCGAAGTGGTGCCCCTCTTCCTGTGCTTTAAAGGCGATTCCAACGTACCTCTTGAAATCTGTTTCCTGCTATTCTGCCTCGCTTTCAAGTCCGCCTCGTTGCCTTCCCTCAACAGATTTTTGGACGATAGTTTTCCTTTATTACTCTGCCAGTTTGTGAATTGCTGTGGCCCTGAGCTCCATTTTCCAACTCGTTTTTTGTGTGCTGTAAGCAAGTCCAAAATTTTGGTTCAGGACCTATACTGGTTCCCGGTGGGTGGCTGAGACTCTGGTTAATTCTTCTTCCTGCCGGGAGATTAGAGTGACATGTGTCCGTCCAAATGCCTAACAGCTACTCTCTCATTGGTTCTCCCTCTTCCTTTCCATCCTCTGCCAAATTGGCAACCTGTGCGAACCAGGAGGTTAAAGGGGCTGTCTCTCCAAGTTGGGAGATTGATAGTAAAGCAGTTGGAAAGTCAAACCGGAGCACCAGGAGAGGGACTACTCGTTGAGTTTTAGAAACCTTTTGTATTCACAGTGTGTCCATTCTCTAGGTTTCCTGTACATGTTAAAGCTGTAGTAATATTCCCTTCCACATGGAGAGTTGGGACCCATGGAATGGGGGCCATGCATTTTTGCTTTAAAGGGTCTGCATTTGCTCACCCAATCTCACCAATCCTCTCAGTCCCAAGTGTCCAGCTTTATGCCACATCCAGCTGTCATTGAAGATAGGGTCATTCCAGGTTTCATCAGAGACCCTGAAGGAAATGTAAAGAATTTCCCTGTTTTTTGGTTTTGTTTTTGAAATTCCTTTTTATAGTGGGTTTGAGCTGATTCTCGCTGCCATGTTTATGCCAGTCTAGACACACTTGATTCCCTTACTGAGACATATCAATACATAGGTTTTAAGATTCTTACTAGTCAGATCTATTCCTCTGCGGGAAATATGGGCTTTTGAGTCCCTTTCACTGAGGAAGGTGTAGGTCTTGTCTATTCCACAGTTGGTTTTAGAAATGGTACCTGTGCTTATATCAAACTCTGGTTTTATGCATCACCCTACCTCTCCTTTCCCCTTAAGCAGGCATATGAGTGTTTTCTAAATGTGAGACTCTGTTCTCTTTCCTAACTCATTTCTTGTGTAGCCATGTTTATAGGATCCTCATAAGTGATAACTTATGATAAGTTTCTTTTTCTGTGTGACTTCTTTCACTTAGAATCATCGTACCTGAATCCACTCACTTTGCTGCTCCTGGTCTTATGACATTGATTTCATGGCTGAGGGATATTCCATCGTAAATAAATATCACATTTTTTTGAACAAATTTTATAATTCCTGGGATATTTAAGGTGTACCCAAGTTGAGGTTCTTGTAAGCAGTGCAGCCCTAAATTTGGCCGTGGCTCTGTCTTATTGATTTTCAGTTTTCCCAAGGTATATTCCCTAGACTGGAAGTGCCCTTGGCTCTGTAGCTCTGTTGTTTACTTGTTTTAGGGAACGCAATGCACTCCTCCACTGAGGCAGTTGGCAATTTATATCCAGCCCATCAGCATAACAAGGCTCCCTCTTCTCCAGGGCCTGTCTTGCCTTTCTGGTTTTTACACATATTGTGGATGTCCCTTTTGACCGGTGGGAAGTGATACTTCTTTGTAGTGCAGATTTGCATTGCCCGCTTGCTTGCTTGGCCAAAAAGGGCGTATGCGTTTTCTCCTGAATATATTCAGGAGAAAACGCATACGCCCTTTTTGGCCAACTGCGTCACTGTCGAAGTGGTGCCCCTCTTCCTGTGCTTTAAAGGCGATTCCAACGTACCTCTTGAAATCTGTTTCCTGCTATTCTGCCTCGCTTTCAAGTCCGCCTCGTTGCCTTCCCTCAACAGATTTTTGGACGATAGTTTTCCTTTATTACTCTGCCAGTTTGTGAATTGCTGTGGCCCTGAGCTCCATTTTCCAACTCGTTTTTTGTGTGCTGTAAGCAAGTCCAAAATTTTGGTTCAGGACCTATACTGGTTCCCGGTGGGTGGCTGAGACTCTGGTTAATTCTTCTTCCTGCCGGGAAATTAGAGTGACATGTGTCCGTCCAAATGCCTAACAGCTACTCTCTCATTGGTTCTCCCTCTTCCTTTCCATCCTCTGCCAAATTGGCAACCTGTGCGAACCAGGAGGTTAAAGGGGCTGTCTCTCCAAGTTGGGAGATTGATAGTAAAGCAGTTGGAAAGTCAAACCGGAGCACCAGGAGAGGGACTACTCGTTGAGTTTTAGAAACCTTTTGTATTCACAGTGTGTCCATTCTCTAGGTTTCCTGTACATGTTAAAGCTGTAGTAATATTCCCTTCCACATGGAGAGTTGGGACCCATGGAATGGGGGCCATGCATTTTTGCTTTAAAGGGTCTGCATTTGCTCACCCAATCTCACCAATCCTCTCAGTCCCAAGTGTCCAGCTTTATGCCACATCCAGCTGTCATTGAAGATAGGGTCATTCCAGGTTTCATCAGAGACCCTGAAGGAAATGTAAAGAATTTCCCTGTTTTTTGGTTTTGTTTTTGAAATTCCTTTTTATAGTGGGTTTGAGCTGATTCTCGCTGCCATGTTTATGCCAGTCTAGACACACTTGATTCCCTTACTGAGACATATCAATACATAGGTTTTAAGATTCTTACTAGTCAGATCTATTCCTCTGCGGGAAATATGGGCTTTTGAGTCCCTTTCACTGAGGAAGGTGTAGGTCTTGTCTATTCCACAGTTGGTTTTAGAAATGGTACCTGTGCTTATATCAAACTCTGGTTTTATGCATCACCCTACCTCTCCTTTCCCCTTAAGCAGGCATATGAGTGTTTTCTAAATGTGAGACTCTGTTCTCTTTCCTAACTCATTTCTTGTGTAGCCATGTTTATAGGATCCTCATAAGTGATAACTTATGATAAGTTTCTTTTTCTGTGTGACTTCTTTCACTTAGAATCATCGTACCTGAATCCACTCACTTTGCTGCTCCTGGTCTTATGACATTGATTTCATGGCTGAGGGATATTCCATCGTAAATAAATATCACATTTTTTGAACAAATTTTATAATTCCTGGGATATTTAAGGTGTACCCAAGTTGAGGTTCTTGTAAGCAGTGCAGCCCTAAATTTGGCCGTGGCTCTGTCTTATTGATTTTCAGTTTTCCCAAGGTATATTCCCTAGACTGGAAGTGCCCTTGGCTCTGTAGCTCTGTTGTTTACTTGTTTTAGGGAACGCAATGCACTCCTCCACTGAGGCAGTTGGCAATTTATATCCAGCCCATCAGCATAACAAGGCTCCCTCTTCTCCAGGGCCTGTCTTGCCTTTCTGGTTTTTACACATATTGTGGATGTCCCTTTTGACCGGTGGGAAGTGATACTTCTTTGTAGTGCAGATTTGCATTGCCCGCGTGCTTGCTTGTCCAAAAAGGGCGTATGCGTTTTCTCCTGAATATATTCAGGAGAAAACGCATACGTCCTTTTTGGCCAAGTGCGTCAGTGTCAATGTTGTTCCCCTCTTCCTGTGCTTTAAAGGCGATCCAAGGTACCTCTTGAAATCTGTTTCCTGCTATTCTGCCTCGCATTCAAGTCGGGCTCGTTGCCTTCCCTCAACAGATTTTTGGACGATAGTTGTCCTTTATTACTCTGCCAGTTTGTGAATTGCTGTGCCCCTGAGCTCCATTATTCAACTCGGTTTTTGTGAGCTGTACGCAAGTCCAAAATTTTGGTTCAGGACCTATACTGGTTCGCGGTTGGTGGCTGAGACTCTGGTTAATTCTTCTTCCTGCCGGGAAATTAGAGTGACATGTGCCCGTCCAAATGCCTAACAACTACTCTCTAATTGGTTCTCCCTCTTCCCATCCATCCTCTGCCAAATTGGCAACCTGTGCGAACCAGGAGGTTAAAGGGGCTGTCTCTCCAAGTTGGGAGATTGATAGTAAAGCAGTTGGAAAGTCAAACCGGAGCACCAGGAGAGGGACTACTAGTTGAGTTTCACAAACCTTTTGTATTCACAGTGTGTCCATTCTCTAGGTTTCCCGTACATGTTATAGTTGTAGTAATATTCCCTTCAACATGGAGAGTTGGGACCCATGGAATGGGGAACATGCCTTTTTGCTTTAAAGTGTCTGCATTTGCTCACCCAATCTCACCAATCCTCTCAGTCCCAAGTGTCCAGCCTTATGCCACATCCAGCTGTCATTGTAGATAGGGTCATTCCAGGATTCGTCAGAGACCCTGAAGGAAATGTAAAGAATTTCCCTGTTTTTTGGTTTTGTTTTTGAAATTCCTTTTTATAGTGCGTTTGAGCTGATTCTCGCTTCCATGTTTATGGCAGTCTAGACACACTTGATTCCCTTACAGAGACATATCAATACATAGGTTTTAAGATTCTTACTAGTCAGATCTATTCCTCTGCGTGAAATATGGGGTTTTGAGTCCCTTTCACTGAAGAAGGTGTAGGTCTTGTCAATTCCACAGTTGGTTTTACAAACGGTACCTGTGCTTATATCAAACTCTGGTTTTATGCATCACCCCACCTCTCCTTCCCCCTTAAGCAGGCATAAGAGTGTTTTCTCAATGTGAGACTCTGTTCTCTTTCCTAACTCAGTTCATGTGTAGCCATGTTTACAGGATCTTCATAAGTGATATCTTATGATAAGTTTCTTTTTCTGTGTGACTTATTTCACTTAGAATCATCGTACCTGAATCCACTCACTGTGCTGCTCCTGGTCTTATGACATTGATTTCATGGCTGAGGGATATTCCATCGGACATAAATACCACAGTTTTTTGAACCATTTTTATATTTCCTGGGATATTTAAGGTGTACCCAAGTTGAGGTTCTTGTAAGCAGTGCAGCCCTAAATTTGGGGGTGACTCTGTCTTATTGATTTTCAGTTTTCCCAATGTATATTCCCTAGACCTGAAGTGCCCTTGGCTCTGTAGCTCTGTTGTTTACTTGTTTTAGGGAACGCAATGCTCTCCTCCAGTGAGGCAGTTGGCAATTTACATCCCGCCCATCAGCATAACAAGGCTCCCTGTTCTCCACGGCCTGTCTTGCCTTTCTGGTTTTTACACATTTTGTGGATGTCCCTTTTGACCGGTGGGAAGTGATACTTCTTTGTAGTGCAGATTTGCATTGCCCGCTTGCTTGTTTGGCCAAAAAGGGCGTATGCGTTTTCTCCTGAATATATTCAGGAGAAAACGCATACGCCCTTTTTGGCCAACTGTTACATTGTCGAAGTTGTGCCCCTCTTCCTGTGCTTTAAAGGCGATTCCAACGTACCTCTTGAAATCTGTTTCTTGCTATTCTGCCTGGCTTTCACGTCTGCCTCGTTGCCTTCCCTCAACAGATTTTTGGACGATAGTTGTCCTTTATTACTCTGCCAGTTTGTGAATTGCTGTGGCCCTGAGCTCCATTTTCCAACTCGTTTTTTGTGAGCTGTACGCAAGTCCGAAATTTTGGTTCAGGACCTATACTGGTTCCCGGTGGGTGGCTGAGACTCTGGTTAATCCTTCTTCCTGCCGGGAAATTAGAGTGACATGTGCCCGTCCAAATGCCTAACAGTAACTCTCTCATTGGTTCTCCCTCTTCCCTTCCATCCTCTGCCAAATTGGCAACCTGTGCGAACCAGGAGGTTAAAGGGGCTGTCTCTCCAAGTTGGGAGATTGATAGTAAAGCAGTTGGAAAGTCAAACCGGAGCACCAGGAGAGGGACTACTCGTTGAGTTTTAGAAACCTTTTGTATTCACAGTGTGTCCATTCTCTAGGTTTCCCGTACATGTTATAGCTGTAGTAATATTCCCTTCAACCTGGAGAGTTGGGACCCATGGAATGGGGGCCATGCATTTTTGCTTAAAAGGGTCTGCATTTGCTCACTCAATCTCACCAATCCTCTCAGTCCCAAGTGTCCAGCCTTATGCCACATCCAGCTGTCATTGTAGATAGGGTCATTCCAGGATTCGTCAGAGACCCTGAAGGAAATGTAAAGAATTTCCCTGTTTTTTGGTTTTGTTTTTGAAATTCCTTTTTATAGTGCGTTTGAGCTGATTCTCGCTTCCATGTTTATGGCAGTCTAGACACACTTGATTCCCTTACAGAGACATATCAATACATAGGTTTTAAGATTCTTACTAGTCAGATCTATTCCTCTGCGTGAAATATGGGGTTTTGAGTCCCTTTCACTGAAGAAGGTGTAGGTCTTGTCAATTCCACAGTTGGTTTTACAAACGGTACCTGTGCTTATATCAAACTCTGGTTTTATGCATCACCCCACCTCTCCTTCCCCCTTAAGCAGGCATAAGAATGTTTTCTAAATGTGAGACTCTGTTCTCTTTCCTAACTGAGTTCATGTGTAACCATGTTTACAGGATCTTCCTAAGTGATATCTTATGATAAGGTTCTATTTCTGTGTGACTTATTTCACTTAGAATCATCGTACCTGAATCCACTCACTTTGCTGCTCCTGGTCTTATGACATTGATTTCATGGCTGAGGGATATTCCATCGTACATAAATACCAGTGTTTTTTGAACCATTTTTATATTTCCTGGGATATTTAAAGTGTACCCAAGTTGAGGTTCTTGTAAGCAGTGCAGCCCTAAATTTGGGGGTGACTCTGTCTTATTGATTTTCAGTTTTCCCAAGGTATATTCCCTAGAATGGAAGTGCCCTTGGCTTTGTAGCTCTGTTGTTTACTTGTTTTAGGGAACGCAATGCACTCCTCCAGTGAGGCAGTTGGCAATTTACATCCCGCCCATCAGCATAACAAGGCTCCCTGTTCTCCAGGGCCTGTCTTGCCTTTCTGGTTTTTACACATTTGTGGATGTCCCTTTTGACCGGTGGGAAGTGATACTACTTTGTAGTGCAGATTTGCATTGCCCGCTTGCTTGCTTGGGCAAAAAGGGCGTATGCGTTTTCTCCTGAATATATTCAGGAGAAAACGCATACGCCCTTTTTGGCCAAGTGCGTCATTGTCGAAGTTCTGCCCCTCTTCCTGTGCTTTAAAGACGATTCCAACGTACCTCTTGAAATCAGTTTCCTGCTTTTCTGCCTCGCTTTCAAGTCCGCCTCGTTGCCTTCCCTAAACAGATTTTTGGACGATAGTTGTCCTTTATTACTTTGCCAGTTTGTGAATTCCTGTGCCCCAGAGCTCCATTTTTCAACTCGTTTTTTGTGAGCTGTACGCAAGTCCAAAATTTTGGTTCAGGACCTATACTGGTTCCCAGTGGGTGGCTGAGATTCTGGTTAATTCTTCTTCCTGCCGGGAAATTAGAGTGACATGTGCCCGTCCAAATGCCTAACAGCTACTCTCTCATTGGTTAACACTCTTCCCTTCAATCCTCTGCCAAATTGGCAACCTGTGCGAACCAGGATGTTAAAGGTGTTGTCTCTCCAAGTAGGGAGATTGATAGTAAAGCAGTTGGAAAGACAAACCTGAGCACCAAGAGAGGGACTACTCATTGAGTTTTAGAAAAGTTTTGTATTCACAGTGTGTCCATTCTCTAGGTTTCCCGTACATGTTATAGCTGTAGTAACATTCCCTTCCACATGGAGAGTTGGGACCCATGGAATGGGGGCCATGCATTTTTGCATTAAAGGGTCTGCATTTGATCACCCAATCTCACCAATTCTCTCAGTCCAAAGTGTCCAGCCTTATGCCACATCCAGCTGTCATTGTAGATAGGGTCATTCCAGGATTCATCAGAGACCCTGAAGGAAATGTAAAGAATTTCCCTGTTTTTTGGTTTTGTTTTTGAAATTCCTTTTTATAGTGGGTTTGAGCTGATTCTCGCTGCCATGTTTATGCCAGTCTAGACACACTTGATTCCCTTACAGAGACATATCAATACATAGGTTTTAAGATTCTTACTAGTCAGATCTATTCCTCTGCGGGAAATATGGGGTTTTGAGTCCCTTTCACTGAGGAAGGTGTAGGTCTTGTCTATTCCACAGTTGGTTTTAGAAATGGTACCTGTGCTTATATCAAACTCTGGTTTTATGCATCACCCTACCTCTCCTTTCCCCTTAAGCAGGCATAAGAGTGTTTTCTAAATGTGAGACTCTGTTCTCTTTCCTAACTCAGTTCATGTGTAGCCATGTTTACAGGATCTTCATAAGTGATATCTTATGATAAGTTTCTATTTCTGTGTGACTTATTTCACTTCGAATCATCGTACCCGAATCCACTCACTTTGCTGCTCCAGGTCTTATGACATTGATTTCATGGCTGAGGGATATTCCATCTTACATAAATACCACAGTTTTTTGAACCATTTTTATATTTCCTGGGATATTTAAGGTGTACCCAAGTTGAGGTTCTTGTAAGCAGTGCAGCCCTAAATTTTGGGGTGGCTCTGTCTTATTGATTTTCAATTTTCCCAAGGTATATTCCCTAGACTGGAAGTGCCCTTGGCTCTGTAGCTCTGTTGTTTACTTGTTTTAGGGAACGCAATGCACTCCTCCAGTGAGGCAGCAGGCAATTTACATCCCACCCATCAGCATAACAAGGCTCCCTGTTCTCCAGGGCCTGTCTTGCCTTTCTGGTTTTTACACATTTTGTAGATGTCCCTTTTGACCGGTGGGAAGTGATACTTCTTTGTAGTGCAGATTTGCATTGCCCGCTTGCTTGCTTGGCCAAAAATGGCGTATGCGTTTTCTCCTGAATATATTCAGGAGAAAACGCATACGCCCTTTTCGGCAAAGTGCATCATTGTCGAAGTGGTGCCCCTCATCCTGTGCTTTAAAGGCGATTGCAACGTACCTCTTGAAATCTGTTTCCTGCTATTCTGCCTCGCTTTCAAGTCCGCCTCGTTGCCTTCCCTCAACAGATTTTTGGACGATAGTTGTCCTTTATTACTCTGCCAGTTTGTGAATTGCTGTGCCCCTGAGCTCCATTTTTCAACTCGTTTTTTGTGAGCTGTACGCAAGTCCAAAATTTTGGTTCAGGACCTATACTGGTTCCGGTGTGTGGCTGTGACTCTGGATAATTCTTCTTCCTGCCGGGAAATTAGTGACATGTTCCCGTCCAAATGCCTAACAGCTACTCTCTCATTGGTTCTCCCTCTTCCCTTCCATCCTCTGCCAAATTGGCAACCTGTGCGAACAAGGAGGTTAAAGGGGTTGTCTCTCCAAGTTCGGAGATTGATAGTAAAGCAGTTTTAAATTCAAACAGGAGCACCAGGTGAGGGACTACTCGTTGAGTTTTAGAAACCTTTTGTTTTCACAGTGTGTCCATTTTCTAGGTTTCCCGTACATGTTATAGATGTAGTAATATTCCCTTCAACATGGAGAGTTGGGACCCAAGGAATGGGGGCCATGCATTTTTGCTTTAAAGGGTCTGCATTTGCTCACCCAATCTCACCAATCCTCTCAGTCCCAAGTGTCCAGCCTTATGCCACATCCAGCTGTCATTGTAGATAGGGTCATTCCAGGTTTCATCAGAGACCCTGAAGGAAATGTAAAGAATTTCCCTGTTTTTTGGTTTTGTTTTTGAAATTCCTTTTTATAGTGGGTTTGAGCTGATTCTCGCTGCCATGTTTATGCCAGTCTAGACACACTTGATTCCCTTACAGAGACATATCAATACATAGTTTTAAGATTCTTACTAGTCAGATCTATTCCTCTGCGGGAAATATGGGGTTTTGAGTCCCTTTCACTGAGGAAGGTGTAGGTCTTGTCTATTCCACAGTTGCTTTTAGAAATGGTACATGTGCTTATATCAAACTCTGGTTTTATGCATCACCCCACCTCTCCTTTCCACTTAAGAAGGCATAAGAGTGTTTTCTAAATGTGAGACTCGGGCTTCCCTGGTGGCGCGGTGGTTGAGAGTCCGCCTGCCGATGCAGGGGACACGGGTTCGTGCCCCGGTCTGGGAAGATCCCACGTGCCGCGGAGCGGCTGGGCCCGTGAGCCATGGCTGCTGAGCCTGCGCATCCGGAGCCTGTGCTCTGCAAGGGGAGAGGCCACAACAGTGAGAGGCCCGCCTACCGCAAAAAAAAAAAAAATAAAAAATAAATAAATAAATAAATGTGAGACTCTGTTCTCTTTCCTAACTCAGTTCATGTGTAGCCATGTTTACAGGATCTTCATAAGTGATATCTTATAATAAGTTTTTTTTCTGTTGACTTATTTCATTTAGAATCATCGTACCTGAATCCACTCACTTTGCTGCTCCTCGTCTTATGATATTGATTTCATGGCTGAGGGACATTCCATCGTACATAAATACCACAGTTTTTTGAACCATTTTTATATTTCCTGGGATATTTAAGGTGTACCCAAGTTGAGGTTCTTGTAAGCAGTGCAGCCCTAAATTTGTGGGTGGCCCTGTCTTACTGATTTTCAGTGTTCCCAAGGTATATTCCCTAGACTGGATGTGCCCTTGGCTCTGTAGCTCTGTTGTTTACCTGTTTTAGGGAACGCAATGCACTCCTCCAGTGAGGCAGTTGGCAATTTATATCCCGCCCATCAGCATAACAATATTCCCTGTTCTAAAGGGACTGTCTTGCCTTTATGGTTTTTACACATTTTGTGGATGTCCCTTTTGACCGGTGGGAAGTGATACTTCTTTGTAGTGCAGATTTGCATTGCCCGCTTGCTTGCTTGGCCAAAAAGGGCGTATGCGTTTTCTCCTGAATATATTCAGGAGAAAACGCATACGCCCTTTTTGACCAAATGCGTCATTGTCGAAGTTTTGCCCCTCTTCCTGTGCTTTAAAGGCGATTCCAAAGTACCTCTTGAAATCTGTTTCCTGCTATTCTGCCTGGCTTTCAAGTCCGCCTCGTTGCCTTCCCTCAACAGATTTTTGGACGATAGTTGTCCTTTATTACTCTGCCAGTTTGTGAATTGCAGTGCCCCTGAGCTCCATTTTTCAACTCGTTATTTGTGAGCTGTACGCAAGTCCAAAATTTTGGTTCAGGACCTATACTGGTTCCCGGTGGGTGGCTGTGACTCTGCTTAATTCTTCTTCCTGCCGGGAAATTAGAGTGACATGTGCCCGTCCACATGCCTAACAGCTACTCTCTCATTGGTTCTCCCTCTTCCCTTCCATCCTCTGCCAAATTGGCAACCTGTGCAAACCAGGAGGTTAAAGGTGTGGTATCTCCAAGTTGGGAGATTGATAGGAAAGCAGTTGGAAAGTCAAACCGGAGCACAAGCAGAGGGACTACTCTTTGAGTTTTAGAAACCTTTTGTATTCACAGTGTGTCCATTCTCTAGGTTTCCCGTACATGTTATAGCTGAGGTAATATTCCCTTCAACATGGAGAGTTGGGACCCATGGAATGGGGGCCATGCATTTTTGCTTTAAAGGGTCTGCATTTGCTCACCCAATCTCACCAATCCTCTCAGTCCCAAGTGTCCAGCCTTATGCCACATCCAGCTGTCATTGTAGATAGGGTCATTCCAGGTTTCATCAGAGACCCTGAAGGGAATGTAAAGAATTTCCCTGTTTTTTGGTTTTGTTTTTGAAATTCCTTTTTATAGTGGGTTTGAGCTGATTCTCGCTGCCATGTTTATGCCAGTCTAGAAACACTTGATTCCCTTACAGAGACATATCAATACATAGGTTTTAATATTCTTACTAGTCAGATCTATTTCTCTGCGGGAAATATGGGGTTTTTAGTCCCTTTCACTGAGGAAGGTGTAGGTCTTGTCTATTCCACAGTTGGTTTTAGAAATGGTACCTGTGCTTATATCAAACTCTGGTTTTATGCATCACCCCACCTCTCCTTTCCCCTTAAGCAGGCATAAGAGTGTTTTCTAAATGTGAGACTCTGTTCTCTTTCCTAACTCAGTTCATGTGTAGCCATGTTTACAGGATCTTCATAAGTGATATCTTATGATAAGTATCTTTTTCTGTGTGACTTATTTCACTTAGAATCATCGTACCTGAATCCACTCACTTTGCTGCTCCTGGTCTTATGACATTGATTTCATGGCTGAGGGATATTCCAACGTACATAAATACCAAAGTTTTTTGAACCATTTTTATATTTCCTGGGATAATTAAGGTGTACCCATGTTGAGGTTCTTGTAAGCAGTGCAGCCCTAAATTTGGGGGTTGCTCTCTCTTATTGATTTTCAGTTTTCCCAATGTACTTTCCCTAGACTGGAAATGCCCTTGGCTCTGTAGCTCTGTTGTTTACTTGTTTTAGGGAACGCAATGCACTCCTCCAGTGAGGCAGTTGGCAATTTACATCCGGCCCATCAGCATAACAAGGCTCCCTGTTCTCCAGGGACTGTCTTTCCTTTCTGGTTTTTACACATTTTGTGGATGTCCCTTTTGACCGGTGGGAAGTGATACTTCTTTGTATGCAGATTTGCATTGCCCGCTTGCTTGCTTGGCCAAAAAGGGCGTATGCGTATTCTCCTGAATATATTCAGGAGAAAACGCATACGCCCTATTTGGCCAAGTGCGTCATTGTCGAAGTTGTGCCCATCTTCCTGTGCTTTAAAGGCGATTCCCACGTACCTCTTGAAATCTGTTTCCTGCTATTCTGCCTTGCTTTCAAGACCGCCTCGTTGCCATCTCTCAACAGATTTTTGGACGATAGTTGTCCTTTATTACTCTGCCAGTTTGTGAATTGCTGTGCCCCTGAGCTCCATTTTTCAACTCGTTTTTTGTGAGCTGTAAGCAAGTCCAAAATTTTGGTTCAGGACCTATACTGGTTCTCGGTGGGTGGCTGTGACTCTGGTTAATTCTATTTCCTGCCGGGAAATAAGAGTGATATGTGCCTGTCCAAATGCCTAACAGCTACTCTCTCATTGGTTCTCCCTCTTCCCTTCCATCCTCTGCCAAATTGGCAACCTGTGCGAACCAGGTGGTTAAAGGGGTTGTATCTCCAAGTTGGGAGATTGATAGGAAAGCAGTTGGAAAGTCAAACCGGAACACCAGGAGAGGGACTACTCGTTGAGTTTTAGAAACCTTTTGTATTCACAGTGTGTCCATTCTCTAGGTTTCCCGTACATGTTATAGCTGTAGTAATATTCCCTACAACATGGAGAGTTGGGACCCATGGAATGGGGGCCATGCATTTTTGCTTTAAAGGGTCTGCATTTGCTCACCCAATCTCACCAATCCTCTCAGTCCCAAGTGTCCAGCCTTATGCCACATCCAGCTGTCAGTGTAGATAGGGTCATTCCAGGTTTCATCAGAGACACTGAAGGGAATGTAAAGAATTTCCCTGTTTTTTGGTTTTGTTTTTGAAATTCCTTTTTATAGTGGGTTTGAGCTGATTCTCGCTGCCATGTTTATGCCAGTCTAGACACACATGATTCCCTTACAGAGACATATCAATACATATGTTTTAAGATTCTTACTAGTCAGATCTATTCCTCTGCGGGAAATATGGGGTTTTGAGTCCCTTTCACTGAGGAAGGTGTAGGTCTTGTCTATTCCACAGTTGGTTTTAGAAATGGTACCTGTGCTTATATCAATCTCTGGTTTTATGCATCACCCCACCTCTCCTTTCCCCTTAAGCAGGCATAAGAGTGTTTTCTAAATGTGAGACTCTGTTCTCTTTCCTAACTCAGTTCATGTGTAGCCATGTTTACAGGATCTTCATAAGTGATATCTTATGATAAGTTTCTTTTTCTGTGTGACTTATTTCACTTAAAAGCATCGTACCTGAATCCACTCACTTTGCTGCTCCTGGTCTTATGACATTGATTTCATGGCTGAGGGATATTCCATCGTACATAAATACCACAGTTTTTTGAACCATTTTTATATTTCCTGGGATATTTAAGGTGTACCCATGTTGAGGTTCTTGTAAGCAGTGCAGCCCTAAATTTGTGGGTGGCTCTGTCTTATTCATTTTCAGTTTTCCAAAGGTATATTCCCTAGACTGGATGTGCCCTTTGCTCTGTAGCTCTTTTGATTACTTCTTTTAGGGAATGCAATGCACTCCTCCAGTGAGGCAGTTGGCTATTTACATCCCGCCCATCATCATAACAAGGCTCCCTGTTCTCCAGGGCCTGTCTGGCCTTTCTGGTTTTTACACATTTTGTGGATGTCCCTTTTGACCGGTGGGAAGTGATACTTCTTTGTATGCAGATTTGCATTGCCCGCTTGCTTCCTTGGCCAAAAAGGGCGTATGCGTTTTCTCCTGAATATATTCAGGAGAAAACACATACGCCCTTTTTGGCCAAGTGCGTCATTATCGAAGTTGAGCCCCTCTTCCTGTGCTTTAAAGGCAATTCCAACCTACCTCTTGAAATCTGTTTCCTGCTATTCTGCCTCGCTTTCAAGTACGCCTCGTTGCCTTCCCTCAACAGATTTTGGGACTACAGTTGTCCTTTATTATTCTGCCAGTTTGTGAACTGCTGTGCCCCTGAGCTCCATTTTTCAACTCGTTTTTTGTGAGCTGTACGCAAGTCCAAAATTTTGGTTCATGACCTATACTGGTTCCCGGTGGGTGGCTGTGACTCTGGTTAATTCTTCTTCCTGCCGGGAAATTAGTGACAAGTTCCCGTCCAAATGCCTAACAGCTACTCTCTCATTGGTTCTCCCTCTTCCCTTCCATCCTCTGCCAAATTGGCAACCTGTGCGAACCAGGAGGTTAAAGGGGTTGTCTCTCCAAGTTGGGAGATTGATAGTAAACCAGTTGGAAAGTCAAACCGTAGCACCAGGAGAGGGACTACTCGTTGAGTTTTAGCAACCTTTTGTATTCACAGTGTGTCCATTCTCTAGGTTTCCCGTACATGTTATAGCTGTAGTAATATTCCCTTCAACATGGAGAGTTGGGACCCATGGAATGGGGGCCATGCATTTTTGCTTTAAAGGGTCTGCATTTGCTCACCCAATCTCACCAATCCTCTCAGTCCCAAGTGTCCGCCCTTATGCCACATCCAGCTGTCATTGTAGATAGGGTCATTCCGGGTTTCATCAGAGACCCTGAAGGGAATGTAAAGAATTTCCCTGCTTTTTGGTTTTGTTTTTCAAATTCCTTTTTATAGTGGGTTTGAGCTGATTCTCGCTGCCATGTTTATGCCAGTCTAGATACACTTGATTCCCTTACAGAGACATATCAATACATAGGTTTTAAGATTCTTACTTGCCAGATCTATTCCTCTGCGGGAAATATGGTGTTTTGAGACCCTTTCACTGAGGAAGGTGTAGGTCTTGTCTATTCCACAGTTGGTTTTAGAAATGGTACCTGTGCTTATATCAAACTCTGGTTTTATGCATCACACCACCTATCCTTTCCCCTTAAGCAGGCATACGAGTGTTTTCTAAATGTGAGACTCTGTTCTCTATCCTAACTCAGTTCATGTGTACCCATGTTTACAGGATCTTCATAAGTGATATCTTATGATAAGTTTCTTTTTCTGTGTGACTTATTTCACTTAGAATCATCGTACCTGAATCCACTCACTTTGCTGCTCCTGGTCTTATGACATTGATTTCATGGCTGAGGGATATTCCATCGTACATAAATACCACTGTTTTTTGAACCATTTTTATATTTCCTGGGATATTTAAGGTATACCCATGTTGAGATTCTTGTAAGCAGTGCATCCCTAAATTTGGGGGTGGCTCTGTCTTATTGATTTTCAGTTTTCCAAAGGTATATTCCCTAGACTGGATGTGCCCTTGGCTCTGTAGCTCTGTTTATTATTTCTTTTAGGGAACGCAATGCACTCCTCCAGTGAGGCAGTTGGCAATTTACATCCCCCCCAACAGCATAACAAGGCTCCCTGTTCTCCAGGGACTGTCTTGCCTTTCTGGTTTTTACACATTTTGTGGAGGTCCCTTTTGACCGGTGGGAAGTGATACTTCTTTGTAGTGCAGATTTGCATTGCCCGCTTGCTTGCTTGGCCAAACAGGGCGTATGTGTTTTCTCTTGAATATATTCAGGAGAAAACGCATACGCCCTGTTTGGCCAAGTGCGTCATTGTTGAAGTTGTGCCCCTCTTCCTGTGCTTTTAAGGCGATTCCAAGGTACCTCTTGAAATCAGTTTCCTGCTATTCTGCCTCGCTTTCAAGTCCGCCTCGTTGCCTTCCCTCAACAGATTTTTGGACGATAGTTGTCCTTTATTACTCTGCCAGTTTGTGAATTGCTGTGCCCCTGAGCTCCATTTTTCAACTCGTTTTTTGTGAGCTGTACGCAAGTCCAAATTTTGGTTCAGGACCTATACTGGTTCCCGGTTGGTGGCTGTGACTCTGGTTAATTCTTCTTCCTGCCGGGAAATTAGTGACATGTTCCCGTCCAAATGCCTAACAGCTACTCTCTCATTGGTTCTCCCTCTTCCCTTCCATCCTCTGCCAAATTGGCAACCTGTGCGAACCAGGAGGTTAAAGCGGTTGTCTCTCCAAGTTGGGAGATTGATAGGAAAGCAGTCGGAAAGTCAAACCGGAGCACCAGGAGAGTGACTACTCGTTGAGTTTAACAAACTTTTGTATTCACATTGTGTCCATTCTCTAGGTTTCCCGTACATGTTACAGCTGTAGTAATATTCCCTACAACATGGAGTGTTGGGTCCCATGGAATGGGGGCCATGCATTTTTGCTTTAAAGGGTCTGCATTTGCTCACCCAATCTCACCAATCCTCTCAGTGCCAAGTGTCCAGCCTTATGCCACATCCAGCTGTCATTGTAGATAGGGTCATTCCAGGTTTCATCAGAGACCCTGAAGGAAATGTAAAGAATTTCCCTGATTTTTGGTTTTGTTTTTGAAATTCCTTTTTATAGTGGGTTTGAGCTGATTCTCAATGCCATGTTTATGCCAGTCTAGACACACTTGATTCCCTTACAGAGACATTTCAATCAATAGGTTTTAAGATTCTTACTTGCCAGATCTATTCCTCTGCGAGAAATATGGGGTTTTGAGTCCCTTTCACTGAGGAAGGTGTAGGTCTTGTCTATTCCACAGTTGGTTTTAGAAATGGTACCTGTGCTTATATCAAACTCTGGTTTTATGCATCACCCCACCTCTCCTTTACCCTTAAGCAGGCATAAGAGTGTTTTCTGAATGTGAGACTCTGTTCTCTTTCCTAACTCAGTTCATGTGTAGCCATGTTTACAGGATCTTCATAAGTTATATCTTATGATAAGTTTCTTTTTCTCTGTGACTTATTTCACTTAGAATCATCGTACCTGAATCCACTCACTTTGCTGCTCCTGGTCTTATGACATTGATTTCATGGCTGAGGGATATTCCATCATACATAAATACCACAGATTTTTGAACCATTTTTATATTTCCTGGGATATTTAAGATGTACCCAAGTTGAGGTTCTTGTAAGCAGTACAGCCCTAAATTTGGGGGTGGCCCTGTCTTATTGATTTTCAGTTTTCCCAAGGTATATTCCCTAGACTGGATGTGCCCTTGGCTCTGTAGCTCTGTTGTTTACTTGTTTTAGGGAACGCAATGTACTCCTCCAGTGAGGCAGTTGGCAATTTACATCCCGCCCATCAGCATAACTAGGCTCCCTGTTCTCCAGGGACTGTCTTGCCTTTCTGGTTTTTACACATTTTGTGGATGTCCCTTTTGACCGGTGGGAAGTGATACTTCTTTCAAGTGCAGATTTGCATTGCCCGCTTGCTTGCTTGGCCGAAAAGGGCGTATGCGTTTTCTCCTGAATATATTCAGGAGAAAACGCATACGCCCTTTTTGGCCAAGTGCGTCATTGTCGAAGTTGTGCCCCTCTTCCTGTGCTTTAAAGGCGATTCCAACGTACCTTTTGAAATCTGTTTCCTGCTATTCTGCCTCGCTTTCAAGTCCGCCTCGTTGCCTTCCCTCTACAGATTTTTGGACGACAGTTGTCCTTTATTACTCTGCCAGTTTGTGAATTGCTATGCCCCTGAGCTCCATTTTTCAACTCGTTTTTTGTGAGATGAACGCAAGTCCAAAATTTTGGCTGAGGACCTATACTGGTTCCTGGTGGGTGGCTGTGACAGTGGTTAATTCTTCTTCCTGCCTGGAAATTAGTGACATGTTCCCGTCCAAATGCCTAACAGCTACTCTCTCATTGGTTCTCCCTCTTCCCTTCCATCCTCTGCCAAATTGGCAACCTGTGCGAACCAGGAGTTTAAAGGGGTTGTCTCTCCAAGTTGGGAGATTGATAGTAAAGCAGTTGGAAAGTCAAACCGGAGCACCAGGAGAGGGACTACTCGTTGAGTTTTTGCAAACTTTTGTATTCACAGTGTGTCCATTCTCTAGGTTTCCTGTACATGTTATAGCTGTAATAATATTCCCTTCAACATGGAGAGTTGGGACCCATGGAATGGGGGCCATGCATTTTTGCTTTAAAGGGTCTGCATTTGCTCACCCCATCTCACCAATCCTCTCAGTCCCAAGTGTCCAGCCTTATGCCACATCCAGCTGTCATTGTAGATAGGGTCATTCCAGGTTTCATCAGAGACCCTGAAGGGAATGTAAAGAATTTCCCTGTTTTTTGGTTTTGTTTTTGAAATTCCTTTTTATAGTGGGTTTGAGCTGATTCTCGATGCCATGTTTATGCCAGTCTAGACACACTTGATTCCCTTACAGAGACATATCAATACATAGGTTTGAAGATTCTTACTTGCCAGATCTATTCCTCTGCGGGAAATATGGGGTTTTGAGTCCCTTTCACTGAGGAAGGTGTAGGTGTTGTCTATTCCACAGTTGATTTTAGAAATGGTACCTGTGCTTATATCAAACTCTGGTTTTATGCATCACCCCACCTATTCTTTCCCCTTAAGCAGGCATACGACTGTTTTCTAAATGTGAGACTCTGTTCTCTTTCCTAACTCAGTTCATGTGTACCCATGTTTACAGGATCTTCATAAGTCATATCTTATGATAAGTTTCTTTTTCTGTGTGACTTATTTCACTTAGAATCATCGTACCTGAATCCACTCACTTTGCTGCTCCTGGTCTTATGACATTGATTTCATGTCTGAGGGATATTCCATCGTACATAAATACCACAGTTTTTTGAACCATTTTTATATTTCCTGGGATATTTAAGGTGTACCCAAGTTGAGGTTCTTGTAAGCAGTGCAGCCCTAAATTTGGGGGTGGCCCTGTCTTATTGATTTTCAGTTTTCCCAAGGTATATTCCCTAGACTGGATGTGCCCTTGGCTCTGTAGCTCTGTTGTTTACTTGTTTTAGGGAACGCAATGCACTCCTCCAGTGAGGCAGTTGGCAATTTACCTCCCGCCCATCAGCATAAAATGCTCCCTGTTCTCCAGGGACTGTCTTGCCTTTCTGGTTTTTACACACTTTGTGGATGTCCCTTTTGACCGGTGGGAAGTGATACTTCTTTTTAGTGCAGATTTGCATTGCCCGCTTGCTTGCTTGGCCAAACAGGGCGTATGCGTTTTCTCCTGAATATATTCAGGAGAAAACGCATACGCCCTGTTTGGCCAAGTGCGTCATTGTCGAAGTTGTGCCCCTCTTCCTGTGCTTTAAAGGCGATTCCAACGTACCTCTTGAAATCAGTTTCCTGCTATTCTGCCTCGCTTTCAAGTCCGCCTCGTTGCCTTCCCTCAACAGATTTTTGGACGATAGTTGTCCTTTATTACTCTGCCAGTTTGTGAATTTCTGTGCCCCTGAGCTCCATTTTTCAACTCGTTTTTTGTGAGATGTACGCAAGTCCAAAATTTTGGTTCAGGACGTATACTGGTTCCCGGTGGGAGGCTGAGACTCTGGTTAATTCTTCTTCCTGCCGGGAAATTAGTGACATGTTCCCTTCCAAATGCCTAACAGCTACTCTCTCATTGGTTCTCCCTCTTCCCTTCCATCCTCTGCCAAATTGGCAACCTGTGCGAACCAGGAGGTTAAAGCGGTTGTCTCTCCAAGTTGGGAGATTGACAGTAAAGCAGTTGGAAAGTCTAACCGTAGCACCAGGAGAGGGACTACTCGTTGAGTTTAACAAACATTTGTATTCACATTGTGTCCATTCTCTAGGTTTCCCGTACATGTTATAGCTGTAGTAATATTCCCTACAACATGGAGAGTTGGGACCCATGGAATGGGGGCCATGCATTTTTGCTTTAAAGGGTCTGCATTTGCTCACCCAATCTCACCAATCCTCTCAGTCCCAAGTGTCCAGCCTTATGCCACATCCAGCTGTCATTGTAGATAGGGTCATTCCAGGTTTCATCAGAGACCCTGAAGGAAATGTAAAGAATTTCCCTGATTTTTGGTTTTGTTTTTGAAATTCCTTTTTATAGTGGGTTTGAGCAGATTCTCAATGCCATGTTTATGCCAGTCTAGACACACTTGATTCCCTTACAGAGACATTTCAATACATAGGTTTTATGATTCTTACTTGCCAGATCTATTCCTCTGCGGGAAATATGGGGTTTTGAGTCCCTTTCACTGAGGAAAGTGTAGGTCTTGTCTATTCCACAGTTGGTTTTAGAAATGGTACCTGTGCTTAATTCAAACTCTGGTTTTATGCATCACCCCACCTCTCCTTTCCCCTTAAGCAGGCATAAGAGTGTTTTCTAAATGTGAGACTCTGTTCTCTTTCCTAACTCAGTTCATGTGTAGCCAAGTTTACAGGATCTTCATAAGTGATATCTTATGATAAGTTTCTTTTTCTGTGTGACTTATTTCACTTAGAATCATCGTATCTGAATCCACTCACTTTGCTGCTCCTTGTCTTATGACATTGATTTCATGGCTGAGGGATATTCCATCGTACATAAATACCACAGTTTTTTGAACCATTTTTATATTTCTTGGGATATTTAAGGTGTACCCAAGTTGAGGTTCTTGTAAGCAGTGCAGCCCTAAATTTGGGGGTGGCTCTGTCTTATTGATTTTCAGTTTTCCCAAGGTATATTCCCTAGACTGGAAGTGCCCTTGGCTCTGTAGCTCTGTTGTTTACTTGTCTTAGGGAACGCAATGCACTCCTCCAGTGAGGCAGTTGGCAATTTACATACCGCCCATCAGCATAAAAAGGCTCCCTGTTCTCCAGGGCCTGTCTTGCCTTTCTGGTTTTTACACATTTTGTGGATGTCCCTTTTGACCGGTGGGAAGTGATACTTCTTTGTAGTGCAGATTTGCATTGCCCGCTTGCTTGCTTGGCCAAAAAGGGCGTATGCGTTTTCTCCTGAATATATTCAGGAGAAAACGCATACGCCCTTTTTGGCCAACTGCGTCATTGTCGAGGTTGTGCCCCTCTTCCTGTGCTTTAAAGGCGATTCCAACGTACCTCTTGAAATCTGTTTCCTGCTAATCTTCCTCGCTTTCAAGTCCGCCTCGTTGCCTTCCCTCAACAGATTTTTGGACGATAGTTGTCCTTTATTACTCTGCCACTTTGTGAATTGCTGTGCCAATGACCTCCATTTTTCATCTCGTTTTTTGTGAGCTGTACGCAAGTCCAAAATTTTGGTTCAGGACCTATACTGGTTCCCGGTGGGTGGCTGAGACTCTGGTTAATTCTTCTTCCTGCCGGGAAATTAGAGTGACATGTGCCCATCCAAATGCCTAACAGCTACTCTCTCATTGGTTCTCCCTCTTCCCTTCCATCCTCTGCCAAATTGGGAAACTGTGCGAAGCAGGAGGTTAAAGGGGTTGTCTCTCCAAGTTGGGAGATTGATAGTAAAGCAGTTGGAAAGTCAAACCGGAGCACCAGGAGAGGGACTACTCATTGAGTTTTAGAAACCTTTTGTATTCACAGTGTGTCCATTCTCTAGGTTTCCCGTACATGTTATAGCTGTAGTAATATTCCCTTTAACATGGAGAGTTGGGACCCATGGAATGGGGGCCATGCATTTTTGCTTTAAAGGGTCTACATTTGCTCACCCAATCTCACCAATCCTCTCAGTCCCAAGTGTCCAGCCTTATGCCACATCTAGCTGTCATTGTAGATAGGGTCATTCCAGGATTCATCAGAGACCCTGAAGGAAATGTAAAGAATTTCCCTGTTTTTTGGTTTTGTTTTTGTAATTCCTTTTTATAGTGGGTATGAGCTGATTCTCGCTGCCATGTTTATGCCAGTCTAGACACACTTGACTCCCTTACAGAAACATATCAATACATAGGTTTTAATATTCTTACTAGTCAGATCTATTCCTCTGCGGGAAATATGGGGTTCTGAGTCCCTTTCACTGAGGAAGGTGTAGGTCTTGTCTATTCCACATTTGGTTTTGGAAATGGTACCTGTGCTTATATCAAACTCTGGTTTTATGCATCACCCCACCTCTCCTTTCCCCTTAAGCAGGCATAAGAGTGTTTTCTAAATGTCAGACTCTGTTCTCTTTCCTAACTCAGTTCATGTGTAGCCATGTTTACAGGATCTTCATAAGTGATATCTTATGATAAGTTTCTTTTTCTGTGTGACTTATTTCACTTAGAATCATCGTACCTGAATCCACTCACTTTGCTGCTCCTGGTCTTATGACATTGATTTCATGGCTGAGGGATATTCCACCGGACATAAATACCACAGTTTTTGAACCATTTTTATATTTCCTGGGATATTTAAGTTGTACCCAAGTTGAGGTTCTTGTAAGCAGTGCAGCCCTAAATTTGGGGGTGGCTCTGTCTTATTGATTTTCAGTTTTTCCAATGTATATTCCCTAGACTGGAAGTGCCCTTGGCTCTGTAGCTCTGTTGTTTACTTGTTTTAGGGAACGCAATGCACTCCTCCAGTGAGGCAGTTGGCAATTTACATCCCGCCCATCAGCATAACAAGGCTCCCTGTTCTCCAGGGCCTGTTTTGCCTTTTTCGTTTTTACACATTTTGTGGATGTCCCTTTTGACCGGTGGGAAGTGATACTTCTGTGTAGTGCAGATTTGCATTGCCCGCTTGCTTGTTTGGCCAAAAAGGGCGTATGCATTTTATCCTGAATATATTCAGGAGAAAACGCATACGCCCTTTTTGGCCAACTGCGTCATTGTCGAGGTTGTGCCCCTCTTCCTGTGCTTTAAAGGAGATTCCAACGTACCTCTTGAAATCTGTTTCCTGCTATTCTGCCTGGCTTTCAAGTCTGCCTCGTTGCCTTCCCTCAACAGATTTTTGGACGATAGTTGTCCTTTATTACTCTGCCAGTTTGTGAATTGCTGTGGCCCTGAGCTCGAATTTCCAACTCGTTTTTTGTGAGCTGTACGCAAGTCCAAAATTTTGGTTCAGGATCTATACTGCTTCCCGGTGGGTGGCTGAGACTCTGGTTAATTCTTCTCCCTGCCGGGAAATTAGAGTGACATGTGCCCGTCCAAATGCCTAACAGTAACTCTCTCATTGGTTCTCCCTCTTCCCTTCCATCCTCTGCCAAATTGGCAACCTGTGCGAACCAGGAGGTTAAAGGGGCTGTCTCTCCAAGTTGGGAGATTGATAGTAAAGCAGTTGGAAAGTCAAACCGGAGCACCAGGAGAGGGACTACTCGTTGAGTTTTAGAAACCTTTTGTATTCACAGTGTGTCCATTCTCTAGGTTTCCCGTACATGTTATAGCCGTAGTAATATTCCCTTCAACCGAGAGAGTTGGGACCCATGGAATGGGGGCCATGCATTTTTGCTTTAAAGGGTCTGCATTTGCTCACCCAATCTCACCAATCCTCTCAGTCCCAAGTGTCCAGCCTTATGCCACATCCAGCTGTCATTGTAGACAGGGTTTGTCCAGGTTTCATCAGAGACCCTGAAGGAAATGTAAAAAATTTCCCTGTTTTTTGGTTTTGTTTTTGAAATTCCTTTTTATAGTGGATTTGAGCTGATTCTCTCTGCCATGTTTATGCCAGTCTAGACACACTTGATTCCCTTACAGAGACATATCAATACATAGGTTTTAAGATTCTTACTAGTCAGATCTATTACTCTGCGGGAAATATGGGGTTTTGAGTCCCTTTCACTGAGGAAGGTGTAGGTCTTGTCTATTCCACAGTTGGTTTTGGAAATGGTACCTGTGCTTATATCAAACTCTGGTTTTATGCATCACCCCACCTCTCCTTTCCCCTTAAGCAGGCATAAGAGTGTTTTCTAAATGTGAGACTCTGTTCTCTTTCCTAACTCAGTTCATGTGTAGCCATGTTTACAGGATCTTCATAAGTGATATCTTATGATAAGTTTCTTTTTCTGTGTGACTTATTTCACTTAGAATCATCGTACCTGAATCCACTCACTTTGCTGCTCCTGGTCTTATGACATTGATTTCATGGCTGAGGGATATTCCATCGGACATAAATACCACAGGTTTTTGAACCATTTTTATATTTCCTGGGATATTTAAGGTGTACCCAAGTTGAGGTTCTTGTAAGCAGTGCAGACCTAAATTTGTGGGTGGCTCTGCCTTAATGATTTTCAGTTTTCCCAATGTATATTCCCTAGACTGGAAGTGCCCTTGGCTCTGTAGCTCTGTTGTTTACTTGTTTTAGGGAACGCAATGCACTCCTCCAGTGAGGCAGTTGGCAATTTACATCCCGCCCATCAGCATAACAAGGCTCCCTGTTCTCCAGGGCCTGTCTTGCCTTTCTGGTTTTTACACATTTTGTGGATGTCCCTTTTGACCGGTGGGAAGTGATACTTCTTTGTAGTGCAGATTTGCATTGCCCGCTTGTTTGTTTGGCCAAAAAGGGCGTATGCGTTTTCTCCTGAATATATTCAGGAGAAAACGCATACGCCCTTTTTGGCCAACTGCGTCATTGTCGAAGTTGTGCCCCTCTTCCTGTGCTTTAAAGGCGATTCCAACGTACCTCTTGAAATCTGTTTCCTGCTATTCTGCCTGGCTTTCAAGTCTGCCTCGTTTCCTTCCCTCAACAGATATTTGGACGATAGTTGTCCTTTAATACTCTGCCAGTTTGTGAATTGCTGTGGCCTTGAGCTCCATTTTCCAACTCGTTTTTTGTGAGCTGTACGCAAGTCCAAACTTTTGGTTCAGGAACTATACAGGTTCCCGGTGGGTGGCTGAGACTCTGGTTAATTCTTCTTCCTACCGGGATATTAGAGTGACATGTGGCCGTCCAAATGCCTAACAGTGACTCTCTCATTGGTTCTCCCTCTTCCCTTCCATCCTCTGTCAAATTGGCAACCTGTGCGAACCAGGAGGTTAAAGGAGCTGTCTCTCCATGTTGGGAGATTGATAGTAAAGCAGTTGGAAAGTCAAACCGGAGCACCAGGAGAGGGACTACTCGTTGAGTTTTAGAAACCTTTTGTATTCACAGTGTGTCCATTCTCTAGGATTCCCGTACATGTTATAGCTGTAGTAATATTCCCTTCAACATGGAGAGTTGGGACCCATGGAATGGGGGCGATGCATTTTTGCTTTAAAGGGTCTGCATTTGCTCACCCAATCTCACCAATCCTCTCAGTCCCAAGTGTCCAGCCTTATGCCACATCCAGCTGTCATTGTAGACAGGGTTTTTCCAGGTTTCATCACAGACCCTGAAGGAAATGTAAAGAATGTCCCTGTTTTTTGGTTTTGTTTTTGAAATTCCTTTTTATAGTTGGTTTGAGCTGATTCTCGCTGCCATGTTTATGCCAGTCTAGACACACTTGATTCCCTTACAGAGACATATCAATACATAGGTTTTATGATTCTTACTAGTCAGATCTATTCCTCTGCGGGAAATATGGTGTTTTGAGTCCCTTTCACTGAGGAAGGTGTAGGTCTTGTCTATTCCACAGTTGGTTTTGGAAATGGTACCTGCGCTTATATCAAACTCTGGTTTTATGCATCACACCACCTCTCCTTTCCCCTTAAGCAGGCATAAGAGTGTTTTCTAAATGTGAGACTCTGTTCTCTTTCCTAACTCAGTTCATGTGTAGCCATGTTTACAGGATCTTCATAAGTCATATCTTATGATAAGTTTCTTTTTCTGTGTGATAATTTCACTTAGAATCATCGTACCTGAATCCACTCACTTTGCTGCTCCTGGTCTTATGACATTGATTTCATGGCTGAGGGATATTCCATCGGACATAAATACTACAGTTTTTTGAACCATTTTTATATTTCCTGGGATATTTTAGGTGTACCCAAGTTGAGGTTCTTGTAAGCAGTGCAGCCCTAAATTTGGGGGTGGCTCTGTCTTATTGATATTCAGTTTTCCCAATGTATGTTCCCTAGACTGGAAGTGCCCTTGGCTCTGTAGCTCTGTTGTTTACTTGTTTTAGGGAACGCAATGCACTCCTCCACTGAGGCATTTGGCAATTTACATCCCGCCCATCAGCATAACAAGGCTCCCTCTTCTCCAGGGCCTGTCTTGCCTTTCTGGTTTTTACACATTTTGTGGATGTCCCTTTTGACCGGTGGGAATTGATACTACTTTGTAGTGCAGATTTGCATTGCCCGCTTGCTTGTTTGGCAAAAAATGTGTATGCTTTTTTCCTGAATATATTCAGGAGAAAACGCATACGCCCTTTTTGGCCAACTGCGTCATTGTCGAAGTTGTGCCCCTCTTCCTGTGCTTTAAAGGCGATTCCAACGTACCTCTTGAAATCTGTTTCCTGCTATTCTGCCTGGCTTTCAAGTCTGCCTCGTTGCCTTCCCTCAACAGATATTTGGACGATAGTTGTCCTTTAATACTCTGCCAGTTTGTGAATTGCTGTGGCCTTGAGCTCCATTTTCCAACTCGTTTTTTGTGAGAAGTACGCAAGTCCAAACTTTTGGTTCAGGAACTATACAGGTTCCCGGTGGGTGGCTGAGACTCTGGTTAACTCTTCTTCCTACCGGGATATTAGAGTGACATGTGGCCGTCCAAATGCCTAACAGTGACTCTCTCATTGGTTCTCCCTCTTCCCTTCCATCCTCTGTCAAATTGGCAACCTGTGCGAACCAGGAGGTTAAAGGAGCTGTCTCTCCATGTTGTGAGATTGATAGTAAAGCAGTTGGAAAGTCAAACCGGAGCACCAGGAGAGGGACTACTCGTTGAGTTTTAGAAACCTTTTGTATTCACAGTGTGTCCATTCTCTAGGATTCCCGTACATGTTATAGCTGTAGTAATATTCCCTTCAAACATGGAGAGTTGGGACCCATGGAATGGGGGCGATGCATTTTTGCTTTAAAGGGTCTGCATTTGCTCACCCAATCTCACCAATCCTCTCAGTCCCAAGTGTCCAGCCTTATGCCACATCCAGCTGTCATTGTAGACAGGGTTTTTCCAGGTTTCATCACAGACCCTGAAGGAAATGTAAAGATTGTCCCTGTTTTTTGGTTTTGTTTTTGAAATTCCTTTTTATAGTTGGTTTGAGCTGATTCTCGCTGCCATGTTTATGCCAGTCTAGACACACTTGATTCCCTTACAGAGACATATCAATACATAGGTTTTATGATTCTTACTAGTCAGATCTATTCCTCTGCGGGAAATATGGTGTTTTGAGTCCCTTTCACTGAGGAAGGTGTAGGTCTTGTCTATTCCACAGTTGGTTTTGGAAATGGTACCTGTGCTTATATCAAACTCTGGTTTTATGCATCACCCCACCTCTCCTTTCCCCTTAAGCAGGCATAAGAATGTTTTCTAAAGGTGAGAATCTGTTGTCTTTCCTAACTCAGTTCATGTGTAGCCATGTTTACAGGATCTTCATAAGTCATATCTTATGATAAGTTTCTTTTTCTGTGTGACTTATTTCACTTAGAATCATCGTATCTGAATCCACTCACTTTGCTGCTCCTGGTCTTATGACATTGATTTCATGGCTGAGGGATATTCCATCGTACATAAATACCACAGTTTTTGGAACCATTTTTATATTTCCTGGGATATTGAAGGTGTACCCAAGTTGAGGTTCTTGTAAGCAGTGCAGCCGTAAATTTGGGGGTGGCTCTGTCTTATTGATTTTCAGTTTTCCCAATGTATATTCCCTAGACTGGAAGTGCCCTTGGCTCTGTAGCTCTGTTGTTTACTTGTTTTAGGGAACGCAATGCACTCCTCCAGTGAGGCAGTTGGCAATTTACATCCCGCCCATCAGCATAACAAGGCTCCCTGTCCTCCAGGGCCTGTCTTGCCTTTCTGGTTTTTACACATTTTGTGGATGTCCCTTTTGACCGGTGGGAAGTGATACTTCTGTGTAGTGCAGATTTGCATTGCCCGCTTGCTTGTTTGGCCAAAAAGGGCGTATGCATTTTCTCCTGAATATATTCAGGAGAAAACGCATACGCCCTTTTTGGCCAACTGCGTCATTGTCGAAGTTGTGCCCCTCTTCCTGTGCTTTAAAGGCGATTCCAACGTACCTCTTGAAATCTGTTTCCTGCAATTCTGCCTGGCTTTCAAGTCTGCCTCGTTGCCTTCCCTCAACAGATTTTTGGACGATAGTTGTCCTTTATTACACTGCCAGTTTGTGAATTGCTGTGGCCCTGAGCTCCATTTTCCAACTCGTTTTTTGTGAGCTGTACGCAAGTCCAAAATTTTGGTTCAGGACCTATACTGGTTCCCGGTGGGTGGCTGAGACTCTGGTTAATTCTTCTTCCTGCCGGGAAATTAGAGTGACATGTGCCCGTCCAAATGCCTAACAGTAACTCTCTCATTGGTTCTCCCTCTTCCCTTCCATACTCTGCCAAATTGGCAACCTGTTCGAACCAGGAGGTTAAAGGGACTGTCTCTCCAAGTTGGGAGATTGATAGTAAAGCAGTTGGAAAATCAAACCGGAGCACCAGGAGAGGGACTACTCGTTGAGTTTTAGAAACCTTTTGTATTCATAGTGTGTCCATTCTCTAGGTTTTCCGTACATGTGATAGCCGTAGTAATATTCCCTTCGACCTGGAGAGTTGGGACCCATGGAATGGGGGCCATGCATTTTTGCTTTAAAGGGTCTGCATTTGCTCACCCAATCTCACCAATCCTCTCAGTCCCAAGTGTCCAGCCTTATGCCACATCCAGCTGTCATTGTAGACAGGGTTTTTCCAGGTTTCATAAGAGAACCTGAAGGAAATGTAAAGTATTTCCCTGTTTTTTGGTTTTGTTTTTGAAATTCCTTTTTATAGTGGATTTGAGCTGATTCTCTCTGCCTTGTTTATGCCAGTCTAGACACACTTGATTCCCTTACAGAGACATATCAATACATAGGTTTTAAGATTCTTACTAGTCAGATCTATTCCTCTGCGGGAAATATGGGGTTTTGAGTCCCTTTCACTGAGGAAGGTGTAGGTCTTGTCTATTCCACAGTTGGTTTTGGAAATGGTACCTGTGCTTATATCAAACTCTGGTTTTATGCATCACCCCACCTCTCCTTTCCCCTTAAGCAGGCATAAGAGTGTTTTCTAAATGTGAGACTCTGTTCTCTTTCCTAACTCAGTTCATGTGTAGCCATGTTTACAGGATCTTCATAAGTCATATCTTATGATAAGTTTCTTTTTCTGTGTGACTTATTTCACTTAGAATCATCGTACCTGAATCCACTCACTTTGCTGCTCCTGGTCTTATGACATTGATTTCATGGCTGAGGGATATTCCATCGTACATAAATACCACAGTTTTTGGAACCATTTTTATATTTCCTGGGATATTGAAGGTGTACCCAAGTTGAGGTTCTTGTAAGCAGTGCAGCCCTAAATTTGGGGGTGGCTCTGTCTTATTGATTTTCAGTTTTCCCAATGTATATTCCCTAGACTGGAAGTGCCCTTGGCTCTGTAGCTCTGTTGTTTACTTGTTTTAGGGAACGCAATGCACTCCTCCAGTGAGGCAGTTGGCAATTTACATCCCGCACATCAGCATAACAAGGCTCCCTGTCCTCCAGGGCCTGTCTTGCCTTTCTGGTTTTTACACATTTTGTGGATGTCCCTTTTGACCGGTGGGAAGTGATACTTCTTTGTAGTGCAAATTTGCATTGCCCGCTTGCTTGTTTGGCCAAAAAGGGCATATGCGTTTTCTCCTGAATATATTCAGGAGAAAACGCATACGCCCTTTTTGGCCATCTGCGTCATTGTCGAAGTTGTGCCCCTCTTCCTGTGCTTTAAAGGCGATTCCAACGTACCTCTTGAAATCTATTTCCTGCTATTCTGCCTGGCTTTCAAGTCTGCCTCATTGCCTTCCCTCAACAGATTTTTGGACGATAGATGTCCTTTATTACTCTGCCAGTTTGTGAATTGCTGTGGCCCTGAGCTCCATTTTCCAACTCGTTATTTGTGAGCTGTACGCAAGTCCAAAATTTTGGTTCAGGGCCTATACTGGTTCCCGGTGGGTGGCTGAGACTCTGGTTAATTCTTCTTCCTGCCGGGAAATTAGAGTGACATGTGCCCGTCCAAATGCCTAACAGTAACTCTCTCATTGGTTCTCCCTCTTCCCTTCCATCCTCTGCCAAATTGGCAACCTGTGCGAACCAGGAGGTTAAAGGGGCTGTCTCTCCAAGTTGGGAGATTGATAGTAAAGCAGTTGGAAAGTCAAACCGGACCACCAGGAGAGGGACTACTCGTTGAGTTTTAGAAACCTTTTGTATTCACAGTGTGTCCATTCTCCAGGTTTCCCGTACATGTTATAGCTGTAGTAATATTCCCTTCAACCTGGAGAGTTGGGACCCATGGAATGGGGGCCATGCATTTTTGCTTTAAAGGGTCTGCACTTGCTCACCCAATCTCACCAATCCTCTCAGTCCCAAGTGTCCAGCCTTATGCCACATCCAGCTGTAATTGTAGACAGGGTTTTTCCAGGTTTCATCAGAGACCCTGAAGGAAATGTAAAGAATTTCCCTGTTTTTTGGTTTTGTATTTGAAATTTCTTTTTATAGTGGGTTTGAGCTGATTCTGTCTGCCGTGTTTATGGAAGTCTAGACACACTTGATTCCCTTACAGAGACATATCAATATATAGGTTTTAAGATTCTTACTAGTCAGATCTATTACTCTGCGGGAAATATGGGGTTTTGAGTCCCTTTCACTGAGGAAGGTGTAGGTCTTGTCTATTCCACAGTTGGTTTTGGAAATGGTACCTGTGCTTATATCAAACTCTGGTTTTATGCATCACCCCACCTCTCCTTTCCCCTTAAGCAGGCATAAGAGTGTTTTCTAAATGTGAGACTCTGTTCTCTTTCCTAACTCAGTTCATGTGTAGCCATGTTTACAGGATCTTCATAAGTCATATCTTATGATAAGTTTCTTTTTCTCTGTGACTTATTTCACTTAGAATCATCGTACCTGAATCCACTCACTTTGCTGCTCCTGGTCTTATGACATTGATTTCATGGCTGAGGGATATTCCATCGGACATAAATACCACAGTTTTTTGAACCATTTTTATATTTCCTGGGATATTGAAGGTGTACCCAAGTTGAGGTTCTTGTAAGCAGTGCAGCCCTAAATTTGGGGGTGGCTCTGTCTTATTGATTTTCAGTTTTCCCAATGTATATTCCCTAGCCTGGAAGTGCCCTTGGCTCTGTAGCTCTGTTGTTTACTTGTTTTAGGGAACGCAATGCACTCCTCCAGTGAGGCAGTTGGCAATTTACATCCCGCCCATCAGCATAACAAGGCTCCCTGTCCTCCAGGGCCTGTCTTGCCTTTCTGGTTTTTACACATTTTGTGGATGTCCCTTTTGACCGGTGGGAAGTGATACTTCTGTGTAGTGCAGATTTGCATTGCCCGCTTGCTTGTTTGGCCAAAAAGGGCGTATGCGTTTTCTCCTGAATATATTCAGGAGAAAACGCATACGCCCTTTTTGGCCAACTGCGTCATTGTCGAAGTTGTGCCCCTCTTCCTGTGCTTTAAAGGCGATTCCAACGTACCTCTTGAAATCTGTTTCCTGCAATTCTGCCTGGCTTTCAAGTCTGCCTCGTTGCCTTCCCTCAACAGATTTTTGGACGATAGTTGTCCTTTATTACTCTGCCAGTTTGTGAATTGCTGTGGCCCTGAGCTCCATTTTCCAACTCGTTTTTTGTGAGCTGTACGCAAGTCCAAAATTTTGGTTCAGGACCTATACTGGTTCCCGGTGGGTGGCTGAGACTCTGGTTAATTCTTCTTCCTGCCGGGAAATTAGAGTGACATGTGCCCGTCCAAATGCCTAACAGTAACTCTCTCATTGGTTCTCCCTCTTCCCTTCCATACTCTGCCAAATTGGCAACCTGTTCGAACCAGGAGGTTAAAGGGACTGTCTCTCCAAGTTGGGAGATTGATAGTAAAGCAGTTGGAAAGTCAAACCGGAGCACCAGGAGAGGGACTACTCGTTGAGTTTTAGAAACCTTTTGTATTCATAGTGTGTCCATTCTCTAGGTTTTCCGTACATGTGATAGCCGTAGTAATATTCCCTTCAACCTGGAGAGTTGGGACCCATGGAATGGGGGCCATGCATTTTTGCTTTAAAGGGTCTGCATTTGCTCACCCAATCTCACCAATCCTCTCAGTCCCAAGTGTCCAGCCTTATGCCACATCCAGCTGTCATTGTAGACAGGGTTTTTCCAGGTTTCATAAGAGAACCTGAAGGAAATGTAAAGTATTTCCCTGTTTTTTGGTTTTGTTTTTGAAATTCCTTTTTATAGTGGATTTGAGCTGATTCTCTCTGCCTTGTTTATGCCAGTCTAGACACACTTGATTCCCTTACAGAGACATATCAATACATAGGTTTTAAGATTCTTACTAGTCAGATCTATTCCTCTGCGGGAAATATGGGGTTTTGAGTCCCTTTCACTGAGGAAGGTGTAGGTCTTGTCTATTCCACAGTTGGTTTTGGAAATGGTACCTGTGCTTATATCAAACTCTGGTTTTATGCATCACCCCACCTCTCCTTTCCCCTTAAGCAGGCATAAGAGTGTTTTCTAAATGTGAGACTCTGTTCTCTTTCCTAACTCAGTTCATGTGTAGCCATGTTTACAGGATCTTCATAAGTCATATCTTATGATAAGTTTCTTTTTCTGTGTGATTATTTCACTTAGAATCATCGTACCTGAATCCACTCACTTTGCTGCTCCTGGTCTTATGACATTGATTTCATGGCTGAGGGATATTCCATCGGACATAAATACTACAGTTTTTTGAACCATTTTTATATTTCCTGGGATATTTAAGGTGTACCCAAGTTTAGGTTCTTGTAAGCAGTGCAGCCCTAAATTTGGGGGTGGCTCTGTCTTATTGATATTCAGTTTTCCCAATGTATGTTCCCTAGACTGGAAGTGTCCTTGGCTCTGTAGCTCTGTTGTTTACTTGTTTTAGGGAACGCAATGCACTCCTCCAGTGAGGCAGTTGGCAATTTACATCCCACCCATCAGCATAACAAGGCTCCCTGTTCTCCAGGGCCTGTCTTGCCTTTCTGGTTTTTACACATTTTGTGGATGTCCTTTTTGACCGGTGGGAATTGATACTACTTTGTAGTGCAGATTTGCATTGCCCGCTTGCTTGTTTGGCAAAAAATGTGTATGCGTTTTCTCCTGAATATATTCAGTAGAAAACGCATACGCCCTTTTTGGCCAACTGCGTCATTGTCGAAGTTGTGCCCCTCTTCCTGTGCTTTAAAGGCGATTCCAACGTACCTCTTGAAATCTGTTTCCTGCTATTCTGCCTGGCTTTCAAGTCTGCCTCGTTGCCTTCCCTCAACAGATTTTTGGACGATAGTTGTCCTTTATTACTCTGCCAGTTTGTGAATTGCTGTGGCCCTGAGCTCCATTTTCCAACTCGTTTTTTGTGAGCTGTATGCAAGTCCAAAATTTTGGTTCAGGACCTATACTGGTTCCCGGTGGGTGGCTGAGACTCTGGTTAATTCTTCTTCCTGCCGGGAAATTAGAGTGACATGTGCCCGTCCAAATGCCTAACAGTAACTCTCTCATTGGTTCTCCCTCTTCCCTTCCATCCTCTGCCAAATTGGCAACCTGTGCGAAACAGGAGGTTAAAGGGGCTGTCTCTCCAAGTTGGGAGATTGATAGTAAAGCAGTTGGAAAGTCAAACCGGAGCACCAGGAGAGGGACTACTCGTTGAGTTTTAGAAACCTTTTGTATTCACAGTGTGTCCATTCTCTAGGTTTCCCGTACATGTTATAGCTGTAGTAATATTCCCTTCAACCCGGAGAGTTGGGACCCATGGAATGGGGGCCATGCATTTTTGCTTTAAAGGGTCTGCATTTGCTCACCCAATCTCACCAATCCTCTCATTCCCAAGTGTCCAGCCTTATGCCACATCCAGCTGTCATTGTAGACAGGGTTTTTCCAGGTTTCATCAGAGACCCTGAAGGAAATGTAAAGAATTTCCCTGTTTTTTGGTTTTGTTTTTGAAATTCCTTTTTATAGTGGGTTTGAGCTGATTCTCTCTGCCGTGTTTATGCCAGTCTGGACACACTTGATTCCCTTAGGGAGACATATCAATACATAGGTTTTAAGATTATTACTAGTCAGATATAATCCTCTGTGGGAAATATGGGGTTTTGAGTCCCTTTCACTGAGGAAGGTGTAGGTCTTGTCTATTCCACAGTTGGTTTTGGAAATGGTACCTGTGCTTATATCAAACTCTGGTTTTATGTGTCACGCCACCTCCCCTTCCCCCTTAAGCAGGCATAAGAGTGTTTTCTAAATGTGAGACTCTGTTCTCTTTCCTAAATCAGTTCATGTGTAGCCATGTTTACAGGACCTTCATAAGTGATATCTTATGATGTTTCTTTTTCTGCGTGTCTTATTTCACTTAGAATCATCGTACCTGAATCCACTCATTTTGCTGCTACTGGTCTTATGACATTGAGTTCATGGCTGAGGGATATTCCATCGTATGTAAGTACCACAATTTTTTGAACCATTTTTATAGTTCCTGGGATATTTTAGGTGTACCCAAGTTGAGGTTCTTGTAAGCAGTGGAGCCCTAAATTTGGGTGTGGTTCGGTCTTATTGATTTTCAGTTTTCCCAATGTATATTCCCTAGACTGGAAGTGCCCTTGGCTCTGTAGCTCTGTTGTTTACTTGCTTTAGGGAATGCAATGCACTCCTCCAGTGAGGCAGTTGGCAATTTACATCCAGCCCATCAGCATAACAAGGCTGCCTTTTCTCCAGGGCGTGTCTTGCCTTTCTGATTTTTACACATTTTGTGGATGTCCCTTTTGACCGGAGGGAAGTGATACTTCTTTGTAGTGAAGATTTGCATTGCCCGCTTGCTTGCTTGGCCAAAAAGGGCGTATGCGTTTTCTCCTGAATATATTCAGGAGAAAACGCATACGCCCTTTTTGGCCAAGTTTGTAATTGTCGAAGTTGTGCCCCTATTCCTGCGCTTTAAAGGCGATTCCAACGTACCTCTTGAAATCTGTTTCCTGCTATTCTGCCTCGCTTTCAAGTCCGCCTCGTTGCCTTCCCTCAACAGATTTTTGGACGATAGTTTTCCTTTATTACTCTGCCAGTTTGTGAATTGCTGTGGCCCTGAGCTCCATTTTCCAACTCGTTTTTTGTGTGCTGTACGCAAGTCCAAAATTTTGGTTCAGGACCTATACTGGTTCCCGGTGGGTGGTTGAGACTCTGGTTAATTCTTCTTCCTGCCGGGAAATTAGAGTGACATGTGCCCGTCCAAATGCCTAACAGCTACTCTCTCATTGGTTCTCCCTCTTCCCTTCCATCCTCTGCCAAATTGGCAACCTGTGCGAACCAGCAGTTTAAAGGGGCTGTCTCTCCAAGTTGGGAGATTGATAGTAAAGCAGTTGGAAAGTCAAACCGGAGCACCAGGAGAGGGACTACTCGTTGAGTTTTAGAAACCTTTTGTATTCACAGTGTGTCCATTCTCTAGGTTTCCCGTACATGTTATAGCCGTAGTAATATTCCCTTCCACATGGAGAGTATGGACCCATGGAATGGGGGCCATGCATTTTTGCTTTAAATGGTCTGCATTTGCTCACCCAATCTCAACAATCCTCTCAGTCCCAAGTGTCCAGCCTTATGCCACATCCAGCTGTCATTGTAGATAGGGTCATTCCAGGTTTCATCAGAGACCCTGAAGGAAATGTAAAGAATTTCCCTGTTTTTTGGTTTTGTTTTTGAAATTCCTTTTTATAGTGGGTTTGAGCTGATTCTCTCTGCCATGTTTATGCCAGTCTAGACACACTTGATTCCCTTACAGAGACATATCTATACATAGGTTTTAAGATTCTTACTAGTCAGATCTATTCCTCTGCGGGAAATATGGGGTTTTGAGTCCCTTTCACTGAGGAAGGTGTAGGTCTTGTCTATTCCACAGTTGGTTTTGGAAATGGTACCTGTGCTTATATCAAACTCTGGTTTTATGCATCACCCCACCTCTCCTTTCCCCTGAAGCAGGCATAAGAGTGTTTTCTAAATGTCAGACTCTGTTCTCTTTCCTAACTCAGTTCATGTGTAGCCATGTTTACAGGAACTTCATAAGTCATATCTTATGATAAGTTTCTTTTTCTGTGTGACTTATTCACTTAGAATCATCGTACCTGAATCCACTCACTTTGCTGCTCCTGGTCTTATGACATTGATTTCATGTCTGAGGGATATTCCATCGGACATAAATACCAAAGTTTTTTGAACCATTTTTATATTTCCTGGGATATTTAAGGTGTACCCAAGTTGAGGTTCTTGTAAGCAGTGCAGCCCTAAATTAGGGGGTGGCTCTGTCTTATTGATTTTCAGTTTTCCCAATGTATATTCCCTAGACTGGAAGTGCCTTTGGCTCTGTAGCTCTTTTGTTTACTTGTTTTAGGGAACGCAATGCACTCCTCCAGTGAGGCAGTTGGCAGTTTACATCCCGCCCATCAGCATAACAAAGCTCCCAGTTCTCCAGGGCCTGTCTTGCCTTTCTGGTTTTTACACATTTTGTGGATGTCCCTTTTGACCTGTGGGAAGTGATACTTCTTTGTAGTGCAGATTTGCATTGCCCGCTTGCTTGTTTGACCAAAAAGGGCATATGCGTTTTCTCCTGAATATATTCAGGAGAAAACGCATACGCCCTTTTTGGCCAACTTCGTCATTGTCGAAGTTGTGCCCCTCTTCCTGTGCTTTAAAGGCGATTCCAACGTACCACTTGTAATCTGTTTCCTGCTATTCTGCCTGGCTTTCAAGTCTGCCTCGTTGCCTTCCCTCAACAGATTTTTGGACGATAGTTGTCCTTTATTACTCTGCCAGTTTGTGAATTGCTGTGGCCCTGAGCTCCATTTTCCAACTCGTTTTTTGGGAGCTGTACGCAAGTCCAAAATTTTGGTTCAGGACCTATACTGGTTCCCAGTGGGTGGCTGAGACTCTGGTTAATTCTTCTTCCTGCCGGGAAATTAGAGTGACATGTGCCCGTCCAAATGCCTAACAGCTACTCTCTCATTGGTTCTCCCTCTTCCTTTCCATCCTCTGCCAAATTGGCAACCTGTGCGAACCAGGAGGTTAAAGGGGCTGTCTCTCCAAGTTGGGAGATTGATAGTAAAGCAGTTGGAAAGTCAAACCGGAGCACCAGGAGAGGGACTACTCGTTGAGTTTTAGAAACCTTTTGTATTCACAGTGTGTCCATTCTCTAGGTTTCCCGTACATGTTATAGCCGTAGTAATATTCCCTTCCACATGGAGAGTTGGGACCCATGGAATGGGGGCCATGCATTTTTGCTTTAAAGGGTCTGCATTTGCTCACCCAATCTCACCAATCCTCTCAGTCCCAAGTGTCCAGCTTTATGCCACATCCAGCTGTCATTGTAGATAGGGTCATTCCAGGTTTCATCAGAGACCCTGAAGGAAATGTAAAGAATTTCCCTGTTTTTTGGTTTTGTTTTTGAAATTCCTTTTTATAGTGGGTTTGAGCTGATTCTCGCTGCCATGTTTATGCCAGTCTAGACACACTTGATTCCCTTACAGAGACATATCAATACATAGGTTTTAAGATTCTTACTAGTCAGATCTATTCCTCTGCGGGAAATATGGGGTTTTGAGTCCCTTTCACTGAGGAAGGTTTAGGTCTTGTGTATTCCACAGTTGGTTTTAGAAATGGTACCTGTGCTTATATCAAACTCTGGTTTTATGCATCACCCCACCTCTCCTTTCCCCTTAGAAGGCATAAGAGTGTTTTCTAAATGTGAGACTCTGTTCTCTTTCCTAACTCAGTTCATGTTTAGCCATGTTTACAGGATATTCATAAGTGATATCTTATGATAAGTTTCTTTTTCTGTGTGACTTATTTCACTTAGAATCATCGAACCTGAATCCACTCACTTTGCTGCTCCTGGTCTTATGACATTGATTTCATGGCTGAGGGATATTCCATCGTACATAAAGACCACAGTTTTTTGAACCATTTTTATATTTCCTGGGATATTTAAGGTGTACCCAAGTTGAGTTTCTTGTTAGCAGTGCAGCCCTAAATTTGGGGGTGGCTCTGTCTTATTGATTTTCAGTTTTCCCAAGGTATATTCTCTAGACTGGGAGTGCCCTTGGCTCTGTAGCTCTGTTGTTTACTTGTTTTAGGGAACACAATGCACTCCTCCAGTGAGGCAGTTGGCAATTTACATCCAGCCCATCAGCATAACAAGGCTGCCTTTTCTCCAGGGCTTGTCTTGCCTTTCTGATTTTTACACATTTTGTGGATGTCCCTTTTGACCGGAGGGAAGTGATACTTCTTTGTAGTGAAGATTTGCATTGCCCGCTTGCTTGCTTGGCCAAAAAGGGCGTATGCGTTTTCTCCTGAATATATTCAGGAGAAAACGCATACGCCCTTTTTGGCCAAGTTTGTAATTGTCGAAGTTGTGCCCCTATTCCTGTGCTTTAAAGGCGATTCCAACGTACCTCTTGAAATCTGTTTCCTGCTATTCTGCCTCGCTTTCAAGTCCGCCTCGTTGCCTTCCCTCAACAGATTTTTGGACGATAGTTTTCCTTTATTACTCTGCCAGTTTGTGAATTGCTGTGGCCCTGAGCTCCATTTTCCAACTCGTTTTTTGTGTGCTGTACTCAAGTCCAAAATTTTGGTTCAGGACCTATACTGGTTCCCGGTGGGTGGTTGAGACTCTGGTTAATTCTTCTTCCTGCCGGGAAATTAGAGTGACATGTGCCCGTCCAAATGCCTAACAGCTACTCTCTCATTGGTTCTCCCTCTTCCCTTCCATCCTCTGCCAAATTGGCAACCTGTGCGAACCAGCAGGTTAAAGGGGCTGTCTCTCCAAGTTGGGAGATTGATAGTAAAGCAGTTGGAAAGTCAAACCGGAGCACCAGGAGAGGGACTACTCGTTGAGTTTTAGAAACCTTTTGTATTCACAGTGTGTCCATTCTCTAGGTTTCCCGTACATGTTATAGCCGTAGTAATATTCCCTTCCACATGGAGAGTTTGGACCCATGGAATGGGGGCCATGCATTTTTGCTTTAAAGGGTCTGCATTTGCTCACCCAATCTCAACAATCCTCTCAGTCCCAAGTGTCCAGCCTTATGCCACATCCAGCTGTCATTGTAGATAGGGTCATTCCAGGTTTCATCAGAGACCCTGAAGGAAATGTAAAGAATTTCCCTGTTTTTTGGTTTTGTTTTTGAAATTCCTTTTTATAGTGGGTTTGAGCTGATTCTCTCTGCCATGTTTATGCCAGTCTAGACACACTTGATTCCCTTACAGAGACATATCTATACATAGGTTTTAAGATTCTTACTAGTCAGATCTATTCCTCTGCGGGAAATATGGGGTTTTGAGTCCCTTTCACTGAGGAAGGTGTAGGTCTTGTCTATTCCACAGTTGGTTTTGGAAATGGTACCTGTGCTTATATCAAACTCTGGTTTTATGCATCACCCCACCTCTCCTTTCCCCTTAAGCAGGCATAAGAGTGTTTTCTCAATGTGAGACTCTGTTCTCTTTCCTAACTCAGTTCATGTGTAGCCATGTTTACAGGATCTTCATAAGTGATATCTTATGATAAGTTTCTTTTTCTGTGTGACTTATTTCACTTAGAATCATCGTACCTGAATCCACTCACTTTGCTGCTCCTGGTCTTATGACATTGATTTCATGGCTGAGGGATATTCCATCGGACATAAATACCACAGTTTTTTGAACCATTTTTATATTTCCTGGGATATTTAAGGTGTACCCAAGTTGAGGTTCTTGTAAGCAGTGCAGCCCTAAATTTGGGGGTGGCTCTGTCTTATTGATTTTCAGTTTTCCCAATGTATATTCCCTAGACTGGAAGTGCCCTTGGCTCTGTAGCTCTGTTGTTTACTTGTTTTAGGGAACGCAATGCACTCCTCCATTGAGGCATTTGGCAATTTACATCCCGCCCATCAGCATAAAAAGGCTCCCTGTTCTCCAGGGCCTGTCTTGCCTTTCTGGTTTTTACACATTTTGTGGATGTCCCTTTTGACCGGTGGGAAGTGATACTTCTTTGTAGTGCAGATTTGCATTGCCCGCTTGCTTGTTTGGCCAAAAAGGGCATATGCGTTTTCTCCTGAATATATTCAGGAGAAAACGCATACGCCCTTTTTGGCCAACTGCGTCATTGTCGAAGTTGTGCCCCTCTTCCTGTGCTTTAAAGGCGATTCCAACGTACCTCTTGAAATCTGTTTCCTGCTATTCTGCCTGGCTTTCAAGTCTGCCTCGTAGCCTTCCCTCAACAGATTTTTGGACGATAGATGTCCTTTATTACTCTGCCAGTTTGTGAATTTCTGTGGCCCTGAGCTCCATTTTCCAACTCGTTTTTTGTGAGCTGTACGCAAGTCCAAAATTTTGGTTCAGGACCTATACTGGTTCCCGGTGGGTGGCTGAGACTCTGGTTGATTCTTCTTCCTGCCGGGAAATTAGAGTGACATATGCCCGTCCAAATGCCTAACAGTAACTCTCTCATTGGTTCTCGCTCTTCCCTTCCATCCTCTGCCAAATTGGCAACCTGTGCGAACCAGGAGGTTAAAGGGGCTGTCTCTCCAAGTTGGGAGATTGATAGTAAAGCAGTTGGAAAGTCAAACCGGAGCACCAGGAGAGGGACTACTCGTTGAGTTTTAGAAACCTTTTGTATTCACAGTGTGTCCATTCTCTAGGTTTCCCGTACATGTTATAGCTGTAGTAATATTCCCTTCAACCTGGAGAGTTGGGACCCATGGAATGGGGGCCATGCATTTTTGCTTTAAAGGGTCTGCATTTGCTCACCCAATCTCACCAATCCTCTCAGTCCCAAGTGTCCAGCCTTATGCCACATCCAGCTGTCATTGTAGACAGGGTTTTTCCAGGTTTCATCAGAGACCCTGAAGGAAATGTAAAGAATTTCCCTGTTTTTTTGGTTTTGTTTTTGAAATTCCTTTTTATAGTGAGTTTGAGCTGATTCTCTCTGCCATGATTATGCCAGTCTAGACACACTTGATTCCCTTACAGAGACATATCAATACATAGGTTTTAAGATTCTTACTAGTCAGATCTATTCCTCTGCGGGAAATATGGGGTTTTGAGTCCCTTTCACTGAGGAAGGTGTAGGTCTTGTCTATTCCACAGTTGGTTTTGGAAATGGTACCTGTGCTTATATCAAACTCTGGTTTTATGCATCACCCCACCTCTCCTTTCCCCTTAAGCAGGCATAAGAGTGTTTTCTAAATGTCAGACTCTGTTCTCTTTCCTAACTCAGTTCATGTGTAGCCATGTTTACAGGATCTTCATAAGTGATATCTTATGATAAGTTTCTTTTTCTGTGTGACTTATTTCACTTAGAATCATCGTACCTGAATCCACTCACTTTGCTGCTCCTGGTCTTATGACATTGATTTCATGGCTGAGGGATATTCCATCGTACATAAGTACCACAGTTTTTTGAACCATTTTTATACTTCCTGGGATATTTAAGGTGTACCCAAGTTGAGGTTCTTGTAAGCAGTGCAGCCCTAAATTTGGGGGTGGCTCTGTCTTATTGATTTTCAGTTTTCCCAAGGTATATTCTCTAGACTGGGTGTGCCCTTGGCTCTGTAGCTCTGTTGTTTACTTGTATTAGGGAACGCAATGCACTCCTCCAGTGAGGCAGATGGCAATTTACATCCCGCCCATCAGCATAACAAGGCTCCTTGTTCTCCAGGGCCTGTCTTGCCTTTCTGGTTTTTACACATTTTGTGGATGTCCCTTTTGACCGGTGGGAAGTGATACTTCTTTGTAGTGCAGATTTGCACTGCCCGCTATCTTGCTTGGCCAAAAAGGGCGTATGCGTTTTCTCCTGAATATATTCAGGAGAAAACGCATACGCCCTTTTTGGCCAAGTTCGTCATTGTCGAAGTTGTGGCCCTCTTCCTGTGCTTTAAAGGTGATTCCAACGTACCTCTTGAAATCTGTTTCCTGCTATTTTGCCTCGCTTTCAAGTCCGCCTCGTTGCCTTTCCTCAACAGATTTTTGGACGATAGTTGTCCTTTATTACTCTGCCAGTTTGTGAATTGCTGTGGCCCTGTGCTCCCTTTTCAACTCGTTTTTTGTGAGCTGTACGCAAGTCCAAAATTTTGGTTTAGGACCTATACTGGTTCCCGGTGGGTGGCTGAGACTCTGGTTAATTCTTCTTCCTGCCGGGAAATTAGAGTGACATGTGCCCGTCCAATGCCTAACAGCTACTCTCTCATTGGTTCTCCCTCTTCCCTTCCATCCTCTGCCAAATTGGCAACCTGTGCGAACCAGCAGGTTAAAGGGGCTGTCTCTCCAAGTTGGGAGATTGATAGTAAAGCAGTTGGAAAGTCAAACCGGAGCACCAGGAGAGGGACTACTCGTTGAGTTTTAGAAACATTTTGTATTCAGAGTGTGTCCATTCTCTAGGTTTCCCGTACATGTTATAGCCGTAGTAATATTCCCTTCCACATGGAGTGTTGGGACCCATGGAATGGGGGCCATGCATTTTTGCTTTAAAGGGTCTGCATTTGCTCACCCAATCTCACCAATCCTCTCAGTCCCAAGTGTCCAGCTTTATGCCACATCCAGCTGTCATTGTAGATAGGGTCATTCCAGGTTTCATCAGAGACCCTGAAGGAAATGTAAAGAATTTCCCTGTGTTTTGGTTTTGTTTTTGAAATTCCTTTTTATAGTGGCTTTAAGCTCATTCTCGCTGCCATGTTTATGCCAGTCTAGACACACTTGATTCCCTTACAGAGACATATCAATACATAGGTTTTAAGATTCTTACTAGTCAGATCTATTCCTCTGCGGGAAATATGGGGTTTTGAGTCCCTTTCACTTAGGAAGGTGTAGGTCTTGTCTATTCCACAGTTGGTTTTGGAAATGGTACCTGTGCTTATATCAAACTCTGGTTTTATGCATCACCCCACCTCTCCTTTCCCCTTAAGCAGGCATAAGAGTGTTTTCTAAATGTGAGACTCTGTTCTCTTTCCTAACTCAGTTCATGTGTAGCCATGTTTACAGGAACTTCATAAGTCATATCTTATGATAAGTTTCTTTTTCTGTGTGACTTATTCACTTAGAATCATCGTACCTGAATCCACTCACTTTGCTGCTCCTGGTCTTATGACATTGATTTCATGTCTGAGGGATATTCCATCGGACATAAATACCAAAGTTTTTAGAACCATTTTTATATTTCCTGGGATATTTAAGGTGTACCCAAGTTGAGGTTCTTGTAAGCAGTGCAGCCCTAAATTTGGGGGTGGCTCTGTCTTATTGATTTTCAGTTTTCCCAATGTATATTCCCTAGACTGGAAGTGCCCTTGGCTCTGTAGCTCTGTTGTTTACTTGTTTTAGGGAACGCAATGCACTCCTCCAGTGAGGCAGTTGGCAATTTACATCCCGCCCATCAGCATAACAAGGCTCCCTGTTCTCCAGGGCCTGTCTTGCCTTTCTGGTTTTTACACATTTTGTGGATGTCCCTTTTGACCGTTGGGAAGTGATACTTCTTTGTAGTGCAGATTTGCATTGCCCGCTTGCTTGTTTGACCAAAAAGTGCGTATGCGTTTTCTCCTGAATATATTCAGGAGAAAACGCATACGCACTTTTTGGCCAACTTCGTCATTGTCGAAGTTGTGCCCCTCTTCCTGTGCTTTAAAGGCGATTCCAACGTACCTCTTGAAATCTGTTTCCTGCTATTCTGCTTTGCTTTCAAGTCCGCCTCGTTGCCTTCCCTCAACAGATTTTTGGACGATAGTTTTCCTTTATTACTCTGCCAGTTTGTGAATTGCTGTGGCCCTGAGCTCCATTTTCCAACTCGTTTTTTGTGAGCTGTACGCAAGTCCAAAATTTTGGTTCAGGACCTATACTGCTTCCCGGTGGGTGGCTGAGACTCTGGTTAATTCTTCTTCCTGCCGGGAAATTAGAGTGACATATGCCCGTCCAAATGCCTATCAGCTACTCTCTCATTGGTTCTCCCTCTTCCCTTCCATCCTCTGCCAAATTGGCAACCTGTGCGAACCAGGAGGTTAAAAGGGCTGTCTCTCCAAGAAGGGAGATTGATAGTAAATCAGTTGGAAAGTCAAACCGGAGCACCAGGAGAGGGACTACTCGTTGAGTTTTAGAAACCTTTTGTATTCACAGTGTGTCCATTCTCTAGGTTTCCCGTACATGTTATATCTGTAGTAATATTCAGTTCAACCTGGAGAGTTGGGACCCATGGAATGGGGGCCATGCATTTCTGCTTTAAAGGGTCTGCATTTGCTCACCCAATCTCACCAATCCTCTCAGTCCCAAGTGTCCAGCCTTATGCTACATCCAGCTGTCATTGTAGACAGGGTTTTTCCAGGTTTCATCAGAGACCCTGAAGGAAATGTAAAGAATTTCCCTGTTTTTTGGTTTTGTTTTTGAAATTCCTTTTTATAGTGGGTTTGAGCTGATTCCCGCTGCCATGTTTATGCCAGTCTAGACACACTTGATTCCCTTACAGAGACATATCAATACATAGGTTTTAAGATTCTTACTAGTCAGATCTATTCCTCTGCGGGAAATATGGGGTATTGAGTCCCTTTCACTGAGGAAGGTGTAGGTCTTGTCTATTCCACAGTTGGTTTTGGAAATGGTACCTGTGCTTATATCAAACTCTGGTTTTATGCATCACCCCACCTCTCCTTTCCCCTTAAACAGGCATAAGAGTGTTTTCTAAATGTGAGACTCTGTTCTCTTTCCTAATTCAGTTCATATGTAACCATGTTTACAGGACCTTCATAAGTCATATCTTATGATCAGTTTCATTTTCTGTGTGACTTATTTCACTTAAAATCATCGTACCTGAATCCACTCACTTTGCTGCTCCTGGTCTTATGACATTGATTTCATGGCTGAGGGATATTCCATCGGACATAAATACCACAGTTTTTTGAACCATTTTTATATTTCCTGGGATATTTAAGGTGTACCCAAGTGGAGGTTCTTGTAAGCAGTGCAGCCCTAAATTTGGGGGTGGCTCTGTCTTATTGATTTTCAGTTTTCCCAATGTATATTCCCTAGACTGGAAGTGCCCTTGGCTCTGTAGCTCTGTTGTTTACTTGTTTTAGGGAACGCAATGCACTCCTCCAGTGAGGCAGTTGGCAATTTACATCCCGCCCATCAGCATAACAAGGCTCCCTGTTCTCCAGGGCCTGTCTTGCCTTTCTGGTTTTTACACATTTTGTGGATGTCCCTTTTGACCGGTGGGAAGTGATACTTCTTTGTAGTGCAAATTTGCATTGCCAGCTTGCTTCTTTGGCCAAAAAGGGCGTATGCGTTTTCTCCTGAATATATTCAGGAGAAAACGCATACGCCCTTTTTGGCCATCTGCGTCATTGTCGAAGTTGTGCCCCTCTTCCTGTGCTTTAAAGGCGATTCCAACGTACCTCTTGAAATCTGTTTCCTGCTATTCTGCCTGGCTTTCAAGTCTGCCTCGTTGCCTTCCCTCAACAGATTTTTGGACGATAGTTGTCCTTTATTACTCTGCCAGTTTGTGAATTGCTGTGGCCCTGAGCTCCATTTTCCAACTAGTTTTTTGTGAGCTGTACGCAAGTCCAAAATTTTGGTTCAGGGCCTATACTGGTTCCCGGTGGGTGGCTGAGACTCTGGTTAATTCTTCTTCCTGCCGGGAAATTAGAGTGACATGTGCCCGTCCAAATGCCTAACAGTAACTCTCTCATTGGTTCTCCCTCTTCCCTTCCATCCTCTGCCAAATTGGCAACCTGTGCGAACCAGTAGGTTAAAGGGGCTGTCTCTCCAAGTTGGGAGATTGATAGTAAAGCAGTTGGAAAGTCAAACCGGTGCACCAGGAGAGGGACTACTCGTTGAGTTTTAGAAACCTTTTGTATTCACAGTGTGTCCATTCTCTAGGTTTCCCGTACATGTTATAGCTGTAGTAATATTCCCTTCAACCTGGAGAGTTGGGACCCATGGAATGGGGGCCATTCATTTTTGCTTTAAAGGGTCTGCATTTGCTCACCCAATCTCACCAATCCTCTCAGTCCCAAGTGTCCAGCCTTATGCCACATCCAGCTGTCATTGTAGACAGGGTTTTTCCAGGTTTTATCAGAGACCCTGAAGGAAATGTAAAGAATTTCCCTGTTTTTTGGTTTTGTATTTGAAATTCCTTTTTATAGAGGGTTTGAGCTGATTCTGTCTGCCGTGTTTATGGCAGTCTAGACACACATGATTCCCTTACAGAGACATATCAATATATAGGTTTTAAGATTCTTACTAGTCAGATCTATTACTCTGCGAGAAATATGGGGTTTTGAGTCCCTTTCACTGAGGAAGGTGTAGGTCTTGTCTATTCCACAGTTGGTTTTGGAAATGGTACCTGTGCTTATATCAAACTCTGGTTTTATGAATCACACCACCTCTCCTTTCCCCTTAAGCAGGCATAAGAGTGTTTTCTAAATGTCAGACTCTGTTCTCTTTCCTAACTCAGTTCATGAGTAGCCATGTTTACAGGATCTTCATAAGTCATATCTTATGATAAGTTTCTTTTTCTGTGTGACTTATTTCACTTAGAATCATCGTACCTGAATCCACTAACTTTGCTGCTCCTGGTCTTATGACATTGATTTCATGGCTGAGGGATATTCCATTCGACATAAATACCACAGTTTTTTGAACCATTTTTATATTTCCTGGGATATTTAAGGTGTACCCAAGTTGAGGTTCTTGTAAGCAGTGCCGCCCTAAATTTGGGGGAGGCTCTGTCTTATTGATTTTCAGTTTTCCCAATGTATATTCCCTGGACCGGAAGTGACCTTGGCTCTGTAGCTCTGTTGATTACTTGTTTTAGGGAACACAATGCACTCCTCCAGTGAGACAGTTGGCAATTTACATCCCGCCCATCAGCATAACAAGGCTCCCTGTTCTGCAGGGCCTGTCTTGCCTTTCTGGTTTTTACACATTTTGTGGATGTCCCTTTTGACCGGTGGGAAGTGATACTTCTTTGTAGTGCAGATTTGCATTGCCCGCTTGCTTGTTTGGCCAAAAAGGGCGTATGCGTTTTCTCCTGAATATATTCAGGAGAAAACGCATACGCCCTTTTTGGCCAACTGCGTCATTGTCGAAGTTGTGCCCCTCTTCCTGTGCTTTAAGGGCGAATCCAACGTACCTCTTGAAATCTGTTTCCTGCTATTCTGCCTGGCTTTCAAGTCTGCCTCCTTGCCTTCCCTCAACAGATTTTTGGACGATAGTTGTCCTTTATTACTCTGCCAGTTTGTGAATTTCTGTGGCCCTGAGCTCCATTTTCCAACTCGTTTTTTGTGAGCTGTACGCAAGTCCAAAATTTTGGTTCAGGACCTATACTGGTTCCCGGTGGGTGGCTGAGACTCTGGTTAATTCTTCTTCCTGCCGGGAAATTAGAGTGACATGTGCCCGTCCAAATGCCTACCAGTAAAACTCTCATTGGTTCTCCCTCTTCCCTTCCATCCTCTGCCCAATTGGCAACCTGTGCGAACCAGGAGGTTAAAGGGGCTGTCTCTCCAAGTTGGGAGATTGATAGTAAAGCAGTTGGAAAGTCAAACCGGAGCCGCAGGAGAGGGACTACTCGTTGAGTTTTAGAAACCTTTTGTATTCACAGTGTGTCCATTCTCTAGGTTTCCCGTACATGTTATAGCTGTAGTAATATTCCCTTCAACCTGGAGAGTTGGGACCCATGGAATGGGGGCCATGCATTTTTGCTTTAAAGGGTCTGCATTTGTTCACCCAATCTCAACAATCCTCTCAGTCCCAAGTGTCCAGCCTTATGCCACATCCAGCTGTCATTGTAGACAGGGTTTTTGCAGGTTTCATCAGAGACCCTGATGGAAATGTAAAGAATTTCCCTGTTTTTTGGTTTTGTTTTTGAAATTCCTTTTTATAGTGGATTTGAGCTGATTCTCTCTGCCATGTTTATGCCAGTCTAGACACACTTGATTCCCTTACAGAGACATATCAATACATAGGTTTTAAGATTCTTACTAGTCAGATCTATTCCTCTGCGGGAAATATGGGGTTTTGAGTCCCTTTCACCGAGGAAGGTGTAGGTCTTGTCTATTCCACAGTTGGTTTTGGAAATGGTACCTGTGCTTATATCAAACTCTGGTTTTATGCATCACCCCACCTCTCCTTTCCCCTTAAGCAGGCATAAGAGTGTTTTCAAAATGTCAGACTCTGGTCTCTTTCCTAACTCAGGTCATGTGTAGCCATGTTTACAGGATCTTCATAAGTGATATCTTATGATAAGTTTCTTTTTCTGTGTGACTTATTTCACTTAGAATCATCGTACCTGAATCCACTCACTTTGCTGCTCCTGGTCTTATGACATTGATTTCATGGCTGAGGGATATTCCATCGGACATAAATACCACAGTTTTTTGAACCATTTTTATATTTCCTGGGATATTTAAGGTGTACCCAAGTTGAGGTTCTTGTAAGCAGTGCCGCCCTAAATTTGGGGGAGGCTCTGTCTTATTGATTTTCAGTTTTCCCAATGTATATTCCCTAGACTGGAAGTGCCCTTGGCTCTGTAGCTCTGTTGTTTACCTGTTTTAGGGAACGCAATGCACTCCTCCAGTGAGGCAGTTGGCAATTTACATCCCGCCCATCAGCATAACAAGGCTCCCTGTTCTCCAGGGCCTGTCTTGACTTTCTGGTTTTTACACATTTTGTGGATGTCCCTTTTGACCGGTGGGAAGTGATACTTCTTTGTAGTGCAGATTTGCATTGCCCGCTTGCTTGTTTGGCCAAAAAGGGCGTATGCGTTTTCTCCTGAATATATTCAGGAGAAAACGCATACGCCCTTTTTGGCCAACTGTGTCATTGTCGAAGTTGTGCCACTCTTCCTGTGCTTTAAGGGCGAATCCAACGTACCTCTTGAAATCTGTTTCCTGCTATTCTGCCTGGCTTTCAAGTCTGCCTCCTTGCCTTCCCTCAACAGATTTTTGGACGATAGTTGTCCTTTATTACTCTGCCAGTTTGTGAATTGCTGTGGCCCTGAGCTCCATTTTCCAACTCGTTTTTTGTGAGCTGTACGCAAGTCCAAAATTTTGGTTCAGGACCTATACTGGTTCCCGGTGGGTGGCTGAGACTCTGGTTAATTCTTCTTCCTGCCGGGAAATTAGAGTGACATGTGCCCGTCCAAATGCCTAACAGCTACTCTCTCATTGGTTCTCCCTCTTCCCTTCCATCCTCTGCCAAATTGGCAACCTGTGCGAACCAGGAGGTTAAAGGGGCTGTCTCTCCAACTTGGGAGATTGATAGTAAAGCAGTTGGAAAGTCAAACCGGAGCACCAGGAGAGGGACTACTCGTTGAGTTTTAGAAACCTTTTGTATTCACAGTGTGTCCATTCTCTAGGTTTCCCGTACATGTTATAGCTGTAGTAATATTCCCTTCAACCTGGAGAGTTGGGACCCATGGAATGGGGGCCATGCATTTTTGCTTTAAAGGGTCTGCATTTGCTCACCCAATCTCACCAATCCTCTCAGTTTCAATTGTCCAGCCTTATGCCACATCCAGCTGTCATTGTAGACAGCGTTCTTCCAGGTTTCATCAGAGACCCTGAAGGAAATGTAAAGAATTTCCCTGTTTCTTGGTTTTGTTTTTGAAATTCCTTTTTATAGTGGGTTTGAGCTGATTCTCTCTGCCATGTTTATGCCAGTCTAGACACACTTGATTCCCTTACAGAGACATATCAATACATATGTTTTAAGATTCTTACTAGTCAGATCTATTCCTCTGCGGGAAATATGGGGTTTTGAGTCCCTTTCACTGAGGAAGGTGTAGGTCTTGTCTATTTCACAGTTGGTTTTGGAAATGGTACCTGTGCTTATATCAATCTCTGGTTTTATGCATCACCCCACCTCTCCTTTCCCCTTAAGCAGGCATAGGAGTGTTTTCTAAATGTCAGACACTGTTCTCTTTCCTAACTCAGTTCATGTGTAGCCATGTTTACAGGATCTTCATAAGTGATATCTTATGATAAGTTTCTTTTTCTGTGTGACTTATTTCACTTAGAATCATCGTACCTGAATCCACTCACTTTGCTGCTCCTGGTCTTATGACATTGATTTCATGGCTGAGGGATATTCCATCGGACATAAATACCACAGTTTTTGAACCATTTTTATATTTCCTTTGATATTTAAGGTGTACCCAAGTTGAGGTTCTTGTAAGCAGTGCAGCCCTAAATTTGGGGGTGGCTCTGTCTTATTGATTTTCAGTTTTCCCAATGTATATTCCCTAGACTGGAAGTGCCCTTGGCTCTGTAGCTCTGTTGTTTACTTGTTATAGGGAAAGCAATGCACTCCTCCAGTGAGGCAGTTGACAATTTACATCCCGCCCATCAGCATAACAAGGCTCCCTGTTCTCCAGGGCCTGTTTTGCCTTTCTGGTTTTTACACATTTTGTGGATGTCCCTTTTGACCGGTGGGAAGTGATACTTCTGTGTAGTGCAGATTTGCATTGCCCGCTTGCTTGTTTGGCCAAAAAGGGCGTATGCATTTTCTCCTGAATATATTCAGGAGAAAACGCATACGCCCTTTTTGGCCTACTGTGTCATTGTCGAAGTTGTGCCCCTCTTCCTGTGCTTTAAAGGCGATTCCAACGTACCTCTTGAAATCTGTTTCCTGCTATTCTGCCTGGCTTTCAAGTCTTCCTCGTTGCCTTCCCTCAACAGATTTTTGGACGATAGTTGTCCTTTATTACTCTGCCAGTTTGTGAATTGCTGTGGCCCTGAGCTCCATTTTCCAACTCGTTTTTTGTGAGCTGTACGCAAGTCCAAAATTTTGGTTCAGGACCTATACTGGTTCCCGGTGGGTGGCTGAGACTCTGGTTAATTCTTCTTCCTGCCGGGAAATTAGAGTGACATGTGCCCGTCCAAATGCCTAACAGTAACTCTCTCATTGGTTCTCCCTCTTCCCTTCCATCCTCTGCCAAATTGGCAACCTGTGCGAACCAGGAGGTTAAAGGGACTGTCTCTCCAATTTGGGAGCTTGATAGTAAAGCAGTTGGAAAGTCAAACCGGAGCACCAGGAGAGGGACTACTCGTTGAGTTTTAGAAACCTTTTGTATTCATAGTGTGTCCATTCTCTAGGTTTTCCGTACATGTTATAGCCGTAGTAATATTCCCTTGAATCTGGAGAGTTGGGACCCATGGAATGGGGGCCATGCATTTTTGCTTTAAAGGGTCTGCATTTGCTCACCCAATCTCACCAATCCTCTCAGTCCCAAGTGTCTAGCCTTATGCCACATCCAGCTGTCATTGTAGACAGGGTTTTTCAAGGTTTCATCAGAGACCCTGAAGGAAATGTAAAGTATTTCCCTGTTTTTTGGTTTTGTTTTTGAAATTCCTTTTTATAGTGGATTTGAGCTGATTCTCTCTGCCTTGTTTATGCCAGTCTAGACACACTTGATTCTCTTACAGAGACATATCAATACATAGGTTTTAAGATTCTTACTAGTCAGATCTATTCCTCTGCGGGAAATATGGGGTTTTGAGTCCCTTTCACTGAGGAAGGTGTAGGTCTTGTCTATTCCACAGTTGGTTTTGGAAATGGTACCTGTGCTTATATCAAACTCTGGTTTTATGCATCACCCCACCTCTCCTTTCCCCTTAAGCAGGCATAAGAGTGTTTTCTAAATGTCAGACTCTGTTCTCTTTCCTAACTCAGTTCATGTGTAGCCATGTTTACAGGATCTTCATAAGTCATATCTTATGATAAGTTTCTTTTTCTGTGTGACGTATTTCACTTAGAATCATCGTACCTGAATCCACTCACTTTGCTGCTCCTGGTCTTATGACATTGTTTTCATGGATGAGGGATATTCCATCGTACATAAGTACCACAGTTTTTTGAACCATTTTTATATTTCCTGGGATATTTAAGTTGTACCCATGTTGAGGTTCTTGTAAGCAGTGAAGCCATAAATTTGGGGGAGGCTCTGTCTTATTGATTTTCAGTTTTCCCAAGGTATATTCTCAAGACTGGGCGTGCCCTTGTCTCTGTAGCTCTGTTGTTTACTTGTTTTAGGGAACACAATGCACTACTCCAGTGAGGCAGTTGGCAATTTACATCCCGCCCATCAGCATAACAAGGCTCCCTGTTCTCCAGGGCGTGTCTTTCCTTTCTGGTTTTTACACATTTTGTGGATGTCCCTTTTGACCGGTGGGATGTGATACTTCTTTATAGTGCAGATTTGCATTGCCCGCTTGCTTGCTTGGCCAAAAAGGGTGTATGCGTTTTCTCCTGAATATATTCAGGTGAAAACGCATACACCCTTTTTGGCCAAGTTGGTCATTGTCGAAGTTGTGCCCCTCTTCCTGTGCTTTAAAGGCGATTCCAACGTACCTCTTGAAATCTGTTTCCTGCTATTCTGCCTGGCTTTCAAGTCTGCCTCGTTGCCTTCCCTCAACAGATTTTTGGACGATAGTTGTCCTTTATTACTCTGCCAGCTTGTGAATTGCTCTGGCCCTGAGCTCCATTTTCCAACTCGTTTTTTGTGAGCTGTACGCAAGTCCAAAATTTTGGTTCAGGACCTATACTGGTTCCCGGTGGGTGGCTGAGACTCTGGTTAATTCTTTATACTGCTGGGAAATTAGTGTGACATGTGCCCGTCCAAATGCCTAACAGTAACTCTCTCATTGGTTCACCCTCTTCCCTTCCATCCTCTGCCAAATTGGCAACCTGTGCGAACCAGGAGGTTAAAGGGGCTGTCTCTCCAAGTGGGAGATTGATAGTAAAGCAGTTGGAAAGTCAAACCGGAGCACCAGGAGAGGGACTACTCGTTGAGTTTTAGAAACCTTTTGTATTCACAGTGTGTCCATTCTCTAGGTTTCCCGTACATGTTATAGCCGTAGTAATATTCCCTTCAACATGGAGAGTTGGGACCCATGGAATGGGGGCCATGCATTTTTGCTTTAAAGGGTCTGCATTTGCTCACCCAATCTCACCAATCCTCTCAGTCCCAAGTGTCCAGCCTTATGGCACATCCAGCTGTCATTGTAGATAGGGTCATTCCAGGTTTCATCAGAGTACCTGAAGGAAATGTAAAGAATTTCCCTGTTTTTTGGTTTTGTTTTTGAAATTACTTTTTATAGTGGGTTTGAGCTGATTCTCGCTGCCATGTTTATGCCAGTCTAGACACACTTGATTCCCTTACAGAGACATATCAATACATAGGTTTTAAGATTCTTACTAGTCAGATCTATTCCTCTGCGGGAAATATGGGGTTTTGAGTCCCTTTCACTGAGGAAGGTGTAGGTCTTGTCTATTCCACAGTTGGTTTTGGAAATGGTACCTGTGCTTATATCAAACTCTGGTTTTATGCATCACCCCACCTCTCCTTTCCCCTTAAGCAGGCATAAGAGTGTTTTCTAAATGGGAGACTCTGTTCTCTTTCCTAACTCAGTTCATGTGTAGCCGTGTTTATAGGATCTTCATAAGTCATATCTTTTGATAAGTTTCTTTTTCTGTGTGACTTATTTCACTTAGAATCATCGTACCTGAATCCACTCACTTTGCTGCTCCTGGTCTTATGACATTGATTTCATGGCTGAGGGATATTCCATCGGACATAAATACCACAGTTTTTTGAACCATTTTTATATTTCCTGGGATATTTAAGGTGTACCCAAGTTGAGGTTCTTGTAAGCAGTGCAGCCCTAAATTTGGGGGTGGCTCTGTCTTATTGATTTTCAGTTTTCCCAATGTATATTCCCTAGACTGGAAGTGCCCTTGGCTCTGTAGCTCTGTTGTTTACTTGTTTTAGGGAACGCAATCCACTCCTCCAGTGAGGCAGTTGGCAATTTACATCCCGCCCATCAGCATAACAAGGCTCCCTGTTCTCCAGGGCCTGTCTTGCCTTTCTGGTTTTTACACATTTTGTGGATGTCCCTTTTGACCGGTGAGAAGTGATACTTCTTTGTAGTGCAGATTTGCATAGCCCGCTTGCTTGTTTGGCCAAAAAGGGCGTATGCGTTTTCTCCTGAATATATTCAGGAGAAAACGCATACGCCCTTTTGGGCCAAGTTCGTCATTGTCGAATTTGTGCCCCACTTCCTGTGCTTTAAAGGCGATTCCAACGTACCTCTTGAAATCTCTTTCCTGCTATTCTGCCTGGCTTTCAAGTCTGCCTCGTTGCCTTCCCTCAACAGATTTTTGGACGATAGTTGTCCTTTATTACTCTGCCAGTTTGTGAATTGCTGTGCCCCTGAGCTCCATTTTTCAACTCGTTTTTTGTGAGCTGTACGCAAGTCGAAAATTTTGGTTCAGGACCTATACTGGTTCCCGGTGGGTGGCTGAGACTCTGGTTAATTCTTCTTCCTGCCGGGAAATTAGAGTGACATGTGCCCGTCCAAATGCCTAACAGTAACTCTCTCATTGGTTCTCCCTCTTCCCTTCCATCCTCTGCCAAATTGGCAACCTGTGCGAACCAGGAGGTTAAAGGGGCTGTCTCTCCAAGTTGGGAGATTGATAGTAAAGCAGTTGGAAAGTCAAACCGGAGCACCAGGAGAGGGACTACGCGTTGAGTTTTAGAAACCTTTTGTATTCACAGTGTGTCCATTCTCTAGGTTTCCAGTACATGTTATAGCTGTAGTATTATTCCCTTCAACATGGAGAGTTGGGACCCATGGCATGGGGCCATGCATTTTTGCTTTAAAGGATCTGCATTTGCTCACCCAATCTCACCAATCGTCTCAGTCCCAAGTGTCCAGCCTTATGCCACATCCAGCTGTCACTGTAGATAGGGTCATTCCAGGTTTCATCAGAGACCCTGAAGGAAATGTAAAGAATTTCCCTGTTTTTTGGTTTTGTTTTTGAAATTCCTTTTTATAGTGGGTTTGAGCTGATTCTCGCTGCCATGTTTATGCCGGTCTGGACACACTTGATTCCCTTAGGGAGACATATCAATACATAGGTTTTAAGATTCTTACTAGTCAGATCTATTCCTCTGCGGGAAATATGGGGTTTTGAGTCCCTTTCACTGAGGAAGGTTTAGGTCTTGTGTATTCCACAGTTGGTTTTAGAAATGGTACCTGTGCTTATATCAAACTCTGGTTTTATGCATCACCCCACCTCTCCTTTCCCCTTAAGCAGGCATAAGAGTGTTTTCTAAATGTCAGATTCTGTTCTCTTTCCTAACTCAGTTCATGTGTAGCCATGTTTACAGGATCTTCATAAGTGATATCTTATGATAAGTTTCTTTTTCTGTGTGACTTATTTCACTTAGAATCATCGTACCTGAATCCACTCACTTTGCTGCTCCTGGTCTTATGACATTGATTTCATGGCTGAGGGATATTCCATCGGACATAAATACCACAGTTTTTTGAACCATTTTTATATTTCCTGGGATATTTAAGGTGTACCCAAGTTGAGGTTCTTGTAAGCAGTGCAGCCCTAAATTTGGGGGTGGCTCTGTCTTATTGATTTTCAGGTTTCCCAATGTATATTCCCTAGACTGGAAGTGCCCTTGGCTCTGTAGCTCTGTTGTTTACTTGTTTTAGGGAACGCAATGCACTCCTCCAGTGAGGCAGTTGGCAATTTACATCCCGCCCATCAGCATAACAAGGCTCCCTGTTCTCCAGGGCCTGTCTTGCCTTTCTGGTTTTTACACATTTTGTGGATGTCCCTTTTGACCGGTGGGAAGTGATACTTCTTTGTAGTGCAGATTTGCATTGCCCGCTTGCTTGTTTGGCCAAAAAGTGTGTAGGCGTTTTCTCCTGAATATATTCAGGAGAAAACGCATACACCCTTTTAGGCCAAATGCGTCATTGTCGAAGTTGTGCCCCTCTTCCTGTGCTTTAAAGGCGATTCCAACGTACCTCTTGAAATCTGTTTCCTGCTATTCTGCCTGGCTTTCAAGTCCGCCTCGTTGCCTTCCCTCAACAGATTTTTGGACGATAGTTGTCCTTTATTACTCTGCCAGTTTGTGAATTGCTGTGGCCCTGAGCTCCATTTTCCAACTCGTTTTTTGTGAGCTGTACGCAAGTCCAAAATTTTGGTTCAGGACCTATACTGGTTCCCAGTGGTTGGCTGAGACTCTGGTTAATTCTTCTTCCTGCCAGGAAATTAGAGTGACATATGCCCGTCCAAATGCCTAACATCTACTCTCTCATTGGTTCTCCCTCTTCCCTTCCATCCTCTGCCAAATTGGCAACCTGTGCGAACCAGCAGGATAAAGGGGCTGTCTCTCCAAGTTGGGAGATTGATAGTAAAGCAGTTGGAAAGTCAAACCGGAGCACCAGGAGAGGGACTACTCGTTGAGTTTTAGAAACCTTTTGTATTCACAGTGTGTCCATTCTCTAGGTTTCCCGTACATGTTATAGCCGTAGTAATATTCCCTTCCACATGGAGAGTTGGGACCCATGGAATGGGGGCCATGCATTTTTGCTTTAAAGGGTCTGCATTTGCTCACCCAATCTCAACAATCCTCTCAGTCCCAAGTGTCCAGCCTTATGCCACATCCAGCTGTCATTGTAGACAGGGTTTTTCCAGGTTTCATCAGAGACCCTGAAGGAAATGTAAAGAATTTCCCTGTTTTTTGGTTTTGTTTTTGAAATTCCTTCTTATAGTGGGTTTGAGCTGATTCTCTCTGCCATGTTTATGCCAGTCTAGACACACTTGATTCCCTTACAGAGACATATCAATACATAGGTTTTAAGATTCTTACTAGTCAGATCTATTCCTCTGCGGGAAATATGGGGTTTTGAGTCCCCTTCACTGAGGAAGGTGTAGGTCTTGTCTATTCCACAGTTGGTTTTGGAAATGGTACCTGTGCTTATATCAAACTCTGGTTTTATGCATCACCCCACCTCTCCTTTCCCCTTAAGCAGGCATAAGAGTGTTTTCTAAATGTCAGACTCTGTTCTCTTTCCTAACTCAGTTCATGTGTAGCCATGTTTACAGGATCTTCATAAGTGATATCTTATGATAAGTTTCTTTTTCTGTGTGACTTATTTCACTTAGAAACATCGTACCTGAATCCACTCACTTTGCTGCTCCTGGTCTTATGACATTGATTTCATGGCTGAGGGATATTCCATCGGACATAAATACCACAGTTTTTTGAACCATTTTTATATTTCCTGGGATATTTAAGGTGTACCCAAGTTGAGGTTCTTGTAAGCAGTGCAGCCCTAAATTTGGGGGTGTCTCTGTCTTATTGATTTTCAGTTTTCCCAATGTATATTCCCTAGACTGGAAGTGCCCTTGGCTCTGTAGCTCTGTTGTTTACTTGTTTTAGGGAACGCAATGCACTCCTCCAGTGAGGCAGTTGGCAATTTACATCCCGCCCATCAGCATAACAAGGCTCCCTGTTCTCCAGGGCCTGTCTTGCCTTTCTGGTTTTTACACATTTTGTGGATGTCCCTTTTGACCGGTGGGAAGTGATACTTCTTTGTAGTGCAGATTTGCATTGCCCGCTTGCTTGTTTGGCCAAAAAGGGCATATGCGTTTTCTCCTGAATATATTCAGGAGAAAACGCATACGCCCTTTTTGGCCAACTGCGTCATTGTCGAAGTTGTGCCCCTCTTCCTGTGCTTTTAAGGCGATTCCAACGTACCTCTTGTAATCTGTTTCCTGCTATTCTGCCTGGCTTTCAAGTCTGCCTCGTTGCCTTCCCTCAACAGATTTTTGGACGATAGTTGTCATTTATTACTCTGCCAGTTTGTGAATTGCTGTGGCCTTGAGCTCCATTTTCCAACTCGTTTTTTGTGAGCTGTACGCAAGTCCAAAATTTTGGTTCAGGACCTATACTGGTTCCCGGTGGGTGGCTGAGACTCTGGTTGATTCTTCTTCCTGCCGGGAAATTAGAGTGACATATGCCCGTCCAAATGCCTAACTGTAACTCTCTCATTGGTTCTCGCTCTTCCCTTCCATCCTCTGCCAAATTGGCAACCTGTGCGAACCAGGAGGTTAAAGGGGCTGTCTCTCCACGTTGGGAGATTGATAGTAAAGCAGTTGGAAATTCAACCCGGAGCACCAGGAGAGGGACTACTCGTTGAGTTTTAGAAAACTTTTGTATTCACAGTGTGTCCATTCTCTAGGTTTCCCGTACATGTTATAGCCGTAGTAATATTCCCTTCCACATGGAGAGTTGCACCCATGGAATGGGGGCCATGCATTTTTGCTTTAAAGGGTCTGCATTTGCTCACCCAATCTCACCAATCCTCTCAGTCCCAAGTGTCCAGCTTTATGCCACATCCAGCTGTCATTGTAGATAGGGTCATTCCAGGTTTCATCAGAGACCCTGAAGGAAATGTAAAGAATTTCCCTGTTTTTTGGTTTTGTTTTTGAAATTCCTTTTTATAGTGGCTTTGAGCTCATTCTCGCTGCCATGTTTATGCCAGTCTAGACACACTTGATTCCCTTACAGAGACATATCAATACATAGGTTTTAAGATTCTTACTAGTCAGATCTATTCCTCTGCGGGAAATATGGGGTTTTGAGTCCCTTTCACTGAGGAAGGTTTAGGTCTTGTGTATTCCACAGTTGGTTTTAGAAATGGTACCTGTGCTTATATCAAACTCTGGTTTTATGCATCACCCCACCTCTCCTTTCCCCTTAAGCAGGCATAAGAGTGTTTTCTAAATGTCAGACACTGTTCTCTTTCCTAACTCAGTTCATGTGTAGCCATGTTTACAGGATCTTCATAAGTGATATCTTATGATAAGTTTCTTTTTCTGTGTGACTTATTTCACTTAGAATCATCGTACCTGAATCCACTCACTTTGCTGCTCCTGGTCTTATGACATTGATTTCATGGCTGAGGGATATTCCATCGGACATAAATACCACAGTTTTTGAACCATTTTTATATTTCCTTTGATATTTAAGGTGTACCCAAGTTGAGGTTCTTGTAAGCAGTGCAGCCCTAAATTTGGGGGTGGCTCTGTCTTATTGATTTTCAGTTTTCCCAATGTATATTCCCTAGACTGGAAGTGCCCTTGGCTCTGTAGCTCTGTTGTTTACTTGTTATAGGGAAAGCAATGCACTCCTCCAGTGAGGCAGTTGGCAATTTACATCCCGCCCATCAGCATAACAAGGCTCCCTGTTCTCCAGGGCCTGTTTTGCCTTTCTGGTTTTTACACATTTTGTGGATGTCCCTTTTGACCGGTGGGAAGTGATACTTCTGTGTAGTGCAGATTTGCATTGCCCGCTTGCTTGTTTGGCCAAAAAGGGCGTATGCATTTTCTCCTGAATATATTCAGGAGAAAACGCATACGCCCTTTTTGGCCTACTGTGTCATTGTCGAAGTTGTGCCCCTCTTCCTGTGCTTTAAAGGCGATTCCAAAGTACCTCTTGAAATCTGTTTCCTGCTATTCTGCCTGGCTTTCAAGTCTGCCTCGTTGCCTTCCCTCAACAGATTTTTGGACGATAGTTTTCCTTTATTACTCTGCCAGTTTGTGAATTGCTGTGGCCCTGAGCTCCATTTTCCAACTCGTTTTTTGTGAGCTGTACGCAAGTCCAAAATTTTGGTTCAGGACCTATACTGGTTCCCGGTGGGTGGCTGAGACTCTGGTTAATTCTTCTTCCTGCCGGGAAATTAGAGTGACATGTGCCCGTCCAAATGCCTAACAGTAACTCTCTCATTGGTTCTCCCTCTTCCCTTCCATCCTCTGCCAAATTGGCAACCTGTGCGAACCAGGAGGTTAAAGGGACTGTCTCTCCAATTTGGGAGCTTGATAGTAAAGCAGTTGGAAAGTCAAACCGGAGCACCAGGAGAGGGACTACTCGTTGAGTTTTAGAAACCTTTTGTATTCATAGTGTGTCCATTCTCTAGGTTTTCCGTACATGTTATAGCCGTAGTAATATTCCCTTGAATCTGGAGAGTTGGGACCCATGGAATGGGGGCCATGCATTTTTGCTTTAAAGGGTCTGCATTTGCTCACCCAATCTCACCAATCCTCTCAGTCCCAAGTGTCTAGCCTTATGCCACATCCAGCTGTCATTGTAGACAGGGTTTTTCAAGGTTTCATCAGAGACCCTGAAGGAAATGTAAAGTATTTCCCTGTTTTTTGGTTTTGTTTTTGAAATTCCTTTTTATAGTGGATTTGAGCTGATTCTCTCTGCCTTGTTTATGCCAGTCTAGACACACTTGATTCTCTTACAGAGACATATCAATACATAGGTTTTAAGATTCTTACTAGTCAGATCTATTCCTCTGCGGGAAATATGGGGTTTTGAGTCCCTTTCACTGAGGAAGGTGTAGGTCTTGTCTATTCCACAGTTGGTTTTGGAAATGGTACCTGTGCTTATATCAAACTCTGGTTTTATGCATCACCCCACCTCTCCTTTCCCCTTAAGCAGGCATAAGAGTGTTTTCTAAATGTGAGACTCTCTTCTCTTTCCTAACTCAGTTCATGTGTAGCCATGTTTACAGGATCTTCATAAGTCATATCTTATGATAAGTTTCTTTTTCTGTGTGACGTATTTCACTTAGAATCATCGTACCTGAATCCACTCACTTTGCTGCTCCTGGTCTTATGACATTGTTTTCATGGATGAGGGATATTCCATCGTACATAAGTACCACAGTTTTTTGAACCATTTTTATATTTCCTGGGATATTTAAGTTGTACCCATGTTGAGGTTCTTGTAAGCAGTGAAGCCATAAATTTGGGGGAGGCTCTGTCTTATTGATTTTCAGTTTTCCCAAGGTATATTCTCAAGACTGGGCGTGCCCTTGTCTCTATAGCTCTGTTGTTTACTTGTTTTAGGGAACACAATGCACTACTCCAGTGAGGCAGTTGGCAATTTACATCCCGCCCATCAGCATAACAAGGCTCCCTGTTCTCCAGGGCGTGTCTTTCCTTTCTGGTTTTTACACATTTTGTGGATGTCCCTTTTGACCGGTGGGATGTGATACTTCTTTATAGTGCAGATTTGCATTGCCCGCTTGCTTGCTTGGCCAAAAAGGGTGTATGCGTTTTCTCCTGAATATATTCAGGTGAAAACGCATACGCCCTTTTTGGCCAAGTTGGTCATTGTCGAAGTTGTGCCCCTCTTCCTGTGCTTTAAAGGCGATTCCAACGTACCTCTTGAAATCTGTTTCCTGCTATTCTGCCTGGCTTTCAAGTCTGCCTCGTTGCCTTCCCTCAACAGATTTTTGGACGATAGTTGTCCTTTATTACTCTGCCAGGTTGTGAATTGCTCTGGCCCTGAGCTCCATTTTCCAACTCGTTTTTTGTGAGCAGTACGCAAGTCCAAAATTTTGGTTCAGGACCTATACTGGTTCCCGGTGGGTGGCTGAGACTCTGGTTAATTCTTTATACTGCTGGGAAATTAGTGTGACATGTGCCCGTCCAAATGCCTAACAGTAACTCTCTCATTGGTTCACCCTCTTCCCTTCCATCCTCTGCCAAATTGGCAACCTGTGCGAACCAGGAGGTTAAAGGGGCTGTCTCTCCAAGTGGGAGATTGATAGTAAAGCAGTTGGAAAGTCAAACCGGAGCACCAGGAGAGGGACTACTCGTTGAGTTTTAGAAACCTTTTGTATTCACAGTGTGTCCATTCTCTAGGTTTCCCGTACATGTTATAGCCGTAGTAATATTCCCTTCAACATGGAGAGTTGGGACCCATGGAATGGGGGCCATGCATTTTTGCTTTAAAGGGTCTGCATTTGCTCACCCAATCTCACCAATCCTCTCAGTCCCAAGTGTCCAGCCTTATGGCACATCCAGCTGTCATTGTAGATAGGGTCATTCCAGGTTTCATCAGAGTACCTGAAGGAAATGTAAAGAATTTCCCTGTTTTTTGGTTTTGTTTTTGAAATTACTTTTTATAGTGGGTTTGAGCTGATTCTCGCTGCCATGTTTATGCCAGTCTAGACACACTTGATTCCCTTACAGAGACATATCAATACATAGGTTTTAAGATTCTTACTAGTCAGATCTATTCCTCTGCGGGAAATATGGGGTTTTGAGTCCCTTTCACTGAGGAAGGTGTAGGTCTTGTCTATTCCACAGTTGGTTTTGGAAATGGTACCTGTGCTTATATCAAACTCTGGTTTTATGCATCACCCCACCTCTCCTTTCCCCTTAAGCAGGCATAAGAGTGTTTTCTAAATGGGAGACTCTGTTCTCTTTCCTAACTCAGTTCATGTGTAGCCGTGTTTATAGGATCTTCATAAGTCATATCTTTTGATAAGTTTCTTTTTCTGTGTGACTTATTTCACTTAGAATCATCGTACCTGAATCCACTCACTTTGCTGCTCCTGGTCTTATGACATTGATTTCATGGCTGAGGGATATTCCATCGGACATAAATACCACAGTTTTTTGAACCATTTTTATATTTCTTGGATATTTAAGGTGTCCCTAAGTTGAGGTTCTTGTAAGCAGTGCAGCCCTAAATTTGGGGGTGGCTCTGTCTTATTGATTTTCAGTTTTCCCAATGTATATTCCCTAGACTGGAAGTGCCCTTGGCTCTGTAGCTCTGTTGTTTACTTGTTTTAGGGAACGCAATGCACTCCTCCAGTGAGGCAGTTGGCAATTTACATCCCGCCCATCAGCCTAACAAGGCTCCCTGTTCTCCAGGGCCTGTGTTGCCTTTTTGGATTTTACACATTTTGTGGATGTCCCTTTTGACCGGTGGGAAGTGATACTTCTTTGTAGTGCAGATTTGCATTGCCCGCTTGCTTGTTTAGCCAAAAAGGGCGTATGCGTTTTCTCCTAAATATATTCAGGAGAAAACGCATAAGCCCTTTTTGGCCAAGTGCGTCATTGTCGAAGTTGTGCCCCTCTTCCTGTGCTTTAAAGGTGATTCCAACGTACCTCTTGAAATCTGTTTCCTGCTATTCTGCCTGGCTTTCAAGTCTGCCTCGTTGCCTTCCCTCAACAGATTTTTGGACGATAGTTGTCCTTTATTACTCTGCCAGTTTGTGAATTGCTGTGGCCCTGAGCTCCATTTTCCTACTCGTTTTTTTGTGAGCTGTACACAAGTCCAAAATTTTGGTTCAGGGCCTATACTGGTTCCCGGTGGGTGGCTGAGACTCTGGTTAATTCTTCTTCCTGCCGGGAAATTAGAGTGACATGTGCCCGTCCAAATGCCTAACAGTAACTCTCTCATTGGTTCTCCCTCTTCCCTTCCATCCTCTGCCAAATTGGCAAACTGTGCGAATCAGGAGGTTAAAGGGGCTGTCTCTCCAAGTTGGGAGATTGATAGTAAATCAGTTGGAAAGTCAAACCGGAGCACCAGGAGAGGGACTACTCGTTGAGTTTTAGAAACCTTTTGTATTCACATTGTGTCCATTCTCTAGGTTTCCCGTACATGTTATAGCTGTAGTAATATTTCCTCAACCTGGAGAGTTGGGACCCATGGAATGGGGGCCATGCATTTTTGCTTTAAAGGGTCTGCATTTGCTCACCCAATCTCACCAATCCTCTCAGTCCCAAGTGTCCAGCCTTATGCCACATCCAGCTGTCATTGTAGACAGGGTTTTTCCAGGTTTCCTCAGAGACCCTGAAGGAAATGTAAAGAATTTCCCTGTTTTTTGGTTTTGTTTTTGAAATTCCTTTTTATAGTGGTTTTGAGCTGATTCTCTCTGCCATGTTTATGCCAGTCTAGACACAGTTGATTCCCTTACACAGACATATCAATACATAGGTTTTAAGATTCTTACTAGTCAGATCTATTCCTCTGGGGGTAATATGGGGTTTTGAGTCCCTTTCACTGAGGAAGCTGTAGGTCTTGTCTATTCCACATTTGGTTTTGGAAATGGTACCTGTGCTTATATCAAACTCTGGTTTTATGCATCACCCCACCTCTCCTTTCCCCTTAAGCAGGCATAAGAGTGTTTTCTAAATGTGAAACTCTGTTCTCTTTCCTAACTCAGTTCATGTGTAGCCGTTTTTACAGGATCTTCATAAGTCATATATTATGATAAGTTTCTTTTTCTGTGTGACTTATTTCACTTAGAATCATCGTACCTGAATCCACTCACTTTGCTGCTCCTGGTCTTATGACATTGATTTCATGGCTGAGGGATATTCCATCGGACATAAATACCACAGTTTTTGGAACCATTTTTTTATTTCCTGGGATATTTAAGGTGTACCCAAGTTGAGGTTCTTGTAAGCAGTGCAGCCCTAAATTTGGGGGTGGCTCTGTCTTATTGATTTTCAGTTTTCCCAATGTATATTCCCTAGACTGGAAGTGCCCTTGGCTCTGTAGCTCTGTTGTTTACTTGTTTTAGGGAACGCAATGCACTCCTCCAGTGAGGCAGTTGGCAATTTACATCCCGCCCATCAGCATAACAAGGCTCCCTGTTCTCCAGGGCCTGTCTTGCCTTTCTGGTTTTTACACATTTTGTGGATGTCCCTTTTGACCGGTGGGAAGTGATACTTCTTTGTAGTGCAGATTTGCATAGCCCGCTTGCTTGTTTGGCCAAAAAGGGCGTATGCGTTTTCTCCTGAATATATTCAGGAGAAAACGCATACGCCCTTTTGGGCCAAGTTCGTCATTGTCGAATTTGTGCCCCACTTCCTGTGCTTTAAAGGCGATTCCAACGTACCTCTTGAAATCTCTTTCCTGCTATTCTGCCTGGCTTTCAAGTCTGCCTCGTTGCCTTCCCTCAACAGATTTTTGGACGATAGTTGTCCTTTATTACTCTGCCAGTTTGTGAATTGCTGTGCCCCTGAGCTCCATTTTTCAACTCGTTTTTTGTGAGCTGTACGCAAGTCGAAAATTTTGGTTCAGGACCTATACTGGTTCCCGGTGGGTGGCTGAGACTCTGGTTAATTCTTCTTCCTGCCGGGAAATTAGAGTGACATGTGCCCGTCCAAATGCCTAACAGTAACTCTCTCATTGGTTCTCCCTCTTCCCTTCCATCCTCTGCCAAATTGGCAACCTGTGCGAACCAGGAGGTTAAAGGGGCTGTCTCTCCAAGTTGGGAGATTGATAGTAAAGCAGTTGGAAAGTCAAACCGGAGCACCAGGAGAGGGACTACGCGTTGAGTTTTAGAAACCTTTTGTATTCACAGTGTGTCCATTCTCTAGGTTTCCAGTACATGTTATAGCTGTAGTATTATTCCCTTCAACATGGAGAGTTGGGACCCATGGCATGGGGCCATGCATTTTTGCTTTAAAGGATCTGCATTTGCTCACCCAATCTCACCAATCGTCTCAGTCCCAAGTGTCCAGCCTTATGCCACATCCAGCTGTCACTGTAGATAGGGTCATTCCAGGTTTCATCAGACACCCTGAAGGAAATGTAAAGAATTTCCCTGTTTTTTGGTTTTGTTTTTGAAATTCCTTTTTATAGTGGGTTTGAGCTGATTCTCGCTGCCATGTTTATGCCGGTCTGGACACACTTGATTCCCTTAGGGAGACATATCAATACATAGGTTTTAAGATTCTTACTAGTCAGATCTATTCCTCTGCGGGAAATATGGGGTTTTGAGTCCCTTTCACTGAGGAAGGTTTAGGTCTTGTGTATTCCACAGTTGGTTTTAGAAATGGTACCTGTGCTTATATCAAACTCTGGTTTTATGCATCACCCCACCTCTCCTTTCCCCTTAAGCAGGCATAAGAGTGTTTTCTAAATGTCAGATTCTGTTCTCTTTCCTAACTCAGTTCATGTGTAGCCATGTTTACAGGATCTTCATAAGTGATATCTTATGATAAGTTTCTTTTTCTGTGTGACTTATTTCACTTAGAATCATCGTACCTGAATCCACTCACTTTGCTGCTCCTGGTCTTATGACATTGATTTCATGGCTGAGGGATATTCCATCGGACATAAATACCACAGTTTTTTGAACCATTTTTATATTTCCTGGGATATTTAAGGTGTACCCAAGTTGAGGTTCTTGTAAGCAGTGCAGCCCTAAATTTGGGGGTGGCTCTGTCTTATTGATTTTCAGTTTTCCCAATGTATATACCCTAGACTGGAAGTGCCCTTGGCTCTGTAGCTCTGTTGTTTACTTGTTTTAGGGAACGCAATGCACTCCTCCAGTGAGGCAGTTGGCAATTTACATCCCGCCCATCAGCATAACAAGGCTCCCTGTTCTCCAGGGCCTGTCTTGCCTTTCTGGTTTTTACACATTTTGTGGATGTCCCTTTTGACCGGTGGGAAGTGATACTTCTTTGTAGTGCAGATTTGCATTGCCCGCTTGCTTGTTTGGCCAAAAAGGGTGTAGGCGTTTTCTCCTGAATATATTCAGGAGAAAACGCATACACCCTTTTAGGCCAACTGCGTCATTGTCGAAGTTGTGCCCCTCTTCCTGTGCTTTAAAGGCGATTCCAACGTACCTCTTGAAATCTGTTTCCTGCTATTCTGCCTGGCTTTCAAGTCCGCCTCGTTGCCTTCCCTCAACAGATTTTTGGACGATAGTTGTCCTTTATTACTCTGCCAGTTTGTGAATTGCTGTGGCCCTGAGCTCCATTTTCCAACTCGTTTTTTGTGAGCTGTACGCAAGTCCAAAATTTTGGTTCAGGACCTATACTGGTTCCCGGTGGTTGGCTGAGACTCTGGTTAATTCTTCTTCCTGCCAGGAAATTAGAGTGACATATGCCCGTCCAAATGCCTAACATCTACTCTCTCATTGGTTCTCCCTCTTCCCTTCCATCCTCTGCCAAATTGGCAACCTGTGCGAACCAGCAGGTTAAAGGGGCTGTCTCTCCAAGTTGGGAGATTGATAGTAAAGCAGTTGGAAAGTCAAACCGGAGCACCAGGAGAGGGACTACTCGTTGAGTTTTAGAAACCTTTTGTATTCACAGTGTGTCCATTCTCTAGGTTTCCCGTACATGTTATAGCCGTAGTAATATTCCCTTCCACATGGAGAGTTGGGACCCATGGAATGGGGGCCATGCATTTTTGCTTTAAAGGGTCTGCATTTGCTCACCCAATCTCAACAATCCTCTCAGTCCCAAGTGTCCAGCCTTATGGCACATCCAGCTGTCATTGTAGATAGGGTCATTCCAGGTTTCATCAGAGTACCTGAAGGAAATGTAAAGAATTTCCCTGTTTTTTGGTTTTGTTTTTGAAATTACTTTTTATAGTGGGTTTGAGCTGATTCTCGCTGCCATGTTTATGCCAGTCTAGACACACTTGATTCCCTTACAGAGACATATCAATACATAGGTTTTAAGATTCTTACTAGTCAGATCTATTCCTCTGCGGGAAATATGGGGTTTTGAGTCCCTTTCACTGAGGAAGGTGTAGGTCTTGTCTATTCCACAGTTGGTTTTGGAAATGGTACCTGTGCTTATATCAAACTCTGGTTTTATGCATCACCCCACCTCTCCTTTCCCCTTAAGCAGGCATAAGAGTGTTTTCTAAATGGGAGACTCTGTTCTCTTTCCTAACTCAGTTCATGTGTAGCCGTGTTTATAGGATCTTCATAAGTCATATCTTTTGATAAGTTTCTTTTTCTGTGTGACTTATTTCACTTAGAATCATCGTACCTGAATCCACTCACTTTGCTGCTCCTGGTCTTATGACATTGATTTCATGGCTGAGGGATATTCCATCGGACATAAATACCACAGTTTTTTGAACCATTTTTATATTTCTGGGATATTTAAGGTGTCCCTAAGTTGAGGTTCTTGTAAGCAGTGCAGCCCTAAATTTGGGGGTGGCTCTGTCTTATTGATTTTCAGTTTTCCCAATGTATATTCCCTAGACTGGAAGTGCCCTTGGCTCTGTAGCTCTGTTGTTTACTTGTTTTAGGGAACGCAATGCACTCCTCCAGTGAGGCAGTTGGCAATTTACATCCCGCCCATCAGCCTAACAAGGCTCCCTGTTCTCCAGGGCCTGTGTTGCCTTTTTGGATTTTACACATTTTGTGGATGTCCCTTTTGACCGGTGGGAAGTGATACTTCTTTGTAGTGCAGATTTGCATTGCCCGCTTGCTTGTTTAGCCAAAAAGGGCGTATGCGTTTTCTCCTAAATATATTCAGGAGAAAACGCATAAGCCCTTTTTGGCCAAGTGCGTCATTGTCGAAGTTGTGCCCCTCTTCCTGTGCTTTAAAGGTGATTCCAACGTACCTCTTGAAATCTGTTTCCTGCTATTCTGCCTGGCTTTCAAGTCTGCCTCGTTGCCTTCCCTCAACAGATTTTTGGACGATAGTTGTCCTTTATTACTCTGCCAGTTTGTGAATTGCTGTGGCCCTGAGCTCCATTTTCCTACTCGTTTTTTGTGAGCTGTACGCAAGTCCAAAATTTTGGTTCAGGGCCTATACTGGTTCCCGGTGGGTGGCTGAGACTCTGGTTAATTCTTCTTCCTGCCGGGAAATTAGAGTGACATGTGCCCGTCCAAATGCCTAACAGTAACTCTCTCATTGGTTCTCCCTCTTCCCTTCCATCCTCTGCCAAATTGGCAAACTGTGCGAATCAGGAGGTTAAAGGGGCTGTCTCTCCAAGTTGGGAGATTGATAGTAAATCAGTTGGAAAGTCAAACCGGAGCACCAGGAGAGGGACTACTCGTTGAGTTTTAGAAACCTTTTGTATTCACATTGTGTCCATTCTCTAGGTTTCCCGTACATGTTATAGCTGTAGTAATATTCCCTCAACCTGGAGAGTTGGGACCCATGGAATGGGGGCCATGCATTTTTGCTTTAAAGGGTCTGCATTTGCTCACCCAATCTCACCAATCCTCTCAGTCCCAAGTGTCCAGCCTTATGCCACATCCAGCTGTCATTGTAGACAGGGTTTTTCCAGGTTTCCTCAGAGACCCTGAAGGAAATGTAAAGAATTTCCCTGTTTTTTGGTTTTGTTTTTGAAATTCCTTTTTATAGTGGTTTTGAGCTGATTCTCTCTGCCATGTTTATGCCAGTCTAGACACACTTGATTCCCTTACACAGACATATCAATACATAGGTTTTAAGATTCTTACTAGTCAGATCTATTCCTCTGGGGGTAATATGGGGTTTTGAGTCCCTTTCACTGAGGAAGCTGTAGGTCTTGTCTATTCCACATTTGGTTTTGGAAATGGTACCTGTGCTTATATCAAACTCTGGTTTTATGCATCACCCCACCTCTCCTTTCCCCTTAAGCAGGCATAAGAGTGTTTTCTAAATGTGAGACTCTGTTCTCTTTCCTAACTCAGTTCATGTGTAGCCGTTTTTACAGGATCTTCATAAGTCATATATTATGATAAGTTTCTTTTTCTGTGTGACTTATTTCACTTAGAATCATCGTACCTGAATCCACTCACTTTGCTGCTCCTGGTCTTATGACATTGATTTCATGGCTGAGGGATATTCCATCGGACATAAATACCACAGTTTTTGGAACCATTTTTTTATTTCCTGGGATATTTAAGGTGTACCCAAGTTGAGGTTCTTGTAAGCAGTGCAGCCCTAAATTTGGGGGTGGCTCTGTCTTATTGATTTTCAGTTTTCCCAATGTATATTCCCTAGACTGGAAGTGCCCTTGGCTCTGTAGCTCTGTTGTTTACTTGTTTTAGGGAACGCAATGCACTCCTCCACTGAGGAAGTTCGCAATTTACATCCCGCCCATCAGCATAACAAGGCTCCCTGTTCTCCAGGGCCTGTCTTGCCTTTCTGGTTTTTACACATTTTGTGGATGTCCCTTTTGACCGGTGGGAAGTGATACTTCTTTGTAGTGCAGATTTGCATAGCCCGCTTGCTTGTTTGGCCAAAAAGGGCGTATGCGTTTTCTCCTGAATATATTCAGGAGAAAACGCATACGCCCTTTTGGGCCAAGTTCGTCATTGTCGAATTTGTGCCCCACTTCCTGTGCTTTAAAGGCGATTCCAACGTACCTCTTGAAATCTCTTTCCTGCTATTCTGCCTGGCTTTCAAGTCTGCCTCGTTGCCTTCCCTCAACAGATTTTTGGACGATAGTTGTCCTTTATTACTCTGCCAGTTTGTGAATTGCTGTGCCCCTGAGCTCCATTTTTCAACTCGTTTTTTGTGAGCTGTACGCAAGTCGAAAATTTTGGTTCAGGACCTATACTGGTTCCCGGTGGGTGGCTGAGACTCTGGTTAATTCTTCTTCCTGCCGGGAAATTAGAGTGACATGTGCCCGTCCAAATGCCTAACAGTAACTCTCTCATTGGTTCTCCCTCTTCCCTTCCATCCTCTGCCAAATTGGCAACCTGTGCGAACCAGGAGGTTAAAGGGGCTGTCTCTCCAAGTTGGGAGATTGATAGTAAAGCAGTTGGAAAGTCAAACCGGAGCACCAGGAGAGGGACTACGCGTTGAGTTTTAGAAACCTTTTGTATTCACAGTGTGTCCATTCTCTAGGTTTCCAGTACATGTTATAGCTGTAGTATTATTCCCTTCAACATGGAGAGTTGGGACCCATGGCATGGGGGCCATGCATTTTTACTTTAAAGGATCTGCATTTGCTCACCCAATCTCACCAATCGTCTCAGTCCCAAGTGTCCAGCCTTATGCCACATCCAGCTGTCACTGTAGATAGGGTCATTCCAGGTTTCATCAGAGACCCTGAAGGAAATGTAAAGAATTTCCCTGTTTTTTGGTTTTGTTTTTGAAATTCCTTTTTATAGTGGGTTTGAGCTGATTCTCGCTGCCATGTTTATGCCGGTCTGGACACACTTGATTCCCTTAGGGAGACATATCAATACATAGGTTTTAAGATTCTTACTAGTCAGATCTATTCCTCTGCGGGAAATATGGGGTTTTGAGTCCCTTTCACTGAGGAAGGTTTAGGTCTTGTGTATTCCACAGTTGGTTTTAGAAATGGTACCTGTGCTTATATCAAACTCTGGTTTTATGCATCACCCCCCTCTCCTTTCCCCTTAAGCAGGCATAAGAGTGTTTTCTAAATGGGAGACTCTGTTCTCTTTCCTAACTCAGTTCATGTGTAGCCATGTTTACAGGATCTTCATAAGTGATATCTTATGATAAGTTTGTTTTTCTGTGTGACTTATTTCACTTAGAATCATCGTACCTGAATCCACTCACTTTGCTGCTCCTGGTCTTATGACATTGATTTCATGACTGAGGGATATTCCATCGGACATAATTACCACAGTTTTTTGAACCATTTTTATATTTCCTGGGATATTTAAGGTGTACCCAAGTTGAGGTTCTTGTAAGCAGTGCAGCCCTAAATTTGGGGGTGGCTCTGTCTTATTGATTTTCAGTTTTCCCAATGTATATTCCCTAGACTGGAAGTGCCCTTGGCTCTGTAGCTCTGTTGTTTACTTGTTTTAGGGAACGCAATGCACTCCTCCAGTGAGGCAGTTGGCAATTTACATCCCGCCCATCAGCATAACAAGGCTCCCTGTTCTCCAGGGCCTGTCTTGCCTTTCTGGTTTTTACACATTTTGTGGATGTCCCTTTTGACCGGTGGGAAGTGATTCTTCTTTGTAGTGCAGATTTGCATTGCCCGCTTGCTTGTTTGGCCAAAAAGGGCATATGCGTTTTCTCCTGAATATATTCAGGAGAAAACGCATACGCCCTTTTTGGCCAACTGCGTCATTGTCGAAGTTGTGCCCCTCTTCCTGTGCTTTAAAGGCGATTCCAACGTACCTCTTGTAATCTGTTTCCTGCTATTCTGCCTGGCTTTCAAGTCTGCCTCGTTGCCTTCCTCAACAGATTTTTGGACGATAGTTGTCATTTATTACTCTGCCAGTTTGTGAATTGCTGTGGCCCTGAGCTCCATTTTCCAACTCGTTTTTTGTGAGCTGTACGCAAGTCGAAAATTTTGGTTCAGGACCTATACTGGTTCCCGGTGGGTGGCTGAGACTCTGGTTGATTCTTCTTCCTGCCGGGAAATTAGAGTGACATATGCCCGTCCAAATGCCTAACTGTAACTCTCTCATTGGTTCTCGCTCTTCCCTTCCATCCTCTGCCAAATTGGCAACCTGTGCGAACCAGGAGGTTAAAGGGGCTGTCTCTCCAAGTTGGGAGATTGATAGTAAAGCAGTTGGAAATTCAACCCGGAGCACCAGGAGAGGGACTACTCGTTGAGTTTTAGAAAACTTTTGTATTCACAGTGTGTCCATTCTCTAGGTTTCCCGTACATGTTATAGCCGTAGTAATATTCCCTTCCACATGGAGAGTTGGGACCCATGGAATGGGGGCCATGCATTTTTGCTTTAAAGGGTCTGCATTTGCTCACCCAATCTCACCAATCCTCTCAGTCCCAAGTGTCCAGCTTTATTCCACATCCAGCTGTCATTGTAGATAGGGTCATTCCAGGTTTCATCAGAGACCCTGAAGGAAATGTAAAGAATTTCCCTGTTTTTTGGTTTTGTTTTTGAAATTCCTTTTTATAGTGGCTTTGAGCTCATTCTCGCTGCCATGTTTATGCCAGTCTAGACACACTTGATTCCCTTACAGAGACATATCAATACATAGGTTTTAAGATTCTTACTAGTCAGATCTATTCCCCTGCGGGAAATATGGGGTTTTGAGTCCCCTTCACTGAGGAAGGTGTAGGTCTTGTCTATTCCACAGTTGGTTTTGGAAATGGTACCTGTGCTTATATCAAACTCTGGTTTTATGCATCACCCCACCTCTCCTTTCCCCTTAAGCAGGCATAAGAGTGTTTTCTAAATGTCAGACTCTGTACTCTTTCCTAACTCAGTTCATGTGTAGCCATGTTTACAGGATCTTCATAAGTGATATCTTATGATAAGTTTCTTTTTCTGTGTGACTTATTTCACTTAGAATCATCGTACCTGAATCCACTCACTTTGCTGCTCCTGGTCTTATGACATTGATTTCATGGCTGAGGGATATTCCATCGGACATAAATACCACAGTTTTTTGAACCATTTTTATATTTCCTGGGATATTTAAGGTGTACCCAAGTTGAGGTTCTTGTAAGCAGTGCAGCCCTAAATTTGGGGGTGTCTCTGTCTTATTGATTATCAGTTTTCCCAATGTATATTCCCTAGACTGGAAGTGCCCTTGGCTCTGTAGCTCTGTTGTTTACTTGTTTTAGGGAACGCAATGCACTCCTCCAGTGAGGCAGTTGGCAATTTACATCCCGCCCATCAGCATAAAAAGGCTCCCTGTTCTCCAGGGCCTGTCTTGCCTTTCTGGTTTTTACACATTTTGTGGATGTCCCTTTTGACCGGTGCGAAGTGATACTTCTTTGTAGTGCAGATTTGCATTGCCCGCTTGCTTGTTTGGCCAAAAAGGGCATATGCGTTTTCTCCTGAATATATTCAGGAGAAAACGCATACGCCCTTTTTGGCCAACTGCGTCATTGTCGAAGTTGTGCCCCTCTTCCTGTGCTTTAAAGGCGATTCCAACGTACCTCTTGTAATCTGTTTCCTGCTATTCTGCCTGGCTTTCAAGTCTGCCTCGTTGCCTTCCCTCAACAGATTTTTGGACGATAGTTGTCCTTTATTACTCTGCCAGTTTGTGAATTGCTGTGGCCCTGAGCTCCATTTTCCAACTCGTTTTTTGTGAGCTGTACGCAAGTCCAAAATTTTGGTTCAGGACCTATACTGGTTCCCGGTGGGTGGCTGAGACTCTGGTTGATTCTTCTTCCTGCCGGGAAATTAGAGTGACATATGACCGTCCAAATGCCTAACAGTAACTCTCTCATTGGTTCTCGCTCTTCCCTTCCATCCTCTGCCAAATTGGCAACCTGTGCGAACCAGGAGGTTAAAGGGGCTGTCTCTCCAAGTTGGGAGATTGATAGTAAAGCAGTTGGAAAGTCAAACCGGAGCACCAGGAGAGGGACTACTCGTTGAGTTTTAGAAACCTTTTGTATTCACAGTGTGTCCATTCTCTAGGTTTCCCGTACATGTTATAGCTGTAGTAATATTCCCTTCAACCTGGAGAGTTGGGACCCATGGAATGGGGGCCATGCATTTTTGCTTTAAAGGGTCTGCATTTGCTCACCCAATCTCACCAATCCTCTCAGTCCCAAGTGTCCAGCCTTATGCCACAACCAGCTGTCATTTTAGACAGGGTTTTTCCAAGTTTCATCAGAGACCCTGAAGGAAATATAAAGAATTTCCCTGTTTTTTTGGTTTTGTTTTTGAAATTCCTTTTTATAGTGGGTTTGAGCTGATTCTCTCTGCCATGTTTATGCCAGTCTAGACACACTTGATTCCCTTACAGAGACATATCAATACATAGGTTTTAAGATTCTTACTAGTCAGATCTATTCCTCTGCGGGAAATATGGGGTTTTGAGTCCCTTTCACTGAGGAAGGTGTAGGTGTTGTCTATTCCACAGTTGGTTTTAGAAATGGTACCTGTGCTTATATCAAACTTGGTTTTATGCATCACCCCACCTCTCCTTTCCCCTTAAGCAGGCATAAGAGTGTTTTCTCAATGTGAGACTCTGTTCTCTTTCCTAACTCAGTTCATGTGTAGCCATGTTTACAGGATCTTCATAAGTGATATCTTATGATAAGTTTCTTTTTCTGTGTGACTTATTTCACTTAGAATCATCGTACCTGAATCCACTCACTTTGCTGCTCCTGGTCTTATGACATTGATTTCATGGCTGAGGGATATTCCATCGGACATAAATACCACAGTTTTTTGAACCATTTTTATATTTCCTGGGATATTTAAGGTGTACCCAAGTTGAGGTTCTTGTAAGCAGTGCAGCCCTAAATTTGGGGGTGGCTCTGTCTTATTGATTTTCAGTTTTCCCAATGTATATTCCCTAGACTGGAAGTGCCCTTGGCTCTGTAGCTCTGTTGTTTACTTGTTTTAGGGAACGCAATGCACTCCTCCAGTGAGGCAGTTGGCAATTTACATCCCGCCCATCAGCATAACAAGGCTCCCTGTTCTCCAGGGACTGTCTTGCCTTTCTGGTTTTTACACATTTTGTGGATGTCCCTTTTGACCGGTGGGAAGTGATACTTCTTTGTAGTGCAGATTTGCATTGCCCGCTTGCTTGTTTGGCCAAAAAGGGTGTAGGCGTTTTCTCCTGAATATATTCAGGAGAAAACGCATACACCCTTTTAGACCAACTGCGTCATTGTAGAAGTTGTGCCCCTCTTCCTGTGCTTTAAAGGCGATTCCAACGTACCTCTTGAAATCTGTTTCCTGCTATTCTGCCTGGCTTTCAAGTCCGCCTCGTTGCCTTCCCTCAACAGATTTTTGGACGATAGTTGTCCTTTATTACTCTGCCAATTTGTGAATTGCTGTGGCCCTGAGCTCCATTTTCCAACTCCTTTGTTGTGAGCTGTACGCAAGTCGAAAATTTTGGTTCAGGACTTATACTGGTTCCCGGTGGGTGGCTGAGACTCTGGTTAATTCTTCTTCCTGCCGGGAAATTAGAGTGACATGTGCCCGTCCAAATGCCTAACAGTAACTCTCTCATTGGTTCTCCCTCTTCCCTTCCATCCTCTGCCAAATTGGCAACCTGTGCGAACCAGGAGGTTAAAGGGGCTGTCTCTCCAAGTTGGGAGATTGATAGTAAAGCAGTTGGAAAGTCAAACCGGAGCACCAGGAGAGGGACTACTCGTTGAGTTTTAGAGACCTTTTGTATTCACAGTGTGTCCATTCTCTAGGTTTCCCGTACATGTTATAGCTGTAGTAATATTCCCTTCATCATGGAGAGTTGGGACCCATGGAATCGGGGCCATGCATTTTTGCTTTAAAGGGTCTGCATTTGCTCACCCACTCTCACCAATCCTCTCAGTCCCAAGTGTTCAGCCTTATGCCACATCCAGCTGTCATTGTAGACAGGGTTTTTCCAGGTTTCATCAGAGACCCTGAAGGAAATGGAAAGAATTTCCCTGTTTTTTGGTTTTGTTTTTGAAATTCCTTCTTATAGTGGGTTTGAGCTGATTCTCTCTGCCATGTTTATGCCAGTCTAGACACACTTGATTCCCTTACAGAGACATATCAATACATAGGTTTTAAGATTTTTACTAGTCAGATCTATTCCTCTGCGGGAAATATGGGGTTTTGAGTCCCTTTCACAGAGGAAGGTGTAGGTCTTGTCTATTCCACAGTTGGTTTTGGAAATGGTACCTGTGCTTATATCAAACTCTGGTTTTATGCATCACCCCACCTCTCCTTTCCCCTTCAGCAGGCATAAGAGTGTTTTCTAAATGTGAGACTCTCTTCTCTTTCCTAACTCAGTTCATGTGTAGCCATGTTTACAGGGTCTTCATAAGTGATATCTTATGATAAGTTTCTTTTTCTGTGTGACTTATTTCACTTAGAATCATCGTACCTGAATCCACTCACTTTGCTGCTCCTGGTCTTATAACATTGATTTCATGGCTGAGGGATATTCCATCGGACATATATACCACAGTTTTTTGAACCATTTTTATATTTCCTGGGATATTAAAGGTGTACCCAAGTTGAGGTTCTTGTAAGCAGTGCAGCCCTAAATTTGGGGGTGGCTCTGTCTTATTGATTTACAGTTTTCCCAATGTATATTCCCTAGACTGGAAGTGCACTTGGCTCTGTAGCTCTGTTGTTTACTTGTTTTAGGGAACACAATGCACTCCTCCAGTGAGGCAGATGGCAATTTACATCCCGCCCATCAGCATAACAAGGCTCCTTGTTCTCCAGGGCCTGTCTTGCCTTTCTGGTTTTTACACATTTTGTGGATGTCCCTTTTGACCGGTGGGAAGTGATACTTCTTTGTAGTGCAGATTTGCACTGCCCGCTAGCTTGCTTGGCCAAAAAGGGCGTATGCGTTTTCTCCTGAATATATTCAGGAGAAAACGCATACGCCCTTTTTGGCCAAGTTCGTCATTGTCGAAGTTGTGCCCCTCTTCCTGTGCTTTAAAGGTGATTCCAACGTACCTCTTCAAATCTGTTTCCTGCTATTTTGCCTCGCTTTCAAGTCCGCCTCGTTGCCTTACCTCCAAAGATTTTTGGACGGTAGTTGTCCTTTATTACTCTGCCAGTTTGTGAATTGCTGTGGCCCTGAGCTCCATTTTCCAACTCGTTTTTTGTGAGCTGTACGCAAGTCCAAAATTTTGGTTCAAGACCTACACTGGTTCCCGGTGGGTGGCTGAGACTCTGGTTAATTCTTCATCCTGCCGGGAAATTAGAGTGACATGTGCCCGTCCAAATGCCTAACAGCTACTCTCTCATTGGTTCTCCCTCTTCCCTTCCATCCTCTGCCAAATTGGCAACCTGTGCGAACCAGCAGGTTAAAGGGGCTGTCTCTCCAAGTTGGGAGATTGATAGTAAAGCAGTTGGAAAGTCAAACCGGAGCACCAGGAGAGGGACTACTCGTTGAGTTTTAGAGACCTTTTGTATTCACAGTGTGTCCATTCTCTAGGTTTCCCGTACATGTTATAGCTGTAGTAATATTCCCTTCAACATGGAGAGTTGGGACCCATGGAATGGGGGCCATGCATTTTTGCTTTAAAGGGTCTGCATTTGCTCACCCACTCTCACCAATCCTCTCAGTCCCAAGTGTTCAGCCTTATGCCACATCCAGCTGTCATTGTAGACAGGGTTTTTCCAGGTTTCATCAGAGACCCTGAAGGAAATGTAAAGAATTTCCCTGTTTTTTGGTTTTGTTTTTGAAATTCCTTCTTATACTGGGTTTGAGCTGATTCTCTCTGCCATGTTTATGCCAGTCTAGACACACTTGATTCCCTTACAGAGACATATCAATACATAGGTTTTAAGATTTTTACTAGTCAGATCTATTCCTCTGCGGGAAATATGGGGTTTTGAGTCCCTTTCAGTGAGGAAGGTGTAGGTCTTGTCTATACCACAGTTGGTTTTGGAAATGGTACCTGTGCTTATATCAAACTCTGGTTTTATGCATCACCCCACCTCTCCTTTCCCCTTCAGCGGGCATAAGAGTGTTTTCTAAATGTGAGACTCTCTTCTCTTTCCTAACTCAGTTCATGTGTAGCCATGTTTACAGGATCTTCATAAGTGATATCTTATGATAAGTTTCTTTTTCTGTGTGACTTATTTCACTTAGAATCATCGTACCTGAATCCACTCACTTTGCTGCTCCTGGTCTTATGACATTGATTTCATGGCTGAGGGATATTCCATCGGACATAAATACCACAGTTTTTTGAACCATTTTTATATTTCCTGGGATATTAAAGGTGTACCCAAGTTGAGGTTCTTGTAAGCAGTGCAGCCCTAAATTTGGGGGTGGCTCTGTCTTATTGATTTACAGTTTTCCCAATGTATATTCCCTAGACTGGAAGTGCACTTGGCTCTGTAGCTCTGTTGTTTACTTGTTTTAGGGAACACAATGCACTCCTCCAGTGAGGCAGATGGCAATTTACATCCCGCCCATCAGCATAACAAGGCTCCTTGTTCTCCAGGGCCTGTCTTGCCTTTCTGGTTTTTACACATTTTGTGGATGTCCCTTTTGACCGGTGGGAAGTGATACTTCTTTGTAGTGCAGATTTGCACTGACCGCTAGCTTGCTTGGCCAAAAAGGGCGTATGCGTTTTCTCCTGAATATATTCAGGAGAAAACGCATACGCCCTTTTTGGCCAAGTTCGTCATTGTCGAAGTTGTGCCCCTCTTCCTGTGCTTTAAAGGTGATTCCAACGTACCTCTTCAAATCTGTTTCCTGCTATTTTGCCTCGCTTTCAAGTCCGCCTCGTTGCCATACCTCAACAGATTTTTGGACGATAGTTGTCCTTTATTACTCTGCCAGTTTGTGAATTGCTGTGGCCCTGAGCTCCATTTTCCAACTCGTTTTTTGTGAGCTGTACGCAAGTCCAAAATTTTGGTTCAAGACCTACACTGGTTCCCGGTGGGTGGCTGAGACTCTGGTTAATTCTTCTTCCTGCCGGGAAATTAGAGTGACATGTGCCGTTCCAAATGCCTAACAGCTACTCTCTCATTGGTTCTCCCTCTTCCCTTCCATCCTCTGCCAAATTGGCAACCTGTGCGAACCAGCAGGTTAAAGGGGCTGTCTCTCCAAGTTGGGAGATTGATAGTAAAGCAGTTGGAAAGTCAAACCGGAGCACCAGGAGAGGGACTACTCGTTGAGTTTTAGAAACCTTTTGTATTCACAGTGTGTCCATTCTCTAGGTTTCCCGTACATGTTATAGCCGTAGTAATATTCCCTTCCACATGGAGTGTTGGGACCCATGGAATGGGGACCATGCATTTTTGCTTTAAAGGGTCTGCATTTGCTCACCCAATCTCACCAATCCTCTCAGTCCCAAGTGTCCAGCTTTATGCCACATCCAGCTGTCATTGTAGATAGGGTCATTCCAGGTTTCTTCAGAGACCCTGAAGGAAATGTAAAGAATTTCCCTGTTTTTTGGTTTTGTTTTTGAAATTCCTTTTTATAGTGGCTTTGAGCTCATTCTCGCTGCCATGTTTATGCCAGTCTAGACACACTTGATTCCCTTACAGAGACATATCAATACATAGGTTTTAAGATTCTTACTAGTCAGATCTATTCCTCTGCGGGAAATATGTGGTTTTGAGTCCCTTTCACTGAGGAAGGTGTAGGTCTTGTCTATTCCAAAGTTGGTTTTAGAAATGGTACCTGTGCTTATATCAAACTCTGGTTTTATGCATCACCCCACCTCTCCTTTCCCCTTAAGCAGGCATAAGAGTGTTTTCCTAATGTGAGACTCTGTTCTCTATCCTAAATCAGTTCATGTGTAGCCATGTTTACAGGAACTTCATAAGTCATATCTTATGATAAGTTTCTTTTTCTGTGTGACTTATTCACTTAGAATCATCGTACCTGAATCCACTCACTTTGCTGCTCCTGGTCTTATGACATTGATTTCATGTCTGAGGGATATTCCATCGGACATAAATACCAAAGTTTTTTGAACCATTTTTATATTTCCTGGGATATTTAAGGTGTACCCAAGTTGAGGTTCTTGTAAGCAGTGCAGCCCTAAATTTGGGGGTGGCTCTGTCTTATTGATTTTCAGTTTTCCCAATGTATATTCCCTAGACTGGAAGTGCCCTTGGCTCTGTTGCTCTGTTGTTTAATTGTTTTAGGGAACGCAATGCACTCCTCCAGTGAGGCAGTTGGCAATTTACATCCCGCCCATCAGCATAACAAGGCTCCCTGTTCTCCAGGGCCTGTCTTGCCTTTCTGGTTTTTACACATTTTGTGGATGTCCCTTTTGACCGGTGGGAAGTGATACTTCATTGTAATGCAGATTTGCATTGCCCGCTTGCTTGTTTGACCAAAAAGGGCGTATGCGTTTTCTCCTGAATATATTCAGGAGAAAACGCATACGCACTTTTTGGCCAACTTCGTCATTGTCGAAGTTGTGTCCCTCTTCCTGTGCTTTAAAGGCGATTCCAACGTACCTCTTGAAATCTGTTTCCTGCTATTCTGCCTCGCTTTCAAGTCCGCCTCGTTGCCTTCCCTCAACAGATTTTTGGACGATAGTTTTCCTTTATTAATCTGCCAGTTTGTGAATTGCTGTGGCCCTGAGCTCCATTTTCCAACTCGTTTTTTGTGTGCTGTACGCAAGTCCAAAATTTTGGTTCAGGAATTATACTGGTTCCCGGTGGGTGGCTGAGACTCTGGTTAATTCTTCTTCCTGCCGGGAAATTAGAGTGACATGTGCCCGTCCAAATGCCTAACAGCTACTCTCTCATTGGTTCTCCCTCTTCCTTTCCATCCTCTGCCAAATTGGCAACCTGTGCGAACCAGGAGGTTAAAGGGGCTGTCTCTCCAAGTTGGGAGATTGATAGTAAAGCAGTTGGAAAGTCAAACCTGAGCACCAGGAGAGGGACTACTCGTTGAGTTTTAGAAACCTTTTGTATTCACAGTGTGTCCATTCTCTAGGTTTCCCGTACATGTTATTGCTGTAGTAATATTCCCTTCAACATGGAGAGTTGGGACCCATGGAATGGGGGCCATGTATTTTTGCTTTAAAGGGTCTGCATTTGCTCACCCAATCTCACCAATCCTCTCAGTCCCAAGTGTCCAGCCTTATGCCACATCCAGCTCTCATTGTAGATAGGGTCATTCCAGGTTTCATCAGAGACCCTGAAGGAAATGTAAAGAATTTCCGTGTTTTTTGGTTTTGTTTTTGAAATTCCTTCTTATAGTTGGTTTGAGCTGATTCTTTCTGCCATGTTTATGCCAGTCTAGACACACTTGATTCCCTTACAGAGACATATCAATACATAGGTTTTAAGATTCTTACTAGTCAGATCTATTCCTCTGCGGGAAATATGGGGTTTTGAGTCCCTTTCACTGAGGAAGGTGTAGGTCTTGTCTATTCCACAGTTGGTTTTGGAAATGGTACCTGTGCTTATATCAAACTCTGGTTTTATGCATCACACCACCTCTCCTTTCCCCTTCAGCAGGCATAAGAGTGTTTTCTCAATGTGAGACTCTGTTCTCTTTCCTAACTCAGTTCATGTGTAGCCATGTTTACAGGATCTTCATAAGTGATATCTTATGATAAGTTTCTTTTTCTGTGTGACTTATTTCACTTAGAATCATCGTACCTGAATCCACTCAGTTTGGTGCCCCTGGTCTTATGACATTGATTTCATGGCTGAGGGATATTCCATCGGACATAAATACCACAGTTTTTTGAACCATTTTTATATTTCCTGGGATATTAAAGGTGTACCCAAGTTGAGGTTCTTGTAAGAAGTGCAGCCCTAAATTTGGGGGTGGCTCTGTCTTATTGATTTTCCGTTTTCCCAATGTATATTCCCTAGACTGGAAGTGCACTTGGCTCTGTAGCTCTGTTGTTTACTTGTTTTAGGGAACGCAATGCACTCCTCCAGTGAGGCAGTTGGCAATTTACATCCCGCCCATCAGCATAACAAGGCTCCCTGTTCTCCAGGGCCTGTCTTGCCTTTCTGTTTTTACACATTTTGTGGATGTCCCTTTTGACCGGTGGGAAGTGATACTTCTTTGTAGTGCAGATTTGCATTGCCCGCTTGCTTGTTTGGCCAAAAAGGGCGTATGCGTTTTCTCCTGAATATATTCAGGAGAAAACACATATGCTCTTTTTGGCCAACTGCGTCATTATCGAAGTTTTGCCCCTCTTCCTGTGCTTTAAAGGCGATTCCAACGTACCTCTTGAAATCTGTTTCCTGCTATTCTGCCTGGCTTTCAAGTCTGCCTCGTTGCCTTCCCTCAACAGATTTTTGGACGATAGTTGTCCTTTATTACTCTGCCAGTTTGTGAATTGCTGTGGCCCTGAGCTCCATTTTCCAACTCGTTTTTTGTGAGCTGTACGCAAGTCCAAAATTTTGGTTCAGGACCTATACTGGTTCCCGGTGGGTGGCTGAGACTCTGGTTAATTCTTCTTCCTGCCAGGAAATTAGAGTGACATGTGCCCGTCCAAATGCCTAACAGTAACTCTCTCATTGGTTCTCCCTCTTCCCTTCCATCCTCTGCCAAATTGGCAACCTGTGCGAACCAGGAGGTTAAAGGGGCTGTCTCTCCAAGTTGGGAGATTGATAGTAAAGCAGTTGGAACGTCAAACCCGAGCACCAGGAGAGGGACTACTCGTTGAGTTTTAGAAACCTTTTGTATTCACAGTGTGTCCATTCTCTAGGTTTCCCGTACATGTTATAGCTGTAGTAATATTCCCTTCAACATGGAGAGTTGGGACCCATGGAATGGGGGCCATGCATTTTTGCTTTAAAGGGTCTGCATGTGCTCACCCAATATCACCAATCCTCTCAGTCCCAACTGTCCAGCCTTATGCCACATCCAGCTGTCATTGTAGACAGGGTTTTTCCAGGTTTCATCAGAGACCCTGAAGGAAATGTAAAGAATTTCCCTGTTTTTTGGTTTTCTTTTTGAAATTCCTTTTTATAGTGGGTTTGAGCTGATTCTCTCTGCCATGTTTATGCCAGTCTAGACACACTTGATTCCCTTACAGAGACATATCAATACATAGGTTTTAAGATTCTTACTAGTCAGATCTATTCCTCTGCGGGAAATATGGGGTTTTGAGTCCCTTTCACTGAGGAAGGTGTAGGTCTTGTCTATTCCACAGTTGGTTTTGGAAATGGTACCTGTGCTTATATCAAACTCTGGTTTTATGCATCACCCCACCTCTCCTTTCCCCTTAAGCAGGCATAAGAGTGTTTTCTCAATGTGAGACTCTGTTCTCTTTCCTAACTCAGTTCATGTGTAGCCATGTTTACAGGATCTTCATAAGTGATATCTTATGATAAGTTTCTTTTTCTGTGTGACTTATTTCACTTAGAATCATCGTACCTGAATCCACTCACTTTGCTGCTCCTGGTCTTATGACATTGATTTCATGGCTGAGGGATATTCCATCGGACATAAATACCACAGTTTTTTGAACCATTTTTATATTTCCTGGGATATTTAAGGTGTACCCAAGTTGAGGTTCTTGTAAGCAGTGCAGCCCTAAATTTGGGGGTGACTCTGTCTTATTGATTTTCAGTTTTCCCAATGTATATTCCCTAGACTGGAAGTGCCCTTGGCTCTGTAGCTCTGTTGTTTACTTGTTTTAGGGAACGCAATGCACTCCTCCAGTGAGGCAGTTGGCAATTTACATCCCTCCCATCAGCATAACAAGGCTCCCTGTTTTCCAGGGCCTGTCTTGCCTTTCTGGTTTTTACACATTTTGTGGATGTCCCTTTTGACCGGTGGGAAGTGATACTTCTTTGTAGTGCAGATTTGCATTGCCCGCTTGCTTGTTTGGCCAAAAAGGGCGTTTGCGTTTTCTCCTGAATATATTCAGGAGAAAAACGCATACGCCCTTTTTGGCCAACTGCGTCATTGTCGAAGTTGTGCCCCTCTTCCTGTGCTTTAAAGGCGATTCCAACGTACCTCTTGAAATCTGTTTCCTGCTATTCTGCCTGGCTTTCAAGTCTGCCTCGTTGCCTTCCGTCAACAGATTTTTGGACGATAGTTGTCCTTTATTACTCTGCCAGTTTGTGAATTGCTGTGGCCCTGAGTTCCCTTTTCAACTCGTTTTTGGTGAGCTGTACGCAAGTCGAAAATTTTGGTTCAGGACCTATACTGGTTCCCGGTGGGTGGCTGAGACTCTGGTTAATTCTTCTTCCTGCCGGGAAATTAGAGTGACATGTGCCCGTCCAAATGCCTAACAGTAACTCTCTCATTGGTTCTCCCTCTTCCCTTCCATCCTCTGCCAAATTGACAACCTGTGCGAACCAGGAGGTTAAAGGGGCTGTCTCTCCAAGTTGGGAGATTGATAGTAAAGCAGTTGGAAAGTCAAACCGGAGCACCAGGAGAGGGACTACTCGTTGAGTTTTAGAAACCTTTTGTATTCACAGTGTGTCCATTCTCTAGGTTTCCCGTACATGTTATACCTGTAGTAATATTCCCTTCAACATGGAGAGTTGGGACCCATGGAATGGGGGCCATGCATTTTTGCTTTAAAGGGTCTGCATTTGCTCACCCACTCTCACCAATCCTCTCAGTCCCAAGTGTCCAGCCTTATGCCACATCCAGCTCTCATTGTAGATAGGGTCATTCCAGGTTTCATCAGAGACCCTGAAGGAAATGTAAAGAATTTCCCTGTTTTTTGGGTTTGTTTTTGAAATTCCTTCTTATAGGTGGTTTGAGCTGATTCTCTCTGCCATGTTTATGCCAGTCTAGACACACTTGATTCCCTTACAGAGACATATCAATACATAGGTTTTAAGATTCTTACTAGTCAGATCTATTCCTCTGCGGGAAATATGGGGTTTTGAGTCCCTTTCACTGAGGAAGGTGTAGGTCTTGTCTATTCCACAGTTGGTTTTGGAAATGGTACCTGTGCTTATATCAAACTCTGGTTTTATGCATCACACCACCTCTCCTTTCCCATTCAGCAGGCATAAGAGTGTTTTCTAAATGTGAGACTCTGTTCTCTTTCCTAACTCAGTTCATGTGTAGCCATGTTTACAGGATCTTCATAAGTGATATCTTATGATAAGTTTCTTTTTCTGTGTGACTTATTTCACTTAGAATCATCGTACCTGAATCCACTCAGTTTGGTGCTCCTGGTCTTATGACATTGATTTCATGGCTGAGGGATATTCCATCGGACATAAATACCACAGTTTTTTGAACCATTTTTATATTTCCTGGGATATTAAAGGTGTACCCAAGTTGAGGTTCTTGTAAGCAGTGCAGCCCTAAATTTGGGGGTGGCTCTGTCTTATTGATTTTCAGTTTTCCCAATGTATATCCCCTAGACTGGAAGTGCACTTGGCTCTGTAGCTCTGTTGTTTACTTGTTTTAGGGAACGCAATGCACTCCTCCAGTGAGGCAGTTGGCAATTTACATCCCCCCCATCAGCATAACAAGGCTCCCTGTTCTCCAGGGCCTGTCTTGCCTTTCTGTTTTTACACATTTTGTGGATGTCCCTTTTGACCGGTGGGAAGTGATACTTCTTTGTAGTGCAGATTTGCATTGCCCGCTTGCTTCTTTGGCCAAAAAGGGCGTATGTGTTTTCTCCTGAATATATTCAGGAGAAAACACATATGCCCTTTTTGGCCAACTGCGTCATTATCGAAGTTTTGCCCCTCTTCCTGTGCTTTAAAGGCGATTCCAACGTACCTCTTGAAATCTGTTTCCTGCTATTCTGCCTGGCTTTCAAGTCTGCCTCGTTGCCTTCCCTCAACAGATTTTTGGACGATAGTTGTCCTTTATTACTCTGCCAGTTTGTGAATTGCTGTGGCCCTGAGCTCCATTTTCCAACTCGTTTTTTGTGAGCTGTACGCAAGTCCAAAATTTTGGTTCAGGACCTATACTGGTTCCCGGTGGGTGGCTGAGACTCTGGTTAATTCTTCTTCCTGCCGGGAAATTAGAGTGACATGTGCCCGTCCAAATGCCTAACAGTAACTCTCTCATTGGTTCTCCCTCTTCCCTTCCATCCTCTGCCAAATTGGCAACCTGTGCGAACCAGGATGTTAAAGGGGCTGTCTCTCCAAGTTGGGAGATTGATAGTAAAGCAGTTGGAAAGTCAAACCGGAGCACCAGGAGAGGGACTACTCGTTGAGTTTTAGAAACCTTTTGTATTCACAGTGTGTCCATTCTCTAGGTTTCCCGTACATGTTATAGCTGTAGTAATATTCCCTTCAACAAGGAGAGTTGGGACCCATGGAATGGGGGCCATGCATTTTTGCTTTAAAGGGTCTGCATGTGCTCACCCAATATCACCAATCCTCTCAGTCCCAACTGTCCAGCCTTATGCCACATCCAGCTGTCATTGTAGACAGGGTTTTTCCAGGTTTCATCAGAGACCCTGAAGGAAATGTAAAGAATTTCCCTGTTTTTTGGTTTTGTTTTTGAAATTCCTTTTTATAGTGGGTTTGAGCTGATTCTCTCTGCCATGTTTATGCCAGTCTAGACACACTTGATTCCCTTACAGAGACATATCAATACATACGTTTTAAGATTCTTACTAGTCAGATCTATTCCTCTGCGGGAAATATGTGGTTTTGAGTCCCTTTCACTGAGGAAGGTGTAGGTCTTGTCTATTCCACAGGTGGTTTTGGAAATGGTACCTGTGCTTATATCAAACTCTGGTTTTATGCATCACCCCACCTCTCCTTTCCCCTTAAGCAGGCATAAGAGTGTTTTCTCAATGTCAGACTCTGGTCTCTTTCCTAACTCAGTTCATGTGTAGCCATGTTTACAGGATCTTCATAAGTGATATCTTATGATAAGTATCTTTTTCTGTGTGACTTATTTCACTTAGAATCATCGTACCTGAATCCACTCACTTTGCTGCTCCTGGTCTTATGACATTGATTTCATGGCTGAGGGATATTCCATCGGACATAAACACCACCGTTTTTTGAACCATTTTTATATTTCCTGGGATATTGAAGGTGTACCCAAGTTGAGGTTCTTGTAAGCAGTGCAGCCCTAAATTTGGGGGTGACTCTGTCTTATTGATTTTCAGTTTTCCCAATGTATATTCCCTAGACTGGAAGTGCCCTTGGCTCTGTAGCTCTGTTGTTTACTTGTTTTAGGGAACGCAATGCACTCCTCCAGTGAGGCAGTTGGCAATTTACATCCCGCCCATCAGCATAACAAGGCTCCCTGTTCTCCAGGGCCTGTCTTGCCTTTCTGGTTTTTACACATTTTGTGGATGTCCCTTTTGACCGGTGGGAAGTGATACTTCTTTGTAGTGCAGATTTGCATTGCCCGCTTGCTTGTTTGGCCAAAAAGGGCGTATGCGTTTTCTCCTGAATATATTCAGGAGAAAAACGCATACGCCCTTTTTGGCCAACTGCGTCATTGTCGAAGTTGTGCCCCTCTTCCTGTGCTTTAAAGGCGATTCCAACGTACCTCTTGAAATCTGTTTCCTGCTATTCTGCCTGGCTTTCAAGTCTGCCTCGTTGCCTTCCCTCAACAGATTTTTGGACGATAGTTGTCCTTTATTACTCTGCCAGTTTGTGAATTGCTGTGGCCCTGAGCTCCATTTTCCAACTCGTTTTTTGTGAGCTGTACGCAAGTCCAAAATTTTGGTTCAGGACCTATAATGGTTCCCGGTGGGTGGCTGAGACTCTGGTTAATTCTTCTTCCTGCCGGGAAATTAGAGTGACATGTGCCCGTCCAAATGCCTAACAGTAACTCTCTCATTGGTTCTCCCTCTTCCCTTCCATCCTCTGCCAAATTGGCAACCTGTGCGAACCAGGAGGTTAAAGGGGCTGTCTCTCCAAGTTGGGAGATTGATAGTAAAGCAGTTGGAAAGTCAAACCGGAGCACCAGGAGAGGGACTACTCGTTGAGTTTTAGAAACCTTTTGTATTCACAGTGTGTCCATTCTCTAGGTTTCCCGTACATGTTATAGCTGTAGTAATATTCCCTTCAACCTGGAGAGTTGGGACCCATGGAATGGGGAACATGTCTTTTTGCTTTAAAGTGTCTGCATTTGCTTACCCAATCTCACCAATCCTCTCAGTCCCAAGTGTCCAGCCTTATGCCACATCCAGCTGTCATTGTAGATAGGGTCATTCCGGGATTCATCAGAGACCCTGAAGGAAATGTAAAGAATTTCCCTGTTTTTTGGTTTTGTTTTTGAAATTCCTTTTTATAATGGGTTTGAGCTGATTCTCGATGCCATGTTTATGCCAGTCTAGACACACTTGTTTCCCTTACAGAGACATATCAATACATACGTTTTAAGATTCTTACTAGTCAGATCTATTCCTGTGCGGGAAATATGGGGTTTTGCGTCCCTTTCAGTGAGGAAGGTGTAGGTCTTGTCTATTCCAAAGTTGGTTTTACAAACGGTACCTGTGCTTATATCAAACTCTGGTTTTATGCATCTCCCAACCTCTCCTTCACCCTTAAGCAGGCATAAGAGTGTTTTCTAAATGTGAGACTCTGTTCTCTTTCTTAACTCAGTTCATGTGTAGCCATGTTTACAGGATCTTCATAAGTGATATCTTATGATGTTTATTTTTCTGTGTGACTTATTTCACTTAGAATCATCGTACCTGAATCCACTCACTTTGCTGCACCTGGTCTTATGACATTGATTTCATGGCTGAGGGATATTCCATCGTACGTAAGTACCACAATTTTTGGAACCATTTTTATATTTCCTGGGATATTTAAGGTGTACCAAAGTGGAGGTTCTTGTAAGCAGTGCAGCCTTAAATTTGGGGGTGGCACTGTCTTATTGATTTCCAGTTTTCCAAAGGTATATTCCCTATACTGGAAGTGCCCTTGGCTCTGTAGCTCTGCTGTTTACTTGTTTTAGGGAACGCAATGCACTCCTCCAGTGAGGCAGTTGGTAATTTATATCCCGCCCATCAGCATAACAAGGCTCCCTGTTCTCCAGGGCCTGTCTTGCCTTTCTGGTTTTTACACATATTGTGGATGTCCCTTTTGACCGGTGGGAAGTGATACTTCTTTGTAGTGCAGATTTGCATTGCCCGCGTGCTTGCTTGGCCAAAAAGGGCGTCTGCGTTTTCTGCTGAATATATTCAGGAGAAAACGCATACGCCCTTTTTGGCCAAGTGCGTCAGTGTCAATGTTGTTCCCCTCTTCCTGTGCTTTAAAGGCGATCCAAGGTACCTCTTGAAATCTGTTTCCTGCTATTCTGCCTCGCATTCCAGTCGGCCTCGTTGCCTTCCCTCAACAGATTTTTGGACGATAGTTGTCCTTTATTACTCTGCCAGTTTGTGAATTGCTGTGCCCCTGAGCTCCATTATTCAACTCGGTTTTTGTGAGCTGTACGCAAGTCCAAAATTTTGGTTCAGGACCTATACTGGTTCCCGGTGGGTGGCTGAGACTCTGTTTAATTCTTCTTCCTGCCGGGAAATTAGTGACATGTTCCCGTCCTAATGCCTAACAGCTACTCTCTCATTGGTTCTCCCTCTTCCCTTCCATCCTCTGCCAAATTGGCAACCTGTGCGAACAAGGAGGTTAAAGGGGTTGTCTCTCCATGTTCGGAGATTGATAGTAAAGCAGTTGGAAAATCAAACAGGAGCACCAGGAGAGGGACTACTCGTTGAGTTTTAGAAACCTTTTGTATTCACAGTGTGTCCATTCTCTAGGTTTCCCGTACATGTTATAGCTGTAGTAATATTCCCTTCAACATGGAGAGTTGGGACCCATGGAATGGGGTCCATGCATTTTTGCTTTAAAGCGTCTGCATTTGCTCACCCAATCTCACCAATCCTTTCAGTCCCAAGTGTCCAGCCTTATGCCACATCCAGCTGTAATTGTAGATAGGGTCATTCCAGGTTTCATCAGAGACCCTGAAGGAAATGTAAAGAATTTCCCTGTTTCTTGGTTTTGATTTTGAAATTCCTTTTTATAGTGGGTTTGAGCTGATTCTCGCTGCCATGTTTATGCCAGTCTAGACACACTTGATTCCCTTACAGAGACATATCAATACATAGGGTTTAAGATTCTTAGTAGTCAAATCTATTCCTCTGCGGGAAATATGGGGTTTTGAACCCTTTCACTGAGGAAGGTGTAGGTCTTGTCTATTCCACAGTTGGTTTTAGAAATGGTACCTGTGCTTATATCAAACTCTGGTTTTATGCATCACCCCACCTCTCCTTTCCCCTTAAGCAGGCATAAGAGTGTTTTCTAAATGTGAGACTCTGTTCTCTTTCCTAACTCAGTTCATGTGTAGCCATGTTTACAGGATCTTCATAAGTGATATCTTATGATAAGTTAGTTTTTCTGTGTGACTTATTTCACTTAGAATCATCGTAGCTGAATCCACTCACTTTGCTGCTCCTGGTCTTATGACATTGATTTCATGGCTGAGGGATATTCCATCGTACATAAATACCACAGTTTTTTGAACCATTTTTATATTTCCTGGGATATTTAAGGTGTACCCATGTTGAGGTTCTTGTAAGCAGTGCAGCCCTAAATTTGGGGGTGGCTCTGTCTTATTGATTTTCAGTTTTCCAAAGGTATATTCCCTAGACTGGATGTGCCCTTGGCTCTGTAGCTCTGTTGATTACTTCTTTTAGGGAACGCAATGCACTCCTCCAGTGAGGCAGTTGGCAATTTACATCCCGCCAATCAGCATAACAAGGCTCCCTGTTCTCCAGGGCCTGTCTTGCCTTTCCGGTTTTTACACATTTTGTGGATGTCCCTTTTGAACGGTGGGAAGTGATACTTCTTTGTAGGGCAGACTTGCATTGCCCGCTTGCTTGCTTGGCCAAAAAGGGCGTATGCGTATTCTCCTGAATATATTCAGGAGAAAACGCATACACCCTTTTGGGCCAAGTGCGTCATTTTCGAAGTTGTGCCCCTCTTCTGTGCTTTAAAGGCGATTCCAACGTACCTCTTGAAATCTGTTTCCTGCTATTCTGCCTCGCTTTCAAGTCCGCCTCGTTGCCTTCCCTCAACAGATTTTTGGACGATAGTTGTCCTTTATTACTCTGCCAGTTTGTGAATTGCTGTGCCCCTGAGCTCCATTTTTCAACTTGTTTTTTGTGAGCTGTACGCAAGTCCAAAATTTTGGTTCAGGACCTATACTGGTTCCGGTGGGTGGCTGTGACTCTTGTTAATTCTTCTTCCTGCCGGGAAATTAGTGACATGTTCCCGTCCAAATGCCTAACAGCTACTCTCTCATTGGTTCTCCCTCTTCCCTTCCATCCTCTGCCAAATTGGCAACCTGTGCGAACCAGGAGGTTAAAGGGTTGTCTCTCCAAGTTGGGAGATTGATAGTAAAGCAGTTGGAAAGTCAAACCGGAGCACCAGGAGAGGGATTACTCGTTGAGTTTTAGCAACCTTTTGTATTCACAGTGTGTCCATTCTCTAGGTTTCCCGTACATGTTATAGATGTAGTAATATTCCCTTCAACATGGAGAGTTGGGTCCCATGGAATGGGGGCCATGCATTTTTGCTTTAAAGGGTCTGCATTTGCTCACCCAATCTCACCAATCCTCTCAGACCCAAGTGTCCAGCCTTATGCCACATCCAGCTGTCATTGTAGTTAGGGTCATTCCAGGTTTCATCAGAGACCCTGAAGAAAATGTAAAGACTTTCCCAGTTTTTTTGTTTTGTTTTTGAAATTCCTTTTTATAGTGGGTTTGAGCTGATTCTCGATGCCATGTTTTTGCCAGTCTAGACCCACTTGATTCCTTTACAGAGACATATCAATACATAGGTTTTAAGATTCTTACATGCCAGATCTATTCCTCTGCGGGATATATGGGGTTTTGAGTCCCTTTCACTGAGGAAGGTGTAGGTCTTGTCTATTCCACAGTTGGTTTTAAAAATGGTACCTGTGCTTATATCAAACTCTGGTTTTTTGCATCACGCCACCTCTCCTTTCCCCTTAAGCAGGCATAAGAGTGTTTTCTAAATGTGAGACACTGTTTTCTTTCCTAACTCAGTTCATGTGTAGCCATGTTTACAGGATCTTCATAAGTGATATCTTATGATAAGTTTCTTTTTCTGTGTGACTTATTTCACTTAGAATCATCGTACCTGAATCCACTCACTTTGCTGCTCCTCGTCTTATGACATTGATTTCATGTCTGAGGGATATTCCATCGTACATAAATACCACAGTTTTTTGAACCATTTTTATATTTCCTGGGATATTTAAGGTGTACCCAAGTTGAGGTTCTTGTAAGCAGTGCAGCCCTAAATTTGGGGGTGGCTCTGTCTTATTGATTTTCAGTTTTCCCAAGGTATATTCCCTAGACTGGATGTGCCCTTGGCTCTGTAGCTCTGTTGTTTACTTGTTTTAGGTAACGCAATGCACTCCTCCAGTGAGGCAGTTGGCAATTTACATCCCGCCCAACAGCATAACAAGGCTCCCTGTTCTCCAGGGCCTGTCTTGCCTTTCTGGTTTTTACACATTTTGTGGATGTCCCTTTTGACCGGTGGGAAGTGATACTTCTTTGTAGGGCAGACTTGCATTGCCCGCTTGCTTGCTTGGCCAAAAAGGGCGTATGCGTATTCTCCTGAATATATTCAGGAGAAAACGCATACGCCCTTTTGGGCCAAGTGCGTCATTGTCGAAGTTGTGCCCCTCTTCTGTGCTTTAAAGGCGATTCCAACGTACCTCTTGAAATCTGTTTCCTGCTATTCTGCCTCGCTTTCAAGTCCGCCTCGTTGCCTTCCCTCAACAGATTTTTGGACGATAGTTGTCCTTTATTACTCTGCCAGTTTGTGAATTGCTGTGCCCCTGAGCTCCATTTTTCAACTTGTTTTTTGTGAGCTGTACGCAAGTCCAAAATTTTGGTTCAGGACCTATACTGGTTCCGGTGGGTGGCTGTGACTCTTGTTAATTCTTCTTCCTGCCGGGAAATTAGTGACATGTTCCCGTCCAAATGCCTAACAGCTACTCTCTCATTGGTTCTCCCTCTTCCCTTCCATCCTCTGCCAAATTGGCAACCTGTGCGAACCAGGAGGTTAAAGGGCTGTCTCTCCAAGTTGGGAGATTGATAGTAAAGCAGTTGGAAAGTCAAACCGGAGCACCAGGAGAGGGACTACTCGTTGAGTTTTAGAAACCTTTTGTATTCACAGTGTGTCCATTCTCTAGGTTTCCCGTACATGTTATAGATGTAGTAATATTCCCTTCAACATGGAGAGTTGGGACCCATGGAATGGGGGCCATGCATTTTTGCTTTAAAGGGTCTGCATTTGCTCACCCAATCTCACCAATCCTCTCAGACCCAAGTGTCCAGCCTTATGCCACATCCAGCTGTCATTGTAGTTAGGGTCATTCCAGGTTTCATCAGAGACCCTGAAGAAAATGTAAAGACTTTCCCAGTTTTTTTGTTTTGTTTTTGAAATTCCTTTTTATAGTGGGTTTGAGCTGATTCTCGATGCCATGTTTTTGCCAGTCTAGACCCACTTGATTCCTTTACAGAGACATATCAATACATAGGTTTTAAGATTCTTACATGCCAGATCTATTCCTCTGCGGGATATATGGGGTTTTGAGTCCCTTTCACTGAGGAAGGTGTAGGTCTTGTCTATTCCACAGTTGGTTTTAAAAATGGTACCTGTGCTTATATCAAACTCTGGTTTTTTGCATCACGCCACCTCTCCTTTCCCCTTAAGCAGGCATAAGAGTGTTTTCTAAATGTGAGACACTGTTTTCTTTCCTAACTCAGTTCATGTGTAGCCATGTTTACAGGATCTTCATAAGTGATATCTTATGATAAGTTTCTTTCTCTGTGTGACTTATTTCACTTAGAATCATCGTACCTGAATCCACTCACTTTGCTGCTCCTCGTCTTATGACATTGATTTCATGTCTGAGGGATATTCCATCGGACATAAATACCACAGTTTTTTGAACCATTTTTATATTTCCTGGGATATTTAAGGTGTACCCACGTTGAGGTTCTTGTAAGCAGTGCAGCCCTAAATTTGGGGGTGGCTCTGTCTTATTGATTTTCAGTTTTCCCAAGGTATATTCCCTAGACTGGATGTGCCCTTGGCTCTGTAGCTCGGTTGTTTACTTGTTTTAGGTAACGCAATGCACTCCTCCAGTGAGGCAGTTGGCAATTTACATCCCGCCCAACAGCATAACAAGGCTCCCTGTTCTCCAGGGCCTGTCTTGCCTTTCTGGTTTTTACACATTTTGTGGATGTCCCTTTTGACCGGTGGGAAGTGATACTTGTTTGTAGTGCAGATTTGCATTGCCCGCTTGCTTGCTTGGCAAAAAAGGGCGTATGCGTTTTCTCCTGAATATATTCAGGAGAAAACGCCTACGCCCTTTTTGGCCAAGTGCGTCATTGTCGAAGTTGTGCCCCTCTTCCTGTGCTTTAAAGGCGATTCCAACGTACCTCTTGAAATCTGTCTCCTGCTATTCTGCCTTGCTTGCAAGTCAGCCTCGTTGCCTTCCCTCAACAGATTTTTGGACGATAGTTGTCCTTTATTACTCTGCCAGTTTGTGAATTGCTGTGCCCCTGAGCTCCATTTTTTAACTCGTTTTTTGTGAGCTGTAAGCAAGTCCAAAATTTTGGTTCAGGACCTATACTGGTTCCTGGTGGGTGGCTGTGACTCTTGTTAATTCTTCTTCGTGCCGGGAAATTAGTGACATGTTCCCGTCCAAATGCCTAACAGCTACTCTCTCATTGGTTCTCCCTCTTCCCTTCCATCCTCTGGCAAATTGGCAACGTGTGCGAACCAGGAGGTTAAACGGGTTGTCTCTCCAATTTGGGAGATTGATAGGAAAGCACTTAGAATGTCAAACCGGAACACAAGTTGAGGGACTACTCGATGAGTTTTAGAAACCTTTTGTATTCACAGTGTGTCCATTCTCTAGGTTTCCCGTACATGTTATAGCTGTAGTAATATACCCTTCAACATGGATAGTTGGGACCCATGGAATGGGGGCCATGCATTTTTGCTTTAAAGGGTCTGCATTTGCTCACCCAATCTCACCAATCCTCTCAGTCCCAAGTGTCCAGCATTATGCCACATCCAGGTGTCATTGTAGATAGGGTCATTCCAGGTTTCATCAGAGACCCTGAAGGAAATGTAAAGAATTTCCCTGTTTTTTGGTTTTGTTTTGGAAATTCCTTTTTATAGTGGGTTTGAGCTGATTCTCACTGCCATGTTTATGCCAGTCTAGACACACTTGATTCCCTTACAGAGACATATCAATACATAGGTTTTAAGATTCTTACTAGTCAGATCTATTCCTCTGCGGGAAATATGGGGTTTTGAGTCCCTTTCACTGAGGAATGTGTAGGTCTTGTCTATTCTACAGTTGGTTTTAGAAATGGTACCTGTGCTTATATCAAACTCTGGTTTTATGCATCACCCCACCTATCCTTTCCCCTTAAGCAGGCATAAGAGTGTTTTCTAAATGTGAGACTCTGTTCTCTTTCCTACCTCAGTTCATGTGTAGCCATGTTTACAGGATCTTCATAAGTGATATCTTATGATAAGTCTCTTTTTCTGTGTGACTTATTTCACTTAGAATCATCGTACCTGAATCCACTCACTTTGCTGCTCCTGGTCTTATGACATTGATTTCATGGCTGTGGGATATTCCATCGTACAAAAATACCACACTTTTTTGAACCATTTTCATATTTCATGGGATATTTAATGTGTACCCAAGATGAGGTTCTTGTAAGCAGTGCAGCCCTAAATTTGGGGGTGGCTCTGTCTTATTGATTTTCAGTTTTCCCAAAGTATATTCCCTAGACTGGAAGTGCCCTTGGCTCTGTAGCTCTATTGTTTACTTGTTTTAGGGAACGCAATGCACTCCTCCAGTGAGGCAGTTGGCAATTTATATCCCGCCCATCAGCATAACAAGGCTCCCTGTTCTCCAGGGCCTGTCTTGCCTTTCTGGTTTTTACACATTTTGTGGATGTCCCTTTTGACCGGAGGGAAGTGATACTTCTTTGTAGTGCAGATTTGCATTGACCGCTTGCTTGCTTGGCCAAAAAGGGCGTATGCGTTTTCTCCTGAATATATTCAGGAGAGAACGCATATGCCCTTTTTGGCCAACTGCGTCATTGTCGAAGTTGTGCCCCACTTTCTGTGCTTTAAAGGCGATTCCAACGTACCTCTTGAAATCTGTTTCCTGCTATTCTGCCTTGCTTTCAAGTCCGCCTCGTTGCCTTCCCTCAACAGATTTTTGGACGATAGTTGTCCTTTATTACTCTGCCAGTTTGTGAATTGCTGTGCCCCTGAGCTCCATTTTTCAGCCTGTTTTTTGTGAGCTGTACGCAAGTCCAAAATTTTGGTTCAGGACCTATACTGGTTCCCGGTGGTTGGCTGAGACTCTGGTTAATTCTTATTCCTGCCGGGGAATTAGAGTGACATGTGCCCGTCCAAATGTCTAACAGCTACTCTCTCATTGGTTCTCCCTCTTCCCTTCCATCGTCTGCCAAATTGGCAACCTGTGCTAACCAGGAGGTTAAAGGGGTTGTCTCTCCATGTTGGGAGATTGTTAGTAAGGCAGTTGGAAAGTCAAACCGGAGCACCAGTAGAGGGAGTACACGTTGAGTTTTAGAAACCGTTTGTATTCACTGTGTGTCCATTCTCTAAGTTTCCCGTACATGTTATAGCTGTAGTAATATTCCCTTCAACATGGAGAGTAGGGACCCATGGAATGGGGGCCATGCATTTTTGCTTTAAAGGGTCTGCATTTGCTCACCCAATCTCACCAATCCACTCAGTCCCAAGTGTCCAGCCTTATGCCACATCCAGCTGTCATTGTAGATAGGGTCATTCCAGGTTTCATCAGAGACCCTGAAGGTAATGGAAAGAATTTCCATGTTTTTTGGTTTGTTTTTGAAATTCCTTTTTATAGTGGGTTTGAGCTGATTCTCGCTGCCATGTTTATGCCAGTCTAGACACACTTGATTCCCTTACAGAGACATATCAATACATAGGTTTTAAGATTCTTACTAGTCAGATCTATTCCTCTGCGGGAAATATGGGGTTTTGAGTCCCTTTCACTGAGGAAGGTGTAGGTCTTGTCTATTCCACAGTTGGTTTTAGAAATGGTACCTGTGCTTATATCAAACTCTGGTTTTATGCATCACACCACCTCTACTTTCCCCTTAAGCAGGCATAAGAGTGTTTTCTAAATGTGAGACTCTGTTCTCTTTCCTAACTCAGTTCATGTGTAGCCATGTTTACAGGATCTTCATAAGTGATATCTTATGATAAGTTTACTTTTTCTGTGTGACTTATTTCACTTAGAATCATCGTACCTGAATCCACTCACTTTGCTGCTCCTGAACCTTATGACATTGATTTCATGGCTGAGGGATATTCCATCGTACATAAATACCACAGTTTTTTGAACCTTTTTATATTTCCTGGGATATTTAAGGTGTACCCATGTTGAGGTTCTTGTAAGCAGTGCAGCCCTAAATTTGGGGGTGGCTCTGTCTTATTGATTTTCAGTTTTCCAAAGGTATATTCCCTAGACTGGATGTGCCCTTGGCTCTGTACCTCTGTTGTTTACTTGTTTTAGGGAACGCAATACACTCCTCCAGTGAGGCAGTTGGCAATTTACATCCCGCCCATCAGCATAACAAGGCTCCATGTTCTCCAGGGCCTGTCTTGCCTTTCTGGTTTTTACACATTTTGTGGATGTCCCTTTTGCCCAGTGGGAAGTGATACTTCTTTGTAGTGCAGATTTGCATTGCCCGCTTGCTTGCTTGGCCAAAAAGGGCGTATGCGTTTTCTCCTGAATATATTCAGGAGAAAACACATACGCCCTTTTTGGCCAAGTGCGTCATTGTCGAAATTGTGCCCCTCTTCCTGTGATTTAAAGGCGATTCCAAGGTACCTCTGGAAATCTGTTTCCTGCTATTCTGCCTCGCTTTCAAGTCCGCCTCATTGCCTTCCCTCAACAGAATTTGGGACGATAGTTGTCCTTTATTACTCTGCCAGTTTGTGAACTGTTGTGCCCCTGAGCTCCATTTTTCAACTCGTTTTTTGTGAGCTGTACGCAAGTCCAAAATTTTGGTTCAGGACCTATACTGGTTCCCAGTGGGTGGCTGTGACTCTGGTTAATTCTTCTTCCTGCCGGGAAATTAGTGACATGTTCCCGTCCAAATGCCTAACAGCTACTCTCTCATTGGTTCTCCCTCTTCCCTTCCATCCTCTGCCAAATTGGCAACCTGTGCGAACCAGGAGGTTAAAGGGGTTGTCTCTCCAATTTGGGAGATTAATAGGAAAGCAGTTAGAATGTCAAACCGGAACACAAGGTGAGGGACTACTCGTTGGGTTTTAGAAACCTTTTGTATTCACAGTGTGTCCATTCTCTAGGTTTCCCGTACATGTTATAGCTGTAGTAATATTCCCTTCAACATGGAGAGTTGGGACCCATGGAATGGGGGCTATGCATTTTTGCTTTAAAGGGTCTGCATTTGCTCACCCAATCTCACCAATCCTCTCAGTCCCAAGTGTCCAGCATTATGCCACATCCAGGTGTCATTGTAGATAGGGTCATTCCAGGTTTCATCAGAGACCCTGAAGGAAATGTAAAGAATTTCCCTGTTTTTTGGTTTGTTTTGGAAATTCCTTTTTATAGTGGGTTTGAGCTGATTCTCACTGCCATGTTTATGCCAGTCTAGACACACTTGATTCCCTTACAGAGACATATCAATACATAGGTTTTAAGATTCTTACTAGTCAGATCTATTCCTCTGCGGGAAATATGGGGTTTTGAGTCCCTTTCACTGAGGAATGTGTAGGTCTTGTCTATTCCACAGTTGGTTTTAGAAATGGTACCTGTGCTTATATCAAACTCTGGTTTTATGCATCACCCCACCTCACCTTTCCCCTTAAGCAGGCATAAGAGTGTTTTCTAAATGTGAGACTCTGTTCTCTTTCCTAACTCAGTTCATGTGTAGCCATGTTTACAGGATCTTCATAAGTGATATCTTATGATAAGTCTCTTTTTCTGTGTGACTTATTTCACTTAGAATCATCGTACCTGAATCCACTCACTTTGCTGCTCCTGGTCTTATGACATTGATTTCATGGCTGAGGGATATTCCATCGTACATAAATACCACAGTTTTTTGAACCATTTTTATATTTCCTGGGATATTTAAGGTGTACCCATGTTGAGGTTCTTGTAAGCACTGCAGCCCTAAATTTGGGGGTGGCTCTGTCTTATTGATTTTCAGTTTTCCCAAGGTATATTCCCTAGACTGGATGTGCCCTTGGCTCTGTAGCTCTGTTGATTACTTCTTTTAGGGAACGCAATGCACTCCTCCAGTGAGGCAGTTGGCAATTTACATCCCGCCCATCAGCATAACAAGGCTCCCTGTTCTCCAGGGCCTGTCTTGCCTTTCTGTGTTTTACACATTTTGTGGATGTCGCTTTTGACCGGTGGGAAGTGATACTTCTTTGTAGTGCAGTTTTGCATTGCCAGCTTGCTTGCTTGGCCGAAAAGGGCGTATGCGGTTTCTTCTGAATATATTCAGGAGAAAACGCATACGCACTTTTTGGCCAAGTGCGTCATTGTCGAAGTTGTGCCCCTCTTCCTGTGCTTTAAACGTGATTCCAACGTACCTCTTGAAATCCGTTTCCTGCTTTTCTGCCTCGCTTTCAAGTCCGCCTCGTTGCCTTCCCTGAACAGATTTTTGGACGATAGTTGTCCTTTATTACTCTGCCAGGTTGTGAATTGCTGTGCCCCTGAGCTCCATTTTTCAACTCGTTTTTTGTGAGCCTTACGAAAGTCCAAAATTTTGGTTCAGGACCTATATTGGTTCCCGCTTGGTGGCTGAGACTCTGGTTAATTCTTCTTCCTGCCGGGAAATTAGAGTGACATGTGCCCGTCCAAATGCCTAACAGCTACTCTCTCATTGGTTCTCCCTCTTCCCTTCCAACCTCTGCCAAATTGGCAACCTGTGCGAACGAGGAGGTTAAAGGGATTGCCTCTCCAAGTTGGGAGATTGATAGTAAAGCAGTTCGAAAGTCAAACCGGAGCACCAGGAGAGGGACTACTCGTTGAGTTTTAGAAACCATTTGTATTCACAGTGTGTCCATTCTCTAGGTTTCCCGTACATGTTATAGCTGTAGTAATATTCCCTTCAACATGGAGAGTTGGGACCTATGGAATGGGGGCCATGCATTTTTGCTTTAAAGGGTCTGCATTTGCTCACCCAATTTAACCAATCCTCTCAGTCCCAAGTGTCCAGCCTTATGCCACATCCAGCTGTCATTGTAGATAGGGTCATTCCAGGTTTCATCAGAGACCCTGAAGGGAATGTAAAGAATTTCCCTGTTTTTTGGTTTTGTTTTTGAAATTCCTTTTTATAGTGGGTTTGAGCTGATTCTCGCTGCCATGTTTATGCCAGTCTAGACACACTTGATTCCCTTACAGAGACATATCAATACATAGGTTTTAAGATTCTTGCTAGTCAGATCTATTCCTCTGCGGGAAATATGGGGTTTTGAGTCCCTTTCACTGAGGAAGGTGTAGGTCTTGTCTATTCCACAGTTGGTTTTAGAAATGGTACCTGTGCTTATATCAAACTCTGGTTTTATGCATCACCCCACCTCTCCTTTCCCCTTAAGCAGGCATAAGAGTGTTTTCTAAATGTGAGACTCTGTTCTCTTTCCTAACTCAGTTCATGTGTAGCCATGTTTACAGGATTTTCATAAGTGATATCTTATGATAAGTTTCTTTTTCTGTGTGACTTATTTCACTTAGAATAATCGTACCTGAATCCATTCACTTTGCTGCTCCTGACTTATGACATTCATTTCATGTCTGAGGGATATTCCATCGTACATAAATACCACATTTTTTTGAACCATTTTTATATTTCCTGGGATATTTAAGGTGTACCCAAGATGAGGTTCTTGTAAGCAGTGCAGCCCTAAATTTGGGGGTGGCTCTGTCTTATTGATTTTCAGTTTTCCCAATATATATTCCCTAGACTGGAAGTGCCCTTGGCTCTGTAGCTCTGTTGTTTACTTGTTTTAGGGAACGCAATGCACTCCTCCAGTGAGGCAGTTGGCAATTTACATCCCGCCCATCAGCATAACAAGGCTCCCTGTTCTCCAGGGCCTGTCTTGCCTTTCTGGTTTTTACACATTTTGTGGATGTCCCTTTTGAACGGTGGGAAGTGATACTCCTTTGTAGTGCAGATTTGCATTGCCCGCTTGCTTGCTTGGCCAAAATGGGCATATGTGTTTTCTCCTGAATATATTCAGGTGAAAACGCATAGGCCCTTTTTGGCCAACTGCGTCATTGTCGACGTTGTGCCCCTCTTCCTGTGCTTTAAAGGCGATTCCAACGTACCTCTTGAAATCTGTTTCCTGCTATTCTGCCTCGCTTTCAAGTCCGCCTCGTTGCCTTCCCTCAACAGATTTTTGGACGATAGTTTTCCTTTATTACTCTGCCAGTTTGTGAATTGCTGTGCCCCTGTGCTCCATTTTTCAACTCGTTTTTTGTGAGCTGTACGCAAGTCCAAAGTTTTGGTTCAAAACCTATACTGGTTCCCGGTGGGTGGCTGAGACTCTGGTTAATTCTTCTTCCTGCCGGGAAATTAGAGTGACATGTGCCCGTCCAAATGTCTAACAGCTACTCTCTCATTGGTTCTCCCTCTTTCCTTCCATTCTCTGCCAAATTGGCAACCTGTGCGAACCAGGAGGTTAAAGGGGCTGTCTCTCCAAGTTGGGAGATTGATAGTAAAGCAGTTGGAAAGTCAAACCGGAGCACCAGGAGAGGGACTTCTCGTTGAGTTTTAGAAACCTTTTGTATTCACAGTGTGTCAATTCTCTAGGTTTCCCGTACATGTTATAGCTGTAGTAATATTCCCTTAAACATGGAGAGTTGGGACCCATGGAATGGGGGCCATGCATTTTTGCTTTAAAGGGTCTGCATTTGCTCACCCAATCTCACCAATCCTCTCAGTCCCAAGTGTCCAGCCTTATGCCACATCCAGCTGTCATTGTAGATAGGGTCATTCCAGGTTTCATCAGAGACCCTGAAGGAAAAGTAAAGAATTTCCCTGTTTTTTGGTTTTGTTTTTGAAATTCCTTTTTATAGTGGGTTTGAGCTGATTCTCGCTGCCATGTTTATGCCAGTCTAGACACACTTGATTCCCTTACAGAGACATATCAATACATAGGTTTTAAGATTCTTACTAGTCAGATCTATTCCTCTGCGGGAAATATGGGGTTTTGAGTCCCTTTCACTGAGGAAGGTGTAGGTCTTGTCTATTCCACAGTTGGTTTTAGAAATGGTAACTGTGCTTACATCAAACTCTGGTTTTATGCATCACCCCACCTCTCCTTTCCCCTTAAGCAGGCATAAGAGTGTTTTCTAAATGTGAGACTCTGTTCTCTTTCCTAACTCAGTTCATGTGTAGCCATGTTTACAGGATCTTCATAAGTCATATCTTATGATAAGTTTCTTTTTCTGTGTGACTTATTTCACTTAGAATCATCGTACCTGAATTCACTCACTTTGCTGCTCCTGGTCTTATGACTTTGATTTCATGGCTGAGGGATATTCCATCGTACATAAATACCACACTTTTTTGAACCATTTTTATATTTCCTGGGATATTTAAGGTGTACCCATGTTGAGGATCTTGTAAGCAGTGCCGCCCTAAATTTGGGGGTGGCTCTGTCTTATTGATTTTCAGTTTTCCCAAGGTATATTTCCTAGACTGGATGTGCCCTTGCCTCTGTAGCTCTGTTGATTACTTCTTTTAGGGAACGCAATGCACTCCTCCAGTGAGGCAGTTGGCAATTTACATCCCGCCCATCAGCATAACAAGGCTCCTTGTTCTCCAGGGACTGTCTTGCCTTTCCGGTTTTTACACATTTTGTGGATGTCCCTTTTGACCGGTGGGAAGTGATTCTTCTTTGTAGTTCAGATTTGCATTGCCCGCTTGCTTGCTTGGCCAAAAAGGGCGTATGCATTTTCTCCTGAATATACTCAGGAGAAAACGCATACGCCGTATTTGGCCAAGTGCGTCATTGTCGATTTTGTGCCACTCTTCCTGTGCTTTAAAGGCGATTCCAACGTACCTCTTGAAATCTGTTTCCTGCTATTCTGCCTCGCTTTCACGTCCGCCTCGTTGCCTTCCCTCAACAGATTTTTGGACGATAGTTGTCCTTTATTACTCTGCCAGTTGGTGAATTGCTGTGCCCTTGAGCTCATTTTTTCAACTCGTTTTTTGTGAGCTCTACACAAGTCCAAAATTTTGGTTCAGGACCTATACTGGTACCCGGTGGTTGGCTGTGACTCTGGTTAATTCTCTTTCTGCCGAGAAATTAGTGACATGTTCCCCTCGAAATGCCAACAGCTACTCTCTCATTGGTTCTCCCTCTTCCCATCCATCCTCTGCCAAATTGGGAACCTGTGCGAACCAGGAGGTTAGAGGGGTTGTCTCTCCAAGTTGGGAGATTGATAGTAAAGCAGTTGAAAAGTCAAACCGGAGCACCAGGAGAGGGACTACTCGTTGACTTTTAGAAACCTATTGTATTCACAGTGTGTCCATTCTCTAGGTTTCCCGTACATGTTATAGCTGTAGTAATATTCCCTTCAACATGGAGAGTTGGGACCCATGGAATGGGGGCCATGCATTTTTGCTTTAAAGGGTCTGCATTTGCTCACCCAATCTCACCAATCCTCTCAGTCCCAAGTGCCCAGCCTTATGCCACATCCAGCTGTCATTGTAGATAGGGTCATTCCAGGTTTCATCAGAGACCCTGAAGGAAATGTAAAGAATTTCCCTGTTTTTTGGTTTTGTTTTTGAAATTCCTTTTTATAGTGGGTTTGAGCTGATTCTCGCTGCCATGTTTATGCCAGTCTAGGCACACTTGATTCCCTTACAGAGACATATCAATACATAGGTTTTAAGATTCTTACTAGTCACAGTTATTCGTCTGTGGCAAATATGGGGTTTTGAGTCCCTTTCACTGAGGAAGGTGTAGGTCTTGTCTATTCCACAGTTGGTTTTAGAAATGGTACCTGTGCTTATATCAAACTCTGGTTTTATGCATCACCCCACCTCTCCTTTCCCCTTAAGCAGGCATAAGAGTGTTTTCTAAATGTGAGACTCTGTTCTCTTTCCTAACTCAGTTCATGTGTAGCCATGTTTACAGGAACTTCATAAGTCATATCTTATGATAAGTTTCTTTTTCTGTGTGACTTATTCACTTAGAATCATCGTACCTGAATCCACTCACTTTGCTGCTCCTGGTCTTATGACATTGATTTCATGGCTGAGGGATATTCCATCGGACATAAATACCAAAGATTTTGAACCATTTTTATATTTCCTGGGATATTTAAGGTTTACCCAAGTTGAGGTTCTTGTAAGCAGTGCAGCCCTAAATTTGGGGGTGGCTCTGTCTTATTGATTTTCAGTTTTCCCAATGTATATTCCCTAGACTGGAAGTGCCCTTGGCTCTGTAGCTCTGTCGTTTACTTGTTTTAGGGAACGCAATGCACTCCTCCAGTGAGGCAGTTGGCAATTTACATCCCACCCATCAGCATAACAAAGCTCCCTGTTCTACAGGGCCTGTCTTGCCTTTCTGGTTTTTACACATTTTGTGGATGTCCCTTTTGACCGGTGGGAAGTGATACTTCTTTGTAGTGCAGATTTGCATTGCCCGCTTGCTTGTTTGGCCAAAAAGGGCGTATGCGTTTTCTCCTGAATATATTCAGGAGAAAACGCATACGCCCTTTTTGGCCAACTGCGTCATTGTCGAAATTGTGCCCCTCTTCCTGTGCTTTAAAGGCGATTCCAACGTACCTCTTGTAATCTGTTTCCTGCTATTCTGCCTGGCTTTCAAGTCTGCCTCGTTGCCTTCCCTCAACAGATTTTTGGACGATAGTTGTCCTTTATTACTCTGCCAGTTTGTGAATTGCTGTGGCCCTGAGCTCCATTTTCCAACTCGTTTTTTGTGAGCTGTACGCAAGTCCAAAATTTTGGTTCAGGACCCATACTGGTTCCCAGTGGGTGGCTGAGACTCTGGTAAATTCTTTTTCCTGCCAGGAAATTAGAGTGACATATGCCCGTCCAAATGCCTAACAGTAACTCTCTCATTGGTTCTCCCTCTTCCCTTCTATCCTCTGCCAAATTGGCAACCTGTGCGAATCAGGAGGTTAAAGGGGCTGTCTCTCCAAGTTGGGAGATTGATAGTAAAGCAGTTGGAAAGTCAAACCGGAGCACCAGGAGAGGGACTACTCGTTGAGTTTTAGAAACCTTTTGTATTCACAGTGTGTCCATTCTCTAGGTTTCCCGTACATGTTATAGCCGTAGTAATATTCCCTTCCACATGGAGAGTTGGGACCCATGGAATGGGGGCCATGCATTTTTGCTTTAAAGGGTCTGCATTTGCTCACCCAATCTCACCAATCCTCGCAGTCCCAAGTGTCCAGCTTTATGCCACATCCAGCTGTCATTGTAGATAGGGTCATTCCAGGTTTCATCAGAGACCCTGAAGGAAATGTAAAGAATTTCCCTGTTTTTTGGTTTTGTTTTTGAAATTCCTTTTTATAGTGGCTTTGAGCTCATTCTCGCTGCCATGTTTATGCCAGTCTAGACACACTTGATTCCCTTACAGAGACATATCAATACATAGGTTTTAAAATTTTTACTAGTCAGATCTATTCCTCTGCGGGAAATATGGGGTTTTGAGTCCCTTTCACTGAGGAAGGTGTAGGTCTTGTCTATTCCACAGTTGGTTTTAGAAATGGTACCTGTGCTTATATCAAACTCTGGTTTTATGCATCACCCCACCTCTCCTTTCCCCTTAAGCAGGCATAAGAGTGTTTTCTAAATGTGAGACTCTGTTCTCTTTCCTAACTCAGTTCATGTGTAGCCATGTTTACAGGAACTTCATAAGTCATATCTTATGATAAGTTTCTTTTTCTGTGTGACTTATTCACTTAGAATCATCGTACCTGAATCCACTCACTTTGCTGCTCCTGGTCTTATGACATTGATTTCATGGCTGAGGGATATTCCATCGGACATAAATACCAAAGATTTTGAACCATTTTTATATTTCCTGGGATATTTAAGGTTTACCCAAGTTGAGGTTCTTGTAAGCAGTGCAGCCCTAAATTTGGGGGTGGCTCTGTCTTATTGATTTTCAGTTTTCCCAATGTATATTCCCTAGACTGGAAGTGCCCTTGGCTCTGTAGCTCTGTCGTTTACTTGTTTTAGGGAACGCAATGCACTCCTCCAGTGAGGCAGTTGGCAATTTACATCCCACCCATCAGCATAACAAAGCTCCCTGTTCTACAGGGCCTGTCTTGCCTTTCTGGTTTTTACACATTTTGTGGATGTCCCTTTTGACCGGTGGGAAGTGATACTTCTTTGTAGTGCAGATTTGCATTGCCCGCTTGCTTGTTTGGCCAAAAAGGGCGTATGCGTTTTCTCCTGAATATATTCAGGAGAAAACGCATACGCCCTTTTTGGCCAACTGCGTCATTGTCGAAATTGTGCCCCTCTTCCTGTGCTTTAAAGGCGATTCCAACGTACCTCTTGTAATCTGTTTCCTGCTATTCTGCCTGGCTTTCAAGTCTGCCTCGTTGCCTTCCCTCAACAGATTTTTGGACGATAGTTGTCCTTTATTACTCTGCCAGTTTGTGAATTGCTGTGGCCCTGAGCTCCATTTTCCAACTCGTTTTTTGTGAGCTGTACGCAAGTCCAAAATTTTGGTTCGGGACCCATACTGGTTCCCAGTGGGTGGCTGAGACTCTGGTAAATTCTTTTTCCTGCCAGGAAATTAGAGTGACATATGCCCGTCCAAATGCCTAACAGTAACTCTCTCATTGGTTCTCCCTCTTCCCTTCTATCCTCTGCCAAATTGGCAACCTGTGCGAATCAGGAGGTTAAAGGGGCTGTCTCTCCAAGTTGGGAGATTGATAGTAAAGCAGTTGGAAAGTCAAACCGGAGCACCAGGAGAGGGACTACTCGTTGAGTTTTAGAAACCTTTTGTATTCACAGTGTGTCCATTCTCTAGGTTTCCCGTACATGTTATAGCTGTAGTAATATTCCCTTCAACCTGGAGAGTTGGGACCCATGGAAAGGGGGCCATGCATTTTTGCTTTAAAGGGTCTGCATTTGCTCACACAATCTCACCAATCCTCTCAGTCCCAAGGGTCCAACCTTATGCCACTTCCAGCTGTCATTGTAGACAGGGTTTTTCCAGGTTTCATCAGAGACCCTGAGGGAAATGTAAAGAATTTCCCTGTTTTTTTGGTTTTGTTTTTGAAATTCCTTTTTATAGTGGGTTTGAGCTGATTCTCTCTGCCATGTTTATGCCAGTCTAGACACACTTGATTCCCTTACAGAGACATATCAATACATAGGTTTTAAGATTCTTACTAGTCAGATCTATTCCTCTGTGGGAAATATGGGGTTTTGAGTCCCTTTCACTGAGGAAGGTGTAGGTCCTGTCTATTCCACAGTTGGTTTTGGAAATGGTACCTGTGCTTATATCAAACTCTGGTTTTATGCATCACCCCACCTCTCCTTTCCCCTTAAGCAGGCATAAGAGTGTTTTCTAAATGTGAGACTCTGTTCTCTTTCCTAACTCAGTTCATGTGTAGCCATGTTTACAGGATCTTCATAAGTGATATCTTATGATAAGTTTCTTTTTCTGTGTGACTTATTTCACTTAGAATCATCGTACCTGAATCCACTCACTTTGCTGCTCCTGGTCTTATGACATTGATTTCATGGCTGAGGGATATTCCATCGTACATAAGTACCACAGTTTTTTGAACCATTTTTATATTTCCTGGGATATTTAAGGTGTACCCAAGTTGAGGTTCGTGTTAGCAGTGCAGCCCTAAATTTGGGGGTGGCTCTGTCTTATTGATTTTCAGTTTTCCCAAGGTATATTCTCTAGACTGGGAGTGCCCTTGGCTCGGTAGCTCTGTTGTTTACTTGTTTTAGGGAACGCAATGCACTCCTCCAGTGAGGCAGTTGGCAATTTACATCCAGCCCATCAGCATAACAAGGCTCCCGGTTTTCCAGGGACTGTCTTGCCTTTCTGGTTTTTACACATTTTGTGGGTGTCCCTTTTGACCGGTGGGAAGTGATACTTCTTTGTAGTGCAGATTTGCATTGCCCGATTGCTTGCTTGGCCAAAAAGGGCGTATGCGTTTTCTCCTGAATATATTCAGGAGAAAACGCATACGCCCTTTTTGGCCAAGTTCGTCATTGTCGACGTTGTGCCCCTCTTCCTGTGCTTTAAAGGCGATTCCAACGTACCTCTTGAAATCTGTTTCCTGCTATTCTGCCTCGCTTTCAAGTCCGCCTCGTTGCCTTCCCTCAACAGATTTTTGGAGGACAGTTGTCCTTTATTACTCTGCCAGTTTGTGAATTGCTGTGGCCCTGAGCTCCATTTTCCAACTCGTTTTTTGTGTGCTGTACGCAAGTCCAAAATTTTGGTTCAGGACCTATACTGGTTCCCGGTGGGTGGCTGAGACTCTGGTTAATTTTTCTTCCTGCCGGGAAATTAGAGTGACATGTGTCCGTCCAAATGCCTAACAGTAACTCTCTCATTGGTTCTCCCTCTTCCTTTCCATCCTCTGCCAAATTGGCAAACTGTGCGAACCAGGAGGTTAAAGGGGCTGTCTCTCCAAGTTGGGAGATTGATAGTAAAGCAGTTGGAAAGTCAAACCGGAGCACCAGGAGAGGGACTACTCGTTGAGTTTTAGAAACCTTTTGTATTCACAGTGTGTCCATTCTCTAGGTTTCCCGTACATGTTATAGCCGTAGTAATATTCCCTTCCACATGGAGAGTTGGGACCCATGGAATGGGGGCCATGCATTTTTGCTTTAAAGGGTCTGCATTTGCTCACCCAATCTCACCAATCCTCGCAGTCCCAAGTGTCCAGCTTTATGCCACATCCAGCTGTCATTGTAGATAGGGTCATTCCAGGTTTCATCAGAGACCCTGAAGGAAATGTAAAGAATTTCCCTGTTTTTTGGTTTTGTTTTTGAAATTCCTTTTTATAGTGGCTTTGAGCTCATTCTCGCTGCCATGTTTATGCCAGTCTAGACACACTTGATTCCCTTACAGAGACATATCAATACATAGGTTTTAAAATTTTTACTAGTCAGATCTATTCCTCTGCGGGAAATATGGGGTTTTGAGTCCCTTTCACTGAGGAAGGTGTAGGTCTTGTCTATTCCACAGTTGGTTTTAGAAATGGTACCTGTGCTTATATCAAACTCTGGTTTTATGCATCACCCCACCTCTCCTTTCCCCTTAAGCAGGCATAAGAGTGTTTTCTAAATGTGAGACTCTGTTCTCTTTCCTAACTCAGTTCATGTGTAGCCATGTTTACAGGAACTTCATAAGTCATATCTTATGATAAGTTTCTTTTTCTGTGTGACTTATTCACTTAGAATCATCGTACCTGAATCCACTCACTTTGCTGCTCCTGGTCTTATGACATTGATTTCATGGCTGAGGGATATTCCATCGGACATAAATACCAAAGATTTTGAACCATTTTTATATTTCCTGGGATATTTAAGGTTTACCCAAGTTGAGGTTCTTGTAAGCAGTGCAGCCCTAAATTTGGGGGTGGCTCTGTCTTATTGATTTTCAGTTTTCCCAATGTATATTCCCTAGACTGGAAGTGCCCTTGGCTCTGTAGCTCTGTCGTTTACTTGTTTTAGGGAACGCAATGCACTCCTCCAGTGAGGCAGTTGGCAATTTACATCCCACCCATCAGCATAACAAAGCTCCCTGTTCTACAGGGCCTGTCTTGCCTTTCTGGTTTTTACACATTTTGTGGATGTCCCTTTTGACCGGTGGGAAGTGATACTTCTTTGTAGTGCAGATTTGCATTGCCCGCTTGCTTGTTTGGCCAAAAAGGGCGTATGCGTTTTCTCCTGAATATATTCAGGAGAAAACGCATACGCCCTTTTTGGCCAACTGCGTCATTGTCGAAATTGTGCCCCTCTTCCTGTGCTTTAAAGGCGATTCCAACGTACCTCTTGTAATCTGTTTCCTGCTATTCTGCCTGGCTTTCAAGTCTGCCTCGTTGCCTTCCCTCAACAGATTTTTGGACGATAGTTGTCCTTTATTACTCTGCCAGTTTGTGAATTGCTGTGGCCCTGAGCTCCATTTTCCAACTCGTTTTTTGTCAGCTGTACGCAAGTCCAAAATTTTGGTTCAGGACCCATACTGGTTCCCAGTGGGTGGCTGAGACTCTGGTAAATTCTTTTTCCTGCCAGGAAATTAGAGTGACATATGCCCGTCCAAATGCCTAACAGTAACTCTCTCATTGGTTCTCCCTCTTCCCTTCTATCCTCTGCCAAATTGGCAACCTGTGCGAATCAGGAGGTTAAAGGGGCTGTCTCTCCAAGTTGGGAGATTGATAGTAAAGCAGTTGGAAAGTCAAACCGGAGCACCAGGAGAGGGACTACTCGTTGAGTTTTAGAAACCTTTTGTATTCACAGTGTGTCCATTCTCTAGGTTTCCCGTACATGTTATAGCTGTAGTAATATTCCCTTCAACCTGGAGAGTTGGGACCCATGGAAAGGGGGCCATGCATTTTTGCTTTAAAGGGTCTGCATTTGCTCACACAATCTCACCAATCCTCTCAGTCCCAAGGGTCCAACCTTATGCCACTTCCAGCTGTCATTGTAGACAGGGTTTTTCCAGGTTTCATCAGAGACCCTGAGGGAAATGTAAAGAATTTCCCTGTTTTTTTGGTTTTGTTTTTGAAATTCCTTTTTATAGTGGGTTTGAGCTGATTCTCTCTGCCATGTTTATGCCAGTCTAGACACACTTGATTCCCTTACAGAGACATATCAATACATAGGTTTTAAGATTCTTACTAGTCAGATCTATTCCTCTGTGGGAAATATGGGGTTTTGAGTCCCTTTCACTGAGGAAGGTGTAGGTCCTGTCTATTCCACAGTTGGTTTTGGAAATGGTACCTGTGCTTATATCAAACTCTGGTTTTATGCATCACCCCACCTCTCCTTTCCCCTTAAGCAGGCATAAGAGTGTTTTCTAAATGTGAGACTCTGTTCTCTTTCCTAACTCAGTTCATGTGTAGCCATGTTTACAGGATCTTCATAAGTGATATCTTATGATAAGTTTCTTTTTCTGTGTGACTTATTTCACTTAGAATCATCGTACCTGAATCCACTCACTTTGCTGCTCCTGGTCTTATGACATTGATTTCATGGCTGAGGGATATTCCATCGTACATAAGTACCACAGTTTTTTGAACCATTTTTATATTTCCTGGGATATTTAAGGTGTACCCAAGTTGAGGTTCGTGTTAGCAGTGCAGCCCTAAATTTGGGGGTGGCTCTGTCTTATTGATTTTCAGTTTTCCCAAGGTATATTCTCTAGACTGGGAGTGCCCTTGGCTCTGTAGCTCTGTTGTTTACTTGTTTTAGGGAACACAATGCACTCCTCCAGTGAGGCAGTTGGCAATTTACATCCAGCCCATCAGCATAACAAGGCTGCCTTTTCTCCAGGGCGTGTTTTGCCTTTCTGATTTTTACACATTTTGTGGATGTCCCTTTTGACCGGTGGGAAGTGATACTTCTTTGTAGTGCAGATTTGCATTGCCCGATTGCTTGCTTGGCCAAAAAGGGCGTATGCGTTTTCTCCTGAATATATTCAGGAGAAAACGCATACGCCCTTTTTGGCCAAGTTCGTCATTGTCGACGTTGTGCCCCTCTTCCTGTGCTTTAAAGGCGATTCCAACGTACCTCTTGAAATCTGTTTCCTGCTATTCTGCCTCGCTTTCAAGTCCGCCTCGTTGCCTTCCCTCAACAGATTTTTGGAGGACAGTTGTCCTTTATTACTCTGCCAGTTTGTGAATTGCTGTGGCCCTGAGCTCCATTTTCCAACTCGTTTTTTGTGTGCTGTACGCAAGTCCAAAATTTTGGTTCAGGACCTATACTGGTTCACGGCGTGTGGCTGAGACTCTGGTTAATTCTTCTTCCTGCCGGGAAATTAGAGTGACATGTGTCCGTCCAAATGCCTAACAGTAACTCTCTCATTGGTTCTCCCTCTTCCTTTCCATCCTCTTCCAAATTGGCAAACTGTGCGAACCAGGAGGTTAAAGGGGCTGTCTCTCCAAGTTGGGAGATTGATAGTAAAGCAGTTGGAAAGTCAAACCGGAGCACCAGGAGAGGGACTACTCGTTGAGTTTTAGAAACCTTTTGTATTCACAGTGTGTCCATTCTCTAGGTTTCCCGTACATGTTATAGCCGTAGTAATATTCCCTTCCACATGGAGAGTTGGGACCCATGGAATGGGGGCCATGCATTTTTGCTTTAAAGGGTCTGCATTTGCTCACCCAATCTCACCAATCCTCGCAGTCCCAAGTGTCCAGCTTTATGCCACATCCAGCTGTCATTGTAGATAGGGTCATTCCAGGTTTCATCAGAGACCCTGAAGGAAATGTAAAGAATTTCCCTGTTTTTTGGTTTTGTTTTTGAAATTCCTTTTTATAGTGGCTTTGAGCTCATTCTCGCTGCCATGTTTATGCCAGTCTAGACACACTTGATTCCCTTACAGAGACATATCAATACATAGGTTTTAAGATTTTTACTAGTCAGATCTATTCCTCTGCGGGAAATATGGGGTTTTGAGTCCCTTTCACTGAGGAAGGTGTAGGTCTTGTCTATTCCACAGGTGGTTTTAGAAATGGTACCTGTGCTTATATCAAACTCTGGTTTTATGCATCACCCCACCTCTCCTTTCCCCTTAAGCAGGCATAAGAGTGTTTTCTAAATGTGAGACTCTGTTCTCTTTCCTAACTCAGTTCATGTGTAGCCATGTTTACAGGAACTTCATAAGTCATATCTTATGATAAGTTTCTTTTTCTGTGTGACTTATTCACTTAGAATCATCGTACCTGAATCCACTCACTTTGCTGCTCCTGGTCTTATGACATTGATTTCATGGCTGAGGGATATTCCATCGGACATAAATACCAAAGATTTTGAACCATTTTTATATTTCCTGGGATATTTAAGGTGTACCCAAGTTGAGGTTCTTGTAAGCAGTGCAGCCCTAAATTTGGGGGTGGCTCTGTCTTATTGATTTTCAGTTTTCCCAATGTATATTCCCTAGACTGGAAGTGCCCTTGGCTCTGTAGCTCTGTCGTTTACTTGTTTTAGGGAACGCAATGCACTCCTCCAGTGAGGCAGTTGGCAATTTACATCCCACCCATCAGCATAACAAAGCTCCCTGTTCTACAGGGCCTGTCTTGCCTTTCTGGTTTTTACACATTTTGTGGATGTCCCTTTTGACCGGTGGGAAGTGATACTTCTTTGTAGTGCAGATTTGCATTGCCCGCTTGCTTGTTTGGCCAAAAAGGGCGTATGCGTTTTCTCCTGAATATATTCAGGAGAAAACGCATACGCCCTTTTTGGCCAACTGCGTCATTGTCGAAATTGTGCCCCTCTTCCTGTGCTTTAAAGGCGATTCCAACGTACCTCTTGTAATCTGTTTCCTGCTATTCTGCCTGGCTTTCAAGTCTGCCTCGTTGCCTTCCCTCAACAGATTTTTGGACGATAGTTGTCCTTTATTACTCTGCCAGTTTGTGAATTGCTGTGGCCCTGAGCTCCATTTTCCAACTCGTTTTTTGTGAGCTGTACGCAAGTCCAAAATTTTGGTTCAGGACCCATACTGGTTCCCAGTGGGTGGCTGAGACTCTGGTAAATTCTTTTTCCTGCCAGGAAATTAGAGTGACATATGCCCGTCCAAATGCCTAACAGTAACTCTCTCATTGGTTCTCCCTCTTCCCTTCTATCCTCTGCCAAATTGGCAACCTGTGCGAATCAGGAGGTTAAAGGGGCTGTCTCTCCAAGTTGGGAGATTGATAGTAAAGCAGTTGGAAAGTCAAACCGGAGCACCAGGAGAGGGACTACTCGTTGAGTTTTAGAAACCTTTTGTATTCACAGTGTGTCCATTCTCTAGGTTTCCCGTACATGTTATAGCTGTAGTAATATTCCCTTCAACCTGGAGAGTTGGGACCCATGGAAAGGGGGCCATGCATTTTTGCTTTAAAGGGTCTGCATTTGCTCACACAATCTCACCAATCCTCTCAGTCCCAAGGGTCCAACCTTATGCCACTTCCAGCTGTCATTGTAGACAGGGTTTTTCCAGGTTTCATCAGAGACCCTGAGGGAAATGTAAAGAATTTCCCTGTTTTTTTGGTTTTGTTTTTGAAATTCCTTTTTATAGTGGGTTTGAGCTGATTCTCTCTGCCATGTGTATGCCAGTCTAGACACACTTGATTCCCTTACAGAGACATATCAATACATAGGTTTTAAGATTCTTACTAGTCAGATCTATTCCTCTGCGGGAAATATGGGGTTTTGAGTCCCTTTCACTGAGGAAGGTGTAGGTCCTGTCTATTCCACAGTTGGTTTTGGAAATGGTACCTGTGCTTATATCAAACTCTGGTTTTATGCATCACCCCACCTCTCCTTTCCCCTTAAGCAGGCATAAGAGTGTTTTCTAAATGTGAGACTCTGTTCTCTTTCCTAACTCAGTTCATGTGTAGCCATGTTTACAGGATCTTCATAAGTGATATCTTATGATAAGTTTCTTTTTCTGTGTGACTTATTTCACTTAGAATCATCGTACCTGAATCCACTCACTTTGCTGCTCCTGGTCTTATGACATTGATTTCATGGCTGAGGGATATTCCATCGTACATAAGTACCACAGTTTTTTGAACCATTTTTATATTTCCTGGGATATTTAAGGTGTACCCAAGTTGAGGTTCGTGTTAGCAGTGCAGCCCTAAATTTGGGGGTGGCTCTGTCTTATTGATTTTCAGTTTTCCCAAGGTATATTCTCTAGACTGGGAGTGCCCTTGGCTCTGTAGCTCTGTTGTTTACTTGTTTTAGGGAACACAATGCACTCCTCCAGTGAGGCAGTTGGCAATTTACATCCAGCCCATCAGCATAACAAGGCTGCCTTTTCTCCAGGGCGTGTTTTGCCTTTCTGATTTTTACACATTTTGTGGATTTCCCTTTTGACCGGTGGGAAGTGATACTTCTTTGTAGTGCAGATTTGCATTGCCCGCTTGCTTGCTTGGCCAAAAAGGGCGTATGCGTTTTCTCCTGAATATATTCAGGAGAAAACGCATACGCCCTTTTTGGCCAACTGCGTCACTGTAGAAGTTGTGCCCCTCTTCCTGTGCTTTAAAGGCGATTCCAACGTACCTCTTGAAATCTGTTTCCTGCTATTCTGCCTCGCTTTCAAGTCCGCCTCGTTGCCTTCCCTCAACAGATTTTTGGACGATAGTTTTCCTTTATTACTCTGCCAGTTTGTGAATTGCTGTGGCCCTGAGCTCCATTTTCCAACTCGTTTTTTGTGTGCTGTACGCAAGTCCAAAATTTTGGTTCAGGACCTATACTGGTTCCCGGTGGGTGGCTGAGACTCTGGTTAATTCTTCTTCCTGCCGGGAAATTAGAGTGACATGTGCCCATCCAAATGCCTAACAGCTACTCTCTCATTGGTTCTCCCTCTTCCTTTCCATCCTCTGCCAAATTGGCAACCTGTGCGAACCAGGAGGTTAAAGGGGCTGTCTCTCCAAGTTGGGAGATTGATAGTAAAGCAGTTGGAAAGTCAAACCGGAGCACCAGGAGAGGGACTACTCGTTGAGTTTTAGAAACCTTTTGTATTCACAGTGTGTCCATTCTCTAGGTTTCCCGTACATGTTATAGCCGTAGTAATATTCCCTTCCACATGGAGAGTTGGGACCCATGGAATGGGGGCCATGCATTTTTGCTTTAAAGGGTCTGCATTTGCAAACCCAATCTCACCAATCCTCTCAGTCCCAAGTGTCCAGCTTTATGCCATATCCAGCTGTCATTGTAGATAGGGTCATTCCAGGTTTCATCAGAGACCCTGAAGGAAATGTAAAGAATTTCCCTGTTTTTTGGTTTTGTTTTTGAAATTCCTTTTTATAGTGGCTTTGAGCTCATTCTCGCTGCCATGTTTATGCCAGTGTAGACACACTTGATTCCCTTACAGAGACATATCAATACATAGGTTTTAAGATTCTTACTAGTCAGATCTATTCCTCTGCGGGAAATATGGGGTTTTGAGTCCCTTTCACTGAGGAAGGTGTAGGTCTTGTCTATTCCACAGTTGGTTTTAGAAATGGTACCTGTGCTTATATCAAACTCTGGTTTTATGCATCACCCCACCTCTCCTTTCCCCTTAAGCAGGCATAAGAGTGTTTTCTAAATGTGAGACTCTGTTCTCTTTCCTAACTCAGTTCATGTGTAGCCATGTTTACAGGAACTTCATAAGTCATATCTTATGATAAGTTTCTTTTTCTGTGTGACTTATTCACTTAGAATCATCGTACCTGAATCCACTCACTTTGCTGCTCCTGGTCTTATGACATTGATTTCATGGCTGAGGGATATTCCATCGGACATAAATACCAAAGTTTTTTGAACCATTTTTATATTTCCTGGGATATTTAAGGTGTACCCAAGTTGAGGTTCTTGTTAGCAGTGCAGCCCTAAATTTGGGGGTGGCTCTGTCTTATTGATTTTCAGTTTTCCCAAGGTATATTCTCTAGACTGGGAGTGCCCTTGGCTCTGTAGCTCTGTTGTTTACTTGTTTTAGGGAACGCAATGCACTCCTCCAGTGAGGCAGTTGGCAATTTACATCCCGCCCATCAGCATAACAAAGCTCCCTGTTCTCCAGGGCCTGTCTTGCCTTTCTGGTTTTTACACATTTTGTGGATGTCCCTTTTGACCGGTGGGAAGTGATACTTCTTTGTAGTGCAGATTTGCATTGCCCGCTTGCTTGTTTGGCCAAAAAGGGCGTATGCGTTTTCTCCTGAATATATTCAGGAGAAAACGCATACGCCCTTTTTGGCCAACTTCGTCATTGTCGAAGTTGTGCCCCTCTTCCTGTGCTTTAAATGCGATTCCAAGGTACCTCTTGTAATCTGTTTCCTGCTATTCTGCCTGGCTTTCAAGACTGCCTCGTTGCCTTCCCTCAACAGATTTTTGGACGATAGTTGTCCTTTATTACTCTGCCAGTTTGTGAATTGCTGTGGCCCTGAGCTCCATTTTCCAACTCGTTTTTTGTGAGCTGTACGCAAGTCCAAAATTTTGGTTCAGGACCTATACTGGTTCCCAGTGGGTGGCTGAGACTCTGGTTAATTCTTCTTCCTGCCAGGAAATTAGAGTGACATATGCCCGTCCAAATGCCTAACAGTAACTCTCTCATTGGTTCTCCCTCTTCCCTTCCATCCTCTGCCAAATTGGCAACCTGTGCGAACCAGGAGGTTAAAGGGGCTGTCTCTCCAAGTTGGGAGATTGATAGTAAAGCAGTTGGAAAGTCAAACCGGAGCACCAGGAGAGGGACTACTCGTTGAGTTTTAGAAACCTTTTGTATTCACAGTGTGTCCATTCTCTAGGTTTCCCGTACATGTTATAGCTGTAGTAATATTCCCTTCAACCTGGAGAGTTGGGACCCATGGAATGGGGGCCATGCATTTTTGCTTTAAAGGGTCTGCATTTGCTCACCCAATCTCACCAATCCTCTCAGTCCCAAGTGTCCAGCCTTATGCCACATCCAGCTGTCATTGTAGATAGGGTCATTCGAGGTTTCATCAGAGACCCTGAAGGAAATGTAAAGAATTTCCCTGTTTTTTGGTTTTGTTTTTGAAATTCCTTTTTATAGTGGCTTTGAGCTCATTCTCGCTGCCATGTTTATGCCAGTGTAGACACACTTGATTCCCTTACAGAGACATATCAATACATAGGTTTTAAGATTCTTACTAGTCAGATCTATTCCTCTGCGGGAAATATGGGGTTTTGAGTCCCTTTCACTGAGGAAGGTGTAGGTCTTGTCTATTCCACAGTTGGTTTTAGAAATGGTACCTGTGCTTATATCAAACTCTGGTTTTATGCATCACCCCACCTCTCCTTTCCCCTTAAGCAGGCATAAGAGTGTTTTCTAAATGTGAGACTCTGTTCTCTTTCCTAACTCAGTTCATGTGTAGCCATGTTTACAGGATCTTCATAAGTCATATCTTATGATAAGTTTCTTTTTCTGTGTGACTTATTTCACTTAGAATCATCGTACCTGAATCCACTCACTTTGCTGCTCCTGGTTTTATGACATTTATTTCATGGCTGAGGGATATTCCATCGGACATAAATACCACAGTTTTTTGAACCATTTTTATATTTCCTGGGATATTTAAGGTGTACCCAAGTTGAGGTTCTTGTAAGCAGTGCAGCCCTAAATTTGGGGGTGGCTCTGTCTTATTGATTTTCAGTTTTCCCAATGTATATTCCCTAGACTGGAAGTGCCCTTGGCTCTGTAGCTCTGTTGTTTACTTGTTTTAGGGAACGCAATGCACTCCTCCAGTGAGGCAGTTGGCAATTTACATCCCGCCCATCAGCATAACAAGGCTCCCTGTTCTCCAGGGCCTGTCTTGCCTTTCTGGTTTTTACACATATTGTGGATGTCGCTTTTGACCGGTGGGAAGTGATACTTCTTTGTAGTGCAGATTTGCATTGCCCGCTTGCTAGTTTGGCCAAAAAGGGCGTATGCGTTTTCTCCTGAATATATTCAGGAGAAAACGCATACGCCCTTTTTGGCCAACTGCGTCATTGTCGAAGTTGTGCCCCTCTTGCTGTGCTTTAAAGGCGATTCCAACGTACCTCTTGTAATCTGTTTCCTGCTATTCTGCCTGGCTTTCAAGTCTGCCTCGTTGCCTTCCCTCAACAGATTTTTGGACGATAGTTGTCCTTTATTACTCTGCCAGTTTGTGAATTGCTGTGGCCCTGAGCTCCATTTTCCAACTCGTTTTTTGTGAGCTGTACGCAAGTCCAAAATTTTGTTCAGGAAATATACTGGTTCCCGGTGGGTGGCTGAGACTCTGGTAAATTCTTCTTCCTGCCAGGAAATTAGACTGACATATGCCCGTCCAAATACCTAACAGTAACTCTCTCATTGGTTCTCCCTCTTCCCTTCCATCCTCTGCCAAATTGGCAACCTGTGCGAACCAGGAGGTTAAAGGGGCTGTCTCTCCAAGTTGGGAGATTGATAGTAAAGCAGTTGGAAAGTGAAACCGGAGCACCAGGAGAGGGACTACTCGTTGAGTTTTAGAAACCTTTTGTATCCACAGTGTGTCCATTCTATAGGTTTCCCGTACATGTTATAGCTGTAGTAATATTCCCTTCAACCTGGAGAGTTGGGACCCATGGAATGGGGGCCATGCATTTTTGCTTTAAAGGGTCTGCATTTGCTCACCCAATCTCACCAATCCTCTCAGTCCCAAGTGTCCAGCCTTATGCCACAACCAGCTGTCATTGTAGACAGGGTTTTTCCAAGTTTCATCAGAGACCCTGAAGGAAATGTAAAGAATTTCCCGGTTTTTATGGTTTTGTTCTTGAAATTCCTTTTTATAGTGGGTTTGAGCTGATTCTCTCTGCCATGTTTATGCCAGTCTAGACACACTTGATTCCCTTACAGAGCCATATCAATACATAGGTTTTAAGATTCTTACTAGTCAGATCTATTCCTCTGCGGGAAATATGGGGTTTTGAGTCCCTTTCACTGAGGAAGGTGTAGGTCTTGTCTATTCCACAGTTGGTTTTGGAAATGGTACCTGTGCTTATATCAAACTCTGGTTTTATGCATCACCCCACCTCTCCTTTCCCCTTAAGCAGGCATAAGAGTGTTTTCTAAATGTGAGACTCTGTTCTCTTTCCTAACTCAGTTCATGTGTAGCCATGTTTACAGGATCTTCATAAGTGATATCTTATGATAAGTTTCTTTTTCTGTGTGACTTATTTCACTTAGAATCATCGTACCTGAATCCACTCACTTTGCTGCTCCTGGTCTTATGACATTGATTTCATGGCTGAGGGATATTCCATCGTACATAAGTACCACAGATTTTGAACTATTTTTATATTTCCTGGGATATTTAAGGTGTACCCAAGTTGAGGTTCTTGTAAGCAGTGCAGCCCTAAATTTGGGGGTGGCTCTGTCTTATTGATTTTCAGTTTTCCCAGGTATAATCTCTAGACTGGGAGTGCCCTTCGCTCTGTAGCTCTGTTGTTTACTTGTTTTAGGGAACGCAATGCACTCCTCCAGTGAGGCAGATGGCAATTTACATCCCGCCCATCAGCATAACAAGGCTCCCTGTTCTCCAGGGCCTGTCTTGCCTTTCTGGTTTTTACACATTTTGTGGATGTCCCTTTTGACCGGTGGGATGTGATACTTCTTTGTAGTGCAGATTTGCATTTCCCGCTAGCTTGCTTGGCCAAACGGGGCGTATGCGTTTTCTCCTGAATATATTCAGGAGAAAACGCATACGCCCTTTTTGGCCAACTGCGTCATTGTCGAAGTTGTGCCCCTCTTCCTGTGCTTTAAAGGTGATTCCAACGTACCTCTTGAAATCTTTTTCCTGCTATTCTGCCTGGCTTTCAAGTCTGCCTCGTTGCCTTCCCTCAACAGATTTTTGAACGATAGTTGTCCTTTATTACTCTGCCAGTTTGTGAATTGCTGTGGCCCTGAGCTCCATTTTCCAACTCGTTTTTTGTGAGCTGTTCGCATGTCCAAAATTTTGGTTCAGGACCTATACTGGTTCCCGGTGGGGGGCTGAGACTCTGGTTAATTCTTCTTCCTGCCGGGAAATTAGAGTGACATATGCCCGACCAAATGCCTAACAGTAACTCTCTCATTGGTTCTCCCTCTTCCCTTCCATCCTCTGCCAAATTGGCAACCTGTGCGAACCAGGATGTTAAAGGGGCTGTCTCTCAAAGTTGGGAGATTGATAGTAAAGCAGTTGGAAAGACAAACCTGAGCACCAAGAGAGGGACTACTCTTTGAGTTTTAGAAACCTTTTGTATTCACAGTGTGTCCATTCTCTAGGTTTCCCGTACATGTTATAGCTGTAGTAATATTCCCTTCAACATGGAGAGATGGGACCCATGGAATGGGGGCCATGCATTTTTGCTTAAAAGGGTCTGCATTTGCTCACCCAATCTCACCAATCCTCTCACTCCCAACTGTCAGGCCTTATGCCACATCCAGCTGTCATTGTAGACAGGGTTTTTCCAGGTTTCATCAGAGACCCTGAAGGAAATGTAAAGAATTTCCCTGTTTTCTGGTTTTCTTTTTGAAATTCCTTTTTATAGTGGGTTTGAGCTGATTCTCTCTGCCATGTTTATGCCAGTCTAGACACACTTGATTCCCTTACAGATACATATCAATACATAGGTTTTAAGATTCTTACTAGTCAGATCTATTCCTCTGCGGGAAATATGGGGTTTTGAGTCCCATTCACTGAGGAAGGAGTAGTCTTGTCTATTCCACAGTTGGTTTTGGAAATGGTACCTGTGCTTATATCAAACTCTGGTTTTATGCATCACCCCACCTCTCCTTTCCCCTTCAGCAGGCATAAGAGTGTTTTCTCAATGTGAGACTCTGTTCTCTTTCCTAAATCAGTTCATGTGTAGCCATGTTTACAGGATCTTCATAAGTGATATCTTATGATAAGTTTATTTTTCTGTGTGACTTATTTCACTTAGAATCATCGTACCGGAATCCACTCACTTTGCTGCTCCTGGTCTTATGACATTGATTTCATGGCTGAGGGATATTCCATCGGACATAAATACCACAGTTTTTTGAACCATTTTTATATTTCCTGGGATATTTAAGGTGTACCCAAGTTGAGGTTCTTGTAAGCAGTTCAGCCCTAAATTTGGGGGTGGCTCTGTCTTATTGATTTTCAGTTTTCCCAATGTATATTCCCTAGACTGGAAGTGCCCTTGGCTCTGTAGCTCTGTTGTTTACTTGTTTTAGGGAACGCAATGCACTCCTCCAGTGAGGCAGTTGGCAATTTACATCCCGCCCATCAGCATAACAAGGCTCCCTGTTCTCCAGGGCCTGTCTTGCCTTTCTGGTTTTTACACATTTTGTGGATGTCCCTTTTGACCGGTGGGAAGTGATACTTCTTTGTAGTGCAGATTTGCATTGCCCGCTTGCTTGTTTGGCCAAAAAGGGCGTATGCGTTTTCCCCTGAATATATTCAGGAGAAAACGCATACGCCCTTCTTTGCCAACTGCGTCATTGTCGAATTTGTGCCCCTCTTCCTGTGCTTTAAAGGCGATTCCAACGTACCTCTTGAAATCTGTTTCCTGCTATTCTGCCTGGCATTCAAGTCCGCCTCGTTGCCTTCCCTCAACAGATTTTTGGATGATAGTTGTCCTTTATTACTCTCCCAATTTGTGAATTGCTGTGGCCCTGAGCTCCATTATCCAACTCGTTTTTTGTGAGCTTTACGCAAGTCCAAAATTTTGGTTCAGGACCTATACTGGTTCCCGGTGGGTGCCTGAGACTCTGGTTAATTCTTCTTCCTGCCGGGAAATTAGAGTGACATGTGCCCGTCCAAATGCCTAACAGTAACTCTCTCATTGGTTCTCCCTCTTCCCTTCCATTCTCTGCCAAATTGGCAACCTGTGCGAACCAGGAGGTTAAAGGGGCTGTCTCTCCACGTTGGGAGATTGATAGTAAAGCAGTTGGAAAGTCAAACCGGAGCACCAGGAGAGGGACTACTCGTTGAGTTTTAGAAACCTTTTGTATTCACAGTGTGTCCATTCTCTAGGTTTCCCGTACATGTTATAGCTGTAGTAATATTCCCTTCAACCTGGAGAGTTGGGACCCATGGAATGGGGGCCATGCATTTTTGCTTAAAAGGGTCTGCATTTGCTCACCCAATCTCACCAATCCTCTCAGTCCCACGTGTCCAGCCTTATGCCACATCCAGTTGTCATTGTAGACAGGGTTTTTCCAGGTTTCATCAGAGACCCTGAAGGAAATGGAAAGAATTTCCCTGTTTTTTGGTTTTGTTTTTGAAATTCCTTTTTATAGTGGGTTTGAGCTGATTCTCTCTGCCATGTTTATGCCAGTCTAGACACACTTGATTCCCTTACAGAGACATATCAATACATAGGTTTTAAGATTCTTACTAGTCAGATCTATTCCTCTGCGGGAAATATGGGGTTTTGAGTCCCTTTCACTGAGGAAGGTGTAGGTCTTGTCTATTCCACAGTTGGTTTTGGAAATGGTACCTGTGCTTATATCAAACTCTGGTTTTATGCATCGCACACCTCTCCTTTCCCCTTAAGCAGGCATAAGAATGTTTTCTCAATGTGAGACTCTGTTCTCTTTCCTAACTCAGTTCATGTGTAGCCATGTTTACAGGATCTTCATAAACCATATCTTATGATAAGTTTCTTTTTCTATGTGACTTATTTCACTTAGAATCATCGTACCTGAATCCACTCACTTTGCTGCTCCTGGTCTTATGACATTGATTTCATGGCTGAGGGATATTCCATCGGACATAAATACCACAGTTTTTTGAACCATTTTTATATTTCCTGGGATATTTAAGTTGTAACCAAGTTGAGGTTCTTGTAAGCAGTGCAGCCCTAAATTTGGGAGTGGCTCTGTCTTATTGATTTTCAGTTTTCCCAATGTATATTCCCTAGACTGGAAGTGCCCTTGGCTCTGTAGCTCTGTTGTTTACTTGTTTTAGGGAACGCAATGCACTCCTCCAGTGAGGCAGTTGGCAATTTACATCCCGCCCATCAGCATAACAAGGCTCCCTGTTCTCCAGGGCCTGTCTTGCCTTTCTGGATTTTACACATTTTGTGGATGTCCCTTTTGACCGGTGGGAAGTGATACTTCTTTGCAGTGCAGATTTGCATTGCCCGCTTGCTTGTTTGGCCAAAAAGGGCGTATGCATTTTCTCCTGAATATATTCAGGACAAAACGAATACGCCCTTTTTGGCCAACCGCGTCATTGTCGAAGTTGTGCCCCTCTTCCTGTGCTTTAAAGGCGATTCCTACGTACCTTTTGAAATCTGTTTCCTGCTATTCTGCCTGGCTTTCTAGTCTGCCTCGTTGCCTTCCCTCAACAGATTTTTGGACGATAGTTGTCCTTTATTACTCTGCCAGTTTGTGAATTGCTGTGGCCCTGAGCTCCCTTTTCAACTCGTTTTTTGTGAGCTGTACGCAAGTCCAAAATTTTGGTTCAGGACCTATACTGGTTCCCGGTGGTTGGCTGAGACACTGGTTAATTCTTCTTCCTGCCGGGAAATTAGAGTGACATGTGCCCGTCCAAATGCCTAATAGCTACTCTCTCATTGGTTCTCCCTCTTCCCTTCCATCCTCTGCCAATTTGGCAACCTGTGCGAACCAGGAGGTTAAAGGGGCTGTCTCTCCACGTTGGGAGATTGATAGTAAAGCAGTTGGAAAGTCAAACCGGAGCACCAGGAGAGGGACTACTCGTTGAGTTTTAGAAACCTTTTGTATTCACAGTGTGTCCATTCTCTAGGTTTCCCGTACATGTTATAGCTTTAGTAATATTCCCTTCAACATGGAGAGTTGGGACCCATGGAATGGGGGCCATGCATTTTTGCTTTAAAGGGTCTGCATTTGCTCACCCACTCTCACCAATCCTCTCAGTCCCAAGTGTCCAGCCTTATGCCACATCCAGCTGTCATTGTAGACAGGGTTTTTCCAGGTTTCATCAGAGACCCTGAAGGAAATGGAAAGAATTTCCCTGTTTTTTGGTTTTGTTTTTGAAATTCCTTCTTATAGTGGGTTTGAGATGATTCTCTCTGCCATGTTTATGCCAGTCTAGACACACTTGATTCCCTTACAGAGACATATCAATACATAGGTTTTAAGATTTTTACTGGTCAGATCTATTCCTCTGCGGGAAATATGGGGTTTTGAGTCCCTTTCACTGAGGAAGGTGTAGGTCTTGTCTATTCCACAGTTGGTTTTGGAAATGGTACCTGTGCTTATATCAAACTCTGGTTTTATGCATCACCCCACCTCTCCTTTCCCCTTCAGCAGGCATAAGAGTGTTTTCTAAATGTGAGACTCTGTTCTCTTTCCTAACTCAGTTCATGTGTAGCCATGTTTACAGGATCTTCATTAATGATATCTTATGATAAGTTTCTTTTTCTGTGTGACTTATTTCACTTAGAATCATCGTACCTGAATCCACTCACTTTGCTGCTCCTGGTCTTATGACATTGATTTTATGGCTGTGGGATATTCCATCGGACATTAATACCACAGTTTTCTGAATCATTTTTATATTTCCTGGGATATTAAAGGTGTACCCAAGTTGAGGTTCTTGTAAGCAGTGCAGCCCTAAATTTGGGGGTGGCTCTGTCTTATTGATTTTCAGTTTTCCCAATGTATATTCCCTAGACTGGAAGTGCACTTGGCTCTGTAGCTCTGTTGTTTACTTGTTTTAGGGAACGCAATGCACTCCTCCAGTGAGGCAGTTGGCAATTTACATCCCGCCCATCAGCATAACAAGGCTCCCTGTTCTCCAGGGCCAGTCTTGCCTTTCTGGTTTTTACACATTTTGTGGATGTCCCTTTTGATCGGTGGGAAGTGATACTTCTTTGTAGTGCAGATTTGCATTGCCCGCTTGCTTGTTTGGCCAAAAAGGGCGTATGCGTTTTCTCCTGAATATATTCAGGAGAAAACGCATACGCCCTTTTTGGCCAACTGCGTCATTATCGAAGTTTTGCCCCTCTTCCAGTGCTTTAAAGGCGATTCCAACGTACCTCTTGAAATCTGTTTCCTGCTATTCTGCCTGGCTTTCAAGTCTGCCTCGTTGCCTTCCCTCAACAGATTTTTGGACGATAGTTGTCCTTTATTACTCTGACAGTTTGTGAATTGCTGTGGCCCTGAGCTCCATTTTCCAACTCGTTTTTGTGAGCTGTACGCAAGTCCAAAATTTTGGTTCAGGACCTATACTGGTTCCCGGTGGGTGGCTGAGACTCTGGTTAATTCTTCTTCCTGCCGGGAAATTAGAGTGACATGTGCCCATCCAAATGCCTAACAGTAACTCTCTCATTGGTTCTCCCTCTTCCCTTCCATCCTCTGCCAAATTGGCAACCTGTGCGTACCAGGATGTTAAAGGGGCTGTCTCTCCAAGTTGGGAGATTGATAGTAAAGCAGTTGGAAAGTCAATCCGGAGCACCAGAAGAGGGACTACTCGTTGAGTTTTAGAAACCTTTTGTATTCACAGTGTGTCCATTCTCTAGGTTTCCCGTACATGTTATAGCTGTAGTAATATTCCCTTCAACATGGAGAGTTGGGACCCATGGAATGGGGGCCATGCATTTTTGCTTTAAAGGGTCTGCATGTGCTCACCCAATCTCACCAATCCTCTCAGTCCCAACTGTCCAGCCTTATGCCACATCCAGCTGTCATGGTAGACAGGTTTTTTCCAGGTTTCATCAGAGACCCTGAAGGAAATGTACAGAATTTCCCTGTTTTTTGGTTTTCTTTTTGAAATTAATATTTATAGTGGGTTTGAGCTGATTCTCTCTGCCATTTTTATGCCAGTCTAGACACACTTGATTCCCTTACAGAGACATATCAATACATAGTTTTTAAGATTCTTACTAGTCAGATCTATTCCTCTGCGGGAAATATGTGGTTTTGAGTCCCTTTCACTGAGGAAGGTGTAGGTCTTGTCTATTCCACAGTTGGTTTTGGAAATGGTACCTGTGCTTATATCAAACTCTGGTTTTATGCTTCACCCCACCTCTCCTTTCCCCTTAAGCAGGCATAAGAGTGTTTTCTCAATGTGAGACTCTGTTCTCTTTCCTAACTCAGTTCATGTGTAGCCATGTTTACAGGATCTTCATAAGTCATATCTTATGATAAGTTTCTTTTTCTGTGTGACTTATTTCACTTAGAATCATCGTACCTGAATCCACTCACTGTGCTGCTCCTGGTCTTATGACATTGATTTCATGGCTGAGGGATATTCCATTGGACATAAATACCACAGTTTTTTGAACCATTTTTATATTTCCTGGGATATTTAAGGTGTACCCAAGTTGAGGTTCTTGTAAGCAGTGCAGCCCTAAATTTGGGGGTGACTCTGTCTATTGATTTTCAGTTTTCCCAATGTATATTCCCTAGACTGGAAGTGCCCTTGGCTCTGTAGCTCTGTTGTTTACTTGTTTTAGGGAACGCAATGCACTCCTCCAGTGAGGCAGTTGGCAATTTACATCCCGCCCATCAGCATAACAAGGCTCCCTGTTCTCCAGGGCCTGTCTTGCCTTTCTGGTTTTTACACATTTTGTGGATGTCCCTTTTGACCGGTGGGAAGTGATACTTCTTTGTAGTGCAGATTTGCATTGCCCGCTTGCTTGTTTGGCCAAAAAGGGCGTATGCGTTTTCTCCTGAATATATTCAGGAGAAAACGCATACGCCCTTTTTGGCCAACTGCGACATTGTCGAAGTTGTGCCCCTCTTCCTGTGCTTTAAAGGCGATTCCAACGTACCTCTTGAAATCTGTTTCTTGCTATTCTGCCTGGCTTTCACGTCTGCCTCGTTGCCTTCCCTCAACAGATTTTTGGACGATAGTTGTCCTTTATTACTCTGCCAGTTTGTGAATTGCTGTGGCCCTGAGCTCCATTTTCCAACTCGTTTTTTGTGAGATGTACGCAAGTCCAAAATTTTGGTTCAGGACCTATACTGGTTCCCGGTGGGTCGCTTTGACTCTGGTTAATTCTTCTTCCTGCCGGGAAATTAGTGACATGTTCCCGTCAAATGCCTAACAGCTACTCTCTCATTGGTTCTCCCTCTTCCCTTCCATCCTCTGCCAAATTGGCAACCTGTGCGAACCAGGAGGTTAAAGCGGTTGTCTCTCCAAGTTGGGAGATTGATAGTAAAGCAGTTGGAAAGTCAAACCGTAGCACCAGGAGAGGGACTACTCGTTGAGTTTAACAAACTTTTGTATTCACATTGTGTCCATTCTCTAGGTTTCCCGTACATGTTATAGCTGTAGTAATATTCCCTACAACATGGAGAGTTGGGACCAATGGAATGGGGGCCATGCATTTTTGCTTTAAAGGGTCTGCATTTGCTCACCCAATCTCACCAATCCTCTCAGTCCCAAGTGTCCAGCCTTATGCCACATCCAGCTGTCATTGTAGATAGGGTCATTCCAGGTTTCATCAGAGACCCTGAAGGAAATGTAAAGAATTTCCCTGATTTTTGCTTTTGTTTTTGAAATTCCTTTTTATAGTGGGTTTGAGCTGATTCTCAATGCCATGTTTATGCCAGTCTAGACACACTTGATTCCCTTACAGAGACATTTCAATACATAGGTTTTATGATTCTTACTTGCCAGATCTATTCCTCTGCGGGAAATATGGGGTTTTGAGTCCCTTTCACTGAGGAAGGTGTAGGTCTTGTCTATTCCACAGTTGGTTTTAGAAATGGTACCTGTGCTTATATCAAACTCTGGTTTTATGCATCACCCCACCTCTCCTTTCCCCTTAAGCAGGCATAAGGGTGTTTTCTAAATGTGAGACTCTGTTCTCTTTCCTAACTCAGTTCATGTGTAGCCATGTTTACAGGATCTTCATAAGTGATATCTTATGATAAGTTTCTTTTTCTGTGTGACTTATTTCACTTAGAATCATCGTACCTGAATCCACTCACTTTGCTGCTCCTGGTCTTATGACATTGATTTCATGGCTGTGGGATATTCCATCATACATAAATACCACAGATTTTTGAACCATTTTTATATTTCCTGGGATATTTAAGTTGTACCCAAGTTGAGGTTCTTGTAAGCAGTGCAGCCCTAAATTTGGGGGTGGCCCTGTCTTATTGATTTTCAGTTTTCCCAAGGTATATTCCCTAGACTGGATGTGCCCTTGGCTCTGTAGCTCTGTTGTTTACTTGTTTTAGGGAACGCAATGTACTCCTCCAGTGAGGCAGTTGGCAATTTACATCCCGCCCTTCAGCATAACAAGGCTCCCTGTTCTCCAGGGACTGTCTTGCCTTTCTGGTTTTTACACATTTTGTGGATGTCCCTTTTGACCGGTGGGAAGTGATACTTGTTTGTAGTGCAGATTTGCATTGCCCGCTTGCTTGCTTGGCCGAAAAGGGCGTATGCATTATCTCCTGAATATATTCAGGAGAAAACGCATACGCCCTTTTTGGCCAAGTGCGTCATTGTCGAAGTTGTGCCCCTCTTCCTCTGCTTTAAAGGCGATTCCAACGTACCTCTTGAAATCTGTTTCCTGCTATTCTGCCTCGCTTTCAAGTCCGCCTCGTTGCCTTCCCTCTACAGATTTTTGGACGACAGTTGTCCTTTATTACTCTGCCAGTTTGTGAATTGCTATGCCCCTGAGCTCCATTTTTCAACTCGTTATTTGTGAGCTGTACGCAAGTCCAAAATTTTGGTTGAGGACCTATACTGGTTCCTGGTGGGTGGCTGTGACTGTGGTTAATTCTTCTTCCTGCCTGGAAATTAGTGACATGTTCCCGTCCAAATGCCTAACAGCTACTCTCTCATTGGTTCTCCCTCTTCCCTTCCATCCTCTGCCAAATTGACAACCTGTGCGAACCAGGAGTTTAAAGGGGTTGTCTCTCCAAGTTGGGAGATTGATAGTAAAGCAGTTGGAAAGTCAAACCGGAGCACCAGGAGAGGGACTACTCGTTGAGTTTTAGCAACCTTTTGTATTCACAGTGTGTCCGTTCTCTAGGTTTCTCGTACATGTTATAGCTGTAGTAATATTCCCTTCAACATGGAGAGATGGGACCCATGGAATGGGGGCCATGCATTTTTGCTTTAAAGGGTCTGCATTTGCTCACCCAATCTCACCAATCCTCTCAGTCCCAAGTGTCCAGCCTTATGCCACATCCAGCTGTCATTGTATATAGGGTCATTCCAGGTTTCATCAGAGACCCTGAAGGAAATGTAAAGAATATCCCTGTTTTTTTGGTTTTCTTTTTGAAATTCCTTTTTATAGTGGGTTTGAGCTGATTCTCGTTGCCATGTTTATGCCAGTCTAAACACACTTGATTCCCTTACAGAGACATATCAATACATAGGTTTTAAGATTCTTACTTGCCAGATCTATTCCTCTGCGGGATATATGGGGATTAGAGTCCCTTTAACTTAGGAAGGTGTAGGTCTTGTCTATTCCACAGTTGGTTTTAGAAATGGTACCTGTGCTTATATCAAACTCTGGTTTTATGCATCACCCCACCTCTCCTTTCCCCTTAAGCAGGCATAAGAGTGTTTTCTAAATGTGAGACTCTGTTCTCTTTCCTAACTCAGTTCCTGTGTAGCCATGTTTACAGGATCTTCATAAGTGATATCTTATGATCAGTTTCTTTTTCTGTGTGACTGATTCACTTAGAATCATCGTACCTGAATCCACTCACTTTGCAGCTCCTGGTCTTATGACATTGATTTCATGGCTGAGGGATATTCCATCGTACATAAATACCACAGTTTTTTGAACCATTTTTATATTTCCTTGGATATTTAAGGTGTACCCAAGTTGAGGTTCTTGTAAGCAGTGCAGCCCTAAATTTGGGGGTGGCTCTGTCTTATTGAATTTCAGTTTTCCCAAGGTATATTCCTAGACTGGATGTGCCCTTGGCTCTGTAGCTCTGTTGATTACTTCTTTTAGGGAACGCAATGCACTCCTCCAGTGAGGCAGTTGGCAATTTACATCCCGCCCATCAGCATAACAATGCTCCTTGTTCTCCAGGGACTGTCTTGCCTTTCTGGTTTTTACACATTTTGTGGATGTCCCTTTTGAACGGTGAGAAGTGATACTTCTTTGTAGTGCAGATTTGCATTGCCCGCTTGCTTGCTTGGCCAAAAGGGGCATATGTGTTTTCTCCTGAATATATTCAGGTGAAAACGCATACGCCCTTTTTGGCCAAGTGCGTCATTGTCGAAGTTGTGCCCCTCTTCCTGTGCTTTAAAGGTGATTCTAACGTACCTCTTGAAATCCGTTTCCTGCTATTCTGACTCGCTTTCAAGTCCGCCTCGTTGCCTTCCCTGAACAGATTTTTGGACGATAGTTGTCCTTTATTACTCTGCCCGGTTGTGAATTGCTGTGCCCCTGAGCTCCATTTTTCACCTCGTTTTTTGTGAGCCTTACGAAAGTCCAAAATTTTGGTTCAGGACCTATATTGTTTCCCGCTTGGTTGCTGAGACTCTGGTTAATTCTTCTTCCTGCCGGGAAATTAGAGTGACATGTGCCCGTCCAAATGCCTAACAGCTACTCTCTCATTGGTTCTCCCTCTTCCCTTCCAACCTCTGCCAAATTGGCAACCTGTGCGAACGAGGAGGTTAAAGGGATTGCCTCTCCAAGTTGGGAGATTGATAGTAAAGCAGTTCGAAAGTCAAACCGGAGCACCAGTAGAGGAACTACTCGTTCAGTTTTAGAAACGTTTTGTATTCACAGTGTGTCCATTCTCTAGGTTTCCCGTACATGTTATAGCTGTAGTAATATTCCCTTCAACATGGAGAGTTGGGACACATGGAATGGGGGCCATGCATTTTTGCTTTAAAGGGTCTGCATTTGCTCAGCCAATCTCACCAATCCTCTCAGTCCCAAGTGTCCAGCCTTATGCCACCTCCACCTGTCATTGTAGATAGGGTCATTCCAGGTTTCCTCAGAGACCCTGAAGGAAATGTAAAGAATATCCCTGTTTTTTTGGTTTTCTTTTTGAAATTCCTTTTTATAGTGGGTTTGAGCTGATTCTCGTTGCCATGTTTATGCCAGTCTAAACACACTTGATTCCCTTACAGAGACATATCAATACATAGGTTTTAAGATTCTTACTTGCCAGATCTATTCCTCTGCGGGAAATATGGGGATTTGAGTCCCTTTAACTGAGGAAGGTGTAGGTCTTGTCTATTCCACAGTTGGTTTTAGAAATGGTACCTGTGCTTATATCAAACTCTGGTTTTATGCATCACCCCACCTCTCCTTTCCCCTTAAGCAGGCATAAGAGTGTTTTCTAAATGTCAGACTCTGTTCTCTTTCCTAACTCAGTTCCTGTGTAGCCATGTTTACAAGATCTTCATAAGTGATATCTTATGATCAGTTTCTTTTTCTGTGTGACTTATTTCACTTAGAATCATCGTACCTGAATCCACTCACTTTGCAGCTCCTGGTCTTATGACATTGATTTCATGGCTGAGGGATATTCCATCGTACATAAATACCACAGTTTTTTGAACCATTTTTATATTTCCTTGGATATTTAAGGTGTACCCAAGTTGAGGTTCTTGTAAGCAGTGCAGCCCTAAATTTGGGGGTGGCTCTGTCTTATTGAATTTCAGTTTTCCCAAGGTATATTCCTAGACTGGATGTGCCCTTGGCTCTGTAGCTCTGTTGATTACTTCTTTTAGGGAACGCAATGCACTCCTCCAGTGAGGCAGTTGGCAATTTACATCCCGCCCATCAGCATAACAAGGCTCCCTGTTCTCCAGGGCCTGTCTTGCCTTTCTGGTTTTTACACATTTTGTGGATGTCCCTTTTGAACGGTGGGAAGTGATACTTCTTTGTAGTGCAGATTTGCATTGCCCGCTTGCTTGCTTGGCCAAAAAGGGCATATGTGTTTTCTCCTGAATATATTCAGGTGAAAACGCATACGCCCTTTTTGGCCAAGTGCGTCATTGTCGAAGTTGTGCCCCTCTTCCTGTGCTTTAAAGGCGATTCCAACGTACCTCTTGAAATCTGTTTCCTGCTATTCTGCCTTGCTTTCAAGTCCGCCTCGTTGCCTTCCCTCAACAGATTTTTGGACGATAGTTGTCCTTTATTACTCTGCCAGTTTGTGAATTGCTGTGCCCCAGGGCTCCATTTTTCAACTCATTTTTTGTGAGCTGTACGCAAGTCCAAAATTTTGGTTCAGGACCTATACTGGTTCCCGGAGGGTGGCTGAGACTCTGGTTAATTCTTCTTCTTGCCGGGAAATTAGAGTGACATGTGCCCGTCCAAATGCCTAACAGCTACTCTCTCATTGGTTCTCCCTCTTCCCTTCCATCCTATGCCAAATTGGCAACCTGTGCGAACCAGGAGGTTAAAGGGGTTGTCTCACCAAGTTGGGAGATTGATAGGAAAGCAGTTGGAAAGTCAAACCGGAGCACCAGGAGAGGGACTACTCGTTGAGTTTTAGAAACCTTTTGTATTCACAGTGTGTCCATTCTCTAGGTTTCCCGTACATGTTATAGCTGTAGTAATATTCCCTTCAACATGGAGAGTTGGGACCCATGGAATGGGGGCCATGCATTTTTGCTTTAAAGGGTCTGCATTTGCTCACCCAATCTCACCAATCCTCTCAGTCCCAAGTGTCCAGCCTTATGCCACCTCCACCTGACATTTAGATAGGGTCATTCCAGGTTTCATCAGAGACCCTGAAGGAAATGTAAAGAATTTCCATGTTTTTTGGTTTTGATTTTGAAATTCCTTTTTATAGTGGGTTTGAGCTAATTCTCGCTGCCATGTTTATGCCAGTCTAGACACACTTGATTCCCTTACAGAGACATATCAATACATAGGGTTTAAGATTCTTCCTAGTCAGATCTATTCCTCTGCGGGGAATATGGGGTTTTGAGTCCCTTTCACTGAGGAATGTGTAGGTCTTGTCTATTCCACAGTTGGTTTTAGAAATGGTAGCTGTGCTTATATCAAACTCTGGTTTTATGCATCACCCCACCTATCCTTTCCCCTTAAGCAGGCATAAGAGTGTTTTCTAAATGTGAGACTCTGTTCTCTTTCCTAACTCAGTTCATGTGTAGCCATGTTTACAGGATCTTCATAAGTGATATCTTATGATAAGTCTCTTTTTCTGTGTGACTTATTTCACTTAGAATCATCGTACCTGAATCCACTCACTTTGCTGCTCCTGGTCTTATGACATTGATTTCATGGCTGAGGGATATTCCATCGTACATATATACCACAGTTTTTTGAACCATTTTTATATTTCCTGGGATATTTAAGGTGTACCCATGTTGAGGTTCTTGTAAGCAGTGCAGCCCTAAATTTGGGGGTGGATCTGTCTTATTGATTTTCAGTTTTCCAAAGGTATATTCCCTAGAGTGGATGTGCCCTTGGCTCTGTAGCTCTGTTGATTACTTCTTTTAGGGAAGGCAATGCACTCCTCCATTGAGGCAGTTGGCAATTTACATCCCGCCCATCAGCATAACAAGGCTCCCTGTTCTCCAGGGCCTGTCTTGCCTTTCTGGGTTTTACACATTTTGTGGATGTCGCTTTTGACCGGTGGGAAGTGATACTTCTTTGTAGTGCAGATTTGCATTGCCAGCTTGCTTGCTTGGCCAAAAAGGGCGTATGCGTTTTCTTCTGAATATATTCAGGAGAAAACGCATACGCACTTTTTGGCCTAGTGCGTCATTGTCGAAGTTGTGCCCCTCTTCCTGTGCTTTAAAGGTGATTCCAACGTACCTCTTGAAATCCGTTTCCTGCTATTCTGCCTCGCTTTCAAGTCCGCCTCGTTGCCTTCCCTGAATAGATTTTTGGACGATAGTTGTCCTTTATTACTATGCCAGATTGTGAATTGCTGTGCCCCTGAGCTCCATTTTTCACCTCGTTTTTTGTGAGCCTTACGAAAGTCCAAAATTTTGGTTCAGGACCTATATTGGTTCCCGCTTGGTGGCTGAGAATCTGGTTAATTCTTCTTCCTGCCGGGAAATTAGAGTGACATGTGCCCGTCCAAATGCCTAACAGCTACTCTCTCATTGGTTCTCCCTCTTCCCTTCCAACCTCTGCCAAATTGGCAACCTGTGCGAATGAGGAGGTTAAAGGGATTGCCTCTCCAAGTTGGGAGACTGATAGTAAAGCAGTTCGAAAGTCAAACCGGAGCACCAGGAGAGGGACTACTCGTTGAGTTTTAGAAACCTTTTGTATTCACAGTGTGTCCATTCTCTAGGTTTCCTGTACATGTTATAGCTGTAGTAATATTCCCTTCAACATGGAGAGTTGGGACACATGGAATGGGGGCCATGCATTTTTGCTTTAAAGGGTCTGCATTTGCTCACCCAATCTCACCAATCCTCTCAGTCCCAAGTGTCCAGCCTTATGCCACCTCCACCTGTCATTGTAGATAGGGTCATTCCAGGTTTCATCAGAGACCCTGAAGGAAATGTAAAGAATATCCCTGTTTTTTGGTATTGTTTTTGAAATTCCTTTTTATAGTGGGTTTGAGCTGATTCTCGTTGCCATGTTTATGCCAGTCTAAACACACTTGATTCCCTTACAGAGACATATCAATACATAGGTTTTAAGATTCTTACTTGCCAGATCTATTCCTCTGCGGGAAATATGGGGATTTGAGTCCCTTTAACTGAGGAAGGTGTAGGTCTTGTCTATTCCACAGTTGGTTTTAGAAATGGTACTTGTGCTTATATCAAACTCTGGTTTTATGCATCACCCCACCTCTCCTTTCCCCTTAAGCAGGCATAAGAATGTTTTCTAAATGTGAGACTCTGTTCTCTTTCCTAACTCAGTTCCTGTGTAGCCATGTTTACAGGATCTTCATAAGTGATATCTTATGATCAGTTTCTTTTTCTGTGTGACTTATTTCACTTAGAATCATCGTACCTGAATCCACTCACTTTGCAGCTCCTGGTCTTATGACATTGATTTCATGGCTGAGGGATATTCCATCGTACATAAATAACACAGTTTTTTGAACCATTTTTATATTTCCTTGGATATTTAAGGTGTACCCAAGTTGAGGTTCTTGTAAGCAGTGCAGCCCTAAATTTGGGGGTGGCTCTGTCTTATTGAATTTCAGTTTTCCCAAGGTATATTCCTAGACTGGATGTGCCCTTGGCTCTGTAGCTCTGTTGATTACTTCTTTTAGGGAACGCAATGCACTCCTCCAGTGAGGCAGTTGGCAATTTACATCCCGCCCATCAGCATAACAAGGCTCCCTCTTCTCCAGGGCCTGTCTTGCCTTTCTGGTTTTTACACATTTTGTGGATGTCCCTTTTGAACGGTGGGAAGTGATACTTCTTTGTAGTGCAGATTTGCATTGCCCGCTTGCTTGCTTGGCCAAAAATGGCATATGTGTTTTCTCCTGAATATATTCAGGTGAAAACGCATACGCCCTTTTTGGCCAAGTGCGTCATTGTCGAAGTTGTGCCCCTCTTCCTGTGCTTTAAAGGCGATTCCAACGTACCTCTTGAAATCTGTTTCCTGCTATTCTGCCTTGCTTTCATGTCCGCCTCTTTGCCTTCCCTCAACAGATTTTTGGACGATAGTTGTCCTTTATTACTCTGCCAGTTTGTGAATTGCTGTGCCCCAGTGCTCCATTTTTCAACTCGTTTTTTGTGAGCTGTACGGAAGTCAAAATTTTGGTTCAGGACCTATACTGGTTCCCGGTTGGTGGCTGAGACTCTGGTTAATTCTTCTTCTTGCCGGAAAATTAGAGTGACATGTGCCCGTCCAAATGCCTAACAGCTACTCTCTCATTGGTTCTCTCTCTTCCCTTCCATCCTCTGCCAAATTGGCCACCTGTGCGAACCAGGAGGTTAAAGGGGTTGTCTCACCAAGTTGGGAGATTGATAGGAAAGCAGTTGGAAAGTCAAACCGGACCAACAGGAGAGGGACTACTCGTTGAGTTTTAGAAACCTTTTGTATTCACAGTGTGTCCATTCTCTAGGTTTCCCGTACATGTTATAGCTGTAGAAATATTCCCTTCAACAAGGAGAGTTGGGACCCATGGAATGGGGGCCATGCATTTTTGCTTTAAAAGGTCTGAATTTGCTCACCCAATCTCACCAATCCTCTCAGTCCCAAGTGTCCAGCCTTATGCCACCTCCAAATGACATTTTAGATAGGGTCATTCCAGGTTTCATCAGAGACCCTGAAGGAAATGTAAAGAATTTCCCTGTTTTTTGGTTTTGTATTTGAAATTCCTTTTTATAGTGGGTTTGAGCTGATTCTCGCTGCCATGTTTATGCCAGTCTAGACACACTTGATTCCCTTACAGAGACATATCAATACATAGGTTTTAAGATTCTTGCTAGTCAGATCTATTCCTCTGCGGGAAATATGGGGTTTTGAGTCCGTTTCACTGAGGAAGGTGTAGGTCTTGTCTATTCCATAGTTGGTTTTAGAAATGGTACCTGTGCTTATATCAAACTCTGGTTTTATGCATCACCCCACCTCTCCTTTCCCCTTAAGCAGGCATAAGAGTGTTTTCTAAATGTGAGACTCTGTTCTCTTTCCTAACTCAGTTCATGTGTAGCCATGTTTACAGGATTTTCATAAGTGATATCTTATGATAAGTTTCTTTTTCTGTGTGACTTATTTCACTTAGAATCATCGTACCTGAATCCATTCACTTTGCTGCTCCTGACTTATGACATTCATTTCATGTCTGAGGGATATTCCATCGTACATAAATACCACATTTTTTTGAACCATTTTTATATTTCCTGGGATATTTAAGGTGTACCCAAGATGAGGTTCTTGTAAGCAGTGCAGCCCTAAATTTGGGGGTGGCTCTGTCTTATTGATTTTCAGTTTTCCCAAGGTATATTCCCTAGAATGGATGTGCCCTTGGCTCTGTAGCTCTGTTGATTACTTCTTTTAGGGAACGCAATGCACTCCTCCAGTGAGGCAGTTGGCAATTTACATCCCGCCCATCAGCATAACAAGGCTCCGTCTTCTCCAGGGCCTGTCTTGCCTTTCTGCTTTTTACACATTTTGTGGATGTCCCTTTTGAACGGTGGGAAGTGATACTTCTTTGTAGTGCAGATTTGCATTGCCCGCTTGCTTGCTTGGCCAAAAAGGGCATATGTGTTTTCTCCTGAATATATTCAGGTGAAAACGCATACGCCCTTTTTGGCCAAGTGCGTCATTGTCGAAGTTGTGCCCCTCTTCCTGTGCTTTAAAGGCGATTCCAACGTACCTCTTGAAATCTGTTTCCTGCTATTCTGCCTTGCTTTCAAGTCCGCCTCTTTGCCTTCCCTCAACAGATTTTTGGACGATAGTTGTCCTTTATTACTCTGCCAGTTTGTGAATTGCTGTGCCCCAGTGCTCCATTTTTCAACTCGTTTTTTGTGAGCTGTACGCAAGTCCAAAATTTTGGATCAGGACCTATACTGGTTCCCGGTGGGTGGCTGAGACTCTGGTTAATTCTTCTTCTTGCCGGGAAATTAGAGTGACATCTGCCCGTCCAAATGCCTAACAGCTACTCTCTCATTGGTTCTCTCTCTTCCCTTCCATCCTCTGCCAAATTGGCAACCTGTGCGAACCAGGAGGTTAAAGGGGTTGTCTCACCAAGTTGGGAGATTGATAGGAAAGCAGTTGGAAAGTCAAATCGGACCACCAGGAGAGGGACTACTCGTTGAGTTTTAGAAACCTTTTGTATTCACAGTGTGTCCATTCTCTAGGTTTCCCGTACATGTTATAGCTGTAGTAATATTCCCTTCAACATGGAGAGTTGGGACCCATGGAATGGGGGCCATGCATTTTTGCTTTAAAGGGTCTGCATTTGCTCACCCAATCTCACCAATCCTCTCAGTCCCAAGTGTCCAGCCTTATGCCACCTCCACCTGACATTTTAGATAGGGTCATTCCAGGTTTCATCAGAGACCCTGAAGGAAATGTAAAGAATTTCCCTGTTTTTTGGTTTTGTTTTTGAAATTCCTTTTTATAGTGGGTTTGAGCTGATTCTCGCTGCCATGTTTATGCCAGTCTAGACACACTTGATTCCCTTACAGAGACATATCAATACATAGGTTTTAAGATTCTTGCTAGTCAGATCTATTCCTCTGCGGGAAATATGGGGTTTTGAGTACCTTTCACTGAGGAAGGTGTAGGTCTTGTCTATTCCACAGTTGGTTTTAGAAATGGTACTTGTGCTTATATCAAACTCTGGTTTTATGCATCACCCCACCTCTCCTTTCCCCTTAAGCAGGCATAAGATGTTTTCTAAATGTGAGACTCTGTTCTCTTTCCTAACTCAGTTCCTGTGTAGACATGTTTACAGGATCTTCATAAGTGATATCTTATGATCAGTTTCTTTTTCTGTGTGACTTATTTCACTTAGAATCATCGTACCTGAATCCACTCACTTTGCAGCTCCTCGTCTTATGACATTGATTTCATGGCTGAGGGATATTCCATCGTACATAAATAACACAGTTTTTTGAACCATTTTTATATTTCCTTGGATATTTAAGGTGTACCCAAGTTGAGGTTCTTGTAAGCAGTGCAGCCCTAAATTTGGGGGTGGCTCTGTCTTATTGAATTTCAGTTTTCCCAAGGTATATTCCTAGACTGGATGTGCCCTTGGCTCTGTAGCTCTGTTGATTACTTCTTTTAGGGAACGCAATGCACTCCTCCAGTGAGGCAGTTGGCAATTTACATCCCGCCCATCAGCATAACAAGGCTCCCTCTTCTCCAGGGCCTGTCTTGCCTTTCTGGTTTTTACACATTTTGTGGATGTCCCTTTTGAACGGTGGGAAGTGATACTTCTTTGTAGTGCAGATTTGCATTGCCCGCTTGCTTGCTTGGCCAAAAATGGCATATGTGTTTTCTCCTGAATATATTCAGGTGAAAACGCATACGCCCTTTTTGGCCAAGTGCGTCATTGTCGAAGTTGTGCCCCTCTTCCTGTGCTTTAAAGGCGATTCCAACGTACCTCTTGAAATCTGTTTCCTGCTATTCTGCCTTGCTTTCAAGTCCGCCTCTTTGCCTTCCCTCAACAGATTTTTGGACGATAGTTGTCCTTTATTACTCTGCCAGTTTGTGAATTGCTGTGCCCCAGTGCTCCATTTTTCAACTCGTTTTTTGTGAGCTGTACGCAAGTCCAAAATTTTGGTTCAGGACCTATACTGGTTCCCGGTTGGTGGCTGAGACTCTGGTTAATTCTTCTTCTTGCCGGGAAATTAGAGTGACATGTGCCCGTCCAAATGCCTAACAGCTACTCTCTCATTGGTTCTCTCTCTTCCCTTCCATCCTCTGCCAAATTGGCCACCTGTGCGAACCAGGAGGTTAAAGGGGTTGTCTCACCAAGTTGGGAGATTGATAGGAAAGCAGTTGGAAAGTCAAACCGGACCAACAGGAGAGGGACTACTCGTTGAGTTTTAGAAACCTTTTGTATTCACAGTGTGTCCATTCTCTAGGTTTCCCGTACATGTTATAGCTGTAGAAATATTCCCTTCAACATGGAGAGTTGGGACCCATGGAATGGGGGCCATGCATTTTTGCTTTAAAAGGTCTGAATTTGCTCACCCAATCTCACCAATCCTCTCAGTCCCAAGTGTCCAGCCTTATGCCACCTCCACCTGACATTTTAGATAGGGTCATTCCAGGTTTCATCAGAGACCCTGAAGGAAATGTAAAGAATTTCCCTGTTTTTTGGTTTTGTATTTGAAATTCCTTTTTATAGTGGGTTTGAGCTGATTCTCGCTGCCATGTTTATGCCAGTCTAGACACACTTGATTCCCTTACAGAGACATATCAATACATAGGTTTTAAGATTCTTGCTAGTCAGATCTATTCCTCTGCGGGAAATATGGGGTTTTGAGTCCCTTTCACTGAGGAAGGTGTAGGTCTTGTCTATTCCATAGTTGGTTTTAGAAATGGTACCTGTGCTTATATCAAACTCTGGTTTTATGCATCACCCCACCTCTCCTTTCCCCTTAAGCAGGCATAAGAGTGTTTTCTAAATGTGAGACTCTGTTCTCTTTCCTAACTCAGTTCATGTGTAGCCATGTTTACAGGATTTTCATAAGTGATATCTTATGATAAGTTTCTTTTTCTGTGTGACTTATTTCACTTAGAATCATCGTACCTGAATCCATTCACTTTGCTGCTCCTGACTTATGACATTCATTTCATGTCTGAGGGATATTCCATCGTACATAAATACCACATTTTTTTGAACCATTTTTATATTTCCTGGGATATTTAAGGTGTACCCAAGATGAGGTTCTTGTAAGCAGTGCAGCCCTAAATTTGGGGGTGGCTCTGTCTTATTGATTTTCAGTTTTCCCAAGGTATATTCCCTAGAATGGATGTGCCCTTGGCTCTGTAGCTCTGTTGATTACTTCTTTTAGGGAACGCAATGCACTCCTCCAGTGAGGCAGTTGGCAATTTACATCCCGCCCATCAGCATAACAAGGCTCCGTCTTCTCCAGGGCCTGTCTTGCCTTTCTGGTTTTTACACATTTTGTGGATGTCCCTTTTGAACGGTGGGAAGTGATACTTCTTTGTAGTGCAGATTTGCATTGCCCGCTTGCTTGCTTGGCCAAAAAGGGCATATGTGTTTTCTCCTGAATATATTCAGGTGAAAACGCATACGCCCTTTTTGGCCAAGTGCGTCATTGTCGAAGTTGTGCCCCTCTTCCTGTGCTTTAAAGGTGATTCCAACGTACCTCTTGAAATCTGTTTCCTGCTATTCTGCCTTGCTTTCAAGTCCGCCTCTTTGCCTTCCCTCAACAGATTTTTGGACGATAGTTGTCCTTTATTACTCTGCCAGTTTGTGAATTGCTGTGCCCCAGTGCTCCATTTTTCAACTCGTTTTTTGTGAGCTGTACGCAAGTCCAAAATTTTGGTTCAGGACCTATACTGGTTCCCGGTTGGTGGCTGAGACTCTGGTTAATTCTTCTTCTTGCCGGGAAATTAGAGTGACATCTGCCCGTCCAAATGCCTAACAGCTACTCTCTCATTGGTTCTCTCTCTTCCCTTCCATCCTCTGCCAAATTGGCAACCTGTGCGAACCAGGAGGTTAAAGGGGTTGTCTCACCAAGTTGGGAGATTGATAGGAAAGCAGTTGGAAAGTCAAATCGGACCACCAGGAGAGGGACTACTCGTTGAGTTTTAGAAACCTTTTGTATTCACAGTGTGTCCATTCTCTAGGTTTCCCGTACATGTTATAGCTGTAGTAATATTCCCTTCAACATGGAGAGTTGGGACCCATGGTATGGGGGCCATGCATTTTTGCTTTAAAGGGTCTGCATTTGCTCACCCAATCTCACCAATCCTCTCAGTCCCAAGTGTCCAGCCTTATGCCACCTCCACCTGACATTTTAGATAGGGTCATTCCAGGTTTCATCAGAGACCCTGAAGGAAATGTAAAGAATTTCCCTGTTTTTTGGTTTTGTTTTTGAAATTCCTTTTTATAGTGGGTTTGAGCTGATTCTCGCTGCCATGTTTATGCCAGTCTAGACACACTTGATTCCCTTACAGAGACATATCAATACATAGGTTTTAAGATTCTTGCTAGTCAGATCTATTCCTCTGCGGGAAATATGGGGTTTTGAGTACCTTTCACTGAGGAAGGTGTAGGTCTTGTCTATTCCACAGTTGGTTTTAGAAATGGTACCTGTGCTTATATCAAACTCTGGTTTTATGCATCACCCCACCTCTCCTTTCCCCTTAAGCAGGCATAAGAGTGTTTTCTAAATGTGAGACTCTGTTCTCTTTCCTAACTCAGTTCATGTGTAGCCATGTTTACAGGATTTTCATAAGTGATATCATATGATAAGTTTCTTTTTCTGTGTGACTTATTTCACTTAGAATCATCGTAACTGAATCCATTCACTTTGCTGCTCCTGACTTATGACATTCATTTCATGTCTGAGGGATATTCCATCGTACATAAATACCACTTTTTTTGAACCATTTTTATATTTCCTGGGATATTTAAGGTGTACCCAAGATGAGGTTCTTGTAAGCAGTGCAGCCCTAAATTTGGGGGTGGCTCTGTCTTATTGATTTTCAGTTTTCCCAATGTATATTCCCTAGACTGGAAGTGCCCTTGGCTCTGTAGCTCTGTTGTTTACTTCTTTTAGGGAACGCAATGCACTCCTCCAGTGAGGCAGTTGGCAATTTACATCCCGCCCATCAGCATAACAAGGCTCCGTCTTCTCCAGGGCCTGTCTTGCCTTTCTGGTTTTTACACATTTTGTGGATATCCCTTTTGAACGGTGGGAAGTGATACTTCTTTGTAGTGCAGATTTGCATTGCCCGCTTGCTTGCTTGGCCAAAAAGGGCATATGTGTTTTCTCCTGAATATATTCAGGTGAAAACGCATACGCCCTTTTTGGCCAAGTGCGTCATTGTCGAAGTTGTGCCCCTCTTCCTGTGCTTTAAAGGCAATTCCAACGTACCTCTTGAAATCTGTTTCCTGCTATTCTGCCTTGCTTTCAAGTCCGCCTCGTTGCCTTCCCTCAACAGATTTTTGGACGATAGTTGTCCTTTATTACTCTGCCAGTTTGTGAAATGCTGTGCCCCAGTGCTCCATTTTTCAACTCATTTTTTGTGAGCTGTACGCAAGTCCAAAATTTTGGTTCAGGACATATACTGGTTCCCGGTGGGTGGCTGAGACTCTGGTTAATTCTTCTTCTTGCCGGGAAATTAGAGTGACATGTGCCCGTCCAAATGCCTAACAGCTACTCTCTCATTGGTTCTCCCTCTTCCCTTCCATCCTCTTCCAAATTGGCAACCTGTGTGAACAAGGAGGTTAAAGGGATTGCCTCTCCAAGTTGGGAGACTGATAGTAAAGCAGTTCGAAAGTCAAACCGGAGCACCAGGAGAGGGACTACTCGTTGAGTTTTAGAAACCTTTTGTATTCACAGTGTGTCCATTCTCTAGGTTTCCTGTACATGTTATAGCTGTAGTAATATTCCCTTCAACATGGAGAGTTGGGACACATGGAATGGGGGCCATGCATTTTTGCTTTAAAGGGTCTGCATTTGCTCACCCAATCTCACCAATCCTCTCAGTCCCAAGTGTCCAGCCTTATGCCACCTCCACCTGTCATTGTAGATAGGGTCATTCCAGGTTTCATCAGAGACCCTGAAGGAAATGTAAAGAATATCCCTGTTTTTTTGGTTTTCTTTTTGAAATTCCTTTTTATAGTGGGTTTGAGCTGATTCTCGTTGCCATGTTTATGCCAGTCTAAACACACTTGATTCCCTTACAGAGACATATCAATACATAGGTTTTAAGATTCTTACTTGCCAGATCTATTCCTCTGCGGGAAATATGGGGATTTGAGTCCCTTTAACTGAGGAAGGTGTAGGTCTTGTCTATTCCACAGTTGGTTTTAGAAATGGTACCTGTGCTTATATCAAACTCTGGTTTTATGCATCACCCCACCTCTCCTTTCCCCTTAAGCAGGCATAAGAGTGTTTTCTAAATGTGAGACTCTGTTCTCTTTCCTAACTCAGTTCCTGTGTAGCCATGTTTACAGGATCTTCATAAGTGATATCTTATGATCAGTTTCTTTTTCTGTGTGACTTATTTCACTTAGAATCATCGTACCTGAATCCACTCACTTTGCAGCTCCTGGTCTTATGACATTGATTTCATGGCTGAGGGATATTCCATCGTACATAAATACCACAGTTTTTTGAACCATTTTTATATTTCCTTGGATATTTAAGGTGTACCCAAGTTGAGGTTCTTGTAAGCAGTGCAGCCCTAAATTTGGGGGTGGCTCTGTCTTATTGAATTTCAGTTTTCCCAAGGTATATTCCTAGACTGGATGTGCCCTTGGCTCTGTAGCTCTGTTGATTACTTCTTTTAGGGAACGCAATGCACTCCTCCAGTGAGTCAGTTGGCAATTTACATCCCGCCCATCAGCATAACAAGGCTCCCTCTTCTCCAGGGCCTGTCTTGCCTTTCTGGTTTTTACACATTTTGTGGATGTCCCTTTTGCACGGTGGGAAGTGATACTTCTTTGTAGTGCAGATTTGCATTGCCCGCTTGCTTGCTTGGCCAAAAAGGGCATATGTGTTTTCTCCTGAATATATTCAGGTGAAAACGCATACGCCCTTTTTGGCCAAGTGCGTCATTGTCGAAGTTGTGCCCCTCTTCCTGTGCTTTAAAGGCGATTCCAACGTACCTCTTGAAATCTGTTTCCTGCTATTCTGCCTTGCTTTCAAGTCCGCCTCTTTGCCTTCCCTCAACAGACTTTTGGACGATAGTTGTCCTTTATTACTCTGCCAGTTTGTGAATTGCTGTGCCCCAGTGCTCCATTTTTCAACTCGTTTTTTGTGAGCTGTACGCAAGTCCAAAATTTTGGTTCAGGACCTATACTGGTTCCCGGTTGGTGGCTGAGACTCTGGTTAATTCTTCTTCTTGCCGGGAAATTAGAGTGACATGTGCCCGTCCAAATGCCTAACAGCTATTCTCTCATTGGTTCTCTCTCTTCCCTTCCATCCTCTGCCAAATTGGCAACCTGTGCGAACCAGGAGGTTAAAGGGGTTGTCTCACCAAGTTGGGAGACTGATAGGAAAGCAGTTGGAAAGTCAAAACGGACCACAAGGAGAGGGACTACTCGTTGAGTTTTAGAAACCTTTTGTATTCACAGTGTGTCCATTCTCTAGGTTTCCCGTACATGTTATAGCTGTAGTAATATTCCCTTCAACATGGAGAGTTGGGACCCATGGAATGGGGGCCATGCATTTTTGCTTTAAAGGGTCTGCATTTGCTCACCCAATCTCACCAATCCTCTCAGTCCCAAGTGTCCAGCCTTATGCCCCCTCCACCTGACATTTTAGATAGGGTCATTCCAGGTTTCATCAGAGACCCTGAAGGAAATGTAAAGAATTTCCCTGTTTTTTGGTTTTGTTTTTGAAATTCCTTTTTATAGTGGGTTTGAGCTGATTCTCGCTGCCATGTTTATGCCAGTCTAGACACACTTGATTCCCTTACAGAGACATATCAATACATAGGTTTTAAGATTCTTGCTAGTCAGATCTATTCCTCTGCGGGAAATATGGGGTTTTGAGTCCCTTTCACTGAGGAAGGTGTAGGTCTTGTCTATTCCATAGTTGGTTTTAGAAATGGTACCTGTGCTTATATCAAACTCTGGTTTTATGCATCACCCCACCTCTCCTTTCCCCTTAAGCAGGCATAAGAGTGTTTTCTAAATGTGAGACTCTGTTCTCTTTCCTAACTCAGTTCATGTGTAGCCATGTTTACAGGATTTTCATAAGTGATATCTTATGATAAGTTTCTTTTTCTGTGTGACTTATTTCACTTAGAATCATCGTACCAGAATCCATTCACTTTGCTGCTCCTGACTTATGACATTCATTTCATGTCTGAGGGATATTCCATCGTACATAAATACCACATTTTTTTGAACAATTTTTATATTTCCTGGGATATTTAAGGTGTACCCAAGATGAGGTTCTTGTAAGCAGTGCAGCCCTAAATTTGGGGGTGGCTCTGTCTTATTGATTTTCAGTTTTCCCAAGGTATATTCCCTAGACTGGATGTGCCCTTGGCTCTGTAGCACTGTTGATTACTTCTTTTAGGGAACGCAATGCACTCCTCCAGTGAGGCAGTTGGCAATTTACATCCCGCCCATCAGCATAACAAGGCTCCGTCTTCTCCAGGGCCTGTCTTGCCTTTCTGGTTTTTACACATTTTGTGGATGTCCCTTTTGAACGGTGGGAAGTGATACTTCTTTGTAGTGCAGATTTGCATTGCCCGCTTGCTTGCTTGGCCAAAAAGGGCATATGTGTTTTCTCCTGAATATATTCAGGTGAAAACGCATACGCCCTTTTTGGCCAAGTGCGTCATTGTCGAAGTTGTGCCCCTCTTCCTGCGCTTTAAAGGCGATTCCAACGTACCTCTTGAAATCTGTTTCCTGCTATTCTGCCTTGCTTTCAAGTCCGCCTCTTTGCCTTCCCTCAACAGATTTTTGGACGATAGTTGTCCTTTATTACTCTGCCAGTTTGTGAATTGCTGTGCCCCAGTGCTCCATTTTTCACCTCGTTTTTTGTGAGCTGTACGCAAGTCCAAAATTTTGGTTCAGGACCTATACTGGTTCCCGGTGGGTGGCTGAGACTCTGGTTAATTCTTCTTCTTGCCGGGAAATTAGAGTGACATCTGCCCGTCCAAATGCCTGACAGCTACTCTCTCATTGGTTCTCTCTCTTCCCTTCCATCCTCTGCCAAATTGGCAACCTGTGCGAACCAGGAGGTTAAAGGGGTTGTCTCACCAAGTTGGGAGATTGATAGGAAAGCAGTTGGAAAGTCAAACCGGACCACCAGGAGAGGGACTATTCGTTGAGTTTTAGAAACCATTTGTATTCACTGTGTGTCCATTCTCTAGGTTTCCCGTACATGTTATAGCTGTAGTAATATTCCCTTCAACATGGAGAGTTGGGACCCATGGTATGGGGGCCATGCATTTTTGCTTTAAAGGGTCTGCATTTGCTCACCCAATCTCACCAATCCTCTCAGTCCCAAGTGTCCAGCCTTATGCCACCTCCACCTGACATTTTAGATAGGGTCATTCCAGGTTTCATCAGAGACCCTGAAGGAAATGTAAAGAATTTCCCTGTTTTTTGGTTTTGTTTTTGAAATTCCTTTTTATAGTGGGTTTGAGCTGATTCTCGCTGCCATGTTTATGCCAGTCTAGACACACTTGATTCCCTTACAGAGACATATCAATACATAGGTTTTAAGATTCTTGCTAGTCAGATCTATTCCTCTGCGGGAAATATGGGGTTTTGAGTACCTTTCACTGAGGAAGGTGTAGGTCTTGTCTATTCCACAGTTGGTTTTAGAAATGGTACCTGTGCTTATATCAAACTCTGGTTTTATGCATCACCCCACCTCTCCTTTCCCCTTAAGCAGGCATAAGAGTGTTTTCTAAATGTGAGACTCTGTTCTCTTTCCTAACTCAGTTCATGTGTAGCCATGTTTACAGGATTTTCATAAGTGATATCATATGATAAGTTTCTTTTTCTGTGTGACTTATTTCACTTAGAATCATCGTAACTGAATCCATTCACTTTGCTGCTCCTGACTTATGACATTCATTTCATGTCTGAGGGATATTCCATCGTACATAAATACCACTTTTTTTGAACCATTTTTATATTTCCTGGGATATTTAAGGTGTACCCAAGATGAGGTTCTTGTAAGCAGTGCAGCCCTGAATTTGGGGGTGGCTCTGTCTTATTGATTTTCAGTTTTACCAAGGTATATTCCCTAGACTGGATGTGCCCTTGGCTCTGTAGCTCTGTTGATTACTTCTTTTAGGGAACGCAATGCACTCCTCCAGTGAGGCAGTTGGCAATTTACATCCCGCCCATCAGCATAACAAGGCTCCGTCTTCTCCAGGGCCTGTCTTGCCTTTCTGGTTTTTACACATTTTGTGGATGTCCCTTTTGAACGGTGGGAAGTGATACTTCTTTGTAGTGCAGATTTGCATTGCCCGCTTGCTTGCTTGGCCAAAAAGGGCATATGCGTTTTCTCCTGAATATATTCAGGTGAAAACGCATACGCCCTTTTTGGCCAAGTGCGTCATTGTCGAAGTTGTGCCCCTCTTCCTCTGCTTTAAAGGCGATTCCAACGTACCTCTTGAAATCTGTTTCCTGCTATTCTGCCTTGCTTTCAAGTCCGCCTCGTTGCCTTCCCTCAACAGATTTTTGGACGATAGTTGTCCTTTATTACTCTGCCAGTTTGTGAAATGCTGTGCCCCAGTGCTCCATTTTTCAACTCATTTTTTGTGAGCTGTACGCAAGTCCAAAATTTTGGTTCAGGACATATACTGGTTCCCGGTGGGTGGCTGAGACTCTGGTTAATTCTTCTTCTTGCCGGGAAATTAGAGTGACATGTGCCCGTCCAAATGCCTAACAGCTACTCTCTCATTGGTTCTCCCTCTTCCCTTCCATCCTCTTCCAAATTGGCAACCTGTGTGAACCAGGAGGTTAAAGGGATTGCCTCTCCAAGTTGGGAGACTGATAGTAAAGCAGTTCGAAAGTCAAACCGGAGCACCAGGAGAGGGACTACTCGTTGAGTTTTAGAAACCTTTTGTATTCACAGTGTGTCCATTCTCTAGGTTTCCTGTACATGTTATAGCTGTAGTAATATTCCCTTCAACATGGAGAGTTGGGACACATGGAATGGGGGCCATGCATTTTTGCTTTAAAGGGTTTGCATTTGCTCACCCAATCTCACCAATCCTCTCAGTCCCAAGTGTCCAGCCTTATGCCACCTCCACCTGTCATTGTAGATAGGGTCATTCCAGGTTTCATCAGAGACCCTGAAGGAAATGTAAAGAATATCCCTGTTTTTTTGGTTTTCTTTTTGAAATTCCTTTTTATAGTGGGTTTGAGCTGATTCTCGTTGCCATGTTTATGCCAGTCTAAACACACTTGATTCCCTTACAGAGACATATCAATACATAGGTTTTAAGATTCTTACTTGCCAGATCTATTCCTCTGCGGGAAATATGGGGATTTGAGTCCCTTTAACTGAGGAAGGTGTAGGTCTTGTCTATTCCACAGTTGGTTTTAGAAATGGTACCTGTGCTTATATCAAACTCTGGTTTTATGCATCACCCCACCTCTCCTTTCCCCTTAAGCAGGCATAAGAGTGTTTTCTAAATGTGAGACTCTGTTCTCTTTCCTAACTCAGTTCCTGTGTAGCCATGTTTACAGGATCTTCATAAGTGATATCTTATGATCAGTTTCTTTTTCTGTGTGACTTATTTCACTTAGAATCATCGTACCTGAATCCACTCACTTTGCAGCTACTGGTCTTATGACATTGATTTCATGGCTGAGGGATATTCCATCGTACATAAATACCACAGTTTTTTGAACCATTTTTATATTTCCTTGGATATTTAAGGTGTACCCAAGTTGAGGTTCTTGTAAGCAGTGCAGCCCTAAATTTGGGGGTGGCTCTGTCTTATTGAATTTCAGTTTTCCCAAGGTATATTCCTAGACTGGATGTGCCCTTGGCTCTGTAGCTCTGTTGATTACTTCTTTTAGGGAACGCAATGCACTCCTCCAGTGAGGCAGTTGGCAATTTACATCCCGCCCATCAGCATAACAAGGCTCCGTCTTCTCCAGGGCCTGTCTTGCCTTTCTGGTTTTTACACATTTTGTGGATGTCCCTTTTGAACGGTGGGAAGTGATACTTCTTTGTAGTGCAGATTTGCATTGCCCGCTTGCTTGCTTGGCCAAAAAGGGCATATGCGTTTTCTCCTGAATATATTCAGGTGAAAACGCATACGCCCTTTTTGGCCAAGTGCGTCATTGTCGAAGTTGTGCCCCTCTTCCTGTGCTTTAAAGGCGATTCCAACGTACCTCTTGAAATCTGTTTCCTGCTATTCTGCCTTGCTTTCAAGTCCGCCTCTTTGCCTTCCCTCAACAGACTTTTGGACGATAGTTGTCCTTTATTACTCTGCCAGTTTGTGAATTGCTGTGCCCCAGTGCTCCATTTTTCAACTCGTTTTTTGTGAGCTGTACGCAAGTCCAAAATTTTGGTTCAGGACCTATACTGGTTCCCGGTTGGTGGCTGAGACTCTGGTTAATTCTTCTTCTTGCCGGGAAATTAGAGTGACATGTGCCCGTCCAAATGCCTAACAGCTACTCTCTCATTGGTTCTCTCTCTTCCCTTCCATCCTCTGCCAAATTGGCAACATGTGCGAACCAGGAGGTTAAAGGGGTTGTCTCACCAAGTTGGGAGATTGATAGGAAAGCAGTTGGAAAGTCAAACCGGAGCACCAGGAGAGGGACTACTCGTTGAGTTTTAGAAACCTTTTGTATTCACAGTGTGTCCATTCTCTAGGTTTCCCGTACATGTTATAGCTGTAGTAATATTCCCTTCAACATGGAGAGTTGGGACCCATGGAATGGGGGCCATGCATTTTTGCTTTAAAGGGTCTGCATTTGCTCACCCAATCTCACCAATCCTCTCAGTCCCAAGTTTCCAGCCTTATGCCACCTCCACCTGACATTTTAGATAGGGTCATTCCAGGTTTCATCAGAGACCCTGAAGGAAATGTAAAGAATTTCCCTGTTTTTTGGTTTTGTTTTTGAAATTCCTTTTTATAGTGGGTTTGAGCTGATTCTCGCTGCCATGTTTATGCCAGTCTAGACACACTTGATTCCCTTACAGAGACATATCAATACATAGGTTTTAAGATTCTTGCTAGTCAGATCTATTCCTCTGCGGGAAATATGGGGTTTTGAGTACCTTTCACTGAGGAAGGTGTAGGTCTTGTCTATTCCACAGTTGGTTTTAGAAATGGTACCTGTGCTTATATCAAACTCTGGTTTTATGCATCACCCCACCTCTCCTTTCCCCTTAAGCAGGCATAAGAGTGTTTTCTAAATGTGAGACTCTGTTCTCTTTCCTAACTCAGTTCATGTGTAGCCATGTTTACAGGATTTTCATAAGTGATATCATATGATAAGTTTCTTTTTCTGTGTGACTTATTTCACTTAGAATCATCGTAACTGAATCCATTCACTTTGCTGCTCCTGACTTATGACATTCATTTCATGTCTGAGGGATATTCCATCGTACATAAATACCACTTTTTTTGAACCATTTTTATATTTCCTGGGATTTTTAAGGTGTACCCAAGATGAGGTTCTTGTAAGCAGTGCAGCCCTGAATTTGGGGGTGGCTCTGTCTTATTGATTTTCAGTTTTACCAAGGTATATTCCCTAGACTGGATGTGCCCTTGGCTCTGTAGCTCTGTTGATTACTTCTTTTAGGGAACGCAATGCACTCCTCCAGTGAGGCAGTTGGCAATTTACATCCCGCCCATCAGCATAACAAGGCTCCGTCTTCTCCAGGGCCTGTCTTGCCTTTCTGGTTTTTACACATTTTGTGGATGTCCCTTTTGAACGGTGGGAAGTGATACTTCTTTGTAGTGCAGATTTGCATTGCCCGCTTGCTTGCTTGGCCAAAAAGGGCATATGTGTTTTCTCCTGAATATATTCAGGTGAAAACGCATACGCCCTTTTTGGCCAAGTGCGTCATTGTCGAAGTTGTGCCCCTCTTCCTCTGCTTTAAAGGCGATTCCAACGTACCTCTTGAAATCTGTTTCCTGCTATTCTGCCTTGCTTTCAAGTCCGCCTCGTTGCCTTCCCTCAACAGATTTTTGGACGATAGTTGTCCTTTATTACTCTGCCAGTTTGTGAAATGCTGTGCCCCAGTGCTCCATTTTTCAACTCATTTTTTGTGAGCTGTACGCAAGTCCAAAATTTTGGTTCAGGACATATACTGGTTCCCGGTGGGTGGCTGAGACTCTGGTTAATTCTTCTTCTTGCCGGGAAATTAGAGTGACATGTGCCCGTCCAAATGCCTAACAGCTACTCTCTCATTGGTTCTCCCTCTTCCCTTCCATCCTCTTCCAAATTGGCAACCTGTGTGAACCAGGAGGTTAAAGGGATTGCCTCTCCAAGTTGGGAGACTGATAGTAAAGCAGTTCGAAAGTCAAACCGGAGCTCCAGGAGAGGGACTACTCGTTGAGTTTTAGAAACCTTTTGTATTCACAGTGTGTCCATTCTCTTGGTTTCCTGTACATGTTATAGCTGTAGTAATATTCCCTTCAACATGGAGAGTTGGGACACATGGAATGGGGGCCATGCATTTTTGCTTTAAAGGGTCTGCATTTGCTCACCCAACCTCACCAATCCTCTCAGTCCCAAGTGTCCAGCCTTATGCCACCTCCACCTGTCATTGTAGATAGGGTCATTCCAGGTTTCATCAGAGACCCTGAAGGAAATGTAAAGAATATCCCTGTTTTTTTGGTTTTCTTTTTGAAATTCCTTTTTATAGTGGGTTTGAGCTGATTCTCGTTGCCATGTTTATGCCAGTCTAAACACAGTTGATTCCCTTACAGAGACATATCAATACATAGGTTTTAAGATTCTTACTTGCCAGATCTATTCCTCTGCGGGAAATATGGGGATTTGAGTCCCTTTAACTGAGGAAGGTGTAGGTCTTGTCTATTCCACAGTTGGTTTTAGAAATGGTACCTGTGCTTATATCAAACTCTGGTTTTATGCATCACCCCACCTCTCCTTTCCCCTTAAGCAGGCATAAGAGTGTTTTCTAAATGTGAGACTCTGTTCTCTTTCCTAACTCAGTTCCTGTGTAGCCATGTTTACAGGATCTTCATAAGTGATATCTTATGATCAGTTTCTTTTTCTGTGTGACTTATTTCACTTAGAATCATCGTACCTGAATCCACTCACTTTGCAGCTCCTCGTCTTATGACATTGATTTCATGGCTGAGGGATATTCCATCGTACATAAATAGAACAGTTTTTTGAACCATTTTTATATTTCCTTGGATATTTAAGGTGTACCCAAGTTGAGGTTCTTGTAAGCAGTGCAGCCCTAAATTTGGGGGTGGCTCTGTCTTATTGAATTTCAGTTTTCCCAAGGTATATTCCTAGACTGGATGTGCCCTTGGCTCTGTAGCTCTGTTCATTACTTCTTTTAGGGAACGCAATGCACTCCTCCAGTGAGGCAGTTGGCAATTTACATCCCGCCCATCAGCATAACAAGGCTCCCTCTTCTCCAGGGCCTGTCTTGCCTTTCTGGTTTTTACACATTTTGTGGATGTCCCTTTTGCACGGTGGGAAGTGATACTTCTTTGTAGTGCAGATTTGCATTGCCCGCTTGCTTGCTTGGCCAAAAAGGGCGTATGCGTTTTCTCCTGAATATATTCAGGTGAAAACGCATACGCCCTTTTTGGCCAAGTGCGTCATTGTCGAAGTTGTGCCCCTCTTCCTGTGCTTTAAAGGCGATTCCAACGTACCTCTTGAAATCTGTTTCCTGCTATTCTGCCTTGCTTTCAAGTCCGCCTCTTTGCCTTCCCTCAACAGACTTTTGGACGATAGTTGTCCTTTATTACTCTGCCAGTTTGTGAATTGCTGTGCCCCAGTGCTCCATTTTTCAACTCGTTTTTTGTGAGCTGTACGCAAGTCCAAAATTTTGGTTCAGGACCTATACTGGTTCCCGGTTGGTGGCTGAGACTCTGGTTAATTCTTCTTCTTGCCGGGAAATTAGAGTGACATGTGCCCGTCCAAATGCCTAACAGCTACTCTCTCATTGGTTCTCTCTCTTCCCTTCCATCCTCTGCCAAATTGGCAACCTGTGCGAACCAGGAGGTTAAAGGGGTTGTCTCACCAAGTTGGGAGATTGATAGGAAAGCAGTTGGAAAGTCAAACCGGACCACAAGGAGAGGGACTACTCGTTGAGTTTTAGAAACCTTTTGTATTCACAGTGTGTCCATTCTCTAGGTTTCCCGTACATGTTATAGCTGTAGTAATATTCCCTTCAACATGGAGAGTTGGGACCCATGGAATGGGGGCCATGCATTTTTGCTTTAAAGGGTCTGCATTTGCTCACCCAATCTCACCAATCCTCTCAGTCCCAAGTGTCCAGCCTTATGCCACCTCCACCTGACATTTTAGATAGGGTCATTCCAGGTTTCATCAGAGACCCTGAAGGAAATGTAAAGAATTTCCCTGTTTTTTGGTTTTGTTTTTGAAATTCCTTTTTATAGTGGGTTTGAGCTGATTCTCGCTGCCATGTTTATGCCAGTCTAGACACACTTGATTCCCTTACAGAGACATATCAATACATAGGTTTTAAGATTCTTGCTAGTCAGATCGATTCCTCTGCGGGAAATATGGGGTTTTGAGTCCCTTTCACTGAGGAAGGTGTAGGTCTTGTCTATTCCATAGATGGTTTTAGAAATGGTACCTGTGCTTATATCAAACTCTGGTTTTATGCATCACCCCACCTCTCCTTTCCCCTTAAGCAGGCATAAGAGTGTTTTCTAAATGTGAGACTCTGTTCTCTTTCCTAACTCAGTTCATGTGTAGCCATGTTTACAGGATTTTCATAAGTGATATCTTATGATAAGTTTCTTTTTCTGTGTGACTTATTTCACTTAGAATCATCGTACCTGAATCCATTCACTTTGCTGCTCCTGACTTATGACATTCATTTCATGTCTGAGGGATATTCCATCGTACATAAATACCACATTTTTTTGAACCATTTTTATATTTCCTGGGATATTTAAGGTGTACCCAAGATGAGGTTCTTGTAAGCAGTGCAGCCCTAAATTTGGGGGTGGCTCTGTCTTATTGATTTTCAGTTTTCCCAAGGTATATTCCCTAGACTGGATGTGCCCTTGGCTCTGTAGCTCTGTTGATTACTTCTTTTAGGGAACGCAATGCACTCCTCCAGTGAGGCAGTTGGCAATTTACATCCCGCCCATCAGCATAACAAGGCTCCGTCTTCTCCAGGGCCTGTCTTGCCTTTCTGGTTTTTATACATTTTGTGGATGTCCCTTTTGAACGGTGGGAAGTGATACTTCTTTGTAGTGCAGATTTGCATTGCCCGCTTGCTTGCTTGGCCAAAAAGGGCATATGTGTTTTCTCCTGAATATATTCAGGTGAAAACGCATACGCCCTTTTTGGCCAAGTGCGTCATTGTCGAAGTTGTGCCCCTCTTCCTGTGCTTTAAAGGCGATTCCAACGTACCTCTTGAAATCTGTTTCCTGCTATTCTGCCTTGCTTTCAAGTCCGCCTCTTTGCCTTCCCTCAACAGATTTTTGGACGATAGTTGTCCTTTATTACTCTGCCAGTTTGTGAATTGCTGTGCCCCAGTGCTCCATTTTTCAACTCGTTTTTTGTGAGCTGTACGCAAGTCCAAAATTTTGGTTCAGGACCTATACTGGTTCCCGGTGGGTGGCTGAGACTCTGGTTAATTCTTCTTCCGGCCAGGAAATTAGAGTGACATGTGCCCGTCCAAATGCCTAACAGTAACTCTCTCATTGGTTCTCCCTCTTCCCTTCCATCCTCTGCCAAATTGGCAACCTGTGCGAACCAGGAGGTTAAAGGGGTTGTCTCACCAAGTTGGGAGATTGATAGGAAAGCAGTTGGAAAGTCAAACCGGACCACCAGGAGAGGGACTACTCGTTGAGTTTTAGAAACCTTTTGTATTCACAGTGTGTCCATTCTCTAGGTTTCCCGTACATGTTATAGCTGTAGTAATATTCCCTTCAACATGTAGAGTTGGGACCCATGGTATGGGGGCCATGCATTTTTGCTTTAAAGGGTCTGTATTTGCTCACCCAATCTCACCAATCCTCTCAGTCCCAAGTGTCCAGCATTATGCCACCTCTACCTGACATTTTAGATAGGGTCATTCCAGGTTTCATCAGAGACCCTGAAGGAAATGTAAAGAATTTCCCTGTTTTTTGGTTTTGTTTTTGAAATTCCTTTTTATAGTGGGTTTGAGCTGATTCTCGCTGCCATGTTTATGCCAGTCTAGACACACTTGATTCCCTTACAGAGACATATCAATACATAGGTTTTAAGATTCTTGCTAGTCAGATCTATTCCTCTGCGGGAAATATGGGGTTTTGAGTACCTTTCACTGAGGAAGGTGTAGGTCTTGTCTATTCCACAGTTGGTTTTAGAAATGGTACCTGTGCTTATATCAAACTCTGGTTTTATGCATCACCCCACCTCTCCTTTCCCCTTAAGCAGGCATAAGAGTGTTTTCTAAATGTGAGACTCTGTTCTCTTTCCTAACTCAGTTCATGTGTAGCCATGTTTACAGGATTTTCATAAGTGATATCATATGATAAGTTTCTTTTGCTGTGTGACTTCTTTCACTTAGAATCATCGTAACTGAATCCATTCACTTTGCTGCTCCTGACTTATGACATTCATTTCATGTCTGAGGGATATTCCATCGTACATAAATACCACTTTTTTTGAACCATTTTTATATTTCCTGGGATATTAAAGGTGTACCCAAGATGAGGTTCTTGTAAGCAGTGCAGCCCTAAATTTGGGGGTGGCTCTGTCTTATTGATTTCCAGTTTTACCAAGGTATATTCCCTAGACTGGATGTGCCCTTGTCTCTGTAGCTCTGTTGATTACTTCTTTTAGGGAACGCAATTCACTCCTCCAGTGAGGCAGTTGGCAATTTACATCCCGCCCATCAGCATAACAAGGCTCCGTCTTCTCCAGGGCCTGTCTTGCCTTTCTGGTTTTTACACATTTTGTGGATGTCCCTTTTGAACGGTGGGAAGTGATACTTCTTTGTAGTGCAGATTTGCATTGCCCGCTTGCTTGCTTGGCCAAAAAGGGCATATGTGTTTTCTCCTGAATATATTCAGGTGAAAACGCATACGCCCTTTTTGGCCAAGTGCGTCATTGTCGAAGTTGTGCCCCTCTTCCTGTGCTTTAAAGGCGATTCCAACGTACCTCTTGAAATCTGTTTCCTGCTATTCTGCCTTGCTTTCAAGTCCGCCTCGTTGCCTTCCCTCAACAGATTTTTGGACGATAGTTGTCCTTTATTACTCTGCCAGTTTGTGAAATGCTGTGCCCCAGTGCTCCATTTTTCAACTCATTTTTTGTGAGCTGTTCGCAAGTCCAAAATTTTGGTTCAGGACATATACTGGTTCCCGGTGGGTGGCTGAGACTCTGGTTAATTCTTCTTCTTGCCGGGAAATTAGAGTGACATGTGCCCGTCCAAATGCCTAACAGCTACTCTCTCATTGGTTCTCCCTCTTCCCTTCCATCCTCTTCCAAATTGGCAACCTGTGTGAACCAGGAGGTTAAAGGGGTTGTCTCACCAAGTTGGGAGATTGATAGGAAAGCAGTTGGAAAGTCAAACCGGAGCATCAGGAGAGGGACTACTCGTTGAGTTTTAGAAACCTTTTGTATTCACAGTGTGTCCATTCTCTTGGTTTCCCGTACATGTTATAACTGTAGTAATATTCCCTTCAACATGGAGAGTTGGGACCCATGGAATGGGGGCCATGCATTTTTCTTTAAAGGGTCTGAATTTGCTCACCCAATCTCACCAATCCTCTCAGTCCCAAGTGTCCAGCCTTATGCCACATCCAGCTGTCATTGTAGATAGGGTCATTCCAGGTTTCATCAGAGAACCTGAAGGAAATGGAAAGAATTTCCCTGTTTTTTGGTTTTGTTTTTGAAACTCCTTTTTATAGTGGGTTTGAGCTGTTTCTCGATGCCATGTTTATGCCAGTCTAGACACACTTGATTCCCTTACAGAGACATATCAATACATAGGTTTTAAGATTCTTACTAGTCAGATCTATTCCTCTGCGGGAAATATGGGGTTTTGAGTCCCTTTCACTGAGGAAGGTGTAGGTCTTGTCTATGCCACAGTTGGTGTTAGAAATGGTACCTGTGCTTATATCAAATTCTGGTTTTATGCATCACCCCACATCTCCTTTCCCCTTAAGCAGGCATAAGAGTGTTTTCTAAATGTGAGACTCTGTTCTCTTTCCTAACTCAGTTCATGTGTAGCCATGTTTACAGCATCTTCATAAGTGATATCTTATGAACAGTTTCTTTTTCTGTGTGACTTATTTCACTTAGAATCATCGTACCTGAATCCACTCACTTTGCTGCTCCTTTTCTTATGACATTGATTTCATGGCTGAGGGATATTCCATCGTACATAAATACCACAGTTTTTTGAACCATTTTTATATTTCCTGGGATATTTAAGGTGTACCCATGTTGAGGTTCTTGTAAGCAGTGCAGCCCTAAATTTGGGGGTGGCTCTGTCTAATTGACTTTCAGTTTTCCAAAGGTATATTCCCTAGACTGGATGTGCCCTTGGCTCTGTAGCTCTGTTGTTTACTTGTTTTAGGGAACGCAATGCACACCTCCAGTGAGGAAGTTGGCAATTTACATCCCGCCCATCAGCATAACAAGGCTCCCTGTTCTCCAGGGCCTGTCTTGCCTTTCTGGTTTTTACACATTTTGTGGATGTCCCTTTTGACCGGTGGGAAGTGATACTTCTTTGTAGTGCAGATTTGCATTGCCCGCTTGTTTGCTTGGCCTAAAAGGGCGTATGCGTTTTCTCCTGAATATTTTCAGGAGAAAACCTCTACGCCCTTTTTGGCCAAGTGCGTCATTGTCGAAGTTGTGCCCCTCTTCCTGTGCTTTAAAGGCGATTCCAACGTACCTCTTGAAATCTGTTTCCTGCTATTCTGCCTGGCTTTCAAGTCTGCCTCGTTGCCTTCCCTCAACAGATATTTGGACGATAGTTGTCCTTTATTACTCTGCCAGTTTGTGAATTACTGTGGCCTTGAGCTCCATTTTCCAACTCGTTTTTTGTGAGCTGTACGCAAGTCCAAACTTTTGGTTCAGGAACTATACAGGTTCCCGGTGGGTGGCTGAGACTCTGGTTAATTCTTCTTCCTGCCGGGATATTAGCGTGACATGTGGCCGTCCAAATGCCTAACAGTGACTCTCTCATTGGTTCTCCCTCTTCCCTTCCATCCTCTGCCAAATTGGCAACCAGTGCGAACCAGGAGGTTAAAGGAGCTGTCTCTCCATGTTGGGAGATTGATAGTAAAGCAGTTGGAAAGTCAAACCGGAGCACCAGGAGAGGGACTACTCGTTGAGTTTTAGAAACCTTTTGTATTCACAGTGTGTCCATTCTCTAGGTTTCCCGTACATGTTATAGCTGTAGTAATATTCCCTACAACCTGGAGAGTTGGGAACCATGGAATGCAGGCCATGCATTTTTGCTTTAAAGGGTCTGCATTTGCTCACGCAATCTCACCAATCCTCTCAGTCCCAAGTGTCCAGCCTTATGCCACATCCACCTGTCATTGTAGACAGGGTTTTTCCAGGTTTCATCAGAGACCCTGAAGGAAATGTAAAGAATTTCCCTGTTTTTTGGTTTTGTTTTTGAAATTCCTTTTTATACTGGGTTTGAGCTGATTCTCTCTGCCATGTTTATGCCAGTCTAGACACACTTGATTCCCTTACAGAGACATATCAATACATAGGTTTTAAGATTCTTACTAGTCAGATCTATTCCTCTGCGGGAAATATGTGGTTTTGAGTCCCTTTGACTGAGGAAGGTGTAGGTCTTGTCTATTCCACAGTTGGTTTTGGAAATGGTACCTGTGCTTATATCAAACTCTGGTTTTATGCATCACCCCACCTCTCCTTTCCCCTTAAGCAGGCATAAGAGTGTTTTCTAAATGTGAGACTCTGTTCTATTTCCTAACTCAGTTCATGTGTAGCCATGTTTTCAGGATTTTCATCTGTGATATCTTATGATAAGTTTCTTTTTCTGTGTGACTTATTCCCCTTAGAATCATCGTACCTGAATCCACTCACTTTGCTGCTCCTGGACTTATGACATTGATTTCATGGCTGAGGGATATTCCATCGTACATAAATACCACAGTTTTTTGACCCATTTTTATATTTCCTGGGATATTTATGGTGTACCCAAGTTGAGGTTCTTGAAAGCAGTGCAGCCATAAATTTGGGGGTGGCCCTGTCTTATTGATTTTCAGTTTTCCCAAGGTATATTCCCTAGACTGAATGTGCCCTTGGCTCTGTAGCTCTGTTGTTTACTTGTTTTAGGGAACGCAATGCACTCCTCCAGTGAGGCAGTTGGCAATTTACATCCCGCCCATCAGCATAACAAAGCTCCCTGTTCTCTAGGGCCTGTCTTGTCTTTCTGGTTTTTACACATTTTGTGGATGTCCCTTTTGACCGGAGGGAAGTGATACTTCTTTGTAGTGCAGACTTGCATTGCCCGCTTGCTTGCTTGGCCAAAAAGGGCGTATGCGTTTTCTCCTGAATATATTCAGGAGAAAACGCATACGCCCTTTTTGGCCAAGTGCGTCATTGTCGAAGTTGTGCCCCTCTTCCTGTGCTTTAAAGGCGATTCTAACGTAACTCTTGAAATCTGTTTCCTGCTATTCTGCCTCGCTTTCAAGTCCGCCTCGTTGCCTTCCCTCAACAGATTTTTGGACGATAGTTGTCCTTTATTACTCTGCCAGTTTGTGAAATGCTGTGCCCCAGTGCTCCATTTTTCAACTCGTTTTTTGTGAGCTGTACGCAAGTCCAAAATTTTGGTTCAGGACCTATACTGGTTCCAGGTGGGTGGCTGAGGCTCTGGTTAATTCTTCTTCCTGCCGGGAAATTAGAGTGACATGTGCCCGTCCAACTGCCTAACAGCTACTCTCTCATTGGTTCTCCCTCTTCCCTTCCATCCTCTGACAAATTGGCAACCTGTGCGAACAAGGAGGTTAAAGGGGTTGTCACTCCAAGTTGGGAGATTGATAGTAAAGCAGTTGGAAAGTCAAACCGGAGCACCAGGAGAGGGACTACTCGTTCAGTTTTATAAACCTTTTGTATTCACTGTGTGCCCATTCTCTAGGTTTCGGGTACATGTTATAGCTGTAGTAATATTCCCTTCAACCTGGAGAGTTGGGACTCATGGAATGGGGGCCATGCATTTTTGCTTTAAAGGGTCTGCATTTGCTCAACCAATCTCACCAATCCTCTCAGTCCCAAGTGTCCAGCCTTATGCCACATCCAGCTGTCATTGTAGATAGGGTCATTCCAGGTTTCATCAGAGACCCTGAAGGGAATGTAAAGAATTTCCCTGTTTTTTGGTTTTGTTTTTGAAATTCCTTTTTATAGTGGTTTGAGCTGATTCTCGCTTCCATGTTTATGCCAGTCTAGACACACTTGATTCCCTTACAGAGACATATCAATACATAGGTTTTAAGATTGTTACTAGTCAGATCTATTCCTCTGCGGGAAATATGGGGTTTTGAGTCCCTTTCACTGAGGAAAGTGTAGGTCTTGTCTATTCCACAGTTGGTTTTAGAAATGGTACCTGTGCTTAATTCAAACTCTGGTTTTATGCATCATCCCACCTCTCCTTTCCCCTTAAGCAGGCATAAGAGTGTTTTCTAAATGTGAGACTCTGTTCTCTTTCCTAACTCAGTTCATGTGTAGCCAAGTTTACAGGATCTTCATAAGTGATATCTTATGATAAGTTTCTTTTTCTGTGTGACTTATTTCACTTAGAATCATCGTACCTGAATCCACTCACTTTGCTGCTACTGGTCTTATGACATTGATTTCATGGCTGAGGGATATTCCATCGTACATAAATACCACAGTTTTTTGAACCATTTTTATATTTCCTGGGATATTTAAGGTGTACCCAAGTTGAGGTTCTTGTAAGCAGTGCAGCCCTAAATTTGGGGGTGGCTCTGTCTTATTGATTTTCAGTTTTCCCAAGGTATATTCCCTAGACTGGAAGTGCCCTTGGCTCTGTAGCTCTGTTGTTTACTTGTCTTAGGGAACGCAATGCACTCCTCCAGTGAGGCAGTTGGCAATTTACATCCCGCCCATCAGCATAACAAGGCTCCCTGTTCTCCAATGCCTGTCTTGCCTTTCTGGTTTTTACACATTTTGTGGATGTCCCTTTTGACCGGTGGGAAGTGATACTTCTTTGTAGTGCAGATTTGCATTGCCCGCTTGCTTGCTTTGCCAAAAAGGGTGTATGCGTTTTCTCCGGAATATATTCAGGAGAAAACGCATACGCCGTTTTTGGCCAACTGCGTCATTGTCGAGGTTGTGCCCCTCTTCCTGTGCTTTAAAGGCGATTCCAACGTACCTCTTGAAATCTGTTTCCTGCTATTCTTCCTCGCTTTCAAGTCCGCCTCGTTGCCTTCCCTCAACAGATTTTTGGACGATAGTTGTCCTTTATTACTCTGCCACTTTGTGAATTGCTGTGCCAATGACCTCCATTTTTCATCTCGTTTTTTGTGAGCTGTACGCAAGTCCAAAATTTTGGTTCAGGACCTATACTGGTTCCCGGTGGGTGGCTGAGACTCTGGTTAATTCTTCTTCCTGCCGGGAAATTAGAGTGACATGTGCCCATCCAAATGCCTAACAGCTACTCTCTCATTGGTTCTCCCTCTTCCCTTCCATCCTCTGCCAAATTGGGAAACTGTGCGAAGCAGGAGGTTAAAGGGGTTGTCTCTCCAAGTTGGGAGATTGATAGTAAAGCAGTTGGAAAGTCAAACCGGAGCACCAGGAGAGGGACTACTCATTGAGTTTTAGAAACCTTTTGTATTCACAGTGTGTCCATTCTCTAGGTTTCACGTACATGTTATAGCTGTAGTAATATTCCCTTTAACATGGAGAGTTGGGACCCATGGAATGGGGGCCATGCATTTTTGCTTTAAAGGGTCTGCATTTGCTCACCCAATCTCACCAATCCTCTCAGTCCCAAGTGTCCAGCCTTATGCCACATCTAGCTGTCATTGTAGATAGGGTCATTCCAGGATTCATCAGAGACCCTGAAGGAAATGTAAAGAATTTCCCTGTTTTTTGGTTTTGTTTTTGTAATTCCTTTTTATAGTGGGTTTGAGCTGATTCTCGCTGCCATGTTTATGCCAGTCTAGACACACTTGACTCCCTTACAGAAACATATCAATACATAGGTTTTAATATTCTTACTAGTCAGATCTATTCCTCTGCGGAAAATATGGGGTTTTGAGTTCCTTTCACTGAGGAAGGTGTAGGTCTTGTCTATTCCACATTTGGTTTTGGAAATGGTACCTGTGCTTATATCAAACTCTGGTTTTATGCATCACCCCACCTCTCCTTTCCCCTTAAGCAGGCATAAGAGTGTTTTCTCAATGTGAGACTCTGTTCTCTTTCCTAACTCAGTTCATGTGTAGCCATGTTTACAGGATCTTCATAAGTGATATCTTATGATAAGTTTCTTTTTCTGTGTGACTTATTTCACTTAGAATCATCGTACCTGAATCCACTCACTTTGCTGCTCCTGGTCTTATGACATTGATTTCATGGCTGAGGGATATTCCATCGGACATAAATACCACAGTTTTTGAACCATTTTTATATTTCCTGGGATATTTAAGGTGTACCCAAGTTGAGGTTCTTGTAAGCAGTGCAGCCCTAAATTTGGGGGTGGCTCTGTCTTATTGATTTTCAGTTTTCCCAATGTATATTCCCTAGACTGGAAGTGCCCTTGGCTCTGTAGCTCTGTTGTTTACTTGTTTTAGGGAACGCAATGCACTCCTCCAGTGAGGCAGTTGGCAATTTACATCCCGCCCATCAGCATAACAAGGCTCCCTGTTCTCCAGGGCCTGTTTTGCCTTTTTGGTTTTTACACATTTTGTGGATGCCCCTTTTGACCGGTGGGAAGTGATACTTCTGTGTAGTGCAGATTTGCATTGCCTGCTTGCTTGTTTGGCCAAAAAGGGCGTATGCGTTTTCTCCTGAATATATTCAGGAGAAAACGCATACGCCCTTTTTGGCCAACTGCGTCATTGTCGAGGTTGTGCCCCTCTTCCTGTGCTTTAAAGGCGATTCCAATGTACCTCTTGAAATCTGTTTCCTGCTATTCTGCCTGGCTTTCAAGTCTGCCTCGTTGCCTTCCCTCAACAGATTTTTGGACGATAGTTGTCCTTTATTACTCTGCCAGTTTGTGAATTGCTGTGGCCCTGAGCTCCATTTTCCAACTCGTTTTTTGTGAGCTGGACGCAAGTCCAAAATTTTGGTTCAGGACCTATACTGGTTCCCGGTGGGTGGCTGAGACTCTGGTTAATTCTTCTCCCTGCCGGGAAATTAGAGTGACATGTGCCCGTCCAAATGCCTAACAGTAACTCTCTCATTGGTTCTCCCTCTTCCCTTCCATCCTCTGCCAAATTGGCAACCTGTGCGAACCAGGAGGTTAAAGGGGCTGTCTCTCCATGTTGGGAGATTGATAGTAAAGCAGTTGGAAAGTCAAACCGGAGCACCAGGAGAGGGACTACTCGTTGAGTTTTAGAAACCTTTTGTATTCACAGTGTGTCCATTCTCTAGGTTTCCCGTACATGTTATAGCCGTAGTAATATTCCCTTCAACCGAGAGAGTTGGGACCCATGGAATGGGGGCCATGCATTTTTGCTTTAAAGGGTCTGCATTTGCTCACCCAATCTCACCAATCCTCTCAGTCCCAAGTGTCCAGCCTTATGCCACATCCAGCTGTCATTGTAGATAGGGTCATTCCAGGTTTCATCAGAGACCCTGAAGGGAATGTAAAGAATTTCACTGTTTTTTGGTTTTGTTTTTGAAATTCCTTTTTATAGTGGTTTGAGCTGATTCTCGCTTCCATGTTTATGCCAGTCTAGACACACTTGATTCCCTTACAGAGACATATCAATACATAGGTTTTAAGATTCTTACTAGTCAGATCTCTTCCTCTGCGGGAAATATGGGGTTTTGAGTCCCTTTCACTGAGGAAAGTGTAGGTCTTGTCTATTCCACAGTTGGTTTTAGAAATGGTACCTGTGCTTAATTCAAACTCTGGTTTTATGCATCACCCAACCTCTCCTTTCCCCTTAAGCAGGCATAAGAGTGTTTTCTAAATGTGAGACTCTGTTCTCTTTCCTAACTCAGTTCATGTGTAGCCAAGTTTACAGGATCTTCATAAGTGATATCTTATGATAAGTTTCTTTTTCTGTGTGACTTATTTCACTTAGAATCATCGTACCTGAATCCACTCACTTTGCTGCTACTGGTCTTATGACATTGATTTCATGGCTGAGGGATATTCCATCGTACATAAATACCACAGTTTTTTGAACCATTTTTATATTTCCTGGGATATTTAAGGTGTACCCAAGTTGAGGTTCTTGTAAGCAGTGCAGCCCTAAATTTGGGGGTGGCTCTGTCTTATTGATTTTCAGTTTTCCCAAGGTATATTCCCTAGACTGGAAGTGCCCTTGGCTCTGTAGCTCTGTTGTTTACTTGTCTTAGGGAACGCAATGCACTCCTCCAGTGAGGCAGTTGGCAATTTACATCCCGCCCATCAGCATAACAAGGCTCCCTGTTCTCCAATGCCTGTCTTGCCTTTCTGGTTTTTACATATTTTGTGGATGTCCCTTTTGACCGGTGGGAAGTGATACTTCTTTGTAGTGCAGATTTGCATTGCCCGCTTGCTTGCTTGGCCAAAAAGGGCGTATGCGTTTTCTCCTGAATATATTCAGGAGAAAACGCATACGCCGTTTTTGGCCAACTGCGTCATTGTCGAGGTTGTGCCCCTCTTCCTGTGCTTTAAAGGCGATTCCAACGTACCTCTTGAAATCTGTTTCCTGCTATTCTTCCTCGCTTTCAAGTCCGCCTCGTTGCCTTCCCTCAACAGATTTTTGGACGATAGTTGTCCTTTATTACTCTGCCACTTTGTGAATTGCTGTGCCAATGACCTCCATTTTTCATCTCGTTTTTTGTGAGCTGTACGCAAGTCCAAAATTTTGGTTCAGGACCTATACAGGTTCCCGGTGGGTGGCTGAGACTCTGGTTAATTCTTCTTCCTGCCGGGATATTAGAGTGACATGTGGCCGTCCAAATGCCTAACAGTGACTCTCTCATTGGTTCTCCCTCTTCCCTTCCATCCTCTGTCAAATTGGCAACCTGTGCGAACCAGGAGGTTAAAGGAGCTGTCTCTCCAAGTTGGGAGATTGATAGTAAAGCAGTTGGAAAGTCAAACCGGAGCACCAGGAGAGGGACTACTCGTTGAGTTTTAGAAACCTTTTGTATTCACAGTGTGTCCATTCTCTAGGATTCCCGTACATGTTATAGCTGTAGTAATATTCCCTTCAACATGGAGAGTTGGGACCCATGGAATGGGGGCCATGCATTTTTGCTTTAAAGGGTCTGCATTTGCTCACCCAATCTCACCAATCCTCTCAGTCCCAAGTGTCCAGCCTTATGCCACATCCAGCTGTCATTGTAGACAGAGTTTTTCCAGGTTTCATCAGAGACCCTGAAGGAAATGTAAAGAATTTCCCTGTTTTTTGGTTTTGTTTTTGAAATTCCTTTTTATAGTGGGTTTGAGCTGATTCTCTCTGCCGTGTTTATGCCAGTCTGGACACACTTGATTCCCTTAGGGAGACATATCAATACATAGGTTTTAAGATTATTACTAGTCAGATATAATCCTCTGTGGGAAATATGGGGTTTTGAGTCCCTTTCACTGAGGAAGGTGTAGGACTTGTCTATTCCATGGTTGGTTTTTGGAACAGTACCTGTGCTTATATCAAACTCTGGTTTTATGTGTCACGCAACCTCCCCTTCCCCCTTAAGCAGGCATAAGAGTGTTTTCTAAATGTGAGACTCTGTTCTCTTTCCTAAATCAGTTCATGTGTAGCCATGTTTACAGGATCTTCATAAGTGATATCTTATGATAAGTTTCTTTTTCTGCGTGTCTTATTTCACTTAGAATCATCGTACCTGAATCCACTCATTTTGCTGCTACTGGTCTTATGACATTGAGTTCATGGCTGAGGGATATTCCAACGTATGTAAGTACCACAATTTTTTGAACCATTTTTATAGTTCCTGGGATATTTAAGGTGTACCCAAGTTGAGGTTCTTGTAAGCAGTGGAGCCCTAAATTTGGGTGTGGCTCTGTCTTATTGATTTTCAGTTTTCCCAATGTATATTCCCTAGACTGGAAGTGCCCTTGGCTCTGTAGCTCTGTTGTTTATTTGTTTTAGGGAATGCAATGCACTCCTCCAGTGAGGCAGTTGGCAATTTACATCCCGCCCATCAGCATAACAAGGCTCCCTGTTCTCCAGGGCCAGTCTTGCCTTTCTGGTTTTTACACATTTTGTGGATGTCCCTTTTGACCGGTGGGAAGTGATCCTACTTTGTAGTGCAGATTTGCATTGCCCGCTTGCTTCTTTGGCCAAAAAGGGCGTATGCGTTTTCTCCTGAATATATTCAGGAGAAAACGCATACGCCCTTTTTGGCCAACTGCGTCATTGTCGAAGTTGTGCCCCTCTTCCTGTGCTTTAAAGGCGATTCCAACGTACCTCTTGAAATCTGTTTCCTGCTATTCTGCCTGGCTTTCAAGTCTGCCTCGTTGCCTTCCCTCAACAGATTTTTGGACGATAGTTGTCCTTTATTACTCTGCCAGTTTGTGAATTGCTGTGGCCCTGAGCTCCATTTTCCAACTCGTTTTTTATGAGCTGTACGCAAGTCCAAAATTTTGGTTCAGGACCTATACTGGTTCCCGGTGGGTGGCTGAGACTCTGGTTAATTCTTCTTCCTGCCGGGAAATTAGAGTGACATGTGCCCGTCCAAATGCCTAACAGTAACTCTCTCATTGGTTCTCCCTCTTCCCTTCCATCCTCTGCCAAATTGGCAACCTGTGCGAACCAGGAGGTTAAAGGGGCTATCTCTCCAAGTTGGGAGATTGATAGTAAAGCAGTTGGAAAGTCAAACCGGAGCACCAGGAGAGGGACTACTCGTTGAGTTTTAGAAAACTTTTGTATTCACATTGTGTCCATTCTCTAGGTTTCCCGTACATGTTATAGCTGTAGTAATATTCCCTTCAACCCGGAGAGTTGGGACCCATGGAATGGGGGCCATGCATTTTTGCTTTAAAGGGTCTGCATTTGCTCACCCAATCTCACCAATCCTCTCAGTCCCAAGTGTCCAGCCTTATGCCACATCCAGCTGTCATTGTAGACAGGGTTTTTCCAGGTTTCATCAGAGACCCTGAAGGAAATGTAAAGAATTTCCCTGTTTTTTGGTTTTGTTTTTGAAATTCCTTTTTATAGTTGGTTTGAGCTGATTCTCTCTGCCATGTTTATGCCAGTCTAGACACACTTGATTCCCTTACAGAGACATATCAATACATAGGTTTTAAGATTCTTACTAGTCAGATCTATTCCTCTGCGGGAAATATGGGGTTTTGAGTCCGTTTCACTGAGGAAGGTGTAGGTCTTGTCTATTCCACAGTTGGTTTTGGAAATGGTACCTGTGCTTATATCAAACTCTGGTTTTATGCATCACCCCACCTCTCCTTTCCCCTTAAGCAGGCATAAGAGTGTTTTCTAAATGTGAGACTCTGTTCTCTTTCCTAACTCAGTTCATGTGTAGCCATGTTTACAGGATCTTCATAAGTGATATCTTATGAGAAGTTTCTTTTTCTGTGTGACTTATTTCACTTAGAATCATCGTACCTGAATCCACTCACTTTGCTGCTCCTGGTCTTATGACATTGATTTCATGGATGAGGGATATTCCATCGGACATAAATACCACAGTTTTTTGAACCATTTTTATATTTCCTGGGATATTTAAGGTGTACCCAAGTTGAGGTTCTTGTAAGCAGTGCAGCCCTAAATTTGTGGGTGGCTCTGCCTTAATGATTTTCAGTTTTCCCAATGTATATTCCCTAGACTGGAAGTGCCCTTGGCTCTGTAGCTCTGTTGTTTACTTGTTTTAGGGAACGCAATGCACTCCTCCAGTGAGGCAGTGGGCAATTTACATCCCGCCCATCAGCATAACAAGGCTCCCTGTTCTCCTTGGACTGTCTTGCCTTTCTGGTTTTTAGACATTTTGTGTATGTCCCTTTTGACCGGTGGGAAGTGATACTACTTTGCAGTGCAGATTTGCATTGCCCGCTTGCTTGTTTGGCCAAAAAGGGCGTATGCGTTTTCTCCTGAATATATTCAGGATAAAACGCATACGCCCTTTTTGGCCAAGTGCGTCATTGTCGAAGTTGTGCCCCTCTTCCTGTGCTTTAAAGGCGATTCCAACGTACCTCTTGAAATCTGTTTCCTGCTATTCTGCCTGGCTTTCAAGTCTGCCTCGTTGCCTTCCCTCAACAGATATTTGGACGATAGTTGTCCTTTAATACTCTGCCAGTTTTTGAATTGCTGTGGCCTTGAGCTCCATTTTCCAACTCGTTTTTTGTGAGCTGTACGCAAGTCCAAACTTTTGGTTCAGGAACTATACAGGTTCCCGGTGGGTGGCTGAGACTCTGGTTAATTCTTCTTCCTGCCGGGATATTAGAGTGACATGTGGCCGTCCAAATGCCTAACAGTGACTCTCTCATTGGTTCTCCCTCTTTCCTTCCATCCTCTGCCAAATTGGCAACCTGTGCGAACCAGGAGGTTAAAGGAGCTGTCTCTCCATGTTGGGAGATTGATAGTAAAGCAGTTGGAAAGTCAAACCGGAGCACCAGGAGAGGGACTACTCGTTGAGTTTTAGAAACCTTTTGTATTCACAGTGTGTCCATTCTCTAGGTTTCCCGTACATGTTATAGCTGTAGTAATATTCCCTTCAACATGGAGAGTTGGGACCCATGGAATGGGGGCCATGCATTTTTGCTTTAAAGGGTCTGCATTTGCTCACCCAATCTCACCAATCCTCTCAGTCCAAAGTGTCCAGCCTTATGCCACATCCAGCTGTCATTGTAGACAGGGTTTTCCCAGGTTTCATCAGAGACCCTGAAGGAAATGTAAAGAATTTCCCTGTTTTTTGGTTTTGTTTTTGAAATTCCTTTTTATAGTTGGTTTGAGCTGATTCTCTCTGCCATGTTTATGCCAGTCTAGACACACTTGATTCCCTTACAGAGACATATCAATACATAGGTTTTAAGATTCTTACTAGTCAGATCTATTCCTCTGCGGGAAATATGGGGTTTTGAGTCCCTTTCACTGAGGAAGGTGTAGGTCTTGTCTATTCCACAGCTGGTTTTGGAAATGGTACCTGTGCTTATATCAAACTCTGGTTTTATGCATCACACCACCTCTCCTTTCCCCTTAAGCAGGCATAAGAGTGTTTTCTAAATGTGAGACTCTGTTCTCTTTCCTAAATCAGTTCATGTGTAGCCATGTTTAGAGGATCTTCATAAGTCATATCTTATGATAAGTTTCTTTTTCTGCGTGTCTTATTTCACTTAGAATCATCGTACCTGAATCCACTCATTTTGCTGCTCCTGGTCTTATGACATTGAGTTCATGGCTGAGGGATATTCCATCGGACATAAATACTACAGTTTTTTGAACCATTTTTATAGTTCCTGGGATATTTAAGGTGTACCCAAGTTGAGGTTCTTGTAAGCAGTGCAGCCCTAAATTTGGGTGTGGCTCTGTCTTATTGATTTTCAGTTTTCCCAATGTATATTCCCTAGACTGGAAGTGCCCTTGGCTCTGTAGCTCTGCTGTTTACTTGTTTTAGGGAATGCAATGCACTCCTCCAGTGAGGCAGTTGGCAATTTACATCCCGCCCATCAGCATAACAAGGCTCCCTGTTCTCCAGGGCCAGTCTTGCCTTTCTGGTTTTTACACATTTTGTGGATGTCACTTTTGACCGGTGGGAAGTGATCCTACTTTGTAGTGCAGATTTGCATTGCCCGCTTGCTTGTTTGGCCAAAAAGGGCGTATGCGTTTTCTCCTGAATATATTCAGGAGAAAACGCATACGCCCTTTTTGGCCAACTGCGTCATTGTCGAAGTTGTGCCCCTCTTTCTGTGCTTTAAGGGCGAATCCAACATACCTCTTGAAATCTGTTTCCTGCTATTCTGCCTGGCTTTCAAGTCTGCCTCGTTGCCTTCCCTCAACAGATTTTTGGACGATAGTTGTCCTTTATTACTCTGCCAGTTTGTGAATTGCTGTGGCCCTGAGCTCCATTTTCCAACTCGTTTTTTGTGAGCTGTACGCAAGTCCAAAATTTTGGTTCAGGACCTATACCGGTTCCCGGTGGGTGGCTGAGACTCTGGTTAATTCTTCTTCCTGCCGGGAAATTAGAGTGACATGTGCCCGTCCAAATGCCTACCAGTAAAACTCTCATTGGTTCTCCCTCTTCCCTTCCATCCTCTGCCAAATTGGCAACCTGTGCGAACCAGGAGGTTAAAGGGGCTGTCTCTCCAAGTTGGGAGATTGATAGTAAAGCAGTTGGAAAGTCAAACCGGAGCCGCAGGAGAGGGACTACTCGTTGAGTTTTAGAAACCTTTTGTATTCACAGTGTGTCCATTCTCTAGGTTTCCCGTACATGTTATAGCTGTAGTAATATTCCCTTCAACCTGGAGAGTTGGGACCCATGGAATGGGGGCCATGCATTTTTGCTTTAGAGGGTCTGCATTTGCTCACCCAATCTCACCAATCCTCTCAGTCCCAAGTGTCCAGCCTTATGCCACATCCAGCTGTCATTGTAGACAGGGTTTTTCCAGGTTTCATCAGAGACCCTGAAGGAAATGTAAAGAATTTCCCTGTTTTTTGGTTTTGTTTTTGAAATTCCTTTTTATAGTGGATTTGAGCTGATTCTCTCTGCCATGTTTATGCCAGTCTAGACACACTTGATTCCCTTAAAGAGACATATCAATACATAGGTTTTAAGATTCTTACTAGTCAGATCTATTCCTCTGCGGGAAATATGGGGTTTTGAGTCCCTTTCACCGAGGAAGGTGTAGGTCTTTTCTATTCCACAGTTGGTTTTGGAAATGGTACCTATGCTTATATCAAACTCTGGTTTTATGCATCACCCCACCTCTCCTTTCCCCTTAAGCAGGCATAAGAGTGTTTTCTAAATGTCAGACTCTGGTCTCTTTCCTAACTCAGGTCATGTGTAGCCATGTTTACAGGATCTTCATAAGTGATATCTTATGATAAGTTTCTTTTTCTGTGTGACTTATTTCACTTAGAATCATCGTACCTGAATCCACTCACTTTGCTGCTCCTGGTCTTATGACATTGATTTCATGGCTGAGGGATATTCCATCGGACATAAATACCACAGTTTTTTGAACCATTTTTATATTTCCTGGGATATTTAAGGTGTACCCAAGTTGAGGTTCTTGTAAGCAGTGCCGCCCTAAATATGGGGGAGGCTCTGTCTTATTGATTTTCAGTTTTCCCAATGTATATTCCCTAGACTGGAAGTGCCCTTGGCTCTGTAGCTCTGTTGTTTACCTCTTTTAGGGAACGCAATGCACTCCTCCAGTGAGGCAGTTGGCAATTTACATCCCGCCCATCAGCATAACAAGGCTCCCTGTTCTCCAGGGCCTGTCTTGACTTTCTGGTTTTTACACATTTTGTGGATGTCCCTTTTGACCGGTGGGAAGTGATCCTTCTTTGTAGTGCAGATTTGCATTGCCCGCTTGCTTGTTTGGCCAAAAAGGGCGTATGCGTTTTCTCCTGAATATATTCAGGAGAAAACGCATACGCCCTTTTTGGCCAACTGTGTCATTGTCGAAGTTGTGCCCCTCTTCCTGTGCTTTAAGGGCGAATCCAACGTACCTCTTGAAATCTGTTTCCTGCTATTCTCCCTGGCTTTCAAGTCTGCCTCCTTGCCTTCCCTCAACAGATTATTGGACGATAGTTGTCCTTTATTACTCTGCCAGTTTGTGAATTGCTGTGGCCCTGAGCTCCATTTTCCAACTCGTTTTTTGTGAGCTGTACGCAAGTCCAAAATTTTGGTTCAGGACCTATACTGGTTCCCGGTGGGTGGCTGAGACTCTGGTTAATTCTTCTTCCTGCCGGGAAATTAGAGTGACATGTGCCCGTCTAAATGCCTAACAGCTACTCTCTCATTGGTTCTCCCTCTTCCCTTCCATCCTCTGCCAAATTGGCAACCTGTGCGAACCAGGAGGTTAAAGGGGCTGTCTCTCCAACTTGGGAGATTGATAGTAAAGCAGTTGGAAAGTCAAACCGGAGCACCAGGAGAGGGACTACTCGTTGAGTTTTAGAAACCTTTTGTATTCACAGTGTATCCATTCTCTAGGTTTCCCGTACATGTTATAGCTGTAGTAATATTCCCTTCAACCTGGAGAGTTGGGACCCATGGAATGGGGGCCATGCATTTTTGCTTTAAAGGGTCTGCATTTGCTCACCCAATCTCACCATTCCTCTCAGTTTCAAGTGTCCAGCCTTATGCCACATCCAGCTGTCATTGTAGACAGCGTTTTTCCAGGTTTCATCAGAGACCCTGAAGGAAATGTAAAGAATTTCCCTGTTTCTTGGTTTTGTTTTTGAAATTCCTTTTTATAGTGGGTTTGAGCTGATTCTGTCTGCCGTGTTTATGCCAGTCTAGACACACTTGATTCCCTTACAGAGACATATCAATACATAGGTTTTAAGATTCTTACTAGTCAGATCTATTCCTCTGCGGGAAATATGGGGTTTTGAGTCCCTTTCACTGAGGAAGGTGTAGGTCTTGTCTATTCCACAGTTGGTTTTGGAAATGGTACCTGTGCTTATATCAATCTCTGGTTTTATGCATCACCCCACCTCTCCTTTCCCCTTAAGCAGGCATAAGAGTGTTTTCTAAATGTCAGACACTGTTCTCTTTCCTAACTCAGTTCATGTGTAGCCATGTTTACAGGATCTTCATAAGTGATATCTTATGATATGTTTCTTTTTCTGTGTGACTTATTTCACTTAGAATCATCGTACCTGAATACACTCACTTTGCTGCTCCTGGTCTTATGACATTGATTTCATGGCTGAGGGATATTCCATCGGACATAAATACCACAGTTTTTGAACCATTTTTATATTTCCTGGGATATTTAAGGTGTACCCAAGTTGAGGTTCTTGTAAGCAGTGCAGCCCTAAATTTGGGGGTGGCTCTATCTTATTGACTTTCAGTTTTCCCAATGTATATTCCCTAGACTGGAAGTGCCCTTGGCTCTGCAGCTCTGTTGTTTACTTGTTTTAGGGAACGCAATGCACTCCTCCAGTGAGGCAGTTGGCAATTTACATCCCGCCCATCTGCATAACAAGGCTCCCTGTTCTCCAGGGCCTGTCTTGCCTTTCTGGTTTTTACACATTTTGTGGGTGTCCCTTTTGACCGGTGGGAAGTGATACTTCTTTGTAGTGCAAATTTGCATTGCCCGCTTGCGTGTTTGGCCAAAAAGGGCGTATGCGTTTTCTCCTGAATATATTCAGGAGAAAACGCATACGCCCTTTTTGGCCATCTGCGTCATTGTCGAAGTTGTGCCCCTCTTCCTGTGCTTTAAAGGCGATTCCAACGTACCTCTTGAAATCTGTTTCCTGCTATTCTGCCTGGCTTTCAAGTCTGCCTCGTTGCCTTCCCTCAACAGATTTTTGGACGATAATTGTCCTTTATTACTCTGCCAGTTTGTGAATTGCTGGGGCCCTGAGCTCCATTATCCAACTCGTTATTTGTGACCTGTACGCAAGTCCAAAATTTTGTTTCAGGGCCTATACTGGTTCCCGGTGGGTGGCTGAGACTCTGGTTAATTCTTTTTCCTGCCGGGAAATTAGAGTGACATGTGCCCGTCCAAATGCCTAACAGTAACTCTCTCATTGGTTCTCCCTCTTCCCTTCCATCCTCTGCCAAATTGGCAACCTGTGAGAACCAGGAGGTTAAAGGGCCTGCCTCTCCAAGTTGGGAGATTGATAGTAAAGCAGTTGGAAAGTCAAACCGGAGCACCAGGAGAGGGACTACTCGTTGAGTTTTAGAAACCTTTTGTATTCACAGTGTGTCCATTCTCTAGGTTTCCCGTACATGTTATAGCTGTAGTAATATTCCCTTCAACCTGGAGAGTTGGGACCCATGGAATGGGGGCCATGCATTTTTGCTTTAAAGGGTCTGCATTTGCTCACCCAATCTCACCAATCCTCTCAGTCCCAAGTGTCCAGCCTTATGCCACATCCAGCTGTCATTGTAGACAGGGTTTTTCCAGGTTTCATCAGAGACCCTGAAGGAAATGTAAAGAATTTCCCTGTTTTTTGGTTTTGTTTTTGAAATTCCTTTTTATAGTGGGTTTGAGCTGATTCTGTCTGCCGTGTTTATGCCAGTCTAGACACACTTGATTCCCTTACAGAGACATATCAATATGTAGGTTTTAAGATTCTTACTAGTCAGATCTATTACTCTGCGGGAAATATGGGGTTTTGAGTCCCTTTCACTGAGGAAGGTGTAGGTCTTGTCTATTCCACAGTTGGTTTTGGAAATGGTACCTGTGCTTATATCAAACTCTGGTTTTATGGATCACCCCACCTCTCCTTTCCCCTTAAGCAGGCATAAGAGTGTTTCCTAAATGTGAGACTCTGTTCTCTTTCCTAACTCAGTTCATGTGTAGCCATGTTTACAGGATCTTCATAAGTCATATCTTATGATAAGTTTCTTTTTCTGTGTGACTTATTTCACTTAGAATCATCGTACCTGAATCCACTCACTTTGCTGCTCCTGGTCTTATGACATTGATTTAATGGCTGAGGGATATTCCATCGGACATAAATACCACAGTTTTTTGAACCATTTTTATATTTCCTGGGATATTTAAGTTGTACCCAAGTTGAGGTTCTTGTAAGCAGTGCCACCCTAAATTTGGGGGAGGCTCTGTCTTATTGATTTTCAGTTTTCCCAATGTATATTCCCTGGACCGGAAGTGACCTTGGCTCTGTAGCTCTGTTGATTAGTTGTTTTAGGGAACACAATGCACTCCTCCAGTGAGACAGTTGGCAATTTACATCCCGCCCATCTGCATAACAAGGCTCCCTGTTCTCCAGGGCCTGTCTTGACTTTCTGGTTTTTACACATTTTGTGGATGTCCCTTTTGACCGGTGGGAAGTGATACTTCTTTGTAGTGCAGATTTGCATTGCCCGCTTGCTTGTTTGGCCAGAAAGGGCGTATGCGTTTTCTCCTGAATATATTCAGGAGAAAACGCATACGCCCTTTTTGGCCAACTGCGTCATTGTCGAAGTTGTGCCCCTCTTCCTGTGCTTTAAGGGCGAATCCAACGTACCACTTGAAATCTGTTTCCTGCTATTCTGCCTGGCTTTCAAGTCTGCCTCGTTGCCTTCCCTCAACAGATTTTTGGACGATAGTTGTCCTTTATTACTCTGCCAGTTTGTGAATTGCTGTGGCCCTGAGCTCCATTTTCCAACTCGTTTTTTGTGAGCTGTACGCAAGTCGAAAATTTTGGTTCAGGACCTATACTGGTTCCCGGTGGGTGGCTGAGACTCTGGTTAATTCTTCTTCCTGCCGGGAAATTAGAGTGACATGTGCCCGTCCAAATGCCTACCAGTAAAACTCTCATTGGTTCTCCCTCTTCCCTTCCATCCTCTGCCAAATTGGCAACCTGTGCGAACCAGGAGGTTAAAGGGGCTGTCTCTCCAAGTTGGGAGATTGATAGTAAAGCAGTTGCAAAGTCAAACCAGAGCCGCAGGAGAGGGACTACTCGTTGAGTTTTAGAAACCTTTTGTATTCACAGTGTGTCCATTCTCTAGGTTTCCCGTACGTGTTATAGCTGTAGTAATATTCCCTTCAACCTGGAGAGTTGGGACCCATGGAATGGGGGCCATGCATTTTTGCTTTAGAGGGTCTGCATTTGCTCACCCAATCTCACCAATCCTCTCAGTCCCAAGTGTCCAGCCTTATGCCACATCCAGCTGTCATTGTAGACAGGGTTTTTCCAGGTTTCATCAGAGACCCTGAAGGAAATGTAAAGAATTTCCCTGTTTTTTGGTTTTGTTTTTGAAATTCCTTTTTATAGTGGATTTGAGCTGATTCTCTCTGCCATGTTTATGCCAGTCTAGACACACTTGATTCCCTTAAAGAGACATATCAATACATAGGTTTTAAGATTCTTACTAGTCAGATCTATTCCTCTGCGGGAAATATGGGGTTTTGAGTCCCTTTCACCGAGGAAGGTGTAGGTCTTTTCTATTCCACAGTTGGTTTTGGAAATGGTACCTGTGCTTATATCAATCTCTGGTTTTATGCATCACCCCACCTCTCCTTTCCCCTTAAGCAGGCATAAGAGTGTTTTCTAAATGTCAGACTCTGGTCTCTTTCCTAACTCAGGTCATGTGTAGCCATGTTTACAGGATCTTCATAAATGATATCTTATGATAAGTTTCTTTTTCTGTGTGACTTATTTCACTTAGAATCATCGTACATGAATCCACTCACTTTGCTGCTCCTGGTCTTATGACATTGATTTCATGGCTGAGGGATATTCTATCGGACATAAATACCACAGTTTTTAAACCATTTTTATATTTCCTGGGATATTTAAGGTGTACCCAAGTTGAGGTTCTTGTAAGCAGTGCAGCCCTAAATTTGGGGGTGGCTCTGCCTTATTGATTTTCAGTTTTCCCAATGTATATTCCCTAGACTGGAAGTGCCCTTGGCTCTGTAGCTCTGTTGTTTACTTGTTTTAGGGAAAGCAATGCACTCCTCCAGTGAGGCAGTTGGCAATTTACATCCCGCCCATCAGCATAACAAGGCTCCCTGTTCTCCAGGGCCTGTTTTGCCTTTCTGGTTTTTACACATTTTGTGGATGTCCCTTTTGACCGGTGGGAAGTGATACTTCTGTGTAGGGCAGATTTGCATTGCCCGCTTGCTTGTTTGGCCAAAAAGGGCGTATGCATTTTCTCCTGAATATATTCAGGAGAAAACGCATACGCCCTTTTTGGCCAACTGTGTCATTGTCGAAGTTGTGCCCCTCTTCCTGTGCTTTAAAGGCGATTCCAACGTACCTCTTGAAATCTGTTTCCTGCTATTCTGCCTGGCTTTCAAGTCTGCCTCGTTGCCTTCCCTCAACAGATTTTTGGACGATAGTTGTCCTTTATTACTCTGCCAGCTTGTGAATTGCTGTGGCCCTGAGCTCCATTTTCCAACTCGTTTTTTGTGAGCTGTACGCAAGTCCAAAATTTTGGTTCAGGACCTATACTGGTTCCCGGTGGGTGGCTGAGACTCTTTTTAATTCTTCTTCCTGCCGGGAAATTAGAGTGACATGTGCCCGTCCAAATGCCTAACAGTAACTCTCTCATTGGTTCTCCCTCTTCCCTTCCATCCTCTGCCAAATTGGCAACCTGTGCGAACCAGGAGGTTAAAGGGACTGTCTCTCCAAGTTGGGAGCTTGATAGTAAAGCAGTTGGAAAGTCAAACCGGAGCACCAGGAGAGGGACTACTCGTTGAGTTTTAGAAACCTTTTGTATTCATAGTGTGTCCATTCTCTAGGTTTTCCGTACATGTTATAGCCGTAGTAATATTCCCTTCAATCTGGAGAGTTGGGACCCATGGAATGGGGGCCATGCATTTTTGCTTTAAAGGGTCTGCATTTGCTCACCCAATCTCACCAATCCTCTCAGTCCCAAGTGTCCAGCCTTATGCCACATCCAGCTGTCATTGTAGACAGGGTTTTTCCAGGTTTCATCAGAGACCCTGAAGGAAATGTAAAGTATTTCCCTGTTTTTTGGTTTTGTTTTTGAAATTCCTTTTTATAGTGGATTTGAGCTGATTCTCTCTGCCTTGTTTATGCCAGTCTAGACACACTTGATTCCCTTACAGAGACATATCAATACATAGGTTTTAAGATTCTTACTAGTCAGATCTATTCCTCTGCGGGAAATATGGGGTTTTGAGTCCCTTTCACTGAGGAAGGTGTAGGTCTTGTCTATTCCACAGTTGGTTTTGGAAATGGTACCTGTGCTTATATCAAACTCTTGTTTTATGCATCACCCCACCTCTCCTTTCCCCTTAAGCAGGCATAAGAGTGTTTTCTAAATGTCAGACTCTGTTCTCTTTCCTAACTCAGTTCATGTGTAGCCATGTTTACAGGATCTTCTTAAGTCATATCTTATGATAAGTTTCTTTTTCTGTGTGACGTATTTCACTTAGAATCATCGTACCTGAATCCACTCAATTGCTGCTCCTGGTCTTATGACATTGATTTCATGGGTTAGGGATATTCCATCGTACATAAGTACCACAGTTTTTTCAACCATTTTTATATTTCCTGGGATATTTAAGGTGTACCCAAGTTGAGGTTCTTGTAAGCAGTGAAGCCATAAATTTGGGCGAGGCTCTGTCTTATTGATTTTCAGTTTTCCCAAGGTATATTCTCAAGACTGGGCGTGCCCTTGGCTCTGTAGCTCTGTTGTTTACTTGTTTTAGGGAACACAATGCACTACTCCAGTGAGGAAGTTGGCAATTTACATCCCGCCCATCAGCATAACAAGGCTCCCTGTTCTCCAGGGCCTGTCTTTCCTTTCTGGTTTTTACACATTTTGTGGATGTCCCTTTTGACCGGTGGGATGTGATACTTCTTTATAGTGCAGATTTGCATTGCCCGCTTGCTTGCTTGGCCAAAAAGAGTGTATGCGTTTTCTCCTGAATATATTCTGGTGAAAACGCATACGCCCTTTTTGGCCAAGTTGGTCATTGTCGAAGTTGTGCCCCTCTTCCTGTGCTTTAAAGGCGATTCCAACGTACCTCTTGAAATCTGTTTCCTGCTATTCTGCCTGGCTTTCAAGTCTGCCTCGTTGCCTTCCCTCAACAGATTTTTGGACGATAGTTGTCCTTTATTACTCTGCCATCTTGTGAATTGCTCTGGCCCTGAGCTCCATTTTCCAACTCGTTTTTTGTGAGCTGTACGCAAGTCCAAAATTTTGGTTCAGGACCTATACTGGTTCCCGGTGGGTGGCTGTGACTCTGGTTAATTCTTTATACTGCTGGGAAATTAGAGTGACATGTGCCCGTCCAAATGTCTAACAGTAACTCTCTCATTGGTTCACCCTCTTCCCTTCCATCCTCTGCCAAATTGGCAACCTGTGCGAACCAGGACGTTAAAGGGGCTGTCTCTCCAAGTGGGAGATTGATAGTAAAGCAGTTGGAAAGTCAAACCGGAGCACCAGGAGAGGGACTACTCGTTGAGTTTTAGAAACCTTTTGTATTCACAGTGTGTCCATTCTCTAGGTTTCCCGTACATGTTATAGCCGTAGTAATATTCCCTTCAACATGGAGAGTTGGGACCCATGGAATGGGGGCCATGCATTTTTGCTTTAAAGGGTCTGCATTTGCTCACCCAATCTCACCAATACTCTCAGTCCCAAGTGTCCAGCCTTATGCCACATCCAGCTGTCATTGTAGATAGGGTCATTCCAGGTTTCATCAGAGTACCTGAAGGAAATGTAAAGAATTTCCCTGTTTTTTGGTTTTGTTTTTGAAATTAATTTTTATAGTGGTTTTGAGCTGATTCTCGCTGCCAAGTTTATGCCAGTCTAGACATACTTGATTCCCTTACAGAGACAAATCAATACATAGGTTTTAAGATTCTTACTAGTCAGATCTATTCCTCTGCGGGAAATATGGGGTTTTGAGTCCCTTTCACTGAGGAAGGTGTAGGTCTTGTCTATTCCACAGTTGGTTTTGGAAATGGTACCTGTGCTTATATCAAACTCTTGTTTTATGCATCACCCCACCTCTCCTTTCCCCTTAAGCAGGCATAAGAGTGTTTTCTAAATGTGAGACTCTGTTCTCTTTCCTAACTCAGTTCATGTGTAGCCGTGTTTACAGGATCTTCATAAGTCATATATTATGATAAGTTTCCTTTTCTGTGTGACTTATTTCACTTAGAATCAACGTACCTGAATCCACTCACTTTGCTGCTCCTGGTCTTATGACATTGATTTCATGGCTGAGGGATATTCCATCGGACATAAATACCAAAGTTTTTTGAACCATTTTTATATTTCCTGGGATATTTAAGGTGTACCCAAGTTGAGGTTCTTGTAAGCAGTGCAGCCCTGAATTTGGGGGTGGCTCTGTCTTATTGATTTTCAGTTTTCCCAATGTATATTCCCTAGACTGGAAGTGCCCTAGGCTCTGTAGCTCTGTTGTTTACTTGTTTTAGGGAACGTAATGCACTCCTCCAGTGAGGCAGTTGGCAATTTACATCTCGCCCATCAGCATAACAAAGCTCCCTGTTCTCCAAGGCCTGTCTTGCCTTTCTGGATTTTACACATTTTGTGGATGTCCCTTTTGACCGGTGGGAAGTGATACTTCTTTGTAGTGCAGATTTGCATTGCCCGCTTGCTTGTTTGGCCAAAAAGGGCGTATGCGTTTTCTCCTGAATATATTCAGGAGAAAATGCATACGCCCTTTTTGGCCAACTGCGTCATTGTCGAAGTTGTGCCCCTCTTCCTGTGCTTTCAAGGCGATTCCAACGTACCTCTTGAAATCTGTTTCCTGCTATTCTGCCTGGCTTTCAAGTCTGCCTCGTTGCCTTCCCTCAACAGATTTTTGGACGATAGTTGTCCTTTATTACTCTGCCAGTTTGTGAATTGCTGTGGCCCTGAGCTCCATTTTCCAACTCGTTTTTAAAGAGCTGTACGCAAGTCCAAAATTTTGGTTCAGGACCTATACTGGTTCCCAGTGGGTGGCTGAGACTCTGGTAAATTCTTCTTCCTGCCAGGAAATTAGCGTGACATATGCCCGTCCAAATGCCTAACAGTAACTCTCTCATTGGTTCTCCCTCTTCCCTTCCATCCTCTGCCAATTTGGCAACCTGTGCGAACCAGGAGGTTAAAGGGGCTGTCTCTCCAAGTTGGGAGATTGATAGTAAAGCAGTTGGAAAGTCAAACCGGAGCACCAGGAGAGGGACTACACGTTGAGTTTTATAAACCTTTTGTATTCACAGTGTGTCCATTCTCTAGGTTTCCCGTACATGTTATAGCTGTAGTAATATTCCCTTCAACATGGAGAGTTGGGACCCATGGAATGGGGGCCATGCATTTTTGCTTAAAAGGGTCTGCATTTGCTCACCCAATCTCACCAATCCTCTCAGTCCCAAGTGTCCAGCCTTATGCCACATCCAGCTGTCATTTTAGACAGGGTTTTTCCAGGTTTCATCAGAGACCCTGAAGGAAATGTAAAGAATTTCCCTGTTTTTTTGGTTTTGTTTTTGAAATTCCTTTTTATAGTGGGTTTGAGCTGATTCTCTCTGCCATGTTTATGCCAGTCTAGACACACTTGATTCCCTTACAGAGACATATCAATACATAGGTTTTAAGATTCTTAATAGTCAGATCTATTCCTCTGCGGGAAATATGGGGTTTTGAGTCCCTTTCACTGAGGAAGGTGTAGGTCTTGTCTATTCCACAGTTGGTTTTGGAAATGGTACCTGTGCTTATATCAAACTCTGGTTTTATGCATCACCCCACCTCTCCTTTCCCCTTAAGCAGGCATAAGAGTGTTTTCTAAATGTGAGACTCTGTTCTCTTTCCTAACTCAATTCATGTGTAGCCATGTTTACAGGATCTTCATAAGTGATATCTTGTGATAAGTTTCTTTTTCTGTGTGACTTATTTCACTTAGAATCATCGTACCTGAATCCACTCACTTTGCTGCTCCTGGTCTTATGACATTGATTTCATGGCTGAGGGATATTCCATCGTACATAAGTACCACAGTTTTTTGAACCATTTTTATATTTCCTGGGATATTTAAGGTGTACCCAAGTTGAGGTTCTTGTAAGCAGTGGAGCCCTAAATTTGGGGGTGGCTCTGTCTTATTGATTTTCAGTTTTCCCAATGTATATTCCCTAGACTGGAAGTGCCCTAGGCTCTGTAGCTCTGTTGTTTACTTGTTTTAGGGAACGTAATGCACTCCTCCAGTGAGGCAGTTGGCAATTTACATCCCGCCCATCAGCATAACAAAGCTCCCTGTTCTCCAAGGCCTGTCTTGCCTTTCTGGATTTTACACATTTTGTGGATGTCCCTTTTGACCGGTGGGAAGTGATACTTCTTTGTAGTGCAGATTTGCATTGCCCGCTTACTTGTTTGGCCAAAAAGGGCGTATGCGTTTTCTCCTGAATATATTCAGGAGAAAATGCATACGCCCTTTTTGGCCAACTGCGTCATTGTCGAAGTTGTGCCCCTCTTCCTGTGCTTTCAAGGCGATTCCAACGTACCTCTTGAAATCTGTTTCCTGCTATTCTGCCTGGCTTTCAAGTCTGCCTCGTTGCCTTCCCTCAACAGATTTTTGGACGATAGTTGTCCTTTATTACTCTGCCAGTTTGTGAATTGCTGTGGCCCTGAGCTCCATTTTCCAACTCGTTTTTAAAGAGCTGTACGCAAGTCCAAAATTTTGGTTCAGGACCTATACTGGTTCCCAGTGGGTGGCTGAGACTCTGGTAAATTCTTCTTCCTGCCAGGAAATTAGAGTGACATATGCCCGTCCAAATGCCTAACAGCTACTCTCTCATTGGTTCTCCCTCTTCCCTTCCATCCTCTGCCAAATTGGCAACCTGTGCGAACCAGGAGGTTAAAGGGGCTGTCTCTCCAAGTTGGGAGATTGATAGTAAAGCAGTTGGAAAGTCAAACCGGAGCACCAGGAGAGGGACTACACGTTGAGTTTTATAAACCTTTTGTATTCACAGTGTGTCCATTCTCTAGGTTTCCCGTACATGTTATAGCTGTAGTAATATTCCCTTCAACATGGAAAGTTGGGACCCATGGAATGGGGGCCATGCATTTTTGCTTTAAAGGGTCTGCATTTGCTCACCCAATCTCATCAATCCTCTCAGTCCCAAGTGTCCAGCCTTTTGCCACATCCAGCTGTCATTTTAGACAGGGTTTTTCCAGGTTTCATCAGAGACCCTGAAGGAAATGTAAAGAATTTCCCTGTTTTTTTGGTTTTGTTTTTGAAATTCCTTTTTATAGTGGGTTTGAGCTGATTCTCTCTGCCATGTTTATGCCAGTCTAGACACACTTGATTCCCTTACAGAGACATATCAATACATAGGTTTTAAGATTCTTACTAGTCAGATCTATTCCTCTGCGGGAAATATGGGGTTTTGAGTCCCTTTCACTGAGGAAGGTGTAGGTCTTGTCTATTCCACAGTTGGTTTTGGAAATGGTACCTGTGCTTATATCAAACTCTGGTTTTATGCATCACCCCACCTCTCCTTTCCCCTTAAGCAGGCATAAGAGTGTTTTCTAAATGTGAGACTCTGTTCTCTTTCCTAACTCAGTTCATGTGTAGCCATGTTTACAGGATCTTCATAAGTGATATCTTGTGATAAGTTTCTTTTTCTGTGTGACTTATTTCACTTAGAATCATCGTACCTGAATCCACTCACTTTGCTGCTCCTGGTCTTATGACATTGATTTCATGGCTGAGGGATATTCCATCGTACATAAGTACCACAGTTTTTTGAACCATTTTTATATTTCCTGGGATATTTAAGGTGTACCCAAGTTGAGGTTCTTGTTAGCAGTGCAGCCCTAAATTTGGGTGTGGCTCTGTCTTATTGATTTTCAGTTTTCCCAAGGTATATTCTCTAGACTGGGAGTGCCCTTGGCTCTGTAGCTCTGTTGTTTACTTGTTTTAGGGAACACAATGCACTCCTCCAGTGAGGCAGTTGGCAATGTACATCCAGCCCATCAGCATAATAAGGCTGCCTTTTCTCCAGGGCGTGTCTTGCCTTTCTGATTTTTACACATTTTGTGGATGTCCCTTTTGACCGGTGGGAAGTGATACTTCTTTGTAGTGCAGATTTGCATTGCCCGCTTGCTTGCTTGGCCAAAAAGGGCGTATGCGTTTTCTCCTGAATATATTCAGGAGAAAACACATACGCCCTTTTTGGCATAGTTTGTTATTGTCGAAGCTGTGCCCCTCTTCCTGTGCTTTAAAGGCGATTCCAACGTACCTCTTGAAATCTGTTTCCTGCTATTCTGCCTCGCTTTCAAGTCCGCCTCGTTGCCTTCCCTCAACAGATTTTTGGACGATAGTTGTCCTTTATTACTCTGCCAGTTTGTGAATTGCTGTGGCCCTGAGCTCCATTTTCCAACTCGTTTTTTGGGAGCTGTACGCAAGTCCAAAATTTTGGTTCAGGACCTATACTGGTTCCCAGTGGGTGGCTGAAACTCTGGTTAATTCTTCTTCCTGCCGGGAAATTAGAGTGACATGTGCCCGTCCAAATGCCTAACAGCTACTCTCTCATTGGTTCTCCCTCTTCCTTTCAATCCTCTGCCAAATTGGCAACCTGTGCGAACCAGGAGGTTAAAGGGGCTGTCTCTCCAAGTTGGGAGATTGATAGTAAAGCAGTTGGAAAGTCAAACCGGAGCACCAGGAGAGGGACTACTCGTTGAGTTTTAGAAACCTTTTGTATTCACAGTGTGTCCATTCTCTAGGTTTCCCGTACATGTTATAGCCGTTGTAATATTCCCTTCCACATGGAGAGTTGGGACCCATGGAATGGGGGCCATGCATTTTTGCTTTAAAGGGTCTGCATTTGCTCACCCAATCTCACCAATCCTCTCAGTCCCAAGAGTCCAGCTTTATGCCACATCCAGCTGTCATTGTAGATAGGGTCATTCCAGGTTTCATCAGAGACCCTGAAGGGAATGTAAAGAATTTCCCTGTTTTTTGGTTTTGTTTTTGAAATTCCTTTTTATAGTGGTTTGAGCTGATTCTCGCTTCCATGTTTATGCCAGTCTAGACACACTTGATTCCCTTACAGAGACATATCAATACATAGGTTTTAAGATTCTTACTAGTCAGATCTCTTCCTCTGCGGGAAATATGGGGTTTTGAGTCCCTTTCACTGAGGAAAGTGTAGGTCTTGTCTATTCCACAGTTGGTTTTAGAAATGGTACCTGTGCTTAATTCAAACTCTGGTTTTATGCATCACCCCACCTCTCCTTTCCCCTTAAGCAGGCATAAGAGTGTTTTCTAAATGTGAGACTCTGTTCTCTTTCCTAACTCAGTTCATGTGTAGCCAAGTTTACAGGATCTTCATAAGTGATATCTTATGATAAGTTTCTTTTTCTGTGTGACTTATTTCACTTAGAATCATCGTACCTGAATCCACTCACTTTGCTGCTACTGGTCTTATGACATTGATTTCATGGCTGAGGGATATTCCATCGGACATAAATACCACAGTTTTTTGAACCATTTTTATATTTCCTGGGATATTTAAGGTGTACCCAAGTTGAGGTTCTTGTATGCAGTGCAGCCCTAAATTTGGGGGTGGCTCTGTCTTATTGATTTTCAGTTTTCCCAATGTATATTCCCTAGACTGGAAGTGCCCTTGGCTCTGTAGCTCTGTTGTTTACTTGTTTTAGGGAACGCAATGCACTCCTCCAGTGAGGCATTTGGCAATTTACATCCCGCCCATCAGCATAAAAAGGCTCCCTGTTCTCCAGGGCCTGTCTTGCCTTTCTGGTTTTTACACATTTTGTGGATGTCCCTTTTGACCGGTGGGAAGTGATACTTCTTTGTAGTGCAGATTTGCATTGCCCGCTTGCTTGTTTGGCCAAAAAGGGCATATGCGTTTTCTCCTGAATATATTCAGGAGAAAACGCATATGCCCTTTTTAGCCAACTGCGTCATTGTCGAAGTTGTGCCCCTCTTCCTGTGCTTTAAAGGCGATTCCAACGTACCTCTTGTAATCTGTTTCCTGCTATTCTGCCTGGCTTTCAAGTCTGCCTCGTTGCCTTCCCTCAACAGATTTTTGGACGATAGTTGTCCTTCATTACTCTGCCAGTTTGTGAATTGCGGTGGCCCTGAGCTCCATTTACCAACTCGTTATTTGTGAGCTGTACGCAAGTCCAAAATTTTGGTTCAGGACCTATACTGGTTCCCGGTGGGTGGCTGAGACTCTGGTTGATTCTTCTTCCTGCCGGGTAATTAGAGTGACATATGCCCGTCCAAATGCCTAACAGTAACTCTCTCATTGGTTCTCGCTCTTCCCTTCCATCCTCTGCTAAATTGGCAACCTGTGCGAACCAGGAGGTTAAAGGGCTGTCTCTCCAAGTTGGGAGATTGATAGTAAAGCAGTTGGAAAGTCAAACCGGAGCACCAGGAGAGGGACTACTCGTTGAGTTTTAGAAACCTTTTGTATTCACAGTGTGTCCATTCTCTAGGTTTCCCGTACATGTTATAGCCGTAGTAATATTCCCTTCCACATGGAGAGTTGGGACCCATGGAATGGGGGCCATGCATTTTTGCTTTAAAGGGTCTGCATTTGCTCACCCAAACTCAACAATCCTCTCAGTCCCAAGTGTCCAGCCTTATGCCACATCCAGCTGTCATTGTAGACAGGGTTTTTCCAGGTTTCATCAGAGACCCTGAAGGAAATGTAAAGAATTTCCCTGTTTTTTGGTTTTGTTTTTGAAATTCCTTCTTAGAGTGGGTTTGAGCTGATTCTCTCTGCCATGTTTATGCCAGTCTAGACACACTTGATTCCCTTACAGAGACATATCAATACATAGGTTTTAAGATTCTTACTAGTCAGATCTATTCCTCTGCGGGAAATATGGGGTTTTGAGTCCCCTTCACTGAGGAAGGTGTAGGTCTTGTCTATTCCACAGTTGGTTTTGGAAATGGTACCTGTGCTTATATCAAACTCTGGTTTTATGCATCACCCCACCTCTCCTTTCCCCTTAAGCAGGCATAAGAGTGTTTTCTAAATGTCAGACTCTGTTCTCTTTCCTAACTCAGTTCATGTGTAGCCATGTTTACAGGGTCTTCATAAGTGATATCTTATGATAAGATTCTTTTTCTGTGTGACTTATTTCACTTAGAATCATCGTACCTGAATCCACTCACTTTGCTGCTCCTGGTCTTATGACATTGATTTCATGGCTGAGGGATATTCCATCGGACATAAATACTACAGTTTTTTGAACCATTTTTATATTTCCTGGGATATTTAAGGTGTACCCAAGTTGAGGTTCTTGTAAGCAGTGCAGCCCTAAATTTGGGGGTGTCTCTGTCTTATTGATTTTCAGTTTTCCCAATGTATATTCCCTAGACTGGAAGTGCCCTTGGATTTGTAGCTCTGTTGTTTACTTGTTTTAGGGAACGCAATGCACTCCTCCAGTGAGGCAGTTGGCAATTTACATCCCGCCCATCAGCATAACAAGGCTCCCTGTTCTCCAGGGCCTGTCTTGCCTTTCTGGTTTTTACACATTTTGTGGATGTCCCTTTTGACCGGTGGGAAGTGATACTTCTTTGTAGTGCAGATTTGCATTGCCCGCTTGCTTGTTTGGCCAAAAAGGGCATATGCGTTTTCTCCTGAATATATTCAGGAGAAAACGCATACGCCCTTTTTGGCCAACTGCGTCATTGTCGAAGTTGTGCCCCTCTTCCTGTGCTTTAAAGGTGATTCCAACGTACCTCTTGTAATCTGTTTCCTGCTATTCTGCCTGGCTTTCAAGTCTGCCTCGTTGCCTTCCCTCAACAGATTTTTGAACGATAGTTGTCCTTTATTACTCTGCCAGTTTGTGAATTGCTGTGGCCCTGAGCTCCATTTTCCAACTCGTTTTTTGTGAGCTGTACGCAAGTCCAAAATTTTGGTTCAGGACCTATACTGGTTCCCGGTGGGTGGCTGAGACTCTGGTTGATTCTTCTTCCTGCCGGGAAATTAGAGTGACATATGCCCGTCCAAATGCCTAACAGTAACTCTCTCATTGGTTCTCGCTCTTCCCTTCCATCCTCTGCCAAATTGGCAACCTGTGCCAACCAGGAGGTTAAAGGGGCTGTCTCTCCAAGTTGGGAGATTGATAGTAAAGCAGTTGGAAAGTCAAACCGGAGCACCAGGAGAGGGACTACTCGTTGAGTTTTAGAAACCTTTTGTATTCACAGTGTGTCCATTCTCTAGGTTTCCCGTACATGTTATAGCTGTAGTAATATTCCCTTCAACCTGGAGAGTTGGGACCCATGGAATGGGGGCCATGCATTTTTGCTTTAAAGTGTCTGCATTTGCTCACCCAATCTCACCAATCCTCTCAGTCCCAAGTGTCCAGCCTTATGCCACAACAAGCTGTCATTTTAGACAGGGTTTTTCCAAGTTTCATCAGAGACCCTGAAGGAAATATAAAGAATTTCCCTGTTTTTTTGGTTTTGTTTTTGAAATTCCTTTTTATAGTGGGTTTGAGCTGATTCTCTCTGCCATGTTTATGCCAGTCTAGACACACTTGATTCCCTTACAGAGACATATCAATACATAGGTTTTAAGATTCTTACTAGTCAGATCTATTCCTCTGCGGGAAATATGGGGTTTTGAGTCCCTTTCACTGAGGAAGGTTTAGGTCTTGTGTATTCCACAGTTGGTTTTAGAAATGGTACCTGTGCTTATATCAAACTCTGGTTTTATGCATCACCCCACCTCTCCTTTCCCCTTAAGCAGGCATAAGAGTGTTTTCTAAATGTGAGACTCTGTTCTCTTTCCTAACTCAGTTCATGTTTAGGCATGTTTACAGGATATTCATAAGTGATATCTTATGATAAGTTTCTTTTTCTGTGTGACTTATTTCACTTAGAATCATCGTACCTGAATCCACTCACTTTGCTGCTCCTGGTCTTATGACATTGATTTCATGGCTGAGGGATATTCCATCGTACATAAAGACCACAGTTTTTTGAACCATTTTTATATTTCCTGGGATATTTAAGGTGTACCCAAGTTGAGGTTCTTGTAAGCAGTGCAGCCCTAAATTTGGGGGTGGCTCTGTCTTATTGATTTTCAGTTTTCCCAAGGTATATTCTCTAGACTGGGAGTGCCCTTGGCTCTGTAGCTCTGTTGTTTACTTGTTTTAGGGAACACAATGCACTCCTCCAGTGAGGCAGTTGGCAATTTACATCCCGCCCATCAGCATAACAAGGCTGCCTTTTCTCCAGGGCGTGTCTTGCCTTTCTGATTTTTACACATTTTGTGGATGTCCCTTTTGACCGGAGGGAAGTGATACTTCTTTGTAGTGAAGATTTGCATTGCCCGCTTGCTTGCTTGGCCAAAAAGGGCGTATGCGTTTTCTCCTGAATATATTCAGGAGAAAACGCATACGCCCTTTTTGGCCAAGTTTGTAATTGTCGAAGTTGTGCCCCTCTTCCTGTGCTTTAAAGGCGATTCCAACGTACCTCTTGACATCTGTTTCCTGCTATTCTGCCTGGCTTTCAAGTCTGCCTCGTTGCCTCCCCTCAACAGATTTTTGGACGATAGTTTTCCTTTATTACTCTGCCAGTTTGTGAATTGCTGTGGCCCTGAGCTCTATTTTCCAACTCGTTTTTTGTGTGCTGTACGCAAGTCCAAAATTTTGGTTCAGGACCTATACTGGTTCCCGGTGGGTGGTTGAGACTCTCGTTAATTCTTCTTCCTGCCGGGAAATTAGAGTGACATGTGCCCGTCCAAATGCCTAACAGCTACTCTCTCATTGGTTCTCCCTCTTCCCTTCCATCCTCTGCCAAATTGGCAACCTGTGCGAACAAGCAGGTTAAAGGGGCTGTCTCTCCAAGTTGGGAGATTGATAGTAAAGCAGTTGGAAAGTCAAACCGGAGCACCAGGAGAGGGACTACTCGTTGAGTTTTAGAAACCTTTTGTATTCACAGTGTGTCCATTTTCTAGGTTTCCCGTACATGTTATACCCGTAGTAATATTCCCTTCCACATGGAGAGTTAGGACCCATGGAATGGGGGCCATGCATTTTTGCTTTAAAGGGTCTGCATTTGCTCACCCAATCTCACCAATCCTCTCAGTCCCAAGTGTCCAGCTTTATGCCACATCCAGCTGTCATTGTAGATAGGGTCATTCCAGGTTTCATCAGAGACCCTGAAGGAAATGTAAAGAATTTCCCTGTTTTTTGGTTTTGTTTTTGAAATTCCTTTTTATAGTGGCTTTGAGCTCATTCTCGCTGCCATGTTTATGCCAGTCTAGACACACTTGATTCCCTTACAGAGACATATCTATACATAGGTTTTAAGATTCTTACTAGTCAGATCTATTCCTCTGCGGGAAATATGGGGTTTTGAGTCCCTTTCCCTGAGGAAGGTGTAGGTCTTGTCTATTCCACAGTTGGTTTTGGAAATGGTACCTGTGCTTATATCAAACTCTGGTTTTATGCATCACCCCACCTCTCCTTTCCCCTGAAGCAGGCATAAGAGTGTTTTCTAAATGTGAGACTCTGTTCTCTTTCCTAACTCAGTTCATGTGTAGCCATGTTTACAGGATCTTCATAAGTGATATCTTATGATAAGTTTCTTTTTCTGTGTGACTTATTTCACTTAGAATCATCGTACCTGAATCCACTCACTTTGCTGCTCCTGGTCTTATGACATTGATTTCATGGCTGAGGGATATTCCATCGGACATAAATACCACAGTTTTTTGAACCATTTTTATATTTCCTGGGATATTTAAGGTGTACCCAAGTGGAGGTTCTTGTAAGCAGTGCAGCCCTAAATTTGGGGGTGGCTCTGTCTTTTTGATTTTCAGTTTTCCCAATGTATATTCCCTAGACTGGAAGTGCCCTTGGCTCTGTAGCTCTGTTGTTTACTTGTTTTAGGTAACGCAATGCACTCCTCCAGTGACGCAGTTGGCAATTTACATCCCGCCCATCAGCATAAAAAGGCTCCCTGTTCTCCAGGGCCTGTCTTGCCTTTCTGGTTTTTACACATTTTGTGGATGTCCCTTTTGACCGGTGGGAAGTGATACTTCTTTGTAGTGCAGATTTGCATTGCCCGCTTGCTTGTTTGGCCAAAAAGGGCGTATGCGTTTTCTCCTGAATATATTCAGGAGAAAACGCATACGCCCTTTTTGGCCAACTGCGTCATTGTCGAAGTTGTGCCCCTCTTCCTGTGCTTTAAAGGCGATTCCAACGTACCTCTTGAAATCTGTTTCCTGCTATTCTGCCTGGCTTTCAAGTCTGCCTCGTAGCCTTCCCTCAACAGATTTTTGGACGATAGATGTCCTTTATTACTCTGCCAGTTTGTGAATTTCTGTGGCCCTGAGCTCCATTTTCCAACTCGTTTTTTGTGAGCTGTACGCAAGTCCAAAATTTTGGTTCAGGACCTATACTGGTTCCCGGTGGGTGGCTGAGACTCTGGTTGATTCTTCTTCCTGCCGGGAAATTAGAGTGACATATGCCCGTCCAAATGCCTAACAGTAACTCTCTCATTTGTTCTCGCTATTCCCTTCCATCCTCTGCCAAATTGGCAACCTGTGCGAACCAGGAGGTTAAAGGGGCTGTCTCTCCAAGTTGGGAGATTGATAGTAAAGCAGTTGGAAAGTCAAACCAGAGCACCAGGAGAGGGACTACTCATTGAGTTTTAGAAACCTTTTGTATTCACAGTGTGTCCATTCTCTAGGTTTCCCGTACATGTTATAGCTGTAGTAATATTCCCTTCAACATGGAGAGTTGGGACCCATGGAATGGGGGCCATGCATTTTTGCTTTAAAGGGTCTGCATTTGCTCACCCAATCTCACCAATCCTCTCAGTCCCAAGTGTCCAGCCTTATGCCACATCCAGCTGTCATTGTAGACAGGGTTTTTCCAGGTTTCATCAGAGACCCTGAAGGAAATGTAAAGAATTTCCCTGTTTTTTTGGTTTTGTTTTTGAAATTCCTTTTTATAGTGAGTTTGAGCTGATTCTCTCTGCCATGATTATGCCAGTCTAGACACACTTGATTCCCTTACAGAGACATATCAATACATAGGTTTTAAGATTCTTACTAGTCAGATCTATTCCTCTGCGGGAAATATGGGGTTTTGAGTCCCTTTCACTGAGGAAGGTGTAGGTCTTGTCTATTCCACAGTTGGTTTTGGAAATGGTACCTGTGCTTATATCAAACTCTGGTTTTATGCATCACCCCACCTCTCCTTTCCCCTTAAGCAGGCATAAGAGTGTTTTCTAAATGTCAGACTCTGTTCTCTTTCCTAACTCAGTTCATGTGTAGCCATGTTTACAGGATCTTCATAAGTGATATCTTATGATAAGTTTCTTTTTCTGTGTGACTTATTTCACTTAGAATCATCGTACCTGAATCCACTCACTTTGCTGCTCCTGGTCTTATGACATTGATTTCATGGCTGAGGGATATTCCATCGTACATAAGTACCACAGTTTTTTGAACCATTTTTATATTTCCTGGGATATTTAAGGTGTACCCAAGTTGAGGTTCTTGTAAGCAGTGCAGCCCTAAATTTGGGGGTGGCTCTGTCTTATTGATTTTCAGTTTTCCCAAGGTATATTCTGTAGACTGGGTGTGCCCTTGGCTCTGTAGCTCTGTTGTTTACTTGTATTAGGGAACGCAATGCACTCCTCCAGTGAGGCAGATGGCAATTTACATCCCGCCCATCAGCATAACAAGGCTCCTTGTTCTCCAGGGCCTGTCTTGCCTTTCTGGTTTTTACACATTTTGTGGATGTCCCTTTTGACCGGGGGGAAGTGATACTTCTTTGTAGTGCAGATTTGCATTGCCCGCTAGCTTGTTTGACCAAAAAGGGCGTATGCGTTTTCTCCTGAATATATTCAGGAGAAAACGCATACGCCCTTTTTGGCCAACTTCTTCATTGTCGAAGTTGTGCCCCTCTTCCTGTGCTTTAAAGGCGATTCCAACGTACCTCTTGAAATCTGTTTCCTGCTATTCTGCCTCGCTTTCAAGTCCGCCTCGTTGCCTTCCCTCAACAGATTTTTGGACGATAGTTGTCCTTTATTACTCTGCCAGTTTGTGAATTGCTGTGGCCCTGAGCTCCATTTTCCAACTCGTTTTTTGTGTGCTCTACGCAAGTCCAAAATTTTGGTTCAGGAATTATACTGGTTCCCCGTGGGTGGCTGAGACTCTGGTTAATTCTTCTTCCTGCCGGGAAATTAGAGTGACATGTGCCCGTCCAAATGCCTAACAGCTACTCTCTCATTGGTTCTCCCTCTTCCTTTCCATCCTCTGCCAAATTGGCAACCTGTGCGAACCAGGAGGTTAAAGGGGCTGTCTCTCCAAGTTGGGAGATTGATAGTAAAGCAGTTGGAAAGTCAAACCGGAGCACCAGGAGAGGGACTACTCGTTGAGTTTTAGAAACCTTTTGTATTCACAGTGTGTCCATTCTCTAGGTTTCCCGTACATGTTATAGCCGTAGTAATATTCCCTTCCACATGGAGAGTTGGGACCCATGGAATGGGGGCCATGCATTTTTGCTTTAAAGGGTCTGCATTTGCTCACCCAATCTCACCAATCCTCTCAGTCCCAAGTGTCCAGCTTTATGCCACATCCAGCTGTCATTGTAGATAGGGTCATTCCAGGTTTCATCAGAGACCCTGAAGGAAATGTAAAGAATTTCCCTGTTTTTTGGTTTTGTTTTTGAAATTCCTTTTTATAGTGGCTTTGAGCTCATTCTCGCTGCCATGTTTATGCCAGTCTAGACACACTTGATTCCCTTACAGAGACATATCAATACATAGGTTTTAAGATTCTTACTAGTCAGATCTATTCCTCTGCGGGAAATATGGGGTTTTGAGTCCCTTTCACTGAGGAAGGTGTAGGTCTTGTCTATTCCACAGTTGGTTTTAGAAATGGTACCCGTGCTTATATCAAACTCTGGTTTTATGCATCAGCCCACCTCTCCTTTCCCCTTAAGCAGGCATAAGAGTGTTTTCTAAATGTGAGACTCTGTTCTCTTTCCTAACTCAGTTCATGTGTAGCCATGTTTACAGGAACTTCATAAGTCATATCTTATGATAAGTTTCTTTTTCTGTGTGACTTATTCAATTAGAATCATCGTACCTGAATCCACTCACTTTGCTGCTCCTGGTCTTATGACATTGATTTCATGTCTGAGGGATATTCCATCGGACATAAATACCAAAGTTTTTTGAACCATTTTTATATTTCCTGGGATATTTAAGGTGTACCCAAGTTGAGGTTCTTGTAAGCAGTGCAGCCCTAAATTAGGGGGTGGCTCTGTCTTATTGATTTTCAGTTTTCCCAATGTATATTCCCTAGACTGGAAGTGCCTTTGGCTCTGTAGCTCATTTGTTTACTTGTTTTAGGGAACGCAATGCACTCCTCCAGTGAGGCAGTTGGCAATTTACATCCCGCCCATCAGCATAACAAAGCTCCCTGTTCTCCAGGGCCTGTCTTGCCTTTCTGGTTTTTACACATTTTGTGGATGTCCCTTTTGACCTGTGGGAAGTGATACTTCTTTGTAGTGCAGATTTGCATTGCCCGGTGGCTTGTTTGACCAAAAAGGGCGTATGCGTTTTCTCCTGAATATAATCAGGAGAAAACGCATACGCCCTTTTTGGCCAACTTCGTCATTGTCGAAGTTGTGCCCCTCTTCCTGTGCTTTAAAGGCGATTCCAACGTACCACTTGTAATCTGTTTCCTGCTATTCTGCCTGGCTTTCAAGTCTGCCTCGTTGCCTTCCCTCAACAGATTTTTGGACGATAGTTGTCCTTTATTACTCTGCCAGTTTGTGAATTGCTGTGGTCCTGAGCTCCATTTTCCAACTCGTTTTTTGGGAGCTGTACGCAAGTCCAAAATTTTGGTTCAGGACCTATACTGGTTCCCAGTGGGTGGCTGAGAGTCTGGTTAATTCTTCTTCCTGCCGGGAAATTAGAGTGACATGTGCCCGTCCAAATGCCTAACAGCTACTCTCTCATTGGTTCTCCCTCTTCCTTTCCATCCTCTGCCAAATTGGCAACCTGTGCGAACCAGGAGGTTAAAGGGGCTGTCTCTCCAAGCTGGGAGATTGATAGTAAAGCAGTTGGAAAGTCAAACCGGAGCACCAGGAGAGGGACTACTCGTTGAGTTTTATAAACCTTTTGTATTCACAGTGTGTCCATTCTCTAGGTTTCCCGTACATGTTATCGCTGTAGTAATATTCCCTTCAACATGGAGAGTTGGGACCCATGGAATGGGGGCCATGCATTTTTGCTTTAAAGGGTCTGCATTTGCTCACCCAATCTCACCAATCCTCTCAGTCCCAAGTGTCCAGCCTTATGCCACATCCAGCTGTCATTGTAGACAGGGTTTTTCCAGGTTTCATCAGAGACCCTGAAGGAAATGTAAAGAATTTCCCTGTTTTTTTGGTTTTGTTTTTGAAATTCCTTCTTATAGTGGGTTTGAGCTGATTCTCTCTGCCATGTTTATGCCAGTCTAGACACACTTGATTCACTTACAGAGACATATCAATACATAGGTTTTAAGATTCTTACTAGTCAGATCTATTCCTCTGCGGGAAATATGGGGTTTTGAGTCCCTTTCACTGAGGAAGGTGTAGGTCTTGTCTATTCCACAGTTGGTTTTGGAAATGGTACCTCTGCTTATATCAAACTCTGGTTTTATGCATCACCCCACCTCTCCTTTCCCTTCAGCAGGCATAAGAGTGTTTTCTAAATGTGAGACTCTCTTCTCTTTCCTAACTCAGTTCATGTGTAGCCATGTTTACAGGATCTTCATAAGTGATATCTTATGATAAGTTTCTTTTTCTGTGTGACTTATTTCACTTAGAATCATCGTACCTGAATCCACTCACTTTGCTGCTCCTGGTCTTATGACATTGATTTCATGGCTGAGGGATATTCCATCGGACATAAATACCACAGTTTTTTGAACCATTTTTATATTTCCTGGGATATTAAGGGTGTACCCAAGTTGAGGTTCTTGTAAGCAGTGCAGCCCTAAATTTGGGGGTGGCTCTGTCTTATTGATTTACAGTTTGCCCAATGTATATTCCCTAGACTGGAAGTGCACTTGGCTCTGTAGCTCTGTTGTTTACTTGTTTTAGGGAACACAATGCACTCCTCCAGTGAGGCAGTTGGCAATGTACATCCAGCCCATCAGCATAACAAGGCTGCCTTTTCTCCAGGGCGTGTCTTGCCTTTCTGATTTTTACACATTTTGTGGATGTCCCTTTTGACCGGTGGGAAGTGATCCTTCTTTGTAGTGCAGATTTGCATTGCCCTCTTGCTTGCTTGGCCAAAAAGGGCGTATGCGTTTTCTCCTGAATATATTCAGGAGAAAACGCATACGCCCTTTTTGGCAAAGTTTGTTATTGTCGAAGCTGTGCCCCTCTTCCAGTGCTTTAAAGGCGATTCCAACGTACCTCTTGAAATCTGTTTCCTGCTATTCTGCCTCGCTTTCAAGTCCGCCTCGTTGCCTTCCCTCAACAGATTTTTGGACGATAGTTTTCCTTTATTACTCTGCCAGTTTGTGAATTGCTGTGGCCCTGAGCTCCATTTTCCAACTCGTTTTTTGTGAGCTGTACGCAAGTCCTAAATTTTGGTTCGGGACCTATACTGGTTCCCAGTGGGTGGCTGAGACTCTGGTTAATTCTTCTTCCTGCCAGGAAATTAGAGTGACATATGCCCGTCCAAATGCCTAACAGTAACTCTCTCATTGGTACTCCCTCTTCCCTTCCATCCTCTGCCAAATTGGCAACATGTGCGAACCAGGAGGTTAAAGGGGCTGTCTCTCCAAGTTGGGAGATTGATAGTAAAGCAGTTGGAAAGTCAAACCGGAGCACCAGGAGAGGGACTACTCGTTGAGTTTTATAAACCTTTTGTATTCACAGTGTGATCATTCTCTAGGTTTCCCGTACATGTTATAGCTGTAGTAATATTCCCTTCAACATGGAGAGTTGGGACCCATGGAATGGGGGCCATGCATTTTTGCTTTAAAGGGTCTGCATTTGCTCACCCAATATCACCAATCCTCTCAGTCCCAAGTGTCCAGCCTTATGCCACATCCAGCTGTCACTGTAGACAGGGTTTTTCCAGGTTTCATCAGAGACCCTGAAGGAAATGTAAAGAATTTCACTGTTTTTTTGGTTTTGTTTTTGAAATTCCTTTTTATAGTGAGTTTGAGCTGATTCTCTCTGCCATGTTTATGCCAGTCTAGACACACTTGATTCCCTTACAGAGACATATCAATACATAGGTTTTAAGATGCTTACTAGTCAGATCTATTCCTCTGCGGGAAATATGGGGTTTTGAGTCCCTTTCACTGAGGAAGGTGTAGGTCTTGTCTATTCCACAGTTGGTTTTGGAAATGGTACCTGTGCTTATATCAAACTCTGGTTTTATGCATCACCCCAACTCTCCTTTCCCCTTAAGCAGGCATAAGAATGTTTTCTAAATGTCAGACTCTTTTCTCTTTCCTAACTCAGTTCATGTGTAGCCATGTTTACAGGATCTTCATAAGTGATATCTTATGATAAGTTTCTTTTTCTGTGTGACTTATTTCACTTAGAATCATCGTACCTGAATCCACTCACTTTGCTGCTCCTGGTCTTATGACATTGATTTCATTGCTGAGGGATATTCCATCGTACATAAGTACCACAGTTTTTTGAACCATTTTTATATTTCCTGGGATATTTAAGGTGTACCCAAGTTGAGGTTCTTGTAAGCAGTGCAGCCCTAAATTTGGGGGTGGCTCTGTCTTACTGATTTTCAGTTTTTCCAAGGTATATTCTCTAGACTGGGTGTGCCCTTGGCTCTGTAGCTCTGTTGTTTACTTGTATTAGGGAACGCAATGCACTCCTCCAGTGAGTCAGATGGCAATTTACATCCCGCCCATCAGCATAACAAGGCTCCTTGTTCTCCAGGGCCTGTCTTGCCTTTCTGGTTTTTACACATTTTGTGGATGTCCCTTTTGACCGGTGGGAAGTGATACTTCTTTGTAGTGCAGATTTGCACTGCCCGCTAGCTTGCTTGGCCAAAAAGGGCGTATGCATTTTCTCCTGAATATATTCAGGAGAAAACGCATACGCCCTTTTTGGCCAAGTTCGTCATTGTCGAAGTTCTGCCCCTCTTCCTGTGCTTTAAAGGTGATTCCAACGTACCTCTTGAAATCTGTTTCCTGCTATTTTGCCTCGCTTTCAAGTCCGCCTCGTTGCCTTACCTCAACAGATTTTTGGACGATAGTTGTCCTTTATTATTCTGCCAGTTTGTGAATTGCTGTGGCCCTGAGCTCCATTTTCCAACTCGTTTTTTGTGAGCTGTACGCAAGTCCAAAATTTTGGTTCAAGACCTACACTGGTTCCCGGTGGGTGGCTGAGACTCTGGTTAATTCTTCTTCCTGCCGGGAAATTAGAGTGACATGTGCCCGTCCAAATGCCTAACAGCTACTCTCTCATTGGTTCTCCCTCTTCCCTTCCATCCTCTGCCAAATTGGCAACCTGTGCGAACCAGCAGGTTAAAGGGGCTGTCTCTCCAAGTTGGGAGATTGATAGTAAAGCAGTTGGAAAGTCAAACCGGAGCACCAGGAGAGGGACTACTCGTTGAGTTTTAGAAACCTTTTGTATTCACAGTGTGTCCATTCTCTAGGTTTCCCGTACATGTTATAGCCGTAGTAATATTCCCTTCCACATGGAGTGTTGGGACCCATGGAATGGGGGCCATGCATTTTTGCTTTAAAGGGTCTGCATTTGCTCACCCAATCTCACCAATCCTCTCAGTCCCAAGTGTCCAGCTTTATGCCACATCCAGCTGTCATTGTAGATAGGGTCATTCCAGGTTTCATCAGAGACCCTGAAGGAAATGTAAAGTATTTCCCTGTATTTTGGTTTTGTTTTTGAAATTCCTTTTTATAGTGGCTTTGAGCTCATTCTCGCTGCCATGTTTATGCCAGTCTAGACACACTTGATTCCCTTACAGAGACATATCAATACATAGGTTTTAAGATTCTTACTAGTCAGATCTATTCCTCTGCGGGAAATATGGGGTTTTGAGTCCCTTTCACTGAGGAAGGTGTAGGTCTTGTCTATTCCACAGTTGGTTTTAGAAATGGTACCTGTGCTTATATCAAACTCTGGTTTTATGCATCACCCCACCTCTCCTTTCCCCTTAAGCAGGCATAAGAGTGTTTTCTAAATGTGAGACTCTGTTCTCTTTCCTAACTCAGTTCATGTGTAGCCATGTTTACAGGAACTTCATAAGTCATATCTTATGATAAGTTTCTTTTTCTGTGTGACTTATTCACTTAGAATCATCGTACCTGAATCCACTCACTTTGCTGCTCCTGGTCTTATGACATTGATTTAATGGCTGAGGGATATTCCATCGGACATAAATACCACAGTTTTTTGAACCATTTTTATATTTCCTGGGATATTTAAGTTGTACCCAAGTTGAGGTTCTTGTAAGCAGTGCCACCCTAAATTTGGGGGAGGCTCTGTCTTATTGATTTTCAGTTTTCCCAATGTATATTCCCTGGACCGGAAGTGACCTTGGCTCTGTAGCTCTGTTGATTAGTTGTTTTAGGGAACACAATGCACTCCTCCAGTGAGACAGTTGGCAATTTACATCCCGCCCATCTGCATAACAAGGCTCCCTGTTCTCCAGGGCCTGTCTTGACTTTCTGGTTTTTACACATTTTGTGGATGTCCCTTTTGACCGGTGGGAAGTGATACTTCTTTGTAGTGCAGATTTGCATTGCCCGCTTGCTTGTTTGGCCAGAAAGGGCGTATGCGTTTTCTCCTGAATATATTCAGGAGAAAACGCATACGCCCTTTTTGGCCAACTGCGTCATTGTCGAAGTTGTGCCCCTCTTCCTGTGCTTTAAGGGCGAATCCAACGTACCACTTGAAATCTGTTTCCTGCTATTCTGCCTGGCTTTCAAGTCTGCCTCGTTGCCTTCCCTCAACAGATTTTTGGACGATAGTTGTCCTTTATTACTCTGCCAGTTTGTGAATTGCTGTGGCCCTGAGCTCCATTTTCCAACTCGTTTTTTGTGAGCTGTACGCAAGTCGAAAATTTTGGTTCAGGACCTATACTGGTTCCCGGTGGGTGGCTGAGACTCTGGTTAATTCTTCTTCCTGCCGGGAAATTAGAGTGACATGTGCCCGTCCAAATGCCTACCAGTAAAACTCTCATTGGTTCTCCCTCTTCCCTTCCATCCTCTGCCAAATTGGCAACCTGTGCGAACCAGGAGGTTAAAGGGGCTGTCTCTCCAAGTTGGGAGATTGATAGTAAAGCAGTTGCAAAGTCAAACCAGAGCCGCAGGAGAGGGACTACTCGTTGAGTTTTAGAAACCTTTTGTATTCACAGTGTGTCCATTCTCTAGGTTTCCCGTACGTGTTATAGCTGTAGTAATATTCCCTTCAACCTGGAGAGTTGGGACCCATGGAATGGGGGCCATGCATTTTTGCTTTAGAGGGTCTGCATTTGCTCACCCAATCTCACCAATCCTCTCAGTCCCAAGTGTCCAGCCTTATGCCACATCCAGCTGTCATTGTAGACAGGGTTTTTCCAGGTTTCATCAGAGACCCTGAAGGAAATGTAAAGAATTTCCCTGTTTTTTGGTTTTGTTTTTGAAATTCCTTTTTATAGTGGATTTGAGCTGATTCTCTCTGCCATGTTTATGCCAGTCTAGACACACTTGATTCCCTTAAAGAGACATATCAATACATAGGTTTTAAGATTCTTACTAGTCAGATCTATTCCTCTGCGGGAAATATGGGGTTTTGAGTCCCTTTCACCGAGGAAGGTGTAGGTCTTTTCTATTCCACAGTTGGTTTTGGAAATGGTACCTGTGCTTATATCAATCTCTGGTTTTATGCATCACCCCACCTCTCCTTTCCCCTTAAGCAGGCATAAGAGTGTTTTCTAAATGTCAGACTCTGGTCTCTTTCCTAACTCAGGTCATGTGTAGCCATGTTTACAGGATCTTCATAAATGATATCTTATGATAAGTTTCTTTTTCTGTGTGACTTATTTCACTTAGAATCATCGTACATGAATCCACTCACTTTGCTGCTCCTGGTCTTATGACATTGATTTCATGGCTGAGGGATATTCTATCGGACATAAATACCACAGTTTTTAAACCATTTTTATATTTCCTGGGATATTTAAGGTGTACCCAAGTTGAGGTTCTTGTAAGCAGTGCAGCCCTAAATTTGGGGGTGGCTCTGCCTTATTGATTTTCAGTTTTCCCAATGTATATTCCCTAGACTGGAAGTGCCCTTGGCTCTGTAGCTCTGTTGTTTACTTGTTTTAGGGAAAGCAATGCACTCCTCCAGTGAGGCAGTTGGCAATTTACATCCCGCCCATCAGCATAACAAGGCTCCCTGTTCTCCAGGGCCTGTTTTGCCTTTCTGGTTTTTACACATTTTGTGGATGTCCCTTTTGACCGGTGGGAAGTGATACTTCTGTGTAGGGCAGATTTGCATTGCCCGCTTGCTTGTTTGGCCAAAAAGGGCGTATGCATTTTCTCCTGAATATATTCAGGAGAAAACGCATACGCCCTTTTTGGCCAACTGTGTCATTGTCGAAGTTGTGCCCCTCTTCCTGTGCTTTAAAGGCGATTCCAACGTACCTCTTGAAATCTGTTTCCTGCTATTCTGCCTGGCTTTCAAGTCTGCCTCGTTGCCTTCCCTCAACAGATTTTTGGACGATAGTTGTCCTTTATTACTCTGCCAGCTTGTGAATTGCTGTGGCCCTGAGCTCCATTTTCCAACTCGTTTTTTGTGAGCTGTACGCAAGTCCAAAATTTTGGTTCAGGACCTATACTGGTTCCCGGTGGGTGGCTGAGACTCTTTTTAATTCTTCTTCCTGCCGGGAAATTAGAGTGACATGTGCCCGTCCAAATGCCTAACAGTAACTCTCTCATTGGTTCTCCCTCTTCCCTTCCATCCTCTGCCAAATTGGCAACCTGTGCGAACCAGGAGGTTAAAGGGACTGTCTCTCCAAGTTGGGAGCTTGATAGTAAAGCAGTTGGAAAGTCAAACCGGAGCACCAGGAGAGGGACTACTCGTTGAGTTTTAGAAACCTTTTGTATTCATAGTGTGTCCATTCTCTAGGTTTTCCGTACATGTTATAGCCGTAGTAATATTCCCTTCAATCTGGAGAGTTGGGACCCATGGAATGGGGGCCATGCATTTTTGCTTTAAAGGGTCTGCATTTGCTCACCCAATCTCACCAATCCTCTCAGTCCCAAGTGTCCAGCCTTATGCCACATCCAGCTGTCATTGTAGACAGGGTTTTTCCAGGTTTCATCAGAGACCCTGAAGGAAATGTAAAGTATTTCCCTGTTTTTTGGTTTTGTTTTTGAAATTCCTTTTTATAGTGGATTTGAGCTGATTCTCTCTGCCTTGTTTATGCCAGTCTAGACACACTTGATTCCCTTACAGAGACATATCAATACATAGGTTTTAAGATTCTTACTAGTCAGATCTATTCCTCTGCGGGAAATATGGGGTTTTGAGTCCCTTTCACTGAGGAAGGTGTAGGTCTTGTCTATTCCACAGTTGGTTTTGGAAATGGTACCTGTGCTTATATCAAACTCTTGTTTTATGCATCACCCCACCTCTCCTTTCCCCTTAAGCAGGCATAAGAGTGTTTTCTAAATGTCAGACTCTGTTCTCTTTCCTAACTCAGTTCATGTGTAGCCATGTTTACAGGATCTTCTTAAGTCATATCTTATGATAAGTTTCTTTTTCTGTGTGACGTATTTCACTTAGAATCATCGTACCTGAATCCACTCAATTGCTGCTCCTGGTCTTATGACATTGATTTCATGGGTTAGGGATATTCCATCGTACATAAGTACCACAGTTTTTTCAACCATTTTTATATTTCCTGGGATATTTAAGGTGTACCCAAGTTGAGGTTCTTGTAAGCAGTGAAGCCATAAATTTGGGCGAGGCTCTGTCTTATTGATTTTCAGTTTTCCCAAGGTATATTCTCAAGACTGGGCGTGCCCTTGGCTCTGTAGCTCTGTTGTTTACTTGTTTTAGGGAACACAATGCACTACTCCAGTGAGGAAGTTGGCAATTTACATCCCGCCCATCAGCATAACAAGGCTCCCTGTTCTCCAGGGCCTGTCTTTCCTTTCTGGTTTTTACACATTTTGTGGATGTCCCTTTTGACCGGTGGGATGTGATACTTCTTTATAGTGCAGATTTGCATTGCCCGCTTGCTTGCTTGGCCAAAAAGAGTGTATGCGTTTTCTCCTGAATATATTCTGGTGAAAACGCATACGCCCTTTTTGGCCAAGTTGGTCATTGTCGAAGTTGTGCCCCTCTTCCTGTGCTTTAAAGGCGATTCCAACGTACCTCTTGAAATCTGTTTCCTGCTATTCTGCCTGGCTTTCAAGTCTGCCTCGTTGCCTTCCCTCAACAGATTTTTGGACGATAGTTGTCCTTTATTACTCTGCCATCTTGTGAATTGCTCTGGCCCTGAGCTCCATTTTCCAACTCGTTTTTTGTGAGCTGTACGCAAGTCCAAAATTTTGGTTCAGGACCTATACTGGTTCCCGGTGGGTGGCTGTGACTCTGGTTAATTCTTTATACTGCTGGGAAATTAGAGTGACATGTGCCCGTCCAAATGTCTAACAGTAACTCTCTCATTGGTTCACCCTCTTCCCTTCCATCCTCTGCCAAATTGGCAACCTGTGCGAACCAGGACGTTAAAGGGGCTGTCTCTCCAAGTGGGAGATTGATAGTAAAGCAGTTGGAAAGTCAAACCGGAGCACCAGGAGAGGGACTACTCGTTGAGTTTTAGAAACCTTTTGTATTCACAGTGTGTCCATTCTCTAGGTTTCCCGTACATGTTATAGCCGTAGTAATATTCCCTTCAACATGGAGAGTTGGGACCCATGGAATGGGGGCCATGCATTTTTGCTTTAAAGGGTCTGCATTTGCTCACCCAATCTCACCAATACTCTCAGTCCCAAGTGTCCAGCCTTATGCCACATCCAGCTGTCATTGTAGATAGGGTCATTCCAGGTTTCATCAGAGTACCTGAAGGAAATGTAAAGAATTTCCCTGTTTTTTGGTTTTGTTTTTGAAATTAATTTTTATAGTGGTTTTGAGCTGATTCTCGCTGCCAAGTTTATGCCAGTCTAGACATACTTGATTCCCTTACAGAGACAAATCAATACATAGGTTTTAAGATTCTTACTAGTCAGATCTATTCCTCTGCGGGAAATATGGGGTTTTGAGTCCCTTTCACTGAGGAAGGTGTAGGTCTTGTCTATTCCACAGTTGGTTTTGGAAATGGTACCTGTGCTTATATCAAACTCTTGTTTTATGCATCACCCCACCTCTCCTTTCCCCTTAAGCAGGCATAAGAGTGTTTTCTAAATGTGAGACTCTGTTCTCTTTCCTAACTCAGTTCATGTGTAGCCGTGTTTACAGGATCTTCATAAGTCATATATTATGATAAGTTTCCTTTTCTGTGTGACTTATTTCACTTAGAATCAACGTACCTGAATCCACTCACTTTGCTGCTCCTGGTCTTATGACATTGATTTCATGGCTGAGGGATATTCCATCGGACATAAATACCAAAGTTTTTTGAACCATTTTTATATTTCCTGGGATATTTAAGGTGTACCCAAGTTGAGGTTCTTGTAAGCAGTGCAGCCCTGAATTTGGGGGTGGCTCTGTCTTATTGATTTTCAGTTTTCCCAATGTATATTCCCTAGACTGGAAGTGCCCTAGGCTCTGTAGCTCTGTTGTTTACTTGTTTTAGGGAACGTAATGCACTCCTCCAGTGAGGCAGTTGGCAATTTACATCTCGCCCATCAGCATAACAAAGCTCCCTGTTCTCCAAGGCCTGTCTTGCCTTTCTGGATTTTACACATTTTGTGGATGTCCCTTTTGACCGGTGGGAAGTGATACTTCTTTGTAGTGCAGATTTGCATTGCCCGCTTGCTTGTTTGGCCAAAAAGGGCGTATGCGTTTTCTCCTGAATATATTCAGGAGAAAATGCATACGCCCTTTTTGGCCAACTGCGTCATTGTCGAAGTTGTGCCCCTCTTCCTGTGCTTTCAAGGCGATTCCAACGTACCTCTTGAAATCTGTTTCCTGCTATTCTGCCTGGCTTTCAAGTCTGCCTCGTTGCCTTCCCTCAACAGATTTTTGGACGATAGTTGTCCTTTATTACTCTGCCAGTTTGTGAATTGCTGTGGCCCTGAGCTCCATTTTCCAACTCGTTTTTAAAGAGCTGTACGCAAGTCCAAAATTTTGGTTCAGGACCTATACTGGTTCCCAGTGGGTGGCTGAGACTCTGGTAAATTCTTCTTCCTGCCAGGAAATTAGCGTGACATATGCCCGTCCAAATGCCTAACAGTAACTCTCTCATTGGTTCTCCCTCTTCCCTTCCATCCTCTGCCAATTTGGCAACCTGTGCGAACCAGGAGGTTAAAGGGGCTGTCTCTCCAAGTTGGGAGATTGATAGTAAAGCAGTTGGAAAGTCAAACCGGAGCACCAGGAGAGGGACTACACGTTGAGTTTTATAAACCTTTTGTATTCACAGTGTGTCCATTCTCTAGGTTTCCCGTACATGTTATAGCTGTAGTAATATTCCCTTCAACATGGAGAGTTGGGACCCATGGAATGGGGGCCATGCATTTTTGCTTAAAAGGGTCTGCATTTGCTCACCCAATCTCACCAATCCTCTCAGTCCCAAGTGTCCAGCCTTATGCCACATCCAGCTGTCATTTTAGACAGGGTTTTTCCAGGTTTCATCAGAGACCCTGAAGGAAATGTAAAGAATTTCCCTGTTTTTTTGGTTTTGTTTTTGAAATTCCTTTTTATAGTGGGTTTGAGCTGATTCTCTCTGCCATGTTTATGCCAGTCTAGACACACTTGATTCCCTTACAGAGACATATCAATACATAGGTTTTAAGATTCTTAATAGTCAGATCTATTCCTCTGCGGGAAATATGGGGTTTTGAGTCCCTTTCACTGAGGAAGGTGTAGGTCTTGTCTATTCCACAGTTGGTTTTGGAAATGGTACCTGTGCTTATATCAAACTCTGGTTTTATGCATCACCCCACCTCTCCTTTCCCCTTAAGCAGGCATAAGAGTGTTTTCTAAATGTGAGACTCTGTTCTCTTTCCTAACTCAGGTCATGTGTAGCCATGTTTACAGGATCTTCATAAATGATATCTTATGATAAGTTTCTTTTTCTGTGTGACTTATTTCACTTAGAATCATCGTACCTGAATCCACTCACTTTGCTGCTCCTGGTCTTATGACATTGATTTCATGGCTGAGGGATATTCCATCGTACATAAGTACCACAGTTTTTTGAACCATTTTTATATTTCCTGGGATATTTAAGGTGTACCCAAGTTGAGGTTCTTGTAAGCAGTGGAGCCCTAAATTTGGGGGTGGCTCTGTCTTATTGATTTTCAGTTTTCCCAATGTATATTCCCTAGACTGGAAGTGCCCTAGGCTCTGTAGCTCTGTTGTTTACTTGTTTTAGGGAACGTAATGCACTCCTCCAGTGAGGCAGTTGGCAATTTACATCCCGCCCATCAGCATAACAAAGCTCCCTGTTCTCCAAGGCCTGTCTTGCCTTTCTGGATTTTACACATTTTGTGGATGTCCCTTTTGACCGGTGGGAAGTGATACTTCTTTGTAGTGCAGATTTGCATTGCCCGCTTACTTGTTTGGCCAAAAAGGGCGTATGCGTTTTCTCCTGAATATATTCAGGAGAAAATGCATACGCCCTTTTTGGCCAACTGCGTCATTGTCGAAGTTGTGCCCCTCTTCCTGTGCTTTCAAGGCGATTCCAACGTACCTCTTGAAATCTGTTTCCTGCTATTCTGCCTGGCTTTCAAGTCTGCCTCGTTGCCTTCCCTCAACAGATTTTTGGACGATAGTTGTCCTTTATTACTCTGCCAGTTTGTGAATTGCTGTGGCCCTGAGCTCCATTTTCCAACTCGTTTTTAAAGAGCTGTACGCAAGTCCAAAATTTTGGTTCAGGACCTATACTGGTTCCCAGTGGGTGGCTGAGACTCTGGTAAATTCTTCTTCCTGCCAGGAAATTAGAGTGACATATGCCCGTCCAAATGCCTAACAGCTACTCTCTCATTGGTTCTCCCTCTTCCCTTCCATCCTCTGCCAAATTGGCAACCTGTGCGAACCAGGAGGTTAAAGGGGCTGTCTCTCCAAGTTGGGAGATTGATAGTAAAGCAGTTGGAAAGTCAAACCGGAGCACCAGGAGAGGGACTACACGTTGAGTTTTATAAACCTTTTGTATTCACAGTGTGTCCATTCTCTAGGTTTCCCGTACATGTTATAGCTGTAGTAATATTCCCTTCAACATGGAAAGTTGGGACCCATGGAATGGGGGCCATGCATTTTTGCTTTAAAGGGTCTGCATTTGCTCACCCAATCTCATCAATCCTCTCAGTCCCAAGTGTCCAGCCTTTTGCCACATCCAGCTGTCATTTTAGACAGGGTTTTTCCAGGTTTCATCAGAGACCCTGAAGGAAATGTAAAGAATTTCCCTGTTTTTTTGGTTTTGTTTTTGAAATTCCTTTTTATAGTGGGTTTGAGCTGATTCTCTCTGCCATGTTTATGCCAGTCTAGACACACTTGATTCCCTTACAGAGACATATCAATACATAGGTTTTAAGATTCTTACTAGTCAGATCTATTCCTCTGCGGGAAATATGGGGTTTTGAGTCCCTTTCACTGAGGAAGGTGTAGGTCTTGTCTATTCCACAGTTGGTTTTGGAAATGGTACCTGTGCTTATATCAAACTCTGGTTTTATGCATCACCCCACCTCTCCTTTCCCCTTAAGCAGGCATAAGAGTGTTTTCTAAATGTGAGACTCTGTTCTCTTTCCTAACTCAGTTCATGTGTAGCCATGTTTACAGGATCTTCATAAGTGATATCTTGTGATAAGTTTCTTTTTCTGTGTGACTTATTTCACTTAGAATCATCGTACCTGAATCCACTCACTTTGCTGCTCCTGGTCTTATGACATTGATTTCATGGCTGAGGGATATTCCATCGTACATAAGTACCACAGTTTTTTGAACCATTTTTATATTTCCTGGGATATTTAAGGTGTACCCAAGTTGAGGTTCTTGTTAGCAGTGCAGCCCTAAATTTGGGTGTGGCTCTGTCTTATTGATTTTCAGTTTTCCCAAGGTATATTCTCTAGACTGGGAGTGCCCTTGGCTCTGTAGCTCTGTTGTTTACTTGTTTTAGGGAACACAATGCACTCCTCCAGTGAGGCAGTTGGCAATGTACATCCAGCCCATCAGCATAATAAGGCTGCCTTTTCTCCAGGGCGTGTCTTGCCTTTCTGATTTTTACACATTTTGTGGATGTCCCTTTTGACCGGTGGGAAGTGATACTTCTTTGTAGTGCAGATTTGCATTGCCCGCTTGCTTGCTTGGCCAAAAAGGGCGTATGCGTTTTCTCCTGAATATATTCAGGAGAAAACACATACGCCCTTTTTGGCATAGTTTGTTATTGTCGAAGCTGTGCCCCTCTTCCTGTGCTTTAAAGGCGATTCCAACGTACCTCTTGAAATCTGTTTCCTGCTATTCTGCCTCGCTTTCAAGTCCGCCTCGTTGCCTTCCCTCAACAGATTTTTGGACGATAGTTGTCCTTTATTACTCTGCCAGTTTGTGAATTGCTGTGGCCCTGAGCTCCATTTTCCAACTCGTTTTTTGGGAGCTGTACGCAAGTCCAAAATTTTGGTTCAGGACCTATACTGGTTCCCAGTGGGTGGCTGAAACTCTGGTTAATTCTTCTTCCTGCCGGGAAATTAGAGTGACATGTGCCCGTCCAAATGCCTAACAGCTACTCTCTCATTGGTTCTCCCTCTTCCTTTCAATCCTCTGCCAAATTGGCAACCTGTGCGAACCAGGAGGTTAAAGGGGCTGTCTCTCCAAGTTGGGAGATTGATAGTAAAGCAGTTGGAAAGTCAAACCGGAGCACCAGGAGAGGGACTACTCGTTGAGTTTTAGAAACCTTTTGTATTCACAGTGTGTCCATTCTCTAGGTTTCCCGTACATGTTATAGCCGTTGTAATATTCCCTTCCACATGGAGAGTTGGGACCCATGGAATGGGGGCCATGCATTTTTGCTTTAAAGGGTCTGCATTTGCTCACCCAATCTCACCAATCCTCTCAGTCCCAAGAGTCCAGCTTTATGCCACATCCAGCTGTCATTGTAGATAGGGTCATTCCAGGTTTCATCAGAGACCCTGAAGGGAATGTAAAGAATTTCCCTGTTTTTTGGTTTTGTTTTTGAAATTCCTTTTTATAGTGGTTTGAGCTGATTCTCGCTTCCATGTTTATGCCAGTCTAGACACACTTGATTCCCTTACAGAGACATATCAATACATAGGTTTTAAGATTCTTACTAGTCAGATCTCTTCCTCTGCGGGAAATATGGGGTTTTGAGTCCCTTTCACTGAGGAAAGTGTAGGTCTTGTCTATTCCACAGTTGGTTTTAGAAATGGTACCTGTGCTTAATTCAAACTCTGGTTTTATGCATCACCCCACCTCTCCTTTCCCCTTAAGCAGGCATAAGAGTGTTTTCTAAATGTGAGACTCTGTTCTCTTTCCTAACTCAGTTCATGTGTAGCCAAGTTTACAGGATCTTCATAAGTGATATCTTATGATAAGTTTCTTTTTCTGTGTGACTTATTTCACTTAGAATCATCGTACCTGAATCCACTCACTTTGCTGCTACTGGTCTTATGACATTGATTTCATGGCTGAGGGATATTCCATCGGACATAAATACCACAGTTTTTTGAACCATTTTTATATTTCCTGGGATATTTAAGGTGTACCCAAGTTGAGGTTCTTGTATGCAGTGCAGCCCTAAATTTGGGGGTGGCTCTGTCTTATTGATTTTCAGTTTTCCCAATGTATATTCCCTAGACTGGAAGTGCCCTTGGCTCTGTAGCTCTGTTGTTTACTTGTTTTAGGGAACGCAATGCACTCCTCCAGTGAGGCATTTGGCAATTTACATCCCGCCCATCAGCATAAAAAGGCTCCCTGTTCTCCAGGGCCTGTCTTGCCTTTCTGGTTTTTACACATTTTGTGGATGTCCCTTTTGACCGGTGGGAAGTGATACTTCTTTGTAGTGCAGATTTGCATTGCCCGCTTGCTTGTTTGGCCAAAAAGGGCATATGCGTTTTCTCCTGAATATATTCAGGAGAAAACGCATATGCCCTTTTTAGCCAACTGCGTCATTGTCGAAGTTGTGCCCCTCTTCCTGTGCTTTAAAGGCGATTCCAACGTACCTCTTGTAATCTGTTTCCTGCTATTCTGCCTGGCTTTCAAGTCTGCCTCGTTGCCTTCCCTCAACAGATTTTTGGACGATAGTTGTCCTTCATTACTCTGCCAGTTTGTGAATTGCGGTGGCCCTGAGCTCCATTTACCAACTCGTTATTTGTGAGCTGTACGCAAGTCCAAAATTTTGGTTCAGGACCTATACTGGTTCCCGGTGGGTGGCTGAGACTCTGGTTGATTCTTCTTCCTGCCGGGTAATTAGAGTGACATATGCCCGTCCAAATGCCTAACAGTAACTCTCTCATTGGTTCTCGCTCTTCCCTTCCATCCTCTGCTAAATTGGCAACCTGTGCGAACCAGGAGGTTAAAGGGCTGTCTCTCCAAGTTGGGAGATTGATAGTAAAGCAGTTGGAAAGTCAAACCGGAGCACCAGGAGAGGGACTACTCGTTGAGTTTTAGAAACCTTTTGTATTCACAGTGTGTCCATTCTCTAGGTTTCCCGTACATGTTATAGCCGTAGTAATATTCCCTTCCACATGGAGAGTTGGGACCCATGGAATGGGGGCCATGCATTTTTGCTTTAAAGGGTCTGCATTTGCTCACCCAAACTCAACAATCCTCTCAGTCCCAAGTGTCCAGCCTTATGCCACATCCAGCTGTCATTGTAGACAGGGTTTTTCCAGGTTTCATCAGAGACCCTGAAGGAAATGTAAAGAATTTCCCTGTTTTTTGGTTTTGTTTTTGAAATTCCTTCTTAGAGTGGGTTTGAGCTGATTCTCTCTGCCATGTTTATGCCAGTCTAGACACACTTGATTCCCTTACAGAGACATATCAATACATAGGTTTTAAGATTCTTACTAGTCAGATCTATTCCTCTGCGGGAAATATGGGGTTTTGAGTCCCCTTCACTGAGGAAGGTGTAGGTCTTGTCTATTCCACAGTTGGTTTTGGAAATGGTACCTGTGCTTATATCAAACTCTGGTTTTATGCATCACCCCACCTCTCCTTTCCCCTTAAGCAGGCATAAGAGTGTTTTCTAAATGTCAGACTCTGTTCTCTTTCCTAACTCAGTTCATGTGTAGCCATGTTTACAGGGTCTTCATAAGTGATATCTTATGATAAGATTCTTTTTCTGTGTGACTTATTTCACTTAGAATCATCGTACCTGAATCCACTCACTTTGCTGCTCCTGGTCTTATGACATTGATTTCATGGCTGAGGGATATTCCATCGGACATAAATACTACAGTTTTTTGAACCATTTTTATATTTCCTGGGATATTTAAGGTGTACCCAAGTTGAGGTTCTTGTAAGCAGTGCAGCCCTAAATTTGGGGGTGTCTCTGTCTTATTGATTTTCAGTTTTCCCAATGTATATTCCCTAGACTGGAAGTGCCCTTGGATTTGTAGCTCTGTTGTTTACTTGTTTTAGGGAACGCAATGCACTCCTCCAGTGAGGCAGTTGGCAATTTACATCCCGCCCATCAGCATAACAAGGCTCCCTGTTCTCCAGGGCCTGTCTTGCCTTTCTGGTTTTTACACATTTTGTGGATGTCCCTTTTGACCGGTGGGAAGTGATACTTCTTTGTAGTGCAGATTTGCATTGCCCGCTTGCTTGTTTGGCCAAAAAGGGCATATGCGTTTTCTCCTGAATATATTCAGGAGAAAACGCATACGCCCTTTTTGGCCAACTGCGTCATTGTCGAAGTTGTGCCCCTCTTCCTGTGCTTTAAAGGTGATTCCAACGTACCTCTTGTAATCTGTTTCCTGCTATTCTGCCTGGCTTTCAAGTCTGCCTCGTTGCCTTCCCTCAACAGATTTTTGAACGATAGTTGTCCTTTATTACTCTGCCAGTTTGTGAATTGCTGTGGCCCTGAGCTCCATTTTCCAACTCGTTTTTTGTGAGCTGTACGCAAGTCCAAAATTTTGGTTCAGGACCTATACTGGTTCCCGGTGGGTGGCTGAGACTCTGGTTGATTCTTCTTCCTGCCGGGAAATTAGAGTGACATATGCCCGTCCAAATGCCTAACAGTAACTCTCTCATTGGTTCTCGCTCTTCCCTTCCATCCTCTGCCAAATTGGCAACCTGTGCCAACCAGGAGGTTAAAGGGGCTGTCTCTCCAAGTTGGGAGATTGATAGTAAAGCAGTTGGAAAGTCAAACCGGAGCACCAGGAGAGGGACTACTCGTTGAGTTTTAGAAACCTTTTGTATTCACAGTGTGTCCATTCTCTAGGTTTCCCGTACATGTTATAGCTGTAGTAATATTCCCTTCAACCTGGAGAGTTGGGACCCATGGAATGGGGGCCATGCATTTTTGCTTTAAAGTGTCTGCATTTGCTCACCCAATCTCACCAATCCTCTCAGTCCCAAGTGTCCAGCCTTATGCCACAACAAGCTGTCATTTTAGACAGGGTTTTTCCAAGTTTCATCAGAGACCCTGAAGGAAATATAAAGAATTTCCCTGTTTTTTTGGTTTTGTTTTTGAAATTCCTTTTTATAGTGGGTTTGAGCTGATTCTCTCTGCCATGTTTATGCCAGTCTAGACACACTTGATTCCCTTACAGAGACATATCAATACATAGGTTTTAAGATTCTTACTAGTCAGATCTATTCCTCTGCGGGAAATATGGGGTTTTGAGTCCCTTTCACTGAGGAAGGTTTAGGTCTTGTGTATTCCACAGTTGGTTTTAGAAATGGTACCTGTGCTTATATCAAACTCTGGTTTTATGCATCACCCCACCTCTCCTTTCCCCTTAAGCAGGCATAAGAGTGTTTTCTAAATGTGAGACTCTGTTCTCTTTCCTAACTCAGTTCATGTTTAGGCATGTTTACAGGATATTCATAAGTGATATCTTATGATAAGTTTCTTTTTCTGTGTGACTTATTTCACTTAGAATCATCGTACCTGAATCCACTCACTTTGCTGCTCCTGGTCTTATGACATTGATTTCATGGCTGAGGGATATTCCATCGTACATAAAGACCACAGTTTTTTGAACCATTTTTATATTTCCTGGGATATTTAAGGTGTACCCAAGTTGAGGTTCTTGTAAGCAGTGCAGCCCTAAATTTGGGGGTGGCTCTGTCTTATTGATTTTCAGTTTTCCCAAGGTATATTCTCTAGACTGGGAGTGCCCTTGGCTCTGTAGCTCTGTTGTTTACTTGTTTTAGGGAACACAATGCACTCCTCCAGTGAGGCAGTTGGCAATTTACATCCCGCCCATCAGCATAACAAGGCTGCCTTTTCTCCAGGGCGTGTCTTGCCTTTCTGATTTTTACACATTTTGTGGATGTCCCTTTTGACCGGAGGGAAGTGATACTTCTTTGTAGTGAAGATTTGCATTGCCCGCTTGCTTGCTTGGCCAAAAAGGGCGTATGCGTTTTCTCCTGAATATATTCAGGAGAAAACGCATACGCCCTTTTTGGCCAAGTTTGTAATTGTCGAAGTTGTGCCCCTCTTCCTGTGCTTTAAAGGCGATTCCAACGTACCTCTTGACATCTGTTTCCTGCTATTCTGCCTGGCTTTCAAGTCTGCCTCGTTGCCTCCCCTCAACAGATTTTTGGACGATAGTTTTCCTTTATTACTCTGCCAGTTTGTGAATTGCTGTGGCCCTGAGCTCTATTTTCCAACTCGTTTTTTGTGTGCTGTACGCAAGTCCAAAATTTTGGTTCAGGACCTATACTGGTTCCCGGTGGGTGGTTGAGACTCTCGTTAATTCTTCTTCCTGCCGGGAAATTAGAGTGACATGTGCCCGTCCAAATGCCTAACAGCTACTCTCTCATTGGTTCTCCCTCTTCCCTTCCATCCTCTGCCAAATTGGCAACCTGTGCGAACAAGCAGGTTAAAGGGGCTGTCTCTCCAAGTTGGGAGATTGATAGTAAAGCAGTTGGAAAGTCAAACCGGAGCACCAGGAGAGGGACTACTCGTTGAGTTTTAGAAACCTTTTGTATTCACAGTGTGTCCATTTTCTAGGTTTCCCGTACATGTTATACCCGTAGTAATATTCCCTTCCACATGGAGAGTTAGGACCCATGGAATGGGGGCCATGCATTTTTGCTTTAAAGGGTCTGCATTTGCTCACCCAATCTCACCAATCCTCTCAGTCCCAAGTGTCCAGCTTTATGCCACATCCAGCTGTCATTGTAGATAGGGTCATTCCAGGTTTCATCAGAGACCCTGAAGGAAATGTAAAGAATTTCCCTGTTTTTTGGTTTTGTTTTTGAAATTCCTTTTTATAGTGGCTTTGAGCTCATTCTCGCTGCCATGTTTATGCCAGTCTAGACACACTTGATTCCCTTACAGAGACATATCTATACATAGGTTTTAAGATTCTTACTAGTCAGATCTATTCCTCTGCGGGAAATATGGGGTTTTGAGTCCCTTTCCCTGAGGAAGGTGTAGGTCTTGTCTATTCCACAGTTGGTTTTGGAAATGGTACCTGTGCTTATATCAAACTCTGGTTTTATGCATCACCCCACCTCTCCTTTCCCCTGAAGCAGGCATAAGAGTGTTTTCTAAATGTGAGACTCTGTTCTCTTTCCTAACTCAGTTCATGTGTAGCCATGTTTACAGGATCTTCATAAGTGATATCTTATGATAAGTTTCTTTTTCTGTGTGACTTATTTCACTTAGAATCATCGTACCTGAATCCACTCACTTTGCTGCTCCTGGTCTTATGACATTGATTTCATGGCTGAGGGATATTCCATCGGACATAAATACCACAGTTTTTTGAACCATTTTTATATTTCCTGGGATATTTAAGGTGTACCCAAGTGGAGGTTCTTGTAAGCAGTGCAGCCCTAAATTTGGGGGTGGCTCTGTCTTTTTGATTTTCAGTTTTCCCAATGTATATTCCCTAGACTGGAAGTGCCCTTGGCTCTGTAGCTCTGTTGTTTACTTGTTTTAGGTAACGCAATGCACTCCTCCAGTGACGCAGTTGGCAATTTACATCCCGCCCATCAGCATAAAAAGGCTCCCTGTTCTCCAGGGCCTGTCTTGCCTTTCTGGTTTTTACACATTTTGTGGATGTCCCTTTTGACCGGTGGGAAGTGATACTTCTTTGTAGTGCAGATTTGCATTGCCCGCTTGCTTGTTTGGCCAAAAAGGGCGTATGCGTTTTCTCCTGAATATATTCAGGAGAAAACGCATACGCCCTTTTTGGCCAACTGCGTCATTGTCGAAGTTGTGCCCCTCTTCCTGTGCTTTAAAGGCGATTCCAACGTACCTCTTGAAATCTGTTTCCTGCTATTCTGCCTGGCTTTCAAGTCTGCCTCGTAGCCTTCCCTCAACAGATTTTTGGACGATAGATGTCCTTTATTACTCTGCCAGTTTGTGAATTTCTGTGGCCCTGAGCTCCATTTTCCAACTCGTTTTTTGTGAGCTGTACGCAAGTCCAAAATTTTGGTTCAGGACCTATACTGGTTCCCGGTGGGTGGCTGAGACTCTGGTTGATTCTTCTTCCTGCCGGGAAATTAGAGTGACATATGCCCGTCCAAATGCCTAACAGTAACTCTCTCATTTGTTCTCGCTATTCCCTTCCATCCTCTGCCAAATTGGCAACCTGTGCGAACCAGGAGGTTAAAGGGGCTGTCTCTCCAAGTTGGGAGATTGATAGTAAAGCAGTTGGAAAGTCAAACCAGAGCACCAGGAGAGGGACTACTCATTGAGTTTTAGAAACCTTTTGTATTCACAGTGTGTCCATTCTCTAGGTTTCCCGTACATGTTATAGCTGTAGTAATATTCCCTTCAACATGGAGAGTTGGGACCCATGGAATGGGGGCCATGCATTTTTGCTTTAAAGGGTCTGCATTTGCTCACCCAATCTCACCAATCCTCTCAGTCCCAAGTGTCCAGCCTTATGCCACATCCAGCTGTCATTGTAGACAGGGTTTTTCCAGGTTTCATCAGAGACCCTGAAGGAAATGTAAAGAATTTCCCTGTTTTTTTGGTTTTGTTTTTGAAATTCCTTTTTATAGTGAGTTTGAGCTGATTCTCTCTGCCATGATTATGCCAGTCTAGACACACTTGATTCCCTTACAGAGACATATCAATACATAGGTTTTAAGATTCTTACTAGTCAGATCTATTCCTCTGCGGGAAATATGGGGTTTTGAGTCCCTTTCACTGAGGAAGGTGTAGGTCTTGTCTATTCCACAGTTGGTTTTGGAAATGGTACCTGTGCTTATATCAAACTCTGGTTTTATGCATCACCCCACCTCTCCTTTCCCCTTAAGCAGGCATAAGAGTGTTTTCTAAATGTCAGACTCTGTTCTCTTTCCTAACTCAGTTCATGTGTAGCCATGTTTACAGGATCTTCATAAGTGATATCTTATGATAAGTTTCTTTTTCTGTGTGACTTATTTCACTTAGAATCATCGTACCTGAATCCACTCACTTTGCTGCTCCTGGTCTTATGACATTGATTTCATGGCTGAGGGATATTCCATCGTACATAAGTACCACAGTTTTTTGAACCATTTTTATATTTCCTGGGATATTTAAGGTGTACCCAAGTTGAGGTTCTTGTAAGCAGTGCAGCCCTAAATTTGGGGGTGGCTCTGTCTTATTGATTTTCAGTTTTCCCAAGGTATATTCTGTAGACTGGGTGTGCCCTTGGCTCTGTAGCTCTGTTGTTTACTTGTATTAGGGAACGCAATGCACTCCTCCAGTGAGGCAGATGGCAATTTACATCCCGCCCATCAGCATAACAAGGCTCCTTGTTCTCCAGGGCCTGTCTTGCCTTTCTGGTTTTTACACATTTTGTGGATGTCCCTTTTGACCGGGGGGAAGTGATACTTCTTTGTAGTGCAGATTTGCATTGCCCGCTAGCTTGTTTGACCAAAAAGGGCGTATGCGTTTTCTCCTGAATATATTCAGGAGAAAACGCATACGCCCTTTTTGGCCAACTTCTTCATTGTCGAAGTTGTGCCCCTCTTCCTGTGCTTTAAAGGCGATTCCAACGTACCTCTTGAAATCTGTTTCCTGCTATTCTGCCTCGCTTTCAAGTCCGCCTCGTTGCCTTCCCTCAACAGATTTTTGGACGATAGTTGTCCTTTATTACTCTGCCAGTTTGTGAATTGCTGTGGCCCTGAGCTCCATTTTCCAACTCGTTTTTTGTGTGCTCTACGCAAGTCCAAAATTTTGGTTCAGGAATTATACTGGTTCCCCGTGGGTGGCTGAGACTCTGGTTAATTCTTCTTCCTGCCGGGAAATTAGAGTGACATGTGCCCGTCCAAATGCCTAACAGCTACTCTCTCATTGGTTCTCCCTCTTCCTTTCCATCCTCTGCCAAATTGGCAACCTGTGCGAACCAGGAGGTTAAAGGGGCTGTCTCTCCAAGTTGGGAGATTGATAGTAAAGCAGTTGGAAAGTCAAACCGGAGCACCAGGAGAGGGACTACTCGTTGAGTTTTAGAAACCTTTTGTATTCACAGTGTGTCCATTCTCTAGGTTTCCCGTACATGTTATAGCCGTAGTAATATTCCCTTCCACATGGAGAGTTGGGACCCATGGAATGGGGGCCATGCATTTTTGCTTTAAAGGGTCTGCATTTGCTCACCCAATCTCACCAATCCTCTCAGTCCCAAGTGTCCAGCTTTATGCCACATCCAGCTGTCATTGTAGATAGGGTCATTCCAGGTTTCATCAGAGACCCTGAAGGAAATGTAAAGAATTTCCCTGTTTTTTGGTTTTGTTTTTGAAATTCCTTTTTATAGTGGCTTTGAGCTCATTCTCGCTGCCATGTTTATGCCAGTCTAGACACACTTGATTCCCTTACAGAGACATATCAATACATAGGTTTTAAGATTCTTACTAGTCAGATCTATTCCTCTGCGGGAAATATGGGGTTTTGAGTCCCTTTCACTGAGGAAGGTGTAGGTCTTGTCTATTCCACAGTTGGTTTTAGAAATGGTACCCGTGCTTATATCAAACTCTGGTTTTATGCATCAGCCCACCTCTCCTTTCCCCTTAAGCAGGCATAAGAGTGTTTTCTAAATGTGAGACTCTGTTCTCTTTCCTAACTCAGTTCATGTGTAGCCATGTTTACAGGAACTTCATAAGTCATATCTTATGATAAGTTTCTTTTTCTGTGTGACTTATTCAATTAGAATCATCGTACCTGAATCCACTCACTTTGCTGCTCCTGGTCTTATGACATTGATTTCATGTCTGAGGGATATTCCATCGGACATAAATACCAAAGTTTTTTGAACCATTTTTATATTTCCTGGGATATTTAAGGTGTACCCAAGTTGAGGTTCTTGTAAGCAGTGCAGCCCTAAATTAGGGGGTGGCTCTGTCTTATTGATTTTCAGTTTTCCCAATGTATATTCCCTAGACTGGAAGTGCCTTTGGCTCTGTAGCTCATTTGTTTACTTGTTTTAGGGAACGCAATGCACTCCTCCAGTGAGGCAGTTGGCAATTTACATCCCGCCCATCAGCATAACAAAGCTCCCTGTTCTCCAGGGCCTGTCTTGCCTTTCTGGTTTTTACACATTTTGTGGATGTCCCTTTTGACCTGTGGGAAGTGATACTTCTTTGTAGTGCAGATTTGCATTGCCCGGTGGCTTGTTTGACCAAAAAGGGCGTATGCGTTTTCTCCTGAATATAATCAGGAGAAAACGCATACGCCCTTTTTGGCCAACTTCGTCATTGTCGAAGTTGTGCCCCTCTTCCTGTGCTTTAAAGGCGATTCCAACGTACCACTTGTAATCTGTTTCCTGCTATTCTGCCTGGCTTTCAAGTCTGCCTCGTTGCCTTCCCTCAACAGATTTTTGGACGATAGTTGTCCTTTATTACTCTGCCAGTTTGTGAATTGCTGTGGTCCTGAGCTCCATTTTCCAACTCGTTTTTTGGGAGCTGTACGCAAGTCCAAAATTTTGGTTCAGGACCTATACTGGTTCCCAGTGGGTGGCTGAGAGTCTGGTTAATTCTTCTTCCTGCCGGGAAATTAGAGTGACATGTGCCCGTCCAAATGCCTAACAGCTACTCTCTCATTGGTTCTCCCTCTTCCTTTCCATCCTCTGCCAAATTGGCAACCTGTGCGAACCAGGAGGTTAAAGGGGCTGTCTCTCCAAGCTGGGAGATTGATAGTAAAGCAGTTGGAAAGTCAAACCGGAGCACCAGGAGAGGGACTACTCGTTGAGTTTTATAAACCTTTTGTATTCACAGTGTGTCCATTCTCTAGGTTTCCCGTACATGTTATCGCTGTAGTAATATTCCCTTCAACATGGAGAGTTGGGACCCATGGAATGGGGGCCATGCATTTTTGCTTTAAAGGGTCTGCATTTGCTCACCCAATCTCACCAATCCTCTCAGTCCCAAGTGTCCAGCCTTATGCCACATCCAGCTGTCATTGTAGACAGGGTTTTTCCAGGTTTCATCAGAGACCCTGAAGGAAATGTAAAGAATTTCCCTGTTTTTTTGGTTTTGTTTTTGAAATTCCTTCTTATAGTGGGTTTGAGCTGATTCTCTCTGCCATGTTTATGCCAGTCTAGACACACTTGATTCACTTACAGAGACATATCAATACATAGGTTTTAAGATTCTTACTAGTCAGATCTATTCCTCTGCGGGAAATATGGGGTTTTGAGTCCCTTTCACTGAGGAAGGTGTAGGTCTTGTCTATTCCACAGTTGGTTTTGGAAATGGTACCTCTGCTTATATCAAACTCTGGTTTTATGCATCACCCCACCTCTCCTTTCCCTTCAGCAGGCATAAGAGTGTTTTCTAAATGTGAGACTCTCTTCTCTTTCCTAACTCAGTTCATGTGTAGCCATGTTTACAGGATCTTCATAAGTGATATCTTATGATAAGTTTCTTTTTCTGTGTGACTTATTTCACTTAGAATCATCGTACCTGAATCCACTCACTTTGCTGCTCCTGGTCTTATGACATTGATTTCATGGCTGAGGGATATTCCATCGGACATAAATACCACAGTTTTTTGAACCATTTTTATATTTCCTGGGATATTAAGGGTGTACCCAAGTTGAGGTTCTTGTAAGCAGTGCAGCCCTAAATTTGGGGGTGGCTCTGTCTTATTGATTTACAGTTTGCCCAATGTATATTCCCTAGACTGGAAGTGCACTTGGCTCTGTAGCTCTGTTGTTTACTTGTTTTAGGGAACACAATGCACTCCTCCAGTGAGGCAGTTGGCAATGTACATCCAGCCCATCAGCATAACAAGGCTGCCTTTTCTCCAGGGCGTGTCTTGCCTTTCTGATTTTTACACATTTTGTGGATGTCCCTTTTGACCGGTGGGAAGTGATCCTTCTTTGTAGTGCAGATTTGCATTGCCCTCTTGCTTGCTTGGCCAAAAAGGGCGTATGCGTTTTCTCCTGAATATATTCAGGAGAAAACGCATACGCCCTTTTTGGCAAAGTTTGTTATTGTCGAAGCTGTGCCCCTCTTCCAGTGCTTTAAAGGCGATTCCAACGTACCTCTTGAAATCTGTTTCCTGCTATTCTGCCTCGCTTTCAAGTCCGCCTCGTTGCCTTCCCTCAACAGATTTTTGGACGATAGTTTTCCTTTATTACTCTGCCAGTTTGTGAATTGCTGTGGCCCTGAGCTCCATTTTCCAACTCGTTTTTTGTGAGCTGTACGCAAGTCCTAAATTTTGGTTCGGGACCTATACTGGTTCCCAGTGGGTGGCTGAGACTCTGGTTAATTCTTCTTCCTGCCAGGAAATTAGAGTGACATATGCCCGTCCAAATGCCTAACAGTAACTCTCTCATTGGTACTCCCTCTTCCCTTCCATCCTCTGCCAAATTGGCAACATGTGCGAACCAGGAGGTTAAAGGGGCTGTCTCTCCAAGTTGGGAGATTGATAGTAAAGCAGTTGGAAAGTCAAACCGGAGCACCAGGAGAGGGACTACTCGTTGAGTTTTATAAACCTTTTGTATTCACAGTGTGATCATTCTCTAGGTTTCCCGTACATGTTATAGCTGTAGTAATATTCCCTTCAACATGGAGAGTTGGGACCCATGGAATGGGGGCCATGCATTTTTGCTTTAAAGGGTCTGCATTTGCTCACCCAATATCACCAATCCTCTCAGTCCCAAGTGTCCAGCCTTATGCCACATCCAGCTGTCACTGTAGACAGGGTTTTTCCAGGTTTCATCAGAGACCCTGAAGGAAATGTAAAGAATTTCACTGTTTTTTTGGTTTTGTTTTTGAAATTCCTTTTTATAGTGAGTTTGAGCTGATTCTCTCTGCCATGTTTATGCCAGTCTAGACACACTTGATTCCCTTACAGAGACATATCAATACATAGGTTTTAAGATGCTTACTAGTCAGATCTATTCCTCTGCGGGAAATATGGGGTTTTGAGTCCCTTTCACTGAGGAAGGTGTAGGTCTTGTCTATTCCACAGTTGGTTTTGGAAATGGTACCTGTGCTTATATCAAACTCTGGTTTTATGCATCACCCCAACTCTCCTTTCCCCTTAAGCAGGCATAAGAATGTTTTCTAAATGTCAGACTCTTTTCTCTTTCCTAACTCAGTTCATGTGTAGCCATGTTTACAGGATCTTCATAAGTGATATCTTATGATAAGTTTCTTTTTCTGTGTGACTTATTTCACTTAGAATCATCGTACCTGAATCCACTCACTTTGCTGCTCCTGGTCTTATGACATTGATTTCATTGCTGAGGGATATTCCATCGTACATAAGTACCACAGTTTTTTGAACCATTTTTATATTTCCTGGGATATTTAAGGTGTACCCAAGTTGAGGTTCTTGTAAGCAGTGCAGCCCTAAATTTGGGGGTGGCTCTGTCTTACTGATTTTCAGTTTTTCCAAGGTATATTCTCTAGACTGGGTGTGCCCTTGGCTCTGTAGCTCTGTTGTTTACTTGTATTAGGGAACGCAATGCACTCCTCCAGTGAGTCAGATGGCAATTTACATCCCGCCCATCAGCATAACAAGGCTCCTTGTTCTCCAGGGCCTGTCTTGCCTTTCTGGTTTTTACACATTTTGTGGATGTCCCTTTTGACCGGTGGGAAGTGATACTTCTTTGTAGTGCAGATTTGCACTGCCCGCTAGCTTGCTTGGCCAAAAAGGGCGTATGCATTTTCTCCTGAATATATTCAGGAGAAAACGCATACGCCCTTTTTGGCCAAGTTCGTCATTGTCGAAGTTCTGCCCCTCTTCCTGTGCTTTAAAGGTGATTCCAACGTACCTCTTGAAATCTGTTTCCTGCTATTTTGCCTCGCTTTCAAGTCCGCCTCGTTGCCTTACCTCAACAGATTTTTGGACGATAGTTGTCCTTTATTATTCTGCCAGTTTGTGAATTGCTGTGGCCCTGAGCTCCATTTTCCAACTCGTTTTTTGTGAGCTGTACGCAAGTCCAAAATTTTGGTTCAAGACCTACACTGGTTCCCGGTGGGTGGCTGAGACTCTGGTTAATTCTTCTTCCTGCCGGGAAATTAGAGTGACATGTGCCCGTCCAAATGCCTAACAGCTACTCTCTCATTGGTTCTCCCTCTTCCCTTCCATCCTCTGCCAAATTGGCAACCTGTGCGAACCAGCAGGTTAAAGGGGCTGTCTCTCCAAGTTGGGAGATTGATAGTAAAGCAGTTGGAAAGTCAAACCGGAGCACCAGGAGAGGGACTACTCGTTGAGTTTTAGAAACCTTTTGTATTCACAGTGTGTCCATTCTCTAGGTTTCCCGTACATGTTATAGCCGTAGTAATATTCCCTTCCACATGGAGTGTTGGGACCCATGGAATGGGGGCCATGCATTTTTGCTTTAAAGGGTCTGCATTTGCTCACCCAATCTCACCAATCCTCTCAGTCCCAAGTGTCCAGCTTTATGCCACATCCAGCTGTCATTGTAGATAGGGTCATTCCAGGTTTCATCAGAGACCCTGAAGGAAATGTAAAGTATTTCCCTGTATTTTGGTTTTGTTTTTGAAATTCCTTTTTATAGTGGCTTTGAGCTCATTCTCGCTGCCATGTTTATGCCAGTCTAGACACACTTGATTCCCTTACAGAGACATATCAATACATAGGTTTTAAGATTCTTACTAGTCAGATCTATTCCTCTGCGGGAAATATGGGGTTTTGAGTCCCTTTCACTGAGGAAGGTGTAGGTCTTGTCTATTCCACAGTTGGTTTTAGAAATGGTACCTGTGCTTATATCAAACTCTGGTTTTATGCATCACCCCACCTCTCCTTTCCCCTTAAGCAGGCATAAGAGTGTTTTCTAAATGTGAGACTCTGTTCTCTTTCCTAACTCAGTTCATGTGTAGCCATGTTTACAGGAACTTCATAAGTCATATCTTATGATAAGTTTCTTTTTCTGTGTGACTTATTCACTTAGAATCATCGTACCTGAATCCACTCACTTTGCTGCTCCTGGTCTTATGACATTGATTTCATGTCTGAGGGATATTCCATCGGACATAAATACCAAAGTTTTTTGAACCATTTTTATATTTCCTGGGATATTTAAGGTGTACCCAAGTTGAGGTTCTTGTAAGCAGTGCAGCCCTAAATTAGGGGGTGGCTCTGTCTTATTGATTTTCAGTTTTCCCAATGTATATTCCCTAGACTGGAAGTGCCCTTGGCTCTGGAGCTCTGTTGTTTACTTGTTTTAGGGAACGCAATGCACTCCTCCAGTGAGGCAGTTGGCAATTTACATCCCGCCCATCAGCATAACAAGGCTCCCTGTTCTCCAGGGCCTGTCTTGCCTTTCTGGTTTTTACACATTTTGTGGATGTCCCTTTTGACCGGTGGGAAGTGATACTTCTTTGTAGTGCAGATTTTCATTGCCCGCTTGCTTGTTTGACCAAAAAGGGCGTATGCGTTTTCTCCTGAATATATTCAGGAGAAAACGCATACGCCCTTTTTGGCCAACTTCGTCATTTTCGAAGTTGTGCCCCTCTTCCTGTGCTTTAAAGGCGATTCCAACGTACCTCTTGAAATCTGTTTCCTGCTATTCTGCCTCGCTTTCAAGTCCGCCTCGTTGCCTTCCCTCAACAGATTTTTGGACGATAGTTTTCCTTTATTACTCTGCCAGTTTGTGAATTGCTGTGGCCCTGAGCTCCATTTTCCAACTCGTTTTTTGTGTGCTGTACGCAAGTCCAAAATTTTGGTTCAGGAATTATACTGGTTCCCGGTGGGTGGCTGAGACTCTGGTTAATTCTTCTTCCTGCCGGGAAATTAGAGTGACATGTGCCCGTCCAAATGCCTAACAGCTACTCTCTCATTGGTTCTCCCTCTTCCTTTCCATCCTCTGCCAAATTGGCAACCTGTGCGAACCAGGAGGTTAAAGGGGCTGTCTCTCCAAGTTGGGAGATTGATAGTAAAGCAGTTGGAAAGTCAAACCGGAGCACCAGGAGAGGGACTACTCGTTGAGTTTTAGAAACCTTTTGTATTCACATTGTGTCCATTCTCTAGGTTTCCCGTACATGTTATAGCCGTAGTAATATTCCCTTCAACCGGGAGAGTTGGGACCCATGGAATGGGGGCCATGCATTTTTGCTTTAAAGGGTCTGGATTTGCTCACCCAATCTCACCAATCCTCTCAGTCCCAAGTGTCCAGCCTTATGCCACATCCAGCTGTCATTGTAGACAGGGTTTTTCCAGGTTTCATCAGAGACCCTGAAGGAAATGTAAAGAATTTCCCTGTTTTTTGGTTTTGTTTTTGAAATTCCTTTTTATAGTGGGTTTGAGCTGATTCTCTCTGACGTGTTTATGCCAGTCTGGACACACTTGATTCCATTAGGGAGACATATCAATACATAGGTTTTAAGATTATTACTAGTCAGATATAATCCTCTGTGGGAAATATGGGGTTTTGAGTCCCTTTCACTGAGGAAGGTGTAGGACTTGTCTATTCCATGGTTGGTTTTTGGAACAGTACCTGTGCTTATATCAAACTCTGGTTTTATGTGTCACGCCACCTCTCCATCCCCCTTAAGCAGGCATAAGAGTGTTTTCTAAATGTGAGACTCGGTTCTCTTTCCTAAATCAGTTCATGTGTAGCCATGTTTACAGGATCTTCATAAGTGATATCTTATGATAAGTTTCTTTTTCTGCGTGTCTTATTTCACTTAGAATCATCGTACCTGAATCCACTCATTTTGCTGCTACTGGTCTTATGACATTGAGTTCATGGCTGAGGGATATTCCATCGTATGTAAGTACCACAATTTTTTGAACCATTTTTATAGTTCCTGGGATATTTAAGGTGTACCCAAGTTGAGGTTTTTGTAAGCAGTGCAGCCCTAAATTTGGGTGTGGCTCTGTCTTATTGATTTTCAGTTTTCCCAATGTATATTCCCTAGACTGGAAGTGCCCTTGGCTCTGTAGCTCTGTTGTTTACTTGTTTTAGGGAATGCAATGCACTCCTCCAGTGAGGCAGTTGGCAATTTACATCCCGCCCATCAGCATAACCAGGCTCCCTGTTCTCCAGGGCCAGTCTTGCCTTTCTGGTTTTTACACATTTTGTGGATGTCCCTTTTGACCGGTGGGAAGTGATCCTACTTTGTAGTGCAGATTTGCATTGCCCGCTTGCTTCTTTGGCCAAAAAGGGCGTATGCGTTTTCTCCTGAATATATTCAGGAGAAAACGCATACGCCCTATTTGGCCAACTGCGTCATTGTCGAAGTTGTGCCCCTCTTCCTGTGCTTTAAAGGCGATTCCAACGTACCTCTTGAAATCTGTTTCCAGCTATTCTGCCTGGCTTTCAAGTCTGCCTCGTTGCCTTCCCTCAACAGATTTTTGGACGATAGTTGTCCTTTATTACTCTGCCAGTTTGTGAATTGCTGTGGCCCTGAGCTCCATTTTCCAACTCGTTTTTTGTGAGCTGTACGCAAGTCCAAAATTTTGGTTCAGGACCTATACTGCTTCCCGGTGGGTGGCTGAGACTCTGCTTAATTCTTCTTCCTGCCGGGAAATTAGAGTGACATGTGCCCGTCCAAATGCCTAACAGCTACTCTCTCATTGGTTCTCCCTCTTCCCTTCCATCCTCTGCCAAATTGGCAACCTGTGCGAACCAGGAGGTTAAAAGGGCTGTCTCTCCAAGAAGGGAGATTGATAGTAAATCAGTTGCAAAGTCAAACCGGAGCACCAGGAGAGGGACTACTCGTTGAGTTTTAGAAACCTTTTGTATTCACAGTGTGTCCATTCTCTAGGTTTCCCGTACATGTTATAGCTGTAGTAATTTTCCCTTCAACCTGGAGAGTTGGGACCCATGGAATGGGGGCCATGCATTTCTGCTTTAAAGGGTCTGCATTTACTCACCCAATCTCACCAATCCTCTCAGTCCCAAGTGTCCAGCCTTATGCTACATCCAGCTGTCATTGTAGACAGGGTTTTTCCAGGTTTCATCAGAGACCCTGAAGGAAATGTAAAGAATTTCCCTGTTTTTTGGTTTTGTTTTTGAAATTCCTTTTTATAGTGGGTTTGAGCTGATTCCCGCTGCCATGTTTATGCCAGTCTAGACACACTTGATTCCCTTACAGAGACATATCAATACATAGGTTTTAAGATTCTTACTAGTCAGATCTATTCCTCTGCGGGAAATATGGGGTATTGAGTCCCTTTCACTGAGGTAGGTGTAGGTCTTGTCTATTCCACAGTTGGTTTTGGAAATGGTACCTGTGCTTATATCAAACTCTGGTTTTATGCATCACCCCACCTCTCCTTTCCCCTTAAGCAGGCATAAGAGTGTTTTCTAAATGTGAGACTCTGTTCTCTTTCCTAACTCAGTTCATGTGTAGCCATGTTTACAGGACCTTCATAAGTCATATCTTATGATAAGTTTCTTTTTCTGTGTGACTTATTTCACTTAAAATCATCGTACCTGAATCCACTCACTTTGCTGCTCCTGGTCTTATGACATTGATTTCATGGCTGAGGGATATTCCATCGGACATAAATACCACAGTTTTTTGAACCATTTTTATATTTCCTGGGATATTTAAGGTGTACCCAAGTGGAGGTTCTTGTAAGCAGTGCAGCCCTAAATTTGGGTGTGGCTCTGTCTTATTGATTTTCAGTTTTCCCAATGTATATTCCCTAGACTGGAAGTGCCCTTGGCTCTGTAGCTCTGTTGATTACTTGTTTTAGGGAACACAATGCACTCCTCCAGTGAGACAGTTGGCAATTTACATCCCGCCCATCAGCATAACAAGGCTCCCTGTTCTGCAGGGCCTGTCTTGCCTTTCTGGTTTTAACACATTTTGTGGATGTCCCTTTTGACCGGTGGGAAGTGATACTTCTTTGTAGTGCAGATTTGCATTGCCTGCTTGCTTGTTTGGCCAAAAAGGGCGTATGCGTTTTCTCCTGAATATATTCAGGAGAAAACGCATACGCCCTTTTTGGCCAACTGCGTCATTGTCGAAGTTGTGCCCCTCTTCCTGTGCTTTAAGGGCGAATCCAACGTACCTCTTGAAATCTGTTTCCTGCTATTCTGCCTGGCTTTCAAGTCTGCCTCGTTGCCTTCCCTCAACAGATTTTTGGACGATAGTTGTCCTTTATTACTCTGCCAGTTTGTGAATTGCTGTGGCCCTGAGCTCCATTTTCCAACTCGTTTTTTGTGAGCTGTACGCAAGTCCAAAATTTTGGTTCAGGACCTATACTGGTTCCCGGTGGGTGGCTGAGACTCTGGTTAATTCTTCTTCCTGCCGGGAAATTAGAGTGACATGTGCCCGTCCAAATGCCTAACAGCTACTCTCTCATTGGTTCTCCCTCTTCCCTTCCATCCTCTGCCAAATTGGCAACCTGTGCGAACCAGGAGGTTAAAGGGGGTGTCTCTCCAACTTGGGAGATTGATAGTAAAGCAGTTGGAAAGTCAAACCGGAGCACCAGGAGAGGGACTACTCGTTGAGTTTTAGAAACCTTTTGTATTCACAGTGTGTCCATTCTCTAGGTTTCCCGTACATGTTATAGCTGTAGTAATATTCCCTTCAACCTGGAGAGTTGGGACCCATGGAATGGGGGCCATGCATTTTTGCTTTAAAGGGTCTGCATTTGCTCACCCAATCTCACCATTCCTCTCAGTTTCAAGTGTCCAGCCTTATGCCACATCCAGCTGTCATTGTAGACAGCGTTTTTCCAGGTTTCATCAGAGACCCTGAAGGAAATGTAAAGAATTTCCCTGTTTCTTGGTTTTGTTTTTGAAATTCCTTTTTATAGTGGGTTTGAGCTGATTCTCTCTGCCATGTTTATGCCAGTCTAGACACACTTGATTCCCTTACAGAGACATATCAATACATAGGTTTTAAGATTCTTACTAGTCAGATCTATTACTCTGCGGGAAATATGGGGTTTTGAGTCCCTTTCACTGAGGAAGGTGTAGGTCTTGTCTATACCACAGTTGGTTTTGGAAATGGTACCTGTGCTTATATCAATCCCTGGTTTTATGCATCACCCCACCTCTCCTTTCCCCTTAAGCAGGCATAAGAGTGTTTTCTAAATGTCAGACACTGTTCTCTTTCCTAACTCAGTTCATGTGTAGCCATGTTTACAGGACCTTCATAAGTGATATCTTATGATAAGTTTCTTTTTCTGTGTGACTTATTTCACTTAGAATCATCGTACCTGAATCCACTCACTTTGCTGCTCCTGGTCTTATGACATTGATTTCATGGCTGAGGGATATTCCATCGGACATAAATACCACAGTTTTTTGAACCATTTTTATATTTCCTGGGATATTAAGGGTGTACCCAAGTTGAGGTTCTTGTAAGCAGTGCAGCCCTAAATTTGGGTGTGGCTCGGTCTTATTGATTTTCAGTTTTCCCAATGTATATTCCCTAGACTGGAAGTGCCCTTGGCTCTGTAGCTCTGTTGTTTACTTGTTATAGGGAAAGCAATGCACTCCTCCAGTGAGGCAGTTGGCAATTTACATCCCGCCCATCAGCATAACAAGGCTCCCTGTTCTCCAGGGCCTGTTTTGCCTTTCTGGTTTTTACACATTTTGTGGATGTCCCTTTTGACAGGTGGGAAGTGATACTTCTGTGTAGTGCAGATTTGCATTGCCCGCTTGCTTGTTTGGCCAAAAAGGGCGTATGCATTTTCTCCTGAATATATTCAGGAGAAAACGCATACGCCCTTTTTGGCGAACTGTGTCATTGTCGAAGTTGTGCCCCTCTTCCTGTGCTTTAAAGGCGATTCCAACGTACCTCTTGAAATCTGTTTCCTGCTATTCTGCCTGGCTTTCAAGTCTGCCTCGTTGCCTTCCCTCAACAGATTTTTGGACGATAGTTGTCTTTATTACTCTGCCAGTTTGTGAATTGCTGTGGCCCTGAGCTCCATTTTCCAACTCGTTTTTTGTGAGCTGTACGCAAGTCCAAAATTTTGGTTCAGGACCTATACTGGTTCCCAGTGGGTGGCTGAGACTCTGGTTAATTCTTCTTCCGGCCAGGAAATTAGAGTGACATGTGCCCGTCCAAATGCCTAACAGTAACTCTCTCATTGGTTCTCCCTCTTCCCTTCCATCCTCTGCCAAATTGGCAACCTGTGCGAACCAGGAGGTTAAAGGGACTGTCTCTCCAATTTGGGAGCTTGATAGTAAAGCAGTTGGAAAGTCAAACCGGAGCACCAGGAGAGGGACTACTCGTTGAGTTTTAGAAACCTTTTGTATTCATAGTGTGTCCATTCTCTAGGTTTTCCGTACATATTATAGCCGTAGTAATATTCCCTTGAATCTGGAGAGTTGGGACCCATGGAATGGGGGCCATGCATTTTTGCTTTAAAGGGTCTGCATTTGCTCACCCAATCTCACCAATCCTCTCAGTCCCAAGTGTCCAGCCTTATGCCACATCCAGCTGTCATTGTAGACAGGGTTTTTCCAGGTTTCATCAGAGACCCTGAAGGAAATGTAAAGTATTTCCCTGTTTTTTGGTTTTGTTTTTGAAATTCCTTTTTATAGTGGATTTGAGCTGATTCTCTCTGCCTTGTTTATGCCAGTCTAGACACACTTGATTCCCTTACAGAGACATATCAATACATAGGTTTTAAGATTCTTACTAGTCAGATCTATTCCTCTGCGGGAAATATGGGGTTTTGAGTCCCTTTCACTGAGGAAGGTGTAGGTCTTGTCTATTCCACAGTTGGTTTTGGAAATGGTACCTGTGCTTATATCAAACTCTGGTTTTATGCATCACCCCACCTCTCCTTTCCCCTTAAGCAGGCATAAGAGTGTTTTCTAAATGTCAGACTCTGTTCTCTTTCCTAACTCAGTTCATGTGTAGCCATGTTTACAGGATCTTCATAAGTCATATCTTATGATAAGTTTCTTTTTCTGTGTGACGTATTTCACTTAGAATCATCGTACCTGAATCCACTCACTTTGCTGCTCCTGGTCTTATGACATTGTTTTCATGGATGAGGGATATTCCATCGTATATAAGTACCACAGTTTTTTGAACCATTTTTATATTTCCTGGGATATTTAAGGTGTACCCAAGTTGAGGTTCTTGTAAGCAGTGAAGCCATAAATTTGGGGGAGGCTCTGTCTTATTGATTTTCAGTTTTCCCAAGGTATATTCTCAAGACTGGGCGTGCCCTTGTCTCTGTAGCTCTGTTGTTTACTTGTTTTAGGGAACACAATGCACTACTCCAGTGAGGCAGTTGGCAATTTACATCCCGCCCATCAGCATAACAAGGCTCCCTGTTCTCCAGGGCGTGTCTTTCCTTTCTGGTTTTTACACATTTTGTGGATGTCCCTTTTGACCGGTGGGATTTGATACTTCTTTATAGTGCAGATTTGCATTGCCCGCTTGCTTGCTTGGCCAAAAAGGGCGTATGCGTTTTCTCCTGAATATATTCAGGTGAAAACGCATACGCCCTTTTTGGCCAAGTTGGTCATTGTCGAAGTTGTGCCCCTCTTCCTGTGCTTTAAAGGCGATTCCAACGTACCTCTTGAAATCTGTTTCCTGCTATTCTGCCTGGCTTTCACGTCTGCCTCGTTGCCTTCCCTCAACAGATTTTTGGACGATAGTTGTCCTTTATTACTCTGCCAGCTTGTGAATTGCTCTGGCCCTGAGCTCCATTTTCCAACTCGTTTTTTGTGAGCTGTACGCAAGTCCAAAATTTTGGTTCAGGACCTATACTGGTTCCCGGTGGGTGGCTGAGACTCTGGTTAATTCTTTATACTGCTGGGAAATTAGTGTGAAATGTGCCCGTCCAAATGCCTAACAGTAACTCTCTCATTGGTTCACCCTCTTCCCTTCCATCCTCTGCCAAATTGGCAACCTGTGCGAACCAGGAGGTTAAAGGGGCTGTCTCTCCAAGTGGGAGATTGATAGTAAAGCAGTTGGAAAGTCAAACCGGAGCACCAGGAGAGGGACTACTCGTTGAGTTTCAGAAACCTTTTGTATTCACAGTGTGTCAATTCTCTAGGTTTCCCGTACATGTTATAGCCGTAGTAATATTCCCTTCAACATGGAGAGTTGGGACCCATGGAATGGGGGCCATGCATTTTTGCTTTAAAGGGTCTGCATTTGCTCACCCAATCTCACCAATCCTCTCAGTCCCAAGTGTCCAGCCTTATGGCACATCCAGCTGTCATTGTAGATAGGGTCATTCCAGGTTTCATCAGAGTACCTGAAGGAAATGTAAAGAATTTCCCTGTTTTTTGGTTTTGTTTTTGAAATTACTTTTTATAGTGGGTTTGAGCTGATTCTCGCTGCCATGTTTATGCCAGTCTAGACACACTTGATTCCCTTACAGAGACATATCAATACATAGGTTTTAAGATTCTTACTAGTCAGATCTATTCCTCTGCGGGAAATATGGGGTTTTGAGTCCCTTTCACTGAGGAAGGTGTAGGTCTTGTCTATTCCACAGTTGGTTTTGGAAATGGTACCTGTGCTTATATCAAACTCTGGTTTTATGCATCACCCCACCTCTCCTTTCCCCTTAAGCAGGCATAAGAGTGTTTTCTAAATGGGAGACTCTGTTCTCTTTCCTAACTCAGTTCATGTGTAGCCGTGTTTATAGGATCTTCATAAGTCATATCTTTTGATAAGTTTCTTTTTCTTTGTGACTTATTTCACTTAGAATCATCGTACCTGAATCCACTCACTTTGCTGCTCCTGGTCTTATGACATTGATTTCATGGCTGAGGGATATTCCATCGGACATAAATACCACAGTTTTTTGAACCATTTTTATATTTCTGGGATATTTAAGGTGTCCCTAAGTTGAGGTTCTTGTAAGCAGTGCAGCCCTAAATTTGGGGGTGGCTCTGTCTTATTGATTTTCAGTTTTCCCAATGTATATTCCCTAGACTGGAAGGGCCCTTGGCTCTGTAGCTCTGTTGTTTACTTGTTTTAGGGAACGCAATGCACTCCTCCAGTGAGGCAGTTGGCAATTTACATCCCGCCCATCAGCATAACAAGGCTCCCTGTTCTCCAGGGCCTGTGTTGCCTTTTAGGATTTTACACATTTTGTGGATGTCCCTTTTGACAGGTGGGAAGTGATACTTCTTTGTAGTGCAGATTTGCATTGCCCGCTTGCTTGTTTAGCCAAAAAGGGCGTATGCGTTTTCTCCTAAATATATTCAGGAGAAAACGCATAAGCCCTTTTTGGCCAACTGCGTCATTGTCGAAGTTTGCCCCTCTTCCTGTGCTTTAAAGGTGATTCCAACGTACCTCTTGAAATCTGTTTCCTGCTATTCTGCCTGGCTTTCACGTCTGCCTCGTTGCCTTCCCTCAACAGATTTTTGGACGATAGTTGTCCTTTATTACTCTGCCAGTTTGTGAATTGCTGTGGCCCTGAGCTCCATTTTCCTACTCGTTTTTTTGTGAGCTGTACGCAAGTCCAAAATTTTGGTTCAGGGCCTATACTGGTTCCCGGTGGGTGGCTGAGACTCTGGTTAATTCTTCTTCCTGCCGGGAAATTAGAGTGACATGTGCCCGTCCAAATGCCTAACAGTAACTCTCTCATTGGTTCTCCCTCTTCCCTTCCATCCTCTGCCAAATTGGCAAACTGTGCGAATCAGGAGGTTAAAGGGGCTGTCTCTCCAAGTTGGGAGATTGATAGTAAATCAGTTGGAAAGTCAAACCGGAGCACCAGGAGAGGGACTACTCCTTGAGTTTTAGAAACCTTTTGTATTCACATTGTGTCCATTCTCTAGGTTTCCCGTACATGTTATAGCTGTAGTAATATTCCCTCAACCTGGAGAGTTGGGACCCATGGAATGGGGGCCATGCATTTTTGCTTTAAAGGGTCTGCATTTGCTCACCCAATCTCACCAATCCTCTCAGTCCCAAGTGTCCAGCCTTATGCCACATCCAGCTGTCATTGTAGACAGGGTTTTTCCAGGTTTCCTCAGAGACCCTGAAGGAAATGTAAAGAATTTCCCTGTTTTTTGGTTTTGTTTTTGAAATTCCTTTTTATAGTGGTTTTGAGCTGATTCTCTCTGCCATGTTTATGCCAGTCTAGACACATTTGATTCCCTTACACAGACATATCAATACATAGGTTTTAAGATTCTTACTAGTCAGATCTATTCCTCTGGGGGAAATATGGGGTTTTGAGTCCCTTTCACTGAGGAAGCTGTAGGTCTTGTCTATTCCACATTTGGTTTTGGAAATGGTACCTGTGCTTATATCAAACTCTGGTTTTATGCATCACCCCACCTCTCCTTTCCCCTTAAGCAGGCATAAGAGTGTTTTCTAAATGTGAGACTCTGTTCTCTTTCCTAACTCAGTTCATGTGTAGCCGTTTTTACAGGATCTTCATAAGTCATATATTATGATAAGTTTCTTTTTCTGTGTGACTTATTTCACTTAGAATCATCGTACCTGAATCCACTCACTTTGCTGCTCCTGGTCTTATGACATTGATTTCATGGCTGAGGGATATTCCATCGGACATAAATACCACAGATTTTGGAACCATTTTTTTATTTCCTGGGATATTTAAGGTGTACCCAAGTTGAGGTTCTTGTAAGCAGTGCAGCCCTAAATTTGGGGGTGGCTCTGTCTTATTGATTTTCAGTTTTCCCAATGTATATTCCCTAGACTGGAAGTGCCCTTGGCTCTGTAGCTCTGTTGTTTACTTGTTTTAGGGAACGCAATCCACTCCTCCAGTGAGGCAGTTGGCAATTTACATCCCGCCCATCAGCATAACAAGGCTCCCTGTTCTCCAGGGCCTGTCTTGCCTTTCTGGTTTTTACACATTTTGTGGATGTCCCTTTTGACCGGTGGGAAGTGATACTTCTTTGTAGTGCAGATTGGCATAGCCCGCTTGCTTGTTTGGCCAAAAAGGGCGTATGCGTTTTCTCCTGAATATATTCAGGAGAAAACGCATACGCCCTTTTGGGCCAAGTTCGTCATTGTCGAATTTGTGCCCCACTTCCTGTGCTTTAAAGGCGATTCCAACGTACCTCTTGAAATCTCTTTCCTGCTATTCTGCCTGGCTTTCAAGTCTGCCTCGTTGCCTTCCCTCAACAGATTTTTGGACGATAGTTGTCCTTTATTACTCTGCCAGTTTGTGAATTGCTGTGCCCCTGAGCTCCATTTTTCAACTCGTTTTTTGTGAGCTGTACGCAAGTCGAAAATTTTGGTTCAGGACCTATACTGGTTCCCGGTGGGTGGCTGAGACTCTGGTTAATTCTTCTTCCTGCCGGGAAATTAGAGTGACATGTGCCCGTCCAAATGCCTAACAGTAACTCTCTCATTGGTTCTGCCTCTTCCCTTCCATCCTCTGCCAAATTGGCAACCTGTGCGAACCAGGAGGTTAAAGGGGCTGTCTCTCCAAGTTGGGAGATTGATAGTAAAGCAGTTGGAAAGTCAAACCGGAGCACCAGGAGAGGGACTACGCGTTGAGTTTTAGAAACCTTTTGTATTCACAGTGTGTCCATTCTCTAGGTTTCCAGTACATGTTATAGCTGTAGTATTGTTCCCTTCAACATGGAGAGTTGGGACCCATGGCATGGGGGCCATGCATTTTTGCTTTAAAGGATCTGCATTTGCTCACCCAATCTCACCAATCGTCTCAGTCCCAAGTGTCCAGCCTTATGCCACATCCAGCTGTCACTGTAGATAGGGTCATTCCAGGTTTCATCAGAGACCCTGAAGGAAATGTAAAGAATTTCCCTGTTTTTTGGTTTTGTTTTTGAAATTCCTTTTTATAGTGGGTTTGAGCTGATTCTCGCTGCCATGTTTATGCCAGTCTGGACACACTTGATTCCCTTAGGGAGAAATATCAATACATAGGTTTTAAGATTCTTACTAGTCAGATCTATTCCTCTGCGGGAAATATGGGGTTTTGAGTCCCTTTCACTGAGGAAGGTTTATGTCTTGTGTATTCCACAGTTGGTTTTAGAAATGGTACCTGTGCTTATATCAAACTCTGGTTTTATGCATCACCCCACCTCTCCTTTCCCCTTAAGCAGGCATAAGAGTGTTTTCTAAATGTCAGACTCTGTTCTCTTTCCTAACTCAGTTCATGTTTAGCCATGTTTACAGGATCTTCATAAGTGATATCTTATGATAAGTTTCTTTTTCTGTGTGACTTATTTCACTTAGAATCATCGTACCTGAATCCACTCACTTTGCTGCTCCTGGTCTTATGACATTGATTTCATGGCTGAGGGATATTCCATCGTACATAAGTACCACAGTTTTTTGAACCATTTTTATATTTCCTGGGATATTTAAGGTGTACCCAAGTTGAGGTTCTTGTTAGCAGTGCAGCCCTAAATTTGGGGGTGGCTCTGTCTTATTGATTTTCAGTTTTCCCAAGGTATATTCTCTAGACTGGGAGTGCCCTTGGCTCTGTAGCTCTGTTGTTTACTTGTTTTAGGGAACACAATGCACTCCTCCAGTGAGGCAGTTGGCAATTTACATCCAGCCCATCAGCATAACAAGGCTGCCTTTTCTCCAGGGCGTGTCTTGCCTTTCTGATTTTTACACATTTTGTGGATGTCCCTTTTGACCGGTGGGAAGTGATACTTCTTTGTAGTGAAGATTTGCATTGCCCGCTTGCTTGCTTGGCCAAAAAGGGCGTATGCGTTTTCTCCTGAATATATTCAGGAGAAAACGCATACGCCCTTTTTGGCCAAGTTTGTTATTGTCGAAGTTGTGCCCCTATTCCTGTGCTTTAAAGGCGATTCCAACGTACCTCTTGAAATCTGTTTCCTGCTATTCTGCCTCGCTTTCAAGTCCGCCTCGTTGCCTTCCCTCAACAGATTTTTGGACGATAGTTTTCCTTTATTACTCTGCCAGTTTGTGAATTGCTGTGGCCCTGAGCTCCATTTTCCAACTCGTTTTTTGTGTGCTGTACGCAAGTCCAAAATTTTGGTTCAGGAGCTATACTGGTTCCCGGTGGGTGGCTGAGACTCTGGTTAATTCTTCTTCCTGCCGGGAAATTAGAGTGACATGTGCCCGTCCAAATGCCTAACAGCTACTCTCTCATTGGTTCTCCATCTTCCCTTCCATCCTCTGCCAAATTGGCAACCTGTGCGAACCAGGAGGTTAAAGGGGCTGTCTCTCCAAGTTGGGAGATTGATAGTAAAGCAGTTGGAAATTCAAACCGGAGCACCAGGAGAGGGACTACTCGTTGAGTTTTAGAAACATTTTGTATTCACAGTGTGTCAATTCTCTAGGTTTCCCGTACATGTTATAGCCGTAGTAATATTCCCTTCCACATGGAGAGTTGGGACCCATGGAACGGGGGCCATGCATTTTTGCTTTAAAGGGTCTGCATTTGCTCACCCAATCTCACAAATCCTCTCAGTCCCAAGTGTCCAGCTTTATGCCACATCCTGCTGTCATTGTAGATAGGGTCATTCCAGGTTTCATCAGAGACCCTGAAGGAAATGTAAAGAATTTCCCTGTTTTTTGGTTTTGTTTTTGAAATTCCTTTTTATAGTGGCTTTGAGCTCATTCTCGCTGCCATGTTTATGCCAGTCTAGACACACTTGATTCCCTTACAGAGACATATCAATACATAGGTTTTAAGATTCTTACTAGTCAGATCTATTCCTCTGCGGGAAATATGGGGTTTTGAGTCCCCTTCACTGAGGAAGGTGTAGGTCTTGTCTATTCCACAGTTGGTTTTGGAAATGGTACCTGTGCTTATATCAAACTCTGGTTTTATGCATCACCCCACCTCTCCTTTCCCCTTAAGCAGGCATAAGAGTGTTTTCTAAATGTCAGACTCTGTTCTCTTTCCTAACTCAGTTCATGTGTAGCCATGTTTACAGGATCTTCATAAGTGATATCTTATGATAAGTTTCTTTTTCTGTGTGACTTATTTCACTTAGAATCATCGTACCTGAATCCACTCACTTTGCTGCTCCTGGTCTTATGACATTGATTTCATGGCTGAGGGATATTCCATCGGACATAAATACCACAGTTTTTTGAACCATTTTTATATTTCCTGGGATATTTAAGGTGTACCCAAGTTGAGGTTCTTGTAAGCAGTGCAGCCCTAAATTTGGGGGTGTCTCTGTCTTATTGATTATCAGTTTACCCAATGTATATTCCCTAGACTGGAAGTGCCCTTGGCTCTGTAGCTCTGTTGTTTACTTGTTTTAGGGAACGCAATGCACTCCTCCAGTGAGGCAGTTGGCAATTTACATCCCGCCCATCAGCATAAAACGGCTCCCTGTTCTCCAGGGCCTGTCTTGCCTTTCTGGTTTTTACACATTTTGTGGATGTCCCTTTTGACCGGTGGGAAGTGATACTTCTTTGTAGTGCAGATTTGCATTGCCCGCTTGCTTGTTTGGCCAAAAAGGGCATATGCGTTTTCTCCTGAATACATTCAGGAGAAAACGCATACGCCCTTTTTGGCCAACTGCGTCATTGTCGAAGTTGTGCCCCTCTTCCTGTGCTTTAAAGGCGATTCCAACGTACCTCTTGTAATCTGTTTCCTGCTATTCTGCCTGGCTTTCAAGTCTGCCTCGTTGCCTTCCCTCAACAGATTTTTGGACGATAGTTGTCCTTTATTACTCTGCCAGTTTGTGAATTGCTGTGGCCCTGAGCTCCATTTTCCAACTCGTTTTTTGTGAGCTGTACGCAAGTCCAAAATTTAGGTTCAGGACCTATACTGGTTCCCGGTGGGTGGCTGAGACTCTGGTTGATTCTTCTTCCTGCCGGGAAATTAGAGTGACATATGCCCGTCCAAATGCCTAACAGTAACTCTCTCATTGGTTCTCGCTCTTCCCTTCCATCCTCTGCCAAATTGGCAACCTGTGCGAACCAGGAGGTTAAAGGGGCTGTCTCTCCAAGTTGGGAGATTGATAGTAAAGCAGTTGGAAAGTCAAACCGGAGCACCAGGAGAGGGACTACTCGTTGAGTTTTAGAAACCTTTTGTATGCACAGTGTGTCCATTCTCTAGGTTTCCCGTACATGTTATAGCTGTAGTAATATTCCCTTCAACATGGAGAGTTGGGACCCATGGAATGGGGGCCATGCATTTTTGCTTTAAAGGGTCTGCATTTGCTCACCCAATCTCACCAATCCTCTCAGTCCCAAGTGTCCAGCCTTATGCCACAACCAGCTGTCATTTTAGACAGGGTTTTTCCAAGTTTCATCAGAGACCCTGAAGGAAATATAAAGAATTTCCCTGTTTTTTTGGTTTTGTTTTTGAAATTCCTTTTTATAGTGGGTTTGAGCTGATTCTCTCTGCCATGTTTATGCCAGTCTAGACACACTTGATTCCCTTACAGAGACATATCAATACATAGGTTTTAAGATTCTTACTAGTCAGATCTATTCCTCTGCGGGAAATATGGGGTTTTGAGTCCCTTTCACTGAGGAAGGTGTAGGTCTTGTCTATTCCACAGTTGGTTTTAGAAATGGTACCTGTGCTTATATCAAACTTGGTTTTATGCATCACCCCACCTCTCCTTTCCCCTTAAGCAGGCATAAGAGTGTTTTCTAAATGTCAGACTCTGTTCTCTTTCCTAACTCAGTTCATGTGTAGCCATGTTTACAGGATCTTCATAAGTGATATCTTATGATAAGTTTCTTTTTCTGTGTGACTTATTTCACTTAGAATCATCGTACCTGAATCCACTCACTTTGCTGCTCCTGGTCTTATGACATTGATTTCATGGCTGAGGGATATTCCATCGGACATAAATACCACAGTTTTTTGAACCATTTTTATATTTCCTGGGATATTTAAGGTGTACCCAAGTTGAGGTTCTTGTAAGCAGTGCAGCCCTAAATTTGGGGGTGGCTCTGTCTTATTGATTTTCAGTTTTCCCAATGTATATTCCCTAGACTGGAAGTGCCCTTGGCTCTGTAGCTCTGTTGTTTACTTGTTTTAGGGAACGCAATGCACTCCTCCAGTGAGGCAGTTGGCAATTTACCTCCCGCCCATCAGCATAACAAGGTTCCCTGTTCTCCAGGGCCTGTCTTGCCTTTCTGTTTTTTACACATTTTGTGGATGTCCCTTTTGACCGGTGGGAAGTGATACTTATTTGTAGTGCAGATTTGCATTGCCCGCTTGCTTGTTTGGCCAAAAAGGGTGTAGGCGTTTTCTCCTGAATATATTCAGGAGAAAACGCATACACCCTTTCAGGCCAACTGCGTCATTCTCGAAGTTGTGCCCCTCTTCCTGTGCTTTAAAGGCGATTCCAACGTACCTCTTGAAATCTGTTTCCTGCTATTCTGCCTGGCTTTCAAGTCCGCCTCGTTGCCTTCCCTCAACAGATTTTTGGACGATAGTTGTCCTTTATTACTCTGCCAGTTTGTGAATTGCTGTGGCCCTGAGCTCCATTTTCCAACTCGTTTTTTGTGAGCTGTACGCAAGTCCAAAATTTTGGTTCAGGACCTATACTGGTTCCCGGTGGGTGGCTGAGACTCTGGTTAATTCTTCTTCCTGCCAGGAAATTAGAGTGACATATGCCCGTCCAAATGCCTAATATCTACTCTCTCATTGGTTCTCCCTCTTCCCTTCCATCCTCTGCCAAATTGGCAACCTGTGCGAACCAGCAGGTTAAAGGGGCTGTCTCTCCAAGTTGGGAGATTGATAGTAAAGCAGTTGGAAAATCAAACCGGAGCACCAGGAGAGGGACTACTCGTTGAGTTTTAGAAACCTTTTGTATTCACAGTGTGTCCATTCTCTAGGTTTCCCGTACATGTTATAGCCGTAGTAATATTCCCTTCCACATGGAGAGTTTGGACCCATGGAATGGGGGCCATGCATTTTTGCTTTAAAGGGTCTGCATTTGCTCACCCAATCTCAACAATCCTCTCAGTCCCAAGTGTCCAGCCTTATGCCACATCCAGCTGTCATTGTAGACAGGGTTTTTCCAGGTTTCATCAGAGACCCTGAAGGAAATGTAAAGAATTTCCCTGTTTTTTGGTTTTGTTTTTGAAATTCCTTCTTATAGTGGGTTTGAGCTGATTCTCTCTGCCATGTTTATGCCAGTCTAGACACACTTGATTCCCTTACAGAGACATATCAATACATAGGTTTTAAGATTCTTACTAGTCAGATCTATTCCTCTGCGGGAAATATGGGGTTTTGAGTCCCCTTCACTGAGGAAGGTGTAGGTCTTGTCTATTCCACAGTTGGTTTTGGAAATGGTACCTGTGCTTATATCAAACTCTGGTTTTATGCATCACCCCACCTCTCCTTTCCCCTTAAGCAGGCATAAGAGTGTTTTCTAAATGTCAGACTCTGTTCTCTTTCCTAACTCAGTTCATGTGTAGCCATGTTTACAGGATCTTCATAAGTGATATCTTATGATAAGATTCTTTTTCTGTGTGACTTATTTCACTTAGAATCATCGTACCTGAATCCACTCACTTTGCTGCTCCTGGTCTTATGACATTGATTTCATGGCTGAGGGATATTCCATCGGACATAAATACTACAGTTTTTTGAACCATTTTTATATTTCCTGGGATATTTAAGGTGTACCCAAGTTGAGGTTCTTGGAAGCAGTGCAGCCCTAAATTTGGGGGTGTCTCTGTCTTATTGATTTTCAGTTTTCCCAATGTATATTCCCTAGACTGGAAGTGCCCTTGGATTTGTAGCTCTGTTGTTTACTTGTTTTAGGGAACGCAATGCACTCCTCCAGTGAGGCAGTTGGCAATTTACATCCCGCCCATCAGAATAAAAAGGCTCCCTGTTCTCCAGGGCCTGTCTTGCCTTTCTGGTTTTTACACATTTTGTGGATGTCCCTTTTGACCGGTGGGAAGTGATACTTCTTTGTAGTGCAGATTTGCATTGCCCGCTTCCTTGTTTGGCCAAAAAGGGCATATGCGTTTTCTCCTGAATATATTCAGGAGAAAACGCATACGCCCTTTTTGGCCAACTGCGTCATTGTCGAAGTTGTGCCCCTCTTCCTGTGCTTTAAAGGCGATTCCAACGTACCTCTTGTAATCTGTTTCCTGCTATTCTGCCTGGCTTTCAAGTCTGCCTCGTTGCCTTCCCTCAACAGATTTTTGAACGATAGTTGTCCTTTATTACTCTGCCAGTTTGTGAATTGCTGTGGCCCTGAGCTCCATTTTCCAAATCGTTTTTTGTGAGCTGTACGCAAGTCCAAAATTTTGGTTCAGGACCTATACTGGTTCCCGGTGGGTGGCTGAGACTCTGGCTGATTCTTCTTCCTGCCGGGAAATTAGAGTGACATATGCCCGTCCAAATGCCTAACAGTAACTCTCTCATTGGTTCTCGCTCTTCCCTTCCATCCTCTGCCAAATTGGCAACCTGTGCGAACCAGGAGGTTAAAGGGGCTGTCTCTCCAAGTTGGGAGATTGATAGTAAAGCAGTTGGAAAGTCAAACCGGAGCACCAGGAGAGGGACTACGCGTTGAGTTTTAGAAACCTTTTGTATTCACAGTGTGTCCATTCTCTAGGTTTCCAGTACATGTTATAGCTGTAGTATTGTTCCCTTCAACATGGAGAGTTGGGACCCATGGCATGGGGGCCATGCATTTTTGCTTTAAAGTATCTGCATTTGCTCACCCAATCTCACCAATCGTCTCAGTCCCAAGTGTCCAGCCATATGCCACATCCAGCTGTCACTGTAGATAGGGTCATTCCAGGTTTCATCAGAGACCCTGAATTAAATGTAAAGAATTTCCCTGTTTTTTGGTTTTGTTTTTGAAATTCCTTTTTATAGTGGGTTTGAGCTGATTCTCGCTGCCATGTTTATGCCAGTCTGGACACACTTGATTCCCTTAGGGAGAAATATCAATACATAGGTTTTAAGATTCTTACTAGTCAGATCTATTCCTCTGCGGGAAATATGGGGTTTTGAGTCCCTTTCACTGAGGAAGGTTTAGGTCTTGTGTATTCCACAGTTGGTTTTAGAAATGGTACCTGTGCTTATATCAAACTCTGGTTTTATGCATCACCCCACCTCTCCTTTCCCCTTAAGCAGGCATAAGAGTGTTTTCTAAATGTGAGACTCTGTTCTCTTTCCTAACTCAGTTCATGTTTAGCCATGTTTACAGGATCTTCATAAGTGATATCTTATGATAAGTTTCTTTTTCTGTGTGACTTATTTCACTTAGAATCATCGTACCTGAATCCACTCACTTTGCTGCTCCTGGTCTTATGACATTGATTTCATGGCTGAGGGATATTCCATCGTACATAAGTACCACAGTTTTTTGAACCATTTTTATATTTCCTGGGATATTTAAGGTGTACCCAAGTTGAGGTTCTTGTTAGCAGTGCAGCCCTAAATTTGGGGGTGGCTCTGTCTTATTGATTTTCAGTTTTCCCAAGGTATATTCTCTAGACTGGGAGTGCCCTTGGCTCTGTAGCTCTGTTGTTTACTTGTTTTAGGGAACACAATGCACTCCTCCAGTGAGGCAGTTGGCAATTTACATCCAGCCCATCAGCATAACAAGGCTGCCTTTTCTCCAGGGCGTGTCTTGCCTTTCTGATTTTTACACATTTTGTGGATGTCCCTTTTGACCGGTGGGAAGTGATACTTCTTTGTAGTGAAGATTTGCATTGCCCGCTTGCTTGCTTGGCCAAAAAGGGCGTATGCGTTTTCTCCTGAATATATTCAGGAGAAAACGCATACGCCCTTTTTGGCCAAGTTTGTTATTGTCGAAGTTGTGCCCCTATTCCTGTGCTTTAAAGGCGATTCCAACGTACCTCTTGAAATCTGTTTCCTGCTATTCTGCCTCGCTTTCAAGTCCGCCTCGTTGCCTTCCCTCAACAGATTTTTGGACGATAGTTGTCCTTTATTACTCTGCCAGTTTGTGAATTGCTGTGGCCCTGAGCTCCATTTTCCAACTCGTTTTTTGTGTGCTGTACGCAAGTCCAAAATTTAGGTTCAGGACCTATACTGGTTCCCGGTGGGTGGCTGAGACTCTGGTTGATTCTTCTTCCTGCCGGGAAATTAGAGTGACATATGCCCGTCCAAATGCCTAACAGTAACTCTCTCATTGGTTCTCGCTCTTCCCTTCCATCCTCTGCCAAATTGGCAACCTGTGCGAACCAGGAGGTTAAAGGGGCTGTCTCTCCAAGTTGGGAGATTGATAGTAAAGCAGTTGGAAAGTCAAACCGGAGCACCAGGAGAGGGACTACTCGTTGAGTTTTAGAAACCTTTTGTATGCACAGTGTGTCCATTCTCTAGGTTTCCCGTACATGTTATAGCTGTAGTAATATTCCCTTCAACATGGAGAGTTGGGACCCATGGAATGGGGGCCATGCATTTTTGCTTTAAAGGGTCTGCATTTGCTCACCCAATCTCACCAATCCTCTCAGTCCCAAGTGTCCAGCCTTATGCCACAACCAGCTGTCATTTTAGACAGGGTTTTTCCAAGTTTCATCAGAGACCCTGAAGGAAATATAAAGAATTTCCCTGTTTTTTTGGTTTTGTTTTTGAAATTCCTTTTTATAGTGGGTTTGAGCTGATTCTCTCTGCCATGTTTATGCCAGTCTAGACACACTTGATTCCCTTACAGAGACATATCAATACATAGGTTTTAAGATTCTTACTAGTCAGATCTATTCCTCTGCGGGAAATATGGGGTTTTGAGTCCCTTTCACTGAGGAAGGTGTAGGTCTTGTCTATTCCACAGTTGGTTTTAGAAATGGTACCTGTGCTTATATCAAACTTGGTTTTATGCATCACCCCACCTCTCCTTTCCCCTTAAGCAGGCATAAGAGTGTTTTCTAAATGTCAGACTCTGTTCTCTTTCCTAACTCAGTTCATGTGTAGCCATGTTTACAGGATCTTCATAAGTGATATCTTATGATAAGTTTCTTTTTCTGTGTGACTTATTTCACTTAGAATCATCGTACCTGAATCCACTCACTTTGCTGCTCCTGGTCTTATGACATTGATTTCATGGCTGAGGGATATTCCATCGGACATAAATACCGCAGTTTTTTGAACCATTTTTATATTTCCTGGGATATTTAAGGTGTACCCAAGTTGAGGTTCTTGTAAGCAGTGCAGCCCTAAATTTGGGGGTGGCTCTGTCTTATTGATTTTCAGTTTTCCCAATGTATATTCCCTAGACTGGAAGTGCCCTTGGCTCTGTAGCTCTGTTGTTTACTTGTTTTAGGGAACGCAATGCACTCCTCCAGTGAGGCAGTTGGCAATTTACATCCCGCCCATCAGCATAACAAGGTTCCCTGTTCTCCAGGGCCTGTCTTGCCTTTCTGTTTTTTACACATTTTGTGGATGTCCCTTTTGACCGGTGGGAAGTGATACTTATTTGTAGTGCAGATTTGCATTGCCCGCTTGCTTGTTTGGCCAAAAAGGGTGTAGGCGTTTTCTCCTGAATATATTCAGGAGAAAACGCATACACCCTTTCAGGCCAACTGCGTCATTCTCGAAGTTGTGCCCCTCTTCCTGTGCTTTAAAGGCGATTCCAACGTACCTCTTGAAATCTGTTTCGTGCTACTCTGCCTGGCTTTCAAGTCCGCCTCGTTGCCTTCCCTCAACAGATTTTTGGACGATAGTTGTCCTTTATTACTCTGCCAGTTTGTGAATTGCTGTGGCCCTGAGCTCCATTTTCCAACTCGTTTTTTGTGAGCTGTACGCAAGTCCAAAATTTTGGTTCAGGACCTATACTGGTTCCCGGTGGGTGGCTGAGACTCTGGTTAATTCTTCTTCCTGCCAGGAAATTAGAGTGACATATGCCCGTCCAAATGCCTAATATCTACTCTCTCATTGGTTCTCCCTCTTCCCTTCCATCCTCTGCCAAATTGGCAACCTGTGCGAACCAGCAGGTTAAAGGGGCTGTCTCTCCAAGTTGGGAGATTGATAGTAAAGCAGTTGGAAAGTCAAACCGGAGCACCAGGAGAGGGAGTACTCGTTGAGTTTTAGAAACCTTTTGTATTCACAGTGTGTCCATTCTCTAGGTTTCCCGTACATGTTATAGCCGTAGTAATATTCCCTTCCACATGGAGAGTTGGGACCCATGGAATGGGGGCCATGCATTTTTGCTTTAAAGGGTCTGCATTTGCTCACCCAATCTCAACAATCCTCTCAGTCCCAAGTGTCCAGCCTTATGCCACATCCAGCTGTCATTGTAGACAGGGTTTTTCCAGGTTTCATCAGAGACCCTGAAGGAAATGTAAAGAATTTCCCTGTTTTTTGGTTTTGTTTTTGAAATTCCTTCTTATAGTGGGTTTGAGCTGATTCTCTCTGCCATGTTTATGCCAGTCTAGACACACTTGATTCCCTTACAGAGACATATCAATACATAGGTTTTAAGATTCTTACTAGTCAGATCTATTCCTCTGCGGGAAATATGGGGTTTTGAGTCCCCTTCACTGAGGAAGGTGTAGGTCTTGTCTATTCCACAGTTGGTTTTGGAAATGGTACCTGTGCTTATATCAAACTCTGGTTTTATGCATCACCCCACCTCTCCTTTCCCCTTAAGCAGGCATAAGAGTGTTTTCTAAATGTCAGACTCTGTTCTCTTTCCTAACTCAGTTCATGTGTAGCCATGTTTACAGGATCTTCATAAGTGATATCTTATGATAAGATTCTTTTTCTGTGTGACTTATTTCACTTAGAATCATCGTACCTGAATCCACTCACTTTGCTGCTCCTGGTCTTATGACATTGATTTCATGGCTGAGGGATATTCCATCGGACATAAATACTACAGTTTTTTGAACCATTTTTATATTTCCTGGGATATTTAAGGTGTACCCAAGTTGAGGTTCTTGTAAGCAGTGCAGCCCTAAATTTGGGGGTGTCTCTGTCTTATTGATTTTCAGTTTTCCCAATGTATATTCCCTAGACTGGAAGTGCCCTTGGATTTGTAGCTCTGTTGTTTACTTGTTTTAGGGAACGCAATGCACTCCTCCAGTGAGGCAGTTGGCAATTTACATCCCGCCCATCAGAATAAAAAGGCTCCCTGTTCTCCAGGGCCTGTCTTGCCTTTCTGGTTTTTACACATTTTGTGGATGTCCCTTTTGACCGGTGGGAAGTGATACTTCTTTGTAGTGCAGATTTGCATTGCCCGCTTCCTTGTTTGGCCAAAAAGGGCATATGCGTTTTCTCCTGAATATATTCAGGAGAAAACGCATACGCCCTTTTTGGCCAACTGCGTCATTGTCGAAGTTGTGCCCCTCTTCCTGTGCTTTAAAGGCGATTCCAACGTACCTCTTGTAATCTGTTTCCTGCTATTCTGCCTGGCTTTCAAGTCTGCCTCGTTGCCTTCCCTCAACAGATTTTTGAACGATAGTTGTCCTTTATTACTCTGCCAGTTTGTGAATTGCTGTGGCCCTGAGCTCCATTTTCCAAATCGTTTTTTGTGAGCTGTACGCAAGTCCAAAATTTTGGTTCAGGACCTATACTGGTTCCCGGTGGGTGGCTGAGACTCTGGTTGATTCTTCTTCCTGCCGGGAAATTAGAGTGACATATGCCCGTCCAAATGCCTAACAGTAACTCTCTCATTGGTTCTCGCTCTTCCCTTCCATCCTCTGCCAAATTGGCAACCTGTGCGAACTAGGAGGTTAAAGGGGCTGTCTCTCCAAGTTGGGAGATTGATAGTAAAGCAGTTGGAAAGTCAAACCTGAGCACCAGGAGAGGGACTACTCGTTGAGTTTTAGAAACCTTTTGTATTCACAGTGTGTCCATTCTCTAGGTTTCCCGTACATGTTATAGCTGTAGTAATATTCCCTTCAACCTGGAGAGTTGGGACCCATGGAATGGGGGCCATGCATTTTTGCTTTAAAGGGTCTGCATTTGCTCACCCAATCTCACCAATCCTCTCAGTCCCAAGTGTCCAGCCTTATGCCACAACAAGCTGTCATTTTAGACAGGGTTTTTCCAAGTTTCATCAGAGACCCTGAAGGAAATATAAAGAATTTCCCTGTTTTTTTGGTTTTGTTTTTGAAATTCCTTTTTATAGTGGGTTTGAGCTGATTCTCTCTGCCATGTTTATGCCAGTCTAGACACACTTGATTCCCTTACAGAGACATATCAATACATAGGTTTTAAGATTCTTACTAGTCACAGTTATTCGTCTGTGGCAAATATGGGGTTTTGAGTCCCTTTCACTGAGGAAGGTGTAGGTCTTGTCTATTCCACAGTTGGTTTTAGAAATGGTACCTGTGCTTATATCAAACTTGGTTTTATGCATCACCCCACCTCTCCTTTCCCCTTAAGCAGGCATAAGAGTGTTTTCTAAATGTCAGACTCTGTTCTCTTTCCTAACTCAGTTCATGTGTAGCCATGTTTACAGGATCTTCATAAGTGATATCTTATGATAAGTTTCTTTTTCTGTGTGACTTATTTCACTTAGAATCATCGTACCTGAATCCACTCACTTTGCTGCTCCTGGTCTTATGACATTGATTTCATGGCTGAGGGATATTCCATCGGACATAAATACCACAGTTTTTTGAACCATTTTTATATTTCCTGGGATATTTAAGATGTACCCAAGTTGAGGTTCTTGTAAGCAGTGCAGCCCTAAATTTGGGGGTGGCTCTGTCTTATTGATTTTCAGTTTTCCCAATGTATATTCCGTAGACTGGAAGTGCCCTTGGCTCTGTAGCTCTGTTGTTTACTTGTTTTAGGGAACGCAATGCACTCCTCCAGTGAGGCAGTTGGCAATTTACATCCCGCCCATCAGCATAACAAGGCTCCCTGTTCTCCAGGGCCTGTCTTGCCTTTCTGTTTTTTACACATTTTGTGGATGTCCCTTTTGACCGGTGGGAAGTGATACTTCTTTGTAGTGCAGATTTGCATTGCCCGCTTGCTTGTTTGGCCAAAAAGGTTGTAGGCGTTTTCTCCTGAATATATTCAGGAGAAAACGCATACACCCTTTCAGGCCAACTGCGTCATTGTCGAAATTGTGACCCTCTTCCTGTGCTTTAAAGGCGATTCCAACGTACCTCTTGAAATCTGTTTCCTGCTATTCTGCCTGGCTTTCAAGTCCGCCTCGTTGCCTTCCCTCAACAGATTTTTGGACGATAGTTGTCCTTTATTACTCTGCCAGTTTGTGAATTGCTGTGGCCCTGAGCTCCATTTTCCAACTCGTTTTTTGTGAGCTGTACGCAAGTCCAAAATTTTGGTTCAGGACCTATACTGGTTCCCAGTGGGTGGCTGAGACTCTGGTTAATTCTTCTTCCTGCCAGGAAATTAGAGTGACATATGCCCGTCCAAATGCCTAACATCTACTCTCTCATTGGTTCTCCCTCTTCCCTTCCATCCTCTGCCAAATTGGCAACCTGTGCGAACCAGCAGGTTAAAGGGGCTGTCTCTCCAAGTTGGGAGATTGATAGTAAAGCAGTTGGAAAGTCAAACTGGAGCACGAGGAGAGGGACTACTCGTTGAGTTTTAGAAACCTTTTGTATTCACAGTGTGTCCATTCTCTAGGTTTCCCGTACATGTTATAGCCGTAGTAATATTCCCTTCCACATGGAGAGTTGGGACCCATGGAATGGGGGCCATGCATTTTTGCTTTAAAGGGTCTGCATTTGCTCACCCAATCTCAACAATCCTCTCAGTCCCAAGTGTCCAGCCTTATGCCACATCCAGCTGTCATTGTAGACAGGGTTTTTCCAGGTTTCATCAGAGACCCTGAAGGAAATGTAAAGAATTTCCCTGTTTTTTGGTTTTGTTTTTGAAATTCCTTCTTATAGTGGGTTTGAGCTGATTCTCTCTGCCATGTTTATGCCAGTCTAGACACACTTGATTCCCTTACAGAGACATATCAATACATAGGTTTTAAGATTCTTACTAGTCAGATCTATTCCTCTGCGGGAAATATGGGGTTTTGAGTCCCCTTCACTGAGGAAGGTGTAGGTCTTGTCTATTCCACAGTTGGTTTTGGAAATGGTACCTGTGCTTATATCAAACTCTGGTTTTATGCATCACCCCACCTCTCCTTTCCCCTTAAGCAGGCATAAGAGTGTTTTCTAAATGTGAGACTCTGTTCTCTTTCCTAACTCAGTTCATGTGTAGCCATGTTTACAGGATCTTCATAAGTGATATCTTATGATAAGTTTCTTTTTCTGTGTGAATTATTTCACTTAGAATCATCGTACCTGAATCCACTCACTTTGCTGCTCCTGGTCTTATGACATTGATTTCATGGCTGAGGGATATTCCATCGGACATAAATACCACAGTTTTTTGAACCATTTTTATATTTCCTGGGATATTTAAGGTTTCCCCAAGTTGAGGTTCTTGTAAGCAGTGCAGCCCTAAATTTGGGGGTGTCTCTGTCTTATTGATTTTCAGTTTTCCCAATGTATATTCCCTAGACTGGAAGTGCCCTTGGCTCTGTAGCTCTGTTGTTTACTTGTTTTAGGGAACGCAATGCACTCCTCCAGTGAGGCAGTTGGCAATTTACATCCCGCCCATCAGCATAAAAAGGCTCCCTGTTCTCCAGGGCCTGTCTTGCCTTTCTGGTTTTTACACATTTTGTGGATGTCCCTTTTGACCGGTGGGAAGTGATACTTCTTTGTAGTGCAGATTTGCATTGCCCGCTTGATTGTTTGGCCAAAAAGGGTGTAGGCGTTTTCTCCTGAATATATTCAGGAGAAAACGCATACGCCCTTTTGGGCCAAGTGCGTCATTGTCGAAGTTGTGCCCCTCTTCTGTGCTTTAAAGGCGATTCCAACGTACCTCTTGAAATCTGTTTCCTGCTATTCTGCCTCGCTTTCAAGTCCGCCTCGTTGCCTTCCCTCAACAGATTTTTGGACGATAGTTGTCCTTTATTACTCTGCCAGTTTGTGAATTGCTGTGCCCCTGAGCTCCATTTTTCAACTTGTTTTTTGTGAGCTGTACGCAAGTCCAAAATTTTGGTTCAGGACCTATACTGGTTCCGGTGGGTGGCTGTGACTCTTGTTAATTCTTCTTCCTGCCGGGAAATTAGTGACATGTTCCCGTCCAAATGCCTAACAGGTACTCTCTCATTGGTTCTCCCTCTTCCCTTCCATCCTCTGCCAAATTGGCAACCTGTGCGAACCAGGAGGTTAAAGGGTTGTCTCTCCAAGTTGGGAGATTGATAGTAAAGCAGTTGGAAAGTCAAACCGGAGCACAAGGAGAGGGATTACTCGTTGAGTTTTAGCAACCTTTTGTATTCACAGTGTGTCCATTCTCTAGGTTTCCCGTACATGTTATAGATGTAGTAATATTCCCTTCAACATGGAGAGTTGGGACCCATGGAATAGGGGCCATGCATTTTTGCTTTAAAGGGTCTGCATTTGCTCACCCAATCTCACCAATCCTCTCAGAACCAAGTGTCCAGCCTTATGCCACATCCAGCTGTCATTGTAGTTAGGGTCATTCCAGGTTTCATCAGAGACCCTGAAGAAAATGTAAAGACTTTCCCAGTTTTTTTGTTTTGTTTTTGAAATTCCTTTTTATAGTGGGTTTGAGCTGATTCTCGATGCCATGTTTTTGCCAGTCTAGACCCACTTGATTCCTTTACAGAGACATATCAATACATAGATTTTAAGATTCTTACATGCCAGATCTATTCCTCTGCGGGATATATGGGGTTTTGAGTCCCTTTCACTGAGGAAGGTGTAGGTCTTGTCTATTCCACAGTTGGTTTTAAAAATGGTACCTGTGATTATATCAAACTCTGGTTTTTTGCATCACGCCACCTCTCCTTTCCCCTTAAGCAGGCATAAGAGTGTTTTCTAAATGTGAGACACTGTTTTCTTTCCTAACTCTGTTCATGTGTAGCCATGTTTACAGGATCTTCATAAGTGATATCTTATGATAAGTTTCTTTTTCTGTGTGACTTATTTCACTTAGAATCATCGTACCTGAATCCACTCACTTTGCTGCTCCTCGTCTTATGACATTGATTTCATGTCTGAGGGATATTCCATCGTACATAAATACCACAGTTTTTTGAACCATTTTTATATTTCCTGGGATATTTAATGTGTACCCAAGTTGAGGTTCTTGTAAGCAGTGCAGCCCTAAATTTGGGGGTGGCTCTGTCTTATTGATTTTCAGTTTTCCCAAGGTATATTCCCTAGACTGGATGTGCCCTTGGCTCTGTAGCTCTGTTGTTTACTTGTTTTAGGTAACGCAATGCACTCCTCCAGTGAGGCAGTTGGCAATTTACATCCCGCCCAACAGCATAACAAGGCTCCCTGTTCTCCAGGGCCTGTCTTGCCTTTCTGGTTTTTACACATTTTGTGGATGTCCCTTTTGACCGGTGGGAAGTGATACTTCTTTGTAGTGCAGATTTGCATTGCCCGCTTGCTTGCTTGGCCAAAAAGGGCGTATGCGTTTTCTCCTGAATATATTCAGGAGAAAACGCATACGCCCTTTTTGGCCAAGTGCGTCATTGTCGAAGTTGTGCCCCTCTTCCTGTGCTTTAAAGGCGATTCCAACGTACCTCTTGAAATCTGTCTCCTGCTATTCTGCCTTGCTTGCAAGTCAGCCTCGTTGCCTTCCCTCAACAGATTTTTGGACGATAGTTGTCCTTTATTACTCTGCCAGTTTGTGAATTGCTGTGCCCCTGAGCTCCATTTTTTAACTCGTTTTTTGTGAGCTGTAAGCAAGTCCAAAATTTTGGTTCAGGACCTATACTGGTTCCCGGTGCGTGGTTGTGACACTAGTTAATTCTTCTTCCTGCCGGGAAATTAGAGTGACATGTGTCCGTCCAAATTCCTAACAGCTACTCTCTCATTGTTTCTCCCTCTTCCCTTCCATCCTCTGCCAAATTGGCAACCTGTGCGAACCAGGAGGTTAAAGGGGTTGTATCTCCAAGTTGGGAGATTGATAGGAAAGCAGTTGGAAAGTCCAATCGGAGCACCAGGTGAGGGACTACTCGTTGAGTTTTAGAAACCTTTTGTATTCACAGTGTGTCCATTCTCTAGGTTTCCCGAACATGTTATAGCTGTAGTAATATTCCCTTCAACATGGAGAGTTGGGACCCATGGAATGGGGGCCATGCATTTTTGCTTTAAAGGGTCTGCATTTGCTCACCCAATCTCACCAATCATCTCAGTCCCAAGTGTCCAGCCTTATGCCACATCCAGCTGTCATTGGAGATAGGGTCATTCCAGGTTTCATCAGAAACCCTGAAGGGAATGTAAAGAATTTCCCTGTTTTTTGGTTTTGTTTTTGAAATTCCTTTTTAGAGTGGGTTTGAGCTGATTCTCGCTGCCATGTTTATGCCAGTCTAGACAAACTTGATTCCCTTACAGAGACATATCAATACATAGGTTTTAAGATTCTTACTAATCAGATCTATTCATCTGCGGGAAATATGGGGTTTTGAGTCCCTTTCACTGAGGAAGGTGTAGGTCTTGTCTATTCCACAGTTGGTTTTAGAAATGGTACCTGTGCTTATATCAAACTCTGGTTTTATGCATCACCCCACCTCTCCTTTCCCCTTAAGCAGGCATAAGAGTGTTTTCTAAATGTGAGACTCTGTTCTCTTTCCTAATTCAGTTCATGTGTAGCCATGTTTACAGGATCTTCATAAGTGATATCTTATGATAAGTTTCTTTTTCTGTGTGACTTATTTCACTTAGAATCATCGTTCCTGAATCCACTCACTTTGCTGCTCCTGGTCTTATGACATTGATTTCATGGCTGAGGGATATTCCATCGTACATAAATACCACAGTTTTTTGAACCATTTTTATATTTCCTAGGATATTTAAGGTGTACCCAAGTTGAGGTTCTTGTAAGCAGTGCAGCCCTAAATTTGGGGGTGGCTCTGTCTTATTCATTTTCAGTTTTCCAAAGGTATATTCCCTAGACTGGATGTGCCCTTGGCTCTGTAGCTCTGTTGTTTACTTGTTTTATGGAACGCAATGCACACCTCCAGTGAGGCAGTTGGCAATTTACATCCCGCCCATCAGCATAACAAGGCTCCCTGTTCTCCAGGGACTGTCTTGCCTTTCTGGTTTTTACATATTTTGTGGATTGCCCTTTTGACCGGTGGGAAGTGATACTTCTTTGTAGTGAAGATTTGCATTGCCCGCTTGCTTGCTTGGCCAAACAGGGCGTATGCATTTTCTCCTGAATATATTCAGGAGAAAACGCATACAAACTGTATGTCCAAGTGCATCATTGTCGAAGTTGTGCCCCTCTTCCTGTGCTTTAAATGCGATTCCAACGTACCTCTTGAAATCTATCTCCTGCTATTCTGCCTTGCTTTCAAGTCTGCCTCGTTGCCTTCCATCAACAGATTTTTGGACGATAGTTGTCCTTTATTACTCTGCCAGTTTGTGAATTGCTGTGCCACTGAGCTCCATTTTTCAACTCGTTTTTTGTGAGCTGTACGCAAGTCCAAAATTTTGGTTCAGGACCTATACTGGTTCCCGGTGGGTGGCTGTGACTCTGGTTAATTCTTCTTCCTGCTGGGAAATTAGAGTGACATGTGCCCGTCCAAATGCCTTACAGCTACTCTCTCATTTGTTCTCCCTTTTCCGTTCCATCCTCTGCCAAATTGGCAACCTGTGCGAAGCAGGAGGTTAAAGGGGTTTTCTCTCCAAGTTGGGAGATTGATAGTAAAGCAGTGGGAAAGTCACACCGGAGCACCAGGAGAGGGACTACTCGTTGAGTTTTAGAAACCTTTTGTATTCACAGTGTGTCCATTCTCTAGGTTTCCCGTACATGTTACAGCTGTATTAATATTCCATTCAACATGGAGAGTTGGGACCCATGGAATGGGGGACATGCATTTTTGCTTTAATGGGTCTGCATTTGCTCACCCAATCTCACCAATCCTCTCACTCCCAAGTGTCCAGCCTTATGCCACATCCAGCAGTCATTGTAGATAGGGTCATTCCAGGTTTCATCAGAGGCCCTGAAGGAAATGTAAATAATTTCCCTTTTTTTTCGTTTTGTTTTTGAAATTCCTTTTTATAGTGTGTTTTAGCTGATTCTCTCTGCCATGTTTATGCCAGTCTAGACATACTTGATTCCCTTACAGAGACATATCAATACATAGGTTTTAAGATTCTTACTAGTCAGATCTATTCCTCTGCGAGAAATATGGGGCTTTGATTCCTTTTCACTGAGGAAGGTGTAGGTCTTGTCTATTCCACAGTTGGTTATAGAAATGGTACCTGTGCCTATATCAAACTCTGGTTTTATGCATCACCCCACCTCTCCTTTCCCCTTAAGCAGGCAAAAGATTTTTTTTTAAATGTGAGACTCTGTTCTCTTTCCTATCTCAGTTCATATGTAGCCATGTTTACAGGATCTTCATAAGTGATATCTTATCATAAGTTTCTTTTTCTGTGTGACTTATTTCACTTAGAATCATCGTACCTGAATCCACTCACTTTGCTGCTCCTGGTCTTAGGACATTGATTTCATGGCTGAGGGATATTCCATCGTACATAAATACCATAGTTTTCTGAACCATTTTTATATTTCCTGGGATATTTAAGGTGTACCCAAGTTGAGGTTCTTGTAAGCAGTGCAGCCCTAAATTTGGGGTGGCTCTGTCTTATTGATTTTCAGTTTTCCCAAGGTATATTCCCTAGACTGGAAGTGCCCTTGGCTCTGTAGCTCTGTTGTTTAATTGTTTTAGGGAACGCAATGCACTCCTCCAGTGAGGCAGTTGGCAATTTACATACCACCCATCAGCATAACAAGGCTCCCTGTTCTCCAGGGCCTGTCTTGACTTTCTGATTTTTACACATTTTGTGGATGTCCCTTTTGACCGGTGGGAAGTGATACTTCTTTGTAGTGCAGATTTGCATTGCCCGCTTTCTTGCTTGGCCAAAAAGGGCGTATGCGTTTTCTCCTGAATATATTCAGGAGAAAACGCATATGCCCTTTTTGGCCAAGTGCGTCATTGTCGAAGTTGTGCCCCTCTTCCTGTGCTTTAAATGCGATTCCTACGTACCTCTTGAAATCTGTCTCCTGCTATTCTGCATTGCTTTCAAGTCCGCCTCGTTGCCTTCCCTCAACAGATTTTTGGACGATAGTTGTCCTTTATTACTCTGCCAATTTGTGAATTGCTGTGCCCCTGAGCTCCATATTTCAACTCGTTTTTTGTGAGTTGTACGCAAGTCCAAAATTTTGGTTCAGGACCTATACCGGTTCCCGGTGGGTGGCTGTGACTCTGGTTAATTCTTCCTGCCGGGAAATTAGAGTGACATGTGCCCGTCCAAATGCCTAACAGCTTCTCTCTCATTGGTTCTCCCTCTTCCCTTCCATCCTCTGCCAAATTGGCAACCTGTTCGAACCAGGTGGTTAAAGGGGTTGTATCTCCAAGTTGGGAGATTGATAGGTAAGCAGTTGGAAAGTCAAACCGGAGCACCAGAAGAGGGACTACTCGTTGAGTTTTAGAAACCTTTTGTATTCACAGTGTGTCCATTCTCTAGGTTTCCCGTACATGTTATAGCTGTAGTAATATTCCCTTCAACATGGAGAGTTGGGACCCATGGAATGGGGGCCATACATTATGGCTTTAAAGGGTCTGCATTTGCTCACCCAATCTCACCAATCCTCTCAGTCCCAAGTGTCCAGCCTTATGCCACATCCAGCTGTCATTGTAGATAGGGTCATTCCAGGGTTCATCAGAGACCCTGAAGGAATTGTAAAGAATGTCCCTGTTTTTTGGTTTTGTTTTTGAAATTCCTTTTTATAGTGAGTTTGTGCTGATTCTCGCTGCCATGTTTATGCCAGTGTAAACACACTTGTTTCCCTTACGGAGATATATCAATACATAGGTTTTAAGATTCTTACTAGTCAGGTCTATTCCTCTGCTGGAAATATGGGGTTTTGAATCCCTTTCACTGAGGAAGGTGTAGGTCTTTTCTATTCCACAGTTGGTTTCACAAACGGTACCTGTGCTTATATTAAACTCTGGTTTTATGCATCACCCCACCTCTCCTTTCCCCTTAAGCAGGCATAAGAGTGTTTTCTAAATGTGAGACTCTGGTCTCTTTCCTAACTCAGTTCATGTGTAGCCATGTTTACAGGATCTTCATAAGTCATATCTTATGATAAGTTTCTTTTTCTGTGTGACTTATTTCACTTAGAATCATCGTACCTGAATCCACTCACTTTGCTGCTCCTGGTCTTATGACATTGATTTCATGGCTGAGGGATATTCCATCGGACATAAATACCACAGTTTTTTTGAACCATTTTTATATTTCCTGGGATATTTAAGGTGTACCCAAGTTGAGGTTCTTGTAAGCAGTGCAGCCCTAAATTTTGGGGTGGCTCTGTCTTATTGATTTTCAGTTTTCCCAATGTATATTCCCTAGACTGGAAGTGCCCTTGGCTCTGTAGCTCTGTTGTTTACTTGTTTTAGGGAACGCAATGCACTACTCCAGTGAGGCAGTTGGCAATTTACATCCCGCCCATCAGCATAACAAGGCTCCCTGTTCTCCAGGGCCTGTCTTGCCTTTCCGGTTTTTACACATTTTGTGGATGTCCCTTTTGACCGGTGGGAAGTGATACTTCTTTGTAGTGCAGATTTGCATTGCCCGCTTGCTTGTTTGGCCAAAAAGGGCGTATGTGTTTTCTCCTGAATATATTCAGGAGAAAACGCATACGCCCTTTTTGGCCAACTGCGTCATTGTCGAAGTTGTGCCCCTCTTCCTGTGCTTTAAAGGCGATTCCAACGTACCTCTTGAATTCTGTTTCCTGCTACTCTGCCTGGCTTTCAAGTCTGCCTCGTTGCCTTCCCTCAACAGATTTTTGGACGATAGTTGTCCTTTATTACTCTGCCAGTTTGTGAATTGCTGTGGCCCTGAGCTCCATTTTCCAACTCGTTTTTGTGAGCTGTACGCAAGTCCAGAATTTTGGTTCAGGACCTATACTGGTTCCCGGTTGGTGGGTGAAACTCTGGTTAATTCTTCTTCCTGCCGGGAAATTAGAGTGACATGTGCCCGTCCAAATGCCTAACAGCTACTCTCTCATTGGTTCTCCCTCTTCCCTTCCATCCTCTGCCAAATTGGCAACCTGTGCGAACCAGGAGGTTAAAGGGGCTGTCTCTCCAAGTTGGGAGATTGATAGTAAAACAGTTGGAAAGTCAAACCGGAGCACCAGGAGAGGGACTACGCGTTGAGTTTTAGAAACCTTTTGTATTCACAGTGTGTCCATTCTCTAGGTTTCCCGTACATGTTATAGCTGTAGTAATATTCCCTTCAACCTGGAGAGTTGGGACCCATGGAATGGGCGCCATGCATTTTTGCTTTAAAGGGTCTGCATTTGTTCACCCAATCTCACCAATCCTCTCAGTCCCAAGTGTCCAGCCTTATGCCACATCCAGCTGTCATTGTAGACAGGGTTTTTCCAGGTTTCTTCAGACACCCTGAAGGAAATGTAAAGTATTTCCCTGTTTTTTGGTTTTGTTTTTGAAATTCTTTTTTATAGTGGATTTGAGCTGATTCTCTCTGCCATGTTTATGCCAGTCTAGACACACTTGATTCCCTTACAGAGACATATCAATACATAGGTTTTAAGATTCTTACTAGTCAGATCTATTCCTCTGCGGGAAATATGGGGTTTTGAGTCCCTTTCACTGAGGAAGGTGTAGGTCTTGTCTATTCCACAGTTGGTTTTGGAAATGGTACCTGTGCTTATATCAAACTCTGGTTTTATGAATCACCCCACCTCTCCTTTCCCCTTAAGCAGGCATAAGAGTGTTTTCTAAATGTGAGACTCTGGTCTTTTTCCTAACTCAGTTCATGTGTAGCCATGTTTACAGGATCTTCATAAGTCATATCTTATGATAAGTTACTTTTTCTGTGTGACTTATTTCACTTAGAATCATCGTACCTGAATCCACTCACTTTGCTGCTCCTGGTCTTATGACATTGATTTCATGGCTGAGGGATATTCCATCGGACATAAATACCACAGGTTTTTGAACCATTTTTATATTTCCTGGGATATTTAAGGTGTACCCAAGTTGAGGTTCTTGTAAGCAGTGCAGCCCTAAATTTGGGGTTGGCTCTGTTTTATTGATTTTCAGTTTTTCCAATGTATATTCCCTAGACTGGAAGTGCCCTTGGCTCTATAGCTCTGTTGTTTACTTGTTTTAGGGAACGCAATGCACTCCTCCAGTGAGGCAGTTGGCAATTTACATCCCGCCCATCAGCATAACAAGGCTCCCTGTTCTCCAGGGCCAGTCTTGCCTTTCGGTTTTTTACACATTTTGTGGATGTCCCTTTTGACCGGTGGGAAGTGATACTTCTTTGTAGTGCAGATTTGCATTGCCCGCTTGCTTGTTTGGCCAAAAAGGGCGTATGCGTTTTCTCCTGAATATATTCAGGAGAAAACGCATACGCCCTTTTTGGCCAACTGCGTCATTGTCGAAGTTGTGCCCCTCTTCCTGTGCTTAAAGTCGATTCCAACGTACCTCTTGAAATCTGTTTCCTGCTATTCTGCCTGGCTTTCAAGTCTGCCTCGTTGCCTTCCCTCAACAGATTTTTGAACGATAGTTGTCCTTTATTACTCTGCCAGTTTGTGAATTGCTGTGGCCCTGAGCTCCATTTTCCAACTCGTTTTTTGTGAGCTGTACGCAAGTCCAAAATTTTGGTTCAGGACCTATACTGGTTCCCGGTGGGTGGCTGAGACTCTGGTTAATTCTTCTTCCTGCCAGGAAATCAGAGTGACATGTGCCCGCCCAAATGACTAACAGCTACTCTCTCATTGGTTCTCCCTCTTCCCTTCCATCCTCTGCCAAATTGGCAACCTGTGCGAACCAGGAGGTTAAAGGGGCTGTCTCTCCAAGTTGGGAGATTGATAGTAAAGCAGTTGGAAAGTCAAACCGGAGCACCAGGAGAGGGACTACGCGTTGAGTTTTAGAAACCTTTTGTATTCACAGTGTGTCCATTCTCTAGGTTTCCCGTACATGTTATAGCTGTAGTAATATTCCCTTCAACCTGGAGAGTTGGGACCCATGGAATGGGGGCCATGCATTTTTGCTTTAAAGGGTCTGCATTTGCTCACCCAATCTCACCAATCCTCTCAGTCCCAAGTGTCCAGCCTTATGCCACATCCAGCTGTCATTGTAGACAGGGTTTTTCCAGGTTTCATCAGAGACCCTGAAGGAAATGTAAAGAAATTCCCTGTTTTTTGGTTTTGTTTTTGAAATTCCTTTTTGTAGTGGGTTTGAGCTGATTCTCTCTGCCATGTTTATGCCAGTCTAGACACCCTTGATTCTCTTACAGAGACATATCAATACATAGGTTTTAAGATTCTTACTAGTCATATCTATTCCTCGGCGGGAAATATGGGGTTTTGAGTCCCTTTCACTGAGGACGGTGTAGGTCTTGTCTATTCCACAGTTGGTTTTGGAAATGGTACCTGTGCTTATATCAAACTCTGGTTTTATGCATCACCCCACCTCTCCTTTCCCCTTAAGCAGGCATAAGAGTGTTTTCTAAATGAGAGACTCTGGTCTCTTTCCTAACTCAGTTCATGTGTAGCCATGTTTACAGGATCTTCATAAGTCATATCTTATGATAAGTTCCTTTTTCTGTGTGACTTATTTCACTTAGAATCATCGTACCTGAATCCACTCACTTTGCTGCTCCTGGTCTTTTGACATTGATTTCATGGCTGAGGGATATTCCATCGGACATAAATACCACAGTTTTTTGAACCATTTTTATATTTCCTGGAACATTTAAGGTGTACCCAAGCTGACGTTCTTGTAAGCAATGCAGCCCTAAATTTGGGGGTGGCTGTGTCTTATTGATTTTCAGTTTTCCCAATGTATATTCCCTAGACTGGAAGTGCCCTTGGCTCTGTAGCTCTGTTGTTTACTTGTTTTAGGGAACGCAATGCACTCCTCCAGTGAGGCAGTTGGCAATTTACATCCCGACCATCAGCATAACAAGGCTCCCTGTTCTCCAGGGCCAGTCTTGCCTTTCTGGTTTTTACACATTTTGTGGATGTCCCATTTGACCGGAGGGAAGTGATACTTCTTTGTAGTGCAGATTTGCATTGCCCGCTTGCTTGTTTGGCCAAAAACGGTGTATGCGTTTTCTCCTGAATATATTCAGGAGAAAACGCATACGCCCTTTTTGGCCAACTGCGTCATTGTCGAAGTTGTGCCCCTCTTCCTGTGCTTTCAAGGCGATTCCAACGTACCTCTTGAAATCTGTTTCCTGCTACCCTGCCTGGCTTTCAAGTCTGCCTCGTTGCCTTCCCTCAACAGATTTTTGGACGATAGTTGTCCTTTATTACTCTGCCAGTTTGTGAATTGCTGTCGCCCTGAGCTCCATTTTCCAACTCGTTTTTTGTGAGCTGTACGCAAGTCCAAAATTTTGGTTCAGTACCTATACTGGTTCCCGGTGGGTGTCTGAGACTCTGGTTAATTCTTCTTACTGCCGGGAATTTAGAGTGACATGTGCCCATCCAAATGCCTAACAGCTACTCTCTCATTGGTTCTCCCTCTTCCCTTCCATCCTCTGCCAAATTGGCAACCTGTGCGAACCAGGAGGTTAAAGGGGCTGTCTCTCCAAGTTGGGAGATTGATAGTAAAGCAGTTGGAAAGTCAAACCGGAGCACCAGGAGAGGGACTACTCGTTGAGTTTTAGAAACCTTTTGTATTCACAGTGTGTCCATTCTCTAGGTTTCCCGTACATGTTATAGCTGTAGTAATATTCCCTTCAACCTGGAGAGTTGGGACCCATGGAATGGGGGCCATGCATTTTTGCTTTAAAGGGTCTGCATTTGCTCACCCAATCTCACCAATCCTCTCAGTCCCAAGTGTCCAGCCTTATGCCACATCCAGCTGTCATTGTAGACAGGGTTTTTCCAGGTTTCATCAGAGACCCTGAAGGAAATGGAAAGAATTTCCCTGTTTTTTGGTTTTGTTTTTGAAATTCCTTTTTATAGTGGGTTTGAGCTGATTCTCTCTGCCATGTTTATGCCAGTCTAGACACACTTGATTCCCTTACAGAGACATATCAATACATAGGTTTTAAGATTCTTACTAGTCAGATCTATTCCTCTGCGGGAAATATGTGGTTTTGAGTCCCTTTCACTGAGGAAGGTGTAGGTCTTGTCTATTCCACAGTTGGTTTTGGAAATGGTACCTGTGCTTATATCAAACTCTGGTTTTATGAATCACCCCACCTCTCCTTTCCCCTTAAGCAGGCATAAGAGTGTTTTCTAAATGTGAGACTCTGGTCTCTTTCCTAACTCAGTTCATGTGTAGCCATGTTTACAGGATCTTCATAAGTCATATATTATGATAAGTTTCTTTTTCTGTGTGACTTATTTCACTTAGAATCATCGTACCTGAATCCACTCATTTTGCTGCTCCTGGTCTTATGACATTGATTTCATGGCTGAGGGATATTCCATCGGACATAAATACCACAGATTTTTTGAACCATTTTTATATTTCCTGGGATATTTAAGGTGTACCCAAGTTGAGGTTCTTGTAAGCAGTGCAGCCCTAAATTTGGGTGTGGCTCTGTCTTATTGATTTTCAGTTTGCCCAATGTATATTCCCTAGACTGGAAGTGCCCTTGGCTCTGTAGCTCTGTTGTTTACTTGTTTTAGGGAACGCAATGCACTCCTCCAGTGAGGCAGTTGGCAATTTACATCCCGCCCATCAGCATAACAAGGCTCCCTGTTCTCCAGAGCCAGTCTTGCCTTTCTGGTTTTTACACATTTTGTGGATGTCCCTTTTGACCTGTGGGAAGTGATACTTCTTTGTAGTGCAGATTTGCATTGCCCGCTTGCTTGTTTGGCCAAAAAGGGCGTATGCGTTTTCTCCTGAATATATTCAGGAGAAAACGCATACGCCCTTTTTGGCCAACTGCGTCATTGTCAAAGTTGTGCCCCTCTTCCTGTGCTTTAAAGGCGATTCCAACGTACCTCTTGAAATCTGTTTCCTGCTATTCTGCCTGGCTTTCAAGTCTGCCTCGTTGCCTTCCCTCAACAGATTTTTGGACGATAGTTGTCCTTTATTACTCTGCCAGTTTGTGAATTGCTGTGGCCCTCAGCTCCATTTTCCAACTCGTTTTTTATGAGCTGTACGCAAGTCCAAAATTTTGGTTCAGGACCTATACTGGTTCCCGGTGGGTGGCTGAGACTCTGGTTAATTCTTCTTCCTGCCGGGAATTTAGAGTGACATGTGCCCATCCAAATGCCTAACAGCTACTCTCTCATTGGTTCTCCCTCTTCCCTTCCATCCTCTGCCAAATTGGCAACCTGTGCGAACCAGGAGGTTAAAGGGGCTGTCTCTCCAAGTTGGGAGATTGATAGTAAAGCAGTTGGAAAGTCAAACCGGAGCACCAGGAGAGGGACTACTCGTTGAGTTTTAGAAACCTTTTGTATTCACAGTGTGTCAATTCTCTAGGTTTCCCGTACATGTTATAGCTGTAGTAATATTCCCTTCAACCTGGAGAGTTGGGACCCATGGAATGGGGGCCATGCATTTTTGCTTTAAAGGGTCTGCATTTGCTCACCCAATCTCACCAATCCTCTCAATCCCAAGTGTCCAGCCTTATGCCACATCCAGCTGTCATTGTAGACAGGGTTTTTCCAGGTTTCATCAGAGACCCTGAAGGAAATGTAAAGAATTTCCCTGTTTTTTGGTTTTGTTTTTGAAATTCCTTTTTATAGTGGGTTTGAGCTGATTCTCTCTGCCATGTTTATGCCAGTCTAGACACACTTGATTCCCTTACAGAGACATATCAATACATAGGTTTTAAGATTCTTACTAGTCAGATCTATTCCTCTGTGGGAAATATGGGGTTTTGAGTCCCTTTCACTGAGGAAGGTGTAGGTCTTGTCTATTCCACAGTTGGTTTTGGAAATGGTACCTGTGCTTATATCAAACTCTGGTTTTATGCATCACCCCACCTCTCCTTTCCCCTTAAGCAGGCATAAGAGTGTTTTCTAAATGTGAGACTCTGGTCTCTTTCCTAACTCAGTTCATGTGTAGCCATGTTTACAGGATATTCATAATTCATATCTTATGATAAGTTTCTTTTTCTGTGTGACTTATTTCACTTAGAATCATCGTACCTGAATCCACTCACTTTGCTGCTCCTGGTCTTATGACATTGATTTCATGGCTGAGGGATATTCCATCGGACATAAATACCACAGTTTTTTGAACCATTTTTATATTTCCTGGGATATTTAAGGTGTACCCAAGTTGAGGTTCTTGTAAGCAGTGCAGCCCTAAATTTGGGGGTGGCTCTGTCTTATTGAATTTCAATTTTCCCAATATATATTACCTAGACTGGAAGTGCCCTTGGCTCTGTAGCTCTGTTGTTTACTTGTTTTAGGGAACGCAATGCACTCCTCCAGTGAGGCAGTTGGCAATTTACATCCCGCCCATCAGCATAACAAGGCTCCCTGTTCTCCAGGGCCTGTCTTGCCTTTCTGGTTTTTACACATTTTGTGGATGTCCCTTTTGACCGGTGGGAAGTGATACTTCTTTGTAGTGCAGATTTGCATTGCCCGCTTGCTTGTTTGGCCAAAAAGGGCGTATGCGTTTTCTCCTGAATATATTCAGGAGAAAACGCATACGCCCTTTTTGGCCAACTGCGTCATTGTCGAAGTTGTGCCCCTCTTCCTGTGCTTTAAAGGCGATTCCAACGTACCTCTTGAAATCTGTTTCCTGCTATTCTGCCTGGCTTTCAAGTCTGCCTCGTTGCCTTCCCTCAACAGATTTTTGGACGATAGTTGTCCTTTATTACTCTGCCAGTTTGTGAATTGCTGTGGCCCTGAGCTCCATTTTCCAACTCGTTTTTTGTGAGCTGTACGCAATTCCAAAATTTTGGTTCAGGACTTATACTGGTTCCCGGTGGGTGGCTGAGACTCTGGTTAATTCTTCTTCCTGCCGGGAAATTAGAGTGACATGTGCCCGTCCAAATGCCTAACAGCTACTCTCTCATTGGTTCTCGCTGTTCCCTTCCATCCTCTGCCAAATTGGCAACATGTGCGAACCAGGAGGTTAAAGGGGCTGTCTCTCCAAGTTGGGAGATTGATAGTAAAGCAGTTGGAAAGTCAAACCGGAGCACCAGGAGAGGGACTACTCGTTGAGTTTTAGAAACCATTTGTATTCACAGTGTGTCCATTCTCTAGGTTTCCCGTACATGTTATAGCTGTAGTAATATTCCCTTCAACCTGGAGAGTTGGGACCCATGGAATGGGGGCCATGCATTTTTGCTTTAAAGGGTCTGCATTTGCTCACCCAATCTCACCAATCCTCTCAGTCCCAAGTGTCCAGCCTTATGCCACATCCAGCTGTCATTGTAGACAGGTTTTTTCCAGGTTTCATCAGAGACCCTGAAGGAAATGTAAAGAAATTCCCTGTTTTTTGATTTTGTTTTTGAAATTCCTTTTTATAGTGGGTTTGAGCTGATTCTCTCTGCCATGTTTATGCCAGTCTAGACACACTTGATTCCCTTACAGAGACATATCAATACATAGGTTTTAAGATTCTTACTAGTCAGATCTATTCCTCTGTGGGAAATATGGGGTTTTGAGTCCCTTTCACTGAGGAAGGTGTAGGTCTTGTCTATTCCACAGTTGGTTTTGGAAATGGTACCTGTGCTTATATCAAACTCTGGTTTTATGCATCACCCCACCTCTCCTTTCCCCTTAAGCAGGCATAAGAGTGTTTTCTAAATGTGAGACTCTGGTCTCTTTCCTAACTCAGTTCATGTGTAGCCATGTTTACTGGATATTCATAAGTCATATCTTATGATAAGTTTCTTTTTCTGTGTGACTTATTTCACTTAGAATCATCGTACCTGAATCCACTCACTTTGCTGCTCCTGGTCTTATGACATTGATTTCATGGCTGAGGGATATTCCATTGGACATAAATACCACAGGTTTTTGAACCATTTTTATATTTCCTTGGATATTTAAGGTGTACCCAAGTTGAGGTTCTTGTAAGCAGTGCAGCCCTAAATTTGGGGGTGGCTCTGTCTTATTGAATTTCAGTTTTCCCAATATATATTACCTAGACTGGAAGTGCCCTTGGCTCTGTAGCTCTGTTGTTTACTTGTTTTAGGGAACGCAATGCACTCCTCCAGTGAGGCAGTTGGCAATTTACATCCCGCCCATCAGCATAACAAGGCTCCCTGTTCTCCAGGGCCTGTCTTGCCTTTCTGGTTTTTACACATTTTGTGGATGTCCCTTTTGACCGGTGGGAAGTGATACTTCTTTGTAGTGCAGATTTGCATTGCCCGCTTGCTTGTTTGGCCAAAAAGGGCGTATGCGTTTTCTGCTGAATATATTCAGGAGAAAACGCATACGCCCTTTTTGGCCAACTGCGTCATTGTCGAAGTTGTGCCCCTCTTCCTGTGCTTTAAAGGCGATTCCAACGTACCTCTTGAAATCTGTTTCCTGCTATTCTGCCTGTCTTTCAAGTCTGCCTCGTTGCCTTCCCTCAACAGATTTTTGGACGATAGTTGTCCTTTATTACTCTGCCAGTTTGTGAATTGCTGTGGCCCTGAGCTCCATTTTCCAACTCGTTTTTTGTGAGCTGTACGCAATTCCAAAATTTTGGTTCAGGACTTATACTGGTTCCCGGTGGGTGGCTGAGACTCTGGTTAATTCTTCTTCCTGCCGGGAAATTAGAGTGACATGTGCCCGTCCAAATGCCTAACAGCTACTCTCTCATTGGTTCTCGCTGTTCCCTTCCATCCTCTGCCAAATTGGCAACATGTGCGAACCAGGAGGTTAAAGGGGCTGTCTCTCCAAGTTGGGAGATTGATAGTAAAGCAGTTGGAAAGTCAAACCGGAGCACCAGGAGAGGGACTACTCGTTGAGTTTTAGAAACCATTTGTATTCACAGTGTGTCCATTCTCTAGGTTTCCCGTACATGTTATAGCTGTAGTAATATTCCCTTCAACCTGGAGAGTTGGGACCCATGGAATGGGGGCCATGCATTTTTGCTTTAAAGGGTCTGCATTTGCTCACCCAATCTCACCAATCCTCTCAGTCCCAAGTGTCCAGCCTTATGCCACATCCAGCTGTCATTGTAGACAGGTTTTTTCCAGGTTTCATCAGAGACCCTGAAGGAAATGTAAAGAAATTCCCTGTTTTTTGATTTTGTTTTTGAAATTCCTTTTTATAGTGGGTTTGAGCTGATTCTCTCTGCCATGTTTATGCCAGTCTAGACACACTTGATTCCCTTACAGAGACATATCAATACATAGGTTTTAAGATTCTTACTAGTCAGATCTATTCCTCTGCGGGAAATATGGGGTATTGAGTCCCTTTCACTGAGGAAGGTGTAGGTCTTTTCTATTCCACAGTTGGTTTTGGAAATGGTACCTGTGCTTATATCAAACTCTGGTTTTATGCATCACCCCACCTCTCCTTTCCCCTTAAGCAGGCATAAGAGTGTTTTCTAAATGTGAGACTCTTGTCTCTTTCCTAACTCAGTTCATGTTTAGCCATGTTTACAGCATCTTCATAAGTCATATCTTATGATAAGTTTCTTTTTCTGTGTGACTTATTTCACTTAGAATCATCGTACCTGAATCCACTCACTTTGCTGCTCCTGGTCTTATGACATTGATTTCATGGCTGAGGGATATTCCATCGGACATAAATACCACAGTTTTTTGAACCATTTTTATATTTCCTGGGATATTTAAGGTGTACCCAAGTTGAGGTTCTTGTAAGCAGTGCAGCCCTAAATTTGGGGGTGGCTCTGTCTTATTGATTTTCAGTTTTCCCAATGTATATTCCCTAGACTGGAAGTGCCCTTGGCTCTGTAGCTCTGTTGTTTACTTGTTTTAGGGAACACAATGCACTCCTCCAGTGAGGCAGTTGGCAATTTACATCCCGCCCTTCAGCATAACAAGGCTCCCTGTTCTCCAGGGCCTGTCTTGCCTTTCTGGTTTTCACACATTTTGTGGATGTCCCTTTTGACCGGTGGGAAGTGATACTTCTTTGAAGTGCAGATTTGCATTGCCCTCTTGCTTGTTTGGCCAAAAAGGGCGTATGCGTTTTCTCCTGAATATATTCAGGAGAAAACGCATACGCCCTTTTTGGCCAACTGTGTCATTGTCGAAGTTGTGCCCCTCTTCCTGTGCTTTAAAGGCGATTCCAACGTACCTCTTGAAATCTGTTTCCTGCTATTCTGCCTGGCTTTCAAGTCTGCCTCGCTGCCTTCCCTCAACAGATTTTTGGACGATAGTTGTCCTTTATTATTCTGCCTGTTTGTGAATTGCTGTGGCACTGAGCTCCATTTTCCAACTCGTTTTTTGTGAGCTGTACGCAAGTCCAAAGTTTTGGTTCAGGACCTATACTGGTTCCCGGTGGGTGGCAGAGACTCTGGTTAATTCTTCTTCCTGCCGGGAAATTAGAGGGACATGTGCCCGTCCAAATGCCTAACAGTAACACTCTCATTGGTTCTCCCTCTTCCCTTCCATCCTCTGCCAAATTGGCATCCTGTGCGAACCAGGAGGTTAAATGGGCTGTCTCTCCAAGTTGGGAGATTGATAGTAAAGCAGTTAGAAAGACAAACCGGAGCACCAGGAGAGGGACTACGCGTTGAGTTTTAGAAACCTTTTGTATTCACAGTGTGTCCATTCTCTAGGTTTCCCGTACATGTTATAGCTGTAGTAATATTCCCTTCAACCTGGAGAGTTGGGACCCATGGAATGGGGGCCATGCATTTTTGCTTTAAAGGGTCTGCATTTGCTCACCCAATCTCACCAATCCTCTCAGTCCCAAGTGTCCAGCCTTATGTCACATCCAGCTGTCATTGTAGACAGGGTTTTTCCAGGTTTCATCAGAGACCCTGAAGGAAATGGAAAGAATTTCCCTGTTTTTTGGTTTTGTTTTTGAAATTCCTTTCTATAGATGGTTTGAGCTGATTCTCTCTGCCATGTTTATGCCAGTCTAGACACCCTTGATTCCCTTACAGAGACATATCAATACATAGGTTTTAAGATTCTTACTAGTCAGATCTATTCCTCGGCGGGAAATATGGGGTTTTGAGTCCCTTTCACTGAGGAAGGTGTAGGTCTTGTCTATTCCACAGTTGGTTTTGGAAATGGTACCTGTGCTTATATCAAACTCTGGTTTTATGAATCACCCCACCTCTCCTTTCCCCTTAAGCAGGCATAAGAGTGTTTTCTAAATGTGAGACTCTGGTCTCTTTCCTAACTCAGTTCATGTGTAGCCATGTTTACAGGATCTTCATAAGTCATATCTTATGATAAGTTCCTTTTTCTGTGTGACTTATTTCACATAGTATCATCGTACTTGAATCCACTCACTTTGCTGCTCCTGGTCTTATGACATTGATTTCATGGCTGAGGGATATTCCATCGGACATAAATACCACAGGTTTTTGAACCATTTTTATATTTCCTGGGATATTTAAGGTGTACCCAAGTTGAGGTTCTTGTAAGCAGTGCAGCCCTAAATTTTGGGGTGGCTCTGTCTTATTGATTTTCAGTTTTCCCAATGTATATTCCCTAGACTGGAAGTGCCCTTGGCTCTATAGCTCTGTTGTTTACTTGATTTAGGGAACGCAATGCACTCCTCCAGTGAGGCAGTTGGCAATTTACATCCCGCCCATCAGCATAACAAGGCTCCCTGTTCTCCAGGGCCAGTCTTGCCTTTCTGTTTTTTACACATTTTGTGGATGTCCCTTTTGACCGGTGGGAAGTGATACTTCTTTGTAGTGCAGATTTGCATTGCCCGCTTGCTTGTTTGGCCAAAAAGGGCGTATGCGTTTTCTCCTGAATATATTCAGGAGAAAACGCATACGCCCTTTTTGGCCAACTGCGTCATTGTCGAAGTTGTGCCCCTCTTCCTGTGCTTTAAAGGCGATTCCAACGTACCTCTTGAAATCTGTTTCCTGCTATTCTGCCTGGCTTTCAAGTCTGCCTCGTTGCCTTCCCTCAACAGATTTTTGAACGATAGTTGTCCTTTATTACTCTACCAGTTTGTGAATTGCTGTGGCCCTGAGCTCCATTTTCCAACTCGTTTTTTGTGAGCTGTACGCAAGTCCAAAATTTTGGTTCAGGACCTATACTGGTTCCCGGTGGGTGGCTGAGACTCTGGTTAATTCTTCTTCCTGCCAGTAAATTAGAGTGACATGTGCCCGCCCAAATGCCTAACAGCTACTCTCTCATTGATTCTCCCTCTTCCCTTCCATCCTCTGCCAAATTGGCAACCTGTGCGAACCAGGAGGTTAAAGGGGCTGTCTCTCCAAGTTGGGAGATTGATAGTAAAGCAGTTGGAAAGTCAAACCGGAGCACCAGGAGAGGGACTACGCGTTGAGTTTTAGAAACCTTTTGTATTCACAGTGTGTCCATTCTCTAGGTTTCCCGTACATGTTATAGCTGTAGTAATATTCCCTTCAACCTGGAGAGTTGGGACCCATGGAATGGGGGCCATGCATTTTTGCTTTAAAGGGTCTGCATTTGCTCACCCAATCTCACCAATCCTCTCAGTCCAAAGTGTCCAGCCTTATGCCACATCCAGCTGTCATTGTAGATAGGGTTTTTCCAGGTTTCATCAGAGACCCTGAAGGAAATGTAAAGAATTTCCCTGTTTTTTGGTTTTGTTTTTGAAATTCCTTTTTATAGTGGGTTTGAGCTGATTCTCTCTGCCATGTTTATGACAGTCTAGACACACATGATTCCCTTTCAGAGACATATCAATACATAGGTTTTAAGATTCTTACTAGTCAGATCTATTCCTCTGCGGGAAATATGGGGTTTTGAGTCCCTTTCACTGAGGAAGGTGTAGGTCTTGTCTATTCCACAGTTGGTTTTGGAAATGGAACCTGTGCTTATATCAAACTCTGGTTTTATGCATCACCCCACCTGTCCTTTCCCCTTAAGCAGGCATAAGAGTGTTTTCTAAATGTGAGACTCTTGTCTCTTTCCTAACTCAGTTCATGTGTAGCCATGTTTACAGGATCTTCATAAGTGATATCTTATGATAAGTTTCTTTTTCTGTGTGACTTATTTCACTTAGAATCATCGTACCTGAATTCACTCACTTTGCTGCTCCTGGTCTTATGACATTGATTTCATGGCTGAGGGATATTCCATCGGACATAAATACCACAGTTTTTTGAACCATTTTTATATTTCCTGGGATATTTAAGGTGTACCCAAGTTGAGGTTCTTGTAAGCAGTGCAGCCCTAAATTAGGGGGTGGCTCTGTCTTATTGATTTTCAGTTTTCCCAATGTATATTCCCTAGACTGGAAGTGCCCTTGGCCTGTAGCTCTGTTGTTTACTTGTTTTAGGGAACACAATGCACTCCTCCAGTGAGGCAGTTGGCAATTTACATCCCGCCCATCAGCATAACAAGGCTCCCTGTTCTCCAGGGCCTGTCTTGCCTTTCTGGTTTCTGCCAGTTTATGAATCACCCCACCTCTCCTTTCCCCTTAAGCAGGCATAAGTGTGTTTTCTAAATGTGAGACTCTGGTCTCTTTCCTAACTCAGTTCATGTGTAGCCATGTTTACAGGATCTTCATAAGTCATATCTTATGATAAGTTTCTTTTTCTGTGTGACTTATTTCACTTAGAATCATCGTACCTGAATCCACTCACTTTGCTGCTCCTGGTCTTATGACATTGATTTCATGGCTGAGGGATATTCCATCGGACATAAGTACCACAGTTTTTTGAACCATTTTTATGGTTCAGGAGAAAACGCATACGCCCTTTTTGGCCAACTGCGTCATTGTCGAAGTTGTCCCCCTCTTCCTGTGCTTTCAAGGCGATTCCAACGTACCTCTTGAAATCTGTTTCCTGCTATTCTGCCTGGCTCTCAAGTCTGCCTCGTTGCCTTCCCTCAACAGATTTTTGGACGATAGTTGTCCTTTATTACTCTGCCAGTTTGTGAATTGCTGTGGCCCTGAGCTCCATTTTCCAACTCGTTTTTTGTGAGCTGTACGCAAGTCCAAAATTTTGGTTCAGGACCTATACTGGTTCCCGGTGGGTGGCTGAGACTCTGGTTAATTCTTCTTCCTGCCGGGAAATTAGAGTGACATGTGCCCGTCCAAATGCCTAACAGCTACTCTCTCATTGGTTCTCCCTCTTCCCTTCCATCCTCTGCCAAATTGGCAACCTGTGCGAACCAGGAGGTTAAAGGGGCTGTCTCTCCAAGTTGGGAGATTGATAGTAAAGCAGTTGGAAAGTCAAACCGGAGCACCAGGAGAGGGAATACTCGTTGAGTTTTAGAAACCTTTTGTATTCTCAGTGTGTCCATTCTCTAGGTTTCCCGTACAGGTTATAGCTGTAGTAATATTCCCTTCAACCTGGAGAGTTGGGACCCATGGAATGGGGGCCATGCATTTTTGCTTTAAAGGGTCTGCATTTGCTCACCCAATCTCACCAATCCTCTCAGTCCCAAGTGTCCAGCCTTATGCCACATCCAGCTGTCATTGTAGACAGGGTTTTTCCAGGTTTCATCAGAGACCCTGAAGGAAATGGAAAGAATTTCCCTGTTTTTTGGATTAGTTTTTGAAATTCCATTTTATAGTGGGTTTGAAATGATTCTCTCTGCCATGTTTATGCCAGTCTAGACACACTTGATTCCCTTACAGAGACATATCAATACATAGGTTTTAAGATTCTTACTAGTCAGATCTATTCCTCTGCGGGAAATATGGGGTTTTGAGTCCCTTTCACTGAGGAAGGTGTAGGTCTTGTCTATTCCACAGTTGGTTTTGGAAATGGTGCCTGTGCTTATATCAAACTCTGGTTTTATGCATCACCCCACCTCTCCTTTCCCCTTAAGCAGGCATAAGAGTGTTTTCTAAATGTGAGACGCTGTTCTCTTTCCTAACTCAGTTCATGTGTAGCCATGTTTCCAGGAACTTCATAAGTGATATCTTATGATAAGTTTCTTTTTCTGTGTGACTTATTTCACTTAGAATCATCGTACCTGAATGCACTCACTTTGCTGCTCCTGGTCTTATGACATTGATTTCATGGCTGAGGGATATTCCATCGGACATAAATACCACAGTTTTTTGAACCATTTTTATATTTCCTGGGATATTTAAGGTGTACCCAAGTTGAGGTTCTTGTAAGCAGTGCAGCCCTAAATTTGGGGGTGGCTCTGTCTTATTGATTTTCAGTTTTCCCAATGTATATTCCCTAGACTGGAAGTGCCCTTGGCTCTGTAGCTCTGTTGTTTACTTATTTTAGGGAACGCAATGCACTCCTCCAGTGAGGCAGTTGGCAATTTACATCCGGCCCATCAGCATAACAAGGCTCCCTGTTCTCCAGGGCCTGTCTTGCCTTTCTGGTTTTTACACATTTTGTGGATGTCCCTTTTGACCGGTGGGAAGTGATACTTCTTTGTAGTGCAGATTTGCATTGCCCGCTTGCTTGTTTGGCCAAAAAGGGCGTATGCGTTTTCTCCTGAATATATTCAGGAGTAAACGCATACGCCCTTTTTGGCCAACTGCGTCATTGTTGAAGTTGTGCCCCTCTTCCTGTGCTTTAAAGGCGATTCCAACGTACCTCTTGAAATCTGTTTCCTGCTACTCTGCCTGGCTTTCAAGTTTGCCTCGTTGCATTCCCTCAACAGATTTTTGGACGATAGTTGTCCTTTATTACTCTGCCAGTTTGTGAATTGCTGTGGCCCTGAGCTCCATTTTCCAACTCGATTTTTGTGAGCAGTACGCAAGTCCAAAATTTTGGTTCAGGACCTATACTGGTTCCCGGTGGGAGGCTGAAACTCTGGTTAATTCTTCTTCCTGCCGGGAAATTAGAGTGACATGTGCCCGTCCAAATGCCTAACAGCTACTCTCTCATTGGTTCTCCCTCTTCCCTTCCATCCTCTGCCAAATTGGCAACCTGTGCGAACCGGGAGGTTAAAGGGGCTGTCTCTCCAAGTTGGGAGATTGATAGTAAAGCAGTTGGAAAGTCAAACCGGAGCACCAGGAGAGGGATTACGCGTTGAGTTTTAGAAACCTTTTGTATTCACAGTGTGTCCATTCTCTAGGTTTCCCGTACAGGTTATAGCTGTAGTAATATTCCCTTCAACCTGGAGAGTTGGGACCCATGGAATGGGGGCCATGCATTTTTGCTTTAAAGGGTCTGCATTTGCTCACCCAATCTCACCAATCCTCTCAGTCCCAAGTGTCCAGCCTTATGCCACATCCAGCTGTCATTGTAGACAGGGTTTTTCCAGGTTTCATCAGAGACCCTGAAGGAAATGGAAAGAATTTCCCTGTTTTTTGGTTTTGTTTTTGAAATTCCTTTTTATAGTGGGTTTGAGCTGATTCTCTCTGCCATGTTTATGCCAGTCTAGACACACTTGATTCCCTTACAGAGACATATCAATACATAGGTTTTAAGATTCTTACTAGTCAGATCTATTCCTCGGCGGGAAATATGGGGTTTTGAGTCCCTTTCACTGAGGAAGGTGTTGGTCTTGTCTATTCCACAGTTGGTTTTGGAAATGGTACCTGTGCTTATATCAAACTCTGGTTTTATGAATCACCCCACCTCTCCTTTCCCCTTAAGCAGGCATAAGAGTGTTTTCTAAATGTGAGACTCTGGTCTCTTTCCTAACTCAGTTCATGTGTAGCCATGTTTACAGGATCTTCATAAGTCATATCTTATGATAAGTTTCTTTTTCTGTGTGACTTATTTCACTTAGAATCATCGTACCTGAGTCCACTCACTTTGCTGCTCCTAGTCTTATGACATTGATTTCATGGCTGAGGGATATTCCATCGGACATAAATACCACAGTTTTTTGAACCATTTTTATATTTCCTGGGATATTTAAGGTGTACCCAAGTTGAGGTTCTTGTAAGCAGTGCAGCCCTAAATTTGGGGGTGGCTCTGTCTTATTGATTTTCAGTTTTCCCAATGTATATTCCCTAGACTGGAAGTGCCCTTGGCTCTATAGCTCTGTTGTTTACTTGTATTAGGGAACGCAATGCATTCCTCCAGTGAGGCAGTAGGCAATTTACATCCCGCCCATCAGCATAACAAGGCTCCCTGTTCTCCAGGGCCAGTCTTGCCTTTCTGGTTTTTACACATTTTGTGGATGTCCCATTTGACCGGTGGGAAGGGATACTTCTTTGTAGTGCAGATTTGCATTGCCCGCTTGCTTGTTTGGCCAAAAAGGGCATATGCGTTTTCTCCTGAATATATTCAGGGAAAACGCATACGCCCTCTTTGGCCAACTGCGTCATTGTCGAAGTTGTGCCCCTCTTCCTGTGCTTTAAAGGCGATTCCAACGTACCTCTTGAAATCTGTTTCCTGCTACTCTGCCTGGCTTTCAAGTCTGCCTCGTTGCCTTCCCTCAACAGATTTTTGGACGATAGTTGTCCTTTATTACTCTGCCAGTTTGTGAATTGCTGTGTCCCTGAGCTCCATTTTCCAACTCGATTTTTGTGAGCTGTACGCAAGTCCAAAATTTTGGTTCAGGACCTATACTGTTTCCCGGAGGCTGGCTGAAACTCTGGTAAATTCTTCTTCCTGCCGGGAAAATAGAGTGACATGTTCCCGTCCAAATGCCTAACAGCTACTCTCTCATTGGTTCTCCCTCTTCCCTTCCATCCTCTGCCAAATTGGCAACCTGTGCGAACCAGGAGGTTAAAGGGGCTGTCTCTCCAAGTTGGGAGATTGATAGTAAAGCAGTTGGAAAGTCAAACCGGAGCACCAGGAGAGGGATTACGCGTTGAGTTTTAGAAACCTTTTGTATTCACAGTGTGTCCATTCTCTAGGTTTCCCATACATGTTATAGCTGTAGTAATATTCCCTTCAACCTGGAGAGTTGGGACCCATGGAATGGGGGCCATGCATTTTTGCTTTAAAGGGTCTGCATTTGCTCACCCAATCTCACCAATCCTCTCAGTCCCAAGTGTCCAGCCTTATGCCATATCCAGCTGTCATTGTAGACAGGGTTTTTCCAGGTTTCATCAGAGACCCTGAAGGAAATGGAAAGAATTTCCCTGTTTTTTGGTTTTGTTTTAGAAATTCCTTTTTATAGTGGGTTTGAGCTGATTCTCTCTGCCATGTTTATGCCAGTCTAGACACACTTGATTCCCTTACAGAGACATATCAATACATAGGTTTTTAGATTCTTACTAGTCAGATCTATTCCTCTGCGGGTAATATGGGGTTTTGAGTCCCTTTCACTGAGGAAGGTGTAGGTCTTGTCTATTCCACAGTTGGTTTTGGAAATGGTCCCTGTGCTTATATCAAACTCTGGTTTTATGAATCACCCCACCTCTCCTTTCCCCTTAAGCAGGCATAAGAGTGTTTTCTAAATGTGAGACTCTGGTCTCTTTCCTAACTCAGTTCATGTGTAGCCATGTTTACAGCATCTTCATAAGTCATATCTTATGATAAGTTTCTTTTTCTGTGTGACTTATTTCACTTAGAATCATCGTACCTGAATCCACTCACTTTGCTGCTCCTGGCCTTATGACATTGATTTCATGGCTGAGGGATATTCCATCGGACATAAATACCACAGTTTTTTGAACCATTTTTTTATTTCCTGGGATATTTAAGGTGTACCCAAGTTGAGGTTCTTGTAAGCAGTGCAGCCCTAAATTTGGGGGTGGCTCTGTTTTATTGATTTTCAGTTTTCCCAATGTATATTCCCTAGACTGGAAGTGCCCTTGGCTCTGTAGCTCTGTTGTTTACTTGTTTTAGGGAACACAATGCACTCCTCCAGTGAGGCAGTTGGCAATTTACATCCCGCCCATCAGCATAACAAGGCTCCCTGTTCTCCAGGGCCTATCTTGCCTTTCTGGTTTTTACACATTTTGTGGATGTCTCTTTTGACCGCTGGGAAGTGATACTTCTTTGTAGTGCAGATTTGCATTGCCCGCTTGCTTGTTTGGCCAAAAAGGGCGTATGCGTTTTCTCCTGAATATATTCAGGAGAAAACGCATACGCCCTTTTTGGCCAACTGCGTCATTGTCGAAGTTGTGCCCCTCTTCCTGTGCTTTAAAGGCGATTCCAACGTACCTCTTGAAATCTGTTTCCTGCTATTCTGCCTGGCTTTCAAGTCTGCCTCGTTGCCTTCCCTCAACAGATTTTTGGACGATAGTTGTCCTTTATTACTCTGCCAGTTTGTGAATTGCTGTGGCCCTGAGCTCCATTTTCCAACTCGTTTTTTGTGAGCTGTACGCAAGTCCAAAATTTTGGTTCAGGACCTATACTGGTTCCCTGTGGGTGGCTGAGACTCTGGTTAATTCTTTTTCCTGCCGGGAAATTAGAGTGACATGTGCCCGTCCAAATGCCTAACAGCTACTCTCTCATTGGTTCTCCCTCTTCCTTTCCATCCTCTGCCAAATTGGCAACCTGTGGGAACCAGGAGGTTAAAGGGGCTGTCTCTCCAAGTTGGGAGATTGATAGTTAAGCAGTTGGAAAGTCAAACCTGAGCACCAGGAGAGGGACTACTCGTTGAGTTTTAGAAACCTTTTGTATTCACAGTGTGTCCATTCTCTAGGTTTCCCGTACATGTTATAGCTGTAGTAATATTCCCTTCAACCTGGAGAGTTGGGACCCATGGAATGGGGTCCATGCATTTTTGCTTTAAAGGGTCTGCATTTGCTCACCCAATCTCACCAATCCTCTCAGTCCCAAGTGTCCAGCCGTATGCCACATCCAGCTGTCATTGTAGACAGGGTTTTTCCAGGTTTCATCAGAGACTCTGAAGGAAATGTAAAGAATTTACCTGTTTTTTGGTTTTGTTTTTGAAATTCCTTTTTATAGTGGGTTTGAGCTGATTCTCTCTGCCATGTTTATGCCAGTCTAGACACACTTGATTCCCTTACAGAGACATATCAATACATAGGTTTTAAGATTCTTACTAGTCAGATCTATTCCTCTGCGGGAAATATGGGGTTTTCTGTCCCTTTCACTGAGGAAGGTGTAGGTCTTGTCTCTTCCACAGTTGGTTTTGGAAATGGTACCTGTGCTTATATCAAACTCTGGTTTTATGAATCACCCCACCTCTCCTTTCCCCTTAAGCAGGCATAAGAGTGTTTTCTAATTGTGAGACTCTGGTCTCTTTCCTAACTCAGTTCATGTGTAGCCATGTTTACAGGATCTTCATAAGTCATATCTTATGATAAGTTTCTTTTTCTGTGTGACTTATTTCACTTAGAATCATCGTACCTGAATCCACTCACTTTGCTGCTCCTGGTCTTATGACATTGATTTCATGGCTGAGGGATATTCCATCGGACATAAATACCACAGTTTTTTTGAACCATTTTTATATTTCCTGGGATATTTAAGGTGTACCCCAGTTGAGGTTCTTGTAAGCAGTGCAGCCCTAAATTTGGGGGTGGCTCTGTCTTATTGATTTTCAGTTTTCCCAATGTATATTCCCTAGACTGGAAGTGCCCTTGGCTCTGTAGCTCTGTTGTTTACTTGTTTTAGGGAACGCAATGCACTCCTCCAGTGAGGCAGATGGCAATTTACATCCCGCCCATCAGCATAACAAGGCTCCCTGTTCTCCAGGGCCTGTCTTGCCTTTCCGGTTTTTACACATTTTGTGGATGTCCCTTTTGACCGGTGGGAAGTGATACTTCTTTGTAGTGCAGATTTGCATTGCCCGCTTGCTTGTTTGGCCAAAAAGGGCGTATGCGTTTTCTCCTGAATATATTCAGGAGAAAACGCATACGCCCTTTTTGGCCAACTGCGTCATTGTCGAAGTTGTGCCCCTCTTCCTGTGCTTTAAAGGCGATTCCAACGTACCTCTTGAATTCTGTTTCCTGCTACTCTGCCTGGCTTTCAAGTCTGCCTCGTTGCCTTCCCTCAACAGATTTTTGGACGATAGTTGTCCTTTATTATTCTGCCAGTTTGTGAATTGCTGTGGCACTGAGCTCCATTTTCCAACTCGTTTTTTGTGATCTGTACGCAAGTCCAAAATTTTGGTTCAGGACCTATACTGGTTCCCGGTGGGTGGCTGAGACTCTGGTTAATTCTTCTTCCTGCCGGGAAATTAGAGTGACATGTGCCCGTCCAAATGCCTAACAGCTACTCTCTCATTGGTTCTCCCTCTTCCCTTCCATCCTCTGCCAAATTGGCAACCTGTGCGAACCAGGAGGTTAAAGGGGCTGTCTCTCCAAGTTGGGAGATTGATAGTAAAGCAGTTGGAAAGTCAAACCGGAGCACCAGGAGAGGGACTACTCGTTGAGTTCTAGAAACCTTTGTATTCACAGTGTGTCCATTCTCTAGGTTTCCCGTACATGTTATAGCTGTAGTAATATTCCCTTCAACCTGGAGAGTTGGGACCCATGGAATGGGGGCCATGCATTTTTGCTTTAAAGGGTCTGCATTTGCTCACCCAATCTCACCAATCCTCTCAGTCCCAAGTGTCCAGCCTTATGTCACATCCAGCTGTCATTGTAGACAGGGTTTTTCCAGGTTTCATCAGAGACCCTGAAGGAAATGTAAAGAATTTCCCTGTTTTTTTGTTTTGTTTTTGAAATTCCTTTTTATAGTGGGTTTGAGCTGATTCTCTCTGCCATGTTTATGCCAGTCTAGACACCCTTGATTCCCTTACAGAGACATATCAATACATAGGTTTTAAGATTCTTACTAGTCAGATCTATTCCTCGGCGGGAAATATGGGGTTTTGAGTCCCTTTCACTGAGGAAGGTGTAGGTCTTGTCTATTCCACAGTCGGTTTTGGAAATGGTACCTGTGCTTATATCAATCTCTGGTTTTATGAATCACCCCACCTCTCCTTTCCCCTTAAGCAGGCAAAAGAGTGTTTTCTAAACGTGAGACTCTGGTCTCTTTCCTAACTCAGTTCATGTGTAGCCATGTTTACAGGATCTTCATAAGTCATATCTTATGATAAGTTCCTTTTTCTGTGTGACTTATTTCACATAGTATCATCGTACTTGAATCCACTCACTTTGCTGCTCCTGGTCTTATGACATTGATTTCATGGCTGAGGGATATTCCATCGGACATAAATACCCCAGGTTTTTGAACCATTTTTATATTTCCTGGGATATTTAAGGTGTACCCAAGTTGAGGTTCTTGTAAGCAGTGCAGCCCTAAATTTGAGGGTGGCTCTGTCTTATTGATTTTCAGTTTTCCCAATGTATATTCCCTAGACTGGAAGTGCCCTTGGCTCTATAGCTCTGTTGTTTACTTGTTTTAGGGAACGCAATGCACTCCTCCAGTGAGGCAGTTGGCAATTTACATCCCGCCCATCAGCATAACAAGGCTCCCTGTTCTCCAGGGCCAGTCTTGCCTTTCTGTTTTTTACACATTTTGTGGATGTCCCTTTTGACCGGTGGGAAGTGATACTTCTTTGTAGTGCAGATTTGCATTGCCCGCTTGCTTGTTTGGCCAAAAAGGGCGTATGCGTTTTCTCCTGAATATATTCAGGAGAAAACGCATATGCCCTTTTTGGACAACTGCGTCATTGTCGAAGTTTTGCCCCTCTTCCTGTGCTTTAACGGCGATTCCAACGCACCTCTTGAAATCTGTTTCCTGTTATTCTGCCTGGCTTTCAAGTCTGCCTCCTTGCCTTCCCTCAACAGATTTTTGAACGATAGTTGTCCTTTATTACTCTACCAGTTTGTGAATTGCTGTGGCCCTGAGCTCCATTTTCCAACTCGTTTTTTGTGAGCTGTACGCAAGTCCAAAATTTTGGTTCAGGACCTATACTGGTTCCCAGTGGGTGGCTGAGACTCTGGTTAATTCTTCTTCCTGCCAGGAAATTAGAGTGACATGTGCCCGCACAAATGCCTAACAGCTACTCTCTCATTGGTTCTCCCTCTTCCCTTCCATCCTCTGCCAAATTGGCAACCTGTGCGAACCAGGAGGTTAAAGGGGCTGTCTCTCCAAGTTGGGAGATTGATAGTAAAGCAGTTGGAAAGTCAAACCGGAGCTCCAGGAGAGGGACTACGCGTGGAGTTTTAGAAACCTTTTGTATTCACAGTGTGTCCATTCTCTAGGTTTCCCGTACATGTTATAGCTGTAGTAATATTCCCTTCAACCTGGAGAGTTGGGACCCATGGAATGGGGGCCATGCATTTTTGCTTTAAAGGGTCTGCATTTGCTCACCCAATCTCACCAATCCTCTCAGTCCCAAGTGTCCAGCCTTATGTCACATCCACCTGTCATTGTAGACAGGGTTTTTCCAGGTTTCATCAGAGACCCTGAAGGAAATGTAAAGAATTTCCCTGTTTTTTGGTTTTGTTTTTGAAATTCCTTTTTATAGTGGGTTTGAGCTGATTCTCTCTGCCATGTTTATGCCAGTCTAGACACACATGATTCCCTTACAGAGACATATCAATACATAGGTTTTAAGATTCTTACTAGTCAGATCTATTCCTCTGCGGGAAATATGGGGTTTTGAGTCCCTTTCACTGAGGAAGGTGTAGGTCTAGTGTATTCCACAGTTGGTTTTGGAAATGGTACCTGTGCTTATATCAAACTCTCGTTTTATGCATCACCCCACCTCTCCTTTCCCCTTAAGCAGGCATAAGAGTGTTTTCTAAATGTGAGACTCTTGTCTCTTTCCTAACTCAGTTCATGTGTAGCCATGTTTACAGGATCTTCATAAGTGATATCTTATGATAAGTTTCTTTTTCTGTGTGACTTATTTCACTTAGAATCATCGTACCTGAATCCACTCACTCTGCTGCTCCTGGTCTTATGACATTGATTTCATGGCTGAGGGATATTCCATCGGACATAAATACCACAGTTTTTTGAACCATTTTTATATTTCCTGGGATATTTAAGGTGTACCCAAGTTGAGGTTCTTGTAAGCAGTGCAGCCCTAAATTTGGGGGTGGCTCTGTCTTATTGATTTTCAGTTTTCCCAATGTATATTCCCTAGACTGGAAGTGCCCTTGGCCTGTAGCTCTGTTGTTTACTTGTTTTAGGGAACACAATGCACTCCTCCAGTGAGGCAGTTGGCAATTTACATCCCGCCCATCAGCATAACAAGGCTCCCTGTTCTCCAGGGCCTGTCTTGCCTTTCTGGTTTTTACACATTTTGTGGATGTCCCTTTTGACCGGTGGGAAGTGATACTTCTTTGAAGTGCAGATTTGCATTGCCCTCTTGCTTGTTTGGCCAAAAAGGGCGTATGCGTTTTCTCCTGAATATATTCAGGAGAAAACGCATACGCCCTTTTTGGCCAACTGTGTCATTATCGAAGTTGTGCCCCTCTTCCTGTGCTTTAAAGGCGATTCCAACGTACCTCTTGAAATCTGGTTCCTGCTATTCTGCCTGGCATTCAAGTCTGCCTCGTTGCCTTCCCTCAACAGATTTTTGGACGATAGTTGTCCTTTATTATTCTGCCAGTTTGTGAATTGCTGTGGCCCTGAGCTCCATTTTCCAACTCGTTTTTTGTGAGCTGTACGCAAGTCCAAAATTTTGGTTCAGGACCTATACTGGTTCCCGGTGGGTGGCTGAGACTCTGGTTAATTCTTCTTCCTGCCGGGAAATTAGAGTGACATGTGCCCGTCCAAATGCCTAACAGTAACACTCTCATTCGTTCTCCCTCTTCCCTTCCATCCTCTGCCAAATTGGCAACCTGTGCGAACCAGGAGGTTAAAGGGGCTCTCTCTCCAAGTTGGGAGATTGATAGTAAAGCAGTTGGAAAGTCAAACCGGAGCACCAGGAGAGGGACTACTCGTTGAGTTCTAGAAACCTTTTGTATTCACCGTGTGTCCATTCTCTAGGTTTCCCGTACATGTTATAGCTGTAGTAATATTCCCTTCAACCTGGAGAGTTGGGACCCATGGAATGGGGGCCATGCATTTTTGCTTTAAAGGGTCTGCATTTGCTCACCCAATCTCACCAATCCTCTCAGTCCCAAGTGTCCAGCCTTATGCCACATCCAGCTGTCATTGTAGACAGGGTTTTTCCAGGTTTCATCAGAGACCCTGAAGGAAAGGTAAAGAATTTCCCTGTTTTTTGGTTTTGTTTTTGAAATTCCTTTTTATAGTGGGTTTGACCTGATTCTCTCTCCCATGTTTATGCCAGTCTAGACACACTTGATTCCCTTACAGAGACATATCAATACATAGGTTTTAAGATTCTTACTAGTCAGATCTATTCCTCTGCGGGAAATATGGGGTTTTGAGTCCCTTTCACTGAGGAAGGTGTAGGTCTTGTCTATTCCACAGTTGGTTTTGGAAATGGTACCTGTGCTTATATGAAACTCTGGTTTTATGAATCACCCCACCTCTCCTTTCCCCTTAATCAGGCATAAGAGTGTTTTCTAAATGTGAGACTCTGGTCTCTTTCCTAACTCAGTTCTTGTGTAGCCATGATTACAGGATCTTCATAAGTCATATCTTATGATAAGTTTCTTTTTCTGTGTGACTTATTTCACTTAGAATCATCGTACCTGAATCCACTCACTTTGCTGCTCCTGGTCTTATGACATTGATTTCATGGCTGAGGGATATTCCATCGGACATAAATACCACAGGTTTTTGAACCATTTTTATATTTCCTGGGATATTTAAGGTGTACCCAAGTTGAGATTCTTGTAAGCACTGCAGCCCTAAATTTGGGGGTGGCTCTGTCTTATTGATTTTCAGTTTTCCCAATGTATATTACCTAGACTGGAAGTGCCCTTGGCTCTGTAGCTCTGTTGTTTACTTGTTTTAGGGAACGCAATGCACTCCTCCAGTGAGGCAGTTGGCAATTTACATCCCGCCCATCAGCATAACAAGGCTCCCTGTTCTCCAGGGCCTGTCTTGCCTTTCTGGTTTTTACACATTTTGTGGATGTCCCTTTTGACCGGTGGGAAGTGATACTTCTTTGTAGTGCAGATTTGCATTGCCCTCTTGCTTGTTTGGCCAAAAAGGGCGTATGCGTTTTCTCCTGAATATATTCAGGAGAAAACGCATACGCCCTTTTTGGCCAACTGTGTCATTGTCGAAGTTGTGCCCCTCTTCCTGTGCTTTAAAGGCGATTCCAACGTACCTCTTGAAATCTGTTTCCTGCTATTCTGCCTGGCTTTCAAGTCTGCCTCGTTGCCTTCCCTCAACAGATTTTTGAACGATAGTTGTCCTTTATTACTCTGCCAGTTTGTGAATTGCTGTGGCCCTGAGCTCCATTTTCCAACTCGTTTTTTGTGTGCTGTACGCAAGTCCAAAATTTTGGTTCAGGACCTATACTGGTTCCCGGTGGGTGGCTGAGACTCTGGTTAATTCTTCTTCCTGCCAGGAAATTAGAGTGACATGTGCTCGCCCAAATGCCTAACAGCTACTCTCTCATTGGTTCTCCCTCTTCCCTTCCATCCTCTGCCAAATTGGCAACCTGTGCGAACCAGGAGGTTAAAGGGGCTGTCTCTCCAAGTTGGGAGATTGATAGTAAAGCAGTTGGAAAGACAAACCGGAGCACCAGGAGAGGGACTACGCGTTGAGTTTTAGAAACCTTTTGTATTCACAGTGTGTCCATTCTCTAGGTTTCCCGTACATGTTATAGCTGTAGTAATATTCCCTTCAACCTGGAGAGTTGGGACCCAAGGAATGGGGGCCATGCATTTTTGCTTTAAAGGGTCTGCATTTGCTCAGCCAATCTCACCAATCCTCTCAGTCCCAAGTGTCCAGCCTTATGTCACATCCAGCTGTCATTGTAGACAGGGTTTTTCCAGGTTTCATCAGAGACCCTGAAGGAAATGTAAAGAATTTCCCTGTTTTTTGGTTTTGTTTTTGAAATTCCTTTTTATAGTGGGTTTGAGCTGATTCTCTCTGCCATGTTTATGCCAGTCTAGACACCCTTGATTCCCTTACAGAGACATATCAATACATAGGTTTTAAGATTCTTACTAGTCAGATCTATTCCTCGGCGGGAAATATGGGGTTTTGAGTCCCTTTCACTGAGGAAGGTGTAGGTCTTGTCTATTCCACAGTTGGTTTTGGAAATGGTACCTGTGCTTATATCAAACTCTGGTTTTATGAATCACCCCACCTCTCCTTTCCCCTTAAGCAGGCATAAGAGTGTTTTCTAAATGTGAGACTCTGGTCTCTTTCCTAACTCAGTTCATGTGTAGCCATGTTTACAGGATCTTCATAAGTCATATATTATGATAAGTTCCTTTTTCTGTGTGACTTATTTCACATAGTATCATCGTACTTGAATCCACTCACTTTGCTGCTCCTGGTCTTATGACATTGATTTCATGGCTGAGGGATATTCCATCGGACATAAATACCACAGGTTTTTGAACCATTTTTATATTTCCTGGGATATTTAAGGTGTACCCAAGTTGAGGTTCTTGTAAGCAGTGCAGCCCTAAATTTGGGGGTGGCTCTGTCTTATTGATTTTCAGTTTTCCCAATGTATATTCCCTAGACTGGAAGTGCCCTTGGCTCTATAGCTCTGTTGTTTACTTGTTTTAGGGAACGCAATTCACTCCTCCAGTGAGGCAGTTGGCAATTTACATCCCGCCCATCAGCATAACAAGGCTCCCTGTTCTCCAGGGCCAGTCTTGCCTTTTTGTTTTTTACACATTTTGTGGATGTCCCTTTTGACCGGTGGGAAGTGATACTTCTTTGTAGTGCAGATTTGCATTGCCCGCTTGCTTGTTTGGCCAAAAAGGGCGTATGCGTTTTCTCCTGAATATATTCAGGAGAAAACGCATATGCCCTTTTTGGACAACTGCGTCATTGTCGAAGTTGTGCCCCTCTTCCTGTGCTTTAAAGGCGATTCCAACGCACCTCTTGAAATCTGTTTCCTGCTATTCTGCCTGGCTTTCAAGTCTGCCTCGTTGCCTTCCCTCAACAGATTTTTGAACGATAGTTGTCCTTTATTACTCTACCAGTTTGTGAATTGCTGTGGCCCTGAGCTCCATTTTCCAACTCGTTTTTTGTGAGCTGTACGCAAGTCCAAAATTTTGGTTCAGGACCTATACTGGTTCCCGGTGGGTGGCTGAGACTCTGGTTAATTCTTCTTCCTGCCAGGAAATTAGAGTGACATGTGCCCGCCCAAATGCCTAACAGCTACTCTCTCATTGGTTCTCCCTCTTCCCTTCCATCCTCTGCCAAATTGGCAACCTGTGCGAACCAGGAGGTTAAAGGGGCTGTCTCTCCAAGTTGGGAGATTGATAGTAAAGCAGTTGGAAAGTCAAACCGGAGCACCAGGAGAGGGACTACACGTGGAGTTTTAGAAACCTTTTGTATTCACAGTGTGTCCATTCTCTAGGTTTCCCGTACATGTTATAGCTGTAGTAATATTCCCTTCAACCTGGAGAGTTGGGACCCATGGAATGGGGGCCATGCATTTTTGCTTTAAAGGGTCTGCATTTACTCACCCAATCTCACCAATCCTCTCAGTCCCAAGTGTCCATCCTTATGCCACATCCAGCTGTCATTGTAGATAGGGTTTTTCCAGGTTTCATCAGAGACCCTGAAGGAAATGTAAAGAATTTCCCTGTTTTTTGGTTTTGTTTTTGAAATTCCTTTTTATAGTGGGTTTGAGCTGATTCTCTCTGCCATGTTTATGCCAGTCTAGACACACATGATTCCCTTACAGAGACATATCAATACATAGGTTTTAAGATTCTTACTAGTCAGATCTATTCCTCTGCGGGAAATATGGGGTTTTGAGTCCCTTTCACTGAGGAAGGTGTAGGTCTTGTCTATTCCACAGTTGGTTTTGGAAATGGTACCTGTGCTTATATCAAACTCTGGTTTTATGCATCACCCCACCTCTCCTTTCCCCTTAAGCAGGCATAAGAGTGTTTTCTAAATGTGAGACTCTGGTCTCTTTCCTAACTCAGTTCATGTGTAGCCATGTTTACAGGATCTTCATAAGTCATATCTTATGATAAGTTTCTTTTTCTGTGTGACTTATTTCACTTAGAATCATCGTACCTGAATCCACTCACTTTGCTGCTCCTGGTCTTATGACATTGATTTCATGGCTGAGGGATATTCCATCGGACATAAATACCACAGGTTTTTGAACCATTTTTATATTTCCTGGGATATTTAAGGTGTACCCAAGTTGAGATTCTTGTAAGCAGTGCAGCCCTAAATTTGGGGGTGGCTCTGTCTTATTGATTTTCAGTTTTCCCAATGTATATTACCTAGACTGGAAGTGCCCTTGGCTCTGTAGCTCTGTTGTTTACTTGTTTTAGGGAACGCAATGCACTCCTCCAGTGAGGCAGTTGGCAATTTACATCCCGCCCATCAGCATAACAAGGCTCCCTGTTCTCCAGGGCCTGTCTTGCCTTTCTGGTTTTTACACATTTTGTGGATGTCCCTTTTGACCGGTGGGAAGTGATACTTCTTTGAAGTGCCGATTTGCATTGCCCTCTTGCTTGTTTGGCCAAAAAGGGCGTATGCGTTTTCTCCTGAATATATTCAGGAGAAAACTCATACGCCCTTTTTGGCCAACTGTGTCATTGTCGAAGTTGTGCCCCTCTTCCTGTGCTTTAAAGGCGATTCCAACGTACCTCTTGAAATCTGGTTCCTGCTATTCTGCCTGGCTTTCAAGTCTGCCTCGTTGCCTTCCCTCAACAGATTTTTGGACGATAGTTGTCCTTTATTATTCTGCCAGTTTGTGAATTGCTGTGGCACTGAGCTCCATTTTCCAACTCGTTTTTTGTGAGCTGTACGCAAGTCCAAAATTTTGGTTCAGGACCTAGACTGGTTCCCGGTGGGTGGCTGAGACTCTGGTTAATTCTTCCTCCTGCCGGGAAATTAGAGTGACATGTGCCCGTCCAAATGCCTAACAGTAACACTCTCATTCGTTCTCCCTCTTCCCTTCCATCCTCTGCCAAATTGGCAACCTGTGCGAACCAGGAGGTTAAAGGGGCTGTCTCTCCAAGTTGGGAGATTGATAGTAAAGCAGTTGGAAAGTCAAACCGGAGCACCAGGAGAGGGACTACTCGTTGAGTTCTAGAAACCATTTGTATTCACAGTGTGTCCATTCTCTAGGTTTCCCGTACATGTTATAGCTGTAGTAATATTCCCTTCAACCTGGAGAGTTGGGACCCATGGAATGGGGCCATGCATTTTTGCTTTAAAGGGTCTGCATTTGCTCACCCAATCTCACCAATCCTCTCAGTCCCAAGTGTCCAGCCTTATGCCACATCCAGCTGTCATTATAGACAGGGTTTTTCCAGGTTTCATCAGAGACCCTGAAGGAAATGGAAAGAATTTCCCTGTTTTTTGGTTTTGTTTTTGAAATTCCTTTTTATAGTGGGTTTGAGGTGATTCTCTCTGCCATGTTTATGCCAGTCTAGACACACTTCATTCCCTTACAGAGACATATCAATACATAGGTTTTAAGATTCTTACTAGTCAGATCTATTCCTCTGCGGGAAATATGGGGTTTTGAGTCCCTTTCACTGAGGAAGGTGTAGGTCTTGTCTATTCCACAGTTGGTTTTGTAAATGGTACCTGTGCTTATATGAAACTCTGGTTTTATGAATCACCCCACCTCTCCTTTCCCCTTAAGCAGGCATAAGAGTGTTTTCTAAATGTGAGACTCTGGTCTCTTTCCTAACTCAGTTCATGTGTAGCCATGTTTACAGGATCTTCATAAGTCATATCTTATGATAAGTTTCTTTTTCTGTGTGACTTATTTCACTTAGAATCATCGTACCTGAATCCACTCACTTTGCTGCTCCTGGTCTTATGACATTGATTTCATGGCTGAGGGATATTCCATCGGACATAAATACCACAGGTTTTTGAACCATTTTTATATTTCCTGGGATATTTAAGGTGTACCCAAGTTGAGATTCTTGTAAGCAGTGCAGCCCTAAATTTGGGGGTGGCTCTGTCTTATTGATTTTCAGTTTTCCCAATGTATATTACCTAGACTGGAAGTGCCCTTGGCTCTGAAGCTCTGTTGTTTACTTGTTTTAGGGAACGCAATGCACTCCTCCAGTGAGGCAGTTGGCAATTTACATCCCGCCCATCAGCATAACAAGGCTCCCTGTTCTCCAGGGCCTGTCTTACCTTTCTGGTTTTTACACATTTTGTGGATGTCCCTTTTGACCGTTGGGAAGTGATACTTCTTTGTAGTGCAGATTTGCATTGCCCTCTTGCTTGTTTGGCCAAAAAGGGGGTATGCGTTTTCTCCTGAATATATTCAGGAGAAAACGCATACGCCCTTTTTGGCCAACTGTGTCATTGTCGAAGTTGTGCCCCTCTTCCTGTGCTTTAAAGGCGATTCCAACGTACCTCTTGAAATCTGTTTCCTGCTATTCTGCCTGGCTTTCTAGTCTGCCTCGGTGCCTTCCCTCAACAGATTTTTGGACGATAGTCGTCCTTTATTATTCTGCCTGTTTGTGAATTGCTGTGGCACTGAGCTCCATTTTCCAACTCGTTTTTTGTGAGCTGTACGCAAGTCCAAAATTTTGGTTCAGGACCTATACTGGTTCCCGGTGTGTGGCTGAGACTCTGGTTAATTCTTCTTCCTGCCGGGAAATTAGAGTGACATGTGCCCGTCCAAATGCCTAACAGTAACACTCTCATTGGTTCTCCCTCTTCCCTTCCATCCTCTGCCAAATTGGCAACCTGTGCGAACCAGGAGGTTAAAGGGGCTGTCTCTCCAAGTTGGGAGATTGATAGTAAAGCAGTTGGAAAGTCAAACCGGAGCACCAGCAGAGGGACTACTCATTGAGTTTCAGAAACCTTTTGTATTCACAGTGGGTCCATTCTCTAGGTTTCCCATACATGTTATAGCTGTAGTAATATTCCCTTCAACCTGGAGAGTTGGGACCCATGGAATGGGGGCCATGCATTTTTGCTTTAAAGGGTCTGCATTTGCTCACCCAATCTCACCAATCCTCTCAGTCCCAAGTGTCCAGCCTTATGCCACAGCCAGCTGTCATTGTAGACAGTGTTTTTCCAGGTTTCATCAGAGACCCTGAAGGAAATGTAAAGAATTTCCCTGTTTTTTGGTTTTGTTTTTGAAATTCCTTTTTATAGTGGGTTTGAGCTGATTCTCTCTGCCATGTTTATGCCAGTCTAGACACACTTGATTTCCTTACAGAGACATATCAATACATAGGTTTTAAGATTCTTACTAGTCAGATCTATTCCTCTGCGGGAAATATGGGGTTTGAGTCCCTTTCACTGAGGAAGGTGTAGGTCTTGTCTATTCCACAGTTGGTTTTGGAAATGATACCTGTGCTTATATCAAACTCTGGTTTTATGAATCACCCCACCTCTCCTTTCCCCTTAAGCAGGCATAAGAGTGTTTTCTAAATGTGAGACTCTGGTCTCTTTCCTAACTCAGTTCATGTGTAGCCATGTTTACAGGATCTTCATAAGTCATATCTTATGATAAGTTTCTTTTTCTGTGTGACTTATTTCACTTAGAATCGTCGTACCTGAATCCACTCACTTTGCTGCTCCTGGTCTTATGACATTGATTTCATGGCTGAGGGATATTCCATCGGACATAATTACCACAGTTTTTTGAACCATTTTTATATTTCCTGGGATATTTAAGGTGTACCCAAGTTGAGGTTCTTGTAAGCAGTGCAGCCCTAAATTTGGGGGTGGCTCTGTCTTATTGATTTTCAGTTTTCCCAATGTATATTCCCTAGACTGGAAGTGCCCTTGGCTCTGTAGCTCTGTTGTTTACTTGTTTTAGGGAACGCAATGCACTCCTCCAGTGAGGCAGTTGGCAATTTACATCCCGCCCATCAGCATAACATGGCTCCCTGTTCTCCAGGGCCTGTCTTGCCTTTCTGGTTTTTACACATTTTGTGGATGTCCCATTTGACCGGTGGGAAGTGATACTTCTTTGTAGTGCAGATTTGCATTGCCCGCTTGCTTGTTTGGCCAAAAAGGGCGTATGCGTTTTCTCCTGAATATATTCAGGAGAAAACGCATACGCCCTTTTTGGCCAACTGCGTCATTGTCGAAGTTGTGCCCCTCTTCCTGTGCTTTAAAGGCGATTCCAACGTACCTCTTGAAATCTGTTTCGTGCTATTCTGCCTGGCTTTCAAGTCTGCCTCGTTGCCTTCCCTCAACAGATTTTTGAACGATAGTTGTCCTTTATTACTCTGCCAGTTTGTGAATTGCTGTGGCCCTGAGCTCCATTTTCCAACTCGTTTTTTGTGAGCTGTACGCAAGTCCAAAATTTTGGTTCAGGACCTATACTGGTTCCCGGTGGGTGGCTGAGACTCTGGTTAATTCTTCTTCCTGCCAGGAAATTAGAGTGACATGTGCCCGCCCAAATGCCTAACAGCTACTCTCTCATTGGTTCTCCCTCTTCCCTTCCATCCTCTGCCAAATTGGCAACCTGTGCGAACCAGGAGGTTAAAGGGGCTGTCTCTCCAAGTTGGGAGATTGATAGTAAAGCAGTTGGAAAGACAAACCAGAGCACCAGGAGAGGGACTACGCGTTGAGTTTTAGAAACCTTTTGTATTCACAGTGTGTCCATTCTCTAGGTTTCCCGTACATGTTATAGCTGTAGTAATATTCCCTTCAACCTGGAGAGTTGGGACCCATGGAATGGGGGCCATGCATTTTTGCTTTAAAGGGTCTGCATTTGCTCACCCAATCTCACCAATCCTCTCAGTCCCAAGTGTCCAGCCTTATGTCACATCCAGCTGTCATTGTAGACAGGGTTTTTCCAGGTTTCATCAGAGACCCTGAAGGAAATGTAAAGAATTTCCCTGTTTTTTGGTTTTGTTTTTGAAATTCCTTTTTATAGTGGGTTTGAGCTGATTCTCTCTGCCATGTTTATGCCAGTCTAGACACACTTGATTCCCTTACAGAGACATATCAATACATAGGTTTTAAGATTCTTACTAGTCAGATCTATTCCTCTGCGGGAAATATGGGGTTTTGAGTCCCTTTCACTGAGGAAGGTGTAGGTCTTGTCTATTCCACAGTTGGTTTTGGAAATGGTACCTGTGCTTATATCAAACTCTGGTTTTATGAATCACCCCACCTCTCCTTTCCCCTTAAGCAGGCATAAGAGTGTTTTCTAAATGTGAGACTCTGGTCTCTTTCCTAACTCAGTTCATGTGTAGCCATGTTTACAGGATCTTCATAAGTCATATCTTATGATAAGTTCCTTTTTCTGTGTGACTTATTTCACATAGTATCATCGTACTTGAATCCACTCACTTTGCTGCTCCTGGTCTTATGACATTGATTTCATGGCTGAGGGATATTCCATCGGACATAAATACCACAGGTTTTTGAACCATTTTTATATTTCCTGGGATATTTAAGGTGTACCCAAGTTGAGGTTCTTGTAAGCAGTGCAGCCCTAAATTTGGGGGTGGCTCTGTCTTATTGATTTTCAGTTTTCCCAATGTATATTCCCTAGACTGGAAGTGCCCTTGGCTCTATAGCTCTGTTGTTTACTTGTTTTAGGGAACGCAATGCACTCCTCCAGTGAGGCAGTTGGCAATTTACATCCCGCCCATCAGCATAACAAGGCTCCCTGTTCTCCAGGGCCAGTCTTGCCTTTCTATTTTTTACACATTTTGTGGATGTCCCTTTTGACCGGTGGGAAGTGATACTTCTTTGTAGTGCAGATTTGCATTGCCCGCTTGCTTGTTTGGCCAAAAAGGGCGTATGCGTTTTCTCCTGAATATATTCAGGAGAAAACGCATATGCCCTTTTTGGACAACTGCGTCATTGTCGAAGTTGTGCCCCTCTTCCTGTGCTTTAAAGGCGATTCCAACGCACCTCTTGAAATCTGTTTCCTGCTATTCTGCCTGGCTTTCAAGTCTGCCTCGTTGCCTTCCCTCAACAGATTTTTGAACGATAGTTGTCCTTTATTACTCTACCAGTTTGTGAATTGCTGTGGCCCTGAGCTCCATTTTCCAACTCGTTTTTTGTGAGCTGTACGCAAGTCCAAAATTTTGGTTCAGGACCTATACTGGTTCCCGGTGGGTGGCTGAGACTCTGGTTAATTCTTCTTCCTGCCAGGAAATTAGAGTGACATGTGCCCGACCAAATGCCTAACAGCTACTCTCTCATTGGTTCTCCCTCTTCCCTTCCATCCTCTGCCAAATTGGCAACCTGTGCGAACCAGGAGGTTAAAGGGGCTGTCTCTCCAAGTTGGGAGATTGATAGTAAAGCAGTTGGAAAGTCAAACCGGAGCACCAGGAGAGGGACTACGAGTGGAGTTTTAGAAACCTTTTGTATTCACAGTGTGTCCATTCTCTAGGTTTCCCGTACATGTTATAGCTGTAGTAATATTCCCTTCAACCTGGAGAGTTGGGACCCATGGAATGGGGGCCATGCATTTTTGCTTTAAAGGGTCTGCATTTGCTCACCCAATCTCACCAATCCTCTCAGTCCCAAGTGTCCAGCCTTATGCCACATCCAGCTGTCATGGTAGATAGGGTTTTTCCAGGTTTCATCAGAGACCCTGAAGGAAATGTAAAGAATTTCCCTGTTTTTTGGTTTTGTTTTTGAAATTCCTTTTTATAGTGGGTTTGAGCTGATTCTCTCTGCCATGTTTATGCCAGTCTAGACACACATGATTCCCTTACAGAGACATATCAATACATAGGTTTTAAGATTCTTACTAGTCAGATCTATTCCTCTGCGGGAAATATGGGGTTTTGAGTCCCTTTCACTGAGGAAGGTGTAGGTCTTGTCTATTCCACAGTTGGTTTTGGAAATGGTACCTGTGCTTATATCAAACTCTGGTTTTATGCATCACCCCACCTCTCCTTTCCCCTTAAGCAGGCATAAGAGTGTTTTCTAAATGTGAGACTCTTGTCTCTTTCCTAACTCAGTTCATGTGTAGCCATGTTTACAGGATCTTCATAAGTGATATCTTATGATAAGTTTCTTTTTCTGTGTGACTTATTTCACTTAGAATCATCGTACCTGAATCCACTCACTTTGCTGCTCCTGGTCTTATGACATTGATTTCATGGCTGAGGGATATTCCACCGGACATAAATACCACAGTTTTTTGAACCATTTTTATATTTCCTGGGATATTTAAGGTGTACCCAAGTTGAGGTTCTTGTAAGCAGTGCAGCCCTAAATTTGGGGGTGGCTCTGTCTTATTGATTTTCAGTTTTCCCAATGTATATTCGCTAGACTGGAAGTGCCCTTGGCCTGTAGCTCTGTTGTTTACTTGTTTTAGGGAACACAGTGCACTCCTCCAGTGAGGCAGTTGGCAATTTACATCCCGCACATCAGCATAACAAGGCTCCCTGTTCTCCAGGGCCTGTCTTGCCTTTCTGGTTTTTACACATTTTGTGGATGTCCCTTTTGACCGGTGGGAAGTGATAGTTCTTTGAAGTGCAGATTTGCATTGCCCTCTTGCTTGTTTGGCCAAAAAGGGCGTATGCGTTTTCTCCTGAATATATTCAGGAGAAAACGCATACGCCCTTTTTGGCCAACTGTGTCATTGTCGAAGTTGTGCCCCTCTTCCTGTGCTTTAAAGGCGATTCCAACGTACCTCTTGAAATCTGGTTCCTGCTATTCTGCCTGGCTTTCAAGTCTGCCTCGTTGCCTTCCCTCAACAGATTTTTGGACGATAGTTGTCCTTTATTATTCTGCCAGTTTGGGAATTGCTGTGGCCCTGAGCTCCATTTTCCAACTCGTTTTTTGTGAGCTGTACGCAAGTCCAAAATTTTGGTTCAGGACCTATACTGGTTCCCGGTGGGTGGCTGAGACTCTGGTTAATTCTTCTTCCTGCCGGGAAATTAGAGTGACATGTGCCCGTCCAAATGCCTAACAGTAACACTCTCATTCGTTCTCCCTCTTCCCTTCCATCCTCTGCCAAATTGGCAACCTGTGCGAACCAGGAGGTTAAAGGGGCTGTCTCTCCAAGTTGGGAGATTGATAGTAAAGCAGTTGGAAAGTCAAACCGGAGCACCAGGAGAGGGACTACTCGTTGAGTTCTAGAAACCTTTTGTATTCACAGTGTGTCCATTCTCTAGGTTTCCCGTACATGTTATAGCTGTAGTAATATTCCCTTCAACCTGGAGAGTTGGGACCCATGGAATGGGGGCCAAGCATTTTTGCTTTAAAGGGTCTGCATTTGCTCACCCAATCTCACCAATCCTCTCAGTCCCAAGTGTCCAGCCTTATGCCACATCCAGCTGTCATTGTAGACAGGGTTTTTCCAGGTTTCATCAGAGACCCTGAAGGAAATGTAAAGAATTTCCTGTTTTTTGGTTTTGTTTTTGAAATTCCTTTTTATAGTGGGTTTGAGCTGATTCTCTCTGCCATGTTTATGCCAGTCTAGACACACTTGATTCCCTTACAGAGACATATCAATACATAGGTTTTAAGATTCTTACTAGTCAGATCTATTCCTCTGCGGGAAATATGGGGTTTTGAGTCCCTTTCACTGAGGAAGGTGTAGGTCTTGTCTATTCCACAGTTGGTTTTGGAAATGGTACCTGTGCTTATATCAAACTCTGGTTTTATGAATCACCCCACCTCTCCTTTCCCCTTAAGCAGGCATAAGAGTGTTTTCTAAATGTGAGACTCTGGTCTCTTTCCTAACTCAGTTCATGTGTAGCCATGTTTACAGGATCTTCATAAGTCATATCTTATGATAAGTTTCTTTTTCTGTGTGACTTATTTCACTTAGAATCATCGTACCTGAATCCACTCACTTTGCTGCTCCTGGTCTTATGACATTGATTTCATGGCTGAGGGATATTCCATCGGACATAAATACCACAGGTTTTTGAACCATTTTTATATTTCCTGGGATATTTAAGGTGTACCCAAGTTGAGATTCTTGTAAGCAGTGCAGCCCTAAATTTGGGGGTGGCTCTGTCTTATTGATTTTCAGTTTTCCCAATGTATATTCCCTAGACTGGAAGTGCCCTTGGCTCTGTAGCTCTGTTGTTTACTTGTTTTAGGGAACGCAATGCACTCCTCCAGTGAGGCAGTTGGCAATTTACATCCCGCCCATCAGCATAACAAGGCTCCCTGTTCTCCAGGGCCTGTCTTGCCTTTCTGGTTTTTACACATTTTGTGGATGTCCCTTTTGACCGGTGGGAAGTGATACTTCTTTGTAGTGCAGATTTGCATTGCCCTCTTGCTTGTTTGGCCAAAAAGGGCGTATGCGTTTTCTCCTGAATATATTCAGGAGAAAACGCATACGCCCTTTTTGGCCAACTGTGTCATTGTCGAATTTGTGCCCCACTTCCTGTGCTTTAAAGGCGATTCCAACGTACCTCTTGAAATCTGTTTCCTGCTATTCTGCCTGGCTTTCAAGTCTGCCTCGTTGCCTTCCCTCAACAGATTTTTGGACGATAGTTGTCCTTTATTATTCTGCCAGTTTGTGAATTGCTGTGGCCCTGAGCTCCATTTTCCAACTCGTTTTTTGTTAGCTGTACGCAAGTCCAAAATTTTGGTTCAGGACGTATACTGGTTCCCGGTGGGTGGCTGAGACTCTGGTTAATTCTTCTTCCTGCCAGGAAATTAGAGTGACATGTGCCCGCCCAAATGCCTAACAGCTACTCTCTCATTGGTTCTCCCTCTTCCCTTCCATCCTCTGCCAAATTGGCAACCTGTGCGAACCAGGAGGTTAAAGGGGCTGTCTCTCCAAGTTGGGAGATTGATAGTAAAGCAGTTGGAAAGACAAACCGGAGCACCAGGAGAGGGACTACGCGTTGAGTTTTAGAAACCTTTTGTATTCACAGTGTGTCCATTCTCTAGGTTTCCCGTACATGTTATAGCTGTTGTAATATTCCCTTCAACCTGGAGAGTTGGGACCCATGGAATGGGGGCCATGCATTTTTGCTTTAAAGGGTCTGCATTTGCTCACCCAATCTCACCAATCCTCTCAGTCCCAAGTGTCCAGCCTTATGTCACATCCAGCTGTCATTGTAGACAGGGTTTTTCCAGGTTTCATCAGAGACCCTGAAGGAAATGTAAAGAATTTCCCTGTTTTTTGGTTTTGTTTTTGAAATTCCTTTTTATAGTGGGTTTGAGCTGATTCTCTCTGCCATGTTTATGCCAGTCTAGACACCCTTGATTCCCTTACAGAGACATATCAATACATAGGTTTTAAGATTCTTACTAGTTAGATCTATTCCTCGGCGGGAAATATGGGGTTTTGAGTCCCTTTCACTGAGGAAGGTGTAGGTCTTGTCTATTCCACAGTTGGTTTTGGAAATGGTACCTGTGCTTATATCAAACTCTGGTTTTATGAATCACCCCACCTCTCCTTTCCCCTTAAGCAGGCATAAGAGTGTTTTCTAAATGTGAGACTCTGGTCGCTTTCCTAACTCAGTTCATGTGTAGCCATGTTTACAGGATCTTCATAAGTCATATCTTATGATAAGTTCCTTTTTCTGTGTGACTTATTTCACATAGTATCATCGTACTTGAATCCACTCACTTTGCTGCTCCTGGTCTTATGACATTGATTTCATGGCTGAGGGATATTCCATCGGACATAAATACCACAGGTTTTTGAACCATTTTTATATTTCCTGGGATATTTAAGGTGTACCCAAGTTGAGATTCTTGTAAGCAGTGCAGCCCTAAATTTGGGGGTGGCTCTGTCTTATTGATTTTCAGTTTTCCCAATGTATATTACCTAGACTGGAAGTGCCCTTGGCTCTGTAGCTCTGTTGTTTACTTGTTTTAGGGTACGCAATGCACTCCTCCAGTGAGGCAGTTGGCAATTTACATCCCGCCCATCAGCATAACAACGCTCCCTGTTCTCCAGGGCCTGTCTTGCCTTTCTGGTTTTTACACATTTTGTGGATGTCCCTTTTGACCGGTGGGAAGTGGTATTTCTTTGTAGTGCAGATTTGCATTGCCCTCTTGCTTGTTTGGCCAAAAAGGGCGTATGCGTTTTCTCCTGAATATATTCAGGAGAAAACGCATACGCCCTTTTTTGGCAACTGCGTCATTGTCAAAGTTGTGCCCCTCTTCCTGTGCTTTAAAGGCGATTCCAACGTACCTCTTGAAATCTGTTTCCTGCTATTCTGCCTTGCTTTCAAGTCTGCCTTGTTGCCTTCCCTCAACAGATTTTTGGACGATAGTTGTCCTTTATTACTCTGCCAGTTTGTGAATTGCTGTGCCCCTGAGCTCCATTTTCCAACTCGTTTTATGTGTGCTGTACGCAAGTCCAAAATTTTGGTTCTGGACCTATACTGGTTCCCGGTGGTTGGCTGAGACTCTGGTTAATTCTTCTTCCTGCCGGGAAATTAGAGTGACATATGCCCGTCCAAATGCCTAACAGTAACTCTCTCATTGGTTCTCCCTCTTCCCTTCCATCCTCTGCCAAATTGGCAACCTGTGCGAACCAGGAGGTTAAAGGGGCTGTCTCTCCAAGTTGGGAGATTGATAGTAAAGCAGTTGGAAAGTCAAACCGGAGCACCAGGAGAGGGACTACTCGTTGAGTTCTAGAAACCTTTTGTATTCACAGTGTGTCCATTCTCTAAGTTTCCCGTACATGTTATAGCTGTAGTAATATTCCCTTCAACCTGGAGAGTTGGGACCCATGGAATGGGGGCCATGCATTTTTGCTTTAAAGGGTCTGCATTTGCTCACCCAATCTCACCAATCCTCTCAGTCCCAAGTGTCCAGCCTTATGCCACATCCAGCTGTCATTGTAGATAGGGTTTTTCCATGTTTCATCAGAGACCCTGAAGGAAATGTAAAGAATTTCCCTGTTTTTTGGTTTTGTTTTTGAAATTCCTTCTTATAGTGGGTTTGAGCTGATTCTCTCTGCCATGTTTATGCCAGTCTAGACACACTTGATTCCCTTACAGAGACATATCAATACATAGGTTTTAAGATTCTTACTAGTCAGATCTATTCCTGTTCGGGAAATATGGGGTTTTGAGTCCCTTTCACTGAGGAAGGTGTAGGTCTTGTCTATTCCACAGTTGGTTTTGGAAATGGTACCTGTGCTTATATGAAACTCTGGTTTTATGAATCACCCCACCTCTCCTTTCCCCTTAAGCAGGCATAAGAGTGTTTTCTAAATGTGAGACTCTGGTCTCTTTCCTAACTCAGTTCATGTGTAGCCATGTTTACAGGATCTTCATAAGTCATATCTTATGATAAGTTTCTTTTTCTGTGTGACTTATTTCACTTAGAATCATCATACATGAATCCACTCACTTTGCTGCTCCTGGTCTTAGGACATTGATTTCATGGCTGAGGGATATTCCATCGGACATAAATACCACAGTTTTTTGAACCATTTTTATATTTCCTGGGATATTTAAGGTGTACCCAAGTTGAGGTTCTTGTAAGCAGTGCAGCCCTAAATTTGGGGGTGGCTCTGTCTTATTGATTTTCAGTTTTCCCAATGTATATTCCCTAGACTGGAAGTGCCCTTGGCTCTATAGCTCTGTTGTTTACTTGTTTTTGGGAACGCAATGCATTCCTCCAGTGAGGCAGTTGGCAATTTACATCCCGCCCATCAGCATAACAAGGCTCCCTGTTCTCCAGGGCCAGTCTTGCCTTTCTGGTTTTTACACATTTTGTGGATGTCCCATTTGACCGGTGGGAAGTGATACTTCTTTGTAGTGCAGATTTGCATTGCCCGCTTGCTTGTTTGGCCAAAAAGGGCATATGCGTTTTCTCCTGAATATATTCAGGGAAAACACATACGCCCTCTTTGGCCAACTGCGTCATTGTCGAAGTTGTTCCCCTCTTCCTGTGCTTTAAAGGCGATTCCAACGTACCTCTTGAAATCTGTTTCCTGCTACTCTGCCTGGCTTTCAAGTCGGCCTCGTTGCCTTCCCTCAACAGATTTTTGGACGATAGTTGTCCTTTATTACTCTGCCAGTTTGTGAATTGCTGTGGCCCTGAGCTCCATTTTCAAACTCGTTTTTGTGAGCTGTACGCAAGTCCAAAATTTAGGTTCAGGACCTATACTGGTTCCCGGTCGGTGGCTGAAACTCTGGTTAATTCTTCTTCCTGCCGGGAAATTAGAGTGACATGTGACCGCCCAAATGCCTAACAGCTACTCTCTCATTGGTTCTCCCTGTTCCCTTCCATCCTCTGCCAAATTGGCAACCTGTGCTCACCAGCAGGTTAAAGGGGCTGTCTATCCAAGTTGGGAGATTGATAGTAAAGCAGTTGGAAAGACAAACCGGAGCACCAGGAGAGGGACTACGCGTTGAGTTTTAGAAACCTTTTGTATTCACAGTGTGTCCATTCTCTAGGTTTCCCGTACATGTTATAGCTGTAGTAATATTCCCTTCAACCTGGAGAGTTGGGACCCATGGAATGGGGGCCATGCATTTTTGCTTTAAAGGGTCTGCATTTGCTCACCCAATCTCACCAATCCTCTCAGTCCCAAGTGTCCAGCCTTATGCCACATCCAGCTGTCATTGTAGACAGGGTTTTTCCAGGTTTCATCAGAGACCCTGAAGGAAATGTAAAGAATTTCCCTGTGTTTTGGTTTTGTTTTTGAAATTCCTTTTTATAGTGGGTTTGAGCTGATTCTCTCTGCCATGTTTATGCCAGTCTAGACACACTTGATTCCCTTACAGAGACATATCAATACATAGGTTTTAAGATTCTTACTAGTCAGATCTATTCCTCTGCGGGTAATATGGGGTTTTGAGTCCCTTTCACTGAGGAAGGTGTAGGTCTTGTCTATTCCACAGTTGGTTTTGGAAATGGTCCCTGTGCCTATATCAAACTCTGGTTTTATGAATCACCCCACCTCTCCTTTCCCCTTAATCAGGCATAAGAGTGTTTTCTAAATGTGAGACTGTGGTCTCTTTCCTAACTCAGTTCATGTGTAGCCATGTTTACAGGATCTTCATAAGTCATATCTTATGATAAGTTTCTTTTTCTGTGTGACTTATTTCACTTAGAATCATCATACATGATTCCACTCACTTTGTTGCTCCTGGTGTTAGGACATTGATTTCATGGCTGAGGGATATTCCATCGGACATAAATACCACAGTTTTTTGAACCATTTTTATATTTCCTGGGATATTTAAGGTGTACCCAAATTGAGGTTCTTGTAAGCAGTGCAGCCCTAAATTTGGGGGTGGCTCTGTCTTATTGATTTTCAGTTTTCCCTATGTATATTCCCTAGACTGGAAGTGCCCTTGGCTCTATAGCTCTGTTGTTTACTTGTTTTAGGGAACGCAATGCATTCCTCCAGTGAGGCAGTTGGCAATTTACATCCCGCCCATCAGCATAACAAGGCTCCCTGTTCTCCAGGGCCAGTCTTGCCTTTCTGGTTTTTACACATTTTGTGGATGTCCCATTTGACCGGTGGGAAGTGATACTTCTTTGTAGTGCAGATTTGCATTGCCCGCTTGCTTGTTTGGCCAAAAAGGGCATATGCGTTTACTCCTGAATATATTCAGGGAAAACACATACGCCCTCTTTGGCCAACTGCGTCATTGTCGAAGTTGTGCCCCTCTTCCTGTGCTTTAAAGGCGATTCCAACGTACCTCTTGTAATCTGTTTCCTGCTACTCTGCCTGGCTTTCAAGTCTGCCTCGTTGCCTTCCCTCAACAGATTTTTGGACGATAGTTGTCCTTTATTACTCTGCCAGTTTTTGAATTGCTGTGGCCCTGAGCTCCATTTTCCAACTCGTTTTTTGTGAGCTGTACGCAAGTCCAAAATTTTGGTTCAGGACCTATACTGGTTCCCGGTGGGTGGCTGAAACTCTGGTTAATTCTTCTTCCTGCCGGGAAATTAGAGTGACATGTGCCCATCCAAATGCCTAACAGCTACTCTCTCATTGGTTCTCCCTGTTCCCTTCCATCCTCTGCCAAATTGGCAACCTGTGCGAACCAGCAGGTTAAAGGGGCTGTCTCTCCAAGTTGGGAGATTGATAGTAAAGCAGTTGGAAAGTCAAACCGGAGCACCAGGAGAGGGATTACGTGTTGAGTTTTAGAAACCTTTTGTATTCACAGTGTGTCCATTCTCAAGGTTTCCCGTACATATTATAGCTGTAGTAATATTCCCTTCAACCTGGAGAGTTGGGACCCATGGAATGGGGGCCATGCATTTTTGCTATAAAGGGTCTGCATTTGCTCACCCAATCTCACCAATCCTCTCAGTCCCAAGTGTCCAGCCTTATGCCACATCCAGCTGTCATTGTAGACAGGGTTTTTCCAGGTTTCCTCAGAGACCCTGAAGGAAATGGAAAGAATTTCCCTGTTTTTTGGTTTTGTTTTTGAAATTCCTTTTTATCGTGGGTTTGAGCTGATTCTCTCTGCCATGTTTATGCCAGTCTAGACACACTTGATTCCCTTACAGAGACATATCAATACATAGGTTTTAAGATTCTTACTAGTCAGATCTATTCCTCTGTGGGAAATATGGGGTTTTGAGTCCCTTTCACTGAGGAAGGTGTAGGTCTTGTCTATTCCACAGATGGTTTTGGAAATGGTACCTGTGCTTATATGAAACTCTGGTTTTATGAATCACCCCACCTCTCCTTTCCCCTTAAGCAGGCATAAGAGTGTTTTCTAAATGTGAGACTCTGGTCCTTTCCTAACTCAGTTCTTGTGTAGCCATGTTTACAGGATCTTCATAAGTCATATCTTATGATAAGTTTCTTTTTCTGTGTGACTTATTTCACTTAGAATCATCGTACCTGAATCCACTCACTTTGCTGCTCCTGGTCTTATGACATTGATTTCATGGCTGAGGGATATTCCATCGGACATAAATACCACAGTTTTTTTGAACCATTTTTATATTTCCTGGGATATTTAAGGTTTACCCAAGTTGAGGATCTTGTAAGCAGTGCAGCCCTAAATTTGGGGGTGGCTCTGTCTTATTGATTTTCAGTTTTCCCAATGTATATTCCCTAGACTGGAAGTGCCCTTGGCTCTGTAGCTCTGTTGTTTACTTGTTTTAGGGAACGCAATGCACTCCTCCAGTGAGGCAGTTGGCAATTTACATCCCGCCCATCAGCATAACAAGGCTCCCTGTTCTCCAGTGCCAGTCTTGCCTTTCTGGTTTTTACACATTTTGTGGATATCCCTTTTGACCAGTGGGAAGTGGTACTTCTTTGTAGTGCAGATTTGCATTGCCCGCTTGCTTGTTTGGCCAAAAAGGGCGTATGCGTTTTCTCCTGAATATATTCAGGAGAAAACGCATACGCCCTTTTTGGCCAACTGCGTCATTGTCAAAGTTGTGCCCCTCTTCCTGTGCTTTAAAGGCGATTCCAACGTACCTCTTGAAATCTGTTTCCTGCTATTCTGCCTGGCTTTCAAGTCTGCCTCGTTGCCTTCCCTCAACAGATTTTTGGACGATAGTTGTCCTTTATTACTCTGCCAGTTTGTGAATTGCTGTGCCCCTGAGCTCCATTTTCAAACTCGTTTTTTGTGAGCTGTACGCAAGTCCAAAATTTTGGTTCTGGACCTATACTGGTTCCCGGTGGGTGGCTGAGACTCTGGTTAATTCTTCTTCCTGCCGGGAAATTAGAGTGACATCTGCCTGTCCAAATGCCTAACAGTAACTCTCTCATTGGTTCTCCCTCTTCCCTTCCATCCTCTGCCAAATTGGCAACCTGTGCGAACCAGGAGGTTAAAGGGGCTGTCTCTCCAAGTTGGGAGATTGATAGTAAAGCAGTTGGAAAGTCAAACCGGAGCACCAGGAGAGGGACTACTCGTTGAGTTCTAGAAACTTTTGTATTCACAGTGTGTCCATTCTCTAGGTTTCCCGTACATGTTATAGCTGTAGTAATATTCCCTTCATCCTGGAGAGTTGGGACCCATGGAATGGGGGCCATGCATTTTTGCTTTAAATGGTCTGCATTTGCTCACCCAATCTCACCAATCCTCTCAGTCCCAAGTGTCCAGCCTTATGCCACATCCAGCTATCATTGTAGATAGGGTTTTTCCATGTTTCATCAGAGACCCTGAAGGAAATGTAAAGAATTTCCCTGTTTTTTGGTTTTGTTTTTGAAATTCCTTTTTATAGTGGGTTTGAGCTGATTCTCTCTGCCATGTTTATGCCAGTCTAGACACACTTGATTCCCTTACAGAGACATATCAATACATAGGTTTTAAGATTCTTACTAGTCAGATCTATTCCTCTGCGGGAAATATGGGGTTTTGAGTCCCTTTCACTGAGGAAGGTGTAGGTCTTGTCTATTCCACAGTTGGTTTTGGAAATGGTACCTGTGCTTATATGAAACTCTGGTTTTATGAATCACCCCACCTCTCCTTTCCCCTTAAGCAGGCATAAGAGTGTTTTCTAAATGTGAGACTCTGGTCTCTTTCCTAACTCAGTTCATGTGTAGCCATGTTTACAGGATCTTCATAAGTCATATCTTATGATAAGTTTCTTTTTCTGTGTGACTTATTTCACTTAGAATCATCGTACCTGAATCCACTCACTTTGCTGCTCCTGGTCTTATGACATTGATTTCATGGCTGAGGGATATTCCATCGGACATAAATACCACAGTTTTTTGAACCATTTTTATATTACCTGGGATATTTAAGGTGTACCCAAGTTGAGGTTCTTGTAAGCAGTGCAGCCCTAAATTTTGGGGTGGCTCTGTCTTATTGATTTTCAGTTTTCCCAATGTATATTCCCTAGACTGGAAGAGCCTTTGGCTCTGTAGCTCTGTTGTTTACTTGTTTTAGGGAATGCAATGCACTCCTCCAGTGAGGCAGTTGGCAATTTACATCCCGCCCATCAGCATAACAAGGCTCCCTGTTCTCCAGTGCCAGTCTTGCCTTTCTGGTTTTTGCACATTTTGTGGATATCCCTTTTGACCGGTGGGAAGTGGTACTTCTTTGTAGTGCAGATTTGCATTGCCCGCTTGCTTGTTTGGCCAAAAAGGGCGTATGCGTTTTCTCCTGAATATATTCAGGAGAAAACGCATACGCCCTTTTTGGCCAACTGCGTCATTGTCAAAGTTGTGCCCCTCTTCCTGTGCTTTAAAGGCGATTCCAACGTACCTCTTGAAATCTGTTTCCTGCTATTCTGCCTGGCTTTCAAGTCTGCCTCGTTGCCTTCCCTCAACAGATTTTTGGACGATAGTTGTCCTTTATTACTCTGCCAGTTTGTGAAATGCTGTGCCCCTGAGCTCCATTTTCCAACTCGATTTTTGTGAGCAGTACGCAAGTCCAAAATTTTGGTTCAGGACCTATACTGGTTCCCGGTGGGTGGCTGAAACTCTGGTTAATTTTCTTCCTGCCGGGAAATTAGAGTGACATGTGCCCGTCCAAATGCCTAACAGCTACTCTCTCATTGGTTCTCCCTGTTCCCTTCCATCCTCTGCCAAATTGGCAACCTGTGCGAACCAGGAGGTTAAAGGGGCTGTCTCTCCAAGTTGGGAGATTGATAGTAAAGCTGTTGGAAAGTCAAACCGGAGCACCAGGAGAGGGATTACGTGTTGAGTTTTAGAAACCTTTTGTATTCACAGTGTGTCCATTCTCTAGGTTTCCCGTACATGTTATAGCTGTAGTAATATTCCCTTCAACTTGGAGAGTTGGGACCCATGGAATGGGGGCCATGCATTTTTGATTTAAAGGGTCTGCATTTGCTCACCCAATCTCACCAATCCTCTCAGTCCCAAGTGTCCAGCCTTATGCCACATCCAGCTGTCATTGTAGATAGGGTTTTTCCATGTTTCATCAGAGACCCTGAAGGAAATGTAAAGAATTTCCCTGTTTTTTGGTTTTGTTTTTGAAATTCCTTTTTATAGTGGGTTTGAGCTGATTCTCTCTGCCATGTTTATGCCAGTCTAGACACACTTGATTCCCTTACAGAGACATATCAATACATAGGTTTTAAGATTCTTACTAGTCAGATCTATTCCTCTGCGGGAAATATGGGGTTTTGAGTCCCTTTCACTGAGGAAGGTGTAGGTCTTGTCTATTCCACAGTTGGTTTTGGAAATGGTACCTGTGCTTATATGAAACTCTGGTTTTATGAATCACCCCACCTCTCCTTTCCCCTTAAGCAGGCATAAGAGTGTTTTCTAAATGTGAGACTCTGGTCTCTTTCCTAACTCAGTTCATGTGTAGCCATGTTTACAGGATCTTCATAAGTCATATCTTATGATAAGTTTCTTTTTCTGTGTGACTTATTTCACTTAGAATCATCGTACCTGAATCCACTCACTTTGCTGCTCCTGGTCTTATGACATTGATTTCATGGCTGAGGGATATTCCATCGGACATAAATACCACAGTTTTTTGAACCATTTTTATATTACCTGGGATATTTAAGGTGTACCCAAGTTGAGGTTCTTGTAAGCAGTGCAGCCCTAAATTTTGGGGTGGCTCTGTCTTATTGATTTTCAGTTTTCCCAATGTATATTCCCTAGACTGGAAGAGCCTTTGGCTCTGTAGCTCTGTTGTTTACTTGTTTTAGGGAATGCAATGCACTCCTCCAGTGAGGCAGTTGGCAATTTACATCCCGCCCATCAGCATAACAAGGCTCCCTGTTCTCCAGTGCCAGTCTTGCCTTTCTGGTTTTTGCACATTTTGTGGATATCCCTTTTGACCGGTGGGAAGTGGTACTTCTTTGTAGTGCAGATTTGCATTGCCCGCTTGCTTGTTTGGCCAAAAAGGGCGTATGCGTTTTCTCCTGAATATATTCAGGAGAAAACGCATACGCCCTTTTTGGCCAACTGCGTCATTGTCAAAGTTGTGCCCCTCTTCCTGTGCTTTAAAGGCGATTCCAACGTACCTCTTGAAATCTGTTTCCTGCTATTCTGCCTGGCTTTCAAGTCTGCCTCGTTGCCTTCCCTCAACAGATTTTTGGACGATAGTTGTCCTTTATTACTCTGCCAGTTTGTGAAATGCTGTGCCCCTGAGCTCCATTTTCCAACTCGATTTTTGTGAGCAGTACGCAAGTCCAAAATTTTGGTTCAGGACCTATACTGGTTCCCGGTGGGTGGCTGAAACTCTGGTTAATTTTCTTCCTGCCGGGAAATTAGAGTGACATGTGCCCGTCCAAATGCCTAACAGCTACTCTCTCATTGGTTCTCCCTGTTCCCTTCCATCCTCTGCCAAATTGGCAACCTGTGCGAACCAGGAGGTTAAAGGGGCTGTCTCTCCAAGTTGGGAGATTGATAGTAAAGCTGTTGGAAAGTCAAACCGGAGCACCAGGAGAGGGATTACGTGTTGAGTTTTAGAAACCTTTTGTATTCACAGTGTGTCCATTCTCTAGGTTTCCCGTACATGTTATAGCTGTAGTAATATTCCCTTCAACTTGGAGAGTTGGGACCCATGGAATGGGGGCCATGCATTTTTGCTTTAAAGGGTCTGCATTTGCTCACCCAATCTTACCAATCCTCTCAGTCCCAAGTGTCCAGCCTTATGCCACATCCAGCTGTCATTGTAGACAGGGTTTTTCCAGGTTTCATCAGAGACCCTGAAGGAAATGTAAAGAATTTCCATGTTTTTTGGTTTTGTTTTTGAAATTCCTTTTTATAGTGGGTTTGAGCTGATTCTCTCTGCCATGTTTATGCCAGTCTAGACACACTTGATTCCCTTACAGAGACATATCAATACATAGGTTTTAGGATTCTTTCTAGTCAGATCTATTCCTCTGCGGGAAATATGGGGTTTTGAGTCCCTTTAACTGAGGAAGATGTAGGTCTTGTCTATTCCACAGTTGGTTTTGGAAATGGTACCTGTGCTTATATCAAACTCTGGTTTTATGAATCACCCCACCTCTCCTTTCCCCTTAAGCAGGCATAAGAGTGTTTTCTAAATGTGAGACTCTGGTCTCTTTCCTAACTCAGTTCATGTGTAGCCATGTTTACAGGATCTTCATAAGTCATATCTTATGATAAGTTTCTTTATCTGTGTGACTTATTTCACTTAGAATCATCGTACCTGAATCCACTCACTTTGCTGCTCCTGGTCTTATGACATTGATTTCATGGCTGAGGGATATTCCATCGGACATAAATACCACAGATTTTTGAACCATTTTTATATTTCCTGGGATATTTAAGGTGTACCCAAGTTGAGTTTCTTGTAAGCAGTGCAGCCCTAAATTTGGGGGTGGCTCTGTCTTATTGATTTTCAGTTTTCCCAATGTATGTTCCCTAGACTGGAAGTGCCCTTGGCTCTATAGCTCTGTTGTTTACTTGTTTTAGGGAACGCAATGCATTCCTCCAGTGAGGCAGTTGGCAATTTACATCCCGCCCAACAGCATAACAAGGCTCCCTGTTCTCCAGGGCCAGTCTTGCCTTTCTGGTTTTTACACATTTTGTGGATGTCCCATTTGACCGGTGGGAAGTGATACTTCTTTGTAGTGCAGATTTGCATTGCCCGCTTGCTTGTTTGGCCAAAAAGGGCATATGCGTTTTCTCCTGAATATATTCAGGGAAAACGCATACGCCCTCTTTGGCCAACTGCGTCATTGTCGAAGTTGTGCCCCTCTTCCTGTGCTTTAAAGGCGATTCCAACGTACCTCTTGAAATCTGATTCCTGCTACTCTGCCTGGCTTTCAAGTCTGCCTCGTTGCCTTCCCTCAACAGATTTTTGGACGATAGTTGTCCTTTATTACTCTGCCAGTTTGTGAATTGCTGTGGCCCTGAGCTCCATTTTCCAACTCGATTTTTGTGAGCAGTACGCAAGTCCAAAATTTTGGTTCAGGACCTATACTGGTTCCCGGTGGGTGGCTGAAACTCTGGTTAATTCTTCTTCCTGCCGGGAAATTAGAGTGATATGTGCCCGTCCAAATGCCTAACAGCTACTCTCTCATTGGTTCTCCCTGTTCTCTTCCATCCTCTGCCAAATTGGCAACCTGTGCGAACCAGGAGGTTAAAGGGGCTGTCTCTCCAAGTTGGGAGATTGATAGTAAAGCAGTTGGAAAGTCAAATCGGAGCACCAGGAGAGGGATTACGCGTTGAGTTTTAGAAACCTTTTGTATTCACAGTGTGTCCATTCTCTAGGTTTCCCGTACATGTTATAGCTGTAGTAATATTCCCTTCAACTTGGAGAGTTGGGACCCATGGAATGGGGGCCATGCATTTTTGCTTTAAAGGGTCTGCATTTGCTCACCCAATCTCACCAATCCTCTCAGTCCCAAGTGTCCAGCCTTATGCCACATCCAGGGGTCATTGTAGACAGGGTTTTTCCAGGTTTCATCAGAGACCCTGAAGGAAATGGAAAGAATTTCCCTGTTTTTTGGTTTTGTTTTTGAAATTCCTTTTTATAGTGGGTTTGAGCTGATTCTCTCTGCCATGTTTATGCCAGTCTAGACACACTTGATTCCCTTACAGAGACATATAAATACATAGGTTTTAAGATTCTTACTAGTCAGATCTATTCCTCTGCGGGAAATATGGGGTTTTGAGTCCCTTTCACTGAGGAAGGTGTAGGTCTTGTCTATTCCACAGTTGGTTTTGGAAATGGTACCTGTGCTTATATGAAACTCTGGTTTTATGAATCACCCCACCTCTCCTTTCCCCTTAAGCAGGCATAAGATTGTTTTCTAAATGTGAGACTCTGGTCTCTTTCCTAAATCAGTTCTTGTGCAGCCATGTTTACAGGATCTTCATAAGTCATATCTTATGATAAGTTTCTTTTTCTGTGTGACTTATTTCACTTAGAATCATCGTACCTGAATCCACTCACTTTGCTGCTCCTGGTCTTATGACATTGATTTCATGGCTGAGGGATATTCCATCGGACATAAATACCACAGATTTTTTGAACCATTTTTATATTTCCTGGGATATTTAAGGTGTACCCAAGTTGAGGTTCTTGTAAGCAGTGCAGCCCTAAATTTGGGGGTGGCTCTGTCTTATTGATTTTCAGTTTTCCCAATGTATATTCCCTAGACTGGAAGAGCCCTTGGCTCTGTAGCTCTGTTGTTTACTTGTTTTAGGGAACGCAATGCACTCCTCCAGTGAGGCAGTTGGCAATTTACATCCCGGCCATCAGCATAACAAGGCTCCCTGTTCTCCAGGGCCTGTCTTGGCTTTCTGGTTTTTACACATTTTGTGGATGTCCCTTTTGACCGGTGGGAAGTGATACTTCTTTGTAGTGCAGATTTGCATTGCCCGCTTGCTTGTTTGGCCAAAAAGGGCGTATGCGTTTTCTCCTGAATATATTCAGGAGAAAACGCATACGCCCTTTTTGGCCAACTGCGTTATTGTCAAAGTTGTGCCCCTCTTCCTGTGCTTTAAATGCGATTCCCACGTACCTCTTGAAATCTGTTTCCTGCTATTCTGCCTGGCTTTCAAGTCTGCCTCGTTGCCTTCCCTCAACAGATTTTTGGACGATAGTTGTCCTTTATTACTCTGCCAGTTTGTGAATTGCTGTGCCCCTGAGCTCCATTTTCCAACTCGTTTTTTGTGAGCTGTACGCAAGTCCAAAATTTTGGTTCTGGACATATACTGGTTCCCGGTGGGTGGCTGAGACTCTGGTTAATTCTTCTTTCTGCCAGGAAATTAGAGTGACATGTGCCCGTCCAAATGCCTAACAGTAACTCTCTCATTGGTTCTCCCTCTTCCCTTCCATCCTCTGCCAAATTGGCAACCTGTGCGAACCAGGAGGTTAAAGGGGCTGTCTCTCCAAGTTGGGAGATTGATAGTAAAGCAGTTGGAAAGTCAAACCGGAGCACCAGGAGAGGGACTACTCGTTGAGTTCTAGAAACCTTTTGTATTCACAGTGTGTCCATTCTCTAGGTTTCCCGTACATGTTATAGCTGTAGTAATATTCCCTTCAACCTGGAGAGTTGGGACCCATGGAATGGGGGCCATGCATTTTTGCTTTAAAGGGTCTGCATTTGCTCACCCAATCTCACCAATCCTCTCAGTCCCAAGTGTCCAGCCTTATGCCACATCCAGCTGTCATTGTAGATAGGGTTTTTCCATGTTTCATCAGAGACCCTGAAGGAAATGTAAAGAATTTCCCTGTTTTTTGGTTTTGTTTTTGAAATTCCTTTTTATAGTGGGTTTGAGCTGATTCTCTCTGCCATGTTTATGCCAGTCTAGACACACTTGAATCCCTTACAGAGACATATCAATACATAGGTTTTAAGATTATTACTAGTCAGATCTATTCCTCTGCGGGAAATATGGGGTTTTGAGTCCCTTTCACTGAGGAAGGTGTAGGTCTTGTCTATTCCACAGTTGGTTTTGGAAATGGTACCTGTGCTTATATCAAACTCTGGTTTTATGAATCACCCCACCTCTCCTTTCCCCTTAAGCAGGCATAAGAGTGTTTTCTAAATGTGAGACTCTGGTCTCATTCCTAACTCAGTTCATGTGTAGCCATGTTTACAGGATCTTCATAAGTCATATCTTATGATAAGTTTCTTTTTCTGTGTGACTTATTTCACTTAGAATCATCGTATCTGAATCCACTCACTTTGCTGCTCCTGGTCTTATGACATTGATTTCATGGCTGAGGGATATTCCATCGGACATAAATACCACAGTTTTTTGAACCATTTTTATATTTCCTGGGATATTTAAGGTGTACCCAATTTGAGGTTCTTGTAAGCAGTGCATCCCTAAATTTGGGGGTGGCTCTGTCTTATTGATTTTCAGTATTCCCAATGTATATTCCCTAGACTGGATGTGCCCTTGGCTCTATAGCTCTGTTGTTTACTTGTTTTAGGGAACGCAATGCACTCCTCCAGTGAGGCAGTTGGCAATTTACATCCCGCCCATCAGCATAACAAGGCTCCCTGTTCTCCAGGGCCAGTCTTGCCTTTCTGGTTTTTACACATTTTGTGGATGTCCCTTTTGACCGGTGGGAAGTGATACTTCTTTGTAGTGCAGATTTGCATTGCCCGCTTGCTTGTTTGGCCAAAAAGGGCGTATGCGTTTTCTCCTGAATATATTCAGGAGAAAACGCATACGCCCTTTTTGGCCAACTGCGTCATTGTCGAAGTTGTGCCCCTCTTCCTGTGCTTTAAAGGCGATTCAAACCTACCTCTTGAAATCTGTTTCCTGCTATTCTGCCTGGCTTTCAAGTCTGCCTCGTTGCCTTCCCTCAACAGATTTTTGGACGATAGTTGTCCTTTATTACTCTGCCAGTTTGTGAATTGCTGTGGCCCTGAGCTCCATTTTCCAACTCGTATTTTGTGAGCTGTACGCAAGTCCAAAATTTTGGTTCAGGATCTATACTGGTTCCCAGTGGGTGGCTGAGACTCTCGTTAATTCTTCTTCCTGCCGGGAAATTAGAGTGACATGTGCCCGTCCAAATGCCTAAAAGCTACTCTCTCATTGGTTCTCCCTCTTCCCTTCCATCCTCTGCCAAATTGGCAACCTGTGAGAACCAGGAGGTTAAAGGGGCTGTCTCTCCAAGTTGGGAGTTTGATAGTAAAGCATTTGGAAAGTCAAACCGGAGCACCAGGAGAGGGACTACTCGTTGAGTTTTACAAACCTTTTGTATTCACAGTGTGTCCATTCTCTAGGTTTCCCGTACATGTTATAGCTGTAGTAATAATCCCTTCAACCTGGAGAGTTGGGACCCATGGAATGGGGGCCATGCATTTTTGCTTTAAACGGTCTGCATTTGCTCACCCAATCTCACCAATCCTCTCAGTCCCAAGTGTCCAGCCTTATGCCACATCCAGCTGTCATTGTAGACAGGGTATTTCCAGGTTTCATCAGAGACCCTGAAGGAAATGGAAAGAATTTCCCTGTTTTTTGGTTTTGTTTTTGAAATTCCTTTTTATAGTGGGTTTGAGCTGATTCTCTCTGCCATGTTTATGCCAGTCTAGACACACTTGATTCCCTTACAGAAACATATCAATACATAGGTTTTAAGATTCTTACTAGTCAGATCTATTCCTGTTCGGGAAATATGGGGTTTTGAGTCCCTTTCACTGAGGAAGGTGTAGGTCTTGTCTATTCCACAGTTGGTTTCGGAAATGGTACCTGTGCTTATATCAAACTCTGGTTTTATGCATCACCCCACCTCTCCTTTCCCCTTAAGCAGGCATAAGAGTGTTTTCTAAATGTGAGACTCTGGTCTCTTTCCTAAATCAGTTCATGTGTAGCCATGTTTACAGGATCTTCATAAGTCATATCTTATGATAAGTTTCTTTTTCTGTGTGACTTATTTCACTTAGAATCATCGTACCTGAATCCACTCACTTTGCTGCTCCTGGTCTTATGACATTGATTTCATGGCCGAGGGATATTCCATCGGACATAAATACCACAGTTTTTTGAACCATTTATATATTTCCTGGGATATTTAAGGTGTACCCACGGTGAGGTTCTTGTAAGCAGTGCAGCCCTAAATTTGGGGGTGGCTCTGTCTTATTGATTTTCAGTTTTCCCAATGTATATTCCCTAGACTGGAAGTGCCGTTGGCTCTGTAGCTCTCTTGTTTACTTGTTTTAGGGAAAGCAATGCACTCCTCCAGTGAGGCAGTTGGCAATTTACATCCCGCCCATCAGCATAACAAGGCTCCCTGTTCTCCAGGGCCTGTCTTGGCTTTCTGGTTTTTACACATTTTGTGGATGTCCCTTTTGACCGGTGGGAAGTGATACTTCTTTGTAGTGCAGATTTGCATTGCCCGCTTGCTTGTTTGGCCAAAAAGGGCGTATGCGTTTTCTCGTGAATATATTCAGTCGAAAACGCATACGCCCTTTTTGGCCAACTGCGTCATTGTCGAAGTTGTGCCCCTCTTCCTGTGCTTTAAATGCGATTCCAACGTACCTCTTGAAATCTGTTTCCTGCTACTCTGCCTGGCTTTCAAGTCTGTCTCGTTGCCTTCCCTCAACAGATTTTTGGACGATAGTTGTCCTTTATTACTCTGCCAGTTTGTGAATTGCTGTGGCCCTGAGCTCCATTTTCCAACTCGTTTTTTGTGAGCTGTACGCAAGTCCAAAATTTTGGTTCAGGACCTATACTGGTTCCCGGTGGGTGGCTGAAACTCTGGTTAATTCTTCTTCCTGCTGGGAAATTAGAGTGACATGTGCCCGTCCAAATGCCTAACAGCTACTCTCTCATTGGTTCTCCCTCTTCCCTTCCATCCTCTGCCAAATTGGCAACCTGTGCGAACCAGGAGGTTAAAGGGGCTGTCTCTCCAAGTTGGGAGATTGATAGTAAAGCAGTTGGAAAGTCAAACCGGAGCACCAGGAGAGGGACTACGCGTTGAGTTTTAGAAACCTTTTGTATTCACAGTGTGTCCATTCTCTAGGTTTCCCGTACATGTTATAGCTGTAGTAATATTCCCTTCAACCTGGAGAGTTGGGACCCATGGAATGGGGGCCATGCATTTTTGCTTTAAAGGGTCTGCATTTGCTCACCCATTCTCACCAATCCTCTCAGTCCCAAGTGTCCAGCCTTATGCCACATCCAGCTGTCATTGTAGATAGGGTTTTTCCAGGTTTCATCACAGACCCTGAAGGAAATGTAAAGAATTTCCCTGTTTTTTGGTTTTGTTTTTGAAATTCCTTTTTATAGTGGGTTTGAGCTGATTCTCTCTGCCATGTTTATGCCAGTCTGGACACACTTGATTCCCTTACAGAGACATATCAATACATAAGTTTTAAGATTCTTACTAGTCAGATCTATTCCTCTGCGGGAAATATGGGGTTTTGAGTCCCTTTCACTGAGGAAGGTGTAGGTCTTGTCTATTCCACAGTTGGTTTTGGAAATGTTACCTGTGCTTATATCAAACTCTGGTTTTATGAATCACCCCACCTCTCCTTTCCCCTTAAGCAGGCATAAGAGTGTTTTCTAAATGTGAGACTCTGGTCTCATTCCTAACTCAGTTCATGTGTAGCCATGTTTACAGGATCTTCATAAGTCATATCTTATGATAAGTTTCTTTTTCTGTGTGACTTATTTCACTTAGAATCATCGTACCTGAATCCACTCACTTTGCTGCTCCTGGTCTTATGACATTGATTTCATGGCTGAGGGATATTCCATCGGACATAAATACCACAGTTTTTTGAACCATTTTTATATTTCCTGGGATATTTAAGGTGTACCCAATTTGAGGTTCTTGTAAGCAGTGCATCCCTAAATTTGGGGGTGGCTCTGTCTTATTGATTTTCAGTATTCCCAATGTATATTCCCTAGACTGGATGTGCCCTTGGCTCTATAGCTCTGTTGTTTACTTGTTTTAGGGAACGCAATGCACTCCTCCAGTGAGGCAGTTGGCAATTTACATCCCGCCCATCAGCATAACAAGGCTCCCTGTTCTCCAGGGCCAGTCTTGCCTTTCTGGTTTTTACACATTTTGTGGATGTCCCTTTTGACCGGTGGGAAGTGATACTTCTTTGTAGTGCAGATTTGCATTGCCCGCTTGCTTGTTTGGCCAAAAAGGGCGTATGCGTTTTCTCCTGAATATATTCAGGAGAAAACGCATACGCCCTTTTTGGCCAACTGCGTCATTGTCGAAGTTGTGCCCCTCTTCCTGTGCTTTAAAGGCGATTCCAACCTACCTCTTGAAATCTGTTTCCTGCTATTCTGCCTGGCTTTCAAGTCTGCCTCGTTGCCTTCCCTCAACAGATTTTTGGACGATAGTTGTCCTTTATTACTCTGCCAGTTTGTGAATTGCTGTGGCCCTGAGCTCCATTTTCCAACTCGTTTTTTGTGAGCTGTACGCAAGTCCAAAATTTTGGTTCAGGATCTATACTGGTTCCCGGTGGGTGGCTGAGACTCTGGTTAATTCTTCTTCCTGCCGGGAAATTAGAGTGACATGTGCCCGTCCAAATGCCTAACAGCTACTCTCTCATTGGTTCTCCCTCTTCCCTTCCATCCTCTGCCAAATTGGCAACCTGTGAGAAACAGGAGGTTAAAGGGGCTATCTCTCCAAGTTGGGAGTTTGATAGTAAAGCAGTTGGAAAGTCAAACCGGAGCACCAGGAGAGGGACTACTCGTTGAGTTTTACAAACCTTTTGTATTCACAGTGTGTCCATTCTCTAGGTTTCCCGTACATGTTATAGCTGTAGTAATAATCCCTTCAACCTGGAGAGTTGGGACCCATGGAATGGGGGCCATGCATTTTTGCTTTAAACGGTCTGCATTTGCTCACCCAATCTCACCAATCCTCTCAGTCCCAAGTGTCCAGCCTTATGCCACATCCAGCTGTCATAGTAGACAGGGTTTTTCCAGGTTTCATCAGAGACCCTGAAGGAAATGGAAAGAATTTCCCTGTTTTTTGGTTTTGTTTTTGAAATTCCTTTTTATAGTGGGTTTGAGCTGATTCTCTCTGCCATGTTTATGCCAGTCTAGACACACTTGATTCCCTTACAGAAACATATCAATACATAGGTTTTAAGATTCTTACTAGTCAGATCTATTCCTGTTCGGGAAATATGGGGTTTTGAGTCCCTTTCACTGAGGAAGGTGTAGGTCTTGTCTATTCCACAGTTGGTTTTGGAAATGGTACCTGTGCTTATATCAAACTCTGGTTTTATGCATCACCCCACCTCTCCTTTCCCCTTAAGCAGGCATAAGAGTGTTTTCTAAATGTGAGACTCTGGTCTCTTTCCTAAATCAGTTCATGTGTAGCCATGTTTACAGGATCTTCATAAGTCATATCTTATGATAAGTTTCTTTTTCTGTGTGACTTATTTCACTTAGAATCATCGTACCTGAATCCACTCACTTTGCTGCTCCTGGTCTTATGACATTGATTTCATGGCCGAGGGATATTGCATCGGACATAAATACCACAGTTTTTTGAACCATTTTTATATTTCCTGGGTATTTAAGGTGTACCCAAGTTGAGGTTCTTGTAAGCAGTGCAGCCCTAAATTTGGGGGTTGCTCTGTCTTATTGATTTTCAGTTCTCCCAATGTATATTCCCTAGACTGGAAGTGCCGTTGGCTCTGTAGCTCTCTTGTTTACTTGTTTTAGGGAAAGCAATGCACTCCTCCAGTGAGGCAGTTGGCAATTTACATCCCGCCCATCAGCATAACAAGGCTCCCTGTTCTCCAGGGCCTGTCTTGGCTTTCTGGTTTTTACACATTTTGTGGATGTCCCTTTTGACCGGTGGGAAGTGATACTTCTTTGTAGTGCAGATTTGCATTGCCCGCTTGCTTGTTTGGCCAAAAAGGGCGTATGCGTTTTCTCCTGGGAGAAAACGCATACGCCCTTTTTGGCCAACTGCGTCATTGTCGAAGTTGTGCCCCTCTTCCTGTGCTTTAAAGGCGATTCCAACGTACCTCTTGAAATCTGTTTCCTGCTACTCTGCCTGGCTTTCAAGTCTGCCTCGTTGCCTTCCCTCAACAGATTTTTGGACGATAGTTGTCCTTTATTACTCTGCCAGTTTGTGAATTGCTGTGGCCCTGAGCTCCATTTTCCAACTCGTTTTTTGTGAGCTGTACGCAAGTCCAAAATTTTGGTTCAGGACCTATACTGGTTCCCGGTGGGTGGCTGAGACTCTGGTTAATTCTTCTTCCGGCCAGGAAATTAGAGTGACATGTGCCCGTCCAAATGCCTAACAGTAACTCTCTCATTGGTTCTCCCTCTTCCCTTCCATCCTCTGCCAATTTGGCAACCTGTGCGAACTAGGAGGTTAAAGGGGCTGTCTCTCCAAGTTGGGAGATTGATAGTAAAGCAGTTGGAAAGTCAAACCGGAGCACCAGGAGAGGGACTACTCGTTGAGTTTTAGAAACCTTTTGTATTCACAGTGTGTCCATTCTCTAGGTTTCCCGTACATGTTATAGCTGTAGTAATATTCCCTTCAACCTGGAGAGATGGGACCCATGGAATGGGGGCCATGCATTTTTGCTTTAAAGGGTCTGCATTTGCTCACCCAATCTCACCAATCCTCTCAGTCCCAAGTGTCCAGCCTTATGCCACATCCAGCTGTCATTGTAGACAGGGTTTTTCCAGGTTTCATCAGAGACCCTGAAGGAAATGTAAAGAATTTCCCTGTTTTTTGGTTTTGTTTTTGAAATTCCTTTTTATCGTGGGTTTGAGCTGATTCACTCTGCCATGTTTATGCCAGTCTAGGCACACTTGATTCCCTTACAGAGACATATCAATACATAGGTTTTAAGATACTTACTAGTCAGATCTATTCCTCTGTGGGAAATATGGGGTTTTGTGTCCCTTTCACTGAGGAAGGTGTAGGTCTTGTCTATTCCACAGTTGGTTTTGGAAATGGTACCTGTGCTTATATCAAACTCTGGTTTTATGCATCACCCCACCTCTCCTTTCCCCTTAAGCAGGCATAAGAGTGTTTTCTAAATGTGAGACTCTGTTCTCTTTCCTAACTCAGTTCATGTGTAGCCATGTTTACAGGATCTTCATAAGTGATATCTTATGATAAGTTTCTTTTTCTGTGTGACTTATTTCACTTAGAATCATCGTACCTGAATCCACTCACTTTGCTGCTCCTGGTCTTATGACATTGATTTCATGGCTGAGGGATATTGCATCGGACATAAATACCACAGTTTTTTGAACCATTTTTATATTTCCTGGGATATTTAAGGTGTACCCAAGTTGAGGTTCTTGTAAGCAGTGCAGCCCTAAATTTGGGGGTGGCTCTGTCTTATTGATTTTCAGTTTTCCCAATGTATATTCCCTAGACTGGAAGTGCCCTTGGCTCTGTAGCTCTGTTGTTTACTTGTTTTAGGGAACGCAATGCACTCCTCCAGTGAGGCAGTTGGCAATTTGCATCCCGCCCATCAGCATAACAAGGCTCCCTGTTCTCCAGGGCCTGTCTTGCCTTTCTGGTTTTTACACATTTTGTGGATGTCCCTTTTGACCGGTTGGAAGTGATACTTCTTTGTAGTGCAGATTTGCATTGCCCGCTTGCTTGCTTGGCCAAAAAGGGCGTATGCGTTTTCTCATGAATATATTCAGGAGAAAACGCATACGCCCTTTTTGGCCAACTGCGTCATTGTCGAAGTTGTGCCCCTCTTCCTGTGCTTTAAAGGCGATTCCAACGTACCTCTTGAAATCTGTTTCCTGCTATTCTGCCTGGCTTTCAAGTCTGCCTCGTTGCCTTCCCTCAACAGATTTTTGGACGATAGTTGTCCTTTATTACTCTGCCAGTTTGTGAATTGCTGTGGCCCTGAGCTCCATTTTCCAACTCGTTTTTTGTGAGCTGTACGCAAGTCCAAAATTTTGGTTCAGGACCTATACTGGTTCCCGGTGGGTGGCTGAGACTCTGGTTAATTCTTCTTCCGGCCAGGAAATTAGAGTGACATGTGCCCGTCCAAATGCCTAACAGTAACTCTCTCATTGGTTCTCCCACTTCCCTTCCATCCTCTGCCAAATTGGCAACCTGTGCGAACCAGGAGGTTAAAGGGGCTGTCTCTCCAAGTTGGGAGATTGATAGTAAAGCAGTTGGAAAGTCAAACCGGAGCACCAGGAGAGGGACTACGCGTTGAGTTTTAGAAACCTTTTGTATTCACCGTGTGTCCATTCTCTAGGTTTCCCGTACATGTTATAGCTGTAGTAATATTCCCTTCAACCTGGAGAGTTGGGACTCATGGAATGGGGGCCATGCATTTTTGCTTTAAAGGGTCTGCATGTGCTCACCCCATCTCACCAATCCTCTCAGTCCCAAGTGTCCAGCCTTATGCCACATCCAGCTGTCATTGTAGACAGGGTTTTTCCAGGTTTCATCAGAGACCCTGAAGGAAATGTAAACAATTTCCCTGTTTTTTGGTTTTGTTTTTGAAATTCCTTTTTATAGTGGGTTTGAGCTGATTCTCTCTGCCATGTTTATGCCAGTCTAGACACACTTGATTCCCTTACAGAGACATATCAATACACAGGTTTTAAGATTCTTACTAGTCAGATCTATTCCTCTGCGGGAAATATGGTGTTTTGAGTCCCTTTCACTGAGGAAGGTGTAGGTCTTGTCTATTCCACAGTTGGTTTTGGAAATGGTACCTGTGCTTATATCAAACTCTGGTTTTATGCATCACCCCACCTCTCCTTTCCCCTTAAGCAGTCATAAGTGTGTTTTCTAAATGTGAGACTCTGTTCTCTTTCTTAACTCACTTCATGTGTAGCCATGTTTACAGGATCTTCATAAGTCATATCTTATGATAAGTTTCTTTTTCTGTGTGACTTATTTCACTTAGAATCATCGTACCTGAATCCACTCACTTTGCTGCTCCTGGTCTTATGACATTGATTTCATGGCTGAGGGATATTCCATCGGACATAAATACCAGAGTTTTTTGAACCATTTTTATATTTCCTGGGATATTTAAGGTGTACCCAAGTTGAGGTTCTTGTAAGCAGTGCAGCCCTAAATTTGGGGGTGGCTCTGTCTTATTGATTTTCTGTTTTCCCAATGTATATTCCCTAGACTGGAAGTGCCCTTGGCTCTGTAGCTCTGTTGTTTACTTGTTTTAGGGAACGCAATGCACTCCTCCAGTGAGGCAGTTGGCAATTTGCATCCCGCCCATCAGCATAACAAGGCTCCCTGTTCTCCAGGGCCTGTCTTGCCTTTCTGGTTTTTACACATTTTGTGGATGTCCCTTTTGCCCGGTGGGAAGTGATACTTCTTTGTAGTGCAGATTTGCTTTGCCCGCTTGCTTGTTTGGCCAAAAAGGGAGTTTGCGTTTTCTCCTGAATATATTCAGGAGAAAACGCATACGCCCTTTTTGGCCAACTGCGTCATTGTCGAAGTTGTGCCCCTCTTCCTGTGCTTTAAAGGCGATTCCAACGTACCTCTTGAACTCTGTTTCCTGCTATTCTGCCTGGCTTTCAAGTCTGCCTCGTTGCCTTACCTCAACAGATTTTTGGACGATAGTTGTCCTTTATTACTCAGCCAGTTTGTGAATTGCTGTGGCCCTGAGCTCCATTTTCCAACTCGTTTTTTGTGAGCTGTACGCAAGTCCAAAATTTTGGTTCAGGACCTATACTGGTTCCCGGTGGGTGGCTGAGACTCTGGTTAATTCTTCTTCCTACCGGGAAATTAGAGTGACATGTGCCCGTCCAAATGCCTAACAGTAACTCTCTCATTGGTTCTCCCTCTTCCCTTCCATCCTCTGCCAAATTGGCAACCTGTGCGAACCAGGAGGTTAAAGGGGCTGTCTCTCCAAGTCGGGAGATTGATAGTAAAGCAGTTGGAAAGTCAAACCGGAGCACCAGGAGAGGGACTACTCGTTGAGTTTTAGAAACCTTTTGTATTCACAGTGTGTCCATTCTCTAGGTTTCTCGTACATGTTATAGCTGTAGTAATATTCCCTTCAACCTGGAGAGATGGGACCCATGGAATGGGGGCCATGCATTTTTGCTTTAAAGGGTCTGCATTTGCTCACCCAATCTCACCAATCCTCTCAGTCCCAAGTGTCCAGCCTTATGCCACATCCAGCTGTCATTGTAGACAGGGTTTTTCCAGGTTTCATCAGAGACCCTGAAGGAAATGTAAAGAATTTCCCTGTTTTTTGGTTTTGTTTTTGAAATTCCTTTTTATCGTGGGTTTGAGCTGATTCACTCTGCCATGTTTATGCCAGTCTAGGCACACTTGATTCCCTTACAGAGACATATCAATACATAGGTTTTAAGATACTTACTAGTCAGATCTATTCCTCTGCGGGAAATATGGGGTTTTGTGTCCCTTTCGCTGAGGAAGGTGTAGGTCTTGTCTATTCCACAGTTGGTTTTGGAAATGGTACCTGTGCTTATATCAAACTCTGGTTTTATGCATCACCCCACCTCTCCTTTCCCCTTAAGCAGGCATAAGAGTGTTTTCTAAATGTGAGACTCTGTTCTCTTTCCTAACTCAGTTCATGTGTAGCCATGTTTACAGGATCTTCATAAGTGATATCTTATGATAAGTTTCTTTTTCTGTGTGACTTATTTCACTTAGAATCATCGTACCTGAATCCACTCACTTTGCTGCTCCTGGTCTTATGACATTGATTTCATGGCTGAGGGATATTGCATCGGACATAAATACCACAGTATTTTGAACCATTTTTATATTTCCTGGGATATTTAAGGTGTACCCAAGTTGAGGTTCTTGTAAGCAGTGCAGCCCTAAATTTGGGGGTGGCTCTGTCTTATTGATTTTCAGTTTTCCCAATGTATATTCCCTAGACTGGAAGTGCCCTTGGCTCTGTAGCTCTGTTGTTTACTTGTTTTAGGGAACGCAATGCACTCCTCCAGTGAGGCAGTTGGCAATTTGCATCCCGCCCATCAGCATAACAAGGCTCCCTGTTCTCCAGGGCCTGTCTTGCCTTTCTGGTTTTTACACATTTTGTGGATGTCCCTTTTGACCGGTTGGAAGTGACACTTCTTTGTAGTGCAGATTTGCATTGCCCGCTTGCTTGCTTGGCCAAAAAGGGCGTATGCGTTTTCTCCTGAATATATTCAGGAGAAAACGCATACGCCCTTTTTGGCCAACTGCGTCATTGTCGAAGTTGTGCCCCTCTTCCTGTGCTTTAAAGGCGATTCCAACCTACCTCTTGAAATCTGTTTCCTGCTATGCTGCCTGGCTTTCAAGTCTGCCTCGTTGCCTTCCCTCAACAGATTTTTGGACGATAGTTGTCTTTATTACTCTGCCAGTTTGTGAATTGCTGTGGCCCTGAGCTCCATTTTCCAACTCGTTTTTTGTGAGCTGTACGCAAGTCCAAAATTTTGGTTCAGGACCTATACTGGTTCCCGGTGGGTGGCTGAGACTCTGGTTAATTCTTCTTCCGGCCAGGAAATTAGAGTGACATGTGCCCGTCCAAATGCCTAACAGTAACTCTCTCATTGGTTCTCCCTCTTCCCTTCCATCCTCTGCCAATTTGGCAACCTGTGCGAACCAGGAGGTTAAAGGGGCTGTCTCTCCAAGTTGGGAGATTGATAGTAAAGCAGTTGGAAAGTCAAACCGGAGCACCAGGAGAGGGACTACTCGTTGAGTTTTAGAAACCTTTTGTATTCACAGTGTGTCCATTCTCTAGGTTTCCCGTACATGTTATAGCTGTAGTAATATTCCCTTCAACCTGGAGAGTTGGGACCCATGGAATGGGGGCCATGCATTTTTGCTTTAAAGGGTCTGCATTTGCTCACCCAATCTCACCAATCCTCTCAGTCCCAAGTGTCCAGCCTTATGCCACATCCAGCTGTCATTGTAGACAGGGTTTTTCCAGGTTTCATCAGAGACCCTGAAGGAAATGTAAAGAATTTCCCTGTTTTTTGGTTTTGTTTTTGAAATTCCTTTTTATCGTGGGTTTGAGCTGATTCACTCTGCCATGTTTATGCCAGTCTAGGCACACTTGATTCCCTTACAGAGACATATCAATACATAGGTTTTAAGATACTTACTAGTCAGATCAATTCCTCTGCGGGAAATATGGGGTTTTGAGTCCCTTTCACTGAGGAAGGTGTAGGTCTTGTCTATTCCACAGTTGGTTTTGGAAATGGTACCTGTGCTTATATCAAACTCTGGTTTTATGCATCACCCCACCTCTCCTTTCCCCTTAAGCAGGCATAAGAGTGTTTTCTAAATGTGAGACTCTGTTCTCTTTCCTAACTCAGTTCATGTGTAGCCATGTTTACAGGATCTTCATAAGTCATATCTTATGATAAGTTTCTTTTTCTGTGTGACTTATTTCACTTAGAATCATCGTACCTGAATCCACTCACTTTGCTGCTCCTGGTCTTATGACATTGATTTCATGGCTGAGGGATATTCCATCGTACATAAGTACCACAGTTTTTTGAACCACTTTTATATTCCCTGAGATATTTAAGGTGTACCCAAGTTGAGGTTCTTATAAGCAGTGCAGCCCTACATTTGGGGGTGGCTCTGTCTTATTGATTTTCAGTTTTCCCGAGGTATATTCTCTAGACTGGGAGTGCCCTTGGCTCTGTAGCTCTGTTGTTTACTTGTTTTAGGGAACGCAATGCACTCCTCCAGTGAGGCAGTTGGCAATTTACATCCCGCCCATCAGCAAAACAAGGCTCCCTGTTCTCCAGGGCCTGTCTTGCCTTTCTGGTTTTTACACATTTTGTGGATGTCCCTTTTGACCGGTTGGAAGTGATACTTCTTTGTAGTGCAGATTTGCATTGCCCGCTTGCTTGTTTGGCCAAAAAGGGCGTATGCGTTTTCTCCTGAATATATTCAGGAGAAAACGCATACGCCCTTTTTGGCCAACTGTGTCATTGTCGAAGTTGTGCCCCTCTTCCTGTGCTTTAAAGGCGATTCCAACGTACCTCTTGAAATCTGTTTCCTGCTACTCTGCCTGGCTTTCAAGTCTGCCTCGTTGCCTTCCCTCAACAGATTTTTGGACGATAGTTGTCCTTTATTACTCTGACAGTTTGTGAATTGCTGTGGCCCTGAGCTCCATTTTCCAACTCGTTTTTTGTGAGCTGTACGCAAGTCCAAAATTTTGGTTCAGGACCTATACTGGTTCCCGGTGGGTGGCTGAGACTCTGGTTAATTCTTCTTCCGGCCAGGAAATTAGAGTGACATGTGCCCGTCCAAATGCCTAACAGTAACTCTCTCATTGGTTCTCCCTCTTCCCTTCCATCCTCTGCCAATTTGGCAACCTGTGCGAACCAGGAGGTTAAAGGGGCTGTCTCTCCAAGTTGGGAGATTGATAGTAAAGCAGTTGGAAAGTCAAACCGGAGCACCAGGAGAGGGACTACTCGTTGAGTTTTAGAAACCTTTTGTATTCACAGTGTGTCCATTCTCTAGGTTTCTCGTACATGTTATAGCTGTAGTAATATTCCCTTCAACCTGGAGAGATGGGACCCATGGAATGGGGGCCATGCATTTTTGCTTTAAAGGGTCTGCATTTGCTCACCCAATCTCACCAATCCTCTCAGTCCCAAGTGTCCAGCCTTATGCCACATCCAGCTGTCATTGTAGACAGGGTTTTTCCAGGTTTCATCAGAGACCCTGAAGGAAATGTAAAGAATTTCCCTGTTTTTTGGTTTTGTTTTTGAAATTCCTTTTTATCGTGGGTTTGAGCTGATTCACTCTGCCATGTTTATGCCAGTCTAGGCACACTTGATTCCCTTACAGAGACATATCAATACATAGGTTTTAAGATACTTACTAGTCAGATCAATTCCTCTGCGGGAAATATGGGGTTTTGAGTCCCTTTCACTGAGGAAGGTGTAGGTCTTGTCTATTCCACAGTTGGTTTTGGAAATGGTACCTGTGCTTATATCAAACTCTGGTTTTATGCATCACCCCACCTCTCCTTTCCCCTTAAGCAGGCATAAGAGTGTTTTCTAAATGTGAGACTCTGTTCTCTTTCCTAACTCAGTTCATGTGTAGCCATGTTTACAGGATCTTCATAAGTCATATCTTATGATAAGTTTCTTTTTCTGTGTGACTTATTTCACTTAGAATCATCGTACCTGAATCCACTCACTTTGCTGCTCCTGGTCTTATGACATTGATTTCATGGCTGAGGGATATTCCATCGTACATAAGTACCACAGTTTTTTGAACCACTTTTATATTCCCTGAGATATTTAAGGTGTACCCAAGTTGAGGTTCTTATAAGCAGTGCAGCCCTACATTTGGGGGTGGCTCTGTCTTATTGATTTTCAGTTTTCCCGAGGTATATTCTCTAGACTGGGAGTGCCCTTGGCTCTGTAGCTCTGTTGTTTACTTGTTTTAGGGAACGCAATGCACTCCTCCAGTGAGGCAGTTGGCAATTTACATCCCGCCCATCAGCAAAACAAGGCTCCCTGTTCTCCAGGGCCTGTCTTGCCTTTCTGGTTTTTACACATTTTGTGGATGTCCCTTTTGACCGGTTGGAAGTGATACTTCTTTGTAGTGCAGATTTGCATTGCCCGCTTGCTTGTTTGGCCAAAAAGGGCGTATGCGTTTTCTCCTGAATATATTCAGGAGAAAACGCATACGCCCTTTTTGGCCAACTGTGTCATTGTCGAAGTTGTGCCCCTCTTCCTGTGCTTTAAAGGCGATTCCAACGTACCTCTTGAAATCTGTTTCCTGCTACTCTGCCTGGCTTTCAAGTCTGCCTCGTTGCCTTCCCTCAACAGATTTTTGGACGATAGTTGTCCTTTATTACTCTGACAGTTTGTGAATTGCTGTGGCCCTGAGCTCCATTTTCCAACTCGTTTTTTGTGAGCTGTACGCAAGTCCAAAATTTTGGTTCAGGACCTATACTGGTTCCCGGTGGGTGGCTGAGACTCTGGTTAATTCTTCTTCCGGCCAGGAAATTAGAGTGACATGTGCCCGTCCAAATGCCTAACAGTAACTCTCTCATTGGTTCTCCCTCTTCCCTTCCATCCTCTGCCAATTTGGCAACCTGTGCGAACCAGGAGGTTAAAGGGGCTGTCTCTCCAAGTTGGGAGATTGATAGTAAAGCAGTTGGAAAGTCAAACCGGAGCACCAGGAGAGGGACTACTCGTTGAGTTTTAGAAACCTTTTGTATTCACAGTGTGTCCATTCTCTAGGTTTCTCGTACATGTTATAGCTGTAGTAATATTCCCTTCAACCTGGAGAGATGGGACCCATGGAATGGGGGCCATGCATTTTTGCTTTAAAGGGTCTGCATTTGCTCACCCAATCTCACCAATCCTCTCAGTCCCAAGTGTCCAGCCTTATGCCACATCCAGCTGTCATTGTAGACAGGGTTTTTCCAGGTTTCATCAGAGACCCTGAAGGAAATGTAAAGAATTTCCCTGTTTTTTGGTTTTGTTTTTGAAATTCCTTTTTATCGTGGGTTTGAGCTGATTCACTCTGCCATGTTTATGCCAGTCTAGGCACACTTGATTCCCTTACAGAGACATATCAATACATAGGTTTTAAGATACTTACTAGTCAGATCTATTCCTCTGCGGGAAATATGGGGTTTTGTGTCCCTTTCGCTGAGGAAGGTGTAGGTCTTGTCTATTCCACAGTTGGTTTTGGAAATGGTACCTGTGCTTATATCAAACTCTGGTTTTATGCATCACCCCACCTCTCCTTTCCCCTTAAGCAGGCATAAGAGTGTTTTCTAAATGTGAGACTCTGTTCTCTTTCCTAACTCAGTTCATGTGTAGCCATGTTTACAGGATCTTCATAAGTGATATCTTATGATAAGTTTCTTTTTCTGTGTGACTTATTTCACTTAGAATCATCGTACCTGAATCCACTCACTTTGCTGCTCCTGGTCTTATGACATTGATTTCATGGCTGAGGGATATTGCATCGGACATAAATACCACAGTTTTTTGAACCATTTTTATATTTCCTGGGATATTTAAGGTGTACCCAAGTTGAGGTTCTTGTAAGCAGTGCAGCCCTAAATTTGGGGGTGGCTCTGTCTTATTGATTTTCAGTTTTCCCAATGTATATTCCCTAGACTGGAAGTGCCCTTGGCTCTGTAGCTCTGTTGTTTACTTGTTTTAGGGAACGCAATGCACTCCTCCAGTGAGGCAGTTGGCAATTTGCATCCCGCCCATCAGCATAACAAGGCTCCCTGTTCTCCAGGGCCTGTCTTGCCTTTCTGGTTTTTACACATTTTGTGGATGTCCCTTTTGACCGGTTGGAAGTGATACTTCTTTGTAGTGCAGATTTGCATTGCCCGCTTGCTTGCTTGGCCAAAAAGGGCGTATGCGTTTTTTCCTGAATATATTCAGGAGAAAACGCATACGCCCTTTTTGGCCAAGTTCGTTATTGTCGAAGTTGTGCCCCTCTTCCTGTGCTTTAAAGGTGATTCCAACGTACCTCTTGAAATCTGTTTCCTGCTATTCTGCCTCGCTTTCAAGTCCGCCTCGTTGCCTTCCCTCAACAGATTTTTGGACGATAGTTGTCCTTTATTACTCTGCCAGTTTGTGAATTGATGTGGCCCTGAGCTCCATTTTCCAACTCGTTTTTTGTGAGCTGTACGCAAGTCCAAAATTTTGGTTCAGGACCTATACTGGTTCCCGGTGGGTGGCTGAGACTCTGGTTAATTCTTCTTCCGGCCACTAAATTAGAGTGACATGTGCCCGTCCAAATGCCTAACAGTAACTCTCTCATTGGTTCTCCCTCTTCCCTTCCATCCTCTGCCAATTTGGCAACCTGTGCGAACCAGGAGGTTAAAGGGGCTGTCTCTCCAAGTTGGGAGATTGATAGTAAAGCAGTTGGAAAGTCAAACCGGAGCACCAGGAGAGGGACTACTCGTTGAGTTTTAGAAACCTTTTGTATTCACAGTGTGTCCATTCTCTAGGTTTCCCGTACATGTTATAGCTGTAGTAATATTCCCTTCAACCTGGAGAGTTGGGACCCATGGAATGGGGGCCATGCATTTTTGCTTTAAAGGGTCTGCATTTGCTCACCCAATCTCACCAATCCTCTCAGTCCCAAGTGTCCAGCCTTATGCCACATCCAGCTGTCATTGTAGACAGGGTTTTTCCAGGTTTCATCAGAGACCCTGAAGGAAATATAAAGAATTTCCCTGTTTTTTGGTTTTGTTTTTGAAATTCCTTTTTATCGTGGGTTTGAGCTGATTCACTCTGCCATGTTTATGCCAGTCTAGGCACACTTGATTCCCTTACAGAGACATATCAATACATAGGTTTTAAGATTCCTACTAGTCAGATCTATTCCTCTGCGGGAAATATGGGGTTTTGAGTCCCTTTCACTGAGGAAGGTGTAGGTCTTGCCTTTTCCACAGTTGGTTTTTGAAATGGTACCTGTGCTTTTATAAAACTCTGGTTTTATGCATCACCCCACCTCTCCTTTCCCCTTAAGCAGGCATAAGAGTGTTTTCTAAATGTGAGACTCTGTTCTCTTTCCTAACTCAGTTCATGTGTAGCCATGTTTACAGGATTTTCATAAGTGATATCTTATGATAAGTTTCTTTTTCTGTGTGACTTATTTCACTTAGAATCATCGTACCTGAATCCACTCACTTTGCTGCTCCTGGTCTTATGACATTGATTTCATGGCTGAGGGATATTCCATCGGACATAAATACCACAGTTTTTTGAAACATTTTTATATTTCCTGGGATATTTAAGGTGTACCCAAGTTGAGGTTCTTGTAAGCAGTGCAGCCCTAAATTTGGGGGTGGCTCTGTCTTATTGATTTTCAGTTTTCCCAATGTATATTCCCTAGACTGGAAGTGCCCTTGGCTCTGTAGCTCTGTTGTTTACTTGTTTTAGGGAACGCAATGCACTCCTCCAGTGAGGCAGTTGGCTATTTACATCCCGCCCATCAGCATAACAAGGCTCCCTGTTCTCCAGGGCCTGTCTTGCCTTTCTGGTTTTTACACATTTTGTGGATGTCCCTTTTGACCGGTGGGAAGTGACACTTCTTTGTAGTGCAGATTTGCATTGCCCGCTTGCTTGTTTGGCCAAAAAGGGCGTATGCGTTTTCTCCTGAATATATTCAGGAGAAAACGCATACACCCTTTAGGCCAACTGCGTCATTGTCGAAGTTGTGCCCCTCTTCCTGTGCTTTAAAGGTGATTCCAACGTACCTCTTGAAATCTGTTTCCTGCTATTCTGCCTGGCTTTCAAGTCTGCCTCGTTGCCTTCCCTCAACAGATTTTTGGACAATAGTTGTCCTTTATTACTCTGCCAGTTTGTGAATTGCTGTGGCCCTGAGCTCCATTTTCCAACTCGTTTTTTGTGAGCTGTACGCAAGTCCAAAATTTTGGTTCAGGACCTATACTGGTTCCCGGTGGGTGGTTGTGACTCTGGTTAATTCTTCTTCCGGCCGGGAAATTAGAGTGACATGTGCCCGTCCAAATGCCTAACAGTAACTCTCTCATTGGTTCTCCCTCTTCCCTTCCATCCTCTGCCAAATTGGCAACCTGTGCGAACCAGGAGTTTAAAGGGGCTGTCTCTCCAAGTTGGGAGATTGATAGTAAAGCAGTTGGAAAGTCAAACCGGAGCACCAGGAGAGGGACTACGCGTTGAGTTTTAGAAACCTTTTGTATTCACAGTGTGTCCATTCTCTAGGTTTCCCGTACATGTTATAGCTGTAGTAATATTCCCTTCAACCTGGAGAGTTGGGACCCATGGAATGGGGGCCATGCATTTTTGCTTTAAAGGGTCTGCATGTGCTCACCCAATCTCACGAATCCTCTCAGTCCCAAGTGTCCAGCCTTATGCCACATCCAGCTGTCATTGTAGACAGGGTTTTTCCAGGTTTCATCAGAGACCCTGAAGGAAATGTAAAGAATTTCCCTGTTTTTTGGTTTTGTTTTTGAAATTCCTTTTTATAGTGGGTTTGAGCTGATTCTCTCTGCCATGTTTATGCCAGTCTAGACACACTTGATTCCCTTACAGAGACATATCAATACATAGGTTTTAAGATTCTTACTAGTCAGATCTATTCCTCTGCGCGAAATATGGGGTTTTGAGTCCCTTTCACTGAGGAAGGTGTAGGTCTTGTCTATTCCACAGTTGGTTTTGGAAATGGTACCTGTGCTTATATCAAACTCTGGTTTTATGCATCACCCCACCTCTCATTTCCCCTTAAGCAGTCATATGAGTGTTTTCTAAATGTGAGACTCTGTTCTCTTTCCTAACTCAGTTCATGTGTAGCCATGTTTACAGGATCTTCATAAGTGATATATTATGATAAGTTTCTTTTTCTGTGTGACTTATTTCACTTAGAATAATCGTACCTGAATCCACTCACTTTGCTGCTCCTGGTCTTATGACATTGATTTCATGGCTGAGGGATATTCCATCGGACATAAATACCACAGTATTTTGAACCATTTTTATATTTCCTGGGATATTTAAGGTGTACCCAAGTTGAGCTTCTTGTAAGCAGTGCAGCCCTAAATTTGGGGGTGGCTCTGTCTTATTGATTTTCAGTTTTCCCAATGTATATTCCCTAGACTGGATGTGCCCTTGGCTCTGTAGCTCTGTTGTTTACTTGTTTTATGGAACGCAATGCACTCCTCCAGTGAGGCAGTTGGCAATTTACATCCCGCCCATCAGCATAACAAGGCTAGCTGTTCTCCAGGGCCTGTCTTGCCTTTCTGGTTTTTACACATTTTGTGGATGTCCCTTTTGACCGGTGGGAAGTGATACTTCTTTGTAGTGCAGATTTGCTTTGTCCGCTTGCTTGTTTGGCCAAAAAGGGCGTATGCGTTTTCTCCTGAATATATTCAGGAGAAAACGCATACGCACTTTTTGGCCAAGTGCATCGTTGTCGAAGTTGTGCCCCTCTTCCTGTGCTTTAAAGGCGATTCCAACGTACCACTTGAAATCTGTTTCCTGCTATTCTGCCTGGCTTTCAAGTCTGCCTCGTTGCCTTCCCTCAACAGATTTTTGGACGATAGTTGTCCTTTATTACTCTGCCAGTTTGTGAATTGCTGTGGCCCTGAGCTCCATTTTCCAGCTCGTTTTTTGTGAGCTGTACGCAAGTCCAAAATTTTGGTTCAGGACCTATACTGGTTCCCGGTGGGTGGCTGAGACTCTGGTTAATTCTTCTTCCTGCCGGGAAATTAGAGTGACATGTGCCCGTCCAAATGCCTAACAGTAACTCTCTTATTGGTTCTCCCTCTTCCCTTCCATCCTCTGCCAAATTGGCAACCTGTGCGAACCTGGAGGTTAAAGGGGCTGTCTCTCCAAGTTGGGAGATTGATAGTAAAGCAGTTGGAAAGTCAAACCGGAGCACTAGTGGTGGGACTACGCGTTGAGTTTTGGAAACCATTTGTATTCACAGTGTGTCCATTCTCTTGGTTTCCCGTACATGTTATAGCTGTAGTAATATTCCCTTCAACATGGAGAGTTGTGACCCATGGAATGGGGGCCATGCATTTTTGCTTTAAAGGTTCTGCATTTGCTCACCCAATCTCACCAATCCTCTCAGGCCCAAGTGTACAGACCTATGCCACATCCAGCTGTCATTGTAGATATGGTTATTCCAGGTGTCATCAGAGACACTGAAGGAAATGTAAAGAATTTCCCTGTTTTTTGTTTTTGTTTTTGAAATTCCTTTTTATAGTGGCTTTGAGCTGATTCTCGCTGCCATGTTTATGCCAGTCTAGACACACTTGATCCCTTACAGAGACATATCAATACATAGGTTTTAAGATTCTTACTAGTCAGATCTATTCCTCTGCGGGAAATATGGGGTTTTGAGTCCCTTTCACTGAGGAAGGTGTAGGTCTTGTCTATTCCACAGTTGGTGTTAGAAATGGTACCTGTGCTTATATCAAACTCTGGTTTTATGCATCACCCCACCTCTCCTTTCCCCTTAAGCAGGCATAAGAGTTTTTTCTAAATGTGAGACTCTGTTCTCTTTCCTAACTCAGTTCATGTGTAGCCATGTTTACAGGATCTTCATAAGTCATATCTTATGATAAGTTTCTTTTTCTGTGTGACTTATTTCACTTAGAATCATCGTACCTGAATCCACTCACTTTGCTGCTCCTGGTCTTATGATATTGATTTCATGGCTGAGGGATATTCCATCGTACATAAGTACCACAGTTTTTTGAACCACTTTTATATTCCCTGAGATATTTAAGGTGTACCCAAGTTGAGGTTCTTATAAGCAGTGCAGCCCTACATTTGGGGGTGGCTCTGTCTTATTGATTTTCAGTTTTCCCGAGGTATATTCTCTAGACTGGGAGTGCCCTTGGCTCTGTAGCTCTGTTGTTTACTTGTTTTAGGGAACGCAATGCACTCCTCCAGTGAGGCAGTTGGAAATTTACATCCCGCCCATCAGCATAACAAGGCTCCCTGTTCTCCAGGGCGTGTCTTGCCTTTCTGATTTTTACACATTTTGTGGATGTCCCTTTTGACCGGTGGGATGTGATACTTCTTTGTAGTGCAGATTTGCATTGCCCACTTGCTTGCTTGGCCAAAAAGGGCGTATGCGTTTTCTCCTGAATATATTCAGGAGAAAACGCATACGCCCTTTTTGGCCAAGTTCGTTATTGTCGAAGTTGTGCCCCTCTTCCTGTGCTTTAAAGGTGATTCCAACGTACCTCTTGAAATCTGTTTCCTGCTATTCTGCCTCGCTTTCAAGTCCGCCTCGTTGCCTTCCCTCAACACATTTTTGGACAATAGTTGTCCTTTATTACTCTGCCAGTTTGTGAATTGCTGTGCCCCTGAGCTCCATTTTCCAACTCGTTTATTGTGAGCTGAACGCAAGTCCAAAATTTTGGTTCAGGACCTATACTGGTTCCCGGTGGGTGGCTGAGACTCTGGTTAATTCTTCTTCCTGCCGGGAAATTAGAGTGACATGTGCCCGTCCAAAAGCCTAACAGCTGCTCTCTCATTGGTTCTCCCTCTTCCCTTCCATCCTCTGCCAAATTGGCAACCTGTGCGAACCAGGAGGTTAAAGGGGCTGTCTCTCCAAGTTGGGAGATTGATAGTAAAGCAGTTGGAAAGTCAAACCGGAGCACCAGGAGAGGGACTACGCGTTGAGTTTTAGAAACCTTTTGTATTCACCGTGTGTCCATTCTCTAGGTTTCCCGTACATGTTATAGCTGTAGTAATATTCCCTTCAACCTGGAACGTTGGGACCCATGGAATGGGGGACATGCATTTTTGCTTTAAATGGTCTGCTTTTGCTCACCCAATCTCACCAATCCTCTCAGTCCCAAGAGTCCAGCCTTATGCCAAAACCAGCTGTCATTGTAGATATGGTCATTCCAGGTGTCATCAGAGACCCTGAAGGAAATGTAAAGAATTTCCCTGTTTTTTGGTTTTGTTTTTGAAATTCCTTTTTATAGTGGGTTTGAGCTGATTCTCGCTGCCATGTTTATGCCAGTCTAGACACACTTGATTCCCTTACAGAGACATATCAATACATAGGATTTAAGATTCTTACTAGTCAGATCTATTCCTCTGCGGGAAATATGGGGTTTTGAGTCCCTTTCACTGAGGAAGGTGTAGGTCTTGTCTGTTCCACAGTTGGTGTTAGAAATGGTACCTGTGCTTATATCAAACTCTGGTTTTATGCATCACCCCACCTCTCCTTTCCCCTTAAGCAGGCATAAGAGTGTTTTCTCAATGTGAGACTCTGTTCTCTTTCCTAACTCAGTTCATGTGTAGCCATGTTTACAGGATCTTCATAAGTCATATCTTATGATAAGTTTCTTTTTCTGTGTGACTTATTTCACTTAGAATCATCGTACCTGAATCCACTCACTTTGCTGCTCCTGGTCTTATGACATTGATTTCATGGCTGAGGGATATTCCATCGTACATAAGTACCACAGTTTTTTGAACCATTTTTATATTTCCTGGGATATTTAAGGTGTACCCAAGTTGAGGTTCTTATAAGCAGTGCAGCCCTAAATTTGGGGGTGGCTCTGTCTTATTGATTTTCAGTTTTCCCGAGGTATATTCTCTAGACTGGGTGTGCCCTTGGCTCTGTAGCTCTGCTGTTTACTTGTTTTAGGGAACGCAATGCACTCCTCCAGTGAGGCAGTTGGCAATTTACATCCCGCCCATCAGCATAACAAGGCTCCCTGTTCTCCAGGGCGTGTCTTGCCTTTCTGATTTTTACACATATTTTGGATGTCCCTTTTGACCGGTGGGATGTGATACTTCTTTGTAGTGCAGATTTGCATTGCCCACTTGCTTGCTTGGCCAAAAAGGGCGTATGCGTTTTCTCCTGAATATATTCAGGAGAAAACGCATACGCCCTTTTTGGCCAAGTTCGTTATTGTTGAAGTTGTGCCCCTCTTCCTGTGCTTTAAAGGTGATTCCAACGTACCTCTTGAAATCTGTTTCCTGCTATTCTGACTCGCTTTCAAGTCCGCCTCGTTGCCTTCCCTCAACACATTTTTGGACAATAGTTGTCCTTTATTACTCTGCCAGTTTGTGAATTGCTGTGCCCCTGAGCTCCATTTTCCAACTCGTTTTTTGTGAGCTGAACGCAAGTCCAAAATTTTGGTTCAGGACCTATACTGGTTCCCGGTGGGTGGCTGAGACTCTGGTTAATTCTTCTTCCTGCCGGGAAATTAGAGTGACATGTGCCTGTCCAAAAGCCTAACAGCTGCTCTCTCATTGGTTCTCCCTCTTCCCTTCCATCCTCTGCCAAATTGGCAACCTGTGCGAACCAGGAGGTTAAAGGGGCTGTCTCTCCAAGTCGGGAGATTGATAGTAAAGCAGTTGGAAAGTCAAACCGGAGCACCAGGAGAGGGACTACGCATTGAGTTTTAGAAACCTTTTGTATTCACCGTGTGTCCATTCTCTAGGGTACCCGTACATGTTATAGCTGTAGTAATATTCCCTTCAACATGGAGAGTTGGGACCCATGGAATGGGGGCCATGCATTTTTGCTTTAAATGGTCTGCTTTTGCTCACCCAATCTCACCAATCCTCTCAGTCCCAAGAGTCCAGCCTTATGCCACATCCAGCTGTCATTGTAGATATGGTCATTCCAGGTGTCATCAGAGACCCTGAAGGAAATGTAAAGAATTTCCCTGTTTTTTGATTTTGTTTTTGAAATTCCTTTTTATAGTGGGTTTGAGCTGATTCTCGCTGCCATGTTTATGCCAGTCTAGACACACTTGATTCCCTTACAGAGACATATCAATACATAGGATTTAAGATTCTTACTAGTCAGATCTATTCCTCTGCGGGAAATATGGGGTTTTGAGTCCCTTTCACTGAGGAAGGTGTAGGTCTTGTCTGTTCCACAGTTGGTGTTAGAAATGGTACATGTGCTTATATCAAACTCTGGTTTTATGCATCACCCCACCTCTCCTTTCCCCTTAAGCAGGCATAAGAGTGTTTTCTAAATGTGAGACTCTGTTCTCTTTCCTAACTCAGTTCATGTGTAGCCATGTTTACAGGATCTTCATAAGTCATATCTTATGATAAGTTTCTTTTTCTGTGTGACTTATTTCACTTAGAATCATCGTACCTGAATCCACTCACTTTGCTGCTCCTGGTCTTATGACATTGATTTCATGGCTGAGGGATATTCCATCGCACATAAATACCACAGTTTTTTGAACCATTTTTATAATTCCTGGGATATTTAAGGTGTACCCAAGTTGAGGTTCTTCTAAGCAGTGTAGCCCTAAATTTGGGGGTGGCTCTGTCTTATTGATTTTCAGTTTTCCCAATGTATATTCCCTAGACTGGAAGTGCCCTTGCCTCTGTAGCTCTGTTGTTTACTTGTTTTAGGGAACACAATGCACTCCTCCAGTGGGGCAGTTGGCAATTTACATCCCGCCCATCAGCATAACAAGGCTCCATGTTCTCCAGGGCCTGTCTTGGCTTTCTGGTTTTTACACATTTTGTGGATGTCCCTTTTGAACGGTGCGAAGTGATACTTCTTTGTGGTTCAGATTTGCATTGCCCGCTTGCTTGTTTGGCGAAAAAGGGCGTATGCGTCTTCTCCTGAATATATTAAGGAGAAAACGCATACGCCCTTTTTGGCCAACTGTGTCATTGTCGAAGTTGTGCCCCTCTTCCTGTGCTTTAAAGGCGATTCCAACGTACCTCTTGAAATCTGTTTCCTGCTATTCTGCCTGGCTTTCAAGTCTGCCTCGTTGCCTTCCGTCAACAGATTTTTGGACGATAGTTGTCCTTTATTACTCTGCCAGTTTGTGAATTCCTGTGGCCCTGAGCTCCATTTTCCAACTCGTTTTTGTGAGCTCTACGCAAGTCCAAAATTTTGGTTCAGGACCTATACTGGTTCCGGGTGGGTGGCTGAGACTCTGGTTAATTCTTCTTCCTGCCGGGAAATTAGAGTGACATGTGCCCGTCCAAATGCCCTACAGTAACTCTCTCATTGGTTCTCCCACTTCCCTTCCATCCTCTGCCAAATTGGCAACCTGTGCGAACCAGGAGGTTAAAGGGGCTGTCTCTCCAAGTTGGGAGATTGATAGTAAAGCAGTTGGAAAGTCAAACCGGAGCACCAGGAGAGGGACTACGCGTTGAGTTTTAGAAACCTTTTGTATTCACAGTGTGTCCATTCTCTAGGTTTCCCGTACATGTTATAGCTGTAGTAATATTCCCTTCAACCTGGAGAGTTGGGACTCATGGAATGGGGGCCATGCATTTTTGCTTTAAAGGGTCTGCATGTGCTCACCCCATCTCACCAATCCTCTCAGTCCCAAGTGTCCAGCCTTATGCCACATCCAGCTGTCATTGTAGACAGGGTTTTTCCAGGTTTCATCAGAGACCCTGAAGGAAATGTAAACAATTTCCCTGTTTTTTGGTTTTGTTTTTGAAATTCCTTTTTATAGTGGGTTTGAGCTGATTCTCTCTGCCATGTTTATGCCAGTCTAGACACACTTGATTCCCTTACAGAGACATATCAATACACAGGTTTTAAGATTCTTACTAGTCAGATCTATTCCTCTGCGGGAAATATGGTGTTTTGAGTCCCTTTCACTGAGGAAGGTGTAGGTCTTGTCTATTCCACAGTTGGTTTTGGAAATGGTACCTGTGCTTATATCAAACTCTGGTTTTATGCATCACCCCACCTCTCCTTTCCCCTTAAGCAGTCATAAGTGTGTTTTCTAAATGTGAGACTCTGTTCTCTTTCTTAACTCAGTTCATGTGTAGCCATGTTTACAGGATCTTCATAAGTCATATCTTATGATAAGTTTCTTTTTCTGTGTGACTTATTTCACTTAGAATCATCGTACCTGAATCCACTCACTTTGCTGCTCCTGGTCTTATGACATTGATTTCATGGCTGAGGGATATTCCATCGTACATAAATACCAGAGTTTTTTGAACCATTTTTATATTTCCTGGGATATTTAAGGTGTACCCAAGTTGAGGTTCTTGTAAGCAGTGCAGCCCTAAATTTGGGGGTGGCTCTGTCTTATTGATTTTCAGTTTTCCCAATGTATATTCCCTAGACTGGAAGTGCCCTTGGCTCTGTAGCTCTGTTGTTTACTTGTTTTAGGGAACGCAATGCACTCCTCCAGTGAGGCAGTTGGCAATTTGCATCCCGCCCATCAGCATAACAAGGCTCCCTGTTCTCCAGGGCCTGTCTTGCCTTTCTGGTTTTTACACATTTTGTGGATGTCCCTTTTGCCCGGTGGGAAGTGATACTTCTTTGTAGTGCAGATTTGCTTTGCCCGCTTGCTTGTTTGGCCAAAAAGGGAGTTTGCGTTTTCTCCTGAATATATTCAGGAGAAAACGCATACGCCCTTTTTGGCCAACTGCGTCATTGTCGAAGTTGTGCCCCTCTTCCTGTGCTTTAAAGGCGATTCCAACGTACCTCTTGAACTCTGTTTCCTGCTATTCTGCCTGGCTTTCAAGTCTGCCTCGTTGCCTTACCTCAACAGATTTTTGGACGATAGTTGTCCTTTATTACTCAGCCAGTTTGTGAATTGCTGTGGCCCTGAGCTCCATTTTCCAACTCGTTTTTTGTGAGCTGTACGCAAGTCCAAAATTTTGGTTCAGGACCTATACTGGTTCCCGGTGGGTGGCTGAGACTCTGGTTAATTCTTCTTCCTACCGGGAAATTAGAGTGACATGTGCCCGTCCAAATGCCTAACAGTAACTCTCTCATTGGTTCTCCCTCTTCCCTTCCATCCTCTGCCAAATTGGCAACCTGTGCGAACCAGGAGGTTAAAGGGGCTGTCTCTCCAAGTCGGGAGATTGATAGTAAAGCAGTTGGAAAGTCAAACCGGAGCACCAGGAGAGGGACTACTCGTTGAGTTTTAGAAACCTTTTGTATTCACAGTGTGTCCATTCTCTAGGTTTCCCGTACATGTTATAGCTGTAGTAATATTCCCTTAAAACTGGAGAGCTGGGAACCATGGAATGGGGGCCATGCATTTTTGCTTTAAAGGGTCTGCATTTGCTCACCCAATCTCACCAATCATCTCTGTCCCAAGTGTCCAGCATTATGCCACATCCAGCTGTCATTGTAGACAGGGTTTTTCCGGGTTTCATCAAAGACCCTGAAGGAAATATAAAGAATTCCCGTGTTTTTTGGTTTTGTTTTTGAAATTCCTTTTTATAGTGGGTTTGAGCTGATTCTCTCTGCCATGTTTATGCCAGTCTAGACTCACTTGATTCCCTTACAGAGACATATCAATACATAGGTTTTAAGATTCCTACTAGTCAGATCTATTCCTCTGCGGGAAATATGGGGTTTTGAGTCCCTTTCACTGAGGAAGGTGTAGGTCTTGTCTATTCCACAGTTGGTTTTGGAAATGGTACCTGTGCTTATATCAAACTCTGGTTTTATGCATCACCCCACCTCTCCTTTCCCCTTAAGCAGGCATAAGAGTGTTTTCTAAATGTGAGACTCTGTTCTCTTTCCTAACTCAGTTCATGTGTAGCCATGTTTACAGGATCTTCATAAGTCATATCTTATGATAAGTTTCTTTTTCTGTGTGACTTATTTCACTTAGAATCATCGTACCTGAATCCACTCACTTTGCTGCTCCTGGTCTTATGACATTGATTTCATGGCTGAGGGATATTGCATCGGACATAAATACCACAATTTTTTGAACCATTTTTATATTTCCTGGGATATTTAAGGTGTACCCAACTTGAGCTTCTTATAAGCAGTGCAGCCCTAAATTTGGGGGTGGCTCTGTCTTATTGATTTTCAGTTTTCCCAATGTATATTCCCTAGACTGGAAGTGCCCTTGGCTCTGTAGCTCTGTTGTTTACTTGTTTTAGGGAACGCAATGCACTCCTCCAGTGAGGCAGTTGGCAATTTGCATCCCGCCCATCAGCATAACAAGGCTCCCTGTTCTCCAGGGTCTGTCTTGCCTTTCTGGTTTTTACACATTTTGTGGATGTCCCTTTTGACCGGTGGGATGTGATACTTCTTTGTAGTGCAGATTTGCATTGCCCGCTTGCTTGCTTGGCCAAAAAGGGCGTATGCGTTTTCTCCTGAATATATTCAGGAGAAAACGCATACGCCCTTTTTGGCCAAGTTCGTTATTGTTGAAGTTGTGCCCCTCTTCCTGTGCTTTAAAGGTGATTCCAACGTACCTCTTGAAATCTGTTTCCTGCTATTCTGCCTCGCTTTCAAGTCCGCCTCGTTGCCTTCCCTCAACACATTTTTGGACAATAGTTGTCCTTTATTACTCTGCCAGTTTGTGAATTGCTGTGCCCCTGAGCTCCATTTTCCAACTCGTTTTTTGTGAGCTGAACGCAAGTCCAAAATTTTGGTTCAGGACCTATACTGGTTCCCGGTGGGTGGCTGAGACTCTGGTTAATTCTTCTTCCTGCCGGGAAATTAGAGTGACATGTGCCTGTCCAAAAGCCTAACAGCTGCTCTCTCATTGGTTCTCCCTCTTCCCTTCCATCCTCTGCCAAATTGGCAACCTGTGCGAACCAGGAGGTTAAAGGGGCTGTCTCTCCAAGTTGGGAGATTGATAGTAAAGCAGTTGGAAAGTCAAACCGGAGCACCAGGAGAGGGACTACGCATTGAGTTTTAGAAACCTTTTGTATTCACCGTGTGTCCATTCTCTAGGGTACCCGTACATGTTATAGCTGTAGTAATATTCCCTTCAACATGGAGAGTTGGCACCCATGGAATGGGGGCCATGCATTTTTGCTTTAAATGGTCTGCTTTTGCTCACCCAATCTCACCAATCCTCTCAGTCCCAAGAGTCCAGCCTTATGCCACATCCAGCTGTCATTGTAGATATGGTCATTCCAGGTGTCATCAGAGACCCTGAAGGAAATGTAAAGAATTTCCCTGTTTTTTGATTTTGTTTTTGAAATTCCTTTTTATAGTGGGTTTGAGCTGATTCTCGCTGCCATGTTTATGCCAGTCTAGACACACTTGATTACCTTACAGAGACATATCAATACATAGGATTTAAGATTCTTACTAGTCAGATCTATTCCTCTGCGGGAAATATGGGGTTTTGAGTCCCTTTCACTGAGGAAGGTGTAGGTCTTGTCTGTTCCACAGTTGGTGTTAGAAATGGTACCTGTGCTTATATCAAACTCTGGTTTTATGCATCACCCCACCTCTCCTTTCCCCTTAAGCAGGCATAAGAGTGTTTTCTAAATGTGAGACTCTGTTCTCTTTCCTAACTCAGTTCATGTGTAGCCATGTTTACAGGATCTTCATAAGTCATATCTTATGATAAGTTTCTTTTTCTGTGTGACTTATTTCACTTAGAATCATCGTACCTGAATCCACTCACTTTGCTGCTCCTGGTCTTATGACATTGATTTCATGGCTGAGGGATATTCCATCGCACATAAATACCAGAGTTTTTTGAACCATTTTTATAATTCCTGGGATATTTAAGGTGTACCCAAGTTGAGGTTCTTCTAAGCAGTGTAGCCCTAAATTTGGGGGTGGCTCTGTCTTATTGATTTTCAGTTTTCCCAATGTATATTCCCTAGACTGGAAGTGCCCTTGCCTCTGTAGCTCTGTTGTTTACTTGTTTTAGGGAACACAATGCACTCCTCCAGTGGGGCAGTTGGCAATTTACATCCCGCCCATCAGCATAACAAGGCTCCATGTTCTCCAGGGCCTGTCTTGGCTTTCTGGTTTTTACACATTTTGTGGATGTCCCTTTTGAACGGTGCGAAGTGATACTTCTTTGTGGTGCAGATTTGCATTGCCCGCTTGCTTGTTTGGCGAAAAAGGGCGTATGCGTCTTCTCCTGAATATATTCAGGAGAAAACGCATACGCCCTTTTTGGCCAACTGTGTCATTGTCGAAGTTGTGCCCCTCTTCCTGTGCTTTAAAGGCGATTCCAACGTACCTCTTGAAATCTGTTTCCTGCTATTCTGCCTGGCTTTCAAGTCTGCCTCGTTGCCTTCCGTCAACAGATTTTTGGACGATAGTTGTCCTTTATTACTCTGCCAGTTTGTGAATTCCTGTGGCCCTGAGCTCCATTTTCCAACTCGTTTTTGTGAGCTCTACGCAAGTCCAAAATTTTGGTTCAGGACCTATACTGGTTCCGGGTGGGTGGCTGAGACTCTGGTTAATTCTTCTTCCTGCCGGGAAATTAGAGTGACATGTGCCCGTCCAAATGCCTAACAGTAACTCTCTTATTGGTTCTCCCTCTTCCCTTCCATCCTCTGCCAATTTGGCAACCTGTGCGAACCAGGAGGTTAAAGGGGCTGTCTCTCCAAGTTGGGAGATTGATAGTAAAGCAGTTGGAAAGTCAAACCGGAGCACCAGGAGAGGGACTACGCGTTGAGTTTTAGAAACCTTTTGTATTCACACTGTGTCCATTCTCTAGGTTTCCCGTACATGTTATAGCTGTAGTAATATTCCCTTCAACCTGGAGAGTTGGGACCCATGGAATGGGGGCCATGCATTTTTGCTTTAAAGGGTCTGCATTTGCTCACCCAATCTCACCAATCCTCTCAGTCCCAAGTGTCCAGCCTTATGCCACATCCAGCTGTCATTGTAGACAGGGTTTTTCCAGGTTTCATCAGAGACCCTGAAGGAAATGTAAAGAATTTCCCTGTTTTTTGGTTTTGTTTTTGAAATTCCTTTTTATCGTGGGTTTGAGCTGATTCACTCTGCCATGTTTATGCCAGTCTAGGCACACTTGATTCCCTTACAGAGACATATCAATACATAGGTTTTAAGATACTTACTAGTCAGATCTATTCCTCTGCGGGAAATATGGGGTTTTGAGTCCCTTTCACTGAGGAAGGTGTAGGTCTTGTCTATTCCACAGTTGGTTTTGGAAATGGTACCTGTGCTTATATCAAACTCTGGTTTTATGCATCACCCCACCTCTCCTTTCCCCTTAAGCAGGCATAAGAGTGTTTTCTAAATGTGAGACTCTGTTCTCTTTCCTAACTCAGTTCATGTGTAGCCATGTTTACAGGATCTTCATAAGTCATATCTTATGATAAGTTTCTTTTTCTGTGTGACTTATTTCACTTAGAATCATCGTACCTGAATCCACTCACTTTGCTGCTCCTGGTCTTATGACATTGATTTCATGGCTGAGGGATATTGCATCGGACATAAATACCACAGTTTTTTGAACCATTTTTATATTTCCTGGGATATTTAAGGTGTACCCAAGTTGAGGTTCTTGTAAGCAGTGCAGCCCTAAATATGGGGGTGGCTCTGTCTTATTGATTTTCAGTTTTCCCAATGTATATTCCCTAGACTGGAAGTGCCCTTGGCTCTGTAGCTCTGTTGTTTACTTGTTTTAGGGAACGCAATGCACTCCTCCAGTGAGGCAGTTGGCTATTTGCATCCCGCCCATCAGCATAACAAGGCTCCCTGTTCTCCAGGGCCTGTCTTGCCTTTCTGGTTTTTACACATTTTGTGGATGTCCCTTTTGACCGGTTGGAAGTGATACTTCTTTGTAGTGCAGATTTGCATTGCCCGCTTGCTTGCTTGGCCAAAAAGGGCGTATGCGTTTTCTCCTGAATATATTCAGGAGAAAACGCATACGCCCTTTTTGGCCAACTGCGTCATTGTCGAAGTTGTGCCCCTCTTCCTGTGCTTTAAAGGTGATTCCAACGTACCTCTTGAAATCTGTTTCCTGCTATTCTGCCTGGCTTTCAAGTCTGCCTCGTTGCCTTCCCTCAACAGATTTTTGGACGATAGTTGTCTTTATTACTCTGCCAGTTTGTGAATTGCTGTGGCCCTGAGCTCCATTTTCCAACTCGTTTTTTGTGAGCTGTACGCAAGTCCAAAATTTTGGTTCAGGACCTATACTGGTTCCCGGTGGGTGGCTGAGACTCTGGTTAATTCTTCTTCCGGCCAGGAAATTAGAGTGACATGTGCCCGTCCAAATGCCTAACAGTAACTCTCTCATTGGTTCTCCCTCTTCCCTTCCATCCTCTGCCAATTTGGCAACCTGTGCGAACCAGGAGGTTAAAGGGGCTGTCTCTCCAAGTTGGGAGATTGATAGTAAAGCAGTTGGAAAGTCAAACCGGAGCACCAGGAGAGGGACTACTCGTTGAGTTTTAGAAACCATTTGTATTCACAGTGTGTCCATTCTCTAGGTTTCCCGTACATGTTATAGCTGTAGTAATATTCCCTTCAACCTGGAGAGTTGGGACCCATGGAATGGGGGCCATGCATTTTTGCTTTAAAGGGTCTGCATTTGCTCACCCAATCTCACCAATCCTCTCAGTCCCAAGTGTCCAGCCTTATGCCACATCCAGCTGTCATTGTAGACAGTGTTTTTCCAGGTTTCATCAGAGACCCTGAAGGAAATGTAAAGAATTTCCCTGTTTTTTGGTTTTGTTTTTGAAATTCCTTTTTATCGTGGGTTTGAGCTGATTCACTCTGCCATGTTTATGCCAGTCTAGGCACACTTGATTCCCTTACAGAGACATATCAATACATAGGTTTTAAGATAGTTACTAGTCAGATCTATTCCTCTGCGGGAAATATGGGGTTTTGAGTCCCTTTCACTGAGGAAGGTGTAGGTCTTGTCTATTCCACAGTTGGTTTTGGAAATGGTACCTGTGCTTATATCAAACTCTGGTTTTATGCATCACCCCACCTCTCCTTTCCCCTTAAGCAGGCATAAGAGTGTTTTCTAAATGTGAGACTCTGTTCTCTTTCCTAACTCAGTTCATGTGTAGCCATGTTTACAGGATTTTCATAAGTGATATCTTATGATAAGTTTCTTTTTCTGTGTGACTTATTTCACTTAGAATCATCGTACCTGAATCCACTCACTTTGCTGCTCCTGGTCTTATGACATTGATTTCATGGCTGAGGGATATTCCATCGGACATAAATACCACAGTTTTTTGAAACATTTTTATATTTCCTGGGATATTTAAGGTGTACCCAAGTTGAGGTTCTTGTAAGCAGTGCAGCCCTAAATTTGGGGGTGGCTCTGTCTTATTGATTTTCAGTTTTCCCAATGTATATTCCCTAGACTGGAAGTGCCCTTGGCTCTGTAGCTCTGTTGTTTACTTGTTTTAGGGAACGCAATGCACTCCTCCAGTGAGGCAGTTGGCAATTTGCATCCCGCCCATCAGCATAACAAGGCTCCCTGTTCTCCAGGGCCTGTCTTGCCTTTCTGGTTTTTACACATTTTGTGGATGTCCCTTTTGACCGGTTGGAAGTGATACTTCTTTGTAGTGCAGATTTGCATTGCCCGCTTGCTTGCTTGGCCAAAAAGGGCGTATGCGTTTTCTCCTGAATATATTCAGGAGAAAACGCATATGCCCTTTTTGGCCAACTGCGTCATTGTCGAAGTTGTGCCCCTCTTCCTGTGCTTTAAAGGCGATTCCAACGTACCTCTTGAAATCTGTTTCCTGCTATTCTGCCTGGCTTTCAAGTCTGCCTCGTTGCCTTCCTTCAACAGATTTTTGGACGATAGTTGTCTTTATTACTCTGCCAGTTTGTGAATTGCTGTGGCCCTGAGCTCCATTTTACAACTCGTTTTTTGTGAGCTGTACGCAAGTCCAAAATTTTGGTTCAGGACCTATACTGGTTCCCGGTGGGTGGCTGAGACTCTGGTTAATTCTTCTTCCGGCCAGGAAATTAGAGTGACATGTGCCCGTCCAAATGCCTAACAGTAACTCTCTCATTGGTTCTCCCTCTTCCCTTCCATCCTCTGCCAATTTGGCAACCTGTGCGAACCAGGAGGTTAAAGGGGCTGTCTCTCCAAGTTGGGAGATTGATAGTAAAGCAGTTGGAAAGTCAAACCGGAGCACCAGGAGAGGGACTACTCGTTGAGTTTTAGAAACCTTTTGTATTCACAGTGTGTCCATTCTCTAGGTTTCCCGTACATGTTATAGCTGTAGTAATATTCCCTTCAACCTGGAGAGTTGGGACCCATGGAATGGGGGCCATGCATTTTTGCTTTAAAGGGTCTGCATTTGCTCACCCAATGTCACCAATCCTCTCAGTCCCAAGTGTCCAGCCTTATGCCACATCCAGCTGTCATTGTAGACAGTGTTTTTCCAGGTTTCATCAGAGACCCTGAAGGAAATGTAAAGAATTTCCCTGTTTTTTGGTTTTGTTTTTGAAATTCCTTTTTATCGTGGGTTTGAGCTGATTCACTCTGCCATGTTTATGCCAGTCTAGGCACACTTGATTCCCTTACAGAGACATATCAATACATAGGTTTTAAGATACTTACTAGTCAGATCTATTCCTCTGCGGGAAATATGGGGTTTTGAGTCCCTTTCACTGAGGAAGGTGTAGGTCTTGTCTATTCCACAGTTGGTTTTGGAAATGGTACCTGTGCTTATATCAAACTCTGGTTTTATGCATCACCCCACCTCTCCTTTCCCCTTAAGCAGGCATAAGAGTGTTTTCTAAATGTGAGACTCTGTTCTCTTTCCTAACTCAGTTCATGTGTAGCCATGTTTACAGGATTTTCATAAGTGATATCTTATGATAAGTTTCTTTTTCTGTGTGATTTATTTCACTTAGAATCATCGTACCTGAATCCACTCACTTTGCTGCTCCTGGTCTTATGACATTGATTTCATGGCTGAGGGATATTCCATCGGACATAAATACCACAGTTTTTTGAAACATTTTTATATTTCCTGGGATATTTAAGGTGTACCCAAGTTGAGGTTCTTGTAAGCAGTGCAGCCCTAAATATGGGGGTGGCTCTGTCTTATTGATTTTCAGTTTTCCCAATGTATATTCCCTAGACTGGAAGTGCCCTTGGCTCTGTAGCTCTGTTGTTTACTTGTTTTAGGGAACGCAATGCACTCCTCCAGTGAGGCAGTTGGCTATTTGCATCCCGCCCATCAGCATAACAAGGCTCCCTGTTCTCCAGGGCCTGTCTTGCCTTTCTGGTTTTTACACATTTTGTGGATGTCCCTTTTGACCGGTTGGAAGTGATACTTCTTTGTAGTGCAGATTTGCATTGCCCGCTTGCTTGCTTGGCCAAAAAGGCCGTATGCGTTTTCTCCTGAATATATTCAGGAGAAAACGCATACGCCCTTTTTGGCCAACTGCGTCATTGTCGAAGTTGTGCCCCTCTTCCTGTGCTTTAAAGGCGATTCCAACGTACCTCTTGAAATCTGTTTCCTGCTATTCTGCCTGGCTTTCAAGTCTGCCTCGTTGCCTTCCCTCAACAGATTTTTGGACGATAGTTGTCTTTATTACTCTGCCAGTTTGTGAATTGCTGTGGCCCTGAGCTCCATTTTCCAACTCGTTTTTTGTGAGCTGTACGCAAGTCCAAAATTTTGGTTCAGGACCTATACTGGTTCCCGGTGGGTGGCTGAGACTCTGGTTAATTCTTCTTCCGGCCAGGAAATTAGAGTGACATGTGCCCGTCCAAATGCCTAACAGTAACTCTCTCATTGGTTCTCCCTCTTCCCTTCCATCCTCTGCCAATTTGGCAACCTGTGCGAACCAGGAGGTTAAAGGGGCTGTCTCTCCAAGTTGGGAGATTGATAGTAAAGCAGTTGGAAAGTCAAACGGGAGCACCAGGAGAGGGACTACTCGTTGAGTTTTAGAAACCTTTTGTATTCACAGTGTGTCCATTCTCTAGGTTTCCCGTACATGTTATAGCTGTAGTAATATTCCCTTCAACCTGGAGAGTTGGGACCCATGGAATGGGGGCCATGCATTTTTGCTTTAAAGGGTCTGCATTTGCTCACCCAATGTCACCAATCCTCTCAGTCCCAAGTGTCCAGCCTTATGCCACATCCAGCTGTCATTGTAGACAGTGTTTTTCCAGGTTTCATCAGAGACCCTGAAGGAAATGTAAAGAATTTCCCTGTTTTTTGGTTTTGTTTTTGAAATTCCTTTTTATCGTGGGTTTGAGCTGATTCACTCTGCCATGTTTATGCCAGTCTAGGCACACTTGATTCCCTTACAGAGACATATCAATACATAGGTTTTAAGATACTTACTAGTCAGATCTATTCCTCTGCGGGAAATATGGGGTTTTGAGTCCCTTTCACTGAGGAAGGTGTAGGTCTTGTCTATTCCACAGTTGGTTTTGGAAATGGTACCTGTGCTTATATCAAACTCTGGTTTTATGCATCACCCCACCTCTCCTTTCCCCTTAAGCAGGCATAAGAGTGTTTTCTAAATGTGAGACTCTGTTCTCTTTCCTAACTCAGTTCATGTGTAGCCATGTTTACAGGATTTTCATAAGTGATATCTTATGATAAGTTTCTTTTTCTGTGTGATTTATTTCACTTAGAATCATCGTACCTGAATCCACTCACTTTGCTGCTCCTGGTCTTATGACATTGATTTCATGGCTGAGGGATATTGCATCGGACATAAATACCACAGTTTTTTGAACCATTTTTATATTTCCTGGGATATTTAAGGTGTACCCAAGTTGAGGTTCTTGTAAGCAGTGCAGCCCTAAATATGGGGGTGGCTCTGTCTTATTGATTTTCAGTTTTCCCAATGTATATTCCCTAGACTGGAAGTGCCCTTGGCTCTGTAGCTCTGTTGTTTACTTGTTTTAGGGAACGCAATGCACTCCTCCAGTGAGGCAGTTGGCTATTTGCATCCCGCCCATCAGCATAACAAGGCTCCCTGTTCTCCAGGGCCTGTCTTGCCTTTCTGGTTTTTACACATTTTGTGGATGTCCCTTTTGACCGGTTGGAAGTGATACTTCTTTGTAGTGCAGATTTGCATTGCCCGCTTGCTTGCTTGGCCAAAAATGGCGTATGCGTTTTCTCCTGAATATATTCAGGAGAAAACGCATACGCCCTTTTTGGCCAACTGCGTCATTGTCGAAGTTGTGCCCCTCTTCCTGTGCTTTAAAGGCGATTCCAACGTACCTCTTGAAATCTGTTTCCTGCTATTCTGCCTGGCTTTCAAGTCTGCCTCTTTGCCTTCCCTCAACAGATTTTTGGACGATAGTTGTCTTTATTACTCTGCCAGTTTGTGAATTGCTGTGGCCCTGAGCTCCATTTTCCAACTCGTTTTTTGTGAGCTGTACGCAAGTCCAAAATTTTGGTTCAGGACCTATACTGGTTCCCGGTGGGTGGCTGAGACTCTGGTTAATTCTTCTTCTGGCCAGGAAATTAGAGTGACATGTGCCCGTCCAAATGCCTAACAGTAACTCTCTCATTGGTTCTCCCTCTTCCCTTCCATCCTCTGCCAATTTGGCAACCTGTGCGAACCAGGAGGTTAAAGGGGCTGTCTCTCCAAGTTGGGAGATTGATAGTAAAGCAGTTGGAAAGTCAAACCGGAGCACCAGGAGAGGGACTACTCGTTGAGTTTTAGAAACCATTTGTATTCACAGTGTGTCCATTCTCTAGGTTTCCCGTACATGTTATAGCTGTAGTAATATTCCCTTCAACCTGGAGAATTGGGACCCATGGAATGGGGGCCATGCATTTTTGCTTTAAAGGGTCTGCATTTGCTCACCCAATCTCACCAATCCTCTCAGTCCCAAGTGTCCAGCCTTATGCCACATCCAGCTGTCATTGTAGACAGTGTTTTTCCAGGTTTCATCAGAGACCCTGAAGGAAATGTAAAGAATTTCCCTGTTTTTTGGTTTTGTTTTTGAAATTCCTTATATAGTGGGTTTGAGCTGATTCTCTCTGCCATGTTTATGCCAGTCTAGACACACTTGATTCCCTTACAGAGACATATCAATACATAGGTTTTAAGATTCTTACTAGTCAGATCTATTCCTCTGCGGGAAATATGGGGTTTTGAGTCCCTTTCACTGAGGAAGGTGTAGGTCTTGTCTATTCCACAGTTGGTTTTGGAAATGGTACCTGTGCTTATATCAAACTCTGGTTTTATGCATCACCCCACCTCTCCTTTCCGCTTAAGCAGTCATAAGTGTGTTTTCTAAATGTGAGACTCTGTTCTCTTTCTTAACTCAGTTCATGTGTAGCCATGTTTACAGGATCTTCATAAGTCATATCTTATGATAAGTTTCTTTTTCTGTGTGACTTATTTCACTTAGAATCATCGTACCTGAATCCACTCACTTTGCTGCTCCTGGTCTTATGACATTGATTTCATGGCTGAGGGATATTCCATCGTACATAAATACCACAGTTTTTTGAACCATTTTTATATTTCCTGGGATATTTGAGGTGTACCCAAGTTGAGGTTCTTCTAAGCAGTGCAGCCCTAAATTTGGGGGTGGCTCTGTCTTATTGATTTTCAGTTTTCCCAATGTATATTCCCTAGACTGGAAGTGCCCTTGGCGCTGTAGCTCTGTTGTTTACTTGTTTTAGGGAACGCAATGCAATCCTCCAGTGAGGCAGCTGGCAATTTACATCCCGCCCATCAGCATAACAAGGCTCCCTGTTCTCCAGGGCCTGTCTTGCCTTTCTGGTTTTTACACATTTTGTGGATGTCCCTTTTGACCGGTGGGAAGTGATACTTCTTTGTAGTGCAGATTTGCTTTGCCCGCTTGCTTGTTTGGCCAAAAAGGGAGTATGCGTTTTCTCCTGAATATATTCAGGAGAAAACGCATACGCCCTTTTTGGCCAACTGCGTCATTGTCGAAGTTGTGCCCCTCTTCCTGTGCTTTAAAGGCGATTCCAACGTACCTCTTGAAATCTGTTTCCTGCTATTCTGCCTGGCTTTCAAGTCTGCCTCGTTGCCTTCCCTCAACAGATTTTTGGACGATAGTTGTCCTTTATTACTCTGCCAGTTTGTGAATTGCTGTGCCCCTGAGCTCCATTTTCCAACTCGGTTTTGTGAGCTGTACGCAAGTCCAAAATTTTGGTTCAGAACCTATACTGGTTCCCGGTGGGTGGCTGAGACTCTGGTTAATTCTTCTTCCTGCCGGGAATTTAGAGTGGCATGTGCCCTTCCAAATGCCTAACAGTAACTCTCTCATTGGTTCTCCCTCTTCCCTTCCATCCTCTGCCAAATTGGCAACCTGTGCGAAACAGGAGGTTAAAGGGGCTGTCTCTCCAAGTTGGCAGATTGACAGTAAAGCAGTTGGAAAGTCAAACCGGAGCACCCGGAGAGGGACTACTCGTTGAGTTTTAGAAACCTTTTGTATTCACAGTGTGTCCATTCTCTAGGTTTCCCGTACATGTTATAGCTGTAGTAATATTCCCTTCAACCTGGATTTGGGACCCATGGAATGGGGGCCATGCATTTTTGCTTTAAAGGGTCTGCATTTGCTCACCCCATCTCACCAATCCTCTCAGTCCCAAGTGTCCAGCCTTATGCCACATCCAGCTGTCATTTTAGACAGGGTTTTTCCAGGTTTCATCAGAGACGCTGAAGGAAATGTAAAGAATTTCCCTGTTTTTTGTTTTTGTTTTTGAAATTCCTTTTTATAGTGGGTTTGAGCTGATTCTCTCTGCCATGTTTATGCCAGTCTAGACACACTTGTTTCCCTTACAGAGACATATCAATACATAGGTTTTAAGATTCTTACTAGTCAGATCTATTCCTCTGCGGGAAATATGGGGTTTTGAGTCCCTTTCACTGAGGAAGGTGTAGGTCTTGTCTATTCCACAGTTGGTTTTGGAAATGGTACCTGTGCTTATATCAAACTCTGGTTTTATGCATCACCCCACCTCTCCTTTCCCCTTCAGCAGGCATAAGAGTGTTTTCTAAATGTGAGACTCTGTTCTCTTTCCTAACTCAGTTCATGTGTAGCCATGTTTACAGGATCTTCATAAGTCATATCTTATGATAAGTTTCTTTTTCTTTGGAACATATTTCACTTAGAATCATCGTACCTGAATCCACTCACTTTGCTGCTCCTGGTCTTATTGACATTGATTTCATGGCTGAGGGATATTCCATCGTACATAAATACCACAGTTTTTTGAACCATTTTTATATTTCCTGGGATATTTAAGGTGTACCCAAGTTGAGGTTCTCGTAAGCAGTGCAGCCCTAAATTTGGGTGTGTCTCTGTCTTATTGATTTTCAGTTTTCCCAATGTATATTCCCTAGACTGGAAGTGCCCTTGGCGCTGTAGCTCTGTTGTTTACTTGTTTTAGGGAACGCAATGCAATCCTCCAGTGAGGCAGCTGGCAATTTACATCCCGCCCATCAGCATAACAAGGCTCCCTGTTCTCCAGGGCCTGTCTTGCCTTTCTGGTTTTTACACATTTTGTGGATGTCCCTTTTGACCGGTGGGAAGTGATACTTCTTTGTAGTGCAGATTTGCTTTGCCCGCTTGCTTGTTTGGCCAAAAAGGGAGTATGCGTTTTCTCCTGAATATATTCAGGAGAAAACGCATACGCCCTTTTTGGCCAACTGCGTCATTGTCGAAGTTGTGCCCCTCTTCCTGTGCTTTAAAGGCGATTCCAACGTACCTCTTGAAATCTGTTTCCTGCTATTCTGCCTGGCTTTCAAGTCTGCCTCGTTGCCTTCCCTCAACAGATTTTTGGACGATAGTTGTCCTTTATTACTCTGCCAGTTTGTGAATTGCTGTGCCCCTGAGCTCCATTTTCCAACTCGGTTTTGTGAGCTGTACGCAAGTCCAAAATTTTGGTTCAGGACCTATACTGGTTCCCGGTGGGTGGCTAAGACTCTGGTTAATTCTTCTTCCTGCCGGGAAATTAGAGTGACATGTGCCCGTCCAAATGCCTAACAGTAACTCTCTCATTGGTTCTAACTCTTCCCTTCATTCCTCTGCCAAATTGGCAACCTGTGCGAACCAGGATGTTAAAGGGGCTGTCTCTCCAAGTTGGGAGATTGATAGTAAAGCAGTTGGAAAGTCAAACCGGAGCACCAGGAGAGGGACTACGCGTTGAGTTTTAATAACCTTTTGTATTCACAGTGTGTCCATTCTCTAGGTTTCCCGTACATGTTATAGCTGTAGTAATATTCCCTTCAACCTGGAGAGTTGGGACCCATGGAATGGGGGCCAGGCATTTTTGCTTTAAAGGGTCTGCATTTGCACACCCAATCTCACCAATCCTCTCAGTCCCAAGTGTCCAGCCTTATGCCATATCCAGCTGTCATTGTAGACAGGGTTTTTCCAGGTTTCATCAGAGACCCTGAAGGAAATGTAAAGAATTTCCCTGTTTTTTGTTTTGTTTTTGAAATTCCTTTTTATAGTGGGTTTGAGCTGATTCTCTCTGCCATGTTTATGCCAGTCTAGACACACTTGATTCCCTTACAGAGACATATCAATACATAGGTTTTAAGTTTCTTAAGAGTCAGATCTATTCCTCTGCGGGAAATATGGGGTTTTGAGTCCCTTTCACTGAGGAAGGTGTAGGTCTTGTCTATTACACAGTCGGTTTTGGAAATGGTACCTGTGCTTATATCAAACTCTGGTTTTATGCATCACCCCACCTCTCCTTTCCCCTTAAGCAGGCATAAGAGTGTTTTCTAAATGTGAGACTCTGTTCTCTTTCCTAACTCAGTTCATATGTAGCCATGTTTACAGGATCTTCATAAGTGATATCTTATGATAAGTTTCTTTTTCTGTGTGATTTATTTCACTTAGAATCATCGTACCTGAATCCACTCACTTTGCTGCTCCTGGTCTTATGACATTGATTTCATGGCTGAGGGATATTCCATCGTACATAAATACCACAGTTTTTTGAACCATTTTTATATTTCCTGGGATATTTAAGGTGTACCCAAGTTGAGGTTCTTGTAAGCAGTGCAGCCCTAAATTTGGGGGTGGCTCTCTCTTATTGATTTTCAGTTTTCCCAATGTATATTCCCTAGACTGGAAGTGCCCTTGGCTCCGTAGCTCTGTTGTTTACTTGTTTTAGGGAACGCAATGCACTCCTCCAGTGAGGCAGCTGGCAATTTACATCCCGCCCATCAGCATAACAAGTCTCCCTGTTCTCCAGGGCCTGTCTTGCCTTTCTGGTTTTTACACATTTTGTGGATGTCCCTTTTGACCGGTGGGAATTGATACTTCTTTGTAGTGCAGATTTGCTTTGCCTGCTTGCTTGTTTGGCCAAAAAGGGAGTATGTGTTTTCTCCTGAATATATTCAGGAGAAAACGCATACACCCTTTTTGGCCAACTGCGTCATTGTCGAAGTTGTGACCCTCTTCCTGTGCTTTAAAGGTGATTCCAACGTACCTCTTGAAATCTGTTTCCTGCTATTCTGCCTGGCTTTCAAGTCTGCCTCGTTGCCTTCCCTCAACAGATTTTTGGACGATAGTTGTCCTTTATTACTCTGCCAGTTTGTGAATTTCTGTGGCCCTGAGCACCGTTTTCCAACTCGTTATTTGTGAGCTGTACGCAAGTCCAAAATTTTGGTTCAGGACCTATACTGGTTCCCGGTGGGTGGCTGAGACTCTGGTTAATTCTTCTTCCTGCCGGGAAATTAGAGTGACATGTGCCCGTCCAAATGCCTAACAGTAACTCTCTCATTGGTTCTCCCTCTTCCCTTCCATCCTCTGCCAAATTGGCAACCTGTGCGAACCAGGAGGTTAAAGGGGCTGTCTCTCCCAGTTGGGAGATTGATAGTAAAGCAGTTGGAAAGTCAAACCGGAGCACCAGGATAGGGACTACGCGTTGAGTTTTAGAAACATTTTGTATTCACAGTGTGTCCATTCTCTAGGTTTCCCGTACATGTTATAGCTGTAGTAATATTCCCTTCGACATGGAGAGTTGGGACCCATGGAATGGGGGCCATGCATTTTTGCTTTAAAGGGTCTGAATGTGCTCAGCCAATCTCACCAATCCTCAAAGTCCCAAGTGTCCAGCCTTATGCCACATCCAGCTGTCATTGTAGATAGGGTCATTCCAGGTTTCATCAGAGACCCTGAAGGAAATGTAAAGAATTTCCCTGTTTTTTGGTTTTGTGTTTGAAATTCCTTTTTATAGTGGGTTTGAGCTGATTCTCGCTGCCGTGTTTATGCCAGTCTAGACACACTTGATTCCTTTACAGAGACATGTCAATACATAGGTTTTAAGCTTCTTAAGAGTCAGATCTATTCCTCTGCGGGAAATATGGGGTTTTGAGTCCCTTTCACTGAGGAAGGTGTGGGTCTTGTCTATTCCACAGTTGGTTTTAGAAATGGTACCTGTGCTTATATCAAACTCTGGTTTTATGCATCACCCCACCTCTCCTTTCCCCTTAAGCAGGCATAAGAGTGTTTTCTAAATGTGAGACTCTGTTCTCTTTCCTAACTCAGTTCATGTGTAGCCATGTTTACAGGATCTTCATAAGTCATATCTTATGATAAGTTTCTTTTTCTGTGTGACTTATTTCACTTAGAATCATCGTACCTGAATCCACTCACTTTGCTGCTCCTGGTCTTATGACATTGATTTCATGGCTGAGGGATATTCCATCGTACATAAATACCACAGATTTTTGAACCATTTTTATATTTCCTGGGATATTTAAGGTGTACCCAAGTTGAGGTTCTTGTAAGCAGTGCAGCCCTAAATTTGGGGGTGGCTCTGTCTTATTGATTTTCAGTTTTCCCAATGTATATTCCCTAGACTGGAAGTGCCCTTGGCTCTGTAGCTCTGTTGTTTACTTGTTTTAGGGAACGCAATGCACTCCTCCAGTGAGGCAGCTGGCAATTTACATCCCGCCCATCAGCATAACAAGGCTCCCTGTTCTCCAGGGCCTGTCTTGCCTTTCTGGTTTTTACACATTTTGTGGATGTCCCTTTTGACCGGTGGGAAGTGATACTTCTTTGTAGTGCAGATTTGCTTTGCCCGCTTGCTTGTTTGGCCAAAAAGGGCGTATGCGTTTTCTCCTGAATATATTCAGGAGAAAACGCATACGCCCTTTTTGGCCAACTGCGTCATTGTCGAAGTTGTGCCCCTCTTCCTGTGCTTTAAAGGCGATTCCAACGTACCTCTTGAAATCTGTTTCCTGCTATTCTGCCTGGCATTCAAATCTGCCTCGTTGCCTTCTCTCAACAGATTTTTGGACGATAGTTGTCCTTTATTACTCTGCCAGTTTGTGAATTGCTGTGGCCCTGAGCTCCATTTTCCAACTCGTTTTTTGTGAGCTGTACGCAAGTCCAAAATTTTGGTTCAGGACCTATACTGGTTCCTGGTGTGTGGCTGAGACTCTGGTTAATTCTTCTTCCTGCCGGGAAATTAGAGTGGCATGTGCCCGTCCAAATGCCTAACAGTAACTCTCTCATTGGTTCTCCCTCTTCCCTTCCATCCTCTGCCAAATTGGCAACCTGTGCGAACCAGGAGGTTAAAGGGGCTGTCTCTCCAAGTTGGCAGATTGATAGTAAAGCAGTTGGAAAGTCAAACCGGAGCACCAGGAGAGGGACTACTCGTTGAGTTTTAGAAACCTTTTGTATTCACAGTGTGTCCATTCTCTGGGTTTCCCGTACATGTTATAGCTGTAGTAATATTCCCTTCAACCTGGAGAGTTGGGACCCATGGAATGGGGGCCATGCATTTTTGCTTTAAAGGGTCTGCATTTGCTCACCCCATCTCACCAATCCTCTCAGTCCCAAGTGTCCAGCCTTATGCCACATCCAGCTGTCATTGTAGACAGGGTTTTCCCAAGTTTCATCAGAGACCCTGAAGGAAATGTAAAGAATTTCCCTGTTTTTTGCTTTTGTTTTTGAAATTCCTTTTTATAGTGGGTTTGAGCTGATTCTCTCAGCCATGTTTATGCCAGTCTAGACACACTTGATTCCCTTACAGAGACATATCAATACATAGGTTTTAAGATTCTTACTAGTCAGATCTATTCCTCTGCGGGAAATATGGGGTTTTGAGTCCCTTTCACTGAGGAAGGTGTAGGTCTTGTCTATTCCACAGTTGGTTTTGGAAATGGTACCTGTGCTTATATCAAACTCTGGTTTTATGAATCACCCCACCTCTCCTTTCCCCTTAAGCAGGCATAAGAGTGTTTTCTAAATGTGAGACTCTGGTCTCTTTCCTAAATCAGTTCATGTGTAGCCATGTTTACAGGATCTTCATAAGTCATATCTTATGATAAGTTTCTTTTTCTGTGTGACTTATTTCACTTAGAATCATCGTACCTGAATCCACTCACTTTGCTGCTCCTGGTCTTATGATATTGATTTCATGGCTGAGGGATATTCCATCGGACATAAATACCACAGTTTTTTGAACCATTTTTATATTTCCTGGGATATTTAAGGTGTACCCAAGTTGAGGTTCTTGTTAGCAGTGCAGCCCTAAATTTGGGGGTGGCTCTGTCTTATTGATTTTCAGTTTTCCCAATGTATATTCCCTAGACTGGAAGTGCCCTTGGCTCTGTAGCTCTGTTGTTTACTTGTTTTAGGGAACGCAATGCACTCCTCCAGTGAGGCAGTTGGCAATTTACAGCCCACCAATCAGCATAACAAGGCTCCCTGTTCTCCAGGGCCAGTCTTGCCTTTCTGGTTTTTACACATTTTGTGGATGTCCCTTTTGACCGGTGGGAAGTGATACTTCTTTGTAGTGCAGATTTGCATTGCCCGCTTCCTTGTTTGGCCAAAAAGGGCGTATGCGTTTTCTCCTGAATATATTCAGGTGAAAACGCATACACCCTTTTTGGCCAGCTGCGTCATTGTCGAAGTTGTGCCCCTCTTCCTGTGCTTTAAAGGCGATTCCAACGTACCTCTTGAAATCTGTTTCCTGCTATTCTGCCTGGCTTTCAAGTCTGCCTCGTTGCCTTCCCTCAACAGATTTTTGGACGATAGTTGTCCTTTATTACTCTGCCAGTTTGTGAATTGCTGTGGCCCTGAGCTCCATTTTCCAACTCGTTTTTTGTGAGCTGTACGCAAGTCCAAAATTTTGGTTCAGGACCTATACTGGTTCCTGGTGGGTGGCTGAGACTCTGGTTAATTCTTCTTCCTGCCGGGAAATTAGAGTGACATATGCCCGTCCAAATGCCTAACAGCTAATCTCTCATTGGTTCTCCCTCTTCCTTTCCATCCTCTGCCAAATTGTCAACCTGTGGGAACCAGGAGATTAAAGGGGCTGTCTCTCCAAGTTGGGAGATTGATAGTTAAGCAGTTGGAAAGTCAATCCTGAGCACCAGGAGAGGGACTACTCGTTGAGTTTTAGAAACCATTTGTATTCACAGTGTGTCCATTCTCTAGGTTTCCCGTACATGTTATAGCTGTAGTAATATTCCCTTCAACCTGGAGAGTTGGGACCCATGGAATGGGGGCCATGCATATTTGCTTTAAAGGGTCTGCATTTGCTCACCCAATCTCACCAATCCTCTCATTCTCAAGTGTCCATCCTTATGCCACATCCAGCTGTCATTGTAGACAGGGTTTTTCCAGGTTTCATCAGAGACTCTGAAGGAAATGTAAAGAATTTCCCTGTTTTTTGGTTTTGTTTTTGAAATTCCTTTTTATAGTGGGTTTGAGCTGATTCTCTCTGCCATGTTTATGCCAGTCTAGACACACTTGATTCCCTTACAGAGACATATCAATACATAGGTTTTAAGATTCTTACTAGTCAGATCTATTCCTCTGTGGGAAATATGGGGTTTTGAGTCCCTTTCACTGAGGAAGGTGTAGGTCTTGTCTATTCCACAGATGGTTTTGGAAATGGTGCCTGTGCTTATATCAAACTCTGGTTTTATGCATCACCCCACCTCTCCTTTCCCCTTAAGCAGGCATAAGAGTGTTTTCTAAATGTGAGACTCTGTTCTCTTTCCTAACTCAGTTCATGTGTAGCCATGTTTAGAGGATCTTCATAAGTCATATCTTATGATAAGTTTCTTTTTCTGTGTGACTTATTTCACTTAGAATCATCGTACCTGAATCCACTCACTTTGCTGCTCCTGGTCTTATGACATTGATTTCATGGCTGAGGGATATTGCATCGGACATAAATACCACAGTTTTTTGAACCATTTTTATATTTCCTGGGATATTTAAGGTGTACCCAAGTTGAGGTTCTTGTAAGCAGTGCAGCCCTAAATTTGGGGGTGGCTCTGTCTTATTGATTTTCAGTTTTCCCAATGTATATTCCCTAGACTGGAAGTGCCCTTGGCTCTGTAGCTCTGTTGTTTACTAGTTTTAGGGAACGCAATGCACTCCTCCAGTGAGGCAGCTGGCAATTTACATCCCGCCCATCAGCCTAACAAGGCTCCCTGTTCTCCAGGGCCTGTCTTGCCTTTCTGGGTTTTACACATTTTGTGGATGTCCCTTTTGACCGGTGGGAAGTGGTACTTCTTTGTAGTGCAGATTTGCATTGCCCGCTTGCTTGTTTGGCCAAAAAGGGCGTATGCGTTTTCTCCTGAATATATTAAGGAGAAAACGCATACGCCCTTTTTGGCCAAGTGCGTCATTGTCGAAGTTGTGCCCATCTTCCTGTGCTTTAAAGGCGATTCCAACGTACCTCTGGAAATCTGTTTCCTGCTATTCTGCCTGGCTTTCAAGTCTGCCTCGTTGCCTTCCCTCAACAGATTTTTGGACGATAGTTGTCCTTTATTACTCTGCCAGTTTGTGAATTGCTGTGGCCCTGAGGTCCATTTTCCAACTCGTTTTTTGTGAGCTGTACGCAAGTCCAAAATTTTGGTTCAGGACCTATACTGGTTCCCGGTGGGTGGCTGAGACTCTGGTTAATTCTTCTTCCTGCCGGGAAATTAGAGTGACATGTGCCCGTCCAAATGCCTAACAGTAACTCTCTCATTGGTTCTCCCTCTTCCCTTCCATCCTCTGCCAAATTGGCAACCTGTGCGAACCAGGAGGTTAAAGGGGCTGTCTCTCCAAGTTGGGAGATTGATAGTAAAGGAGTTGGAAAGTCAAACCGGAGCACCAGGAGAGGGACTACTCGTTGAGTTTTAGAAACCATTTGTATTCACAGTGTGTCCATTCTCTAGGTTTCCCGTACATGTTATAGATGTAGTAATATTCCCTTCAACCTGGAGAGTTGGCACCAATGGAATGGGGGCCATGCATTTTTGCTTTAAAGGGTCTGCATTTGCTCACCCAATCTCACCAATCCTCTCAGTCCCAAGTGTCCAGCCTTATGCCACATCCAGCTGTCATTGTAGACAGGGTTTTTCCAGGTTTCATCAGAGACCCTGAAGGAAATGAAAAGAATTTCCCTGTTTTTTGGTTTTGTTTTTCAAATTCCTTTCTATAGTGGGTTTGAGCTGATTCTCTCTGCCATGTTTATGCCAGTCTAGACACACTTGATTCCCTTACAGAGACATATCAATACATAGGTTTTAAGATTCTTACTAGTCAGATCTATTCCTCTGCGGGAAATATGGGGTTTTGAGTCCCTTTCACTGAGGAAGGTGTAGGTCTTGTCTATTCCACAGTTGGTTTTGGAAATGGTAACTGTGCTTATATCAAACTCTGGTTTTATGCATCACCCCACCTCTCCTTTCCCCTTAAGCAGGCATAAGATTGTTTTCTAAATGTGAGACTCTGTTCTCTTTCCTAACTCAGTTCATGTGTAGCCATGTTTACAGGATCTTCATAAGTCATATCTTATGATAAGTTTCTTTTTCTGTGTGACTTATTTCACTTAGAATCATGGTACCTGAATCCACTCATTTTGCTGCTCCTGGTCTTATGACATTGATTTCATGGCTGAGGGATATTGCATCGGACATAAATACCACAGTTTTTTGAACCATTTTTATATTTCCTGGGATATTTAAGGTGTAACCAAGTTGAGGTTCTTGTAAGCAGTGCAGCCCTAAATTTGCGGGTGGCTCTGTCTTATTGATTTTCAGTTTCCCCAATGTATATTCCCTAGACTGGAAGTGCCCTTGGCTCTGTAGCTCTGTTGTTTACTTGTTTTAGGGAACGCAATGCACTCCTCCAGTGAGGCAGCTGGCAATTTACATCCCGCTCATCAGCATAACAAGGCTCCCTGTTCTCCAGGGCCTGTCTTGCCTTTCTGGTTTTTACACATTTTGTGGATGTCCCTTTTGACCGGTGGGAAGTGGTACTTCTTTGTAGTGCAGATTTGCATTGCCCGCTTGCTTGTTTGGCCAAAAAGGGCGTATGCGTTTTCTCCTGAATATATTCAGGAGAAAACGCATACGCCCTTTTTGGCCAAGTGCGTCATTGTCGAAGTTGTGCCCCTCTTCCTGTGCTTTAAAGGCGATTCCAACGTACCTCTGGAAATCTGTTTCCTGCTATTCTGCCTGGCTTTCAAGTCTGCCTCGTTGCCTTCCCTCAACAGATTTTTGGACGATAGTTTTCCTTTATTACTCTGCCAGTTTGTGAATTGCTGTGGCCCTGAGCTCCATTTTCCAACTCGTTTTTTGTGAGCTGTACGCAAGTCCAAAATTTTGGTTCAGGACCTATACTGGTTCCCGGTGGGTGGCTGAGACTCTGGTTAATTCTTCTTCCTGCCGGGAAATTAGAGTGACCTGTGCCCGTCCAAATGCCTAACAGTAACTCTCTCATTGGTTCTCCCTATTCCCTTCCATCCTCTGGCAAATTGGCAACCTGTGCGAACCAGGAGGTTAAAGGGGCTGTCTCTCCAAGTTGGGAGATTGATAGTAAAGCAGTTGGAAAGTCAAACCGGAGCACCAGGAGAGGGACTACTCGTTGAGTTTTAGAAAACTTTTGTATTCACAGTGTGTCCATTCTCTAGGTTTCCCGTACATGTTATAGCTGTAGTAATATTCCCTTCAACCTGGAGAGTTGGGACCCATGGAATGGGGGCCATGCATTTTTGCTTTAAAGGGTCTGCATTTGCTCACCCAATCTCACCAATCCTTTCAGTCCCAAGTGTCCAGCCTTATGCCACATCCAGCTGTCATTGTAGACAGGGTTTTTCCAGGTTTCATCAGAGACCCTGAAGGAAATGAAAAGAATTTCCCTGTTTTTTGGTTTTGTTTTTCAAATTCCTTTTTATAGTGTGTTTGAGCTGATTCTCTCTGCCATGTTTATGCCAGTCTAGACACACTTGATTCCCTTACAGAGACATATCAATACATAGGTTTTAAGATTCTTACTAGTCAGATCTATTCCTCTGCGGGAAATATGGGGTTTTGAGTCCCTTTCACTGAGGAAGGTGTAGGTCTTGTCTATTCCACAGTTGGTTTTGGAAATGGTACCTGTGCTTATATCAAACTCTGGTTTTATGCATCACCCCACCTCTCCTTTCCCCTTCAGCAGGCATAAGAGTGTTTTCTAAATGTGAGACTCTGTTCTCTTTCCTACCTCAGTTCATGTGTAGCCATGTTTACAGGATCTTCATAAGTCATATCTTATGATAAGTTTCTTTTTCTGTGTGACTTATTTCACTTAGAATCATCGTACCTGAATCCACTCACTTTGCTGCTCCTGGTCTTATGACATTGATTTCATGGCTGAGGGATATTCCATCGGACATAAATACCACAGATTTTTGAAACATTTTTATATTTCCTGGGATATTTAAGGTGTACCCAAGTTGAGGTTCTTGTAAGCAGTGCAGCCCTAAATTTGGGGGTGGCTCTGTCTTATTGATTTTCAGTTTTCGCAATGTATATTCCCTACTGGAAGTGCCCTTGGCTCTGTAGCTCTGTTGTTTACTTGTTTTTGGGAACGCAATGCACTCCTCCAGTGAGGCAGTTGGCAATTTACATCCCGCCCATCAGCATAACAAGGCTCCCTGACCTCCAGGGCCTGTCTTGCCTTTCTGGTTTTTACACATTTTGTGGATGTCCCTTTTGACCGGTGGGAAGTGATACTTCTTTGTAGTGCAGATTTGCATTGCCCGCTTGCTTGTTTGGCCAAAAAGGGCGTATGCGTTTTCTCCTGAATATATTCAGGAGAAAACGCATACGCCCTTTTTGGCCAACTGTGTCATTGTCGAAGTTGTGCCCCTCTTCCTGTGCTTTAAATGCGATTCCAACGTACCTCTTGAAATCTGTTTCCTGCTATTCTGCCTGGCTTTCAAGTCTGCCTCGTTGCCTTCCCTCAACAGATTTTTGGACGAGAGTTGTCCTTTATTACTCTGCCAGTTTGTGAATTGCTATGGCCCTGAGCTCCATTTTCCAACTCGTTTTTTGTGAGCTGTACGCAAGTCCAAAATTTTGGTTCAGGACCTATACTGGTTCCCGGTGGGTGGCTGAGACTCTGGTTAATTCTGCTTCCTGCCGGGAAATTAGAGTGACATGTGCCCGTCCAAATGCCTAACAGTAACTCTCTCATTGGTTCTCCCTCTTCCCTTCCATCCTCTGCCAATTTGGCAACCTGTGCGAACCAGGAGGTAAAAGGGGCTGTCTCTCCAAGTTGGGAGATTGATAGTAAAGCAGTTGGAAAGTGAAACCGGAGCACCAGGAGAGGGACTACTCGTTGAGTTTTCGAAACCTTTTGTATTCACAGTGTGTCCATTCCCTAGGTTTCCCGTACATGTTATAGCTGTAGTAATATTCCCTTCAACCTGGAGAGATGGGACCCATGGAATTGGGGCCATGCATTTTTGCTTTAAAGGCTCTGCATTTGCTCACCCAATCTCACCAAACCTCTCAGTCCCAAGTGTCCAGCCTTATGCCACATCCAGCTGTCATTGTAGACAGGGTTTTTCCAGGTTTCATCAGAGACCCTGAAGGAAATGTAAAGAATTTCTGTGTTTTTTTGGTTTTGTTTTTGAAATTCCTTTTTATCGTGGGTGTGAGCTGATTCTCGCTGCCATGTTTATGCCAGTCTAGACACACTTGATTCCCTTACAGAGACATATCAATACATAGGTTTTAAGATTCTTACTAGTCAGATCTATTCCTCTGCGGGAAATATGGGGTTTAGAGTCCCTTTCACTGAGGAAGGTGTAGGTCTTGTCTATTCCACAGTTGGTTTTGGAAATGGTACCTGTGCTTATATCAAACTCTGGTTTTATGCATCACCCCACCTCTCCTTTCCCCTTCAGCAGGCATAAGAGTGTTTTCTAAATGTGAGACTCTGTTCTCTTTCCTAACTCAGTTCATGTGTAGCCATGTTTACAGGACCTTCATAAGTCATATCTTATGATAAGTTTCTTTTTCTGTGTGACTTATTTCACTTAGAATCATCGTACCTGAATCCACTCACTTTGCTGCTCCTGGTCTTATGACATTGATTTCATGGCTGAGGGATATTCCATCGTACATAAGTACCACAGTTTTTTGAACCATTTTTATATTTCCTGGGATATTTAAGGTGTACCCAAGTTGAGGTTCTTATAAGCAGTGCAGCCCTAAATTTGGGGGTGGCTCTGTCTTATTGATTTTCAGTTTTCCCGAGGTATATTCTCTAGACTGGGTGTGCCCTTGGCTCTGTATCTCTGTTGTTTACTTGTTTTAGGGAACGCAATGCACTCCTCCAGTGAGGCAGTTGGCAATTTACATCCCGCCCATCAGCATAACAAGGCTCCCTGTTCTCCAGGGCGTGTCTTGCCTTTCTGATTTTTACACATATTTTGGATGTCCCTTTTGACCGGTGGGATGTGATACTTCTTTGTAGTGCAGATTTGCATTGCCCACTTGCTTGCTTGGGCAAAAAGGGCATATGCGTTTTCTCCTGAATATATTCAGGAGAAAACCCATACGCCCTTTTTGGCCAAGTTCGTTATTGTTGAAGTTGTGCCCCTCTTCCTGTGCTTTAAAGGTGATTCCAACGTACCTCTTGAAATCTGTTTCCTGCTATTCTGCCTCGCTTTCAAGTCCGCCTCGTTGCCTTCCCTCAACACATTTTTGGACAATAGTTGTCCTTTATTACTCTGCCAGTTTGTGAATTGCTGTGCCCCTGAGCTCCATTTTCCACCTCGTTTTTTGTGAGCTGAACGCAAGTCCAAAATTTTGGTTCAGGACCTATACTGGTTCCCGGTGGGTGGCTGAGACTCTGGTTAATTCTTCTTCCTACCGGGAAATTAGAGTGGCATGTGCCTGTCCAAAAGCCTAACAGCTGCTCTCTCATTGGTTCTCCCTCTTCCCTTCCATCCTCTGCCAAATTGGCAACCTGTGCGAACCAGGAGGTTAAAGGGGCTGTCTCTCCAAGTTGGGAGATTGATAGTAAAGCAGTTGGAAAGTCAAACCGGAGCACCAGGAGAGGGACTACGCATTGAGTTTTAGAAACCTTTTGTATTCACCGTGTGTCCATTCTCTAGGGTACCCGTACATGTTATAGCTGTAGTAATATTCCCTTCAACATGGAGAGTTGGGACCCATGGAATGGGGGCCATGCATTTTTGCTTTAAATGGTCTGCTTTTGCTCACCCAATCTCACCAATCCTCTCAGTCCCAAGAGTCCAGCCTTATGCCACATCCAGCTGTCATTGTAGATATGGTCATTCCAGGTGTCATCAGAGACCCTGAAGGAAATGTAAAGAATTTCCCTGTTTTTTGATTTTGTTTTTGAAATTCCTTTTTATAGTGGGTTTGAGCTGATTCTCGCTGCCATGTTTATGCCAGTCTAGACACACTTGATTCCCTTACAGAGACATATCAATACATAGGATTTAAGATTCTTACTAGTCAGATCTATTCCTCTGCGGGAAATATGGGGTTTTGAGTCCCTTTCACTGAGGAAGGTGTAGGTCTTGTCTGTTCCACAGTTGGTGTTAGAAATGGTACCTGTGCTTATATCAAACTCTGGTTTTATGCATCACCCCACCTCTCCTTTCCCCTTAAGCAGGCATAAGAGTGTTTTCTAAATGTGAGACTCTGTTCTCTTTCCTAACTCAGTTCATGTGTAGCCATGTTTACAGGATCTTCATAAGTCATATCTTATGATAAGTTTCTTTTTCTGTGTGACTTATTTCACTTAGAATCATCGTACCTGAATCCACTCACTTTGCTGCTCCTGGTCTTATGACATTGATTTCATGGCTGAGGGATATTCCATCGCACATAAATACCACAGTTTTTTGAACCATTTTTATATTTCCTGGGATATTTAAGGTGTACCCAAGTTGAGGTTCTTCTAAGCAGTGTAGCCCTAAATTTGGGGGTGGCTCTGTCTTATTGATTTTCAGTTTTCCCAATGTATATTCCCTAGACTGGAAGTGCCCTTGCCTCTGTAGCTCTTTTGTTTACTTGTTTTAGGGAACACAATGCACTCCTCCAGTGAGGCAGTTGGCAATTTACATCCCGCCCATCAGCATAACAAGGCTCCATGTTCTCCAGGGCCTGTCTTGGCTTTCTGGTTTTTACACATTTTGTGGATGTCCCTTTTGAACGGTGCGAAGTGATACTTCTTTGTGGTGCAGATTTGCATTGCCCGCTTGCTTGTTTGGCGAAAAAGGGCGTATGCGTCTTCTCCTGAATATATTCAGGAGAAAACGCATACGCCCTTTTTGGCCAACTGTGTCATTGTCGAAGTTGTGCCCCTCTTCCTGTGCTTTAAAGGCGATTCCAACGTACCTCTTGAAATCTGTTTCCTGCTATTCTGCCTGGCTTTCAAGTCTGCCTCGTTGCCTTCCCTCAACAGATTTTTGGACGATAGTTGTCCTTTATTACTCTGCCAGTTTGTGAATTGCTGTGGCCCTGAGCTCCATTTTCCAACTCGTTTTTGTGAGCTGTACGCAAGTCCAAAATTTTGGTTCAGGACCTATACTGGTTCCGGGTGGGTGGCTGAGACTCTGGTTAATTCTTCTTCCTACCGGGAAATTAGAGTGACATGTGCCCGTCCAAATGCCTAACAGTAACTCTCTCATTGGTTCTCCCACTTCCCTTCCATCCTCTGCCAAATTGGCAACCTGTGCGAACCAGGAGGTTAAAGGGGCTGTCTCTCCAAGTTGGGAGATTGATAGTAAAGCAGTTGGAAAGTCAAACCGGAGCACCAGGAGAGGGACTACGCGTTGAGTTTTAGAAACCTTTTGTATTCACAGTGTGTCCATTCTCTAGGTTTCCCGTACATGTTATAGCTGTAGTAATATTCCCTTCAACCTGGAGAGGGACTCATGGAATGGGGGCCATGCATTTTTGCTTTAAAGCGTCTGCATGTGCTCACCCCATCTCACCAATCCTCTCAGTCCCAAGTGTCCAGCCTTATGCCATATCCAGCTGTCATTGTAGACAGGGTTTTTCCAGGTTTCATCAGAGACCCTGAAGGAAATGTAAACAATTTCCCTGTTTTTTGGTTTTGTTTTTGAAATTCCTTTTTATAGTGGGTTTGAGCTGATTCTCTCTGCCATGTTTATGCCAGTCTAGACACACTTGATTCCCTTACAGAGACATATCAATACATAGGTTTTAAGATTCTTACTAGTCAGATCTATTCCTCTGCGGGAAATATGGGGTTTTGAGTCCCTTTCACTGAGGAAGGTGTAGGTCTTGTCTATTCCACAGTTGGTTTTGGAAATGGTACCTGTGCTTATATCAAACTCTGGTTTTATGCATCACCCCACCTCTCCTTTCCCCTTAAGCAGTCATAAGTGTGTTTTCTAAATGTGAGACTCTGTTCTCTTTCTTAACTCAGTTCATGTGTAGCCATGTTTACAGGATCTTCATAAGTCATATCTTATGATAAGTTTCTTTTTCTGTGTGACTTATTTCACTTAGAATCATCGTACCTGAATCCACTCACTTTGCTGCTCCTGGTCTTATGACATTGATTTCATGGCTGAGGGATATTCCATCGTACATAAATACCACAGTTTTTTGAACCATTTTTATATTTCCTGGGACATTTAAGGTGTACCCAAGTTGAGGTTCTTGTAAGCAGTGCAGCCCTAAATTTGGGGGTGGCTCTGTCTTATTGATTTTCAGTTTTCCCAATGTATATTCCCTAGACTGGAAGTGCCCTTGGCTCTGTAGCTCAGTTGTTTACTTGTTTTAGGGAACGCAATGCACTCCTCCAGTGAGGCAGCTGGCAATTTACATCCCGCCCATCAGCATAACAAGGCTCCCTGTTCTCCAGGGCCTGTCTTGCCTTTCTGGTTTTTACACATTTTGTGGATGTCCCTTTTGACCGGTGGGAAGTGATACTTCTTTGTAGTGCAGATTTGCTTTGCCCGCTTGCTTGTTTGGCCAAAAAGGGCGTATGCGTTTTCTCCTGAATATATTCAGGAGAAAACGCATACGCACTTTTTGGCCAACTGCGTCATTGTCGAAGTTGTGCCCCTCTTCCTGTGCTTTAAAGGCGATTCCAACGTACCTCTTGAACTCTGTTTCCTGCTATTCTGCCTGGCTTTCAAGTCTGCCTCGTTGCCTTACCTCAACAGATTTTTGGACGATAGTTGTCCTTTATTACTCAGCCAGTTTGTGAATTGCTGTGGCCCTGAGCTCCATTTTCCAACTCGTTTTTTGTGAGCTGTACGCAAGTCCAAAATTTTGGTTCAGGACCTATACTGGTTCCCAGTGGGTGGCTGAGACTCTGGTTAATTCTTCTTCCTACCGGGAAATTAGAGTGACATGTGCCCGTCCAAATGCCTAACAGTAACTCTCTCATTGGTTCTCCCTCTTCCCTTCCATCCTCTGCCAAATTGACAACCTGTGCGAACCAGGAGGTTAAAGGGGCTGTCTCTCCAAGTTGGGAGATTGATAGTAAAGCAGTTGGAAAGTCAAACCGGAGCACCAGGAGAGGGACTACTCGTTGAGTTTTAGAAACGTTTTGTATTCACAGTGTGTCCATTCTTTAGGTTTCCCGTACATGTTATAGCTGTAGTAATATTCCCTTAAAACTGGAGAGCTGGGAACCATGGAATGGGGGCCATGCATTTTTGCTTTAAAGGGTCTGCATTTGCTCACCCAATCTCACCAATCATCTCTGTCCCAAGTGTCCAGCATTATGCCACATCCAGCTGTCATTGTAGACAGGGTTTTTCCAGGTTTCATCAAAGACCCTGAAGGAAATATAAAGAATTTCCCTGTTTTTTGGTTTTGTTTTTGAAATTCCTTTTTATAGTGGGTTTGAGCTGATTCTCTCTGCCATGTTTATGCCAGTCTAGACTCACTTGATTCCCTTACAGAGACATATCAATACATAGGTTTTAAGATTCTTACTAATCAGATCTATTCCACTGCGGGAAATATGGGGTTTTGAGTCCCTTTCACTGAGGAAGGTGTAGGTCTTGTCTATTCCACAGTTGGTTTTGGAAATGGTACCTGTGCTTATATCAAACTCTGGTTTTATGCATCACCCCACCTCTCCTTTCCCCTTAAGCAGGCATAAGAGTGTTTTCTAAATGTGAGACTCTGTTCTCTTTCCTAACTCAGTTCATGTGTAGCCATGTTTACAGGATCTTCATAAGTCATATCTTATGATAAGTTTCTTTTTCTGTGTGACTTATTTCACTTAGAATCATCGTACCTGAATCCACTCACTTTGCTGCTCCTGGTCTTATGACATTGATTTCATGGCTGAGGGATATTGCATCGGACATAAATACCACAGTTTTTTGAACCATTTTTATATTTCCTGGGATATTTAAGGTGTACCCAAGTTGAGGTTCTTGTAAGCAGTGCAGCCCTAAATTTGGGGGTGGCTCTGTCTTATTGATTTTCAGGTTTCCCAATGTATATTCCCTAGACTGGAAGTGCCCTTGGCTCTGTAGCTCTGTTGTTTACTTGTTTTAGGGAACGCAATGCACTCCTCCAGTGAGGCAGTTGGCAATTTGCATCCCGCCCATCAGCATAACAAGGCTCCCTGTTCTCCAGGGCCTGTCTTGCCTTTCTGGTTTTTACACATTTTGTGGATGTCCCTTTTGACCGGTTGGAAGTGATACTTCTTTGTAGTGCAGATTTGCATTGCCCGCTTGCTTGCTTGGCCAAAAAGGGCGTATGCGTTTTCTCCTGAATATATTCAGGAGAAAACGCATACGCCCTTTTTGGCCAACTGCGTCATTGTCGAAGTTGTGCCCCTCTTCCTGTGCTTTAAAGGCGATTCCAACGTACCTCTTGAAATCTGTTTCCTGCTATTCTGCCTGGCTTTCAAGTCTGCCTCGTTGCCTTCCCTCAACAGATTTTTGGACGATAGTTGTCCTTTATTACTCTGCCAGTTTGTGAATTGCTGTGGCCCTGAGCTCCATTTTCCAACTCGTTTTTTGTGAGCTGTACGCAAGTCCAAAATTTTGGTTCAGGACCTATACTGGTTCCCGGTGGGTGGCTGAGACTCTGGTTAATTCTTCTTCCGGCCAGGAAATTAGAGTGACATGTGCCCGTCCAAATGCCTAACAGTAACTCTCTCATTGGTTCTCCCTCTTCCCTTCCATCCTCTGCCAATTTGGCAACCTGTGCGAACCAGGAGGTTAAAGGGGCTGTCTCTCCAAGTTGGGAGATTGATAGTAAAGCCGTTGGAAAGTCAAACCGGAGCACCAGGAGAGGGACAACTCGTTGAGTTTTAGAAACCTTTTGTATTCACAGTGTGTCCATTCTCTAGGTTTCCCGTACATGTTATAGCTGTAGTAATATTCCCTTCAACCTGGAGAGATGGGACCCATGGAATGGGGGCCATGCATTTTTGCTTTAAAGGGTCTGCATTTGCTCACCCAATCTCACCAATCCTCTCAGTCCCAAGTGTCCAGCCTTATGCCACATCCAGCTGTCATTGTAGACAGGGTTTTTCCAGGTTTCATCAGAGACCCTGAAGGAAATGTAAAGAATTTCCCTGTTTTTTGGTTTTGTTTTTGAAATTCCTTTTTATCGTGGGTTTGAGCTGATTCACTCTGCCATGTTTATGCCAGTCTAGGCACACTTCATTCCCTTACAGAGACATATCAATACATAGGTTTTAAGATACTTACTAGTCAGATCTATTCCTCTGCGGGAAATATGGGGTTTTGTGTCCCTTTCACTGAGGAAGGTGTAGGTCTTGTCTATTCCACAGTTGGTTTTGGAAATGGTACCTGTGCTTATATCAAACTCTGGTTTTATGCATCACCCCACCTCTCCTTTCCCCTTAAGCAGGCATAAGAGTGTTTTCTAAATGTGAGACTCTGTTCTCTTTCCTAACTCAGTTCATGTGTAGCCATGTTTACAGGATCTTCATAAGTGATATCTTATGATAAGTTTCTTTTTCTGTGTGACTTATTTCACTTAGAATCATCGTACCTGAATCCACTCACTTTGCTGCTCCTGGTCTTATGACATTGATTTCATGGCTGAGGGATATTCCATCGGACATAAATACCACAGTTTTTTGAACCATTTTTATATTTCCTGGGATATTTAAGGTGTACCCAAGTTGAGGTTCTTGTAAGCAGTGCAGCCCTAAATTTGGGGGTGGCTCTGTCTTATTGATTTTCAGTTTTCCCAATGTATATTCCCTAGACTGGAAGTGCCCTTGGCTCTGTAGCTCTGTTGTTTACTTGTTTTAGGGAACGCAATGCACTCCTCCAGTGAGGCAGTTGGCAATTTGCATCCCGCCCATCAGCATAACAAGGCTCCCTGTTCTCCAGGGCCTGTCTTGCCTTTCTGCTTTTTACACATTTTGTGGATGTCCCTTTTGACCGGTTGGAGGTGATACTTCTTTGTAGTGCAGATTTGCATTGCCCGCTTGCTTTCTTGGCCAAAAAGGGCGTATGCGTTTTCTCCTGAATATATTCAGGAGAAAACGCATACGCCCTTTTTGGCCAACTGCGTCATTGTCGAAGTTGTGCCCCTCTTCCTGTGCTTTAAAGGCGATTCCAACGTACCTCTTGAAATCTGTTTCCTGCTATTCTGCCTGGCTTTCAAGTCTGCCTCGTTGCCTTCCCTCAACAGATTTTTGGACGATAGTTGTCCTTTATTACTCTGCCAGTTTGTGAATTGCTGTGGCCCTGAGCTCCATTTTCCAACTCGTTTTTTGTGAGCTGTACGCAAGTCCAAAATTTTGGTTCAGGACCTATACTGGTTCCCGGTGGGTGGCTGAGACTCTGGTTAATTCTTCTTCCGGCCAGGAAATTAGAGTGACATGTGCCCGTCCAAATGCCTAACAGTAACTCTCTCATTGGTTCTCCCTCTTCCCTTCCATCCTCTGCCAATTTGGCAACCTGTGCGAACCAGGAGGTTAAAGGGGCTGTCTCTCCAAGTTGGGAGATTGATAGTAAAGCAGTTGGAAAGTCAAACCGGAGCACCAGGAGAGGGACTACTCGTTGAGTTTTAGAAACCTTTTGTATTCACAGTGTGTCCATTCTCTAGGTTTCCCGTACATGTTATAGCTGTAGTAATATTCCCTTCAACCTGGAGAGTTGGGACCCATGGAATGGGGGCCATGCATTTTTGCTTTAAAGGGTCTGCATTTGCTCACCCAATCTCACCAATCCTCTCAGTCCCAAGTGTCCAGCCTTATGCCACATCCAGCTGTCATTGTAGACAGGGTTTTTCCAGGTTTCATCAGAGACCCTGAAGGAAATGTAAAGAATTTCCCTGTTTTTTGGTTTTGTTTTTGAAATTCCTTTTTATCGTGGGTTTGAGCTGATTCACTCTGCCATGTTTATGCCAGTCTAGGCACACTTGATTCCCTTACAGAGACATATCAATACATAGGTTTTAAGATACTTACTAGTCAGATCTATTCCTCTGCGGGAAATATGGGGTTTTGAGTCCCTTTCACTGAGGAAGGTGTAGGTCTTGTCTATTCCACAGTTGGTTTTGGAAATGGTACCTGTGCTTATATCAAACTCTGGTTTTATGCATCACCCCACCTCTCCTTTCCCCTTAAGCAGGCATAAGAGTGTTTTCTAAATGTGAGACTCTGTTCTCTTTCCTAACTCAGTTCATGTGTAGCCATGTTTACAGGATCTTCATAAGTCATATCTTAGGATAAGTTTCTTTTTCTGTGTGACTTATTTCACTTAGAATCATCGTACCTGAATCCACTCACTTTGCTGCTCCTGGTCTTATGACATTGATTTCATGGCTGAGGGATATTGCATCGGACATAAATACCACAGTTTTTTGAACCATTTTTATATTTCCTGGGATATTTAAGGTGTACCCAAGTTGAGGTTCTTGTAAGCAGTGCAGCCCTAAATTTGGGGGTGGCTCTGTCTTATTGATTTTCAGGTTTCCCAATGTATATTCCCTAGACTGGAAGTGCCCTTGGCTCTGTAGCTCTGTTGTTTACTTGTTTTAGGGAACGCAATGCACTCCTCCAGTGAGGCAGTTGGCAATTTGCATCCCGCCCATCAGCATAACAAGGCTCCCTGTTCTCCAGGGCCTGTCTTGCCTTTCTGGTTTTTACACATTTTGTGGATGTCCATTTTGACCGGTTGGAAGTGATACTTCTTTGTAGTGCAGATTTGCATTGCCCGCTTGCTTGCTTGGCCAAAAAGGGCGTATGCGTTTTCTCCTGAATATATTCAGGAGAAAACGCATACGCCCTCTTTGGCCAACTGCGTCATTGTCGAAGTTGTGCCCCTCTTCCTGTGCTTTAAAGGCGATTCCAACGTACCTCTTGAAATCTGTTTCCTGCTACTCTGCCTGGCTTTCAAGTCTGCCTCGTTGCCTTCCCTCAACAGATTTTTGGACGATAGTTGTCCTTTATTACTCTGCCAGTTTGTGAATTGCTGTGGCCCTGAGCTCCATTTTCCAACTCGTTTTTTGTGAGCTGTACGCAAGTCCAAAATTTTGGTTCAGGACCTATACTGGTTCCCGGTGGGTGGCTGAGACTCTGGTTAATTCTTCTTCCGGCCAGGAAATTAGAGTGACATGTGCCCGTCCAAATGCCTAACAGTAACTCTCTCATTGGTTCTCCCTCTTCCCTTCCATCCTCTGCCAATTTGGCAACCTGTGCGAACCAGGAGGTTAAAGGGGCTGTCTCTCCAAGTTGGGAGATTGATAGTAAAGCCGTTGGAAAGTCAAACCGGAGCACCAGGAGAGGGACAACTCGTTGAGTTTTAGAAACCTTTTGTATTCACAGTGTGTCCATTCTCTAGGTTTCCCGTACATGTTATAGCTGTAGTAATATTCCCTTCAACCTGGAGAGATGGGACCCATGGAATGGGGGCCATGCATTTTTGCTTTAAAGGGTCTGCATTTGCTCACCCAATCTCACCAATCCTCTCAGTCCCAAGTGTCCAGCCTTATGCCACATCCAGCTGTCATTGTAGACAGGGTTTTTCCAGGTTTCATCAGAGACCCTGAAGGAAATGTAAAGAATTTCCCTGTTTTTTGGTTTTGTTTTTGAAATTCCTTTTTATCGTGGGTTTGAGCTGATTCACTCTGCCATGTTTATGCCAGTCTAGGCACACTTCATTCCCTTACAGAGACATATCAATACATAGGTTTTAAGATACTTACTAGTCAGATCTATTCCTCTGCGGGAAATATGGGGTTTTGTGTCCCTTTCACTGAGGAAGGTGTAGGTCTTGTCTATTCCACAGTTGGTTTTGGAAATGGTACCTGTGCTTATATCAAACTCTGGTTTTATGCATCACCCCACCTCTCCTTTCCCCTTAAGCAGGCATAAGAGTGTTTTCTAAATGTGAGACTCTGTTCTCTTTCCTAACTCAGTTCATGTGTAGCCATGTTTACAGGATCTTCATAAGTGATATCTTATGATAAGTTTCTTTTTCTGTGTGACTTATTTCACTTAGAATCATCGTACCTGAATCCACTCACTTTGCTGCTCCTGGTCTTATGACATTGATGTAATGGCTGAGGGATATTGCATCGGACATAAATACCACAGTTTTTTGAACCATTTTTATATTTCCTGGGATATTTAAGGTGTACCCAAGTTGAGGTTCTTGTAAGCAGTGCAGCCCTAAATTTGGGGGTGGCTCTGTCTTATTGATTTTCAGTTTTCCCAATGTATATTCCCTAGACTGGAAGTGCCCTTGGCTCTGTAGCTCTGTTGTTTACTTGTTTTAGGGAACGCAATGCACTCCTCCAGTGAGGCAGTTGGCAATTTGCATCCCGCCCATCAGCATAACAAGGCTCCCTGTTCTCCAGGGCCTGTCTTGCCTTTCTGGTTTTTACACATTTTGTGGATGTCCCTTTTGACCGGTTGGAAGTGATACTTCTTTGTAGTGCAGATTTGCATTGCCCGCTTGCTTGCTTGGCCAAAAAGGGCGTATGCGTTTTCTCCTGAATATATTCAGGAGAAAACGCATACGCCCTTTTTGGCCAACTGCGTCATTGTCCAAGTTGTGCCCCTCTTCCTGTGCTTTAAAGGCGATTCCAACGTACCTCTTGAAATCTGTTTCCTGCTATTCTGCCTGGCTTTCATGTCTGCCTCGTTGCCTTCCCTCAACAGATTTTTGGACGATAGTTGTCCTTTATTACTCTGCCAGTTTGTGAATTGCTGTGGCCCTGAGCTCCATTTTCCAACTCGTTTTTTGTGAGCTGTACGCAAGTCCAAAATTTTGGTTCAGGACCTATACTGGTTCCCGGTGGGTGGCTGAGACTCTGGTTAATTCTTCTTCCGGCCAGGAAATTAGAGTGACATGTGCCCGTCCAAATGCCTAACAGTAACTCTCTCATTGGTTCTCCCTCTTCCCTTCCATCCTCTGCCAATTTGGCAACCTGTGCGAACCAGGAGGTTAAAGGGGCTGTCTCTCCAAGTTGGGAGATTGATAGTAAAGCAGTTGGAAAGTCAAACCGGAGCACCAGGAGAGGGACTACTCGTTGAGTTTTAGAAACCTTTTGTATTCACAGTGTGTCCATTCTCTAGGTTTCCCGTACATGTTATAGCTGTAGTAATATTCCCTTCAACCTGGAGAGTTGGGACCCATGGAATGGGGGCCATGCATTTTTGCTTTAAAGGGTCTGCATTTGCTCACCCAATCTCACCAATCCTCTCAGTCCCAAGTGTCCAGCCTTATGCCACATCCAGCTGTCATTGTAGACAGGGTTTTTCCAGGTTTCATCAGAGACCCTGAAGGAAATGTAAAGAATTTCCCTGTTTTTTGCTTTTGTTTTTGAAATTCCTTTTTATCGTGGGTTTGAGCTGATTCACTCTGCCATGTTTATGCCAGTCTAGGCACACTTCATTCCCTTACAGAGACATATCAATACATAGGTTTTAAGATACTTACTAGTCAGATCTATTCCTCTGCGGGAAATATGGGGTTTTGAGTCCCTTTCACTGAGGAAGGTGTAGGTCTTGTCTATTCCACAGTTGGTTTTGGAAATGGTACCTGTGCTTATATCAAACTCTGGTTTTATGCATCACCCCACCTCTCCTTTCCCCTTAAGCAGGCATAAGAGTGTTTTCTAAATGTGAGACTCTGTTCTCTTTCCTAACTCAGTTCATGTGTAGCCATGTTTACAGGATCTTCATAAGTCATATCTTATGATAAGTTTCTTTTTCTGTGTGACTTATTTCACTTAGAATCATCGTACCTGAATCCACTCACTTTGCTGCTCCTGGTCTTATGACATTGATTTCATGGCTGAGGGATATTGCATCGGACATAAATACCACAATTTTTTGAACCATTTTTGTATTTCCTGGGATATTTAAGGTGTACCCAAGTTGAGGTTCTTGTAAGCAGTGCAGCCCTAAATTTGGGGGTGGCTCTGTCTTATTGATTTTCAGTTTTCCCAATGTATATTCCCTAGACTGGAAGTGCCCTTGGCTCTGTAGCTCTGTTGTTTACTTGTTTTAGGGAACGCAATGCACTCCTCCAGTGAGGCAGTTGGCAATTTGCATCCCGCTCATCAGCATAACAAGGCTCCCTGTTCTCCAGGGCCTGTCTTGCCTTTCTGGTTTTTACACATTTTGTGGATGTCCCTTTTGACCGGTTGGAAGTGATACTTCTTTGTAGTGCAGATTTGCATTGCCCGCTTGCTTGCTTGGCCAAAAAGGGCGTATGCGTTTTCTCCTGAATATATTCAGGAGAAAACGCATACGCCCTTTTTGGCCAACTGCGTCATTGTCGAAGTTGTGCCCCTCTTCCTGTGCTTTAAAGGCGATTCCAACGTACCTCTTGAAATCTGTTTCCTGCTATTCTGCCTGGCTTTCAAGTCTGCCTCGTTGCCTTCCCTCAACAGATTTTTGGACGATAGTTGTCCTTTATTACTCTGCCAGTTTGTGAATTGCTGTGGCCCTGAGCTCCATTTTCCAACTCGTTTTTTGTGAGCTGTACGCAAGTCCAAAATTTTGGTTCAGGACCTATACTGGTTCCCGGTGGGTGGCTGAGACTCTGGTTAATTCTTCTTCCGGCCACTAAATTAGAGTGACATGTGCCCGTCCAAATGCCTAACAGTAACTCTCTCATTGGTTCTCCCTCTTCCCTTCCATCCTCTGCCAATTTGGCAACCTGTGCGAACCAGGAGGTTAAAGGGGCTGTCTCTCCAAGTTGGGAGATTGATAGTAAAGCAGTTGGAAAGTCAAACCGGAGCACCAGGAGAGGGACTACTCGTTGAGTTTTAGAAACCTTTTGTATTCACAGTGTGTCCATTCTCTAGGTTTCCCGTACATGTTATAGCTGTAGTAATATTCCCTTCAACCTGGAGAGTTGGGACCCATGGAATGGGGGCCATGCATTTTTGCTTTAAAGGGTCTGCATTTGCTCACCCAATCTCACCAATCCTCTCAGTCCCAAGTGTCCAGCCTTATGCCACATCCAGCTGTCATTGTAGACAGGGTTTTTCCAGGTTTCATCAGAGACCCTGAAGGAAATGTAAAGAATTTCCCTGTTTTTTGGTTTTGTTTTTGAAATTCCTTTTTATAGTGGGTTTGAGCTGATTCACTCTGCCATGTTTATGCCAGTCTAGGCACACTTGATTCCCTTACAGAGACATATCAATACATAGGTTTTAAGATACTTACTAGTCAGATCTATTCCTCTGCGGGAAATATGGGGTTTTGAGTCCCTTTCACTGAGGAAGGTGTAGGTCTTGTCTATTCCACAGTTGGTTTTGGAAATGGTACCTGTGCTTATATCAAACTCTGGTTTTATGCATCACCCCACCTCTCCTTTCCCCTTAAGCAGGCATAAGAGTGTTTTCTAAATGTGAGACTCTGTTCTCTTTCCTAACTCAGTTCATGTGTAGCCATGTTTACAGGATCTTCATAATTCATATCTTATGATATGTTTCTTTTTCTGTGTGACTTATTTCACTTAGAATCATCGTACCTGAATCCACTCACTTTGCTGCTCCTGGTCTTATGACATTGATTTCATGGCTGAGGGATATTGCATCGGACATAAATACCACAGTTTTTTGAACCATTTTTATATTTCCTGGGATATTTAAGGTGTACCCAAGTTGAGGTTCTTGTAAGCAGTGCAGCCGTAAATTTGGGGGTGGCTCTGTCTTATTGATTTTCAGTTTTCCCAATGTATATTCCCTAGACTGGAAGTGCCCTTGGCTCTGTAGCTCTGTTGTTTACTTGTTTTAGGGAACGCAAGGCACTCCTCCAGTGAGGCAGTTGGCAATTTGCATCCCGCCCATCAGCATAACAAGGCTCCCTGTTCTCCAGGGCCTGTCTTGCCTTTCTGGTTTTTACACATTTTGTGGATGTCCCTTTTGACCGGTTGGAAGTGATACTTCTTTGTAGTGCAGATTTGCATTGCCCGCTTGCTTGCTTGGCCAAAAAGGGCGTATGCGTTTTCTCCTGAATATATTCAGGAGAAAACGCATACGCCCTTTTTGGCCAACTGCGTCATTGTCGAAGTTGTGCCCCTCTTCCTGTGCTTTAAAGGCGATTCCAACGTACCTCTTGAAATCTGTTTCCTGCTATTCTGCCTGGCTTTCATGTCTGCCTCGTTGCCTTCCCTCAACAGATTTTTGGACGATAGTTGTCCTTTATTACTCTGCCAGTTTGTGAATTGCTGTGGCCCTGAGCTCCATTTTCCAACTCGTTTTTTGTGAGCTGTACGCAAGTCCAAAATTTTGGTTCAGGACCTATACTGGTTCCCGGTGGGTGGCTGAGACTCTGGTTAATTCTTCTTCCGGCCAGGAAATTAGAGTGACATGTGCCCGTCCAAATGCCTAACAGTAACTCTCTCATTGGTTCTCCCTCTTCCCTTCCATCCTCTGCCAATTTGGCAACCTGTGCGAACCAGGAGGTTAAAGGGGCTGTCTCTCCAAGTTGGGAGATTGATAGTAAAGCAGTTGGAAAGTCAAACCGGAGCACCAGGAGAGGGACTACTCGTTGAGTTTTAGAAACCTTTTGTATTCACAGTGTGTCCATTCTCTAGGTTTCCCGTACATGTTATAGCTGTAGTAATATTCCCTTCAACCTGGAGAGTTGGGACCCATGGAATGGGGGCCATGCATTTTTGCTTTAAAGGGTCTGCATTTGCTCACCCAATCTCACCAATCCTCTCAGTCCCAAGTGTCCAGCCTTATGCCACATCCAGCTGTCATTGTAGACAGGGTTTTTCCAGGTTTCATCAGAGACCCTGAAGGAAATGTAAAGAATTTCCCTGTTTTTTGGTTTTGTTTTTGAAATTCCTTTTTATCGTGGGTTTGAGCTGATTCACTCTGCCATGTTTATGCCAGTCTAGGCACACTTGATTCCCTTACAGAGACATATCAATACATAGGTTTTAAGATACTTACTAGTCAGATCTATTCCTCTGCGGGAAATATGGGGTTTTGAGTCCCTTTCACTGAGGAAGGTGTAGGTCTTGTCTATTCCACAGTTGGTTTTGGAAATGGTACCTGTGCTTATATCAAACTCTGGTTTTATGCATCACCCCACCTCTCCTTTCCCCTTAAGCAGGCATAAGAGTGTTTTCTAAATGTGAGACTCTGTTCTCTTTCCTAACTCAGTTCATGTGTAGCCATGTTTACAGGATCTTCATAAGTCATATCTTATGATAAGTTTCTTTTTCTGTGTGACTTATTTCACTTAGAATCATCGTACCTGAATCCACTCACTTTGCTGCTCCTGGTCTCATGACATTGATTTCATGGCTGAGGGATATTGCATCGGACATAAATACCACAATTTTTTGAACCATTTTTATATTTCCTGGGATATTTAAGGTGTACCCAAGTTGAGGTTCTTGTAAGCAGTGCAGCCCTAAATTTGGGGGTGGCTCTGTCTTATTGATTTTCAGTTTTCCCAATGTATATTCCCTAGACTGGAAGTGCCCTTGGCTCTGTAGCTCTGTTGTTTACTTGTTTTAGGGAACGCAATGCACTCCTCCAGTGAGGCAGTTGGCAATTTGCATCCCGCTCATCAGCATAACAAGGCTCCCTGTTCTCCAGGGCCTGTCTTGCCTTTCTGGTTTTTACACATTTTGTGGATGTCCCTTTTGACCGGTTGGAAGTGATACTTCTTTGTAGTGCAGATTTGCATTGCCCGCTTGCTTGCTTGGCCAAAAAGGGCGTATGCGTTTTCTCCTGAATATATTCAGGAGAAAACGCATACGCCCTTTTTGGCCAACTGCGTCATTGTCGAAGTTGTGCCCCTCTTCCTGTGCTTTAAAGGCGATTCCAACGTACCTCTTGAAATCTGTTTCCTGCTATTCTGCCTGGCTTTCAAGTCTGCCTCGTTGCCTTCCCTCAACAGATTTTTGGACGATAGTTGTCCTTTATTACTCTGCCAGTTTGTGAATTGCTGTGGCCCTGAGCTCCATTTTCCAACTCGTTTTTTGTGAGCTGTACGCAAGTCCAAAATTTTGGTTCAGGACCTATACTGGTTCCCGGTGGGTGGCTGAGACTCTGGTTAATTCTTCTTCCGGCCACTAAATTAGAGTGACATGTGCCCGTCCAAATGCCTAACAGTAACTCTCTCATTGGTTCTCCCTCTTCCCTTCCATCCTCTGCCAATTTGGCAACCTGTGCGAACCAGGAGGTTAAAGGGGCTGTCTCTCCAAGTTGGGAGATTGATAGTAAAGCCGTTGGAAAGTCAAACCGGAGCACCAGGAGAGGGACAACTCGTTGAGTTTTAGAAACCTTTTGTATTCACAGTGTGTCCATTCTCTAGGTTTCCCGTACATGTTATAGCTGTAGTAATATTCCCTTCAACCTGGAGAGATGGGACCCATGGAATGGGGGCCATGCATTTTTGCTTTAAAGGGTCTGCATTTGCTCACCCAATCTCACCAATCCTCTCAGTCCCAAGTGTCCAGCCTTATGCCACATCCAGCTGTCATTGTAGACAGGGTTTTTCCAGGTTTCATCAGAGACCCTGAAGGAAATGTAAAGAATTTCCCTGTTTTTTGGTTTTGTTTTTGAAATTCCTTTTTATCGTGGGTTTGAGCTGATTCACTCTGCCATGTTTATGCCAGTCTAGGCACACTTCATTCCCTTACAGAGACATATCAATACATAGGTTTTAAGATACTTACTAGTCAGATCTATTCCTCTGCGGGAAATATGGGGTTTTGTGTCCCTTTCACTGAGGAAGGTGTAGGTCTTGTCTATTCCACAGTTGGTTTTGGAAATGGTACCTGTGCTTATATCAAACTCTGGTTTTATGCATCACCCCACCTCTCCTTTCCCCTTAAGCAGGCATAAGAGTGTTTTCTAAATGTGAGACTCTGTTCTCTTTCCTAACTCAGTTCATGTGTAGCCATGTTTACAGGATCTTCATAAGTGATATCTTATGATAAGTTTCTTTTTCTGTGTGACTTATTTCACTTAGAATCATCGTACCTGAATCCACTCACTTTGCTGCTCCTGGTCTTATGACATTGATGTAATGGCTGAGGGATATTGCATCGGACATAAATACCACAGTTTTTTGAACCATTTTTATATTTCCTGGGATATTTAAGGTGTACCCAAGTTGAGGTTCTTGTAAGCAGTGCAGCCCTAAATTTGGGGGTGGCTCTGTCTTATTGATTTTCAGTTTTCCCAATGTATATTCCCTAGACTGGAAGTGCCCTTGGCTCTGTAGCTCTGTTGTTTACTTGTTTTAGGGAACGCAATGCACTCCTCCAGTGAGGCAGTTGGCAATTTGCATCCCGCCCATCAGCATAACAAGGCTCCCTGTTCTCCAGGGCCTGTCTTGCCTTTCTGGTTTTTACACATTTTGTGGATGTCCCTTTTGACCGGTTGGAAGTGATACTTCTTTGTAGTGCAGATTTGCATTGCCCGCTTGCTTGCTTGGCCAAAAAGGGCGTATGCGTTTTCTCCTGAATATATTCAGGAGAAAACGCATACGCCCTTTTTGGCCAACTGCGTCATTGTCCAAGTTGTGCCCCTCTTCCTGTGCTTTAAAGGCGATTCCAACGTACCTCTTGAAATCTGTTTCCTGCTATTCTGCCTGGCTTTCATGTCTGCCTCGTTGCCTTCCCTCAACAGATTTTTGGACGATAGTTGTCCTTTATTACTCTGCCAGTTTGTGAATTGCTGTGGCCCTGAGCTCCATTTTCCAACTCGTTTTTTGTGAGCTGTACGCAAGTCCAAAATTTTGGTTCAGGACCTATACTGGTTCCCGGTGGGTGGCTGAGACTCTGGTTAATTCTTCTTCCGGCCAGGAAATTAGAGTGACATGTGCCCGTCCAAATGCCTAACAGTAACTCTCTCATTGGTTCTCCCTCTTCCCTTCCATCCTCTGCCAATTTGGCAACCTGTGCGAACCAGGAGGTTAAAGGGGCTGTCTCTCCAAGTTGGGAGATTGATAGTAAAGCAGTTGGAAAGTCAAACCGGAGCACCAGGAGAGGGACTACTCGTTGAGTTTTAGAAACCTTTTGTATTCACAGTGTGTCCATTCTCTAGGTTTCCCGTACATGTTATAGCTGTAGTAATATTCCCTTCAACCTGGAGAGTTGGGACCCATGGAATGGGGGCCATGCATTTTTGCTTTAAAGGGTCTGCATTTGCTCACCCAATCTCACCAATCCTCTCAGTCCCAAGTGTCCAGCCTTATGCCACATCCAGCTGTCATTGTAGACAGGGTTTTTCCAGGTTTCATCAGAGACCCTGAAGGAAATGTAAAGAATTTCCCTGTTTTTTGCTTTTGTTTTTGAAATTCCTTTTTATCGTGGGTTTGAGCTGATTCACTCTGCCATGTTTATGCCAGTCTAGGCACACTTCATTCCCTTACAGAGACATATCAATACATAGGTTTTAAGATACTTACTAGTCAGATCTATTCCTCTGCGGGAAATATGGGGTTTTGAGTCCCTTTCACTGAGGAAGGTGTAGGTCTTGTCTATTCCACAGTTGGTTTTGGAAATGGTACCTGTGCTTATATCAAACTCTGGTTTTATGCATCACCCCACCTCTCCTTTCCCCTTAAGCAGGCATAAGAGTGTTTTCTAAATGTGAGACTCTGTTCTCTTTCCTAACTCAGTTCATGTGTAGCCATGTTTACAGGATCTTCATAAGTCATATCTTATGATAAGTTTCTTTTTCTGTGTGACTTATTTCACTTAGAATCATCGTACCTGAATCCACTCACTTTGCTGCTCCTGGTCTTATGACATTGATTTCATGGCTGAGGGATATTGCATCGGACATAAATACCACAATTTTTTGAACCATTTTTGTATTTCCTGGGATATTTAAGGTGTACCCAAGTTGAGGTTCTTGTAAGCAGTGCAGCCCTAAATTTGGGGGTGGCTCTGTCTTATTGATTTTCAGTTTTCCCAATGTATATTCCCTAGACTGGAAGTGCCCTTGGCTCTGTAGCTCTGTTGTTTACTTGTTTTAGGGAACGCAATGCACTCCTCCAGTGAGGCAGTTGGCAATTTGCATCCCGCTCATCAGCATAACAAGGCTCCCTGTTCTCCAGGGCCTGTCTTGCCTTTCTGGTTTTTACACATTTTGTGGATGTCCCTTTTGACCGGTTGGAAGTGATACTTCTTTGTAGTGCAGATTTGCATTGCCCGCTTGCTTGCTTGGCCAAAAAGGGCGTATGCGTTTTCTCCTGAATATATTCAGGAGAAAACGCATACGCCCTTTTTGGCCAACTGCGTCATTGTCGAAGTTGTGCCCCTCTTCCTGTGCTTTAAAGGCGATTCCAACGTACCTCTTGAAATCTGTTTCCTGCTATTCTGCCTGGCTTTCAAGTCTGCCTCGTTGCCTTCCCTCAACAGATTTTTGGACGATAGTTGTCCTTTATTACTCTGCCAGTTTGTGAATTGCTGTGGCCCTGAGCTCCATTTTCCAACTCGTTTTTTGTGAGCTGTACGCAAGTCCAAAATTTTGGTTCAGGACCTATACTGGTTCCCGGTGGGTGGCTGAGACTCTGGTTAATTCTTCTTCCGGCCACTAAATTAGAGTGACATGTGCCCGTCCAAATGCCTAACAGTAACTCTCTCATTGGTTCTCCCTCTTCCCTTCCATCCTCTGCCAATTTGGCAACCTGTGCGAACCAGGAGGTTAAAGGGGCTGTCTCTCCAAGTTGGGAGATTGATAGTAAAGCAGTTGGAAAGTCAAACCGGAGCACCAGGAGAGGGACTACTCGTTGAGTTTTAGAAACCTTTTGTATTCACAGTGTGTCCATTCTCTAGGTTTCCCGTACATGTTATAGCTGTAGTAATATTCCCTTCAACCTGGAGAGTTGGGACCCATGGAATGGGGGCCATGCATTTTTGCTTTAAAGGGTCTGCATTTGCTCACCCAATCTCACCAATCCTCTCAGTCCCAAGTGTCCAGCCTTATGCCACATCCAGCTGTCATTGTAGACAGGGTTTTTCCAGGTTTCATCAGAGACCCTGAAGGAAATGTAAAGAATTTCCCTGTTTTTTGGTTTTGTTTTTGAAATTCCTTTTTATAGTGGGTTTGAGCTGATTCACTCTGCCATGTTTATGCCAGTCTAGGCACACTTGATTCCCTTACAGAGACATATCAATACATAGGTTTTAAGATACTTACTAGTCAGATCTATTCCTCTGCGGGAAATATGGGGTTTTGAGTCCCTTTCACTGAGGAAGGTGTAGGTCTTGTCTATTCCACAGTTGGTTTTGGAAATGGTACCTGTGCTTATATCAAACTCTGGTTTTATGCATCACCCCACCTCTCCTTTCCCCTTAAGCAGGCATAAGAGTGTTTTCTAAATGTGAGACTCTGTTCTCTTTCCTAACTCAGTTCATGTGTAGCCATGTTTACAGGATCTTCATAATTCATATCTTATGATATGTTTCTTTTTCTGTGTGACTTATTTCACTTAGAATCATCGTACCTGAATCCACTCACTTTGCTGCTCCTGGTCTTATGACATTGATTTCATGGCTGAGGGATATTGCATCGGACATAAATACCACAGTTTTTTGAACCATTTTTATATTTCCTGGGATATTTAAGGTGTACCCAAGTTGAGGTTCTTGTAAGCAGTGCAGCCGTAAATTTGGGGGTGGCTCTGTCTTATTGATTTTCAGTTTTCCCAATGTATATTCCCTAGACTGGAAGTGCCCTTGGCTCTGTAGCTCTGTTGTTTACTTGTTTTAGGGAACGCAAGGCACTCCTCCAGTGAGGCAGTTGGCAATTTGCATCCCGCCCATCAGCATAACAAGGCTCCCTGTTCTCCAGGGCCTGTCTTGCCTTTCTGGTTTTTACACATTTTGTGGATGTCCCTTTTGACCGGTTGGAAGTGATACTTCTTTGTAGTGCAGATTTGCATTGCCCGCTTGCTTGCTTGGCCAAAAAGGGCGTATGCGTTTTCTCCTGAATATATTCAGGAGAAAACGCATACGCCCTTTTTGGCCAACTGCGTCATTGTCGAAGTTGTGCCCCTCTTCCTGTGCTTTAAAGGCGATTCCAACGTACCTCTTGAAATCTGTTTCCTGCTATTCTGCCTGGCTTTCATGTCTGCCTCGTTGCCTTCCCTCAACAGATTTTTGGACGATAGTTGTCCTTTATTACTCTGCCAGTTTGTGAATTGCTGTGGCCCTGAGCTCCATTTTCCAACTCGTTTTTTGTGAGCTGTACGCAAGTCCAAAATTTTGGTTCAGGACCTATACTGGTTCCCGGTGGGTGGCTGAGACTCTGGTTAATTCTTCTTCCGGCCAGGAAATTAGAGTGACATGTGCCCGTCCAAATGCCTAACAGTAACTCTCTCATTGGTTCTCCCTCTTCCCTTCCATCCTCTGCCAATTTGGCAACCTGTGCGAACCAGGAGGTTAAAGGGGCTGTCTCTCCAAGTTGGGAGATTGATAGTAAAGCAGTTGGAAAGTCAAACCGGAGCACCAGGAGAGGGACTACTCGTTGAGTTTTAGAAACCTTTTGTATTCACAGTGTGTCCATTCTCTAGGTTTCCCGTACATGTTATAGCTGTAGTAATATTCCCTTCAACCTGGAGAGTTGGGACCCATGGAATGGGGGCCATGCATTTTTGCTTTAAAGGGTCTGCATTTGCTCACCCAATCTCACCAATCCTCTCAGTCCCAAGTGTCCAGCCTTATGCCACATCCAGCTGTCATTGTAGACAGGGTTTTTCCAGGTTTCATCAGAGACCCTGAAGGAAATGTAAAGAATTTCCCTGTTTTTTGGTTTTGTTTTTGAAATTCCTTTTTATCGTGGGTTTGAGCTGATTCACTCTGCCATGTTTATGCCAGTCTAGGCACACTTGATTCCCTTACAGAGACATATCAATACATAGGTTTTAAGATACTTACTAGTCAGATCTATTCCTCTGCGGGAAATATGGGGTTTTGAGTCCCTTTCACTGAGGAAGGTGTAGGTCTTGTCTATTCCACAGTTGGTTTTGGAAATGGTACCTGTGCTTATATCAAACTCTGGTTTTATGCATCACCCCACCTCTCCTTTCCCCTTAAGCAGGCATAAGAGTGTTTTCTAAATGTGAGACTCTGTTCTCTTTCCTAACTCAGTTCATGTGTAGCCATGTTTACAGGATCTTCATAAGTCATATCTTATGATAAGTTTCTTTTTCTGTGTGACTTATTTCACTTAGAATCATCGTACCTGAATCCACTCACTTTGCTGCTCCTGGTCTCATGACATTGATTTCATGGCTGAGGGATATTGCATCGGACATAAATACCACAATTTTTTGAACCATTTTTATATTTCCTGGGATATTTAAGGTGTACCCAAGTTGAGGTTCTTGTAAGCAGTGCAGCCCTAAATTTGGGGGTGGCTCTGTCTTATTGATTTTCAGTTTTCCCAATGTATATTCCCTAGACTGGAAGTGCCCTTGGCTCTGTAGCTCTGTTGTTTACTTGTTTTAGGGAACGCAATGCACTCCTCCAGTGAGGCAGTTGGCAATTTGCATCCCGCTCATCAGCATAACAAGGCTCCCTGTTCTCCAGGGCCTGTCTTGCCTTTCTGGTTTTTACACATTTTGTGGATGTCCCTTTTGACCGGTTGGAAGTGATACTTCTTTGTAGTGCAGATTTGCATTGCCCGCTTGCTTGCTTGGCCAAAAAGGGCGTATGCGTTTTCTCCTGAATATATTCAGGAGAAAACGCATACGCCCTTTTTGGCCAACTGCGTCATTGTCGAAGTTGTGCCCCTCTTCCTGTGCTTTAAAGGCGATTCCAACGTACCTCTTGAAATCTGTTTCCTGCTATTCTGCCTGGCTTTCAAGTCTGCCTCGTTGCCTTCCCTCAACAGATTTTTGGACGATAGTTGTCCTTTATTACTCTGCCAGTTTGTGAATTGCTGTGGCCCTGAGCTCCATTTTCCAACTCGTTTTTTGTGAGCTGTACGCAAGTCCAAAATTTTGGTTCAGGACCTATACTGGTTCCCGGTGGGTGGCTGAGACTCTGGTTAATTCTTCTTCCGGCCACTAAATTAGAGTGACATGTGCCCGTCCAAATGCCTAACAGTAACTCTCTCATTGGTTCTCCCTCTTCCCTTCCATCCTCTGCCAATTTGGCAACCTGTGCGAACCAGGAGGTTAAAGGGGCTGTCTCTCCAAGTTGGGAGATTGATAGTAAAGCAGTTGGAAAGTCAAACCGGAGCACCAGGAGAGGGACTACTCGTTGAGTTTTAGAAACCTTTTGTATTCACAGTGTGTCCATTCTCTAGGTTTCCCGTACATGTTATAGCTGTAGTAATATTCCCTTCAACCTGGAGAGTTGGGACCCATGGAATGGGGGCCATGCATTTTTGCTTTAAAGGGTCTGCATTTGCTCACCCAATCTCACCAATCCTCTCAGTCCCAAGTGTCCAGCCTTATGCCACATCCAGCTGTCATTGTAGACAGGGTTTTTCCAGGTTTCATCAGAGACCCTGAAGGAAATGTAAAGAATTTCCCTGTTTTTTGGTTTTGTTTTTGAAATTCCTTTTTATCGTGGGTTTGAGCTGATTCACTCTGCCATGTTTATGCCAGTCTAGGCACACTTGATTCCCTTACAGAGACATATCAATACATAGGTTTTAAGATACTTACTAGTCAGATCTATTCCTCTGCGGGAAATATGGGGTTTTGAGTCCCTTTCACTGAGGAAGGTGTAGGTCTTGTCTATTCCACAGTTGGTTTTGGAAATGGTACCTGTGCTTATATCAAACTCTGGTTTTATGCATCACCCCACCTCTCCTTTCCCCTTAAGCAGGCATAAGAGTGTTTTCTAAATGTGAGACTCTGTTCTCTTTCCTAACTCAGTTCATGTGTAGCCATGTTTACAGGATCTTCATAAGTCATATCTTAGGATAAGTTTCTTTTTCTGTGTGACTTATTTCACTTAGAATCATCGTACCTGAATCCACTCACTTTGCTGCTCCTGGTCTTATGACATTGATTTCATGGCTGAGGGATATTGCATCGGACATAAATACCACAGTTTTTTGAACCATTTTTATATTTCCTGGGATATTTATGGTGTACCCAAGTTGAGGTTCTTGTAAGCAGTGCAGCCCTAAATATGGGGGTGGCTCTGTCTTATTGATTTTCAGTTTTCCCTATGTATATTCCCTAGACTGGAAGTGCCCTTGGCTCTGTAGCTCTGTTGTTTACTTGTTTTAGGGAACGCAATGCACTCCTCCAGTGAGGCAGTTGGCAATTTGCATCCCGCCCATCAGCATAACAAGGCTCCCTGTTCTCCAGGGCCTGTCTTGCCTTTCTGATTTTTACACATTTTGTGGATGTCCCTTTTGACCGGTTGGAAGTGATACTTCTTTGTAGTGCAGATTTGCATTGCCCGCTTGCTTGCTTGGCCAAAAAGGGCGTATGCGTTTTCTCCTGAATATATTCAGGAGAAAACGCATACGCCCTTTTTGGCCAACTGCGACATTGTCGAAGTTGTGCCCTTCTTCCTGTGCTTTAAAGGCGATTCCAACGTACCTCTTGAAATCTGTTTCCTGCTATTCTGCCTGGCTTTCAAGTCTGCCTCGTTGCCTTCCCTCAACAGATTTTTGGACGATAGTTGTCTTTATTACTCTGCCAGTTTGTGAATTGCTGTGGCCCTGAGCTCCATTTTCCAACTCGTTTTTTGTGAGCTGTACGCAAGTCCAAAATTTTGGTTCAGGACCTATACTGGTTCCCGGTGGGTGGCTGAGACTCTGGTTAATTCTTCTTCCGGCCAGGAAATTAGAGTGACATGTGCCCGTCCAAATGCCTAACAGTAACTCTCTCATTGGTTCTCCCTCTTCCCTTCCATCCTCTGCCAATTTGGCAACCTGTGCGAACCAGGAGGTTAAAGGGGCTGTCTCTCCAAGTTGGGAGATTGATAGTAAAGCAGTTGGAAAGTCAAACCGGAGCACCAGGAGAGGGACTACTCGTTGAGTTTTAGAAACCATTTGTATTCACAGTGTGTCCATTCTCTAGGTTTCCCGTACATGTTATAGCTGTAGTAATATTCCCTTCAACCTGGAGAGTTGGGACCCATGGAATGGGGGCCATGCATTTTTGCTTTAAAGGGTCTGCATTTGCTCACCCAATCTCACCAATCCTCTCAGTCCCAAGTGTCCAGCCTTATGCCACATCCAGCTGTCATTGTAGACAGGGTTTTTCCAGGTTTCATCAGAGACCCTGAAGGAAATGTAAAGAATTTCCCTGTTTTTTGGTTTTGTTTTTGAAATTCCTTTTTATCGTGGGTTTGAGCTGATTCACTCTGCCATGTTTATGCCAGTCTAGGCACACTTGATTCCCTTACAGAGACATATCAATACATAGGTTTTAAGATACTTACTAGTCAGATCTATTCCTCTGCGGGAAATATGGGGTTTTGAGTCCCTTTCACTGAGGAAGGTGTAGGTCTTGTCTATTCCACAGTTGGTTTTGGAAATGGTACCTGTGCTTATATCAAACTCTGGTTTTATGCATCACCCCACCTCTCCTTTCCCCTTAAGCAGGCATAAGAGTGTTTTCTAAATGTGAGACTCTGTTCTCTTTCCTAACTCAGTTCATGTGTAGCCATGTTTACAGGATTTTCATAAGTGATATCTTATGATAAGTTTCTTTTTCTGTGTGATTATTTCACTTAGAATCATCGTACCTGAATCCACTCACTTTGCTGCTCCTGGTCTTATGACATTGATTTCATGGCTGAGGGATATTCCATCGGACATAAATACCACAGTTTTTGGAACCACTTTTATATTTCCTGGGATATTTAAGGTGTACCCAAGTTGAGGTTCTTGTAAGCAGTGCAGCCCTAAATTTGGGGGTGGCTCTGTCTTATTGATTTTCAGTTTTCCCAATGTATATTCCCTAGACTGGAAGTGCCCTTGGCTCTGTAGCTCTGTTGTTTACTTGTTTTAGGGAACGCAATGCACTCCTCCAGTGAGGCAGTTGGCAATTTGCATCCCGCCCATCAGCATAACAAGGCTCCCTGTTCTCCAGGGCCTGTCTTGCCTTTCTGGTTTTTACACATTTTGTGGATGTCCCTTTTGACCGGTTGGAAGTGATACTTCTTTGTAGTGCAGATTTGCATTGCCCGCTTGCTTGCTTGGCCAAAAAGGGCGTATGCGTTTTCTCCTGAATATATTCAGGAGAAAACGCATACGCCCTTTTTGGCCAACTGCGTCATTGTCGAAGTTGTGCCCCTCTTCCTGTGCTTTAAAGGCGATTCCAACGTACCTCTTGAAATCTGTTTCCTGCTATTCTGCCTGGCTTTCAAGTCTGCCTCGTTGCCTTCCCTCAACAGATTTTTGGACGATAGTTGTCTTTATTACTCTGCCAGTTTGTGAATTGCTGTGGCCCTGAGCTCCATTTTCCAACTCGTTTTTTGTGAGCTGTACGCAAGTCCAAAATTTTGGTTCAGGACCTATACTGGTTCCCGGTGGGTGGCTGAGACTCTGGTTAATTCTTCTTCCGTCCAGGAAATTAGAGTGACATGTGCCCGTCCAAATGCCTAACAGTAACTCTCTCATTGGTTCTCCCTCTTCCCTTCCATCCTCTGCCAATTTGGCAACCTGTACGAACCAGGAGGTTAAAGGGGCTGTCTCTCCAAGTTGGGAGATTGATAGTAAAGCAGTTGGAAAGTCAAACCGGAGCACCAGGAGAGGGACTACTCGTTGAGTTTTAGAAACCTTTTGTATTCACAGTGTTTCCATTCTCTAGGTTTCCCGTACATGTTATAGCTGTAGTAATATTCCCTTCAACCTGGAGAGTTGGGACCCATGGAATGGGGGCCATGCATTTTTGCTTTAAAGGTTCTGCATTTGCTCACCCAATCTCTCCAATCCTCTCAGGCCCAAGTGTACAGACCTATGCCACATCCAGCTGTCATTGTAGATATGGTCATTCCAGGTGTCATCAGAGACACTGAAGGAAATATAAAGAATTTCCCTGTTTTTTGTTTTTGTTTTTGAAATTCCTTTTTATAGTGGCTTTGAGCTGATTCTCGCTGCCATGTTTATGCCAGTCTAGACACACTTGATTCCCTTACAGAGACATATCAATACATAGGTTTTAAGATTCTTACTAGTCAGATCTATTCCTCTGCGGGAAATATGGGGTTTTGAGTCCCTTTCACTGAGGAAGGTGTAGGTCTTGTCTATTCCACAGTTGGTGTTAGAAATGGTACCTGTGCCTATATCAAACTCTGGTTTTATGCATCACCCCACCTCTCCTTTCCCCTTAAGCAGGCATAAGAGTTTTTTCTAAATGTGAGACTCTGTTCTCTTTCCTAACTCAGTTCATGTGTAGCCATGTTTACAGGATCTTCATAAGTCATATCTTATGATAAGTTTCTTTTTCTGTGTGACTTATTTCACTTAGAATCATCGTACCTGAATCCACTCACTTTGCTGCTCCTGGTCTTATGATATTGATTTCATGGCTGAGGGATATTCCATCGTACATAAGTACCACAGTTTTTTGAACCACTTTTATATTCCCTGAGATATTTAAGGTGTACCCAAGTTGAGGTTCTTATAAGCAGTGCAGCCCTACATTTGGGGGTGGCTCTGTCTTATTGATTTTCAGTTTTCCCGAGGTATATTCTCTAGACTGGGAGTGCCCTTGGCTCTGTAGCTCTGTTGTTTACTTGTTTTAGGGAACGCAATGCACTCCTCCAGTGAGGCAGTTGGAAATTTACATCCCGCCCATCAGCATAACAAGGCTCCCTGTTCTCCAGGGCGTGTCTTGCCTTTCTGATTTTTACACATTTTGTGGATGTCCCTTTTGACCGGTGGGATGTGATACTTCTTTGTAGTGCAGATTTGCATTGCCCACTTGCTTGTTTGGCCAAAAAGGGCGTATGCGTTTTCTCCTGAATATATTCAGGAGAAAACGCATATGCCCTTTTTGGCCAAGTTCGTTATTGTCGAAGTTGTGCCCCTCTTCCTGTGCTTTAAAGGTGATTCCAACGTACCTCTTGAAATCTGTTTCCTGCTATTCTGCCTCGCTTTCAAGTCCGCCTCGTTGCCTTCCCTCAACACATTTTTGGACAATAGTTGTCCTTTATTACTCTGCCAGTTTGTGAATTGCTGTGCCCCTGAGCTCCATTTTCCAACTCGTTTTTTGTGAGCTGAACGCAAGTCCAAAATTTTGGTTCAGGACCTATACTGGTTCCCGGTGGGTGGCTGAGACTCTGGTTAATTCTTCTTCCTGCCGGGAAATTAGAGTGACATGTGCCCGTCCAAAAGCCTAACAGCTGCTCTCTCATTGGTTCTCCCTCTTCCCTTCCATCCTCTGCCAAATTGGCAACCTGTGCGAACCAGGAGGTTAAAGGGGCTGTCTCTCCAAGTTGGGAGATTGATAGTAAAGCAGTTGGAAAGTCAAACCGGAGCACCAGGAGAGGGACTACGCGTTGAGTTTTAGAAACCTTTTGTATTCACAGTGTGTCCATTCTCTAGGTTTCCCGTACATGTTATAGCTGTAGTAATATTCCCTTCAACCTGGAGAGTTGGCACCCATGGAATGGGGGACATGCATTTTTGCTTTAAATGGTCTGCTTTTGCTCACCCAATCTCACCAATCCTCTCAGTCCCAAGAGTCCAGCCTTATGCCACATCCAGCTGTCATTGTAGATATGGTCATTCCAGGTGTCATCAGAGACCCTGAAGGAAATGTAAAGAATTTCCCTGTTTTTTGGTTTTGTTTTTGAAATTCCTTTTTATAGTGGGTTTGAGCTGATTCTCTCTGCCATGTTTATGCCAGTCTAGACACACTTGATTCCCTTACAGAGACATATCAATACATAGGTTTTAAGATTCTTACTATTCAGATCTATTCCTCTGCGGGAAATATGGGGTTTTGAGTCCCTTTCACTGAGGAAGGTGTAGGTCTTCTCTGTTCCACAGTTGGTGTTAGAAATGGTACCTGTGCTTATATCAAACTCTGGTTTTATGCATCACCCCACCTCTCCTTTCCCCTTAAGCAGGCATAAGAGTGTTTTCTCAATGTGAGACTCTGTTCTCTTTCCTAACTCAGTTCATGTGTAGCCATGTTTACAGGATCTTCATAAGTCATATCTTATGATAAGTTTCTTTTTCTGTGTGACTTATTTCACTTAGAATCATCGTACCTGAATCCACTCACTTTGCTGCTCCTGGTCTTATGACATTGATTTCATGGCTGAGGGATATTCCATCGTACATAAGTACCACAGTTTTTTGAACCATTTTTATATTTCCTGGGATATTTAAGGTGTACCCAAGTTGAGGTTCTTATAAGCAGTGCAGCCCTAAATTTGGGGGTGGCTCTGTCTTATTGATTTTCAGTTTTCCCGAGGTATATTCTCTAGACTGGGTGTGCCCTTGGCTCTGTAGCTCTGTTGTTTACTTGTTTTAGGGAACGCAATGCACTCCTCCAGTGAGGCAGTTGGCAATTTACATCCCGCCCATCAGCATAACAAGGCTCCCTGTTCTCCAGGGCGTGTCTTGCCTTTCTGGTTTTTACACATATTTTGGATGTCCCTTTTGACCGGTGGGATGTGATACTTCTTTGTAGTGCAGATTTGCATTGCCCACTTGCTTGCTTGGCCAAAAAGGGCGTATGCGTTTTCTCCTGAATATATTCAGGAGAAAACGCATACGCCCTTTTTGGCCAAGTTCGTCATTGTTGAAGTTGTGCCCCTCTTCCTGTGCTTTAAAGGTGATTCCAACGTACCTCTTGAAATCTGTTTCCTGCTATTCTGCCTCGCTTTCAAGTCCGCCTCGTTGCCTTCCCTCAACACATTTTTGGACAATAGTTGTCCTTTATTACTCTGCCAGTTTGTGAATTGCTGTGCCCCTGAGCTCCATTTTCCAACTCGTTTTTTGTGAGCTGAACGCAAGTCCAAAATTTTGGTTCAGGACCTATACTGGTTCCCGGTGGGTGGCTGAGACTCTGGTTATTTCTTCTTCCTGCCGGGAAATTAGAGTGACATGTGCCTGTCCAAAAGCCTAACAGCTGCTCTCTCATTGGTTCTCCCTCTTCCCTTCCATCCTCTGCCAAATTGGCAACCTGTGCGAACCAGGAGGTTAAAGGGGCTGTCTCTCCAAGTTGGGAGATTGATAGTAAAGCAGTTGGAAAGTCAAACCGGAGCACCAGGAGAGGGACTACGCGTTGAGTTTTAGAAACCTTTTGTATTCACAGTGTGTCCATTCTCTAGGTTTCCCGTACATGTTATAGCTGTAGTAATATTCCCTTCAACCTGGAGAGTTGGGACTCATGGAATGGGGGCCATGCATTTTTGCTTTAAAGGGTCTGCATGTGCTCACCCCATCTCACCAATCCTCTCAGTCCCAAGTGTCCAGCCTTATGCCACATCCAGCTGTCATTGTAGACAGGGTTTTTCCGGGTTTCATCAGAGACCCTGAAGGAAATGTAAACAATTTCCCTGTTTTTTGGTTTTGTTTTTGAAATTCCTTTTTATAGTGGGTTTGAGCTGATTCTCTCTGCCATGTTTATGCCAGTCTAGACACACTTGATTCCCTTACAGAGACATATCAATACATAGATTTTAAGATTCTTACTAGTCAGATCTATTCCTCTGCGGGAAATATGGGGTTTTGAGTCCCTTTCACTGAGGAAGGTGTAGGTCTTGTCTATTCCACAGTTGGTTTTGGAAATGGTACCTGTGCTTATATCAAACTCTGGTTTTATGCATGACCCCACCTCTCCTTTCCCCTTAAGCAATCATAAGTGTGTTTTCTAAATGTGAGACTCTGTTCTCTTTCTTAACTCAGTTCATGTGTAGCCATGTTTACAGGATCTTCATAAGTCATATCTTATGATAAGTTTCTTTTTCTGTGTGACTTATTTCACTTAGAATCATCGTACCTGAATCCACTCACTTTGCTGCTCCTGGTCTTATGACATTGATTTCATGGCTGAGGGATATTCCATCGTACATAAATACCACAGTTTTTTGAACAATTTTTATATTTCCTGGGATATTTGAGGTGTACCCAAGTTGAGGTTCTTCTAAGCAGTGCAGCCCTAAATTTGGGGGTGGCTCTGTCTTATTGATTTTCAGTTTTCCCAATGTATATTCCCTAGACTGGAAGTGCCCTTGGCGCTGTAGCTCTGTTGTTTACTTGTTTTAGGGAACGCAATGCAATCCTCCAGTGAGGCAGCTGGCAATTTACATCCCGCCCATCAGCATAACAAGGCTCCCTGTTCTCCAGGGCCTGTCTTGCCTTTCTGGTTTTTACACATTTTGTGGATGTCCCTTTTGACCGGTGGGAAGTGATACTTCTTTGTAGTGCAGATTTGCTTTGCCCGCTTGCTTGTTTGGCCAAAAAGGGAGTGTGCGTTTTCTCCTGAATATATTCAGGAGAAAACGCATACGCCCTTTTTGGCCAACTGCGTCATTGTCGAAGTTGTGCCCCTCTTCCTGTGCTTTAAAGGCGATTCCAACGTACCTCTTGAAATCTGTTTCCTGCTATTCTGCCTGGCTTTCAAGTCTGCCTCGTTGCCTTCCCTCAACAGATTTTTGGACGATAGTTGTCCTTTATTACTCTACCAGTTTGTGAATTGCTGTGCCCCTGAGCTCCATTTTCCAACTCGGTTTTGTGAGCTGTACGCAAGTCCAAAATTTTGGTTCAGGACCTATACTGGTTCCCGGTGGGTGGCTGAGACTCTGGTTAATTCTTCTTCCTGCCGGGAATTTAGAGTGGCATGTGCCCTTCCAAATGCCTAACAGTAACTCTCTCATTGGTTCTCCCTCTTCCCTTCCATCCTCTGCCAAATTGGCAACCTGTGCGAAACAGGAGGTTAAAGGGGCTGTCTCTCCAAGTTGGCAGATTGATAGTAAAGCAGTTGGAAAGTCAAACCGGAGCACCCGGAGAGGGACTACTCGTTGAGTTTTAGAAACATTTTGTATTCACATTGTGTCCATTCTCTAGGTTTCCCGTACATGTTATAGCTGTAGTAATATTCCCTTCAACATGGAGAGTTGGGACCCATGGAATGGGGGCCATGCATTTTTGCTTTAAAGGGTCTGCATTTGCTCACCCCATCTCACCAATCCTCTCAGTGCCAAGTGTCCAGCCTTATGCCACATCCAGCTGTCATTGTAGACAGGGTTTTTCCAGGTTTCATCAGAGACCCTGAAGGAAATGTAAAGAATTTCCCTGTTTTTTGGTTTTGTTTTTGAAATTCCTTTTTATAGTGGGTTTGAGCTGATTCTCTCTGCCATGTTTATGCCAGTCTAGACACACTTGTTTCCCTTACAGAGACATATCAATACATAGGTTTTAAGATTCTTACTAGTCAGATCTATTCCTCTGCGGGAATTTGGGGTTTTGAGTCCCTTTCACTGAGGAAGGTGTAGGTCTTGTCTATTCCACAGTTGGTTTTGGAAATGGTACCTGTGCTTATATCAAACTCTGGTTTTATGCATCACCCCACCTCTCCTTTCCCCTTCAGCAGGCATAAGAGTGTTTTCTAAATGTGAGACTCTGTTCTCTTTCCTAACTCAGTTCATGTGTAGCCATGTTTACAGGATCTTCATAAGTCATATCTTATGATAAGTTTCTTTTTCTTTGGAACTTATTTCACTTAGAATCATCGTACCTGAATCCACTCACTTTGCTGCTCCTGGTCTTATGACATTGATTTCATGGCTGAGGGATATTCCATCGTACATAAATACCACAGTTTTTTGAACCATTTTTATATTTCCTGGGATATTTAAGGTGTACCCAAGTTGAGGTTCTCGTAAGCAGTGCAGCCCTAAATTTGGGTGTGTCTCTGTCTTATTGATTTTCAGTTTTCCCAATGTATATTCCCTAGACTGGAAGTGCCCTTGGCTCTGTAGCTCTGTTGTTTACTTGTTTTAGGGAACGCAATGCACTCCTCTAGTGAGGCAGCTGGCAATTTACATCCCGCCCATCAGCATAACAAGGCTCCCTGTTCTCCAGGGCCTGTCTTGCCTTTCTGGTTTTTACACATTTTGTGGATGTCCCTTCTGACCGGTGGGAAGTGATACTTCTTTGTAGTGCAGATTTGCTTTGCCCGCTTGCTTGTTTGGCCAAAAAGGGAGTATGCGTTTTCTCCTGAATATATTCAAGAGAAAACGCATACGCCCTTTTTGGCCAACTGCGTCATTTTCGAAGTTGTGCCCCTCTTCCTGTGCTTTAAAGGCGATTCCAACGTACTTCTTGAAATCTGTTTCTTGCTATTCTGCCTGGCTTTCAAATCTGCCTCGTTGCCTTCCCTCAACAGATTTTTGGACGATAGTTGTCCTTTATTACTCTGCCAGTTTGTGAATTGCTGTGGCCCTGAGCTCCATTTCCTAACTCGTTTTTTGTGAGCTGTACGCAAGTCCAAAATTTTGGTTCAGGAGCTATACTGGTTCCCGGTGGGTGGCTAAGACTCTGGTTAATTCTTCTTCCTGCCGGGAAATTAGAGTGACATTGCCCGTCCAAATGCCTAACAGTAACTCTCTCATTGGTTCTAACTCTTCCCTTCATTCCTCTGCCAAATTGGCAACCTGTGCGAACCAGGATGTTAAAGGGGCTGTCTCTCCAAGTTGGGAGATTGATAGTAAAGCAGTTGGAAAGTCAAACCGGAGCACCAGGAGAGGGACTACGCGTTGAGTTTTAATAACCTTTTGTATTCACAGTGTGTCCATTCTCTAGGTTTCCCGTACATGTTATAGCTGTAGTAATATTCCCTTCAACCTGGAGAGTTGGGACCCATGGAATGGGGGCCAGGCATTTTTGCTTTAAAGGGTCTGCATTTGCTCACCCAATCTCACCAATCCTCTCAGTCCCAAGTGTCCAGCCTTATGCCACATCCAGCTGTCATTGTAGACAGGGTTTTTCCAGGTTTCATCAGAGACCCTGAAGGAAATGTAAAGAATTTCCCTGTTTTTTGGTTTTGTTTTTGAAATTCCTTTTTATAGTGGGTTTGAGCTGATTCTCTCTGCCATGTTTATGCCAGTCTAGACACACTTGATTCCCTTACAGAGACATATCAATACATAGGTTTTAAGTTTCTTAAGAGTCAGATCTATTCCTCTGCGGGAAATATGGGGCTTTGAGTCCCTTTCACTGAGGAAGGTGTAGGTCTTGTCTATTCCACAGTCGGTTTTGGAAATGGTACCTGTGCTTATATCAAACTCTGGTTTTATGCATCACCCCACCTCTCCTTTCCCCTTAAGCAGGCATAAGAGTGTTTTCTAAATGTGAGACTCTGTTCTCTTTCCTAACTCAGTTCATATGTAGCCATGTTTACAGGATCTTTATAAGTGATATCTTATGATAAGTTTCTTTTTCTGTGTGATTTATTTCACTTAGAATCATCGTACCTGAATCCACTCACTTTGCTGCTCCTGGTCTTATGACATTGATTTCATGGCTGAGGGATATTCCATCGTACATAAATACCACAGTTTTTTGAACCATTTTTATATTTCCTGGGATATTTAAGGTGTACCCAAGTTGAGGTTCTTGTAAGCAGTGCAGCCCTAAATTTGGGGGTGGCTCTCTCTTATTGATTTTCAGTTTTCCCAATGTATATTCCCTAGACTGGAAGTGCCCTTGGCTCTGTAGCTCTGTTGTTTACTTGTTTTAGGGAACGCAATGCACTCCTCCAGTGAGGCAGCTGGCAATTTACATCCCGCCCATCAGCATAACAAGTCTCCCTGTTCTCCAGGGCCTGTCTTGCCTTTCTGGTTTTTACACATTTTGTGGATGTCCGTTTTGACCGGTGGGAATTGATACTTCTTTGTAGTGCAGATTTGCTTTGCCTGCTTGCTTGTTTGGCCAAAAAGGGCGTATGCGTTTTCTCCTGAATATATTCAGGAGAAAACGCATACGCCCTTTTTGGCCAACTGCGTCATTGTCGAAGTTGTGCCCCTCGTCCTGGGCTTTAAAGGAGAATCCAACGTACCTCTTGAAATCTGTTTCCTGCTATTCTGCCTGGCTTTCAAGTCTGCCTCGTTGCCTTCCCTCAACAGATTTTTGGACGATAGTTGTCCTTTATTACTCTGCCCGTTTGTGAATAGCTGTGGCCCTGAACTCCATTTTCCAACTCGTATTTTGTGAGCTGTACGCAAGACCAAAATTTTGTTTCAGGACCTATACTGGTTCCCGGTGGGTGGCTGAGACTCTGGTTAATTCTTCTTCCTGCCGGGAAATTAGAGTGACATGTGCCCGTCCAAATGCCTAACAGTAACTCTCTCATTGGTTCTCCCTCTTCCCTTCCATCCTCTGCCAAATTGGCAACCTGTGCGAACCAGGAGGTTAAAGGGGCTGTCTCTCCAAGTTGGGAGATTGATAGTAAAGCAGTTGGAAAGTCAAACCGGAGCACCAGGAGAGGGACTACTCGTTGAGTTTTAGAAACATTTTGTATTCACAGTGTGTCCATTCTCTAGGTTTCCCGTACATGTTATAGCCGTAGTAATATTCCCTTCAACCTGGAGAGTTGGGACCCATGGAATGGGGGCCATGCATTTTTGCTTTAAAGGGTCTGCATTTGCTCACCCAATGTCACCAATCCTCTCAGTCCCAAGTGTCCAGCCTTATGCCACATCCAGCTGTCATTGTAGACAGGGTTTTTCCAGGTTTCATCAGAGACCCTGAAGGAAATGTAAAGAATTTCCCTGTTTTTTTGGTTTTGTTTTTGAAATTCCTTTTTATAGTGGGTTTGAGCTGATTCTCTCTGCCATGTTTATGCCAGTCTAGACACACTTGATTCCCTTACAGAGACATATTAATACATAGGTTTTAAGATTCTTATTAGTCAGATCTATTCCTCTGCGGGAAATATGGGGTTTTGAGTCCCTTTCACTGAGGAAGGTGTAGGTCTTGTCTTTTCCACAGTTGGTTTTGGAAATGGTACCTGTGCTTATATCAAACTCTGGTTTTATGCATCACCCCACCTCTCCTTTCCCCTTAAGCAGGCATAAGAGTGTTTTCTAAATGTGAGAGTCTGTTCTCTTTCCTAACTCAGTTCATGTGTAACCGTGTTTACAGGATCTTCATAAGTCATATATTATGTTAAGTTTCTTTTTCTGTGTGACTTATTTCACTTAGAATCATCGTACCTGAATCCACTCACTTTGCTGCTCCTGGTCTTATGACATTGATTTCATGGCTGAGGGATATTCCATCAGACATAAATACCACAGTTTTTGGAACCACTTTTATATTTCCTGGGATATTTAAGGTGTACCCAAGTTGAGGTTCTTGTAAGCAGTGCAGCCCTAAATTTGGGGGTGGCTCTGTCTTATTGATTTTCAGTTTTCCCAAAGTATATTCCCTAGACTGGAAGTGCCCTTGGCTCTGTAGCTCTGTTGTTTACTTGTTTTAGGGAACGCAATGCACTCCTCCAGTGAGGCAGTTGTCAATTTACATCCCGCCCATCAGCATAACAAGGCTCCCTGTTCTCCAGGGCCTGTCTTGCCTTTCTGGTTTTTACACATTTTGTGGATGTCCCTTTTGACCGGTGGGAAGTGATACTTCATTGTAGTGCAGATTTGCATTGTCCGCTTGCTTGTTTGGCCAAAAAGGGGGTATGCGTTTTCTCCTGAATATATTCAGGAGAAAACACATACGCCCTTTTGGGCCAAGTTCGTCATTGTCGAAGTTGTGCCCCTCTTCCTGTGCTTTAAAGGCGATTCCAACGTACCTCTGGCAATCTGTTTCCTGCTATTCTGCCTGGCTTTCAAGTCTGCCTCGTTGCCTTCCATCAACAGATTTTTGGACGATAGTTGTCCTTTATTACTCTGCCAGTTTGTGAATTGCTGTGGCCCTGAGCTCCATTTACCAACTCGTTTTTTGTGAGCTGTACGCAAGTCCAAAATTTTGGTTCAGGACCTATACTGGTTCCCGGTGGGTGGCTGAGACTCTGGTTAATTCTTCTTCCTGCCGGGAAATTAGAGTGACATGTGCCCGTCCAAATGCCTAACAGTAACTCTCTCATTGGTTCTCCCTCTTCCCTTCCATTCTCTGCCAAACTGGCAACCTGTGCGAACCAGGAGGTTAAAGGGGCTGTCTCTCCAAGTTGGGAGATTGATAGTAAAGCAGTTGGAAAGTCAAACCGGAGCACCAGGAGAGGGACTATTCGTTCAGTTTTAGAAACCTTTTGTATTCACAGTGTGTCCATTCTCTAGGTTTCCTGTACATGTTATAGCTGTAGTAATATTCCCTTCAACCTGGAGAGTTGGGACCCATGGAATGGGGGCCATGCATTTTTGCTTTAAAGGGTGTGCATTTGCTCACCCAATCTCACCAATCCTCTCAGTCCCAAGTGTCCAGCCTTATGCCACATCCATCTGTCATTGTAGACAGGGTTTTTCCAGGTTTCATCAGAGACCCTGAAGGAAATGTAAAGAATTTCCCTGTTTTTTGGTTTTGTTTTTGAAATTCCTTTTTATAGTGGGTTTGAGCTGATTCTCTCTGCCATGTTTATGCCAGTCTAGACACACTTGATTCCCTTACAGAGACATATCAATACATAGGTTTTAAGATTCTTACTAGTCAGATCTATTCCTCTGCGGGAAATATGGGGTTTTGAGTCCCTTTCACTGAGGAAGGTGTAGGTCTTGTCTATTCCACAGGTGGTTTTGGAAATGGTACCTGTGCTTATATCAAACTCTGGTTTTATGCATCACCCCACCTCTCCTTTCAACTTAAGCAGGCATAAGAGTGTTTTCTAAATGTGAGACTCTGTTCTCTTTCCTAACTCAGTTCATGTGTAGCCATGTTTACAGGATCTTCATAAGTCATATCTTATGATAAGTTTCTTTTTCTGTGTGACTTAATTCACTTAGAATCATCGTACCTGAATCCACTCACTTTGCTGCTCCTGGTCTTATGACATTGATTTCATGGCTGAGGGATATTCCATCGGACATAAATACCACAGTTTTTGGAACCATTTTTATATTTCCTGGGATATTTAAGGTGTACCCAAGTTGAGCTTCTTGTAAGCAGTGCATCCCTAAATTTGGGGGTGGCTCTGTCTTATTGATTTTCAGTTTTCCCAAGGTATATTCCCTAGACTGGAAGTGCCCTTGGCTCTGTAGCTCTGTTGTTTACTTGTTTTAGGGAACGCAATGCACTCCTCCAGTGAGGCAGTTGGCAATTTACATCCCGCCCATCAGCATAACAAGGCTCCCTGTTCTCCAGGGCCTGTCTTGCCTTTCTGGGTTTTACACATTTTGTGGATGTCCCTTTTGACCGGTGGGAAGTGATACTTCTTTGTAGTGCAGATTTGCATTTCCCGCTTGCTTGCTTGGCCAAAAAGGGCGTATGCGTTTTCTCCTGAATATATTCAGGAGAAAACGCATATGCACTTTTTGGCCAACTTCGTCATTGTCTATGTTGTGCCCCTCTTCCTGTGCTTTAAAGGCGATTCCAACGTACCTCTTGAAATCTGTTTCCTGCTATTCTGCCTGGCTTTCAAGTCTGTCTCCTTACCTTCCCTCAACAGATTTTTGGACGATAGTTGTCCTCTATTACTCTGCCAGTTTGTGAATTGCTGTGCCCCTGAGTTCCATTTACCAACTCGTTTTTTGTGAGCTGTACGCAAGTCCAAAATTTTGGTTCAGGACCTATACTGGTTCCCGGTGGGTGGCTGAGACTCTGGTTAATTCTTCTTCCTGCCGGGAAATTAGAGTGACATGTGCCCGTCCAAATGCCTAACAGTAACTCTCTCATTGGTTCTCCCTCTTCCCTTCCATCCTCTGCCAAATTGGCAACCTGTGCGAACCAGGAGGTTAAAGGGGCTGTCTCTCCAAGTTGGGAGATTGATAGTAAAGCAGTTGGAAAGTCAAACCGGAGCACCAGGAGAGGGACTACTCGATGAGTTTTAGAAACCTTTTGTATTCACAGTGTGTCCATTCTCTAGGTTTCCCGTACATGTTATAGCTGTAGTAATATTCCCTTCAACCTGGAGAGTTGGGACCCATGGAATGGGGGCCATGCATTTTTGCTTTAAAGGGTCTGCATTTGCTCACCCAATCTCACCAATCCTCTCAGTCCCAAGTGTCCAGCCTTATGCCACATCCAGCTGTCATTGTAGACAGGGTTTTTCCAGCTTTCATCAGATACCCTGAAGGAAATGTAAAGAATTTACCTGTTTTTTGGTTTTGTTTTTGAAATTCCTTTTTATAGTGGGTTTGAGCTGATTCTCTCTGCCATGTTTATGCCAGTCTAGACACACTTGATTCCCTTACAAAGACATATCAATACATAGGTTTTATGATTCTTACTAGTCAGATCTATTCCTTTGCGGGAAATATGGGGTTTTGAGTCCCTTTCACTGAGGAAGGTGTAGGTCTTGTCTATTCCACAGTTGGTTTTGGAAATGGTACCTGTGCTTATAACAAACTCTGGTTTTATGCATCACCCCACCTCTCCTTTCCCCTTAAGCAGGCATAAGAGTGTTTTCTAAATGTGAGACTCTGTTCTCTTTCCTAACTCAGTTCATGTGTAGCCATGTTTACAGGATCTTCATAAGTCATATCTTATGATAAGTTTCTTTTTCTGTGTGACTTATTTCACTTAGAATCATCGTACCTGAATCCACTCACTTTGCTGCTCCTGGTCTTATGACATTGATTTCATGGCTAAGGGATATTGCATCGGACATAAATACCACAGTTTTTTGAACCACTTTTATATTTCCTGGGATATTTAAGGTGTACCCAAGTTGAGGTTCTTGTAAGCAGTGCAGCCCTAAATTTGGGGGTGGCTCTGTCTTATTGATTTTCAGTTTTCCCAATGTATATTCCCTAGACTGGAAGTGCCCTTGGCTCTGTAGCTCTGTTGTTTACTTGTTTTAGGGAACGCAATGCACTCCTCCAGTGAGGCAGTTGTCAATTTACATCCCGCCCATCAGCATAACAAGGCTCCCTGTTCTCCAGGGCCTGTCTTGCCTTTCTGGTTTTTACACATTTTGTGGATGTCCCTTTTGACCGGTGGGAAGTGATACTTCATTGTAGTGCAGATTTGCATTGTCCGCTTGCTTGTTTGGCCAAAAAGGGGGTATGCGTTTTCTCCTGAATATATTCAGGAGAAAACGCATACGCCCTTTTGGGCCAAGTTCGTCATTGTCGAAGTTGTGCCCCTCTTCCTGTGCTTTAAAGGCGATTCCAACGTACCTCTGGAAATCTGTTTCCTGCTATTCTGCCTGGCTTTCAAGTCTGCCTCGTTGCCTTCCCTCAACAGATTTTTGGACGATAGTTGTCCTTTATTACTCTGCCAGTTTGTGAATTGCTGTGGCCCTGAGCTCCATTTACCAACTCGTTTTTTGTGAGCTGTACGCAAGTCCAAAATTTTGGTTCAGGACCTATACTGGTTCCCGGTGGGTGGCTGAGACTCTGGTTAATTCTTCTTCCTGCCGGGAAATTAGAGTGACATGTGCCCGTCCAAATGCCTAACAGTAACTCTCTCATTGGTTCTCCCTCTTCCCTTCCATTCTCTGCCAAACTGGCAACCTGTGCGAACCAGGAGGTTAAAGGGGCTGTCTCTCCAAGTTGGGAGATTGATAGTAAAGCAGTTGGAAAGTCAAACCGGAGCACCAGGAGAGGGACTATTCGTTCAGTTTTAGAAACCTTTTGTATTCACAGTGTGTCCATTCTCTAGGTTTCCTGTACATGTTATAGCTGTAGTAATATTCCCTTCAACCTGGAGAGTTGGGACCCATGGAATGGGGGCCATGCATTTTTGCTTTAAAGGGTGTGCATTTGCTCACCCAATCTCACCAATCCTCTCAGTCCCAAGTGTCCAGCCTTATGCCACATCCAGCTGTCATTGTAGACAGGGTTTTTCCAGGTTTCATCAGAGACCCTGAAGGAAATGTAAAGAATTTCCCTGTTTTTTGGTTTTGTTTTTGAAATTCCTTTTTATAGTGGGTTTGAGCTGATTCTCTCTGCCATGTTTATGCCAGTCTAGACACACTTGATTCCCTTACAGAGACATATCAATACATAGGTTTTAAGATTCTTACTAGTCAGATCTATTCCTCTGCGGGAAATATGGGGTTTTGAGTCCCTTTCACTGAGGAAGGTGTAGGTCTTGTCTATTCCACAGTTGGTTTTGGAAATGGTACCTGTGCTTATATCAAACTCTGGTTTTATGCATCACCCCACCTCTCCTTTCAACTTAAGCAGGCATAAGAGTGTTTTCTAAATGTGAGACTCTGTTCTCTTTCCTAACTCAGTTCATGTGTAGCCATGTTTACAGGATCTTCATAAGTCATATCTTATGATAAGTTTCTTTTTCTGTGTGACTTAATTCACTTAGAATCATCGTACCTGAATCCACTCACTTTGCTGCTCCTGGTCTTATGACATTGATTTCATGGCTGAGGGATATTCCATCGGACATAAATACCACAGTTTTTTGAACCATTTTTATATTTCCTGGGATATTTAAGGTGTACCCAAGTTGAGCTTCTTGTAAGCAGTGCATCCCTAAATTTGGGGGTGGCTCTGTCTTATTGATTTTCAGTTTTCCCAAGGTATATTCCCTAGACTGGAAGTGCCCTTGGCTCTGTAGCTCTGTTGTTTACTTGTTTTAGGGAACGCAATGCACTCCTCCAGTGAGGCAGTTGGCAATTTACATCCCGCCCATCAGCATAACAAGGCTCCCTGTTCTCCAGGGCCTGTCTTGCCTTTCTGGGTTTTACACATTTTGTGGATGTCCCTTTTGACCGGTGGGAAGTGATACTTCTTTGTAGTGCAGATTTGCATTTCCCGCTTGCTTGCTTGGCCAAAAAGGGCGTATGCGTTTTCTCCTGAATATATTCAGGAGAAAACGCATATGCACTTTTTGGCCAACTTCGTCATTGTCTATGTTGTGCCCCTCTTCCTGTGCTTTAAAGGCGATTCCAACGTACCTCTTGAAATCTGTTTCCTGCTATTCTGCCTGGCTTTCAAGTCTGTCTCCTTACCTTCCCTCAACAGATTTTTGGACGATAGTTGTCCTCTATTACTCTGCCAGTTTGTGAATTGCTGTGCCCCTGAGTTCCATTTACCAACTCGTTTTTTGTGAGCTGTACGCAAGTCCAAAATTTTGGTTCAGGACCTATACTGGTTCCCGGTGGGTGGCTGAGACTCTGGTTAATTCTTCTTCCTGCCGGGAAATTAGAGTGACATGTGCCCGTCCAAATGCCTAACAGTAACTCTCTCATGGGTTCTCCCTCTTCCCTTCCATCCTCTGCCAAATTGGCAACCTGTGCGAACCAGGAGGTTAAAGGGGCTGTCTCTCCAAGTTGGGAGATTGATAGTAAAGCAGTTGGAAAGTCAAACCGGAGCACCAGGAGAGGGACTACTCGATGAGTTTTAGAAACCTTTTGTATTCACAGTGTGTCCATTCTCTAGGTTTCCCGTACATGTTATAGCTGTAGTAATATTCCCTTCAACCTGGAGAGTTGGGACCCATGGAATGGGGGCCATGCATTTTTGCTTTAAAGGGTCTGCATTTGCTCACCCAATCTCACCAATCCTCTCAGTCCCAAGTGTCCAGCCTTATGCCACATCCAGCTCTCATTGTAGACAGGGTTTTTCCAGCTTTCATCAGATACCCTGAAGGAAATGTAAAGAATTTACCTGTTTTTTGGTTTTGTTTTTGAAATTCCTTTTTATAGTGGGTTTGAGCTGATTCTCTCTGCCATGTTTATGCCAGTCTAGACACACTTGATTCCCTTACAAAGACATATCAATACATAGGTTTTATGATTCTTACTAGTCAGATCTATTCCTCTGCGGGAAATATGGGGTTTTGAGTCCCTTTCACTGAGGAAGGTGTAGGTCTTGTCTATTCCACAGTTGGTTTTGGAAATGGTACCTGTGCTTATATCAAACTCTTGTTTTATGCATCACCCCACCTCTCCTTTCCCCTTAAGCAGGCATAAGAGTGTTTTCTAAATGTGAGACTCTGTTCTCTTTCCTAACTCAGTTCATGTGTAGCCATGTTTACAGGATCTTCATAAGTCATATCTTATGATAAGTTTCTCTTTCTGTGTGACTTATTTCACTTAGAATCATCGTACCTGAATCCACTCACTTTGCTGCTCCTGGTCTTATGACATTGATTTCATGGCTGAGGGATATTGCATCGGACATAAATACCACAGTTTTTTGAACCATTTTTATATTTCCTGGGATATTTAAGGTGTACCCAAGTTGAGGTTCTTGTAAGCAGTGCAGCCCTAAATTTGGGGGTGGCTCTGTCTTATTGATTTTCAGTTTTCCCAAGGTATATTCCCTAGACTGGAAGTGCCCTTGGCTCTGTAGCTCTGTTGTATACTTGTTTTAGGGAACGCAATGCACTCCTCCAGTGAGGCAGTTGGCAATTTACATCCCGCCCATCAGTATAACAAGGCTCCCTGTTCTCCAGGGCCTGTCTTGCCTTTCTGGTTTTTACACATTTTCTGGATGTCCCTTTTGACCGCTGGGAAGTGATACTTCTTTGTAGTGCAGGTTTGCATTGCCCGCTTGCTTGTTTGGCCAAAAAGGGCGTATGCGTTTTCTCCTGAATATATTCAGGAGAAAATGCATACGCCCTTTTTGGCCAACTGCGTCATTGTCGAAGTTGTGCCCCTCTTCCTGTGCTTTAAAGGCGATTCCAACGTACCTCTTGAAATCTGTTTGCTGCTATTCTGCCTGGCTTTCAAGTCTGCCTCGTTGCCTTCCCTCAACAGATTTTCGGACGATAGTTGTCCTTTATTACTCTGCCAGTTTGTGAATTGCTGTGGCCATGAGCTCCATTTTCCAACTCGTTTTTTGTGAGCTGTACGCAAGTCCAAAATTTTGGTTCAGGACCTATACTGGTTCCCGGTGGGTGGCTGAGACTCTGGTTAATTCTTCTTCCTGCCCGGTAATTAGAGTGACATGAGCCCGTCCAAATGCCTAACAGTAACTCTCTCATTGGTTCTCCCTCTTCCCTTCCATCCTCTGCCAAATTGGCAACGTGTGCGAACCAGGAGGTTAAAGGGGCTGTCTCTCCACTTGGGAGATTGAAAGCAAAGCAGTTGGAAAGTCAAACCGGAGCTCCAGGAGAGGGACTACGCGTTGAGTTTTAGAAACCTTTTGTATTCACATTGTGTCCATTCTCTAGGTTTCCCGTACATGTTATAGCTGTAGTAATATTCCCTTCAGCATGGAGAGTTGGGACCCATGGAATGGGGGCCATGCATTTTTGCTTTAAAGCGTCTGCATTTGCTCACCCAATCTCACCAATCCTCTCAGTCCCAAGTGTCCAGCCTTATGCCACATCCAGCTGTCATTGTAGACAGGGTTTTTCCGGGTTTCATCAGAGACCCTGAAGGAAATGTAAAGAATTTCCCTGTTTTTTGGTTTTGTTTTTGAAATTCCTTTTTATAGTGGGTTTGAGCTGATTCTCTCTGCCATGTTTATGCCAGTCTAGACACACTTGATTCCCTTACAGAGACATATCAATACATAGGTTTTAAGATTCTTACTAGTCAGATCTATTCCTCTGCGGGAAATATGGGGTTTTGAGTCCCTTTCACTGAGGAAGGTGTAGGTCTTGTCTATTCCACAGTTGGTATTTGAAATGGTACCTGTGCTTATATCAAACTCTGGTTTTATGCATCACCCCACCTCTCCTTTCGCCTTAAGCAGGCATAAGAGTGTTTTCTAAATGTGAGACTCTGTTCTCTTTCCTAACTCAGTTCATGTGTAGCCATGTTTACAGGATCTTCATAAGTGATATCTTATGATAAGTTTCTTTTTCTGTGTGACCTATTTCACTTAGAATCATCATACCTGAATCCACTCACTTTGCTGCTCCGGGTCTTATGACATTGATTTCATATCTGAGGAATATTCCATCAGACATAAATACCACAGTTTTTTGAACCATTTTTATATTTCCTGGGATATTTAAGGTGTACTCAAGTTGAGGTTCTTGTAAGCAGTGCAGCCCTAAATTTGGGGTGGCTCTGTCTTATTGATTTTCAGTTTTCCCAATGTATATTCCCTAGACTGGAAGTGCCCTTGGCTCTGTAGCTCTGTTGTTTACTTGTTTTAGGGAACGCAATGCACTCCTCCAGTGAGGCAGCTGGCAATTTACATCCCGCCCATCAGCATAAAAAGGCTCCCTGTTCTCCAGGGCCTGTCTTGCCTTTCTGGTTTTTACACATTTTGTGGATGTCCCTTTTGAACGGTGGGAAGTGATACTTCTTTGTAGTGCAGATTTGCATTGCCCGCTTGCTTGTTTGGCCAAAAAGGGAGTATGTGTTTTCTCCTGAATATATTCAGGAGAAAACGCATACGCCCTTTTTGGCCAACTGCGTCATTGTCGATGTTGTGCCCCTCTTCCTGTGCTTTAAAGGCGATTCCAACGTACCTCTTGAAATCTGTTTCGTGCTATTCTGCCTGGCTTGCAAGTCAGCCTCGTTGCCTTCCCTCAACAGATTTTTGGACGATAGTTGTCCTTTATTACTCTGCCAGTTTGTGAATTGCTGTGGCCCTGCGCTCCATTTTCCAAATCGTTTTTTGTGAGCTGTACGCAAGTCCAAAATTTTGGTTCAGGACCTATACTGGTTCCCGGTGGGTGGCTGAGTCTCTTGTTAATTCTTCTTCCTGCCGGGAAATTAGAGTGACATGTGCCCGTCCAAATGCCTAACAGCTACTCTCTCATTGGTTCTCCCTCTTCCCTTCCATCCTCTGCCAAATTGGCAACCTGTGCGAACCAGGAGGTTAAAGGGGCTGTCTCTCCAAGTTGGGAGATTGATAGTAAAGCAGTTGGAAAGTCAAACCGGAGCACCAGGAGAGGGACTACGCGTTGAGTTTTAGAAACCTTTTGTATTCACAGTGTGTCCATTCTCTAGGTTTCCCGTACATGTTATAGCTGTAGTAATATTCCCTTCAGCATGGAGAGTTGGGACCATGGAATGGGGACCATGCATTTTTGCTTTAAAGGGTCTGCATTTGCTCACCCAATCTCACCAATCCTCTCAGTCCCAAGTGTCCAGCCTTATGCCACATCCAGCTGTCATTGTAGATAGGGTCATTCCAGGATTCCTCAGAGACCCTGAAGGAAATGTAAAGAATTTCCCTGTTTTTTGGTTTTGTTTTTGAAATTCCTTTTTATAGTGTGTTTGAGCTGATTCTCTCTGCCATGTTTATGCCAGTCTAGACACACTTGAATCCCTTACATAGACATACCAATACATAGGTTTTAAGATTCTTACTAGTCAGATCTATTCCTCTGCCGGAAATATGCGGTTTTGAGTCCCTTTCACTGAGGAAGGTGTAGGTCTTGTCTATTCCACATTTGGTTTTGGAAATGGTACCTGTGCTTATATCAAACTCTGGTTTTATGCATCAACCCACCTCTCCTTTCCCCTTAAGCAGGCATAAGAGTGTTTTCTAAATGTGAGACTCTGTTCTCTTTCCTAACTCATTTCATGTGTAGCCATGTTTACAGGATCTTCATAAGTGATATCTTATGATAAGTTTCTTTTTCTGTGTGACTTATTTCACGTAGAATCATCGTACCTTAATCCACTCACTTTGCTGCTCCTGGTCTTATGACATTGATTTCATGGCTGAGGGATATTGCATCGGACATAAATACCACAGTTTTTAGAACCATTTTTATATTTCCTGGGATATTTAAGGTGTACCCAAGTTGAGGTTCTTGTAAGCAGTGCAGCCCTAAATTTGGGGGTGGCTCTGTCTTATTGATATTCAGTTTTCCCAATGTATATTCCCTAGACTGGAAGTGCCCTTGGCTCTGTAGCTCTGTTGTTTTCTTGTTTTAGGGAACGCAATGCACTCGTCCAGTGAGGCAGTTGGCAATTTACATCCCGCCCATCAGCATAACAAGGCTCCCTGTTCTCCAGGGCCTGTCTTGCCTTTCTGGTTTTTACACATTATGTGGATGTCCATTTTGACCGGTGGGAAGTGATACTTCTGTGTAGTGCAGATTTGCATTGCCCTCTTGCTTGTTTGGCCAAAAAGGGCGTATGCGTTTTCTCCTGAATATATTTAGGAGAAAACGCATACGCCCTTTTTGGCCAACTGCGTCATTGTCGAACTTGTGCCCATCTTCCTGTGCTTTAATGGCGAATCCAACGTACCTCTTGAAATCTGTTTCCTGCTATTCTGCCTGGATTTCAAGTCTGCCTCGTTGCCTTCCCTCAACAGATTTTTGGACGATAGTTGTCCTTTATTACTCTGCCAGTTTGTGAATTGCTGTGGCCCTGAGCTCCATTTTCCAACTCGTTTTTTGTGAGCTGTACGCAAGTCCAACATTTTGGTTCAGGACCTATACTGGTTCCCGGTGGGTGGCTGAGACTCTGGTTAATTCTTCTTCCTGCCGGGAAATTAGAGTGACATGTGCACGTCCAAATGTCTAACAGTAACTCTCTCATTGGTTCTCCCTCTTCCCTTCCATCCTCTGCCAAATTGGCAACCTGTGCGAACCTGGAGGTTAAAGGGCCTGTCTCTCCAAGTTGGGAGATTGATAGTAAAGCAGTTGGAAAGTCAAACAGGAGCACCAGGAGGGGGACCACTCGTTGAGTTTTAGAAACATTTTGTATTCACAGTGTGTCCATTCTCTAGGTTTCCCGTACATGTTATAGCTGTAGTAATATTCCCTTCAACCTGGAGAGTTGGGACCCATGGAATGGGGGACATGTATTTTTGCTTTAAAGGGTCTGCATTTGCTCACCCAATCTCACCAATCCTCTCAGTCCCAAGTGTCCAGCCTTATGCCACATCCAGCTGTCATTGTAGACAGGGTTTTTCCAGGTTTCATCAGAGACCCTGAAGGAAATATAAAGAATTTCCCTGTTTTTTGGTTTTGTTTTTGAAATTCCTTTTGATAGTGGGTTTCAGCTGATTCTCTCTGCCATTTTTAAGCCAGTCTAGACACACTTGATTCCCTTACAGAGACATATCAATACATAGGTTTTAAGATTCTTACTAGTCAGATCTATTCCTCTGCAGGAAATATGGGGTTTTGAGTCCCTTTCACTGAAGAAGGTGTAGGTCTTGTCTATTCCACAGTTGGTTTTGGAAATGGTACCTGTGCTTATATCAAACTCTGGTTTTATGCATCACCCCACCACTCCTTTCCCCTTAAGCAGGCATAAGAGTGTTTTCTAAATGTGAGACTCTGTTCTCTTTCCTAACTCAGTTCATGTGTAGCCATGTTTACAGGATCTTCATAAGTCATATCTTATGATAAGTTTCTTTTTCTGTGTGACTTATTTCACTTAGAATCATCGTACCTGAATCCACTCACTTTGCTGCTCCTGGTCTTATGACATTGATTTCATGGCTGAGGGATATTCCATCGGACATAAATACCACAGTTTTTTGAACCATTTTTATAATTCCTGGGATATTTAAGGTGTACCCAAGTTGAGGTTCTTGTAAGCAGTGCAGCCCTAAATTTGGGGGTGGCTCTGTCTTATTGATTTTCAGTTTTCCCAATGTATATTCCCTAGACTGGAAGTGCCCTTGGCTCTGTAGCTCTGTTGTTTACTTGTTTTAGGGAACGCAATGCACTCCTCCACTGATGCAGTTGGCAATTTACATCCCGCCCATCAGCATAACAAGGCTCCCTGTTCTCCAGGGCCTGTCTTGCCTTTCTGGTTTTTACACATTTTCTGGATGTCCCTTTTGACCGGTGGGAAGTGATACTTCTTTGTAGTGCAGATTTGCATTGCCCGCTTGCTTGTTTGGCCAAAAAGGGCGTATGCGTTTTCTCCTGAATATATTCAGGAGAAAACGCATACACCCTTTTTGGCCAACTGCGTCATTGTCGAAGTTGTGCCCCTCTTCCTGTGCTTTAAAGGCGATTCCAACTTACCTCTTGAAATCTGTTTCCTGCTATTCTGCCTGGCTTTCAAGTCTGCCTCGTTGCCTTCCCTCAACAGATTTTTGGACGATAGTTGTCCTTTATTACTCTGCCAGTTTGTGAATTGCTGTGGCCCTGAGATCCATTTTCCAACTCGTTTTGTGTGAGCTGTACGCAAGTCCAAAATTTTGGTTCAGGACCTATACTGTTTCCCGGTGGGTGGCTGAGACTCTGGTTAATACTTCTTCCTGCCGGGAAATTAGAGTGACATGTGCCCGTCCAAATGCCTAACAGTAACTCTCTCATTGGTTCTCCCTCTTCCCTTCCATCCTCTGCCAAATTGGCAACCTGTGCGAACCAGGAGGTTAAAGGGGCTGTCTCTCCAAATTGGGAGATTGATAGTAAAGCATTTGGAAATTCAAACCGGAGAACCAGGAGAGGGACTACTCGTTGAGTTTTAGAAACCTTTTGTATTCACAGTGTGTCCATTCTCTAGGTTTCCCGTACATGTTATAGCTGTAGTAATATTCCCTTCAACCTGGAGAGTTGGGACCCATGGAATAGGGGCCATGCATTTTTGCTTTAAAGGGTCTGCATTTGCTCACCCAATCTCACCAATCCTCTCAGTCCCAAGTGTCCAGCATTATGCCACATCCAGCTGTCATTGTATAGAGGGTTTTTCCATGTTTCATCAGAGACCCTGAAGGAAATGTAAAGAATTTCCCTGTTTTTTGGTTTTGTTTTTGAAATTCCTTTTGATAGTGGGTTTTAGCTCATTCTCTCTGCCATTTTTATGCCAGTCTAGACACACTTGATTCCCTTACAGAGACATATCAATACATAGGTTATAAGATTCTTACTAGTCAGATCTATTCCTCTGCGGGAAATATGGGGTTTTGAGTCCCTTTCACTGAGGAAGGTGTAGGTCTTGTCTATTCCACAGTTGGTTTTGGAAATGGTACCTGTGCTTATATCAAACTCTTGTTTTATGCATCACCCCACCTCTCCTTTCCCCTTAAGCAGGCATAAGAGTGTTTTCTAAATGTGAGACTCTGTTCTCTTTCCTAACTCAGTTCATGTGTAGCCATGTTTACAGGATCTTCATAAGTGATATCTTATGATAAGTTTCTTTTTCTGTGTGACTTATTTCTCTTAGAATCATCGTACCTGAATCCACTCACTTTCCTGCTCCTGGTCTTATGACATTGATTTCATGGCTGAGGGATATTCTATCGGACATAAATACCACAGTTTTTTGAACCATTTTTATATTTCCTGGGATATTTAAGGTGTACCCAAGTTGAGGTTCTTGTAAGCAGTGCAGCCCTAAATTTGGGGGTGGCTCTGTCTTATTGATATTCAGTTTTCCCAATGTATATTCCCTAAACTGTAAGTGCCCTTGGCTCTGTAGCTCTGTTGTTTACTTGTTTTAGGGAAAGCAATGCACTCCTCCAGTGAGGCAGTTGGCAATTTACATCCCGCCCATCAGCATAACAAGGCTCCCTGTTCTCCAGGACCTGTCTTGCCTTTCTGATTTTTACACATTTTGTGGATGTCCCTTTTGACCGGTGGGAAGTGATACTTCTTTGTAGTGCAGATTTGCATTGCCCGCTTGCTTGTTTGGCCAAAAAGGGCGTATGCGTTTTCTCCTGAATATATTCAGGAGAAAACGCATACCCCCTTTTTGGCCAACTGCGTCATTGTCGAAGTTGTGCCCCTCTTCCTGTGCTTTAAAGGCGATTCCAACGTACCTCTTGAAATCTGTTTCCTGCTATTCTGCCGGGCTTTCAAGTCTGCCTCGTTGGCTTCCCTCAACAGATGTTTGGACGATAGTTGTCCTTTATTATTCTGCCAGTTTGTGAATTGCTGTGGCCCTGAGCTCCATTTTCCAACTCGTTTTTTGTGAGCTGTACGCAAGTCCAAAATTTTGGTTCAGGACCGATACTGGTTCCCAGTGGGTGGCTGAGACTCTGGTTAATTCTTCTTTCTGCCGGGAAATTAGAGTGACATGTGCCCGTCCAAATGCCTAACAGTAACTCTCTCATTGGTTCTCCCTCTTCCCTTCCATCCTCTGCCAAATTGGCAACCTGTGCGAACCAGGAGGTTAAAGGGGCTGTCTCTCCAAGTTGGGAGATTGATAGTAAAGCAGTTGGAAAGTCAAACCGGAGCACCAGGAGAGGGACTACGCGTTGAGTTTTAGAAACCTTTTGTATTCACCGTGTGTCCATTCTCTAGGTTTCCCGTACATGTTATAGCTGTAGTAATATTCCCTTCAACCTGGAGAGTTGGGACCCATGGAATGAGGGACATGCATTTTTGCTTTAAATGGTCTGCTTTTGCTCACCCAATCTCACCAATCCTCTCAGTCCCAAGAGTCCAGCCTTATGCCACATCCAGCTGTCATTGTAGATATGGTCATTCCAGGTGTCATCAGAGACCCTGAAGGAAATGTAAAGAATTTCCCTGTTTTTTGGTTTTGTTTTTGAAATTCCTTTTTATAGTGGGTTTGAGCTGATTCTCGCTGCCATGTTTATGCCAGTCTAGACACACTTGATTCCCTTACAGAGACATATCAATACATAGGATTTAAGATTCTTACTATTCAGATCTATTCCTCTGCGGGAAATATGGGGTTTTGAGTCCCTTTCACTGAGGAAGGTGTAGGTCTTCTCTGTTCCACAGTTGGTGTTAGAAATGGTACCTGTGCTTATATCAAACTCTGGTTTTATGCATCACCCCACCTCTCCTTTCCCCTTAAGCAGGCATAAGAGTGTTTTCTCAATGTGAGACTCTGTTCTCTTTCCTAACACAGTTCATGTGTAGCCATGTTTACAGGATCTTCATAAGTCATATCTTATGATAAGTTTCTTTTTCTGTGTGACTTATTTCACTTAGAATCATCGTACCTGAATCCACTCACTTTGCTGCTCCTGGTCTTATGACATTGATTTCATGGCTGAGGGATATTCCATCGTACATAAGTACCACAGTTTTTTGAACCATTTTTATATTTCCTGGGATATTTAAGGTGTACCCAAGTTGAGGTTCTTATAAGCAGTGCAGCCCTAAATTTGGGGGTGGCTCTGTCTTATTGATTTTCAGTTTTCCCGAGGTATATTCTCTAGACTGGGTGTGCCCTTGGCTCTGTAGCTCTGTTGTTTACTTGTTTTAGGGAACGCAATGCACTCCTCCAGTGAGGCAGTTGGCAATTTACATCCCGCCCATCAGCATAACAAGGCTCCCTGTTCTCCAGGGCGTGTCTTGCCTTTCTGGTTTTTACACATATTTTGGATGTCCCTTTTGACCGGTGGGATGTGATACTTCATTGTAGTGCAGATTTGCATTGCCCACTTGCTTGCTTGGCCAAAAAGGGCGTATGCGTTTTCTCCTGAATATATTCAGGAGAAAACGCATACGCCCTTTTTGGCCAAGTTCGTCATTGTTGAAGTTGTGCCCCTCTTCCTGTGCTTTAAAGGTGATTCCAACGTACCTCTTGAAATCTGTTTCCTGCTACTCTGCCTCGCTTTCAAGTCCGCCTCGTTGCCTTCCCTCAACACATTTTTGGACAATAGTTGTCCTTTATTACTCTGCCAGTTTGTGAATTGCTGTGCCCCTGAGCTCCATTTTCCAACTCGTTTTTTGTGAGCTGAAAGCAAGTCCAAAATTTTGGTTCAGGACCTATACTGGTTCCCGGTGGGTGGCTGAGACTCTGGTTAATTCTTCTTCCTGCCGGGAAATTAGAGTGACATGTGCCTGTCCAAAAGCCTAACAGCTGCTCTCTCATTGGTTCTCCCTCTTCCCTTCCATCCTCTGCCAAATTGGCAACCTGTGCGAACCAGGAGGTTAAAGGGGCTGTCTCTCCATGTTGGGAGATTGATAGTAAAGCAGTTGGAAAGTCAAACCGGAGCACCAGGAGAGGGACTACGCGTTGAGTTTTAGAAACCTTTTGTATTCACAGTGTGTCCATTCTCTAGGTTTCCCGTACATGTTATAGCTGTAGTAATATTCCCTTCAACCTGGAGAGTTGGGACTCATGGAATGGGGGCCATGCATTTTTGCTTTAAAGGGTCTGCATGTGCTCACCCCATCTCACCAATCCTCTCAGTCCCAAGTGTCCAGCCTTATGCCACATCCAGCTGTCATTGTAGACAGGGTTTTTCCAGGTTTCATCAGAGACCCTGAAGGAAATGTAAACAATTTCCCTGTTTTTTGGTTTTGTTTTTGAAATTCCTTTTTATAGTGGGTTTGAGCTGATTCTCTCTGCCATGTTTATGCCAGTCTAGACACACTTGATTCCCTTACAGAGACATATCAATACATAGATTTTAAGATTCTTACTAGTCAGATCTATTCCTCTGCGGGAAATATGGGGTTTTGAGTCCCTTTCACTGAGGAAGGTGTAGGTCTTGTCTATTCCACAGTTGGTTTTGGAAATGGTACCTGTGCTTATATCAAACTCTGGTTTTATGCATCACCCCACCTCTCCTTTCCCCTTAAGCAGTCATAAGTGTGTTTTCTAAATGTGAGACTCTGTTCTCTTTCTTAACTCAGTTCATGTGTAGCCATGTTTACAGGATCTTCATAAGTCATATCTTATGATAAGTTTCTTTTTCTGTGTGACTTATTTCACTTAGAATCATCGTACCTGAATCCACTCACTTTGCTGCTCCTGGTCTTATGACATTGATTTCATGGCTGAGGGATATTCCATCGTACATAAATACCACAGTTTTTTGAACCATTTTTATATTTCCTGGGATATTTGAGGTGTACCCAAGTTGAGGTTCTTCTAAGCAGTGCAGCCCTAAATTTGGGGGTGGCTCTGTCTTATTGATTTTCAGTTTTCCCAATGTATATTCCCTAGACTGGAAGTGCCCTTGGCGCTGTAGCTCTGTTGTTTACTTGTTTTAGGGAACGCAATGCAATCCTCCAGTGAGGCAGCTGGCAATTTACATCCCGCCCATCAGCATAACAAGGCTCCCTGTTCTCCAGGGCCTGTCTTGCCTTTCTGGTTTTTACACATTTTGTGGATGTCCCTTTTGACCGGTGGGAAGTGATACTTCTTTGTAGTGCAGATTTGCTTTGCCCGCTTGCTTGTTTGGCCAAAAAGGGCGTATGCGTTTTCTCCTGAATATATTCAGGAGAAAACGCATACACCCTTTTTGGCCAACTGCGTCATTGTCGAAGTTGTGCCCCTCTTCCTGTGCTTTAAAGGCGATTCCAACTTACCTCTTGAAATCTGTTTCCTGCTATTCTGCCTGGCTTTCAAGTCTGCCTCGTTGCCTTCCCTCAACAGATTTTTGGACGATAGTTGTCCTTTATTACTCTGCCAGTTTGTGAATTGCTGTGGCCCTGAGATCCATTTTCCAACTCGTTTTGTGTGAGCTGTACGCAAGTCCAAAATTTTGGTTCAGGACCTATACTGTTTCCCGGTGGGTGGCTGAGACTCTGGTTAATACTTCTTCCTGCCGGGAAATTAGAGTGACATGTGCCCGTCCAAATGCCTAACAGTAACTCTCTCATTGGTTCTCCCTCTTCCCTTCCATCCTCTGCCAAATTGGCAACCTGTGCGAACCAGGAGGTTAAAGGGGCTGTCTCTCCAAATTGGGAGATTGATAGTAAAGCATTTGGAAATTCAAACCGGAGAACCAGGAGAGGGACTACTCGTTGAGTTTTAGAAACCTTTTGTATTCACAGTGTGTCCATTCTCTAGGTTTCCCGTACATGTTATAGCTGTAGTAATATTCCCTTCAACCTGGAGAGTTGGGACCCATGGAATAGGGGCCATGCATTTTTGCTTTAAAGGGTCTGCATTTGCTCACCCAATCTCACCAATCCTCTCAGTCCCAAGTGTCCAGCATTATGCCACATCCAGCTGTCATTGTATAGAGGGTTTTTCCATGTTTCATCAGAGACCCTGAAGGAAATGTAAAGAATTTCCCTGTTTTTTGGTTTTGTTTTTGAAATTCCTTTTGATAGTGGGTTTTAGCTCATTCTCTCTGCCATTTTTATGCCAGTCTAGACACACTTGATTCCCTTACAGAGACATATCAATACATAGGTTATAAGATTCTTACTAGTCAGATCTATTCCTCTGCGGGAAATATGGGGTTTTGAGTCCCTTTCACTGAGGAAGGTGTAGGTCTTGTCTATTCCACAGTTGGTTTTGGAAATGGTACCTGTGCTTATATCAAACTCTTGTTTTATGCATCACCCCACCTCTCCTTTCCCCTTAAGCAGGCATAAGAGTGTTTTCTAAATGTGAGACTCTGTTCTCTTTCCTAACTCAGTTCATGTGTAGCCATGTTTACAGGATCTTCATAAGTGATATCTTATGATAAGTTTCTTTTTCTGTGTGACTTATTTCTCTTAGAATCATCGTACCTGAATCCACTCACTTTCCTGCTCCTGGTCTTATGACATTGATTTCATGGCTGAGGGATATTCTATCGGACATAAATACCACAGTTTTTTGAACCATTTTTATATTTCCTGGGATATTTAAGGTGTACCCAAGTTGAGGTTCTTGTAAGCAGTGCAGCCCTAAATTTGGGGGTGGCTCTGTCTTATTGATATTCAGTTTTCCCAATGTATATTCCCTAAACTGTAAGTGCCCTTGGCTCTGTAGCTCTGTTGTTTACTTGTTTTAGGGAAAGCAATGCACTCCTCCAGTGAGGCAGTTGGCAATTTACATCCCGCCCATCAGCATAACAAGGCTCCCTGTTCTCCAGGACCTGTCTTGCCTTTCTGATTTTTACACATTTTGTGGATGTCCCTTTTGACCGGTGGGAAGTGATACTTCTTTGTAGTGCAGATTTGCATTGCCCGCTTGCTTGTTTGGCCAAAAAGGGCGTATGCGTTTTCTCCTGAATATATTCAGGAGAAAACGCATACCCCCTTTTTGGCCAACTGCGTCATTGTCGAAGTTGTGCCCCTCTTCCTGTGCTTTAAAGGCGATTCCAACGTACCTCTTGAAATCTGTTTCCTGCTATTCTGCCGGGCTTTCAAGTCTGCCTCGTTGGCTTCCCTCAACAGATGTTTGGACGATAGTTGTCCTTTATTATTCTGCCAGTTTGTGAATTGCTGTGGCCCTGAGCTCCATTTTCCAACTCGTTTTTTGTGAGCTGTACGCAAGTCCAAAATTTTGGTTCAGGACCGATACTGGTTCCCAGTGGGTGGCTGAGACTCTGGTTAATTCTTCTTTCTGCCGGGAAATTAGAGTGACATGTGCCCGTCCAAATGCCTAACAGTAACTCTCTCATTGGTTCTCCCTCTTCCCTTCCATCCTCTGCCAAATTGGCAACCTGTGCGAACCAGGAGGTTAAAGGGGCTGTCTCTCCAAGTTGGGAGATTGATAGTAAAGCAGTTGGAAAGTCAAACCGGAGCACCAGGAGAGGGACTACGCGTTGAGTTTTAGAAACCTTTTGTATTCACCGTGTGTCCATTCTCTAGGTTTCCCGTACATGTTATAGCTGTAGTAATATTCCCTTCAACCTGGAGAGTTGGGACCCATGGAATGAGGGACATGCATTTTTGCTTTAAATGGTCTGCTTTTGCTCACCCAATCTCACCAATCCTCTCAGTCCCAAGAGTCCAGCCTTATGCCACATCCAGCTGTCATTGTAGATATGGTCATTCCAGGTGTCATCAGAGACCCTGAAGGAAATGTAAAGAATTTCCCTGTTTTTTGGTTTTGTTTTTGAAATTCCTTTTTATAGTGGGTTTGAGCTGATTCTCGCTGCCATGTTTATGCCAGTCTAGACACACTTGATTCCCTTACAGAGACATATCAATACATAGGATTTAAGATTCTTACTATTCAGATCTATTCCTCTGCGGGAAATATGGGGTTTTGAGTCCCTTTCACTGAGGAAGGTGTAGGTCTTCTCTGTTCCACAGTTGGTGTTAGAAATGGTACCTGTGCTTATATCAAACTCTGGTTTTATGCATCACCCCACCTCTCCTTTCCCCTTAAGCAGGCATAAGAGTGTTTTCTCAATGTGAGACTCTGTTCTCTTTCCTAACACAGTTCATGTGTAGCCATGTTTACAGGATCTTCATAAGTCATATCTTATGATAAGTTTCTTTTTCTGTGTGACTTATTTCACTTAGAATCATCGTACCTGAATCCACTCACTTTGCTGCTCCTGGTCTTATGACATTGATTTCATGGCTGAGGGATATTCCATCGTACATAAGTACCACAGTTTTTTGAACCATTTTTATATTTCCTGGGATATTTAAGGTGTACCCAAGTTGAGGTTCTTATAAGCAGTGCAGCCCTAAATTTGGGGGTGGCTCTGTCTTATTGATTTTCAGTTTTCCCGAGGTATATTCTCTAGACTGGGTGTGCCCTTGGCTCTGTAGCTCTGTTGTTTACTTGTTTTAGGGAACGCAATGCACTCCTCCAGTGAGGCAGTTGGCAATTTACATCCCGCCCATCAGCATAACAAGGCTCCCTGTTCTCCAGGGCGTGTCTTGCCTTTCTGGTTTTTACACATATTTTGGATGTCCCTTTTGACCGGTGGGATGTGATACTTCATTGTAGTGCAGATTTGCATTGCCCACTTGCTTGCTTGGCCAAAAAGGGCGTATGCGTTTTCTCCTGAATATATTCAGGAGAAAACGCATACGCCCTTTTTGGCCAAGTTCGTCATTGTTGAAGTTGTGCCCCTCTTCCTGTGCTTTAAAGGTGATTCCAACGTACCTCTTGAAATCTGTTTCCTGCTACTCTGCCTCGCTTTCAAGTCCGCCTCGTTGCCTTCCCTCAACACATTTTTGGACAATAGTTGTCCTTTATTACTCTGCCAGTTTGTGAATTGCTGTGCCCCTGAGCTCCATTTTCCAACTCGTTTTTTGTGAGCTGAAAGCAAGTCCAAAATTTTGGTTCAGGACCTATACTGGTTCCCGGTGGGTGGCTGAGACTCTGGTTAATTCTTCTTCCTGCCGGGAAATTAGAGTGACATGTGCCTGTCCAAAAGCCTAACAGCTGCTCTCTCATTGGTTCTCCCTCTTCCCTTCCATCCTCTGCCAAATTGGCAACCTGTGCGAACCAGGAGGTTAAAGGGGCTGTCTCTCCATGTTGGGAGATTGATAGTAAAGCAGTTGGAAAGTCAAACCGGAGCACCAGGAGAGGGACTACGCGTTGAGTTTTAGAAACCTTTTGTATTCACAGTGTGTCCATTCTCTAGGTTTCCCGTACATGTTATAGCTGTAGTAATATTCCCTTCAACCTGGAGAGTTGGGACTCATGGAATGGGGGCCATGCATTTTTGCTTTAAAGGGTCTGCATGTGCTCACCCCATCTCACCAATCCTCTCAGTCCCAAGTGTCCAGCCTTATGCCACATCCAGCTGTCATTGTAGACAGGGTTTTTCCAGGTTTCATCAGAGACCCTGAAGGAAATGTAAACAATTTCCCTGTTTTTTGGTTTTGTTTTTGAAATTCCTTTTTATAGTGGGTTTGAGCTGATTCTCTCTGCCATGTTTATGCCAGTCTAGACACACTTGATTCCCTTACAGAGACATATCAATACATAGATTTTAAGATTCTTACTAGTCAGATCTATTCCTCTGCGGGAAATATGGGGTTTTGAGTCCCTTTCACTGAGGAAGGTGTAGGTCTTGTCTATTCCACAGTTGGTTTTGGAAATGGTACCTGTGCTTATATCAAACTCTGGTTTTATGCATCACCCCACCTCTCCTTTCCCCTTAAGCAGTCATAAGTGTGTTTTCTAAATGTGAGACTCTGTTCTCTTTCTTAACTCAGTTCATGTGTAGCCATGTTTACAGGATCTTCATAAGTCATATCTTATGATAAGTTTCTTTTTCTGTGTGACTTATTTCACTTAGAATCATCGTACCTGAATCCACTCACTTTGCTGCTCCTGGTCTTATGACATTGATTTCATGGCTGAGGGATATTCCATCGTACATAAATACCACAGTTTTTTGAACCATTTTTATATTTCCTGGGATATTTGAGGTGTACCCAAGTTGAGGTTCTTCTAAGCAGTGCAGCCCTAAATTTGGGGGTGGCTCTGTCTTATTGATTTTCAGTTTTCCCAATGTATATTCCCTAGACTGGAAGTGCCCTTGGCGCTGTAGCTCTGTTGTTTACTTGTTTTAGGGAACGCAATGCAATCCTCCAGTGAGGCAGCTGGCAATTTACATCCCGCCCATCAGCATAACAAGGCTCCCTGTTCTCCAGGGCCTGTCTTGCCTTTCTGGTTTTTACACATTTTGTGGATGTCCCTTTTGACCGGTGGGAAGTGATACTTCTTTGTAGTGCAGATTTGCTTTGCCCGCTTGCTTGTTTGGCCAAAAAGGGAGTATGCGTTTTCTCCTGAATATATTCAGGAGAAAACGCATACGCCCTTTTTGGCCAACTGCGTCATTGTCGAAGTTGTGCCCCTCTTCCTGTGCTTTAAAGGCGATTCCAACGTACCTCTTGAAATCTGTTTCCTACTATTCTGCCTGGCTTTCAAGTCTGCCTCGTTGCCTTCCCTCAACAGATTTTTGGACGATAGTTGTCCTTTATTACTCTGCCAGTTTGTGAATTGCTGTGCCCCTGAGCTCCATTTTCCAACTCGGTTTTGTGAGCTGTACGCAAGTCCAAAATTTTGGTTCAGGACCTATACTGGTTCCCGGTGGGTGGCTGAGACTCTGGTTAATTCTTCTTCCTGCCGGGAATTTAGAGTGGCATGTGCCCTTCCAAATGCCTAACAGTAACTCTCTCATTGGTTCTCCCTCTTCCCTTCCATCCTCTGCCAAATTGGCAACCTGTGCGAAACAGGAGGTTAAAGGGGCTGTCTCTCCAAGTTGGCAGATTGATAGTAAAGCAGTTGGAAAGTCAAACCGGAGTACCAGCAGAGTGACTACTCGTTGAGTTTTAGAAACCTTTTGTATTCACAGTGTGTCCATTCTCTAGGTTTCCCGTACATGTTATAGCTGTAGTAATATTCCCTTCAACATGGAGAGTTGGGACCCATGGAATGGGGGCCATGCATTTTTGCTTTAAAGGGTCTGCATTTGCTCACCCCATCTCACCAATCCTCTCAGTCCCAAGTGTCCAGCCTTATGCCACATCCAGCTGTCATTGTAGACAGGGTTTTTCCAGGTTTCATCAGAGACCCTGAAGGAAATGTAAAGAATTTCCCTGTTTTTTGGTTTTGTTTTTGAAATTCCTTTTTATAGTGGGTTTGAGCTGATTCTCTCTGCCATGTTTATGCCAGTCTAGACACACTTGTTTCCCTTACAGAGACATATCAATACATAGGTTTTAAGATTCTTACTAGTCAGATCTATTCCTCTGCGGGAAATATGGGGTTTTGAGTCCCTTTCACTGAGGAAGGTGTAGGTCTTGTCTATTCCACAGTTGGTTTTGGAAATGGTACCTGTGCTTATATCAAACTCTGGTTTTATGCATCACCCCACCTCTCCTTTCCCCTTCAGCAGGCATAAGAGTGTTTTCTAAATGTGAGACTCTGTTCTCTTTCCTAACTCAGTTCATGTGTAGCCATGTTTACAGGATCTTCATAAGTCATATCTTATGATAAGTTTCTTTTGCTTTGGAACTTATTTCACTTAGAATCATCGTACCTGAATCCACTCACTTTGCTGCTCCTGGTCTTATGACATTGATTTCATGGCTGAGGGATATTCCATCGTACATAAATACCACAGTTTTTTGAACCATTTTTATATTTCCTGGGATATTTAAGGTGTACCCAAGTTGAGGTTCTCGTAAGCAGTGCAGCCCTAAATTTGGGTGTGTCTCTGTCTTATTGATTTTCAGTTTTCCCAATGTATATTCCCTAGACTGGAAGTGCCCTTGGCTCTGTAGCTCTGTTGTTTACTTGTTTTAGGGAACGCAATGCACTCCTCTAGTGAGACAGCTGGCAATTTACATCCCGCCCATCAGCATAACAAGGCTCCCTGTTCTCCAGGGCCTGTCTTGCCTTTCTGGTTTTTACACATTTTGTGGATGTCCCTTCTGACCGGTGGGAAGTGATACTTCTTTGTAGTGCAGATTTGCTTTGCCCGCTTGCTTGTTTGGCCAAAAAGGGAGTATGCGTTTTCTCCTGAATATATTCAAGAGAAAACGCATACGCCCTTTTTGGCCAACTGCGTCATTTTCGAAGTTGTGCCCCTCTTCCTGTGCTTTAAAGGCGATTCCAACGTACTTCTTGAAATCTGTTTCTTGCTATTCTGCCTGGCTTTCAAATCTGCCTCGTTGCCTTCCCTCAACAGATTTTTGGACGATAGTTGTCCTTTATTACTCTGCCAGTTTGTGAATTGCTGTGGCCCTGAGCTCCATTTCCTAACTCGTTTTTTGTGAGCTGTACGCAAGTCCAAAATTTTGGTTCAGGACCTATACTGGTTCCCGGTGGGTGGCTAAGACTCTGGTTAATTCTTCTTCCTGCCGGGAAATTAGAGTGACATGTGCCCGTCCAAATGCCTAACAGTAACTCTCTCATTGGTTCTAACTCTTCCCTTCATTCCTCTGCCAAATTGGCAACCTGTGCGAACCAGGATGTTAAAGGGGCTGTCTCTCCAAGTTGGGAGATTGATAGTAAAGCAGTTGGAAAGTCAAACCGGAGTACCAGGAGAGGGACTACGCGTTGAGTTTTAATAACCTTTTGTATTCACAGTGTGTCCATTCTCTAGGTTTCCCGTACATGTTATAGCTGTAGTAATATTCCCTTCAACCTGGAGAGTTGGGACCCATGGAATGGGGGCCAGGCATTTTTGCTTTAAAGGGTCTGCATTTGCACACACAATCTCACCAATCCTCTCAGTCCCAAGTGTCCAGCCTTATGCCACATCCAGCTGTCATTGTAGACAGGGTTTTTCCAGGTTTCATCAGAGACCCTGAAGGAAATGTAAAGAATTTCCCTGTTTTTTGGTTTTGTTTTTGAAATTCCTTTTTATAGTGGGTTTGAGCTGATTCTCTCTGCCATGTTTATGCCAGTCTAGACACACTTGATTCCCTTACAGAGACATATCAGTACATAGGTTTTTAGATTCTTACTAGTCAGATCTATTCCTCTGCGGGAAATATGGGGTTTTGAGTCCCTTTCACTGAGGAAGGTGTAGGTCTTGTCTATTCCACAGTCGGTTTTGGAAATGGTACCTGTGCTTATATCAAACTCTGGTTTTATGCATCACCCCACCTCTCCTTTCCCCTTAAGCAGGCATAAGAGTGTTTTCTAAATGTGAGACTCTGTTCTCTTTCCTAACTCAGTTCATATGTAGCCATGTTTACAGGATCTTCATAAGTGATATCTTATGATAAGTTTCTTTTTCTGTGTGATTTATTTCACTTAGAATCATCGTACCTGAATCCACTCACTTTGCTGCTCCTGGTCTTATGACATTGATTTCATGGCTGAGGGATATTCCATCGTACATAAATACCACAGTTTTTTGAACCATTTTTATATTTCCTGGGATATTTAAGGTGTACCCAAGTTGAGGTTCTTGTAAGCAGTGCAGCCCTAAATTTGGGGGTGGCTCTCTCTTATTGATTTTCAGTTTTCCCAATGTATATTCCCTAGACTGGAAGTGCCCTTGGCTCTGTAGCTCTGTTGTTTACTTGTTATAGGGAACGCAATGCACTCCTCCAGTGAGGCAGTTGCAATTTACATCCCGCCCATCAGCATAACAAGTCTCCCTGTTCTCCAGGGCCTGTCTTGCCTTTCTGGTTTTTACACATTTTGTGGATGTCCCTTTTGACCGGTGGGAATTGATACTTCTTTGTAGTGCAGATTTGCTTTGCCTGCTTGCTTGTTTGGCCAAAAAGGGAGTATGTGTTTTCTCCTGAATATATTCAGGAGAAAACGCATACACCTTTTTGGCCAACTGCGTCATTGTCGAAGTTGTGCCCCTCTTCTTGTGCTTTAAAGGTGATTCCAACGTACCTCTTGAAATCTGTTTCCTGCTATTCTGCCTGGCTTTCAAGTCTGCCTCGTTGCCTTCCCTCAACAGATTTTTGGACGATAGTTGTCCTTTATTACTCTGCCAGTTTGTGAATTTCTGTGGCCCTGAGCTCCGTTTTCCAACTCGTTATTTGTGAGCTGTACGCAAGTCCAAAATTTTGGTTCAGGACCTATACTGGTTCCCGGTGGGTGGCTGAGACTCTGGTTAATTCTTCTTCCTGCCGGGAAATTAGAGTGACATGTGCCCGTCCAAATGCCTAACAGTAACTCTCTCATTGGTTCTCCCTCTTCCCTTCCATCCTCTGCCAAATTGGCAACCTGTGCGAACCAGGAGGTTAAAGGGGCTGTCTCTCCCAGTTGGGAGATTGATAGTAAAGCAGTTGGAAAGTCAAACCGGAGCACCAGGATAGGGACTACGCGTTGAGTTTTAGAAACATTTTGTATTCACAGTGTGTCCATTCTCTAGGTTTCCCGTACATGTTATAGCTGTAGTAATATTCCCTTCGACATGGAGAGTTGGGACCCATGGAATGGGGGCCATGCATTTTTGCTTTAAAGGGTCTGAATGTGCTCAGCCAATCTCACCAATCCTCAAAGTCCCAAGTGTCCAGCCTTATGCAACATCCAGCTGTCATTGTAGATAGGGTCATTCCAGGTTTCATCAGAGACCCTGAAGGAAATGTAAAGAATTTCCCTGTTTTTTGGTTTTGTGTTTGAAATTCCTTTTTATAGTGGGTTTGAGCTGATTCTCGCTGCCGTGTTTATGCCAGTCTAGACACACTTGATTCCTTTACAGAGACATGTAAATACATAGGTTTTAAGCTTCTTAAGAGTCAGATCTATTCCTCTGCGGGAAATATGGGGTTTTGAGTCCCTTTCACTGAGGAAGGTGTAGGTCTTGTCTATTCCACAGTTGGTTTTAGAAATGGTACCTGTGCTTATATCAAACTCTGGTTTTATGCATCACCCCACCTCTCCTTTCCCCTTAAGCAGGCATAAGAGTGTTTTCTAAATGTGAGACTCTGTTCTCTTTCCTAACTCAGTTCATGTGTAGCCATGTTTACAGGATCTTCATAAGTCATATCTTATGATAAGTTTCTTTTTCTGTGTGACTTATTTCACTTAGAATCATCGTACCTGAATCCACTCACTTTGCTGCTCCTGGTCTTATGACATTGATTTCATGGCTGAGGGATATTCCATCGGACATAAATACCACAGTTTTTTGAACCATTTTTATATTTCCTGGGATATTTAAGGTGTACCCAAGTTGAGGTTCTTGTAAGCAGTGCAGCCCTAAATTTGGGGGTGGCTCTGTCTTATTGATTTTCAGTTTTCCCAAGGTATATTCCCTAGACTGGAAGTGCCCTTGGCTCTGTAGCTCTGTTGTATACTTGTTTTAGGGAACGCAATGCACTCCTCCAGTGAGGCAGTTGGCAATTTACATCCCGCCCATCAGTATAACAAGGCTCCCTGTTCTCCAGGGCCTGTCTTGCCTTTCTGGTTTTTACACATTTTGTGGATGTCCCTTTTGACCGCTGGGAAGTGATACTTCTTTGTAGTGCAGGTTTGCATTGCCCGCTTGCTTGTTTGGCCAAAAAGGGCGTATGCGTTTTCTCCTGAATATATTCAGGAGAAAATGCATACGCCCTTTTTGGCCAACTGCGTCATTGTCGAAGTTGTGCCCCTCTTCCTGTGCTTTAAAGGCGATTCCAACGTACCTCTTGAAATCTCTTTGCTGCTATTCTGCCTGGCTTTCAAGTCTGCCTCGTTGCCTTCCCTCAACAGATTTTCGGACGATAGTTGTCCTTTATTACTCTGCCAGTTTGTGAATTGCTGTGGCCATGAGCTCCATTTTCCAACTCGTTTTTTGTGAGCTGTACGCAAGTCCAAAATTTTGGTTCAGGACCTATACTGGTTCCCGGTGGGTGGCTGAGACTCTGGTTAATTCTTCTTCCTGCCGGGTAATTAGAGTGACATGAGCCCGTCCAAATGCCTAACAGTAACTCTCTCATTGGTTCTCCCTCTTCCCTTCCATCCTCTGCCAAATTGGCAACGTGTGCGAACCAGGAGGTTAAAGGGGCTGTCTCTCCACTTGGGAGATTGAAAGCAAAGCAGTTGGAAAGTCAAACCGGAGCTCCAGGTGAGGGACTACGCGTTGAGTTTTAGAAACCTTTTGTATTCACATTGTGTCCATTCTCTAGGTTTCCCGTACATGTTATAGCTGTAGTAATATTCCCTTCAGCATGGAGAGTTGGGACCCATGGAATGGGGGCCATGCATTTTTGCTTTAAAGGGTCTGCATTTGCTCACCCAATCTCACGAATCCTCTCAGTCCCAAGTGTCCAGCTTTATGCCACATCCAGCTGTCATTGTAGATAGGGTCATTCCAGGATTCATCAGAGACCCTGAATGAAATGTAAAGAATTTCCCTGTTTTTTGGTTTTGTTTTTGAAATTCCTTTTTATAGTGGGTTTGAGCTGATACTCGCTGCCATGTTTATGCCAGTCTATACACACTTGATTCCCTTACAGAGACATATCAATACATAGGTTTTAAGATTCTTACTAGTCTGATCTATTCCTCTGCGGGAAATATGGGGTTTTGAGTCCCTTTCACTGAGGAAGGTGTAGGACTTGTCTATTCCACTGTTGGTTTTAGAAATGGTACCTGTGCTTATATCAAACTCTGGTTTTATGCATCACCCCACCTCTCCATTCCCCTTAAGCAGGCATAAGAGTGTTTTCTAAATGTGAGACTCTGTTCTCTTTCCTAACTCAGTTCATGTGTAGCCATGTTTACAGGTTCTTCATAAGTCATATCTTATGATAAGTTTCTTTTTCTGTGTGACTTATTTCACTTAGAATCATCGTACCTGAATCCACTCACTTTGCTGCTCCTGGTCTTATGACATTGATTTCATGGCTGAGGGATATTCCATCGGACATAAGTACCACAGTTTTTTGAACCATTTTTATATTTCCTGGGATATTTAAGGTGTACCCAAGTTGAGCTTCTTGTAAGCAGTGCAGCCCTAAATTTGGGGTTGGCTCTGTCTTATTGATTTTCAGTTTTCCCAAGGTATATTCTCTAGACTGGGAGTGCCCTTGGCTCTGTAGCTCTGTTGTTTACTTTTTTAGGGAACGCAATGCACTCCTCCAGTGAGGCAGTTGGCAATTTACATCCCGCTCATCAGCATAACAAGGCTCCCTGTTCTCCAGGACCTGTCTTGCCTTTCTGGTTTTTACACATTTTGTGGATGTCCCTTTTGACCGGTGGGAAGTGATACTTCTTTGTAGTGCAGATTTGCATTGCCCGCTTGCTTGTTTGGCCAAAAAGGGCGTATGCGTTTTCTCCTGAATATATTCAGGAGAAAACGCATACGCCCTTTTTGGCCAACTGCGTCATTTTCGAAGTTGTGCCCCTCTTCCTGTGCTTTAAACGCGATTCCAACGTACCTCTTGAAATCTGTTTCCTGCTATTCTGCCTGGCTTTCAAGTCTGCCTCGTTGGCTTCCCTCAACAGATGTTTGGACGATAGTTGTCCTTTATTACTCTGCCAGTTTGTGAATTGCTGTGGCCCTGAGCTCCATTTTCCAACTCGTTTTTTGTGAGCTGTACGCAAGTCCAAAATTTTGGTTCAGGACCTATACTGGTTCCCAGTGTTAGCTGAGACTCTGGTTAATTCTTCTTCCTGCCGGGAAATTAGAGTGACATGTGCCCATCCAAATGCCTAACAGTAACTCTCTCATTGGTTCTCCCTCTTCCCTTCCATCCTCTGCCAAACGGGCAACCTGTGCGAACCAGGAGGTTAAAGGGGCTGTCTCTCCAAGTTGGGAGATTGATAGTAAAGCAGTTGGAAAGTCAAACCGGAGCACCAGGAGAGGGATTACTCGTTGAGTTTTAGAAACCTTTTGTATTCACAGTGTGTCCATTCTCTAGGTTTCCCGTACATGTTATAGCCGTAGTAATATTCCCTTCAACCTGGAGAGTTGGGACCCATGGAATGGGGGCCATGCGTTTTTGCTTTAAAGCGTCTGCATTTGCTCACCCAATCTCACCAATCCTCTCAGTCCCAAGTGTCCAGCCTTATGCCACATCCAGCTGTCATTGTAGACAGGGTTTTTCCGTGTTTCATCAGAGACCCTGAAGGAAATGTAAATAATTTCCCTGTTTTTTGGTTTTGTTTTTGAAATTCCTTTTTATAGTGGGTTTGAGCTGATTCTCTCTGCCATGTTTATGCCAGTCTAGACACACTTGATTCCCTTACAGAGACATATCAATACATAGGTTTTAAGATTCTTACTAGTCAGATCTATTCCTCTGCGGGAAATATGGGGTTTTGAGTCCCTTTCACTGAGGAAGGTGTAGGTCTTGTCTATTCCACAGTTGGTATTTGAAATGGTACCTGTGCTTATATCAAACTCTGGTTTTATGCATCACCCCACCTCTCCTTTCCCCTTAAGCAGGCATAAGAGTGTTTTCTAAATGTGAGACTCTGTTCTCTTTCCTAACTCAGTTAATGTGTAGCCATGTTTACAGGATCTTCATAAGTGATATCTTATGATAAGTTTCTTTTTCTGTGTGACCTATTTCACTTAGAATCATCATACCTGAATCCACTCACTTTGCTGCTCCGGGTCTTATGACATTGATTTCATATCTGAGGAATATTCCATCAGACATAAATACCACAGTTTTTTGAACCATTTTTATATTTCCTGGGATATTTAAGGTGTACTCAAGTTGAGGTTCTTGTAAGCAGTGCAGCCCTAAATTTGGGGTGGCTCTGTCTTATTGATTTTCAGTTTTCCCAAAGTATATTCCCTAGACTGGAAGTGCCCTTGGCTCTGTAGCTCTGTTGTTTACTTGTTTTAGGGAACGCAATGCACTCCTCCAGTGAGGCAGTTGGCAATTTACATCCCGCCCATCAGCATAACAAGGCTCCCTGTTCTCCAGGGCCTGTCTTGCCTTTCTGGTTTTTACACATTTTGTGGATGTCCCTTTTGACCGGTGGGAAGTGATACTTCTTTGTAGTGCAGATTTGCATTGCCCGCTTGCTTGTTTGGCCAAAAAGGGCGTATGCGTTTTCTCCTGAATATATTCAGGAGAAAACGCATACGCCCTTTTTGGCCAACTGCGTCATTGTCGATGTTGTGCCCCTCTTCCTGTGCTTTAAAGGCGATTCCAACGTACCTCTTGAAATCTGTTTCGTGCTATTCTGCCTGGCTTTCAAGTCAGCCTCGTTGCCTTCCCTCAACAGATTTTTGGACGATAGTTGTCCTTTATTACTCTGCCAGTTTGTATATTGCTGTGGCCCTGCGCTCCATTTTCCAAATCGTTTTTTGTGAGCTGTACGCAAGTCCAAAATTTTGGTTCAGGACCTATACTGGTTCCCGGTGGGTGGCTGAGTCTCTTGTTAATTCTTCTTCCTGCCGGGAAATTAGAGTGACATGTGCCCGTCCAAATGCCTAACAGCTACTCTCTCATTGGTTCTCCCTCTTCCCTTCCATCCTCTGCCAAATTGGCAACCTGTGCGAACCAGGAGGTTAAAGGGGCTGTCTCTCCAAGTTGGGAGATTGATAGTAAAGCAGTTGGAAAGTCAAACCGGAGCACCAGGAGAGGGACTACGCGTTGAGTTTTAGAAACCTTTTGTATTCACAGTGTGTCCATTCTCTAGGTTTCCCGTACATGTTATAGCTGTAGTAATATTCCCTTCAGCATGGAGAGTTGGGACCATGGAATGGGGACCATGCATTTTTGCTTTAAACGGTCTGCATTTGCTCACCCAATCTCACCAATCCTCTCAGTCCCAAGTGTCCAGCCTTATGCCACATCCAGCTGTCATTGCAGATAGGGTCATTCCAGGATTCATCAGAGACCCTGAAGGAAATGTAAAGAATTTCCCTGTTTTTTGGTTTTGTTTTTGAAATTCCTTTTTATAGTGGGTTTGAGCTGATTCTCTCTGCCATGTTTATGCCAGTCTAGACACACTTGAATCCCTTACAGAGACATATCAATACATAGGTTTTAAGATTCTTACTAGTCAGATCTATTCCTCTGCCGGAAATATGCGGTTTTGAGTCCCTTTCACTGAGGAAGGTGTAGGTCTTGTCTATTCCACATTTGGTTTTGGAAATGGTACCTGTGCTTATATCAAACTCTGGTTTTATGCATCACCCCACCTCTCCTTTCCCCTTAAGCAGGCATAAGAGTGTTTTCTAAATGTGAGACTCTGTTCTCTTTCCTAACTCATTTCATGTGTAGCCATGTTTACAGGATCTTCATAAGTGATATCTTATGATAAGTTTCTTTTTCTGTGTGACTTATTTCACTTAGAATCATCGTACCTTAATCCACTCACTTTGCTGCTCCTGGTCTTATGACATTGATTTCATGGCTGAGGGATATTCCATCGGACATAAATACCACAGTTTTTAGAACCATTTTTATATTTCCTGGGATATTTAAGGTGTACCCAAGTTGAGGTTCTTGTAAGCAGTGCAGCCCTAAATTTGGGGGTGGCTCTGTCTTATTGATATTCAGTTTTCCCAATGTATATTCCCTAGACTGGAAGTGCCCTTGGCTCTGTAGCTCTGTTGTTTTCTTGTTTTAGGGAACGCAATGCACTCGTCCAGTGAGGCAGTTGGCAATTTACATCCCGCCCATCAGCATAACAAGGCTCCCTGTTCTCCAGGGCCTGTCTTGCCTTTCTGGTTTTTACACATTATGTGGATGTCCATTTTGACCGGTGGGAAGTGATACTTCTTTGTAGTGCAGATTTGCATTGCCCTCTTGCTTGTTTGGCCAAAAAGGGCGTATGTGTTTTCTCCTGAATATATTTAGGAGAAAACGCATACGCCCTTTTTGGCCAACTGCATCATTGTCGAACTTGTGCCCATCTTCCTGTGCTTTAAAGGCGAATCCAACGTACCTCTTGAAATCTGTTTCCTGCTATTCTGCCTGGCTTTCAAGTCTGCCTCGTTGCCTTCCCTCAACAGATTTTTGGACGATAGTTGTCCTTTATTACTCTGCCAGTTTGTGAATTGCTGTGGCCCTGAGCTCCATTTTCCAACTCGTTTTTTGTGAGCTGTACGCAAGTCCAACATTTTGGTTCAGGACCTATACTGGTTCCCGGTGGGTGGCTGAGACTCTGGTTAATTCTTCTTCCTGCCGGGAAATTAGAGTGACATGTGCCCGTCCAAATGTCTAACAGTAACTCTCTCATTGGTTCTCCCTCTTCCCTTCCATCCTCTGCCAAATTGGCAACCTGTGCGAACCTGGAGGTTAAAGGGGCTGTCTCTCCAAGTTGGGAGATTGATAGTAAAGCAGTTGGAAAGTCAAACAGGAGCACCAGGAGGGGGACCACTCGTTGAGTTTTAGAAACATTTTGTATTCACAGTGTGTCCATTCTCTAGGTTTCCCGTACATGTTATAGCTGTAGTAATATTCCCTTCAACCTGGAGAGTTGGGACCCATGGAATGGGGGACATGTATTTTTGCTTTAAAGGGTCTGCATTTGCTCACCCAATCTCACCAATCCTCTCAGTCCCAAGTGTCCAGCCTTATGCCACATCCAGCTGTCATTGTAGACAGGGTTTTTCCAGGTTTCATCAGAGACCCTGAAGGAAATATAAAGAATTTCCCTGTTTTTTGGTTTTGTTTTTGAAATTCCTTTTGATAGTGGGTTTCAGCTGATTCTCTCTGCCATGTTTAAGCCAGTCTAGACACACTTGATTCCCTTACAGAGACATATCAATACATAGGTTTTAAGATTCTTACTAGTCAGATCTATTCCTCTGCAGGAAATATGGGGTTTTGAGTCCCTTTCACTGAAGAAGGTGTAGGTCTTGTCTATTCCACAGTTGGTTTTGGAAATGGTACCTGTGCTTATATCAAACTCTGGTTTTATGCATCACCCCACCACTCCTTTCCCCTTAAGCAGGCATAAGAGTGTTTTCTAAATGTGAGACTCTGTTCTCTTTCCTAACTCAGTTCATGTGTAGCCATGTTTACAGGATCTTCATAAGTCATATCTTATGATAAGTTTCTTTCTCTGTGTGACTTATTTCACTTAGAATCATCGTACCTGAATCCACTCACTTTGCTGCTCCTGGTCTTATGACATTGATTTCATGGCTGAGGGATATTCCATCGGACATAAATACCACATTTTTTTTAACCATTTTTATAATTCCTGGGATATTTAAGGTGTACCCAAGTTGAGGTTCTTGTAAGCAGTGCAGCCCTAAATTTGGGGGTGGCTCTGTCTTATTGATTTTCAGTTTTCCCAATGTATATTCCCTAGACTGGAAGTGCCCTTGACTCTGTAGCTCTGTTCTTTACTTGTTTTAGGGAACGCAATGCACTCCTCCACTGAGGCAGTTGGCAATTTACATCCCGCCCATCAGCATAACAAGGCTCCCTGTTCTCCAGGGCCTGTCTTGCCTTTCTGGTTTTTACACATTTTCTGGATGTCCCTTTTGACCGGTGGGAAGTGATACTTCTTTGTAGTGCAGATTTGCATTGCCCGCTTGCTTGTTTGGCCAAAAAGGGCGTATGCGTTTTCTCCTGAATATATTCAGGAGAAAACGCATACGCCCTTTTTGGCCAACTGCGTCATTGTCGAAGTTGTGCCCCTCTTCCTGTGCTTTAAAGGCGATTCCTATGTACCTCTTGAAATCTGTTTCCTGCTATTCTGCCTGGCTTTCAAGTCTGCCTCGTTGCCTTCCCTCAACAGATTTTTGGACGATAGTTGTCCTTTATTACTCTGCCAGTTTGTGAATTGCTGTGGCCCTGAGCTCCATTTTCCAACTCGTTTTTTGTGAGCTGTACGCAAGTCCAAAATTTTGGTTCAGGACCTATACTGGTTCCCGGTGTGTGGCTGAGACTCTGGTTAATTCTTCTTCCTGCTGGGAAATTAGAGTGACATGTGCCCGTCCAAATGTCTAACAGTAACTCTCTCATTGGTTCTCCCTCTTCCCTTCCATCCTCTGCCAAATTGGCTACCTGGCGAACCAGGAGGTTAAAGGGGCTGTCTCTCCAAGTTGGGAGATCGATAGTAAAGCAGTTGGAAAGTCAAACCGGAGCACGAGGAGAGGGACTACGCGTTGAGTTTTAGAAACCTTTTGTATTCACAGTGTGTCCATTCTCTAGGTTTCCCGTACATGTTATAGCTCTAGTAATATTCCCTTCAACCTGGAGAGTTGGGACCCATGGAATGGGGCCATGCATTTTTGCTTTAAAGGGTCTGCATTTGCTCACCCAATCTCACCAATCCTCTCAGTCCCAAGTGTGCAGCCTTATGCCACATCCAGCTGTCATTGTAGACAGGGTTTTTCCAGGTTTCATCAGAGACCCTGAAGGAAATGTAAAGATTTCCCTGTTTTTTGGTTTTGTTTTTGAAATTCCTTTTGATAGTGGGTTTTAGCTCATTCTCTCTGCCATGTTTATGCCAGTCTAGACACACTTGATTCCCTTACAGAGACATATCAATACATAGGTTTTAAGATTCTTACTAGTCAGATCTATTCCTCTGCGGGAAATATGGGGTTTTGAGTCCCTTTCACTGAGGAAGGTGTAGGTCTTGTCTATTCCACAGTTGGTTTTGGAAATGGTACCTGTGCTTATATCAAACTCTGGTTTTATGCATCACCCCACCTCTCCTTTCCCCTTAAGCAGGCATAAGAGTGTTTTCTAAATGTGAGACTCTGTTCTCTTTCCTAACTCAGTTCATGTGTAGCCATGTTTACAGGATCTTCATAAGTGATATCTTATGATAAGTTTCTTTTTCTGTGTGACTTATTTCACTTAGAATCATCGTACCTGAATCCATTCACTTTGCTGCTCCTGGTCTTATGACATTGATTTCATGGCTGAGGGATATTCCATCGGACATAAATACCACAGTTTTTTGAAGCATTTTTATAATTCCTGGGATATTTAAGGTGTACCCAAGTTGAGGTTCCTTTAAGCAGTGCAGCCCTAAATTTGTGGGTGGCTCTGTCTTATTGATATTCAGTTTTCCCAATGTATATTCCCTAGACTGGAAGTGCCCTGGGCTCTGTAGCTCTGTTGTTTACTTGCTTTAGGGAACGCAATGCACTCCTCCAGTGAGGCAGTTGGCAATTTACATCCCGCCCATCAGCATAACAAGGCTCCCTGTTCTCCAGGGCCTGTCTTGCCTTTCTGGTTTTTACACATTTTGTGGATGTCCCTTTTGACCAGTGGGAAGTGATACTTCTTTGTAGTGCAGATTTGCATTGCCCGCTTGCTTGTTTGGCCAAAAACGGCGTATGCGTTTTCTCCTGAATATATTCAGGAGAAAACGCATACGCCCTTTTTGGCCAAGTTCGTCATTGTCGAAGTTGTGCCCCTCTTCTTGTGCTTTAAAGGCGAATCCAACGTACCTCTTGAACTCTGTTTCCTGCTATTCTGCCTGGCTTTCAAGTCTGCCTCGTTGCCTTCCCTCAACAGATTTTTGGACGATAGTTGTCCTTTATTACTCTGCCAGTTTGTGAATTGCTGTGGCCCTGAGCTCCATTTTCCAACTCGTTTTGTGTGAGCTGTACGCAAGTCCAAAACTTTGGTTCAGGACCTCTACTGGTTCCCGTTGGGTGGCTGAGACTCTGGTTAATTCTTCTTCCTGCGGGGAAATTAGAGTGACATGTGCCCATCCAAATGTCTAACAGTAACTCTCTCATTGGTTCTCCCTCTTCCCTTCCATCCTCTGCCAAATTGGCAACCTGTGCGAACCAGGAGGTTAAAGGGGCTGTCTCTCCAAGTTGGGAGATTGATAGTAAAGCAGTTGGAAAGTCAAACCAGAGCACCAGGAGAGGGAACACTCGTTGAGTTTTAGAAACCTTTTGTATTCACAGTGTGTCCATTCTCTAGGTTTCCCGTACATGTTATAGCTGTAGTAATATTCCCTTCAACCTGGAGAGTTGGGACCCATGGAATGGGGCCATGCATTTTTCTTTAAAGGGTCTGCATTTGCTCACCCAATCTCACCAATCCTCTCAGTCCCAAGTGTGCAGCCTTATGCCACATCCAGCTGTCATTGTAGACAGGGTTTTTCCAGGTTTCATCAGAGACCCTGAAGGAAATGTAAAGAATTTCCCTGTTTTTTGGTTTTGTTTTTGAAATTCCTTTTGATAGTGGGTTTTAGCTCATTCTCTCTGCCATGTTTATGCCAGTCTAGACACACTTGATTCCCTTACAGAGACATATCAATACATAGGTTTTAAGATTCTTACTAGTCAGATGTATTCCTCTGTGGGAAATATGGGGTTTTGAGTCCCTTTCACTGAGGAAGGTGTAGGTCTTGTCTATTCCACAGTTGGCTTTGGAAATGGTACTTGTGCTTATATCAAACTCTGGTTTTATGCATCACCCCACCTCTCCTTTCCTCTTAAGCAGGCATAAGAGTGTTTTCTCAATGTGAGACTCTGTTCTCATTCCTAACTCAGTTCATGTGTAGCCATGTTTACAGGATCTTCATAAGTGATATCTTATGATAAGTTTCTTTTTCTGTGTGACTTATTTCACTTAGAATCATCGTACCTGAATCCATTCACTTTGCTGCTCCTGGTCTTATGACATTGATTTCATGACTGAGGGATATTCCATCGGACATAAATACCACAGATTTTTGAACCATTTTTATAATTCCTGGGATATTTAAGGTGTACCCAAGTTGAGGTTCTTGTAAGCAGTGCAGCCCTAAATTTGGGGGTGGCTCTGTCTTATTGATATTCAGTTTTCCCAATGTATATTCCCTAAACTGGAAGTGCCCTTGGCTCTGTAGCTCTGTTGTTTACTTGTTTTAGGGAACGCAATGCACTCCTCCAGTGAGGCAGTTGGCAATTTACATCCCGCCCATCAGCATAACAAGGCTCCCTGTTCTCCAGGGCCTGTCTTGCCTTTCTGGTTTTTACACATTTTGTGGATGTCCCTTTTGACCGCTGGGAAGTGATACTTCTTTGTAGTGCAGATTTGCATTGCCCGCTTGCTTGTTTGGCCAAAAAGGGCGTATGCGTTTTCTCCTGAATATATTCAGGAGAAAACGCATACGCCCTTTTTGGCCAACTGCGTCATTGTCGAAGTTGTGCCCCTCTTCCTGTGCTTTAAAGGCGATTCCTACGTACCTCTTGAAATCTGTTTCCTGCTATTCTGCCTGGCTTTCAAGTCTGCCTCGTTGCCTTCCCTCAACAGATTTTTGGACGATAGTTCTCCTTTATTACTCTGCCAGTTTGTGAATTGCTGTGGCCCTGAGCTCCATTTTCCAACTCGTTTTGTGTGAGCTGTACGCAAGTCCAAAATTTTGGTTCACGACCTATACTGGTTCCCGGTGGGTGGCTGAGACTCTGGTTAATTCTTCTTCCTGCCGGGAAATTAGAGTGACATGTGCCCGTCCAAATGCCTAACAGTAACTCTCTCATTGGTTCTCCCTCTTCCCTTCCATCCTCTGCCAAATTGGCAACCTGTGCAAACCAGGAGGTTAAAGGGGCTGTCTCTCCAAGTTGGGAGATTGATAGTAAAGCAGTTGGAAAGTCAAACCGGAGCACCAGGAGAGGGAACACTCGTTGAGTTTTAGAAACCTTTTGTATTCACAGTGTGTCCATTCTCTAGGTTTCCCGTACATGTTATAGCTGTAGTAATATTCCCTTCAACCTGGAGAGTTGGGACCCATGGAATGGGGCCATGCATTTTTGCTTTAAAGGGTCTGCATTTGCTCACCCAATCTCACCAATCCTCTCAGTCCCAAGTGTGCAGCCTTATGCCACATCCAGCTGTCATTGTAGACAGGGTTTTTCCAGGTTTCATCAGAGACCCTGAAGGAAATGTAAAGAATTTCCCTGTTTTTTGGTTTTGTTTTTGAAATTCCTTTTGATAGTGGGTTTTAGCTCATTCTCTCTGCCATGTTTATGCCAGTCTAGACACACTTGATTCCCTTACAGAGACATATCAATACATAGGTTTTAAGATTCTTACTAGTCACATCTATTCCTCTGTGGGAAATATGGGGTTTTGAGTCCCTTTCACTGAGGAAGGTGTAGGTCTTGTCTATTCCACAGTCGGTGTTAGAAATGGTACCTGTGCTTATATCAAACTCTGGTTTTATGCATCACCCCACCTCTCCTTTCCTCTTAAGCAGGCATAAGAGTGTTTTCTCAATGTGAGACTCTGTTCTCATTCCTAACTCAGTTCATGTGTAGCCATGTTTACAGGATCTTCATAAGTGATATCTTATGATAAGTTTCTTTTTCTGTGTGACTTATTTCACTTAGAATCATCGTACCTGAATCCATTCACTTTGCTGCTCCTGGTCTTATGACATTGATTTCATGACTGAGGGATATTCCATCGGACATAAATACCACAGATTTTTGAACCATTTTTATAATTCCTGGGATATTTAAGGTGTACCCAAGTTGAGGTTCTTGTAAGCAGTGCAGCCCTAAATTTGGGGGTGGCTCTGTCTTATTGATATTCAGTTTTCCCAATGTATATTCCCTAAACTGGAAGTGCCCTTGGCTCTGTAGCTCTGTTGTTTACTTGTTTTAGGGAACGCAATGCACTCCTCCAGTGAGGCAGTTGGCAATTTACATCCCGCCCATCAGCATAACAAGGCTCCCTGTTCTCCAGGGCCTGTCTTGCCTTTCTGGTTTTTACACATTTTGTGGATGTCCCTTTTGACCGCTGGGAAGTGATACTTCTTTGTAGTGCAGATTTGCATTGCCCGCTTGCTTGTTTGGCCAAAAAGGGCGTATGCGTTTTCTCCTGAATATATTCAGGAGAAAACGCATACGCCCTTTTTGGCCAACTGCGTCATTGTCGAAGTTGTGCCCCTCTTCCTGTGCTTTAAAGGCGATTCCTACGTACCTCTTGAAATCTGTTTCCTGCTATTCTGCCTGGCTTTCAAGTCTGCCTCGTTGCCTTCCCTCAACAGATTTTTGGACGATAGTTGTCCTTTATTACTCTGCCAGTTTGTGAATTGCTGTGGCCCTGAGCTCCATTTTCCAACTCGTTTTGTGTGAGCTGTACGCAAGTCCAAAATTTTGGTTCACGACCTATACTGGTTCCCGGTGGGTGGCTGAGACTCTGGTTAATTCTTCTTCCTGCCGGGAAATTAGAGTGACATGTGCCCGTCCAAATGCCTAACAGTAACTCTCTCATTGGTTCTCCCTCTTCCCTTCCATCCTCTGCCAAATTGGCAACCTGTGCAAACCAGGAGGTTAAAGGGGCTGTCTCTCCAAGTTGGGAGATTGATAGTAAAGCAGTTGGAAAGTCAAACCGGAGCACCAGGAGAGGGAACACTCGTTGAGTTTTAGAAACCTTTTGTATTCACAGTGTGTCCATTCTCTAGGTTTCCCGTACATGTTATAGCTGTAGTAATATTCCCTTCAACCTGGAGAGTTGGGACCCATGGAATGGGGGCCATGCACTTTTCCTTTAAAGGGTCTGCATTTGCTCACCCAATCTCACCAATCCTCTCAGTCCCAAGTGTCCAGCCTTATGCCACATCCAGCTGTCATTGTAGACAGGGTTTTTCCAGGTTTCATCAGAGACCCTGAAGGAAATGTAAAGAATTTCCCTGTTTTTTGGTTTTGTTTTTGAAATTCCTTTTGATAGTGGGTTTTAGCTCATTCTCTCTGCCATGTTTATGCCAGTCTAGACACACTTGATTCCCTTACAGAGACATATCAATACATAGGTTTTAAGATTCTTACTAGTCACATCTATTCCTCTGTGGGAAATATGGGATTTTGAGTCCCTTTCACTGAGGAAGGTGTAGGTCTTGTCTATTCCACAGTTGGTTTTGGAAATGGTACCTGTGCTTATATCAAACTCTTGTTTTATGCCTCACCCCACCTCTCCTTTCCCCTTAAGCAGGCATAAGTGTGTTTTCTAAATGTGAGACTCTGTTCTCTTTCCTAACTCAGTTCATGTGTAGCCATGTTTACAGGATCTTCATAAGTCATATCTTATGATAAGTTTCTTTTTCTGTGTGACTTATTTCACTTAGAATCATCGTACCTGAATCCATTCACTTTGCTGCTCCTGGTCTTATGACATTGATTTCATGGCTGAGGGATATTCCATCGGACATAAATACCACAGTTATTTGAACCATTTTTATAATTCCTGGGATATTTAAGGTGTACCCAAGTTGAGGTTCCTGTAAGCAGTGCAGCCCTAAATTTGGGGGTGGCTCTGTCTTATTGATTTTCAGTTTTCCCAATGTATATTCCATAGACTGGAAGTGCCCTTGGCTCTGTAGATCTGTTGTTTACTTGTTATAGGGAACGCAATGCACTCCTCCAGTGAGGCAGTTGGCAATTTACATCCCGCCCATCAGCATAACAAGGCTCCCTGTTCTCCAGGGCCTGTCTTGCCTTTCTGGTTTTTACACATTTTGTGGATGTCCCTTTTGAACGGTGGGAAGTGATACTTCTTTGTAGTGCAGATTTGCATTGCCCGCTTGCTTGTTTGGCCAAAAAGGGCGTATGCGTTTTCTCCTGAATATATTCAGGAGAAAACGCATACGCCCTTTTTGGCCAAGTTCGTCATTGTCGAAGTTGTGCCCCTCTTCCTGTGCTTTAAAGGCGAATCCAACGTACCTCTTGAAATCTGTTTCCTGCTATTCTGCCTAGCTTTCAAGTCTGCCTCGTTGCATTCCCTCAACAGATTTTTGGACGATAGTTGTCCTTTATTACTCTGCCAGTTTGTGAATTGCTGTGGCCCTGAGCTCCATTTTCCAACTCGTTTTTTGTGAGCTGTACGCAAGTCCAAAATTTTGGTTCACGACCTATACTGGTTCCCGGTGGGTGGCTGAGACTCTGGTTAATTCTTCTTCCTGCCGGGAAATTAGAGTGACATGTGCCCGTCCAAATGTCTAACAGTAACTCTCTCATTGGTTCTCCCTCTTCCCTTCCATCCTCTGCCAAATTGGCAACCTGTGCGAACCAGGAGGTTAAAGGGGCTGTCTCTCCAAGTTGGGAGATTGATAGTAAAGCAGTTGGAAAGTCAAACCGGAGCACCAGGAGAGGGAACACTCGTTGAGTTTTAGAAACCTTTTGTATTCACAGTGTGTCCATTCTCTAGGTTTCCCGTACATGTTATAGCTGTAGTAATATTCCCTTCAACCTGGAGAGTTGGGACCCATGGAATGGGGCCATGCATTTTTGCTTTAAAGGGTCTGCATTTGCTCACCCAATCTCACCAATCCTCTCAGTCCCAAGTGTGCAGCCTTATGCCACATCCAGCTGTCATTGTAAACAGGGTTTTTCCAGGTTTCATCAGAGACCCTGAAGGAAATGTAAAGAATTTCCCTGTTTTTTGGTTTTGTTTTTGAAATTCCTTTTGATAGTGGGTTTTAGCTCATTCTCTCTGCCATGTTTATGCCAGTCTAGACACACTTGATTCCCTTACAGAGACATATCAATACATAGGTTTTAAGATTCTTACTAGTCAATCTATTCCTCTGTGGGAAATATGGGGTTTTGAGTCCCTTTCACTGAGGAAGGTGTAGGTCTTGTCTATTCCACAGTTGGCTTTGGAAATGGTACCTGTGCTTATATCAAACTCTGGTTTTATGCATCACCCCACCTCTCCTTTCCCCTTAAGCAGGCATAAGAGTGTTTTCTAAATGTGAGACTCTGTTCTCTTTCCTAACTCAGTTCATGTGTAGCCATGTTTACAGGATCTTCATAAGTGATATCTTATGATAAGTTTCTTTTTCTGTGTGACTTATTTCACTTAGAATCATCGTACCTGAATCCATTCACTTTGCTGCTCCTGGTCTTATGACATTGATTTCATGACTGAGGGATATTCCATCCGACATAAATACCACAGATTTTTGAACCATTTTTATAATTCCTGGGATATTTAAGGTGTACCCAAGTTGAGGTTCCTGTAAGCAGTGCAGCCCTAAATTTGGGGGTGGCTCTGTCTTATTGATATTCATTTTTCCCAATGTATATTCCCTAGACTGGAAGTGCCCTTGGCTCTGTAGCTCTGTTGTTTACTTGTTTTAGGGAACGCAATGCACTCCTCCAGTGAGGCAGTTGGCAATTTACATCCCGCCCATCAGCATAACAAGGCTCCCTGTTCTCCAGGGCCTGTCTTGCCTTTCTGGTTTTTACACATTTTGTGGATGTCCCTATTGACCAGTGGGAAGTGATACTTCTTTGTAGTGCAGATTTGCATTGCCCGCTTGCTTGTTTGGCCAAAAAGGGCGTATGCGTTTTCTCCTGAATATATTCAGGAGAAAACGCATACGCCCTTTTTGGCCAAGTTCGTCATTGTGGAAGTTGTGCCCCTCTTCCTGTGCTTTAGAGGCGAATCCAACGTAAGTCTTGAAATCTGTTTCCTGCTATTCTGCCTGGCTTTCAAGTCTGCCTCGTTGCCTTCCCTCAACAGATTTTTGGACGATAGTTCTCCTTTATTACTCTGCCAGTTTGTGAATTGCTGTGGCCCTGAGCTCCATTTTCCAACTCGTTTTGTGTGAGCTGTACGCAAGTCCAAAATTTTGGTTCACGACCTATACTGGTTCCCGGTGGGTGGCTGAGACTCTGGTTAATTCTTCTTCCTGCCGGGAAATTAGAGTGACATGTGCCCGTCCAAATGCCTAACAGTAACTCTCTCATTGGTTCTCCCTCTTCCCTTCCATCCTCTGCCAAATTGGCAACATGTGCGAACCAGGAGGTTAAAGGGGCTGTCTCTCCAAGTTGGGAGATTGATAGTAAAGCAGTTGGAAAGTCAAACCGGAGCACCAGGAGAGGGACTACTCGTTGAGTTTTAGAAACCTTTTGTATTCACAGTGGGTCCATTCTCTAGGTTTCCCGTACATGTTATAGCTGTAGTAATATTCCCTTCAACCTGGAGAGCTGGGACCCATGGAATGGGGGCCATGCATTTTTGCTTTAAAGGGTCTGCATTTGCTCACCCAATCTCACCAATCCTCTCAGTCCCAAGTGTCCAGCCTTATGCCACATCCAGCTGTCATTGTAGACAGGGTTTTTCCAGGTTTCATCAGAGACCCTAAGGAAATGAAAACAATTTCCCTGTTTTTTGGTTTTGTTTTTCAAATTCATTTTTATAGTGGGTTTGAGCTGATTCTCTCTGCCATGTTTATGCCAGTCTAGACACACTTGATTCCCTTACAGAGACATATCAATACATAGGTTTTAAGATTCTTACTAGTCAGATCTATTCCTCTGCGGGAAATATGGGGTTTTGAGTCCCTTTCACTGAGGAAGGTGTAGGTCTTGTCTATTCCACAGATGGTTTTGGAAATGGTACCTGTGCTTATATCAAACTCTGGTTTTATGCATCACCCCACCTCTCCTTTCCCCTTCAGCAGGCATAAGAGTGTTTTCTAAATGTGAGACTCTGTTCTCTTTCCTAACTCAGTTCATGTGTAGCCATGTTTACAGGATCTTCATAAGTCATATCTTATGATAAGTTTCTTTTTCTGTGTGACTTATTTCACTTAGAATCATCGTACCTGAATCCACTCACTTTGCTGCTCCTGGTCTTATGACATTGATTTCATGGCTGAGGGATATTCCATCGGACATAAATACCACAGTTTTTTGAACCATTTTTATATTTCCTGGGATATTTAAGGTGTACCCAAGTTGAGGTTCTTGTAAGCAGTGCAGCCCTAAATTTGGGGGTGGCTCTGTCTTATTGATTTTCAGTTTTCCCAAGGCATATTCTCTAGACTGGGAGTGCCCTTGGCTCTGTAGCTCTGTTGTTTACTTGTTTTAGGGAACACAATGCACTCCTCCAGTGAGGCAGTTGGCAATTTACATCCCGCCCATCAGCATAACAAGGCACCCTGTTCTCGAGGGCGTGTCATGCCTTTCGGATTTTTACACATTTTGTGGATGTCCCTTTTGACTGGTGGGATGTGATACTTCATTGTAGTGCAGATTTGCATTGATCTCTTGCTTGTTTGGCCAAAAAGGGCGTATGCGTTTTCTCCTGAATATATTCAGGAGAAAATGCATACGCCCTTTTGGCCAACTGCGTCATTGTAGAAGTTGTGCCCCTCTTCCTGTGCTTTAAAGGCGATTCCAAAGTACATCTTGAAATCTGTTTCCTGGTATTCTGCCTGGCTTTCAAGTCTGCCTCGTTGCCTTCCCTCAACAGATTTTTGGACGATAGTTGTCCTTTATTATTCAGCCAGTTTGTGAATTGCTGTGGCCCTGAGCTCCATTTTCCAACTCGTTTTTTGTGAGCTGTACGCAAGTCCAAAATTTTGGTTCAGGACCTATACTGGTCCCCAGTGGGTGGCTGAGACGCTGGTTAATTCTTCTTCCTGCCGGGAAATTAGAGTGACATGTGCCCGTCCAAATGCCTAACAGTAACTCTCTCAATGGTTCTCCCTCTTCCCTTCCATCCTCTGGCAAATTGGCAACCTGTGCGAACCAGGAGGTTAAAGGGGCTGTCTCTCCAAGTTGGGAGATTGATAGTAAAGCAGTTGGAAAGTCAAACCGGAGCACCAGGAGAGGGACTACTCGTTGAGTTTTAGAAACCTTTTGTATTCACAGTGGGTCCATTCTCTAGGTTTCCCGTACATGTTATAGCTGTAGTAATATTCCCTTCAACCTGGAGAGCTGGGACCCATGGAATGGGGGCCATGCATTTTTGCTTTAAAGGGTCTGCATTTGCTCACCCAATCTCACCAATCCTCTCAGTCCCAAGTGTCCAGCCTTATGCCACATCCAGCTGTCATTGTAGACAGGGTTTTTCCAGGTTTCATCAGAGACCCTAAGGAAATGAAAACAATTTCCCTGTTTTTTGGTTTTGTTTTTCAAATTCATTTTTATAGTGGGTTTGAGCTGATTCTCTCTGCCATGTTTATGCCAGTCTAGACACACTTGATTCCCTTACAGAGACATATCAATACATAGGTTTTAAGATTCTTACTAGTCAGATCTATTCCTCTGCGGGAAATATGGGGTTTTGAGTCCCTTTCACTGAGGAAGGTGTAGGTCTTGTCTATTCCACAGATGGTTTTGGAAATGGTACCTGTGCTTATATCAAACTCTGGTTTTATGCATCACCCCACCTCTCCTTTCCCCTTCAGCAGGCATAAGAGTGTTTTCTAAATGTGAGACTCTGTTCTCTTTCCTAACTCAGTTCATGTGTAGCCATGTTTACAGGATCTTCATAAGTCATATCTTATGATAAGTTTCTTTTTCTGTGTGACTTATTTCACTTAGAATCATCGTACCTGAATCCACTCACTTTGCTGCTCCTGGTCTTATGACATTGATTTCATGGCTGAGGGATATTCCATCGGACATAAATACCACAGTTTTTTGAACCATTTTTATATTTCCTGGGATATTTAAGGTGTACCCAAGTTGAGGTTCTTGTAAGCAGTGCAGCCCTAAATTTGGGGGTGGCTCTGTCTTATTGATTTTCAGTTTTCCCAAGGCATATTCTCTAGACTGGGAGTGCCCTTGGCTCTGTAGCTCTGTTGTTTACTTGTTTTAGGGAACACAATGCACTCCTCCAGTGAGGCAGTTGGCAATTTACATCCCGCCCATCAGCATAACAAGGCACCCTGTTCTCGAGGGCGTGTCATGCCTTTCGGATTTTTACACATTTTGTGGATGTCCCTTTTGACTGGTGGGATGTGATACTTCATTGTAGTGCAGATTTGCATTGATCTCTTGCTTGTTTGGCCAAAAAGGGCGTATGCGTTTTCTCCTGAATATATTCAGGAGAAAATGCATACGCCCTTTTGGCCAACTGCGTCATTGTAGAAGTTGTGCCCCTCTTCCTGTGCTTTAAAGGCGATTCCAAAGTACATCTTGAAATCTGTTTCCTGGTATTCTGCCTGGCTTTCAAGTCTGCCTCGTTGCCTTCCCTCAACAGATTTTTGGACGATAGTTGTCCTTTATTATTCAGCCAGTTTGTGAATTGCTGTGGCCCTGAGCTCCATTTTCCAACTCGTTTTTTGTGAGCTGTACGCAAGTCCAAAATTTTGGTTCAGGACCTATACTGGTCCCCAGTGGGTGGCTGAGACGCTGGTTAATTCTTCTTCCTGCCGGGAAATTAGAGTGACATGTGCCCGTCCAAATGCCTAACAGTAACTCTCTCAATGGTTCTCCCTCTTCCCTTCCATCCTCTGGCAAATTGGCAACCTGTGCGAACCAGGAGGTTAAAGGGGCTGTCTCTCCAAGTTGGGAGATTGATAGTAAAGCAGTTGGAAAGTCAAACCGGAGCACCAGGAGAGGGACTACTCGTTGAGTTTTAGAAACCTTTTGTATTCACAGTGGGTCCATTCTCTAGGTTTCCCGTACATGTTATAGCTGTAGTAATATTCCCTTCAACCTGGAGAGCTGGGACCCATGGAATGGGGGCCATGCATTTTTGCTTTAAAGGGTCTGCATTTGCTCACCCAATCTCACCAATCCTCTCAGTCCCAAGTGTCCAGCCTTATGCCACATCCAGCTGTCATTGTAGACAGGGTTTTTCCAGGTTTCTTCAGAGACCCTAAGGAAATGAAAACAATTTCCCTGTTTTTTGGTTTTGTTTTTCAAATTCCTTTTTATAGTGGGTTTGAGCTGATTCTCTCTGCCATGTTTATGCCAGTCTAGACACACTTGATTCCCTTACAGAGACATATCAATACATAGGTTTTAAGATTCTTACTAGTCAGATCTATTCCTCTGCGGGAAATATGGGGTTTTGAGTCCCTTTCACTGAGGAAGGTGTAGGTCTTGTCTATTCCACAGATGGTTTTGGAAATGGTACCTGTGCTTATATCAAACTCTGGTTTTATGCATCACCCCACCTCTCCTTTCCCCTTCAGCAGGCATAAGAGTGTTTTCTAAATGTGAGACTCTGTTCTCTTTCCTAACTCAGTTCATGTGTAGCCATGTTTACAGGATCTTCATAAGTCATATCTTATGATAAGTTTCTTTTTCTGTGTGACTTATTTCACTTAGAATCTTCGTACCTGAATCCACTCACTTTGCTGCTCCTGGTCTTATGACATTGATTTCATGGCTGAGGGATATTCCATCGGACATAAATACCACAGTTTTTTGAACCATTTTTATATTTCCTGGGATATTTAAGGTGTACCCAAGTTGAGGTTCTTGTAAGCAGTGCAGCCCTAAATTTGGGGGTGGCTCTGTCTTATTGATTTTCAGTTTTCCCAAGGTATATTCTCTAGACTGGGAGTGCCCTTGGCTCTGTAGCTCTGTTGTTTACTTGTTTTAGGGAACGCAATGCACTCCTCCAGTGAGGCAGTTGGCAATTTACATCCCGCCCATCAGCATAACAAGGCACCCTATTCTCGAGGGCGTGTCATGCCTTTCGGATTTTTACACATTTTGTGGATGTCCCTTTTGACTGGTGGGATGTGATACTTCATTGTAGTGCAGATTTGCATTGATCACTTGCTTGTTTGGCCAAAAAGGGCGTATGCGATTTCTCCTGAATATATTCAGGAGAAAATGCATATGCCCTTTTGGCCAACTGCGTCATTGTAGAAGTTGTGCCCCTCTTCCTGTGCTTTCAAGGCGATTCCAACGTACCTCTTGAAATCTGTTTCCTGCTATTCTGCCTGGCTTTCAAGTCTGCCTCGTTGCCTTCCCTCAACAGATTTTTGGACGATAGTTGTCCTTTAATATTCTGCAAGTTTGTGAATTGCTGTGGCCCTGAGCTCCGTTTTCCTACTCGTTTTTTGTGAGCTGTACGCAAGTCCAAAATTTTGGTTCAGAACATATACTGGTTCCCGGTGGGTGGCTGAGACTCTGGTTAATTCTTCTTCCTGCCAGGAAATTAGAGTGACATGTGCCCTTCCAAATGCCTAGCAGTAACTCTCTCATTGGTTCTCCCTCTTCCCTTCCATCCTCTGCCAAATTGGCAACCTGTGCGAACCAGGAGGTTAAAGGGCTGTCTCTCCAAGTTGGGAGATTGATAGTAAAGCAGTTGGAAAGTCAAACCGGAGCACCAGGAGAGGGACAACTCGTTGAGTTTTAGAAACCTTTTGTATTCACAGTGTGTCCATTCTCTAGGTTTCCAGTACATGTTATAGCTGTAGTAATATTCCCTTCAACCTGGAGAGTTGGGACCCATGGAATGGGGGCCATGCATTTTTGCTTTAAAGGGTCTGCATTTGCTCACCCAATCTCACCAATCCTCTCAGTCCCAAGTGTCCAGCCTTATGCCACATCCAGCTGTCATTGTAGACAGGGTTTTTCCAGGTTTCATCAGAGACCCTGAAGGAAATGTAAAGAATTTCCCTGTTTTTTGGTTTTGTTTTTGAACTTCCTTTTTATAGTGGGTTTGAGCTGATTCTCTCTGCCATGTTTATGCCAGTCTAGACACACTTGATTCCCTTACAGAGACATATCAATACATAGGTTTTAAGATTCTTACTAGTCAGATCTATTCCTCTGCGGGAAATATGGGGTTTTGAGTCCCTTTCACTGAGGAATGTGTAGGTCTTGTCTATTCCACAGATGGTTTTGGAAATGGTACCTGTGCTTATATCAAACTCTGGTTTTATGCATCACCCCACCTCTCCTTTCCCCTTCAGCAGGCATAAGAGTGTTTTCTAAATGTGAGACTCTGTTCTCTTTCCTAACTCAGTTCAGGTGTAGCCATGTTTACAGGATCTTCATAAGTCATATCTTATGATAAGTTTCTTTTTCTGTGTGACTTATTTCACTTAGAATCATCGTACCTGAATCCACTCACTTTGCTGCTCCTGGTCTTATGACATTGATTTCATGGCTGAGGGATATTCCATCGGACATAAATACCACAGTTTTTTGAACCATTTTTATAATTCCTGGGATATTTAAGGTGTACCCAAGTTGAGGTTCTTGTAAGCAGTGCAGCCCTAAATTTGGGGGTGGCTCTGTCTTATTGATTTTCAGTTTTCCCAATGTATATTCCCTAGACTGGAAGTGCCCTTGGCTCTGTAGCTCTGTTGTTTACTTGTTTTAGGGAACGCAATGCACTCCTCCAGTGAGGCAGTTGGCAATTTACATCCCGCCCATCAGCATAACAAGGCTCCCTGTTCTCCAGGGCCTGTCTTGCCTTTCTGGTTTTTACACATTTTGTGGATGTCCCTTTTGACCGGTGGGAAGTGATACTTCTTTGTAGTGCAGATTTGCTTTGCCTGCTTGCTTGTTTGGCCAAAAAGGGAGTATGCGTTTTCTCCTGAATATATTCAGGAGAAAACACATACGCCCTTTTTGGCCAACTGCGTCATTGTCGAAGTTGTGCCCCTCTTCCTGTGCTTTAAAGGCAATTCCAACGTACCTCTTGAAATCTGTTTCCTGCTATTCTGCCTGTCTTTCAAGTCTGCCTCGTTGCCTTCCCTCAACAGATTTTTGGACAATAGTTGTCCTTTATTACTCTGCCAGTTTGTGAATTGCTGTGGCCCTGAGCTCCATTTTCCAACTCGTTTTTTGTGAGCTGTACGCAAGTCCAAAATTTTGGTTCAGGACCTATACTGGTTCCCGGTGTGTGGCTGAGACTCTGGTTAATTCTTCTTCCTGCCGGGAAATTAGAGTGACATGTGCCCGTCCAAATGCCTAACAGCTACTCTCTCATTGGTTCTCCCTCTTCCCTTCCATCCTCTGCCAAATTGGCAACCTGTGCGAACCAGGAGGTTAAAGGGGCTGTCTCTCCAAGTTGGGAGATTGATAGTAAAGCAGTTGGAAAGTCAAGCCGGAGCACCAGGAGAGGGACTACTCGTTGAGTTTTAGAAACCTTTTGTATTCACAGTGTGTCCATTCTCTAGGTTTCCCGTACATGTTATAGCTGTAGTAATATTCCCTTCAACCTGGAGAGTTGGGACCCATGGAATGGGGGCCATGCATTTTTGCTTTAAAGGGTGTGCATTTGCTCACCCAATCTCACCAATCCTCTCAGTCCCAAGTGTCCAGCCTTATGCCACATCCAGCTGTCATTGTAGACAGGGTTTTTCCAGGTTTCATCAGAGACCCTGAAGGAAATGTAAAGAATTTCCCAGTTTTTTGGTTTTGTTTTTGAAATTCCTTTTTATAGTGGGTTTGAGCTGATTCTATCTGCCATGTTTATGCCAGTCTAGACACACTTGATTCCCTTACAGAGACATATCAATACATAGGTTTTAAGATTCTTACTAGTCAGATATATTTCTCTGCGGGAAATATGGTGTTTTGAGTCCCTATCACTGAGGAAGGTATAGGTCTTGTCTATTCCACAGTTGGTTTTGGAAATGGTACCTGTGCTTTTATCAAACTCTGGTTTTATGCATCACCCCACCTCTCCTTTCCCCTTCACCAGGCATAAGAGTGTTTTCTAAATGTGAGACTCTGTTCTCTTTCCTAACTCAGTTCATGTGGAGCCATGTTTACAGGATCTTCATAAGTCATATCTTATGATAAGTTTCTTTTTCTGTGTGACTTATTTCACTTAGAATCATCGTACCTGAATCCACTCACTTTGCTGCTCCTGGTCTTATGACATTGATTTCATGGCTGAGGGATATTCCATCGGACATAAATACCACAGTTTTTTGAACCATTTTTATATTTCCTGGGATATTTAAGGTGTACCCAAGTTGAGGTTCTTGTAAGCAGTGCAGCCCTAAATTTGGGGGTGGCTCTGTCTTATTGATTTTCAGTTTTCCCAAGGTATATTCTCTAGACTGGGAGGGCCCTTGGCTCTGTAGCTATGTTGTTTACTTGTTTTAGGGAACGCAATGCACTCCTCCAGTGAGGCAGTTGGCAATTTACATCCCGCCCATCAGCATAACAAGGCTCCCTGTTCTCCAGGGCCTGTCTTGCCTTTCTGGTTTTTACACATTTTGTGGATGGCCCTTTTGACCGGTGGGAAGTGATACTTCTTTGTAGTGCAGATTTGCATTGCCCGCTTGCTTGTTTGGCCAAAAAGGGCGTATGCGTTTTCTCCTGAATATATTCAGGAGAAAACGCATACGCCCTTTTTGGCCAACTGCGTCATTGTCGAAGTTGTGCCCCTCTTCCTGTGCTTTAAAAGCAATTCCAACGTACCTCATGAAATCTGTTTCCTGCTATTCTGCCTGGCTTTCAAGTCTGCCTCGTTGCCTTCCCTCAACAGATTTTTGGACGAGAGTTGTCCTTTATTACTCTGCCAGTTTGTGAATTTCTATGGCCATGAGCTCCATTTTCCAACTCGTTTTTTGTGAGCTGTACGCAAGTCCAAAATTTTGGTTCAGGACCTATACTGGTTCCCGGTGTGTGGCTGAGACTCTGGATAATTCTTCTTCCTGCCGGAAAATTAGAGTGGCATGTGCCCGTCCAAATGCCTAACAGCTACTCTCTCATTGGTTCTCCCTCTTCGCTTCCATCCTCTGCCAAATTGGCAACCTGTGCGAACCAGGAGGTTAAAGGGGCTCTCTCTCCAAGTTGGGAGATTGATAGTAAAGCAGTTGGAAAGTCAAACCGGAGCACCAGGAGAGGGACTGCTCGTTGAGTTTTCGAAACCTTTTGTATTCACAGTGTGTCCATTCTCTAGGTTTCCCGTACATGTTATAGCTGTAGTAATATTCCCTTCAACCTGGAGAGTTGAGACCCATGGAATGGGGGCCATGCATTTTTGCTTTAAAGGCTCTGCATTAGCTCACCCAATCTCACCAATTCTCTCAGTCCCAAGTGTCCAGCATTATGCAACATCCAGCTGTCATTGTATAGAGGGTTTTTCCAGGTTTCATCAGAGACCCTGAAGGAAATGTAAAGAATTTCCCTGTTTTTTGGTTTTGTTTTTGAAATTCCTTTTGATAGTGGATTTTAGCTCATTCTCTCTGCCATGTTTATGCCAGTCTAGACACACTTGATTCCCTTACAGAGACATATCAATACATAGGTTTTAAGATTCTTACTAGTCAGATCTATTCCTCTTCGGGAAATATGGGGTTTTGAGTCCCTTTCACTGAGGAAGGTGTAGGTCTTGTCTATTCCACAGATGGTTTTGGAAATGGTACCTGTGCTTATATCAAACACTGGTTTTATGCATCACCCCATCTCTCCTTTCCCCTTCAGCAGGCATAAGAGTGTTTTCTAAATGTGAGACTCTGTTCTCTTTCCTAACTCAGTTCATGTGAAGCCATGTTTACAGGATCTTCATAAGTCATATCTTATGATAAGTTTCTTTTTCTGTGTGACTTATTTCACTTAGAATCATCGTACCTGAATCCACTCACTTTGCTGCTCCTGGTCTTATGACATTGATTTCATGGCTGAGGGATATTCCATCGGACATAAACACCACAGTTTTTTGAACCATTTTTATAATTCCTGGGATATTTAAGGTGTACCCAAGTTGAGGTTCTTGTAAGCAGTGCAGCCCTAAATTTGGGGGTGGCTCTGTCTTATTGATTTTCAGTTTTCCCAAGGTATATTCTCTAGACTGGGAGTGCCCTTGGCTCTGTAGCTCTGTTGTTTACTTGTTTAAGGGAACGCAATGAACTCCTCCAGTGAGGCAGTTGGCAATTTACATCCCGCCCATCAGCATAACAAGGCACCCTGTTCTCGAGGGCGTGTCATGCCTTTCGGATTTTTACACATTTTGTGAATGTCCCTTTTGACTGGTGGGATGTGATACTTCATTGTAGTGCAGATTTGCATTGATCACTTGCTTGTTTGGCCAAAAAGGGCGTATGCGTTTTCTCCTGAATATATTCAGGAGAAAATGCATACGCCCTTTTGGCCAACTGCGTCATTGTAGAAGTTGTGCCCGTCTTCCTGTGCTTTAAAGGCGATTCCAACGTACCTCTTGAAATCTGTTTCCTGGTATTCTGCCTGGCTTTCAAGTCTGCCTCGTTGCCTTACCTCAACAGATTTTTGGACGATAGTTGTCCTTTATTATTCAGCCAGTTTGTGAATTGCTGTGGCCCTGAGCTCCATTTTCCAACTCGTTTTTTGTGAGCTGTACGCAAGTCCAAAATTTTGGTTCAGGACCTATACTGGTTCCCAGTGGGTGGCTGAGACGCTGGTTAATTCTTCTTCCTGCCGGGAAATTAGAGTGACATGTGCCCGTCCAAATGCCTAACAGTAACTCTCTCATTGGTTCTCCCTCTTCCCTTCCATCCTCTGCCAAATTGGCAACCTGTGCGAACCAGGAGGTTAAAGGGGCTGTCTCTCCAAGTTGGGAGATTGATAGTAAAGCAGTTGGAAAGTCAAACCGGAGCACCAGGAGAGGGACTACTCGTTGAGTTTTAGAAACCTTTTGTATTCACAGTGGGTCCATTCTCTAGGTTTCCCGTACATGTTATAGCTGTAGTAATATTCCCTTCAACCTGGAGAGCTGGGACCCATGGAATGGGGGCCATGCATTTTTGCTTTAAAGGGTCTGCATTTGCTCACCCAATCTCACCAATCCTCTCAGTCCCAAGTGTCCAGCCTTATGCCACATCCAGCTGTCATTGTAGACAGGGTTTTTCCAGGTTTCATCAGAGACCCTAAGGAAATGAAAACAATTTCCCTGTTTTTTGGTTTTGTTTTTCAAATTCCTTTTTATAGTGGGTTTGAGCTGATTCTCTCTGCCATGTTTATGCCAGTCTAGACACACTTGATTCCCTTACAGAGACATATCAATACATAGGTTTTAAGATTCTTACTAGTCAGATCTATTCCTCTGCGGGAAATATGGGGTTTTGAGTCCCTTTCACTGAGGAAGGTGTAGGTCTTGTCTATTCCACAGATGGTTTTGGAAATGGTACCTGTGCTTATATCAAACTCTGGTTTTATGCATCACCCCACCTCTCCTTTCCCCTTCAGCAGGCATAAGAGTGTTTTCTAAATGTGAGACTCTGTTCTCTTTCCTAACTCAGTTCATGTGTAGCCATGTTTACAGGATCTTCATAAGTCATATCTTATGATAAGTTTCTTTTTCTGTGTGACTTATTTCACTTAGAATCATCGTACCTGAATCCACTCACTTTGCTGCTCCTGGTCTTATGACATTGATTTCATGGCTGAGGGATATTCCATCGGACATAAATACCACAGTTTTTTGAAACATTTTTATATTTCCTGGGATATTTAAGGTGTACCAAAGTTGAGGTTCTTGTAAGCAGTGCAGCCCTAAATTTGGGGGTGGCTCTGTCTTATTGATTTTCAGTTTTCCCAAGGCATATTCTCTAGACTGGGAGTGCCCTTGGCTCTGTAGCTCTGTTGTTTACTTGTTTTAGGGAACACAATGCACTCCTCCAGTGAGGCAGTTGGCAATTTACATCCCGCCCATCAGCATAACAAGGCACCCTGTTCTCGAATGCGTGTCATGCCTTTCGGATTTTTACACATTTTGTGGATGTCCCTTTTGACTGGTGGGATGTGATACTTCATTGTAGTGCAGATTTGCATTGATCTCTTGCTTGTTTGGCCAAAAAGGGCGTATGCGTTTTCTCCTGAATATATTCAGGAGAAAATGCATACGCCCTTTTGGCCAACTGCGTCATTGTAGAAGTTGTGCCCCTCTTCCTGTGCTTTAAAGGCGATTCCAAAGTACTTCTTGAAATCTGTTTCCTGGTATTCTGCCTGGCTTTCAAGTCTGCCTCGTTGCCTTCCCTCAACAGATTTTTGGACGATAGTTGTCCTTTATTATTCAGCCAGTTTGTGAATTGCTGTGGCCCTGAGCTCCATTTTCCAACTCGTTTTTTGTGAGCTGTACGCAAGTCCAAAATTTTGGTTCAGGACCTATACTGGTCCCCAGTGGGTGGCTGAGACGCTGGTTAATTCTTCTTCCTGCCGGGAAATTAGAGTGACATGTGCCCGTCCAAATGCCTAACAGTAACTCTCTCAATGGTTCTCCCTCTTCCCTTCCATCCTCTGGCAAATTGGCAACCTGTGCGAACCAGGAGGTTAAAGGGGCTGTCTCTCCAAGTTGGGAGATTGATAGTAAAGCAGTTGGAAAGTCAAACCGGAGCACCAGGAGAGGGACTACTCGTTGAGTTTTAGAAACCTTTTGTATTCACAGTGGGTCCATTCTCTAGGTTTCCCGTACATGTTATAGCTGTAGTAATATTCCCTTCAACCTGGAGAGCTGGGACCCATGGAATGGGGGCCATGCATTTTTGCTTTAAAGGGTCTGCATTTGCTCACCCAATCTCACCAATCCTCTCAGTCCCAAGTGTCCAGCCTTATGCCACATCCAGCTGTCATTGTAGACAGGGTTTTTCCAGGTTTCATCAGAGACCCTAAGGAAATGAAAACAATTTCCCTGTTTTTTGGTTTTGTTTTTCAAATTCCTTTTTATAGTGGGTTTGAGCTGATTCTCTCTGCCATGTTTATGCCAGTCTAGACACACTTGATTCCCTTACAGAGACATATCAATACATAGGTTTTAAGATTCTTACTAGTCAGATCTATTCCTCTGCGGGAAATATGGGGTTTTGAGTCCCTTTCACTGAGGAAGGTGTAGGTCCTGTCTATTCCACAGATGGTTTTGGAAATGGTACCGGTGCTTATATCAAACTCTGGTTTTATGCATCACCCCACCTCTCCTTTCCCCTTAAGCAGACATAAGAGTGTTTTCTAAATGTGAGACTCTGTTCTCTTTCCTAACTCAGTTCATGTGTAGCCATGTTTACAGGATCTTCATAAGTCATATCTTATGATAAGTTTCTTTTTCTGTGTGACTTATTTCACTTACAATCATCGTACCTGAATCCACTCACTTTGCTGCTCCTGGTCTTATGACATTGATTTCATGGCTGAGGGATATTCCATCGGACATAAATACCACAGTTTTTTGAACCATTTTTATATTTCCTGGGATATTTAAGGTGTACCCAAGTTGAGGTTCTTGTAAGCAGTGCAGCCCTAAATTTGGGGGTGGCTCTGTCTTATTGATTTTCAGTTTTCCCAAGGTATATTCTCTAGACTGGGAGTGCCCTTGGCTCTGTAGCTCTGTTGTTTACTTGTTTTAGGGAACGCAATGCACTCCTCCAGTGAGGCAGTTGGCAATTTACATCCCGCCCATCAGCATAACAAGGCACCCTATTCTCGAGGGCGTGTCATGCCTTTCGGATTTTTACACATTTTGTGGATGTCCCTTTTGACTGGAGGGATGTGATACTTCATTGTAGTGCAGATTTGCATTGATCACTTGCTTGTTTGGCCAAAAAGGGCGTATGCGATTTCTCCTGAATATATTCAGGAGAAAATGCATATGCCCTTTTGGCCAACTGCGTCATTGTAGAAGTTGTGCCCCTCTTCCTGTGCTTTCAAGGCGATTCCAACGTACCTCTTGAAATCTGTTTCCTGCTATTCTGCCTGGCTTTCAAGTCTGCCTCGTTGCCTTCCCTCAACAGATTTTTGGACGATAGTTGTCCTTTATTACTCTGCCAGTTTGTGTATTGCTGTGGCCCTGAGCTCCATTTTCCAACTCGTTTTTTGTGAGCTGTACGCAAGTCCAAAATTTTGGTTCAGGACCTATACTGGTTCCCGGTGGGTGGCTGAGACTCTGGTTAATTCTTCTTCCTGCCGGGAAATTTGAGTGACATGTGCCCGTCCAAATGTCTAACAGTAACTCTCTCATTGGTTCTCCCTCTTCCCTTCCATCCTCTGCCAAATTGGCAACCTGTGCGAACCAGGAGGTTAAAGGGGCAGTCTCTCCAAGTTGGGAGATTGATAGTAAAGCAGTTGGAAAGTCAAACCAGAGCACCAGGAGAGGGACTACGCATTGAGTTTTAGAAACCTTTTGTATTCACAGTGTGTCCATTCTCTAGGTTTCCCGTACATGTTATAGCTGTAGTAATATTCCCTTCAACCTGGAGAGTTGGGACCCATGGAATGGGGGCCATGCATTTTTGCTTTAAAGGGTCTGCATGTGCTCACCCAATCTCACCAATCCTCTCAGTCCCAAGTGTCCAGCCTTATGCCACATCCAGCTGTCATTGTAGACAGGGATTTTCCAGGTTTCATCAGAGACCCTGAAGGAAATGAAAAGAATTTCCCTGTTTTTTGGTTTTGTTTTTGAAATTCCTTTTTATCGTGGGTTTGAGCTGATTCACTCTGCCATGTTTATGCGAGTCTAGGCACACTTGATTCCCTTACAGAGACATATCAATACATAGGTTTTAAGATTCTTACTAGTCAGATCTATTCCTCTGCGGGAAATATGGGGTTTTGAGTCCCTTTCACTGAGGAAGGTGTAGGTCTTGTCTATTCCACAGTTGGTTTTGGAAATGGTACCTATGCTTATATCAAACTCTGGTTTTATGCATCACCCCACCTCTCCTTTCCCCTTAAGCAGGCATAAGAGTGTTTTCTAAATGTGAGACTCTGTTCTCTTTCCTAACTCAGTTCATGTGTAGCCATGTTTACAGGATCTTCATAAGTCATATCTTATGATAAGTTTCTTTTTCTGTGTGACTTATTTCACTTAGAAACATCGTACCTGAATCCACTCACTTTGCTGCTCCTGGTCTTATGACATTGATTTCATGGCTGAGGGATATTCCATCGGACACAAATACCACAGTTTTTTGAACCATTTTTATATTTCCTGGGATATTTAAGGTGTACCCAAGTTGAGGTTCTTGTAAGCAGTGCAGCCCTAAATTTGGGGGTGGCTCTGTATTATTGATTTTCAGTTTTCCCAATGTATATTCCCTAGACTGGAAGTGCCCTTGGCTCTGTAGCTCTGTTGTTTACTTGTTTTAGGGAACGCAATGCACTCCTCCAGTGAGGCAGTTGGCAATTTACATCCCGCCCATCAGCATAACAAGGCTCCCTGTTCTCCAGGGCCTGTCTTGCCTTTCTGGTTTTTACACATTTTGTGGATATCCCTTTTGACCGGTGGGAAGTGATACTTCTTTGTAGTGCAGATTTGCATTGCCCGCTTGCTTGTTTGGCCAAAAAGGGCGTATGCGTTTTCTCCTGAATATATTCAGGAGAAAACGCATACGCCCTTTTTGGCCAACTGCGTCATTGTCGAAGTTGTGCCCCTTTTCCTGTGCTTTAAAGGCGATTCCAACGTACCTCTTGAAATCTGTTTCCTGCTATTCTGACTGGCTTTCAAATCTTCCTCGTTGCCTTCCCTCAACAGATTTTTGGACGATAGTTGTCCTTTATTACTCTGCCAGTTTGTGAATTGCTGTGGCCCTGAGCTCCATTTTCCAACTCGTTTTTTGTGAGCTGTACGCAAGTCCAAAATTTTGGTTCAGGACCTATAGTGGTTCCCGGTGGGTGGCTGAGACTCTGGTTAATTCTTCTTCCTGCCGGGAAATTTGAGTGACATGTGCCCGTCCAAATGTCTAACAGTAACTCTCTCATTGGTTCTCCCTCTTCCCTTCCATCCTCTGCCAAATTGGCAACCTGTGCGAACCAGGAGGTTAAAGGGGCAGTCTCTCCAAGTTGGGAGATTGATAGTAAAGCAGTTGGAAAGTCAAACCAGAGCACCAGGAGAGGGACTACGCGTTGAGTTTTAGAAACCTTTTGTATTCACAGTGTGTCCATTCTCTAGGTTTCCCGTACATGTTATAGCTGTAGTAATATTCCCTTCAACCTGGAGAGTTGGGACCCATGGAATGGGGGCCATGCATTTTTGCTTTAAAGGGTCTGCATGTGCTCACCCAATCTCACCAATCCTCTCAGTCCCAAGTGTCCAGCCTTATGCCACATCCAGCTGTCATTGTAGACAGGGATTTTCCAGGTTTCATCAGAGACCCTGAAGGAAATGAAAAGAATTTCCCTGTTTTTTGGTTTTGTTTTTGAAATTCCTTTTTATCGTGGGTTTGAGCTGATTCACTCTGCCATGTTTATGCGAGTCTAGGCACACTTGATTCCCTTACAGAGACATATCAATACATAGGTTTTAAGATTCTTACTAGTCAGATCTATTCCTCTGCGGGAAATATGGGGTTTTGAGTCCCTTTCACTGAGGAAGGTGTAGGTCTTGTCTATTCCACAGTTGGTTTTGGAAATGGTACCTGTGCTTATATCAAACTCTGGTTTTATGCATCACCCCACCTCTCCTTTCCCCTTAAGCAGGCATAAGAGTGTTTTCTAAATGTGAGACTCTGTTCTCTTTCCTAACTCAGTTCATGTGTAGCCATGTTTACAGGATCTTCATAAGTCATATCTTATGATAAGTTTCTTTTTCTGTGTGACTTATTTCACTTAGAAACATCGTACCTGAATCCACTCACTTTGCTGCTCCTGGTCTTATGACATTGATTTCATGGCTGAGGGATATTCCATCGGACACAAATACCACAGTTTTTTGAACCATTTTTATATTTCCTGGGATATTTAAGGTGTACCCAAGTTGAGGTTCTTGTAAGCAGTGCAGCCCTAAATTTGGGGGTGGCTCTGTCTTATTGATTTTCAGTTTTCCCAATGTATATTCCCTAGACTGGAAGTGCCCTTGGCTCTGTAGCTCTGTTGTTTACTTGTTTTAGGGAACGCAATGCACTCCTCCAGTGAGGCAGTTGGCAATTTACATCCCGCCCATCAGCATAACAAGGCTCCCTGTTCTCCAGGGCCTGTCTTGCCTTTCTGGTTTTTACACATTTTGTGGATATCCCTTTTGACCGGTGGGAAGTGATACTTCTTTGTAGTGCAGATTTGCATTGCCCGCTTGCTTGTTTGGCCAAAAAGGGCGTATGCGTTTTCTCCTGAATATATTCAGGAGAAAACGCATACGCCCTTTTTGGCCAACTGCGTCATTGTCGAAGTTGTGCCCCTCTTCCTGTGCTTTAAAGGCGATTCCAACGTACCTCTTGAAATCTGTTTCCTGCTATTCTGACTGGCTTTCAAATCTTCCTCGTTGCCTTCCCTCAACAGATTTTTGGACGATAGTTGTCCTTTATTACTCTGTCAGTTTGTGAATTGCTGTGGCCCTGAGCTCCATTTTCCAACTCGTTTTTTGTGAGCTGTACGCAAGTCCAAAATTTTGGTTCAGGACCTATAGTGGTTCCCGGTGGGTGGCTGAGACTCTGGTTAATTCTTCTTCCAGCCGGGAAATTAGAGTGACATGTGCCCGTCCAAATGCCTAACAGTAACTCTCTCATTGGTTCTCCCTCTTCCCTTCCATCCTCTGCCAAATTGGCAACCTGTGCGAACCAGGAGGTTAAAGGGGCAGTCTCTCCAAGTTGGGAGATTGATAGTAAAGCAGTTGGAAAGTCAAACCAGAGCACCAGGAGAGGGAGTACGCGTTGAGTTTTAGAAACCTTTTGTATTCACAGTGTGTCCATTCTCTAGGTTTCCCGTACATGTAATAGCTGTAGTAATATTCCCTTCAACCTGGAGAGTTGGGACCCATGGAATGGGGGCCATGCATTTTTGCTTTAAAGGGTCTGCATGTGCTCACCCAATCTCACCAATCCTCTCAGTCCCAAGTGTCCAGCCTTATGCCACATCCAGCTGTCATTGTAGACAGGGTTTTTCCAGGTTTCATCAGAGACCCTGAAGGAAATGTAAAGAAATTCCCTGTTTTTTGGTTTTGTTTTTGAAATTCCTTTTTATAGTGGGTTTGAGCTGATTCTCTCTGCCATGTTTATGCCAGTCTAGACACACTTGATTCCCTTACAGAGACATATCAATACATAGGTTTTAAGATTCTTACTAGTCAGATCTATTCCTCTGCGGGAAATATGGGGTTTTGAGTCCCTTTCACTGAGGAAGGTGTAGGTCTTGTCTATTCCACAGTTGGTTTTGGAAATGGTACCTGTGCTTATATCAAACTCTGGTTTTATGCATCACCCCACCTCTCCTTTCCCCTTAAGCAGTCATAAGAGTGTTTTCTAAATGTGAGACTCTGTTCTCTTTCCTAACTCAGTTCATGTGTAGCCATGTTTACAAGATCTTCATAAGTCATATCTTATGATAAGTTTCTTTTTCTGTGTGACTTATTTCACTTAGAATCATCGTACCTGAATCCACTCACTTTGCTGCTCCTGGTCTTATGACATTGATTTCATGGCTGAGGGATATTCCATCGTACATAAATACCACAGTTTTTTGAACCATTTTTATATTTCCTGGGATATTTAAGGTGTACCCAAGTTGAGGTTCTTCTAAGCAGTGCAGCCCTAAATTTGGGGGTGGCTCTGTCTTATTGATTTTCAGTTTTCCCAATGTATATTCCCTAGACTGGAAGTGCCCTTGGCTCTGTAGCTCTGTTGTTTACTTGTTTTAGGGAACGCAATGCACTCCTCCAGTGAGGCAGTTGGCAATTTGCATCCCGCCCATCAGCATAACAAGGCTCCCTGTTCTCCAGGGCCTGTCTTGCCTTTCTGGTTTTTACACATTTTGTGGATGTCCCTTTTGAACGGTGGGAAGTGATACTTCTTTGTAGTGCAGATTTGCATTGCCCGCTTGCTTGTTTGGCCAAAAAGGGCGTATGCGTTTTCTCCTGAATATATTCAGGAGAAAACGCATACGCCCTTTTTGGCCAACTGCGTCATTGTCGAAGTTGTGCCCCTCTTCCTGTGCATTAAAGGCGATTCCAACGTACCTCTTGAAATCTGTTTCCTGCTATTCTGCCTGGCTTTCAAGTCTGCCTCGTTGCCTTCCCTCAACAGATTTTTGGACGATAGTTTTCCTTTATTACTCTGCCAGTTTGTGAATAGCTGTGGCCCTGAGCTCCATTTTCCAACTCGTTTTTGTGAGCTGTACGCAAGTCCAAAATTTTGGTTCAGGACCTATACTGGTTCCCGGTTGGTGGCTGAGACTCTGGTTAATTCTTCTTCCGGCCAGGAAATTAGAGTGACATGTGCCCGTCCAAATGCCTAACAGTAACTCTCTCATTGGTTCTCCCTGTTCCCTTCCATCCTCTGCCAATTTGGCAACCTGTGCGAACCAGGAGGTTAAAGGGGCTGTCTCTCCAAGTTGGGAGATTGATAGTAAAGCAGTTGGAAAGTCAAACCGGAGCACCAGGAGAGGGACTACTCGTTGAGTTTTAGAAACCTTTTGTATTCACAGTGTGTCCATTCTCTAGGTTTCCCGTACATGTTATAGCTGTAGTAATATTCCCTTCAACCTGGAGAGTTGGGACCCATGGAATGGGGGCCATGCATTTTTGCTTTAAAGGGTCTGCATTTGCTCACCCAATCTCACCAATCCTCTCAGTCCCAAGTGTCCAGCCTTATGCCACATCCAGCTGTCATTGTAGACAGGGTTTTTCCAGGTTTCATCAGAGACCCTTAAGGAAATGAAAAGAATTTCCCTGTTTTTTGGTTTTGTTTTTGAAATTCCTTTTTAGAGTGGGTTTGAGCTGATTCTCTCTGCCATGTTTATGCCAGTCTAGACACACTTGATTCCCTTACAGAGACATATCAATACATAGGTTTTAAGATTCTTACTAGTCAGATCTATTCCTCTGCGGGAAATATGGGGTTTTGAGTCCCTTTCACTGAGGAAGGTGTAGGTCTTGTCTATTCCACAGTTGGTTTTGGAAATGGTACCTGTGCTTATATCAAACACTGGTTTTACGCATCACCCCACCTCTCCTTTCCCCTTAAGCAGTCATAAGAGTGTTTTCTAAATGTGAGACTCTGTTCTCTTTCCTAACTCAGGTCATGTGTAACCATGTTTACAAGATCTTCATAAGTCATATATTATGATAAGTTTCTTTTTCTGTGTGATTTATTTCACTTAGAATCATCGTACCTGAATCCACTCACTTTGCTGCTGCTGGTCTTATGACATTGATTTCATGGCTGAGGGATATTCCATCGTACATAAATACCACAGTTTTTTGAAACATTTTTATATTTCCTGGGATATTTAAGGTGTACCCAAGTTGAGGTTCTTGTAAGCAGTGCAGCCCTAAATTTGGGGGTGGCTCTGTCTTATTGATTTTCAGTTTTCCCAATGTATATTCCCTAGACGGGAAGTGCCCTTGGCTCTGTAGCTCTGTTGTTTACTTGTTTTAGGGAACGCAATGCACTCCTCCAGTGAGGCAGTTGGCAATTTACATCCCGCCCATCAGCATAACAAGGCTCCCTGTTCTCCAGGGCCTGTCTTGCCTTTCTGATTTTTACACATTTTGTGGATGTCCCTTTTGACCGGTGGGAAGTGATACTTCTTTGTAGTGCAGATTTGCATTGCCCGCTTGCTTGTTTGGCCAAAAAGGGCGTATGCGTTTTCTCCTGAATATATTCAGGAGAAAACGCATACGCACTTTTTGGCCAAGTGCATCATTGTCGAAGTTGTGCCCCTCTTCCTGTGCTTTAAAGGCGATTCCAACGTACCTCTTGAAATCTGTTTCCTGCTATTCTGCCTGGCTTTCAAGTCTGCCTCGTTGCCTTCCCTCAACAGATTTTTGGACGATAGTTGTCCTTTATTACTCTGCCAGTTTGTGTTTTGCTGTGGCCCTGAGCTACATTTTGCAACTCGTTTTTTGTGAGCTGTACGCAAGTCCAAAATTTTGGTTCAGGACCTATACTGGTTCCCGGTGGGTGGCTGAGACTCTTGTTAATACTTCTTCCTGCCCGGAAATTAGAGTGACATGAGCCCGTCCAAATGCCTAACAGTAACTCTCTCATTGGTTCTCCCTCTTCCCTTCCATCCTCTGCCAAATTGGCAACCTGTGCGAACCAGGAGGTTAAAGGGCTGTCTCTCCAAGTTGGGAGATTGATAGTAAAGCAGTTGGAAAGTCAAACCGGAGCACCAGGAGAGGGACTACTCGTTGAGTTTTAGAAACCTTTTGTATTCACAGTGTGTCCATTCTCTAGGTTTCCAGTACATGTTATAGCTGTAGTAATATTCCCTTCAACCTGGAGAGTTGGGACCCATGGAATGGGGGCCATGCATTTTTGCTTTAAAGGGTCTGCATTTGCTCACCCAATCTCACCAATCCTCTCAGTCCCAAGTGTCCAGCCTTATGCCACATCCAGCTGTCATTGTAGACAGGGTTTTTCCAGGTTTCATCAGAGACCCTGAAGGAAATGTAAAGAATTTCCCTGTTTTTTGGTTTTGTTTTTGAAATTCCTTTTTATAGTGGGTTTGAGCTGATTCTCTCTGCCATGTTTATGCCAGTCTAGACACACTTGATTCCCTTACAGAGACATATCAATACATAGGTTTTAAGATTCTTACTAGTCAGATCTATTACTCTGCGGGAAATATGGGGTTTTGAGTCCCTTTCACTGAGGAAGGTGTAGGTCTTGTCTATTCCACAGTCGGTGTTAGAAATGGTACCTGTGCTTATATCAAACTCTGGTTTTATGCATCACCCCACCTCTCCTTTCCCCTTAAGCAGGCATAAGTGTTTTTTCTAAATGTGAGACTCTGTTCTCTTTCCTAACTCAGTTCATGTGTAGCCATGTTTACAGGATCTTCATAAGTCATATCTTATGATAAGTTTCTTTTTCTGTGTGACTTATTTCACTTAGAATCATCGTACTTGAATCCACTCACTGTGCTGGTCCTGGTCTTATGACATTGATTTCATGGCTGAGGGATATTCCATCGTACATAAGTACCACAGTTTTTTGAACCATTTTTATATTTCCTGGGATATTTAAGGTGTACCCAAGTTGAGGTTCTTATAAGCAGTGCAGCCCTAAATTTGGGGGTGGCTCTGTCTTATTGATTTTCAGTTTTCCCGAGGTATATTCTCTAGACTGGGAGTGCCCTTGGCTCTGTAGCTCTTTTGTTTACTTGTTTTAGGGAACGCAATGCACTCCTCCAGTGAGGCAGTTGGCAATTTACATCCCGCCCATCAGCATAACAAGGCTCCCTGTTCTCCAGGGCGTGTCTTGCCTTTCTGATTTTTACACATTTTGTGGATGTCCCTTTTGACCGGTGGGATGTGATACTTCTTTGTAGTGCAGATTTGCATTGCCCACTTGCTTGCTTGGCCAAAAAGGGCGTATGCGTTTTCTCCTGAATATATTCAGGAGAAAACGCATACGCCCTTTTTGGCCAAGTTCGTCATTGTCGAAGTTGTGCCCCTCTTCCTGTGCTTTAAAGGTGATTCCAACGTACATCTTGAAATCTGTTTCCTGCTATTCTGCCTCGCTTTCAAGTCCGCCTCGTTGCCTTCCCTCAACACATTTTTGGACAATAGTTGTCCTTTATTACTCTGCCAGTTTGTGAATTGCTGTGCCCCTGAGCTCCATTTTCCAACTCGTTTTTTGTGAGCTGAACGCAAGTCCAAAATTTTGGTTCAGGACCTATACTGGTTCCCGGTGGGTGGCTGAGACTCTGGTTAATTCTTCTTCCTGCCGGGAAATTAGAGTGACATGTGCCCGTCCAAAAGCCTAACAGCTGCTCTCTCATTGGTTCTCCCTCTTCCCTTCCATCCTCTGCCAAATTGGCAACGTGTGCGAACCAGGAGTTTAAAGGGGCTGTCTCTCCAAGTTGGGAGATTGATAGTAAAGCAGTTGGAAAGTCAAACCGGAGCACCAGGAGAGGGACTACGCGTTGAGTTTTAGAAACCTTTTGTATTCACTGTGTGTCCATTCTCTAGGTTTCCCGTACGTGTTATAGCTGTAGTAATATTCCCTTCAACATGGAGAGTTGGGACCCAAGGTATGGGGGCCATGCATTTTTGCTTTAAATGGTCTGCTTTTGCTCACCCAATCTCACCAATCCTCTCAGTCCCAAGAGTCCAGCCTTATGCCACATCCAGCTGTCATTGTAGATATGGTCATTCCAGGTGTCATCAGAGACCCTGAAGGAAATGTAAAGAATTTCCCTGTTTTTTGGTTTTGTTTTTGAAATTCCTTTTTATAGTGGGTTTGAGCTGATTCTCGCTGCCATGTTTCTGCCAGTCTAGACACACTTGATTCCCTTACAGAGACATATCAATACATAGGATTTAAGATTCTTACTAGTCAGATCTATTCCTCTGCGGGAAACATGGGGTTTTGAGTCCCTTTCACTGAGGAAGGTGTAGGTCTTGTCTGTTCCACAGTTGGTGTTAGAAATGGTACCTGTGCTTATATCAAACTCTGGTTTTATGCATCACCCCACCTCTCCTTTCCCCTTAAGCAGGCATAAGAGTGTTTTCTCAATGTGAGACGTTGTTCTCTTTCCTAACTCAGTTCATGTGTAGCCATGTTTACAGGATCTTCATAAGTCATATCTTATGATAAGTTTCTTTTTCTGTGTGACTTATTTCACTTAGAATCATCGTACCTGAATCCACTCACTCTGCTGCTCTTGGTCTTATGACATTGATTTCATGGCTGAGGGATATTCCATCGGACATAAATACCATAGTTTTTTGAACCATTTTTATATTTCCTGGGATATTTAAGGTGTACCAAAGTTGAGGTTCTTGTAAGCAGTGCAGCCCTAAATTTGTGGGTGGCTCTGTCTTATTGATTTTCAGTTTTCCCAATGTATATTCCCTAGACTGGAAGTGACCTTGGCTCTGTAGCTCTGTTGTTTACTTGTTTTAGGGAACGCAATGCACTCCTCCAGTGAGGCAGTTGGCAATTTACATCCCGCCCATCAGCATAACAAGGCTCCCTGTTCTCCAGGGCCTGTCTTGCCTTTCTGGTATTTACACATTTTGTGGATGTCCCTTTTGACCGCTGGGAAGTGATACTTCTTTGTAGTGCAGATTTGCATTGCCCGCTTGCTTGTTTGGCCAAAAAGGGCGTATGCGTTTTCTCCTGAATATATTCAGGAGAAAACGCATACGCCCTTTTTGGCCAACTGCGTCATTGTCGAAATTGTGCCCCTCTTCCTGTGCTTTAAAGGCGATTCCAACGAACCTCTGGAAATCTGTTTCCTGCTATTCTGCCTGGCTTTCAAGTCTGCCTCGTTGCCTTCCCTCAACAGATTTTTGGACGATAGTTGTCCTTTATTACTCTGCCAGTTTGTGAATTGCTGTGGCCCTGAGCTCCATTTTCCAACTCGTTTTTTGTGAGCTGTACGCAAGTCCAAAATTTTGGTTCAGGACCTATACTGGTTCCCGGTGGGTGGCTGAGACTGTGGTTAATTCTTCTTTCTGCCGGGAAATTAGAGTGACATGTGCCCGTCCAAATGCCTAACAGCTACTCTCTCATTGGTTCTCCCTCTTCCCTTCCATCCTCTGCCAAATTGGCAACCTGTGCGAACCAGGAGTTTAAAGGGGCTGTCTCTCCAAGTTGGGAGATTGATAGTAAAGCAGTTGGAAAGTCAAACCGGAGCACCAGGAGAGGGACTACTCGTTGAGTTTTAGAAACCTTTTGTATTCACAGTGTGTTCATTCTCTAGGTTTCCCATACATGTTATAGCTGTAGTAATATTCCCTTCAACCTGGAGAGTTGGGACCCATGGAATGGGGGCCATGCATTTTTGCTTTAAAGGGTCTGCATTTGCTCACCCAATCTCACCAATCCTCTCAGTCCCAAGTGTCCAGCCTTATGCCACATCCAGCTGTCATTGTAGATATGGTCATTCCAGGTGTAATCAGAGACCCTGATGGAAATGTAAAGAATTTCCCTGTTTTTGGTTTTGTTTTTGAAATTCCTTTTTATAGTGGGTTTGAGCTGATTCTCGCTGCCATGTTTATGCCAGTCTAGACACACTTGATTCCCTTACAGAGACATATCTATACATAGGTATTAAGATTCTTACTAGTCAGATCTATTCCTTTGCGGGAAATATGGGGTTTTGAGTCCCTTTCACTGAGGAAGGTGTAGGTCTTGTCTATTCCACAGTTGGTGTTAGAAATGGTACCTGTGCTTATATCAAACTCTGGTTTTATGCATCACCCCACCTCTCCTTTCCCCTTCTGCAGGCATAGAGTGTTTTCTCAATGAGAGACTCTGTTCTCTTTCCTAACTCAGTTCATGTGTAGCCATGTTTACAGGATCTTCATAAGTGATATCTTATGATAAGTTTCTTTTTTCTGTGTGACTTATTTCAATTAGAATCATCGTACCTGTATCCACTCACTTTGCTGCTCCTGGTCTTATGACATTGATTTCATGGCTGAGGGATATTCCATCGGACATAAGTACCACAGTTTTTTGAACCATTTTTATATTTCCTGGGATATTTAAGGTGTACCCAAGTTGAGGTTCTTGTAAGCAGTGCAGCCCTAAATTTGGGGGTGGCTCTGTCTTATTGATTTTCAGTTTTCCCGAGGCATATTCTCTAGACTGGGAGTGCCCTTGGCTCTGTAGCTCTGTTGTTTACTTGTTTCAGGGAACACAATGCACTCCTCCAGTGAGGCAGTTGGCAATTTACATCCCGCCCATCAGCATAACAAGGCTCCCTGTTCTCCAGTGCGTGTCTTGCCTTTCTGATTTTTAAATATTTTGGGGATGTCCCTTTTGACCAGTGGGATGTGACACTTCTTTGTAGTGCAGATTTGCATTGCCCGCTTGCTTGCTTGGCCAAAAAGGGCGTATGCGTTTTCTCCTGAACATATTCAGGAGAAAACGCATACGCCCTTTTTGGCCAAGTTCGTCATTGTCGAAGTTGTGCCCCTCTTCCTGTGCTTTAAAGGCGATTCCAACGTACCTCTTGAAATCTGTTTCCTGCTATTCTGCCTCGCTTTCAAGTCCGCCTCGTTGTCTTCCCTCAACAGATTTTTGGACGATAGTTGTCCTTTATTACTCTGCCAGTTTGTGTATTGCTGTGCCACTGAGCTCCATTTTCCAACTCGTTTTTTGTGAGCTGAACGCAAGTCCAAAATTTTGGTTCAGGACCTATACTGGTTCCCGGTGGGTGGCTGAGACTCTGTTTAATTCTTCTTCCTGCTGGGAAATTAGAATGACATGTGCCCGTCCAAATGCCTAACAGTAACTCTCTCATTGGTTCTCCCTGTTCCCTTCCATCATCTGCCAAATTGGCAACCTGTGCGAACCAGGAGGTTAAAGGGACTGTCTCTCCAATTAGGGAGATTGATTGTAAAGCAGTTGGAAAGTCAAACCAGAGCACCAGGAGAGGGACTACGCATTGAGTTTTAGAAACATTTTGTATTCACTGTGTGTCCATTCTCTAGGTTTCCCGTACATGTTATAGCTGTAGTAATATTCCCTTCAACATGGAGAGTTGGGACCCATGGAAAGGGTGCCATGCATTTTTGCTTTAAAGGGTCTGAATGTGCTCACAATCTCACCAATCCTCTCAGTCACAAGTGTCCAGCCTTATGCCACATCCAGCTGTCATTGTAGATAGGGTTTTCCCAGGGTTCATCAGAGACCCTGAAGGAAATGTAAAGAATTTCCCTGTTTTTTGGAATTGTTTTTGAAATTCCTTTTTATAGTGGGTTTGAGCTGATTCTCGCTGCCATGTTTATGCCAGTCTAGACACACTTGATTCCCTTACAGAGACATATCAATACATAGGTTTTAAGATTCTTAAGAGTCAGATCTATTACTCAGCGGGAAATATGGGGTTTTGAGTCCCTTTCACTGAGGAAGGTGTAGGTCTTGTCTATTCCACAGTTGGTTTTAGAAATGGTACCTGTGCTTATATCAAACTCTGGTTTTATGCATCACCCCACCTCTCCTTTCTCCTTAAGCAGGCATAAGAGTGTTTTCTAAATGTGAGACTCTGTTCTATTTCCTAACTCAGTTCATGTGTAGCTATGTTTACAGGATCTTCATAAGTGATATCTTATGATAAGTTTCTTTTTCTGTGTGACTTATTTCAATTAGAATCATCGTACCTGAATCCACTCACTTTGCTGCTCCTGGTCTTATGATACTGATTTCATGGCTGAGGGATATTCCATCGGACATAAATACCACAGTTTTTTGAACCATTTTTATAATTCCTGGGATAATTAAGGTGTACCCAAGTTGAGGTTCTTGTAAGCAGTGCAGCCCTAAATTTGGGGGTGGCTCTGTCTTATTGATTTTCAGTTTTCCCAATGTATATTCCCTAGACTGGAAGTTCCCTTGGCTCTGTAGCTCTGTTGTTTACTTGTTTTAGGGAACGCAATGCACTCCTCCAGTGAGGCAGCTGGCAATTTACATCCCGCCCATCAGCATAACAAGGCTCCCTCTTCTCCAGGGCCTGTCTTGCCTTTCTGGTTTTTACACATTTTGTGGATGTCCCTTTTGACCGGTGGGAAGTGATACTTCTTTGTTGTGCAGATTTGCATTGCCCGCTTGCTTGTTTGGCCAAAAAGGGCGTATGCGTTTCTCCTGAATATATTCAGGAGAAAACGCATACACCCTTTTTGGCCAACTGCGTCATTGTCGAAGTTGTGCCCCTCTTCCTGTGCTTTAAAGGCGATTCCGACGTACCTCTTGAAATCTGTTTCTTGCTATTCTGCCTGGCTTTCAAGTCTGCCTCGTTGCCTTCCCTCAACAGATTTTTGGACGATAGTTGTCCTTTATTACTCTGCCAGTATGTGAATTGCTGTGGCCCTGAGCTCCATATTCCAACTCGGTTTTTGTGAGCTGTTCGCAAGTCCAAAATTTTGGTTCAGGACCTATACTGGTTCCCGGTGGGTGGCTGAGACTCTGGTTAATTCTTCTTCCTGCCAGGAAATTAGAGTGACATGTGCCCGTCCAAATGCCTAACAGTAACTCTCTCATTGGTTCTCCCTCTTCCCTTCCATCCTCTGCCAAATTGGCAACTTGTGCGAACCAGGAGGTTAAAGGGGATGTCTCTCCAAGTTGGGAGATTGATAGTAAAGCAGTTGGAATGTCAAACCGGAGCACCAGGAGAGGGACTACTCGTTGAGTTTTAGAAACCTTTTGTATTCACAGTGTGTCCATTCTCTAGGTTTCCCGTACATGTTATAGCTGTAGTAATATTCCCTTCAACATGGAGAGTTGGGAACCATGGAATGGGGGCCATGCATTTTTGCTTTAAAGGGTCTGCATTTGCTCACCCAATCTCACCAATCCTCTCAGTCCCAAGTGTCCAGCCTTATGCCACATCCAGCTGTCATTGTAGACAGGGTTTTCCAGGTTTCATCAGAGACCCTGAAGGAAATGTCAAGAATTTCCCTGTTTTTTGGTTTTTTTTGGAAATTCCTTTTTATAGTGGGTTTGAGCTGATTCTCTCTGCCATGTTTATGCCAGTCTAGACACACTTGATTCCCTTACAGAGACATATCAATACATAGGTTTTAAGATTCTTAAGAGTCAGATCTATTCCTCTGCGGGAAATATGGGGTTTTGAGTCCCTTTCACTGAAGAAGGTGTAGGTCTTGTCTATTCCACAGTCGGTTTTGGAAATGGTACCTGTGCTTATATCAAACTCTGGTTTTATGCATCACCCCACCTCTCCTTTCCCCTTAAGCAGGCATAAGAGTGTTTTCTAAATGTGAGACTCTGTTCTCTTTCCTAACTCAGTTCATGTGTAGCCATGTTTACAGGATCTTCATAAGTGATATCTTATGATAAGTTTCTTTTTCTGTGTGATTTATTTCACTTAGAATCATCGTACCTGAAACCACTCACTTTGCTGCTCCTGGTCTTATGACATTGATTTCATGGCTGAGGGATATTCCATCGTACATAAATACCACAGTTTTTTGAACCATTTTTATATTTCCTGGGATATTTAAGGTGTACCCAAGTTGAGGTTCTTGTAAGCAGTGCAGCCCTAAATTTGGGGGTGGCTCTCTCTTATTGATTTTCAGTTTTCCCAATGTATATTCCCTAGACTTGAAGTGCCCTTGGCTCTGTAGCTCTGTTGTTTACTTGTTTTAGGGAACGCAATGCACTCCTCCAGTGAGGCAGCTGGCAATTTACATCCCGCCCATCAGCATAACAAGTCTCCCTGTTCTCCAGGGCCTGTCTTGCCTTTCTGGTTTTTACACATTTTGTAGATGTCCCTTTTGACCGGTGGGAATTGATACTTCTTTGTAGTGCAGATTTGCTTTGCCTGCTTGCTTGTTTGGCCAAAAAGGGAGTATGCGTTTTCTCCTGAATATATTCAGGAGAAAACGCATACACCCTTTTTGGCCAACTGCGTCATTGTCGAAGTTGTGCCCCTCTTCCTGTGCTTTAAAGGCGATTCCAACTTACCACTTGAAATCTGTTTCCTGCTATTCTGCCTGGCTTTCAAGTCTGCCTCGTTGCCTTCCCTCAACAGATTTTTGGACGATAGTTGTCCTTTATTACTCTGCCAGTTTGTGAATTGCTGTGGCCCTGAGCTCCATATTCCAACTCGGTTTTTGTGAGCTGTACGCAAGTCCAAAATTTTGGTTCAGGACCTATACTGGTTCCCGGTGGGTGGCTGAGACTCTGGTTAATTCTTCTTCCGTCCAGGAAATTAGAGTGACATGTGCCCGTCCAAATGCCTAACAGTAACTCTCTCATTGGTTCTCCCTCTTCCCTTCCATCCTCTGCCAAATTGGCAACTTGTGCGAACCAGGAGGTTAAAGGGGCTGTCTCTCCAAGTTGGGAGATTGATAGTAAAACAGTTGGAATGTCAAACCGGAGCACCAGGAGAGGGACTACTCGTTGAGTTTTAGAAACCTTTTGTATTCACAGTGTGTCCATTCTCTAGGTTTCCCGTACATGTTATAGCTGTAGTAATATTCCCTTCAACATGGAGAGTTGGGACCCATGGAAAGGGGGCCATGCATTTTTGCTTTAAAGGGTCTGAATGTGCTCACCCAATCTCACCAATCCTCTCAGTCACAAGTGTCCAGCCTTATGCCACATCCAGCTGTCATTGTAGATAGGGTTTTCCCAGGGTTCATCAGAGACCCTGAAGGAAATGTAAAGAATTTCCCTGTTTTTTGCAATTGTTTTTGAAATTCCTTTTTATAGTGGGTTTGAGCTGATTCTCGCTGCCATGTTTATGCCAGTCTAGACACACTTGATTCCCTTACAGAGACATATCAATACATAGGTTTTAAGATTCTTAAGAGTCAGATCTATTACTCAGCGGGAAATATGGGGTTTTGAGTCCCTTTCACTGAGGAAGGTGTAGGTCTTGTCTATTCCACAGTTGGTTTTAGAAATGGTACCTGTGCTTATATCAAACTCTGGTTTTAAGCATCACCCCACCTCTCCTTTCTCCTTAAGCAGGCATAAGAGTGTTTTCTAAATGTGAGACTCTGTTCTATTTCCTAACTCAGTTCATGTGTAGCCATGTTTACAGGATCTTCATAAGTGATATCTTATGATAAGTTTCTTTTTCTGTGTGACTTATTTCAATTAGAATCATCGTACCTGAATCCACTCACTTTGCTGCTCCTGGTCGTATGATACTGATTTCATGGCTGAGGGATATTCCATCGGACATAAATACCACAGTTTTTTGAACCATTTTTATAATTCCTGGGATAATTAAGGTGTACCCAAGTTGAGGTTCTTGTAAGCAGTGCAGCCCTAAATTTGGGGGTGGCTCTGTCTTATTGATTTTCAGTTTTCCCAATGTATATTCCCTAGACTGGAAGTTCCCTTGGCTCTGTAGCTCTGTTGTTTACTTGTTTTAGGGAACGCAATGCACTCCTCCAGTGAGGCAGCTGGCAATTTACATCCCGCCCATCAGCATAACAAGGCTCCCTCTTCTCCAGGGCCTGTCTTGCCTTTCTGGTTTTTACACATTTTGTGGATGTCCCTTTTGACCGGTGGGAAGTGATACTTCTTTGTTGTGCAGATTTGCATTGCCCGCTTGCTTGTTTGGCCAAAAAGGGCGTATGCGTTTCTCCTGAATATATTCAGGAGAAAACGCATACACCCTTTTTGGCCAACTGCGTCATTGTCGAAGTTGTGCCCCTCTTCCTGTGCTTTAAAGGCGATTCCAACGTACCTCTTGAAATCTGTTTCTTGCTATTCTGCCTGGCTTTCAAGTCTGCCTCGTTGCCTTCCCTCAATAGATTTTTGGACGATAGTTGTCCTTTATTACTCTGCCAGTATGTGAATTGCTGTGGCCCTGAGCTCCATATTCCAACTCGGTTTTTGTGAGCTGTTCGCAAGTCCAAAATTTTGGTTCAGGACCTATACTGGTTCCCGGTGGGTGGCTGAGACTCTGGTTAATTCTTCTTCGTGCCAGGAAATTAGAGTGACATGTGCCCGTCCAAATGCCTAACAGTAACTCTCTCATTGGTTCTCCCTCTTCCCTTCCATCCTCTGCCAAATTGGCAACTTGTGCGAACCAGGAGGTTAAAGGGGATGTCTCTCCAAGTTGGGAGATTGATAGTAAAGCAGTTGGAATGTCAAACCGGAGCACCAGGAGAGGGACTACTCGTTGAGTTTTAGAAACCTTTTGTATTCACAGTGTGTCCATTCTCTAGGTTTCCCGTACATGTTATAGCTGTAGTAATATTCCCTTCAGCATGGAGAGTTGGGAACCATGGAATGGGGGCCATGCATTTTTGCTTTAAAGGATCTGAATGTGCTCAGCCAATCTCACCAATCCTCAAAGTCCAAAGTGTCCAGCCTTATGCCACATCCAGCTTTCATTGTAGAGAGGGTCATTCCAGGTTTCATCAGAGACCCTGAAGGAAATGTAAAGAATTTCCCTGTTTTTTGGTTTTGTTTTTGAAATTCCTTTTTATAGTGGGTTTGAGCTGATTCTCGCTGCCATGTTTATGCCAGTCTAGACACACTTGCTTCCCTTACAGAGACATATCAATACATAGGTTTTAAGATTCTTAAGAGTCAGATCTATTCCTCTGCGGGAAATATGGGGTTTTGAGTCCCTTTCACTGAGGAAGGTGTAGGTCTTGTCTATTCCACAGTTGGTTTTAGAAATGGTACCTGTGCTTATATCAAACTCTGGTTTTATGCATCACCCCACCTCTCCTTTCCCCTTAAGCAGGCATAAGAGTGTTTTGTAAATGTGAGACTCTGTTCTCTTTCCTAACTCAGTTCATGTGTAGCCATGTTTACAGGATCTTCATAAGTCATATCTTATGATAAGTTTCTTTTTCTGTGTGACTTATTTCACTTAGAATCATCGTACCAGAATCCACTCACTTTGCTGCTCCTGGTCTTATGACATTGATTTCATGGCTGAGGGATATTCCATCGGACATAAATACCACAGTTTTTTGAACCATTTTTATATTTCCTGGGATATTTAAGGTGTACCCAAGTTGAGGTTCTTGGAAGCAGTGTAGCCCTAAATTTGGGGGTGGCTCTGTCTTATTGATTTTCAGTTTTCCCAATGTATATTCCCTAGACTGGAAGTGCCTTTGGCTCTGTAGCTCTGTTGTTTACTTGTTTTAGGGAACGCAATGCACTCCTCCAGTGAGGCAGCTGGCAATTTACATCCCGCCAATCAGCATAACAAGGCTCCCTGTTCTCCAGGGCCTGTCTTGCCTTTCTGGTTTTTACACATTTTGTGGATGTCCCTTTTGACCGGTGGGAATTGATACTTCTTTGTTGTGCAGATTTGCTTTGCCTGCTTGCTTGTTTGGCCAAAAAGGGAGTACGCATTTTCTCCTGAATATATTCAGGAGAAAACGCATACACCCTTTTTGGCCAACTGCGTCATTGTCGAAGTTGTGCCCCTCTTCCTGTGCTTTAAAGGCGATTCCAACGTACCTCTTGAAATCTGTTTCTTGCTATTCTGCCTGGCTTTCAAGTCTGCCTCGTTGCCTTCCCTCAACAGATTTTTGGACGATAGTTGGCCTTTATTACTCTGCCAGTTTTTGAATTGCTGTGGCCCTGAGCTCCATTTTCCAACTCGGTTTTTGTGAGCTGTACGCAAGTCCAAAATTTTGGTTCAGGACCTATACTGGTTCCCGGTGGGTTGCTGAGACTCTGGTTAATTCTTCTTCCTGCCGGGAAATTACAGTGACATGTGCCCGTCCAAATGCCTAACAGTAACTCTCTCATTGGTTCTCCCTCTTCCCTTCCATCCTCTGCCAAATTGGCCACCTGTGCGAACCAGGAGGTTAAAGGGGCTGTCTCTCCAAGTTGGGAGATTGATAGTAAAGCAGTTGGAAAGTCAAACCAGAGCACCAGGAGAGGGACTACGCGTTGAGTTTTAGAAACCTTTTGTATTCACAGTGTGTCCATTCTCTAGGTTTCCCGTACATGTTATAGCTGTAGTAATATTCCCTTCAACCTGGAGAGTTGGGACCCATGGAATGGGGGCCATGCATTTTTGCTTTAAAGGGTCTGCATTTGCTCACCCAATCTCACCAATCCTCTCAGTCCCAAGTGTCCAGCCTTATGCCACATCCAGCTGTCATTGTAGACAGGGTTTTTCCAGGTTTCATCAGAGACCCTGAAGGAAATGTAAAGAATTTCCCTGTTTTTTGGTTTTTTTTGGAAATTCCTTTTTATAGTGGGTTTGAGCTGATTCTCTCTGCCATGTTTATGCCAGTCTAGACACACTTGATTCCCTTACAGAGACATATCAATACATAGGTTTTAAGATTCTTACTAGTCAGATCTATTCCTCTGCGGGAAATATGGGGTTTTGAGTCCCTTTCACTGAGGAAGGTGTAGGTCTTGTCTATTCCACAGTCGGTTTTGGAAATGGTACCTGTGCTTATATCAAACTCTGGTTTTATGCATCACCCCACCTCTCCTTTCCCCTTAAGCAGGCATAAGAGTGTTTTCTAAATGTGAGACTCTGTTCTCTTTCCTAACTCAGTTCATGTGTAGCCATGTTTACAGGATCTTCATAAGTGATATCTTATGATAAGTTTCTTTTTCTGTGTGATTTATTTCACTTAGAATCATCGTACCTGAAACCACTCACTTTGCTGCTCCTGGTCTTATGACATTGATTTCATGGCTGAGGGATATTCCATCGTACATAAATACCACAGTTTTTTGAACCATTTTTATATTTCCTGGGATATTTAAGGTGTACCCAAGTTGAGGTTCTTGTAAGCAGTGCAGCCCTAAATTTGGGGGTGGCTCTCTCTTATTGATTTTCAGTTTTCCCAATGTATATTCCCTAGACTTGAAGTGCCCTTGGCTCTGTAGCTCTGTTGTTTACTTGTTTTAGGGAACGCAATGCACTCCTCCAGTGAGGCAGCTGGCAATTTACATCCCGCCCATCAGCATAACAAGTCTCCCTGTTCTCCAGGGCCTGTCTTGCCTTTCTGGTTTTTACACATTTAGCAGATGTCCCTTTTGACCGGTGGGAATTGATACTTCTTTGTAGTGCAGATTTGCTTTGCCTGCTTGCTTGTTTGGCCAAAAAGGGAGTATGCGTTTTCTCCTGAATATATTCAGGAGAAAACGCATACACCCTTTTGGCCAACTGCGTCATTGTCGAAGTTGTGCCCCTCTTCCTGTGCTTTAAAGGCGATTCCAACTTACCACTTGAAATCTGTTTCCTGCTATTCTGCCTGGCTTTCAAGTCTGCCTCGTTGCCTTCCCTCAACAGATTTTTGGACGATAGTTGTCCTTTATTATTCTGCCAGTTTGTGAATTGCTGTGGCCCTGAGCTCCATATTCCAACTCGGTTTTTGTGAGCTGTACGAAGTCCAAAATTTTGGTTCAGGACCTATACTGGTTCCCGGTGGGTGGCTGAGACTCTGGTTAATTCTTCTTCCTGCCGGGAAATTAGAGTGACATGTGCCCGTCCAAATGCCTAACAGTAACTCTCTCATTGGTTCTCCCTCTTCCCTTCCATCCTCTGCCAAATTGGCAACCTGTGCGAACCAGGAGGTTAAAGGGGCTGTCTCTCCAAGTTGGGAGATTGATAGTAAAGCAGTTGGAAAGTCAAACCGGAGCACCAGGAGAGGGACTACTCGTTGAGTTTTAGAAAACTTTTGTATTCACAGTGTGTCCATTCTCTAGGTTTCCCGTACATGTTATAGCTGTAGTAATATTCCCTTCAACCTGGAGAGTTGGGACCCATGGAATGGGGGCCATGCATTTTTGCTTTAAAGGGTCTGCATTTGCTCACCCAATCTCACCAATCCTCTCAGTCCCAAGTGTCCAGGCTTATGCCACGTCCAGCTGTCATTGTAGACAGGGTTTTTCCAGGTTTCATCAGAGACCCTGAAGGAAATGTAAAGAATTTCCCTGTTTTTTGGTTTTGTTTTTGAAATTCCTTTTTATAGTGGGTTTGAGCTGATTCTCTCTGCTATGTTTATGCCAGTCTAGACACACTTGATTCCCTTACAGAGACATATCAATACATAGGTTTTAAGATTCTTACTAGTCAGATCTATTCCTCTGCGGGAAATATGGGGTTTTGAGTCCCTTTCACTGAGGAAGGTGTAGGTCTTGTCTATTCCACAGTTGCTTTTGGAAATGGTACCTGTGCTTATATCAAACTCTGGTTTTATGCATCACCCCACCTCTCCTTTCCCCTTCAGCAGGCATAAGAGTGTTTTCTAAATGTGAGACTCTGTTCTCTTTCCTAACTCAGTTCATGTGTAGCCATGTTTACAGGATCTTCATAAGTCATATCTTATGATAAGTTTCTTTTTCTGTGTGACTTATTTCACTTAGAATCATCGTACCTGAATCCACTCACTTTGCTGCTCCTGATCTTATGACATTGATTTCATGGCTGAGGGATATTCCATCGGACATAAATACCACAGTTTTTTGAACCATTTTTATATTTCCTAGGATATTTAAGGTGTACCCAAGTTGAGGTTCTTGTAAGCAGTGTAGCCCTAAATTTGGGGGTGGATCTGTCGTATTGATTTTCAGTTTTCCCAATGTATATTCCCTAGACTGGAAGTGCCCTTGCCTCTGTAGCTCTGTTGTTTACTTGTTTTAGGGAACGCAATGCACTCCTCCAGTGAGGCAGCTGGCAATTTACATCCCGCCCATCAGCATAACAAGGCTCCATGTTCTCCAGGGCCTGTCTTGACTTTCTGGTTTTTACAGATTTTGTGGATGTCCCTTTTGACCGGTGCGAAGTGATACTTCTTTGTAGTGCAGATTTGCATTGCCCGCTTGCTTGTTTGGCGAAAAAGGGCGTATGCGTTTTCTCCTGAATATATTCAGGAGAAAACGCATACACCCTTTTTGGCCAACTGTGTCATTGTCGAAGTTGTGCCCCTCTTCCTGTGCTTTAAAGGCGATTCCAACGTACCTCTTGAAATCCGTTTCATGCTATTCTGCCTGGCTTTCAAGTCTGCCTCGTTGCCTTCCCTCAACAGATTTTTGGACGATAGTTGTCCTTTATTATTCTGCCAGTTTGTGAATTGCTGTGGCCCTGAGCTCCATTTTCCAACTCGTTTTTTGTGAGCTGTACGCAAGTCCAAAATTTTGGTTCAGGACCTATACTGGTTCCCGGTGGGTGGCTGAGACTCTGGTTAATTCTTCTTCCTGCCGGGAAATTAGAGTGACATGTGCCCGTCCAAATGCCTAACAGTAACTCTCTCATTGGTTCTCCCTCTTCCCTTCCATCCTCTGCCAAATTGGCAACCTGTGCGAACCAGGAGGTTAAAGGGGCTGTATCTCCAAGTTGGGAGATTGATAGTAAAGCAGTTGGAAAGTCAAACCGGAGCACCAGACGAGGGACTACGCGTTGAGTTTTAGAAACCTTTTGTATTCAGAGTGTGTCCATTCTCTAGGTTTCCCGTACATGTTATAGCTGTAGTAATATTCCCTTCAACCTGGAGAGCTGGGACCATTGGAATGGGGGCCATGCATTTTTGCTTTAAAGGGTCTGCATGTGCTCACCCAATCTCACCAATCCTCGCAGTCCAAAGTGTCCAGCCTTATGCCACATCCAGCTGTCATTGTAGACAGGGTTTTTCCAGGTTTCATCAGAGACCCTGAAGGAAATGTAAAGAATTTCCCTGTTTTTTGGTTTTGTTTTTGAAATTCCTTTTTATAGTGGGTTTGAGCTGATTCTCTCTGCCATGTTTATGCCAGTCTAGACACACTTGATTCCCTTACAGAGACATATCAATACATAGGTTTTAAGATTCTTACTAGTCAGATCTATTCCTCTGCGGGAAATATGGGGTTTTGAGTCCCTTTCACTGAGGAAGGTGTAGGTCTTGTCTATTCCACAGTCGGTTTTAGAAATGGTACCTGTGCTTATATCAAACTCTGGTTTTATGCATCACCCCACCTCTCCTTTCCCCTTAAGCAGGCATAATAGTGTTTTCTAAATGTGAGACTCTGTTCTCTTTCCTAACTCAGTTCATGTGTAGCCATGTTTACAGGATCTTCATAAGTCATATCTTATGATAAGTTTCTTTTTCTGTGTGACTTATTTCACTTAGAATCATCGTACCTGAATCCACTCACTTTGCTGCTCCTGGTCTTATGACATTGATTTCATGGCTGAGGGATATTCCATCGGACATAAATACCACAGTTTTTTGAACCATTTTTATATTTCCTGGGATATTTAAGGTGTACCCAAGTTGAGGTTCTCGTAAGCAGTGTAGCCCTAAATTTGGGGGTGGCTCTGTCTTATTGATTTTCAGTTTTCCCAATGTATATTCCCTAGACTGGAAGTGCCCTTGGCTCTGTAGCTCTGTTGTTTACTTGTTTTAGGGAACGCAATGCACTCCTCCAGTGAGGCAGTTGGCAATTTACATCCCGCCCATCAGCATAACAAGGCTCCCTGTTCTCCAGGGCCTGTCTTGCCTTTCTGGTTTTTACACATTTTGTGGATGTCCCTTTTGACCGCTGGGAAGTGATACTTCTTTGTAGTGCAGATTTGCATTGCCCGCTTGCTTGTTTGGCCAAAAGGGGCGTATGCGTTTTCTCCAGAATATATTCAGGAGAAAACGCATACGCCCTTTTTGGCCAACTGCGTCATTGTCGAAGTTGTGCCACTCTTCCTGTGCTTTAAAGGCGATTCCAACGTACCTCTTGAAATCTGTTTCCTGCTATTCTGCCTGGCTTTCAAGTCTGCCTCGTTGCCTTCCCTCAACAGATTTTTGGACGACAGTTGTCCTTTATTACTCTGCCAGTTTGTGAATTGCTGTGGCCCTGAGCTCCATTTTCCAACTCGTTTTTTGTGAGCTGTACGCAAGTCCAAAATTTTGGTTCAGGACCTATACTGGTTCCCGGTGGGTGGCTGAGACTCTGGTTAATTCTTCTTCCTGCCGGGAAATTAGAGTGACATGTGCCCGTCCAAATGCCTAACAGTAACTCTCTCATTGGTTCTCCCTCTTCCCTTCCATTCTCTGCCAAATTGGCAACCTGTGCGAACAAGGAGGTTAAAGGGGCTGTCTCTCCAAGTTGGGATATTGATAGTAAAGCAGTTGGAAAGTCAAACCGGAGCACCAGGAGAGGGACTACTCGTTGAGTTTTAGAAACCTTTTGTATTCACAGTGTGTCCATTCTCTAGGTTTCCCGTACATGTTATAGCTGTAGTAATATTCCCTTCAACCTGGAGAGTTGGGACCCATGGAACGGGGGCCATGCATTTTTGCTTTAAAGGGTCTGCATTTGCTCACCCAATCTCACCAATCCTCTCAGTCCCAAGTGTCCAGCCTTATGCCACATCCAGCTGTCATTGTAGACAGGGTTTTTCCAGGTTTCATCAGAGACCCTGAAGGAAATGTAAAGAATTTCCCTGTTTTTTGCTTTTGTTTTTGAAATTCCTTTTTATAGTGGGTTTGAGCTGATTCTCTCTGCCATGTTTATGCCAGTCTAGACACACTTGATTCCCTTACAGAGACATATCAATACATAGGTTTTAAGATTCTTACTAGTCAGATCTATTCCTCTGCGGGAAATATGGGGTTTTGAGTCCCTTTCACTGAGGAAGGTGTAGGTCTTGTCTATTCCACAGTTGGTTTTGGAAATGGTACCTGTGCTTATATCAAACTCTGGTTTTATGCATCACCCCACCTATCCTTTCCCCTTCAGCAGGCATAAGAGTGTTTTCTAAATGTGAGACTCTGTTCTCTTTCCTAACTCAGTTCATGTGTAGCCATGTTTACAGAATCTTCATAAGTCATATCTTATGATAAGTTTCTTTTTCTGTGGAACTTATTTCACTTAGAATCATCGTACCTGAATCCACTCACTTTGCTGCTCCTGGTCTTATGACATTGATTTCATGGCTGAGGGATATTCCATCGTACATAAATACCACAGATTTTTGAACCATTTTTATATTTCCTGGGATATTTAAGGTGTACCCAAGTTGAGGTTCTCGTAAGCAGTGCAGCCCTAAATTTGGGGGTGGCTCTGTCTTATTGATTTTCAGTTTTCCCAATGTATATTCCCTAGACTGGAAGTGCCCTTGGCTCTGTAGCTCTGTTGTTTACTTGTTTTAGGGAACGCAATGCACTCCTCCAGTGAGGCAGCTGGCAATTTACATCCCGCCCATCAGCATAACAAGGCTCCCTGTTCTCCAGGGCCTGTCTTCCCTTTCTGGTTTTTACACATTTTGTGGATGTCCCTTTTGACCGGTGGGAAGTGATACTTCTTTGTAGTGCAGATTTGCTTTGCCTGCTTGCTTGTTTGGCCAAAAAGGGCGTATGCGTTTTCTCCTGAATATATTCAGGAGAAAACGCATACGCCCTTTTTGGCCAACTGCGTCATTGTCGAAGTTGTGCCCCTCTTCCTGTGCTTTAAAGGCGATTCCAACGTACCTCTTGAAATCTGTTTCCTGCTATTCTGCCTGGCTTTCAAGTCTGCCTCGTTGCCTTCCCTCAACAGATTTTTGGACGATACTTGTCCTTTATTACTCTGCCAGTTTGTGAATTGTTGTGGCCCTGAGCTCCATTTTCCAACTCGTTTTTTGTGAGCTGTACGCAAGTCCAAAATTTTGTTTCAGGACCTATACTGGTTCCCGGTGGGTGGCTGAGACTCTGGTTAATTCTTCTTCCTGCCGGGAAATTACAGTGACATGTGCCCGTCCAAATGCCTAACAGCTGCTCTCTCATTGGTTCTCCCTCTTCCCTTCCATCCTCTGCCAAATTGGCAACCTGTGCGAAGCAGGAGGTTAAAGGGGCTGTCTCTCCATGTTGGGAGATTGATAGTAAAGCAGTTGGAAAGTCAAACCGGAGCACCAGGAGAGGGACTACTCGTTGAGTTTTAGAAACCTTTTCTATTCACTGTGTGTCCATTCTCTAGGTTTCCCGTACATGTTATAGCTGTAGTAATATTCCCTTCAACCTGGAGAGTTGGGACCCATGGAATGGGGGCCATGCATTTTTGCTTTAAAGGGTCTGCATTTGCTCACCCAATCTCACCAATCCTCTCAGTCCCAAGTGTCCAGCCTTATGCCACATCCAGCTGTCATTGTAGACAGGGTTTTTGCAGGTTTCATCAGAGACCCTGAAGGAAATGTAAAGAATTTCCCTGTTTTTTGGTTTTGTTTTTGTAATTCCTTTTTGTAGTGGGTTTGAGCTGATTCTCTCTACCATGTGTATGCCAGTCTAGACACACTTGATTCCCTTACAGAGACATATCAATACATAGGTTTTAAGATTCTTTCTAGTCAGATCTCTTCCTCTGCGGGAAATATGGGGTTTTGAGTCCCTTTCACTGAGGAAGGTGTAGGTCTTGTCTATTCCACAGTTGGTTTTGGAAATGGTACCTGTGCTTATATCAATCTCTTGTTTTATGCATCACCCCACCTCTCCTTTCCCCTTCAGCAGGCATAAGAGTGTTTTCTAAATGTGAGACTCTGTTCTCTTTCCTAACTCAGTTCATGTGTAGCCATGTTTACAGGATCTTCATAAGCCATATCTTATGATAAGTTTCTTTTTCTGTGGAACTTATTTCACTTAGAATCATCGTACCTGAATCCACTCACTTTGCTGCTCCTGGTCTTATGACATTGATTTCATGGTTGAGGGATATTCCATCGTACATAAATACCACAGTTTTTTGAACCATTTTTATATTTCCTGGGATATTTAAGGTGTACCCAAGATGAGGTTCTCATAAGCAGTGCAGCCTTAAATTTGGGGGTGGCTCTGTCTTATTGATTTTCAGTTTTCCCAATGTATATTCCCTAGACTGGAAGTGCCCTTTGCTCTGTAGCTCTGTTGTTTACTTGTTTTAGGGAACGCAATGCACTCCTCCAGTGAGGCAGCTGGCAATTTACATCCCGCCCATCAGCATAACAATGCTCCCTGTTCTCCAGGTCCTGTCTTGCCTTTCTGGTTTTTACACATTTTGTGGATGTCCTATTTGACCGGTGGGATGTGATACTTCTTTGTAGTGCAGATTTGCTTTGCCCGCTTGCTTGTTTGGCCAAAAAGGGCGTATGCGTTTTCTCCAGAATATATTCAGGAGAAAACGCATACGCCCTTTTTGGCCAACTGCGTCTTTGTCGAAGTTGTGCAGCTCTTCCTGTGCTTTAAAGGCGATTCCAACGTACCTCTTGAAATCTGTTTCCTGCTATTCTGCCTGGCATTCAAGTCTGCCTCGTTGCCTTCCCTCAATAGATTTTTGGACGAGAGTTGTCCTTTATTACTCTGCCAGTTTGTGAATTGCTGTGGCCCTGAGCTCCATTTTCCAACTCGTATATTGTGAGCTGTACGCACGTCCAAAATTTTGGTTCAGGACCTATACTGGTTCCCGGTGGGTGGCTGAGACTCTGGTTAATTCTTCTTCCTGCCGGGAAATTAGAGTGACATGTGCCCGTCCAAATGCCTAACAGTAACTCTCTCATTGGTTCTCCCTCTTCCCTTCCATCCTCTGCCAAATTGGCAACCTGTGCGAACCAGGAGGTTAAAGGGGCTGTCTCTCCAAGTTGGGAGATTGATAGTAAAGCAGTTGGAAAGTCAAACCGGAGCACCAGGAGAGGGACTACTCGTTGAGTTTTAGAAACCTTTTCTATTCACAGTGTGTCCATTCTCTAGGTTTCCCGTACATGTTATAGCTGTAGTAATATTCCCTTCAACATGGAGAGTTGGGACCCATGGAATGGGGGCCATGCATTTTTGCTTTAAAGGGTCTGCATTTGCTCACCCAATCTCACCAATCCTCTCAGTCCCAAGTGTCCAGCCTTATGCCACATCCAGCTGTCATTGTAGATAGGGTCATTCCAGGTTTCATCAGAGACCCTGAAGGAAATGTAAAGAATTTCCCTGTTTTTTGGATTTGTTTTTGAAATTCCTTTTTATAGTGGGTTTGAGCTGATTCTCTCTGCCATGTTTATGCCAGTCTAGACACACTTGATTCAGTTACAGAGACATATCAATACATAGGTTTTAAGATTCTTACTAGTCAGATCTATTCCTCTGCGGGAAATATGGGGTTTTGAGTCCCTTTCACTGAGGAAGGTGTAGGTCTTGTCTATTCCACAGTTGCTTTTGGAAATGGTACCTGTGCTTATATCAAACTCTGGTTTTATGCATCACCACACCTCTCCTTTCCCCTTCAGCAGGCATAAGAGTGTATTCTAAATGTGAGACTCTGTTCTCTTTCCTAACTCAGTTCATGTGTAGCCATGTTTACAGGATCTTCATAAGTCATATCTTATGATAAGTTTCTTTTTCTGTGTGACTTATTTCACTTAGAATCATCGTACCTGAATCCACTCACTTTGCTGCTCCTGATCTTATGACATTGATTTCATGGCTGAGGGATATTCCATCGGAAATAAATACCACAGTTTTTTGAACCATTTTTATATTTCCTAGGATATTTAAGGTGTACCCAAGTTGAGGTTCTTGTAAGCAGTGTAGCCCTAAATTTGGGGGTGGATCTGTCGTATTGATTTTCAGTTTTCCCAATGTATATTCCCTAGACTGGAAGTGCCCTTGCCTCTGTAGCTCTGTTGTTTACTTGTTTTAGGGAACGCAATGCACTCCTCCAGTGAGGCAGCTGGCAATTTACATCCCGCCCATCAGCATAACAAGGCTCCATGTTCTCCAGGGCCTGTCTTGACTTTCTGGTTTTTACAGATTTTGTGGATGTCCCTTTTGACCGGTGCGAAGTGATACTTCTTTGTAGTGCAGATTTGCATTGCCCGCTTGCTTGTTTGGCAAAAAAGGGCGTATGCGTTTTCTCCTGAATATATTCAGGAGAAAACGCATACACCCTTTTTGGCCAACTGTGTCATTGTCGAAGTTGTGCCCCTCTTCCTGTGCTTTAAAGGCGATTCCAACGTACCTCTTGAAATCCGTTTCATGCTATTCTGCCTGGCTTTCAAGTCTGCCTCGTTGCCTTCCCTCAACAGATTTTTGGACGATAGTTGTCCTTTATTATTCTGCCAGTTTGTGAATTGCTGTGGCCCTGAGCTCCATTTTCCAACTCGTTTTTTGTGAGCTGTACGCAAGTCCAAAATTTTGGTTCAGGACCTATACTGGTTCCCGGTGGGTGGCTGAGACTCTGGTTAATTCTTCTTCCTGCCGGGAAATTAGAGTGACATGTGCCCGTCCAAATGCCTAACAGCTGCTCTCTCATTGGTTCTCCCTCTTCCCTTCCATCCTCTGCCAAATTGGCAACCTGTGCGAACCAGGAGGTTAAAGGGGCTGTCTCTCCAAGTTGGGAGATTGATAGTAAAGCAGTTGGAAAGTCAAACCGGAGCACCAGGAGAGGGACTACTCGTTGAGTTTTAGAAACCTTTTCTATTCACTGTGTGTCCATTCTCTAGGTTTCCCGTACATGTTATAGCCGTAGTAATATTCCCTTTAACATGGAGAGTTGGGACCCATGGAATGGGGGCCACGCATTTTTGCTTTAAAGGGTCTGCATTTGCTCACCCAATCTCACCAATCCTCTCAGTCCCAAGTGTCCAGCCTTATGCCACATCCAGCTGTCATTGTAGCTAGGGTCATTCCAGGTTTCATCAGAGACCCTGAAGGAAATGTAAAGAATTGCCCTGTTTTTTGGTTTTGTTTTTGAAATTGCTTTTTATAGTGGCTTTGAGCTCATTCTCGCTGCCATGTTTATGCCAGTCTAGACACACTTGATTCCCTTACAGAGACATATCAATACATAGGTTTTAAGATTCTTACTAGTCAGATCTATTCCTCTGCGGGAAATATGGGGTTTTGAGTCCCTTTCACTGAGGAAGGTGTAGGTCTTGTCTATTCCACAGTTGGTTTTAGAAATGGTACCTGTGCTTATATCAAACTCTGGTTTTATGCATCACCCCACCTCTCCTTTCCCCTTAAGCAGGCATAAGAGTGTTTTCTAAATGTGAGACTCTGTTCTCTTTCCTAACTCAGTTCATATGTAGCCATGTTTACAGGATCTTCATAAGTGATATCTTATGATAAGTTTCTTTTTCTGTGTGACTTATTTCACTTAGAATCATCGTACCTGAATCCACTCACTTTGCTGCTCCTGGTCTTATGACATTGATTTCATGGCTGAGGGATATTCCATCGGACATAAATACCACAGTTTTTGGAACCATTTTTTATATTTCCTGGGATATTTAAGGTGTTCCCAAGTTTAGGTTCTTGTAAGCAGTGCAGCCCTAAATTTGGTGGTGGCTCTGTCTTATTGATTTTCAGTTTTCCCAATGTATATTCCCTAGACTGGAAGTGCCCTTGGCTCTGTAGCTCTGTTGTTTACTTGTTTTAGGGAACGCAATGCACTCCTCCAGTGAGGCAGTTGGCAATTTACATCCCGCCCATCAGCATAACAAGGCTCCCTGTTCTCCAGGGCCTGTCTTGCCTTTCTGGTTTTTACACATTTTGTGGATGTCCCTTTTGACCGGTGGGAAGTGATACTTCTTTGTAGTGCAGATTTGCATTGCCCGCTTGCTTGTTTGGCCAAAAAGGGCGTATGCGTTTTCTCCTGAATATATTCAGGAGAAAACGCATACGCCCTTTTTGGCCAACTGCGTCATTGTCGAAGTTGTGCCCCTCTTCCTGTGCTTTAAAGGCGATTCCAACGTACCTCTTGAAATCTGTTTCCTGCTATTCTGCCTGGCTTTCAAGTCTGCCTCGTTGCCTTCCCTCAACAGATTTTTGGACGATAGTTGTCCTTTATTATTCTGCCAGTTTGTGAATTGCTGTGGCCCTGAGCTGCATTTTCCAACTCGTTTTTTGTGAGCTGTACGCAAGTCCAAAATTTTGGTTCAGGACCTATACTGGTTCCCGGTGGGTGGCTGAGACTCTGGTTAATTCTTCTTCCTGCCGGGAAATTAGAGTGACATGTGCCCGTCCAAATGCCTAACAGTAACTCTCTCATTGGTTCTCCCTCTTCCCTTCCATCCTCTGCCAAATTGGCAACCTGTGCGAACCAGGAGGTTAAAGGGCTGTCTCTCCAAGTTGGGAGATTGATAGTAAAGCAGTTGGAAAGTCAAACCGGAGCACCAGGAGAGGGACTACGCGTTGAGTTTTAGAAACCTTTTGTATTCACAGTATGTCCATTCTCTAGGTTTCCTGTACATGTTATAGCTGTAGTATTATTCCCATTAACATGGAGAGTTGGGACAAATGGAATGGTGGCCATGCATTTTTGCTTTAAAGGGTCTGCATTTGCTCACCCAATCTCACCAATCCTCTCAGTCACAAGTGTCCAGCCTTATGCCACATCCAGCTGTCACTGTAGATAGGGTCATTCCAGGTTTCATCAGAGACCCTGAACGAAATGTAAAGAATTTCCCTGTTTTTTGGTTTTGTTTTTGAAATTCCTTTTTATAGTGGGTTTGAGCTGATTCTCGCTGCCATGTTTATGCCAGTATAGACACACTTGATTCCCTTACAGAGACATATCAATACATAGGTTTTAAGAATCTTACTAGTCAGATCTATTCCTCTGCGGGAAATATGGGGTTTTGAGTCCCTTTCACTGAGGAAGGTGTAGGTCTTGTCTATTCCACAGTTGGTTTTAGTAATGGTAACTGTGCTTATATCAAACTCTGGTTTTATGCATCACCCCACCTCTCCTTTCCCCTTAAGCAGACATAAGAGTGTTTTCTAAATGTGAGACTCTGTTCTCTTTCCTAACTCAGTTCATGTGTAGCCATGTTTACAGGATCTTCATAAGTCATATCTTATGATAAGTTTCTTTTTCTGTGTGACTTATTTCACTTAGAATCATCGTACCTGAATCCACTCACTTTGCTGCTCCTGGTCTTATGACATTGATTTCATGGCTGAGGGATATTCCATCATACATAAGTACCACAGTTTTTTGAACCATTTTTATATTTCCTGGGATATTTAAGGTGTACCGAAGTTGAGGTTCTTGTAAGCAGTGCAGCCCTAAATTTGGGGGTGGCTCTGTCATATTGATTATCAGTTTTCCCAAGGTATATTCTCTAGACTGGGAGTGCCCTTGGCTCTGTAGCTCTGTTGTTTACTTGTTTTAGGGAACACAATGCACTACTCCAGTGAGGCAGTTGGCAATTTACATCCCGCCCATCAGCATAACAAGGCTGCCTGTTCTCCAGGGCGTGTCTTGCCTTTCTCATTTTTACACATTTTGTGGATGTCCTTTTTGACCGGTGGGAAGTGATACTTTTTGTAGTGCAGATTTGCATTGCCCGCTTGCTTGCTTGGCCAAAAAGTGCGTATGCGTTTTCTCCTGAATATATTCAGGAGAAAACGCATACACCCTTTTTGGCCAACTGCGTCATTGTCGAAGTTGTGCCCCTCTTCCTGTGCTTTAAAGGCGATTCCAACGTACCTCTTGAAATCTGTTTCCTGCTATTCTGCCTTGCTTTCAAGTCTGCCTCGTTGCCTTCCCTCAACAGATTTTTGGACGATAGTTGTCCTTTATTATTCTGCCAGTTTGTGAATTGCTGTGGCCCTGAGCTCCATTTTCCAACTCGTTTTTTGTGAGCTGTACGCAAGTCCAAAATTTTGGTTCAGGACCTATACTGGTTCCCGGTGGGTGGCTGAGACTCTGGTTAATTCTTCTTCCTGCCGGGAAATTAGAGTGACATGTGCCCGTCCAAATGCCTAACAGCTGCTCTCTCATTGGTTCTCCCTCTTCCCTTTCATCCTCTGCCAAATTGGCAACCTGTGCGAACCAGGAGGTTAAAGGGGCTGTCTCTCCAAGTTGGGAGATTGATAGTAAAGCAGTTGGAAAGTCAAACCGGAGCACCAGGAGAGGGACTACTCGTTGAGTTTTAGAAACCTTTTCTATTCACTGTGTGTCCATTCTCTAGGTTTCCCGTACATGTTATAGCTGTAGTAATATTCCCTTCAACCTGGAGAGTTGGGACCCATGGAATGGGGGCCATGCATTTTTGCTTTAAAGGGTCTGCATTTGCTCACCCAATCTCACCAATCCTCTCAGTCCCAAGTGTCCAGCCTTATGCCACATCCAGCTGTCATTGTAGACAGGGTTTTTGCAGGTTTCATCAGAGACCCTGAAGGAAATGTAAAGAATTTCCCTGTTTTTTGGTTTTGTTTTTGATATTCCTTTTTATAGTGGGTTTGAGCTGATTCTCTCTGCCATGTTTATGCCAGTCTAGACACACTTGATTCCCTTACAGAGACATATCAATACATAGGTTTTAAGATTCTTACTAGTCAGATCTATTCCTCTGCGGGAAATATGGGGTTTTGAGTCCCTTTCACTGAGGAAGGTGTAGGTCTTGTCTATTCCACAGTTGGTTTTGGAAATGGTACATGTGCTTATATCAAACTCTGGTTTTATGCATCACCCCACCTCTCCTTTCCCCTTAAGCAGGCATAAGAGTGTTTTCTAAATGTGAGATTCTGTTCTCTTTCCTAACTCAGTTCATGTGTAGCCATGTTTACAGGATCTTCATAAGTGATATCTTATGATAAGTTTCTTTTTCTGTGTGACTTATTTCACTTAGAATCATCGTACCTGAATCCACTCACTTTGCTGCTCCTGGTCTTATGACATTGATTTCATGGCTGAGGGATATTCCATCGGACATAAATACCACAGTTTTTTGAACCATTTTTATATTCCCTGGGATATTTAAGGTGTAACCAAGTTGAGGTTCTTGTAAGCAGTGCAGCCCTAAATTTGCGGGTGGCTCTGTCTTATTGATTTTCAGTATTCCCAATGTATATTCCCTAGACTGGAAGTGCCCTTGGCTCTGTACCTCTGTTGTTTACTTGTTTTAGGGAACGCAATGCACTCCTCCAGTGAGGCAGTTGGCAATTTACATCCCGCCCATCAGCATAACAAGGCTCCCTGTTCTCCAGGGCCTGTCTTGCCTTTCTGGTTTTTACACATTTTGTGGATGTCCCTTTTGACCGGTGGGAAGTGATACTTCTTTGTAGTGCAGATTTGCATTGCCCGCTTGCTTGTTTGGCCAAAAAGGGCGTATGCGTTTTCTCCTGAATATATTCAGGAGAAAACGCATACGCCCTTTTTGGCCAACTGCGTCATTGTCGAAGTTGTGCCCCTCTTCCTGTGCTTTAAAGGCGATTCCAACGTACCTCTTGAAATCTGTTTCCTGCTATTCTGCCTGGCTTTCAAGTCTGCCTCGTTGCCTTCCCTCAACAGATTTTTGGACGATAGTTGTCCTTTATTACTCTGCCAGTTTGTGAATTGCTGTGGCCCTGAGCTGCATTTTCCAACTCGTTTTTTGTGAGCTGTACGCAAGTCCAAAATTTTGGTTCAGGACCTATACTGGTTCCCGGTGGGTGGCTGAGACTCTGGTTAATTCTTCTTCCTGCCGGGAAATTAGAGTGACATGTGCCCGTCCAAATGCCTAACAGTAACTCTCTCATTGGTTCTCCCTCTTCCCTTCCATCCTCTGCCAAATTGGCAACCTGTGCGAACCAGGAGGTTAAAGGGCTGTCTCTCCAAGTTGGGAGATTGATAGTAAAGCAGTTGGAAAGTCAAACCGGAGCACCAGGAGAGGGACTACGCGTTGAGTTTTAGAAACCATTTGTATTCACAGTATGTCCATTCTCTAGGTTTCCTGTACATGTTATAGCTGTAGTAATATTCCCTTCAACCTGGAGATTTGGGACCCATGGAATGGGGGCCATGCATTTTTGCTTTAAAGGGTCTGCATTTGCTCACCCAATCTCACCAATCCTCTCAGTCCCAAGTGTCCAGCCTTATGCCACATCCAGCTGTCATTGTAGACAGTGTTTTTCCAGGTTTCATCAGAGACCCTGAAGGAAATGTAAAGAATTTCCCTGTTTTTTGGTTTTGTATTTGAAATTCCTTTTTAGAGTGGGTTTGAGCTGATTCTCTCTGCCATGTTTATGCCAGTCTAGACACACTTGATTCCCTTAGAGAGACATATCAATACATAGGTTTTAAGATTCTTACTAGTCAGATCTATTCCTCTGCGGGAAATATGGGGATTTTGGTCCCTTTCACTGTGGTAGGTGTAGGTCTTCTCTATTCCACAGTTGGTTTTGGAAATGGTACCTGTGCTTATATCAAACTCTGGTTTTATGCATCACCCCACATCTCCTTTCCCCTTCAGCAGGCATAAGAGTGTTTTCTAAATGTGAGACTCTGTTCTCTTTCCTAACTCAGTTCATGTGTAGCCATGTTTACAGGATCTTCATAAGTCATATCTTATGATAAGTTTCTTTTTCTGTGTGACTTATTTCACTTAGAATCATCGTACCTGAATCCACTCACTTTGCTGCTCCTGGTCTTATGACATTGATTTCATGGCTGAGGGATATTGCATCGGACATAAATACCACAGTTTTTTGAACCATTTTTTATATTTCCTGGGATATTTAAGGTGTACCCAAGTTGAGGTTCTTGTAAGCAGTGCAGCCCTAAATTTGGGGGTGGCTCTGTCTTACTGATTTTCAGTTTTCCCAATGTATATTCCCTAGACTGGAAGTGCCCTTGGCTCTGTAGCTCTGTTGTTTACTTGTTTTAGGGAACGCAATGCACTCTTCCAGTGAGGCAGTTGGCAATTTACATCCCGCCCATCAGCATAACAAGGCTCCCTGTTCTCCAGGGCCTGTCTTCCCTTTCTGGTTTTTATACATTTTTTGGATGTCCCTTTTGACCGGTGGGAATTGATACTTCTTTTTAGTGCAGATTTGCATTGCCCGCTTGCTTGTTTGGCCAAAAAGGGCGTATGCGTTTTCTTCTGAATATATTCAGGAGAAAACGCATACGCCCTTTTTGGCCAACTGCGTCATTGTCGAAGTTGTGCCCCTCTTCCTGTGCTTTAAAGGCGATTCCAACGTACCTCTTGAAATCTGTTTCCTGCTATTCTGCCATGCTTTCAAGTCTGCCTCGTTGCCTTCCCTCAACAGATTTTTGGACGATAGTTGTCCTTTATTATCCTGGTTGTTTGTGAATTGCTGTGGCCCGGAGCTCCATTTTCCAACTCGTTTTTTGTGAGCTGTACGCAAGTCCAAAATTTTGGTTCAGGACCTATACTGGTTCCCGGTGGGTGGCTGAGACTCTGGTTAATTCTTCTTCCTGCCGGGAAATTAGAGTGACATGTGCCCGTCCAAATGCCTAAGAGTAACTCTCTCATTGGTTCTCCCTCTTCCCTTCCATCCTCTGCCAAATTGGCAACCTGTGCGAACCAGGAGGTTAAAGGGGCTGTCTCTCCAAGTTGGGAGATTGATAGTAAAGCAGTTGGAAAGTCAAACCGGAGCACCAGGAGAGGGACTACGCGTTGAGTTTTAGAAACCTTTTGTATTCACAGTGTGTCCATTCTCTAGGTTTCCAGTACATGTTATAGCTGTAGTAATATTCCCTTCAACCTGGAGAGTTGGGACCCATGGAATGGGGGCCATGCATTTTTGCTTTAAAGGGTCTGCATTTACTCACCCAATCTCACCAATCCTCTCAGTCCCAAGTGTCCAGCCTTATGCCACATCCAGCTGTCTTTGTAGACAGGGTTTTTCCAGGTTTCATCAGAGACCCTGAAGGAAATGTAAAGAATTTCCCTGCTTTCTTGGTTTTGTTTTTGAAATTCCTTTTTATCGTGGGTTTGAGCTGATTCTCTCTGCCATGTTTATGCCAGTCTAGACACACTTGATTCCCTTACAGAGACATATCAATACGTAGGTTTTAAGATTCTTACTAGTCAGATCTATTCCTCTGCGGGAAATATGGGGTTTTGAGTCCCTTTCACTGAGGAAGGTGTAGGTCTTGTCTATTCCACAGTTGGTTTTGGAAATGGTACCTGTGCTTATATCAAACTCTGGTTTTATGCATCACCCCACCTCTCCTTTCCCCTTCAGCAGGCATAAGAGTGTTTTCTAAATGTGAGACTCTGTTCTCTTTCCTAACCCAGTTCATGTGTAGCCATGTTTACAGGATCTTCATAAGTCATATCTTATGATAAGTTTCTTTTTCTGTGTGACTTATTTCACTTAGAATCATCGTACCTGAATCCACTCACTTTGCTGCTCCTGGTCTTATGACATTGATTTCATGGCTGAGGGATATTGCATCGGACATAAATACCACAGTTTTTTGAACCATTTTTTATATTTCCTGGGATATTTAAGGTGTACCCAAGTTGAGGTTCTTGTAAGCAGTGCAGCCCTAAATTTGGGGGTGGCTCTGTCTTATTGATTTTCAGTTTTCCCAATGTATATGCCCTAGACTGGAAGTGCCCTTGGCTCTGTAGCTCTGTTGTTTTCTTGTTTTAGGGAATGCAATGCACTCCTCCAGTGAGGCAGTTGGCAATTTACATCCCGCCCATCAGCATAACAAGGCTCCCTGTTCTCCAGGGCCTGTCTTGCCTTTCTGGTTTTTACACATTTTGTGGATGTCCCTTTTGATCGGTGGGAAGTGATACTTCTTTGTTGTGCAGATTTCCATTGCCAGCTTGCTTGTTTGGCCAAAAAGGGCGTATGCGTTTTCTCCTGAATATATTCAGGAGAAAACGCATACGCCCTTTTTGGCCAACTGCGTCATTGTCGAAGTTGTGCCCGTTTTCCTGTGCTTTAAAGGCGATTCCAATGTACCTCTTGAAATCTGTTTCCTGCTCTTCTGCCTGGCTTTCAAGTCTGCCTCGTTGCCTTCCCTCAACAGATTTTTGGACGATAGTTGTCCTTTATCACTCTGCCAGTTTGTGAATTGCTGTGGCCCTGAGCTCCATTTTCCAACTCGTTTTTTGTGAGCTGTACGCAAGTCCAAAATTTTGGTTCAGGACCTATACTGGTTCCCGGTGGGTGGCTGAGACTCTGGTTAATTCTTCTTCCTGCCGGGAAATTAGAGTGACATGTGCCCGTCCAAATGCCTAACAGTAACTCTCTCATTGGATCTCCCTCTTCCCTTCCATCCTCTGCCAAATTGGCAACCTGTGCGAACCAGGAGGTTAAAGGGGCTGTCTCTCCAAGTTGGGAGATTGATAGTAAAGCAGTTGGAAAGTCAAACCGGAGAACCAGGAGAGGGACTATTCGTTGAGTTTTAGAAACATTTTGTATTCACAGTGTGTCCATTCTTTAGGTTTCCCGTACATGTTATAGCTGTAGTAATATTCCCTTCAACCTGGAGAGTTGGGACCCATGGAATGGGGGCCATGCATTTTTGCTTTAAAGGGTCTGCATTTGCTCACCCAATCTCACCAATCCTCTCAGTCCCAAGTGTCCAGCCTTATGACACATCCAGCTGTCATTGTATATAGGGTCATTCCAGGTTTTATCAGAGACCCTGAACGAAATGTAAAGAATTTCCCGTTTTTTTGGTTTTGTTTTTGAAATTCCTTTTTATAGTGGGTTTGAGCTGATTCTCGCTGCCATGTTTATGCCGGTCTAGACACACTTGATTCCCTTACAGAGACATATCAATACATAGGTTTTAAGATTCTTACAAGTCAGATCTATTCCTCTGCGGGAAATATGGGGTTTTGAGTCCCTTTCACTGAGGAAGGTGTAGGTCTTGTCTATTCCACAGTTGGTTTTAGAAATGGTACCTGTGCTTATATCAAACTCTGGTTTTATGCATCACCCCACCTCTCCTTTCCCCTTAAGAAGGCATAAGAGTGTTTTCTAAATGTGAGACTCTGGTCTCTTTCCTAACTCAGTTCATGTGTAGCCATGTTTACAGGATCTTCATAAGTGATATCTTATGATAAGTTTCTATTTCTGTGTGACCTATTTCACTTAGAATCATCGTACCTGAATCCACTCACTTTGCTGCTCCTGGTCTTATGACATTGATTTCATGTCTGAGGGATATTCCATCGGACATAAATACCACAGTTTTTTGAACCATTTTTATATTTCCTGGGATATTTAAGGTGTACCCAAGTTGAGGTTCTTGTAAGCAGTGAAGCCCTAAATTTGTGGGTGTCTCTGTCTTATTGATTTTCAGTTTTCCCAATGTATATTCCCTAGATTGGAAGTGCCCTTGGCTCTGTAGGTCTGTTGTTTACTTGTTTTAGGGAACGCAATGCACTCCTCCAGTGAGGCAGTTGGCAATTTACATCCCGCCCATCAGCATAACAAGGACCCCTGTTCTACAGGGCCTGTCTTGCCTTTCTGGTTTTTACACATTTTGTGGATGTCCCTTTTGACCGGTGGGAAGTGATACTTCTTTGTAGTGCAGATTTGCGTTGCCCGCTTGCTAGTTTGGCAAAAAAGGGCGTATGCATTTTCTCCTGAATATATTCAGGAGAAAACGCATACGCCCTTTTTGGCCAACTGCGTCATTGTCGAAGTTGTGCCCCTCTTCCTGTGCTTTAAAGGCGATTCCAACGTACCTCTTGAAGTCTGTTTCCTGCTATTCTGCCTGGCATTCAAGTCTGCCTCGTTGCCTTCCCTCAACAGATTTTTGGACGATAGTTGTCCTTTATTACTCTGCCAGTTTGTGAATTGCTGTGGCCCTGAGCTCCATTTTCCAACTCGTTTTTTGTGAGCTGTACGCAAGTCCAAAATTTTGGTTCAGGACCTATACTGGTTCCCGGTGGGTGGCTGAGACTCTGGTTAATTCTTCTTCCTGCCGGGAAATTAGAGTGACATGTGCCCGTCCAAATGCCTAACAGTAACTCTCTCATTGGTTCTCCCTCTTCCCTTCCATCCTTTGCCAAATTGGCAACCTGTGCGTACCAGGAGGTTAAAGGGGCTGTCTCTCCAAGTTGGGAGATTGATAGTAAAGCAGTTGGAAAGTCAAACCGGAGCACCAGGAGAGGGACTACGCGTTGAGTTTTAGAAACCTTTTGTATTCACAGTGTGTCCATTCTCTAGGTTTCCCGTACATGTTATAGCTGTAGTATTATTCCCATTAACATGGAGAGTTGGGACCCATGGAATGGGGGCCATGCATTTTTGCTTTAAAGGGTCTGCATTTTCTCACCCAATCTCACCAATCCTCTCAGTCCCAAGTGTCCAGCCTTATGCCACATCCAGCTGTCACTGTAGATAGGGTCATTCCAGGTTTCATCAGAGACCCTGAAGGAAATTTAAAGAATTTCCCTGTTTTTTGGTTTTGTTTTTGAAATTCCTTTTTATAGTGGGTTTGAGCTGATTCTCGCTGCCATGTTTATGCCAGTATAGACACACTTGATTCCCTTACAGAGACATATCAATACATAGGTTTTAAGAATCTTACTTGTCAGATCTATTCCTCTGCGGGAAATATGGGGTTTTGAGTCCCTTTCACTGAGGGAGGTGTAGGTCTTGTCTATTCCACAGTTGGTTTTAGAAATGGTACCTGTGCTTATATCAAACTCTGGTTTTATGCATCACCCCACCTCTCCTTTCCCCTGAAGCAGGCATAAGATTGTTTTCTAAATGTGAGACTCTGTTTTCTTTCCTAACTCAGTTCATGTGTAGCCATGTTTATAGGATCTTCATAAGTGATATCTTATGATAAGTTTCTTTTTCTGTGTGACTTATTTCACTTAGAATCATCGTACCTGAATCCACTCACTTTGCTGCTCCTGGTCTTATGACATTGATTTCATGGCTGAGGGATATTCCATCGGACATAAGTACCACAGTTTTTTGAACCATTTTTATATTTCCTGGGATATTTAAGGTGTACCCAAGTTGAGCTTCTTGTAAGCAGTGGAGCCCTAAATTTGGGGGTGGCTCTGTCTTATTGATTTTCAGTTTTCCCAAAGTATATTCTCTAGACTGGGTGTGCCCTTGGCTCTGTAGCTCTGTTGTTTTCTTGTTTTAGGGAACACAATGCACTCCTCCAGTGAGGCAGTTGGCAATTTACATCCAGCCCATCAGCATAACAAGGCTGCCTGTTCTCCAGGGCGTGTCTTGCCTTTCTGATTTTTACACATTTTGTGGATGTCCCTTTTGACCGGTGGGAAGTGATACTTCTTTGTAGTGCAGATTTGCATTGCCGCTTGCTTGTTTGGCCAAAAAGGGCGTATGCGTTTTCTCCTGAATATATTCAGGAGAAAACGCATACGCCCTTTTTGGCCAAGTTCGTCATTGTCGAAGTTGTGCCCCTCTTCCTGTGCTTTAAAGGCGATTCCAACGTACCTCTTGAAATCTGTTTCCTGCTATTCTGCCTCGCTTTCAAGTCCGCCTCGTTGCCTTCCCTCAACAGATTTTTGGACGATAGTTTTCCTGTATTACTCTGCCAGTTTGTGAATTGCTGTGGCCCTGAGCTCCATTTTCCAACTCGTTTTTTGTGAGCTGTACGCAAGTCCAAAATTTTGGTTCAGGACCTATACTGGTTCCCGGTGGGTGGCTGAGACTCTGGTTAATTCTTCTTCCTGCCGGGAAATTAGAGTGACATGTGCCCGTCCAAATGCCTAACAGTAACTCTCTCATTGGTTCTCCCTCTTCCCTTCCATCCTCTGCCAAATTGGCAACCTGTGCGAACCAGGAGGTTAAAGGGGCTGTCTCTCCAAGTTGGGAGATTGATAGTAAAGCAGTTGGAAAGTCAAACCGGAGCACCAGGAGAGGGACTACTCGTTGAGTTTTAGAAACCTTTTGTATTCACAGTGTGTCAATTCTCTAGGTTTCCCATACATATTATAGCTGTAGTAATATTCCCTTCAACATGGAGAGTTGGGACCCATGGAATGGGGGCCATGCGTTTTTGCTTTAAAGGGTCTGCATTTGCTCACCCTATCTCACCAATCCTCTCAGTCCCAAGTGTCCAGCCTTATGCCACATCCAGCTGTCATTGTAGCTAGGGTCATTCCAGGTTTCATCAGAGACCCTGTAGGAAATGTAAAGAATTTCCCTGTTTTTTGGTTTTGTTTTTGAAATTCCTTTTTATAGTGGCTTTGATCTCATTCTCGCTGCCATGTTTATGCCAGTCTAGACACACTTGATTCCCTTACAGAGACATACCAATACATAGGTTTTAAGATTCTTACTAGTCAGATCTATTCCTCTGCGGGAAATATGGGGTTTTGAGTCCCTTTCACTGAGGAAGGTGTAGGTCTTGTCTATTCCACAGTTGGTTTTAGAAATGGTACCTGTGCTTATATCAAACTCTGGTTTTATGCATCACCCCACCTCTCCTTTCCCCTTAAGCAGGCATAAGAGTGCTTTTTAATGTGAGACTCTGTTCTCTTTCCTAACTCAGTTCATGTGTAGCCATGTTTACAGGATCTTCATAAGTGATATCCTATGATAAGTTTATTTTTCTGTGTGACTTATTTCACTTAGAATCATCGTACCTGAATCCACTCACTTTGCTGCTCCTGGTCTTATGACATTGATTTCATGGCTGAGGGATATTCCATCGGACATAAGTACCACAGTTTTTTGAACCATTTTTATAATTCCTGGGATATTTAAGGTGTACCCAAGTTGAGGTTCTTGTAATCAGTGCAGCCCTAAATTTGGGGGTGGCTCTGTCTTATTGATTTTCAGTTTTCCCAAGGTATATTCTCTAGACTGGGAGTGCCCTTGGCTCTGTAGCTCTGTTGTTTACTTGTTTTAGGGAACACAATGCACTCCTCCAGTGAGGCAGTTGGCAATTTACATCCAGCCCATCAGCATAACAAGGCTGCCTGTTCTCCAGGGCGTGTCTTGCCTTTCTGATTTTTACACATTTTGTGGATGTCCCTTTTGACCGGTGGGAAGTGATACTTCTTTGTAGTGCAGATTTGCATTGCCCGCTTGCTTGTTTGGCCAAAAAGGGCGTATGCGTTTTCTCCTGAATATATTCAGGAGAAAACGCATACGCCCTTATGTCCAACTGCGTCATTGTCGAAGTGGTGCCCCTCTTCCTGTGCTTTAAAGGCGATTCCAACGTACCTCTTGAAATCTGTTTCCTGCTATTCTGCCTGGCTTTCAAGTCTGCCTCGTTGCCTTCCCTCAACAGATTTTTGGACGATAGTTGTCCTTTATTACTCTGTCAGTTTGTGAATTGCTGTGACCCTGAGCTCCATTTTCCAACAGGTTTTTTGTGAGCTGTATGCAAGTCCATAATTTTGGTTCAGGACCTATACTGGTTCCCGGTGGGTGGCTGAGACTCTGGTTAATTCTTCTTCCTGCCGGGAAATTAGAGTGACATGTGCCCGTCCAAATGCCTAACAGTAACTCTCTCATTGGTTCTCCCTCTTCCCTTCCATCCTCTGCCAAATTGGCAACCTGTGCGAACCAGGAGGTTAAAGGGGCTGTCTCTCCAAGTTGGGAGATTGATAGTAAAGCAGTTGGAAAGTCAAACCGGAGCACCAGGAGAGGGACTACTCGTTGAGTTTTAGAAACCTTTTGTATTCACAGTGTGTCAATTCTCTAGGTTTCCCATACATATTATAGCTGTAGTAATATTCCCTTCAACATGGAGAGTTGGGACCCATGGAATGGGGGCCATGCATTTTTGCTTTAAAGGGTCTGCATGTGCTCACCCAATCTCACCAATCCTCTCAGTCCCAAGTGTCCAGCCTTATGCCACATCCAGCTGTCATTGTAGATAGGGTCATCCCAGGTTTCATCTGAGACCCTGAAGGAAATATAAAGAATTTCCCTGTTTTTTGGTTTTTTTTTTGATATTCCTTTTTATAGTGGGTTTGAGCTGATTCTCTCTGCCATGTTTATGCCAGTCTAGACACACTTGATTCCCTTACAGAGACATATCAATACATAGGTTTTAAGATTCTTACTAGTCAGAACTATTCCTCTGCGGGAAATATGGGGTTTTGAGTCCCTTTCACTGAGGAAGGTGTAGGTCTTGTCTATTCCACATTTGGTTTTAGAAATGGTACCTGTGCTTATATCAAACTCTGGTTTTATGCATCACCCCACCTCTCCTTTCCCCTTAAGCAGACATAAGAGTGTTTTCTAAATGTGAGACTGTGTTCTCTTTCCTAACTCAGTTCATGTGTAGCCATGTTTACAGGATCTTCATAAGTCATATCTTATGATAAGTTTCTTTTTCTGTGTGACTTATTTCACTTAGAATCATCGTACCTGAATCCACTCACTTTGCTGCTCCTGGTCTTATGACATTGATTTCATGGCTGAGGGATATTCCATCATACATAAGTACCACAGTTTTTTGAACCATTTTTATATTTCCTGGGATATTTAAGGTGTACCGAAGTTGAGGTTCTTGTAAGCAGTGCAGCCCTAAATTTGGGGGTGGCTGTGTCATATTGATTATCAGTTTTCCCAAGGTATATTCTCTAGACTGGGAGTGCCCTTGGCTCTGTAGCTCTGTTGTTTACTTCTTTTAGGGAACACAATGCACTACTCCAGTGAGGCAGTTGGCAATTTATATCCAGCCCATCAGCATAACAAGGCTGCCTGTTCTCCAGGGCGTGTCTTGCCTTTCTGATTTTTACACATTTTGTGGATGTCCTTTTTGACCGGTGGGAAGTGATACTTTTTGTAGTGCAGATTTGCAATGCCCGCTTGCTTGCTTGGCCAAAAAGTGCGTATGCGTTTTCTCCTGAATATATTCAGGAGAAAACGCATACACCCTTTTTGGCCAACTGCGTCATTGTCGAAGTTGTGCCCCTCTTCCTGTGCTTTAAAGGCGATTCCAACGTAACTCTTGAATCTGTTTCCTGCTATTCTGCCTGTCTTTCAAGTCTGCCTCGTTGCCTTCCCTCAACAGATTTTTGGACGATAGTTGTCCTTTATTATTCTGCCAGTTTGTGAATTGCTGTGGCCCTGAGCTCCATTTTCCAACTCGTTTTTTGTGAGCTGTACGCAAGTCCAAAATTTTGGTTCAGGACCTATACTGGTTCCCGGTGGGTGGCTGAGACTCTGGTTAATTCTGCTTCCTGCCAGGAAATTAGAGTGACATGTGCCCGTCCAAATGCCTAACAGTAACTCTCTCATTGGTTCTCCCTCTTCCCTTCCATCCTCTGCCAAATTGGCAACCTGTGCGATCCAGGAGGTTAAAGGGGCTGTCTCTCCAAGTTGGGAGATTTATAGTAAAGCAGTTGGAAAGTCAAACCGGAGCACCAGGAGAGGGACTACTCGTTGAGTTTTAGAAACCTTTTGTATTCACAGTGTGTCCATTCTCTAGGTTTCCCGTACATGTTATAGCTGTAGTAATATTCCCTTCAACCTGGAGAGTTGGGACCCATGGAATGGGGGCCATGCATTTTTGCGTTAAAGGGTCTGCATTTGCTCACCCAATCTCACCAATCCTCTCAGTCCCAAGTGTCCAGCCTTATGCCACATCCAGCTGTCATTGTAGACAGTGTTTTTCCAGGTTTCATCAGAGACCCTGAAGGAAATGTAAAGAATTGCCCTGTTTTTTGGTTTTGTTTTTGAAATTCCTTTTTATAGTGGCTTTGAGCTCATTCTCGCTGCCATGTTTATGCCAGTCTAGACACACTTGATTCCCTTACAGAGACATATCAATACATAGGTTTTAAGATTCTTACTAGTCAGATCTATTCCTCTGCGGGAAATATGGGGATTTGAGTCCCTTTCACTGAGGTAGGTGTAGGTCTTGTCTATTCCACAGTTGGTTTTGGAAATGGTACCTGTGCTTATATCAAACTCTGGTTTTATGCATCACCCCACCTCTCCTTTCCCCTTAAGCAGGCATAAGAGTGTATTCTAAATGTGAGACACTGTTCTCTTTCCTAACTCAGTTCATGTGTAGCCATGTTTACAGGATCTTCATAAGTCATATCTTATGATAAGTTTCTTCTTCTGTGTGACTTATTTCACTTAGAATCATCGTACCTGAATCCACTCACTTTGCTGCTCCTGGTCTTATGACATTGATTTCATGGCTGAGGGATATTGCATCGGACATAAATACCACAGTTTTTTGAACCATTTTTTATATTTCCTGGGATATTTAAGGTGTACCCAAGTTGAGGTTCTTGTAAGCAGTGCAGCCCTAAATTTGGGGGTGGCTCTGTCTTATTGATTTTCAGTTTTCCCAATGTATATTCCCTAGACTGGAAGTGCCCTTGGCTCTGTAGCTCTGTTGTTTACTTGTTTTAGGGAATGCAATGCACTCCTCCAGTGAGGCAGTTGGCAATTTACATCCCGCCCATCAGCATAACAAGGCTCCCTGTTCTCCAGGGCCTGTCTTGCCTTTCTGGTTTTTACACATTTTGTGGATGTCCCTTTTGACCGCTGGGAAGTGATACTTCTTTGTAGTGCAGATTTGCATTGCCCGCTTGCTTGTTTGGCCAAAAAGGGCGTATGCGTTTTCTCCTGAATATATTCAGGAGAAAACGCATACGCCCTTTCTGGCCAACTGCGTCATTGTCGAAGTTGTGCCCCTCTTCCTGTGCTTTAAAGGCGATTCCAACGTACCTCTAGAAATCTGTTTCCTGCTATTCTGCCTGGCTTTCAAGTCTGCCTCGTTGCCTTCCCTCAACAGATTTTTGGACGATAGTTGTCCTTTATTATTCTGTCAGTTTGTGAATTGCTGTGGCCCTGAGCTCCATTTTCCAACTCGTATTTTGTGAGCTGTACGCAAGTCCAAAATTTTGGTTCAGGACCTATACTGGTTCCCGGTGGGTGGCTGAGACTCTGGTTAATTCTTCTTCCTGCCGGGAAATTAGAGTGACATGTGCCCTTCCAAATGCCTAACAGTAACTCTCTCATTGGTTCTCCCTCTTCCCTTCCATCCTCTGCCAAATTGGCAACCTGTGCGAACCAGGAGGTTAAAGGGGCTGTCTCTCCAAGTTGGGAGATTGATAGTAAAGCAGTTGGAAAGTCAAACCGGAGCACCAGGAGAGGGACTACTCGTTGAGTTTTAGAAACCTTTTGTATTCACAGTGTGTCCATTCTCTAGGTTTCCCGTACATGTTATAGCTGTAGTAATATTCCCTTCAACCTGGAGAGTTGGGACCCATGGAATGGGGGCCATGCATTTTTGCTTTAAAGGGTCTGCATTTGCTCACCCAATCTCACCAATCCTCTCAGTCCCAAGTGTCCAGCCTTATGCCACATCCAGCTGTCATTGTAGACAGGGTTTTTCCAGGTTTCATCAGAGACCCTGAAGGAAATGTAAAGAATTTCCCTGTTTTCTTGGTTTTGTTTTTGAAATTCCTTTTTATCGTGGGTTTTTGCTGATTCTCTCTGCCATGTTTATGCCAGTCTAGACACACTTGATTCCCTTACAGAGACATATCAATACATAGGTTTTAAGATTCTTACTAGTCAGATCTATTCCTCTGCGGGAAATATGGGGTTTTGAGTTCCTTTCAATGAGGAAGGTGTAGGTCTTGTCTATTCCACAGTTGGTTTTGGAAATGGTACCTGTGCTTATATCAAACTCTGGTTTTATGCATCACCCCACCTCTCCTTTCCCCTTAAGCAGTCATAAGAGTGTTTTCTAAATGTGAGACTCTGTTCTCTTTCCTAACTCAGTTCATGTGTAGCCATGTTTACAGGATCTTCATAAGTCATATCTTATGATAAGTTTCTTTTTCTGTGTGACTTATTTCACTTAGAATCATCGTACATGAATCCACTCACTTTGCTGCTCCTGGTCTTATGACATTGATTTCATGGCTGAGGGATATTGCATCGGACATAAATACCACAGTTTTTTGAACCATTTTTTATATTTCCTGGGATATTTAAGGTGTACCCAAGTTGAGGTTCTTGTAAGCAGTGCAGCCCTAAATTTGGGGGTGGCTCTGTCTTATTGATTTTCAGTTTTCCCAATGTATATTCCCTAGACTGGAAGTGCCCTTGGCTCTGTAGCTCTGTTGTTTTCTTGTTTTAGGGAATGTAATGCACTCCTCCAGTGAGGCAGTTGGCAATTTACATCCCGCCCATCAGCATAACAAGGCTCCCTCTTCTCCAGGGCCTGTCTTGCCTTTCTGGTTTTTACACATTTTGTGGATGTCCCTTTTAACCGGTGGGAAGTGATACTTCTTTGTAGTGCAGATTTGCATTGCCGCTTGCTTGTTTGGCCAAAAAGGGCGTATGCGTTTTCTCCTGAATATATTCAGGAGAAAACGCATACGCCCTTTTTGGCCAACTGCGTCATTGTCGAAGTTGTGCCCCTCTTCCTGTGCTTTAAAGGCGATTCCAACGTACCTCTTGAAATCTGTTTCCTGCTCTTCTGCCTGGCTTTCAAGTCTGCCTCGTTGCCTTCCCTCAACAGATTTTTGGACGATAGTTGTCCTTTATCACTCTGCCAGTTTGTGAATTGCTGTGGCCCTGAGCTCCATTTTCCAACTCGTTTTTTGTGAGCTGTACGCAAGTCCAAAATTTTGGTTCAGGACCTATACTGGTTTCTGGTTGGTGGCTGAGACTCTGGTTAATTTTTCTTCCTGCCGGGAAATTAGAGTGACATGTGCCCGTCCAAATGCCTAAGAGTAACTCTCTCATTGGTTCTCCCTCTTCCCTTCCATCCTCTGACAAATTGGCAACCTGTGCGAACCAGGAGGTTAAAGGAGCTGTCTCTCAAAGTTGGGAGATTGATAGTAAAGCAGTTGGAAAGTCAAACCGGAGCACCAGGAGAGGGAATACGCGTTGAGTTTTAGAAACCTTTTGTATTCACAGTGTGTCCATTCTCTAGGTTTCCCGTACATGCTATAGCTGTAGTAATATTCCCTTCAACCTGGAGAGTTGGGACCCATGGAATGGGGGCCATGCATTTTTGCTTTAAAGGGTCTGCATTTGCTCACCCAATCTCACCAATACTCACAGTCCCAAGTGTCCGGCCTTCTGCCACATCCAGCTGTCATTGTAGACAGGGTTTTTCCAGGTTTCATCAGAGACCCTGAACGAAATGTAAAGAATTTCCCTGTTTTTTTGGTTTTGTTTTTGAAATTCCTTTTTATCGTGGGTTTGAGCTGATTCTCTCTGCCATGTTTATGCCAGTCTAGACACACTTGATTCCCTTACAGAGACATATCAATACATAGGTTTTAAGATTCTTACTAGTCAGAACTATTCCTCTGCGGGAAATATGGGGTTTTGAGTCCCTTTCACTGAGGAAGGTGTAGGTCTTGTCTATTCCACAGTTGGTTTTGGAAATGGTACCTGTGCTTATATCAAACTCTGGTTTTATGCATCACCCCACCTCTCCTTTCCCCTTAAGAAGGCATAAAAGTTTTTTCTAAATGTGAGAGTCTGTTCTCTTTCCTAACTCAGTTCATGTGTAGCCATGTTTACAGGATCTTCATAAGTGATATCTTATGATAAGTTTCTTTTTCTGTGTGACTTATTTCACTTAGAATCATCGTACCTGAATCCACTCACTTTGCTGCTCCTGGTCTTATGACATTGATTTCATGGCTGAGGGATATTCCATCGGACATAAATTCCACAGTTTTTTGAACCATTTTTATATTTCCTGGGATATTTAAGGTGTAACCAAGTTGAGGTTCTTGTACGCAGTGCAGCCCTAAATTTGGGGGTGGCTCTGTCTTATTGATTTTCAGTATTCCCAATGTATATTCCCTAGACTGGAAGTGCCCTTGGCTCTGTAGCTCTGTTGTTTACTTGTTTTAGGGAACGCAATGCACTCCTCCAGTGAGGCAGTTGGCAATTTACATCCCGCCCATCAGCATAACAAGGATCCCTGTTCTCCAGGGCCTGTCTTGCCTTTCTGGTTTTTACACATTTTGTGGATGTCCCTTTTGATCGGTGGGAAGTGATACTTCTTTGTAGTGCAGATTTACATTGCCCGCTTGCTTGTTTGGCCAAAAAGGGCGTATGCGTTTTCTCCTGAATATATTCAGGAGAAAACGCATACGCCCTTTTTGGCCAACTGCGTCATTGTGGAAGTTGTGCCCCTCTTCCTGTGCTTTAAAGGCGATTCCAACGTACCTCTTGAAATCTGTTTCCTGCTTTTCTGCCTGGCTTTCAAGTCTGCCTCATTGCCTTCCCTCAACAAATTTTTGGACGAGAGTTTTCCTTTATTACTCTGCCAGTTTGTGAATTGCTGTGGCCCTGAGCTCCATTTTCCAACTCGTTTTTTGTGAGCTGTACGCAAGTCCAAAATTTTGGTTCAGGACCTATACTGGTTCCCGGTGGTGGCTGAGACTCTGGTTAATTCTTCTTCCTGCCGGGAAATTAGAGTGACATGTGCCCGTCCAAATGCCTAACAGTAACTCTCTCACTGGTTCTCCCTCTTCCCTTCCATCCTCTGCCAAATTGGCAACCTGTGCGAACCAGGAGGTTAAAGGGGCTGTCTCTCCAAGTTGGGAGATTGATAGTAAAGCAGTTGGAAAGTCAAACCAGAGCACCAGGAGAGGGACTACGCATTGAGTTTTAGAAACCTTTTGTATTTACAGTGTGTCCATTCTCTAGGTTTCAGGTACATGTTATAGCCGTAGTAATATTCCCTTCAACATGGAGAGTTGGGACCCATGGAATGGGGGCCACGCATTTTTGCTTTAAAGGGTCTGCATTTGCTCACGCAATCTCACCAATCCTCTCAGTCCCAAGTGTCCAGCCTTATGCCACATCCAGCTGTCATTGTAGCTAGGGTCATTCCAGGTTTCATCAGAGTCCCTGAAGGAAATGTAAAGAATTGCCCTGTTTTTTGGTTTTGTTTTTGAAATTCCTTTTTTTAGTGGCTTTGAGCTCATTCTCGCTGCCATGTTTATGCCAGTCTAGACACACTTGATTCCCTTACAGAGACATATCAATACATAGGTTTTAAGATTCTTACTAGTCAGATCTATTCCTCTGCGGGAAATATGGGGTTTTGAGTCCCTTTCACTGAGGAAGGTGTAGGTCTTGTCTATTCCACAGTTGGTTTTAGAAATGGTACCTGTGCTTATATCAAACTATGGTTTTATGCATCACCCCACCTCTCCTTTCCCCTTAAGCAGGCATAAGAGTGTTTTCTAAATGTGAGACTCTGTTCTCTTTCCTAACTCAGTTCATATGTAGCCATGTTTACAGGATCTTCATAAGTGATATCTTATGATAAGTTTCTTTTTCTGTGTGACTTATTTCACTTAGAATCATCGTACCTGAATCCACTCACTTTGCTGCTCCTGGTCTTATGACATTGATTTCATGGCTGAGGGATATTCCATCCGACATAAATACCACAGTGTTTTGAACCATTTTTTATATTTCCTGGGATATTTAAGGTGTACCCAAGTTGAGGTTCTTGTAAGCAGTGCAGCCCTAAATTTGGTGGTGGCTCTGTCTTATTGATTTTCAGTTTTCCCAATGTATATTCCCTAGACTGGAAGTGCCCTTGGCTCTGTAGCTCTGTTGTTTACTTGTTTTAGGGAACGCAATGCACTCCTCCAGTGAGGCAGTTGGCAATTTACATCCCGCCCATCAGCATAACAAGGCTCCCTGTTCTCCAGGGCCTGTCTTGCCTTTCTGGTTTTTACACATTTTGTGGATGTCCCTTTTGACCGGTGGGAAGTGATACTTCTTTGTAGTGCAGATTTGCATTGCCCGCTTGCTTGTTTGGCCAAAAAGGGCGTATGCGTTTTCTCCTGAATATATTCAGGAGAAAACGCATACGCCCTTTCTGGCCAACTGCGTCATTGTCGAAGTTGTGCCCCTCTTCCTGTGCTTTAAAGGCGATTCCAACGTACCTCTAGAAATCTGTTTCCTGCTATTCTGCCTGGCTTTCAAGTCTGCCTCGTTGCCTTCCCTCAACAGATTTTTGGACGATAGTTGTCCTTTATTATTCAGTCAGTTTGTGAATTGCTGTGGCCCTGAGCTCCATTTTCCAACTCGTATTTTGTGAGATGTACGCAAGTCCAAAATTTTGGTTCAGGACCTATACTGGTTCCCGGTGGGTGGCTGAGACTCTGCTTAATTCTTCTTCCTGCCGGGAAATTAGAGTGACATGTGCCCTTCCAAATGCCTAACAGTAACTCTCTCATTGGTTCTCCCTCTTCCCTTCCATCCTCTGCCAAATTGGCAACCTGTGCGAACCAGGAGGTTAAAGGGGCTGTCTCTCCAAGTTGGGAGATTGATAGTAAAGCAGTTGGAAAGTCAAACCGGAGCACCAGGAGAGGGACTACTCGTTGAGTTTTAGAAACCTTTTGTATTCACAGTGTGTCCATTCTCTAGGTTTCCCGTACATGTTATAGCTGTAGTAATATTCCCTTCAACCTGGAGAGTTGGGACCCATGGAATGGGGGCCATGCATTTTTGCTTTAAAGGGTCTGCATTTGCTCACCCAATCTCACCAATCCTCTCAGTCCCAAGTGTCCAGGCTTATGCCACATCCAGCTGTCATTGTAGACAGGGTTTTTCCATGTTTCATCAGAGACCCTGAAGGAAATGTAAAGAATTTCCCTGTTTTCTTGGTTTTGTTTTTGAAATTCCTTTTTATCGTGGGTTTTTGCTGATTCTCTCTGCCATGTTTATGCCAGTCTAGACACACTTGATTCCCTTACAGAGACATATCAATACATAGGTTTTAAGATTCTTACTAGTCAGATCTATTCCTCTGCGGGAAATATGGGGTTTTGAGTTCCTTTCAATGAGGAAGGTGTAGGTCTTGTCTATTCCACAGTTGGTTTTGGAAATGGTACCTGTGCTTATATCAAACTCTGGTTTTATGCATCACCCCACCTCTCCTTTCCCCTTAAGCAGTCATAAGAGTGTTTTCTAAATGTGAGACTCTGTTCTCTTTCCTAACTCAGTTCATGTGTAGCCATGTTTACAGGATCTTCATAAGTCATATCTTATGATAAGTTTCTTTTTCTGTGTGACTTATTTCACTTAGAATCATCGTACATGAATCCACTCACTTTGCTGCTCCTGGTCTTATGACATTGATTTCATGGCTGAGGGATATTGCATCGGACATAAATACCACAGTTTTTTGAACCATTTTTTATATTTCCTGGGATATTTAATGTGTACCCAAGTTGAGGTTCTTGTAAGCAGTGCAGCCCTAAATTTGGGGGTGGCTCTGTCTTATTGATTTTCAGTTTTCCCAATGTATATTCCCTAGACTGGAAGTGCCCTTGGCTCTGTAGCTCTGTTGTTTTCTTGTTTTAGGGAATGTAATGCACTCCTCCAGTGAGGCAGTTGGCAATTTACATCCCGCCCATCAGCATAACAAGGCTCCCTCTTCTCCAGGGCCTGTCTTGCCTTTCTGGTTTTTACACATTTTGTGGATGTCCCTTTTAACCGGTGGGAAGTGATACTTCTTTGTAGTGCAGATTTGCATTGCCGCTTGCTTGTTTGGCCAAAAAGGGCGTATGCGTTTTCTCCTGAATATATTCAGGAGAAAACGCATACGCCCTTTTTGGCCAACTGCGTCATTGTCGAAGTTGTGCCCCTCTTCCTGTGCTTTAAAGGCGATTCCAACGTACCTCTTGAAATCTGTTTCCTGCTCTTCTGCCTGGCTTTCAAGTCTGCCTCGTTGCCTTCCCTCAACAGATTTTTGGACGATAGTTGTCCTTTATCACTCTGCCAGTTTGTGAATTGCTGTGGCCCTGAGCTCCATTTTCCAACTCGTTTTTTGTGAGCTGTACGCAAGTCCAAAATTTTGGTTCAGGACCTATACTGGTTTCTGGTTGGTGGCTGAGACTCTGGTTAATTTTTCTTCCTGCCGGGAAATTAGAGTGACATGTGCCCGTCCAAATGCCTAAGAGTAACTCTCTCATTGGTTCTCCCTCTTCCCTTCCATCCTCTGACAAATTGGCAACCTGTGCGAACCAGGAGGTTAAAGGGGCTGTCTCTCCAAGTTGGGAGATTGATAGTAAAGCAGTTGGAAAGTCAAACCGGAGCACCAGGAGAGGGAATACGCGTTGAGTTTTAGAAACCTTTTGTATTCACAGTGTGTCCATTCTCTAGGTTTCCCGTACATGCTATAGCTGTAGTAATATTCCCTTCAACCTGGAGAGTTGGGACCCATGGAATGGGGGCCATGCATTTTTGCTTTAAAGGGTCTGCATTTGCTCACCCAATCTCACCAATACTCTCAGTCCCAAGTGTCCGGCCTTATGCCACATCCAGCTGTCATTGTAGACAGGGTTTTTCCAGGTTTCATCAGAGACCCTGAACGAAATGTAAAGAATTTCCCTGTTTTTTTGGTTTTGTTTTTGAAATTCCTTTTTATCGTGGGTTTGAGCTGATTCTCTCTGCCATGTTTATGCCAGTCTAGACACACTTGATTCCCTTACAGAGACATATCAATACATAGGTTTTAAGATTCTTACTAGTCAGAACTATTCCTCTGCGGGAAATATGGGGTTTTGAGTCCCTTTCACTGAGGAAGGTGTAGGTCTTGTCTATTCCACAGTTGGTTTTGGAAATGGTACCTGTGCTTATATCAAACTCTGGTTTTATGCATCACCCCACCTCTCCTTTCCCCTTAAGAAGGCATAAAAGTTTTTTCTAAATGTGAGAGTCTGTTCTCTTTCCTAACTCAGTTCATGTGTAGCCATGTTTACAGGATCTTCATAAGTGATATCTTATGATAAGTTTCTTTTTCTGTGTGACTTATTTCACTTAGAATCATCGTACCTGAATCCACTCACTTTGCTGCTCCTGGTCTTATGACATTGATTTCATGGCTGAGGGATATTCCATCGGACATAAATTCCACAGTTTTTTGAACCATTTTTATATTTCCTGGGATATTTAAGGTGTAACCAAGTTGAGGTTCTTGTACGCAGTGCAGCCCTAAATTTGGGGGTTGCTCTGTCTTATTGATTTTCAGTATTCCCAATGTATATTCCCTAGACTGGAAGTGCCCTTGGCTCTGTAGCTCTGTTGTTTACTTGTTTTAGGGAACGCAATGCACTCCTCCAGTGAGGCAGTTGGCAATTTACATCCCGCCCATCAGCATAACAAGGATCCCTGTTCTCCAGGGCCTGTCTTGCCTTTCTGGTTTTTACACATTTTGTGGATGTCCCTTTTGATCGGTGGGAAGTGATACTTCTTTGTAGTGCAGATTTACATTGCCCGCTTGCTTGTTTGGCCAAAAAGGGCGTATACGTTTTCTCCTGAATATATTCAGGAGAAAACGCATACGCCCTTTTTGGCCAACTGCGTCATTGTGGAAGTTGTGCCCCTCTTCCTGTGCTTTAAAGGCGATTCCAACGTACCTCTTGAAATCTGTTTCCTGCTTTTCTGCCTGGCTTTCAAGTCTGCCTCATTGCCTTCCCTCAACAAATTTTTGGACGAGAGTTTTCCTTTATTACTCTGCCAGTTTGTGAATTGCTGTGGCCCTGAGCTCCATTTTCCAACTCGTTTTTTGTGAGCTGTACGCAAGTCCAAAATTTTGGTTCAGGACCTATACTGGTTCCCGGTGGTGGCTGAGACTCTGGTTAATTCTTCTTCCTGCCGGGAAATTAGAGTGACATGTGCCCGTCCAAATGCCTAACAGTAACTCTCTCACTGGTTCTCCCTCTTCCCTTCCATCCTCTGCCAAATTGGCAACCTGTGCGAACCAGGAGGTTAAAGGGGCTGTCTCTCCAAGTTGGGAGATTGATAGTAAAGCAGTTGGAAAGTCAAACCAGAGCACCAGGAGAGGGACTACGCATTGAGTTTTAGAAACCTTTTGTATTCACAGTGTGTCCATTCTCTAGGTTTCAGGTACATGTTATAGCCGTAGTAATATTCCCTTCAACATGGAGAGTTGGGACCCATGGAATGGGGGCCACGCATTTTTGCTTTAAAGGGTCTGCATTTGCTCACGCAATCTCACCAATCCTCTCAGTCCCAAGTGTCCAGCCTTATGCCACATCCAGCTGTCATTGTAGCTAGGGTCATTCCAGGTTTCATCAGAGTCCCTGAAGGAAATGTAAAGAATTGCCCTGTTTTTTGGTTTTGTTTTTGAAATTCCTTTTTATAGTGGCTTTGAGCTCATTCTCGCTGCCATGTTTATGCCAGTCTAGACACACTTGATTCCCTTACAGAGACATATCAATACATAGGTTTTAAGATTCTTACTAGTCAGATCTATTCCTCTGCGGGAAATATGGGGTTTTGAGTCCCTTTCACTGAGGAAGGTGTAGGTCTTGTCTATTCCACAGTTGGTTTTAGAAATGGTACCTGTGCTTATATCAAACTATGGTTTTATGCATCACCCCACCTCTCCTTTCCCCTTAAGCAGGCATAAGAGTGTTTTCTAAATGTGAGACTCTGTTCTCTTTCCTAACTCAGTTCATATGTAGCCATGTTTACAGGATCTTCATAAGTGATATCTTATGATAAGTTTCTTTTTCTGTGTGACTTATTTCACTTAGAATCATCGTACCTGAATCCACTCACTTTGCTGCTCCTGGTCTTATGACATTGATTTCATGGCTGAGGGATATTCCATCCGACATAAATACCACAGTTTTTTGAACCATTTTTTATATTTCCTGGGATATTTAAGGTGTACCCAAGTTGAGGTTCTTGTAAGCAGTGCAGCCCTAAATTTGGTGGTGGCTCTGTCTTATTGATTTTCAGTTTTCCCAATGTATATTCCCTAGACTGGAAGTGCCCTTGGCTCTGTAGCTCTGTTGTTTACTTGTTTTAGGGAACGCAATGCACTCCTCCAGTGAGGCAGTTGGCAATTTACATCCCGCCCATCAGCATAACAAGGCTCCCTGTTCTCCAGGGCCTGTCTTGCCTTTCTGGTTTTTACACATTTTGTGGATGTCCCTTTTGACCGGTGGGAAGTGATACTTCTTTGTAGTGCAGATTTGCATTGCCCGCTTGCTTGTTTGGCCAAAAAGGGCGTATGCGTTTTCTCCTGAATATATTCAGGAGAAAACGCATACGCCCTTTTTGGCCAACTGCGTCATTGTCGAAGTTGTGCCCCTCTTCCTGTGCTTTAAAGGCGATTCCAACGTACCTCTTGAAATCTGTTTCCTGCTATTCTGCCTGGGTTTCAAGTCTGCCTCGTTGCCTTCCCTCAACAGATTTTTGGACGATAGTTGTCCTTTATTACTCTGCCAGTTTGTGAATTGCTGTGGCCCTGAGCTGCATTTTCCAACTCGTTTTTTGTGAGCTGTACGCAAGTCCAAAATTTTGGTTCAGGACCTATACTGGTTCCCGGTGGGTGGCTGAGACTCTGGTTAATTCTTCTTCCTGCCGGGAAATTAGAGTGACATGTGCCCGTCCAAATGCCTAACAGTAACTCTCTCATTGGTTCTCCCTCATCCCTTCCATCCTCTGCCAAATTGGCAACCTGTGCGAACCAGGAGGTTAAAGAGGCTGTCTCTCCAAGTTGGGAGATTGATAGTAAAGCAGTTGGAAAGTCAAACCGGAGCACCAGGAGAGGGACTACGCGTTGAGTTTTAGAAACCTTTTGTATTCACAGTGTGTCCATTCTCTAGGTTTCCCGTACATGTTATAGCTGTAGTATTACTCCCATTAACATGGAGCGTTGGGACAAATGGAATGGGGGCCATGCATTTTTGCTTTAAAGGGTCTGCATTTGCTCACCCAATCTCACCAATCCTCTCAGTCCCAAGTGTCCAGCCTTATGCCACATCCAGCTGTCACTGTAGATAGGGTCATTCCAGGTTTCATCAGAGACCCTGAAGGAAATGTAAATAATTTCCCTGTTTTTTGGTTTTGTTTTTGAAATTCCTTTTTATAGTGGGTTTGAGCTGATTCTCGCTGCCATGTTTATGCCAGTATAGACACACTTGATTCCCTTACAGAGACATATCAATACATAGGTTTTAAGAATCTTACTAGTCAGATATATTCCTCTGCGGGAAATATGGGGTTTTGAGTCCCTTTCACTGAGGAAGGTGTAGGTCTTGTCTATTCCACAGTTGTTTTTGGAAATGGTACCTGTGCTTATATCAAACTCTGGTTTTATGCATCACCCCACCTCTCCTTTCCCCTTAAGCAGGCATAAGAGTGTTTTCTAAATGTGAGACTCTGTTCTCTTTCCTAACTCAGTTCAGGTGTAGCCATGTTTACAGGATCTTCATAAGTCATATCTTATGATAAGCTTCTTTTTCTGTGTGACTTATTTCACTTAGAATCATCGTACCTGAATCCACTCACTTTGCTGCTCCTGGTCTTATGACATTGATTTCATGGCTGAGGGATATTCCATCATACATAAGTACCACAGTTTTTTGAACCATTTTTATATTTCCTGGGATATTTAAGGTGTACCGAAGTTGAGGTTCTTGTAAGCAGTGCAGCCCTAAATTTGGGGGTGGCTCTGTCATATTGATTATCAGTTTTCCCAAGGTATATTCTCTAGACTGGGAGTGCCCTTGGCTCTGTAGCTCTGTTGTTTACTTGTTTTAGGGAACACAATGCACTACTCCAGTGAGGCAGTTGGCAATTTATATCCAACCCATCAGCATAACAAGGCTGCCTGTTCTCCAGGGCGTGTCTTGCCTTTCTGATTTTTACACATTTTGTGGATGTCCTTTTTGACCGGTGGGAAGTGATACTTTTTGTAGTGCAGATTTGCAATGCCCGCTTGCTTGCTTGGCCAAAAAGTGCGTATGCGTTTTCTCCTGAATATATTCAGGAGAAAACGCATACACCCTTTTTGGCCAACTGCGTCATTGTCGAAGTTGTGCCCCTCTTCCTGTGCTTTAAAGGCGATTCCAACGTACCTCTTGAATCTGTTTCCTGCTATTCTGCCTGTCTTTCAAGTCTGCCTCGTTGCCTTCCCTCAACAGATTTTTGGACGATAGTTGTCCTTTATTATTCTGCCAGTTTGTGAATTGCTGTGGCCCTGAGCTCCATTTTCCAACTCGTTTTTTGTGAGCTGTAGGCAAGTCCAAAATTTTGGTTCAGGACCTATACTGGTTCCCGGTGGGTGGCTGAGACTCTGGTTAATTCTGCTTCCTGCCAGGAAATTAGAGTGACATGTGCCCGTCCAAATGCCTAACAGTAACTCTCTCATTGGTTCTCCCTCTTCCCTTCCATCCTCTGCCAAATTGGCAACCTGTGCGATCCAGGAGGTTAAAGGGGCTGTCTCTCCAAGTTGGGAGATTGATAGTAAAGCAGTTGGAAAGTCAAACCGGAGCACCAGGAGAGGGACTACTCGTTGAGTTTTAGAAACCTTTTGTATTCACAGTGTGTCCATTCTCTAGGTTTCCCGTACATGTTATAGCTGTAGTAATATTCCCTTCAACCTGGAGAGTTGGGACCCATGGAATGGGGGCCATGCATTTTTGCTTTAAAGGGTCTGCATTTGCTCACCCAATCTCACCAATCCTCTCAGTCCCAAGTGTCCAGCCTTATGCCACATCCAGCTGTCATTGTAGACAGTGTTTTTCCAGGTTTCATCAGAGACCCTGAAGGAAATGTAAAGAATTTCCCTGTTTTTTGGTTTTGTATTTGAAATTCCTTTTTAGAGTGGGTTTGAGCTGATTCTCTCTGCCATGTTTATGCCAGTCTAGACACACTTGATTCCCTTACAGAGACATATCAATACATAGGTTTTAAGATTCTTACTAGTCAGATCTATTCCTCTGCGGGAAATATGGGGATTTGAGTCCCTTTCACTGAGGTAGGTGTAGGTCTTGTCTATTCCACAGTTGGTTTTGGAAATGGTACCTGTGCTTATATCAAACTCTGGTTTTATGCATCACCCCACCTCTTCTTTCCCCTTAAGCAGGCATAAGAGTGTATTCTAAATGTGAGACACTGTTCTCTTTCCTAACTCAGTTCATGTGTAGCCATGTTTACAGGATCTTCATAAGTCATATCTTATGATAAGTTTCTTCTTCTGTGTGACTTATTTCACTTAGAATCATCGTACCTGAATCCACTCACTTTGCTGCTCCTGGTCTTATGACATTGATTTCATGGCTGAGGGATATTCCATCGGACAAAAATACCACAGTTTCTTGAACCATTTTTATAATTCCTGGGATATTTAAGGTGTACCTAAGTTGAGGTTCTTGTAAGCAGTGCAGCCCTAAATTTGGGGGTGGCTCTGTCTTATTGATTTTCAGTTTTCCCAATGTATATTCCCTAGACTGGAAGTGCCCTTGGCTCTGTAGCTCTGTTGTTTACTTGTTTTAGGGAACGCAATGCACTCCTCCAGTGAGGCAGTTGGCAATTTACATCCCGCCCATCAGCATAACAAGGGTCCCTGTTCTCCAGGGCCTGTCTTGCCTTTCTGGTTTTTACACATTTTGTGGATGTCCCTTTTGACCGGTGGGAAGTGATACTTCTTTGTAGTGCAGATTTGCATTGCCCGCTTGCTTGTTTGGCCAAAAAGGGCGTATGCGTTTTCTCCTGAATATATTCAGGAGAAAACGCATACGCCCTTTTTGGCCAACTGCGTCATTGTCGAAGTTGTGCCCCTCTTCCTGTGCTTTAAAGGCGATTCCAACGTACCTCTAGAAATCTGTTTCCTGCTATTCTGCCTGGCTTTCAAGTCTGCCTCGTTGCCTTCCCTCAACAGATTTTTGGGCGATAGTTGTCCTTTATTATTCTGCCAGTTTGTGAATTGCTGTGGCCCTGAGCTCCATTTTCCAACTCGTTTTTTGTGAGCTGTACGCAAGTCCAAAATTTTGGTTCAGGACCTATACTGGTTCCCGGTGGGTGGCTGAGACTCTGGTTAATTCTTCTTCCTGCCGGGAAATTAGAGTGACATGTGCCCTTCCAAATGCCTAACAGTAACTCTCTCATTGGTTCTCCCTCTTCCCTTCCATCCTCTGCCAAATTGGCAACCTGTGCGTACCAGGAGGTTAAAGGGGCTGTCTCTCCAAGTTGGGAGATTGATAGTAAAGCAGTTGGAAAGTCAAACCGGAGCACCAGGAGAGGGACTACTCGTTGAGTTTTAGAAACCTTTTGTATTCACAGTGTGTCCATTCTCTAGGTTTCCCGTACATGTTATAGCTGTAGTAATATTCCCTTCAACCTGGAGAGTTCGGACCCATGGAATGGGGGCCATGCATTTTTGCTTTAAAGGGTCTGCATTTGCTCACCCAATCTCACCAATCCTCTCAGTCCCAAGTGTCCAGCCTTATGCCACATCCAGCTGTCATTGTAGACAGGGTTTTTCCAGGTTTCATCAGAGACCCTGAAGGAAATGTAAAGAATTTCCCTGTTTTCTTGGTTTTGTTTTTGAAATTCCTTTTTATCGTGGGTTTTTGCTGATTCTCTCTGCCATGTTTATGCCAGTCTAGACACACTTGATTCCCTTACAGAGACATATCAATACATAGGTTTTAAGATTCTTACTAGTCAGATCTATTCCTCTGCGGGAAATATGGGGTTTTGAGTTCCTTTCACTGAGGAAGGTGTAGGTCTTGTCTATTCCACAGTTGGTTTTGGAAATGGTACCTGTGCTTATATCAAACTCTGGTTTTATGCATCACCCCACCTCTCCTTTCCCCTTAAGCAGTCATAAGAGTGTTTTCTAAATGTGAGACTCTGTTCTCTTTCCTAACTCAGTTCATGTGTAGCCATGTTTACAGGATCTTCATAAGTCATATCTTATGATAAGTTTCTTTTTCTGTGTGACTTATTTCACTTAGAATCATCGTACCTGAATCCACTCACTTTGCTGCTCCTGGTCTTATGACATTGATTTCATGGCTGAGGGATATTCCATCGGACATAAATACCACAGTTTCTTGAACCATTTTTATAATTCCTGGGATATTTAAGGTGTACCTAAGTTGAGGTTCTTGTAAGCAGTGCAGCCCTAAATTTGGGGGTGGCTCTGTCTTATTGATTTTCAGTTTTCCCAATGTATATTCCCTAGACTGGAAGTGCCCTTGGCTCTGTAGCTCTGTTGTTTACTTGTTTTAGGGAACGCAATGCACTCCTCCAGTGAGGCAGTTGGCAATTTACATCCCGCCCATCAGCATAACAAGGGTCCCTGTTCTCCAGGGCCTGTCTTGCCTTTCTGGTTTTTACACATTTTGTGGATGTCCCTTTTGACCGGTGGGAAGTGATACTTCTTTGTAGTGCAGATTTGCATTGCCCGCTTGCTTGTTTGGCCAAAAAGGGCGTATGCGTTTTCTCCTGAATATATTCAGGAGAAAACGCATACGCCCTTTTTGGCCAACTGCGTCATTGTCGAAGTTGTGCCCCTCTTCCTGTGCTTTAAAGGCGATTCCAACGTACCTCTAGAAATCTGTTTCCTGCTATTCTGCCTGGCTTTCAAGTCTGCCTCGTTGCCTTCCCTCAACAGATTTTTGGGCGATAGTTGTCCTTTATTATTCTGCCAGTTTGTGAATTGCTGTGGCCCTGAGCTCCATTTTCCAACTCGTTTTTTGTGAGCTGTACGCAAGTCCAAAATTTTGGTTCAGGACCTATACTGGTTCCCGGTGGGTGGCTGAGACTCTGGTTAATTCTTCTTCCTGCCGGGAAATTAGAGTGACATGTGCCCTTCCAAATGCCTAACAGTAACTCTCTCATTGGTTCTCCCTCTTCCCTTCCATCCTCTGCCAAATTGGCAACCTGTGCGTACCAGGAGGTTAAAGGGGCTGTCTCTCCAAGTTGGGAGATTGATAGTAAAGCAGTTGGAAAGTCAAACCGGAGCACCAGGAGAGGGACTACTCGTTGAGTTTTAGAAACCTTTTGTATTCACAGTGTGTCCATTCTCTAGGTTTCCCGTACATGTTATAGCTGTAGTAATATTCCCTTCAACCTGGAGAGTTCGGACCCATGGAATGGGGGCCATGCATTTTTGCTTTAAAGGGTCTGCATTTGCTCACCCAATCTCACCAATCCTCTCAGTCCCAAGTGTCCAGCCTTATGCCACATCCAGCTGTCATTGTAGACAGGGTTTTTCCAGGTTTCATCAGAGACCCTGAAGGAAATGTAAAGAATTTCCCTGTTTTCTTGGTTTTGTTTTTGAAATTCCTTTTTATCGTGGGTTTTTGCTGATTCTCTCTGCCATGTTTATGCCAGTCTAGACACACTTGATTCCCTTACAGAGACATATCAATACATAGGTTTTAAGATTCTTACTAGTCAGATCTATTCCTCTGCGGGAAATATGGGGTTTTGAGTTCCTTTCACTGAGGAAGGTGTAGGTCTTGTCTATTCCACAGTTGGTTTTGGAAATGGTACCTGTGCTTATATCAAACTCTGGTTTTATGCATCACCCCACCTCTCCTTTCCCCTTAAGCAGTCATAAGAGTGTTTTCTAAATGTGAGACTCTGTTCTCTTTCCTAACTCAGTTCATGTGTAGCCATGTTTACAGGATCTTCATAAGTCATATCTTATGATAAGTTTCTTTTTCTGTGTGACTTATTTCACTTAGAATCATCGTACATGAATCCACTCACTTTGCTGCTCCTGGTCTTATGACATTGATTTCATGGCTGAGGGATATTGCATCGGACATAAATACCACAGTTTTTTGAACCATTTTTTATATTTCCTGGGATATTTAAGGTGTACCCAAGTTGAGGTTCTTGTAAGCAGTGCAGCCCTAAATTTGGGGGTGGCTCTGTCTTATTGATTTTCAGTTTTCCCAATGTATATTCCCTAGACTGGAAGTGCCCTTGGCTCTGTAGCTCTGTTGTTTTCTTGTTTTAGGGAATGCAATGCACTCCTCCAGTGAGGCAGTTGGCAATTTACATCCCGCCCATCAGCATAACAAGGCTCCCTCTTCTCCAGGGCCTGTCTTGCCTTTCTGGTTTTTACACATTTTGTGGATGTCCCTTTTAACCGGTGGGAAGTGATACTTCTTTGTAGTGCAGATTTGCATTGCCCGCTTGCTTGTTTGGCCAAAAAGGGCGTATGCGTTTTCTCCTGAATATATTCAGGAGAAAACGCATACGCCCTTTTTGGCCAACTGCGTCATTGTCGAAGTTGTGCCCCTCTTCCTGTGCTTTAAAGGCAATTCCAACGTACCTCTTGAAATCTGTTTCCTGCTCTTCTGCCTGGCTTTCAAGTCTGCCTCGTTGCCTTCCCTCAACAGATTTTTGGACGATAGTTGTCCTTTATCACTCTGCCAGTTTGTGAATTGCTGTGGCCCTGAGCTCCATTTTCCAACTCGTTTTTTGTGAGCTGTACGCAAGTCCAAAATTTTGGTTCAGGACCTATACTGGTTCCTGGTTGGTGGCTGAGACTCTGGTTAATTTTTCTTCCTGCCGGGAAATTAGAGTGACATGTGCCCGTCCAAATGCCTAACAGTAACTCTCTCATTGGTTCTCCCTCTTCCCTTCCATCCTCTGCCAAATTGGCAACCTGTGCGAACCAGGAGGTTAAAGGGGCTGTCTCTCCAAGTTGGGAGATTGATAGTAAAGCAGTTGGAAAGTCAAACCGGAGCACCAGGAGAGGGACTACGCGTTGAGTTTTAGAAACCTTTTGTATTCACAGTGTGTCCATTCTCTAGGTTTCCCGTACATGTTATAGCTGTAGTAATATTCCCTTCAACCTGGAGAGTTGGGACCCATGGAATGGGGGCCATGCATTTTTGCTTTAAAGGGTCTGCATTTGCTCACCCAATCTCACCAATCCTCTCAGTCCCAAGTGTCCGGCCTTATGCCACATCCAGCTGTCATTGTAGACAGGGTTTTTCCAGGTTTCATCAGAGACCCTGAACGAAATGTAAAGAATTTCCCTGTTTTTTTGGTTTTGTTTTTGAAATTCCTTTTTATCGTGGGTTTGAGCTGATTCTCTCTGCCATGTTTATGCCAGTCTAGACACACTTGATTCCCTTACAGAGACATATCAATACATAGGTTTTAAGATTCTTACTAGTCAGATCTATTCCTCTGCGGGAAATATGGGGTTTTGAGTCCCTTTCACTGAGGAAGGTGTAGGTCTTGTCTATTCCACAGTGGGTTTTGGAAATGGTACCTGTGCTTATATCAAACTCTGGTTTTATGCATCACCCCACCTCTCCTTTCCCCTTAAGCAGGCATAAGAGTGTTTTCTAAATGTGAGGCTCTGTTCTCTTTCCTAACTCAGTTCATGTGTAGCCATGTTTACAGGATCTTCATAAGTCATATCTTATGATAAGTTTCTTTTTCTGTGTGACTTATTTCACTTAGAATCATCGTACCTGAATCCACTCACTTTGCTGCTCCTGGTCTTATGACATTGATTTCATGGCTGAGGGATATTCCATCGGACATAAATACCACAGTTTTTTGAACCATTTTTATATTTCCTGGGATATTTAAGGTGTACCCAAGTTGAGCTTCTTGTATGCAGTGCAGCCCTAAATTTGGGGGTGGCTCTGACTTATTGATTTTCAGTTTTCCCAATGTATATTCCCTAGACTGGAAGTGCCCTTGGCTCTGTAGCTCTGTTGTTTACTTGTTTTAGGGAACGCAATGCACTCCTCCAGTGAGGCAGTTGGCAATTTACATACCGCCCATCAGCATAACAAGGCTCCCTGTTCTCCAGGGCCTGTCTTGCCTTTCTGGTTTTTACACATTTTGTGGATGTCCCTTTTGACCGGTGGGAAGTGATACTTCTTTGTAGTGCAGATTTGCATTGCCCGCTTGCTTGCTTGGCCAAATAGGGCGTATGCTTTTTCTCCTGAATATATTCAGGAGAAAACGCATACGCCCTTTTTGGCCAAGTTCGTCATTGTCGAAGTTGTGCCCCTCTTCCTGTGCTTTAAAGGCGATTCCAACGTACCTCTTGAAACCTGTTTCCTGCTATTCTGCCTGGCTTTCAAGTCTGCCTCGTTGCCTTCCCTCAACAGATTTTTGGACGATAGTTGTCCTTTATTACTCTGCCAGTTTGTGAATTGCTGTGCCCCTGAGCTCCATTTTCCAACTCGTTTTTTGTGAGCTGTACGCAAGTCCAAAATTTTGGTTCACGACCTATACTGGTTCCCGGTGGGTGGCTGAGACTCTGGTTAATTCTTCTTCCTGCCGGGAAATTAGAGTGACATGTGCCCGTCCAAATGCCTAACAGTAACTCTCTCATTGGTTCTCCCTCTTCCCTTCCATCCTCTGCCAAATTGGCAACCTGTGCGAACCAGGAGGTTAAAGGGGCTGTCTCTCCAAGTTGGGAGATTGATAGTAAAGCAGTTGGAAAGTCAAACCGGAGCACCAGGAGAGGGACTACTCGTTGAGTTTTAGAAACCTTTTGTATTCACAGTGTGTCCATTCTCTAGGTTTCCCGTACATGTTATAGCTGTAGTAATATTCCCTTCAACCTGGAGAGTTGGGACCCATGGAATGGGGGCCATGCATTTTTGCTTTAAAGTGTCTGCATTTGCTCACCCAATCTCACCAATCCTCTCAGTCCCAAGTGTCCAGCCTTATGCCACATCCAGCTGTCATTGTAGACAGGGTTTTTCCAGGTTTCATCAGAGACCCTGAAGGAAATGTAAAGAATTTCCCTGTTTTTTGGTTTTGTTTTTGAAATTCCTTTTTATAATGGGTTTGAGCTGATTCGCTCTGCCATGTTTATGCCAGTCCAGACACACTTGATTCCCTTACAAAGACATATCAATACATAGGTTTTAAGATTCTTAATAGTCAGATCTATTCCTCTGCGGGAAATATGGGGTTTTGAGTCCCTTTCACTGAGGAAGGTGTAGGTCTTGTCTATTCCACAGTTGGTTTTGGAAATGGTACCTGTGCTTATATCAAACTCTGGTTTTATGCATCACCCCACCTCTCCTTTCCCATTATGCAGGCATAATAGTGTTTTCTAAATGTGAGACTCTGTTCTCTTTCCTAACTCAGTTCATGTGTAGCCATGTTTACAGGATCTTCATAAGTCATATCTTATGATAAGTTTCTATTTCTGTGTGACCTATTTCACTTAGAATCATCGTACCTGAATCCACTCACTTTGCTGCTCCTGGTCTTATGACATTGATTTCATGGCTGAGGGATATTCCATCGGACATAAATACCACAGTTTTTTGAACCATTTTTATATTTCCTGGGAAATTTAAGGTGTACCCAAGTTGAGGTTCTTGTAAGCAGTGAAGCCCTAAATTTGGGGGTGTCTCTGTCTTATTGATTTTCAGTTTTCCCAATGTATATTCCCTAGATTGGAAGTGCCCTTGGCTCTGTAGATCTGTTGTTTACTTGTTTTAGGGAACGCAATGCACTCCTCCAGTGAGGCAGTTGGCAATTTACATCCCGCCCATCAGCATAACAAGGCCCCCTGTTCTACAGGGCCTGTCTTGCCTTTCTGGTTTTTACACATTTTGTGGATGTCCCTTTTGACCGGTGGGAAGTGATACTTCTTTGTAGTGCAGATTTGCGTTGCCCGCTTGCTAGTTTGGCCAAAAAGGGCGTATGCATTTTCTCCTGAATATATTCAGGAGAAAACGCATACGCCCTTTTTGGCCAACTGCGTCATTGTCGAAGTTGTGCCCCACTTCCTGTGCTTTAAAGGCGATACCAACGTACCTCTTGAAGTCTGTTTCCTGCTATTCTGCCTGGCTTTCAAGTCTGCCTCGTTGCCTTCCCTCAGCAGATTTTTGGACGATAGTTGTCCTTTATTACTCTGCCAGTTTGTGAATTGCTGTGGCCCTGAGCTCCATTTTCCAACTCGTTTTTTGTGAGCTGTACGCAAGTCCAAAATTTTGGTTCAGGACCTATACTGGTTCCCGGTGGGTGGCTGAGACTCTGGTTAATTCTTCTTCCTGCCGGGAAATTAGAGTGACATGTGCCCCTCCAAATGCCTAACAGCTACTCTCTCATTGGTTCTCCCTCTTCCCTTCCATCCTCTGCCAAATTCGCAACCTGTGCGAACCAGGAGGTTAAAGGGGCTGTCTCTCCAAGTTGGGAGATTGATAGTAAAGCAGTTGGAAAGTCAAACAGGAGCACCAGGAGAGGGACTACGCGTTGAGTTTTAGAAACCTTTTGTATTCACAGTGTGTCCATTCTCTAGGTTTCCCGTACATGCTATACCTGTAGTAATATTCCCTTCAACATGGGGAGTTGGGACCCATGGAATGGGGGCCATGAATTTTTGCTTTAAAGGGTCTGCATTTGCTCACCCAATCTCACCAATCCTCTCAGTCCCAAGTGTCCAGCCTTATGCCACATCCAGCTGTCATTGTAGATAGGGTCATTCCAGGTTTCATCAGAGACCCTGAAGGAAATGTAAAGAAATTCCCTATTTTTTGGTTTTGTTTTTGAAATTCCTTTTTATAGTGGGTTTGAGCTGATTCTCGCTGCCATGTTTATGCCAGTCTAGACACACTTGATTCCCTTACAGAGACATATCAATACATAGGTTTTAAGATTTTTACTAGTCAGATCTATTCCTCTGGGGGAAATATGGGGTTTTGAGTCCCTTTCACTGAGGAAGGTGTAGGTCTTGTCTATTCCACAGTGGGTTTTGGAAATGGTACCTGTGCTTATATCAAACTCTGGTTTTATGCATCACCCCACCTCTCCTTTCCCCTTAAGCAGGCATAAGAGTGTTTTCTAAATGTGAGGCTCTGTTCTCTTTCCTAACTCAGTTCATGTGTAGCCATGTTTACAGGATCTTCATAAGTCATATCTTATGATAAGTTTCTTTTTCTGTGTGACTTATTTCACTTAGAATCATCGTACCTGAATCCACTCACTTTGCTGCTCCTGGTCTTATGACATTGATTTCATGGCTGAGGGATATTCCATCGGACATAAATACCACAGTTTTTTGAACCATTTTTATATTTCCTGGGATATTTAAGGTGTACCCAAGTTGAGCTTCTTGTATGCAGTGCAGCCCTAAATTTGGGGGTGGCTCTGACTTATTGATTTTCAGTTTTCCCAAGGTATATTCCCTAGACTGGAAGTGCCCTTGGCTCTGTAGCTCTGTTGTTTATTTGTTTTAGGGAACGCAATGCACTCCTCCAATGAGGCAGTTGGCAATTTACATCCCGCCCATCAGCATAACAAGGCTCCCTGTTCTCCAGGGCCTGTCTTGCCTTTCTGGTTTTTACACATTTTGTGGATGTCCCTTTTGACCGGTGGGAAGTGATACTTCTTTGTAGTGCAGATTTGCATTGCCCGCTTGCTTGTTTGGCCAAAAAGGGCGTATGCGTTTTCTCCTGAATATATTCAGGAGAAAACGCATACGCCCTTTTTGGCCAACTGCGTCATTGACGAAGTTGTGCCCCTCTTCCTGTGCTTTAAAGGAGATTCCAACGTACCTCTTGTAATCTGTTTCCTGCTATTCTGCCTGGCTTTCAAGTCTGCCTCGTTGCCTTCCCTCAACAGATTTTTGGACGATAGTTGTCCTTTATTACTCTGGCAATTTGTGAATTGCTGTGGCCCTGAGCTCCATTTTCCTACTCGTTTTTTGTGAGCTGTACGCAAGTCCAAAATTTTGGTTCAGGACCTATACTGGTTGCCGGTGGGTGGCTGAGACTCTGGTTATTTCTTCTTCCTGCCGGGAAATTAGAGTGACATGAGCCCGTCCAAATGCCTAACAGTAACTCTCTCATTGGTTCTCCCTCTTCCCTTCCATCCTCTGCCAAATTGGCAACCTGTGCGAACCAGGAGGTTAAAGGGGCTGTCTCTCCAAGTTGGGAGATTGATAGTAAAGCAGTTGGAACGTCAAACCGGAGCACCAGGAGAGGGACTACTCGTTGAGTTTTAGAAACCTTTTGTATTTACAGTGTGTCTATTCTCCAGGTTTCCCGTACATGTTATAGCTGTAGTAATATTCCCTTCAACCTGGAGAGTTCGGACCCATGGAATCGGGGCCATGCATTTTTGCTTTAAAGGGTCTGCATTTGCTCACCCAATCTCACCAATCCTCTCAGTCCCAAGTGTCCAGCCTTATGCCACATCCAGCTGTCATTGTAGACAGGGTTTTTCCAGGTTTCATCAGAGACCCTGAAGGAAATGTAAAGAATTTCCCTGTTTTTTGGTTTTGTTTTTGAATTCCTTTTTATAGTGCGTTTGAGCTGATTCTCTCTGCCATGTTTATGCCAGTCTAGACACACTTGATTCCCTTACAGAGACATATCAATACATATGTTTTAAGATTCTTACTAGTCAGATATATTCCTCTGCGGGAAATATGGGGTTTTGAGTCCCTTTCACTGAGGAAGGTGTAGGTCTTGTCTATTCCACAGTTGGTTTTGGAAATGGTACCTGTGCTTATATCAAACTCTGGTTTTATGCATCACCCCACCTCTCCTTTCCCCTTAAGCAGGCATAAGAGTGTTTTCTAAATGTGAGACTCTGTTCTCTTTCCTAACTCAGTTCCTGTGTAGCCATGTTTACAGGATCTTCATAAGTCATATCTTATGATAACTTTCTTTTTCTGTGTGACTTATTTCACTTAGAATCATCGTACCTGAATCCACTCACTTTGCTGCTCCTGGTCTTATGACATTGATTTCATGGCTGAGGGATATTCCTTCGGACATAAATACCACAGTTTTTTGAACCATTTTTATATTTCCTGGGATATTTAAGGTGTACCCAAGTTGAGGTTCTTGTAAGCAGTGCAGCCCTAAATTTGGGGGTGGCTCTGTCTTATTGATTTTCAGTTTTCCCAAGGTATATTCCCTAGACTGGAAGTGCCCTTGGCTCTGTAGCTCTGTTGTTTACTTGTTTTAGGGAACGCAATGCACTCCTCCAGTGAGGCAGTTGGCAATTTACATCCCGCCCATCAGCATAACAAGGCCCCCTGTTCTACAGGGCCTGTCTTGCCTTTCTGGTTTTTACACATTTTGTGGATGTCCCTTTTGACCGGTGGGAAGTGATACTTCTTTGTAGTGCAGATTTGCATTGCACGCTTGCTAGTTTGGCCAAAAAGGGCGTATGCATTTTCTCCTGAATATATTCAGGAGAAAACGCATACGCCCTTTTTGGCCAACTGCGTCATTGTCGAAGTTGTGCCCCTCTTCCTGTGCTTTAAAGGCGATTCCAACGTACCTCTTGAAATCTGTTTCCTGCTATTCTGCCTGGCTTTCAAGTCTGCCTCGTTGCCTTCCCTCAACAGATTTTTGGACGATAGTTGTCCTTTATTACTCTGCCAGTTTGTGAATTGCTGTGCCCCTGAGCTCCATTTTTCAACTCGTTTTTTGTGAGCTGTACGCAAGTCCAAAATTTTGGTTCAGGACCTATACTGGTTCCCGGTGGTTGTCTGAGACTCTGGTTAATTCTTCTTCCTGCCGGGGAATTAGAGTGACATGTGCCCGTCCAAATGTCTAACAGCTACTCTCTCATTGGTTCTCCCTCTTCCCTTCCATCCTCTGCCAAATTGGCTACCTGTGCGACCCAGGAGGTTAAAGGGGTTGTCTCTCCAATTTGGGAGATTGATAGTAAAGCAGTTGGAAAGTCAAACCGGAGCACCAGGAGAGGGACTACTCGTTGAGTTTTAGAAACCTTTTGTATTCACAGTGTGTCCATTCTCTAGGTTTCCCGTACATGTTATAGCTGTAGTAATATTCCCTTCAACATGCAGAGTTGGGAACCATGGAATGGGGGCCATGCATTTTTGCTTTAAAGGGTCTGCATTTGCTCACCCAATCTCACCAATCCTCTCAGTCCCAAGTGTTCAGCCTTATGCCACATCCAGCTGTCATTGTAGACAGGGTTTTTCCAGGTTTCATCAGAAACCCTGAAGGAAATGTAAAGAATTTCCCTGTTTTTTTGGTTTTGTTTTTGAAATTCCTTTTGATAGTGGGTTTTAGCTCATTCTCTCTGCCATGTTTATGCCAGTCTAGACACACTTGATTCCCTTACAGAGACATATCAATACATAGGTTTTAAGATTCTTACTACTCAGATCTATTCCTCTGCGGGAAATATGGGGTTTTGAGTCCCTTTCACTGAGGAAGGTGTAGGTCTTGTCTATTCCACAGTTGGTTTTGGAAATGGTACCTGTGCTTATATCAAACTCTGGTTTTATGCATCCCCCCACCTCTCCTTTCCCCTTAAGCAGGCAAAGGAGTGTTTTCTAAATGTGAGACTCTGTTCTCTTTCCTAACTCAGTTCATGTGTAGCCATGTTTACAGGATCTTCATAAGTCATATCTTATGATAAGTTTCTTTTTCTGTGTGACTTATTTCACTTAGAATCATCGTACCTGAATCCACTCACTTTGCTGCTCCTGGTCTTATGACATTGATTTCATGGCTGAGGGATATTCCGTCGGACATAAATACCACAGTTTTTTGAACCATTTTTATAATTCCTGGGATATTTAAGGTGTACCCAAGTTGAGGTTCCTGTAAGCAGTGCAGCCCTAAATTTGGGGGTGGCTCTGTCTTATTGATTTTCAGTTTTTCCAATGTATATTCCCTAGACTGGAAGTGCCCTTGGCTCTGTAGCTCTGTTGTTTACTTGTTTTAGGGAACGCAATGCACTCCTCCAGTGAGGCAGTTGGCAATTTACATCCCGCCCATCAGCATAACAAGGCTCCCTGTTCTCCAGGGCCTGTCTTGCCTTTCTGGTTTTTACACATTTTGTGGATGTCCCTTTTGACCGGTGGGAAGTGATACTTCTTTGTAGTGCAGATTTGCATTGCCTGCTTGCTTGTTTGGCTAAAAAGGGCGTATGCGTTTTCTCCTGAATATATTCAGGAGAAAACGCATACGCCCTTTTTGGCCAACTGCGTCATTGTCGAAGTTGTGTCCCTCTTCCTGTGCTTTAAAGGCGATTCCAACGTACCTCTTGAAATCTGTTTCCTGCTATTCTGCCTGGCTTTCAAGTCTGCCTCGTTGCCTTCCCTCAACAGATATTTGGACGATAGTTGTCCTTTATTACTCTGCCAGTTTGTGAATTGCTGTGGCCCTGAGCTCCATTTTCCAACTCGTTTTTTGTGAGCTGTACGCAAGTCGAAAATTTTGGTTCAGGACCTATACTGGTTCCCGGTGGGTGGCTGAGACACTGGTTAATTCTTCTTCCTGCCAGGAAATTAGAGTGACATGTGCCCGTCCAAATGCCTAACAGTAACTCTCTCATTGGTTCTCCCTCTTCCCTTCCTTCCTCTGCCAAATTGGCAACCTGTGCGAACCAGGAGGTTAAAGGGGCTGTCTCTCCAAGTTGGGAGATTGATAGTAAAGCAGTTGGAAAGTCAAACCGGAGCACCAGGAGAGGGACTACTCGTTGAGTTTTAGAAACCTTTTGTATTCACAGTGTGTCCATTCTCTAGGTTTCCCGTACATGTTATAGCTGTAGTAATATTCCCTTCAACATGGAGAGTTAGGACCCATCGATTGGGGGCCATGCATTTTTGCTTTAAAGGGTCTGCATTTGCTCACCCAATCTCACCAATCCTCTCAGTCCCAAGTGTCCAGCCTTATGCCACATCCAGCTATCATTGTAGACAGGGTTTTTTCACGTTTCATCAGATACCCAGAAGGAAATGGAAAGTATTTCCCTGTTTTTTGGTTTTGTTTTTGAAATTCCTTTTGATAGTGGGTTTGAGCTGATTCTCTCTGCCATGTTTATGCCAGTCTAGACACACTTGATTCCCTTACAGAAACATATCAATACATAGGTTTTAAGATTCTTACTAGTCAGATCTATTCCTCTGTGGGAAATATGGGGTTTTGAGTCCCTTTCACTGAGGAAGGTGTAGGTCTTGTCTATTCCACAGTTGTTTTTGGAAATGGTACCTGTGCTTATATCAAACTCTGGTTTTATGCATCACCCCACCTCTCATTTCCCCTTAAGCAGGCATAAGAGTGTTTTCTAAATGTGAGACTCTGTTCTCTTTCCTAACTCAGTTCATGTGTAGCCATGTTTACAGGATCTTCATAAGTCATATCTTATGATAAGCTTCTTTTTCTGTGTGACTTATTTCACTTAGAATCATCGTACCTGAATCCACTCACTTTGCTGCTCCTGGTCTTATGACATTGATTTCATGGCTGAGGGATATTCCATCGGACATAAATACCACAGTTTTTTGAACCATTTTTATATTTCCTGGGATATTTAAGGTGTACCCAAGTGGAGGTTCTTGTAAGCAGTGCAGCCCTAAATTTGGGGGTGGCTCTGTCTTATTGATTTTCAGTTTTCCAAATGTATATTCCCTAGACTGGAAGTGCCCTTGGCTCTGTTGCTCTGTTGTTTACTTGTTTTAGGGAACGCAATGCACTCCTCCAGTGAGGCAGTTAGGCAATTTACATCCCGCCCATCAGCATAACAAGGCTCCCTGTTCTCCAGGGCCTGTCTTGCCTTTCTGGTTTTTACACATTTTGTGGATGTCCCTTTTGACCGGTGGGAAGTGATACTTCTTTGTAGTGCAGATTTGCATTGCCCGCTTGCTTGTTTGGCCAAAAAGGGCGTATGCGTTTTCTCCTGAATATATTCAGGAGAAAACGCATACGCCCTTTTTGGCCAACTGCGTCATTGTCGAAGTTGTGCCCCTCTTCCTGTGCTTTAAAGGCGATTCCAACGTACCTCTTGAAATCTGTTTCCTGCTATTCTGCCTGGCTTTCAAGTCTGCCTCGTTGCGTTCCCTCAACAGATTTTTGGACGATAGTTGTCCTTTATTACTCTGCCAGTTTGTGAATTGCTGTGGCCCTGAGCTCCATTTTCCAACTCGTTTTTTGTGAGCTGTACGCAAGTCCAAAATTTTGGTTCAGGACTTATACTGGTTCCCAGTGGGTGGCTGAGACTCTGGTTAATTCTTCTTCCTGCCGGGAAATTAGAGTGACATGTGCCCGTCCAAATGCCTAACAGTAACTCTCTCATTGGTTCTCCCTCTTCCATTCCATCCTCTGCCAAATTGTCAACCTGTGCGAACCAGGACGTTAAAGGGGCTGTCTCTCCAAATTGGGAGATTGATAGTAAAGCAGTTGGAAAGTCAAACCGGAGCACCAGGAGAGGGACTACTCGTTGAGTTTTAGAAACCTTTTGTATTCACAGTGTGTCCATTCTCTAGGTTTCCCGTACATGTTATAGCTGTAGTAATATTCCCTTCAACCTGGAGAGTTGGGACCCATGGAATCGGGGCCATGCATTTTTGCTTTAAAGGGTCTGCATTTGCTCACCCAATCTCACCAATCCTCTCAGTCCCAAGTGTCCAGCCTTATGCCACATGCAGCTGTCATGGTAGACAGGGTTTTTCCAGGTTTCATCAGAGACCCTGAAGGAAATGTAAAGAATTTCCCTGTTTTTTTGGTTTTGTTATTGAAATTCTTTTTATCGTGGGTTGGAGCTGATTCTCTCTGCCATGTTTATGCCAGTCTAGACACACTTGATTCCCTTACAGAGACATATCAATACATAGGTTTTAAGATTCTTACTAGTCAGATCTATTCCTCTGCGGGAAATATGGGGTTTTGAGTCCCTTTCACTGAGGAAGGTGTAGGTCTTGTCTATTCCACAGTTGGTTTTGGAAATGGTACCTGTGCTTATATCAAACTCTGGTTTTATGCATCCCCCCACCTCTCCTTTCCCCTTAAGCAGGCAAAGGAGTGTTTTCTAAATGTGAGACTCTGTTCTCTTTCCTAACTCAGTTCATGTGTAGCCATGTTTACAGGATCTTCATAAGTCATATCTTATGATAACTTTCTTTTTCTGTGTGACTTATTTCACTTAGAATCATCGTACCTGAATCCACTCACTTTGCTGCTCCTGGTCTTATGACATTGATTTCATGGCTGAGGGATATTCCATCGGACATAAATACCACAGTTTTTTGAACCATTTTTATATTTCCTGGGATATTTAAGTTGTACCCAAGTGGAGGTTCTTGTAAGCAGTGCAGCCCTAAATATGGGGGTGGCTCTGTCTTATTGATTTTCAGTTTTCCCAATGTATATTCCCTAGACTGGAAGTGCCCTTGGCTCTGTTGCTCTGTTGTTTACTTGTTTTAGGGAACGCAATGCACTCCTCCAGTGAGGCAGTTGGCAATTTATATCCCGCCCATCAGCATAACAAGGCTCCCTGTTCTCCAGGGCCTGTCTTGCCTTTCTGGTTTTTACACATTTTGTGGATGTCCCTTTTGACCGGTGGGAAGTGATACTTCTTTGTAGTGCAGATTTGCATTGCCCGCTTGCTTGTTTGGCCAAAAATGGCGTATGCGTTTTCTCCTGAATATATTCAGGAGAAAACGCATACGCCCTTTTTGGCCAACTGCGTCATTGTCGAAATTGTGCCCCTCTTCCTGTGCTTTAAAGGCGATTCCAACGTACCTCTTGAAATCTGTTTCCTGCTATTCTGCCTGGCTTTCAAGTCTGCCTCGTTGCCTTCCCTCAACAGATTTTTGGACGATAGTTGTCCTTTATTACTCTGCCAGTTTGTGAATTGCTGTGGCCCTGAGCTCCATTTTCCAACTCGTTTTTTGTGAGCTGTACGCAAGTCCAAAATTTTGGTTCAGGACCTATACTGGTTCCCGGTGGGTGGCTGAGACTCTGGTTAATTCTTCTTCCTGCCGGGAAATTAGAGTGACATGTGCCCGTCCAAATGCCTAACAGTAACTCTCTCATTGGTTCTCCCTCTTCCATTCCATCCTCTGCCAAATTGGCAACCTGTGCGAACCAGGACGTTAAAGGGGCTGTCTCTCCAAATTGGGAGATTGATAGTAAAGCAGTTGGAAACTCAAACCGGAGCACCAGGAGAGGGACTACTCGTTGAGTTTTAGAAACCTTTTCTATTCACAGTGTTTCCATTCTCTAGGTTTCCCGTACATGTTATAGCTGTAGTAATATTCCCTTCAACCTGGAGAGTTGGGACCCATGGAAACGGGGCCATGCATTTTGGCATTAAAGGGTCTGCATTTGCTCACCCAATCTCACCAATCCTCTCAGTCCCAAGTGTTCAGCCTTATGCCACATCCAGCTGTCATTGTAGACAGGGTTTTTCCAGGTTTCATCAGAAACCCTGAAGGAAATGTAAAGAATTTCCCTGTTTTTTTGGTTTTGTTTTTGAAATTCCTTTTGATAGTGGGTTTTAGCTCATTCTCTCTGCCATGTTTATGCCAGTCTAGACACACTTGATTCCCTTACAGAGACATATCAATACATAGGTTTTAAGATTCTTACTACTCAGATCTATTCCTCTGCGGGAAATATGGGGTTTTGAGTCCCTTTCACTGAGGAAGGTGTAGGTCTTGTCTATTCCACAGTTGGTTTTGGAAATGGTTCCTGTGCTTATATCAAACTCTGGTTTTATGCATCCCCCCACCTCTCCTTTCCCCTTAAGCAGGCAAAGGAGTGTTTTCTAAATGTGAGACTCTGTTCTCTTTCCTAACTCAGTTCATGTGTAGCCATGTTTACAGGATCTTCATAAGTCATATCTTATGATAAGTTTCTTTTTCTGTGTGACTTATTTCACTTAGAATCATCGTACCTGAATCCACTCACTTTGCTGCTCCTGGTCTTATGACATTGATTTCATGGCTGAGGGATATTCCGTCGGACATAAATACCACAGTGTTTTGAACCATTTTTATAATTCCTGGGATATTTAAGGTGTACCCAAGTTGAGGTTCCTGTAAGCAGTGCAGCCCTAAATTTGGGGGTGGCTCTGTCTTATTGATTTTCAGTTTTTCCAATGTATATTCCCTAGACTGGAAGTGCCCTTGGCTCTGTAGCTCTGTTGTTTACTTGTTTTAGGGAACGCAATGCACTCCTCCAGTGAGGCAGTTGGCAATTTACATCCCGCCCATCAGCATAACAAGGCTCCCTGTTCTCCAGGGCCTGTCTTGCCTTTCTGGTTTTTACACATTTTGTGGATGTCCCTTTTGACCGGTGGGAAGTGATACTTCTTTGTAGTGCTGATTTGCATTGCCTGCTTGCTTGTTTGGCTAAAAAGGGCGTATGCGTTTTCTCCTGAATATATTCAGGAGAAAACGCATACGCCCTTTTTGGCCAACTGCGTCATTGTCGAAGTTGTGTCCCTCTTCCTGTGCTTTAAAGGCGATTCCAACGTACCTCTTGAAATCTGTTTCCTGCTATTCTGCCTGGCTTTCAAGTCTGCCTCGTTGCCTTCCCTCAACAGATTTTTGGACGATAGTTGTCCTTTATTACTCTGCCAGTTTGTGAATTGCTGTGGCCCTGAGCTCCATTTTCCAACTCGTTTTTTGTTTGCTGTACGCAAGTCCAAAATTTTGGTTCAGGACCTATACTGGTTCCCGGTGGGTGGCTGAGACTCTGGTTAATTCTTCTTCCTGCCGGGAAATTAGAGTGACATGTGCCCGTCCAAATGCCTAACAGCTACTCTCTCATTGGTTCTCCCTCTTCCCTTCCTTCCTCTGCCAAATTGGCAACCTGTGCGAACCAGGAGGTTAAAGGGGTTGTCTCTCCAAGTTGGGAGATTGATAGTAAAGCAGTTGGAAAGTCAAACCTGAGCACCAGGAGAGGGACTTCTCGTTGAGTTTTAGGAACCTTTTGTATTCACTGTGTGTCCATTCTCTAGGTTTCCCGTACATGTTATAGCTCTAGTAATATTTCCTTCAACATGGAGAGTTGGGACCCATGGAATGGGGGCCATGGATTTTTGCTTTAAAGGGTCTGCATTTGCTCACCCAATCTCACCAATCCTCTCAGTCCCAACTGTCCAGCCTTATGCCACATCCAGCTGTCATTGTAGATAGGGTCATTCAAGGTTTCATCAGAGACCCTGAAGGAAATGTAAAGAATTTCCCTGTTTTTTGGTATTGTTTTTGAATTTCCTATTTATACTGGGTTTGAGCTGATTCTCACTGCCATGTTTATGCCAGTCTAGACACACTAGATTCCCTTACAGAGACATATCAATACATAGGTTTTAAGATTCTTACTAGTCAGATCTATTCCTCTGCGGGAAATATGGGGTTTTGAGTCCCTTTCACTGAGGAAGGTGTAGGTCTTGTCTATTCCACAGTTGGTTTTAGAAATGGTACCTGTGCTTATATCAAACTCTGGTTTTATGCATCACCCCACCTCTCCTTTCCCCTTAAGCAGTCATAAGAGTGTTTTCTAAATGTGAGACTCTGTTCTCTTTCCTAACTCACTTCATGTGTAGCCATGTTTACAGGATCTTCATAACTGATATCTTATGATAAGTTTCTTTTTCTGTGTGACTTATTTCACTTAGAATCATCGTACCTGAATCCACTCACTTTGCTGCTCCTGGTCTTATGACATTGATTTCATGGCTGAGGGATATTCCATCGTACATAAATACCACAGTTTTTTGAACCATTTTTATATTTAATGGGATATTATGGTGTACGCAAGTTGAGGTTCTTGTAAGCAGTGCAGCCCTAAATTTCGGGGTGGCTCTGTCTTATTGATTTTCAGTGTTCCCAAGGTATATTCCATAGACTGGAAGTGCCCTTGGCTCTGTAGCTCTGTTGTTTACTTGTTTTAGGGAACGCAATGCACTCCTCCAGTGAGGCAGTTGGCAATTTACATCCCACCCATCAGCATAACAAGGCTCCCTGTTCTCCAAGGCCTGTCTTGCCTTTCTGGTTTTTACACATTTTGTGGATGTCCCTTTTGACCCGTGGGAAGTGATACTTCTTTGCAGTGCAGATTTGTATTGCCCGCTTGCTTGCTTGGCCAAAAAGGGCATATGCGTTTTCTCCTGAATTCAGGAGAAAACGCATACGCCCTTTTTGGCCAAGTGCGTCATTGTCGAAGTTGTGCCCCTCTTCCTGTGCTTTAAAGGCGATTCCAAAGTACCTCTTGAAATCTGTTTCCTGCTATTCTGCCTCGCTTTCAAGTCCGCCTCGTTGCCTTCCCTCAACAGATTTTTGGACGACAGTTGTCCTTTATTACTCTGCCAGTTTGTGAATTGCTGTGCCCCTGAGCTCCATTTTTCAACTCGTTTTTTGTGAGCTGTACGCAATTCCAAAATTTTGGTTCAGGACCTATACTGGTTCCCGGTGGGTGGCTGAGACTCTGGTTAATTCTTCTTCCTGCCGGGAAATTAGAGTGACATGTGCCCTTCCAAATGCCTAACAGTAACTCTCTCATTGGTTCTCCCTCTTCCCTTCCATCATCTGCCAAATTGGCAACCTGTGCGAACCAGGAGGTTAAAGGGGTTGTGTCAACAAGTTGGGAGATTGATAGTAAAGCAGTTGGAAAGTCAAACCGGAGCACCAGGAGAGGGACTACTCGTTGAGTTTAAAAACCTTTTGTATTCACAGTGTGTCCATACTCTAGGTTTCCCGTACATGTTATAGCTGTAGTAATATTCCCTTCAACATGGAGAGTTTGGACCCATGAAATGGGGGCCATGCATTTTTGCTTTAAAGTGTCTGCATTTGCTCACCCAATCTCACCAATCCTCTCAGTCCGTAGTGTCCAGCCTTATGCCACATCCAGCTGTCATTGTAGATAGGGTCATTCCAGGTTTCATCAGAGACCCTGAAGGAAATGTAAAGAATTTCCCTGTTTTTTGGTTTTGTTTTTGAAATTCCTTTTTATAGTGGGTTTGAGCTGATTCTCGCTGCCATGTTTATGCCAGTCTAGACACACTTGATTCCCTTACAGAGACATATCAATACATAGGTTTTAAGATTCTTACTAGTCAGATCTATTCCTCTGCGGGAAATATGGGGTTTTGAGTCCCTGTCACTGAGGAAGGTGTAGGTCTTGTCTATTCCACAGTTGGTTTTAGAAATGGTACCTGTGCTTATATCAAACTCTGGTTTTATGCATCACCCCACCTCTCCTTTCCCCTTAAGCAGGCATAAGAGTGTTTTCTAAATGTGAGACTCTGTTCTCTTTCCTAACTCAGTTCATGTGTAGCCATGTTTACAGGATCTTCATAAGTGATATCTTATGATAAGTTTCTTTTTCTGTGTGACTTATTTCACTTAGAATCATCGTACCTGAATGCACTCACTTTGCTGCTCCTGGTTTTATGACATTGATTTCATGGCTGAGGGATATTCCATCGTACATAAATACCACAGTATTTTGAACCATTTTTATATTTCCTGGGATATTTAAGGTGTACCCAAGTTGAGGTTCTTGTAAGCAGTGCAGCCCTAAATTAGGGGGTGGCTCTGCCTTATTGATTTTCAGTTTTCCCAAGGTATATTCCCTAGACTGGATGTGCCCTTGGCTCTGTAGCTCTGTTGATTACTTCTTTTAGGGAACGCAATGCACTCCTCCAGTGAGGCAGTTGGCAATTTACATCCCGCCCATCAGCATAACAAGGCTCCCTGTTCTCCAGGGCCTGTCTTGCCTTTCTGGTTTTTACACATTTTGTGGATGTCCCTTTTGACCGGTGGGAAGTGATACTTCTTTGCAGTGCAGATTTGCATTGCCCGCTTGCTTGCTTGGCCAAAAAGGGCGTATGTGTTTTCTCCTCAATATATTCAGGAGAAAACGCATACACACTTTTTGGCCAAGTGCGCCATTGTCGAAGTTGTGCCCCTCTTCCTGTGCTTTAAAGGCGATTCCAACGTACCTGTTGAAATCTGTTTCCTGCTATTCTGCCTCGCTTTCAAGTCCCCCTCGTTGCCTTCCCTCAACAGATTTTTGGACGACAGTTGTCCCTTATTACTCTGCCAGTTTGTGAAATGTTGTGCCCCTGAGCTCCATTATTCAACTCGTTTTTTGTGAGCTGTACACAATTCCAAAATTTTGGTTCAGGACCTATACTGGTTCCCGGTGGGTGGCTGAGACTCTGGTTAATTCTTCTTCCTGCCGGGAAATTAGAGTGACATGTGCCCCTCCAAATGCCTAACAGCTACTCTCTCATTGGTTCTCCCTCTTCCCTTCCATCCTCTGCCAAATTGGCAACCTGTGCGAACCAGGAGGTTAAAGGGGTTGTCTCTCCATGTTGGGAGATTGATAGTAAAGCAGTTGGAAAGTCAAACCGGAGCACCAGGAGAGGGACTACTCGTTGAGTTTTAGAAACCTTTTGTATTCACAGTGTGTCCATTCTCTAGGTTTCCCGTACATGTTATAGCTGTAGTAATATTCCCTTCAACATGGAGAGTTGGGACCCATGGAATGGGGGCCATGCATTTTTGCTTTAAAGGGTCTGCATTTGCTCACCCAATCTCACCAATCCTCTCAGTCCCAAGTGTCCAGCCTTATGTCACATCCAGCTGTCATTGTAGATAGGGTCATTCCAGGTTTCATCAGGGACCCTGAAGGAAATGTAAAGAATTTCCCTGTTTTTTGGTTTTGTTTTTGAAATTCCTTTTTATAGTGGGTTTGAGCTGATTCTCGCTGCCATGTTTATGCCAGTCTAGACACACTTGATTCCCTTACAGAGACATATCGATACATAGGTTTTAAGATTCTTACTAGTCAGATCTATTCCTCTGCGGGAAATATGGGGATTTGAGACCCTTTCACTGAGGAAGGTGTAGGTCTTGTCTATTCCACAGTTGGTTTTAGAAATGGTACCTGTGCTTATATCAAACTCTGGTTTTATGCATCACCCTACCTCTCCTTTCCCCTTCAGCAGGCATAAGAGTGTTTTCTAAATGTGAGACTCTGTTCTCTTTCCTAACTCAGTTCATGTGTAGCCATGTTTACAGGATCTTCATAAGTGATATCTTATGATAAGTTTCTTTTTCTGTGTGACTTATTTCACTTAGAATCATCGTACCTGAATCCACTCACTTTGCTGCTCCTGGTCTTATGACATTGATTTCATGGCTGAGGGATATTCCATCGTACATAAATACCACAGTTTTTTGAACCATTTTTATATTTCCTGGGATATTTAAGGTGTACCCAAGTTGAGGTTCTTGTAAGCAGTGCAGCCCTAAATTTGGGGGTGGCTCTGTCTTATTGATTTTCAGTTTTCCCAAGGTATATTTCCTAGACTGGAAGTGCCCTTCGCTCTGTAGCTCTGTTGTTTACTTGTTTTAGGGAACGCAATACACTCCTCCAGTGAGGCAGTTGGCAATTTACATCCCGCCCATCAGCATAACAAGGCTCCCTGTTCTCCAGGCCCTGTCTTGCCTTTCTGGTTTTTACATATTTTGTGGATGTCCCTTTTGACCGGTGGGAAGTGATACTTCTTTGTAGTGCTATTTGCATTGCCCGCTTGCTTGCTTGGCCAAAAAGGGCATATGCGTTTTCTCCTGAATATATTCAGGAGAAAACGCATTCGCCCTTTTTGGCCAAGTGCGTCATTCTCGAAGTTTTGCCCCTCCTCCTGTGCTTTAAAGGCGATTCCAACGTACCTCTTGAAATCTGTTTCCTGCTATTCTGCCTCGCTTTCCAGTCCGCCTCGTTGCCTTCCCTCAACAGATTTTTGGACGACAGTTGTCCTTTATTACTCTGCCAGTTTGTGAATTGCTGTGCCCCTGAGCTCCTTTTTTCAACTCGTTTTTTGTGAGCTGTACACAATTCCAAAATTTTGGTGCAGGACCTATACTGGTTCCCGGTGTGTGGCTGAGACTCTGGTTAATTCTTGTTCCTGCCGGGAAATTAGAGTGACATGTGCCCGTCCAAATGCCTAACAGTAACTCTCTCATTGGTTCTCCCTCTTCCCTTCCATCCTCTGCCAAATTGGCAACCTGTGCGAACCAGGAGGTTAAAGGGGTTGTCTCAACAAGTTGGGAGATTGATAGTAAAGCAGTTGGAAAGTCAAACCGGAGCACCAGGAGAGGGACTACTCGTTGAGTTTTAGAAACCTTTTGTATTCACCGTGTGTCCATTCTCTAGGTTTCCCGTACATGTTATAGCTGTAGTAATATTCCCTTCAACCTGGAGAGTTGGGACCCATGGAATGGGGGCCATGCATTTTTGCTTTAAAGTGTCTGCATTTGCTCACCCAATCTCACCAATCCTCTCAGTCCATAGTGTCCAGCCTTATGCCACATCCAGCTGTCATTGTAGATAGGGTCATTCCAGGTTTCATCAGAGACCCTGAAGGAAATGGAAAGAATTTCCCTGTTTTTTGGTTTTTTTTTTGAAATTCCTTTTTATAGTGCGTTTGAGCTGATTCTCGCTGCCATGTTTATGCCACTCTAGACACACTTGATTCCCTTACAGAGACATATCAATACTAAGGTTTTAAGATTCTTACTAGTCAGATCTATTCCTCTGCGGGAAATATGTGGTTTTGAGTCCCTGTCACTGAGGAAGTTGTAGGTCTTGTCTATTCCACAGTTGGTTTTAGAAATTGTACCTGTGCTTATATCAAACTCTAGTTTTATGCATCACCCCACCTATCCTTTCCCCTTAAGCAGGCATAAGAGTGTTTTCTAAATGTGAGACTCTGTTCTCTTTCCTAACTCAGTTCATGTGTAGCCATGTTTACAGGATCTTCATAAGTGATATCTTATGATAAGTTTCTTTTTCTGTGTGACTTATTTCACTTAGAATCATCGTACATGAATCCACTCCCTTTGCTGCTCCTGGTTTTATGACATTGATTTCATGGCTGAGGGATATTCCATCGTACATAAATACCACAGTATTTTGAACCATTTTTATATTTCCTGGGATATTTAAGGTGTACCCAAGTTGAGGTTCTTGTAAGCAGTGCAGCCCTAAATTTGGGGGTGGCTCTGTCTTATTGATTTTCAGTTTTCCCAAGGTATATTCCCTAGACTGGATGTGCCCTTGGCTCTGTAGCTCTGTTGAATACTTGTTTTAGGGAACGCAATGCACTCCTCCAGTGAGGCAGTTGGCAATTTACATCCCGCCCATCAGCATAACAAGGCTCCCTGTTCTCCAGGGCCTGTCTTGCCTTTCTGGTTTTTACACATTTTGTGGATGTCCCTTTTGACCGGTGGAAATGATAATACTTTGCAGTGCAGATTTGCATTGCCCGCTTGCTTGCTTTGCCAAAAAGGGCGTATCTGTTTTCTCCTGAATATATTCAGGAGAAAACGCATACACCCTTTTTGGCCAAGTGCATCATTGTCGAAGTTTTGCCCCTCTTCCTGTGCTTTAAAGGCGATTCCAACGTACCTGTTGAAATCTGTTTCCTGCTATTCTGCCTCGCTTTCAAGTCCGCCTCGTTGCCTTCCCTCAACAGATTTTTGGACGACAGTTGTCCTTTATTACTCTGCCAGTTTGTAAATTGCTGTGCCCCTGAGCTCCATTTTTCAACTCGTTTTTTGTGAGCTTTACGCAAGTCCAAAATTTTGGTTCAGGACCTATACTGGTTCCCGGTGGGTGGCTGAGACTCTGGTTAATTCTTCTTCCTGCTGGGAAATTAGAGTGACATGTGCCCGTCCAAATGCCTAACAGTAACTCTCTCATTGGTTCTCCCTCTTCCCTTCCATCCTCTGCCAAATTGGCAACCTGTGCGAACCAGGAGGTTAAAGGGGTTGTCTCAACAAGTTGGGAGATTGATAGTAAAGCAGTTGGAAAGTCAAACCGGAGCACCAGGAGAGGGACTACTCGTTGAGTTTTAGAAACCTTTTGTATTCACAGTGTGTCCATTCTCTAGGTTTCCCGTACATGTTATAGCTGTAGTAATATTCCCTTCAACATGGAGAGTTGGGACCCTTGGAATGGGGGCAGTGCATTTTTGCTTTAAAGAGTCTGCATTTGCTCACCCAATCTCACCAATCCTCTCAGTCCGTAGTGTCCAGCCTTATGCCACATCCAGCTGTCATTGTAGATAGGGTCATTCCAGGTTTCATCAGAGACCCTGAAGGAAATGTAAAGAATTTCCCTGTTTTTTGGTTTTGTTTTTGAAATTCCTTTTTATAGTGGGTTTGAGCTGATTCTCTCTGCCATGTTTATGCCAGTCTAGACACACTTGATTCCCTTACAGAGACATATCAATACATAGGTTTTAAGATTCTTACTAGTCAGATCTATTCCTCTGCGGGAAATATGGGGTTTTGAGTCCCTTTCACTGTGGAAGGTGTAGGTCTTGTCTATTCCACAGTTGGTTTTGGAAATGGTACCTGTGCTTATATCAAACTCTGGTTTTATGAATCACCCCACCTCTCCTTTCCCCTTAAGCAGGCAAAAGAGTGTTTTCTAAATGTGAGACTCTGTTCTCTTTCCTAACTCAGTTCATGTGTAGCCATGTTTACAGGATCTTCATAAGTGATATCTTATGATAAGTTTCTTTTTCTGTGTGACTTATTTCACTTAGAATCATCGTACCTGAATCCACTCACTTTGCTGCTCCTGGTTTTATGACATTGATTTCATGGCTGAGGGATATTCCATCGTACATAAATACCACAGTATTTTGAACCATTTTTATATTTCCTGGGATATTTAAGGTGTACCCAAGTTGAGGTTCTTGTAAGCAGTGCAGCCCTAAATTTGGGGGTGGCTCTGTCTTATTGATTTTCAGTTTTCCCAAGGTACATTCCCTAGACTGGATGTGCCCTTGGCTCTGTAGCTCTGTTGATTACTTGTTTTAGGGAACGCAATGCACTCCTCCAGTGAGGCAGTTGGCAATTTACATCCCGCCCATCAGCATAACAAGGCTCCCTGTTCTGCAGGGCCTGTCTTGCCTTTCTGGTTTTTACACATTTTGTGGATGTCCCTTTTGACCGGTGGTAAGTGATACTTCTTTGCAGTGCAGATTTGCATTGCCCGCTTGCTTGCTTGGCCAAAAAGGGCGTATGTGTTTTCTCCTGAATATATTCAGGAGAAAACTCATACGCCCTTTTTGGCCAAGTGCGTCATTGTCGAAGTTGTGCCCCTCTTCCTGTGCTTTAAAGGCGATTCCAACGTACCTCTTGAAATCTGTTTCCTGCTATTCTGCCTCGCTTTCAAGTCCGCCTCGTTGCCTTCCCTCAACAGATTTTTGGACGACAGTTGTCCTTTATTACTCTGCCAGTTTGTGAATTGCTGTGCCCCTGAGCTCCATTTTTCAACTCGTTTTTTGTGAGCTGTACACAATTCCAAAATTTTGGTTCAGGACCTATAATGGTTTCCTTGGGTGGCAGAGACTCTGGTTAATTCTTCTTCCTGCCGGGAAATTAGAGTGACATGTGCCCGTCCAAATGCCTAACAGCTACTCTCTCATTGGTTCTCCCTCTTCCCTTCCATCCTCTGCCAAATTGGCAACCTGTGCGAACCAGGAGGTTAAAGGGGTTGTCTCTCCATGTTGGGAGATTGATAGTAAAGCAGTTGGAAAGTCAAACCGGAGCACCAGGAGAGGGACTACTCGTTGAGTTTTAGAAACCTTTTGTATTCACAGTGTGTCCATTCTCTAGGTTTCCCGTACATGTTATAGCTGTAGTAATATTCCCTTCAACATGGAGAGTTGGGACCAATGGAATGGGGGCCATGCATTTTTTGCTTTAAAGGGTCTGCATTTGCTCACCCAATCTCACCAATCCTCTCAGTCCCAAGTGTCCAGCCTTATGCCACATCCAGCTGTCATTGTAGATAGGGTCATTCCAGGTTTCATCAGGGACCCTGAAGTAAATGTAAAGAATTTCCCTGTTTTTTGGTTTTGTTTTTGAAATTCCTTTTTATAGTGGGTTTGAGCTGATTCTCGCTGCCATGTTTATGCCAGTCTAGACACACTTGATTCCCTTACAGAGACATATCGATACATAGGTTTTAAGATTCTTACTAGTCATATCTATTCCTCTGCGGGAAATATGGGGTTTTGAGTCCCTTTCACTGAGGAAGGTGTAGGTCTTGTCTATTCCACAGTTGGTTTTAGAAATGGTATTGTGCTTATATCAAACTCTGGTTTTATGCATCACCCCACATCTCCTTTCCCCTTAAGCAGGCATAAGAGTGTTTTCTCAATGTGAGACTCTGTTCTCTTTCCTAACTCAGTTCATGTGTAGCCATGTTTACAGTATCTTCATAAGTGATATCTTATGATAAGTTTATTTTTCTGTGTGACTTATTTCACTTAGAATCATCGTACCTGAATCCACTCACTTTGCTGCTCCTGGTCTTATGACATTGATTTCATGGCTGAGGGATATTCCATCGGACATAAATACCACAGTTTTTTGAACCATTTTTATATTTCCTGGGATATTTAAGGTGTACCCAAGTTGAGGTTCTTGTAAGCAGTGCAGCCCTAAATTTGGGGGTGGCTCTGTCTTATTGATTTTCAGTTTTCCCAAGGTATATTCCCTAGACTGGAAGTGTCCTTCGCTCTATAGCTCTGTTGTTTACTTGTTTTAGGGAACGCAATGCACTCCTCCAGTGAGGCAGTTGGCAATTTACATCCCGCCCATCAGCATAACAAGGCTCCCTGTTCTCCAGGCCCTGTCTTGCCTTTCTGGTTTTTACATATTTTGTGGATGTCCCTTTGGACCGGTGGGAAGTGATACTTCTTTGTAGTGCTATTTGCATTGCCCGCTTGCTTGCTTGGCCAAAAAGGGCGTATGCGTTTTCTCCTGAATATATTCAGGAGAAAACGCATACGCCCTTTTTGGCCAACTGCGACATTGTCCAAGTTGTGCCCCTCTTCCTGTGCTTTAAAGGCAATTCCAACGTACCTGTTGAAATCTGTTTCCTGCTATTCTGCCTCGCTTTCAAGTCCGCCTCGTTGCCTTCCCTCAACAGATTTTTGGACGACAGTTGTCCTTTATTACTCTGCCAGTTTGTAAATTGCTGTGCCCCTGAGCTCCATTTTTCAACTCGTTTTTTGTGAGCTTTACGCAAGTCCAAAATTTTGGTTCAGGACCTATACTGGTTCCCGGTGGGTGGATGAGACTCTGGTTAATTCTTCTTCCTGCCGGGAAATTAGAGAGACATGTGCCGGTCCAAATGTCTAACAGCTACTCTCTCATTGGTTCTCCCTCTTCCCTTCCATCCTCTGCCAAATTGGCAACCTGTGCGAACCAGGAGGTTAAAGGGGCTGTCTCTCCAAGTTGGGAGATTGATAGTAAAGCAGATGGAAAGTCAAACCGGAGCACCAGGAGAGGGACTACTCGTTGAGTTTTAGAAACCTTTTGTATTCACAGTGTGTCCATACTCTAGGTTTCCCGTAAATGTTATAGCTGTAGTAATATTCCCTTCAACATGGAGAGTTGGGACCCATGGAATGGGGGCCATGCATTTTTGCTTTAAAGGGTCTGCATTTGCTCACCCCATCTCACCAATCCTCTCAGTCCCAAGTGTCCAGCCTTATGCCACATCCAGCTGTCATTGTAGATAGGGTCATTCCAGGTTTCATCAGAGACCCTGAAGGAAATGTAAAGAATTTCCCTGTTTTTTGGTTTTGTTTTTGAAATTCCTTTTTATAGTGGGTTTGAGCTGATTCTCACTGCCATCTTTATGACAGTCTAGACACACTTCATTCACTTACAGAGACATATCAATACATAGGTTTTAAGATTCTTACTAGTCAGATCTATTCCTCTGCGGGAAATATGGGGTTTTGAGTCCCTTTCACTGAGGAAGGTGTAGGTCTTGTCTATTCCACAGTTGGTTTTAGAAATGGTACCTGTGCTTATATCAAACTCTGGTTTTATGCATCACCCCACCTCTCCTTTCCCCTTAAGCAGGCATAAGCGTGTTTTCTAAATGTGAGACTCTGTTCTCTTTCCTAACTCAGTTCATGTGTAGCCATGTTTACAGGATCTTCATAAGTGATATCTTACGAGAAGTTTCTTTTTCTGTGTGACTTATTTCACTTAGAATCATCGTACCTGAATCCACTCACTTTGCTGCTCCTGGTCTTATGACATTGATTTCATGGCTGAGGGATATTCCATCGTACATAAATACCACAGTTTTTTAACCCTTTTTTATATTTCCTGGGATATTTAAGGTGTAACCAAGTTGAGGTTCTTGTAAGCAGTGCAGCCATAAATTTCGGGGTGGCTCTGTCTTATTGATTTTCAGTTTTCCCAAGGTATATTCCCTAGACGGGATGTGCCCTTGGCTCTGTAGCTCTGTTGATTACTTGTTTTAGGGAACGCAATGCACTCCTCCAGTGAGGCAGTTGGCAATTTACATCCCGCCCATCAGCACAACAAGGCTCCCTGTTCTCCAGGGCCTGTCTTGCCTTTCTGGTTTTTACACATTCTGTGGATGTCCCTTTTGACCGTTGGGAAGTGATACTTCTTTGTAGTGCAGATTTGCATTGCCCGCTTGCTTGCTTGGCCTAAAAAGGCGTATGCGTTTTCTCCTGAATATATTCAGGAGAAAACGCATACGCACCTTTTGGCCAAGTGCGTCATTGTCGGAGTTGTGCCCCTCTTCCTGTGCTTTAAAGGCGATTCCAACGTACCTCTTGAAATCTGTTTCCTGCTATTCTGCCTTGCTTTCAAGTCCCCATCGATGCCTTCCCTCAACAGATTTTTGGACGATAGTTGTCCTTTATTACTCTGCCAGTTTGTGAATTGCTGTGCCCCTGTGCTCCATTTTTCAACTCGTTTTTTGTGAGCTGTACACAATTCCAAAATTTTGGTGCAGGACCTATACTGGTTCCCGGTGTGTGGCTGAGACTCTGATTAATTCTTGTTCCTGCCGGGAAATTAGAGTGACATGTGCCCGTCCAAATGCCTAACAGTAACTCTCTCATTGGTTCTCCCTCTTCCCTTCCATCCTCTGCCAAATTGGCAACCTGTGCGAACCAGGAGGTTAAAGGGTTTGTCTCAACAAGTTGGGAGATTGATAGTAAAGCAGTTGGAAAGTCAAACCGGAGCACCAGGAGAGGGACTACTCGTTGAGTTTTAGAAACCTTTTGTATTCACAGTGTGTCCATTCTCTAGGTTTCCCGTACATGTTATACCTGTAGTAATATTCCCTTCAACCTGGAGAGTTGGGACCCATGGAATGGGGGCCATGCATTTTTGCTTTAAAGTGTCTGCATTTGCTCACCCAATCTCACCAATCCTCACAGTCCATAGTGTCCAGCCTTATGCCACATCCAGCTGTCATTGTAGATAGGGTCATTCCAGGTTTCATCAGAGACCCTGAAGGAAATGTAAAGAATTTCCCTGTTTTTTGGTTTTGTTTTTGAAATTCATTTTTATAGTGGGTTTGAGCTGATTCTCGCTGCCATGTTTATGCCACTCTAGACACACTTGATTCCCTTACAGAGACATATCAATACAAAGGTTTTAAGATTCTTACTAGTCAGATCTATTCCTCTGCGGGAAATATGTGGTTTTGAGTCCCTGTCACTGAGGAAGTTGTAGGTCTTGTCTATTCCACAGTTGGTTTTAGAAATGGTACCTGTGCTTATATCAAACTCTAGTTTTATGCATCACCCCACCTATCCTTTCCCCTTAAGCAGGCATAAGAGTGTTTTCTAAATGTGAGACTCTGTTCTCTTTCCTAACTCAGTTCATGTGTAGCCATGTTTACAGGATCTTCATAAGTGATATCTTATGATAAGTTTCTTTTTCTGTGTGACTTATTTCACTTAGAATCATCGTACCTGAATCCACTCACTTTGCTGCTCCTGGTTTTATGACATTGATTTCATGGCTGAGGGATATTCCATCGTACATAAATACCACAGTATTTTGAACCATTTTTATATTTCCTGGGATATTTAAGGTGTAGCCAAGTTGAGGTTCTTGTAAGCAGTGCAGCCCTAAATTTGGGGGTGGCTCTGTCTTATTGATTTTCAGTTTTCCCAAGGTATATTCCCTAGACTGGATGTGCCCTTGGCTCTGTAGCTCTGTTGATTACTTGTTTTAGGGAGCGCAATGCACTCCTCCAGTGAGGCAGTTGGCAATTTACATCCCGCCCATCAGCATAACAAGGCTCCCTGTTCTCCAGGGCCTGTCTTGCCTTTCTGGTTTTTACACATTTTGTGGATATCCCTTTTGACCGTTGGGTAGTGATACTTCTTTGCAGTGGAGATTTGCATTGCCCGCTTGCTTGCTTGGCCAAAAAGGGCGTATGTGTTTTCTCCTGAATATATTCAGGAGAAAACTCATACGCCCTTTTTGGCCAAGTGCGTCATTGTCGAAGTTGTGCCCCTCTTCCTGTGCTTTAAAGGCGATTCCAACGTACCTGTTGAAATCTGTTTCCTGCTATTCTGCCTCGCTTTCAAGTCCGCCTCGTTGCCTTCCCTCAACAGATTTTTGGACGACAGTTGTCCTTTATTACTCTGCCAGTTTGTAAATTGCTGTGCCCCTGAGCTCCATTTTTCAACTCGTTTTTTGTGAGCTTTACGCAAGTCCAAAATTTTGGTTCAGGACCTATACTGGTTCCCGGTGGGTGGATGAGACTCTGGTTAATTCTTCTTCCTGCCGGGAAATTAGAGAGACATGTGCCGGTCCAAATGTCTAACAGCTACTCTCTCGTTGGTTCTCCCTCTTCCCTTCCATCCTCTGCCAAATTGGCAACCTGTGCGAACCAGGAGGTTAAAGGGGCTGTCTCTCCAAGTTGGGAGATTGATAGTAAAGCAGATGGAAAGTCAAACCGGAGCACCAGGAGAGGGACTACGCATTGAGTTTTAGAAACCTTTTGTATTCACAGTGTGTCCATACTCTAGGTTTCCCGTAAATGTTATAGCTGTAGTAATATTCCCTTCAACATGGAGAGTTGGGACCCATGGAATGGGGGCCATGCATTTTTGCTTTAAAGGGTCTGCATTTGCTCACCCCATCTCACCAATCCTCTCAGTCCCAAGTGTGCAGCCTTATGCCACATCCAGCTGTCATTGTAGATAGGGTCATTCCAGGTTTCATCAGAGACCCTGAAGGAAATGTAAAGAATTTCCCTGTTTTTTGGTTTTGTTTTTGAAATTCCTTTTTATAGTGGGTTTGAGCTGATTCTCACTGCCATCTTTATGACAGTCTAGACACACTTCATTCACTTACAGAGACATATCAATACATAGGTTTTAAGATTCTTACTAGTCAGATCTATTCCTCTGCGGGAAATATGGGGTTTTGAGTCCCTTTCACTGAGGAAGGTGTAGGTCTTGTCTATTCCACAGTTGGTTTTAGAAATGGTACCTGTGCTTATATCAAACTCTGGTTTTATGCATCACCCCACCTCTCCTTTCCCCTTAAGCAGGCATAAGCGTGTTTTCTAAATGTGAGACTCTGTTCTCTTTCCTAACTCAGTTCATGTGTAGCCATGTTTACAGTATCTTCATAAGTGATATCTTACGAGAAGTTTCTTTTTCTGTGTGACTTATTTCAGTTAGAATCATCGTACCTGAATCCACTCACTTTGCTGCTCCTGGTCTTATGACATTGATTTCATGGCTGAGGGATATTCCATCGTACATAAATACCACAGTTTTTTAACCCGTTTTTATATTTCCTGGGATATTTAAGGTGTAACCAAGTTGAGGTTCTTGTAAGCAGTGCAGCCATAAATTTCGGGGTGGCTCTGTCTTATTGATTTTCAGTTTTCCCAAGGTATATTCCCTAGACGGGATGTGCCCTTGGCTCTGTAGCTCTCTTGATTACTTGTTTTAGGGAACGCAATGCACTCCTCCAGTGAGGCAGTTGGCAATTTACATCCCGCCCATCAGCACAACAAGGCTCCCTGTTCTCCAGGGCCTGTCTTGCCTTTCTGGTTTTTACACATTTTGTGGATGTCCCTTTTGACCGTTGGGAAGTGATACTTCTTTGTAGTGCAGATTTGCATTGCCCGCTTGCTTGCTTGGCCTAAAAAGGCGTATGCGTTTTCTCCTGAATATATTCAGGAGAAAACGCATACGCACCTTTTGGCCAAGTGCGTCATTGTCGGAGTTGTGCCCCTCTTCCTGTGCTTTAAAGGCGATTCCAACGTACCTCTTGAAATCTGTTTCCTGCTATTCTGCCTTGCTTTCAAGTCCCCATCGTTGCCTTCCCTCAACAGATTTTTGGACGATAGTTGTCCTTTATTACTCTGCCAGTTTGTGAATTGCTGTGCCCCTGTGCTCCATTTTTCAACTCGTTTTTTGTGAGCGGTACGCAAGTCCAAAATTTTGGTTCAGGACCTATACTGGTTCCCGGTGGGTGGCTGAGACTCTGGTTAATTCTTCTTCCTGCCGGGAAATTTGAGTGACATGTGCCCGTCCTAATGTCTAACAGCTACTCTCTCACTGGTTCTCCCTCTTCCCTTCCAACCTCTGCCAAATTGGCAACCTGTGCGAACCAGGAGGTTAAAGGGGTTGTCTCTCCAAGTTGGGAGATTGATAGTAAAGCAGTTGGAAAGTCAAACCGGAGCACCAGGAGAGGGACTACTCGTTGAGTTATGCAAACCTTTTGTATTCACTGTGTGTCCATTCTCTAGGTTTCCCGTACCTGTTATAGCTGTAGTAATATTCCCTTCAACATGGAGTGTTGGTACCCATGGAAAGGGGGCCAAGCATTTTTGCTTTAAAGTGTCTGCATTTGCTCACCCAATCTCACCTATCCTCTCAGTCCCAAGTGTCCAGCCTTATGCCACATCCAGCTGTCATTGTAGATAGGGTCATTCCAGGTTTCATCAGAGACCCTGAAGGAAATGTAAAGAATTTCCCTGTTTTTTGGTTTTGTTTTTGAAATTCCTTTTTATAGTGGGTTTGAGCTGATTCTCGCTGCCATGTTTATGCCAGTCTATACACACTTGATTCCCTTACAGAGACATATCAATACATAGGTTTTAAGTTTCTTACTAGTCAGATCTATTCCTCTGCGGGAAATATGGCGTTTTGAGTCCCTTTCACTGAGGAATGTGTAGGTCTTGTCTATTCCACAGTTGGTTTTAGAAATGGTACCTGTGCTTATATCAAACTCTGGTTTTATGCATCACCCCACCTCTCCTTTCCCCTTAAGCAGGCATAAGAGTGTTTTCTAAATTTGAGACTCTGTTCTCTTTCCTAACTCAGTTCATGTTTAGCCATGTTTACAGGATCTTCATAAGTGATATCTTATGATAAGTTTCTTTTCCTGTGTTACTTATTTCACTTAGAATCATCGTACCTGAATCCACTCACTTTGCTGCTCCTGGTCTTATGACATTGATATCATGGCTGAGGGATATTCCATCGTACATAAATACCACAGTTTTTTGAACCATTTTTATATTTCCTGGGATATTTAAGGTGTACCCAAGTTGAGGTTCTTGTAAGCAGTGCAGCCCTAAATTAGGGGGTGGCTCTGTCTTATTGATTTTCAGTATTCCCAAGGTATATTCCCTAGACTGGACGGGCCCTTGGCTCTGTAGCTCTGTTCTTCACTTGTTTTAGGGAACGCAATGCACTTCTCCAGTGAGGCAGTTGGCAATTGTACATCCCGCCCATCAGCATAACAAGGCTCCCTGTTCTCCAGGGCCTGTCTTGCCTTTCTGGTTTTTACACATTTTGTGGATGTCCCCTTTGAACGGTTGGAAGTGATACTTCTTTGTAGTGCATATTTGCATTGCCCGCTTGCTTGCTTGGCCTAAAAGGGCGTATGCGTTTTCTCCTGAATATATTCAGGAGAAAACGCATACGCCCTTTTAGGCCAAGTACGTCATTGTCGAAGTTGTGCCCCTCTTCCTGTGCTTTAAAGGTGATTCCAACGTACCTCTTGAAATCTGTTTCCTGCTATTCTGCCTCGCTTTCAAGTCCGCCTCGTTGCCTTCCCTCAACAGATTTTTGGACGATAGTTGTCCTTTATTACTCTGCCAATTTGTGAATTGCTGTGCCCCTTAGCACCATTTTTCAACTCGTTTTTTGTGAGCTGTACGCAAGTCCAAAATTTTGGTTCAGGACCTATACTGGTTCCCGGTGGGTGGCTGAGACTCTGGTTAATTCTTCTTCCTGCCGGGAAATTAGAGTGACATGTGCCCGTCCAAATGCCTAACAGCTACTCTCTCATTGGTTCTCCCTCTTCCCTTCCATCCTCTGCCAAATTGGCAACCTGTGCGAACCAGGAGGTTAAAGGGGCTGTCTCTCCAAGTTGGGAGATTGATAGTAAAGCAGTTGGAAAGTCAAACCGGAGCACCAGGAGAGGGACTACTCGTTGAGTTTTAGAAACCTTTTGTATTCACAGTGTGTCCATTCTCTAGGTTTCCCGTACATGTTATAGCTGTAGTAATATTCCCTTCAACATGGAGAGTTGGGACCCATGGAATGGGGGCCATGCATTTTTGCTTTAAAGGGTCTGCATTTGCTCACCCAATCTCACCAATCCTCTCAGTCCCAAGTGTCCAGCCTTATGCCACTTTCAGCTGTCATTGTAGATTGGGTCATTCCAGGTTTCATCAGAGACTCTGAAGGAAATGTAAAGAATTTCCCTGTTTTGTGGTTTTGTTTTTGAAATTCCTTTTTATAGTGGGTTTGAGCTGATTCTCGCTGCCATGTTTATGCCAGTCTAGACACACTTGATTCCCTTACAGAGACATATCAGTACATAGGTTTTTAGATTCTTACTAGTCAGATCTATTCCTCTGCGGGAAATATGGGATTCTGAGTCCCTTTCACTGAGGAAGGTGTAGGTCTTGTCTATTCCACAGTTGGTTTTGGAAATGGTACCTCTGCTTATATCAAACTCTAGTTTTATGCATCACCCCACCTCTCCTTTCCCCTTCAGCAGGCATAAGAGTGTTTTCTAAAGGTGAGACTCTGTTCTCTTTCCTAACTCAGTTCATGTGTAGCCATGTTTACAGGATCTTCATAAGTGATATCTTACGAGAAGTTTCTTTTTCTGTGTGACTTATTTCACTTAGAATCATCGTACCTGAATCCACTCACTTTGCTGCTCCTGGTCTTATGACATTGATTTCATGGCTGAGGGATATTCCATCGGACATAAATACCACAGATTTTGGAACCATTTTTATATTTCCTGGGATATTTAAGGTGTCCCCAAGTTGAGGTTCTTGTAAGCAGTGCAGCCCTAAATTTGGGGGTGGCTCTGTCTTATTGATTTTCAGTTTTCCCAATGTATATTCCCTAGACAGGAAGTGCCGTTGGCTCTGTAGCTCTGTTGTTTACTTGTTTTAGGGAACGCAATGCACTCCTCCAGTGAGACAGTTGGCAATTTACATCCCGCCCATCAGCATAACAAGGCTCCCTGTTCTCCAGGGCCTGTCTTGCCTTTCTGGTTTTTACACATTTTGTGGATGTCCCTTTTGACCTGTGGGAAGTGATACTTCTTTGCAGTGCAGATTTGCATTGCCCGCTTGCTTGTTTGGCCAAAAAGGGCGTATGCGTTTTCTCCTGAATATATTCAGGAGAAAACGCATACGCCCTTTTTGGCCAACTGCGTCAATGTCTAAGTTGTGCCCCTCTTCCTGTGCTTTAAAGGCGATTCCAACGTACCTCTTGAAATCTGTTTCCTGCTATTCTGCCTGGCTTTCAAGTCTGCCTCGTTGCCTTCCCTCAACAGATTTTTGGACGAGAGTTGTCCTTTATTACTCTGCCAATTTGTGAATTGCTGTGGCCCTGAGCTCCATTTTACAACTCGTTTTTTGTGAGCTGTACGCAAGTCCAAAATTTTGGTTCAGGACCTATACTGATTCCCGGTGGGTGGCTGAGACTCTTGTTAATTCTTCTTCCTGCCGGGAAATTAGAGTGACATGTGCCCGTCCAAATGCCTAACAGTAACTCTCTCATTTGGTCTCCCTCTTCCCTTCCATCCTCTGCCAAATTGCAAACCTGTGCGAACCAGGAGGTTAAAGGGGCTGTCTCTCCAATTGGGGAGACTGATAGTAAAGCAGTTGGAAAGTCAAACCGGAGCACCAGGAGAGGGACTATTCGTTGAGTTTTAGAAACCTTTTGTATTCACAGTGTGTCCATTCTCTAGGTTTCTCGTACATGTTATAGCTGTAGTAATATTCCCTTCAACATGGAGAGTTGGGACCCATGGAATGGGGGCAATGCATTTTTGCTTTAAAGGGTCTGCATTTGCTCACCCAATCTCACCAATCCTCTCAGTCCCAAGTGTCCAGCCTTATGCCACATCCAGCTGTCATTGTAGATAGGGTCATTCCAGGATTCATCAGAGACCCTGAAGGAAATGTAAAGAATTTCCCTGTTTTTGGTTTGTTTTTGAAATTCCTTTTTATAGTGGGCTTGAGCTGATTCTCGCTGCCATGTTTATGCCAGTCTAGACACACTTGATTCCCTTACAGAGACATATCAATACATAGGTTTTAAGATTCTTACTAGTCAGATCTATTCCTCTGCGGGAAATATGGGGTTTTGCGTCCCTTTCACTGAGGAAGGTGTAGGTCTTGTCTATTCCACAGTTGGTTTTAGAAATGGTACCTGTGCTTATATCAAACTCTGGTTTTATGCATCACCCCACCTCTCCTTTCCCCTTAAGCAGGCATAAGAGTGTTTTCTAAATGTGAGACTCTGTTCTCTTTCCTAACTCAGTTCATGTGTAGCCATGTTTACAGGATCTTCATAAGTGATATCTTATGATAAGTTTCTTTTTCTGTGTGACTTATTTCAGTTAGAATCATCGTACCTGAATCCACTCACTTTGCTGCTCCTGGTCTTATGACATTGATTTCATGGCTGAGGGATATTCCATCGTACATAAATATCACAGTTTTTGGAAAAATTTTTATATTTCCTGGGATATTTATGGTGTACCCAAGTTGAGGTTCTTGTAAGCAGTGCAGCCCTAAATTTGGGGGTGGCTCTGTCTATTGAATTTCAATTTTCCCAAAGTATATTCCCTAGACAGGATGTGCCCTTGGCTCTGTAGCTCTGTTGATTACTTCTTTTAGGGAACGCAATGCACTCCTCCAGTGAGGCAGTTGGCAATTTACATCCTGCCCATCAGCATAACAAGGCTCCCTGTTCTCCAGGGCCTGTCTTGCCTTTCTGGTTTTTACACATTTTGTGGATGTCCCTTTTGACCGGTGGGTAGTGATACTTCTTTGTAGTGCAGATTTGCATTGCCCGCTTGCTTGTTTGGCCAAAAAGGGCGTATGCGTTTTCTCCTGAATATATTCAGGAGAAAACGCATTCGCCCTTTTTGGCCAAGTGCGTCATTGTCGAAGTTGTGCCCCTCTTCCTGTGCTTTAAAGGCGATTCCAACGTACCTCTTGAAATCTGTTTCCTGCTATTCTGCCTGGATTTCAAGTCTGCCTCGTTGCCTTCCCTCAACAGATTTTTGGACGATAGTTGACTTTTATTACTCTGCCAGTTTGTGAATTGCTGTGCCCCTAAGCTCCATTTTCCAACTCGTTTTTTGTGAGTTGTACGCAAGTCCAAAATTTTGGTTCAGGACCTATCCTGGTTCCCGGTGGGTGGCTGAGACTCTGGTTAATTCTTCTTCCTGCCGGGAAATTAGAGTGACATGTGCCCGTCCAAATGCCTAACAGTAACTCTCTCATTGGTTCTCCCTCTTCCCTTCCATCCTCTGCCAAATTGGCAACCTGTGCGAACCAGGAGGTTAAAGGGGCTGTCTCTCCAACTTGGGAGATTGATAGTAAAGCAGTTGGAAAGTCACATCGGGGCACCAGGAGAGGGACTACTCTTTGAGTTTTAGAAACCTTTTGTATTCACAGTGTGTCCATTCTCTAGGTTTCCCGTACATGTTATACCTGTAGTAATATTCCCTTCAACCTGGAGAGTTGGGACCCATGGAATGGGGGCCATGCATTTTTGCTTTAAAGGGTCTGCATTTGCTCACCCAATCTCACCAATCCTCTCAGTCCCAAGTGTCCAGCCTTATGCCACATCCAGCTGTCATTGTAGATAGGGTCATTCCAGGATTCATCAGAGACCCTGAAGGAAATGTAAAGAATTTCCCTGTTTTTTGGTTTTGTTTTTGAAATTCCTTTTTATAATGGGTTTGAGCTGATCCTCACTGCCATGTTTATGCCAGTCTAGGCACACTTGTTTCCCTTACAGAGACATATCAATACATAGGTTTTAAGATTCTTACTAGTCACATCTATTCCTCTGCGGGAAATATGGTGTTTTGAGTCCCTTTCACTGAGGAAGGTGTAGGTCTTGCCTATTCCACAGTTCTTTATAGAAATGGTACCTGTGCTTATATCAAACTCTGGTTTTATGCATCACCCCACCTCTCCTTTCCCCTTAAGCAGGCATAAGAGTGTTTTCTAAATGTGAGACTCTGTTCTCTTTCCTAACTCTGTTCATGTGTAGCCATGTTTACAGGATCTTCATAAGTCATATCTTATGATAAGTTTCTTTTTCTGTGTGACTTATTTCACTTAGAATCATCGTACCTGAATCCACTCACTTTGCTTCTCCTGGTCTTATGACATTGATTTCATGGCTGAGAGATATTCCATCGTACATACATACCACAGTTTTTGAACCATTTTTATATTTCCTGGGATATTTAAGGTGTACTCAAGTTCAGGTTCTTAAAGCAGTTCCCCCCTATATTTGGGGGTGGCTCTGTCTTATTGATTTTCAGTTTTCCCAAGGTATATTCCCTTGATTGGATGTGCCCTGGGCTCTGTAGCTCTGTTGTTTACTCGTTTGAGGGAACGAAATGCCCTCCTCCAGTGAGGCAGTTGGCAATTTACATCCCGCCCATCAGCATAACAATGCTCCCTGTTCTCCTGGGCCTGTCTTGCCTTTCTGGTTTTTACACATTTTGTGGATGTCCCTTTTGACCAGTGGGAAGTGATACTTCTTTGTAGTGCAGATTTGCATTGCCCGCTGGCTTGTTTGGCCAAAAAGGGCGTATGCGTTTTCTCCTGAATATATTCAGGAGAAAACGCATACGCCCTTTTTGGCCAACTGCGTCATTGTCGAAGTTGTGCCCCTCTTCCTGTGCTTTAAAGTCGATTCCAACATACCTCTTGAAATCTGTTTCCTGCTATTCTGCCTGGCTTTCAAGTCTGCCTCGTTGCCTTCCCTCAACAGATTTTTGGACGATAGTTTTCCTTTATTACTCTGCCAGTTTGTGAATTGCTGTGGCCCTGAGCTCCATTTTCCAACTCGTTTTTTGTGAACTGTACGCAAGTCTAAAATTTTGGTTCAGGAGCTATACTGGTTCCCGGTGGGTGGCTGAGACTCTGGTTAATTCTTCTTCCTGCCAGGAAATTAGAGTGACATGTGCCCGTCCAAATGCCTAACAGTAACTCTCTCATTGGTTCTCCCTCTTCCCTTCCATCTTCTGCCAAATTGGCAACCTGTGCGAACCAGGAGGGTAAAGGGGCTGTCTCTCCAAGTTGGGAGATTGGTAGTAAAGCAGTTGGAAAGTCAAACCGGAGCACCAGGAGAGGGACTACTCGTTGAGTTTTAGAAACCTTTTGAATTCACAGTGTGTCCATTCTCTAGGTTTCCCGTACATGTTATAGCTGTAGTAATATTCCCTTCAACATGGAGAGTTGGGACCCATGGAATGGGGGCCATGCATTTTTGCTTTAAAGGGTCTGCATTTCCTCACCCAATATCACCAATCCTCTCAGTCCCAAGTGTATAGCATTATGCAACATCCACCGGTCATTGTAGATAGGGTCACTCCAGGTTTCATCAGAGACCCTGAAGGAAATGTAAAGAATTTCCCTGTTTTTTGGTTTTGTTTTTGAAATTCCTTTTTATAGTGGGTTTGAGCTGATTCTCTCTGCCATGTTTATGCCAGTCTAGACACACTTGATTCCCTTACAGAGACATATCAATACATAGGTTTTAAGATTCTTATTAGTCAGATCTATTCCTCTGCGGGAAATATGGGGTTTTGAGTCCCTTTCACTGAGGAAGGTGTAGGTCTTGTCTATTCCACAGTTGGTTTTATAAATGGTACCTGTCTTATATCAAACTCTGGTTTTATGCATCACCCCACCTCTCCTTTCCCCTTAATCAGGCATAAGAGTGTTTTCTAAATGTGAGACTCTGTTCTCTTTCCTAACTCAGTTCATGTGTCGCCATATTTACAGGATCTTCATAAGTGATATCTTATGATAAGTTTCTTTTTCTGTGTGACTTATTTCACTTAGAATCATCGTACCTGAATCCACTCACTTTGCTGCTCCTGGTCTTATGACATTGATTTCATGCCTGAGGGATATTCCATCGGACATAAATACCACAGTTTTTTGAACCATTTTTATATATCCTGGGAAATTTAACGTGTACCCAAGTTGAGGTTCTTGTAAGCAGTGCAGCCCTAAATTTGGGGGTGGCTCTGTCTTATTGATTTTCAGGTTTCCCAAGGTATATTCCCTAGACTGGAAGTCCCCTTGGCTCTGTAGCTCTGTTGTTTACTTGTTTTAGGGAACACAATGCACTCCTCCAGTGAGGCAGTTGGCAGTTTACATCCCGCCCATCAGCAGAAAAAGTTCCCTGTTCTCCAGGGCCTGTTTTGCCTTTCTGTTTTTACACATTTTGTGGATATCCCTTTTGACAGGAGGTAAGTGATACTTCTTTGTAGTGCAGATTTGCATTGCCTGCTTGCTTGCTTAGCCAAAAAGGGTGTATGTGTTTTCTCCTGAAAATATTCAGGGGAAAATATATTCATCCTTTTTGTCCCAGTGCGTCATTGTCGCAGTTGTGCCCCTCTTCCTGTGCTTTACAGGCGATTCCAACATACATCTTGAAATCTGTTTAGTGTTATTCTGCCTCGCTTTCAAGTCCGCCTCATTGCCTTCCCTCAAAAGATTTTTGGACGATCGTTGTCCTTTATTACTCTGCCAGTTTGTGAATTGCTATGCCCCTGAGCTCCATTTTTCAACTCATTTTTTGTGAGCTGTACGCAAGTCCAAAATTTTGTATCAGGACCTCTACTGGTTCCTCGTGGGTGGCTGAGACTTTGGTTAATTCTTCATCCTGCCGGGAAATTAGAATGACATGTGCCCGTCCAAATGTCTAACAGCTGCTCTCTCATTGGTTCTCCTTCTTCCCTTCCATAGTTTGCCAAATTGGCAACCTGTGCGAACCAGGAGGTTAAAGGGGCTGTCTCTCCAAGTTGGGAGATTGATTGTAAAGCAGTTGGAATGTCAAACCGGAGCACCAGGAGAGGGACTACTCGTTGAGTTTTAGAAACCTTTTGTATTCACAGAGTGTCCATTCTCTAGGTTTCCCGTACATGTTATAGCTGTAGTAATATTCCCTTCAACATGGAGAGTTGGGACCCATGGAATGGGGGCCATGCATTATTGATTTGAAGGGTCTGCATTTGCTCACCCAATCTCACCAATCCTCTCAGTCCCAAGTGTCCAGCCTTATGCCACATCCAGCTGTCATTGTAGATATGGTCATTACAGGTTTCATCAGAGACCCTGAAGGAATTGTAAAGAATTTCCCTGATTTTTGGTTTTCTTTTTGAAATTCCGTTTTATAGTGGGTTTGAGCTGATTCACGCTGCCATGTTTATGCCAGTCTAGACACACTTGATTCCCTTATGGAGACATAGCAATACATAGGTTTTAAGATTCTTACAAGTCAGATACATTCCTCTGCGGGATATATGCGGTTTTGAGTCCCTTTCCCTGAGGAAGCTGTAGGTCTTGTCTATATCACAGTTGGTTTTTGGAACGGTACCTGTGGTTATATCAAACTGGTTTTATGCATCAACCCACCTCTCCTTCCCCCTTTAGCAGGCATAAGAGTGTTTTCTAAATGTGAGACTCTGTTCTCTTTCCTAACTCAGTTCATGTGTAGCCATGTTTACAGGATCTTCATAAGTAATATCTTATGATAAGCTTCTTTTTCTGTGTGACTTATTTCACTTAGAATCATCGTACCTGAATCCAGTCACTTTTCTGCTACTGGACTTGTGACACTGGTTTCATGGCTGAGGGATATTCCATCGTACGTAAGTACCACAATTTCTTGAACCATTTTTATATTTCCTGGGATATTTAAGGTGTACCCAAGTTGAGGTTCTTGAAGGCAGTGCAGCCCTAAATTTGGGGGTTGCTCTCTCTTATTGATTTTCAGGGATTCCAAGGTATATTCCCTAGACAAGAAGTGTGCTTGCCTCTGTAGCTCTGTTGTTTAATTTTTTTAGGGAACACAATGCACTCTTCCAGTGATGGAGTTGGCAATTTACATCCCGCCCATCAGCACAACATGGCTCCCTGTTCTCCAGGGCCTGTCTTGCCTTTCTGATTTTTACACATTTTCTGGATGTCCATTTTTCCCAGTGGGAAATGATACTTCTTTGTAGTGCAGATTTGCATTGCCCGCTTGCTTGCTTGGCCAAAAAGGTGTATGCATTTTCTCCTGAATATATTCAGGAGAAAACCCATACGCCCTTTTTGCCCAAGTGCATCATTCTCGAAGTTGTGCCCCTCTTCCTGTGCTTTACAGGCGATTCCAACGTACCTCTTGAAATCTGTTTCCTGCTATTCTGCCTCGCTTTCGAGTCCGCCTCGTTGCCTTTCCTGAACAGATTTTTGGACGATAGTTTTCCTTTATTACTCTGCCAGTTTGTGAATTGCTGTGCCCCTGAGCTCCATTTTTCATCTCTTTTTTTGTGAGCTGAACGCAAGTCCAAAATTTTGGTTCAGAAACTATACTGGTTCCCGGTGGGTGGCTGAGACTTTGGTTAATTCTTCTTCCTTCCGGGAAATTAGAGTGAAATGTGCCCGTCCAAATGCATAACAGCTAGGCTCTCATTGGTGCTCCCTCTTCCCTTCAATCCTCTGCCAACTTGGCAACCTGTGCGAACAACGAGGTTAAAGGGGCTGTCTCTCCAAGTTGGGAGATTGATAGTAAAGCCGTTGGAAAGTCAAACCGAAGCACAAGGAGAGGGACAATTCGCTGAGTTTTAGAAACCATTCGTATTCACAGTGTGTCCATTCTCTAGGTTTCCCGTACATGTTATAGATGTAGTGATATTCCCTTCAACCTGGAGAGCTGTGAACCATCGAATGGGGGCCATGCATTATTGCTTTAAAGGGTCTGCATTTGCTCACCCAATCTCAACAATCCTCTCAGTCCCAAGTGTCCAGCCTTATGCCACATCCAGCTGTCATTGTAGATAGGGTCCTTCCAGGTTTCATCATAGACCCCGAAGGAATTGTAAAGTATTTCCCTGTTTTTTTTAATTTCTTTTTGAAATTCCTTTCTATTGTGTGTTTAAGCAGATTCTCGCAGCCATGTTTATGCCTGTCTAGACGCACTTGATTCCCTAATGGTGACATATCAATACATAGGTTTTAAGATTCTTACTAGTGAGATCTATTCCTCTGCGGGAAATATGGGTTTTTGAGTCCCTTTCACTGAGAAAGGTGTAGGTCTTGTCTATTCCATAGTTGGTTTTTGGAACGGTACCAGGTCTTATATCAAACTCTGGTTTTATGCATCACCCCACATCTCCTTCCCCCTTAAGCAGGCATAAGAGTGTATTCTCGATGTGAGACTCTGTTCTCCATCCTAACCCAGTTCATGTATACCATGTTTACAAGATCTTCATAAGTGATATCTTATGATAAGTTTCTTTTTCTGTGTGATTTATTTCACTTAGAATCATCATACGTGAGTCCACTCACTTTGCTGCTACTGGTGTTATGACATTGATATCATGGCTGAGGGATATTCCATAGTACGTAACTACCACAATTTTTTGAACCAATTTTATATTTCCTGGGATATTTAAGGTGTACCCAAGTTGAGGTTCTTGTAAGCAGTGCAGCCCTGAATTTGGGGATGGCTGTGAAATATTGATTTTCAGTTTTCCCAAGGTATATTCCGTAGACTGGAAATGTCCTTGGCTCTATAGCTCTGTTGTTTACTTGTTTTAGGGAACACAATGCACTCCTCCAGTGAGGCAGTTGGCAATTTACATCCCGCCCATCAGCAAATCAAGGCTCCTGTTCTCCAGTGCCTGTCTTGCCTTTCTGCTTTTTACACATTTTTTGATGTCCCTTTTGAACGGTGGGAAGAGATACTGCTTTGTAGTGCAGATTTGCATTGCCCGCTTGCTTGCTTAGCCAAAAAGGGCGTATGCGTTTTCTCCTGAATACATTCAAGAGAAAATGCATACGCATTTTTTGGCCAAGTGCATCATTGTCGAAGTTGTGCCCCTCTTCCTGTGCTTTACAGGCGATTCCTACGTACCTCTTGAAATCTGTTTCCTGCTATTCTGCCTCGCATTCAAGTTGGCCTCGTTGTCTTCACTCAGCAGACTTTTTGAAGATAGTTGTCCTTTATTACTCTGCCAGTTTATGAATTTCTGTGCCCCTGAGCTCCATTTTTCCATTCGTTTTTTGTGAGCTGAATGCAAGTCCAAAATATTGGTTCAGGACATATACTGGTTCCCGGTGGGTGGCTGAGACTTTGGTTAATTCTTCTTCCTGCCGGGAAATTAGAGTGACATGTGCCCTTCCAAATGCCTAACAGCTACTCTCTCATTGGTTCTTCCTCTTCCCTTTCATTCTCTGCCAAATTGGCAACGTGTGCGAACCAGGAGCTTAAAGGGGCTGTCTCTCCAAGTTGGGAGATAGATAGTAAAGCAGTTGGAAAGTCAAACAGGAACACCAGGCGAGGGACTATTCGTTGAGTTTTAGAAACCTTTCATATTCACAGTGTGTTCATTCTCTAGGTTTCCCGTACATGTTATAGCTTTAGTAATATTCCCTTCAACCAGGAGAGTTGGGACCCATGGAATGGGGGCCTTGCATTATTGCTTTAAAGGGTATGCATTTGCTCACCCAATCTCACCAATGCTCTCAGTCCCAAGTGTCCTGCCTTATGCCACATCCAGGTGTCATTGTAGGTATGGGCATTCCAGGTTTCATCAGAGACCCTGAAGGAATTGTAAAGGATTTCCCTGTTTTTTTGATTTGTTTTTGAAATTACTCTTTATAGTGGGTTTAAGCTGATTCTCGATGCCATGTTTATGCCTGTCTAGACACACTTGATTCCCTTATGGAGACATATCAATACATAGGTTTTAATATTCTTACTAGTGAGATCTATTCCTGTGTGGGAAATATGGTGTTTTGAGTCCCTTTCACTGGAAGGTGTCGGTCTTGTCTATTCCATAATTGGGTTTTGGAATGGAAGCTGTTCTTATATCAAACTCTGGTTTTATGCATCTCCCCACCTCTCTTTCCCCGTGAAGCAGGCATAAGACTGTTTTCTAAATGTGAGACTCTGTTGTCTTTCCTAACTCAGTGCATGTGTAGCCATGTTTACAAGTTCTTCATAAGTAATATTTCATGATAAGTTTCTTTTTCTGTGTGACTTATTTCACTTAGAATCATCGTACCTGAATCCACTCACTTTGCTGCTACTGGTCTTATGACTTTGATTTCATGGCTGAGGGATATTCCATCCTACATAAGTAGCACAATTTTTTGAACCATTTTTATATTACTGGGATATTTAAGATGTACCCAAGTTGAGGTTCTTGCAAGCAGTGCAGCCCTTAATTCGGTGGTGGCTCTGCCATATTGATTTTAGGGTTTCCCAAGGTATATTCCCTAGACTGGAAATGCCCTTGGCTCTGTAGCTGTGTTGTTTACTTGTTTTAGGGAACACAATGCACTCCTCCAGTGAGGCAGTTGGCAATTTACATCCCGCCCGTCAGCATAACAAGGCTCCTGTTCTCCAGGGCCTGTCTTGCCCTCTGGTTTTTACACATTTTGTGGATGTCCCTTTTGACCGGTGTGAAGAGGTACTTCTTTGTAGTGCAGATTTGCATTGCCCGCTTGCTTGCTTGGCCAAAATGGGCGTATGCGTTTTCTCCTGAATATATTCAGGAGAAAACACATACACCCTTTTTGGGCAAGTGCATCTTTGTCGAAGTTTTGCCCCTCTTCCTGTGCTTTACAGGCAATTCCTACATACCTCTTGAAATCTGTTTCCTGCTATTCTGCCTCGCTTTCAAGTTGGCCTCGTTGCCTTCCCTCAACAGATTTTTGGATGATAGTTGTCCTTTATTAATCTGCCAGTTTGTGAATTGCTGTGCCCTTGAACTCAATTTTTCAACTCGTTTTTTTGTGAGCTGAACGCACGTCCAAAATTTTCGTTCAGGAACTATACTGGTTCCCGGTGGGTGGCTGAGACTTTGGGTAATTCTTCTTCCTACCGGGAAATTAGAGTGACATGTGCCCGTCCAAATGCCTAAAAGCTACTCTCTCATTGGTCCTCTCTCTTCCCTTTCATCCTCAGCCAAATTGGCAACCAGTGGTAAACCAGGAGGTTAAAGGGGCTGTCTCTCCAATTTGGGAGATTGATAGTAAAGCATTTGGAAAGTCAAACCGGAGCACCAGGAGAGGGACTGTTCGTTGAGTTTTAGAAACCTTTCACTGTATTCACTGTGTGTCCACTCTCTAGGTTTTCCGTACATTTTATAGCTGTAGTAATATTACCTTCAACCTGGAGAGTTGGCACCCATCGAATGGGTGGCACTCATTATGGCTTTAAAGGGACTTCATTTTCGCCACCAATCTCACCCATCCCCTCAGTCCCATGTGTTCAGCCTTATGTCTCTTCCAGCTGTTGTTGTAGATACTGTCATTCCAGGTTGCATCAGAGCCCTTGAAGGAATTGTGTAAGAATATCGCTGTTTTTTTTTATTTTTTTTTGTTTTTCAAATTCCGTTTTATAATGGGGTTGAGCTGATTATCCCTGACTTGTTTTTGCCAGTCTAGACAAAATCGATTCCCTTAGAGAGACATATAAATACACTGATTTTAAGATTCTTACTAGTGAGATCTATTCCTCTGCTGGAAATAGGGGTTTTGAGTCCCGTTCACTACGGAAGGAGTAGTTCTTGTCTATTCTGTATTTGGATTATGGAACGGTACCTGTGCTAATATCAAACTCTGGGTTTGTGCATCTCCGCACCTCTCCTTTCCCCTTAAGCAAGCATAAGAGTGTTTTCTAAATCTGAGACTCTGTTCTGTTTCCTAATACAGTTCATATGTAGCCATGTTTACATTCCCTTCATAAGTGATATCTTATGTGAGAATGCACCATGGCCCTTGTCATAATAATGCTCCATGACCCCTGTCATCACATTGCACCATGTCCTAGTTATCACAATGCTCCATGTCCCTTGTCATCACAATTCTCCTCGTCCTTGTCATCACGATGCTACATGACACTTCTCATCACAACATTACATGCTCTTGTTATCACAATGCTCCATGACCCCTGTCATCTCAATGCTCCCTGACACCAGTCATCACAGTGCTTCATGCCCCTTTTCATTACAGTGCTCCATGATGCTCGTCATCACAATTACTCAAGGTCTTCTCATCACAATGCTCCACGGTTTTGCCATCAGAATGCTCCATGCCCTGGTCATCTCGCAGCTCAATGTCCCTTGTCCTCACAATTGGACACGTCCTTGTCATCACAGTGCTCCATGGCACTTCTCATCACAATGTTATATGCTCTTGTCATCACAATACTCCATGCACTTGTCATCACCATACTCCATTACCATTGTCATCACGATCCTCCATGAAACTTGGGATCACATTGCTTCATGCCCTTGTCATCACAATGCTCCATGCTCCTTGAAATCAAAATGATCCATGACCTCTGTCATCACAATGCTCCAAACTCTTGTGATCACAATGTTCCATAACACTTGTCATCACAACTCTCCATGACGCCTGTCATCTCAATACTCCATGCCCTTATTGTCAGAATGCTCCATGACCTTTGTCATCACAATGCTCAATACACTTGTCATCACAATGCTCCAAGTCAGAATGCTCCTTGAACCCTGTCACCAAAAGGCTCCATGCCTTTTTCATCACAATGTCCCATGCCATTTTCATCACAACGCTCCATGCCATTGTCATCAAAATACTCCACAAGATTGTCATCAGAATGCTCCATGACCCTTGTCATCACAATTCTCCATGTACTTGTCGGCACAATGCTCCCTGACCCTTGTCATCACAATACTCCAAGCCATTGTCATCACAATGCTCCATTATCTTTGTCATCATAATCCTCCATGACACTTGGCATCACAATGCTCCATGCCACTGTCATCACAATGGGCCATTACATATGTCATCACAATGCTCCCTGACACCTGTCTTCATAATACTGCATGACCTTGTCATCACAATTCTCCATTCCCTTGCCATCCCAGTGCGCCATTCCAACTGTCATCGCAATAATCCATGAAACTTATTAGGCCAATGCTCCATGCCCTTGTCATCACAATGCTCCGTGACTCCAGTCATCACAATGCTCCGTGACTCCAGTCATCACAATGCTTCATGACCTTTGTCATCACAATGGTCCATGCCTTCGTCATCAACAGTCTCTATGACTTTTTAACCACAGTGCTCCATGAAGTTTTCATCACAATGCTCTTTGACCCATGTCATCACAATGCTCTATGCCTTTCTCAACACAATGCTCCATGACCCTCGTCATCACAATGCTCCATGGGCTTGTCAGCACAATGCTCCATGACCCTTGTCATCACAATGTGCCATGCGCTTGTCCTCACAGTGCTCCACAATCTTGTCATCACAATGCTCCTTATACCTTGTCATCACAATGCTCCATGCACTTCTCATCAAAATGCTCTCTCACCACTGATATCACAATGTTACATCACTAGTCATCACAGTACTCCCTCACCGCTGTCATCACAGTGTTCCATGACTCCTGTCATCACAATGCTACATGCCCTTATCATCACAATGTTCGATGACCCCTGACATCACAGTGCTCCATAACCCCTGTCATCAAAATGCTCCATGACCGTTTTCATCAAAATGCTCCATGACCCATGACATCACAATGTTCCATAACCATTGTCATCAAAATGTTCCATGAGCCTTTTCATCAAATTGCTCCATGAACCTGTCATCACAATGCTCCCTGCCCTTCTCATCACAATGCACCACACCCTTGTCATCAAAATGCTCCATGACCTTTTTCATCACAAAGCTCCAAGACCCTTGGCATCACAATGCTCCATGCCATTGCAACCACAATGCTCCATGGACTCTCTCATCACATTGATCCATGCAATTGTCATCAAAAAGCTCCATGACACTTGTCATCACACTACTCGATGCCCTTTTCATCACAATGCTCCATGCCCTTGTCATTACAATCCTCCATGACACATGTATCACTGTGTTCCGTGCCCTTGTCATCACAATGCTCCATGCCCACTCTCATCACAATAATCCATGAAATATTTCAGACCAAGGCTCCATGCACTTCTCATCACAATGCTCCATTACCCCTGTCATAAAAATGCTCCATGACCCCTGTCATCACAATGCTCCACACCCCTTGTCATTACAGTGCTCCATGAGGCTTGTCATCAAAATTATCCATGGTCTTCTCATCACAATGCTCCACGGTCTTGCCATCACAATGCTCCATGCCCTGGTCATCACACTGCTCCATGTCCCTGTCATCACAATTCTCCACGTTCCTGGCATCACTATGATCCATGACACTTCTCATCAAAGTGTTACATGCTTTGTCATCACAATTCTCAATGCACTTGTCATCGCAATGCTCCATGACCCCTGTCATAGCAAGCTCCATGTGCTTGTCATCACAATACTCCATGTCCTTATCGTCACAATGGTCCATGACCTTTGTCATCACAGTGCTCAATACACTGGTCATCAAAATGCTCCCTGACACTTGTTGTCTGTATGCTCCTTGAAACCTGTCATGCCAAGGCTCCATGTATTTTTCATAAGAATGATCCATGCTCTTTTCATCACAATGTTCCAAGACCCCTGTAATCACAATGCTCCATGCCCTTGTCATCACAAAGCTCCATGATGCATGTCATCAGAATGCTCCATGGCCTTCTCATCCTAATGCTTCATGTCCTTGTCATCACAATGCTCCAAGACTCCTGTAATCACAATGCTCCATGCCCCTTTTCATCAGAATGCTCCATGAGACTTGTCATCACAAGGCTCCATGGTCTTCTCATCACAGTGCTCCAGTACCTTGTCATCACAATGCTCCATGACCCCTTTCATCACAATACTCCATGAGCATTTTCAGCCCAATGCTCCATCACCTTCTCATCACAATGCTTCATGACTCCTGTCATCACAATGCTCCATGACCACTGTCATCACAACGCTCCATGAACCCTGACAACACAACGATCTGGGACTCTTGTCATCAAAATGCTCCATGACACTTGTCATCACAGTGATCCGTGCCCTTGTCATCCCAATGCTCCATGATCCCTGTAATCACAATGCTCCGTGACGCTTGTCATCACAGTGCTCCATGAACCTTGTCATCACATTGCTCCTTGCCTTTGTCAGCAAAATGCTACATAATCTTGTCATCACAATGCTCCATGCGCTTGTCATCACATTCCTCCATAACCATTGGGATCACATTGCTTCATGCCCTTGTCAACTTTCTCTTGCCTTTCTGGTTTTTACAGATATTCGGATGTCCCTTTTGACCGGTGGGAAGCGACAATTCTTTGTAGTGTGGATTTGCATTGTGTGCCTTGCTTAATTGGCCAGAAAGGGCGTATGCGTTTTCTCCTGAATATATTCAGGAGAAAAGGCATACGCCCTTTTTGGCCAAGGGCATCACTGTCCAAGTTGTGATGCTTTTCCTGTGCTTTAAAGGCGATTCCAATTTACCTCTTGAAATATGTTTTGTGCAATTCTGCCTCATTTTCAAGTCCCCTTCTTTACCTTCCCTCAACAGATTTTGGAAGAGAGTAGTCCTTTATAACTCTGCAGGTTGGTGAATTGCTGTGCCCCTGAGTCCCAATTTTCAAATCCCATTTTTGAGAGCTGGCCGCAAATGCACAATTTTGCTTCAGGACCTATACTGGTTCCAGGGGTGGCTATATTGGTTCCCTGTGGGTGGCTGAGGCTTTGGTTAATTCTTCTTCCTGACAGGAAATTAGAGTGACATGTGCCCGTCCAAATGCCTACATCTACTCTCTGATAGGTTCTCCCTCTTCCATTTCATCCTCTGCACAATTAGCAAACTGTGTGAACCAGGAGGTTATAGGGGCTGACTCTGATAAGTTGCGAGATTGATAGTAAAGCAGTTGGAATACCAAACTGGAATACAAGGAGAAGAAAAATTAGGAGAGTTTTAGAAACCTTTTGCCATGACAGGTTGTCCATTCTCTAGGTTTCCCATACATGTTATAACTGTAGTGATATTCCCTTCTACCTGGAGATTTGGGAACCATGGAACGGTTGCATGCATTACTACTTTAAGGGTCTGCATTTTCTCTCCCAATCTCACCAGTCCTCTCAGTCCCAAGTCTCCAGCCTTATGTCTCATCCAGCTGTCTTTGCCGATAGGGTCATTCCAGGTTTCATCAGAACCTTTGAAGGAATTGCGTAAGAAGTTCGCTGTTTTTGGTTTTGTTTTTGAAATTCATGTTTATAATGGGGTTGAGCTGATTATCACTGACTTGTTTATGCCGGTCTAGACACAATTGGTTCCCTTACGAAGACATATTAATACATAGGTTTTAAGATTCTTACTAGTCAGATATATACCTATGCGGGAAATAGGGGTGTTGAGTCCCGTTCACTGAGGAAGTTGTAGGTCTTGTCTATTCTGTATTTGGTTAATGGAATTGTACCTGTGTTAATATCAAACTCTGGTTTTATGCATGACCCCACCTCTCCTTTCTCCTGAAGCAGGCATAAGATTTTTTTTTCTAAATGTGAGACTCTGTTCTCTTTCCTAATTCAGTTCATGTGTTGTGATATTGACATTTCCTCTATAAGTGATATCTTATGATAAGATTCTTTTTCTGTGTGTCTAATTTCCCTTAGAATCATCATACTTAAATCCACTCATTATGCTGCTACTGGCCTTATATACATTGATTTCACGTCTGAGTGATATTCTGTTGTACAAAATACCACAAGTTCTTTATGCATTTCTGTTTTTCCTGGGATATTTTAGGTGTACCAAAGTTGAGGTTCTTGTATGCAGAGCAGCCCTAAACTTTGGGCTGCCTGTGTCTTATTGATATTTAGTCTTCCCAAGTTATATGCCCATGAGTTGAAGTCCCCTTTCTTCGGGGGCTTTGTATTTTAGATGTTTTAGGAAACAGCATACACTTCTTCAGAGTGGCTCTTGGATATTTATACCCCACCCATCAGCGTGACTTGGCTCCCTGTTTCCCATGGCCTCTCCTGCATTTCTGGTTTGTACACATTTTTTGGATGGCCTTTCTGAGCAGTGGAAATTGAGACTTCTTTGTTGTGCGGATATGCATTTCCCTCTTGCTTGGTTGGCCAAAAACTCTGTCTGTGTTTTTTTCCTGAAGATATTCACGAAAAAAAACACATACACCCTTTTGCCCAACTGCATCATTTTAGAAATTCTGCTGCTTTTCATATGATTTAAATGTGAGTAGAATCTACCTTTTGAAATCTGTTTCCTGCAATTCTGCCTCTCATTCAGATCCTCTTCGTTGCCTTACCTGAATATATTTTTGGACGTTGGTTATCATTTATATCTTTGCAGGTCTTTGAATTGTCTGCTCCTGAGCTGCATTTTGCAACTCGCTTTTTTTGTGTGCTGTATGCCAAACCATTGGATTGCTTCCGGCCCTATTCCGGTTCTGGGGAGGCAGGCTGAGCCTTTGGTTAATTCTTCTTCCTAATGGGAAAATGGAGTGGCATGTGCCTGTCAAAACTACTACAGCTAACCTCTCATTGGTTCCCCCTCTTCCCATTTATCCTCTGCACAAATTGAAAACTGTGTAAAACAGGAGGTTAAAGGTGCAGATTCTCTAAGTGGGGAGATTGTTAGTAATGTGGCTGGAATGGCGAACCTCAGCACCAGGAGATCAAAAATGAGGTGCATTGTAGACACCTTTTCCTGAGCACATGGTGTACATTCATCTCGGTTTCCCAGGCATGTTTTCACTGTCAGAAGATTCCCTTGAACCTGCAGATTTGGGACCCATGGAATGGGTACCAGGCAGTAATACTTTAAAAGGTCTGCATTTTCTCACCAAGCCTCTCTAACATCTCTTAGCGTGCATAGCTTCCAGCCTTATATATCATCCTGCTGTGGGTCTACATGTGTCCAATTCATGTTACATCGTAGACCTTCAACAAAAGTTGTAAGAATTTTTGTCTGTCTCACTTTTTTTATAAATATTTTTAAATTTATTTTTATATTGGTTACAGCTGATTTTCAAAGCTCTGTTTTTTGTTCCTGTACATCCACTTGATTCATGTACTGTGAGACAACAATAAATTCCTTTTCAGATGCTTACCAGTCATATGTATTATTTTCCAGTGACTTGAGTGGGCTGAGTGCAGTTCTTTGAGGTACCGTGTAGGCCTTGTCAGTTATTCAATTTGGTACTTGGAATGGTATCTTTGCTAATTTCAACCTCCTGGATAATACCTCACCATTCCCCACCTTTCCCATTTAGCAGCCTTATGTCTATTTTCTACATATTTGACTATGTTTCTGTATTGTAATTTATTTCATGTGTAGCCATTTTTGATTCCACCTTTAAGTGACATCTTATGATATGTGTCTTTTTCTTTCTGACATATGTCACTTAGAATGATCGTATGTAACTCCTCCAGAGTTGTTCCAACTGGCCTTATTTCATTGATTTCTGGATGAGTAATATTCCACTCTACATAAGTACCCCATCTCTTTTATCCATTTTATCCTTCCAGGGATATTTAGGTTATATCCAAGTTGAGGCCCTTTTTAACAGAGAGGTGGTAAACGTTGGGGTGCCTGTTTTCTGTCGATTTTTGTTTTTCCCAAGGTGTACGCCCATGAGTGCAAGTGCCCTATGCTCTGTAGCTCATTTTGTAGATGTTTTAGCAAACACAATACTCTTCTCCAGAGTGGCTGTTGGCAAATTGCATTTCCACTATCAGCCTCAGAGGGCTCCCTTTTCTCCTCGCCCTGTCCTGCATTTCTGGTGTTTACACTTTACGTGGATGGCCCTTCTGACTGATGTGAAGTGATACATTTTGTAGTATTGATTTCCAGTGTCCACCTGTTTGGTTGGATAAAAAGTGTGTATGGCCTTTACTTGAATATATTCAGGAAAAATGCATACGCCCTTTTTGGCCAACAGCATCATTGGCGATGTTCAGACCCCTTTCTTGTACTTTAACGGGGAGTCCTTTCTACCTGTTCAAATATGTTTCCTGCCACTCTCCCTTGCTTACAAGTCCTTTTCTGTGACTTACCTCAAGACATTTTTCGACGATAGATATTTTCAACTCTTCAGTTTCATGAATTTTGGTGACCCTGAGTTCCATTATTCAACTTGTGTTTATGGAAACTGGACACAAAACAGCGGGATTTCCTCTAGCCCTATTCTGTTTCCGTGGGCAATTCTAGCCTTTGATGAATTTGTCTTCCGGATTGGAAATTAGAGTGGCATGTGCCTGTCCGAATACCTAAGACTTGTCTCTAAATTTTTCTCATCCTTCCGCTTCATCCTCTGGACAAATTCCAAACTGTGTGCAACGGGATGTTGACGGTGCTGATATGCCCAAGTGAGGAGGTTGTTAGGAAAGATGCTGGAGGGGTGAACCCAAGCACCAGGCTATGAGGAGATGAGGTGTAATTTCCAAACTCTTTCCGATCAAATGGTGTACCATCCTCTAGGTGTGACAGGCATGTTTTAGCTGTAGGAAGGGTCCCGTGCATGTAAGGAGAACACCAGGGATTTTTCCAAATCAGTGCCTCCCCGAACCCCAAACTGGGGAATTTTTAAGCTACGGCTACACGCATGTCCATTAAGGGCCTTGGGAAATAGGCAGAGCCCAAACTTTAGATGATTGAAATCTTGAGGGTTAGAAGCGCTCACCATTGGCCTTGCTTAGGTTACATTTTATCTGTCATTGATAGATGATGTCAATAAAAATATCTATTCTCTTTCAGATTATTTCCCCTTATTGGTTATTGCAAAATATTCAGTGTAGTTCCCTGTGCTATACAGTAGTTCCTTGTTGATGATCTAGTTTATACATAGCAGTGTGTATGTGTTAATCCCAAACTGTTAATTTATCCCTTCTCCTACCTTTCCCCTTTGGTAATAATAAATTATAAGATTTTATACTTCTCAGAAATGGGGGAGCTGAAAGAGAGGTATCATTTTCAATGGAAAAGCATTGAAAACACGATTGAAGCTTCAGCCAAGAGTATTCGATGTACATCCATGGAAATAAATCCCTTCATTTCTCTAATGTTGACCTGACAAATAAGACAAACGTCTTCACTGAACTTGCTTATAGGAAAGTGATGGAAATATCAAATGTAAGTCTTAGAAACATCTTATTTTACCCGAGCGTTATACACTGCTCTAGGTTAACTACAGTTTGGCTCACACATCTGTTCATTGAAGTTACAATGTTCTCAATTTCTGTTACTGATCCTCCAGAGTGGACCCCAACAGGAGTCCCCATGCCCAGTGTCATTGGAGCCAACAGATCAAGACTGAGTTTGGTTCAGAAGCAAAGGAAACATTATTTTGAAAACAGAAAGGAGAGGTGAGAGCGTGCACTCCCCCACGGGCTGTGGGCTGGGCTGCTGTGTAGGGATCCCGGCAGCGTCAGTGGGAGGGAGGGGATGGAGCTCTCGAGGGCTGGGTTGGCTGCAGCTCAGGCTCTATGCCGCGGAGTCTGCATGGGACCCCGCTAGCTGAGGTGTCGACCCAGCCATTCTGCACTAGGAAATCGGGTCTGAAGTGCCGGGTGTGGGACCTCTGCATGCGGAACCCTAGGAGCACGTGAAATTAGACAAAGCACAAAGGAAAAAGAGGTTAGACTTTATTTTATTGCCCAGATTCTCTTTTTATCTCCCAGGAGTTTTTAATGAACGTTGCCGGAGATGAACACCTCCTCGGCTTTTTGTTCCATTCCTCATTCTTGGGGTGTTGAGGGTGCAGACCCCTCTTTTGTGACTGCTTCATGCTGTGGTGGGAGCCCTGATACATGGGGGGAGGGTCAAAACGTCTCCCCACCAGCCTCCAGGTGAGGTTGATTGTCCCAAGGCCTCCTGCCTCACTTCTCGTCCGCCTGAGCACCAGCATTGGAAGTGTTATAGATTCTAATGACCTTTAAGGGTCCAGGAAAGAGATGTGCAGAGATGCTGTGGTGGCAGGTTTCACCCCACCCCACATTTGTTCGGCGACATTACGCTGACGTTTTTTGCCAGCCTAGATGCTCTGACCACTAGTCTGTGCTTTCTTTAATTAGGTCCCTGAATTAATGTACAAACAGCACCATGTGTCAGAGCCCTGCCCGCACAACTCCCAGACAGTCCAGGGTCAGTGGTGATCCAGGACCATGACGTCCACTGAGTCAACGGCCTTTAGAAGTATCCAGCAGTCCAGCCGGTCATATTGACCATCATCACCGCGGTGTCTGTAGGGCTTTCTATGGTGAAAGCATGATATATGTTTCCCCCGCCAAGCTTATTAGCGCCCCTCTGGGTGCAGTAAGTCCTGCAAGCAGTAGTCTGCTCTTTCGGGGCACAGTCTTGTTGTTTTCTGAGAGAAACTCCAGGTCAAGTGATGGTCACACGAGTCATTTTGGGGGCCTGTTGCCCCCGATTGTCTCTCTGGAGGTTGGAGTTGGAGGGCCTCCTCACTCGAGGTCAGTGTGTCCACAGAGCGACCCCTGCAACTTCAGGGCATGATGGGTGGTTAGGATCACCACGTGGGGTCCTTTTCCCTTAGGAGGGAGCTGGCCTTGTGGGCTTCTGATTCAGCTTTTTAGATACCCCAGTATCCTGGCCTGATGAGTCGGTGGGCAAAGCCCTTGGTGACCATAGTTTATCATACCTGAAGGGCATTCTTTTGTTGCTCCATTTCAAGTGGTCCCAGTTTTTACACTAAGGCTCCAAGGGCGATTAACCTATGACTGGGTATGTAAAGGTCCAAGGGTTTAGCTAAATTAGGGAGATCCTGGGCAAGGGTCTGAATTGACTGCTCTTTCCATTCTTGAAAGGCTGCTTCTGGATTCTATTCAAAAGGATCATCATCTTTTCGTGTCAGTGTTTCATGTAGAGGCCCAGCTATTAGACTGTAGTTAGGGATCCAGATGCAGAAAACCTTGGCCTCCCCAGGAACCCCTAAGCTGTCTTCTAGTTTTAGAAGAGATAAGGCTGCAAATGGCTTCTTCCCTATCCTGGGATGTGTTTCTCCGAATATCTGTGACAATGAAGCCCAGGCATGTCACCTTAGCCTGGGATATTTGAGCCTTTTTCTTGGACACCTTCTATCCTTTCTTGACTAGGTAGTTCAGAGGCGTCTTTAGTAGGCCTGGGGATCAGAATGTCCTCTGCATATTGAAGGAGGGTTCCCTTTTACAGAGGTAGAACTTTTAGGTCTTTAGAGGACATTTCCCCAATGATGGTGTGGGTATTTTTGAACCACTGGGGAAGGATGGCCCAGCATTATTGCTTTGGTTGCATATTGTGTCCTGCCACTCACAAGCCAAAAATCCTTGTGACTCTGAGATGAATGGAATACAGAAAAAGGCATCATTGAAGTCTAATACAGAATGCCATGGCCTGGTGGATGGTAGAATGACCAGCAGGGTGTAGGAAATAGGAGCTACTGGATGTATCTCCTCGGTGGCTTCACTGACTGTCCTGATATCCTTTACCAGGTCTCCAGCAGCCAATGGGACTCTCGTGGTCAGGCCAATCCCAGGATATGGAGCTCACCTGGGCTGCACCCACCACCCCACAGCCCACGGGGCCCTCATGGTCATGTCCCTCCCAGGGTATGGAGCTCACCTGTGCAGTTACCCAGCAGCCCATTGGGCTCTCATATCCAGGCCCTTCCAAGGATACGGAGCTCCCCTGGGCAGGTACCCAAGCAGGGCTGGACACACAAGAACTGTGCACATAGCCCACCTTGCAGAGAAACCCCATCTCACCTGTCGCTCACAGCTGACACAGAACGCCTCAGAGCAGGACTTGAACTAACAAACAGCAGCCCTGACAGGTCTGTGACCCTGGCTATCACTCTGTGCAGCCTCTCTCGGCCTGGTCTTCCAGACACTTCCACTGCAGCCAGGGCACCAGGCCTCTGTCTCCACCCACCATCACTCCTCTCCCTGACTCCTGGGTTCCTCTCATTAGTATAGGGTCTTCTTGAAGTTGTTTTCCACTCATGGACCAGATAAAATGATGAGAAAAAAAGCCGCAGCTGAAGCCCCTTGTCTAGCCTGACTCTCAAGAGCCCACACCTGTTCCTTGGCCGTGGCCTGTTTAGCAAGGTTCATTTTCTGCAACTGTGATCCCCTGAGGGGTGAGGATTGGCTGATTTGGGCAGCCTGACACTGCCTGCCAGCCCTCCCCAGGTGTGCCTGGGTTAAGGTCAATATAAACTCCTCTCCAGTCAGCAAGAGCCCCTGTAGCTGTGCCTGACGCCATATTCTCTGCCCCGTCAGCAGTGTCGGGGCTGGGGTGGTGGGAGGGAGTGAGGGGCCATGGCTTTGTGGGTGGCCCAGTGTGAGTGGGGCTCTGCTGGACTTTCTGCAGGAGTTGCCAGGCTGCCACCTGCTAAAGAAGAGGATGTGTCACCCATACCTGCCGCTGGAATTTCTCCCCAGGCAGAGGTGAGGAAGTAAAAAAGCAGTGGGGGCCGTGGCAGGAGGGGTATCTCAGGTAGGGAAATGGAAAGCTTCCAGAAGAGCATCTGGGGCCAGGACCATCCTGGCTGGCCAGCAGGCACCAAGTCGGCCTGCGTGCTGTCGCTGGTGTGGCTCCACAGCCCTTCCTCTAGGCTTGTAAGTTCTTGTACATATTCAGCTGTTTTACCTGGATAGGGTGGGAAGAGTTCAGCTGCAGCAGGACTGGGGCTCAGCTCACATTTACTCACAGACGCCTCGACACAGTCCCCCAGCTTTGCAATGAGGATGTTCCTTGTTGGGGGGGGGAGCGCTGCTCACTGCATGGGAGACGATTTCCCACCTCTGACCAACTTAAGAATGTTTTACAACTGGAGCAAGTGCCCTGATACGATTTTCCTCTGTATAACTGGTGGGTTCTGTTTTTTTTTTTTTTTTTTTTTTCTTTTTTTCTTTTTGGTTCAAGGTAGATTTTATTTATTCCTCTTTTTTTTTAAATTTGGAGATATAAACATGGAAATAATGCATTAATATAAAGACGTCTATGTGAAGGGAAAAACGTTTTTTTGGTTTATTTTATTAAATGTTATTTATTTTTAATTTTTTTAAAATTTATTTATTTCTTTTATACAGCAGGTTCTTACTGGATATCTATTTTATACTTATGTGTGCACATGTGAATCCCAGTCTCCCAATTCATCCCACCACCACCCTCACATGGCGTTCCCCCCTTGGTGTCCATATGTTTGTTCTCTACATCTGTGTCTCTATCTCTGCCCTGCAAACCGGTTCATCTGTACCATTTTTCTAGGTTCCCCATATATGCATTAACATACAATATTTGTTTTTCTCTTTCTGACTTACTTCACTCTGTATGACAGTCTCTAGATCCATCCAGGTCTCTACAAATGACCCAATTTCATTCCGATGTATGGCTGAGTAATATTCCATTGTATATATGTACCACATCTTTATCCATTCATCTCTCTATGGGCACTTAGGTTGCTTTCATTACCTGGCTATTGTAAATAGTGCTGCAATGAACATTGTGGTGAATGTGTCTTTTTGATTTATGGTTTTCTCTGGGTATATGCCCAGTAGTGGGATTGCTGGATTATAGGGTAATTCTATTTTTAGTTTTTTTTTTTTTTTTTTTTTTTTTTTTTTTTTTTTTTTCTTTTTGCGGTATGTGGGCCTCTCACTGCTGTGGCCTCTCCCGTTGCGGAGCACAGGCTCTAGACGCGCAGGCCCAGCGGCCATGGCCCACGGGCCCAGCCGCTCCGCGGCATGTGGGATCCTCCCAGACCGGGGCACGAACCCGTATCCCCTGCATCGGCAGGCGGACTCTCAACCACTGCGCCACCAGGGAGGCCCCTATTTTTAGTTTTTTAAGGAACCTCCATACTGTTCTCCATAGAGACTATATCGATTTACATTCCCAGCAATAGTGGAAGACGGTTCCTTTTCTCCACACCCTCTCCAGCATTTGTTGTTTGTAGATTTTCTGATGATGCCCATTCTAACAGGTGTGACGTGATACCTCATTGTAGTTTCGATTTCCATTTCTCTAATAATTAGTGACGTTGAGCAGATTTTCATGTGCGTACTGGCCATCTCTATGTCTTCTTGGAAGAAATGTCTATTTAGATCTTCTTCCATTTTTGTATGGGGTTGTTTGTTTTAGTAATATTGAGCTGCATGAGCTGTTTATATATATTGGAGATTAATCATTTGTCCATTGATTCATTGGCAAATATGTTCTGCCATTCTGAGGGTTGTCTTTTCGTCTTGTTTGTAGTTTCCTTTGCTTTGCAAAAGCTTTTACATTTCATTAGGTCCCATCTGTTTAGTTTTCTTTTTTATTTCATTACTATAGGAGGTGGATCAAAAAAGATCTTGCTGTGATTTACGTCAGAGTATCCTTCGTAAGTTTTCCTCTCAGAGTTTTATACTGTCCGGTCTTACATTAAGGTCTCTAATCCATTTTGAACATATTTTTATGTATGGTGTTGGGGAGTGTTCTAATTTCATTCTTTTACATGTAGCTGTCCATATTTCCCAGCACCAATGATTGAAGAGACTGGCTTATCTCCATTGTATAGTCTTGCCTCCTTTGTCATAGATTAGTTGATCATAGGTGTGTAGGTTTATCCCTGGGCTTTCTATTATTTTTTTCCTTTTACACGTTTATTGGAGTATAATTGTTTTACAATGGAGTGTTAGTTTCTGCTGTATAACAAAGTGAATCAGCTATATGTATACAAATATCACCAGATCCCCTCCCTCTTGCATCTCCCTCCCACATTCCATATCCCACCCCTTTATGTGGTCACAAAGCACCGAGCTGATCTCCCCGTTCTATGTGGCAGATTCTCAGTAGCTATCGGTGTTACATTTGGTAATGTATTTATGTCCATGCCACTCTGTCACTTCGTCTCAGCTTACACATCCCCCTTCCGGTGTCCTCAAGTCCTTTCTCTCGTCTGTGTCCTTAATCTTGTCCTGCCACTAGGTTCTTCAAAATATTTTTGTTTTTCTTCATTAGATCCCGTATATCTCTGTTAACATACAGTATTTGTTTTTCACTTTCTGACTTACTTCACTGTGTAGAACAGATTCTAAGTCCATCCACCTCAGTACAAATAACTCAGTTTGGCTTCTTTTTATGGCTGAGTAATATTCCATTGTATATATGTGCCAGATCTTCTTTATCCATTCATCTGTCGATGGACACTTAGGTTGCTTCCATGTCCAAGCTATTGTAAATAGAGCTGCAATGAACTTTTTTGTACATAACTCTTTTTGAATTATGGTTTTCGCAAGACAAATGCCCAGTAGTTGGATTGCTGTGTCGTATGGTACCTCTATTGTTAGTTATTTAGAGGACCCTCCGTACTGTTCTCCTTAGTGCCCATATCAATTTACATTCCCACCCACCGTGCAAGTGTGTTCCCTTTTCTCCAATAAAGGCCTCTCCAGCATTTATTGTTTTGTAGATTTTTTTGATGATTGCCACTCTGACTGCTGTGTGGTGATACCTCACGATAGTTATGATTTGCATTTCTCTAATGATTAGTGATGTTCAGCATCCTTTCATGTGTTTCTTGGTAATCTGTATATCTTCTTTGGAGAAATGTCTATTTAGGTCTTCTGGCCGTTTTTGGATTGGGTTGTTTGTTTTTGTGATATTGAGCTACATGAGGTGCTTGTAAAGTTTGGAGATTAATCCTTTGTCAATTGCTTCATTTGAAAATATTTTCTCCCATTCTGAGGGTTGTTTTTGCATCTTGTTTATGTTTTCCTGTACCGTGTAAAAGCTTTTAAGTTTCATTAGGTCCCATTTGTTGATTTCTGTTTTTATTTCCATTTCTCTAGAAGGTGAGTCAAAAAGGATCTTGCTGCGATTTATGTCATAGAGTGTTCTGCCTATGGTTTCCTCTAAGTGTTTTATAGTGTCTGGTCTTATATTTAGATCTCTAATCCATTTAGAGTTTATTTTTGTGTATGGTGTTATGGAGTGTTCTAATTTCATTCTTTTATGTGTAGGGGTCCAGTTTTCCCAGCACCAATTACTGAAGAGACTGTCTTTTCTCCATTGTATATCCTTAGCTCCTTTGTCATAGATGAGATAGCCATAGCTATGTAGGTTTCTCTCTGGGCTTTCTGTCCTGTTCCATTGATCTGTGTTTATGCCAATCTACATACACTTGATTCCATTATGGACACATATAAATACATAGGTTTCAAGATTGTTACCAGTCAGATAAATTCCTCTTCAGTGAATAGGATGTTTTGTGTCCAGTTCATTGAGAAAGGAGTAGGTCTTGTCTATTACATATTTGGTATATGGAATGGTATCTGTGCTAATTTCAAACTCTGCTTTTACACATCACCCCACGTCACCTTTCCCCTTAAGGAGGCATAAGTGTGTTTTCTAAATGTGTAACTCTGTTCTCTTTTGAAATTCAGTTCATGTGTAGCCATGTTTACATTCCCTCTATAAGTGATATATTACAATAAGTTTTTGTTTCTTTGTGGCTCATTTCACTTAGCATTATCGTACCTAAAGCCACTCATTATGCTGCTATTGGCCTTATGACATTGATTTTATGTCTGAGTGACATTCCATTCTATATAAGTACCATGACATCTATATCCATTTTTTTTCCTTTCCTGGGATATTTAAAGTGTACCGAATTCGAGGTTCTTGTAAACAGAGCAGCGCTAAACTTTGCGCTGGCTGTGTGTTGCGGATTTTTAGTTTTCCCAAAATACACGCCCATGAGTGGAAGTGTGCTATGCTCTGTAGCTCTGTTTTAGAAAACAACATACAGTTCTCCAGAGAGGCTGTTGGCAATTTACATCCTGTCCATCGGTGTAACCAGGCTCCCTTTTCTCCATGGCCTGTCCTGCATTTGTGGTTTTTACACTATTTGTGGATGGCCCTTTTGACTGGAGGTAAGGGACACTTCTATGTAGTGTGGATTTTCAATGCCTGATGGCTTGCTTGGCCAAAAAGGGCGTATGCATTTTTTCCCGAATATATTCAAGAAAATACACATACTCCCTTTCCTGCCAAGGGCAACATTGTTGGAGTTCTGTCGCTTTTCATGTGCTTTAAAGATGACTCCAATGTACCTCTTGAAATCTGTTTCCTTCAATTGTGCCTTGCATTCAAATCCTCTTCACGGCCTTACCTCAATATATTTCTGGATGATAGTTGTCCTTTATAACTCTGCAAGTTTGTGAATTGCTGTGCCCCTGATATCCATTTTTCAAACCGCCTATTTGTGAGCTGGCTGCAATACCGCAGGATGGCTTTAGGCCCTAGTCCGGTTCCAGGGCTTCAGGCTGAGCCTTTGGTTAATGCTTCTTCCTGATGGGAAAGTAGAGTGATATGTGCCCATCCAAACACCTACAGCTAAACTCTCATTTGCTTCCCATCTTCCTGTTCATCCTCTGCACAATTTGCAAACTGTGCATAAAAGGAGGGTAAAGGCACTGACACTCCAAGTGGGGAGATTTTTAGTAATGCAGATGGAATGGTGTAGCCGAGCACTACGAAAGGAAAAATGAGGTACCTTTTAGGAAACTTTCCCAATTCCACAGTGTACCATCCACTGGGTTTCCCATGCATGTTTTAACTGTAGGAAGATTCCCTTAAACCGGGAGAGTTGGGACCACTAGAATGGGTAGCACACAGTATTGCTCTAAGTGGCGTTCTTTTGCTCACACAACCTCAGCAATCTTGTCAGCCCCAAGTGTCCAGTCTTATGTCTCATCCAGCTGTGGGTGTAAAGGTGGTCAATCCAGGTTGGATCACAGGCCCTGAACGTAATTTTTAAGATTTCTCTCTGTTTCGCGGTTTTTGCATTTTGCTTTTGAAACTTATTTTTATAAGGGGGTTTAGCTGAATTTCAGTGCTGTGTTCATGCAATTATACACACATATGCTTTCTTTATGGAGACATGAGAATACATATGTTTTAAAATTCTTAGAGTCAGATATATTCCTCTGCAATGAATAGGGGGTGTTGAGTCCAGTTCATTGTGTGGGGAGTAGGTGTTGCCTATTACATACATGGTTTAGGTAACGGTATCTGTGTTAATTTAAAACTGTGGTTTTATGCATCACCCCACCTCGGCTTTCCCGTTAAGCAGGCAGAAGATTGTTTTCTAAATGTGTGACTCTGTAGTGTTTGTAATCCAGTTCATGTTTAGCCTTGTGTACATTCACCCTATGAGTGACAACATATGATAAGATTTGTTACTCTGCTATCTTTCCTAACTCAGTTCATGTGTAGCCATGGTTAAAGGACCTTTGTAAGTGATATCTTATGATAAGTTTCTTTTTCAATGTGACTTATTTCACTTAGCATCATTGTACCTGAATCCACTCATTTTGCTGCTACTGGCCTTATGACATTGATTTCATGGCTAAGGGATATTCAATCGTACGTAAGTACCACAATTTCTTGAACCATTTTTTTTCTTTCCTGGGACATTTAAGGTGTACCCAAGTTGAGGTTCGTGTAAGCACTGCAGCCCTAAATTTTGGGGTGGCTCTGTCTTACTGATTTTCATTTTTCCAAATGTATATTCCCTAGACAGGAACAGCCATTGGCTCTGTAGCTCTGTTTTTTATTTGTTTTAGGGAACACAATGCACTCCCCCAGAGAGGCATTTAGAAATTTACATCCTGCCCATTAGCCTAACAAGACTCCCTGTTCTCCAGGGCCTGTCTTGCCTTTCTGGTTTTTACACATTTTTCGGATGTCCCTTTTGACCAGTGGGAAGTGATCGTTCTTGTAGTGCAGATTTGCATTACTTGCTGGCTTGCTTGGCCAAAAAGGGCGTATGCATTTTTTCTTGAATATATTCAGAAGAAAACGCATATGCCCTTTTGGACAAGTACCTCACTGATGAAGTAGTTCTCCTCTGCCTGTACTTTAAAGGCGATTCCAATGTACCTCTTGAAATCTGTTTCCTGCTATTCTGCCTCGCATTCATGACAGCCTCGTTGGCTTCCCTCAAAAGATTTTTGGACGATAGTTGTCCTTTATTACTCTGCCAGTTTGTGAATTGCTGTGCCCCTGAGCTCCATTATTCAACACGTTTTTTGTGAACTGAACGAAAGTCCAAAATTTAGGATCACGACCTCTACTGGTTCCTGGTGTGTGGCTGAGAATTTGGTTAATTTTTCTTCGTGCCGGGAAATTAGAGTGAAATGTGCCCGTCGAAATGCCTAACAGATGCTCTCTCATTGGTTCTCCCTCTTCCCTTCCATCCTCTGCCAAATTGGCAACCTGTGCGAACCAGGAGGTTAAAGGGGCTGTCTCTCCAAGTTGGGAGATTGATAGTAAAGCAGTTGGAAAGTCAAACCGGAGCACCAGGAGAGGGACTACTCGTTGAGTTTTAGAAACCTTTTGTATTCACAGTGTGTCCATTCTCTAGGTTTCCCGTACATGTTATAGCTGTAGTAATATTCCCTTCAACCTGGAGAGTTGGGACCCATGGAATGGGGGCCATGCATTTTTGCTTTAAAGGGTCTGCATTTGCTCACCCAATCTCACCAATCCTCTCAGTCCCAAGTGTCCAGCCTTATGCCACATCCAGCTGTCATTGTAGACAGGGTTTTTCCAGGTTTCATCAGAGACCCTGAAGGAAATGTAAAGAATTTCCCTGTTTTTTGGTTTTGTATTTGAAATTCCTTTTTAGAGTGGGTTAGAGCTGATTCTCTCTGCCATGTTTATGCCAGTCTAGACACACTTGATTCCCTTACAGAGACATATCAATACATAGGTTTTGAGATTCTTACTAGTCAGATCTATTCCTCTGCGGGAAATATGGGGTTTTGAGTCCCTTTCACTGAGGAAGGTGTAGGTCTTGTCTATTCCACAGTTGGTTTTGGAAATAGTACCTGTGTTTATATCAAACTCTGGTTTTATGCATCACCCCACCTCTCCTTTCCCCTTAAGCAGGCATAAGAGTGTTTTCTAAATGTGAGACTCTGTTCTCTTTCCTAACTCAGTTCATGTGTAGCCATGTTTACAGGATCTTCATAAGTCATATCTTATGATAAGTTTCTTTTTCTGTGTGACTTATTTCACTTAGAATCATCGTACCTGAATCCACTCACTTTGCTGCTCCTGGTCTTATGACATTGATTTCATGGCTGAGGGATATTCCATCGGACATAAATACTACAGTTTTTTGAACCAATTTTATATTTCCTGGGATATTTAAGGTGTACCCAAGTTGAGGTTCTTGTAATCAGTGCAGCCCTAAATTTGGGGGTGGCTCTGTCTTATTGATTTTCAATTTTCCCAATGTATGTTCCCTAGACTGGAAGTGCCCTTGGCTCTGTAGCTCTGTTGTTTACTTGTTTTAGGGAATGCAATGCACTCCTCCAGTGAGGCAGTTGGCAATTTACATCCCGCCCATCAGCATAACAAGGCTCCCTGTTCTCCAGGGCCTGTCTTGCCTTTCTGGTTTTTACACATTTTGTGGATGTCCCTTTTGACCGGTGGGAAGTGATACTTCTTCGTAGTGCAGATTTGCATTGCCCGCTTGCTTGTTTGGCCAAAAATGTGTATGCGTTTTCTCCTGAATATATTCAGGAGAAAACGCATACGCCCTTTTTGGCCAACTGCGTCATTGTCGAAGTTGTGCCCCTCTTCCTGTGCTTTAAAGGCGAATCCAACGTACCTCTTGAAATCTGTTTCCTGCTATTATGCCTGGCTTTCAAGTCTGCCTCGTTGCCTTCCCTCAACAGATTTTTGGACGATAGTTGTCCTTTATTACTCTGCCAGTTTGTGAATTGCTGTGGCCCTGAGCTCCATTTTCCAACTCGTTTTTTGTGAGCTGTACGCAAGTCCAAAATTTTGGTTCAGGACCTATACTGGTTCCCGGTGGGTGGCTGAGACTCTGGTTAATTCTTCTTCCTGCCGGGAAATTAGAGTGACATGTGCCCGTCCAAATGCCTAACAGCTACTTTCTCATTGGTTCTCCCTCTTCCCTTCCATCCTCTGCCAAATTGGCAACCTGTGCGAACCAGGAGGTTAAAGGGGCTGTCTCTCCAAGTTGGGAGATTGATAGTAAAGCAGTTGGAAACTCAAACCGGAGCACCAGGAGAGGGACTACTCGTTGAGTTTTAGAAACCTTTTGTATTCACAGTGTGTCCATTCTCCAGGTTTCCCGTACATGTAATAGCTGTAGTAATATTCCCTTCAACATGGAGAGTTGGGACCCATGGAATGGGGGCCATGCATTTTTGCTTTAAAGGGTCTGCATTTGCTCACCCAATCTCACCAATCCTCTCAGTCCCAAGTGTCCAGCCTTATGCCACATCCAGCTGTCATTGTAGACAGGGTTTTTCCAGGTTTCATCAGAGACCCTGAAGGAAATGTAAAGAATTTCCCTGTTTTTTGGTTTTGTTTTTGAAATTCCTTTTTATAGTGGGTTTGAGCTGATTCTCTCTGCCGTGTTTATGCCAGTCTAGACACACTTGATTCCCTTACAGAGACATATCAATACATAGGTTTTAAGATTCTTACTAGTCAGATCTATTCCTCTGCGGGAAATATGGGGTTTTGAGTCCCTTTCACTGAGGAAGGTGTAGGTCTTGTCTATTCCACAGTTGGTTTTGGAAATGGTACCTGTGCTTATATCAAACTCTGGTTTTATGAATCACACCACCTCTCCTTTCCCCTTAAGCAGGCATAAGAGTGTTTTCTAAATGTGAGACTCAGTTCTCTTTCCTAACTCAGTTCATGTGTAGCCATGTTTACAGGATCTTCATAAGTGATATCTTATGATAAGTTTCTTTTTCTGTGTGACTTATTTCACTTAGAATCATCGTACCTGAATCCACTCACTTTGCTGCTCCTGGTCTTATGACATTGATTTCATGGCTGAGGGATATTCCATCGGACATAAATACCACAGTTTTTTGAACCATTTTTGTATTTCCTGGGATATTTAAGGTGTACCCAAGTTGAGGTTCTTGTAAGCAGTGCAGCCCTAAATTTGGGGGTGGCTCTGTCTTATTGATTTTCAGTTTTCCCAATGTATATTCCCTAGACTGGAAGTGCCCTTGTCTCTGTAGCTCTGTTGTTTACTTGTTTTAGGGAACGCAATGCACTCCTCCAGTGAGGCAGTTGGCAATTTACATCCCGCCCATCAGCATAACAAGGCTCCCTGTTCTCCAGGGCCTGTCTTGCCTTTCTGGTTTTTACACATTTTGTGGATGCCCCTTTTGACCGGTGGGAAGTGATACTTCTTTGCAGTGCAGATTTGCATTGCCTGCTTGCTTGTTTGGCCAAAAATGTGTATGCGTTTTCTCCTGAATATATTCAGGAGAAAACACATACGCCCTTTTTGTCCAACTGCGTCATTGTCGAAGTTGTGCCCCTCTTCCTGTGCTTTAAAGGCGATTCCAACGTACCTCTTGAAATCTGTTTCCTGCTATTCTGCCTGGCTTTCAAGTCTGCCTCGTTGCCTTCCCTCAACAGATTTTTGGACGATAGTTGTCCTTTATTACTCTGCCAGTTTGTGAATTGCTGTGGCCCTGAGCTCCATTTTCCAACTCGTTTTTTGTGAGCTGTACGCAAGTCCAAAATTTTGGTTCAGTACCTATACTGGTTCCCGGTGGGTGGCTGAGACTCTGGTTAATTCTTCTTCCTGCCGGGAAATTAGAGTGACATGTGCCCGTCCAAATGCCTAACAGTAACTCTCTCATTGGTTCTCCCTCTTCCCTTCCATCCTCTGCCAAATTGGCAACCTGTGCGAACCAGGAGGTTAAAGGGGCTGTCTCTCCAAGTTGGGAGATTGATAGTAAAGCAGTTGGAAAGTCAAACCGGAGCACCAGGAGAGGGACTACTCGTTGAGTTTTAGAAACCTTTTGTATTCACAGTGTGTCCATTCTCTAGGTTTCCCGTACATGTTATAGCTGTAGTAATATTCCCTTCAACCTGGAGAGTTGGGACCCATGGAATGGGGGCCATGCATTTTTGCTTTAAAGGGTCTGCATTTGCTCACCCAATCTCACCAATCCTCTCAGTCCCAAGTGTCCAGCCTTATGCCACATCCAGCTGTCATTGTAGACAGGGTTTTTCCAGGTTTCATCAGAGACCCTGAAGGAAATGTAAAGAATTTCCCTGTTTTGTGGTTTTGTATTTGAAATTCCTTTTTAGAGTGGGTTAGAGCTGATTCTCTCTGCCATGTTTATGCCAGTCTAGACACACTTGATTCCCTTACAGAGACATATCAATACATAGGTTTTGAGATTCTTACTAGTCAGATCTATTCCTCTGCGGGAAATATGGGGTTTTGAGTCCCTTTCACTGAGGAAGGTGTAGGTCTTGTCTATTCCACAGTTGGTTTTGGAAATGGTACCTGTGTTTATATCAAACTCTGGTTTTATGCATCACCCCACCTCTCCTTTCCCCTTAAGCAGGCATAAGAGTGTTTTCTAAATGTGAGACTCTGTTCTCTTTCCTAACTCAGTTCATGTGTAGCCATGTTTACAGGATCTTCATAAGTCATATCTTATGATAAGTTTCTTTTTCTGTGTGACTTATTTCACTTAGAATCATCGTACCTGAATCCACTCACTTTGCTGCTCCTGGTCTTATGACATTGATTTCATGGCTGAGGGATATTCCATCGGACATAAATACTACAGTTTTTTGAACCAATTTTATATTTCCTGGGATATTTAAGGTGTACCCAAGTTGAGGTTCTTGTAAGCAGTGCAGCCCTGAATTTGGGGGTGGCTCTGTCTTATTGATTTTCAATTTTCCCAATGTATGTTCCCTAGACTGGAAGTGCCCTTGGCTCTGTAGCTCTGTTGTTTACTTGTTTTAGGGAACGCAATGCACTCCTCCAGTGAGGCAGTTGGCAATTTACATCCCGCCCATCAGCATAACAAGGCCCCCTGTTCTACAGGGCCTGTCTTGCCTTTCTGGTTTTTACACATTTTGTGGATGTCCCTTTTGACCGGTGGGAAGTGATACTTCTTTGTAGTGCAGATTTGCATTGCCCGCTTGCTTGTTTGGCCAAAAATGTGTATGCGTTTTCTCCTGAATATATTCAGGAGAAAACGCATACGCCCTTTTTGGCCAACTGCGTCATTGTCGAAGTTGTGCCCCTCTTCCTGTGCTTTAAAGGCGAATCCAACGTACCTCTTGAAATCTGTTTCCTGCTATTATGCCTGGCTTTCAAGTCTGCCTCGTTGCCTTCCCTCAACAGATTTTTGGACGATAGTTGTCCTTTATTTCTCTGCCAGTTTGTGAATTGCTGTGGCCCTGAGCTCCATTTTCCAACTCGTTTTTTGTGAGCTGTACGCAAGTCCAAAATTTTGGTTCAGGACCTATACTGGTTCCCGGTGGGTGGCTGAGACTCTGGTTAATTCTTCTTCCTGCCGGGAAATTAGAGTGACATGTGCCCGTCCAAATGCCTAACAGCTACTCTCTCATTGGTTCTCCCTCTTCCCTTCCATCCTCTGCCAAATTGGCAACCTGTGCGAACCAGGAGGTTAAAGGGGCTGTCTCTCCAAGTTGGGAGATTGATAGTAAAGCAGTTGGAAACTCAAACCGGAGCACCAGGAGAGGGACTACTCGTTGAGTTTTAGAAACCTTTTGTATTCACAGTGTGTCCATTCTCTAGGTTTCCCGTACATGTTATAGCTGTAGTAATATTCCCTTCAACCTGGAGAGTTGGGACCCATGGAATGGGGGCCATGCATTTTTGCTTTAAAGGGTCTGCATTTGCTCACCCAATCTCACCAATCCTCTCAGTCCCAAGTGTCCAGCCTTATGCCACATCCAGCTGTCATTGTAGACAGGGTTTTTCCAGGTTTCATCAGAGACCATGAAGGAAATGTAAAGAATTTCCCTGTTTTTTGGTTTTGTTTTTGAAATTCCTTTTTATAGTGGGTTTGAGCTGATTCTCTCTGCCGTGTTTATGCCAGTCTAGACACACTTGATTCCCTTACAGAGACATATCAATACATAGGTTTTAAGATTCTTACTAGTCAGATCTATTCCTCTGCGGGAAATATGGGGTTTTGAGTCCCTTTCACTGAGAAAGGTGTAGGTGTTGTCTATTCCACAGTTGGTTTTGGAAATGGTACCTGTGCTTATATCAAACTCTGGTTTTATGAATCACACCACCTCTCCTTTCCCCTTAAGCAGGCATAAGAGTGTTTTCTAAATGTGAGACTCAGTTCTCTTTCCTAACTCAGTTCATGTGTAGCCATGTTTACAGGATCTTCATAAGTGATATCTTATGATAAGTTTCTTTTTCTGTGTGACTTATTTCACTTAGAATCATCGTACCTGAATCCACTCACTTTGCTGCTCCTGGTCTTATGACATTGATTTCATGGCTGAGGGATATTCCATCGGACATAAATACCACAGTTTTTTGAACCATTTTTGTATTTCCTGGGATATTTAAGGTGTACCCAAGTTGAGGTTCTTGTAAGCAGTACAGCCCTAAATTTAGGGGTGGCTCTGTCTTATTGATTTTCAGTTTTCCCAATGTATATTCCCTAGACTGGAAGTGCCCTTGGCTCTGTAGCTCTGTTGTTTACTTGTTTTAGGGAACGCAATGCACTCCTCCAGTGAGGCAGTTGGCAATTTACATCCCGCCCATCAGCATAACAAGGCTCCCTGTTCTCCAGGGCCTGTTTTGCCTTTCTGGTTTTTACACATTTTGTGGATGTCCCTTTTGACCGGTGGGAAGTGATACTTCTTTGCAGTGCAGATTTGCATTGCCCGCTTGCTTGTTTGGCCAAAAATGTGTATGCGTTTTCTCCTGAATATATTCAGGAGAAAACACATACGCCCTTTTTGGCCTACTGCGTCATTGTCGAAGTTGTGCCCCTCTTTGTGTGCTTTAAAGGCGATTCCAACGTACCTCTTCAAATCTGTTTCCTGCTATTCTGCCTGGCTTTCAAGTCTGCCTCGTTGCCTTCCCTCAACAGATTTTTGGACGATAGTTGTCCTTTATTACTCTGCCAGTTTGTGAATTGCTGTGGCCCTGAGCTCCATTTTCCAACTCGTTTTTTGTGAGCTGTACGCAAGTCCAAAATTTTGGTTCAGGACCTATACTGGTTCCCGGTGGGTGGCTGAGACTCTGGTTAATTCTTCTTCCTGCCGGGAAATTAGAGTGACATGTGCCCGTCCAAATGCCTAACAGTAACTCTCTCATTGGTTCTCCCTCTTCCCTTCCATTCTCTGCCAAATTGGCAACCTGTGCGAACCAGGAGGTAAAAGGGGCTGTCTCTCCAAGTTGGGAGATTGATAGTAAAGCAGTTGGAAAGTCAAACCGGAGCACCAGGAGAGGGACTACTCGTTGAGTTTTAGAAACCTTTTGTATTCACAGTGTGTCCATTCTCTAGGTTTCCCGTACATGTTATAGCTGTAGTAATATTCCCTTCAACATGGAGAGTTGGGACCCATGGAATGGGGACCATGCATTTTCGCTTTAAAGGGTCTGCATTTGCTCACCCAATCTCACCAATCCTCTCAGTCCCAAGTGTCCAGCCTTATGCCACATCCAGCTGTCATTGTAGACATGGTTTATCCAGGTTTCATCAGAGACCCTGAAGGAAATGTACAGAATTTCCCTGATTTTTGGTTTTGTTTTTGAAATTCCTTTTTAGAGTGGGTTTGAGCTGATTCTCTCTGCCATGTTTATGCCAGTCTACACCCACTTGATTCCCTTACAGAGACATATCAATACATAGGTTTTAAGATTCTTACTAGTCAGATCTATTCCACTGCGGGAAATATGGGGTTTTGAGTCCCTTTCACTGAGGAAGGTGTAAGTCTTGTCTATTCCACAGTTGGTTTTGGAAATGGTACCTGTGCTTATATCAAACTCTGGTTTTATGCATCACCCCACCTCTCCTTTCCCCTTAAGCAGGCATAAGAGTGTTTTCTAAATGTGAGACTCTGTTCTCTTTCCTAACTCAGTTCATGTGTAGCCATGTTTACAGGATCTTCATAAGTCATATCTTATGATAAGTTTCTTTTTCTGTGTGACTTATTTCACTTAGAATCATCGTACCTGAATCCACTCACTTTGCTGCTCCTGGTCTTATGACATTGATTTCATGGCTGAGGGATATTGCATCGGACATAAATACCAAAGTTTTTTGAACCATTTTTTTATTTCCTGGGCTATTTAAGGTGTACCCAAGTTGAGGTTCTTTTAAGCCGTGCAGCCCTAAATTTGGGGGTGGCCCTGTCTTATTGATATTCAGTTTTCCCAATGTATATTCCCTAGACTGGAAGTGCCCTTGGCTCTGTAGCTCTGTTGTTTACTTGTTTTAGGGAATGCAATGCACTCCACCAGGGAGGCAGTTGGCAATTTACATCCCGCCCATCAGCATAACAAGGCTCCCTGTTCTCCGGGGCCTGTCTTGCCTTTCTGGTTTTTACACATTTTGTGGATGTCTCTTATGACCGGTGGGAAGTGATACTTCTTTGTAGTGCAGATTTGCATTGCCCGCTTGCTTGTTTGGCCAAAAAGGGCGTATGCGTTTTCTCCTGAATATATTCAGGAGAAAACGCATACGCCCTTTTTGGCCAACTGCATCATTGTCGAAGTTCTGCCCCTCTTCCTGTGCTTTAAAGGCGATTCCAACGTACCTCTTGAAATCTGTTTCATGCTATTCTGCCTGGCTTTCAAGTCTGCCTCGTTCCCTTCCCTCAACAGATTTTTGGACGAGAGTTGTCCTTTATTACTCTGCCAGTTTGTGAATTGCTGTGGCCCTGAGCTCCATTTTCCAACTCGTTTTTTGTGAGCTGTACGCAAGTCCAAAATTTTGGTTCAGGACCTATACTGGTTCCCGGTGGGTGGCTGAGACTCTGGTTAATTTTTCTTCCTGCCGGGAAATTAGAGTGACATGTGCCCGTCCAAATGCCTAACAGTAACTCTCTCATTGGTTCTCCCTCTTCCCTTCCATCCTCTGCCAAATTGGCAACCTGTGCGAAACAGGAGGTTAAAGGGGCTGTCTCTCCAAGTTGGGAGATTGATAGTAAAATAGTTGGAAAGTCAAACCGGAGCACCAGGAGGCTGACTACGCGTTGAGTTTTAGAAACCTTTTGTATTCACTGTTTGTCCATTCTCTAGGTTTCCCGTACATGTTATAGCTGTAGTAATATTCCCTTCAACCTGGAGAGTTGGGACCCATGGAATGGGGACCATGCATTTTTGCTTTAAAGGGTCTGCATTTGCTCACCCAATCTCACCAATCCTCTCAGTCCCAAGTGTCCAGCCTTATGCCACATCCAGCTGTCATTGTAGACAGGGTTTTCCCAGGTTTCATCAGAGACCCTGAAGGAAATGTAAAGAATTTCCCTGTTTTATGGTTTTGTTTTTGAAATTCCTTTTTATAGTGGGTTTGAGCTGATTCTCTCTGCCATGTTTATGCCAGTCTAGACACACTTGATTCCCTTACAGAGACATATCAATACATATGTTTTAAGATTCTTACTAGTCAGATCTATTCCTCTGCGGGAAATATGGGGTTTTGAGTCCCTTTCACTGAGGAAGGTGTAGGTGTTGACTATTCCACAGTTGGTTTTGGAAATGGTACCTGTGCTTATATCAAACTCTGGTTTTATGCATCACCCCACCTCTCCTTTCCCCTTCAGCAGGCATAAGAGTGTTTTCTAAATGTGAGACTCTGTTCTCTTGCCTAACCCAGTTCATGTGTAGCCAGGTTTACAGGATCTTCATAAGTCATATCTAATGATAAGTTTCTTTATCTGTGTGACTTATTTCACTTAGAGTCATCGTACCTGAATCCACTCAATTTGCTGCTCCTGGTCTTATGACATTGATTACATGGCTGAGGGATATTGCATCGGACATAAATACCACAGTTTTTTGAACCATTTTTATATTTCCTGGGATATTAAAGTGCACCCAAGATGAGGTTCTTGTAAGCAGTGCAGCCCTAAATTTGGGGGTGGCTCTGTCTTATTGATTTTCAGTTTTCCCAATGTATATTCCCTAGACTGGAAGTGCCCTTGGCTCTGTAGCTCTGTTGTTTACTTGTTTTAGGGAACGCAATGCACTCCTCCAGTGAGACAGCTGGCAATTTACATCCCGCCCATCAGCATAACAAGGCTCCCTGTTCTCCAGGGCCTGTCTTGCCTTTCTGGTTTTTACACATTTTGTGGATGTCCCTTTTGACCGGTGGGAAGTGATACTTCTTTGTAGTGCAGATTTGCATTGCCCGCTTGCTTGTTTGGCCAAAAATGGCGTATGCGTTTTCTCCTGAATATATTCAGGAGAAAACGCATACGCCCTTTTTGGCCAACTGCGTCATTGTCGAAGTTGTGCCCCTCTTCCTGTGCTTTAAAGGCGATTCCAACGTACCTCTTGAAATCTGTTTCCTGCTATTCTGCTAGCTTTCAAGTCTGCCTTGTTGCCTTCCCTCAACAGATTTTTGGACGATAGTTGTCCTTTATTACTCTGCCAGTTTGTGAATTGCTGGGGCCCTGAGCTCCATTTCCAACTCGTTTTTGTGAGCTGTACGCAAGTCCAAAATTTTGGTTCAGGACCTATACTGGTTCCCGGAGGGTGGCTGAGACTCTGGTTAATTCTTCTTCCTGCCGGGAAATTAGAGTGACATGTGCCCGTCCAAATGCCTAACAGTAACTCTCTCATTGGTTCTCCCTCTTGCCTTCCATCCTCTGCCAAATTGACAACATGTGCGAACCAGGAGGTTAAAGGGGCTGTCTCTCCATGTTGGGAGATTGATAGTAAAGCAGTTGGAAAGTCAATCCGGAGCACCAGGAGAGGGACTACTCGTTGAGTTTTAGAAACCTTTTGTATTCACAGTGTGTCCATTCTCTAGGTTTCCCGTACATGTTATAGCTGTAGTAATATTCCCTTCAACCTGGAGAGTTGGGACCCATGGAATGGGGGCCATGCATTTTTGCTTTAAATGGTTTGCATTTGCTCACCCAATCTCACCAATCCTCTCAGTCCCAAGTGTCCAGCCTTATGCCACCTCCAGCTGTCATTGTAGACAGTGTTTTTCCAGGTTTCATCAGAGACCCTGAAGGAAATGTAAAGAATTTCCCTGTTTTTTGGTTTTGTTTTTGAAATTCCTTTTTATAGTGGGTTTGAGCTGATTCTCGCTGCCATGTTTATGCCAGTCTAGACACACTTGATTCCCTTACAGAGACATAACAATACATAGGTTTTAAGATTCTTACTAGTCAGATCTATTCCTCTGCGGGAAATATGGGGTTTTGAGTCCCTTTCACTGAGGAAGGTGTAGGTCTTGTCTATTCCACAGTTGGTTTTGGAAATGGTACCTGTGCTTATATCAAACTCTGGTTTTATGCATCACCCCACCTCTCCTTTCCCCTTCAGCAGGCATAAGAGTGTTTTCTAAATGTGAGACTCTGTTCTCTTTCCTAACTCAGTTCATGTGTAGCCAGGTTTACAGGATCTTCAAAAGTGATATCTTATGATAAGTTTCTTTTTCTGTGTGACTTATTTCACTTAGAATCATCGTACCTGAATCCACTCACTTTGCTGCTCCTGGTCTTATGACATTGATTTCATGGCTGAGGGATATTCCATCAGACATAAATACCACAGTTTATTGAACCATTTTTATATTTCCTGAGATATTTAAGGTGTACCCAAGTTGAGGTTCTTGTAAGCAGTGCAGCCCTAAATTTCGGGGTGGCTCTGTCTTATTGATTTTCGGTTTTCCCAATGTATATTCCCTAGACTGGAAGTGCCCTTGGCTCTGTAGCTCTGTTGTTTACTTGTTTTAGGGAACACAATGCACTCCTCCAGTGAGGCAGTTGGCAATTTACATCCCACCCATCAGCATAACAAGGCTCCCTGTTCTCCAGGGCCTGTCTTGCCGTTCTGGTTTTTACACATTTTGTGGATGTCCCTTTTGACCCGTGGGAAGTGATACTTCTTTGTAGTGCAGATTTGCATTGCCCGCTTGCTTGTTTGGCCAAAAAGGGCGTATGCGTTTTCTCCTGAATATATTCAGGAGAAAACGCATACGCCCTTTTTGGCCACCTGCGTTACTGTCGAAGTTGTGCCCCTCTTCCTGTGCTTTAAAGGCGATTCCAACGTACCTCTTGAAATCTGTATCCTGCTATTCTGCCTGGCTTTCAAGTCTGCCTTGTTGCCTTCCCTCAACAGATTTTTGGACGATAGTTGTCCTTTATTACTCTGCCAGTTTGTGAATTGCTGGGGCCCTGAGCTCCATTTCCAACTCGTTTTTGTGAGCTGTACGCAAGTGCAAAATTTTGGTTCAGGACCTATACTGGTTCCCGGTGGGTGGCTGAGACTCTGGTTAAGTCTTCTTCCTACCGGGAAATTAGAGTGACATGTGCCCGTCCAAATGTCTAACAGCTGCTCTCTCATTGGTTCTCCCTCTTCCCTTCCATCCTCTGCCAAATTGGCAACCTGTGCGAACCAGGAGGTTAAAGGGGCTGGCTCTCCAAGTTGGGAGATAGATAGTAAAGCAGTTGGAAAGTCAAACAGGAGCACCAGGAGAGGGACTATTCATTCAGTTTTAGAAACCTTTTGAATTCACAGTGTGTCCATTCTCTAGGTTTCCCGTACATGTTATAGCTGTAGTAATATAACCTTCAATCTGGAGAGTTGGGTCCATTGGAATGGGGGCCATGAATTTTTGCTATAATGGTCTGCATTTGCTCACCCAATCTCTCCAATCCTCTCAGTCCCAAGTGTCCAGCCTTATGCCACATCCAGCTGTCATTGTAGATAGGGTCATTCCAGGTTTCATCAGAGACCCTGAAGGAAATGTAAAGAATTTCCCTGTTTTTTGGTTTTGTTTTTGAAATTCCTTTTTATAGTGGGTTTGAGCTGATGCTCACTGCCATGTTTATGCCAGTCTAGACACACTTGATTCCCTTACAGAGACATATCAATACATAGGTTTTAAGATTCTTACTAGTCAGATCTATTGCTCTGCGGGAAATATGGGGTTTTGAGTCCCTTTCACTGAGGAAGGTGTAGGTCTTGTCTATTCCACAGTTGGTTTTAGAAATGGTACCTGTGCTTATATCAAACTCTGGTTTTATGGATCGCCCCACCTCTCCTTTCCCCTTAAGCAGGCAAAAGAGTGTTTTCTAAATGTGAGACTCTGTTCTCTTTCCTAACTCAGTTCATTTGTAGCCATGTTTACAGGATCTTCATAAGTGATATCTTATGAGAAGTTTCTTTTTCTGGGTGACTTATTTCACTTAGAATCATTGTACCTGAATCCACTCACTTTGCTGCTCCTGGTCTTATGACATTGATTTCATGGCTGAGGGATATTCCATCGTACATAAATACCACAGTTTTTTGAAACATTTTTATATTTCCTGGGATATTTAAGGTGTCCCCATGTTGAGGTTCTTGTAAGCAGTGCAGCCCTAAATTTGGGGGTGGCTCTGTCTTACTGATTTTCATTTTTCCAAATGTATATTCCCTAGACTGGAACTGCCATTGGCTCTGTAGCTCTGTTTTTTATTTGTTTTAGGGAACACAATGCACTCCACCAGAGAGGCATTTATAAATTTACGTCCTGCCCATTAGCCTAACAAGACTCCCTGTTCTCCAGGGCCAGTCTTGCCTTTCTGTTTTTTACACATTTTTCGGATGTCCCTTTTGACCAGTGGGAAGTGATGGTTCTTGTAGTGCAGATTTGCATTACTTGCTGGCTTGCTTGGCCAAAAAGGGCGTATGCATTTTTTCTTGAATATATTCAGAAGAAAACGCATATGCCCTTTTGGACAATTACATCACTGATGAAGTAGTTCTCCTCTGCCTGTACCTTAAAGGCGATTCCAATGTACCTCTTGAAATCTGTTTCCTGCTATTCTGCCTCGCATTCATGACAGCATCGTTGGCTTCCCTCAAAAGATTTTTGGAAGATAGTTGTCCTTTATTACTCTGCCAGTTTGTGAATTGCTGTGCCCCTGAGCTCCATTTTTCAACTCGTTTTTTGTGAACTGAACGCAAGTCCAAAAATTTGGATCACGACCTCTACTGGTTCCTGGTGGGTGGCTAAGACTTTGGTTAATTTTTCTTCGTGCCGGGAAATTAGAGTGACATGTGCCCGTCCAAATGTCTAACAGATGCTCTCTCATTGGTTCTCCCTCTTCCCTTCCATCCTCTGCCAAATTGGCAACCTGTGCGAACCAGGAGGTTAAAGGGGCAGGCTCTCCAAGTTGGGAGATTGATAGTAAAGCAGTTGGAAAGTCAAACCGGAGCACCAGGAGAGGGACCATTCATTGAGTTTTAGAAACCTTTTGAATTCACAGTGTGTCCATTTTCTAGGTTTCCCGTACATGTTATAGCTGTAGTAATATAACCTTCAATCAGGAGAGTTGGGTCACATGGAATGGGGGCCATGCATTATTGCTTTGAAGGGTCTGCATTTGCTCACCCAATCTCACCAATCCTCTCAGTCCCAAGTGTCCAGCATTATGCCACATCCAGCTGTCATTGTAGATAGGGTCATTCCAGGTTTCATGAGAGACCCTGAAGGAATTGTAAAGAATTTCCCTGTTTTTTGGTTTTGTTTTTGAAATTCCTTTTTATAGTGGGTTTGAGCTGATTCTCGCTGCCATGTTTATGCCAGTCTAGACACACTTGATTCCCTTACAGAGACATAACAATACATAGGTTTTAATATTCTTACTAGTCAGATCTATTCCTCTGCGGGAAATATGGGGTTTTGAGTCCCTTTCACTGAGGAAGGTGTAGGTCTTGTCTATTCCACAGTTGGTTTTGGAAATGGTACCTGTGCTTATATCAAACTCTGGTTTTATGCATCACCCCACCTCTCCTTTCCCCTTCAGCAGGCATAAGAGTGTTTTCTAAATGTGAGACTCTGTTCTCTTTCCTAACTCAGTTCATGTGTAGCCAGGTTTACAGGATCTTCAAAAGTGATATCTTATGATAAGTTTCTTTTTCTGTGTGACTTATTTCACTTAGAATCATCGTACCTGAATCCACTCACTTTGCTGCTCCTGGTCTTATGACATTGATTTCATGGCTGAGGGATATTCCATCAGACATAAATACCACAGTTTATTGAACCATTTTTATATTTCTTGGGATATTTAAGGTGTACCCAAGTTGAGGTTCTTGTAAGCAGTGCAGCCTTAAATTTGGGCGTGGCTCTGTCTTATTGATATTCAGTTCTCCAAAGGTATATTCCCTAGACAGGAAGTGCCCTTGGCTCTGTAGCTCTGTTGTTTACTTGTTTTAGGGAACACAATGCACTCCCCCAGTGAGGCAGTTGGCTATTTACATCCAGCCCATCAGCATAACATGGCTCCCTGTTCTCCACGGCCTGTCATGCCTTTTTAGTTTTTACACATTTTGTGGATGTCCCTTTTGACCGGTGGAAAGTCATACATCTTTGTAGTGCAGATTTGCATTGCCCGCTTGCTTGCTTGGCCAAAAAGGGTGTATGCGTTTTCTCCTGAATATATTCAGGAGGAAACGCATACACCCTTTTTGGCCAAGTGCATCATTCTCCAAGTTGTGCCCCTCTTCCTGTGCTTTAAAGGTGATTCCAACGTACCTCTTGAAATCTGTTTCCTGTTCTTCTGCCTCACTTTAAGTCCGCCTCGTTCCCTTCCCTCAACAGATTTTAGCAAGATAGTTGTCCTTTTTTACTCTGCCGTTTTGTGAATTGCTGTTCCCCTGAGCTCCATTTTCAAACTCGTTTTTTGTGAGCTGTACGCAAGTCCAAAATTTTGGTTCAGGACCTATACTGGTTCCCGGTGGGTGGCTGAGTCTTTGGTTAATTCTTCTTCCTGCCGGGAATTTAGAGTGACATGTCCCCGTCCAAATGCCTAACAGGTAGTCTCTCATTGGTTCTCCCTCTTCCCTTCTATCCTTTGGCAAAGTGGCAACCTGTGCAAACCAGGAGCTTAAAGGGGCTGTTTCTCCAAGTTTGGAGATTGATAGTAAAGCAGTTGGAAAGTCAAACCGGAGCACCAGGAGAGGGACTATTCGTTGAGTTTTAGAAACCTTTTGTATTCACAGTGTGTCCATTTTCTTGGTTTCCCATACATGTTATAGCTGTAGTAATATTCCCTTCAACCTGGAGAGTTGCGACCCATGGAATCGGGACCTTGCATTATTGCTTTAAAGGGTCTGCATTTGCTCACCCAATCTCACCAATCCTCTCAGTCCCAAGTGTCCAGCCTTATGCCACTTCCATCTGTCATTGTAGATAGGTCATTCCAGGTTTCATCAGAAAACCTGAAGGAATTGTAAAGAATTTCCCTGGTTTTTGGTTGTGTTTTAGAAATTCCTTTTTATAGTGGCTTTGAGCTGATTCTCTCTGCCGTTTTTATGCCAGTCTAGACACACTTGATTCCCTTACAGAGACATATCTATACATAGGATTTAAGATTCTTACTAGTCAGATCTATTCCTCTGCGGGTAATATGGGGTTTTGAATCCCTATCACTGAGGAAGGTGTAGGTCTTGTCTATTCTAAAGTTGGTTATACAAACGGTACCTCTGCTTATATCAAACTCTGGTTTTATGCATCACCCCACCTCTCCTTCCCCCTTTAGCAGGCATAAGAGTGTTTTCTAAATGTGTGACTATGTTCTCTTTCTTAACTCAGTTCATGTGTAGCCATGTTTACAGGATCTTCATAAATGATATCTTATGATAAGTTTCTTTTTCTGTGTGACTTATTTCACTTAGAATCATCGTACCTGAATCCACTCACTTTGCTGCTCCTGGTCTTTTCACATTGATTTAATGGCTGAGGGATATTCCATCGTACGTATGTACCACAATTTTTTGAACCATTTTTATATTTCCTGGGATATTTAAGGTGTACCCAAGTTGAGGTTCTTGTAAGCAGTGCAGCCCTATATTTGGGGGCCGCTCTGTCTTACTGATTTTCTGTTATCCCAAGGTATATTCCCTAGACTGGAAGTGCCCATGGCTCTGTAGCTGTGTTGTTTACTTGTTTTAGGGAACACAATGCACTCCTCCAGTGAGGCAGTTGGCAATTTACATCCCGCCCATCAGCATAACAATGCTCTCTGTTCTCCAGGGCCTTTCTTTCCTTTCTGGTTTTTACACATTTTGTGGATGTCCCTTTTGACAGGAGGTAAGTGGTACTTCTTTGTAGTGCAGATTGGCATTGCCTGCTTGCTTGCTTGGACAAAGAGGTCGTATGCGTTTTCTCCTGAATATATTCAGGGGAAAATGTATACACACTTTTTGGCCCAGTGCGTCATTGTCGAAGTTGTGCCCCTCTTCCTGTGCTTTACAGGAGATTCCAACGTACCTCTTGAAGTCTGTTTCCTGCTATTGTGCATCGCTTTCAAGTCCGCCTCGTTGCCTTCCCTCAACAGATTTTTGGACGATAGTTGTCCTTTATTACTCTGCCAGATTGTGAATTGCTGTGCCCCTGAGCTCCATTTTTCAACTCGTTTTTTGTGAGCTGTACGCAAGTCCAAAATTTTGGATCAGGACCTCTACTCGTTCCTGTTGGGTGGCTGAGAATTTGGTTAATTCTTCTTCCTGCCGGGAAATTAGAGTCACATGTGCCCGTCCAAATGTCTAACAGATGCTCTCTCATTGGTTCTCCCTCTTCCCTTCCATACTCTGCCAAATTGGCAACCTGTGCGAATTAGGAGGTTAAAGGGGCTGTCTCTCCAAGTTGGGAGATTGATAGTAAAGCAGTTGGAAAGTCAAACTGGAGCACCAGGAGAGGGAGTATTCATTGAGTTTTACAAAACTTTTGTATTCACAGTGTGTCCATTCTGTAGGTTTCCCGTACATGTTATAGCTGTAGTAATATAACCTTCAATCTGGAGAGTTGGGTCCCATGGAATGGGGGCCATGCATTATTGCTTTGAAGGGTCTGCATTTGTTCACCCAATCTCACGAATCCTCTCAGTCCCAAGTGTCCAGCCTTATGCCACATCCAGCTGTCATTGTAGATAGGGTCATTCCAGGTTTCATGAGAGACCCTGAAGGAATTGTAAAGAATTTCCCTGTTTTTTGGTTTTGTTTTTGAAATTCCTTTTTATAGAGGGTTTGAGCTGATTCACGCTGCCATGCTTATACCAGTCTAGACACACTTGATTCCCTTATGGAGACATAGAAATACATACGTTTTAAGATTCTTACAAGTCAGATCCATTCCTCTGCGGGATATATGGGGTTTTGAGTCCCTTTCCCTAAGGAAGCTGTAGGTCTTGTCTATACCACAGTTGGTTTTTGGAACGGTACCTGTGGTTATATCAAACTGGTTTTATGCATCAACCCACCTCTCCTTCCCCCTTAAGCAGGCGTAAAAATCTTTTATAAATGTGAGACTCTATTCTCTTTCTTTACACAGTTCGTATGTAGCCATGTTTACAGGACCTACATAAGTGATATCTTATGATAAGTTTCTTTTTCTGTGTGACTTATTTCACTTAGAATCATCGTACCTGAATCCTGTCACTTTTCTGCTACTGGTCTTGTGACATTGGTTTCATGGCTGTGGGATATTCCATCATACGTAAGTACCACAATTTTTAGAACCATTTTTATATTTCCTGGGATATTTAAGGTGTACCCAAGTTGAGGTTCTTGAAAACTGTGCAGCCGTAATTTTGGGGGTGGCTCTCTCTTATTGATTTTCATGATCCCAAGGTATATTCCCTAGACTGGAAGTGCCCTTGGCTCTGTAGCTCTGTTGTTTACTTGTTTTAGGGAACACAATGCACTCTTTACAGGCGTGCTTTACAGGCGATTCCAACGTAACTCTTGAAATCTGTTTTTTGCTATTCTGCCTCTCTTTCGAGTCCGCCTCGTTGCCTTCCCTCAATAGATTTTTGGACGATAGTTTTCCTTTATTACTCTGCCAGTTTGTGAATAGCTGTGCCCCTGAGCTCCATTTTTCATCTCGATTTTTGTGAGCTGAAAGCAAGTCCAAAATTTTGGTTCAGGACCTATACTGGTTCCCGGTGGGTGGCTGAGACTTTGGTTAATTCTTCTTACTGCCGGGAAATTAGAGTGACATGTGCCCGTCCAAATGCCTAACAGCTAGTCTCTCATTGGTGCTCCCTCTTCCCTTCCATCCTCTGCCAAATTGGAAACCTGTGCGAACCAGGAGGTTAAAGGGGCTGTCTCTCCAAGTTGGGAGATTGATAGTAAAGCAGTTGGAAAGTCAAACCGGAGCACCAGGAGAGGGTCTATTCATTGAGTTTTAGAAACCTTTTGTATTCACAGTGTGTCCATTCTCTAGGTTTCCCGTACTTGTTATAGCTGTAGTAATATAAACTTCAATTTGGAGAGTTGGGTCCCTTGGAATGGGGGCCATGCATTATTGCTTTGAACGGTCTGCATTTGCTCACCCAATCTCACAAATCCTCTCAGTCCCAAGTTTCCTCGCTTAATCCACATGGAGCTCTCATTGTAGATAGGGTCATTCCAGGTTTCATCAGAGACCCTAAAGGAATTGTAAAGAATTTCCCTGTTTTTTGGTTTTGTTTTTGAAATTCCTTTTTATAGTGGCTTTGAGCTGATTCTCGCTGCCATGTTTATTCCAGTCTAGACACACTTGTTTGCCTTACGGAGACATATCAATACATAGGTTGTAAGATTCTTACTAGTCATATCTATTCCTCTGTGGGAAATATGGTGTTTTGAGTACCTTTCACTGAGGAAGGTGTTGGTATTGTCTAATCCACAGTAGGTTTTAGAAACGGTACCTGTGCTTATATCAAACTCTGGTTTTATGCATCACCCCACCTCTCCTTCCCCCTTAAGCAGGCATAAGAGTGTTTTCTAAATGTGAGACTCTGTTCTCTTTCCTAACTCAGTTCATGTGTAGCCATGTTTACAGTATCTTCATAAGTGATATCTTATGATGTTTCTTTTTCTGTGTGACTTATTTCACTTAGAATCATCGTACCTGAATCCACTCACTTTGCTGCTCCTGGTCTTATGACATTGATTTCATGGCTGAGGGATATTCCATCGTACGTAAGTACCACAATTTTTAGAACCATTTTTATATTTCCTGGGATATTTAAGGTGTACCCAAGTTGAGGTTCTTGTAAGCAGTGCAGCCTTAAATTTGGGGGTGGCTCTGTCTTATTTATTCTCAGTTTTCCCAAGGTATATTCCCTAGACTGGAAGTGTCCTTGGCTCTGTAGCTGTGTTGTTTACTTGTTTTCGGGAACACCATGCAATCCTCCAGTGAGGCAGTGGGCAATTTACATCCCGCCCATCAGCATAACAAGGCTCCCAGTTCTCCAGGGCCTGTCTTGCCTTTCTGGTTTTTACACATATTGTGGATGTCCCTTTTGACCAGTGGGAAGTGATACTTCTTTGTAGTGCAGATTTGCATTGCCCGCTTGCTTGCTTGGCCAAAAAGGGCGTATGTGTTTTCTCCTGAATATATTCAGGAGAAAACGCATACGCCCTTTTTGGCCAAGTGCGTCATTGTCGAAGTTGTGCCCCTCTTCCTGTGCTTTAAAGGCGATTCCAATGTACCTCTTGAAATTTGTTACCTGCCATTCTGCCTCGCTTTTAAGTCCGCCTCGTTGCCTTCCCTCAACAGATTTTTGGACCATAGTAGTCCTTTATTACTCTGCCAGTTTGTGAATTGCTGTGCCCCTGAGCTCCATTTTTCAACTCGTTTTTTGTGAGCTGAACGCAAGTCTAAAATTTTGGTTCAGGACCTATACTGTTTCCCGGTGGGCCGCTAAGTCTTTGGTTAATTCGTCTTCCTGCCGGGAATTTAGAGTGACATGTCCCCGTCCAAATGCCTAACAGCTAGTCTCTCATTGGTTCTCCCTCTTCCCTTCTATCCTTTGGCAAATTGGCAACCTGTGCAAACCAGGAGCTTAAAGGGGCTGTTTCTCCAAGTTTGGAGATTGATAGTAAAGCATTTGGAAAGTCAAACCGGAGCACCAGGAGAGGTACTATTCGTTGAGTTTTAGAAACCTTTTGTATTCACAGTGTGTCCATTTTCTAGGTTTCCCATATATGTTATACCTGTAGTAATATTCCCTACAACCTGGAGAGTTGCGACCCATGGAATGGGGACCATGCATTATTGCTTTAAAGGGTCTGCATTTGCTCACCCAATCTCACCAATCCTCTCAGTCCCAAGTGTCCAGCCTTATGCCACTTCCAGCTGTCATTGTAGATAGGGTCATTCCAGGTTTCTTCAGATAACCTGAAGGAATTGTAAAGAATTTCCCTGGTTTTTGGTTGTGTTTTAGAAATTCCTTTTTATAGTGGCTTTGAGCTGATTCTCGCTGCCATGTTTATGCCAGTCTAGACAAACTTGATTCCCTTACAGAGACATATCAATACATAGGATTTAAGATTCTTACTAGTCAGATCTATTCCTCTGCGGGTAATATGGGGTTTTGAGTCCCTTTCACTGAGGAAGGTGTAGGTCTTGCCTATTCCAAAGTTGATTTTAGAAACGGTACCCGTGCTTATATCAACCTCTGGTTTTATGCATCACCCCACCTCTCCTTCCCCCTTAAGCAGGCATAAGAGAGTTTTCTAAATGTGAGACTCTGTTCTCTTTCCTTACTCAGTTCATGTGTAGCCATGTTTACAGGATCTTCCTAAGTGATATCTTAGGATAAGTTTCTTTTTCTGTGTGACTTATTTCACTTAGAATCATCGTACCTGAATCCACTCACTTTGCTGCTCCTGATCTTTTGACATTGATTTCATGGCTGAGGGATATTCCATCGTACATAAGTACCACAATTTTTTGAACCATGTTCATATTTCCTGGGATATTTAATTTGTACCCAGATTGAGGTTCTTGTAAGCAGTGCAGCCCTCAATTTGGGGGTGGCTGTGTCTTATTGATTTTCAGTTTTCCCAAGGTATATTCCCTAGACTGGAAGTGCCCTTGGCTCTGTAGCTGTGTTGGTTCCTTGTTTTTGGGAACACAATGCACTCCTCCATTGAGTCAGTTGGCAATTTACATCCCGCCCATCAGCATAACAAGGCTCCCTGTTCTCCAAGGCCTGTCTTGCCTTTCTGGTTTTTACACATTTTGTGGATGTCCCTTTTGACAGGTGGGAAGTGATACTTCTTTGTAGTGCAGATTTGCATTGCCCGGTTGCTTGCTTGGCCAAAAATGGTGTATGCATTTTCTCCTGAATATATTCAGGTGAAACGCGTACGCCCTTTTTGGCCAAGTGCGTCATTGTCGAAGTTGTGGCCCTCTTCCTGTGCTTTAAAGGCGATTCCAACGTACCTCTTGAAATCTGTTTCCTGCTGTTATGCCTCGCTTTCAAGTCTGCCTCGTTGCCTTACCTCAACAGATTTTTGGACGATAGTTGTCCTTTATTACTCTGCCAGTTTGTGAATTGCTGTGCCCCTGAGCTCCATTTTTCAACTCGTTTTTTTTGAGCTGAACGCAAGTCCAAAATTTTGGTTCAGGACCTCTACTGTTTACCGGTGTGTGGCTGAGAATTTGGTTAATTCATCTTCCTGCCGGGAAATTAGACTGACATGTGTCCGTCCAAATGCCTAACAGCTACTCTCTCATTGGTCCTCCCTCTTCCCTTCCATCCTCTGCCAAATTGGCAAACTGTGCGAACCAGGAGCTTAAAGGGGCTGTCTCTCCAAGTTGGGAGATTGATAGTAAAGCAGTTGGAAAGTCACCCGGAGCACCAGGAGAGGGACTACTCGTTGAGTTTTAGAAACCTTTTGTATTCACAGTGTGTCCATTCTCTAGGTTTCACGTACATGTTATAGCTGTAGTAATATTCCCTTCAACCAGGAGAGTTGGGACCCATGGAATGGGGGCCATGCATTATGGCTTTAAAGGGTCTGCATTTGCTCACCCAATCTCACCAATCCTCTCAGTCCCAAGTGTCCAGCCTTATGCCACATCCAGCTGTCATTGTAGATAGGGTCATTCCAGGTTTCATCAGAGACCCTGAAGGAAATGTAAAGAATTTCCCTGTTTTTTGGTTTGTTTTTGAAATTCTTTTTATAGTGGGTTTGAGCTGATTCTCGCTGCCATGATTATGCCAGTCTAAACACACTTGTTTCCCTTACGGAGACATATCAATACATAGGTATTAAGATTCTTACTAGTCAGATCTATTCCTCTGCGGGAAATATGGGGTTTTGAGTCCCTTTCACTGAGGAAGGTGTAGGTCTTGTCAATTCCACAGTTGGTTATAGAAATGGTACCTGTGCTTATATCAAACTCTGGTTTTATGCATCACCGAACCTCTCCTTTCCCCTTAAGCAGGCATAAGAGTGTTTTCTAAATGTGAGACTCTGTTCTCTTCCTAACTCAGTTCATGTGTAACCATGTTTACAGGATCATCCTAAGTGATATCTTATGATAAGGTTCTTTTTCTGTGTGAATTATTTCACTTAGAATCATCGTACCTGAATCCACTCACTTTGCTGCTCCTGGTCTTATGACATTGATTTCATGGCTGAGGGATATTCCATCGTACATAAATACCTCAATTTTTTGAACCATTTTTATATTTCCTGGGATATTTAAGCTGTAGCCAAGTTGAGGTTCTTGTGAGCAGTGCAGCCCTAAATTTGGGGCTGGCTCTGTCTTATTGATTTTCAGTTTTCCCAAGGTATATTCCCTAGACTGGAAGTGCCCTTGGCTCTGTAGCTCTGTTGATTACTTGTTTTAGGGAATGCAATGCACTCCTCCAGTGACGCTGTTTGCAATTTACATCCTGCCCATCAGCATAACAAGGCTCCCTGTTCTCCAGGGCCTGTCTTGCGTTTCTAGTTTTTACACATTTTGTGGATGTCCCTTTTGACCGGTGGGAAGTGATACTTCTTTGTAGTGCAGATTTGCATTGCCCGCTTGCTTGCTCGGCCAACAAGTGCATATGCGTTTTCTCCTGAATATATTCAGGAGAAAACGCATACGCCCTTGTTGGCCAACTGCGTCATTGTCCAAGTTGTGCCCCTCTTCCTGTGCTTTAAAGGCGATTCCAACGTACCTCTTGAAATCTGTTTCCTGCTATTCTGCCTCGCTTTCAAGTCTGCCTCGTTGCATTCCCTACACAGATTTTTGGACGATAGTTGTCCTTTATTACTCTGCCAGTTTGTGAATTGCTGTGCCCCAGAGCTCCATTTTTCAACTCGTTTTATGTGAGCTGTACGCAAGTCCAAAATTTTGGTTCAGGACCTGTACTGGTTCCCGGTGGTTGGCTGAGACTCTGGTTAATTCTTCTTCCTGCCGGGAAATTAGAGTAACATGTGCCCGTCCAAATGCCTAACAGTAACTCTCTCATTGGTTCTCCCTCTTCCCTTCCATTCTCTGCCAATTTGGCAACCTGTGCGAACCAGGAGGTTAAAGGGGATGTCTCTCCAAGTTGGGAGATTGATAGTAAAGAAGTTGGAAAGTCAAACCGGAGCACCAGGAGAGGGACTACTCGTTGAGTTTTAGAAACCTTTTGTATTCACAGTGTGTCCATTCTCCATGTTTCCCGTACCTGTTATAGCTGTAGTAATATTCCCTTCAACCTGGAGAGTTGGGACCCATGGAATGGGGGCCATGCATTTTTGCTTTAAAGGTCTGCAATTGCTCACCCAATCTCACCAATCCTCTCAGTCCCAGGTGTCCAGCCTTATGCCACATCCAGCTGTCATTGTAGACAGGGTTTTTCCAGGTTTCATCAGAGACCCTGAAGGAAATGTAAAGAATTTCCCTGTTTTTTGGTTTTGTTTTTGAAATTCCTTTTTATAGTGGGTTTGAGCTGATTCTCACTGCCATGTTTATGCCAGTCTAGACACACTTGATTCCCTTACAGAGACATATCAATACATAGGTTTTAAGATTCTTACTAGTCAGATCTAATCCTCTGCGGGAAATATGGGATTTTGAGTCCCTTTCACTGAGGAAGGTGTAGGTCTTGTCTATTCCACAGTTGGTTTTGGAAATGGTACCTGTGCTTATATCAAACTCTGGTTTTATGCATCACCCTACCTCTCCTTTCCCCTTAAGCAGGCATAAGAGAGTTTTCTAAATGTGAGACTCTGTTCTCTTTCCTTACTCAGTTCATGTGTAACCATGTTTACAGGATCATCCTAAGTGATATCTTATGATAAGTTTCTTTTTCTGTGTGACTTATTTCACTTAGAATCATCGTACCTGAATCCACTCACTTTGCTGCTCCTGGTCTTATGACATTGATTTCATGGCTGAGGGATATTCCATCGTACATAAATACCTCAATTTTTTTGAACCATTTTTATATTTCCTGGGATATTTAAGCTGTAGCCAAGTTGAGGTTCTTGTAAGCAGTGCAGCCCTAAATTTGGGGCTGGCTCTGTCTTATTGATTTTCAGTTTTCCCAAGGTATATTCCCTATACTGGAAGTGCCCTTGGCTCTGTAGCTCTGTTGATTACTTGTTTTAGGGAACGCAATGCACTCCTCCAGTGAGGCAGTTGGTAATTTACATCCCGCCCATCAGCATAACAAGGCTCCCTGTTCTCCAGGGCCTGTCTTGCCTTTCTGGTTTTTACACATTTTGTGGATGTCCCTTTTGACCGGTGGGAAGTGATACTTCTTTGTAGTGCAGATTTGCATTGTCCGCTTGCTTGTTTGGCCAAAAAGGGCGTATGCATTTTCTCCTGAATATATTCAGGAGAAAACGCATACGCCCTCTTTGGCCAACTGCGTCATTGTCGAAGTTGTGCCCCTCTTCCTGTGCTTTAAAGGTGATTCCAACGTACCTCTTGAAATCTGTTTCCTGCTATTCTGCCTGGCTTTCAAGTCTGCCTCTTTGCCTTCCCTCAACAGATTTTTGGACGATAGTTGTCCTTTATTACTCTGCCAGTTTGTGAATTGCTGTGGCCCTGAGCTCCATTTTCCAACTCGTTTTTTGTGAGCTGAACGCAAGTCCAAAATTTTGGTTCAGGACCAATACTGGTTCCCGGTGGTTGGCTGAGACTCTGGTTAATTCTTCTTCCTGCCGGGAAATTAGAGTGACATGTGCCCGTCCAAATGCCTAACAGTAACTCTCTCATTGGTTCTCCCTCTTCCCTTCCATCCTCTGCCAATTTGGCAACCTGTGCGAACCAGGAGGTTAAAGGGGCTGTCTCTCCAAGTTGGGAGATTGATAGTAAAGAAGTTGGAAAATCAAACCGGAGCACCAGGAGAGGGACTACTCGTTGAGTTGTAGAAACCTTTTGTATTCACAGTGTGTCCATTCTCTAGGTTTCCCATACATGTTATAGCTGTAGTAATATTCCCTTCAACCTGGAGAGTTGGGACCCATGGAATGGGGGCCATGCATTTTTGCTTTAAAGGTCTGCATTTGCTCACCCAATCTCACCAATCCTCTCAGTCCCATGTGTCCAGCCTTATGCCACATCCAGCTGTCATTGTAGACAGGGTTTTTCCAGGTTTCATCAGAGACCCTGAAGGAAATGGAAAGAATTTCCCTGTTTTTTGGTTTTGTTTTTGAAAATCCTTTTTATAGTGGGTTTGAGCTAATTCTCTCTGCCATGTTTATGCCAGTCTAGACACACTTGATTCCCTTACAGAGACATATCAATACATAGGTTTTAAGATTCTTACTAGTCAGATCTATTCCTCTGCATGAAATATGGGGTTTTGAGTCCCTTTCACTGAGGAAGGTGTAGGTCTTGTCTATTCCACAGTTGGTTTTGGAAATGGTACCTGTGCTTATATCAAACTCTGGTTTTATGAATCACCCCACGTCTCCTTTCCCCTTAAGCAGGCATAAGAGTGTTTTCTAAATGTGAGACTCTGTTCTCTTTCCTAACTCAGTTCATGTGTAGCCATGTTTACAGGATCTTCATAAGTCATATCTTATGATAAGTTTCTTTTTCTGTGTGACTTATTTCACTTAGAATCATCGTACCTGAATCCACTCACTTTGCTGCTCCTGGTCTTATGACATTGATTTCATGGCTGAGGGATATTCCATCGGACATAAATACCACAGTTTTTTGAACCATTTTTATATTTCCTGGGATATTTAAGGTGTACCCAAGTTGAGGTTCTTGTAAGCAGTGCAGCCCTAAATTTGGGGGTGGCTCTGTCTTATTGATTTTCAGTTTTCCCAATGTATATTCGCTAGACTGGAAGTGCCCTTGGCTCTGTAGCTCTGTTGTTTACTTGTTTTAGGGAACGCAATGCACTCCTCCAGTGAGGCTGTTGGCAATTTACATCCCGCCCATCAGCATAACAAGGCTCCCTGTTCTCCAGGGCCTGTCTTGCCTTTCTGGTTTTTACACATTTTGTGGATGTCCCTCTTGACCGGTGGGAAGTGATACTTCTTTGTAGTGCAGATTTGCATTGCCCGCTTCCTTGTTTGGCCAAAAAGGGCGTATGCGTTTTCTCCTGAATATATTCAGGAGAAAACGCATACGCCCTTTTTGGCCAACTGCGTCATTGTCGAAGTTGTGCCCCTCTTCCTGTGCTTTAATGGCGATTCCAACGTACCTCTTGAAATCTGTTTCCTGCTCTTCTGCCTGGCTTTCAAGTCTGCCTCGTTGCCTTCCCTCAACAGATTTTTGGACGATAGTTGTCCTTTATTACTCTGCCAGTTTGTGAATTGCTGTGGCCCTGAGCTCCATTTTCCAACTCGTTTTTTGTGAGCTGTACGCAAGTCCAAAATTTTGGTTCAGGATCTATACTGGTTCCCGGTGGGTGGCTGAGACTCTGGTTAATTCTTCTTCCTGACGGGAAATTAGAGTGACATGTGCCCGTCCAAATGCCTAACAGCTACTCTCTCATTGGTTCTCCCTCTTCCCTTCCATCCTCTGCCAAATTGGCAACCTGTGCGAACCAGGAGGTTAAAGGGGCTGTCTCTCCAAGTTGTGAGATTGATAGTAAAGCAGTTGGAAAGTCAAACCGGAGCACCAGGAGACGGACTACGCGTTGAGTTTTAGAAACCTTTTGTATTCATAGTGTGTCCATTCTCTAGGTTTCCCGTACATGTTATAGCTGTAGTAATATTACCTTCAACCTGGAGAGTTGGGACCCATGGAATGGGGGCCATGCATTTTTGCTTTAAAGGGTCTGCATTTGCTCACCCAATCTCACCAATCCTCTCAGTCCAAAGTGTCCAGCCTTATGCCACAACCAGCTGTCTTTGTAGATAGGGTCATTCCAGGTTTCATCAGACACCCTGAAGGAAATGTAAAGATTTTCCCTGTTTTTTGGTTTTGTTTTTGAAATTCCTTTTTTTAGTGGGTTGGAGCTGATTCTCGCTGCCATGTTTATGCCAGTCTAGACACACTTGATTCCCTTACAGAGACATATCAATACATAGGTTTTAAGATTCTTACTAGTCAGATCTATTCCTCTGCGGGAAATATGGGGTTTTGAGTCCCTTTCACTGAGGAAGGTGTAGGTCTTGTCTATTCCACAGTTGGTTTTAGAAATGGTACCTGTGCTTATATCAAACTCTGGTTTTATGCATCACCCCACCTCTCCTTTCCCCTTAAGCCGGCATAAGAGTTTTTTCTAAATGTGAGACTCTGTTCTCTTTCCTAACTCAGTTCATGTGTAGCCATGTTTACAGGATCTTCATAAGTGATATCTTATGATAAGTTTCTTTTTCTGTGTGACTTATTTCACTTAGAATCATCGTACCTGAATCCACTCACTTTGCTGCTCCTGGTCTTATGACATTGATTTCATGGCTGAGGGATATTCTATCGGACATAAATACCACAGTTTTTTGAACCATTTTTATATTTCCTGGGATATTTAAGGTGTACCCAAGTTGAGGTTCTCGTAAGCAGTGCAGCCCTAAATTTGGGGGTGGCTCTGTCTTATTGATTTTCAGTTTTCCCAAGGTATATTCTCTAGACTGGGCGTGCCCTTGGCTCTGTAGCTCTGTTGTTTACTTGTTTTAGGGAACGCAATGCACTCCTCCAGTGAGGCAGTTGGCAATTTACATCCCACCCATCAGCATAACATTGCTCCCTGTTCTCCAGGGCGTGTCTTGCCTTTCTGGTTTTTACACATTTTGTGGATGTCCCTTTTGACCGGTGGGAAGTGATACTTCTTTGTAGTGCAGATTTGCATTGCCCGCTTGCTTGTTAGGCCAAAAAGGGCGTATGCGTTTTCTCCTGAATATATTCAGGAGAAAACGCATACGCCCTTTTTGGCCAACTGCGTCATTGTCGAAGTTGTGCCCCTCTTCCTGTGCTTTAAAGGCGATTCCAACGTACCTCTTGAAATCTGTTTCCTGCTATTCTGCCTGGCTTTCAAGTCCGCCTCGTTGCCTTCCCTCAACAGATTTTTGGACGATAGTTGTCCTTTATTACTCTGCCAGTTTGTGAATTGCTGTGCCCCTGAGCTCCATTTTTCAACTCGTTTTTTGTGAGCTGTACGCAAGTCCCAAATTTTGGTTCAGGACCTATACTGGTTCCCGTTGGGTGGCTGAGACTCTGGTTAATTCTTCTTCCTGCCGGGAAATTAGAGTGACATGTGCCCGTCCAAATGCCTAACAGCTACTCTCTCATTGGATCTCCCTCTTCCCTTCCATCCTCTGCCAAATTGGCAACCTGTGCGAACCAGGAGGTTAAAGGGGCTATCTCACCAAGTTGGGAGATTGATAGTAAAGCAGTTGGAAAGTCAAACCGGAGCACCAGGAGAGGGACTACGCGTTGAGTTTTAGAAACCTTTTGTATTCACAGTGTGTCCATTCTCTAGGTTTCCCGTACATGTTATAGCCGTAATAATATTCCCTTCAACATGGAGAGTTGGGACCCATGGAATGGGGGCCATGCATTTTTGCTTTAAACGGTCGGCATTTGCTCACCCAATCTCACCAATCCTCTCAGTCCCAACTGTCCAGCCTTATGCCACTTAGAGCTGTCATTGTAAGCAGGGTTTTTCCAGGTTTCATCAGAGACCATGAAGGAAATGTAAAGAATTTCCCTGTTTTTTGGTTTTGTTTTTGAAATTCCTTTTTATAGTGGGTTTGAGCTGATTCTCGCTGCCATGTTTATGCCAGTCTAGACACACTTGATTCCCTTACAGAGACATATCAATACATAGGATTTAAGATTCTTACTAGTCAGATCTATTCCTCTGCGGGTAATATGGGGTTTTGAGTCCCTTTCACTGAGGAAGGTGTAGGTCTTGCCTATTCCAAAGTTGATTTTAGAAACGGTACCCGTGCTTATATCAACCTCTGGTTTTATGCATCACCCCACCTCTCCTTCCCCCTTAAGCAGGCATAAGAGAGTTTTCTAAATGTGAGACTCTGTTCTCTTTCCTTACTCAGTTCATGTGTAGCCATGTTTACAGGATCTTCCTAAGTGATATCTTAGGATAAGTTTCTTTTTCTGTGTGACTTATTTCACTTAGAATCATCGTACCTGAATCCACTCACTTTGCTGCTCCTGATCTTTTGACATTGATTTCATGGCTGAGGGATATTCCATCGTACATAAGTACCACAATTTTTTGAACCATGTTCATATTTCCTGGGATATTTAATTTGTACCCAGATTGAGGTTCTTGTAAGCAGTGCAGCCCTCAATTTGGGGGTGGCTGTGTCTTATTGATTTTCAGTTTTCCCAAGGTATATTCCCTAGACTGGAAGTGCCCTTGGCTCTGTAGCTGTGTTGGTTCCTTGTTTTTGGGAACACAATGCACTCCTCCATTGAGTCAGTTGGCAATTTACATCCCGCCCATCAGCATAACAAGGCTCCCTGTTCTCCAAGGCCTGTCTTGCCTTTCTGGTTTTTACACATTTTGTGGATGTCCCTTTTGACAGGTGGGAAGTGATACTTCTTTGTAGTGCAGATTTGCATTGCCCGGTTGCTTGCTTGGCCAAAAATGGTGTATGCATTTTCTCCTGAATATATTCAGGTGAAACGCGTACGCCCTTTTTGGCCAAGTGCGTCATTGTCGAAGTTGTGGCCCTCTTCCTGTGCTTTAAAGGCGATTCCAACGTACCTCTTGAAATCTGTTTCCTGCTGTTATGCCTCGCTTTCAAGTCTGCCTCGTTGCCTTACCTCAACAGATTTTTGGACGATAGTTGTCCTTTATTACTCTGCCAGTTTGTGAATTGCTGTGCCCCTGAGCTCCATTTTTCAACTCGTTTTTTTTGAGCTGAACGCAAGTCCAAAATTTTGGTTCAGGACCTCTACTGTTTACCGGTGTGTGGCTGAGAATTTGGTTAATTCATCTTCCTGCCGGGAAATTAGACTGACATGTGTCCGTCCAAATGCCTAACAGCTACTCTCTCATTGGTCCTCCCTCTTCCCTTCCATCCTCTGCCAAATTGGCAAACTGTGCGAACCAGGAGCTTAAAGGGGCTGTCTCTCCAAGTTGGGAGATTGATAGTAAAGCAGTTGGAAAGTCACCCGGAGCACCAGGAGAGGGACTACTCGTTGAGTTTTAGAAACCTTTTGTATTCACAGTGTGTCCATTCTCTAGGTTTCACGTACATGTTATAGCTGTAGTAATATTCCCTTCAACCAGGAGAGTTGGGACCCATGGAATGGGGGCCATGCATTATGGCTTTAAAGGGTCTGCATTTGCTCACCCAATCTCACCAATCCTCTCAGTCCCAAGTGTCCAGCCTTATGCCACATCCAGCTGTCATTGTAGATAGGGTCATTCCAGGTTTCATCAGAGACCCTGAAGGAAATGTAAAGAATTTCCCTGTTTTTTGGTTTGTTTTTGAAATTCTTTTTATAGTGGGTTTGAGCTGATTCTCGCTGCCATGATTATGCCAGTCTAAACACACTTGTTTCCCTTACGGAGACATATCAATACATAGGTATTAAGATTCTTACTAGTCAGATCTATTCCTCTGCGGGAAATATGGGGTTTTGAGTCCCTTTCACTGAGGAAGGTGTAGGTCTTGTCAATTCCACAGTTGGTTATAGAAATGGTACCTGTGCTTATATCAAACTCTGGTTTTATGCATCACCGAACCTCTCCTTTCCCCTTAAGCAGGCATAAGAGTGTTTTCTAAATGTGAGACTCTGTTCTCTTCCTAACTCAGTTCATGTGTAACCATGTTTACAGGATCATCCTAAGTGATATCTTATGATAAGGTTCTTTTTCTGTGTGAATTATTTCACTTAGAATCATCGTACCTGAATCCACTCACTTTGCTGCTCCTGGTCTTATGACATTGATTTCATGGCTGAGGGATATTCCATCGTACATAAATACCTCAATTTTTTGAACCATTTTTATATTTCCTGGGATATTTAAGCTGTAGCCAAGTTGAGGTTCTTGTGAGCAGTGCAGCCCTAAATTTGGGGCTGGCTCTGTCTTATTGATTTTCAGTTTTCCCAAGGTATATTCCCTAGACTGGAAGTGCCCTTGGCTCTGTAGCTCTGTTGATTACTTGTTTTAGGGAATGCAATGCACTCCTCCAGTGACGCTGTTTGCAATTTACATCCTGCCCATCAGCATAACAAGGCTCCCTGTTCTCCAGGGCCTGTCTTGCGTTTCTAGTTTTTACACATTTTGTGGATGTCCCTTTTGACCGGTGGGAAGTGATACTTCTTTGTAGTGCAGATTTGCATTGCCCGCTTGCTTGCTTGGCCAACAAGGGCATATGCGTTTTCTCCTGAATATATTCAGGAGAAAACGCATACGCCCTTGTTGGCCAACTGCGTCATTGTCCAAGTTGTGCCCCTCTTCCTGTGCTTTAAAGGCGATTCCAACGTACCTCTTGAAATCTGTTTCCTGCTATTCTGCCTCGCTTTCAAGTCTGCCTCGTTGCATTCCCTACACAGATTTTTGGACGATAGTTGTCCTTTATTACTCTGCCAGTTTGTGAATTGCTGTGCCCCAGAGCTCCATTTTTCAACTCGTTTTATGTGAGCTGTACGCAAGTCCAAAATTTTGGTTCAGGACCTGTACTGGTTCCCGGTGGTTGGCTGAGACTCTGGTTAATTCTTCTTCCTGCCGGGAAATTAGAGTAACATGTGCCCGTCCAAATGCCTAACAGTAACTCTCTCATTGGTTCTCCCTCTTCCCTTCCATTCTCTGCCAATTTGGCAACCTGTGCGAACCAGGAGGTTAAAGGGGATGTCTCTCCAAGTTGGGAGATTGATAGTAAAGAAGTTGGAAAGTCAAACCGGAGCACCAGGAGAGGGACTACTCGTTGAGTTTTAGAAACCTTTTGTATTCACAGTGTGTCCATTCTCCAGGTTTCCCGTACCTGTTATAGCTGTAGTAATATTCCCTTCAACCTGGAGAGTTGGGACCCATGGAATGGGGGCCATGCATTTTTGCTTTAAAGGTCTGCAATTGCTCACCCAATCTCACCAATCCTCTCAGTCCCAGGTGTCCAGCCTTATGCCACATCCAGCTGTCATTGTAGACAGGGTTTTTCCAGGTTTCATCAGAGACCCTGAAGGAAATGTAAAGAATTTCCCTGTTTTTTGGTTTTGTTTTTGAAATTCCTTTTTATAGTGGGTTTGAGCTGATTCTCACTGCCATGTTTATGCCAGTCTAGACACACTTGATTCCCTTACAGAGACATATCAATACATAGGTTTTAAGATTCTTACTAGTCAGATCTAATCCTCTGCGGGAAATATGGGATTTTGAGTCCCTTTCACTGAGGAAGGTGTAGGTCTTGTCTATTCCACAGTTGGTTTTGGAAATGGTACCTGTGCTTATATCAAACTCTGGTTTTATGCATCACCCTACCTCTCCTTTCCCCTTAAGCAGGCATAAGAGAGTTTTCTAAATGTGAGACTCTGTTCTCTTTCCTTACTCAGTTCATGTGTAACCATGTTTACAGGATCATCCTAAGTGATATCTTATGATAAGTTTCTTTTTCTGTGTGACTTATTTCACTTAGAATCATCGTACCTGAATCCACTCACTTTGCTGCTCCTGGTCTTATGACATTGATTTCATGGCTGAGGGATATTCCATCGTACATAAATACCTCAATTTTTTTGAACCATTTTTATATTTCCTGGGATATTTAAGCTGTAGCCAAGTTGAGGTTCTTGTAAGCAGTGCAGCCCTAAATTTGGGGCTGGCTCTGTCTTATTGATTTTCAGTTTTCCCAAGGTATATTCCCTATACTGGAAGTGCCCTTGGCTCTGTAGCTCTGTTGATTACTTGTTTTAGGGAATGCAATGCACTCCTCCAGTGAGGCAGTTGGTAATTTACATCCCTCCCATCAGCATAACAAGGCTCCCTGTTCTCCAGGGCCTGTCTTGCCTTTCTGGTTTTTACACATTTTGTGGATGTCCCTTTTGACCGGTGGGAAGTGATACTTCTTTGTAGTGCAGATTTGCATTGTCCGCTTGCTTGTTTGGCCAAAAAGGGCGTATGCATTTTCTCCTGAATATATTCAGGAGAAAACGCATACGCCCTCTTTGGCCAACTGCGTCATTGTCGAAGTTGTGCCCCTCTTCCTGTGCTTTAAAGGTGATTCCAACGTACCTCTTGAAATCTGTTTCCTGCTATTCTGCCTGGCTTTCAAGTCTGCCTCTTTGCCTTCCCTCAACAGATTTTTGGACGATAGTTGTCCTTTATTACTCTGCCAGTTTGTGAATTGCTGTGGCCCTGAGCTCCATTTTCCAACTCGTTTTTTGTGAGCTGAACGCAAGTCCAAAATTTTGGTTCAGGACCAATACTGGTTCCCGGTGGTTGGCTGAGACTCTGGTTAATTCTTCTTCCTGCCGGGAAATTAGAGTGACATGTGCCCGTCCAAATGCCTAACAGTAACTCTCTCATTGGTTCTCCCTCTTCCCTTCCATCCTCTGCCAATTTGGCAACCTGTGCGAACCAGGAGGTTAAAGGGGCTGTCTCTCCAAGTTGGGAGATTGATAGTAAAGAAGTTGGAAAATCAAACCGGAGCACCAGGAGAGGGACTACTCGTTGAGTTGTAGAAACCTTTTGTATTCACAGTGTGTCCATTCTCTAGGTTTCCCATACATGTTATAGCTGTAGTAATATTCCCTTCAACCTGGAGAGTTGGGACCCATGGAATGGGGGCCATGCATTTTTGCTTTAAAGGTCTGCATTTGCTCACCCAATCTCACCAATCCTCTCAGTCCCATGTGTCCAGCCTTATGCCACATCCAGCTGTCATTGTAGACAGGGTTTTTCCAGGTTTCATCAGAGACCCTGAAGGAAATGGAAAGAATTTCCCTGTTTTTTGGTTTTGTTTTTGAAAATCCTTTTTATAGTGGGTTTGAGCTAATTCTCTCTGCCATGTTTATGCCAGTCTAGACACACTTGATTCCCTTACAGAGACATATCAATACATAGGTTTTAAGATTCTTACTAGTCAGATCTATTCCTCTGCATGAAATATGGGGTTTTGAGTCCCTTTCACTGAGGAAGGTGTAGGTCTTGTCTATTCCACAGTTGGTTTTGGAAATGGTACCTGTGCTTATATCAAACTCTGGTTTTATGAATCACCCCACGTCTCCTTTCCCCTTAAGCAGGCATAAGAGTGTTTTCTAAATGTGAGACTCTGTTCTCTTTCCTAACTCAGTTCATGTGTAGCCATGTTTACAGGATCTTCATAAGTCATATCTTATGATAAGTTTCTTTTTCTGTGTGACTTATTTCACTTAGAATCATCGTACCTGAATCCACTCACTTTGCTGCTCCTGGTCTTATGACATTGATTTCATGGCTGAGGGATATTCCATCGGACATAAATACCACAGTTTTTTGAACCATTTTTATATTTCCTGGGATATTTAAGGTGTACCCAAGTTGAGGTTCTTGTAAGCAGTGCAGCCCTAAATTTGGGGGTGGCTCTGTCTTATTGATTTTCAGTTTTCCCAATGTATATTCGCTAGACTGGAAGTGCCCTTGGCTCTGTAGCTCTGTTGTTTACTTGTTTTAGGGAACGCAATGCACTCCTCCAGTGAGGCTGTTGGCAATTTACATCCCGCCCATCAGCATAACAAGGCTCCCTGTTCTCCAGGGCCTGTCTTGCCTTTCTGGTTTTTACACATTTTGTGGATGTCCCTCTTGACCGGTGGGAAGTGATACTTCTTTGTAGTGCAGATTTGCATTGCCCGCTTCCTTGTTTGGCCAAAAAGGGCGTATGCGTTTTCTCCTGAATATATTCAGGAGAAAACGCATACGCCCTTTTTGGCCAACTGCGTCATTGTCGAAGTTGTGCCCCTCTTCCTGTGCTTTAATGGCGATTCCAACGTACCTCTTGAAATCTGTTTCCTGCTCTTCTGCCTGGCTTTCAAGTCTGCCTCGTTGCCTTCCCTCAACAGATTTTTGGACGATAGTTGTCCTTTATTACTCTGCCAGTTTGTGAATTGCTGTGGCCCTGAGCTCCATTTTCCAACTCGTTTTTTGTGAGCTGTACGCAAGTCCAAAATTTTGGTTCAGGATCTATACTGGTTCCCGGTGGGTGGCTGAGACTCTGGTTAATTCTTCTTCCTGACGGGAAATTAGAGTGACATGTGCCCGTCCAAATGCCTAACAGCTACTCTCTCATTGGTTCTCCCTCTTCCCTTCCATCCTCTGCCAAATTGGCAACCTGTGCGAACCAGGAGGTTAAAGGGGCTGTCTCTCCAAGTTGTGAGATTGATAGTAAAGCAGTTGGAAAGTCAAACCGGAGCACCAGGAGAGGGACTACGCGTTGAGTTTTAGAAACCTTTTGTATTCATAGTGTGTCCATTCTCTAGGTTTCCCGTACATGTTATAGCTGTAGTAATATTACCTTCAACCTGGAGAGTTGGGACCCATGGAATGGGGGCCATGCATTTTTGCTTTAAAGGGTCTGCATTTGCTCACCCAATCTCACCAATCCTCTCAGTCCAAAGTGTCCAGCCTTATGCCACAACCAGCTGTCTTTGTAGATAGGGTCATTCCAGGTTTCATCAGACACCCTGAAGGAAATGTAAAGATTTTCCCTGTTTTTTGGTTTTGTTTTTGAAATTCCTTTTTTTAGTGGGTTGGAGCTGATTCTCGCTGCCATGTTTATGCCAGTCTAGACACACTTGATTCCCTTACAGAGACATATCAATACATAGGTTTTAAGATTCTTACTAGTCAGATCTATTCCTCTGCGGGAAATATGGGGTTTTGAGTCCCTTTCACTGAGGAAGGTGTAGGTCTTGTCTATTCCACAGTTGGTTTTAGAAATGGTACCTGTGCTTATATCAAACTCTGGTTTTATGCATCACCCCACCTCTCCTTTCCCCTTAAGCCGGCATAAGAGTTTTTTCTAAATGTGAGACTCTGTTCTCTTTCCTAACTCAGTTCATGTGTAGCCATGTTTACAGGATCTTCATAAGTGATATCTTATGATAAGTTTCTTTTTCTGTGTGACTTATTTCACTTAGAATCATCGTACCTGAATCCACTCACTTTGCTGCTCCTGGTCTTATGACATTGATTTCATGGCTGAGGGATATTCCATCGGACATAAATACCACAGTTTTTTGAACCATTTTTATATTTCCTGGGATATTTAAGGTGTACCCAAGTTGAGGTTCTCGTAAGCAGTGCAGCCCTAAATTTGGGGGTGGCTCTGTCTTATTGATTTTCAGTTTTCCCAAGGTATATTCTCTAGACTGGGCGTGCCCTTGGCTCTGTAGCTCTGTTGTTTACTTGTTTTAGGGAACGCAATGCACTCCTCCAGTGAGGCAGTTGGCAATTTACATCCCACCCATCAGCATAACATTGCTCCCTGTTCTCCAGGGCGTGTCTTGCCTTTCTGGTTTTTACACATTTTGTGGATGTCCCTTTTGACCGGTGGGAAGTGATACTTCTTTGTAGTGCAGATTTGCATTGCCCGCTTGCTTGTTAGGCCAAAAAGGGCGTATGCGTTTTCTCCTGAATATATTCAGGAGAAAACGCATACGCCCTTTTTGGCCAACTGCGTCATTGTCGAAGTTGTGCCCCTCTTCCTGTGCTTTAAAGGCGATTCCAACGTACCTCTTGAAATCTGTTTCCTGCTATTCTGCCTGGCTTTCAAGTCCGCCTCGTTGCCTTCCCTCAACAGATTTTTGGACGATAGTTGTCCTTTATTACTCTGCCAGTTTGTGAATTGCTGTGCCCCTGAGCTCCATTTTTCAACTCGTTTTTTGTGAGCTGTACGCAAGTCCCAAATTTTGGTTCAGGACCTATACTGGTTCCCGTTGGGTGGCTGAGACTCTGGTTAATTCTTCTTCCTGCCGGGAAATTAGAGTGACATGTGCCCGTCCAAATGCCTAACAGCTACTCTCTCATTGGATCTCCCTCTTCCCTTCCATCCTCTGCCAAATTGGCAACCTGTGCGAACCAGGAGGTTAAAGGGGCTATCTCACCAAGTTGGGAGATTGATAGTAAAGCAGTTGGAAAGTCAAACCGGAGCACCAGGAGAGGGACTACGCGTTGAGTTTTAGAAACCTTTTGTATTCACAGTGTGTCCATTCTCTAGGTTTCCCGTACATGTTATAGCCGTAATAATATTCCCTTCAACATGGAGAGTTGGGACCCATGGAATGGGGGCCATGCATTTTTGCTTTAAACGGTCGGCATTTGCTCACCCAATCTCACCAATCCTCTCAGTCCCAACTGTCCAGCCTTATGCCACTTAGAGCTGTCATTGTAAGCAGGGTTTTTCCAGGTTTCATCAGAGACCATGAAGGAAATGTAAAGAATTTCCCTGTTTTTTGGTTTTGTTTTTGAAATTCCTTTTTATAGTGGGTTTGAGCTGATTCTCTCTGCCATGTTTATGCCAGTCTAGACACACTTGATTCCCTTACAGAGACATATCAATACATAGGTTTTAAGATTCTTACTAGTCAGATCTATTCCTCTGTGGGAAATATGGGGTTTTGAGTCCCTTTCACTGAGGAAGGTGTAGGTCTTGTCTATTCCACAGTTGGTTTTGGAAATGGTACCTGTGCTTATATCAAACTCTGGTTTTATGTATCACCCCACCTCTCCTTTCCCCTTAAGCAGGCATAAGAGTGTTTTCTAAATGTGAGACTGTGTTCTCTTTCCTAAGTCAGTTCATGTGTAGTCATGTTTACAGGATCTTCATAAGTGATATCTTATGATAAGTTTCTTTTTCTGTGTGACTTATTTCACTTAGAATCATCGTACCTGAATCCACTCACTTTGCTGATCCTGGTCTTATGACATTGATTTCATGGCTGAGGGATATTTCATCGGACATAAATACGACAGTTTATTGAACCATTTTTATATTTCCTGGGATATTTAAGGTGTACCCAAGTTGAGGTTCTTGTAAGCAGTGCAGCCCTAAATTTGGGGGTGGCTCTTTCTTATTGATTTTCAGTTTTCCCAATGTATATTCGCTAGACTAGAAGTGCCCTTGGCTCTGTAGCTCTGTTGTTTACTTGTTTTAGGGAACGCAATGCACTCCTCCAGTGAGGCTGTTGGCAATTTACATCCCGCCTATCAGCATAACAAGGCTCCCTGTTCTCCAGGGCCTGTCTTGCCTTTCTGGTTTTTACACATTTTGTGGATGTCCCTTTTGACCGGTGGGAAGTGATACTTCTTTGTAGTGCAGATTTGCATTGCCCGCTTCCTTGTTTGGCCAAAAAGGGCGTATGCGTTTTCTCCTGAATATATTCAGGAGAAAACGCATACGCCCTTTTTGGCCAACTGCGTCATTGTCGAAGTTGTGCCCCTCTTCCTGTGCTTTAATGGCGATTCCAACGTACCTCTTGAAATCTGTTTCCTGCTCTTCTGCCTGGTTTTCAAGTCTGCCTCGTTGCCTTCCCTCAACAGATTTTTGGACGATAGTTGTCCTTTATTACTCTGCCAGTTTGTGAATTGCTGTGGCCCTGAGCTCCATTTTCCAACTCGTTTTTTGTGAGCTGTACGCAAGTCCAAAATTTTGGTTCAGGATCTATACTGGTTCCCGGTGGGTGGCTGAGACTCTGGTTAATTCTTCTTCCTGACGGGAAATTAGAGTGACATGTGCCCGTCCAAATGCCTAACAGCTACTCTCTCATTGGTTCTCCCTCTTCCCTTCCATCCTCTGCCAAATTGGCAACCTGTGCGAACCAGGAGGTTAAAGGGGCTGTCTCTCCAAGTTGGGAGATTGATAGTAAAGCAGTTGGAAAGTCAAACCGGAGCACCAGGAGAGGGACTACGCGTTGAGTTTTAGAAACCTTTTGTATTCATAGTGTGTCCATTCTCTAGGTTTCCCGTACATGTTATAGCTGTAGTAATATTACCTTCAACCTGGAGAGTTGGGACCCATGGAATGGGGGCCATGCATTTTTGCTTTAATGGGTCTGCATTTGCTCACCCAATCTCACCAATCCTCTCAGTCCAAAGTGTCCAGCCTTATGCCACATCCAGCTGTCTTTGTAGATAGGGTCATTCCAGGTTTCATCAGACACCCTGAAGGAAATGTAAAGATTTTCCCTGTTTTTTGGTTTTGTTTTTGAAATTCCTTTTTTTAGTGGGTTGGAGCTGATTCTCGCTGCCATGTTTATGCCAGTCTAGACACACTTGATTCCCTTACAGAGACATATCAATACATAGGTTTTAAGATTCTTACTAGTCAGATCTATTCCTCTGCGGGAAATATGGGGTTTTGAGTCCCTTTCACTGAGGAAGGTGTAGGTCTTGTCTATTCCACAGTTGGTTTTGGAAATGGTACCTGTGCTTATATCAAACTCTGGTTTTATGAATCACCCCTCCTCTCCTTTCCCCTTAAGCAGGCATAAGAGTGTTTTCTAAATGTGAGACTCTGGTCTCTTTCCTAACTCAGTTCATGTGTAGCCATGTTTACAGGATCTTCATAAGTGATATCTTATGATAAGTTTCTTTTTCTGTGTGACTAATTTCACTTAGAATCATCGTACCTGAATCCACTCACTTTGCTGCTCCTGGTCTTATGACATTGATTTCATGGCTGAGGGATATTCCATCGGACATAAATACCACAGTTTTTTGAACAATTTTTATATTTCCTGGGATATTTAAGGTGTACCCAAGTTGAGGTTCTTGTAAGCAGTGCAGCCCTAAATTTGGGGTGGCTCTGTCTTATTGATTTTCAGTTTTCCCAATGTATATTCCCTAGACTGGAAGTGCCCTTGGCTCTTTAGCTCTGTTGTTTACTTGTTTTAGGGAACGCAATGCACTCCTCCAGTGAGGCAGTTGGCAATTTACATCCCGCCCATCAGCATAACAAGGCTCCCTGTTCTCCAGGGCCAGTCTTGCCTTTCTGGTTTTTACACATTTTGTGGATGTCCCTTTTGACCGGTGGGAAGTGATAAATCTTTGTAGTGCAGATTTGCATTGCCCGCTTCCTTGTTTGGCCAAAAAGGGCGTATGCGTTTTCTCCTGAATATATTCAGGAGAAAACGCATACGCCCTTTTTGGCCAACTGCGTCATTGTCGAAGTTGTGCCCCTCTTCCTGTGCTTTCAAGGTGATTCCAACGTACCTCTTGAAATCTGTTTCCCACTATTCTGCCTGGCTTTCAAGTCTGCCTCGTTGCCTTCCCTCAACAGATTTTTGGACGATAGTTGTCCTTTATTACTCTGCCAGTTTGTGAATTGCTGTGGCCCTGAGCTCCATTTTCCAACTCGTTTTTTGTGAGCTGTACGCAAGTCCAAAATTTTGGTTCAGGACCTATACTTGTTCCCAGTGGGTCTCTGAGACTCTGGTTAATTCTTCTTCCTGCCGGGAAATTAGAGTGACATGTGCCCGTCCAAATGCCTAACAGCTACTCTCACATTGATTCTCCCTCTTCCCTTCCATCCTCTGCCAAATTGGCAACCTGTGCGAACCAGGAGGTTAAAGGGGCTGTCTCTCCAAGTTGGGAGATTGATAGTAAAGCAGTTGGAAAGTCAAACCGGAGCACCAGGAGAGGGACTACTCGTTGAGTTTTAGAAACCTTTTGTATTCACAGTGTGTCCATTCTCTAGGTTTCCCGTACATGTAATAGCTGTAGTAATATTCCCTTCAACCTGGAGAGTAGGGACCCATGGAATGGGGTCCATGCATTTTTGCTTTAAAGGGTCTGCATTTGCTCACCCAATCTCACCAATCCTCTCAGTCCCAAGTGTCCAGCCTTATGCCACATCCAGCTGTCATTGTAGACAGGGTTTTTCCAGGTTTCATCAGAGACCCTGAAGGAAATGTAAAGAATTTCCCTGTTTTTTGGTTTTGTTTTTGAAATTCCTTTTTATAGTGGGTTTGAGCTGATTCTCTCTGCCATGTTTATGCCAGTCTAGACACAATTGATTCCCTTACAGAGACATATCAATACATAGGTTTTAAGATTCTTACTAGTCAGATCTATTCCTCTGCGGGAAATATGGGGTTTTGAGTCCCTTTCACTGAGGAAGGTGTAGGTCTTGTCTATTCCACAGTTGGATTTGGAAATGGTACCTCTGCTTATATCAAACTCTGGTTTTATGAATCACCCCACCTCTCCTTTCCCCTTAAGCAGGCATAAGAGTGTTTTCTAAATGTGAGACTCTGGTCTCTTTCCTAACTCAGTTCATGTGTAGCCATGTTTACAGGATCTTCATAAGTGATAACTTATGATAAGTTTCTTTTTCTGTGTGACTTATTTCACTTAGAATCATCGTACCTGAATCCACTCACTTTGCTGCTCCTGGTCTTATGACATTGATTTCATGGCTGAGGGATATTCCATCGGACATAAATACCACAGTTTTTTGTACCATTTTTATATTTCCTGGGATATTTAAGGTGTACCCAAGTTGAGGTTCTTGTAAGCAGTGCAGCCCTAAATTTGGGGGTGGCTCGTTCTTATTGATTTTCAGTTTTCCTAATGTATATTCCCTAGACTGGAAGTGCCCTTGGCTCAGTAGCTCTGTTGTTTACTTGTTTTAGGGAACACAATGCACTCCTCCAGTGAGGCCGTTGGCAATTTACATCCCGCCCATCAGCATAACAAGGCTCCCTGTTCTCCAGGGCCAGTCTTGCCTTTCTGGTTTTTACACATTTTGTGGATGTCCCTTTTGACCGGTGGGAAGTGATACTTCTTTGTAGTGCAGATTTGCATTGCCCGCTTGCTTGTTTGGCCAAAAAGGGCGTATGCGTTTTCTCCTGAATATATTCATGAGAAAACGCATACGCCCTTTTTGGCCAACTGCGTCATTGTCGAAGTTGTGCCCCTCTTTGTGTGCTTTCAAGGCGATTCCAACGTACCTCTTGAAATCTGTTTCCTGCTCTTCTGCCTGGCTTTCAAGTCTGCCTCGTTGCCTTCCCTCAACAGATTTTTGGACGATAGTTGTCCTTTATTGCTCTGCCAGTTTGTGAATTGCTGTGGCCCTGAGCTCCATTTTCCAACTCGTTTTTTGTGAGCTGTACGCAAGTCCAAAATTTTGGTTCAGGACCTATACTGGTTCCCGGTGGGTGGCTGAGACTCTGGTTAATTCTTCTTCCTGCCGGGAAATTAGAGTGACATGTGCCCGTCCAAATGCCTAACAGCTACTCTCTCATTGGTTCTCCCTCTTCCCTTCCATCCTCTGCCAAATTGGCAACCAGTGCGAACCAGGAGGTTAAAGGGGCTGTCTCTCCAAGTTCGGAGATTGATAGTAAAGCAGTTGGAAAGTCAAACCGGAGCACCAGGAGAGGGACTACTCGTTGAGTTTTAGAAACCTTTTGTATTCACAGTGTGTCCATTCTCTAGGTTTCCCGTACATGTTATAGCTGTAGTAATATTCCCTTCAACCTGGAGAGTTGCGACCCAAGGAATGGGGGCCATGCATTTTTGCTTTAAAGGGTCTGCATTTGCTCACCCAATCTCACCAATCCTCTCAGTCCCAAGTGTCCAGCCTTATGCCACATCCAGCTGTCATTGTAGACAGGGTTTTTCCAGGTTTCATCAGAGACCCTGAAGGAAATGTAAAGAATTTCCCTGTTTTTTGGTTTTGTTTTTGAAATTCCTTTTTATAGTGGGTTTGAGCTGATTCTCTCTGCCATGTTTATGCCAGTCTAGACACCCTTGATTCCCTTACAGAGACATATCAATACATAGGTTTTAAGATTCTTACTAGTCAGATCTATTCCTCTGTGGGAAATATGGGGTTTTGAGTCCCTTTCACTGAGGAAGGTGTAGGTCTTGTCTATTCCACAGTTGGTTTTGGAAATGGTACCTGTGCTTATATCAAACTCTGGTTTTATGAATCACCCCACCTCTCCTTTCCCCTTAAGCAGGCATAAGAGTGTTTTCTAAATGTGAGCCTCTGGTCTCTTTCCTAACTCAGTTCATGTGTAGCCATGTTTACAGGATCTTCATAAGTGATATCTTATGATAAGTTTCTTTTTCTGTGTGACTAATTTCACTTAGAATCATCGTACCTGAATCCACTCACTTTGCTGCTCCTGGTCTTATGACATTGATTTCATGGCTGAGGGATATTCCATCGGACATAAATACCACAGTTTTTTGAACAATTTTTATATTTCCTGGGATATTTAAGGTGTACCCAAGTTGAGGTTCTTGTAAGCAGTGCAGCCCTAAATTTGGGGTGGCTCTGTCTTATTGATTTTCAGTTTTCCCAATGTATATTCCCTAGACTGGAAGTGCCCTTGGCTCTTTAGCTCTGTTGTTTACTTGTTTTAGGGAACGCAATGCACTCCTCCAGTGAGGCAGTTGGCAATTTACATCCCGCCCATCAGCATAACAAGGCTCCCTGTTCTCCAGGGCCAGTCTTGCCTTTCTGGTTTTTACACATTTTGTGGATGTCCCTTTTGACCGGTGGGAAGTGATAAATCTTTGCAGTGCAGATTTGCATTGCCCGCTTCCTTGTTTGGCCAAAAAGGGCGTATGCGTTTTCTCCTGAATATATTCAGGAGAAAACGCATACGCCCTTTTTGGCCAACTGCGTCATTGTCGAAGTTGTGCCCCTCTTCCTGTGCTTTCAAGGTGATTCCAACGTACCTCTTGAAATCTGTTTCCCACTATTCTGCCTGGCTTTCAAGTCTGCCTCGTTGCCTTCCCTCAACAGATTTTTGGACGATAGTTGTCCTTTATTACTCTGCCAGTTTGTGAATTGCTGTGGCCCTGAGCTCCATTTTCCAACTCGTTTTTTGTGAGCTGTACGCAAGTCCAAAATTTTGGTTCAGGACCTATACTTGTTCCCAGTGGGTCGCTGAGACTCTGGTTAATTCTTCTTCCTGCCGGGAAATTAGAGTGACATGTGCCCGTCCAAATGCCTAACAGCTACTCTCTCATTGGTTCTCCCTCTTCCCTTCCATCCTCTGCCAAATTGGCAACCTGTGCGAACCAGGAGGTTAAAGGGGCTGTCTCTCCAAGTTCGGAGATTGATAGTAAAGCAGTTGGAAAGTCAAACCGGAGCACCAGGAGAGGGACTACTCGTTGAGTTTTAGAAACCTTTTGTATTCACAGTGTGTCCATTCTCTAGGTTTCCCGTACATGTTATAGCTGTAGTAATATTCCCTTCAACCTGGAGAGTTGCGACCCAAGGAATGGGGGCCATGCATTTTTGCTTTAAAGGGTCTGCATTTGCTCACCCAATCTCACCAATCCTCTCAGTCCCAAGTGTCCAGCCTTATGCCACATCCAGCTGTCATTGTAGACAGGGTTTTTCCAGGTTTCATCAGAGACCCTGAAGGAAATGTAAAGAATTTCCCTGTTTTTTGGTTTTGTTTTTGAAATTCCTTTTTATAGTGGGTTTGAGCTGATTCTCTCTGCCATGTTTATGCCAGTCTAGACACCCTTGATTCCCTTACAGAGACATATCAATACATAGGTTTTAAGATTCTTACTAGTCAGATCTATTCCTCTGTGGGAAATATGGGGTTTTGAGTCCCTTTCACTGAGGTAGGTGTAGGTCTTGTCTATTCCACAGTTGGTTTTGGAAATGGTACCTGTGCTTATATCAAACTCTGGTTTTATGAATCACCCCACCTCTCCTTTCCCCTTAAGCAGGCATAAGAGTGTTTTCTAAATGTGAGCCTCTGGTCTCTTTCCTAACTCAGTTCATGTGTAGCCATGTTTACAGGATCTTTATAAGTCATATCTTATGATAAGTTTCTTTTTCTGTGTGACTTATTTCACTTAGAATCATCGTACCTGAATCCACTCACTTTGCTGCTCCTGGTCTTATGACATTGATTTCATGGCTGAGGGATATTCCATCGGACATAAATACCACAGTTTTTTGAACCATTTTTATATTTCCTGGGATATTTAAGGTGTACCCAAGTTGAGGTTCTTGTAAGCAGTGCAGCCCTAAATTTGGGGGTTGCTCTGTCTTATTGATTTTCAGTTTTCCCAATGTATATTCCCTAGACTGGAAGTGCCCTTGGCTCTGTAGCTCTGTTGTTTACTTGTTTTAGGGAACGCAATGCACTCCTCCAGTGAGGCAGTTGGCAATTTACATCCCGCCCATCAGCATAACAAGGCTCCCTGTTCTCCAGGGCCAGTCTTGCCTTTCTGGTTTTTACATATTTTGTGGATGTCCCTTTTGACCGGTGGGAAGTGATACTTCTTTGTAGTGCAGATTTGCATTGCCCGCTTGCTTGTTTGGCCAAAAAGGGCGTATGCGTTTTCTCCTGAATATATTCAGGAGAAAACGCATACGCCCTTTTTGGCCAACTGCGTCATTGTCGAAGTTGTGCCCCTCTTCCTGTGCTTTCAAGGCGATTCCAACGTACCTCTTGAAATCTGTTTCCTGCTATTCTGCCTGGCTTTCAAGTCTGCCTCGTTGCCTTCCCTCAACAGATTTTTGGACGATAGTTGTCCTTTATTACTCTGCCAGTTTGTGAATTGCTGTGGCCCTGAGCTCCATTTTCCAACTCGTTTTTTGTGAGCTGTACGCAAGTCCAAAATTTTGGTTCAGGACCTATACTTGTTCCCAGTGGGTCGCTGAGACTCTGGTTAATTCTTCTTCCTGTCGGGAAATTAGAGTGACATGTGCCCGTCCAAATGCCTAACAGTAACTCTCTCATTGGTTCTCCCTCTTCCCTTCCATCCTCTGCCAAATTGGCAACCTGTGCGAACCAGGAGGTTAAAGGGGCTGTCTCTCCAAGTTGGGAGATTGATAGTAAAGCAGTTGGAAAGTCAAACCGGAGCACCAGGAGAGGGACTAATCGTTGAGTTTTAGAAACCTTTTGTATTCACAGTGTGTCCATTCTCTAGGTTTCCGTACATGTTATAGCTGTAGTAATATTCCCTTCAACCTGGAGAGTTGGGACCCAAGGAATGGGGGCCATGCATTTTTGCTTTAAAGGGTCTGCATTTGCTCACCCAATCTCACCAATCCTCTCAGTCCCAAGTGTCCAGCCTTATGCCACATCCAGCTGTCATTGTAGACAGGGTTTTTCCAGGTTTCATCAGAGACCCTGAAGGAAATGTAAAGAATTTCCCTGTTTTTTGGTTTTGTTTTGAAATTCCTTTTTATAGTGGGTTTGAGCTGATTCTCTCTGCCATGTTTATGCCAGTCTAGACACAATTGATTCCCTTACAGAGACATATCAATACATAGGTTTTAAGATTCTTACTAGTCAGATCTATTCCTCTGCGGGAAATATGGGGTTTTGAGTCCCTTTCATGAGGAAGATGTAGGTCTTGTCTATTCCACAGTTGGATTTGGAAATGGTACCTGTGCTTATATCAAACTCTGGTTTTATGAATCACCCCACCTCTCCTTTCCCCTTAAGCAGGCATAAGAGTGTTTTCTAAATGTGAGACTCTGGTCTCTTTCCTAACTCAGTTCATGTGTAGCCATGTTTACAGGATCTTCATAAGTGATAACTTATGATAAGTTTCTTTTTCTGTGTGACTTATTTCACTTAGAATCATCGTACCTGAATCCACTCACTTTGCTGCTCCTGGTCTTATGACATTGATTTCATGGCTGAGGGATATTCCATCGGACATAAATACCACAGTTTTTTGTACCATTTTTATATTTCCTGGGATATTTAAGGTGTACCCAAGTCGAGGTTCTTGTAAGCAGTTCAGCCCTAAATTTGGGGGTGGCTCGTTCTTATTGATTTTCAGTTTTCCCAATGTATATTCCCTAGACTGGAAGTGCCCTTGGCTCAGTAGCTCTGTTGTTTACTTGTTTTAGGGAACACAATGCACTCCTCCAGTGAGGCAGTTGGCAATTTACATCCCGCCCATCGGCATAACAAGGCTCCCTGTTCTCCAGGGCCTGTCTTGCCTTTCTGGTTTTTACACATTTTGTGGATGTCCCTTTTGACCGGTGGGAAGTGATACTTCTTTGTAGTGCAGATTTGCATTGCCCGCTTGCTTGTTTGGCCAAAAAGGGCATATGCGTTTTCTCCTGAATATTCAGGAGAAAACGCATACGCCCTTTTTGGCCAACTGCCTCATTGTCGAAGTTGTGCCCCTCTTCCTGTGCTTTCAAGGCGATTCCAACGTACCTCTTGAAATCTGTTTCCTGCTATTCTGCCTGGCTTTCAAGTCTGCCTCGTTGCCTTCCCTCAACAGATTTTTGGACGATAGTTGTCCTTTATTACTCTGCCAGTTTGTGAATTGCTGTGGCCCTGAGCTCCATTTTCCAACTCGTTTTTTGTGAGCTGTACGCAAGTCCAAAATTTTGGTTCAGGAACTATACTGGTTCCCGGTGGGTGGCTGAGACTCTGGTTAATTCTTCTTCCTGCCGGGAAATTAGAGTGACATGTGCCCGTCCAAATGCCTAACAGTAACTCTCTCATTGGTTCTCCCTCTTCCCTTCCATCCTCCGCCAAATTGGCAACCTGTGCGAACCAGGAGGTTAAAGGGGCTGTCTCTCCAAGTTGGGAGATTGATAGTAAAGCAGTTGGAAAGTCAAACCGGAGCACCAGGAGAGGGACTACGCGTTGAGTTTTAGAAACCTTTTGTATTCACAGTGTGTCCATTCTCTAGGTTTCCCGTACATGTTATAGCTGTAGTAATATTCCCTTCAACCTGGAGATTTGGGACCCATGGAATGGGGGCCATGCATTTTTGCTTTAAAGGGTCTGCATTTGCTCACCCAATCTCACCAATCCTCTCAGTCCCAAGTGTCCAGCCTTATGCCACATCCAGCTGTCATTGTAGACAGGGTTTTTCCAGGTTTAATCAGAGACCCTGAAGGAAATGTAAAGAATTTCTCTGTTTTTTGGTTTTGTTTTTGAAATTCCTTTTTATAGTGGGTTTGAGCTGATTCTCTCTGCCATGTTTATGCCAGTCTAGACACACTTGATTCCCTTACAGAGACATATCAATACATAGGTTTTAAGATTCTTACTAGTCAGATCTATTCCTCTGCAGGAAATATGGTGTTTTGAGTCCCTTTCATGAGGAAGGTGTAGGTCTTGTCTATTCCACAGGTTGTTTTGGAAATGGTACCTGTGCTTATATCAAACTCTGGTTTTATGAATCACCCCACCTCTCGTTTCCCCTTAAGCAGGCATAAGAGTGTTTTCTAAATGTGAGACTCTGGTCTCTTTCCTAACTCAGTTCATGTGTAGCCATGTTTACAGGATCTTCATAAGTCATATCTTATGATAAGTTTCTTTTTCTGTGTGACTTATTTCACTTAGAATCATCGTACCTGAATCCACTCACTTTGCTGCTCCTGGTCTTATGACATTGATTTCATGGCTGAGGGATATTCCATCGGACATAAATACCACAGTTTTTTGAACCATTTTTATATTTCCTGGGATATTTAAGGTGTACCCAAGTTGAGGTTCTTGTAAGCAGTGCAGCCCTAAATTTGGGGGTGGCTCTGTCTTATTGATTTTCAGTTTTCCCAATGTATATTCCCTAGACTGGAAGTGCCCTTGGCTCTATAGCTCTGTTGTTTACTTGTTTTAGGGAACGCAATGCACTCCTCCAGTGAGGCAGTTGGCAATTTACATCCCGCCCATCAGCATAACAAGGCTCCCTGTTCTCCAGGGCCAGTCTTGCCTTTCTGGTTTTTACACATTTTGTGGATGTCCCTTTTGACCGGTGGGAAGTGATACTTCTTTGTAGTGCAGATTTGCATTGCCCGCTTGCTTGTTTGTCCAAAAAGGGCGTATGCGTTTTCTCCTGAATATATTCAGGAGAAAACGCATACGCACTTTTTGGCCAACTGCGTCATTGTCGAAGTTGTGCCCCTCTTCCTGTGCTTTAAAGGCGATTCCTACGTACCTCTTGAAATCTGTTTCCTGCTATTCTGCCTGGCTTTCAAGTCTGTCTCGTTGACTTCCCTCAACAGATTTTTGGACGATAGTTGTCCTTTATTACTCTGCCAGTTTGTGAATTGCTGTGGCCCTGAGCTCCATTTTCCAACTCGTTTTTTGTGAGCTGTACGCAAGTCCAAAATTTTGGTTCAAGACCTATACTGGTTCCCGGTGGGTGGGTGAAACTCTGGTTAATTCTTCTTCCTGCCGGGAAATTAGAGTGACATGTGCCCGTCCAAATGCCTAACAGTAACTCTCTCATTGGTTCTCCCTCTTCCCTTCCATCCTCTGCCAAATTGGCAACCTGTGCGAACCAGGAGGTTAAAGGGGCTGTCTCTCCAAGTTGGGTGTTTGATAGTAAATCAGTTGGAAAGTCAAACCGGAGCACCAGGAGAGGGACTACTCGTTGAGTTTTAGATACCTTTTGTATTCACAGTGTGTCCATTTTCTAGGTTTCCCGTACATGTTATAGCTGTAGTAATATTCCCTTCAACCTGGAGAGTTGGGACTCATGGAATGGGGGCCATGCATTTTTGCTTTAAAGGGTCTGCATTTGCTCACCCAATCTCACCAATCCTCTCAGTCCCAAGGGTCCAGCCTTATGCCACATCCAGCTGTCATTGTAGACAGGGTTTTTCCAGGTTTCATCAGAGACCCTGAAGGAAATGGAAAGAATTTCCCTGTTTTTTGGTTTTGTTTTTGAAATTCCTTTTTATAGTGGGTTTGAGCTGATTCTCTCTGCCATGTTTATGCCAGTCTAGACACACTTGATTCCCTTACAGAGACATATCAATACATAGGTTTTAAGATTCTTACTAGTCAGATCTATTCCTCTGCGGGAAATATGGGGTTTTGAGTCCCTTTCACTGAGGAAGGTGTAGGTCTTGTCTATTCCACAGTTGGTTTTGGAAATGGTACCTATGCTTATATCAAACTCTGGTTTTATGCATCACCCCACCTCTCCTTTCCCCTTAAGCAGGCATAAGAGTGTTTTCTAAATGTGAGACTCTGGTCTCTTTCCTAACTCAGTTCATGTGTAGCCATGTTTACAGGATCCTCAAAAGTGATATCTTATGATAAGTTTCTTTTTCTGTGTGACTTATTTCACTTAGAATCATCGTACCTGAATCCACTCACTTTGCTGCTCCTGGTCTTAAGACATTGATTTCATGGCTGAGGGATATTCCATCGGACATAAATACCACAGTTTTTTGAACCATTTTTATATTTCCTGGGATATTTAAGGTGTACCCAAGTTGAGGTTCTTGTAAGCAGTGCAGCCCTAAATTTGGGGGTGGCTCTGTCTTATTGATTTTCAGTTTACCCAAAGTATATTCCCTAGACTGGAAGTGCCCTTGGCTCTGTACTCTGTTGTTTACTTGTTTTAGGGAACGCAATGCACTCCTCCAGTGAGGCAGTTGGCAATTTACATCCCGCCCATCAGCATAACAAGGCTCCCTGTTCTCCAGGGCCAGTCTTGCCTTTCTGGTTTTTACACATTTTGTGGATGTCCCTTTTGACCAGTGGGAAGGGATACTTCTTTGTAGTGCAGATTTGCATTGCCCGCTTTCTTGTTTGGCCAAAAAGGGCGTATGCGTTTTCTCCTGAATATATTCAGGAGAAAACGCATACGCCCTTTTTGGCCAACTGCGTCACTGTCGAAGTTGTGCCCCTCTTCCTGTGCTTTAAAGGCGATTCCAACGTACCTCTTGAAATCTGTTTCCTGCTATTCTGCCTGGCTTTCAAGTCTGCCTCGTTGCCTTCCCTCAACAGATTTTTGGACGATAGTTGTCCTTTATTACTCTGCCAGTTTGTGAATTGCTGTGGCCCTGAGCTCCATTTTCCAACTCGTTTTTTGTGAGCTGTACGCAAGTCCAAAATTTTGGTTCAGGACCTATACTGGATCCTGGTGGGTGGCTGAGACTCTGGTTAATTCTTCTTCCGGCCGGGAAATTAGAGTGACATGTGCCCGTCCAAATGCCTAACAGCTAGTCTTTCATTGGTTCTCCCTCTTCCCTTCCATCCTCTGCCAAATTGGCAACCTGTGCGAACCAGGAGGTTAAAGGGGCTGTCTTTCCAAGTTGGTGGATTCATAGTAAAGCAGTTGCAAAGTCAAACCGGAGCACCAGGAGAGGGACTATTCGTTGAGTTTTAGAAACCTTTTGTATTCACAGTGTGTCCATTCTCTAGGTTTCCCGTACATGTTATAGCTGTAGTAATATTCCCTTCAACCTGGAGAGTTGGGACCCATGGAATGGGGGCCATGCATTTCCGCTTTAAATGGTCTGCATTTGCTCACGCAATCTCACCAATCCTCTCAGTCCCAAGTGTCCTGCCTTATGCCACATCCAGCTGTCACTGTAGATACGGGCATTCCAGGTTTCGTCAGAGACCCTGAAGGAAATGTAAAGGATTTCCCTGTTTTTTTGATTTGTTTTTGAAATTCCTTTTTTTAGTGGGATTGAGCTGATTCTTCTGCCATGTTTATGCCAGTCTAGACACACTTGATTCCCTTACGGAGACATAGCAATACATAGGTTTTAAGATTCTTACTAGTCAGATCTACTACTCTGCGTGAAATATGGGGTTTTGAGTCCTTTCACTGAGGAAGGTGTAGGTCTTGTCTATACCAAAGTTGGTTTTAGAAACGGTACCAGTGCTTATATCAAACTCTGGTTTTATGCATCACCCCACCTCTCCTTCCCCCTTAAGCAGGCATAAGAGTGTTTTCTAAATGTGAGACTCTGTTCTCTTTACTAACTCAGTTCATGTGTAGCCATGTTTACAGGATCTTCACAAGTGATATCTTATGATTAGTTTCTTTGTCTGTGTGACGTATTTCACTTAGAATCATCGTACCTGAATCCACTCACTTTGCTGCTCCTGGTCTTATGACATTGATTTCATGGCTGAGGGATATTCCATCGTACATAAGTACCACAATTTTTTGATCCATTTTTATATTTCCTGGGATATTTAAGGTGTACCCAAGTTGAGGTTCTTGTAAGCAGTGCAGCCCTAAATTTGGGGGTGGCTCTGTCTTATGGATTTTCAGTTTTCCCAAGGTATATTCCCTAGACTGGAAGTGCCCTTAGCTCTGTAGCTCTGTTGTTTACTTGTTTTAGGGAACACAATGCACTCTTCCAGTGAGGCAGTTGGCAATTTACATCCCACCCATTAGCATAGCAAGGCTCCGTGTTCTCCAGGGCCTGTCTTGCCTTTCTGGTTTTTACACATTTGTGGATGTCCCTTTTGACCGGTGGGAAGTGATACTTCTTTGTAGTGCAGATTTGCATTGCCCGCTTGCTTTCTTGGCCAAAAAGGGTGTATGCGTTTTCTCCTGAATATATTCAGGAGATAACGCATACGCCCTTTTTGCCCAAGTGCATCATTGTCGAAAATGTGCCCCTCTTCCTGTGCTTTAAAGGCGATTCCAACGTATTTCTTGAAATCTGTTTCGTGCTATTCTGACTGGCTTTCAAATCCATCTCGTTGCCTTCCCTCAACAGATTTTTGGACGATAGTTGTCCTTTATTACACTGCCAGTTTGTGAATTGCTGTGCCCCTGAGCTCCATGTTTCAACTCGTTTTTTGTGAGCTGAACGCAAGTCCAAAATTTTGGTTAAGGACCTCTACTGCTTCTGGGTGGGTGGCTGAGACTTTGGTTAATTCTTCTTCCTGCCGGGAAATTAGAGTGACATGTGCCCGTCCAAATGCCTAACAGCTACTCTCTCATTGGTTCTCCCTCTTCCCTTCCATCCTCTGCCAAATTGGCAACATGTGCAAACCAGGAGGTTAAAGGGGCTGTCTTTCCAAGTTGGGAGATTGATAGTAAAGCAGTTGGAAAGTCAAACCGGAGGACCAGGAGAGGGACTATTCGTTGAGTTTTAGAAAACTTTTGTATTCACAGTGTGTCCATTCTCTAGGTTTCCCGTACATGTTATAGCTGTAGTAATATTCCCTTCAACCTGGAGAGTTGGGACCCATGGAATGGGGGCCATGCATTTTTGCTTTAAAGGGTCTGCATTTGCTCACCCAATCTCACCAATCCTCTCAGTCCCAAGTGTCCAGCCTTATGCCACTGCCAGCTGTCATTGTAGACAGGGTCATTCCAGGTTTCATCAGAGACCCTGAAGGAATTGTTAAGAATTTCCATGTTTTTTGGTTTTGTTTTTGAAATTCCTTTTTATAGTGGGTTTGAGCTGATTCTCGCTGCCATGTTTATGCCAGTATAGAAACACTTGATTCCCTTACGGAGACATATCAATACATAGGTTTTAAGATTCTTACTAGTCATATCTATTCCTCTGCGGGAAATATGGGGTTTTGAGTCCCTTTCACTGAGGAAGGTGTAGATCTTGTCTATTCCAAATTTGGTTTTAGAAACGGTACCCATGCTTACATCAAACTCTGGTTTTTTGCATCACCCCACCTCTCCTTCCCCCTTAAGCGGGCACAACAGTGTTTTCTAAATGTGAGACTCTGTTCTTTTCTTAACTCAGTTCATGTGTAGCCATGTTTACAGGATCTTCATAGTGATATCTTATGATATGTTTCTTTTTCTGTGTGACTTATTTCACTTAGAATCATCGTACCTGAATCCACTCACTTTGCTGCTCCTGGTCTTATGACATTGATTTCATGGCTGTGGGATATTACATCGTACATAAGTACCACAATTTTTTGATCCATTTTTATATTTCCTGGGATATTTAAGGTGTACCCAAGTTCAGGTTCTTGTAAGCAGTGCAGCCCTAAATTTGGGGGTGGCTCTGTCTTATTGATTTTCAGTTTTCCCAAGGTATATTCCCGAGACTGGAAGTGCCCTTGGCTCTGTAGCTCTGTTGTTTACTTGTTTTAGGGAACACAATGCACTCCTCCAGTGAGGCAGTTGGCCGTTTACATCCCGCCCATCAGCATAACAAGGCTCCCTCTTCTCCAGGGCCTGTCTTGCCTTTCTGGTTTTTACATATTTTTTGGATATCCTTTTTGACCCGTGGGAAGTGATACTTCTTTGTAGTGCAGATTTGCATTGCCCGCTTGCTTGCTTGGCCAAAAAAGGCGTATGCGTTTTCTCCTGAATATATTCAGGTGAAAACGCATACGCCCTTTTTGGCCAAGTGCGTCGTTGTCGAAGTTGTGCCCGTCTTCCTGTGCTTTAAAGGCGATTCCTACCTACCTCTTGAAATCTGTTTCCTGCTATTCTTCCTCGCTTTCAAGACCGCCTCGTTGCCTTCCCTCAGCAGATTTTTGGACGATAGTTGTCCTTTATTACTCTGCCAGTTTGTGAATTGCTGTGCCCCTGAGCTCCATTTTTCAACTCGTTTTTTGTGAGCTGAACGCAAGTCCAAAATTTTGGTTCAGGACCTCTACTGGTTCCCGGTGGGTGGCTGAGACTTTTGTTAATTCTTCGTCCTGCCGGGAAATTAGAGTGACATGTGCCCGTCCAAATGCGTAACAGCTAGTCTCTCATTGGTTCACCCTCTTCCCTTCCATCCTCTGCCAATTTGGCAACCTGTGCGAACAAGGAGGTTAAAGGGGATGTCTTTCCAAGTTGGGAGATTGATAGTAAAGCAGTTGGAAAGTCAAACCGGAGCACCAGGAGAGGGACTACGCGTTGAGTTTTAGAAAACTTTTGTATTCACAGTGTGTCCATTCTCTAGGTTTCCCGTACATGTTATAGCTGTAGTAATATTCCCTTCAACCTGGAGACTTGGGACCCATGGAATGGGGGCCATGCATTTTTGCTTTAAAGGGTCTGCATTTGCTCACCCAATCTCACCAATCCTCTCAGTCCCAAGTGTCCATCCTTATGCCACATCCAGCTGTCATTGTAGACAGGGTTTTTCCAGGTTTCATCAGAGACCCTGAAGGAAATGTAAAGAATTTCCCTGTTTTTCAGTTTCGTTTTTGAAATTCCTTTTTATAGTGGGTTTGAGCTGATTCTCTCTGCCATGTTTATGCCAGTCTAGACACACTTGATTCCCTTACAGAGACATATCAATACATAGGTTTTAAGATTCTTACTAGTCAGATCTATTCCTCTGCGGGAAATATGGGGTTTTGAGTCCCTTTCACTGAGGAAGGTGTAGGTCTTGTCTATTCCACAATTGGTTTTGGAAATGGTACCTGTGCTTATATCAAACTCTGGTTTTATGCATCACCCCACCTCTCCTTTCCCCTTAAGCAGGCATAAGAGTGTTTTCTAAATGTGAGACTCTGGTCTCTTTCCTAACTCAGTTCATGTGTAGCCATGTTTACAGGATCTTCATAAGTCATATCTTATGATAAGTTTCTTTTTCTGTGTGACTTATTTCACTTAGAATCATCGTACCTGAATCCACTCACTTTGCTGCTCCTGGTCTTATGACATTGATTTCATGGCTGAGGGATATTCCATCGTACATAAATACCACAGATTTTTGAACCATTTTTATATTTCCTGGGATATTTAAGGTGTACCCAAGTTGAGGTTCTTGTAAGCAGTGCAGCCCTAAATTTGGGGGTGGCTCTGTCTTATTGATTTTCAGTTTTCCCAATGTATTTTCCCTAGACTGGAAGTGCCCTTGGCTCTGTAGCTCTGTTGTTTACTTGTTTTAGGGAACGCAATGCACTCCTCCAGTGAGGCAGTTGGCAATTTACATCCCGACCATCAGCATAACAAGGCTCCCTGTTCTCCAGGGCCAGTCTTGCCTTTCTGGTTTTTACACATTTTGTGGATGTCCCTTTTGACCGGTGGGAAGGGATCCTTCTTTGTAGTGCAGATTTGCATTGCCCGCTTGCTTGTTTGGCCAAAAAGGGCGTATGCGTTTTCTCCTGAATATATTCAGGAGAAAATGCATACGCCCTTTTTGGCCAACTGCGTCATTGTCGAAGTTGTGCCCATCTTCCTGTGCTTTCAAGGCGATTCCAACGTACCTCTTGAAATCTGTTTCCTGCTATTCTGCCTGGCTTTCAAGTCTGCCTCGTTGCCTTCCCTCAACAGATTTTTGGACGATAGTTGTCCTTTATTACTCTGCCAGTTTGTGAATTGCTGTGGCCCTGAGCTCCATTTTCCAACTCGTTTTTTGTGGGCTGTACGCAAGTCCAAAATTTTGGTTCAGGACCTATACTGGTTCCCGGTGGGTGGCTGAGACTCTGGTTAATTCTTCTTCCTGCCGGGAAATTAGAGTGACATGTGCCCGTCCAAATGCCTAACATCAACTCTCTCATTGGTTCTCCCTCTTCCCTTCCATCCTCTGCCAAATTGGCAACCTGTGCGAACCAGGAGGTTAAAGGGGCTGTCTCTCCAGGTTGGGAGATTGATAGTAAAGCAGTTGGAAAGTCAAACCGGAGCACCAGGAAAGGGACAACGCGTTGAGTTTTAGAAACCTTTTGTATTCACAGTGTGTCCATTCTCTAGGTTTCCCGTACATGTTATAGCTGTAGTAATATTCCCTTCAACCTGGAGAGTTGGGACCCATGGAATGGGGGCCATGCATTTTTGCTTTAAAGGGTCTGCATTTGCTCACCCAATCTCACCAATCCTCTCAGTCCCAAGTGTCCAGCCTTATGCCACATCCAGCTGTCATTGTAGACAGGGTTTTTCCAGGTTTCATCAGAGACCCTGAAGGAAATGAAAAGTATTTCCCTGTTTTTTGGTTTTGTTTTTGAAATTCCTTTTTATAGTGGGTTTGAGCTGATTCTCTCTGCCATGTTTATGCCAGTCTAGACACACTTGATTCCCTTACAGAGACATATCAATACATAGGTTTTAAGATTCTTACTAGTCAGATCTATTCCTCTGTGGGAAATATGGGTTTTTGAGTCCCTTTCACTGAGGAAGGTGTAGGTCTTGTCTATACAACAGTTGGTTTTGGAAATGGTACCTGTGCTTATATCAAACTCTGGTTTTATGCATCACCCCACCTCTCCTTTCCCCTTAAGCAGGCTTAAGAGTGTTTTCTAAATGTGAGCCTCTGGTCTATTTCCTAACTCAGTTCATGTGTAGCCATGTTTACAGGATCTTCATAAGTCATATCTTATGATAAGTTTCTTTTTCTGTGTGACTTATTTCACTTAGAATCATCGTACATGAATCCACTCACTTTGCTGCTCCTGGTCTTATGACATTGATTTCATGGCTGAGAGATATTCCATCGGACATAAATACCACAGTTTTTTGAACCATTTTTATATTTCCTGGGATATTTAAGGTGTACCCAAGTTGAGGTTCTTGTAAGCAGTGCAGCCCTAAATTTGGGGGTGGCTCTGTCTTATTGATTTTCAGTTTACCCAATGTATATTCCCTAGACTGGAAGTGCCCTTGGCTCTGTAGCTCTGTTGTTTACTTTTTTAGGGAACGCAATGCACTCCTCCAGTGAGGCAGTTGGCAATTTACATCCCGCCCATCAGCATAACAAGGCTCCCTGTTCTCCAGGGCCTGTCTTGCCTTTCTGGTTTTTACACATTTTGTGGATGTCCCTTTTGACCGGTGGGAAGGGATACTTCTTTGTAGTGCAGATTTGCATTGCCCGCTTGCTTGTTTGGCCAAAAAGGGCGTATGCGTTTTCTCCTGAATATATTCAGGAGAAAACGCATACGCCCTTTTTGGCCAACTGTGTCATTGTCGAAGTTGTGCCCCTCTTCCTGTGCTTTAAAGGCGATTCCAACGTACCTCTTGAAATCTGTTTCCTGCTATTCTGCCTGGCTTTCAAGTCTGCCTCGCTGCCTTCCCTCAACAGATTTTTGGACGATAGTTGTCCTTTATTACTCTGCCAGTTTGTGAATTGCTGTGGCCCTGAGCTCCATTTTCCAACTCGTTTTTTGTGAGCTGTACGCAAGTCCAAAATTTTGGTTCAGGACCTATACTGTTTCCCGGGGGGTGGCTGAGACTCTGGTTAATTCTTCTTCCTGCCGGGAAATTAGAGTGACATGTGCCCGTCCAAATGCCTAACAGTAACTCTCTCATGGGTTCTCCCTCTTCCCTTCCATCCTCTGCCAAATTGGCAACCTGTGCGAACCTGGAGGTTAAAGGGGCTGTCTCTCCAAGTTGGGAGATTGATAGTAAAGCAGTTGGAAAGTCAAACCAGACCACCAGGAGAGGGACTACTCGTTGAGTTTTAGAAACATTTTGTATTCACAGTGTGTCCATTCTCTAGGTTTCCCGTACATGTTATAGCTGTAGTAATATTCCCTTCAACCTGGAGAGTTGGGACCCATGGAATGGGGGCCATGCATTTTTGCTTTAAAGGGTCTGCATTTGCTCACCCAATCTCACCAATCCTCTCAGTCCCAAGTGTCCAGCCTTATGCCACATCCAGCTGTCATTGTAGACAGGGTTTTTCCAGGTTTCATCAGAGACCATGAAGGAAATGTAAAGAATTTCCCTGTTTTTTGGTTTTGTTTTTGAAATTCATTTTTATAGTGGGTTTGAGCTGATTCTCTCTGCCATGTTTATGCCAGTCTAGACACACTTGATTCCCTTACAGAGACATATCAATACATAGGTTTTAAGATTCTTACTAGTCAGATCTATTCCTCTGCGGGAAATATGGTGTTTTGAGTCTCTTTCACTGAGGAAGGTGTAGGTCTTGTCTATTCCACAGTTGGTTTTGGAAATGGTACCTGTGCTTACATCAAACTCTGGTTTTATGCATCACCCCACCTCTCCTTTCCCCTTAAGCAGGCATAAGAGTGTTTTCTAAATGTGAGACTCTGTTCTCTTTCCTAACACAGTTCATGTGTAGCCATGTTTACAGGATCTTCATAAGTCATATCTTATGATAAGTTTCTTTTTCTGTGTGACTTATTTCACTTAGAATTATCGTACCTGAATCCACTCACTTTGCTGCTCCTGGTCTTATGACATTGATTTCATGGCTGAGGGATATTCCATCGGACAAAAATACCACAGTTTTTTGAACCATTTTTATATTTCCTGGGATATTTAAGGTGTACCCAAGTTGAGGTTCTTGTAAGCAGTGCAGCCCTAAATTTGGGGGTGGCTCTGTCTTATTGATTTTCAGTTTTCCCAATGTATATTCCCTAGACTGGAAGTGCCCTTGGCTCTGTAGCTCTGTTGTTTACTTGTTTTAGGGAACGCATTGCACTCCTCCAGTGAGGCAGTTGGCAATTTACATCCCGCCCATCAGCATAACAAGGCTCCCTGTTCTCCAGGGCCTGTCTTGCCTTTCTGGTTTTTACACATTTTGTGGATGTCCCTTTTGAGCGGTGGGAAGGGATACTTCTTTGTAGTGCAGATTTGCATTGCCCGCTTGCTTGTTTGGCCAAAAAAGGCGTATGCCTTTTCTCCTGAATATATTCAGGAGAAAACGCATACGCCCTTTTTGGCCAACTGCGTCACTGTCGAAGTTGTGCCCCTCTTCCTGTGCTTTAAAGGCGATTCCAACGTACCTCTTGAAATCTGTTTCCTGCTATTCTGCATGGCTTTCAAGTCTGCCTCGTTGCCTTCCCTCAACAGATTTTTGGACGATAGTTGTCCTTTATTACTCTGCCAGTTTGTGAATTGCTGTGGCCCTGAGCTCCATTTTCCAACTCGTTTTTTGTGAGCTGTACGCAAGTCCAAAATTTTGGTTCAGGACCTATACTGGTTCCCGGTGGGTGGCTGAGACTCTGGTTAATTCTTCTTCCTGCCGGGAAATTAGAGTGACATGTGCCCGTCCAAATGCCTAACAGTAACTCTCTCATTGGTTCTCCCTCTTCCCTTCCATCCTCTGCCAAATTGGCAACCTGTGCGAACCAGGAGGTTAAAGGGGCTGTCTCTCCAAGTTGGGAGATTGATAGTAAAGCAGTTGGAAAGTCAAACCGGAGCACCAGGAGAGGGACTACTCGTTGTGTTTTAGAAACCTTTTGTATTCACAGTGTGTCCATTCTCTAGGTTTCCCGTACATGTTATAGCTGTAGTAATATTCCCTTCAACCTGGAGAGTTGGGACCCATGGAATGGGGGCCATACATTTTTGCTTTAAAGGGTCTGCATTTGCTCACCCAATCTCACCAATCCTCTCAGTCCCAAGTGTCCAGCCTTATGCCACATCCAGCTGTCATTGTAGACAGGGTTTTTCCAGGTTTCATCAGAAACCCTGAAGGAAATGTAAAGAATTTCCCTGTTTTTTGGTTTTGTTCTTGAAATTTCTTTTTAGAGTGGGTTTGAGCTGATTCTCTCTGCCAAGTGTATGCCAGTCTAGACACACTTGATTCCCTTACAGAGACATATCAATACATAGGTTTTAAGATTCTTACTAGTCAGATCTCTTCCTCTGCGGGAAATATGGGGTTTTGAGTCCCTTTCACTGAGGAAGGTGTAGGTCTTGTGTATTCCACAGTTGGTTTTGGAAATGGTACCTGTGCTTATATCAAACTCTGGTTTTATGCATCACCCAACCTCTCCTTTCACCTTAAGCAGGCATAAGAGTGTTTTCTAAATGTGAGACTCTGGTCTCTTTCCTAACTCAGTTCATGTGTAGCCATGTTTACAGGATCTTCATAAGTCATATCTTATGATAAGATTCTTTTCCTGTGTGACTTATTTCACTTAGAATCATCGTACCTGAATCCACTCACTTTGCTGCTCCTGGTCTTATGACATTGATTTCAAGGCTGAGGGATATTCCATCGGACATAAATACCACAGTTTTTTGAACCATTTTTATATTTCCTGGGATATTTAAGGTGTACCCAAGTAGAGGTTCTTGTAAGCAGTGCAGCCCTAAATTTGGGGGTGGCTCTGTCTTATTGATTTTCAGTTTTCCCAATGTATATTCCCTAGACTGGAAGTGCCCTTTGCTCTGTAGCTCTGTTGTTTACTTGTTTTAGGGAACGCAATGCACTCCTCCAGTGAGGCAGCTGACAATTTACATCCCGCCCATCAGCATAACAAGGCTCCCGGTTCTCCAGGGCCTGTCTTGCCTTTCTGGTTTTTACACATTTTGTGGATGTCCCTTTTGACCGGTGGGAAGTGATACTTCTTTGTAGTGCAGATTTGCATTGCCCGCTTGCTTGTTTGGCCAAAAAGGGCGTATGCGTTTTCTCCTGAATATATTCAGGAGAAAACGCATACGCCCTTTTTGGCCAACTGTGTCACTGTCGAAGTTGTGCCCCTCTTCCTGTGATTTAAAGGTGATTCCAACGAACCTCTTGAAATCTGTTTCCTGCTATTCTGCCTGGCTTTCAAGTCTGCCTCGTTGCCTTCCCTCAACAGATTTTTGGACGATAGTTGTCCTTTATTACTCTGCCAGTTTGTGAATTGCTGTGGCCCTGAGCTCCATTTTCCAACTCGATTTTTGTGAGCTGTACGCAAGTCCAAAATTTTGGTTCAGGACCTATACTGGTTCCCGGTGGGTGGCTGAGACTCTGGTTAATTCTTCTTCCTGCCGGGAAATTAGAGTGACATGTGCCCGTCCAAATGCCTAACAGCTACTCTCTCATTGGTTCTCCCTCTTCCCTTCCATCCTCTACCAAATTGGCAACCTGTGCGAACCAGGAGGTTAAAGGGGCTGTCTCTCCAAGTTGGGAGATTGATAGTAAAGCAGTTGGAAAGTCACACCGGAGCACCAGGAGAGGGACTACGCGTTGAGTTTTAGAAACCTTTTGTATTCACAGTGTGTCCATTCTCTAGGTTTCCCGTACATGGTATAGCTGTAGTAATATTCCCTTCAACCTGGAGACTTGGGACCCATGGAATGGGGGCCATGCATTTTTGCTTTAAAGGGTCTGCATTTGCTCACCCAATCTCACCAATCCTCTCAGTCCCAAGTGTCCAGCCTTATGCCACATCCAGCTGTCATTGTAGACAGGGTTTTTCCAGGTTTCATCAGAGACCCTGAAGGAAATGGAAAGAATTTCCCTGTTTTTTGGTTTTGTTTTTGAAATTCCTTTTTATAGTGGGTTTGAGCTGATTCTCTCTGCCATGTTTATGCCAGTCTAGACACACTTGATTCCCTTACAGAGACATATCAATACATAGGTTTTAAGATTCTTACTAGTCAGATCTATTCCTCTGCGGGAAATATGGGGTTTTGAGTCCCTTTCACTGAGGAAGGTGTAGGTCTTGTCTATTCCACAGTTGGTTTTGGAAATGGTACCTGTGCTTATATCAAACTCTGGTTTTATGCATCACCCCACCTCTCCTTTCCCCTTAAGCAGGCATAAGAGTGTTTTCTAAATGTGAGACTCTGGTCTCTTTCCTAACTCAGTTCATGTGTAGCCATGTTTACAGGATCTTCATAAGTCATATCTTATGATAAGATTCTTTTTCTGTGTGACTTATTTCACTTAGAATCATCGTACCTGAATCCACTCACTTTGCTGCTCCTGGTCTTATGACATTGATTTCATGGCTGAGGGATATTCCATCGGACATAAATACCACAGTTTTTTGAACCATTTTTATATTTCCTGGGATATTTAAGGTGTACCCAAGTTGAGGTTCTTGTAAGCAGTGCAGCCCTAAATTTGGGGGTGGCTCTGTCTTATTGATTTTCAGTTTTCCCAATGTATATTCCCTAGACTGGAAGTGCCCTTGGCTCTGTAGCTCTGTTGTTTACTTGTTTTAGGGAACGCAATGCACTCCTCCAGTGAGGCAGCTGACAATTTACATCCCGCCCATCAGCATAACAATGATCCCTGTTCTCCAGGGCCTGTCTTGCCTTTCTGGTTTTTACACATTTTGTGGATGTCCCTTTTGACCGGTGGGAAGTGATACTTCTTTGTACTGCAGATTTGCATTGCCCGCTTGCTTGCTTGGCCTAAAAGGGCGTATGCGTTTTCTCCTGAATATATTCAGGAGAAAACGCATATGCCCTTTTTGGCCAACTGTGTCACTGTCGAAGTTGTGCCCCTCTTCCTGTGATTTAAAGGTGATTCCAACGAACCTCTTGAAATCTGTTTCCTGCTATTCTGCCTTGCTTTCAAGTCTGCCTCGTTGCCTTCCCTCAACAGATTTTTGGACGATAGTTGTCCTTTATTACTCTGCCAGTTTGTGAATTGCTGTGGCCCTGAGCTCCATTTTCCAACTCGTTTTTTGTGAGCTGTACGCAAGTCCAAAATTTTGGTTCAGGACCTATACTGGTTCCCGGTGGGTGGCTGAGACTCTGGTTTATTCTTCTTCCTGCCGGGAAATTAGAGTGACATGTGCCCGTCCAAATGCCTAACAGCTACTCTCTCATTGGTTCTCCCTCTTCCCTTCCATCCTCTGCCAAATTGGCAACCTGTGCGAACCAGGAGGTTAAAGGGACTGTCTCTCCAAGTTGGGAGATTGATAGTAAAGCAGTTGGAAAGTCTAACCGGAGCACCAGGAGAGGGACTACTCGTTGTGTTTTAAAACCTTTTGTATTCACAGTGTGTCCATTCTCTAGGTATCCCGTACATGTTATAGCTGTAGTAATATTCCCTTCAACCTGGAGAGTTGGGATCCATGGAATGGGGGCCATGCATTTTTGCTTTAAAGGGTCTGCATTTGCTCACCCAATCTCACCAATCCTCTCAGTCCCAAGTGTCCAGCCTTATGCCACATCCAGCTGTCATTGTAGACAGGGTTTTTCCAGGTTTCATCAGAGACCCTGAAGGAAATGGAAAGAATTTCCCTGTTTTTTGGTTTTGTTTTTGAAATTCCTTTTTAGAGTGGGTTTGAGCTGATTCTCTCTGCCATGTTTATGCCAGTCTAGACACACTTGATTCCCTTACAGAGACATATCAATACATAGGTTTTAAGATTCTTACTAGTCAGATCTATTCCTCTGCGGGAAATATGGGGTTTTGAGTCCCTTTCACTGAGGAAGGTGTAGGTCTTGTCTATTCCACAGTTGGTTTTGGAAATGGTACCTGTGCTTATATCAAACTCTGGTTTTATGCATCACCCCACCTCTCCTTTCCCCTTAAGCAGGCATAAGAGTGTTTTCTAAATGTGAGACTCTGGTCTCTTTCCTAACTCAGTTCATGTGTAGCCATGTTTACAGGATCTTCATAAGTCATATCTTATGATAAGTTTCTTTTTCTGTGTGACTTATTTCACTTAGAATAATCGTACCTGAATCCACTCACTTTGCTGCTCCTGGTCTTATGACATTGATTTCATGGCTGAGGGATATTCCATCGGACATAAATACCACAGTTTTTTGAACCATTTTTATATTTCCTGGGATATTTAAGGTGTACCCAAGTTGAGGTTCTTGTAAGCAGTGCAGCCCTAAATTTGGGGGTGGCTCTGTCTTATTGATTTTCAGTTTTCCCAATGTATATTCCCTAGACTGGAAGTGCCCTTGGCTCTGTAGCTCTGTTGTTTACTTGTTTTAGGGAACGCAATGCACTCCTCCAGTGAGGCAGTTGGCAATTTACATCCCGCCCATCAGCATAACAAGGCTCCCTGTTCTCCAGGGCCTGTCTTGCCTTTCTGGTTTTTACATATTTTGTGGATGTCCCTTTTGACCTGTGGGAAGTGATACTTCTTTGTAGTGCAGATTTGCATTGCCCGCTTGCTTGTTTGGCCAAAAAGGGCGTATGCGTTTTCTCCTGAATATATTCAGGAGAAAACGCATACGCCCTTTTTGGCCAACTGCGTCATTGTCGAAGTTGTGCCCCTCTTCCTGTGATTTAAAGGTGATTCCAACGAACCTCTTGAAATCTGTTTCCTGCTATTCTGCCTGGCTTTCAAGTCTGCTTCGTTGCCTTCCCTCAACAGATTTTTGGACGATAGTTGTCCTTTATTACTCTGCCAGTTTGTGAATTGCTGTGGCCCTGAGCTCCATTTTCCAACTCGTTTTTTGTGAGCTGTACGCAAGTCCAAAATTTTGGTTCAGGACCTATACTGGTTCCCGGTGGGTGGCTGAGACTCTGGTTAATTTTTCTTCCTGCCGGGAAATTAGAGTGACATGTGCCCGTCCAAATGCCTAACAGCTACTCTCTCATTGGTTCTCCCTCTTCCCTTCCATCCTCTGCCAAATTGGCAACCTGTGCGAACCAGGAGGTTAAAGGGGCTGTCTCTCCAAGTTGGGAGACTGATAGTAAAGCAGTTGGAAAGTCAAACCGGAGCACCAGGAGAGGGACTACTCGTTGAGTTTTAGAAACCTTTTGTATTCACAGTGTGTCCATTCTCTAGGTTTCCCGTACATGTTATAGCTGTAGTAATATTCCCTTCAACCTGGAGAGTTGGGAACCATGGAATGGGGGCCATGCATTTTTGCTTTAAAGGGCCTGCATTTGCTCACCCAATCTCACCAATCCTCTCAGTCCCAAGTGTCCAGCCCTATTCCACATCCAGCTGTCATTGTAGACAGGGTTTTTCCAGGTTTCATCAGAGACCCTGAAGGAAATGGAAAGAATTTCCCTGTTTTTTGGTTTTGTTTTTGAAATTCCTTTTTATAGTGGGTTTGAGCTCATTCTCTCTGCCATGTTTATGCCAGTCTAGACACACTTGATTCCCTTACAGAGACATATCAATACATAGATTTTAAGATTCTTACTAGTCAGATCTATTCCTCTGGGGGAAATATGGGGTTTTGAGTCCCTTTCACTGAGGAAGGTGTAGGTCTTGTCTATTCCACAGTTGGTTTTGGAAATGGTACCTGTGCTTATATCAAACTCTGGTTTTATGCATCACCCCACCTCTCCTTTCCCCTTAAGCAGGCATAAGAGAGTTTTCTAAATGTGAGACTCTGGTCTCTTTCCTAACTCAGTTCATGTGTAGCCATGTTTACAGGATCTTCATAAGTCATATCTTATGATAAGTTTCTTTTTCTGTGTGACTTATTTCACTTAGAATCATCGTACCTGAATCCACTCACTTTGCTGCTCCTGGTCTTATGACATTGATTTCATGGCTGAGGGATATTCCATCGGACATAAATACCACAGTTTTTTGAACCATTTTTATATTTCCTGGGATATTTAAGGTGTACCCAAGTTGAGGTTCTTGTAAGCAGTGCTGCCCTAAATTTGGGGGTGGCCCTGTCTTATTGATTTTCAGTTTTCCCAATGTATATTCCCTAGACTGGAAGTGCCCTTGGCTCTGTAGCTCTGTTGTTTACTTGTTTTAGGGAACGCAGTGCACTCCTCCAGTGAGGCAGTTGGCAATTTACATCCCGACCATCAGCATAACAAGGCTCCCTGTTCTCCAGGGCCAGTCTTGCCTTTCTGGTTTTTACACATTTTGTGGATGTCCCTTTTGACCGGTGGGAAGTGATACTTCTTTGTAGTGCAGATTTGCATTGCCCGCTTGCTTGTTTGGCCAAAAAGGGCGTATGCGTTTTCTCCTGAATATATTCAGGAGAAAATGCATACGCCCTTTTTGGCCAACTGAGTCATTGTCGAAGTTGTGCCCCTCTTCCTGTGCTTTCAAGGCGATTCCAACGTACCTCTTGAAATCTGTTTCCTGCTATTCTGCCTGGCTTTCAAGTCTGCCTCGTTGCCTTCCCTCAACAGATTTTTGGACGATAGTTGTCCTTTATTACTCTGCCAGTTTGTGAATTGCTGTGGCCCTGAGCTCCATTTTCCAACTCGTTTTTTGTGAGCTGTACGCAAGTCCAAAATTTTGGTTCAGGACCTATACTGGTTCCCGGTGGGTGGCTGAGACTCTGGTTAATTCTTCTTCCTGCCGGGAAATTAGAGTGACATGTGCCCGTCCAAATGCCTAACAGCTACTCTCTCATTGGTTCTCCCTCTTCCCTTCCATCCTCTGCCAAATTGGCAACCTGTGCGAACCAGGAGGTTAAAGGGGCTGTCTCTTCATGATGGGAGATTGATAGTAAAGCAGTTGGAAAGTCAAACCGGAGCACCAGGAGAGGGACTACTCGTTGAGTTTTAGAAACCTTTTGTATTCACAGTGTGTCCATTCTCTAGGTTTCCCGTACATGTTATAGCTGTAGTAATATTCCCTTCAACCTGGAGAGTTGGGACCCATGCATTTTTGCTTTAAAGGGTCTGCATTTGCTCACCCAATCTCACCAATCCTCTCAGTCCCAAGTGTCCAGCCCTATGCCACATCCAGCTGTCATTGTAGACAGGGTTTTTCCAGGTTTCATCAGAGACCCTGAAGGAAATGTAAAGAATTTCCCTGTTTTTTGGATTTGTTTTTGAAATTCCTTTTTATACTGGGTTTGAGCTGATTCTCTCTGCCATGTTTATGCCAGTCTAGACACACTTGATTCCCTTACAGAGACTTATCAATACATAGGTTTTAAGATTCTTACTAGTCATATCTCTTCCTCTGCGGGAAATATGGGGTTTTGAGTCCCTTTCACTGAGGAAGGTGTAGGTCTTGTCTATTCCACAGCTGGTTTTGGAAATGGTACCTGTGCTTATATCAAACTCTGGTTTTATGCATCACCCCACCTCTCCTTTCCCCTTAAGCAGGCATAAGAGTGTTTTCTAAATGTGAGACTCTGTTCTCTTTCCTAACTCAGTTCATGTGTAGCCATGTTCACAGGATCTTCATATGTCATATCTTATGATAAGTTTCTTTTTCTGTGTGACTTATTTCACTTAGAATCATCGTACCTGAATCCACTCACTTTGCTGCTCCTGGTCTTATGACATTGATTTCATGGCTGAGGGATATTCCATCGGACATAAATACCACAGTTTTTTGAACCATTTTTATATTTCCTGGGATATTTAAGGTGTACCCAAGTTGAGGTTCTTGTAAGCAGTGCTGCCCTAAATTTGGGGGTGGCCCTGTCTTATTGATTTTCAGTTTTCCCAATGTATATTCCCTAGACTGGAAGTGCCCTTGGCTCTGTAGCTCTGTTGTTTACTTGTTTTAGGGAACGCAGTGCACTCCTCCAGTGAGGCAGTTGGCAATTTACATCCCGACCATCAGCATAACAAGGCTCCCTGTTCTCCAGGGCCAGTCTTGCCTTTCTGTTTTTTACACATTTTGTGGATGTCCCTTTTGACCGGTGGGAAGTGATACTTCTTTGTAGTGCAGATTTGCATTGCCCGCTTGCTTGTTTGGCCAAAAAGGGCGTATGCGTTTTCTCCTGAATATATTCAGGAGAAAACGCATACGCCCTTTTTGGCCAACTGCGTCATTGTCGAAGTTGTGCCCCTCTTCCTGTGCTTTAAAGGCGATTCCAACGTACCTCTTGAAATCTGTTTCCTGCTATTCTGCCTGGCTTTCAAGTCTGCCTCGTTGCCTTCCCTCAACAGATTTTTGGACGATAGTTGTCCTTTATTACTCTGCCAGTTTGTGAATTGCTGTGGCCCTGAGCTCCATTTTCCAACTCGTTTTTTGTGAGCTGTACGCAAGTCCAAAATTTTGGTTCAGGACCTATACTGGTTCCCGGTGGGTGGCTGAGACTCTGGTTAATTCTTCTTCCTGCCGGGAAATTAGAGTGACATGTGCCCGTCCAAATGCCTAACATCAACTCTCTCATTGGTTCTCCCTATTCCCTTCCATCCTCTGCCAAATTGGCAACCTGTGCGAACCAGGAGGTTAAAGGGGCTGTCTCTCCAAGTTGGGAGATTGATAGTAAAGCAGTTGGAAAGTCAAACCGGAGCACCAGGAGAGGGACTACTCGTTGAGTTTTAGAAACCTTTTGTATTCACAGTGTGTCCATTCTCTAGGTTTCCCGTACATGTTATAGCTGTAGTAATATTCCCTTCAACCTGGAGAGTTGGGACCCATGGAATGGGGGCCATGCATTTTTGCTTTAAAGGTTCTGCATTTGCTCACCCAATCTCACCAATCCTCTCAGTCCCAAGTGTCCAGCCTTATGCCACATCCAGCTGTCATTGTAGACAGGGTTTTTCCAGGTTTCATCAGAGACCCTGAAGGAAATGTAAAGAAGTTCCCTGTTTTTTGGTTTTGTTTTTGAAAATCCTTTTTATAGTGGGTTTGAGCTGATTCTCTCTGCCATGTTTATGCCAGTCTAGACACACTTGATTCCCTTACAGAGACATATCAATACATAGGTTTTAAGATTCTTACTAGTCAGATCTATTCCTCTGCGGGAAATATGGGGTTTTGAGTCCCTTTCACTGAGGAAGGTGTAGGTCTTGTCTATTCCACAGTTGGTTTTGGAAATGGTACCTGTGCTTATATCAAACTCTTGTTTTATGCATCACCCCACCTCACCTTTCCCCTTAAGCAGGCATAAGAGTGTTTTCTAAATGTGAGACTCTGGTCTCTTTCCTAACTCAGTTCATGTGTAGCCATGTTTACAGGATCTTCATAAGTGATATCTTATGATAAGTTTCTTTTTCTGTGTGACTTATTTCACTTAGAATCATCGTACCTGAATCCACTCACTTTGCTGCTCCTGGTCTTATGACATTGATTTCATGGCTGAGGGATATTCCATCGGACATAAATACCACAGTTTTTTGAACCATTTTTATATTTCCAGGGATATTTAAGGTGTACCCAAGTTGAGGTTCTTGTAAGCAGTGGAGCCCTAAATTTGGGGGTGGCTCTGTCTTATTGATTTTCAGTTTTCCCAATGTATATTCCCTAGACTGGAAGTGCCCTTGGCTCTGTAGCTCTGTTGTTTACTTGTTTTAGGGAACGCAATGCACTCCTCCAGTGAGGCAGTTGGCAATTTACATCCCGCCCATCAGCATAACAAGGCTCCCTGTTCTCCAGGGCCTGTCTTGCCTTTCTGGTTTTTACACATTTTTTGGATGTCCCTTTTGACCGGTGGGAAGTGATACTTCTTTGCAGTGCAGATTTGCATTGCCCGCTTGCTTGTTTGGCCAAAAAGGGCGTATGCGTTTTCTCCTGAATATATTCAGGGGAAAACGCATACGCCGTTTTTGGCCAACTGCGTCATTGTCGAAGTTGTGCCCCTTCCTGTGCTTTCAAGGCGATTCCAACGTACCTCTTGAAATCTGTTTCCTGCAATTCTGCCTGGCTTTCAAGTCTGCGTCGTTGCCTTACCTCAACAGATTTTTGGACGATAGTTGTCCTTTATTACTCTGCCAGTTTGTGAATTGCTGTGGCCCTGAGCTCCATTTTCCAACTCGTTTTTTGTGAGCTGTACGCAAGTCCAAAATTTTGGTTCAGGACCAATACTGGTTCCCGGTGGGTGGCTGAGACTCTGGTTAATCCTTCTTCCTGCCGGGAAATTAGAGTGACATGTGCCCGTCCAAATGCCTAACATCAACTCTCTCATTGGTTCTCCCTCTTCCCTTATATCCTCTGCCAAATTGGCAACCTGTGCGAACCAGGAGGTTAAAGGGGCTGTCTCTCCAAGTTGGGAGATTGATAGTAAAGCAGTTGGAAAGTCAAACCGGAGCACCAGGAGAGGGACTACTCGTTGAGTTTTAGAAACCTTTTGTATTCACAGTGTGTCCATTCTCTAGGTTTCCCGTACATGTTATAGCTGTAGTAATATTCCCTTTAACCTGGAGAGTTGGGACCCATGGAATGGGGGCCATGCATTTTTGCTTTAAAGGGTCTGCATTTGCTCACCCAATCGCACCAATCCTCTCAGTCCCAAGTGTCCAGCCTTATGCCACATCCAGCTGTCATTGTAGACAGGGTTTTTCCAGGTTTCATCAGAGACCCTGAAGGAAATGTAAAGAATTTCCCTGTTTTTTGGTTTTGTTTTGAAATTCCTTTTTATAGTGGGTATGAGCTGATTCTCTCTGCCATGTTTATGCCTGTCTAGACACACTTGATTCCCTTACAGAGACATATCAATACATAGGTTTTAAGATTCTTACTAGTCAGATCTATTCCACTGCGGGAAATATGGGGTTTTGAGTCCCTTTCACTGAGGAAGGTGTAGGTCTTGTCTATTCCACAGTTGGTTTTGGAAATGGTACCTGTGCTTATATCAAACTCTGGTTTTATGCATCACCCCACCTCTCCTTTCCCCTTAAGCAGGCATAAGAGTGTTTTCTAAATGTGAGCCTCTGGTCTCTTTCCTAACTCAGTTCATGTGTAGCCATGTTTACAGGATCTTCATAAGTGATATCTTATGATAATTTTCTTTTTCTGTGTGACTTATTTCACTTTGAATCATCGTACCTGAATCCACTCACTTTGCTGCTCCTGGTCTTATGACATTGATTTCATGGCTGAGGGATATTCCATCGGACATAAATACCACAGATTTTTGAACCATTTTTATATTTCCTGGGATATTTAAGGTGTACCCAAGTTGAGGTTCTTGTAAGCAGTGCAGCCCTAAATTTGGGGGTGGCTCTGTCTTATTGATTTTCAGTTTTCCCAATGTATATTCCCTAGACTGGAAGTGCCCTTGGCTCTGTAGCTCGGTTGTTTACTTGTTTTAGGGAACGCAATGCACTCCTCCAGTGAGGCAGTTGGCAATTTACATCCAGCCCATCAGCATAACAAGGCTCCCTGTTCTCCAGGGCCAGTCTTGCCTTTCTGCTTTTTACACATTTTGTGGATGTCCCTTTTGACCGGTGGGAAGTGATACTTCTTTGTAGTGCAGATTTGCATTGCCCGCTTGCTTGTTTGGCCAAAAAGGGCGTATGAGTTTTCTCCTGAATATATTCAGGAGAAAACGCATACGCCCTTTTTGGCCAACTGCGTCACTGTCGAAGTTGTGCCCCTCTTCCTGTGCTTTAAAGGCGATTCCAACGTACCTCTTGAAATCTGTTTCCTGCTATTCTGCATGGCTTTCAAGTCTGCCTCGTTGCCTTCCCTCAACAGATTTTTGGACGATAGTTGTCCTTTATTACTCTGCCAGTTTGTGAATTGCTGTGGCCCTGAGCTCCATTTTCCAACTCGATTTTTGTGAGCTGTACGCAAGTCCAAAATTTTGGTTCAGGACATATACTGGTTCCCGGTGGGTGGCTGAGACTCTGGTTAATTCTTCTTCCTGCCGGGAAATTAGAGTGACATGTGCCCGTCCAAATGCCTAACAGTAACTCTCTCATTGGTTCTCCCTCTTCCCTTCCATCCTCTGCCAAATTGGCAACCTGTGCGAACCAGGAGGTTAAAGGGGCTGTCTCTCCAAGTTGGGAGATTGATAGTAAAGCAGTTGGAAAGTCAAACCAGAGCACCAGGAGAGGGACTACGCGTTGAGTTTTAGAAACCTTTTGTATTCACAGTGTGTCCATTCTCTAGGTTTCCCGTACATGTTATAGCTGTAGTAATATTCCCTTCAACCTGGAGAGTTGGGACCCATGGAATGGGGGCCATGCATTTTTGCTTTAAAGGGTCTGCATTTGCTCACCCAATCTCACCAATCCTCTCAGTCCCAAGTGTCCAGCCTTATGCCACATCCAGCTGTCATTGTAGACAGGGTTTTTCCAGGTTTCATCAGAGACCCTGAAGGAAATGTAAAGAATTTCCCTGTTTTTTGGTTTTTTTTGGAAATTCCTTTTTATAGTGGGTTTGAGCTGATTCTCTCTGCCATGTTTATGCCAGTCTAGACACACTTGATTCCCTTACAGAGACATATCAATACATAGGTTTTAAGATTCTTAAGAGTCAGATCTATTCCTCTGCGGGAAATATGGGGTTTTGAGTCCCTTTCACTGAGGAAGGTGTAGGTCTTGTCTATTCCACAGTCGGTTTTGGAAATGGTACCTGTGCTTATATCAAACTCTGGTTTTATGCATCACCCCACCTCTCCTTTCCCCTTAAGCAGGCATAAGAGTGTTTTCTAAATGTGAGACTCTGTTCTCTTTCCTAACTCAGTTCATGTGTAGCCATGTTTACAGGATCTTCATAAGTGATATCTTATGATAAGTTTCTTTTTCTGTGTGATTTATTTCACTTAGAATCATCGTACCTGAAACCACTCACTTTGCTGCTCCTGGTCTTATGACATTGATTTCATGGCTGAGGGATATTCCATCGTACATAAATACCACAGTTTTTTGAACCATTTTTATATTTCCTGGGATATTTAAGGTGTACCCAAGTTGAGGTTCTTGTAAGCAGTGCAGCCCTAAATTTGGGGGTGGCTCTCTCTTATTGATTTTCAGTTTTCCCAATGTATATTCCCTAGACTTGAAGTGCCCTTGGCTCTGTAGCTCTGTTGTTTACTTGTTTTAGGGAACGCAATGCACTCCTCCAGTGAGGCAGCTGGCAATTTACATCCCGCCCATCAGCATAACAAGTCTCCCTGTTCTCCAGGGCCTGTCTTGCCTTTCTGGTTTTTACACATTTTGTAGATGTCCCTTTTGACCGGTGGGAATTGATACTTCTTTGTAGTGCAGATTTGCTTTGCCTGCTTGCTTGTTTGGCCAAAAAGGGAGTATGCGTTTTCTCCTGAATATATTCAGGAGAAAACGCATACACCCTTTTTGGCCAACTGCGTCATTGTCGAAGTTGTGCCCCTCTTCCTGTGCTTTAAAGGCGATTCCAACTTACCACTTGAAATCTGTTTCCTGCTATTCTGCCTGGCTTTCAAGTCTGCCTCGTTGCCTTCCCTCAACAGATTTTTGGACGATAGTTGTCCTTTATTACTCTGCCAGTTTGTGAATTGCTGTGGCCCTGAGCTCCATATTCCAACTCGGTTTTTGTGAGCTGTACGCAAGTCCAAAATTTTGGTTCAGGACCTATACTGGTTCCCGGTGGGTGGCTGAGACTCTGGTTAATTCTTCTTCCTGCCAGGAAATTAGAGTGACATGTGCCCATCCAAATGCCTAACAGTAACTCTCTCATTGGTTCTCCCTCTTCCCTTCCATCCTCTGCCAAATTGGCAACTTGTGCGAACCAGGAGGTTAAAGGGGCTGTCTCTCCAAGTTGGGAGATTGATAGTAAAGCAGTTGGAATGTCAAACCGGAGCACCAGGAGAGGGACTACTCGTTGAGTTTTAGAAACCTTTTGTATTCACAGTGTGTCCATTCTCTAGGTTTCCCGTACATGTTATAGCTGTAGTAATATTCCCTTCAACATGGAGAGTTGGGACCCATGGAAAGGGGGCCATGCATTTTTGCTTTAAAGGGTCTGAATGTGCTCACCCAATCTCACCAATCCTCTCAGTCACAAGTGTCCAGCCTTATGCCACATCCAGCTGTCATTGTAGATAGTGTTTTCCCAGGGTTCATCAGAGACCCTGAAGGAAATGTAAAGAATTTCCCTGTTTTTTGGAATTGTTTTTGAAATTCCTTTTTATAGTGGGTTTGAGCTGATTCTCGCTGCCATGTTTATGCCAGTCTAGACACACTTGATTCCCTTACAGAGACATATCAATACATAGGTTTTAAGATTCTTAAGAGTCAGATCTATTACTCAGCGGGAAATATGGGGTTTTGAGTCCCTTTCACTGAGGAAGGTGTAGGTCTTGTCTATTCCACAGTTGGTTTTAGAAATGGTACCTGTGCTTATATCAAACTCTGGTTTTATGCATCACCCCACCTCTCCTTTCTCCTTAAGCAGGCATAAGAGTGTTTTCTAAATGTGAGACTCTGTTCTATTTCCTAACTCAGTTCATGTGTAGCCATGTTTACAGGATCTACATAAGTGATATCTTATGATAAGTTTCTTTTTCTGTGTGACTTATTTCAATTAGAATCATCGTACCTGAATCCACTCACTTTGCTGCTCCTGGTCTTATGATACTGATTTCATGGCTGAGGGATATTCCATCGGACATAAATACCACAGTTTTTTGAACCATTTTTATAATTCCTGGGATAATTAAGGTGTACCCAAGTTGAGGTTCTTGTAAGCAGTGCAGCCCTAAATTTGGGGGTGGCTCTGTCTTATTGATTTTCAGTTTTCCCTATGTATATTCCCTAGACTGGAAGTTCCCTTGGCTCTGTAGCTCTGTTGTTTACTTGTTTTAGGGAACGCAATGCACTCCTCCAGTGAGGCAGCTGGCAATTTACATCCCGCCCATCAGCATAACAAGGCTCCCTCTTCTCCAGGGCCTGTCTTGCCTTTCTGGTTTTTACACATTTTGTGGATGTCCCTTTTGACCGGTGGGAAGTGATACTTCTTTGTTGTGCAGATTTGCATTGCCCGCTTGCTTGTTTGGCCAAAAAGGGCGTATGCGTTTCTCCTGAATATATTCAGGAGAAAACGCATACACCCTTTTTGGCCAACTGCGTCATTGTCGAAGTTGTGCCCCTCTTCCTGTGCTTTAAAGGCGATTCCAACGTACCTCTTGAAATCTGTTTCTTGCTATTCTGCCTGGCTTTCAAGTCTGCCTCGTTGCCTTCCCTCAACAGATTTTTGGACGATAGTTGTCCTTTATTACTCTGCCAGTATGTGAATTGCTGTGGCCCTGAGCTCCATATTCCAACTCGGTTTTTGTGAGCTGTTCGCAAGTCCAAAATTTTGGTTCAGGACCTATACTGGTTCCCGGTGGGTGGCTGAGACTCTGGTTAATTCTTCTTCCTGCCAGGAAATTAGAGTGACATGTGCCCGTCCAAATGCCTAACAGTAACTCTCTCATTGGTTCTCCCTCTTCCCTTCCATCCTCTGCCAAATTGGCAACTTGTGCGAACCAGGAGGTTAAAGGGGATGTCTCTCCAAGTTGGGAGATTGATAGTAAAGCAGTTGGAATGTCAAACCGGAGCACCAGGAGAGGGACTACTCGTTGAGTTTTAGAAACCTTTTGTATTCACAGTGTGTCCATTCTCTAGGTTTCCCGTACATGTTATAGCTGTAGTAATATTCCCTTCAACATGGAGAGTTGGGAACCATGGAATGGGGGCCATGCATTTTTGCTTTAAAGGATCTGAATGTGCTCAGCCAATCTCACCAATCCTCAAAGTCCAAAGTGTCCAGCCTTATGCCACATCCAGCTTTCATTGTAGAGAGGGTCATTCCAGGTTTCATCAGAGACCCTGAAGGAAATGTAAAGAATGTCCCTGTTTTTTGGTTTTGTTTTTGAAATTCCTTTTTATAGTGGGTTTGAGCTGATTCTCGCTGCCATGTTTATGCCAGTCTAGACACACTTGCTTCCCTTACAGAGACATATCAATACATAGGTTTTAAGATTCTTAAGAGTCAGATCTATTCCTCTGCGGGAAATATGGGGTTTTGAGTCCCTTTCACTGAGGAAGGTGTAGGTCTTGTCTATTCCACAGTTGGTTTTAGAAATGGTACCTGTGCTTATATCAAACTCTGGTTTTATGCATCACCCCACCTCTCCTTTCCCCTTAAGCAGGCATAAGAGTGTTTTGTAAATGTGAGACTCTGTTCTCTTTCCTAACTCAGTTCATGTGTAGCCATGTTTACAGGATCTTCATAAGTCATATCTTATGATAAGTTTCTTTTTCTGTGTGACTTATTTCACTTAGAATCATCGTACCAGAATCCACTCACTTTGCTGCTCCTGGTCTTATGACATTGATTTCATGGCTGAGGGATATTCCATCGGACATAAATACCACAGTTTTTTGAACCATTTTTATATTTCCTGGGATATTTAAGGTGTACCCAAGTTGAGGTTCTTGGAAGCAGTGTAGCCCTAAATTTGGGGGTGGCTCTGTCTTATTGATTTTCAGTTTTCCCAATGTATATTCCCTAGACTGGACGTGCCTTTGGCTCTGTAGCTCTGTTGTTTACTTGTTTTAGGGAACGCAATGCACTCCTCCAGTGAGGCAGCTGGCAATTTACATCCCGCCAATCAGCATAACAAGGCTCCCTGTTCTCCAGGGCCTGTCTTGCCTTTCTGGTTTTTACAAATTTTGTGGATGTCCCTTTTGACCGGTGGGAATTGATACTTCTTTGTTGTGCAGATTTGCTTTGCCTGCTTGCTTGTTTGGCCAAAAAGGGAGTACGCATTTTCTCCTGAATATATTCAGGAGAAAACGCATACACCCTTTTTGGCCAACTGCGTCATTGTCGAAGTTGTGCCCCTCTTCCTGTGCTTTAAAGGCGATTCCAACGTACCTCTTGAAATCTGTTTCTTGCTATTCTGCCTGGCTTTCAAGTCTGCCTCGTTGCCTTCCCTCAACAGATTTTTGGAGGATAGTTGGCCTTTATTACTCTGCCAGTTTTTGAATTGCTGTGGCCCTGAGCTCCATTTTCCAACTCGGTTTTTGTGAGCTGTACGCTAGTCCAAAATTTTGGTTCAGGACCTATACTGGTTCCCGGTGGGTTGCTGAGACTCTGGTTAATTCTTCTTCCTGCCGGGAAATTACAGTGACATGTGCCCGTCCAAATGCCTAACAGTAACTCTCTCATTGGTTCTCCCTCTTCCCTTCCATCCTCTGCCAAATTGGCCACCTGTGCGAACCAGGAGGTTAAAGGGGCTGTCTCTCCAAGTTGGGAGATTGATAGTAAAGCAGTTGGAAAGTCAAACCAGAGCACCAGGAGAGGGACTACGCGTTGAGTTTTAGAAACCTTTTGTATTCACAGTGTGTCCATTCTCTAGGTTTCCCGTACATGTTATAGCTGTAGTAATATTCCCTTCAACCTGGAGAGTTGGGACCCATGGAATGGGGGCCATGCATTTTTGCATTAAAGGGTCTGCATTTGCTCACCCAATCTCACCAATCCTCTCAGTCCCAAGTGTCCAGCCTTATGCCACATCCAGCTGTCATTGTAGACAGGGTTTTTCCAGGTTTCATCAGAGACCCTGAAGGAAATGTAAAGAATTTCCCTGTTTTTTGGTTTTTTTTGGAAATTCCTTTTTATAGTGGGTTTGAGCTGATTCTCTCTGCCATGTTTATGCCAGTCTAGACACACTTGATTCCCTTACAGAGACATATCAATACATAGGTTTTAAGATTCTTAAGAGTCTGATCTATTCCTCTGCGGGTAATATGGGGTTTTGAGTCCCTTTCACTGAGGAAGGTGTAGGTCTTGTCTATTCCACAGTCGGTTTTAGAAATGGTACCTGTGCTTATATCAAACTCTGGTTTTATGCATCACCCCACCTCTCCTTTCCCCTTAAGCAGGCATAAGAGTGTTTTCTAAATGTGAGACTCTGGTCTCTTTCCTAACTCAGTTCATGTGTAGCCATGTTTACAGGATCTTCATAAGTCATATCTTATGATAAGTTTCTTTTTCTGTGTGACTTATTTCACTTAGAATCATCGTACCTGAGTCCACTCACTTTGCTGCTCCTGGTCTTATGACATTGATTTCATGGCTGAGGGATATTCCATCGGACATAAATACCACAGTTTTTTGAACCATTTTTATATTTCCTGGGATATTTAAGGTGTACCCAAGTTGAGGTTCTCGTAAGCAGTGCAGCCCTAAATTTGGGGGTGGCTCTGTCTTATTGATTTTCAGTTTTCCCAATGTATATTCCCTAGACTCGAAGTGCCCTTGGCTCTGTAGCTCTGTTGTGTACTTGTTTTAGGGAACTCAATGCACTCCTCCAGTGAGGCAGCTGGCAATTTACATCCCGCCCATCAGCATAACAAGGCTCCCTGTTCTCCAGGGCCTGTCTTGCCTTTCTGGTTTTTACACATTTTGTGGATGTCCCTTTTGACCGGTGGGAAGTGATACTTCTTTGTAGTGCAGATTTGCTTTGCCTGCTTGCTTGTTTGGCCAAAAAGGGCGTATGCGTTTTCTCCTGAATATATTCACGCCCTTTTTGGCCAACTGCGTCATTGTCGAAGTTGTGCCCCTCTTCCTGTGCTTTAAAGGTGATTCCAACGTACCTCTTGAAATCTATTTCCTGCTATTCTGCCTGGCTTTCAAGTCTGCCTCGTTGCCTTCCCTCAACAGATTTTTGGACGATAGTTGTCCTTTATTACTCTGCCAGTTTGTGAATTGCTGTGGCCCTGAGCTCCATTTTCCAACTCGGTTTTTGTGAGCTGTACGAAGTCCAAAATTTTGGTTCAGGACCTATACTGGTTCCCGGTGGGTGGCTGAGACTCTGGTTAATTCTTCTTCCTGCCGGGAAATTAGAGTGACATGTGCCCGTCCAAATGCCTAACAGTAACTCTCTCATTGGTTCTCCCTCTTCCCTTCCATCCTCTGCCAAATTGGCAACCTGTGCGAACCAGGAGGTTAAAGGGGCTGTCTCTCCAAGTTGGGAGATTGATAGTAAAGCAGTTGGAAAGTCAAACCGGAGCACCAGGAGAGGGACTACTCGTTGAGTTTTAGAAAACTTTTGTATTCACAGTGTGTCCATTCTCTAGGTTTCCCGTACATGTTATAGCTGTAGTAATATTCCCTTCAACCTGGAGAGTTGGGACCCATGGAATGGGGGCCATGCATTTTTGCTTTAAAGGGTCTGCATTTGCTCGCCCAATCTCACCAATCCTCTCAGTTTCAAGTGTCCAGCCTTATGCCACATCCAGCTGTCATTGTAGACAGGGTTTTTCCAGGTTTCATCAGAGACCCTGAAGGAAATGTAAAGAATTTCCCTGTTTTTTGGTTTTGTTTTTGAAATTCCTTTTTATAGTGGGTTTGAGCTGATTCTCTCTGCCATGTTTATGCCAGTCTAGACACACTTGATTCCCTTACAGAGACATATCAATACATAGGTTTTAAGATTCTTACTAGTCAGATCTATTCCTCTGCGGGAAATATGGGGTTTTGAGTCCCTTTCACTGAGGAAGGTGTAGGTCTTGTCTATTCCACAGTTGGTTTTGGAAATTGTACCTGTGCTTATATCAAACTCTTGTTTTATGCATCACCCCACCTCACCTTTCCCCTTAAGCAGGCATAAGAGTGTTTTCTAAATGTGAGACTCTGGTCTCTTTCCTAACTCAGTTCATGTGTAGCCATGTTTACAGGATCTTCATAAGTGATATCTTATGATAAGTTTCTTTTTCTGTGTGACTTATTTCACTTAGAATCATCGTACCTGAATCCACTCACTTTGCTGCTCCTGGTCTTATGACATTGATTTCATGGCTGAGGGATATTCCATCGGACATAAATACCACAGTTTTTTGAACCATTTTTATATTTCCTGGGATATTTAAGGTGTACCCAAGTTGAGGTTCTTGTAAGCAGTGCAGCCCTAAATTTGGGGGTGGCTCTCTCTTATTGATTTTCAGTTTTCCCAATGTATATTCCCTAGACTCGAAGTGCCCTTGGCTCTGTAGCTCTGTTGTTTACTTGTTTTAGGGAACGCAATGCACTCCTCCAGTGAAGCAGTTGGCAATTTACATCCCGCCCATCAGCATAACAAGGCTCCCTGTTCTCCAGGGCCTCTCTTGCCTTTCTGGTTTTTACACATTTTGTGGATGTCCCTTTTGACAGGTGGGAAGTGATACTTCTTTGCAGTGCAGATTTGCATTGCCCGCTTGCTTGTTTGGCCAAAAAGGGCGTATGCGTTTTCTCCTGAATATATTCAGGGGAAAACTCATACGCCCTTTTTGGCCAACTGCGTCATTGTCGAAGTTTTGCCCCTCTTCCTGTGCTTTCAAGGCGATTCCAACATACCTCTTGATATCTGTTTCCTGCAATTCTGCCTGGCTTTCAAGTCTGCGTCGTTGCCTTACCTCAACAGATTTTTGGACGATAGTTGTCCTTTATTACTCTGCCAGTTTGTGAATTGCTGTGGCCCTGAGCTCCATTTTCCAACTCGTTTTTTGTGAGCTGTACGCAAGTCCAAATTTTGGTTCAGGACCAATACTGGTTCCCGGTGGGTGGCTGAGACTCTGGTTAATTCTTCTTCCTGCCGGGAAATGAGAGTGACATGTGCCCGTCCAAATGCCTAACATCAACTCTCTCATTGGTTCTCCCTCTTCCCTTCCATCCTCTGCCAAATTGGCAACCTGTGCGAACCAGGAGGTTAAAGGGGCTGTCTCTCCAAGTTGGGAGATTGATAGTAAAGCAGTTGGAAAGTCAAACCGGAGCACCAGGAGAGGGACTACTCGTTGACTTTTAGAAACCTTTTGTATTCACAGTGTGTCCATTCTCTAGGTTTCCCGTACATGTTATAGCTGTAGTAATATTCCCTTCAACCTGGAGAGTTGGGACCCATGGAATGGGGTCCATGCATTTTTGCTTTAAAGGGTCTGCATTTGCTCACCCAATCTCACCAATCCTCTCAGTCCCAAGTGTCCAGCCTTATGCCACATCCAGCTGTCATTGTAGACAGGGTTTTTCCAGGTTTCATCAGAGACCCTGAAGGAAATGGAAAGAATTTCCCTGTTTTTTGGTTTTGTTTTTGAAATTCCTTTTTATAGTGGGTTTGAGCTGATTCTCTCTGCCATGTTTATGCCAGTCTAGACACACTTGATTCCCTTACAGAGACATATCAATACATAGGTTTTAAGATTCTTACTAGTCAGATCTATTCCTCTGCGGGAAATATGGGGTTTTGAGTCCCTTTCACTGAGGAAGGTATAGGTCTTGTCTATTCCACAGTTGGTTTTGGAAATGGTACCTGTGCTTATATCAAACTCTGGTTTTATGCATCACCCCACCTCTCCTTTCCCCTTAAGCAGGCATAAGAGTGTTTTCTAAATGTGAGCCTCTGGTCTCTTTCCTAACTCAGTTCATGTGTAGCCATGTTTACAGGATCTTCATAAGTCATATCTTATGATAAGTTTCTTTTTCTGTGTGACTTATTTCACTTTGAATCATCGTACCTGAATCCACTCACTTTGCTGCTCCTGGTCTTATGACATTGATTTCATGGCTGAGGGATATTCCATCGGACATAAATACCACAGATTTTTGAACCATTTTTATATTTCCTGGGATATTTAAGGTGTACCCAAGTTGAGGTTCTTGTAAGCAGTGCAGCCCTAAATTTGGGGGTGGCTCTGTCTTATTGATTTTCAGTTTTCCCAATGTATATTCCCTAGACTGGAAGTGCCCTTGGCTCTGTAGCTCGGTTGTTTACTTGTTTTAGGGAATGCAATGCACTCCTCCAGTGAGGCAGTTGGCAGTTTACATGCAGCCCATCAGCATAACAAGGCTCCCTGTTCTCCAGGGCCAGTCTTGCCTTTCTGCTTTTTACACATTTTGTGGATGTCCCTTTTGACCGGTGGGAAGTGATACTTCTTTGTAGTGCAGATTTGCATTGCCCGCTTGCTTGTTTGGCCAAAAAGGGCGTATGAGTTTTCTCCTGAATATATTCAGGAGAAAACGCATACGCCCTTTTTGGCCAACTGCGTCACTGTCGAAGTTGTGCCCCTCTTCCTGTGCTTTAAAGGCGATTCCAACGTACCTCTTGAAATCTGTTTCCTGCTATTCTGCATGGCTTTCAAGTCTGCCTCGTTGCCTTCCCTCAACAGATTTTTGGACGATAGTTGTCCTTTATTACTCTGCCAGTTTGTGAATTGCTGTGGCCCTGAGCTCCATTTTCCAACTCGTTTTTTGTGAGCTGTACGCAAGTCCAAAATTTAGGTTCAGGACCTATACTGGTTCCCGGTGGGTGGCTGAGACTCTGGATAATTCTTCTTCCTGCCGGGAAATTAGAGTGACATGTGCCCGTCCAAATGCCTAACAGTAACTCTCTCATTGGTTCTCCCTCTTCCCTTCCAACCTCTGCCAAATTGGCAACCTGTGCGAACCAGGAGTTTAAAGGGGCTGTCTCTCCAAGTTGGGAGATTGATAGTAAAGCAGTTGGAAAGTCAAACCGGAGCACCAGGAGAGGGACTACTCGTTGACTTTTAGAAAGCTTTTATATTCACAGTGTGTCCATTCTATAGGTTTCCCGTACATGTTATAGCTGTAGTAACATTCCCTTCAACCTGGAGAGTTGGGACTCATGGAATGGGGGCCATGCATTTTTGCTTTAAAGGGTCTGCATTTCCTCGCCCAATCTCACCAATCCTCTCAGTTTCAAGTGTCCAGCCTTATGCCACATCCAGCTGTCATTGTAGACAGGGTTTTTCCAGGTTTCATCAGAGACCCTGAAGGAAATGTAAAGAAGTTCCCTGTTTTTTGGTTTTGTTTTTGAAATTCCTTTTTATAGTGGGTTTGAGCTGATTCTCTCTGCCATGTTTATGCCAGTCTAGACACACTTGATTCCCTTACAGAGACATATCAATACATAGGTTTTAAGATTCTTCCTAGTCAGATCTATTCCTCTGCGGGAAATATGGGGTTTTGAGTCCCTTTCACTGAGGAAGGTGTAGGTCTTGTCTATTCCACAGTTGGTTTTGGAAATGGTACCTGTGCTTATATCAAACTCTTGTTTTATGCATCACCGCACCTCACCTTTCCCCTTAAGCAGGCATAAGAGTGTTTTCTAAATGTGAGACTCTGGTCTCTTTCCTAACTCAGTTCATGTGTAGCCATGTTTACAGGAACTTCATAAGTGATATCTTATGATAAGTTTCTTTTTCTGTGTGACTTATTTCACTTAGAATCATCGTACCTGAATCCACTCACTTTGCTGCTCCTGGTCTTATGACATTGATTTCATGGCTGAGGGATACTCCATCGGACATAAATACCACAGTTTTTTGAACCATTTTTATATTTCCTGGGATATTTAAGGTGTACCCAAGTTGAGGTTCTTGTAAGCAGTGCAGCCCTAAATTTGGGGGTGGCTCTGTCTTATTGATTTTCAGTTTTCCCAATGTATATTCCCTAGACTCGAAGTGCCCTTGGCTCTGTAGCTCTGTTGTTTACTTGTTTTAGGGAACGCAATGCACTCCTCCAGTGAAGCAGTTGGCAATTTACATCCCGCCCATCAGCATAACAAGGCTCCCTGTTCTCCAGGGCCTGTCTTGCCTTTCTGGTTTTTACACATTTTGTGGATGTCCCTTTTGACAGGTGGGAAATGATACTTCTTTGCAGTGCAGATTTGCATTGCCCGCTTGCTTGTTTGGCCAAAAAGGGCGTATGCGTTTTCTCCTGAATATATTCAGGGGAAAACTCATACGCCCTTTTTGGCCAACTGCGTCATTGTCGAAGTTGTGCCCCTCTTCCTGTGCTTTCAAGGCGATTCCAACGTACCTCTTGAAATCTGTTTCCTGCAATTCTGCCTGGCTTTCAAGTCTGCGTCGTTGCCTTACCTCAACAGATTTTTGGACGATAGTTGTCCTTTATTACTCTGCCAGTTTGTGAATTGCTGTGGCCCTGAGCTCGATTTTCCAACTCGTTTTTTGTGAGCTGTACGCAAGTCCAAAATTTTGGTTCAGGACCAATACTGGTTCCCGGTGGGTGGCTGAGACTCTGGTTAATTCTTCTTCCTGCCGGGAAATTAGAGTGACAAGTGCCCGTCCAAATGCCTAACATCAACTCTCTCATTGGTTCTCCCTCTTCCCTTCCATCCTCTGCCAAATTGGCAACCTGTGCGAACCAGGAGGTTAAAGGGGCTGTCTCTCCAAGTTGGGAGATTGATAGTAAAGCAGTTGGAAAGTCAAACCGGAGCACCAGGAGAGGGACTACTCGTTGACTTTTAGAAACCTTTTGTATTCACAGTGTGTCCATTCTCTAGGTTTCCCGTACATGTTATAGCTGTAGTAATATTCCCTTCAACCTGGAGAGTTGGGACCCATGGAATGGGGGCCATGCATTTTTGCTTTAAAGGGTCTGCATTTGCTCACCCAATCTCACCAATCCTCTCAGTCCCAAGTGTCCAGCCTTATGCCACATCCAGCTGTCATTGTAGACAGGGTTTTTCCAGGTTTCATCAGAGACCCTGAAGGAAATGTAAAGAATTTCCCTGTTTTTTGGTTTTGTTTTTGAAATTCCTTTTTATAGTGGGTTTGAGCTGATTCTCTCTGCCATGTTTATGCCAGTCTAGACACACTTGATTCCCTTACAGAGACATATCAATACATAGGTTTTAAGATTCTTACTAGTCAGATCTATTCCTCTGCGGGAAATATGGGGTTTTGAGTCCCTTTCACTGAGGAAGGTGTAGGTCTTGTCTATTCCACAGTTGGTTTTGGAAATGGTACCTGTGCTTATATCAAACTCTGGTTTTATGCATCACCCCACCTCTCCTTACCCCTTAAGCAGGCATAAGAGTGTTTTCTAAATGTGAGCCTCTGGTCTCTTTCCTAACTCAGTTCATGTGTAGCCATGTTTACAGGATCTTCATAAGTGATATCTTATGATAAGTTTCTTTTTCTGTGTGACTTATTTCACTTTGAATCATCGTACCTGAATCCACTCACTTTGCTGCTCCTGGTCTTATGACATTGATTTCATGGCTGAGGGATATTCCATCGGACATAAATACCACAGATTTTTGAACCATTTTTATATTTCCTGGGATATTTAAGGTGTACCCAAGTTGAGGTTCTTGTAAGCAGTGCAGCCCTAAATTTGGGGGTGGCTCTGTCTTATTGATTTTCAGTTTTCCCAATGTATATTCCCTAGACTGGAAGTGCCCTTGGCTCTGTAGGTCGGTTGTTTACTTGTTTTAGGGAACGCAATGCACTCCTCCAGTGAGGCAGTTGGCAATTTACATCCAGCCCATCAGCATAACAAGGCTCCCTGTTCTCCAGGGCCAGTCTTGCCTTTCTGCTTTTTACACATTTTGTGGATGTCCCTTTTGACCGGTGGGAAGTGATACTTCTTTGTAGTGCAGATTTGCATTGCCCGCTTGCTTGTTTGGCCAAAAAAGGCGTATGCGTTTTCTCCTGAATATATTCAGGAGAAAACGCATACGCCCTTTTTGGCCAACTGCGTCACTGTCGAAGTTGTGCCCCTCTTCCTGTGCTTTAAAGGCGATTCCAACGTACCTCTTGAAATCTGTTTCCTGCTATTCTGCATGGCTTTCAAGTCTGCCTCGTTGCCTTCCCTCAACAGATTTTTGGACGATAGTTGTCCTTTATTACTCTGCCAGTTTGTGAATTGCTGTGGCCCTGAGCTCCATTTTCCAACTCGTTTTTTGTGAGGTGTACGCAAGTCCAAAATTTTGGTTCAGGACCTATACTGGTTCCCGGTGGGTGGCTGAGACTCTGGTTAATTCTTCTTCCTGCCGGGAAATTAGAGTGACATGTGCCCGTCCAAATGCCTAACAGTAACTCTCTCATTGGTTCTCCCTCTTCCCTTCCATCCTCTGCCAAATTGGCAACCTGTGCGAACCAGGAGGTTAAAGGGGCTGTCTCTCCAAGTTGGGAGATTGATACTAAAGCAGTTGGAAAGTCAAACCGGAGCACCAGGAGAGGGACTACTCGTTGACTTTTAGAAACCTTTTATATTCACAGTGTGTCCATTCTATAGGTTTCCCGTACATGTTATAGCTGTAGTAATATTCCCTTCAACCTGGAGAGTTGGGACTCATGGAATGGGGGCCATGCATTTTTGCTTTAAAGGGTCTGCATTTGCTCGCCCAATCTCACCAATCCTCTCAGTTTCAAGTGTCCAGCCTTATGCCACATCCAGCTGTCATTGTAGACAGGGTTTTTCCAGGTTTCATCAGAGACCCTGAAGGAAATGTAAAGAAGTTCCCTGTTTTTCGGTTTTGTTTTTGAAATTCCTTTTTATAGTGGGTTTGAGCTGATTCTCTCTGCCACGTTTATGCCAGTCTAGACACACTTGATTCCCTTACAGAGACATATCAATACATAGGTTTTAAGATTCTTACTAGTCAGATCTATTCCTCTGCGGGAAATATGGGGTTTTGAGTCCCTTTCACTGAGGAAGGTGTAGGTCTTGTCTATTCCACAGTTGGTTTTGGAAATGGTACCTGTGCTTATATCAAACTCTTGTTTTATGCATCACCCCACCTCACCTTTCCCCTTAAGCAGGCATAAGAGTGTTTTCTAAATGTGAGACTCTGGTCTCTTTCCTAACTCAGTTCATGTGTAGCCATGTTTACAGGATCTTCATAAGTGATATCTTGTGATAAATTTCTTTTTCTGTGTGACTTATTTCACTTAGAATCATCGTACCTGAATCCACTCACTTTGCTGCTCCTGGTCTTATGACATTGATTTCATGGCTGAGGGATATTCCATCGGACATAAATACCACAGTTTTTTGAACCATTTTTATATTTCCTGGGATATTTAAGGTGTACCCAAGTTGAGGTTCTTGTAAGCAGTGCAGCCCTAAATTTGGGGGTGGCTCTGTCTTATTGATTTTCAGTTTTCCCAATGTATATTCCCTAGGCTCGAAGTGCCCTTGGCTCTGTAGCTCTGTTGTTTACTTGTTTTAGGGAACGCAATGCACTCCTCCAGTGAAGCAGTTGGCAATTTACATCCCGCCCATCAGCATAACAAGGCTCCCGGTTCTCCAGGGCCTGTCTTGCCTTTCTGGTTTTTACACATTTTGTGGATGTCCCTTTTGACAGGTGGGAAGTGATACTTCTTTGCAGTGCAGATTTGCATTGCCGCTTGCTTGTTTGGCCAAAAATGGCGTATGCGTTTTCTCCTGAATATATTCAGGGGAAAACTCATACGCCCTTTTTGGACAACTGCGTCATTGTCGAAGTTGTGCCCCTCTTCCTGTGCTTTCAAGGCGATTCCAACGTACCTCTTGAAATCTGTTTCCTGCAATTCTGCCTGGCTTTCAAGTCTGCGTCGTTGCCTTACCTCAACAGATTTTTGGACGATAGTTGTCCTTTATTACTCTGCCAGTTTGTGAATTGCTGTGGCCCTGAGCTCCATTTTCCAACTCGTTTTTTGTGAGCTGTACGCAAGTCCAAAATTTTGGTTCAGGACCAATACTGGTTCCCGGTGGGTGGCTGAGACTCTGGTTAATTCTTCTTCCTGCCGGGAAATTAGAGTGACATGTGCCCGTCCAAATGCCTAACATCAACTCTCTCATTGGTTCTCCCTCTTCCCTTACATCCTCTGCCAAATTGGCAACCTGTGCGAACCAGGAGGTTAAAGGGGCTGTCTCTCCAAGTTGGGAGATTGATAGTAAAGCAGTTGGAAAGTCAAACCGGAGCACCAGGAGAGGGACTTCTCGTTGACTTTTAGAAACCTTTTGTATTCACATTGTGTCCATTCTCTAGGTTTCCCGTACATGTTATAGCTGTAGTAATATTCCCTTCAACCTGGAGATTTGGGACCCATGGAATGGGGGCCATGCATTTTTGCTTTAAAGGGTCTGCATTTGCTCACCCAATCTCACCAATCCTCTCAGTCCCAAGTGTCCAGCCTTATGCCACATCCAGCTGTCATTGTAGACAGGGTTTTTCCAGGTTTCATCAGAGACCCTGAAGGAAATGTAAAGAATTTCCCTGTTTTTTGGTTTTGTTTTTGAAATTCCTTTTTATAGTGGGTTTGAGCTGATTCTCTCTGCCATGTTTATGCCAGTCTAGACACACTTGATTCCCTTACAGAGACATATCAATACATAGGTTTTAAGATTCTTACTAGTCAGATCTATTCCTCTGCGGGAAATATGGGGTTTTGAGTCCCTTTCACTGAGGAAGGTATAGGTCTTGTCTATTCCACAGTTGGTTTTGGAAATGGTACCTGTGCTTATATCAAACTCTGGTTTTATGCATCACCCCACCTCTCCTTTCCCCTTAAGCAGGCATAAGATTGTTTTCTAAATGTGAGCCTCTGGTCTCTTTCCTAACTCAGTTCATGTGTAGCCATGTTTACAAGATCTTCATAAGTCATATCTTATGATAAGTTTCTTTTTCTGTGTGACTTATTTCACTTTGAATCACCGTACCTGAATCCACTCACTTTGCTGCTCCTGGTCTTATGACACTGATTTCATGGCTGAGGGATATTCCATCGGACATAAATACCACAGTTTTTTGAACCATTTTTATATTTCCTGGGATATTTAAGGTGTACCCAAGTTGAGGTTCTTGTAAGCAGTGCAGCCCTAAATTTGGGGGTGGCTCTGTCTTATTGATTTTCAGTTTTCCCAATGTATATTCCCTAGACTGGAAGTGCCCTTGGCTCTGTAGCTCTGTTGTTTACTTGTTTTAGGGAACGCAATGCACTCCTCCAGTGAGGCAGTTGGCAATTTACATCCCGCCCATCAGCATAAAAAGGCACCCTCTTCTCCAGGGCCAGTCTTGCCTTTCTGGTTTTTACACATTTTGTGGATGTCCCTTTTGACCGGTGGGAAGTGATACTTCTTTGCAGTGCAGATTTGCATTCCCCGCTTGCTTGTTTGGCCAAAAAGGGCGTATGCGTTTTCTCCTGAATATATTCAGGAGAAAACGCATACGCCGTTTTTGGCCAACTGCGTCATTGTCGAAGTTGTGCCCGTCTTCCTGTGCTTTCAAGGCGATTCCAACGTACCTCTTGAAATCTGTTTCCTGCTATTCTGCCTGGCTTTCAACTCTGCCTAGTTGCCTTCCCTCAACATATTTTTGGACGATAGTTGTCCTTTATTACTCTGCCAGTTTGTGAATTGCTGTGGCCCTGAGCTCCATTTTGCAACTCGTTTTTTGTGAGCTGTACGCAAGTCCAAAATTTTGGTTCAGGACCTATACTGGTTCCCGGTGGGTGGCTGAGACTCTGGTTAATTCTTCTTCCTGCCGGGAAATTAGAGTGACATGTGCCCGTCCAAATGCCTAACATCAACTCTCTCATTGGTTCTCCCTCTTCCCTTCCATCCTCTGCCAAATTGGCAACCTGTGCGAACCAGGAGGTTTAAGGGGCTGTCTCTCCAAGTTGGGAGATTGATAGTAAAGCAGTTGGAAAGTCCAACCGGAGCACCGGGAGAGGGACTACTCGTTGAGTTTTAGAAACCTTTTGTATTCACAGTGTGTCCATTCTCTAGGTTTCCCGTACATGTTATATCTGTAGTAATATTCCCTTCAACCTGGAGAGTTGGGACCCATGGAATGGGGGCCATGCATTTTTGCTTTAAAGGGTCTGCATTTGCTCACCCAATCTCACCAATCCTCTCAGTCACAAGTGTCCAGCCTTATGCCACATCCAGCTGTCATTGTAGACAGGGTTTTTCCAGGTTTCATCAGAGACCCTGAAGGAAATGTAAAGAAGTTCCCTGTTTTTTGGTTTTGTTTTTGAAATTCCTTTTTATAGTGGGTTTGAGCTGATTCTCTCTGCCATGTTTATGCCAGTCTAGACACACTTGATTCCCTTACAGAGACATATCAATACATAGGTTTTAAGATTCTTACTAGTCAGATCTATTCCTCTGCGGGCAATATGGGGTTTTGAGTCCCTTTCACTGAGGAAGGTGTAGGTCTTGTCTATTCCACAGTTGGTTTTGGAAATGGTATCTGTGCTTATATCAAACTCTGGTTTTATGCATCACCCCACCTCTCCTTTCCCCTTAAGCAGGCATAAGAGTGTTTTCTAAATGTGAGACTCTGTTCTCTTTCCTAACTCAGTTCATGTGTAGCCATGTTTACAGGATCTTCATAAGTCATATCTTATGATAAGTTTCTTTTTCTGTGTGACATATTTCACTTAGAATCATCGTACCTGAATCCACTCACTTTGCTGCTCCTGGTCTTATGACATTGATTTCATGGCTGAGGGATATTCCATCGGACATAAATACCACAGTTTTTTGAACCACTTTTATAATTCCTGGGATATTTAAGGTGTACCCAAGTTGAGGTTCTTGTAAGCAGTGCAGCCCTAAATTTGGGGGTGGCTCTGTCTTATTGATTTTCAGGTATCCCAATGTATATTCCCTAGACTGGAAGTGCCCTTGGCTCTGTAGCTCAGTTGTTTACTTGTTTTAGGGAACGCAATGCACTCCTCCAGTGAGGCAGTTGGCAATTTACATCCCGCCCATCAGCATAACAAGGCTCCCTGTTCTCCAGGGCCAGTCTTGCCTTTCTGTTTTTTACACATTTTGTGGATGTCCCTTTTGACCGGTGGGAAGTGATACTTATTTGTAGTGCAGATTTGCATTGCCCGCTTGCTTGTTTGGCCAAAAAGGGCGTATGAGTTTTCTCCTGAATATATTCAGGAGAAAACGCATACGCCCTTTTTGGCCAACTGCGTCACTGTCGAAGTTGTGCCCCTCTTCCTGTGCTTTAAAGGCGATTCCAACGTACCTCTTGAAATCTGTTTCCTGCTATTCTGCCTGGCTTTCAAGTCTGCCTCGTTGCCTTCCATCAACAGATTTTTGGACGATAGTTGTCCTTTATTACTCTGCCAGTTTGTGAATTGCTGTGGCCCTGAGCTCCATTATCCAACTCGTTTTTTGTGAGCTGTACGCAAGTCCAAAATTTTGGTTCAGGACCTATACTGGTTCCCGGTGGGTGGCTGAGACTCTGGTTAATTCTTCTTCCTGCTGGGAAATTAGAGTGATATGTGCCCGTCGAAATGCCTAACAGCTACTCTCTCATTGGTTCTCCCTCTTCCCTTCTATCCTCTGCAAAATTGGCAACCTGTGTGAACCAGGAGGTTAAAGGGTCTGTCTCTCCAAGTTGGGAGATTGATAGTAAAGCAGTTGGAAAGTCAAACCGGAGCACCAGGAGAGGGACTACTCGTTGAGTTTTAGAAACCTTTTGTATTCACGGTGTGTCCATTCTCTAGGTTTCCCGTACATGTTATAGCTGTAGTAATATTCCCTTCAACCTGGAGAGTTGGGACCCATGGAATGGGGGCCATGCATTTTTGCTTTAAAGGGTCTGCATTTGCTTGCCCAATCTCACCAATCCTCTCAGTTTCAAGTGTCCAGCCTTATGCCACATCCAGCTGTCATTGTAGACAGGGTATTTCCAGGTTTCATCAGAGACCCTGAAGGAAATGGAAAGAATTTCCCTGTTTTTTGGTTTTGTTTTTGAAATTCCTTTTTATAGTGGGTTTGAGCTGATTCTCTCTGCCATGTTTAAGCCAGTCTAGACACACTTGATTCCCTTACAGAGACATATCAATACATAGGTTTTAAGATTCTTACTAGTCAGATCTATTCCTCTGCGGGAAATATGGGGTTTTGAGTCCCTTTCACTGAGGAAGGTGTAGGTCTTGTCTATTCCACAGTTGGTTTTGGAAATGGTACCTGTGCTTATATCAAACTCTGGTTTTATGCATCACCCCACCTCTCCTTTCCCCTTAAGCAGGCATAAGAGTGTTTTCTAAATGTGAGACTCTGTTCTCTTTCGTAACTCAGTTCATGTGTAGCCATGTTTACAGGATCTTCATAAGTCATATCTTATGATAAGTTTCTTTTTCTGTGTGACTTATTTCACTTAGAATCATCGTACCTGAATCCACTCACTTTGCTGCTCCTGGTCTTATGACATTGATTTCATGGCTGAGGGATATTCCATCGGACATAAATACCACAGTTTTTTGAACCATTTTTATATATCCTGGGATATTTAAGGTGTACCCAAGTTGAGGTTCTTGTAAGCAGTGCAGCCCTAAATTTGGGGGTGGCTCTGTCTTATTGATTTTCAGGTTTCCCAATGTATATTCCCTAGACTGGAAGTGCCCTTGGCTCTGTAGCTCTGTTGTTTACTTGTTTTAGGGAACGCAATGCACTCCTCCAGTGAGACAGTTGGCAATTTACATCCCGCCCATCAGCATAACAAGGCACCCTGTTCTCCAGGGCCAGTCTTGCCTTTCTGGTTTTTACACATTTTGTGGATGTCCCTTTTGACCGGTGGGAAGTGATTCTTCTTTGTAGTTTAGATTTGCATTGCCCGCTTGCTTGTTTGGCCAAAAAGGGCGTATGAGTTTTCTCCTGAATATATTCAGGAGAAAACGCATACGCCCTTTTTGGCCAACTGCGTCACTGTCGAAGTTGTGCCCCTCTTCCTGTGCTTTAAAGGCGATTCCAACGTACCTCTTGAAATCTGTTTCCTGCTATTCTGCCTGGCTTTCAAGTCTGCCTCGTTGCCTTCCCTCAACAGATTGTTGGACGATAGTTGTCCTTTATTACTCTGCCGGTTTGTGAATTGCTGTGGCCCTGAGCTCCATTTCCAACTCGTTTTTTGTGAGCTGTACGCAAGTCCAAAATTTTGGTTCAGGACCTATACTGGTTCCCAGTGGGTGGCTGAGACTCTGGTTAATTCTTCTTCCTGCCGGGAAATTAGAGTGACATGTGCCCGTCCAAATGCCTAACAGCTACTCTCTCATTGGTTCTCCCTCTTCCCTTCCATCCTCTGCCAAATTGGCAACCTGTGCGAACCAGGAGGTTAAAGGGGCTGTCTCTCCAAGTTGGGAGTTTGATAGTAAAGCAGTTGGACAGTCAAACCGGAGCACCAGGAGAGGGACTACTCGTTGAGTTTTAGAAACCTTTTGTATTCACAGTGTGTCCATTCTCTAGGTTTCCCGTACATGTTATATCTGTAGTAATATTCCCTTCAACCTGGAGAGTTGGGACCCATGGAATGGGGGCCATGCATTTTTGCTTTAAAGGGTCTGCATTTGCTCACCCAATCTCACCAATCCTCTCAGGCCCAAGTGTCCAGCCTTATGCCACATCCAGCTGTCATTGTAGACAGGGTTTTTCCAGGTTTCATCAGAGACCCTGAAGGAAATTGAAAGAATTTCCCTGTTTTTTGGTTTTGTTTTTGAAATTCCTTTTTACAGTGGGTTTGAGCTGATTCTCTCTGCCATGTTTATGCCAGTCTAGACACACTTGATTCCCTTACAGAGACATATCAATACATAGGTTTTAAGATTCTTACTAGTCAGATCTATTCCTCTGCGGGAAATATGGGGTTTTGAGTCCCTTTCACTGAGGAAGGTGTAGGTCTTGTCTATTCCACAGTTGGTTTTGGAAATGGTACCTGTGCTTATATCAAACTCTGGTTTTATGCATCACCTCACCTCTCCTTTCCCCTTAAGCAGGCATAAGAGTGTTTTCTAAATGTGAGACTCTGGTCTCCTTCCTAACACAGTTCATGTGTAGCCATGTTTACAGTATCTTCATAAGTCATATCTTATGATAAGTTTCTTTTTCTGTGTGACTTATTTTACTTAGAATCATCGTACCTGAATCCACTCACTTTGCTGCTCCTGGTCTTATGACATTGATTTCATGGCTGAGGGATATTCCATCGGACATAAATACCACAGTTTTTTGAACCATTTTTATATTTCCTGGGATATTTAAGGTGTACCAAAGTTGAGGTTCTTGTAAGCAGTGCAGCCCTAAATTTGGGGGTGGCTCTGTCTTATTGATTTTCAGTGTTCCCAATGTATATTCCCTAGACTGGAAGTGCCCTTGGCTCTGTAGCTCTGTTGTTTACTTGTTTTAGGGAACGCAATGCACTCCTCCAGTGAGGCAGTTGGCAATTTACATCCCGCCCATCAGCATTACAAGACTCCCTGTTCTCCAGGGCCTGTCTTGCCTTTTTGGTTTTTACACATTTTGTGGATGTCCCTTTTGACCGGTGGGAAGTGATTCTTCTTTGTAGTTTAGATTTGCATTGCCCGCTTGCTTGTTTGGCCAAAAAGGGCGTATGCGTTTTCTCCTGAATATATTCAGGAGAAAACGCATACGCCCTTTTTGGCCAACTGCGTCACTGTCGAAGTTGTGCCCCTCTTCCTGTGCTTTAAAGGCGATTCCAACGTACCTCTTGAAATCTGTTTCCTGCTATTCTGCCTGGCTTTCAAGTCTGCCTCGTTGCCTTCCCTCAACAGATTTTTGGACGGTAGTTGTCCTTTATTACTCTGCCGGTTTGTGAATTGCTGTGGCCCTGAGCTCCATTTTCCAACTCATTTTTTGTGAGCTGTACGCAAGTCCAAAATTTTGGTTCAGGACCTATACTGGTTCCCGGTGGGTGGCTGAGACTCTGGTTAATTCTTCTTCCTGCCGGGAAATTAGAGTGACATGTGCCCGTCCAAATGCCTAACAGCTACTCTCTCATTGGTTCTCCCTCTTCCCTTCCATCCTCTGCCAAATTGGCAACCTGTGCGAACCAGGAGGTTAAAGGGGCTGTCTCTCCAAGTTGGGAGATTGATAGTAAAGCAGTTGGAAAGTCAAACCGGAGCACCAGGAGAGGGACTACTCGTTGAGTTTTAGAAACCTTTTGTATTCACAGTGTGTCCATTCTCTAGGTTTCCCGTACATGTTATAGCTGTAGTAATATTCCCTTCAACCTGGAGAGTTGGGACCCATGGAATGGGGGCCATGCATTTTTGCTTTAAAGGGTCTGCATTTGCTCACCCAATCTCACCAATCCTCTCAGTCCCAAGTGTCCAGCCTTATGCCACATCCAGCTCTCATTGTAGACAGGGTTTTTCCAGGTTTCCTCAGAGACCCTGAAGGAAATGTAAAGAATTTCCCTGTTTTTTGGTTTTGTTTTTGAAATTCCTTTTTATAGTGAGTATGAGCTGATTATCTCTGCCGTGTTTATGCCAGTCTAGACACACTTGATTCCCTTACAGAGACATATCAATACATAGGTTTTAAGATTCTTACTAGTCAGATCTATTCCTCTGCGGGCAATATGGGGTTTTGAGTCCCTTTCACTGAGGAAGGTGTAGGTCTTGTCTATTCCACAGTTGGTTTTGGAAATGGTACCTGTGCTTATATCAAACTCTGGTTTTATGCATCACCCCACGTCTCCTTTCCCCTTAAGCAGGCATAAGAGTGTTTTCTAAATGTGAGACTCTGTTCTCTTTCCTAACTCAGTTCATGTGTAGCCATGTTTACAGGATCTTCATAAGTCATATCTTATGATAAGTTTCATTTTCTGTGTGACATATTTCACTTAGAATCATCGTACCTGAATCCACTCACTTTGCTGCTCCTGGTCTTATGACATTGATTTCATGGCTGAGGGATATTCCATCGGACATAAATACCACAGTTTTTTGAACCATTTTTATATTTCCTGGGATATTTAAGGTGTACCCAAGTTGAGGTTCTTGTAAGCAGTGCAGCCCTAAATTTGGGGGTGGCTCTGTCTTATTGATTTTCAGGTATCCCAATGTATATTCCCTAGACTGGAAGTGCCCTTGGCTCTGTAGCTCGGTTGTTTACTTGTTTTAGGGAACGCAATGCACTCCTCCAGAGAGGCAGTTGGCAATTTACATCCCGCCCATCAGCATAACAAGGCTCCCAGTTCTCCAGGGCCAGTCTTGCCTTTCTGCTTTTTACACATTTTGTGGATGTCCCTTTTGACCGGTGGGAAGTGATACTTCTTTGTAGTGCAGATTTGCATTGCCCGCTTGCTTGTTTGGCCAAAAAGGGCGTATGCGTCTTCTCCTGAATATATTCAGGAGAAAACGCATACGCCCTTTTTGGCCAACTGCGTCACTGTCGAAGTTGTGCCCATCTTCCTGTGCTTTAAAGGCTATTCCAACGTACCTCTTGAAATCTATTTCCTGCTATTCTGCCTAGCTTTCAAGTCTGCCTCGTTGCCTTCCCTCAACAGATTTTTGGACGATAGTTGTCCTTTATTACTCTGCCAGTTTGTGAATTGCTGTGGCCCTGAGCTCCATTTTCCAACTCGTTTTTTGTGAGCTGTACGCAAGTCCAAAATTTTGGTTCAGGACCTATACTGGTTCCCGGTGGGTGGCTGAGACTCTGGTTAATTCTTCTTACTGCCGGGAAATTAGAGTGACATGTGCCCGTCCAAATGCCTAACAGCTACTCTCTCATTGGTTCTCCCTCTTCCCTTCCATCCTCTGCCAAATTGGCAACCTGTGCGAACCAGGAGGTTAAAGGGGCTGTCTCTCCAAGTTGGGAGATTGATAGTAAAGCAGTTGGAAAGTCAAACCGGAGCACCAGGAGAGGGACTACTCGTTGAGTTTTAGAAACCTTTTGTATTCACAGTGTGTCCATTCTCTAGGTTTCCCGTACATGTTATAGCTGTAGTAATATTCCCTTCAACCTGGAGAGTTGGGACCCATGGAATGGGGGCCATGCATTTTTGCTTTAAAGGGTCTGCATTTGCTCACCCAATCTCACCAATCCTCTCAGTCCCAAGTGTCCAGCCTTATGCCACATCCAGCTCTCATTGTAGACAGGGTTTTTCCAGGTTTCCTCAGAGACCCTGAAGGAAATGTAAAGAATTTCCCTGTTTTTTGGTTTTGTTTTTGAAATTCCTTTTTATAGTGAGTATGAGCTGATTATCTCTGCCGTGTTTATGCCAGTCTAGACACACTTGATTCCCTTACAGAGACATATCAATACATAGGTTTTAAGATTCTTACTAGTCAGATCTATTCCTCTGCGGGCAATATGGGGTTTTGAGTCCCTTTCACTGAGGAAGGTGTAGGTCTTGTCTATTCCACAGTTGGTTTTGGAAATGGTACCTGTGCTTATATCAAACTCTTGTTTTATGCATCACCCCACCTCTCCTTTCCCCTTAAGCAGGCATAAGAGTGTTTTCTAAATGTGAGACTCTGTTCTCTTTCCTAACTCAGTTCATGTGTAGCCATGTTTACAGGATCTTCATAAGTCATATCTTATGATAAGTTTCATTTTCTGTGTGACATATTTCACTTAGAATCATCGTACCTGAATCCACTCACTTTGCTGCTCCTGGTCTTATGACATTGATTTCATGGCTGAGGGATATTCCATCGGACATAAATACCACAGTTTTTTGAACCATTTTTATATTTCCTGGGATATTTAAGGTGTACCCAAGTTGAGGTTCTTGTAAGCAGTGCAGCCCTAAATTTGGGGGTGGCTCTGTCTTATTGATTTTCAGGTATCCCAATGTATATTCCCTAGACTGGAAGTGCCCTTGGCTCTGTAGCTCGGTTGTTTACTTGTTTTAGGGAACGCAATGCACTCCTCCAGAGAGGCAGTTGGCAATTTACATCCCGCCCATCAGCATAACAAGGCTCCCAGTTCTCCAGGGCCAGTCTTGCCTTTCTGCTTTTTACACATTTTGTGGATGTCCCTTTTGACCGGTGGGAAGTGATACTTCTTTGTAGTGCAGATTTGCATTGCCCGCTTGCTTGTTTGGCCAAAAAGGGCGTATGCGTCTTCTCCTGAATATATTCAGGAGAAAACGCATACGCCCTTTTTGGCCAACTGCGTCATTGTCGAAGTTGTGCCCATCTTCCTGTGCTTTAAAGGCTATTCCAACGTACCTCTTGAAATCTATTTCCTGCTATTCTGCCTGGCTTTCAAGTCTGCCTCGTTGCCTTCCCTCAACAGATTTTTGGACGATAGTTGTCCTTTATTACTCTGCCAGTTTGTGAATTGCTGTGGCCCTGAGCTCCATTTTCCAACTCGTTTTTTGTGAGCTGTACGCAAGTCCAAAATTTTGGTTCAGGACCTATACTGGTTCCCGGTGGGTGGCTGAGACTCTGGTTAATTCTTCTTCCTGCCGGGAAATTAGAGTGACATGTGCCCGTCCAAATGCCTAACAGCTACTCTCTCATTGGTTCTCCCTCTTCCCTTCCATCCTCTGCCAAATTGGCAACCTGTGCGAACCAGGAGGTTAAAGGGGCTGTCTCTCCAAGTTGGGAGATTGATAGTAAAGCAGTTGGAAAGTCAAACCGGAGCACCAGGAGAGGGACTACTCGTTGAGTTTTAGAAACCTTTTGTATTCACAGTGTGTCCATTCTCTAGGTTTCCCGTACATGTTATAGCTGTAGTAATATTCCCTTCAACCTGGAGAGTTGGGACCCATGGAATGGGGGCCATGCATTTTTGCTTTAAAGGGTCTGCATTTGCTCACCCAATCTCACCAATCCTCTCAGTCCCAAGTGTCCAGCCTTATGCCACATCCAGCTGTCATTGTAGACAGGGTTTTTCCAGGTTTCATCAGAGACCCTGAAGGAAATGTAAAGAATTTCCCTGTTTTTTGGTTTTGTTTTTGAAATTCCTTTTTAGAGTGGGTTTGAGCTGATTCTCTCTGCCATGTTTATGCCAGTCTAGACACACTTGATTCCCTTACAGAGACATATCAATACATAGGTTTTAAGATTCTTACTAGTCAGATCTATTCCTCTGCGGGAAATATGGGGTTTTGAGTCCCTTTCAGTGAGGAAGGTGTAGGTCTTGTCTATTCCACAGTTGGTTTTGGAAATGGTACCTGTGCTTATATCAAACTCTGGTTTTATGCATCACCCCACCTCTCCTTTCCCCTTAAGCAGGCATAAGAGTGTTTTCTAAATGTGAGACTCTGGTCTCTTTCCTAACTCAGTTCATGTGTAGCCATGATTACAGGATCTTCATAAGTCATATCTTATGATAAGTTTCTTTTTCTGTGTGACTTATTTCACTTAGAATCATCGTACCTGAATCCATTCACTTTGCTGCTCCTGGTCTTATGACATTGATTTCATGGCTGAGGGATATTCCATCGGACATAAATACAACAGTTTTTTGAACCATTTTTATATTTCCTGTGATATTTAAGGTGTACCCAAGTTGAGGTTCTTGTAAACAGTGCAGCCCTAAATTTGGGGATGGCACTGTCTTATTGATTTTCAGTTTTCCCAATGTATATTCCCTAGACTGGAAGTGTCCTTGGCTCTGTAGCTCTGTTGTTCACTTGTTTTTAGGGAACGCAATGCACTCCTCCAGTGAGGCAGTTGGCAATTTACATCCCGCCCATCAGCATAACAAGGCTCTCTGTTCTCCAGGGCGTGTCTTTCCTTTCTGATTTTTACACATTTTCTGGATGTCCCTATTCAGCGGTGGGATATGATACTTCGTTGTAGTGCAGATTTGCATTGCCCGCTTGCTTGCTTGGACAAAAAGGGCGTATGCGTTTTCTCCTGAATATATTCAGGAGAAAACGCATACGCCCTTTTTGGCCAAGTTGGTCATTGTCGAAGTTGTGCCCTTTTTCCTGTGCTTTAAAGCGATTCCAACGTACCTCTTGAAATCTGTTTCCTGCTATTATGCCTCGCTTTTAAGTCCGCCTCGTTGCCTTCCCTCAACAGATTTTTGGACGATACTTGTCCTTTATTACTCTGCCAGTTTGTGAATTGCTGTGCCACTGAGCTCCATTTTTCAACTCGTTTTTTGTGAGCTGTACGCAAGTCCAAAATTTTGGTTCAGGACCTATACTGGTTCCCGGTCGGTGGCTGAGAGTCTGGTTAATTCTTCTTCCTGCCGGGAAATTAGAGTGACATGTACCCGTCCAAATGCCTAACAGCTACTCTCGCATTGGTTCTCCCTCTTCCCTTCCATCCTCTGACAAATTGGCAACCTGTTCGAACGAGGAGGTTAAAGGGGCTGTCTCTCCAAGTTGGGAAATTGATAGTAAAGCAGTTGGAAAGTCAAACCGGGGCACCAGGAGAGGGACTACGTGTTGAGTTTTAGAAACATTTTGTATTCACAGTGTGTCCATTCTCTAGGTTTCCCGTACATGTTATAGCCGTAGTAATATTCCCTTGAACATGGAGAGTTGGGACCCATGGAATGGGGGCCATGCATTTTTGCTTTAAAGGGTCTGCATTTGCTCACCCAATCTCACCAATCCTCTCAGTCCCAAGTGTCCAGCCTTATGCCACATCCAGCTGTCAATGTAGATAAGGTCATTCCAGGTTTCATCAGAGACCCTGAAGGAAATGTAAAGAATTTCCCTGTTTTTTGGATTTGTTTTTGAAATTCCTTTTTATAGTGGGTTTGAGCTGATTCTCTCTGCCATGTTTATGCCAGTCTAGACACACTTGATTCCCTTACAGAGACATATCAATACATAGGTTTTAAAATTCTTACTAGTCAGATCTATTCCTCTGCGGGAAATATGGGGTTTTGAGTCCCTTTCACTGAGGAAGGTGTAGGTCTTGTCTATTCCACAGTTGGTTTTGGAAATGGTACCTGTGCTTATATCAAACTCTGGTTTTATGCATCACCCCACCTCTCCTTTCCCCTTAAGCAGGCATAAGAGTGTTTTCTAAATGTGAGACTCTGGTCTCTTTCCTAACTCAGTTCATGTGTAGCCATGTTTACAGGATCTTCATAAGTCATATCTTATGATAAGTTTCTTTTTCTGTGTGACTTATTTCACTTAGAATCATCGTACCTGAATCCATTCACTTTGCTGCTCCTGGTCTTATGACATTGATTTCATGGCTGAGGGATATTCCATCGGACATAAATACAACAGTTTTTTGAACCATTTTTATATTTCCTGGGATATTTAAGGTGTACCCAAGTTGAGGTTCTTGTAAACAGTGCAGCCCTAAATTTGGGGATGGCACTGTCTTATTGATTTTCAGTTTTCCCAATGTATATTCCCTAGACTGGAAGTGTCCTTGGCTCTGTAGCTCTGTTGTTCACTTGTTTTTAGGGAACACAATGCACTCCTCCAGTGAGGCAGTTGGCAATTTACATCCCGCCCATCAGCATAACAAGGCTCCCTGTTCTCCAGGGCGTGTCTTTCCTTTCTGATTTTTACACATTTTGTGGATGTCCCTATTGAGCGGTGGGATATGATACTTCGTTGTAGTGCAGATTTGCATTGCCCGCTTGCTTGCTTGGCCAAAAAGGGCGTATGTGTTTTCTCCTGAATATATTCAGGAGAAAACGCATACGCCCTTTTTGGCCAAGTTGGTCATTGTCGAAGTTGTGCCCTTTTTCCTGTGCTTTAAAGCGATTCCAACGTACTTCTTGAAATCTGTTTCCTGCTATTATGCCTCGCTTTTAAGTCCGCCTCGTTGCCTTCCCTCAACAGATTTTTGGACGATACTTGTCCTTTATTACTCTGCCAGTTTGTGAATTGCTGTGCCACTGAGCTCCATTTTTCAACTCGTTTTTTGTGAGCTGTACGCAAGTCCAAAATTTTGGTTCAGGACCTATACTGGTTCCCAGTGGGTGGCTGAGACTCTGGTTAATTCTTCTTCCTGCCGGGAAATTAGAGTGACATGTGCCCGTCCAAATGCCTAACAGCTACTCTCTCATTGGTTCTCCCTCTTCCCTTCCATCCTCTGCCAAATTGGCAACCTGTGCGAACCAGGAGGTTAAAGGGGCTGTCTCTCCAAGATGGGAGTTTGATAGTAAAGCAGTTGGACAGTCAAACCGGAGCACCAGGAGAGGGACTACTCGTTGAGTTTTAGAAACCTTTTGTATTCACAGTGTGTCCATTCTCTAGGTTTCCCGTACATGTTATAGCTGTAGTAATATTCCCTTCAACCTGGAGAGTTGGGACCCATGGAATGGGGGCCATGCATTTTTGCTTTAAAGGGTCTGCATTTGCTCACCCAATCTCACCAATCCTCTCAGGCCCAAGTGTCCAGCCTTATGCCACATCCAGCTGTCATTGTAGACAGGGTTTTTCCAGGTTTCATCAGAGACCCTGAAGGAAATTGAAAGAATTTCCCTGTTTTTTGGTTTTGTTTTTGAAATTCCTTTTTACAGTGGGTTTGAGCTGATTCTCTCTGCCATGTTTATGCCAGTCTAGACACACTTGATTCCCTTACAGAGACATATCAATACATAGGTTTTAAGATTCTTACTAGTCAGATCTATTCCTCTGCGGGAAATATGGTGTTTTGAGTCCCTTTCACTGAGGAAGGTGTAGGTCTTGTCTATTCCACAGTTGGTTTTGGAAATGGTACCTGTGCTTATATCAAACTCTGGTTTTATGCATCACCTCACCTCTCCTTTCCCCTTAAGCAGGCATAAGAGTGTTTTCTAAATGTGAGACTCTGGTCTCCTTCCTAACACAGTTCATGTGTAGCCATGTTTACAGTATCTTCATAAGTCATATCTTATGATAAGTTTCTTTTTCTGTGTGACTTATTTTACTTAGAATCATCGTACCTGAATCCACTCACTTTGCTGCTCCTGGTCTTATGACATTGATTTCATGGCTGAGGGATATTCCATCGGACATAAATACCACAGTTTTTTGAACCATTTTTATATTTCCTGGGATATTTAAGGTGTACCAAAGTTGAGGTTCTTGTAAGCAGTGCAGCCCTAAATTTGGGGGTGGCTCTGTCTTATTGATTTTCAGTGTTCCCAATGTATATTCCCTAGACTGGAAGTGCCCTTGGCTCTGTAGCTCTGTTGTTTACTTGTTTTAGGGAACGCAATGCACTCCTCCAGTGAGGCAGTTGGCAATTTACATCCCGCCCATCAGCATTACAAGACTCCCTGTTCTCCAGGGCCTGTCTTGCCTTTTTGGTTTTTACACATTTTGTGGATGTCCCTTTTGACCGGTGGGAAGTGATACTTCTTTGTAGTGCAGATTTGCATTGCCCGCTTGCTTGTTTGGCCAAAAAGGGCGTATGCGTTTTCTCCTGAATATATTCAGGAGAAAACGCATACGCCCTTTTTGGCCAACTGCGTCACTGTCGAAGTTGTGCCCCTCTTCCTGTGCTTTAAAGGCGATTCCAACGTACCTCTTGAAATCTGTTTCCTGCTATTCTGCCTGGCTTTCAAGTCTGCCTCGTTGCCTTCCCTCAACAGATTTTTGGACGGTAGTTGTCCTTTATTACTCTGCCGGTTTGTGAATTGCTGTGGCCCTGAGCTCCATTTTCCAACTCATTTTTTGTGAGCTGTACGCAAGTCCAAAATTTTGGTTCAGGACCTATACTGGTTCCCGGTGGGTGGCTGAGACTCTGGTTAATTCTTCTTCCTGCCGGGAAATTAGAGTGACATGTGCCCGTCCAAATGCCTAACAGTAACTCTCTCATTGGTTCTCCCTCTTCCCTTCCATCCTCTGCCAAATTGGCAACCTGTGCGAACCAGGAGGTTAAAGGGGCTGTCTCTCCAAGTTGGGAGATTGATAGTAAAGCAGTTGGAAAGTCAAACCGGAGCACCAGGAGAGGGACTACTCGTTGAGTTTTAGAAACCTTTTGTATTCACAGTGTGTCCATTCTCTAGGTTTCCCGTACATGTTATAGCTGTAGTAATATTCCCTTCAACCTGGAGAGTTGGGACCCATGGAATGGGGGCCATGCATTTTTGCTTTAAAGGGTCTGCATTTGCTCACCCAATCTCACCAATCCTCTCAGTCCCAAGTGTCCAGCCTTATGCCACATCCAGCTCTCATTGTAGACAGGGTTTTTCCAGGTTTCCTCAGAGACCCTGAAGGAAATGTAAAGAATTTCCCTGTTTTTTGGTTTTGTTTTTGAAATTCCTTTTTATAGTGAGTATGAGCTGATTATCTCTGCCGTGTTTATGCCAGTCTAGACACACTTGATTCCCTTACAGAGACATATCAATACATAGGTTTTAAGATTCTTACTAGTCAGATCTATTCCTCTGCGGGCAATATGGGGTTTTGAGTCCCTTTCACTGAGGAAGGTGTAGGTCTTGTCTATTCCACAGTTGGTTTTGGAAATGGTACCTGTGCTTATATCAAACTCTTGTTTTATGCATCACCCCACCTCTCCTTTCCCCTTAAGCAGGCATAAGAGTGTTTTCTAAATGTGAGACTCTGTTCTCTTTCCTAACTCAGTTCATGTGTAGCCATGTTTACAGGATCTTCATAAGTCATATCTTATGATAAGTTTCATTTTCTGTGTGACATATTTCACTTAGAATCATCGTACCTGAATCCACTCACTTTGCTGCTCCTGGTCTTATGACATTGATTTCATGGCTGAGGGATATTCCATCGGACATAAATACCACAGTTTTTTGAACCATTTTTATATTTCCTGGGATATTTAAGGTGTACCCAAGTTGAGGTTCTTGTAAGCAGTGCAGCCCTAAATTTGGGGGTGGCTCTGTCTTATTGATTTTCAGGTATCCCAATGTATATTCCCTAGACTGGAAGTGCCCTTGGCTCTGTAGCTCGGTTGTTTACTTGTTTTAGGGAACGCAATGCACTCCTCCAGAGAGGCAGTTGGCAATTTACATCCCGCCCATCAGCATAACAAGGCTCCCTGTTCTCCTGGGCCAGTCTTGCCTTTCTGCTTTTTACACATTTTGTGGATGTCCCTTTTGACCGGTGGGAAGTGATACTTCTTTGTAGTGCAGATTTGCACTGCCCGCTTGCTTGTTTGGCCAAAAAGGGCGTATGCGTCTTCTCCTGAATATATTCAGGAGAAAACGCATACGCCCTTTTTGGCCAACTGCGTCACTGTCGAAGTTGTGCCCATCTTCCTGTGCTTTAAAGGCTATTCCAACGTACCTCTTGAAATCTATTTCCTGCTATTCTGCCTGGCTTTCAAGTCTGCCTCGTTGCCTTCCCTCAACAGATTTTTGGACGATAGTTGTCCTTTATTACTCTGCCAGTTTGTGAATTGCTGTGGCCCTGAGCTCCATTTTCCAACTCGTTTTTTGTGAGCTGTACGCAAGTCCAAAATTTTGGTTCAGGACCTATACTGGTTCCCGGTGGGTGGCTGAGACTCTGGTTAATTCTTCTTCCTGCCGGGAAATTAGAGTGACATGTGCCCGTCCAAATGCCTAACAGCTACTCTCTCATTGGTTCTCCCTCTTCCCTTCCATCCTCTGCCAAATTGGCAACCTGTGCGAACCAGGAGGTTAAAGGGGCTGTCTCTCCAAGTTGGGAGATTGATAGTAAAGCAGTTGGAAAGTCAAACCGGAGCACCAGGAGAGGGACTACTCGTTGAGTTTTAGAAACCTTTTGTATTCACAGTGTGTCCATTCTCTAGGTTTCCCGTACATGTTATAGCTGTAGTAATATTCCCTTCAACCTGGAGAGTTGGGACCCATGGAATGGGGGCCATGCATTTTTGCTTTAAAGGGTCTGCATTTGCTCACCCAATCTCACCAATCCTCTCAGTCCCAAGTGTCCAGCCTTATGCCACATCCAGCTGTCATTGTAGACAGGGTTTTTCCAGGTTTCATCAGAGACCCTGAAGGAAATGTAAAGAATTTCCCTGTTTTTTGGTTTTGTTTTTGAAATTCCTTTTTAGAGTGGGTTTGAGCTGATTCTCTCTGCCATGTTTATGCCAGTCTAGACACACTTGATTCCCTTACAGAGACATATCAATACATAGGTTTTAAGATTCTTACTAGTCAGATCTATTCCTCTGCGGGCAATATGGGGTTTTGAGTCCCTTTCACTGAGGAAGGTGTAGGTCTTGTCTATTCCACAGTTGGTTTTGGAAATGGTACCTGTGCTTATATCAAAATCTGGTTTTATGCATCACCCCACCTCTCCTTTCCCCTTAAGCAGGCATAAGAGTGTTTTCTAAATGTGAGACTCTGGTCTCTTTCCTAACTCAGTTCATGTGTAGCCATGTTTACAGGATCTTCATAAGTCATATCTTATGATAAGTTTCTTTTTCTGTGTGACTTATTTCACTTAGAATCATCGTACCTGAATCCATTCACTTTGCTGCTCCTGGTCTTATGACATTGATTTCATGGCTGAGGGATATTCCATCGGACATAAATACAACAGTTTTTTGAACCACTTTTATATTTCCTGGGATATTTAAGGTGTACCCAAGTTGAGGTTCTTGTAAACAGTGCAGCCCTAAATTTGGGGATGGCACTGTCTTATTGATTTTCAGTTTTCCCAATGTATATTCCCTAGACTGGAAGTGTCCTTGGCTCTGTAGCTCTGTTGTTCACTTGTTTTTAGGGAACGCAATGCACTCCTCCAGTGAGGCAGTTGGCAATTTACATCCCGCCCATCAGCATAAAAAGGCTCTCTGTTCTCCAGGGCGTGTCTTTCCTTTCTGATTTTTACACATTTTCTGGATGTCCCTATTGAGCGGTGGGATATGATACTTCGTTGTAGTGCAGATTTGCATTGCCCGCTTGCTTGCTTGGCCACAAAGGGCGTATGCGTTTTCTCCTGAATATATTCAGGAGAAAACGCATACGCCCTTTTTGGCCAAGTTGGTCATTGTCGAAGTTGTGCCCTTTTTCCTGTGCTTTAAAGCGATTCCAACGTACCTCTTGAAATCTGTTTCCTGCTATTATGCCTCGCTTTTAAGTCCGCCTCGTTGCCTTCCCTCAACAGATTTTTGGACGATACTTGTCCTTTATTACTCTGCCAGTTTGTGAATTGCTGTGCCACTGAGCTCCATTTTTCAACTCGTTTTTTGTGAGCTGTACGCAAGTCCAGAATTTTGGTTCAGGACCTATACTGGTTCCCGGTGGGTGGCTGAGATTCTGGTTAATTCTTCTTCCTGCCGGGAAATTAGAGTGACATGTACCCGTCCAAATGCCTAACAGCTACTCTCGCATTGGTTCTCCCTCTTCCCTTCCATCCTCTGACAAATTGGCAACCTGTTCGAACGAGGAGGTTAAAGGGGCTGTCTCTCCAAGTTGGGAAATTGATAGTAAAGCAGTTGGAAAGTCAAACCGGGGCACCAGGAGAGGGACTACGTGTTGAGTTTTAGAAACATTTTGTATTCACAGTGTGTCCATTCTCTAGGTTTCCCGTACATGTTATAGCCGTAGTAATATTCCCTTGAACATGGAGAGTTGGGACCCATGGAATGGGGGCCATGCATTTTTGCTTTAAAGGGTCTGCATTTGCTCACCCAATCTCACCAATCCTCTCAGTCCCAAGTGTCCAGCCTTATGCCACATCCAGCTGTCAATGTAGATAGGGTCATTCCAGGTTTCATCAGAGACCCTGAAGGAAATGTAAAGAATTTCTCTGTTTTTTGGATTTGTTTTTGAAATTCCTTTTTATAGTGGGTTTGAGCTGATTCTCTCTGCCATGTTTATGCCAGTCTAGACACACTTGATTCCCTTACAGAGACATATCAATACATAGGTTTTAAAATTCTTACTAGTCAGATCTATTCCTCTGCGGGAAATATGGGGTTTTGAGTCCCTTTCACTGAGGAAGGTGTAGGTCTTGTCTATTCCACAGTTGGTTTTGGAAATGGTACCTGTGCTTATATCAAACTCTGGTTTTATGCATCACCCCACCTCTCCTTTCCCCTTAAGCAGGCATAAGAGTGTTTTCTAAATGTGAGACTCTGGTCTCTTTCCTAACTCAGTTCATGTGTAGCCATGTTTACAGGATCTTCATAAGTCATATCTTATGATAAGTTTCTTTTTCTGTGTGACTTATTTCACTTAGAATCATCGTACCTGAATCCATTCACCTTGCTGCTCCTGGTCTTATGACATTGATTTCATGGCTGAGGGATATTCCATCGGACATAAATACAACAGTTTTTTGAACCATTTTTATATTTCCTGGGATATTTAAGGTGTACCCAAGTTGAGGTTCTTGTAAACAGTGCAGCCCTAAATTTGGGGATGGCACTGTCTTATTGATTTTCAGTTTTCCCAATGTATACTCCCTAGACTGGAAGTGTCCTTGGCTCTGTAGCTCTGTTGTTCACTTGTTTTTAGGGAACGCAATGCACTCCTCCAGTGAGGCAGTTGGCAATTTACATCCCGCCCATCAGCATAACAAGGCTCCCTGTTCTCCAGGGCGTGTCTTTCCTTTCTGATTTTTACACATTTTGTGGATGTCCCTATTGAGCGGTGGGATATGATACTTCGTTGTAGTGCAGATTTGCATTGCCCGCTTGCTTGCTTGGCCAAAAAGGGCGTATGCGTTTTCTCCTGAATATATTCAGGAGAAAACGCATACGCCCTTTTTGGCCAAGTTGGTCATTGTCGAAGTTGTGCCCTTTTTCCTGTGCTTTAAAGCGATTCCAACGTACCTCTTGAAATCTGTTTCCTGCTATTATGCCTCGCTTTTAAGTCCGCCTCGTTGCCTTCCCTCAACAGATTTTTGGACGATACTTGTCCTTTATTACTCTGCCAGTTTGTGAATTGCTGTGCCACTGAGCTCCATTTTTCAACTCGTTTTTTGTGAGCTGTACGCAAGTCCAAAATTTTGGTTCAGGACCTATACTGGTTCCCGGTGGGTGGCTGAGATTCTGGTTAATTCTTCTTCCTGCCGGGAAATTAGAGTGACATGTACCCGTCCAAATGCCTAACAGCTACTCTCGCATTGGTTCTCCCTCTTCCCTTCCATCCTCTGACAAATTGGCAACCTGTGCGAACCAGGAGGTTAAAGGGGCTGTCTCTCCAAGTTGGGAAATTGATAGTAAAGCAGTTGGAAAGTCAAACCGGGGCACCAGGAGAGGGACTACGTGTTGAGTTTTAGAAACATTTTGTATTCACAGTGTGTCCATTCTCTAGGTTTCCCGTACATGTTATAGCCGTAGTAATATTCCCTTGAACATGGAGAGTTGGGACCCATGGAATGTGGGCCATGCATTTTTGCTTTAAAGGGTCTGCATTTGCTCACCCAATCTCACCAATCCTCTCAGTCCCAAGTGTCCAGCCTTATGCCACATCCAGCTGTCAATGTAGATAGGGTCATTCCAGGTTTCATCAGAGACCCTGAAGGAAACGTAAAGAATTTCCCTGTTTTTTGGATTTGTTTTTGAAATTCCGTTTTGTAGTGGGTTTGAGCTGATTCTCTCTGCCATGTTTATGCCAGTCTAGACACACTTGATTCCCTTACAGAGACATATCAATACATAGGTTTTAAGATTCTTACTAGTCAGATCTATTCCTCTGCGGGAAATATGGGGTTTTGAGTCCCTTTCACTGAGGAAGGTGTAGGTCTTGTCTATTCCACAGTTGGTTTTGGAAATGGTACCTGTGCTTATATCAAACTCTGGTTTTATGCATCACCCCACCTCTCCTTTCCCCTTAAGCAGGCATAAGAGTATTTTCTAAATGTGAGACTCTGTTCTCTTTCCTAACTCAGTTCATGTGTAGCCATGTTTACAGGATCTTCATAAGTCATATCTTACGATAAGTTTCTTTTTCTGTGTGACTTATTTCACTTAGAATCATCGTACATGAATCCACTCACTTTGCTACTCCTGGTCTTATGACATTGATTTCATGGCTGAGGGATATTCCATCGGACATAAATCCCACTGTTTTTTGAACCATTTTTATATTTCCTGGGATATTTAAGGTGTACCCAAGTTGAGGTTCTTGTAAGCAGTGCAGCCCTAAATTTGGGGGTGGCTCTGTCTTATTGATTTTCAGTTTTCCCAATGTATATTCCCTAGACTCGAAGTGCCCTTGGCTCTGTAGCTCTGTTCTTTACTTGTTTAGGGAACGCAATGCACTCCTCCAGTGAGGCAGTTGGCAATTTACATCCCGCCCATCAGCATAACAAGGCTCCCTGTTCTCCAGGGCCTGTCTTGCCTTTCTGGTTTTTACACATTTTGTGGATGTCCCTTTTGACCGGTGGGAAGTGATACTTCTTTGTAGTGCAGATTTGCATTGCCCGCTTGCTTGTCTGGCCAAAAAGGGCGTATGCGTTTTCTCCTGAATATATTTAGGAGAAAACGCATACGCCCTTTTTGGCCAACTGCGTCATTGTCGAAGTTGTGCCCCTCTTCCTGTGCTTTAAAGGCGATTCCAACGTACCTCTTGAAATCTGTTTCCTGCTATTCTGCCTAGCTTTCAAGTCTGCCTCGTTGCCTTCCCTCAACAGATTTTTGGACGATAGTTGTCCTTTATTACTCTGCCCGTTTGTGAATTGCTGTGGCCCTGAGCTCCATTTTCCAACTCGTATTTTGTGAGCTGTATGCAAGTCCAAAATTTTGGTTCAGGACCTATACTGGTTCCCGGTGGGTGGCTGAGACTCTGGTTAATTCTTCTTCCTGCCGGGAAATTAGAGTGACATGTGCCCGTCCAAATGCCTAACAGTAACTCTCTCATTGGTTCTCCCTCTTCCCTTCCATCCTCTGCCAAATTGGCAACCTGTGCGACCAGGAGGTTAAAGGGGCTGTCTCTCCAAGTTGGGAGATTGATAGTAAAGCAGTTGGAAAGTCTAACCGGAGCACCAGGATAGGGACTACTCGTTGAGTTTTAGAAACATTTTGTATTCACAGTGTGTCCATTTTCTAGGATTCCCGTACATGTTATAGCTGTAGTAATATTCCCTTCAACCTGGAGAGTTGGGAACCAAGGAATGGGGGCCATGCATTTTTGCTTTAAAGGGTCTGCATTTGCTCACCCAATCTCACCAATCCTCTCAGTCCCAAGTGTCCAGCCCTATGCCACATCCAGCTGTCATTGTAGACAGGGTTTTTCCAGGTTTCATCAGAGACCCTGAAGGAAATGTAAAGAATTTCCCTGTTTTTTGGTTTTGTTTTTGAAATTCCTTTTTATAGTGGGTTTGAGCTGATTCTCTCTGCCATGTTTATGCCAGTCTAGACACACTTGATTCCCTTACAGAGACATATCAATACATAGGTTTTAAGATTCTTACTAGTCAGATCTATTCCTCTGCGGGAAATATGGGGTTTTGAGTCCCTTTCACTGAGGAAGGTGTAGGTCTTGTCTATTCCACAGTTGGTTTTGGAAATGGTACCTGTGCTTATATCAAACTCTGGTTTTATGCATCACCCCACCTCTCCTTTCCCCTTAAGCAGGCATAAGAGTGTTTTCTAAATGTGAGACTCTGGTCTCTTTCCTATCTCAGTTCATGTGTAGCCATGTTTACAGGATCTTCATAAGTCATATCTTATGATAAGTTTCTTTTTCGGTGTGACTTATTTCACTTAGAATCATCGTACCTGAATCCACTCACTTTGCTGCTCCTGGTCTTATGACATTGATTTCATGGCTGAGGGATATTCCATCGGACATAAATACCACAGTTTTTTGAACCATTTTTATATTTCCTGGGATATTTAAGGTGTACCCAAGTTGAGGTTCTCGTAAGCAGTGCCGCCCTAAATTTGGGGGTGGCTCTGTCTTATTGATTTTCAGTTTTCCCAATGTATATTCCCTAGACTGGAAGTGCCCTTGGCTCTGTAGCTCTGTTGTTCACTTGTTTTAGGGAACGCAATTCACTCCTCCAGTGAGGCAGTTGGCAATTTACATCCCGCCCATCAGCATAACAAGGCTCCCTGTTCTCCAGGGCCTGTCTTGCCTTTCTGGTTTTTACAAATTATGTGGATGTCCCTTTTGACCGGTGGGAAGTGATACTTCTTAGTAGTGCAGATTTGCATTGCCCGCTTGCTTGTTTGGCCAAAAAGGGCGTATGCGTTTTCTCCTGAATATATTCAGGAGAAAACGCATACGCCCTTTTTGGCCAACTGCGTCACTGTCGAAGTTGTGCCCCTCTTCCTGTGCTTTAAAGGCGATTCCAACGTACCTCTTGAAATCTGTTTCCTGCTATTCTGCCTGGCTTTCAAGTCTGCCTCGTTGCCTTCCCTCAACAGATTTTTGGACGATAGTTGTCCTTTATTACTCTGCCAGTTTGTGAATTGCTGTGCCACTGAGCCCCATTATCCAACTCGTTTTTTGTGAGCTGTACGCAAGTCCAAAATTTTGGTTCAGGACCTATACTGGTTCCCGGTGGGTGGCTGAGACTCTGGTTAATTCTTCTTCCTGCCGGGAAATTAGAGTGACATGTGCCCTTCCAAATGCCTAACAGCTACTCTCTCATTGGTTCTCCCTCTTCCCTTCCATCCTCTGCCAAATTGGCAACCTGTGCGAACCAGGAGGTTAAAGGGGCTGTCTCTCCAAGTTGGGAGATTGATAGTAAAGCAGTTGGAAAGTCAAACCGGAGCACCAGGAGAGGGACTACTCGTTGACTTTTAGAAACCTTTTGTATTCACAGTGTGTCCGTTTTCTAGGATTCCCGTACATGTTATAGCTGTAGTAATATTCCCTTCAACCTGGAGAGTTGGGACCCATGGAATGGGGGCCATGCATTTTTGCTTTAAAGGGTCTGCATTTGCTCACCCAATGTCACCAATCCTCTCAGTCCCAAGTGTCCAGCCCTATGCCACATCCAGCTGTCATTGTAGACAGGGTTTTTCCAGGTTTCATCAGAGACCCTGAAGGAAATGTAAAGAAGTTCCCTGTTTTTAGGTTTTGTTTTTGAAATTCCTTTTTATACTGGATTTGAGCTGATTCTCTCTGCCATGTTTATGCCAGTCTAGACACACTTGATTCCCTTACAGAGACATATCAATACATAGGTTTTAAGATTCTTACTAGTCAGATCTATTCCTCTGCGGGAAATATGGGGTTTTGAGTCCCTTTCACTGAGGAAGGTGTAGGTCTTGTCTATTCCACAGTTGGTTTTGGAAATGGTACCTGTGCTTATATCAAACTCTGGTTTTATGCATCACCCCACCTCTCCTTTCCCCTTAAGCAGGCATAAGAGTGTTTTCTAAATGTGAGACTCTGGTCTCTTTCCTAACTCATTTCATGTGTAGCCATGTTTACAGGATCTTCATAAGTCATATCTTATGATAAGTTTCTTTTTCTGTGTGACTTATTTCACTTAGAATCATCGTACCTGAATCCACTCACTTTGCTGCTCCTGGTCTTATGACATTGATTTCATGGCTGAGGGGTATTCCATCGGACATAATTACCACAGTTTTTTGAACGATTTTTATATTTCCTGGGATATTTAAGGTGTACCCAAGTTGAGGTTCTTGTAAGCAGTGCAGCCCTAAATTTGCGGGTGACTCTGTCTTCTTGATTTTCAGTTTTCCCAATGTATATTCCCTAGACTGGAAGTGCCCTTGGCTCTGTAGCTCTGTTGTTTACTCGTTTTAGGGAACGCAATGCACTCTTCCACTGAGGCAGTTGGCAATTTACATCCCGCCCATCAGCATAACAAGGATCCCTCTTCTCCAGGGCCTGTCTTTCCTTTCTGGTTTTTACACATTTTGTGGATGTCCCTTTTGACCGGTGGGAAGTGATACTTCTTTGTAGTGCAGATATGCATTGCCCGCTTGCTTGTTTGGCCAAAAAGGGCGTATGCGTTTTCTCCTGAATATATTCAGGAGAAAACGCATACGCCCTTTTTCGCCAACTGCGTAATTGTCGATGTTGTGCCCCTCTTCCTGTGCTTTAAAGGCGATTCCAACGTACCTCTTGAAATCTGTTTCCTGCTATTGTGCCTGGCTTTCAAGTCTGCCTCGTTGCCTTCCCTCAACAGATTTTTGGACGATAGTTGTCCTTTATTACTCTGCCAGTTTGTGAATTGCTGTGGCCCTGAGCTCCATTTTCCAACTCTGTTTTTGTGAGCTGTACGCAAGTCCAAAATTTTGGTTCAGGACCTATACTGGTTCCCGGTGGGTGGCTGAGACTCTGGTTAATTCTTCTTCCTGCCGGGAAATTAGAGTGACATGTGCCCGTCCAAATGCCTAACAGTAACTCTCTCATTGGTTCTCCCTCTTCCCTTCCATCCTCTGCCAAATTGGCAACCTGTGCGAACCAGGAGGTTAAAGGGGCTGTCTCTCCAAGTTGGGAGATTGATAGTAAAGCAGTTGGAAAGTCAAACCGGAGCACCAGGAGAGGGACTACTCGTTGAGTATTAGAAACCTTTTGTATTCACTGTGTGTCCATTCTCTAGGTTTCCCGTACATGTTATAGCTGTAGTAATATTCCCTTCAACCTGGAGAGTTGGGACCCATGGAATGGGGGCCATGCATTTTTGCTTAAAATGGTCTGCATTTGCTCACCCAATCTCACCAATCCTCTCAGTCCCAAGTGTCCAGCCTTATGCCACATCCAGCTATCATTGTAGACAGGGTTTTTCCAGGTTTCATCAGAGACCCTGAAGGAAATGTAAAGAATTTCCCTGTTTTTTGGTTTTGTTTTTGAAATTCCTTTTTAGAGTGGGTTTGAGCTGATTCTCTCTGCCATGTTTATGCCAGTCTAGACACACTTGATTCCCTTACAGAGACATATCAATACATAGGTTTTAAGATTCTTACTAGTCAGATCTATTCCTCTGCGGGAAATATGGGGTTTTGAGTCCCTTTCACTGAGGAAGGTGTAGGTCTTGTCTATTCCACAGTTGGTTTTGGAAATGGTACCTGTGCTTATATCAAACTCTGGTTTTATGCATCACCCCACCTCTCCTTTCCCCTTAAGCAGGCATAAGAGTGTTTTCTAAATGTGAGACTCTGGTCTCTTTCCTAACTCAGTTCATGTGTAGCCATGTTTACAGGATCTTCATAAGTCATATCTTATGATAAGTTTCTTTTTCTGTGTGACTTATTTCACTTAGAATCATCGTACCTGAATCCACTCACTTTGCTGCTCCTGGTCTTATGACATTGATTTCATGGCTCAGGGATATTACATCGGACATAAATACCACAGTTTTTTGAACCATTTTTATATTTCCTGTGATATTTAAGGTGTACCCAAGTTGAGGTTCTTGTAAGCAGTGCAGCCCTAAATTTGGGGGTGGCTCTGTCTTATTGATTTTCAGTTTTCCCAATGTATATTCCCTAGACCGGAAGTGCCCTTGGCTCTGTAGCTCTGTTGTTTACTTGTTTTAGGGAGCGCAATGCACTCCTCCAGTGAGGCAGTTGGCAATTTACATCCCGCCCATCAGCATAACAAGGCTCCCTGTTCTCCAGGGCCTGTCTTGCCTTTCTGGTTTTTACACATTTTGTGGATGTCCCTTTTGACCGGTGGGAAGTGATACTTCTTTGTAGTGCCGATTTGCATTGCCCGCTTGCTTGTTTGGCCAAAAAGGGCGTATGCGTTTTCTCCTGAATATATTCAGGAGAAAACGCATACGCCCTTTTTGGCCAACTGTGTCATTGTCGAAGTTGTGCCCCTCTTCCTGTGCTTTAAAGGCGATTCCAACGTACCTCTTGAAATCTGTTTCCTGCTATTCTGCCTGGCTTTCAAGTCTGCCTCATTGCCTTCCCTCAACAGATTTTTGGACGATAGTTGTCCTTTATTACTCTGCCAGTTTGTGAATTGCTGTGGCCCTGAGCTCCATTTTCAAACTCGTTTTTTGTGAGCTGTACGCAAGTCCAAAATTTTGGTTCAGGACCTATACTGGTTCCCGGTGGGTGGCTGAGACTCTGGTTAATTCTTCTTCCTGCCGGGAAATTAGAGTGATATGTGCCGGTCCAAATGCCTAACAGTAATTCTCATTGGTTCTCCCTCTTCCCTTCCATCCTCTTCCAAATTGGCAACCTGTGCGAACCAGGAGGTTAAAGGGGCTGTCTCTCCAAGTTGGGAGATTGATAGTAAAGCAGTTGGAAAGTCAAACCGGAGCACCAGGAGAGGGACTACTCGTTGAGTTTTAGAAACCTTTTGTATTCACAGTGTGTCCATTCTCTAGGTTTCCCGTACATGTTATAGCTGTAGTAATATTCCCTTCAACCTGGAGAGTTGGGACCCATGGAATGGGGGCCATGCATTTTTGCTTAAAATGGTCTGCATTTGCTCACCCAATCTCACCAATCCTCTCAGTTTCAAGTGTCCAGCCTTATGCCACATCCAGCTGTCATTGTAGACAGGGTTTTTCCAGGTTTCATCAGAAACCCTGAAGGAAATGTAAAGAATTTCCCTGTTTTTTTGGTTTTGTTTTTGAAATTCCTTTTGATAGTGGGTTTTAGCTCATTCTCTCTGCCATGTTTATGCCAGTCTAGACACACTTGATTCCCTTACAGAGACATATCAATACATAGGTTTTAAGATTCTTACTAGTCAGATCTATTCCTCTGCGGGAAATATGGGGTTTTGAGTCCCTTTCACTGAGGAAGGTGTAGGTCTTGTCTATTCCACAGTTGGTTTTGGAAATGGTACCTGTGCTTATATCAAACTCTGGTTTTATGCATCACCCCACCTCTCCTTTCCCCTTAAGCAGGCATAAGAGTGTTTTCTAAATGTGAGACTCTGGTCTCTTTCCTAACTCAGTTCATGTGTAGCCATGTTTACAGGATCTTCATAAGTCATATCTTATGATAAGTTTCTTTTTCTGTGTGACTTATTTCACTTAGAATCATCGTACCTGAATCCACTCACTTTGCTGCTCCTGGTCTTATGACATTGATTTCATGGCTGAGGGATATTCCATCGGATATAATTACCACAGTTTTTTGAACCATTTTTATATTTCCTGGGATATTTAAGGTGTACCCAAGTTGTGGTTCTTGTAAGCAGTGCAGCCCTAAATTTGGGGGTGGCTCTGTCTTATTGATTTTCAGTTTTCCCAATGTATATTCCTTAGACTGGAAGTGCCCTTGGCTCTGTAGCTCTGTTGTTTACTTGTTTTAGGGAATGCAATGCACTCCTCCAGTGACGCAGTTGGCAATTTACATCCCGCCCATCAGCATAACAAGTCTCCCTGTTCACCAGGGCCTGTCTTGCCTTTCTGGTTTTTACACATTTTGTGGATGTCCCTTTTGACTGGTGGGAAGTGATACTTCTTTGTAGTGCAGATTTGCATTGCCCGCTTGCTTGTTTGGCCAAAAAGGGCGTATGCGTTTTCTCCTGAATATATTCAGGAGAAAACGCATATGCCCTTTTTGGCCAACTGCGTCATTGTCGAAGTTGTGCCCCTCTTCCTGTGCTTTAAAGGTGATTCCAACGTACCTCTTGAAATCTGTTTCCTGCTATTCTGCCTGGCTTTCAAGTCTGCCTCATTGCCTTCCCTCAACAGATTTTTGGACGATAGTTGTCCTTTATTACTCTGCCAGTTTGTGAATTGCTGTGGCCCTGAGCTCCATTTTCCAACTCGTTTTTTGTGAGCTGTACGCAAGTCCAAAATTTTGGTTCAGGACCTATACTGGTTCCCGGTGGGTGGCTGAGACTCTGGTTAATTCTTCTTCCTGCCGGGAAATTAGAGTGACATGTGCCCGTCCAAATGCCTAACAGCTACTCTCTCATTGGTTCTCCCTCTTCCCTTACATCCTCTGCCAAATTGGCAACCTGTGCGAACCAGGAGGTTAAAGGGGCTGTCTCTCCAAGTTGGGAGATTGATAGTAAAGCAGTTGGAAAGTCAAACCGGAGCACCAGGAGAGGGACTACTCGTTGAGTTTTAGAAACCTTTTGTATTCACAGTGTGTCCATTCTCTAGGTTTCCCGTACATGTTATAGCTGTAGTAATATTCCCTTCAACCTGGAGAGTTGGGACCCATGGAATGGGGGCCATGCATTTTTGCTTTAAAGGGTCTGCATTTGCTCACCCAATCTCACCAATCCTCTCAGTCCCAAGTGTCCAGCCTTATGCCACATCCAGCTGTCATTGTAGACAGGGTTTTTCCAGGTTTCATCAGAGACCCTGAAGGAAATGTAAAGAATTTCCCTGTTTTTTGGTTTTGTTTTTGAAATTCCTTTTTAGAGTGGGTTTGAGCTGATTCTCTCTGCCATGTTTATGCCAGTCTAGACACAATTGATTCCCTTACAGAGACATATCAATACATAGGTTTTAATATTCTTACTAGTCAGATCTATTCCTCTGCGGGAAATATGGGGTTTTGAGTCCCTTTCACTGAGGAAGGTGTAGGTCTTGTCTATTCCACAGTTGGTTTTGGAAATGGTACCTGTGCTTATATCAAACTCGGGTTTATGCATCACCCCACCTCTCCTTTCCCCTTAAGCAGGCATAAGATTGTTTTCTAAATGTGAGACTCTGTTCTCTTTCCTAACTCAGTTCATGTGTAGCCATGTATACAGGATCTTCATAAGTCATATCTTATGATAAGTTTCTTTTTCTGTGTGACTTATTTCACTTAGAATCATCGTACCTGAATCCACTCACTTTGCTGCTCCTGGTCTTATGACATTGATTTCATAGCTGACGGATATTCCATCGGACATAAATACCACAGTTTTTTGAACCATTTTTATATATCCTGGGATATTTAAGGTGTACCCAAGTTGAGGTTCTTGTAAGCAGTGCAGCCCTAAATTTGGGGGTGGCTCTGTCTTATTGATTTTCAGTTTTCCCAATGTATATTCCCTAGACTGGAAGTGCCCTTGGCTCTGTAGCTCTGTTGTTTACTTGTTTTAGGGAACGCAATGCACTCCTCCAGTGAGGCAGTTGGCAATTTACATCCCGCCCATCAGCATAACAAGTCTCCCTGTTCTCCAGGGCCTGTCTTGCCTTTCTGGATTTTACACATTTTGTGGATGTCCCTTTTGACTGGTGGGAAGTGATACTTCTTTGTAGTGCAGATTTGCATTGCCCGCTTGCTTGTTTGGCCAAAAAGGGCGTATGCGTTTTCTCCTGAATATATTCAGGTGAAAATGCATACGCCCTTTTTGGCCAAATGCGTCATTGTCGAAGTTGTGCCCCTCTTCCTGTGCTTTAAAGGTGATTCCAACGTACCTCTTGAAATCTGTTTCCTGCTATTCTGCCTGGCTTTCAAGTCTGCCTCATTGCCTTCCCTCAACAGATTTTTGGACGATAGTTGTCCTTTACTACTCTGCCAGTTTGTGAATTGCTGTGGCCCTGAGCTCCATTTTCCAACTCGTTTTTGTGAGCTGTACGCAAGTCCAAATTTTGGTTCAGGACCTATACTGGTTCCCGGTGGGTGGCTGATACTCTGGTTAATTCTTCTTCCTGCCGGGAAATTAGAGTGACATGTGCCCGTCCAAATGCCTAACAGCTACTCTCTCATTGGTTCTCCCTCTTCCCTTCCATCCTCTGCCAAATTGGCAACCTCTGCGAACCAGGAGGTTAAAGGGGCTGTCTCTCCAAGTTGGGAGATTGTTAGTAAAGCAGTTGGAAAGTCAAACCGGAGCACCAGGAGAGGGACTACTCGTTGAGTTTTAGAAACCTTTTGTATTCACAGTGTGTCCATTCTCTAGGTTTCCCGTACATGTTATAGCTGTAGTAATATTCCCTTCAACCTGGAGAGTTGGGACCCATGGAATGGGGGCCATGCATTTTTGCTTTAAAGGGTCTGCATTTGCTCACCCAATCTCACCAATCCTCACAGTCCCAAGTGTCCAGCATTATGCCACATCCAGCTGTCATTGTAGACAGGGTTTTTCCAGGTTTCATCAGAGACCCTGAAGGAAATGGAAAGAATTTCCCTGTTTTTTGGTATTGTTTTTGAAATTCCTTTTTAGAGTGGGTTTGAGCTGATTCTCTCTGCCATGTTTATGCCAGTCTAGACACACTTGATTCCCTTACAGAGACATATCAATACATAGGTTTTAATATTCTTACTAGTCAGATCTATTCCTCTGCAGGAAATATGGGGTTTTGAGTCCCTTTCACTGAGGAAGGTGTAGGTCTTGTCTATTCCACAGTTGGTTTTGGAAATGGTACCTGTGCTTATATCAAACTCTGGTTTTACGCATCACCCCACCTCTCCTTTCCCCTTAAGCAGGCATAAGAGTGTTTTCTAAATGTGAGACTCTGTTCTCTTTCCTAACTCAGTTCATGTGTAGCCATGTTTACAGGTTCTTCATAAGTCATATCTTATGATAAGTTTCTTTTTCTGTGTGACTTATTTCACTTAGAATCATCGTACCTGAATCCACTCACTTTGCTGCTCCTGGTCTTATGACATTGATTTCATGGCTGAGGGATATTCATTCTTACGTAAGTAACACAGTTTTTTGAACCATTTTTATATTTCCTGTGATATTTAAGGTGTACCCAAGTTGAGGTTCTTGTAAGCAGTGCAGCCCTAAATTTGGGGGTGGCTCTGTCTTATTGATTTTCAGTTTTCCCAATGTATATTCCCCAGACCGGAAGTGCCCTTGGCTCTGTAGCTCTGTTGTTTACTTGTTTTAGGGAGCGCAATGCACTCCTCCAGTGAGGCAGTTGGCAATTTACATCCCGCCCATCAGCATAACAAGGCTCCCTGTTCTCCACGGCCTGTCTTGCCTTTCTGGTTTTTACACATTTTGTGGATGTCCCTTTTGACCGGTGGGAAGTGATACTTCTTTGTAGTGCCGATTTGCATTGCCCGCTTGCTTGTTTGGCCAAAAAGGGCGTATGCGTTTTCTCCTGAATATATTCAGGAGAAAACGCATACGCCCTTTTTGGCCAACTGTGTCATTGTCGAAGTTGTGCCCCTCTTCCTGTGCTTTAAAGGCGATTCCAACGTACCTCTTGAAATCTGTTTCCTGCTATTCTGCCTGGCTTTCAAGTCTGCCTCATTGCCTTCCCTCAACAGATTTTTGGACGATAGTTGTCCTTTATTACTCTGCCAGTTTGTGAATTGCTGTGGCCCTGAGCTCCATTTTCAAACTCGTTTTTTGTGAGCTGTACGCAAGTCCAAAATTTTGGTTCAGGACCTATACTGGTTCCCGGTGGGTGGCTGAGACTCTGGTTAATTCTTCTTCCTGCCCGGAAATTAGAGTGATATGTGCCGGTCCAAATGCCTAACAGTAATTCTCATTGGTTCTCCCTCTTCCCTTCCATCCTCTGCCAAATTGGCAACCTGTGCGAACCAGGAGGTTAAAGGGGCTGTCTCTCCAAGTTGGGAGATTGATAGTAAAGCAGTTGGAAAGTCAAACCGGAGCACCAGGAGAGGGACTACTCGTTGAGTTTTAGAAACCTTTTGTATTCACAGTGTGTCCATTCTCTAGGTTTCCCGTACATGTTATAGCTGTAGTAATATTCCCTTCAACCTGGAGAGTTGGGACCCATGGAATGGGGGCCATGCATTTTTGCTTAAAATGGTCTGCATTTGCTCACCCAATCTCACCAATCCTCTCAGTGCCAAGTGTCCAGCCTTATGCCACATCCAGCTGTCATTGTAGACAGGGTTTTTCCAGGTTTCATCAGAGACCCTGAAGGAAATGTAAAGAATTTCCCTGTTTTTTGGTTTTGTTTTTGAAATTCCTTTTTATAGTGGGTTTGAGCTGATTCTCTCTGCCATGTTTATGCCGGTCTAGACACACTTGATTCCCTTACAGAGACATATCAATACATAGGTTTTAAGATTCTTACTAGTCAGATCTATTCCTCTGCGGGAAATATGGGGTTTTGAGTCCCTTTCACTGAGGAAGGTGTAGGTCTTGTCTATTCCACAGTTGGTTTTGGAAATGGTACCTGTGCTTATATCAAACTCTGGTTTTATGCATCACACCACCTCTCCTTTCCCCTTAAGAAGGCATAAGAGTGTTTTCTAAATGTGAGACTCTGTTCTCTTTCCTAACTCAGTTCATGTGTAGCCATGTTTACAGGATCTTCATAAGTCATATCTTATGATAAGTTTCTTTTTCTGTGTGACTTATTTCACTTAGAATCATCGTACCTGAATCCACTCACTTTGCTGCTCCTGGTCTTATGACATTGATTTCATGGCTGAGGGATATTCCATCGGACATAATTACCACAGTTTTTTGAACCATTTTAATATTTCCTGGGATATTTAAGGTGTACCCAAGTTGTGGTTCTTGTAAGCAGTACAGCCCTAAATTTGGGGGTGGCTCTGTCTTATTGATTTTCAGTTTTCCCAATGTATATTCCCTAGACTGGAAGTGCCCTTGGCTCTGTAGCTCTGTTGTTTACTTGTTTTAGGGAACGCAATGCACTCCTCCAGTGAGGCAGTTGGCAATTTACATCCCGCCCATCAGCATAACAAGTCTCCCTGTTCTAAAGGGCCTTTCTTGCCTTTCTGGTTTTTACACATTTTGTGGATGTCCCTTTTGACTGGTGGGAAGTGATACTTCTTTGTAGTGCAGATTTGCATTGCCCGCTTGCTTGTTTGGCCAAAAAGGGCGTATGCGTTTTCTCCTGAATATATTCAGGAGAAAACGCATACGCCCTTTTTGGCCAACTGCGTCATTGTCGAAGTTGTGCCCCTCTTCCTGTGCTTTAAAGGTGATTCCAACGTACCTCTTGAAATCTGTTTCCTGCTATTCTGCCTGGCTTTCAAGTCTGCCTCGTTGCCTTCCCTCAACAGATTTTTGGACGATAGTTGTCCTTTATTACTCTGCCAGTTTGTGAATTGCTGTGGCCCTGAGCTCCATTTTCCAACTTGTTTTTTGTGAGCTGTACGCAAGTCCAAAATTTTGGTTCAGGACCTATACTGGTTCCCAGTGGGTGGCTGAGACTCTGGTTAATTCTTCTTCCTGCCGGGAAATTAGAGTGACATGTGCCCGTCCAAATGCCTAACAGCTACTCTCTCATTGGTTCTCCCTCTTCCCTTCCATCCTCTGCCAAATTGGCAACCTGTGCGAACCAGGAGGTTAAAGGGGCTGTCTCTCCAAGTTGGGAGATTGATAGTAAAGCAGTTGGAAAGTCAAACCGGAGCACCAGGAGAGGGACTACTCGTTGAGTTTTAGAAACCTTTTGTATTCACAGTGTGTCCATTCTCTAGGTTTCCCGTACATGTTATAGCTGTAGTAATATTCCCTTCAACCTGGAGAGTTGGGACCCATGGAATGGGGGCCATGCATTTTTGCTTTAAAGGGTCTGCATTTGCTCACCCAATCTCACCAATCCTCTCAGTCCCAAGTGTCCAGCCTTTTGCCACATCCAGCTGTCATTGTAGACAGGGTTTTTCCAGGTTTCATCAGAGACCGTGAAGGAAATGTAAAGAATTTCCCTGTTTTTTGGTTTTGTTTTTGAAATTCCTTTTTAGAGTGGGTTTGAGCTGATTCTCTCTGCCATGTTTATGCCAGTCTAGACACACTTGATTCCCTTACAGAGACATATCAATACATAGGTTTTAATATTCTTACTAGTCAGATCTATTCCTCTGCGTGAAATATGGGGTTTTGAGTCCCTTTCACTGAGGAAGGTGTAGGTCTTGTCTATTCCACAGTTGGTTTTGGAAATGGTACCTGTGCTTATATCAAACTCGGGTTTATGCATCACCCCACCTCTCCTTTCCCCTTAAGCAGGCATAAGAGTGTTTCCTAATGTGAGACTCTGTTCTCTTTCCTAACTCAGTTCATGTGTAGCCATGTTTACAGGATCTTCATAAGTCATATCTTATGATAAGTTTCTTTTTCTGTGTGACTTATTTCACTTAGAATCATCGTACCTGAATCCACTCACTTTGCTACTCCTGGTCTTATGACATTGATTTCATGGATGAGGGATATTCCATCGGACATAATTACCACAGTTTTTTGAACCATTTTTATATTTCCTGGGATATTTAAGGGGTACCCAAGTTGTGGTTCTTGTAAGCAGTGCAGCCCTAAATTTGGGGGTGGCTCTGTCTTATTGATTTTCAGTTTTCCCAATGTATATTCCCTAGACTGGAAGTGCCCTTGGCTCTGTAGCTCTGTTGTTTACTTGTTTTAGGGAACGCAATGCACTCCTCCAGTGAGGCAGTTGGCAATTTACATCCCGCCCATCAGCATAACAAGTCTCCCTGTTCTCCAGGGCCTGTCTTGCCTTTCTGGTTTTTACACATTTTGTGGATGTCCGTTTTGACTGGTGGGAAGTGATACTCCTTTGTAGTGCAGATTTGCATTGCCTGCTTGCTTGTTTGGCCAAAAAGGGCGTATGCGTTTTCTCCTGAATATATTCAGGAGAAAATGCATACGCCCTTTTTGGCCAACTTCGTCATTGTCGAAGTTGTGCCCATCTTCCTGTGCTTTAAAGGCGATTCCAACGTACCTCTTGAAATCTGTTTCCTGCTATTCTGCCTGGCTTTCACGTCTGCCTCGTTGCCTTCCATCAACAGATTTTTGGACGATAGTTGTCCTTTATTACTCTGCCAGTTTGTGAATTGCTGTGGCCCTGAGCTCCATTATCCAACTCGTTTTTTGTGAGCTGTACGCAAGTCCAAAATTTTGGTTCAGGACCTATACTGGTTCCCGGTGGGTGGCTGAGACTCTGGTTAATTCTTCTTCCTGCCGGGAAATTAGAGTGACATGTGCCCGTCCAAATGCCTAACAGCTACTCTCTCATTGGTTCTCCCTCTTCCCTTCCATCCTCTGCCAAATTGGCAACCTGTGCGAACCAGGAGGTTAAAGGGGCTGTCTCTCCAAGTTGGGAGATTGATAGTAAAGCAGTTGGAAACTCCAACCGGAGCACCAGGAGAGGGACTACTCGTTGAGTTTTAGAAACCTTTTGTATTCACAGTGTGTCCATTCTCTAGGTTTCCCGTACATGTTATAGCTGTAGTAATATTCCCTTCAACCTGGAGAGTTGGGACCCATGGAATGGGGGCCATGCATTTTTGCTTTAAAGGGTCTGCATTTGCTCACCCAATCTCACCAATCCTCTCAGTCCCAAGTGTCTAGGCTTATGCCACATCCAGCTGTCATTGTAGACAGGGTTTTTCCAGGTTTCCTCAGAGACCCTGAAGGAAATGTAAAGAATTTCCCTGTTTTTTGGTTTTGTTTTTGAAATTCCTTTTTAGAGTGGGTTTGAGCTGATTCTCTCTGCCATGTTTATGCCAGTCTAGACACACTTGATTCCCTTACAGAGACATATCAATACATAGGTTATAATATTCTTACTAGTCAGATCTATTCCTCTGCAGGAAATATGAGGTTTTGAGTCCCTTTCACTGAGGAAGGTGTAGGTCTTGTCTATTCCACAGTTGGTTTTGGAAATGGTACCTGTGCTTATATCAAACTCTGGTTTTATGCATCACCCCACCTCTCCTTTCCCCTTAAGCAGGCATAAGAGTGTTTTCTAAATGTGAGACTCTGGTGTCTTTCCTAACTCAGTTCATGTGTAGCCATGTTTACAGGATCTTCATAAGTCATATCTTATGATAAGTTTCTTTTTCTGTGTGACTTATTTCACTTAGAATCATCGTACCTGAATCCACTCACTTTGCTGCTCCTGGTCTTATGACATTGATTTCATGGCTGAGGGGTATTCCATCGGACATAATTACCACAGTTTTTTGAACGATTTTTATATTTCCTGGGATATTTAAGGTGTACCCAAGTTGAGGTTCTTGTAAGCAGTGCAGCCCTAAATTTGCGGGTGACTCTGTCTTCTTGATTTTCAGTTTTCCCAATGTATATTCCCTAGACTGGAAGTGCCCTTGGCTCTGTAGCTCTGTTGTTTACTCGTTTTAGGGAACGCAATGCACTCTTCCAGTGAGGCAGTTGGCAATTTACATCCCGCCCATCAGCATAACAAGGATCCCTCTTCTCCAGGGCCTGTCTTTCCTTTCTGGTTTTTACACATTTTGTGGATGTCCCTTTTGACCGGTGGGAAGTGATACTTCTTTGTAGTGCAGATATGCATTGCCCGCTTGCTTGTTTGGCCAAAAAGGGCGTATGCGTTTTCTCCTGAATATATTCAGGAGAAAACGCATACGCCCTTTTTCGCCAACTGCGTAATTGTCGATGTTGTGCCCCTCTTCCTGTGCTTTAAAGGCGATTCCAACTTACCTCTTGAAATCTGTTTCCTGCTATTCTGCCTGGCTTTCAAGTCTGCCTCGTTGCCTTCCCTCAACAGATTTTTGGACGATAGTTGTCCTTTATTACTCTGCCAGTTTGTGAATTGCTGTGGCCCTGAGCTCCATTTTCCAACTCTGTTTTTGTGAGCTGTACGCAAGTCCAAAATTTTGGTTCAGGACCTATACTGGTTCCCGGTGGGTGGCTGAGACTCTGGTTAATTCTTCTTCCTGCCGGGAAATTAGAGTGACATGTGCCCGTCCAAATGCCTAACAGTAACTCTCTCATTGGTTCTCCCTCTTCCCTTCCATCCTCTGCCAAATTGGCAACCTGTGCGAACCAGGAGGTTAAAGGGGCTGTCTCTCCAAGTTGGGAGATTGATAGTAAAGCAGTTGGAAAGTCAAACCGGAGCACCAGGAGAGGGACTACTCGTTGAGTATTAGAAACCTTTTGTATTCACAGTGTGTCCATTCTCTAGGTTTCCCGTACATGTTATAGCTGTAGTAATATTCCCTTCAACCTGGAGAGTTGGGACCCATGGAATGGGGGCCATGCATTTTTGCTTAAAATGGTCTGCATTTGCTCACCCAATCTCACCAATCCTCTCAGTCCCAAGTGTCCAGCCTTATGCCACATCCAGCTATCATTGTAGACAGGGTTTTTCCAGGTTTCATCAGAGACCCTGAAGGAAATGTAAAGAATTTCCCTGTTTTTTGGTTTTGTTTTTGAAATTCCTTTTTAGAGTGGGTTTGAGCTGATTCTCTCTGCCATGTTTATGCCAGTCTAGACACACTTGATTCCCTTACAGAGACATATCAATACATAGGTTTTAAGATTCTTACTAGTCAGATCTATTCCTCTGCGGGAAATATGGGGTTTTGAGTCCCTTTCACTGAGGAAGGTGTAGGTCTTGTCTATTCCACAGTTGGTTTTGGAAATGGTACCTGTGCTTATATCAAACTCTGGTTTTATGCATCACCCCACCTCTCCTTTCCCCTTAAGCAGGCATAAGAGTGTTTTCTAAATGTGAGACTCTGGTCTCTTTCCTAACTCAGTTCATGTGTAGCCATGTTTACAGGATCTTCATAAGTCATATCTTATGATAAGTTTCTTTTTCTGTGTGACTTATTTCACTTAGAATCATCGTACCTGAATCCACTCACTTTGCTGCTCCTGGTCTTATGACATTGATTTCATGGCTCAGGGATATTACATCGGACATAAATACCACAGTTTTTTGAACCATTTTTATATTTCCTGTGATATTTAAGGTGTACCCAAGTTGAGGTTCTTGTAAGCAGTGCAGCCCTAAATTTGGGGGTGGCTCTGTCTTATTGATTTTCAGTTTTCCCAATGTATATTCCCTAGACCGGAAGTGCCCTTGGCTCTGTAGCTCTGTTGTTTACTTGTTTTAGGGAGCGCAATGCACTCCTCCAGTGAGGCAGTTGGCAATTTACATCCCGCCCATCAGCATAACAAGGCTCCCTGTTCTCCAGGGCCTGTCTTGCCTTTCTGGTTTTTACACATTTTGTGGATGTCCCTTTTGACCGGTGGGAAGTGATACTTCTTTGTAGTGCCGATTTGCATTGCCCGCTTGCTTGTTTGGCCAAAAAGGGCGTATGCGTTTTCTCCTGAATATATTCAGGAGAAAACGCATACGCCCTTTTTGGCCAACTGTGTCATTGTCGAAGTTGTGCCCCTCTTCCTGTGCTTTAAAGGCGATTCCAACGTACCTCTTGAAATCTGTTTCCTGCTATTCTGCCTGGCTTTCAAGTCTGCCTCATTGCCTTCCCTCAACAGATTTTTGGACGATAGTTGTCCTTTATTACTCTGCCAGTTTGTGAATTGCTGTGGCCCTGAGCTCCATTTTCAAACTCGTTTTTTGTGAGCTGTACGCAAGTCCAAAATTTTGGTTCAGGACCTATACTGGTTCCCGGTGGGTGGCTGAGACTCTGGTTAATTCTTCTTCCTGCCGGGAAATTAGAGTGATATGTGCCGGTCCAAATGCCTAACAGTAATTCTCATTGGTTCTCCCTCTTCCCTTCCATCCTCTTCCAAATTGGCAACCTGTGCGAACCAGGAGGTTAAAGGGGCTGTCTCTCCAAGTTGGGAGATTGATAGTAAAGCAGTTGGAAAGTCAAACCGGAGCACCAGGAGAGGGACTACTCGTTGAGTTTTAGAAACCTTTTGTATTCACAGTGTGTCCATTCTCTAGGTTTCCCGTACATGTTATAGCTGTAGTAATATTCCCTTCAACCTGGAGAGTTGGGACCCATGGAATGGGGGCCATGCATTTTTGCTTAAAATGGTCTGCATTTGCTCACCCAATCTCACCAATCCTCTCAGTTTCAAGTGTCCAGCCTTATGCCACATCCAGCTGTCATTGTAGACAGGGTTTTTCCAGGTTTCATCAGAAACCCTGAAGGAAATGTAAAGAATTTCCCTGTTTTTTTGGTTTTGTTTTTGAAATTCCTTTTGATAGTGGGTTTTAGCTCATTCTCTCTGCCATGTTTATGCCAGTCTAGACACACTTGATTCCCTTACAGAGACATATCAATACATAGGTTTTAAGATTCTTACTAGTCAGATCTATTCCTCTGCGGGAAATATGGGGTTTTGAGTCCCTTTCACTGAGGAAGGTGTAGGTCTTGTCTATTCCACAGTTGGTTTTGGAAATGGTACCTGTGCTTATATCAAACTCTGGTTTTATGCATCACCCCACCTCTCCTTTCCCCTTAAGCAGGCATAAGAGTGTTTTCTAAATGTGAGACTCTGGTCTCTTTCCTAACTCAGTTCATGTGTAGCCATGTTTACAGGATCTTCATAAGTCATATCTTATGATAAGTTTCTTTTTCTGTGTGACTTATTTCACTTAGAATCATCGTACCTGAATCCACTCACTTTGCTGCTCCTGGTCTTATGACATTGATTTCATGGCTGAGGGATATTCCATCGGATATAATTACCACAGTTTTTTGAACCATTTTTATATTTCCTGGGATATTTAAGGTGTACCCAAGTTGTGGTTCTTGTAAGCAGTGCAGCCCTAAATTTGGGGGTGGCTCTGTCTTATTGATTTTCAGTTTTCCCAATGTATATTCCTTAGACTGGAAGTGCCCTTGGCTCTGTAGCTCTGTTGTTTACTTGTTTTAGGGAATGCAATGCACTCCTCCAGTGACGCAGTTGGCAATTTACATCCCGCCCATCAGCATAACAAGTCTCCCTGTTCACCAGGGCCTGTCTTGCCTTTCTGGTTTTTACACATTTTGTGGATGTCCCTTTTGACTGGTGGGAAGTGATACTTCTTTGTAGTGCAGATTTGCATTGCCCGCTTGCTTGTTTGGCCAAAAAGGGCGTATGCGTTTTCTCCTGAATATATTCAGGAGAAAACGCATATGCCCTTTTTGGCCAACTGCGTCATTGTCGAAGTTGTGCCCCTCTTCCTGTGCTTTAAAGGTGATTCCAACGTACCTCTTGAAATCTGTTTCCTGCTATTCTGCCTGGCTTTCAAGTCTGCCTCATTGCCTTCCCTCAACAGATTTTTGGACGATAGTTGTCCTTTATTACTCTGCCAGTTTGTGAATTGCTGTGGCCCTGAGCTCCATTTTCCAACTCGTTTTTTGTGAGCTGTACGCAAGTCCAAAATTTTGGTTCAGGACCTATACTGGTTCCCGGTGGGTGGCTGAGACTCTGGTTAATTCTTCTTCCTGCCGGGAAATTAGAGTGACATGTGCCCGTCCAAATGCCTAACAGCTACTCTCTCATTGGTTCTCCCTCTTCCCTTACATCCTCTGCCAAATTGGCAACCTGTGCGAACCAGGAGGTTAAAGGGGCTGTCTCTCCAAGTTGGGAGATTGATAGTAAAGCAGTTGGAAAGTCAAACCGGAGCACCAGGAGAGGGACTACTCGTTGAGTTTTAGAAACCTTTTGTATTCACAGTGTGTCCATTCTCTAGGTTTCCCGTACATGTTATAGCTGTAGTAATATTCCCTTCAACCTGGAGAGTTGGGACCCATGGAATGGGGGCCATGCATTATTGCTTTAAAGGGTCTGCATTTGCTCACCCAATCTCACCAATCCTCTCAGTCCCAAGTGTCCAGCCTTATGCCACATCCAGCTGTCATTGTAGACAGGGTTTTTCCAGGTTTCATCAGAGACCCTGAAGGAAATGTAAAGAATTTCCCTGTTTTTTGGTTTTGTTTTTGAAATTCCTTTTTAGAGTGGGTTTGAGCTGATTCTCTCTGCCATGTTTATGCCAGTCTAGACACAATTGATTCCCTTACAGAGACATATCAATACATAGGTTTTAATATTCTTACTAGTCAGATCTATTCCTCTGCGGGAAATATGGGGTTTTGAGTCCCTTTCACTGAGGAAGGTGTAGGTCTTGTCTATTCCACAGTTGGTTTTGGAAATAGTACCTGTGCTTATATCAAACTCGGGTTTATGCATCACCCCACCTCTCCTTTCCCCTTAAGCAGGCATAAGATTGTTTTCTAAATGTGAGACTCTGTTCTCTTTCCTAACTCAGTTCATGTGTAGCCATGTTTACAGGATCTTCATAAGTCATATCTTATGATAAGTTTCTTTTTCTGTGTGACTTATTTCACTTAGAATCATCGTACCTGAATCCACTCACTTTGCTGCTCCTGGTCTTATGACATTGATTTCATAGCTGACGGATATTCCATCGGACATAAATACCACAGTTTTTTGAACCATTTTTATATATCCTGGGATATTTAAGGTGTACCCAAGTTGAGGTTCTTGTAAGCAGTGCAGCCCTAAATTTGGGGGTGGCTCTGTCTTATTGATTTTCAGTTTTCCCAATGTATATTCCCTAGACTGGAAGTGCCCTTGGCTCTGTAGCTCTGTTGTTTACTTGTTTTAGGGAACGCAATGCACTCCTCCAGTGAGGCAGTTGGCAATTTACATCCCGCCCATCAGCATAACAAGTCTCCCTGTTCTCCAGGGCCTGTCTTGCCTTTCTGGATTTTACACATTTTGTGGATGTCCCTTTTGACTGGTGGGAAGTGATACTTCTTTGTAGTGCAGATTTGCATTGCCCGCTTGCTTGTTTGGCCAAAAAGGGCGTATGCGTTTTCTCCTGAATATATTCAGGTGAAAATGCATACGCCCTTTTTGGCCAACTGCGTCATTGTCGAAGTTGTGCCCCTCTTCCTGTGCTTTAAAGGTGATTCCAACGTACCTCTTGAAATCTGTTTCCTGCTATTCTGCCTGGCTTTCAAGTCTGCCTCATTGCCTTCCCTCAACAGATTTTTGGACGATAGTTGTCCTTTACTACTCTGCCAGTTTGTGAATTGCTGTGGCCCTGAGCTCCATTTTCCAACTCGTTTTTGTGAGCTGTACACAAGTCCAAATTTTGGTTCAGGACCTATACTGGTTCCCGGTGGGTGGCTGAGACTCTGGTTAATTCTTCTTCCTGCCGGGAAATTAGAGTGACATGTGCCCGTCCAAATGCCTAACAGCTACTCTCTCATTGGTTCTCCCTCTTCCCTTCCATCCTCTGCCAAATTGGCAACCTGTGCGAACCAGGAGGTTAAAGGGGCTGTCTCTCCAAGTTGGGAGATTGATAGTAAAGCAGTTGGAAAGTCAAACCGGAGCACCAGGAGAGGGACTACTCGTTGAGTTTTAGAAACCTTTTGTATTCACAGTGTGTCCATTCTCTAGGTTTCCCGTACATGTTATAGCTGTAGTAATATTCCCTTCAACCTGGAGAGTTGGGACCCATGGAATGGGGGCCATGCATTTTTGCTTTAAAGGGTCTGCATTTGCTCACCCAATCTCACCAATCCTCACAGTCCCAAGTGTCCAGCATTATGCCACATCCAGCTGTCATTGTAGACAGGGTTTTTCCAGGTTTCATCAGAGACCCTGAAGGAAATGGAAAGAATTTCCCTGTTTTTTGGTATTGTTTTTGAAATTCCTTTTTAGAGTGGGTTTGAGCTGATTCTCTCTGCCATGTTTATGCCAGTCTAGACACACTTGATTCCCTTACAGAGACATATCAATACATAGGTTTTAATATTCTTACTAGTCAGATCTATTCCTCTGCAGGAAATATGGGGTTTTGGGTCCCTTTCACTGAGGAAGGTGTAGGTCTTGTCTATTCCACAGTTGGTTTTGGAAATGGTACCTGTGCTTATATCAAACTCTGGTTTTATGCATCACCCCACCTCTCCTTTCCCCTTAAGCAGGCATAAGAGTGTTTTCTAAATGTGAGACTCTGTTCTCTTTCCTAACTCAGTTCATGTGTAGCCATGTTTACAGGTTCTTCATAAGTCATATCTTATGATAAGTTTCTTTTTCTGTGTGACTTATTTCACTTAGAATCATCGTACCTGAATCCACTCACTTTGCTGCTCCTGGTCTTATGACATTGATTTCATGGCTGAGTGGTATTCCATCGGACATAATTACCACAGTTTTTTGAACCATTTTTATATTTCCTGGGATATTTAAGGTGTACCCAAGTTGAGGTTCTTGTAAGCAGTGCAGCCCTAAATTTGGGGGTGGCTCTGTCTTATTGATTTTCAGTTTTCCCAATGTATATTCCCTAGACTGGAAGTGCCCTTGGCTCTGTAGCTCTGTTGTTTACTTGTTTTAGGAAATGCAATGCACTCCTCCAGTGAGGCAGTTGGCAATTTACATCCCGCCCATCAGCATAACAAGGATCCCTGTTCTCCAGGGCCTGTCTTGCCTTTCTGGTTTTTACACATTTTGTGGATGTCCCTTTTGACCGGTGGGAAGTGATACTTCTTTGTAGTGCAGATTTGCATTGCCCGCTTGCTTGTTTGGCCAAAAAGGGCGTATGCGTTTTCTCCTGAATATATTCAGGAGAAAACTCATATGCCCTTTTTGGCCAACTGCGTCATTGTCGAAGTTGTGCCCCTCTTCCTGTGCTTTAAAGGCGATTCCAACGTACCTCTTGAAATCTGTTTCCTGCTATTCTGCCTGGCTTTCAAGTCTGCCTCGTTGCCTTCCCTCAACAGATTTTTGGACGATAGTTGTCCTTTATTACTCTGCCAGTTTGTGAATTGCTGTGGCCCTGAGCTCCATTTTCCAACTCTGTTTTTGTGAGCTGTACGCAAGTCCAAAATTTTGGTTCAGGACCTATACTGGTTCCCGGTGGGTGGCTGAGACTCTGGTTAATTCTTCTTCCTGCCGGGAAATTAGAGTGACATGTGCCCGTCCAAATGCCTAACAGTAACTCTCTCATTGGTTCTCCCTCTTCCCTTCCATCCTCTGCCAAATTGGCAACCTGTGCGAACCAGGAGGTTAAAGGGGCTGTCTCTCCAAGTTGGGAGATTGATAGTAAAGCAGTTGGAAAGTCAAACCGGAGCACCAGGAGAGGGACTACTCGTTGAGTTTTAGAAACCTTTTGTATTCACAGTGTGTCCATTCTCTAGGTTTCCCGTACATGTTATAGCTGTAGTAATATTCCCTTCAACCTGGAGAGTTGGGACCCATGGAATGGGGGCCATGCATTTTTGCTTAAAATGGTCTGCATTTGCTCACCCAATCTCACCAATCCTCTCAGTTTCAAGTGTCCAGCCTTATGCCACATCCAGCTGTCATTGTAGACAGGGTTTTTCCAGGTTTCATCAGAGACCCTGAAGGAAATGTAAAGAATTTCCCTGTTTTTTGGTTTTGTTTTTGAAATTCCTTTTTATAGTGGGTTTGAGCTGATTCTCTCTGCCATGTTTATGCCAGTCTAGACACACTTGATTCCCTTACAGAGACATATCAATACATAGGTTTTAATATTCTTACTAGTCAGATCTATTCCTCTGCGTGAAATATGGGGTTTTGAGTCCCTTTCACTGAGGAAGGTGTAGGTCTTGTCTATTCCACAGTTGGTTTTGGAAATGGTACCTGTGCTTATATCAAACTCTGGTTTTATGCATCACACCACCTCTCCTTTCCCCTTAAGAAGGCATAAGAGTGTTTTCTAAATGTGAGACTCTGTTCTCTTTCCTAACTCAGTTCATGTGTAGCCATGTTTACAGGATCTTCATAAGTCATATCTTATGATAAGTTTCTTTTTCTGTGTGACTTATTTCACTTAGAATCATCGTACCTGAATCCACTCACTTTGCTGCTCCTGGTCTTATGACATTGATTTCATGGCTGAGGGATATTCCATCGGACATAATTACCACAGTTTTTTGAACCATTTTAATATTTCCTGGGATATTTAAGGTGTACCCAAGTTGTGGTTCTTGTAAGCAGTACAGCCCTAAATTTGGGGGTGGCTCTGTCTTATTGATTTTCAGTTTTCCCAATGTATATTCCCTAGACTGGAAGTGCCCTTGGCTCTGTAGCTCTGTTGTTTACTTGTTTTAGGGAACGCAATGCACTCCTCCAGTGAGGCAGTTGGCAATTTACATCCCGCCCATCAGCATAACAAGTCTCCCTGTTCTAAAGGGCCTTTCTTGCCTTTCTGGTTTTTACACATTTTGTGGATGTCCCTTTTGACTGGTGGGAAGTGATACTTCTTTGTAGTGCAGATTTGCATTGCCCGCTTGCTTGTTTGGCCAAAAAGGGCGTATGCGTTTTCTCCTGAATATATTCAGGAGAAAACGCATACGCCCTTTTTGGCCAACTGCGTCATTGTCGAAGTTGTGCCCCTCTTCCTGTGCTTTAAAGGTGATTCCAACGTACCTCTTGAAATCTGTTTCCTGCTATTCTGCCTGGCTTTCAAGTCTGCCTCATTGCCTTCCCTCAACAGATTTTTGGACGATAGTTGTCCTTTATTACTCTGCCAGTTTGTGAATTGCTGTGGCCCTGAGCTCCATTTTCCAACTTGTTATTTGTGAGCTGTACGCAAGTCCAAAATTTTGGTTCAGGACCTATACTGGTTCCCAGTGGGTGGCTGAGACTCTGGTTAATTCTTCTTCCTGCCGGGAAATTAGAGTGACATGTGCCCGTCCAAATGCCTAACAGCTACTCTCTCATTGGTTCTCCCTCTTCCCTTCCATCCTCTGCCAAATTGGCAACCTGTGCGAACCAGGAGGTTAAAGGGGCTGTCTCTCCAAGTTGGGAGATTGATAGTAAAGCAGTTGGAAAGTCAAACCGGAGCACCAGGAGAGGGACTACTCGTTGAGTTTTAGAAACCTTTTGTATTCACAGTGTGTCCATTCTCTAGGTTTCCCGTACATGTTATAGCTGTAGTAATATTCCCTTCAACCTGGAGAGTTGGGACCCATGGAATGGGGGCCATGCATTTTTGCTTTAAAGGGTCTGCATTTGCTCACCCAATCTCACCAATCCTCTCAGTCCCAAGTGTCCAGCCTTTTGCCACATCCAGCTGTCATTGTAGACAGGGTTTTTCCAGGTTTCATCAGAGACCGTGAAGGAAATGTAAAGAATTTCCCTGTTTTTTGGTTTTGTTTTTGAAATTCCTTTTTAGAGTGGGTTTGAGCTGATTCTCTCTGCCATGTTTATGCCAGTCTAGACACACTTGATTCCCTTACAGAGACATATCAATACATAGGTTTTAAAATTCTTACTAGTCAGATCTATTCCTCTGCGTGAAATATGGGGTTTTGAGTCCCTTTCACTGAGGAAGGTGTAGGTCTTGTCTATTCCACAGTTGGTTTTGGAAATGGTACCTGTGCTTATATCAAACTCGGGTTTATGCATCACCCCACCTTTCCTTTCCCCTTAAGCAGGCATAAGAGTGTTTCCTAATGTGAGACTCTGTTCTCTTTCCTAACTCAGTTCATGTGTAGCCATGTTTACAGGATCTTCATAAGTCATATCTTATGATAAGTTTCTTTTTCTGTGTGACTTATTTCACTTAGAATCATCGTACCTGAATCCACTCACTTTGCAGCTCCTGGTCTTATGACATTGATTTCATGGATGAGGGATATTCCATCGGACATAATTACCACAGTTTTTTGAACCATTTTTATATTTCCTGGGATATTTAAGGGGTACCCAAGTTGTGGTTCTTGTAAGCAGTGCAGCCCTAAATTTGGGGGTGGCTCTGTCTTATTGATTTTCAGTTTTCCCAATGTATATTCCCTAGACTGGAAGTGCCCTTGGCTCTGTAGCTCTGTTGTTTACTTGTTTTAGGGAACGCAATGCACTCCTCCAGTGAGGCAGTTGGCAATTTACATCCCGCCCATCAGCATAACAAGTCTCCCTGTTCTCCAGGGCCTGTCTTGCCTTTCTGGTTTTTACACATTTTGTGGATGTCCGTTTTGACTGGTGGGAAGTGATACTCCTTTGTAGTGCAGATTTGCATTGCCTGCTTGCTTGTTTGGCCAAAAAGGGCGTATGCGTTTTCTCCTGAATATATTCAGGAGAAAATGCATACGCCCTTTTTGGCCAACTTCGTCATTGTCGAAGTTGTGCCCATCTTCCTGTGCTTTAAAGGCGATTCCAACGTACCTCTTGAAATCTGTTTCCTGCTATTCTGCCTGGCTTTCAAGTCTGCCTCGTTGCCTTCCATCAACAGATTTTTGGACGATAGTTGTCCTTTATTACTCTGCCAGTTTGTGAATTGCTGTGGCCCTGAGCTCCATTATCCAACTCGTTTTTTGTGAGCTGTACGCAAGTCCAAAATTTTGGTTCAGGACCTATACTGGTTCCCGGTGGGTGGCTGAGACTCTGGTTAATTCTTCTTCCTGCCGGGAAATTAGAGTGACATGTGCCCGTCCAAATGCCTAACAGCTACTCTCTCATTGGTTCTCCCTCTTCCCTTCCATCCTCTGCCAAATTGGCAACCTGTGCGAACCAGGAGGTTAAAGGGGCTGTCTCTCCAAGTTGGGAGATTGATAGTAAAGCAGTTGGAAACTCCAACCGGAGCACCAGGAGAGGGACTACTCGTTGAGTTTTAGAAACCTTTTGTATTCACAGTGTGTCCATTCTCTAGGTTTCCCGTACATGTTATAGCTGTAGTAATATTCCCTTCAACCTGGAGAGTTGGGACCCATGGAATGGGGGCCATGCATTTTTGCTTTAAAGGGTCTGCATTTGCTCACCCAATCTCACCAATCCTCTCAGTCCCAAGTGTCTAGGCTTATGCCACATCCAGCTGTCATTGTAGACAGGGTTTTTCCAGGTTTCCTCAGAGACCCTGAAGGAAATGTAAAGAATTTCCCTGTTTTTTGGTTTTGTTTTTCAAATTCCTTTTTAGAGTGGGTTTGAGCTGATTCTCTCTGCCATGTTTATGCCAGTCTAGACACACTTGATTCCCTTACAGAGACATATCAATACATAGGTTATAATATTCTTACTAGTCAGATCTATTCCTCTGCAGGAAATATGAGGTTTTGAGTCCCTTTCACTGAGGAAGGTGTAGGTCTTGTCTATTCCACAGTTGGTTTTGGAAATGGTACCTGTGCTTATATCAAACTCTGGTTTTATGCATCACCCCACCTCTCCTTTCCCCTTAAGCAGGCATAAGAGTGTTTTCTAAATGTGAGACTCTGGTGTCTTTCCTAACTCAGTTCATGTGTAGCCATGTTTACAGGATCTTCATAAGTCATATCTTATGATAAGTTTCTTTTTCTGTGTGACTTATTTCACTTAGAATCATCGTACCTGAATCCACTCACTTTGCTGCTCCTGGTCTTATGACATTGATTTCATGGCTGAGGGGTATTCCATCGGACATAAATACCACAGTTTTTTGAACCATTTTTATATATCCTGGGATATTTAAGGTGTACCCAAGTTGAGGTTCTTGTAAGCAGTGCAGCCCTAAATTTGGGGGTGGCTCTGTCTTATTGATTTTCAGTTTTCCCAATGTATATTCCCTAGACTGGAAGTGCCCTTGGCTCTGTAGCTCTGTTGTTTACTTGTTTTAGGGAACGCAATGCACTCCTCCAGTGAGGCAGTTGGCAATTTACATCCCGCCCATCAGCATAACAAGTCTCCCTGTTCTCCAGGGCCTGTCTTGCCTTTCTGGATTTTACACATTTTGTGGATGTCCCTTTTGACTGGTGGGAAGTGATACTTCTTTGTAGTGCAGATTTGCATTGCCCGCTTGCTTGTTTGGCCAAAAAGGGCGTATGCGTTTTCTCCTGAATATATTCAGGAGAAAATGCATACGCCCTTTTTCGCCAACTGCGTAATTGTCGATGTTGTGCCCCTCTTCCTGTGCTTTAAAGGCGATTCCAACGTACCTCTTGAAATCTGTTTCCTGCTATTGTGCCTGGCTTTCAAGTCTGCCTCGTTGCCTTCCCTCAACAGATTTTTGGACGATAGTTGTCCTTTATTACTCTGCCAGTTTGTGAATTGCTGTGGCCCTGAACTCCATTTTCCAACTCTGTTTTTGTGAGCTGTACGCAAGTCCAAAATTTTGGTTCAGGACCTATACTGGTTCCCGGTGGGTGGCTGAGACTCTGGTTAATTCTTCTTCCTGCCGGGAAATTAGAGTGACATGTGCCCGTCCAAATGCCTAACAGTAACTCTCTCATTGGTTCTCCCTCTTCCCTTCCATCCTCTGCCAAATTGGCAACCTGTGCGAACCAGGAGGTTAAAGGGGCTGTCTCTCCAAGTTGGGAGATTGATAGTAAAGCAGTTGGAAAGTCAAACCGGAGCACCAGGAGAGGGACTACTCGTTGAGTATTAGAAACCTTTTGTATTCACAGTGTGTCCATTCTCTAGGTTTCCCGTACATGTTATAGCTGTAGTAATATTCCCTTCAACCTGGAGAGTTGGGACCCATGGAATGGGGGCCATGCATTTTTGCTTAAAATGGTCTGCATTTGCTCACCCAATCTCACCAATCCTCTCAGTCCCAAGTGTCCAGCCTTATGCCACATCCAGCTATCATTGTAGACAGGGTTTTTCCAGGTTTCATCAGAGACCCTGAAGGAAATGTAAAGAATTTCCCTGTTTTTTGGTTTTGTTTTTGAAATTCCTTTTTATAGTGGGTTTGAGCTGATTCTCTCTGCCATGTTTATGCCAGTCTAGACACACTTGATTCCCTTACAGAGACATATCAATACATAGGTTTTAAGATTCTTACTAGTCAGATCTATTCCTCTGCGGGAAATATGGGGTTTTGAGTCCCTTTCACTGAGGAAGGTGTAGGTCTTGTCTATTCCACAGTTGGTTTTGGAAATGGTACCTGTGCTTATATCAAACTCTGGTTTTATGCATCACCCCACCTCTCCTTTCCCCTTAAGCAGGCATAAGAGTGTTTTCTAAATGTGAGACTCTGGTCTCTTTCCTAACTCAGTTCATGTGTAGCCATGTTTACAGGATCTTCATAAGTCATATCTTATGATAAGTTTCTTTTTCTGTGTGACTTATTTCACTTAGAATCATCGTACCTGAATCCACTCACTTTGCTGCTCCTGGTCTTATGACATTGATTTCATGGCTCAGGGATATTACATCGGACATAAATACCACAGTTTTTTGAACCATTTTTATATTTCCTGTGATATTTAAGGTGTACCCAAGTTGAGGTTCTTGTAAGCAGTGCAGCCCTAAATTTGGGGGTGGCTCTGTCTTATTGATTTTCAGTTTTCCCAATGTATATTCCCTAGACCGGAAGTGCCCTTGGCTCTGTAGCTCTGTTGTTTACTTGTTTTAGGGAGCGCAATGCACTCCTCCAGTGAGGCAGTTGGCAATTTACATCCCGCCCATCAGCATAACAAGGCTCCCTGTTCTCCAGGGCCTGTCTTGCCTTTCTGGTTTTTACACATTTTGTGGATGTCCCTTTTGACCTGTGGGAAGTGATACTTCTTTGTAGTGCCGATTTGCATTGCCCGCTTGCTTGTTTGGCCAAAAAGGGCGTATGCGTTTTCTCCTGAATATATTCAGGAGAAAACGCATACGCCCTTTTTGGCCAACTGTGTCATTGTCGAAGTTGTGCCCCTCTTCCTGTGCTTTAAAGGCGATTCCAACGTACCTCTTGAAATCTGTTTCCTGCTATTCTGCCTGGCTTTCAAGTCTGCCTCATTGCCTTCCCTCAACAGATTTTTGGACGATAGTTGTCCTTTATTACTCTGCCAGTTTGTGAATTGCTGTGGCCCTGAGCTCCATTTTCAAACTCGTTTTTTGTGAGCTGTACGCAAGTACAAAATTTTGGTTCAGGACCTATACTGGTTCCCGGTGGGTGGCTGAGACTCTGGTTAATTCTTCTTCCTGCCGGAAAATTAGAGTGATATGTGCCGGTCCAAATGCCTAACAGTAATTCTCATTGGTTCTCCCTCTTCCCTTCCATCCTCTTCCAAATTGGCAACCTGTGCGAACCAGGAGGTTAAAGGGGCTGTCTCTCCAAGTTGGGAGATTGATAGTAAAGCAGTTGGAAAGTCAAACCGGAGCACCAGGAGAGGGACTACTCGTTGAGTTTTAGAAACCTTTTGTATTCACAGTGTGTCCATTCTCTAGGTTTCCCGTACATGTTATAGCTGTAGTAATATTCCCTTCAACCTGGAGAGTTGGGACCCATGGAATGGGGGCCATGCATTTTTGCTTAAAATGGTCTGCATTTGCTCACCCAATCTCACCAATCCTCTCAGTTTCAAGTGTCCAGCCTTATGCCACATCCAGCTGTCATTGTAGACAGGGTTTTTCCAGGTTTCATCAGAAACCCTGAAGGAAATGTAAAGAATTTCCCTGTTTTTTGGTTTTGTTTTTGAAATTCCTTTTTAGAGTGGGTTTGAGCTGATTCTCTCTGCCATGTTTATGCCAGTCTAGACACAATTGATTCCCTTACAGAGACATATCAATACATAGGTTTTAATATTCTTACTAGTCAGATCTATTCCTCTGCGGGAAATATGGGGTTTTGAGTCCCTTTCACTGAGGAAGGTGTAGGTCTTGTCTATTCCACAGTTGGTTTTGGAAATGGTACCTGTGCTTATATCAAACTCGGGTTTATGCATCACCCCACCTCTCCTTTCCCCTTAAGCAGGCATAAGATTGTTTTCTAAATGTGAGACTCTGTTCTCTTTCCTAACTCAGTTCATGTGTAGCCATGTATACAGGATCTTCATAAGTCATATCTTATGATAAGTTTCTTTTTCTGTGTGACTTATTTCACTTAGAATCATCGTACCTGAATCCACTCACTTTGCTGCTCCTGGTCTTATGACATTGATTTCATAGCTGACGGATATTCCATCGGACATAAATACCACAGTTTTTTGAACCATTTTTATATATCCTGGGATATTTAAGGTGTACCCAAGTTGAGGTTCTTGTAAGCAGTGCAGCCCTAAATTTGGGGGTGGCTCTGTCTTATTGATTTTCAGTTTTCCCAATGTATATTCCCTAGACTGGAAGTGCCCTTGGCTCTGTAGCTCTGTTGTTTACTTGTTTTAGGGAACGCAATGCACTCCTCCAGTGAGGCAGTTGGCAATTTACATCCCGCCCATCAGCATAACAAGTCTCCCTGTTCTCCAGGGCCTGTCTTGCCTTTCTGGATTTTACACATTTTGTGGATGTCCCTTTTGACTGGTGGGAAGTGATACTTCTTTGTAGTGCAGATTTGCATTGCCCGCTTGCTTGTTTGGCCAAAAAGGGCGTATGCGTTTTCTCCTGAATATATTCAGGTGAAAATGCATACGCCCTTTTTGGCCAAATGCGTCATTGTCGAAGTTGTGCCCCTCTTCCTGTGCTTTAAAGGTGATTCCAACGTACCTCTTGAAATCTGTTTCCTGCTATTCTGCCTGGCTTTCAAGTCTGCCTCATTGGCTTCCCTCAACAGATTTTTGGACGATAGTTGTCCTTTACTACTCTGCCAGTTTGTGAATTGCTGTGGCCCTGAGCTCCATTTTCCAACTCGTTTTTGTGAGCTGTACGCAAGTCCAAATTTTGGTTCAGGACCTATACTGGTTCCCGGTGGGTGGCTGATACTCTGGTTAATTCTTCTTCCTGCCGGGAAATTAGAGTGACATGTGCCCGTCCAAATGCCTAACAGCTACTCTCTCATTGGTTCTCCCTCTTCCCTTCCATCCTCTGCCAAATTGGCAACCTGTGCGAACCAGGAGGTTAAAGGGGCTGTCTCTCCAAGTTGGGAGATTGATAGTAAAGCAGTTGGAAAGTCAAACCGGAGCACCAGGAGAGGGACTACTCGTTGAGTTTTAGAAACCTTTTGTATTCACAGTGTGTCCATTCTCTAGGTTTCCCGTACATGTTATAGCTGTAGTAATATTCCCTTCAACCTGGAGAGTTGGGACCCATGGAATGGGGGCCATGCATTTTTGCTTTAAAGGGTCTGCATTTGCTCACCCAATCTCACCAATCCTCACAGTCCCAAGTGTCCAGCATTATGCCACATCCAGCTGTCATTGTAGACAGGGTTTTTCCAGGTTTCCTCAGAGACCCTGAAGGAAATGGAAAGAATTTCCCTGTTTTTTGGTTTTGTTTTTGAAATTCCTTTTTAGAGTGGGTTTGAGCTGATTCTCTCTGCCATGTTTATGCCAGTCTAGACACACTTGATTCCCTTACAGAGACATATCAATACATAGGTTTTAATATTCTTACTAGTCAGATCTATTCCTCTGCAGGAAATATGGGGTTTTGAGTCCCTTTCACTGAGGAAGGTGTAGGTCTTGTCTAATCCACAGTTGGTTTTGGAAATGGTACCTGTGCTTATATCAAACTCTGGTTTTATGCATCACCCCACCTCTCCTTTCCCCTTAAGCAGGCATAAGAGTGTTTTCTAAATGTGAGACTCTGTTCTCTTTCCTAACTCAGTTCATGTGTAGCCATGTTTACAGGTTCTTCATAAGTCATATCTTATGATAAGTTTCTTTTTCTGTGTGACTTATTTCACTTAGAATCATCGTACCTGAATCCACTCACTTTGCTGCTCCTGGTCTTATGACATTGATTTCATGGCTGAGTGGTATTCCATCGGACATAATTACCACAGTTTTTTGAACCATTTTTATATTTCCTGGGATATTTAAGGTGTACCCAAGTTGAGGTTCTTGTAAGCAGTGCAGCCCTAAATTTGGGGGTGGCTCTGTCTTATTGATTTTCAGTTTTCCCAATGTATATTCCCTAGACTGGAAGTGCCCTTGGCTCTGTAGCTCTGTTGTTTACTTGTTTTAGGAAATGCAATGCACTCCTCCAGTGAGGCAGTTGGCAATTTACATCCCGCCCATCAGCATAACAAGGATCCCTGTTCTCCAGGGCCTGTCTTGCCTTTCTGGTTTTTACACATTTTGTGGATGTCCCTTTTGACCGGTGGGAAGTGATACTTCTTTGTAGTGCAGATTTGCATTGCCCGCTTGCTTGTTTGGCCAAAAAGGGCGTATGCGTTTTCTCCTGAATATATTCAGGAGAAAACTCATATGCCCTTTTTGGCCAACTGCGTCATTGTCGAAGTTGTGCCCCTCTTCCTGTGCTTTAAAGGCGATTCCAACGTACCTCTTGAAATCTGTTTCCTGCTATTCTGCCTGGCTTTCAAGTCTGCCTCGTTGCCTTCCCTCAACAGATTTTTGGACGATAGTTGTCCTTTATTACTCTGCCAGTTTGTGAATTGCTGTGGCCCTGAGCTCCATTTTCCAACTCTGTTTTTGTGAGCTGTACGCAAGTCCAAAATTTTGGTTCAGGACCTATACTGGTTCCCGGTGGGTGGCTGAGACTCTGGTTAATTCTTCTTCCTGCCGGGAAATTAGAGTGACATGTGCCCGTCCAAATGCCTAACAGTAACTCTCTCATTGGTTCTCCCTCTTCCCTTCCATCCTCTGCCAAATTGGCAACCTGTGCGAACCAGGAGGTTAAAGGGGCTGTCTCTCCAAGTTGGGAGATTGATAGTAAAGCAGTTGGAAAGTCAAACCGGAGCACCAGGAGAGGGACTACTCGTTGAGTTTTAGAAACCTTTTGTATTCACAGTGTGTCCATTCTCTAGGTTTCCCGTACATGTTATAGCTGTAGTAATATTCCCTTCAACCTGGAGAGTTGGGACCCATGGAATGGGGGCCATGCATTTTTGCTTTAAAGGGTCTGCATTTGCTCACCCAATCTCACCAATCCTCTCAGTCCCAAGTGTCTAGGCTTATGCCACATCCAGCTGTCATTGTAGACAGGGTTTTTCCAGGTTTCCTCAGAGACCCTGAAGGAAATGTAAAGAATTTCCCTGTTTTTTGGTTTTGTTTTTGAAATTCCTTTTTAGAGTGGGTTTGAGCTGATTCTCTCTGCCATGTTTATGCCAGTCTAGACACACTTGATTCCCTTACAGAGACATATCAATATATAGGGTTAAGATTCTTACTAGTCAGATCTATTCCTCTGCGGGAAATATGGGGTTTTGAGTCTCTTTCACTGAGGAAGGTGTAGGTCTTTTCTATTCCACAGTTGGTTTTGGAAATGGTACATGTGCTTATATCAAACTCTGGTTTTATGCATCACCCCACCTCTCCTTTCCCCTTAAGCAGGCATAAGAGTGTTTTCTAAATGTGAGACTCTGTTCTCTTTCCTAACTCAGTTCATGTGTAGCCATGTTTACAGGATCTTCATAAGTCATATCTTATGATAAGTTTCTTTTTCGGTGTGACTTATTTCTCTTAGAATCATCGTACCTGAATCCACTCACTTTGCTGCTCCTGGTCTTATGACATTGATTTCATGGCTTAGGGATATTCCATCGGACATAAATACTACAGTTTTTTGAACCATTTTTATATTTCCTGGGATATTTAAGGTGTACCCAAGTTGAGGTTCTTGTAAGCAGTGCAGCCCTAAATTTGGGGGTGGCTCTGTCTTATAGATTTTCAGTTTTCCCAATGTATGTTCCCTAGACTGGAAGTGCCCTTGGCTCTGTAGCTCTGTTTTTTACTTGTTTTAGGGAACGCAATGCACTCCTCCAGTGAGGCAGTTGGCAATTTACATCCCGCCCATCAGCATAACAAGTCTCCCTGTTCTCCAGGGCCAGTCTTGCCTTTCTGGTTTTTACACATTTTGTGGATGTCCCTTTTGACCGGTGGGAAGTGATGCTTTTTTGTAGTGCAGATTTGCATTGCCCGCTTGCTTGTTTGGACAAAAAGGGCGTATGCGTTTTCTCCTGAATATATTCAGGAGAAAACGCATACGCCCTTTTTGGCCAACTGCGTCATTGTCGAAGTTGTGCCCCTCTTCCTGTGCTTTAAAGGCGATTCCAACGTACCTCTTGAAATCTGTTTCCTGCTATTCTGCCTGGCTTTCAAGTCTGCCTCGTTGCCTTCCCTCAACAGATTTTTGGACGATAGTTGTCCTTTATTACTCTGCCAGTTTGTGAATTGCTGTGGCCCTGAGCTCCGTTTCCAACTCGTTTTTTTGAGCTGTACGCAAGTCCAAAATTTTGGTTCAGGGACTATACTGGTTCCCGGTGGGTGGCTGAGACTCTGGTTAATTCTTCTTCCTGCCGGGAAATTAGAGTGACATGTGCCCGTCCAAATGCCTAACAGTAACTCTCTCATTGGTTCTCCCTCTTCCCTTCCATCCTCTGCCAAATTGGCAACCTGTGCGAACCAGGAGGTTAAAGGGGCTGTCTCTCCAACTTGGGAGATTGATAGTAAAGCAGTTGGAAAGTCAAACCGGAGCACCAGGAGAGGGACTACTCGTTGAGTTTTAGAAACCTTTTGTATTCACAGTGTGTCCATTTTCTAAGATTCCCGTACATGTTATAGCTGTAGTAATATTCCCTTCAACCTGGAGAGTTGGGAACCATGGAATGGGGGCCATGCATTTTTGCTTTAAAGGGTCTGCATTTGCTCACCCAATCTCACCAATCCTCTCAGTCCCAAGTGTCCAGCCCTATGCCACATCCAGCTGTCATTGTAGACAGGGTTTTTCCAGGTTTCATCAGAGACCCTGAAGGAAATGTAAAGAAGTTCCCTGTTTTTTGGTTTTGTTTTTGAAATTCCTTTTTATAGTGGATTTGAGCTGATTCTCTCTGCCATGTTTATGCCAGTCTAGACACACTTGATTCCCTTACAGAGACATATCAATACATAGGTTTTAAGATTCTTACTAGTCAGATCTATTCCTCTGCGGGAAATATGGGGTTTTGAGTCCCTTTCACTGAGGAAGGTGTAGGTCTTGTCTATTCCACAGTTGGTTTTGGAAATGGTACCTGTGCTTATATCAAACTCTGGTTTTATGCATCACCCCACCTCTCCTTTCCCCTTAAGCAGGCATAAGAGTGTTTTCTAAATGTGAGACTCTGTTCTCTTTCCTAACTCAGTTCATGTGTAGCCATGTTTACAGCATCTTCATAAGTCATATATTATGATAAGTTTCTTTTTCACTGTGACTTATTTCACTTAGAATCATCGTACCTGAATCCACTCACTTTGCTGCTCGTGGTCTTATGACATTGATTTCATGGCTGAGGGATATTCCATCGGACATAAATACCACAGTTTTTTGAACCATTTTTATATTTCCTGTGATATTTAAGGTGTACCCAAGTTGAGGTTCTTGTAAGCAGTGCCGCCCTAAATTTGGGGGTGGCTCTGTCTTATTGATTTTCAGTTTTCCCAATGTATATTCCCTAGACTGGAAGTGCCCTTGGCTCTGTAGCTCTGTTGTTTACTTGTTTTAGGGAACGCAATGCACTCCTCCAGTGAGGCAGTTGGCAATTTACATCCCGCCCATCAGCATAACAAGGCTCCCTGTTCTCCAGGGCCTGTCTTGCCTTTCTGGTTTTTACACATTTTGTGGATGTCCCTATTGACCGGTGGGAAGTGATACTTCTTTGTAGTGCAGATTTGCATTACCCGCTTGCTTGTTTGGCCAAAAAGGGCGTATGCGTTTTCTCCTGAATATATTCAGGAGAAAACGCATACGCCCTTTTTGGCCAACTGCGTCATTGTCGCAGTTGTGCCCATCTTCCTGTGCTTTAAAGGCGATTCCAACGTACCTCTTGAAATCTGTTTCCTGCTATTCTGCCTGGCTTTCAAGTCTGCCTCGTTGCCTTCCATCAACAGATTTTTGGACGATAGTTGTCCTTTATTACTCTGCCAGTTTGTGAATTGCTGTGGCCCTGAGCTCCATTATCCAACTCGTTTTTTGTGAGCTGTACGCAAGTCCAAAATTTTGGTTCAGGACCTATACTGGTTCCCGGTGGGTGGCTGATACTCTGGTTAATTCTTCTTCCTGCCGGGAAATTAGAGTGACATGTGCCCGTCCAAATGCCTAACAGCTACTCTCTCATTGGTTCTCCCTCTTCCCTTCCATCCTCTGCCAAATTGGCAACCTGTGCGAACCAGGAGGTTAAAGGGGCTGTCTCTCCAAGTTGGGAGATTGATAGTAAAGCAGTTGGAAAGTCAAACCGGAGCACCAGGAGAGGGACTACTCGTTGAGTTTTAGAAACCTTTTGTATTCACAGTGTGTCCATTCTCTAGGATTCCCGTACATGTTATAGCTGTAGTAATATTCCCTTCAACCTGGAGAGTTGGGACCCATGGAATGGGGGCCATGCATTTTTGCTTTAAAGGGTCTGCATTTGCTCACCCAATCTCACCAATCCTCTCAGTCCCAAGTGTCCAGCCTTATGCCACATCCAGCTGTCATTGTAGACAGGGTTTTTCCAGGTTTCCTCAGAGACCCTGAAGGAAATGTAAAGAATTTCCCTGTTTTTTGGTTTTGTTTTTGAAATTCCTTTTTAGAGTGGGTTTGAGCTGATTCTCTCTGCCGTGTTTATGCCAGTCTAGACACACTTGATTCCCTTACAGAGACATATCAATACATAGGTTTTAAGATTCTTACTAGTCAGATCTATTCCTCTGTGGGAAATATGGGGTTTTGAGTCCCTTTCACTGAGGAAGGTGTAGGTCTTGTCTATTCCACAGTTGGTTTTGGAAATGGTACCTGTGCTTATATCAAACTCTGGTTTTATGCATCACCCCACCTCTCCTTTCCCCTTAAGCAGGCATAAGAGTGTTTTCTAAATGTGAGACTCTGTTCTCTTTCCTAACTCAGTTCATGTGTAGCCATGTTTACAGGATCTTCATAAGTCATATCTTATGATAAGTTTCTTTTTCTGTGTGACTTATTTCACTTAGAATCATCGTACCTGAATCCACTCACTTTGCTGCTCCTGGTCTTATGACATTGATTTCATGGCTGAGGGGTATTCCATCGGACGTAATTACCACAGTTTTTTGAACCATTTTTATATTTCCTGGGATATTTAAGGTGTACCCAAGTTGAGGTTCTTGTAAGCAGTGCAGCCCTAAATTTGCGGGTGGCTCTGTCTTATTGATTTTCAGTTTTCCCAATGTATATTCCCTAGACTGGAAGTGCCCTTGGCTCTGTAGCTCTGTTGTTTACTCGTTTTAGGGAACGCAATGCACTCCTCCAGTGAGGCAGTTGGCAATTTACATCCCGCCCATCAGCATAACAAGGCTCCCTGTTCTCCAGGGCCTGTCTTGCCTTTCTGGTTTTTACACATTTTGTGGATGTCCCTTTTGACCGGTGGGAAGTGATACTTCTTTGTAGTGCAGATTTGCATTGCCCGCTTGCTTGTTTGGCCAAAAAGGGCATATGCGTTTTCTCCTGAATATATTCAGGATAAAACACATACGCCCTTTTTGGCCAACTGCGTCATTGTCGAAGTTGTGCCCCTCTTCCTGTGCTTTCAAGGCGATTCCAACGTACCTCTTGAAATCTGTTTCCTGCTATTCTGCCTGGCTTTCAAGTCTGCCTCGTTGCCTTCCCTCAACAGATTTTTGGACGATAGTTGTCCTTTATTAGTCTGCCAGTTTGTGTATTGCTGTGGCCCTGTGCTCCATTTTCCAACTCGTTTGTTGTGAGCTCTACGCAAGTCCAAAATTTTGGTTCAGGACCTATACTGGTTCCCGGTGGGTGGCTGAGACTCTGGTTAATTCTTTTTCCTGCCGGGAAATTAGAGTGACATGTGCCCGTCCAAATGCCTAACAGTAACTCTCTCATTGGTTCTCCCTCTTCCCTTCCATCCTCTGCCAAATTGGCAACCTGTGCGAACCAGGAGGTTAAAGGGGCTGTCTCTCCAAGTTGGGAGATTGATAGTAAAGCAGTTGGAAAGTCAAAGCGGAGCACCAGGAGAGGGACAACGCGTTGAGTTTTAGAAACCTTTTGTATTCACAGTGTGTCCATTCTCTAGGTTTCCCGTACATGTTATAGCTGTAGTAATATTCCCTTCAACCTGGAGAGTTGGGACCCATGGAATGGGGACCATGCATTTTTGCTTTAAAGGGTCTGCATTTGCTCACCCAATCTCACCAATCCTCTCAGTCCCAAGTGTCCAGCCTTATGCCACATCCAGCTGTCATGGTAGACAGGGTTTTTCCAGGTTTCATCAGAGACCCTGAAGGAAATGTAAAGAATTTCCCTGTTTTTTGGTTTTGTTTTTGAAATTCCTTTTTAGAGTGGGTTTGAGCTGATTCTCTCTGCCGTGTTTATGCCAGTCTAGACACACTTGATTCCCTTACAGAGACATATCAATACATAGGTTTTAAGATTCTTACTAGTCAGATCTATTCCTCTGTGGGAAATATGGGGTTTTGAGTCCCTTTCACTGAGGAAGGTGTAGGTCTTGTCTATTCCACAGTTGGTTTTGGAAATGGTACCTGTGCTTATATCAAACTCTGGTTTTATGCATCACCCCACCTCTCCTTTCCCCTTAAGCAGGCATAAGAGTGTTTTCTAAATGTGAGACTCTGGTCTCTTTCCTAACTCAGTTCATGTGTAGCCATGTTTACAGGATCTTCATAAGTCATATCTTATGATAAGTTTCTTTTTCTGTGTGACTTATTTCACTTAGAATCATCGTACCTGAATCCACTCACTTTGCTGCTCCTGGTCTTATGACATTGATTTCATGGCTCTGGGATATTACATCAGACATAAATACCACAGGTTTTTGAACCATTTTTATATTTCCTGCGATATTTAAGGTGTACCCAAGTTGAGGTTCTTGTAAGCAGTGCAGCCCTAAATTTGGGGGTGGCTCTGTCTTATTGATTTTCAGTTTTCCCAATGTATATTCCCTAGACCGGAAGTGCCCTTGGCTCTGTAGCTCTGTTGTTTACTTGTTTTAGGGAGCGCAATGCACTCCTCCAGTGAGGCAGTTGGCAATTTACATCCCGCCCATCAGCATAACAAGGCTCCCTGTTCTCCAGGGCCTGTCTTGCCTTTCTGGTTTTTACACATTTTGTGGATGTCCCTTTTGACCGGTGGGAAGTGATACTTCTTTGTATTGCAGATTTGCATTGCCCGCTTGCTTGTTTGGCCAAAAAGGGCGTATGCGTTTTCTCCTGAATATATTCAGGAGAAAACGCATACGCCCTTTTTGGCCAACTGTGTCATTGTCGAAGTTGTGCCCCTCTTCCTGTGCTTTAAAGGCGATTCCAACGTACCTCTTGAAATCTGTTTCCTGCTATTCTGCCTGGCTTTCAAGTCTGCCTCATTGCCTTCCCTCAACAGATTTTTGGACGATAGTTTTCCTTTATTACTCTGCCAGTTTGTGAATTGCTATGGCCCTGAGCTCCATTTTCCAACTCGTTTTTTGTGAGCTGTACGCAAGTCCAAAATTTTGGTTCAGGACCTATACTGGTTCCCGGTGGGTGGCTGAGACTCTGGTTAATTCTTTATCCTGCCGGGAAATTAGAGTGACATGTGCCCATCCAAATGCCTAACAGTAACTCTCTCATTGGTTCTCCCTCTTCCCTTCCATCCTCTGCCAAATTGGCAACCTGTGCGAACCAGGAGGTTAAAGGGGCTGTCTCTCCAACTTGGGAGATTGATAGTAAAGCAGTTGGAAAGTCAAACCGGAGCACCAGGAGAGGGACTACTCGTTGAGTTTTAGAAACCTTTTGTATTCACAGTGTGTCCATTCTCTAGGTTTCCCGTACATGTTATAGCTGTAGTAATATTCCCTTCAACCTGGAGAGTTGGGACCCATGGAATGGGGGCCATGCATTTTTGCTTTAAAGGGTCTGCATTTGCTCACCCAATCTCACCAATCCTCTCAGTCCCAAGTGTCCAGCATTATGCCACATCCAGCTGTCATTGTAGACAGGGTTTTTCCAGGTTTCATCAGAGACCCTGAAGGAAATGGAAAGAATTTCCCTGTTTTTTGGTATTGTTTTTGAAATTCCTTTTTAGAGTGGGTTTGAGCTGATTCTCTCTGCCATGTTTATGCCAGTCTAGACACACTTGATTCCCTTACAGAGACATATCAATACATAGGTTTTAATATTCTTACTAGTCAGATCTATTCCTCTGCGGGAAATATGGGGTTTTGAGTCCCTTTCACTGAGGAAGGTGTAGGTCTTGTCTATTCCACAGTTGGTTTTGGAAATGGTACCTGTGCTTATATCAAACTCGGGTTTTATGCATCACCCCACCTCTCCTTTCCCCTTAAGCAGGCATAAGAGTGTTTTCTAAATGTGAGACTCTGTTCTCTTTCCTAACTCAGTTCATGTGTAGCCATGTTTACAGGATCTTCATAAGTCATATCTTATGATAAGTTTCTTTTTCTGTGTGACTTATTTCACTTAGAATCATCGTACCTGAATCCACTCACTTTGCTGCTCCTGGTCTTATGACATTGATTTCATGGCTGAGGGGTATTCCATCGGACATAATTACCACAGTTTTTTGAACCATTTTTATATTTCCTGGGATATTTAAGGTGTACCCAAGTTGAGGTTCTTGTAAGCAGTGCAGCCCTAAATTTGCGGGTGGCTCTGTCTTATTGATTTTCAGTTTTCCCAATGTATATTCCCTAGACTGGAAGTGCCCTTGGCTCTGTAGCTCTGTTGTTTACTCGTTTTAGGGAACGCAATGCACTCCTCCAGGGAGGCAGTTGGCAATTTACATCCCACCCATCAGCATAACAAGGCTCCCTGTTCTCCAGGGCCTGTCTTGCCTTTCTGGTTTTTACACATTTTGTGGATGTCCCTTTTGACCGGTGGGAAGTGATACTTCTTTGTAGTGCAGATTTGCATTGCCCGCTTGCTTGTTTGGCCAAAAAGGGCATATGCGTTTTCTCCTGAATATATTCAGGAGAAAACACATACGCCCTTTTTGGCCAACTGCGTCATTGTCGAAGTTGTGCCCCTCTTCCTGTGCTTTCAAGGCGATTCCAACGTACCTCTTGAAATCTGTTTCCTGCTATTCTGCCTGGCTTTCAAGTCTGCCTCGTTGCCTTCCCTCAACAGATTTTTGGACGATAGTGGTCCTTTATTACTCTGCCAGTTTGTGAATTGCTGTGGCCCTGAGCTCCATTTTCAAACTCGTTTTTTGTGAGCTGTACGCAAGTCCAAAATTTTGGTTCAGGACCTAGACTTGTTCCCGGTGGGTGGCTGAGACTCTGGTTAATTCTTCTTCCTGCCGGGAAATTAGAGTGACATGTGCCCGTCCAAATGCCTAACAGTAACTCTCTCATTGGTTCTCCCTCTTCCCTTCCATCCTCTGCCAAATTGGCAACCTGTGCGAACCAGGAGGTTAAAGGGGCTGTCTCTCCAAGTTGGGAGATTGATAGTAAAGCAGTTGGAAAGTCAAACCGGAGCACCAGCAGAGGGACTACGCGTTGAGTTTTAGAAAGCTTTTGTATTCACAATGTCTCCATTCTCTAGGTTTCCCGTACATGTTATAGCTGTAGTAATATTCCCTTCAACCTGGAGAGTTGGGACCCATGGAATGGGGGCCATGCATTTTTGCTTTAAAGGGACTGCATTTGCTCACCCAATCTCACCAATCCTCTCAGTCCCAAGTGTCCAGCCTTATGCCACATCCAGCTGTCATTGTAGACAGGGTTTTTCCAGGTTTCATCAGAGACCCTGAAGGAAATGTAAAGAATTTCCCTGTTTTTTGGTTTTTGTTTTTGAAATTCCTTTTTATAGTGGGTTTGAGCTGATTCTCTCTGCCATGTTTATGCCAGTCTAGACACACTTGATTCCCTTACAGAGACATATCAATACATAGGTTTTAAGATTCTTACTAGTCAGATCTATTCCTCTGCGGGAAATATGGGGTTTTGAGTCCCTTTCACTGAGGAAGGTGTAGGTCTTGTATATTCCACAGTTGGTTTTGGAAACGGTACCTGTGCTTATATCAAACTCTGGTGTTATGCATCACCCCACCTCTCCTTTCCCGTTCAGCAGGCATAAGAGTGTTTTCTAAATGTGAGACTCTGTTCTCTTTCCTAACTCAGTTCATGTGTAGCCATGTATACAGGATCATCATAAGTCATATCTAATGATAAGTTTCTTTTTCTGTGTGACTTATTTCACTTAGAATCATCGTACATGAATCCACTCACTTTGCTGCTCCTGGTCTTATGACATTGTTTACATGGCTGAGGGATATTGCATCGGACATAAATACCACAATTTTTTGAACCATTTTTATATTTCCTGGGATATTTAAGGTGTACCCAAGTTGAGGTTCTTGTAAGCAGTGCAGCCGTAAATTTGGGGTTGGCTCTGTCTTATTGATTTTCAGTTTTCCCAAAGTATATTCCCTAGACTGGAAGTGCCCTTGGCTCTGTAGCTCTGTTGTTTAATTGTTTTAGGGAACGCAATGCACTCCTCCATGGAGGCAGTTGGCAATTTACATCCCGCCCATCAGAATAACAAGGTTCCCTGTTCTCCAGGGCCTGTCTTGCCTTTCTGGTTTTTACACATTTTGTGGATGTCCCTTTTGACCGGTGGGAAGTGATACTTCTTTGTAGTGCAGATTTGCATTGCCCGCTTGCTTGTTTGGCCAAAAAGGGCGTATGCGTTTTCTCCTGAATATATTCAGGAGAAAACGCATACGCCCTTTTTGGCCAACTGCGTCATTGTCGAAGTTGTGCCCCTCTTCCTGTGCTTTAAAGGCGATTCCAACGTACCTCTTGAAATCTGTTTCCTGCTATTCTGCCTGGCTTTCAAGTCTGCCTCGTTGCCTTCCCTCAACAGATTTTTGGACGATAGTTGTCCTTTATTACTCTGCCAGTTTGTGAATTGCTGTGGCCCTGAGCTCCATTTTCCAACTCGTTTTTTGTGAGCTGTACGCAAGTCCAAAATTTTGGTTCAGGACCTATACTGGTTCCCGGTGGGTGGCTGAGACTCTGGTTAATTCTTTATCCTGCCGGGAAATTAGAGTGACATGTGCCCGTCCAAATGCCTAACAGTAACTCTCTCATTGGTTCTCCCTCTTCCCTTCCATCCTCTGCCAAATTGGCAACCTGTGCGAACCAGGAGGTTAAAGGGGCTGTCTCTCCAACTTGGGAGACTGATAGTAAAGCAGTTGGAAAGTCAAACCGGAGCACCAGGAGAGGGACTACTCGTTGAGTTTTAGAAACCTTTTGTATTCACAGTGTGTCCATTCTCTAGGTTTCCCGTTCATGTTATAGCTGTAGTAATATTCCCTTCAACCTGGAGAGTTGGGACCCATGGAATGGGGGCCATGCATTTTTGCTTTAAAGGGTCTGCATTTGCTCACCCAATCTCACCAATCCTCTCAGTCCCAAGTGTCCAGCATTATGCCACATCCAGCTGTCATTGTAGACAGGGTTTTTCCAGGTTTCATCAGAGACCCTGAAGGAAATGGAAAGAATTTCCCTGTTTTTTGGTATTGTTTTTGAAATTCCTTTTTAGAGTGGGTTTGAGCTGATTCTCTCTGCCATGTTTATGCCAGTCTAGACACACTTGATTCCCTTACAGAGACATATCAATACATAGGTTTTAATATTCTTACTAGTCAGATCTATTCCTCTGCGGGAAATATGGGGTTTTGAGTCCCTTTCACTGAGGAAGGTGTAGGTCTTGTCTATTCCACAGTTGGTTTTGGAAATGGTACCTGTGCTTATAGCAAACTCGGGTTTTATGCATCACCCCACCTCTCCTTTCCCCTTAAGCAGGCATAAGAGTGTTTTCTAAATGTGAGACTCTGTTCTCTTTCTTAACTCAGTTCATGTGTAGCCATGTTTACAGGATCTTCATAAGTCATATCTTATGATAAGTTTCTTTTTCTGTGTGACTTATTTCACTTAGAATCATCGTACCTGAATCCACTCACTTTGCTGCTCCTGGTCTTATGACATTGATTTCATGGCTGAGGGGTATTCCATCGGACATAATTACCACAGTTTTTTGAACCATTTTTATATTTCCTGGGATATTTAAGGTGTACCCAAGTTGAGGTTCTTGTAAGCAGTGCAGCCCTAAATTTGCGGGTGGCTCTGTCTTATTGATTTTCAGTTTTCCCAATGTATATTCCCTAGACTGGAAGTGCCCTTGGCTCTGTAGCTCTGTTGTTTACTCGTTTTAGGGAACGCAATGCACTCCTCCAGTGAGGCAGTTGGCAATTTACATCCCGCCCATCAGCATAACAAGGCTCCCTGTTCTCCAGGGCCTGTCTTGCCTTTCTGGTTTTTACACATTTCGTGGATGTCCCTTTTGACCGGTGGGAAGTGATACTTCTTTGTAGTGCAGATTTGCATTGCCCGCTTGCTTGTTTGGCCAAAAAGGGCATATGCGTTTTCTCCTGAATATATTCAGGATAAAACACATACGCCCTTTTTGGCCAACTGCGTCATTGTCGAAGTTGTGCTCCTCTTCCTGTGCTTTAAAGGCGATTCCAACGTACCTCTTGAAATCTGTTTCCTGCTATTCTGCCTGGCTTTCAAGTCTGCCTGGTTGCCTTCCCTCAACAGATTTTTGGACGATAGTTGTCCTTTATTACTCTGCCAGTTTGTGAATTGCTGTGGCCCTGAGCTCCATTTTCAAACTCGTTTTTTGTGAGCTGTACGCAAGTCCAAAATTTTGGTTCAGGACCTATACTTGTTCCCGGTGGGTGGCTGAGACTCTGGTTAATTCTTCTTCCTGCCGGGAAATTAGAGAGACATGTGCCCGTCCAGATGCCTAACAGTAACTCTCTCATTGGTTCTCCCTCTTCCCTTCCATCCTCTGCCAAATTGGCAACCTGTGCGAACCAGGAGGTTAAAGGGGCTGTCTCTCCAAGTTGGGAGATTGATAGTAAAGCAGTTGGAAAGTCAAACCGGAGCACCAGGAGAGGGACTACGCGTTGAGTTTTAGAAAGCTTTTGTATTCACAATGTCTCCATTCTCTAGGTTTCCCGTACATGTTATAGCTGTAGTAATATTCCCTTCAACCTGGAGAGTTGGGACCCATGGAATGGGGGCCATGCATTTTTGCTTTAAAGGGTCTGCATTTGCTCACCCAATCTCACCAATCCTCTCAGTCCCAAGTGTCCAGCCTTATGCCACATCCAGCTGTCATTGTAGACAGGGTTTTTCCAGGTTTCATCAGAGACCCTGAAGGAAATGTAAAGAATTTCCCTGTTTTTTGGTTTTGTTTTTGAAATTCCTTTTTATAGTGGGTTTGAGCTGATTCTCTCTGCCATGTTTATGCCAGTCTAGACACACTTGATTCCCTTACAGAGACATATCAATACATAGGTTTTAAGATTCTTACTAGTCAGATCTATTCCTCTGCGGGAAATATGGGGTTTTGAGTCCCTTTCACTGAGGAAGGTGTAGGTCTTTTCTATTCCACAGTTGGTTTTGGAAATGGTACCTGTGCTTATATCAAACTCTGGTTTTATGCATCACCCAACCTCTCCTTTCCCCTTAAGCAGGCATAAGAGTGTTTTCTAAATGTGAGACTCTGTTCTCTTTCCTAACTCAGTTCATGTGTAGCCATGTTTACAGGATCTTCATGAGTCATATCTTATGATAAGTTTCTTTTTCTGTGTGACTTATTTCACTTAGAATCATCGTACCTGAATCCACTCACTTTGCTGCTCCTGGTCTTATGACATTGATTTCATGGCTGAGGGATATTCCATCGGACATAATTACCACAATTTTTTGAACCATTTTTATATTTCCTGGGATATTTAAGGTGTACCCAAGTTGTGGTTCTTGTAAGCAGTGCAGCCCTAAATTTGGGGGTGGCTCTGTCTTATTGATTTTCAGTTTTCCAAATGTATATTCCCTAGACTGGAAGTGCCCTTGGCTCTGTAGCTCTGTTGTTTACTTGTTTTAGGGAACGCAATGCACTCCTCCAGTGAGGCAGTTGGCAATTTACATCCCGCCCATCCGCATAACAAGTCTCCCTGTTCTCCAAGGCCTGTCTTGCCTTTCTGGTTTTTACACATTTTGTGGATATCCCTTTTGACTGCACTTTGTAGTGCAGATTTGCATTGCCCGCTTGCTTGTTTGGCCAAAAAGGGCGTATGCGTTTTCTCCTGAATATATTCAGGAGAAAACACATACGCCCTTTTTGGCCAACTGCGTCATTGTCGAAGTTGTGCCCCTCTTCCTGTGCTTTAAAGGCGATTCCAACGTACCTCTTGAAATCTGTTTCCTGCTATTCTGCCTGGCTTTCAAGTCTGCCTCGTTGCCTTCCCTCAACAGATTTTTGGACGATAGTTGTCCTTTATTAGTCTGCCAGTTTGTGTATTGCTGTGGCCCTGAGCTCCATTTTCAAATTCGTTTGTTGTGAGCTGTACGCAAGTCCAAAATTTTGGTTCAGGACCTATACTGGTTCCCGGTGGGTGGCTGAGACTCTGGTTAATTCTTCTTCCTGCCGGGAAATTAGAGTGACATGTGCCCGTCCAAATGCCTAACAGTAACTCTCTCATTGGTTCTCCCTCTTCCCTTCCATCCTCTGCCAAATTGGCAACCTGTGCGAACCAGGAGGTTAAAGGGGCTGTCTCTCCAAGTTGGGAGATTGATAGTAAAGCAGTTGGAAAGTCAAAGCGGAGCACCAGGAGAGGGACAACGCGTTGAGTTTTAGAAACCTTTTGTATTCACAGTGTGTCCATTCTCTAGGTTTCCCGTACATGTTATAGCTGTAGTAATATTCCCTTCAACCTGGAGAGTTGGGACCCATGGAATGGGGACCATGCATTTTTGCTTTAAAGGGTCTGCATTTGCTCACCCAATCTCACCAATCCTCTCAGTCCCAAGTGTCCAGCCTTATGCCACATCCAGCTGTCATGGTAGACAGGGTTTTTCCAGGTTTCATCAGAGACCCTGAAGGAAATGTAAAGAATTTCCCTGTTTTTTGGTTTTGTTTTTGAAATTCCTTTTTAGAGTGGGTTTGAGCTGATTCTCTCTGCCGTGTTTATGCCAGTCTAGACACACTTGATTCCCTTACAGAGACATATCAATACATAGGTTTTAAGATTCTTACTAGTCAGATCTATTCCTCTGTGGGAAATATGGGGTTTTGAGTCCCTTTCACTGAGGAAGGTGTAGGTCTTGTCTATTCCACAGTTGGTTTTGGAAATGGTACCTGTGCTTATATCAAACTCTGGTTTTATGCATCACCCCACCTCTCCTTTCCCCTTAAGCAGGCATAAGAGTGTTTTCTAAATGTGAGACTCTGGTCTCTTTCCTAACTCAGTTCATGTGTAGCCATGTTTACAGGATCTTCATAAGTCATATCTTATGATAAGTTTCTTTTTCTGTGTGACTTATTTCACTTAGAATCATCGTACCTGAATCCACTCACTTTGCTGCTCCTGGTCTTATGACATTGATTTCATGGCTCTGGGATATTACATCGGACATAAATACCACAGGTTTTTGAACCATTTTTATATTTCCTGCGATATTTAAGGTGTACCCAAGTTGAGGTTCTTGTAAGCAGTGCAGCCCTAAATTTGGGGGTGGCTCTGTCTTATTGATTTTCAGTTTTCCCAATGTATATTCCCTAGACCGGAAGTGCCCTTGGCTCTGTAGCTCTGTTGTTTACTTGTTTTAGGGAGCGCAATGCACTCCTCCAGTGAGGCAGTTGGCAATTTACATCCCGCCCATCAGCATAACAAGGCTCCCTGTTCTCCAGGGCCTGTCTTGCCTTTCTGGTTTTTACACATTTTGTGGATGTCCCTTTTGACCGGTGGGAAGTGATACTTCTTTGTATTGCAGATTTGCATTGCCCGCTTGCTTGTTTGGCCAAAAAGGGCGTATGCGTTTTCTCCTGAATATATTCAGGAGAAAACGCATACGCCCTTTTTGGCCAACTGTGTCATTGTCGAAGTTGTGCCCCTCTTCCTGTGCTTTAAAGGCGATTCCAACGTACCTCTTGAAATCTGTTTCCTGCTATTCTGCCTGGCTTTCAAGTCTGCCTCATTGCCTTCCCTCAACAGATTTTTGGACGATAGTTTTCCTTTATTACTCTGCCAGTTTGTGAATTGCTGTGGCCCTGAGCCCCATTTTCCAACTCGTTTTTTGTGAGCTGTACGCAAGTCCAAAATTTTGGTTCAGGACCTATACTGGTTCCCGGTGGGTGGCTGAGACTCTGGTTAATTCTTTATCCTGCCGGGAAATTAGAGTGACATGTGCCCGTCCAAATGCCTAACAGTAACTCTCTCATTGGTTCTCCCTCTTCCCTTCCATCCTCTGCCAAATTGGCAACCTGTGCGAACCAGGAGGTTAAAGGGGCTGTCTCTCCAACTTGGGAGATTGATAGTAAAGCAGTTGGAAAGTCAAACCGGAGCACCAGGAGAGGGACTACTCGTTGAGTTTTAGAAACCTTTTGTATTCACAGTGTGTCCATTCTCTAGGTTTCCCGTACATGTTATAGCTGTAGTAATATTCCCTTCAACCTGGAGAGTTGGGACCCATGGAATGGGGGCCATGCATTTTTGCTTTAAAGGGTCTGCATTTGCTCACCCAATCTCACCAATCCTCTCAGTCCCAAGTGTCCAGCATTATGCCACATCCAGCTGTCATTGTAGACAGGGTTTTTCCAGGCTTCATCAGAGACCCTGAAGGAAATGGAAAGAATTTCCCTGTTTTTTGGTATTGTTTTTGAAATTCCTTTTTAGAGTGGGTTTGAGCTGATTCTCTCTGCCATGTTTATGCCAGTCTAGACACACTTGATTCCCTTACAGAGACATATCAATACATAGGTTTTAATATTCTTACTAGTCAGATCTATTCCTCTGCGGGAAATATGGGGTTTTGAGTCCCTTTCACTGAGGAAGGTGTAGGTCTTGTCTATTCCACAGTTGGTTTTGGAAATGGTACCTGTGCTTATATCAAACTCGGGTTTTATGCATCACCCCACCTCTCCTTTCCCCTTAAGCAGGCATAAGAGTGTTTTCTAAATGTGAGACTCTGTTCTCTTTCCTAACTCAGTTCATGTGTAGCCATGTTTACAGGATCTTCATAAGTCATATCTTATGATAAGTTTCTTTTTCTGTGTGACTTATTTCACTTAGAATCATCGTACCTGAATCCACTCACTTTGCTGCTCCTGGTCTTATGACATTGATTTCATGGCTGAGGGGTATTCCATCGGACATAATTACCACAGTTTTTTGAACCATTTTTATATTTCCTGGGATATTTAAGGTGTACCCAAGTTGAGGTTCTTGTAAGCAGTGCAGCCCTAAATTTGCGGGTGGCTCTGTCTTATTGATTTTCAGTTTTCCCAATGTATATTCCCTAGACTGGAAGTGCCCTTGGCTCTGTAGCTCTGTTGTTTACTCGTTTTAGGGAACGCAATGCACTCCTCCAGGGAGGCAGTTGGCAATTTACATCCCGCCCATCAGCATAACAAGGCTCCCTGTTCTCCAGGGCCTGTCTTGCCTTTCTGGTTTTTACACATTTTGTGGATGTCCCTTTTGACCGGTGGGAAGTGATACTTCTTTGTAGTGCAGATTTGCATTGCCCGCTTGCTTGTTTGGCCAAAAAGGGCATATGCGTTTTCTCCTGAATATATTCAGGATAAAACACATACGCCCTTTTTGGCCAACTGCGTCATTGTCGAAGTTGTGCCCCTCTTCCTGTGCTTTCAAGGCGATTCCAACGTACCTCTTGAAATCTGTTTCCTGCTATTCTGCCTGGCTTTCAAGTCTGCCTCGTTGCCTTCCCTCAACAGATTTTTGGACGATAGTGGTCCTTTATTACTCTGCCAGTTTGTGAATTGCTGTGGCCCTGAGCTCCATTTTCAAACTCGTTTTTTGTGAGCTGTACGCAAGTCCAAAATTTTGGTTCAGGACCTAGACTTGTTCCCGGTGGGTGGCTGAGACTCTGGTTAATTCTTCTTCCTGCCGGGAAATTAGAGTGACATGTGCCCGTCCAAATGCCTAACAGTAACTCTCTCATTGGTTCTCCCTCTTCCCTTCCATCCTCTGCCAAATTGGCAACCTGTGCGAACCAGGAGGTTAAAGGGGCTGTCTCTCCAAGTTGGGAGATTGATAGTAAAGCAGTTGGAAAGTCAAACCGGAGCACCAGCAGAGGGACTACGCGTTGAGTTTTAGAAAGCTTTTGTATTCACAATGTCTCCATTCTCTAGGTTTCCCGTACATGTTATAGCTGTAGTAATATTCCCTTCAACCTGGAGAGTTGGGACCCATGGAATGGGGGCCATGCATTTTTGCTTTAAAGGGACTGCATTTGCTCACCCAATCTCACCAATCCTCTCAGTCCCAAGTGTCCAGCCTTATGCCACATCCAGCTGTCATTGTAGACAGGGTTTTTCCAGGTTTCATCAGAGACCCTGAAGGAAATGTAAAGAATTTCCCTGTTTTTTGGTTTTTGTTTTTGAAATTCCTTTTTATAGTGGGTTTGAGCTGATTCTCTCTGCCATGTTTATGCCAGTCTAGACACACTTGATTCCCTTACAGAGACATATCAATACATAGGTTTTAAGATTCTTACTAGTCAGATCTATTCCTCTGCGGGAAATATGGGGTTTTGAGTCCCTTTCACTGAGGAAGGTGTAGGTCTTGTATATTCCACAGTTGGTTTTGGAAACGGTACCTGTGCTTATATCAAACTCTGGTGTTATGCATCACCCCACCTCTCCTTTCCCGTTCAGCAGGCATAAGAGTGTTTTCTAAATGTGAGACTCTGTTCTCTTTCCTAACTCAGTTCATGTGTAGCCATGTATACAGGATCATCATAAGTCATATCTAATGATAAGTTTCTTTTTCTGTGTGACTTATTTCACTTAGAATCATCGTACATGAATCCACTCACTTTGCTGCTCCTGGTCTTATGACATTGATTACATGGCTGAGGGATATTGCATCGGACATAAATACCACAATTTTTTGAACCATTTTTATATTTCCTGGGATATTTAAGGTGTACCCAAGTTGAGGTTCTTGTAAGCAGTGCAGCCGTAAATTTGGGGTTGGCTCTGTCTTATTGATTTTCAGTTTTCCCAAAGTATATTCCCTAGACTGGAAGTGCCCTTGGCTCTGTAGCTCTGTTGTTTAATTGTTTTAGGGAACGCAATGCACTCCTCCATGGAGGCAGTTGGCAATTTACATCCCGCCCATCAGAATAACAAGGTTCCCTGTTCTCCAGGGCCTGTCTTGCCTTTCTGGTTTTTACACATTTTGTGGATGTCCCTTTTGACCGGTGGGAAGTGATACTTCTTTGTAGTGCAGATTTGCATTGCCCGCTTGCTTGTTTGGCCAAAAAGGGCGTATGCGTTTTCTCCTGAATATATTCAGGAGAAAACGCATACGCCCTTTTTGGCCAACTGCGTCATTGTCGAAGTTGTGCCCCTCTTCCTGTGCTTTAAAGGCGATTCCAACGTACCTCTTGAAATCTGTTTCCTGCTATTCTGCCTGGCTTTCAAGTCTGCCTCGTTGCCTTCCCTCAACAGATTTTTGGACGATAGTTGTCCTTTATTACTCTGCCAGTTTGTGAATTGCTGTGGCCCTGAGCTCCATTTTCCAACTCGTTTTTTGTGAGCTGTACGCAAGTCCAAAATTTTGGTTCAGGACCTATACTGGTTCCCGGTGGGTGGCTGAGACTCTGGTTAATTTTTCTTCCTGCCGGGAAATTAGAGTGACATGTGCCCGTCCAAATGCCTAACAGTAACTCTCTCATTGGTTCTCCCTCTTCCCTTCCATCCTCTGCCAAATTGGCAACCTGTGCGAAACAGGAGGTTAAAGGGGCTGTCTCTCCAAGTTGGGAGATTGATAGTAAAGCAGGTGGAAAGTCAAACCGGAGCACCAGGAGAGGGACTACTCGTTGAGTTTTAGAAACCTTTTGTATTCACAGTGTGTCCATTCTCTAGGATTCCCGTACATGTTATAGTTGTAGTAATATTCCCTTCAACCTGGAGAGTTGGGACCCATTGAATGGGGACCATGCATTTTTGCTTTAAAGGGTCTGCATTTGCTCACCCAATCTCACCAATCCTCTCAGTCCCAAGTGTCCAGCCTTATGCCACATCCAGCTGTCATTGTAGACAGGGTTTTTCAGGTTTCATCAGAGACCCTGAAGGAAATGTAAAGAATTTCCCTGTTTTTTGGCTTTGTTTTTGAAATTCCTTTTTATAGTGGGTTTGAGCTGATTCTCTCTGCCATGTTTATGCAAGTCTAGACACACTTGATTCCCTTACAGAGACATATCAATACATAGGTTTTAAGATTCTTACTAGTCAGATCTATTCCTCTGCGGGAAATATGGGGTTTTGAGACCCTTTCACTGAGGAAGGTGTAGGACTTGTCTATTCCACAGTTGGTTTTGGAAATGGTACCTGTGCTTATATCAAACTCTGGTTTTATGCATCACCCCACCTCTCATTTCCCGTTAAGCAGGCATAAGAGTGTTTTCTAAATGTGAGACTCTGTTCTCTTGCCTAACTCAGTTCTTGTGTAACCATGTTTACAGGATCTTCATAAGTCATATCTAGTGATAAGTTTCTTTTTCTGTGTGACTTATTTCACTTAGAATCATCGTACCTGAATCCACTCACTTTGCTGCTCCTGGTCTTATGACATTGATTACATGGCTGAGGGATATTGCATCGGACGTAAATACCACAGTTTTTTGAACCATTTTTATATTTCCTGGGATATTTAAGGTGTACCCCAAGTTGAGGTTCTTGTAAGCAGTGCAGCCCTAAATTTGGGGGTGGCTCTGTCTTATTGATTTTCAGTTTTCCCAATGTATATTCCCTAGACTGGAAGTGCCCTTGGCTCTGTAGCTCTTTTGTTTACTTGTTTTAGGGAACGCAATGCACTCCTCCAGTGAGGCAGTTGGCAATTTACATCCCGCCCATCAGCATAACAAGGCTCCCTGTTCTCCAGGGCCTGTCTTGCCTTTCTGGTTTTTACACATTTTGTGGATGTCCCTTTTGACCGGTGGGAAGTGATACTTCTTTGTATTGCAGATTTGCATTGCCCGCTTGCTTGTTTGGCCAAAAAGGGCGTATGCGTTTTCTCCTGAATATATTCAGGAGAAAACGCATACGCCCTTTTTGGCCAACTGTGTCATTGTCGAAGTTGTGCCCCTCTTCCTGTGCTTTAAAGGCGATTCCAACGTACCTCTTGAAATCTGTTTCCTGCTATTCTGCCTGGCTTTCAAGTCTGCCTCATTGCCTTCCCTCAACAGATTTTTGGACGATAGTTTTCCTTTATTACTCTGCCTGTTTGTGAATTGCTGTGGCCCTGAGCTCCATTTTCCAACTCGTTTTTTGTGAGCTGTACGCAAGTCCAAAATTTTGGTTCAGGACCTATACTGGTTCCCGGTGGGTGGCTGAGACTCTGGTTAATTCTTTATCCTGCCGGGAAATTAGAGTGACATGTGCCCATCCAAATGCCTAACAGTAACTCTCTCATTGGTTCTCCCTCTTCCCTTCCATCCTCTGCCAAATTGGCAACCTGTGCGAACCAGGAGGTTAAAGGGGCTGTCTCTCCAACTTGGGAGACTGATAGTAAAGCAGTTGGAAAGTCAAACCGGAGCACCAGGAGAGGGACTACTCGTTGAGTTTTAGAAACCTTTTGTATTCACAGTGTGTCCATTCTCTAGGTTTCCCGTACATGTTATAGCTGTAGTAATATTCCCTTCAACCTGGAGAGTTGGGACCCATGGAATGGGGGCCATGCATTTTTGCTTTAAAGGGTCTGCATTTGCTCACCCAATCTCACCAATCCTCTCAGTCCCAAGTGTCCAGCATTATGCCACATCCAGCTGTCATTGTAGACAGGGTTTTTCCAGGTTTCATCAGAGACCCTGAAGGAAATGGAAAGAATTTCCCTGTTTTTTGGTATTGTTTTTGAAATTCCTTTTTAGAGTGGGTTTGAGCTGATTCTCTCTGCCATGTTTATGCCAGTCTAGACACACTTGATTCCCTTACAGAGACATATCAATACATAGGTTTTAATATTCTTACTAGTCAGATCTATTCCTCTGCGGGAAATATGGGGTTTTGAGTCCCTTTCACTGAGGAAGGTGTAGGTCTTGTCTATTCCACAGTTGGTTTTGGAAATGGTACCTGTGCTTATAGCAAACTCGGGTTTTATGCATCACCCCACCTCTCCTTTCCCCTTAAGCAGGCATAAGAGTGTTTTCTAAATGTGAGACTCTGTTCTCTTTCTTAACTCAGTTCATGTGTAGCCATGTTTACAGGATCTTCATAAGTCATATCTTATGATAAGTTTCTTTTTCTGTGTGACTTATTTCACTTAGAATCATCGTACCTGAATCCACTCACTTTGCTGCTCCTGGTCTTATGACATTGATTTCATGGCTGAGGGGTATTCCATCGGACATAATTACCACAGTTTTTTGAACCATTTTTATATTTCCTGGGATATTTAAGGTGTACCCAAGTTGAGGTTCTTGTAAGCAGTGCAGCCCTAAATTTGCGGGTGGCTCTGTCTTATTGATTTTCAGTTTTCCCAATGTATATTCCCTAGACTGGAAGTGCCCTTGGCTCTGTAGCTCTGTTGTTTACTCGTTTTAGGGAACGCAATGCACTCCTCCAGTGAGGCAGTTGGCAATTTACATCCCGCCCATCAGCATAACAAGGCTCCCTGTTCTCCAGGGCCTGTCTTGCCTTTCTGGTTTTTACACATTTTGTGGATGTCCCTTTTGACCGGTGGGAAGTGATACTTCTTTGTAGTGCAGATTTGCATTGCCCGCTTGCTTGTTTGGCCAAAAAGGGCATATGCGTTTTCTCCTGAATATATTCAGGATAAAACACATACGCCCTTTTTGGCCAACTGCGTCATTGTCGAAGTTGTGCTCCTCTTCCTGTGCTTTAAAGGCGATTCCAACGTACCTCTTGAAATCTGTTTCCTGCTATTCTGCCTGGCTTTCAAGTCTGCCTGGTTGCCTTCCCTCAACAGATTTTTGGACGATAGTTGTCCTTTATTACTCTGCCAGTTTGTGAATTGCTGTGGCCCTGAGCTCCATTTTCAAACTCGTTTTTTGTGAGCTGTACGCAAGTCCAAAATTTTGGTTCAGGACCTATACTTGTTCCCGGTGGGTGGCTGAGACTCTGGTTAATTCTTCTTCCTGCCGGGAAATTAGAGAGACATGTGCCCGTCCAGATGCCTAACAGTAACTCTCTCATTGGTTCTCCCTCTTCCCTTCCATCCTCTGCCAAATTGGCAACCTGTGCGAACCAGGAGGTTAAAGGGGCTGTCTCTCCAAGTTGGGAGATTGATAGTAAAGCAGTTGGAAAGTCAAACCGGAGCACCAGGAGAGGGACTACGCGTTGAGTTTTAGAAAGCTTTTGTATTCACAATGTCTCCATTCTCTAGGTTTCCCGTACATGTTATAGCTGTAGTAATATTCCCTTCAACCTGGAGAGTTGGGACCCATGGAATGGGGGCCATGCATTTTTGCTTTAAAGGGTCTGCATTTGCTCACCCAATCTCACCAATCCTCTCAGTCCCAAGTGTCCAGCCTTATGCCACATCCAGCTGTCATTGTAGACAGGGTTTTTCCAGGTTTCATCAGAGACCCTGAAGGAAATGTAAAGAATTTCCCTGTTTTTTGGTTTTGTTTTTGAAATTCCTTTTTATAGTGGGTTTGAGCTGATTCTCTCTGCCATGTTTATGCCAGTCTAGACACACTTGATTCCCTTACAGAGACATATCAATACATAGGTTTTAAGATTCTTACTAGTCAGATCTATTCCTCTGCGGGAAATATGGTGTTTTGAGTCCCTTTCACTGAGGAAGGTGTAGGTCTTTTCTATTCCACAGTTGGTTTTGGAAATGGTACATGTGCTTATATCAAACTCTGGTTTAATGCATCACCCCACCTCTCCTTTCCCCTTAAGCAGGCATAAGAGTGTTTTCTAAATGTGAGACTCTGTTCTCTTTCCTAACTCAGTTCATGTGTAGCCATGTTTACAGGATCTTCATGAGTCATATCTTATGATAAGTTTCTATTTCTGTGTGACTTATTTCACTTAGAATCATCGTACCTGAATCCACTCACTTTGCTGCTCCTGGTCTTATGACATTGATTTCATGGCTGAGGGGTATTCCATCGGACATAATTACCACAGTTTTTTGAACCATTTTTATATTTCCTGGGATATTTAAGGTGTACCCAAGTTGAGGTTCTTGTAAGCAGTGCAGCCCTAAATTTGCGGGTGGCTCTGTCTTATTGATTTTCAGTTTTCCCAATGTATATTCCCTAGACTGGAAGTGCCCTTGGCTCTGTAGCTCTGTTGTTTACTCGTTTTAGGGAATGCAATGCACTCCTCCAGGGAGGCAGTTGGCAATTTACATCCCGCCCATCAGCATAACAAGGCTCCCTGTTCTCCAGGGCCTGTCTTGCCTTTCTGGTTTTTACACATTTTGTGGATGTCCCTTTTGACCGGTGGGAAGTGATACTTCTTTGTAGTGCAGATTTGCATTGCCCGCTTGCTTGTTTGGCCAAAAAGGGCATATGCGTTTTCTCCTGAATATATTCAGGAGAAAACACATACGCCCTTTTTGGCCAACTGCGTCATTGTCGAAGTTGTGCCCCTCTTCCTGTGCTTTCAAGGCGATTCCAACGTACCTCTTGAAATCTGTTTCCTGCTATTCTGCCTGGCTTTCAAGTCTGCATCGTTGCCTTCCCTCAACAGATTTTTGGACGATAGTGGTCCTTTATTACTCTGCCAGTTTGTGAATTGCTGTGGCCCTGAGCTCCATTTTCAAACTCGTTTTTTGTGAGCTGTACGCAAGTCCAAAATTTTGGTTCAGGACCTAGACTTGTTCCCGGTGGGTGGCTGAGACTCTGGTTAATTCTTCTTCCTGCCGGGAAATTAGAGTGACATGTGCCCGTCCAAATGCCTAACAGTAACTCTCTCATTGGTTCTCCCTCTTCCCTTCCATCCTCTGCCAAATTGGCAACCTGTGCGAACCAGGAGGTTAAAGGGGCTGTCTCTCCAAGTTGGGAGATTGATAGTAAAGCAGTTGGAAAGTCAAACCGGAGCACCAGCAGAGGGACTACGCGTTGAGTTTTAGAAAGCTTTTGTATTCACAATGTCTCCATTCTCTAGGTTTCCCGTACATGTTATAGCTGTAGTAATATTCCCTTCAACCTGGAGAGTTGGGACCCATGGAATGGGGGCCATGCATTTTTGCTTTAAAGGGACTGCATTTGCTCACCCAATCTCACCAATCCTCTCAGTCCCAAGTGTCCAGCCTTATGCCACATCCAGCTGTCATTGTAGACAGGGTTTTTCCAGGTTTCATCAGAGACCCTGAAGGAAATGTAAAGAATTTCCCTGTTTTTTGGTTTTTGTTTTTGAAATTCCTTTTTATAGTGGGTTTGAGCTGATTCTCTCTGCCATGTTTATGCCAGTCTAGACACACTTGATTCCCTTACAGAGACATATAAATACATAGGTTTTAAGATTCTTACTAGTCAGATCTATTCCTCTGCGGGAAATATGGGGTTTTGAGACCCTTTCACTGAGGAAGGTGTAGGACTTGTCTATTCCACAGTTGGTTTTGGAAATGGTACCTGTGCTTATATCAAACTCTGGTTTTATGCATCACCCCACCTCTCATTTCCCGTTAAGCAGGCATAAGAGTGTTTTCTAAATGTGAGACTCTGTTCTCTTGCCTAACTCAGTTCTTGTGTAACCATGTTTACAGGATCTTCATAAGTCATATCTAGTGATAAGTTTCTTTTTCTGTGTGACTTATTTCACTTAGAATCATCGTACCTGAATCCACTCACTTTGCTGCTCCTGGTCTTATGACATTGATTACATGGCTGAGGGATATTGCATCGGACGTAAATACCACAGTTTTTTGAACCATTTTTATATTTCCTGGGATATTTAAGGTGTACCCCAAGTTGAGGTTCTTGTAAGCAGTGCAGCCCTAAATTTGGGGGTGGCTCTGTCTTATTGATTTTCAGTTTTCCCAATGTATATTCCCTAGACTGGAAGTGCCCTTGGCTCTGTAGCTCTTTTGTTTACTTGTTTTAGGGAACGCAATGCACTCCTCCAGTGAGGCAGTTGGCAATTTACATCCCGCCCATCAGCATAACAAGGCTCCCTTTTCTCCAGGGCCTGTCTTGCCTTTCTGGTTTTTACACATTTTGTGGATGTCCCTTTTGACCGGTGGGAAGTGATACTTCTTTGTATTGCAGATTTGCATTGCCCGCTTGCTTGTTTGGCCAAAAAGGGCATATGCGTTTTCTCCTGAATATATTCAGGAGAAAACGCATACGCCCTTTTTGGCCAACTGTGTCATTGTCGAAGTTGTGCCCCTCTTCCTGTGCTTTAAAGGCGATTCCAACGTACCTCTTGAAATCTGTTTCCTGCTATTCTGCCTGGCTTTCAAGTCTGCCTCATTGCCTTCCCTCAACAGATTTTTGGACGATAGTTTTCCTTTATTACTCTGCCTGTTTGTGAATTGCTGTGGCCCTGAGCTCCATATTCCAACTCGTTTTTTGTGAGCTGTACGCAAGTCCAAAATTTTGGTTCAGGACCTATACTGGTTCCCGGTGGGTGGCTGAGACTCTGGTTAATTCTTTATCCTGCCGGGAAATTAGAGTGACATGTGCCCATCCAAATGCCTAACAGTAACTCTCTCATTGGTTCTCCCTCTTCCCTTCCATCCTCTGCCAAATTGGCAACCTGTGCGAACCAGGAGGTTAAAGGGGCTGTCTCTCCAACTTGGGAGATTGATAGTAAAGCAGTTGGAAAGTCAAACCGGAGCACCAGGAGAGGGACTACTCGTTGAGTTTTAGAAACCTTTTGTATTCACAGTGTGTCCATTCTCTAGGTTTCCCGTACATGTTATAGCTGTAGTAATATTCCCTTCAACCTGGAGAGTTGGGACCCATGGAATGGGGGCCATGCATTTTTGCTTTAAAGGGTCTGCATTTGCTCACCCAATCTCACCAATCCTCTCAGTCCCAAGTGTCCAGCATTATGCCACATCCAGCTGTCATTGTAGACAGGGTTTTTCCAGGTTTCATCAGAGACCCTGAAGGAAATGGAAAGAATTTCCCTGTTTTTTGGTATTGTTTTTGAAATTCCTTTTTAGAGTGGGTTTGAGCTGATTCTCTCTGCCATGTTTATGCCAGTCTAGACACACTTGATTCCCTTACAGAGACATATCAATACATAGGTTTTAATATTCTTACTAGTCAGATCTATTCCTCTGCGGGAAATATGGGGTTTTGAGTCCCTTTCACTGAGGAAGGTGTAGGTCTTGTCTATTCCACAGTTGGTTTTGGAAATGGTACCTGTGCTTATAGCAAACTCGGGTTTTATGCATCACCCCACCTCTCCTTTCCCCTTAAGCAGGCATAAGAGTGTTTTCTAAATGTGAGACTCTGTTCTCTTTCTTAACTCAGTTCATGTGTAGCCATGTTTACAGGATCTTCATAAGTCATATCTTATGATAAGTTTCTTTTTCTGTGTGACTTATTTCACTTAGAATCATCGTACCTGAATCCACTCACTTTGCTGCTCCTGGTCTTATGACATTGATTTCATGGCTGAGGGGTATTCCATCGGACATAATTACCACAGTTTTTTGAACCATTTTTATATTTCCTGGGATATTTAAGGTGTACCCAAGTTGAGGTTCTTGTAAGCAGTGCAGCCCTAAATTTGCGGGTGGCTCTGTCTTATTGATTTTCAGTTTTCCCAATGTATATTCCCTAGACTGGAAGTGCCCTTGGCTCTGTAGCTCTGTTGTTTACTCGTTTTAGGGAACGCAATGCACTCCTCCAGTGAGGCAGTTGGCAATTTACATCCCGCCCATCAGCATAACAAGGCTCCCTGTTCTCCAGGGCCTGTCTTGCCTTTCTGGTTTTTACACATTTTGTGGATGTCCCTTTTGACCGGTGGGAAGTGATACTTCTTTGTAGTGCAGATTTGCATTGCCCGCTTGCTTGTTTGGCCAAAAAGGGCATATGCGTTTTCTCCTGAATATATTCAGGATAAAACACATACGCCCTTTTTGGCCAACTGCGTCATTGTCGAAGTTGTGCCCCTCTTCCTGTGCTTTAAAGGCGATTCCAACGTACCTCTTGAAATCTGTTTCCTGCTATTCTGCCTGGCTTTCAAGTCTGCCTGGTTGCCTTCCCTCAACAGATTTTTGGACGATAGTTGTCCTTTATTACTCTGCCAGTTTGTGAATTGCTGTGGCCCTGAGCTCCATTTTCAAACTCGTTTTTTGTGAGCTGTACGCAAGTCCAAAATTTTGGTTCAGGACCTATACTTGTTCCCGGTGGGTGGCTGAGACTCTGGTTAATTCTTCTTCCTGCCGGGAAATTAGAGAGACATGTGCCCGTCCAGATGCCTAACAGTAACTCTCTCATTGGTTCTCCCTCTTCCCTTCCATCCTCTGCCAAATTGGCAACCTGTGCGAACCAGGAGGTTAAAGGGGCTGTCTCTCCAAGTTGGGAGATTGATAGTAAAGCAGTTGGAAAGTCAAACCGGAGCACCAGGAGAGGGACTACGCGTTGAGTTTTAGAAAGCTTTTGTATTCACAATGTCTCCATTCTCTAGGTTTCCCGTACATGTTATAGCTGTAGTAATATTCCCTTCAACCTGGAGAGTTGGGACCCATGGAATGGGGGCCATGCATTTTTGCTTTAAAGGGTCTGCATTTGCTCACCCAATCTCACCAATGCTCTCAGTGCCAAGTGTCCAGCCTTATGCCACATCCAGCTGTCATTGTAGACAGGGTTTTTCCATGTTTCATCAGAGACCCTGAAGGAAATGTAAAGAATTTCCCTGTTTTTTGGTTTTGTTTTTGAAATTCCTTTTTAGAGTGGGTTTGAGCTGATTCTCTCTGCCATGTTTATGCCAGTCTAGACACACTTGATTCCCTTACAGAGACATATCAATACATAGGTTTTAATATTCTTACTAGTCAGATCTATTCCTCTGCGGGAAATATGGGGTTTTGAGTCCCTTTCACTGAGGAAGGGGTAGGTCTTGTCTATTCCACAGTTGGTTTTGGAAATGGTACCTGTGCTTATATCAAACTCGGGTTTATGCATCACCCCACCTCTCCTTTCCCCTTAAGCAGGCATAAGAGTGTTTTATAAATGTGAGACCCTGTTCTCTTTCCTAACTCAGTTCATGTGTAGCCATGTTTACCGGATCTTCATAAGTCATATCTTATGATAAGTTTCTTTTTCTGTGTGACTTATTTCACTTAGAATCATCGTACCTGAATCCACTCACTTTGCTGCTCCTGGTCTTATGACATTGATTTCATGGCTCTGGGATATTACATCGGACATAAATACCACAGTTTTTTGAACCATTTTTATATTTCCTGCGATATTTAAGGTGTACCCAAGTTGAGGTTCTTGTAAGCAGTGCAGCCCTAAATTTGGGGGTGGCTCTGTCTTATTGATTTTCAGTTTTCCCAATGTATATTCCCTAGACCGGAAGTGCCCTTGCCTCTGTAGCTCTGTTGTTTACTTGTTTTAGGGAGCGCAATGCACTCCTCCAGTGAGGCAGTTGGCAATTTACATCCCGCCCATCAGCATAACAAGTCTCCCTGTTCTCCAGGGCCTGTCTTGCCTTTCTGGTTTTTACACATTTTGTGGATATCCCTTTTGACTGCACTTTGTAGTGCAGATTTGCATTGCCCGCTTGCTTGTTTGGCCAAAAAGGGCGTATGCGTTTTCTCCTGAATATATTCAGGAGAAAACGCATACGCCCTTTTTGGCCAACTGCGTCATTGTCGAAGTTGTGCCCCTCTTCCTGTGCTTTAAAGGTGATTCCTACGTACCTCTTGAAATCTGTTTCCTGCTATTCTGCCTGGCTTTCAAGTCTGCCTCATTGCCTTCCCTCAACAGATTTTTGGACGATAGTTGTCCTTTATTACTCTGCCAGTTTGTGAATTGCTGTGGCCCTGAGCTCCATTTTCAAACTCGTTTTTTGTGAGCTGTACGCAAGTCCAAAATTTTGGTTCAGGACTTATACTGGTTCCTGGTGGGTGGCTGGGACTCTGGTTAAATCTTCTTCCTGCCGGGAAATTAGAGTGACATGTGCCCGTCCCAATGCCTAACAGTAACTCTCTCATTGGTTCTCCCTCTTCCCTTCCATCCTCTGCCAAATTGGCAACCTGTGCGAACCAGGAGGTTAAAGGGGCTGTCTCTCCAAGTTGGGAGATTGATAGTAAAGTAGTTGGAAAGTCAAACCAGAGCACCAGGAGAGGGACTACTCATTGAGTGTTAGAAACCTTTTGTATTCACAGTGTGTCCATTCTCTAGGTTTCCCGTACATGTTATAGCTGTAGTAATATTCCCTTCAACCTGGAGAGTTGGGACCCATGGAATGGGGGCCATGCATTTTTGCTTTAAAGGGTCTGCATTTGCTCAACCAATCTCACCAATCCTCTCAGTCCCAAGTGTCCAGCCTTATGCCACATCCAGCTGTCATTGTAGACAGGTTTTTTCCAGGTTTCATCAGAGACCCTGAAGGAAATGTAAAGAATTTCCCTGTTTTTTGGTTTTGTTTTTGAAATTCCTTCTTATAGTGGGTTTGAGCTTATTCTCTCTGCCATGTTTATGCCAGTCTAGACACACTTGATTCCCTTACAGAGACATATCAATACATAGGTTTTAAGATTCTTACTAGTCAGATCTATTCCTCTGCGGGAAATATGGTGTTTTGAGTCCCTTTCACTGAGGAAGGTGTAGGTCTTGTCTATTCCACAGTTGGTTTTGGAAATGGTACCTGTGCTTATATCAAACTCGGGTTTATGCATCACCCCACCTCTCCTTTCCCCTTAATCAGGCATAAGAGTGTTTTCTAAATGTGAGACTCTGTTCTCTTTCCTAACTCAGTTCATGTGTAGCCATGTTTACCGGATCTTCATAAGTCATATCTTATGATAAGTTTCTTTTTCTGTGTCTTATTTCACTTAGAATCATCTTACCTGAATCCACTCACTTTGCTGCTCCTGGTCTTATGACATTGATTTCATGGCTGAGGGATATTCCATCGGACATAAATACCACAGTTTTTTGAACCATTTTTATATTTCCTGGGATATTTAAGGTGTACCCAAGTTGAGGTTCTTGTAAGCAGTGCAGCCCTAAATTTGGGGGTGGCTCTGTCTTCTTCATTTTCAGTTTTCCCAATGTATATTCCCTAGACTGGAAGTGCCCTTGGCTCTGTAGCTCTGTTGTTTACTTGTTTTAGGGAACGCAATGCACTCCTCCAGTGAGGCAGTTGGCAATTTACATCCCGCCCATCAGCATAACAAGGCTCCCTGTTCTCCAGGGCCTGTCTTGCCTTTCTGGTTTTTACACATTTTGTGGATGTCCCTTTTGACCGGTGGGAAGTGATACTTCTTTGTAGTGCAGATTTGCATTGCCCGCTTGCTTGTTTGGCCAAAAAGGGCGTATGCGTTTTCTCCTGAATATATTCAGGAGAAAACGCATACGCCCTTTTTGGCCAACTGCGTCATTGTCGAAGTTGTGCCCCTCTTCCTGTCCTTTAAAGGTGATTCCTACGTACCTCTTGAAATCTGTTTCCTGCTATTCTGCCTGGCTTTCAAGTCTGCCTCGTTGCCTTCCCTCAACAGATTTTTGGACGATAGTTGTCCTTTATTACTCTGCCAGTTTGTGAATTGCTGTGGCCCTGAGCTCCATTTTCAAACTCGTTTTTTGTGAGCTGTACGCAAGTCCAAAATTTTGGTTCAGGACTTATACTGTTTCCTGGTGGGTGGCTGAGACTCTGGTTAATTCTTCTTCCTGCCGGGAAATTAGAGTGACATGTGCCCGTCCAAATGCCTAACAGTAACTCTCTCATTGGTTCTCCCTCTTCCCTTCCATCCTCTGCCAAATTGGCAACCTGTGCGAACCAGGAGGTTAAAGGGGCTGTCTCTTCAAGTTGGGAGATTGATAGTAAAGCAGTTGGAAAGTCAAAGCGGAGCACCAGGAGAGGGACAACGCGTTGAGTTTTAGACACCTTTTGTATTCACAGTGTGTCCATTCTCTAGGTTTCCCGTACATGTTATAGCTGTAGTAATATTCCCTTCAACCTGGAGAGTTGGGACCCATGGAATGGGGACCATGCATTTTTGCTTTAAAGGGTCTGCATTTGCTCACCCAATCTCACCAATCCTCTCAGTCCCAAGTGTCCAGCCTTATGCCACATCCAGCTGTCATTGTAGACAGGGTTTTTCCAGGTTTCATCAGAGACCCTGAAGGAAATGTAAAGAATTTCCCTGTTTTTTGGTTTTGTATTTGAAATTCCTTTTTATACTGGGTTTGAGCTGATTCTCTCTGCCATGTTTATGCCAGTCTAGACACACTTGATTCCCTTACAGAGACATATCAATACATAGGTTTTAAGATTCTTACTAGTCAGATCTATTCCTCTGCGGGAAATATGGGGTTTTGAGTCCCTTTCACTGAGGAAGTTGTAGGTCTTTTCTATTCCACAGTTGGTTTTGGAAATGGTACATGTGCTTATATCAAACTCTGGTTTTATGCATCACCCCACCTCTCCTTTCCCCTTAAGCAGGCATAAGAGTGTTTACTAAATGTGAGACTCTGTTCTCTTTCCTAACTCAGTTCATGTGTAGCCATGTTTACAGGATCTTCATAAGTCATATCTTATGATAAGTTTATTTTTCTGTGTGACTTATTTCACTTAGAATCATCGTACCTGAATCCACTCACTTTGCTGCTCCTGGTCTTATGACATTGATTTCATGGCTGAGGGATATTCCATCGGACATAATTACCACAGTTTTTTGAACCATTTTTATATTTCCTGGGATATTTAAGGTGTACCCAAGTTTTGGTTCTTGTAAGCAGTGCAGCCCTAAATTTGGGGGTGGCTCTGTCTTATTGATTTTCAGTTTTCCCAATGTATATTCCCTAGACTGGAAGTGCCCTTGGCTCTGTAGCTCTGTTGTTTACTTGTTTTAGGGAACACAATGCACTCCTCCAGTGACGCAGTTGGCAATTTACATCCCGCCCATCAGCATAACAAGCCTCCCTGTTCTCCAGGGCCTGTCTTGCCTTTCTGGTTTTTACAGATTTTGTGGATGTCCCTTTTGCCTGGTGGGAAGTGATACTTCTTTGTAGTGCAGATTTGCATTCCCCGCTTGCTTGTTTGGCCAAAAAGGGCGTATGCGTTTTCTCCTGAATATATTCAGGAGAAAACGCATACGCCCTTTTTGGCCAACTGCGTCATTGTCGAAGTTGTGCCCCTCTTCCTGTGCTTTAAAGGTGATTCCAACGTACCTCTTGAAATCTGTTTCCTGCTATTCTGCCTGGCTTTCAAGTCTGCCTCATTGCCTTCCCTCAACAGATTTTTGGACGATAGTTGTCCTTTATTACTCTGCCAGTTTGTGAATTGCTGTGGCCCTGAGCTCCATTTCCCAACTCGTTTTTTGTGAGCTGTACGCAAGTCCAAAATTTTGGTTCAGGACCTATACTGGTTCCCGGTGGGTGGCTGAGACTCTGGTTAATTCTTCTTCCTGCCGGGAAATTAGAGTGACATGTGCCCGTCCAAATGCCTAACAGCTACTCTCTCATTTGTTCTCCCTCTTCCCTTCCATCCTCTGCCAAATTGGCAACCTGTGCGAACCAGGAGGTTAAAGGGGCTGTCTCTCCAAGTTGGGAGATTGATAGTAAAGCAGTTGGAAAGTCAAACCGGAGCACCAGGAGAGGAACTACTCGTTGAGTTTTAGAAACCTTTTGTATTCACAGTGTGTCCATTCTCTAGGTTTCCCGTACATGTTATAGCTGTAGAAATATTCCCTTCAACCTGGAGAGTTGGGACCCATGGAATGGGGGCCATGCATTTTTGCTTTAAAGTGTCTGCATTTGCTCACCCAATCTCACCAATGCTCTCAGTGCCAAGTGTCCAGCCTTCTGCCACATCCAGCTGTCATTGTAGACAGGGTTTTTCCAGGTTTCATCAGAGACCCTGAAGGAAATGTAAAGAATTTCCCTGTTTTTTGGTTTTGTTTTTGAAATTCCTTTTTAGAGTGGGTTTGAGCTGATTCTCTCTGCCATGTTTATGCCAGTCTAGACACACTTGATTCCCTTACAGAGACATATCAATACATAGGTTTTAAAATTCTTACTAGTCAGATCTATTCCTCTGCGGGAAATATGGGGTTTTGAGTCCCTTTCACTGAGGAAGGTGTAGGTCTTGTCTATTCCACAGTTGGTTTTGGAAATGGTACCTGTGCTTATATCAAACTCGGGTTTATGCATCACCCCACCTCTCCTTTCCCCTTAAGCAGGCATAAGAGTGTTTTCTAAATGTGAGACTCTGTTCTCTTTCCTAACTCAGTTCATGTGTAGCCATGTTTACCGGATCTTCATAAGTCATATCTTATGATAAGTTTCTTTTTCTGTGTGACTTATTTCACTTAGAATCATCGTACCTGAATCCACTCACTTTGCTGCTCCTGGTCTTATGACATTGATTTCATGGCTGAGGGATATTCCATCGGACATAAATACCACAGTTTTTTGAACCATTTTTATATTTCCTGGGATATTTAAGGTATACCCAAGTTGAGGTTCTTGTAAGCAGTGCAGCCCTAAATTTGGGGGTGGCTCTGTCTTCTTCATTTTCAGTTTTCCCAATGTATATTCCATAGACTGGAAGTGCCCTTGGCTCTGTAGCTCTGTTGTTTACTTGTTTTAGGGAATGCAATGCACTCCTCCAGTGAGGCAGTTGGCAATTTACATCCCGCCCATCAGCATAACAAGGCTCCCTGTTCTCCAGGGCCTGTCTTGCCTTTCTGGTTTTTACACATTTTGTGGATGTCCCTTTTGACCGGTGGGAAGTGATACTTCTTTGTAGTGCAGATTTGCATTGCCCGCTTGCTTGTTTGGCCAAAAAGGGCGTATGCGTTTTCTCCTGAATATATTCAGGAGAAAACGCATACGCCCTTTTTGGCCAACTGCGTCATTGTCGAAGTTGTGCCCCTCTTCCTGTGCTTTAAATGTGATTCCTACGTACCTCTTGAAATCTGTTTCCTGCTATTCTGCCTGGCTTTCAAGTCTGCCTCGTTGCCTTCCCTCAACAGATTTTTGGACGATAGTTGTCCTTTATTACTCTGCCAGTTTGTGAATTGCTGTGGCCCTGAGCTCCATTTTCAAACTCGTTTTTTGTGAGCTGTACGCAAGTCCAAAATTTTGGTTCAGGACTTATACTGGTTCCTGGTGGGTGGCTGAGACTCTGGTTAATTCTTCTTCCTGCCGGGAAATTAGAGTGACATGTGCCCGTCCAAATGCCTAACAGTAACTCTCTCATTGGTTCTCCCTCTTCCCTTCCATCCTCTGCCAAATTGGCAACCTGTGCGAACCAGGAGGTTAAAGGGGCTGTCTCTCCAACTTGGGAGATTGATAGTAAAGTAGTTGGAAAGTCAAACCGGAGCACCAGGTGAGGGACTACTCATTGAGTTTTAGAAACCTTTTGTATTCACAGTGTGTCCATTCTCTAGGTTTCCCGTACATGTTATAGCTGTAGTAATATTCCCTTCAACCTGGATAGTTGGGACCCATGGAATGGGGGCCATGCATTTTTGCTTTAAAGGGTCTGCATTTGCTAAACCAATCTCACCAATCCTCTCAGTCCCAAGTGTCCAGCCTTATGCCACATCCAGCTGTCATTGTAGAGAGGTTTTTTCCAGGTTTCATCAGAGACCCTGAAGGAAATATAAAGAATTTCCCTGTTTTTTGGTTTTGTTTTTGAAATTCCTTTTTATAGTGGGTTTGAGCTGATTCTCTCTGCCATGTTTATGCCAGTCTAGACACACTTGATTCCCTTACAGAGACATATCAATACATAAGTTTTAAGATTCTTACTAGTCAGACCTATTCCTCTGCGGGAAATATGGGGTTTTGAGTCCCTTTCACTGAGGAAGGTGTAGGTCTTGTCTATTCCACAGTTGGTTTTGGAAATGGTACCTGTGCTTATATCAAACTCGGGTTTATGCATCACCCCACCTCTCCTTTCCCCTTAAGCAGGCATAAGAGTGTTTACTAAATGTGAGACTCTGTTCTCTTTCCTAACTCAGTTCATGTGTAGCCATGTTTACAGGATCTTCATAAGTCATATCTTATGATAAGTTTCTTTTTCGGTGTGACTTATTTCACTTAGAATCATCGTACCTGAATCCACTCACTTTGCTGCTCCTGGTCTTATGACATTGATTTCATGGCTGAGGGATATTCCATCGGACATAAATACCACAGTTTTTTGAACCATTTTTATATTTCCTGGGATATTTAAGGTGTACCCAAGTTGAGGTTCTTGTAAGCAGTGCAGCCCTAAATTTGGGGGTGGCTCTGTCTTATTGATTTTCAGTTTTCCCAAGGTATATTCTCTAGACTGGGAGTGCCCTTGGCTCTGTAGCTCTGTTGTTTACTTGTTTTAGGGAACGCAATGCAGTCCACCTGTGAGGCAGTTGGCAATTTACATCCCGCCCATCAGCATAACAAGGCTCCCTGTTCTCCAGGGCGTGTCTTGCCTTTCTGATTTTTACACATTTTGTGGATGTCCCTTTTGACCGGTGGGATGTGATACTTCTTTGTAGTGCAGATTTGCATTGCCCGCTTGCTTGCTTGGCCAAAAAGGGCGTATGCGTGTTCTCCTGAATATATTCAGGAGAAAACTCATACGCCCTTTTTGGCCAAGTTCGTCATTGTCGAAGTTGTGCCCCTCTTCATGTGCTTTAAAGGCGATTCCAACGTACCTCTTGAAATCAGTTTCCTGCTCTTCTGCCTGGCTTTCAAGTCTGCCTCGTTGCCTTCCCTCAACAGATTTTTGGACGATAGTTGTCCTTTATTACTCTGCCAGTTTGTGAATTGCTGTGCCCCTGAGTTCCATTTTTCAACTCGTTTTTTGTGAGCTGTACGCAAGTCCAAAATTTTGGTTCAGGACCTATACTGGTTCCCGGTGTGTGGCTGAGACTCTGGTTAATTCTTCTTCCTGCCGGGAAATGTGAGTGACATGTGCCCGTCTAAAAGCCTAACAGCTACTCTCTCATTGGTTCTCCCTCTTCCCTTCCATCCTCTGCCAAATTGGCAACCTGTGCGAACCAGGAGGTTAAAGGGGCTGTCTCTCCAAGTTGGGAGATTGATAGTAAAGCAGTTGGAAAGTCAAACCGGAGCACCAGGAGAGGGACTACGCGTTGAGTTTTAGAAACCTTTTGTATTCACAGTGTGTCCATTCTCTAGGTTTCCCGTACATGTTATAGCTGTAGTAATATTCCCGTCAACATGGAGAGTTGGGACCCATGGAAAGGGGGCCATGCATTTTTGCTTTAAAGGGTCTGCATTTGCTCACCCAATCTCACCAATCCTCTCAGTCCCAAGTGTCCAGCCTTATGCCACTTCCAGCTGTCATTGTAGATAGGGTCATTCCAGGTTTCATCAGATAACCTGAAGGAATTGTAAAGACTTTCCCTGTTTTTTGGTTTTGTTTTTGAAATTCCTTTTTATAGTGGGTTTGAGCTGATTCTCGCTGCCATGTTTATGCCAGTCTAGACACACTTGATTCCCTTACAGAGACATATCAATACATAGGTTTTAAGATTCTTACTAGTCAGATCTATTCCTCTACAGGAAATATGGGGTTTTGAGTCCCTTTCACTGAGGAAGGTGTAGGTCTTGTCTATTCCACAGTTGATTTTAGAAATGGTACCTGTGCTTATATCAAACTCTGGTTTTATGCATCACCCCACCTCTCCTTCCCCTTAAGCAGGCATAAGAGTGTTTTCTAAATGTGAGACTCTGTTCTCTTTCCTAACTCAGTTCATGTGTAGCCATGTTTACAGGATCTTCATAAGTCATATCTAATGATAAGTTTCTTTTTCTGTGTGACTTATTTCACTTAGAATCATCGTAACTGAATCCACGCACTTTGCTGCTCCTGGTCTTATGACATTGATTTCATGGCTGAGGGATATTCCATCGGACATAAATACCACAGTTTTTGAACCCTTTTTATATTTCCTGGGATATTTAAGGTGTACCCAAGTTGAGGTTCTTGTAAGCAGTGCAGCCCTAAATTTGAGGGTGGCTCTGTCTTATTGATTTTCAGTTTTCCCAATGTATATTCCCTAGACTGGAAGTGCACTTGTCTCTGTAGCTCTGTTGTTTACTTGTTTTAGGGAACGGAATGCACTCCTCCAGTGAGGCAGTTGGCAATTTACATCCCGCCCATCAGCATAACAAGGCTCCCTGTTCTCCAGGGCCTGTCTTGCCTTTCTGGTTTTTACACATTTTGTGGATGTCCCTTTTGACCGGTGGGAAGTGATACTTCTTTGTAGTGCAGATTTGCATTGCCCGCTTGCTTGTTTGGCCAAAAAGGGCGTATGCGTTTTCTCCTGAATATATTCAGGAGAAAACGCATACGCCCTTTTTGGCCAACTGCGTCATTGTCGAAGTTGTGCCCCTCTTCCTGTGCTTTAAAGGCGATTCCAACGTACCTCTTGAAATCTGTTTCCTGCTATTCTGCCTGGCTTTCAAGTCTGCCTCGTTGCCTTCCCTCAACAGATTTTTGGACGATAGTTGTCCTTTATTACTCTGCCAGTTTGTGAATTGCTGTGGCCCAGAGCTCCATTTTCCAACTCGTATTTTGTGAGCTGTACGCAAGTCCAAAATTTTGGTTCAGGACCTATACTGGTTCCCGGTGGGTGGCTGAGACTCTGGTTAATTCTTCTTCCTGCCGGGAAATTAGAGTGACATGTGCCCGTCCAAATGCCTAACAGTAACTCTCTCATTGGTTCTCCCTCTTCCCTTCCATCCTCTGCCAAATTGGCAACCTGTGCGAACCAGGAGGTTAAAGGGGCTGTCTCTCCAAGTTGGGAGATTGATAGTAAAGCAGTTGGAAAGTCAAACCGGAGAACCAGGAGAGGGACTACACGTTGAGTTTTAGAAACCTTTTGTATTCACAGTGTGTCCATTCTCTAGGTTTACCGTACATGTTATAGCCTTAGTAATATTCCGTTCAACATGGAGAGTTGGGACCCATGGAATGGGGGCCATGCATTTTTGCTTTAAAGGGTCTGCATTTGCTCACCCAATCTCACCAATCCTCTCAGTCCCAAGTGTCCAGCCTTATGCCACATCCAGCTGTCATTGAAGACAGGGTTTTTCCAGGTTTCATCAGAGACCCTGAAGGAAATGTAAAGAATTTCCCTGTTTTTTGGTTTTGTTTTTGAAATTCCTTTTTATAGTGGGTTTGAGCTGATTCTCTCTGCCATGTTTATGCCAGTCTAGACACACTTGATTCCCTTACAGAGACATATCAATACATAGGTTTTAAGATTCTTGCTAGTCAGATCTATTCCTCTGCGGGAAATATGGGGTTTTGAGTCCCTTTCACTGAGGAAGGTGTAGGTATTGTCTATTCAACAGTTGGTTTTGGAAATGGTACCTGTGCTTATATCAAACTCTGGTTTTATGCATCACCCCACCTCTCCTTTCCCCTTAAGCAGGCATAAGAGTGTTTTCTAAATTTGAGACTCTGTTCTCTTTCCTAACTCAGTTCATGTGTAGCCATGTTTACAGGATCTTCATAAGTCATATCTTATGATAAGTTTCTTTTTCTGTGTGACTTATTTCACTTAGAATCATCGTACCTGAATCCACTCACTTTGCTGCACCCGGTCTTATGACATTGTTTTCATGGCTGAGGGATATTCCATCGGACATAAATACCACAGTTTTTTGAACCATTTTTATATTTCCTGGGATATTTAAGGTGTACCCAAGTTGAGGTTCTTGTAAGCAGTGCATCCGAAAATTTGGGGGTGGCTCTGTCTTATTGATTTTCAGTTTTCCCAATGTATATTCCCTAGACTGGAAGTGCCCTTGGCTCTGTAGCTCTGTCGTTTACTTGTTTTAGGGAACGCAATGCACTCCTCCAGTGAGGCAGTTGGCAATTTACATCCCGCCCATCAGCATAACAAGGCTCCCTGTTCTCCAGGGCCTGTCTTGCCTTTCTGGTTTTTACACATTTTGTGGATGTCCCTTTTGACCGGTGGGAAGTGATACTTCTTTGTAGTGCAGATTTGCATTGCCCGCTTGCTTGTTTGGCCAAAAAGGGCGGATGCATTTTCTCCTGAATATATTCAGGAGAAAACGCATACGCCCTTTTTGGCCAACTGCGTCATTGTCGAAGATGTGCCCCTCTTCCTGTGCTTTAAAGGCGATTCCAACATACCTCTTGAAATCTGTGTCCTGCTATTGTGCCTGGCTTTCAAGTCTGCCTCGTTGCCTTCCCTCAACAGATTTTTGGACGATAGTTGTCCTTTATTACTCTGCCAGTTTGTGAATTGCTGTGGCCCTGAGCTCCATTTTCCAACTCGGTTTTTGTGAGCTGTACGCAAGTCCAAAATTTTGGTTCAGGACCTATACTGGTTCCCAGTGGGTTGCTGAGTCTCTGGTTAATTCTTATTCGTGCCGGGAAATTAGAGTGACATGTGCCCGTCCAAATGCCTAACAGTAACTCTCTCATTGGTTCTCCCTCTTCCCTTCCATCCTCTGCCAAATTGGCAACCTGTGCGAACCAGGAGGTTAAAGGGCCTGTCTCTCCAAGTTGGGAGATTGATAGTAAAGCAGTTGGAAAGTCAAACCGGAGCACCAGGAGAGGGACTACTCGTTGAGTTTTAGAAACCTTTTGTATTCACAGTGTGTCCATTCTCTAGGTTTCCCGTACATGTTATAGCTGTAGTAATATACCCTTCAACCTGGAGAGTTGGGACCCATGGAATGGGGGCCATGTATTTTTGCTTTAAAGGGTCTGCATTTGCTCACCCAATCTCACCAATCCTCTCAGTCCCAAGTGTCCAGCCTTATGCCACATCCAGCTGTCATTGTAGACATGGTTTTTCCAGGTTTCATCAGAGATCCTGAAGGAAATGTAAAGAATTTCCCTGTTTTTTTGGTTTTGTTTTTGTAATTCCTTTTTATCGTGGGTTTGAGCTGATTCTCTCTGCCATGTTTATGCCAGTCTGGACACACTTGATTCCCTTACAGAGACATATCAATACATAGGTTTTAAGATTCTTACTAGTCAGATCTATTCCTCTGCGGGAAATATGGGGTTTTCAGTCCCTTTCACTGAGGAAGCTGTAGGTCTTGTCTATTCCACAGTTGGTTTTGTAAATGGTACCTGTGCTTATATCAAACTCTGGTTTTATGCATCACCCCACCTCTCCTTTCCCCTTAAGCAGGCATAAGAGTGTTTTCTAAATGTGAGACTCTGTTCTCTTTCCTAACTCAGTTCCTGTGTAGCCATGTTTACAGGATTTTCATAAGTCATATCTTATGATAAGTTTCTTTTTCTGTGTGACTTATTTCACTTAGAATCATCGTACCTGAATCCACTCACTTTGCTGCTCCTGGTCTTATGACATTGATTTCATGGCTGAGGGATATTCCATCGGACATAAATACCACAGTTTTTTGAACCATTTTTATAATTCCTGGGATATTTAAGGTGTACCCAAGTTGAGGTTCTTGTAAGCAGTGCATCCCTAAATTTGGGGGTGGCTCTGTCTTATTGATTTTCAGTTTTCCCAATGTATATTCCCTAGACTGGAAGTGCCCTTGGCTCTGTAGCTCTGTTGTTTACTTGTTTTAGGGAACGCAATGCACTCCTCCAGTGAGGCAGTTGGCAATTTACATCCCGCCCATCAGCATAACAAGGCTCCCTGTTCTCCAGGGCCTGTCTTGCCTTTCTGGTTTTTACACATTTTGTGGATGTCCCTTTTGACCGGTGGGAAGTGACACTTCTTTGTAGTGCAGATTTGCATTGCCCGCTTGCTTGTTTGGCCAAAAAGGGCGTATGCGTTTTCTCCTGAATATATTCAGGAGAAAACGCATACGCCCTTTTTGGCCAACTGCGTCATTGTCGAAGTTGTGCCCCTCTTCCTGTGCTTTAAAGGCGATTCCAACGTACCTCTTGAAATCTGTTTCCTGCTATTCTGCCTGGCTTTCAAGTCTGCCTCGTTGCCTTCCCTCAACAGATTTTTGGACGATAGTTGTCCTTTATTACTCTGCCAGTTTGTGAATTGCTGTGGCCCTGAGCTCCATTTTCCAACTCGTTTTTTGTGAGCTGTACGCAAGTCCAAAATTTTGGTTCAGGACCTATACTTGTTCCCGGTGGGTGGCTGAGACTCTGGTAAATTCTTCTTCCTGCCGGGAAATTAGAGTGACATGTGCCCGTCCAAATGTCTAACAGTAACTCTCTCATTGGTTCTCCCTCTTCCCTTCCATCCTCTGCCAAATTGGCAACCTGTGCGAACCAGGAGGTAAAAGGGGCTGTCTCTCCAAGTTGGGAGATTGATAGTAAAGCAGTTGGAAAGTCAAACCGGAGCACCAGGAGAGGGACTACTCGTTGAGTTTTAGAAACCTTTTGTATTCACATTGTGTCCATTCTCTAGGTTTACCGTACATGTTATAGCTGTAGTAATTTTCCCTTAACCTGGAGAGTTGGGACCCATGGAATGGGGATCATGCATTTTTGCTTTAAAGGGACTGCATTTGCTCACCCAATCTCACCAATCCTCTCAGTGCCAAGTGTCCAGCCTTATGCCACATCCAGCTGTCATTGTAGACAGGGTTTTTCCAGGTTTCATCAGAGACCCTGAAGGAAATGTAAAGAATTTCCCTGTTTTTTGGTTTTGTTTTTGAAATTCCTTTTTATAGTGGGTTTGAGCTGATTCTCTCTGCCATGTTTATGCCAGTCTAGACACACTTGATTCCCTTACAGAGACATATCAATACATAGGTTTTAAGATTCTTACTAGTCAGATCTATTCCTCTGCGGGAAATATGGGGTTTTGAGTCCCTTTCACTGAGGAAAGTGTAGGTCTTGTCTATTCCACAGTTGGTTTTGGAAATGGTACCTGTGCTTATATCAAACTCTGGTTTTATGCATCACCCCACCTCTCCTTTCCCCTTAAGCAGGCATAAGAGTGTTTTCTAAATGTGAGACTCTGTTCTCTTTCCTAACTCAGTTCATGTGTAGCCATGTTTACAGGATGTTCAAAAGTCATATCTTATGATAAGTTTCTTTTTCTGTGTGACTTATTTCACTTAGAATCATCGTACCTGAATCCACTCACTTTGCTGCTCCTGGTCTTATGACATTGATTTCATGGCTGAGAGATATTCCATCGGACATAAATACCACAGTTTTTTGAACCATTTTTATATTTCCTGGGATATTTAAGGTGTACCCAAGTTGAGGTTCTTGTAAGCAGTGCAGCCCTAAATTTGGGGGTGGCTCTGTCTTATTGATTTTCAGTTTTCCCAATGTATATTCCCTAGACTGGAAGTGCCCTTGGCTCTGTAGCTCAGTTGTTTACTTGTTTTAGGGAACGCAATGCACTCCTCCAGTGAGGCAGTTGGCAATTTACATCCCGCCCATCAGCATAACAAGGCTCCCTGTTCTCCAGGGCCTGTCTTGCCTTTCTGGTTTTTACACATTTTGTGGATGTCCCTTTTGACCGGTGGGAAGTGATACTTCTTTGTAGTGCAGATTTGCATTGCCCGCTTGCTTGTTTGGCCAAAAAGGGCGTATGCGTTTTCTCCTGAATATATTCAGGAGAAAACGCATACGCCCTTTTTGGCCAACTGCGTCATTGTCGAAGTTGTGCCCCTCTTCCTGTGCTTTAAAGGCGATTCCAACGTACCTCTTGAAATCTGTTTCCTGCTATTGTGCCTGGCTTTCAAGTCTGCCTCGTTGCCTTCCCTCAACAGATTTTTGGACGATAGTTGTCCTTTATTACTCTGCCAGTTTGTGAATTGCTGTGGCCCTGAGCTCCATTTTCCAACTCGTTTTTTGTGAGCTGTACGCAAGTCCAAAATTTTGGTTCAGGACCTATACTGGTTCCCGGTGGGTGGCTGAGACTCTGGTAAATTCTTCTTCCTGCCGGGAAATTAGAGTGACATGTGCCCGTCCAAATGTCTAACAGTAACTCTCTCATTGGTTCTCCCTCTTCCCTTCCATCCTCTGCCAAATTGGCAACCTGTGCGAACCAGGAGGTTAAAGGGGCTGTCTCTCCAAGTTGGGAGATTGATAGTAAAGCAGTTGGAAAGTCAAACCGGAGCACCAGGAGAGGGACTACTCGTTGAGTTTTAGAAACCTTTTGTATTCACATTGTGTCCATTCTCTAGGTTTCCCGTACATGTTATAGCTGTAGTAATTTTCCCTTAACCTGGAGAGTTGGGACCCATGGAATGGGGACCATGCATTTTTGCTTTAAAGGGACTGAATTTGCCCACCCAATCTCACCAATCCTCTCAGTGCCAAGTGTCCAGGCTTATGCCACATCCAGCTGTCATTGTAGACAGGGTTTTTCCAGGTTTCATCAGAGACCCTGAAGGAAATGTAAAGAATTTCCCTGTTTTTTGGTTTTGTTTTTGAAATTCCTTTTTAGAGTGGGTTTGAGCTGATTCTCTCTGCCATGTTTATGCCAGTCTAGACACACTTGATTCCCTTACGGAGACATATCAATACATAGGTTTTAAGATTCTTACTAGTCAGATCTATTCCTCTGCGGGAAATATGGGGTTTTGAGTCCCTTTCACTGAGGAAGGTGTAGGTCTTGTCTATTCCACAGTTGGTTTTGGAAATGGTACCTGTGCTTATATCAAACTCTGGTTTTATGCATCACCCCACCTCTCCTTTCCCCTTAAGCAGGCATAAGAGTGTTTTCTAAATGTGAGACTCTGTTCTCTTTCCTAACTCAGTTCATGTGTAGCCATGTTTACAGGATCTTCATAAGTCATATCTTATGATAAGTTTCTTTTTCTGTGTGACTTATTTCACTTAGAATCATCGTACCTGAATCCACTCACTTTGCTGCTCCTGGTCTTATGACATTGATTTCATGGCTGAGGGATATTCCATCGGACATAAATACCACAGTTTTTTGAACCATTTTTATATTTCCTGGGATATTTAAGGTGTACCCAAGTTGAGGTTCTTGTAAGCAGTGCAGCCCTAAATTTGGGGGTGGCTCTGTCTTATTGATTTTCAGTTTTCCCAATGTATATTCCCTAGACTGGAAGTGCCCTTGGCTCTGTAGCTCTGTTGTTTACTTGTTTTAGGGAACGCAATGCACTCCTCCAGTGAGGCAGTTGGCAATTTACATCCCGCCCATCAGCATAACAAGGCTCCCTGTTCTCCAGGGCCTGTCTTGCCTTTCTGGTTTTTACACATTTTGTGGATGTCCCTTTTGACCGGTGGGAAGTGATATTTCTTTGTAGTGCAGATTTGCATTGCCCACTTGCTTGTTTGGCCAATAATGTGTATGCGTTTTCTCCTGAATATATTCAGGAGTAAAAGCATATGCCCTTTTTGGCCAACTGCGTCATTGTCGAAGTTGTGCCCCTCTTCCTGTGCTTTAAAGGCAATTCCAACGTACCTCTTGAAATCTGTTTCCTGCTATTCTGCCTGGCTTTCAAGTCTGCCTCGTTGCCTTCCCTCAACAGATTTTTGGACGATAGTTGTCCTTTATTACTCTGCCAGTTTGTGAATTGCTGTGGCCCTGAGCTCCATTTTCCAACTCGTTTTTTGTGAGCTGTACGCAAGTCCAAAATTTTGGTTCAGGACCTATACTGGTTCCCGGTGGGTGGCTGAGACTCTGGTTAATTCTTCTTCCTGCCGGGATATTAGAGTGAAATGTGCCCGTCCAAATGCCTAACATCAACTCTCTCATTGGTTCTCCCTCTTCCCTTCCATCCTCTGCCAAATTGGCAACCTGTGCGAACCAGGAGGTAAAAGGGGCTGTCTCTCCAAGTTGGGAGATTGATAGTAAAGCAGTTGGAAAGTCAAACCGGAGCACCAGGAGAGGGACTACTCGTTGAGTTTTAGAAACCTTTTGTATTCACATTGTGTCCATTCTCTAGGTTTACCGTACATGTTATAGCTGTAGTAATTTTCCCTTAACCTGGAGAGTTGGGACCCATGGAATGGGGATCATGCATTTTTGCTTTAAAGGGACTGCATTTGCTCACCCAATCTCACCAATCCTCTCAGTGCCAAGTGTCCAGCCTTATGCCACATCCAGCTGTCATTTTAGACAGGGTTTTTCCAGGTTTCATCAGAGACCCTGAAGGAAATGTAAAGAATTTCCCTGTTTTTTGGTTTTGTTTTTGAAATTCCTTTTTAGAGTGGGTTTGAGCTGATTCTCTCTGCCATGTTTATGCCAGTCTAGACACACTTGATTCCCTTACAGAGACATATCAATACATAGGTTTTAAGATTCTTACTAGTCAGATCTATTCCTCTGCGGGAAATATGGGGTTTTGAGTCCCTTTCACTGAGGAAGGTGTAGGTCTTGTCTATTCCACAGTTGGTTTTGGAAATGGTACCTGTGCTTATATCAAACTCTGGTTTTATGCATCACCCCACCTCTCCTTTCCCCTTAAGCAGGCATAAGAGTGTTTTCTAAATGTGAGACTCTGTTCTCTTTCCTAACTCAGTTCATGTGTAGCCATGTTTACAGGATGTTCAAAAGTCATATCTTATGATAAGTTTCTTTTTCTGTGTGACTTATTTCACTTAGAATCATCGTACCTGAATCCACTCACTTTGCTGCTCCTTGTCTTATGACATTGATTTCATGGCTGAGGGATATTCCATCGGACATAAATACCACAGTTTTTTGAACCATTTTTATATTTCCTGGGATATTTAAGGTGTACCCAAGTTGAGGTTCTTGTAAGCAGTGCAGCCCTAAATTTGGGGGTGGCTCTGTCTTATTGCTTTTCAGTTTTTCCAATGTATATTCCCTAGACTGGAAGTGCCCTTGGCTCTGTAGCTCTGTTGTTTACTTGTTTTAGGGAACGCAATGCACTCCTCCAGTGAGGCAGTTGGCAATTTACATCCCGCCCATCAGCATAACAAGGCTCCCTGTTCTCCAGGGCCTGTCTTGCCTTTCTGGTTTTTACACATTTTGTGGATGTCCCTTTTGACCGGTGGGAAGTGATACTTCTTTGTAGTGCAGATTTGCATTGCCCGCTTGCTTGTTTGGCCAAAAAGGGCGTATGCGTTTTCTCCTGAATATATTCAGGAGAAAACGCATACGCCCTTTTTGGCCAACTGCGTCATTGTCGAAGTTGTGCCCCTCTTCCTGTGCTTTAAAGGCGATTCCAACGTACCTCTTGAAATCTGTTTCCTGCTATTGTGCCTGGCTTTCAAGTCTGCCTCGTTACCTTCCCTCAACAGATTTTTGGACGATAGTTGTCCTTTATTACTCTGCCAGTTTGTGAATTGCTGTGGCCCTGAGCTCCATTTTCCAACTCGTTTTTTGTGAGCTGTACGCAAGTCCAAAATTTTGGTTCAGGACCTATACTGGTTCCCGGTGGGTGGCTGAGACTCTGGTAAATTCTTCTTCCTGCCGGGAAATTAGAGTGACATGTGCCCGTCCAAATGTCTAACAGTAACTCTCTCATTGGTTCTCCCTCTTCCCTTCCATCCTCTGCCAAATTGGCAACCTGTGCGAACCAGGAGGTTAAAGGGGCTGTCTCTCCAAGTTGGGAGATTGATAGTAAAGCAGTTGGAAAGTCAAACCGGAGCACCAGGAGAGGGACTACTCGTTGAGTTTTAGAAACCTTTTGTATTCACATTGTGTCCATTCTCTAGGTTTACCGTACATGTTATAGCTGTAGTAATTTTCCCTTAACCTGGAGAGTTGGGACCCATGGAATGGGGACCATGCATTTTTGCTTTAAAGGGACTGCATTTGCTCTCCCAATCTCACCAATCCTCTCAGTGCCAAGTGTCCAGGCTTATGCCACATCCAGCTGTCATTGTAGACAGGGTTTTTCCAGGTTTCATCAGAGACCCTGAAGGAAATGTAAAGAATTTCCCTGTTTTTTGGTTTTGTTTTTGAAATTCCTTTTTAGAGTGGGTTTGAGCTGATTCTCTCTGCCATGTTTATGCCAGTCTAGACACACTTGATTCCCTTACAGAGACATATCAATACATAGGTTTTAAGATTCTTACTAGTCAGATCTATTCCTCTGCGGGAAATATGGGGTTTTGAGTCCCTTTCACTGAGGAAGGTGTAGGTCTTGTCTATTCCACAGTTGGTTTTGGAAATGGTACCTGTGCTTATATCAAACTCTGGTTTTATGCATCACCCCACCTCTCCTTTCCCCTTAAGCAGGCATAAGAGTGTTTTCTAAATGTGAGACTCTGTTCTCTTTCCTAACTCAGTTCATGTGTAGCCATGTTTACAGGATGTTCATAAGTCATATCTTATGATAAGTTTCTTTTTCTGTGTGACTTATTTCACTTAGAATCATCGTACCTGAATCCACTCACTTTGCTGCTCCTGGTCTTATGACATTGATTTCATGGCTGAGGGATATTCCATCGGACATAAATACCACAGTTTTTTGAACCATTTTTATATTTCCTGGGATATTTAAGGTGTACCCAAGTTGAGGTTCTTGTAAGCAGTGCAGCCCTAAATTTGGGGGTGACTCTGTCTTATTGATTTTCAGTTTTCCCAATGTATATTCCCTAGACTGGAAGTGCCCTTGGCTCTGTAGCTCTGTTGTTTACTTGTTTTAGGGAACGCAATGCACTCCTCCAGTGAGGCAGTTGGCAATTTACATCCCGCCCATCAGCATAACAAGGCTCCCTGTTCTCCAGGGCCTGTCTTGCCTTTCTGGTTTTTACACATTTTGTGGATGTCCCTTTTGACCGGTGGGAAGTGATACTTCTTTGTAGTGCAGATTTGCATTGCCCACTTGCTTGTTTGGCCAATAATGTGTATGCGTTTTCTCCTGAATATATTCAGGAGTAAAAGCATAAGCCCTTTTTGGCCAACTGCGTCATTGTCGAAGTTGTGCCCCTCTTCCTGTGCTTTAAAGGCAATTCCAACGTACCTCTTGAAATCTGTTTCCTGCTATTCTGCCTGGCTTTCAAGTCTGCCTCGTTGCCTTCCCTCAACAGATTTTTGGACGATAGTTGTCCTTTATTACTCTGCCAGTTTGTGAATTGCTGTGGCCCTGAGCTCCATTTTCCAACTCGTTTTTTGTGAGCTGTACGCAAGTCCAAAATTTTGGTTCAGGACCTATACTGGTTCCCGGTGGGTGGCTGAGACTCTGGTTAATTCTTCTTCCTGCCGGGAAATTAGAGTGACATGTGCCCGTCCAAATGCCTAACATCAACTCTCTCATTGGTTCTCCCTCTTCCCTTCCATCCTCTGCCAAATTGGCAACCTGTGCGAACCAGGAGGTTAAAGGGGCTGTCTCTCCAAGTTGGGAGATTGATAGTAAAGCAGTTGGAAAGTCAAACCGGAGCACCAGGAGAGGGACTACTCGTTGACTTTTAGAAACTTTTGTATTCACCATGTGTCCATTCTCTAGGTTTCCCGTACATGTTATAGCTGTATTAATATTCCCTTCAACCTGGAGAGTTGGGACCCATGGAATGGGGGCCATGCATTTTTGCTTTAAAGGGTCTGCATTTGCTCACCCAATCTCACCAATCCTCTCAGTCCCAAGTGTCCAGCCTTATGCCACATCCAGCTGTCATTGTAGACAGGGTTTTTCCAGGTTTCATCAGAGACCCTGAAGGAAATGTAAAGAATTCCCCTGTTTTTTTGGTTTTGTTTTTGAAATTCCTTTTTATCGTGGGTTTGAGCTGATTCTCTCTGCCATGTTTATGCCAGTCTAGACACACTTGATTCCCTTACAGAGACATATCAATACATAGGTTTTAAGATTCTTACTAGCAGATCTATTCCTCTGCGGGAAATATGGGGTTTTGAGTCCCTTTCACTGAGGAAGGTGTAGGTCTTGTCTATTCCACAGTTGGTTTTGGAAATGGTACCTGTGCTTATATCAAACTCTTGTTTTATGCATCACCCCACCTCTCCTTTCCCCTTAAGCAGGCATAAGAGTGTTTTCTAAATGTGAGACTCTGTTCTCTTTCGTAACTCAGTTCATGTGTAGCCATGTTTACAGGATCTTCATAAGTCATATCTTATGATAAGTTTCTTTTTCTGTGTGACTTATTTCACTTAGAATCATCGTACCTAAATCCACTCACTTTGCTGCTCCTTGTCTTATGACATTGATTTCATGGCTGAGGGATATTCCATCGGACATAAATACCACAGTTTTTTGAACCATTTTTATATTTCCTGGGATATTTAAGGTGTACCCAAGTTGAGGTTCTTGTAAGCAGTGCAGCCCTAAATTTGGGGGTGGCTCTGTCTTATTGCTTTTCAGTTTTTCCAATGTATATTCCCTAGACTGGAAGTGCCCTTGGCTCTGTAGCTCTGTTGTTTACTTGTTTTAGGGAACGCAATGCACTCCTCCAGTGAGGCAGTTGGCAATTTACATCCCGCCCATCAGCATAACAAGGCTCCCTGTTCTCCAGGGCCTGTCTTGCCTTTCTGGTTTTTACACATTTTGTGGATGTCCCTTTTGACCGGTGGGAAGTGATACTTCTTTGTAGTGCAGATTTGCATTGCCCGCTTGCTTGTTTGGCCAAAAAGGGCGTATGCGTTTTCTCCTGAATATATTCAGGAGAAAACGCATACGCCCTTTTTGGCCAACTGCGTCATTGTCGAAGTTGTGCCCCTCTTCCTGTGCTTTAAAGGCGATTCCAACGTACCTCTTGAAATCTGTTTCCTGCTATTGTGCCTGGCATTCAAGTCTGCCTCGTTGCCTTCCCTCAACAGATTTTTGGACGATAGTTGTCCTTTATTACTCTGCCAGTTTGTGAATTGCTGTGGCCCTGAGCTCCATTTTCCAACTCGTTTTTTGTGAGCTGTACGCAAGTCCAAAATTTTGGTTCAGGACCTATACTGGTTCCCGGTGGGTGGCTGAGACTCTGGTTAATTCTTCTTCCTGCCGGGAAATTAGAGTGACATGTGCCCGTCCAAATGCCTAACATCAACTCTCTCATTGGTTCTCCCTCTTCCCTTCCATCCTCTGCCAAATTGGCAACCTGTGCGAACCAGGAGGTTAAAGGGGCTGTCTCTCCAAGTTGGGAGATTGATAGTAAAGCAGTTGGAAAGTCAAACCGGAGCACCAGGAGAGGGACTACTCGTTGACTTTTAGAAACTTTTGTATTCACCGTGTGTCCATTCTCTAGGTTTCCCGTACATGTTATAGCTGTATTAATATTCCCTTCAACCTGGAGAGTTGGGACCCATGGAATGGGGGCCATGCATTTTTGCTTTAAAGGGTCTGCATTTGCTCACCCAATCTCACCAATCCTCTCAGTCCCAAGTGTCCAGCCTTATGCCACATCCAGCTGTCATTGTAGACAGGGTTTTTCCAGGTTTCATCAGAGACCCTGAAGGAAATGTAAAGAATTCCCCTGTTTTTTTGGTTTTGTTTTTGAAATTCCTTTTTATCGTGGGTTTGAGCTGATTCTCTCTGCCATGTTTATGCCAGTCTAGACACACTTGATTCCCTTACAGAGACATATTAATACATAGGTTTTAAGATTCTTACTAGCAGATCTATTCCTCTGCGGGAAATATGGGGTTTTGAGTCCCTTTCACTGAGGAAGGTGTAGGTCTTGTCTATTCCACAGTTGGTTTTGGAAATGGTACCTGTGCTTATATCAAACTCTTGTTTTATGCATCACCCCACCTCTCCTTTCCCCTTAAGCAGGCATAAGAGTGTTTTCTAAATGTGAGACTCTGTTCTCTTTCGTAACTCAGTTCATGTGTAGCCATGTTTACAGGATCTTCATAAGTCATATCTTATGATAAGTTTCTTTTTCTGTGTGACTTATTTCACTTAGAATCATCGTACCTGAATCCACTCACTTTGCTGCTCCTGGTCTTATGACATTGATTTCATGGCTGAGGGATATTCCATCGGACATAAATACCACAGTTTTTTGAACCATTTTTATAATTCCTGGGATATTTAAGGTGTACCCAATTTGAGGTTCTTGTAAGCAGTGCATCCCTAAATTTGGGGGTGGCTCTGTCTTATTGATTTTCAGTTTTCCCAATGTATATTCCCTAGACTGGAAGTGCCCTTGGCTCTGTAGCTCTGTTGTTTACTTGTTTTAGTGAACGCAATGCACTCCTCCAGTGAGGCAGTTGGCAATTTACATCCCGCCCATCAGCATAACAAGGCTCCCTGTTCTCCAGGGCCTGTCTTGCCTTTCTGGTTTTTACACATTTGTGGATGTCCCTTTTGACCGGTGGGAAGTGATACTTCTTTGTAGTGCAGATTTGCATTGCCCGCTTGCTTGTTTGGCCAAAAAGGGCGTATGCGTTTTCTCCTGAATATATTCAGGAGAAAACGCATACGCCCTTTTTGGCCAACTGCGTCATTGTCGAAGTTGTGCCCCTCTTCCTGTGCTTTAAAGGCGATTCCAACGTACCTCTTGAAATCTGTTTTCTGATATTCTGCCTGGCTTTCAAGTCTGCTTCGTTGCCTTCCCTCAACAGATTTCTGGACGATAGTTGTCCTTTATTACTGTGCCAGTTTGTGAATTGCTGTGGCCCTGAGCTCCATTTTCCAACTCGTTTTTTGTGAGCTGTACGCAAGTCCAAAATTTTGGTTCAGGACCTATACTGGTTCCCGGTGGGTGGCTGAGACTCTGGTTAATTCTTCTTCCTGCCGGGAAATTAGAGTGACATGTGCCCGTCCAAATGTCTAACAGTAACTCTCTCATTGGTTCTCCCTCTTCCCTTCCATCCTCTGCCAAATTGGCAACCTGTGCGAACCAGGAGGTTAAAGGGGCTGTCTCTCCAATTTGGGAGATTGATAGTAAAGCAGTTGGAAAGTCAAACCGGAGCACCAGGAGAGGGACTACTCGTTGAGTTTTAGAAACCTTTTGTATTCACAGTGTGTCCATTCTCTAGGTTTCCCGTACATGTTATAGCTGTAGTAAATTTCCCTTCAACCTGGAGAGTTGGGACCCATGGAATGGGGGCCATGCATTTTTGCTTTAAAGGGTCTGCATTTGCTCACCCAATCTCACCAATCCTCTCAGTCCCAAGTGTCCAGCCTTATGCCACTTCCAGCTGTCATTGTAGATATGGTCATTCCATGTTTCATCAGAGAACCTGTAGGAAATGTCACGAATTGCCCTGTTTTTTGGTTTTGTTTTTGAAATTCCTTTTTATAGTGGGTCTGAGCTGTTTCTCTCTGCCTTGTTTATGCCAGTCCAGACACACTTGATTCCCTTATAGAGACATATCAATACATAGGTTTTAAGATTCCTACTAGTCAGATCTATTACTCTGCGGGAAATATGGGGTTTTGAGTCCCTTTCACTGAGGAAGGTGTAGGTCTTGTCTATTCCACAGTTGGTTTTGGAAATGGTACCTGTGCTTTAATCAAACTCTGGTTTTATGCATCACCCCACCTCTCCTTTCCCCTTAAGCAGGCATAAGAGTGTTTTCTAAATGTGAGACTCTGTTCTCTTTCCTAACTCAGTTCATGTGTAGCCATGTTTACAGGATCTTCATAAGTGATATCTTATGAGAAGTTTCTTTTTCTGTGTGACTTATTTCACTTAGAATCATCGTACCTGAATCCACTCACTTTGCTGCTCCTTGTCTTATGACATTGATTTCATGGCTGAGGGATATTCCATCGGACATAAATACCACAGTTTTTTGAACCATTTTTATATTTCCTGGGATATTTAAGGTGTACCCAAGTTGAGGTTCTTGTAAGCAGTGCAGCCCTAAATTTGGGGGTGGCTCTGTCTTATTGATTTTCAGTTTTCCCAATATATATTCCCTAGAGTGGAAGTGCCCTTGGCTCTGTAGCTCTGTTGTTTACTTGTTTTAGGGAACGCAATGCACTCCTCCAGTGAGGCAGTTGGCAATTTACATCCCGCCCATCAGCATAAAAAGGCTCCCTGTTCTCCAGGGCCTGTCTTGCCTTTCTGGTTTTTACACATTTTGTGGATGTCCCTTTTGACCGGTGGGAAGTGATACTTCTTTGTAGTGCAGATTTGCATTGCCCGCTTGCTTGTTTGGCCAAAAAGGGCGTATGCGTTTTCTCCTGAATATATTCAGGAGAAAACGCATACGCCCTTTTTGGCCAACTGCGTCATTGTCGAAGTTGTGCCCCTCTTCCTGTGCTTTAAAGGCGATTCCAACGTACCTCTTGAAATCTGTTTCCTGCTATTGTGCCTGGCTTTCAAGTCTGCCTCGTTGCCTTCCCTCAACAGATTTTTGGACGATAGTTGTCCTTTAATACTCTGCCAGTTTGTGAATTGCTGTGGCCCTGAGCTCCATTTTCCAACTCGTTTTTTGTGAGCTGTACGCAAGTCCAAAATTTTGGTTCAGGACCTATACTGGTTCCCGGTGGGTGGCTGAGACTCTGGTTAATTCTTCTTCCTGCCGGGAAATTAGAGTGACATGTGCCCGTCCAAATGTCTAACAGTAACTCTCTCATTGGTTCTACCTCTTCCCTTCCATCCTCTGCCAAATTGGCAACCTGTGCGAACCAGGAGGTTAAAGGGGCTGTCTCTCCAAGTTGGGAGATTGATAGTAAAGCAGTTGGAAAGTCAAACCGGAGCACCAGGAGAGGGACTACTCGTTGAGTTTTAGAAACCTTTTGTATTCACAGTGTGTCCATTCTCTAGGTTTCCCGTACATGTTATAGCTGTAGTAATTTTCCCGTCAACCTGGAGAGTTGGGACCCATGGAATGGGGGCCATGCATTTTTGCTTTAAACGGTCTGCATTTGCTCACCCAATCTCACCAATCCTCTCAGTCCCAAGTGTCCAGCCTTATGCCACATCCAGCTGTCATTGTAGACAGGGTTTTTCCAGGTTTCATCAGAGACCCTGAAGGAAATGTAAAGAATTTCCCTGATTTTTTGGTTTTGTTTTTGAAATTCCTTTTTATCGTGGGTTTGAGCTGATTCTCTCCGCCATGTTAATGCCAGTCTAGACACACTTGATTCCCTTACAGAGACATATCAATACATATGTTTTAAGATTCTTACTAGTCAGATCTATTCCTCTGCGGGAAATATGGGGTTTTGAGTCCCTTTCACTGAGGAAGGTGTAGGTCTTGCCTATTCCACAGTTGGTTTTGGAAATGGTACCTGTGCTTATATCAAACTCTGGTTTTATGCATCACCCCACCTCTCCTTTCCCCTTCAGCAGGCATAAGAGTGTTTTCTCAATGTGAGACTCTGTTCTCTTTCCTAAGTCAGTTCATGTGTAGCCATGTTTACAGGATCTTCATAAGTCATATCTTATGATAAGTTTCTTTTTCTGTGTGACTTATTTCACTTAGAATCATCGTACCTCAATCCACTCAATTTGCTGCTCCTGGTCTTATGACATGGATTTCATGGCTGAGGGATATTGCATCGGACATAAATACCACAGTTTTTTGAACCATTTTTATATTTCCTGGGATATTTAAGGTGTACCCAAGTTGAGGTTCTTGTAAGCAGTGCAGCCCTAAATTTGGGGGTGGCTCTGTCTTATTGATTTCCAGTTTTCCCAATGTATATTCCCTAGACTGGAAGTGCCCTTGGCTCTGTAGCTCTGTTGTTTACTTGTTTTAGGGAACGCAATGCACTCCTCCAGTGAGGCAGTTGGCAATTTACATCCCGCCCATCAGCATAACAAGGCTCCCTGTTCTCCAGGGCCTCTCTTGCCTTTCTGGTTTTTACACATTTTGTGGATGTCCCTTTTGACCGGTGGGAAGTGATACTTCTTTGTAGTGCTGATTTGCATTGCCCGCTTGCTTGTTTGGCCAATAATGTGTATGCGTTTTCTCCTGAATATATTCAGGAGAAAACGCATACGCCCTTTTTGGCCAACTGCGTCATTGTCGAAGTTGTGCCCCTCTTACTGTGCTTTAAAGGCGATTCCAACGTACCTCTTGAAATCTGTTTCCTGCTATTCTGCCTGGATTTCAAGTCTGCCTCGTTGCCTTCCCTCAACAGATTTTTGGACGATAGTTGTCCTTTATTACTCTGCCAGTTTGTGAATTGCTGTGGCCCTGAGCTCCATTTTCCAACTCGTTTTTTGTGAGCTGTACGCAAGTCCAAAATTTTGGTTCAGGACCTATACTGGTTCCCGGTGGGTGGCTGAGACTCTGGTTAATTCTTCTTCCTGCCGGGAAATTACAGTGACATGTGCCCGTCCAAATGCCTAACAGTAACTCTCTCATTGGTTCTCCCTCTTCCCTTCCATCCTCTGCCAAATTGGCAACCTGTGCGAACCAGCAGGTTAAAGGGGCTGTCTCTCCAAGTTGGGAGATTGATAGTAAAGCAGTTGGAAAGTCAAACCGGAGCACCAGGAGAGGGACTACTCGTTGAGTTTTAGAAACCTTTTGTATTCACAGTGTGTCCATTCTCTAGGTTTCCCGTATATGTTATAGCTGTAGTAATATTCCCTTCAACCTGGAGAGTTGGGACCCATGGAATGGGGGCCATGCATTTTTGCTTTAAAGGGTCTGCATTTGCTCACCCAATCTCACCAATCCTCTCAGTCCCAAGTGTCCAGCCTTATGCCACATCCAGCTGTCATTGTAGACAGGGTTTTTCCAGGTTTCATCAGAGACCCTGAAGGAAATGTAAAGAATTTCCCTGTTTTTCGGTTTTTGTTTTTGAAATTCCTTTTTATAGTGGGTTTGAGCTGATTCTCTCTGCCATGTTTATGCCAGTCTAGACACACTTGATTCCCTTACAGAGACATATCAATACATAGGTTTTAAGATTCTTACTAGTCAGATCTATTCCTCTGCGGGAAATATGGGGTTTTGAGTCCCTTTCACTGAGGAAGGTGTAGGTCTTGTCTATTCCACAGTTGGTTTTGGAAATGGTACCTGTGCTTATATCAAACTCTGGTGTTATGCATCACCCCACCTCTCCTTTCCCCTTCAGCAGGCATAAGAGTGTTTTCTAAATGTGAGACTCTGTTCTCTTTCCTAACTCAGTTCATGTGTAGCCATGTATACAGGATCATCATAAGTGATATCTTATGATAAGTTTCTTTTTCTGTGTGACTTATTTCACTTAGAATCATCGTACATGAATCCACTCACTTTGCTGCTCCTGGTCTTATGACATTGATTACATGGCTGAGGGATATTGCATCGGACATAAATACCACAATTTTTTGAACCATTTTTATATTTCCTGGGATATTTAAGGTGTACCCAAGTTGAGGTTCTTGTAAGCAGTGCAGCCGTAAATTTGGGGTTGGCTCTGTCTTATTGATTTTCAGTTTTCCCAAAGTATATTCCCTAGACTGGAAGTGCCCTTGGCTCTGTAGCTCTGTTGTTTACTTGTTATAGGAAACGCAATGCACTCCTCCAGGGAGGCAGTTGGCAATTTACATCCCGCCCATCAGAATAACAAGGTTCCCTGTTCTCCAGGGCCTGTCTTGCCTTTCTGGTTTTTACACATTTTGTGGATGTCCCTTTTGACCGGTGGGAAGTGATACTTCTTTGTAGTGCAGATTTGCATTGCCCGCTTGCTTGTTTGGCCAAAAAGGGCGTATGCGTTTTCTCCTGAATATATTCAGGAGAAAACGCATACGCCCTTTTTGGCCAACTGCGTCATTGTCGAAGTTGTGCCCCACTTCCTGTGCTTTAAAGGCGATTCCAACGTACCTCTTGAAATCTGTTTCCTGCTATTCTGCCTGGCTTTCAAGTCTGCCTCGTTGCCTTCCCTCAACAGATTTTTGGACGATAGTTGTCCTTTATTACTCTGCCAGTTTGTGAATTGCTGTGGCCCTGAGCTCCATTTTCCAACTCGTTTTTTGTGAGCTGTACGCAAGTCCAAAATTTTGGTTCAGGACCTATACTGGTTCCCGGTGGGTGGCTGAGACTCTGGTTAATTTTTCTTCCTGCCGGGAAATTAGAGTGACATGTGCCCGTCCAAATGCCTAACAGTAACTCTCTCATTGGTTCTCCCTCTTCCCTTCCATCCTCTGCCAAATTGGCAACCTGTGCGAAACAGGAGGTTAAAGGGGCTGTCTCTCCAAGTTGGGAGATTGATAGTAAAGCAGGTGGAAAGTCAAACCGGAGCACCAGGAGAGGGACTACTCGTTGAGTTTTAGAAACCTTTTGTATTCACAGTGTGTCCATTCTCTAGGATTCCCGTACATGTTATAGTTGTAGTAATATTCCCTTCAACCTGGAGAGTTGGGACCCATTGAATGGGGACCATGCATTTTTGCTTTAAAGGGTCTGCATTTGCTCACCCAATCTCACCAATCCTCTCAGTCCCAAGTGTCCAGCCTTATGCCACATCCAGCTGTCATTGTAGACAGGGTTTTTCCAGGTTTCATCAGAGACCCTGAAGGAAATGTAAAGAATTTCCCTGTTTTTTGGTTTTGTTTTTGAAATTCCTTTTTATAATGGGTTTGAGCTGATTCTCTCTGCCATGTTTATGCAAGTCTAGACACACTTGATTCCCTTACAGAGACATATCAATACATAGGTTTTAAGATTCTTACTAGTCAGATCTATTCCTCTGCGGGAAATATGGGGTTTTGAGACCCTTTCACTGAGGAAGGTGTAGGACTTGTCTATTCCACAGTTGGTTTTGGAAATGGTACCTGTGCTTATATCAAACTCTGGTTTTATGCATCACCCCACCTCTCATTTCCCGTTAAGCAGGCATAAGAGTGTTTTCTAAATGTGAGACTCTGTTCTCTTGCCTAACTCAGTTCTTGTGTAACCATGTTTACAGGATCTTCATAAGTCATATCTAGTGAGAAGTTTCTTTTTCTGTGTGACTTATTTCACTTAGAATCATCGTACCTGAATCCACTCACTTTGCTGCTCCTGGTCTTATGACATTGATTACATGGCTGAGGGATATTGCATCGGACGTAAATACCACAGTTTTTTGAACCATTTTTATATTTCCTGGGATATTTAAGGTGTACCCCAAGTTGAGGTTCTTGTAAGCAGTGCAGCCCTATATTTGGGTGTGGCTGTGTCTTATTGATTTTCAGTTTTCCCAATGTATATTCCCTAGACTGGAAGTGCCCTTGGCTCTGTAGCTCTTTTGTTTACTTGTTTTAGGGAACGCAATGCACTCCTCCAGTGAGGCAGTTGGCAATTTACATCCCGCCCATCAGCATAACAAGGCTCCCTGTTCTCCAGGGCCTGTCTTGCCTTTCTGGTTTTTACACATTTTGTGGATGTCCCTTTTGACCGGTGGGAAGTGATACTTCTTTGTAGTGCAGATTTGCATTGCCCGCTTGCTTGTTTGGCCAAAAAGGGCGTATGCGTTTTCTCCTGAATATATTCAGGAGAAAACGCATACGCCCTTTTTGGCCAACTGCGTCATTGTCGAAGTTGTGCCCCTCTTCCTGTGCTTTAAAGGCGATTCCAACGTACCTCTTGAAATCTGTTTCCTGCTATTCTGCCTGGCTTTCAAGTCTGCCTCGTTGCCTTCCCTCAACAGATTTTTGGACGATAGTTGTCCTTTATTACTCTGCCAGTTTGTGAATTGCTGTGGCCCTGAGCTCCATTTTCCAACTCGTTTTTTGTGAGCTGTACGCAAGTCCAAAATTTTGGTTCAGGACCTATACTGGTTCCCGGTGGGTGGCTGAGACTCTGGTTAATTTTTCTTCCTGCCGGGAAATTAGAGTGACATGTGCCCATCCAAATGCCTAACAGTAACTCTCTCATTGGTTCTCCCTCTTCCCTTCCATCCTCTGCCAAATTGGCAACCTGTGCGAACCAGGAGGTTAAAGGGGCTGTCTCTCCAAGTTGGGAGATTGATAGTAAAGCAGTTGGAAAGTCAAACCGGAGCACCAGGAGAGGGACTACTCGTTGAGTTTTAGAAACCTTTTGTATTCACAGTGTGTCCATTCTCTAGGATTCCCGTACATGTTATAGTTGTAGTAATATTCCCTTCAACCTGGAGAGTTGGGACCCATTGAATGGGGACGATGCATTTTTGCTTTAAAGGGTCTGCATTTGCTCACCCAATCTCACCAATACTCTCAGTCCCAAGTGTCCAGCCTTATGCCACATCCAGCTGTCATTGTAGACAGGGTTTTTCCAGGTTTCATCAGAGACCCTGAAGGAAATGTAAAGAATTTCCCTGTTTTTTGGTTTTGTTTTTGAAATTCCTTTTTATAGTGGGTTTGAGCTGATTCTCTCTGCCATGTTTATGCAAGTCTAGACACACTTGATTCCCTTACAGAGACATATCAATACATAGGTTTTAAGATTCTTACTAGTCAGATCTATTCCTCTGCGGGAAATATGGGGTTTTGAGACCCTTTCACTGAGGAAGGTGTAGGACTTGTCTATTCCACAGTTGGTTTTGGAAATGGTACCTGTGCTTATATCAAACTCTGGTTTTATGCATCACCCCACCTCTCATTTCCCGTTAAGCAGGCATAAGAGTGTTTTCTAAATGTGAGACTCTGTTCTCTTGCCTAACTCAGTTCTTGTGTAACCATGTTTACAGGATCTTCATAAGTCATATCTAGTGATAAGTTTCTTTTTCTGTGTGACTTATTTCACTTAGAATCATCGTACCTGAATCCACTCACTTTGCTGCTCCTGGTCTTATGACATTGATTACATGGCTGAGGGATATTGCATCGGACGTAAATACCACAGTTTTTTGAACCATTTTTATATTTCCTGGGATATTTAAGGTGTACCCCAAGTTGAGGTTCTTGTAAGCAGTGCAGCCCTAAATTTGGGGGTGGCTCTGTCTTATTGATTTTCAGTTTTCCCAATGTATATTCCCTAGACTGGAAGTGCCCTTGGCTCTGTAGCTCTTTTGTTTACTTGTTTTAGGGAACGCAATGCACTCCTCCAGTGAGACAGTTGGCAATTTACATCCCGCCCATCAGCATAACAAGGCTCCCAGTTCTCCAGGGCCTGTCTTGCCTTTCTGGTTTTTACACATTTTGTGGATGTCCCTTTTGACCGGTGGGAAGTGATACTTCTTTGTAGTGCAGATTTGCATTGCCCGCTTGCTTGTTTGGCCAAAAAGGGCGTATGCGTTTTCTCCTGAATATATTCAGGAGAAAACGCATACGCCCTTTTTGGCCAACTGCGACATTGTCGAAGTTGTGCCCCTCTTCCTGTGCTTTAAAGGCGATTCCAACGTACCTCTTGAAATCTGTTTCCTGCTATTCTGCCTGGCTTTCAAGTCTGCCTCGTTGCCTTCCCTCAACAGATTTTTGGACGATAGTTGTCCTTTATTACTCTGCCAGTTTGTGAATTGCTGTGGCCCTGAGCTCCATTTTCCAACTCGTTTTTTGTGAGCTGTACGCAAGTCCAAAATTTTGGTTCAGGACCTATACTGGTTCCCGCTGGGTGGCTGAGACTCTGGTTAATTCTTCTTCCTGCCGGGAAATTAGAGTGACATGTGCCCGTCCAAATGCCTAACAGTAACTCTCTCATTGGTTCTCCCTCTTCCCTTCCATCCTCTGCCAAATTGGCAACGTGCGAAACAGGAGGTTAAAGGGGCTGTCTCTCCAAGTTGGGAGATTGATAGTAAAGCAGTTGGAAAGTCAAACCGGAGCACCAGGAGAGGGACTACTCGTTGAGTTTTAGAAACCTTTTGTATTCACAGTGTGTCCATTCTCTAGGTTTCCCGTACATGTTATAGCTGTAGTAATATTCCCTTCAACCTGGAGAGTTGGGACCCATGGAATGGGGGCCATGCATTTTTGCTTTAAAGGGTCTGCATTTGCTCACCCAATCTCACCAATCCTCTCAGTCCCAAGTGTCCAGCCTTATGCCACATCCAGCTGTCATTGTAGACAGGGTTTTTCCAGGTTTCATCAGAGACCCTGAAGGAAATGTAAAGAATTTCCCTGTTTTTTGGTTTTGTTTTTGAAATTCCTTTTTATAGTGGGTTTGAGCTTATTCTCTCTGCCATGTTTATGCCAGTCTAGACACACTTGATTCCCTTACAGAGACATATCAATACATAGGTTTTAAGATTCCTACTAGTCAGATCTATTCCTCTGCGGGAAATATGGGGTTTTGAGTCCCTTTCACTGAGGAAGGTGTAGGTCTTGTCTATTCCACAGTTGCTTTTGGAAATGGTACCTGTGCTTATATCAAACTCTGGTTTTATGCATCACCCCACCTCTCCTTTCCCCTTCAGCAGGCATAAGAGTGTTTTCTCAATGTGAGACTCTGTTCTCTTTCCTAAGTCAGTTCATGTGTAGCCATGTTTACAGGATCTTCATAAGTCATATCTTATGATAAGTTTCTTTTTCTGTGTGACTTATTTCACTTAGAATCATCGTACCTGAATCCACTCACTTTGCTGCTCCTGGTCTTATGACATTGATTTCATGGCTGAGGGATATTGCATCGGACATAAATACCACAGTTTTTTGAACCATTTTTATATTTCCTGGCATATTTAAGGTGTACCCAAGTTGAGGTTCTTGTAAGCAGTGCAGCCCTAAATTTGGGGCTGGCTCTGTCTTATTGATTTTCACTTTTCCCAATGTATATTCCCTAGACTCGAAGTGCCCTTGGCTCTGTAGCTCTGTTGTTTACTTGTTTTAGGGAACGCAAGGCACTCCTCCAGGGAGGCGGTTGGCAATTTACATCCCGCCCATCAGCATAACAAGGCTCCCTGTTCTCCAGGGCCTGTCTTGCCTTTCTGGTTTTTACACATTTTGTGGATGTCCCTTTTGAACGGTGGGAAGTGATACTTCTTTGTAGTGCAGATTTGCATTGCCCGCTTGCTTGTTTGGCCAAAAAGGGCATATGCGTTTTCTCCTGAATATATTCAGGAGAAAACGCATACGCCCTTTTTGGCCAACTGCGTCATTGTCAAAGTTGTGCCCCTCTTCCTGTGCTTTAAAGGCGATTCCAACATACCTCTTGAAATCTGTTTCCTGCTATTCTGCCTGGCTTTCAAGTCTGCCTCGTTGCCTTCCCTCAACAGATTTTTGGACGATAGTTGTCCTTTAATACTCTGCCAGTTTGTGAATTGCTGTGGCCCTGAGCTCCATTTTCCAACTCGTTTTTTGTGAGCTGTACGCAAGTCCAAAATTTTGGTTCAGGACCTATACAGGTTCCCGGTGGGTGGCTGAGACTCTGGTTAATTCTTCTTCCTGCCGGGAAATTAGAGTGACATGTGCCCGTCCAAATGCCTAACAGTAACTCTCTCATTGGTTCTCCCTCTTCCCTTCCATCCTCTGCCAAATTGGCAACCTGTGAGAACCAGGAGGTTAAAGGGGCTGTCTCTCCAAGTTGGGAGATTGATAGTAAAGAAGTTGGAAAGTCAAACGGGAGCACCAGGAGAGGGACAACTCGTTGAGTTTTAGAAACCTTTTGTATTCACAGTGTGTCCATTCTCTAGGTTTCCCGTACATGTTATAGCTGTAGTAATATTCCCTTCAACCTGGAGAGTTGGGACCCATGGAATGGGGGCCATGCATTTTTGCTTTAAAGGGTCTGCATTTGCTCACCCAATCTCACCAATCCTCTCAGTCCCAAGTGTCCAGCCTTATGCCACATCCAGCTGTCATTGTAGACAGGGTTTTTCCAGGTTTCATCAGAGACCCTGAAGGAAATGTAAAGAATTTCCCTGTTTTTTGGTTTTGTTTTTGAAATTCCTTTTTATAGTGGGTTTGAGCTGATTCTCTCTGCCATGTTTATGCCAGTCTAGACACACTTGATTCCCTTACAGAGACATATCAATACATAGGTTTTAAGATTCTTACTTGTCAGATCTATTCCTCTGCGGGAAATATGGGGTTTTGAGTCCCTTTCACTGAGGAAGGTGTAGGTCTTGTGTATTCCACAGTTGGTTTTGGAAATGGTACCTGTGCTTGTATCAAACTCTGGTTTTATGCATCACCCCACCTCTCCTTTCCCCTTCAGCAGGCATAAGAGTGTTTTCTAAATGTGAGACTCTGTTCTCTTTCCTAACTCAGTTCATGTGTAGCCATGTTTACAGGATCTTCATAAGTCATATATTATGATAAGTTTCTTTTTCTGTGTGACTTATTTCACTTAGAATCATCGTACCTCAATCCACTCAATTTGCTGCTCCTGGTCTTATGACATGGATTTCATGGCTGAGGGATATTGCATCGGCCATAAATACCACAGTTTTTTGAACCATTTTTATATTTCCTGGGACATTTAAGGTGTACCCAAGTTGAGGTTCTTGTAAGCAGTGCAGCCCTAAATTTGGGGGTGGCTCTGTCTTATTGATTTTCAGTTTTCCCAATGTATATTTCCTAGACTGGAAGTGCACTTGGCTCTGTAGCTCTGTTGTTTACTTGTTTTAGGGAACGCAATGCACTCCTCCAGGGAGGCAGTTGGCAATTTACATCCCGCCCATCAGCATAAAAAGGCTCCCTGTTCTCCAGGGCCTGTCTTGCCTTTCTGGTTTTTACACATTTTGTGGATGTCCCTTTTGACCGGTGGGAAGTGATACTTCTTTGTAGTGCAGATTTGCATTGCCCGCTTGCTTGTTTGGCCAAAAAGGGCGTATGCATTTTCTCCTGAATATATTCAGGAGAAAACGCATACGCCCTTTTTGGCCAACTGCGTCATTGTCGAAGTTGTGCCCCTCTTCCTGTGCTTTAAAGGCGATTCCAACGTACCTCTTGAAATCTGTTTCCTGCTATTCTGCCTGGCTTTCAAGTCTGCCTCGTTGCCTTCCCTCAACAGATTTTTGGATGATAGTTGTCCTTTATTATTCTGCCAGTTTGTTAATTGCTGTGGCCCTGAGCTCCATTTTCCAACTCGTTTTTTGTGAGCTGTACGCAAGTCCAAAATTTTGGTTCAGGACCTATACTGGTTCCCGGTGGGTGGCTGAGACTCTGGTTAATTCTTCTTCCTGCCGGGAAATTAGAGTGACATGTGCCCGTCCAAATGCCTAACAGTAACTCTCTCATTGGTTCTCCCTCTTCCCTTCCATCCTCTGCCAAATTGGCAACCTGTGCGAACCAGGAGGTTAAAGGGGCTGTCTCTCCAAGTTGGGAGATTGATAGTAAAGCAGTTGGAAAGTCAAACCGGAGCACCAGGAGAGGGACTACTCGTTGAGTTTTAGAAACCTTTTGTATTCACAGTGTGTCCATTCTCTAGGTTTCCCGTACATATTATAGCTGTAGTAATATTCCCTTCAACCTGGAGAGTTGGGACCCATCGAATGGGGGCCATGCATTTTTGCTTTAAAGGGTCTGCATTTGCTCACCCAATCTCACCAATCCTCTCAGTCCCAAGTGTCCAGCCTTATGCCACATCCAGCTGTCATTGTAGACAGGGTCATTACAGGTTTCATCAGAGACCCTGAAGGAAATGTAAAGAATTTCCCTGTTTTTTGGTTTTGTTTTTGAAATTCCTTTTTATAGTGGGTTTGAGCTTATTCTCTCTGCCATGTTTATGCCAGTCTAGACACACTTGATTCCCTTACAGAGACATATCAATACATAGGTTTTAAGATTCCTACTAGTCAGATCTATTCCTCTGCGGGAAATATGGGGTTTTGAGTCCCTTTCACTGAGGAAGGTGTAGGTCTTGTCTATTCCACAGTTGCTTTTGGAAATGGTACCTGAGCTTATATCAATCTCTGGTTTTATGCATCACCCCACCTCTCCTTTCCCCTTCAGCAGGCATAAGAGTGTTTTCTCAATGTGAGACTCTGTTCTCTTTCCTAAGTCAGTTCATGTGTAGCCATGTTTACAGGATCTTCATAAGTCATATCTTATGATAAGTTTCTTTTTCTGTGTGACTTATTTCACTTAGAATCATCGTACCTGTATCCACTCACTTTGCTGCTCCTGGTCTTATGACATTGATTTCATGGCTGAGGGATATTGCATCGGACATAAATACCACAGTTTTTTGAACCATTTTTATATTTCCTGGCATATATAAGGTGTACCCAAGTTGAGGATCTTGTAAGCAGTGCAGCCCTAAATTTGGGGGTGGCTCTGTCTTATTGATTTTCAGTTTTCCCAATGTATATTCCCTAGACTGGAAGTGACCTTGGCTCTGTAGCTCTGTTGTTTACTTGTTTTAGGAACGCAAGGCACTCCCCCAGGGAGGCGGTTGGCAATTTACATCCCGCCCATCAGCATAACAAGGCTCCCTGTTCTCCAGGGCCTGTCTTGCCTTTCTGGTTTTTACACATTTTGTGGATGTCCCTTTTGAACGGTGGGAAGTGATACTTCTTTGTAGTGCAGATTTGCATTGCCCGCTTGCTTGTTTGGCCAAAAAGGGCGTATGCGTTTTCTCCTGAATATATTCAGGAGAAAACGCATACGCCCTTTTTGGCCAACTGCGTCATTGTCGAAGTTGTGCCCCTCTTCCAGTGCTTTAAAGGCGATTCCAACATACCTCTTGAAATCTGTTTCCTGCTATTCTGCCTGGCTTTGAAGTCTGCCTCGTTGCCTTCCCTCAACAGATTTTTGGACGATAGTTGTCCTTTAATACTCTGCCAGTTTGTGAATTGCTGTGGCCCTGAGCTCCATTTTCCAACTTGTTTTTTGTGAGCTGTACGCAAGTCCAAAATTTTGGTTCAGGAACTATACTGGTTCCCGGTGGGTGGCTGAGACTCTGGTTAATTCTTCTTCCTGCCGGGAAATTAGAGTGACATGTGCCCGTCCAAATGCCTAACAGTAACTCTCTCATTGGTTCTCCCTCTTCCCTTCCATCCTCTGCCAAATTGGCAACCTGTGAGAACCAGGAGGTTAAAGGGGCTGTCTCTCCAAGATGGGAGATTGATAGTAAAGCAGTTGGAAAGTCAAACCGGAGCACCAGGAGAGGGACAAGTCGTTGAGTTTTAGAAACCTTTTGTATTCACAGTGTGTCCATTCTCTAGGTTTCCCGTACATGTTATAGCTGTAGTAATATTCCCTTCCACCTGGAGAGTTGGGACCCATGGAATGGGGGCCATGCATTTTTGCTTTAAAGGGTCTACATTTGCTCACCCAATCTCACCAATCCTCTCAGTCACAAGTGTCCAGCCTTATGCCACATCCAGCTGTCATTGTAGACAGGGTTTTTCAAGGTTTCATCAGAGAACCTGAAGGAAATGTAAAGAATTTCCCTGTTTTTTGGTTTTGTTTTTGAAATTCCTTTTTATAGTGGGTTTGAGCTGATTCTCTCTGCCATGTTTATGCCAGTCTAGACACACTTGATTCCCTTACAGAGACATATCAATACATAGGTTTTAAGATTCTTACTAGTCAGATCTATTCCTCTGCGGGAAATATGGGGTTTTGAGTCCCTTTCACTGAGGAAGGTGTAGGTCTTGTCTATTCCACAGTTGGTTTTGGAAATGGTACCTGTGCTTATATCAAACTCTGGTTTTATGCATCACCCCACCTCTCCTTTCCCCTTCAGCAGGCATAAGAGTGTTTTCTAAATGTGAGACTCTGTTCTCTTTCCTAACTCAGTTCATGTGTAGCCATGTTTACAGGATCTTCATAAGTCATATCTTATGATAAGTTTCTTGTTCTGTGTGACTTATTTCACTTAGAATCATCGTACCTCAATCCACTCAATTTGCTGCTCCTGGTCTTATGACATGGATTTCATGGCTGAGGGATATTGCATCAGACATAAATACCACAGTTTTTTGAACCATTTTTATATTTCCTGGGACATTTAAGGTGTACCCAATTTGAGGTTCTTGTAAGCAGTGCAGCCCTAAATTTGGGGGTGGCTCTGTCTTATTGATTTTCAATTTTCCCAATGTATATTTCCTAGACTGGAAGTGCCCTTGGCTCTGTAGCTCTGTTGTTTACTTGTTTTAGGGAACGCAATGCACTCCTCCAGGGAGGCAGTTGGCAATTTACATCCCGCCCATCAGCATAAAAAGGCTCCCTGTTCTCCAGGGCCTGTCTTGCCTTTCTGGTTTTTACACATTTTGTGGATGTCCCTTTTGACCGGTGGGAAGTGATACTTCTTTGTAGTGCAGATTTGCATTGCCCGCTTGCTTGTTTGGCCAAAAAGGGCGTATGCGTTTTCTCCTGAATATATTCAGGAGAAAACGCATACGCCCTTTTTGGCCAACTGCGTCATTGTCGAAGTTGTGCCCCTCTTCCTGTGCTTTAAAGGCGATTCCAACGTACCTCTTGAAATCTGTTTCCTGCTATTCTGCCTGGCTTTCAAGTCTGCCTCGTTGCCTTCCCTCAACAGATTTTTGGATGATAGTTGTCCCTTAATATTCTGCCAGTTTGTTAATTGCTGTGGCCCTGAGCTCCATTTTCCAACTCGTTTTTTGTGAGCTGTACGCAAGTCCAAAATTTTGGTTCAGGACCTATACTGGTTCCCGGTGGGTGGCTGAGACTCTGGTTAATTCTTCTTCCTGCCGGGATATTAGAGTGACATGTGCATGTCCAAATGCCTAACAGTAACTCTCTCATTGGTTCTCCCTCTTCCCTTCCATCCTCTGCCAAATTGGCAACCTGTGCGAACCAGGAGGTTAAAGGGCTGTCTCTCCAAGTTGGGAGATTGATAGTAAAGCAGTTGGAAAGTCAAACCGGAGCACCAGGAGAGGGACTACTCGTTGAGTTTTAGAAACCTTTTGTATTCACAGTGTGTCCATTCTCTAGGTTTCCCGTACATGTTTTAGCTGTAGTAATATTCCCTTCAACCTGGAGATTTGGGACCCATGGAATGGGGGCCATGCATTTTTCCTTTAAAGGGTCTGCATTTGCTCACCCAATCTCACCAATCCTCTCAGTCCCAAGTGTCCAGCCTTATGCCACATCCAGCTGTCATTGTAGACAGGGTTTTTCCAGGTTTCATCAGAGACCCTGAAGGAAATGTAAACAATTTCCCTGTTTTTTGGTTTTGTTTTTGAAATTCCTTTTTATAGTGGGTTTGAGCTGATTCTCTCTGCCATGTTTATGACAGTCTAGACACACTTGATTCCCTTACAGAGACATATCAATACATAGGTTTTAGGATTCTTACTAGTCAGATCTATTCCTCTGCGGGAAATATGGGGTTTTGAGTCCCTTTCACTGAGGAAGGTTTAGGTCTTGTCTATTCCACAGTTGGTTTTGGAAATGGTACCTGTGCTTATATCAAACTCTGGTTTTATGCATCACCCTACCTCTCCTTTCCCCTTCAGCAGGCATAAGAGTGTTTTCTCAATGTGAGACTCTGTTCTCTTTCCTAACTCAGTTCATGTGTAGCCATGTTTACAGGATCTTCATAAGTGATATCTTATGATAAGTTTCTTTTTCTATGTGACTTATTTCACTTAGAATCATCGTACCTGAATCCACTCACTTTGCTGCTCCTGCTCTTATGACATGGATTTCATGGCTGAGGGATATTCCATCGGACATAAATACCACAGTTTTTTGAACCATTTTTATATTTCCTGGGATATTTAAGGTGTACCCAAGTTGAGGTTCTTGTAAGCAGTGCAGCCCTAAATTTGGGGGTGGCTCTGTCTTATTGATTTTCAGTTTTCCCAATGTATATTCCCTAGACTGGAAGTGCCCTTGGCTCTGTAGCTCTGTTGTTTACTTGTTTTAGGGAACGCAATGCACTCCTCCAGTGAGGCAGTTGGCAATTTACATCCCGCCCATCAGCATAACAAGGCTCCCTGTTCTCCAGGGCCTGTCTTGCCTTTCTTGTTTTTACACATTTTGTGGATGTCCCTTTTGACCGGTGGGAAGTGATACTTCTTTGTAGTGCAGATTTGCATTGCCCGCTTGCTTGTTTGGCCAAAAAGGGCGTATGCGTTTTCTCCTGCATATATTCAGGAGAAAACTCATACGCCCTTTTTGGCCAAGTGCATCATTGTCGAAGTTGTGCCCCTCTTCCTGTGCTTTAAAGGCGATTCCAACGTACCTCTTGAAATCTGTTTCCTGCTATTCTGCCTGGCTTTCAAGACTTCCTCGTTGCCTTCCCTCAACAGATTTTTGGACGATAGTTGTCTTTTATTACTCTGCCAGTTTGTGAATTGCTGTGGCCCTGACCTCCATTTTCCAACTCGTTTTTTGTGAGCTTTACGCAAGTCCAAAATTTTGGTTCAGGACCTATACTGGTTCCCGCTGGGTGGCTGAGACTCTGGTTAATTCTTCTTCCAGCCGGGAAATTAGAGTGACATGTGCCCGTCCAAATGCCTAACAGTAACTCTCTCAATGGTTCTCCCTCTTCCCTTCCATCCTCTGCCAAATTGGCAACCTGTGAGAACCAGGAGGTTAAAGGGGCTGTCTCTCGAAGTTGGGAGATTGATAGTAAAGCAGTTGGAAAGTCAAACCGGGGCACCAGGAGAGGGACTACTCGTTGAGTTTTAGAAACCTTTTGTATTCACAGTGTGTCCATTCTCTAGGTTTCCCGTACATGTTACAGCTGTAGTAATATTCCCTTCAAACTGGAGAGTTGGGACCCATGGAATGGGGGCCATGCATTTTTGCTTTAAAGGGTCTGCATTTGCTCACCCAATCTCACCAATCCTCTCAGTCCCAAGTGTCCAGCCTTATGCCACATCCAGCTGTCATTGTAGACAGGGTTTTTCCACGTTTCATCAGAGACACTGAAGGAAATGTAAAGAATTTCCCTGTTTTTTGGTTTTGTTTTTGAAATTCCTTTTTATAGTGGGTTTGAGCTGATTCTCTCTGCCATGTTTATGCCAGTCTAGACACACTTGATTCCCTTACAGAGACATATCAATACATAGGTTTTAAGATTCTTACTAGTCAGATCTATTCCTCTGCGGGAAATATTGGGTTTTGAGTCCCTTTCACTGAGGAAGGTGTAGGTCTTGTCTATTCCACAGTTGGTTTTGGAAATGGTACCTGTGCTTATATCAAACTCTGGTTTTATGCATCACCCCACCTCTCCTTTCCCCTTCAGCAGGCATAAGAGTGTTTTCTAAATGTGAGACTCTGTTCGCTTTCCTAACTCAGTTCATGTGTAGCCATGTTTACAGGATCTTCATAAGTCATATCTTATGATAAGTTTCTTTTTCTGTGTGACTTATTTCACTTAGAATCATCGTACCTGAATCCACTCACTTTGCTGCTCCTGGTCTTATGACATGGATTTCATGGCTGAGGGATATTGCATCGGACATAAATACCACAGTTTTTTGAACCATTTTTATATTTCCTGGGATATTTAAGGTGTACCCAAGTTGAGGTTCTTGTAAGCAGTGCAGCCCTAAATTTGGGGGTGGCTCTGTCTTATTGATTTTCAGTTTTCCCAATGTATATTCCCTACACTGGAAGTGCCCGTGGCTCTGTAGCTCTTTTGTTTACTTGTTTTAGGGAACGCAATGCACTCCTCCACGGAGGCCGTTGGCAATTTACATCCCGCCCATCAGCATAACAAGGCTCCCTGTTCTCCAGGGCCTGTCTTGCCTTTCTGGTTTTTACACATTTTGTGGATGCCCCTTTTGACCGGTGGGAAGTGATACTTCTTTGTAGTGCAGATTTGCATTGCCCGCTTGCTTGTTTGGCCAAAAAGGGCGTATGCGTTTTCTCCTGAATATATTCAGGAGAAAACGCATACGCCATTTTTGGCCAACTGCGTCATTGTCGAAGTTGTGCCCCTCTTCCTGTGCTTTAAAGGCGATTCCAACGTACCTCTTGAAATCTGTTTCCTGCTATTCTGCCTGGCTTTCAAGTCTGCCTCGTTGCCTTCCCTCAACAGATTTTTGGACGATAGTTGTCCTTTATTACTCTGCCAGTTTGTGAATTGCTGTGGCCCTAAGCTCCATTTCCCAACTCGTTTTTTGTGAGCTGTACGCAAGTCCAAAATTTTGGTTCAGGACCTATACTGGTTCCCGGTGGGTGGCTGAGACTCTGGTTAATTCTTCTTCCTGCCGGGAAATTAGAGTGACATGTGCCCGTCCAAATGCCTAACAGTAACTCTCTCATTGGTTCTCCCTCTTCCCTTCCATCCTCTGCCAAATTGGCAACCTGTGAGAACCAGGAGGTTAAAGGGGCTGTCTCTCCAAGTTGGGAGATTGATAGTAAAGAAGTTGGAAAGTCAAACGGGAGCACCAGGAGAGGGACAACTCGTTGAGTTTTAGAAACCTTTTGTATTCACAGTGTGTCCATTCTCTAGGTTTCCCGTACATGTTATAGCTGTAGTAATATTCCCTTCAACCTGGAGAGTTGGGACCCATGGAATGGGGGCCATGCATTTTTGCTTTAAAGGGTCTGCATTTGCTCACCCAATCTCACCAATACTCTCAGTCCCAAGTGTCCAGCCTTATGCCACATCCAGCTGTCATTGTAGACAGGGTTTTTCAAGGTTTCATCAGAGAACCTGAAGGAAATGTAAAGAATTTCCCTGTTTTTTGGTTTTGTTTTTGAAATTCCTTTTTATAGTGGGTTTGAGCTGATTCTCTCTGCCATGTTTATGCCAGTCTAGACACACTTGATTCCCTTACAGAGACATATGAATACATAGGTTTTAAGATTCTTACTAGTCAGATCTATTCCTCTGCGGGAAATATGGGGTTTTGAGTCCCTTTCACTGAGGAAGGTGTAGGTCTTGTGTATTCCACAGTTGGTTTTGGAAATGGTACCTGTGCTTATATCAAACTCTGGTTTTATGCATCACCCCACCTCTCCTTTCCCCTTCAGCAGGCATAAGAGTGTTTTCTAAATGTGAGACTCTGTTCTCTTTCCTAACTCAGTTCATGTGTAGCCATGTTTACAGGATCTTCATAAGTCATATCTTATGATAAGTTTCTTTTTCTGTGTGACTTATTTCACTTAGAATCATCGTACCTCAATCCACTCAATTTGCTGCTCCTGGTCTTATGACATGGATTTCATGGCTGAGGGATATTGCATCGGACATAAATACCACAGTTTTTTGAACCATTTTTATATTTCCTGGGACATTTAAGGTGTACCCAAGTTGAGGTTCTTGTAAGCAGTGCAGCCCTAAATTTGGGGGTGGCTCTGTCTTATTGATTTTCAGTTTTCCCAATGTATATTTCCTAGACTGGAAGTGCACTTGGCTCTGTAGCTCTGTTGTTTACTTGTTTTAGGGAACGCAATGCACTCCTCCAGGGAGGCAGTTGGCAATTTACATCCCGCCCATCAGCATAAAAAGGCTCCCTGTTCTCCAGGGCCTGTCTTGCCTTTCTGGTTTTTACACATTTTGTGGATGTCCCTTTTGACCGTTGGGAAGTGATACTTCTTTGTAGTGCAGATTTGCATTGCCCGCTTGCTTGTTTGGCCAAAAAGGGGGTATGCGTTTTCTCCTGAATATATTCAGGAGAAAACGCATACGCCCTTTTTGGCCAACTGCGTCATTGTCGAAGTTGTGCCCCTCTTCCTGTGCTTTAAAGGCGATTCCAACGTACCTCTTGAAATCTGTTTCCTGCTATTCTGCCTGGCTTTCAAGTCTGCCTCGTTGCCTTCCCTCAACAGATTTTTGGATGATAGTTGTCCTTTAATATTCTGCCAGTTTGTTAATTGCTGTGGCCCTGAGCTCCTTTTTCCAACTCGTTTTTTGTGAGCTGTACGCAAGTCCAAAATTTTGGTTCAGGACCTATACTGGTTCCCGGTGGGTGGCTGAGACTCTGGTTAATTCTTCTTCCTGCCGGGAAATTAGAGTGACATGTGCCCGTCCAAATGCCTAACAGTAACTCTCTCATTGGTTCTCCCTCTTCCCTTCCATCCTCTGCCAAATTGGCAACCTGTGCGAACCAGCAGGTTAAAGGGGCTGTCTCTCCAAGTTGGGAGATTGATAGTAAAGCAGTTGGAAAGTCAAACCGGAGCACCAGGAGATGGACTACTCGTTGAGTTTTAGAAACCTTTTGTATTCACAGTGTGTCCATTCTCTAGGTTTCCCGTACATGTTATAGCTGTAGTAATATTCCCTTCAACCTGGAGAGTTGGGACCCATGGAATGGGGGCCATGCATTTTTGCTTTAAAGCGTCTGCATTTGCTCACCCAATCTCACCAATCCTCTCAGTCCCAAGTGTCCAGCCTTATGCCACATCCAGCTGTCATTGTAGACAGGGTCATTACAGGTTTCATCAGAGACCCTGAAGGAAATGTAAAGAATTTCCCTGTTTTTTGATTTTGTTTTTGAAATTCCTTTTTATAGTGGGTTTGAGCTGATTCTCTCTGCCATGTTTATGCCAGTCTAGACACACTTGATTCCCTTACAGAGACATATCAATACATAGGTTTTAAGATTCCTACTAGTCAGATCTATTCCTCTGCGGGAAATATGGGGTTTTGAGTCCCTTTCACTGAGGAAGGTGTAGGTCTTGTCTATTCCACAGTTGCTTTTGGAAATGGTACCTGTGCTTATATCAATCTCTGGTTTTATGCATCACCCCACCTCTCCTTTCCCCTTCAGCAGGCATAAGAGTGTTTTCTCAATGTGAGACTCTGTTCTCTTTCCTAAGTCAGTTCATGTGTAGCCATGTTTACAGGATCTTCATAAGTCATATCTTATGATAAGTTTCTTTTTCTGTGTGACTTATTTCACTTAGAATCATCGTACCTGAATCCACTCACTTTGCTGCTCCTGGTCTTATGTCATTGATTTCATGGCTGAGGGATATTGCATCGGACATAAATACCACAGTTTTTTGAACCATTTTTATATTTCCTGGCATATTTAAGGTGTACCCAAGTTGAGGTTCTTGTAAGCAGTGCAGCCCTAAATTTGGGGTTGGCTTTGTCTTATTGATTTTCAGTTTTCCCAATGTATATTCCCTACACTGGAAGTGCCCTTGGCTCTGTAGCTCTGTTGTTTACTTGTTTTAGGAACGCAACGCACTCCCCCAGGGAGGCGGTTGGCAATTTACATCCCGCCCATCAGCATAACAAGGCTCCCCGTTCTCCAGGGCCTGTCTTGCCTTTCTGGTTTTTACACATTTTGTGGATGTCCCTTTTGACCGGTGGGAAGTGATACTTCTTTGTAGTGCTGATTTGCATTGACCGCTTGCTTGTTTGGCCAAAAAGGGCGTATGCGTTTTCTCCTGAATATATTCAGGAGAAAACGCATACGCCCTTTTTGGCCAACTGCGTCATTGTCGAAGTTGTGCCCCTCTTCCAGTGCTTTAAAGGCGATTCCAACATACCTCTTGAAATCTGTTTCCTGCTATTCTGCCTGGCTTTGAAGTCTGCCTCGTTGCCTTCCCTCAACAGATTTTTGGACGATAGTTGTCCTTTAATACTCTGCCAGTTTGTGAATTGCTGTGGCCCTGAGCTCCATTTTCCAACTTGTTTTTTGTGAGCTGTACGCAAGTCCAAAATTTTGGTTCAGGAACTATACTGGTTCCCGGTGGGTGGCTGAGACTCTGGTTAATTCTTCTTCCTGCCGGGAAATTAGAGTGACATGTGCCCGTCCAAATGCCTAACAGTAACTCTCTCATTGGTTCTCCCTCTTCCCTTCCATCCTCTGCCAAATTGGCAACCTGTGAGAACCAGGAGGTTAAAGGGGCTGTCTCTCCAAGATGGGAGATTGATAGTAAAGCAGTTGGAAAGTCAAACCGGAGCACCAGGAGAGGGACAAGTCGTTGAGTTATAGAAACCTTTTGTATTCACAGTGTGTCCATTCTCTAGGTTTCCCGTACATGTTATAGCTGTAGTAATATTCCCTTCCACCTGGAGAGTTGGGACCCAAGGAATGGGGGCCATGCATTTTTGCTTTAAAGGGTCTGCATTTGCTCACCCAATCTCACCAATCATCTCAGTCCCAAGTGTCCAGCCTTATGCCACATCCAGCTGTCATTGTAGACAGGGTTTTTCAAGGTTTCATCAGAGAACCTGAAGGAAATGTAAAGAATTTCCCTGTTTTTTGGTTTTGCTTTTGAAATTCCTTTTTATAGTGGGTTTGAGCTGATTCTCTCTGCCATGTTTATGCCAGTCTAGACACACTTGATTCCCTTACAGAGACATATCAATACATAGGTTTTAAGATTCTTACTAGTCAGATCTATTCCTCTGCGGGAAATATGGTGTTTTGAGTCCCTTTCACTGAGGAAGGTGTAGGTCTTGTCTATTCCACAGTTGGTTTTGGAAATGGTACCTGTGCTTATATCAAACTCTGGTTTTATGCATCACCCCACCTCTCCTTTCCCCTTCAGCAGGCATAAGAGTGTTTTCTAAATGTGAGACTCTGTTCTCTTTCCTAACTCAGTTCATGTGTAGCCATGTTTACAGGATCTTCATAAGTCATATCTTATGATAAGTTTCTTGTTCTGTGTGACTTATTTCACTTAGAATCATCGTACCTCAATCCACTCAATTTGCTGCTCCTGGTCTTATGACATGGATTTCATGGCTGAGGGATATTGCATCAGACATAAATACCACAGTTTTTTGAACCATTTTTATATTTCCTGGGACATTTAAGGTGTACCCAATTTGAGGTTCTTGTAAGCAGTGCAGCCCTAAATTTGGGGGTGGCTCTGTCTTATTGATTTTCAATTTTCCCAATGTATATTTCCTAGACTGGAAGTGCCCTTGGCTCTGTAGCTCTGTTGTTTACTTGTTTTAGGGAACGCAATGCACTCCTCCAGGGAGGCAGTTGGCAATTTACATCCCGCCCATCAGCATAAAAAGGCTCCCTGTTCTCCAGGGCCTGTCTTGCCTTTCTGGTTTTTACACATTTTGTGGATGTCCCTTTTGACCGGTGGGAAGTGATACTTCTTTGTAGTGCAGATTTGCATTGCCCGCTTGCTTGTTTGGCCAAAAAGGGCGTATGCGTTTTCTCCTGAATATATTCAGGAGAAAACGCATACGCCCTTTTTGGCCAACTGCGTCATTGTCGAAGTTGTGCCCCTCTTCCTGTGCTTTAAAGGCGATTCCAACGTACCTCTTGAAATCTGTTTCCTGCTATTCTGCCTGGCTTTCAAGTCTGCCTCGTTGCCTTCCCTCAACAGATTTTTGGATGATAGTTGTCCCTTAATATTCTGCCAGTTTGTTAATTGCTGTGGCCCTGAGCTCCATTTTCCAACTCGTTTTTTGTGAGCTGTACGCAAGTCCAAAATTTTGGTTCAGGACCTATACTGGTTCCCGGTGGGTGGCTGAGACTCTGGTTAATTCTTCTTCCTGCCGGGATATTAGAGTGACATGTGCATGTCCAAATGCCTAACAGTAACTCTCTCATTGGTTCTCCCTCTTCCCTTCCATCCTCTGCCAAATTGGCAACCTGTGCGAACCAGGAGGTTAAAGGGGCAGTCTCTCCAAGTTGGGAGATTGATAGTAAAGCAGTTGGAAAGTCAAACCGGAGCACCAGGAGAGGGACTACACGTTGACTTTTAGAAACCTTTTGTATTCACAGTGTGTCCATTCTCTAGGTTTCCCGTACATGTTATAGCTGTAGTAATATTCCCTTCAACCTGGAGAGTTGGGACCCATGGAATGGGGGCCATGCACTTTTCCTTTAAAGGGTCTGCATTTGCTCACCCAATCTCACCAATCCTCTCAGTCCCAAGTGTCCAGCCTTATGCCACATCCAGCTGTCATTGTAGACAGGGTTTTTCCAGGTTTCATCAGAGACCCTGAAGGAAATGTAAACAATTTCCCTGTTTTTTGGTTTTGTTTTTGAAATTCCTTTTTATAGTGGGTTTGAGCTGATTCTCTCTGCCATGTTTATGACAGTCTAGACACACTTGATTCCCTTACAGAGACATATCAATACATAGGTTTTAGGATTCTTACTAGTCAGATCTATTCCTCTGCGGGAAATATGGGGTTTTGAGTCCCTTTCACTGAGGAAGGTTTAGGTCTTGTCTATTCCACAGTTGGTTTTGGAAATGGTACCTGTGCTTATATCAAACTCTGGTTTTATGCATCACCCTACCTCTCCTTTCCCCTTCAGCAGGCATAAGAGTGTTTTCTCAATGTGAGACTCTGTTCTCTTTCCTAACTCAGTTCATGTGTAGCCATGTTTACAGGATCTTCATAAGTGATATCTTATGATAAGTTTCTTTTTCTATGTGACTTATTTCACTTAGAATCATCGTACCTGAATCCACTCACTTTGCTGCTCCTGGTCTTATGACATGGATTTCATGGCTGAGGGATATTCCATCGGACATAAATACCACAGTTTTTTGAACCATTTTTATATTTCCTGGGATATTTAAGGTGTACCCAAGTTGAGGTTCTTGTAAGCAGTGCAGCCCTAAATTTGGGGGTGGCTCTGTCTTATTGATTTTCAGTTTTCCCAATGTATATTCCCTAGACTGGAAGTGCCCTTGGCTCTGTAGCTCTGTTGTTTACTTGTTTTAGGGAACGCAATGCACTCCTCCAGTGAGGCAGTTGGCAATTTACATCCCGCCCATCAGCATAACAAGGCTACCTGTTCTCCAGGGCCTGTCTTGCCTTTCTGGTTTTTACACATTTTGTGGATGTCCCTTTTGACCGGTGGGAAGTGATACTTCTTTGTAGTGCAGATTTTCATTGCCCGCTTGCTTGTTTGGCCAAAAAGGGCGTATGCGTTTTCTCCTGAATATATTCAGGAGAAAACGCATACGCCCTTTTTGGCCAAGTGCATCATTGTCGAAGTTGTGCCCCTCTTCCTGTGCTTTAAAGGCGATTCCAACGTACCTCTTGAAATCTGTTTCCTGATATTCTGCCTGGCTTTCAAGACTTCCTCGTTGCCTTCCCTCAACAGATTTTTGGACGATAGTTGTCTTTTATTACTCTGCCAGTTTGTGAATTGCTGTGACCCTGAGCTCCATTTTCCAACTCGTTTTTTGTGAGCTTTACGCATGTCCAAAATTTTGGTTCAGGACCTATACTGGTTCCCGCTGGGTGGCTGAGACTCTGGTTAATTCTTCTTCCTGCCGGGAAATTAGAGTGACATGTGCCCGTCCAAATGCCTAACAGTAACTCTCTCATTGGTTCTCCCTCTTCCCTTCCATCCTCTGCCAAATTGGCAACCTGTGAGAACCAGGAGGTTAAAGGGGCTGTCTCTCGAAGTTGGGAGATTGATAGTAAAGCAGTTGGAAAGTCAAACCGGGGCACCAGGAGAGGGACTACTCGTTGAGTTTTAGAAACCTTTTGTATTCACAGTGTGTCCATTCTCTAGGTTTCCCGTACATGTTATAGCTGTAGTAATATTCCCTTCAAACTGGAGAGTTGGGACCCATGGAATGGGGGCCATGCATTTTTGCTTTAAAGGGTCTGCATTTGCTCACCCAATCTCACCAATCCTCTCAGTCCCAAGTGTCCAGCCTTATGCCACATCCAGCTGTCATTGTAGACAGGGTCATTACAGGTTTCATCAGAGACCCTGAAGGAAATGTAAAGAATTTCCCTGTTTTTTGGTTTGTTTTTGAAATTCCTTTTTATAGTGGGTTTGAGCTGATTCTCTCTGCCATGTTTATGCCAGTCTAGACACACTTGATTCCCTTACAGAGACATATCAATACATAGGTTTTAAGATTCCTACTAGTCAGATCTATTCCTCTGCGGGAAATATGGGGTTTTGAGTCCCTTTCACTGAGGAAGGTGTAGGTCTTGTCTATTCCACAGTTGCTTTTGGAAATGGTACCTGTGCTTATATCAATCTCTGGTTTTATGCATCACCCCACCTCTCCTTTCCCCTTCAGCAGGCATAAGAGTGTTTTCTCAATGTGAGACTCTGTTCTCTTTCCTAAGTCAGTTCATGTGTAGCCATGTTTACAGGATCTTCATAAGTCATATCTTATGATAAGTTTCTTTTTCTGTGTGACTTATTTCACTTAGAATCATCGTACCTGAATCCACTCACTTTGCTGCTCCTGGTCTTATGACATTGATTTCATGGCTGAGGGATATTGCATCGGACATAAATACCACAGTTTTTTGAACCATTTTTATATTTCCTGGCATATTTAAGGTGTACCCAAGTTGAGGTTCTTGTAAGCAGTGCAGCCCTAAATTTGGGGGTGGCTCTGTCTTATTGATTTTCAGTTTTCCCAATGTATATTCCCGAGACTGGAAGTGCCCTTGGCTCTGTAGCTCTGTTGTTTACTTGTTTTAGGAACGCAAGGCACTCCCCCAGGGAGGCGGTTGGCAATTTACATCCCGCCCATCAGCATAACAAGGCTCCCTGTTCTCCAGGGCCTGTCTTGCCTTTCTGGTTTTTACACATTTTGTGGATGTCCCTTTTGAACGGTGGGAAGTGATACTTCTTTGTAGTGCAGATTTGTATTGCCCGCTTGCTTGTTTGGCCAAAAAGGGCGTATGCGTTTTCTCCTGAATATATTCAGGAGAAAACGCATACGCCCTTTTTGGCCAACTGCGTCATTGTCGAAGTTGTGCCCCTCTTCCAGTGCTTTAAAGGCGATTCCAACATACCTCTTGAAATCTGTTTCCTGCTATTCTGCCTGGCTTTGAAGTCTGCCTCGTTGCCTTCCCTCAACAGATTTTTGGACGACAGTTGTCCTTTAATACTCTGCCAGTTTGTGAATTGCTGTGGCCCTGAGCTCCATTTTCCAACTTGTTTTTTGTGAGCTGTACGCAAGTCCAAAATTTTGGTTCAGGAACTATACTGGTTCCCGGTGGGTGGCTGAGACTCTGGTTAATTCTTCTTCCTGCCGGGAAATTAGAGTGACATGTGCCCGTCCAAATGCCTAACAGTAACTCTCTCATTGGTTCTCCCTCTTCCCTTCCATCCTCTGCCAAATTGGCAACCTGTGAGAACCAGGAGGTTAAAGGGGCTGTCTCTCCAAGATGGGAGATTGATAGTAAAGCAGTTGGAAAGTCAAACCGTAGCACCAGGAGAGGGACAAGTCGTTGAGTTTTAGAAACCTTTTGTATTCATAGTGTGTCCATTCTCTAGGTTTCCCGTACATGTTATAGCTGTAGTAATATTCCCTTCCACCTGGAGAGTTGGGACCCATGGAATGGGGGCCATGCATTTTTGCTTTAAAGCGTCTGCATTTGCTCACCCAATCTCACCAATCCTCTCAGTCCCAAGTGTCCAGCCTTATGCCACATCCAGCTGTCATTGTAGACAGGGTTTTTCAAGGTTTCATCAGAGAACCTGAAGGAAAAGTAAAGAATTTCCCTGTTTTTTGGTTTTGTTTTTGAAATTCCTTTTTATAGTGGGTTTGAGCTGATTCTCTCTGCCATGTTTATGCCAGTCTAGACACACTTGATTCCCTTACAGAGACATATCAATACATAGGTTTTAAGATTCTTACTAGTCAGATCTATTCCTCTGCGGGAAATATGGGGTTTTGAGTCCTTTCACTGAGGAAGGTGTAGGTCTTGTCTATTCCACAGTTGGTTTTGGAAATGGTACCTGTGCTTATATCAAACTCTGGTTTTATGCATCACCCCACCTCTCCTTTCCCCTTCAGCAGGCATAAGAGTGTTTTCTAAATGTGAGACTCTGTTCTCTTTCCTAACTCAGTTCATGTGTAGCCATGTTTACAGGATCTTCATAAGTCATATCTTATGATAAGTTTCTTGTTCTGTGTGACTTATTTCACTTAGAAACATCGTACCTCAATCCACTCAATTTGCTGCTCCTGGTCTTATGACATGGATTTCATGGCTGAGGGATATTGCATCAGACATAAATACCACAGTTTTTTGAACCATTTTTATATTTCCTGGGACATTTAAGGTGTACCCAATTTGAGGTTCTTGTAAGCAGTGCAGCCCTAAATTTGGGGGTGGCTCTGTCTTATTGATTTTCAATTTTCCCAATGTATATTTCCTAGACTGGAAGTGCCCTTGGCTCTGTAGCTCTGTTGTTTACTTGTTTTAGGGCACGCAATGCACTCCTCCAGGGAGGCAGTTGGCAATTTACATCCTGCCCATCAGCATAAAAAGGCTCCCTGTTCTCCAGGGCCTGTCTTGCCTTTCTGGTTTTTACACATTTTGTGGATGTCCCTTTTGACCGGTGGGAAGTGATACTTCTTTGTAGTGCAGATTTGCATTGCCCGCTTGCTTGTTTGGCCAAAAAGGGCGTATGCGTTTTCTCCTGAATATATTCAGGAGAAAACGCATACGCCCTTTTTGGCCAACTGCGTCATTGTCGAAGTTGTGCCCCTCTTCCTGTGCTTTAAAGGCGATTCCAACGTACCTCTTGAAATCTGTTTCCTGCTATTCTGCCTGGCTTTCAAGTCTGCCTTGTTGCCTTCCCTGAACAGATTTTTGGACGATAGTTGTCCTTTATTACTCTGCCAGTTTGTGAATTGCTGTGGCCCTGAGCTCCATTTCCCAACTCGTTTTTTGTGAGCTGTACGCAAGTCCAAAATTTTGGTTCAGGACCTATACTGGTTCCCGGTGGGTGGCTGAGACGCTGGTTAATTCTTCTTCCTGCCGGGAAATTAGAGTGACATGTGCCCGTCCAAATGCCTAACAGTAACTCTCTCATTGGTTCTCCCTCTTCCCTTCCATCCTCTGCCAAATTGGCAACCTGTGCGAACCAGGAGGTTAAAGGGGCTGTCTCTCGAAGTTGGCAGATTGATAGTAAAGCAGTTGGAAAGTCAAACCGGAGCACCAGGAGAGGGACTACTCGTTGAGTTTTAGAAACCTTTTGTATTCACAGTGTGTCCATTCTCTAGGTTTCCCGTACATGTTATAGCTGTAGTAATATTCCCTTCAACCTGGAGAGTTGGGACCCATGGAATGGGGCCATGCATTTTTGCTTTAAAGGGTCTGCATTTGCTCACCCAGTCTCACCAATCCTCTCAGTCCCAAGTGTCCAGCCTTATGGCACATCCAGCTGTCATTGTAGACAGGGTTTTTCCTGGTTTCATCAGAGACCCTGAAGGAAATTTAAAGAATTTCCCTGTTTTTTGGTTTTGTTTTTGAAATTCCTTTTAATAGTGGGTTTGAGCTGATTCTCTCGGCCATGTTTATGCCAGTCTAGACACACTTAATTCCCTTACAGAGACATATCAATACATAGGTTTTAAGATTCTTACTAGTCAGATCTATTCCTCTGTGGGAAATATGGGGTTTTGAGTCCCTTTCACTGAGGAAGGTGTAGGTCTTGTCTATTCCACAGTTGGTTTTGGAAATGGTACCAGTGCTTATATCAAACTCTGGTTTTATGCATCACCCCACCTCTCCTTTCCCCTTCAGCAGGCATAAGAGTGTTTTCTCAATGTGAGACTCTGTTCTCTTTCCTAACTCAGTTCATGTGTAGCCATGTTTACAGGATCTTCATAAGTCATATCTTATGATAAGTTTCTTTTTCTGTGTGACTTATTTCACTTAGAATCATCGTACCTGTATCCACTCACTTTGCTGCTCCTGGTCTTATGACATTGATTTCATGGCTGAGGGATATTCCATCGGACATAAATACCACAGTTTTTTGAACCATTTTTATATTTCCTGGGACATTTAAGGTGGACCCAAGTTGAGGTTCTTGTAAGCAGTGCAGCCCTAAATTTGGGGGTGGCTCTGTCTTATTGATTTTCAGTTTTCCCAATGTATATTCCCTATACTGGAAGTGCCCTTGGCTCTGTAGCTCTGTTGTTTACTTGTTTTAGGGAACGCAATGCACTCCTCCAGTGAGGCAGTTGGCAATTTACATCCCGCCCATCAGCATAACAAGGCTCCCTGTTCTCCAGGGCCTGTCTTGCCTTTCTGGTTTTTACACATTTTGTGGATGTCCCTTTTGACCGGTGGGAAGTGATACTTCTTTGTAGTGCAGATTTGCATTGCCCGCTTGCTTGTTTGGCCAAAAAGGGCGTATGCGTTTTCTCCTGAATATATTCAGGAGAAAACTCATACGCCCTTTTTGGCGAAGTGCATCATTGTCGAAGTTGTGCCCCTCTTCCTGTGCTTTAAAGGCGATTCCAACGTACCTCTTGAAATCTGTTTCCTGCTATTCTGCCTGGCTTTCAAGTCTTCCTCGTTGCCTTCCCTCAACAGATTTTTGGACGATAGTTGTCTTTTATTACTCTGCCAGTTTGTGAATTTCTGTGGCCCTGAGCTCCATTTTCCAACTCGTTTTTTCTGAGTTTTACGCAAGTCCAAAATTTTGGTTCAGGACCTATACTGTTTCCCAGTGGGTGGCCGAGACTCTGGTTAATTCTTCTTCCTGCCGGGAAATTAGAGTGACATGTGCCCGTCCAAATGCCTAAGAGTAACTCTCTCATTGGTTCTCCCTCTTCCATTCCATCCTCTGCCAAATTGGCAACCTGTGCGAACCAGGTGGTTAAAGGGGCTGTCTGTCCAACTTGGGAGATTGATAGTAAAGCAGTTGGAAAGTTAAACCGGATCACCAGTGGAGGGACTACGCGTTGAGTTTTGGAAACCATTTGTATTCACCGTGTATCCATTCTCTAGGTTTCCTGTACATGTTATAGCTGTAGTAATATTCCCTTCAACATGGAGAGTTGGGACCCATGGAATGGGGGCCATGCATTTTTGCTTTAAAGGGTCTGCATTTGCTCACCCAATCTCACCAATCCTCTCAGTCCCAAGTGTCCAGCCTTATGCCACATCCAGCTGTCATTGTAGATACGGTCATTCCAGGTGTCATCAGAGACACTGAAGGAAATGTAAAGAATTTCCCTGTTTTTTGGTTTTGTTTTTGAAATTCCTTTTTATAGTGGGTTTGAGCTGATTCTCGCTGCCATGTTTATGCCAGTCTAGACACACTTGATTCCCTTACAGAGACATATCAATACATAAGTTTTAAGATTCTTACTAGTCAGATCTATTCCTCTGCGGGAAATATGGGGTTTTGAGTCCCTTTCACTGAGGAAGGTGTAGGTCTTGTCTATTCCACAGTTGGTTTTGGAAATGGTACCTGTGCTTATATCAAACTCTGGTTTTATGCATCACCCCACCTCTCCTTTCCCCTTAAGCAGGCATAAGAGTGTTTTCTAAATGTGAGACTCTGGTCTCTTTCCTAACTCAGTTCATGTGTAGCCATGTTTACAGGATCTTCATAAGTCATATCTTATGATAAGTTTCTTTTTCTGTGTGACTTATTTCACTTAGAATCATCGTACCTGAATCCACTCACTTTGCTGCTCCTGGTCTTATGCCATTGATTTCATGGCTGAGGGATATTCCATCGGACATAAATACCACAGTTTTTTGAACCATTTTTATATTTCCTGGGATATTTAAGGTGTACCCAAGTTGAGGTTCTTGTAAGCAGTGCAGCCCTAAATTTGGGGGTGGCTCTTTATTATTGATTTGCAGTTTTCCCAATGTATATTCCCTAGACTGGAATTGCCCTTGGCTCTGTAGCTCTGTTGTTTACTTGTTTTAGGGAACGCAATGCACTCCTCCAGTGAGGCAGTTGGCAATTTACATCCCGCCCATCAGCATAACAAGGCTCCCTGTTCTCCAGGGCCTGTCTTGCCTTTCTGGTTTTTACAAATATTGTGGCTGTCCCTTTTGACAGGTGGGAAGTGATACTTCTTTGTAGTGCAGATTTGCATTGCCCGCTTGCTTGTTTGGCCAAAAAGGGCGTTTGCATTTTCTCCTGAATACATTCAGGATAAAACTCATACGCACTTTTTGGCCAAGTGCATCATTGTCGAAGTTGTGCCCCTCTTCCTGTGCTTTAAAGGCGATTCCAACGTACCTCTTGAAATCTGTTTCCTGCTATTCTGCCTGGCTTTCAAGTCTTCCTCGTTGCCTTCCCTCATAAGATTTTTTGACGATAGTTGTCTTTTATTACTCTGCCAGTTTGTGAATTGCTGTGGCCCTGAGCTCCATTTTCCAACTCGTTTTTTGTGAGCTTTACGCAAGTCCAAAATTTTGGTTCAGGACCTTTACTGGTTCCCGGTGGGTGGCCGAGACTCTGGTTAATTCTTCTTCCTGCCGGGAAATTAGAGTGACATTTGCCCGTCCAAATGCCTAACAGTAACTCTCTCATTTGTTCTCCCTCTTCCCTTCCATCCTCTGCCAAATTGGCAACCTGTGCGAACCAGGAGGTTAAAGGGGCTGTCTCTCCAAGTTGGGAGATTGATAGTAAAGCAGTTGGAAAGTCCAACCGGAGCACCAGGAGAGGGACTACTCGTTGAGTTTTAGAAACCTTTTGTATTCACAGTGTGTCCATTCTCTAGGTTTCCCGTACATGTTATAGCTGTAGTAATATTCCCTTCAACCAGGAGTGTTGGGACCCATGGAATGGGGGCCATGCATTTTTCCTTTAAAGGGTCTGCATTTGCCCACCCAATCTCACCAATCCTCTCCGTCCCAAGTGTCCAGCCTTATGCCACATCCAGCTGTCATTGTAGACAGGGTTTTTACAGGTTTCATCATAGACCCTGAAGGAAATGTAAAGAATTTCCCTGTTTTTTGCTTTTGTTTTTGAAATTCCTTTTTATAGTGAGTTTGAGCTGATTCTCTCTGCCATGTTTATGCCAGTCTAGACACACTTGATTCCCTTACAGTGACATATCAATACATAGCTTTTAAGATTCTTACTAGTCAGATCTATTCCTCTGCGGGAAATATGGGGTTTTGAGTCCCTTTCACTGAGGAAGGTGTAGGTCTTGTCTATTCCACAGTTGGTTTTGGAAATGGTACCTGTGCTTATATCAAACTCTGGTTTTATGCATCACCCCACCTCTCATTTCCCCTTAAGCAGGCATAAGAGTGTTTTCTAAATGTGAGACTCTGTTCTCTTTCCTAACTCAGTTCATGTGTAGCCATGTTTACAGGATCTTCATAAGTCATATCTTATGATAAGTTTCTTTTTCTGTGTGACTTATTTCACTTAGAATCATCGTACCTGAATCCACTCACTTTGCTGCTCCTGGTCTTATGACATTGATTTCATGGCTGAGGGATATTCCATCGGACATAAATACCACAGTTTTTTGAACCATTTTTATATTTCCTGGGATATTTAAGGTGTACCCAAGTTGAGGTTCTTGTAAGCAGTACAGCCCTAAATTTGGGGGTGGCTCTGTCTTATTGATTTTCAGTTTTCCCGAGGTATATTCTCTAGACTGGGAGTGCCCTTGGCTCTGTAGCTCTGTTGTTTACTTGTTTTAGGGAACGCAATGCACTCCTCCAGTGAGGCAGTTGGCAATTTACATCCCGCCCATCAGCATAACAAGGCTCCCTGTTCTCCAGGGCGTGTCTTGCCTTTCTGATTTTTACACATTTTGGGGATGTCCCTTTTGACCGGTGGGATGTGATACTTCTTTGTAGTGCAGATTTGCATTGCCCGCTTGCTTCCTTGGCCAAAAAGGGCGTATGCGTTTTCTCCTGAATATATTCAGGAGAAAACGCATACACCATTTTTGGCCAAGTTCGTCATTGTCGAAGTTGTGCCCCTATTCCTGTGCTTTAATGTTGATTCCAACGTACCTATTGAAATCTGTTTCCTGCTATTCTGCCTCGCTTTCAAGTCTGCCTCGTTGCTCTCCCTCAACAGATTTTTGGACGATAGTTGTCCTTTATTACTCTGCCAGTTTGTGAATAGCTGTGCCCCTGAGCTCCATTTTTCAACTCGTTTTTTTGAGCTGTACGCAAGTCCAAAATTTTGGTTCAGGACGTATACTGGTTCCTGGTGGGTGGCTGAGACTCTGGTTAATTCTTCTTCCTGCCGGGAAATTAGAGTGACATGTGCCCGTCCAAATGCCTAACAGTAACTCTCTCATTGGTTCTCCCTGTTCCGTTCCATCCTCTGCCAAATTGGCAACCTGTGCGAACCAGGAGGTTAAAGGGGCTGTCTCTCCAAGTTGGGAGATTGATAGTAAAGCAGTTGGAAAGTCAAACCGGAGCACCAGGAGAGGGACTACTCATTGAGTTTTAGAAACCTTTTGTATTCACAGTGTGTCCATTCTCTAGGTTTCCCGTACATGTTATAGCTGTAGTAATATTCCCTTCAACATGGAGAGTTGTGACCCATGGAATGGGGGCCATGCATTATTGCTTTAAAGGGTCTGCATTTACTCACCCAATCTCACCAATCCTCTCAGTCCCAAGTGTCCAGCCTTATGCCACATCCAGCTGTCATTGTAGACAGAGTTTTTCCAGGTTTCATCAGAGACCCTGAAGGAAATGTAAAGAATTTCCCGGTTTTTTGGTTTTGTTTTTGAAATTCCTTTTTATAGTGGTTTTGAGCTGATTCTCTCTGCCATATTTATGCCAGTCTAGACACACTTGATTCCCTTACAGAGACATATCAATACATAGGCTTTAAGATTCTTACTAGTCAGATCTATTCCTCTGCGGGAAATATGGGGTTTTGAGTCCCTTTCACTGAGGAAGGTGTAGGTCTTGTCTATTCCACAGTTGTTTTTGGAAATGGTACCTGTGCTTATATCAAACTCTGGTTTTATGCATCACCCCACCTCTCCTTTCCCCTTCAGCAGGCATAAGAGTGTTTTCTAAATGTGAGACTCTGTTCTCTTTCCTAACTCAGTTCATGTGTAGCCATGTTTACAGGATCTTCATAAGTGATATCTTATGATAAGTTTCTTTTTCTATGTGACTTATTTCACTTAGAATCATCGTACCTCAATCCACTCACTTTGCTGCCTCTGGTCTTATGACATTGATTTCATGGCTGAGGGATATTCCATCGGACATAAATACCACAGTTTTTTGAACCATTTTTATATTTCCTGGGATATTTAAGGTGTACCCAAGTTGAGGTTCTGGTAAGCAGTGCAGCCCTAAATTTGTGGGTGGCTCTGTCTTATTGATTTTCAGTTTTCCCTATGTATATTCTCTAGACTGGAAGTGTCCTTGGCTCTCTAGCTCTGTTGTTTACTTGTTTTTGGGAACGCAATGCACTCCTCCAGTGAGGCAGTTGGCAATTTACATCCCGCCCATCAGCATAACAAGGCTCCCTGTACTCCAGGGCCTGTCTTGCCTTTCTGGTTTTTACACATTTTGTGGATGTCCGTTTTGACTGCTGGGAAGTGATACTTCTTTGTAGTGCAGATTTGCATGGCCCGCTTGCTTGTTCGGCCAAAAAGGGCGTATGCATTTTCTCCTGAATATATTCAGGAGAAAACACATACGCCCTTTTTGGCCAAGTGCGTCATTGTCGAAGTTGTGCCCCTCTTCCTGTGCTTTAAAGGCGATTCCAACGTACCTCTTGAAATCTGTTTCCTGCTATTGTGCCTGGCTTTCAAGTCTGCCTCGTTGCCTTCCCTCAACAGATTTTTGGACGATAGTTGTCCTTTATTACTCTGCCAGTTTGTGAATTGCTGTGGCCCTGAGCTCCATTTTCCAACTCGTTTTTTGTGAGCTGTACGCAAGTCCAAAAGTTTGGTTCAGGACCTATACTGGTTCCCGGTGGGTGGCTGAGACTCTGGTTAATTCTTCTTCCTGCCGGGAAATTAGAGAGACATGTGCCCGTCCAAATGCCTAACAGTAACTCTCTCATTGGTTCTCCCTCTTCCCTTCCATCCTCTGCCAATTTGGCAACCTGTGCGAACCAGGAGGTTAAAGGGGCTGTCTCTCCAAGTTGGGAGATTGATAGTAAAGCAGTAGGAAAGTCAAACCGGAGCACCAGGAGAGGGACTACTCGTTGAGTTTTAGAAACCTTTTGTATTTACAGTGTGTCCATTCTCTAGGTTTCCCATACATGTTATAGCTGTAGTAATATTCCCTTCAACCTGGAGAGTTGGGACCCATGGAATGGGGGCCATGCATTTTTGCTTTAAAGGGTCTGCATTTGCTCACCCAATCTCAGCAATCCTCTCAGTCCCAAGTGTCCAGCCTTATGCCACATCCAGCTGTCATTGTAGACAGGGTTTTTCCAGGTTTCATCAGAGACCCTGAAGGAAATGGAAAGAATTTCCCTGTTTTTTGGTTTTGTTTTTGAAATTCCTTTTTATAGTGGTTTTGAGCTGATTCTCTCTGCCATGTTTATGCCAGTCTAGACACACTTGATTCCCTTACAGAGACATATCAATACATAGGTTTTAAGATTGTTACTAGTCAGATCTATTCCTCTGTGGGAAATATGGGGTTTTGAGTCCCTTTCACTGAGGAAGGTGTAGGTCTTGTCTATTCCACAGTTGGTTTTGGAAATGGTACCTGTGCTTATATGAAACTCTGGATTTATGCATCACCCCACCTCTCCTTTCCCCTTCAGCAGGCATAAGAGTGTTTTCTAAATGTGAGACTCTGTTCTCTTTCCTAACTCAGTTCATGTGTAGCCATGTTTACAGGATCCTCATAAGTGATATATTATGATAAGTTTCTTTTTCTGTGTGACTTATTTCACTTAGAATCATCGTACCTGAATCCACTAACTTTGCTGATCCTGGTCTTATGACATTGATTTCATGGCTGAGGGATATTCCATCGGACATAATTACCACAGTTTTTTGAACCATTTTTATATTCCCTGGGATATTTAAGGTGTACCTAATTTGAGGTTCTGGTAAGCAGTGCAGCCCTAAATTTGGGGGTGGCTCTGTCTTATTGATTTTCAGTTTTCCCAATGTATATACCCTAGACTGGAAGTCCCCTTGGCTCTGTAGCTCTGTTGTTTACTTGTTTTAGGGAACGCAATGCACTCCTCCAGTGAGGCAGTTGGCAATTTACATCCCGCCCATCAGCATAACAAGGCTCCCTGTTCTCCAGGGCCTGTCTTGCCTTTCTGGTTTTTACATATTTTGTGGATGTCCCTTTTGACCGGTGGGAAGTGATACTTCTTTGTAGTGCAGATTTGCATTGCCCGCTTGCTTGTTCGGTCAAAAAGGGCGTATGCGTTTTCTCCTGAATATATTCAGCAGAAAACGCATACACCCTTTTTGGCCAACTGGGTCATTGTCGAAGTTGTGCCCCTCTTCCTGTGCTTTAAAGGCGATTCCAACGTACCTCTTGAAATCTGTTTCCTGCTATTCTGCCTGGCTTTCAAGTCTGCCTCGTTGCCTTCCCTCAACAGATTTTTGGACGATAGTTGTCCTTTCTTACTCTGCCTGTTTGTTAATTGCTGTGGCGCTGAGCTCCATTTTCCAACTCGTTTTTTGTGAGCTGTACGCAAGTCCAAAATTTTGGTTCAGGACCTATACTGGTTCCCGGTGGGTGGCTGAGACTCTGGTTAATTCTTCTTCCTGCCGGGAAATAAGAGTGACATGTGCCCGTCCAAATGCCTAACAGTAACTCTCTCATTGGTTCTCCCTCTTCCCTTCCATCCTCTGCCAAATTGGCAACCTGTGCGAACCAGGAGGTTAAAGGGGCTGTCTCTCCAAGTTGGGAGATTGATAGTAAAGCAGTTAGAAAGTCAAACCGGAGCACCAGGAGAGGGACTACTCGTTGAGTTTTAGAAACCTTTTGTATTCACAGTGTGTCCATTCTCTAGGTTTCCCGTACATGTAATAGCTGTAGTAATATTCCCTTCAACATGGAGAGTTGGGACCCATGGAATGGGGGCCATGCATTTTTGCTTTAAAGGGTCTGCATTTGCTCACCCAATCTCACCAATCCTCTCAGTCCCAAGTGTCCAGCCTTATGCCACATCCAGCTGTCATTGTAGACAGGGTTTTTCCAGGTTTCATCAGAGACCCTGAAGGAAATGTAAAGAATTTCCCTGTTTTTTGGTTTTGTTTTTGAAATTCCTTTTTATAGTGGGTTTGAGCTGATTCTCTCTACCATGTTTATGCCAGTCTAGACACACTTGATTCCCTTACAGAGACATATCAATACATAGGTTTTAAGATTCTTACAAGTCTGATCTATTCCTCTGTGGGAAATATGGGGTTTTGAGTCCCTTTCACTGAGGAAGGTGTAGGTCTTGTCTATTCCACAGTTGGTTTTGGAAATGGTACCTGTGCTTATATCAAACTCTGGTTTTATGCATCACCCCACCTCTCCTTTCCCCTTAAGCAGGCATAAGAGTGTTTTCTAAATGTGAGAATCTGTTCTCTTTCCTAACTCAGTTTATGTGTAGCCATGTTTACAGGATCTTCATAAGTCATATCTTATGATAAGTTTCTTTTTCTGTGTGACATATTTCACTTAGAATCATCGTACCTGAATCCACTCACTTTGCTGCTCCTGGTCTTATGACATTGATTTCATGGCTGAGGGATATTCCATCGGACATAAATACCACAGTTTTTTGAACCATTTTTATATTTCCTGGGATATTTAAGGTGTATCCAAGTTGAGGTTCTTGTAAGCAGTGCAGCCCTAAATTTGGGGGTGGCTCTGTCTTATTGATTTTCAGTTTTCCCAATGTATATTCACTAGACAGGAAGTGCCCTTGGCTCTGTAGCTCTGTTGTTTACTTGTTTTAGGGAACGCAATGCACTCCTCCTGTGAGGCAGTTGCCAATTTACATCCCGCCCATCAGCATAACAAGGCTCCCTGTTCTCCAGGGCCTGTCTTGCCTTTCTGGTTTTTTCACATTTTGTGGATGTCCCTTTTGACCGGTGGGAAGTGATACTTCTTTGTAGTGCAGATTTGCATTGCCCACTTGCTTGTTCGGCCAAAAAGGGCGTATGCGTTTTCTCCTTAATATATTCAGGAGAAAACGCATACGCCTTTTATGGCCAACTGCGTCATTGTCGAAGTTGTGCCCCTCTTCCTGTGCTTTAAAGGCGATTCCAACGTACCTCTTGAAATCTGTTTCCTGCTATTCTGCCTGGCTTTCAAGTCTGCCTCGTTGCCTTCCCTCAACAGATTTTTGGACGATAGTTGTCCTTTATTACTCTGCCAGTTTGTGAATTGCTGGGGCCCTGAGCTCCATTTTCCAACTCGTTTTTTGTGAGCTGTACGCAAGTCCAAAATTTTGGTTCAGGACCTATACTGGTTCCCGGTGGGTGGCTGAGACTCTGGTTAATTCTTCTTCCTGCCGGGAAATTAGAGTGACATGTGCCCGTCCAAATGCCTAACAGTAACTCTCTCATTGGTTCTCCCTCTTCCCTTCCATCCTCTGCCAAATTGGCAACCTGTGCGAACCAGGAGGTTAAAGGGGCTGTCTCTCCAAGTTGGGAGATTGATAGTAAAGCAGTTGGAAAGTCACATCGGAGCACCAGGAGAGGGACTACTCGTTGAGTTTTAGAAACCTTTTGTATTCACAGTGTGTCCATTCTCTAGGTTTCCCGTACATGTTAAAGCTGTAGTAATATTCCCTTCAACATGGAGAGTTGGGACCCATGGAATGGGGGCCATGCATTTTTGCTTTAAAGGGTCTGCATTTGCTCACCCAATCTCACCAATCCTCTCAGTCCCAAGTGTCCAGCCTTATGCCACATCCAGCTGTCATTGTAGACAGGGTTTTTCCAGGTTTCATCAGAGACCCTGAAGGAAATGTAAACAATTTCCCTGTTTTTTGGTTTTGTTTTTGAAATTCTTTTATAGTGAGTTTGAGCTGATTCTCTCTGCCATGTTTATGACAGTATAGACACATTTGATTCCCTTACAGAGACATATCAATACATAGGTTTTAAGATTCTTACTAGTCAGATCTATTCCTCTGCGGGAAATATGGGGTTTTGAGTCCCTTTCACTGAGGAAGGTGTAGGTCTTGTCTATTCCACAGTTGCTTTTGGAAATGGTACCTGTGCTTATATCAAACTCTGGTTTTATGCATCACCCCACCTCTCCTTTCCCCTTAAGCAAGCATAAGAGTGTTTTCTAAATGTGAGACTCTGTTCTCTTTCCTAAATCAGTTCATGTGTAGCCATGTTTACAGGATCTTCATAAGTGATATCTTATGATAAGTTTCTTTTTCTGTGTGACTTATTTCACTTAGAATCATCGTACCTGAATCCACTCACTTGCTGCTCCTGGTCTTATGACATGGATTTCATGGCTGAGGGATATTCCATCGGACATAAATACCACAGTTTTTTGAACCATTTTTATATTTCCTGGGATATTTAAAATGTACCCAAGTTGAGGTTCTCGTAAGCAGTGCAGCCCTAAATTTAGGGGTGGCTCTGTCTTATTCATTTTCAGTTTTCCCAATGTATATTCCCTAGACTGGAAGTCTCCTTGGCTCTGTAGCTCTGTTGTTTACTTGTTTTAGGGAACGCAATGCACTCCGCCAGTGAGGCAGTTGGCAATTTACATCCCGCCCATCAGCATAACAAGGCTCCCTGTTCTCCAGGGCCTGTCTTGCCTTTCTGGTTTTTACACATTTTGGGGATGTCCCTTTTGCCCGGCAGGAAGTGATACTTCTTTGTAGTGCAGATTTGCATTGCCCGCTTGCTTGTTTGGCCAAAAAGGGCTTATGCGTTTTCTCCTGAATATATTCAGGAGAAAACGCATACACCCTTTTTGGCCAAGTGCGTCATTGTCGAAGTTGTGCCCCTCTACAAGTGCTTTAAAGGCGATTCCAACGTACCTCTTGAAATCTCTTTCCTGCTACTGTGCCTGGCTTTCAAGTCTGCCTCGTTGCCTTCCCTCAACAGATTTTTGGACGATAGTTGTCCTTTATTACTCTGCCAGTTTGTGAATTGCTGGGGCCCTGAGCTCCATTTTCCAACTCGTTTTTTGTGAGCTGTACGCAAGTCCAAAATTTTGGTTCAGGACATATACTGGTTCCCGGTGGGTGGCTGAGACTCTGGTTAATTCTTCTTCCTGCCGGGAAATTAGAGTGACATGTGCCCGTCCAAATGCCTAACAGTAACTCTCTCATTGGTTCTCCCTCTTCCCTTCCATCCTCTGCCAAACTGGCAACCTGTGCGAACCAGGAGGTTAAAGGGGCTGTCTCTCCAAGTTGGGAGATTGATAGTAAAGCAGTTGGAAAGTCACATCGGGGCACCAGGAGAGGGACTACTCTTTGAGTTTTAGAAACCTTTTGTATTCACAGTGTGTCCATTCTCTAGGTTTCCCGTACATGTTATAGCTGTAGTAATATTCCCTTCAAAATGGAGAGTTGGGACCCATGGAATGGGGGCCATGCATTTTTGCTTTAAAGGGTCTGCATTTGCTCACCCAATCTCAGCAATCCTCTCAGTCCCAAGTGTCCAGCCTTATGCCACATCCAGCTGTCATTGTAGACAGGGTTTTTCCAGGTTTCATCAGAGACCCTGAAGGAAATGTAAAGAATTTCCCTGTTTTTTGGTTTTGTTTTTGAAATTCCTTTTTATAGTGGGTTTGAGCTGATTCTCTCTGCCATGTTTATGCCAGTCTATACACACTTGATTCCCTTACAGAGACATATCAATACATAGGTTTTAAGATTCTTACTAGTCAGATCTATTCCTCTGCGGGAAATATGGGGTTTTGAGTCCCTTTCACTGAGGAAGGTGTAGGTCTTGTCTATTCCACAGATGGTTTTGGAAATGGTACCTGTGCTTATATCAAACTCTGGTTTTATGCATCACCCCACCTCTCCTTTCCCCTTAAGCAAGCATAAGAGTGTTTTCTAAATGTGAGACTCTGTTCTCTTTCCTAACTCAGTTCATGTGTAGCCATGTTTACAGGATCTTCATAAGTGATATCTTATGATAAGTTTCTTTTTCTGTGTGACTTATTTCACTTAGAATCATCGTACCTGAATCCACTCACTTTGCTGCTCCTGGTCTTATGACATTGATTTCATGGCTGAGGGATATTCCATCGGACATAAATACCACAGTTTTTTGAACCATTTTTATATTTCCTGGGATATTTAAGGTGTACCCAAGTTGAGGTTCTCGTAAGCAGTGCAGCCCTAAATTTAGGGGTGGCTCTGTCTTATTGATTTTCAGTTTTCCCAATGTATATTCCCTAGACTGGAAGTGTCCTTGGCTCTGTAGCTCTGTTGTTTACTTGTTTTAGGGAACGCAATGCACTCCTCCAGTGAGGCAGTTGGCAATTTACATCCCGCCCATCAGCATAACAAGGCTCCCTGTTCTCCAGGGCCTGTCTTGCCTTTCTGGTTTTTACACATTTTGTGGATGTCCGTTTTGACCGGTGGGAAGTGATACTTCTTTGTAGTGCAGATTTGCATGGCCTGCTTGCTTGTTCGGCCAAAAAGGGCGTATGCGTTTTCTCCTGAATATATTCAGCAGAAAACGCATACGCCCTTTTTGGCCAAGTGCGTCATTGTCGAAGTTGTGCCCCTCTTCCAGTGCTTTAAAGGCGATTCCAACGTACCTCTTGAAATCTGTTTCCTGCTACTGTGCCTGGCTTTCAAGTCTGCCTCGTTGCCTTCCCTCAACAGATTTTTGGAGGATAGTTGTCCTTTATTACTCTGCCAGTTTGTGAATTGCTGGGGCCCTGAGCTCCATTTTCCAACTCGTTTTTTTTGAGCTGTATGCAAGTCCAAAATTTTGGTTCAGGAACTATACTGGTTCCCGGTGGGTGTCTGAGACTCTGGTTAATTCTTCTTCCTGCCGGGAAATTAGAGTGACATGTGCCCGTCCAAATGCCTAACAGTATCTCTCATTGGTTCTCCCTCTTCCCTTCCATCGTCTGCCAAATTGGCAACCTGTGCGAACCAGGAGGTTAAAGGGGCTGTCTCTCCAAGTTGGGAGATTGATAGTAAAGCAGTTGGAAAGTCAAACCGGAGCACCAGGAGAGGGACTACTGGTTGAGTTTTAGAAACCTTTTGTATTCACAGTGTGTCCATTCTCTAGGTTTCCCGTACATGTTATAGCTGTAGTAATTATCCCTTCAACATGGAGAGTTGGGACCCGTGGAATGGGGGCCATGCATTTTTGCTTTAAAGGGTCTGCATTTGCTCACCCAATCTCACCAATCCTCTCAGTCCCAAGTGTCCAGCCTTATGCCACATCCAGCTGTCATTGTAGACAGGGTTTTTCCAGGTTTCATCAGAGACCCTGAAGTAAATGTACAGAATTTCCCTGTTTTTTGGTTTTGGTTTTTTTTTGAAATTCCTTTTTATAGTGGGTTTGAGCTGATTCTCTCTGCCATGTTTATGCCAGTCTAGACACACTTGATTCCCTTACAGAGACATATCAATACATAGGTTTTAAGATTCTTACTAGTCTGATCTATTCCACTGTGGGAAATATGGGGTTTTGAGTCCCTTTCACTGAGGAAGGTGTAGGTCTTGTCTATTCCACAGTTGGTTTTGGAAATGGTACCTGTGCTTATATCAAACTCTGGTTTTATGCATCACCCCACCTCTCCTTTCCCCTTAAGCAGGCATAAGAGTGTTTTCTAAATGTGAGACTCTGTTCCCTTTCCTAACTCAGTTCATGTGTAGCCATGTTTACAGGATCTTCATAAGTCATATCTTATGATAAGTTTCTTTTTCTGTGTGACTTATTTCACTTAGAATCATCGTACCTGTATCCACTCACTTTGCTGCTCCTAGTCTTATGACATTGATTTCATGGCTGAGGGATATTCCATCAGACATAAGTACCACAGTTTTTTGAACCATTTTTATATTTCCTGGGATATTTAAGGTGTACCCAAGTTGAGGTTCTTGTAAGCAGTGCAGCCCTAAATTTGGGGGTGGCTGTGTCTTATTGATTTTCAATTTTCCCAATATATATTCCCTAGACTGGGAGTGCCCTTGGCTCTGTAGCTCTGTTGTTTACTTGTTTAGGGAACACAATGCACTCCTCCAGTGAGGCATTTGGCAATTTACATCCCGCCCATCAGCATAACAAGGCTCCCTGTTCTCCAGGGCCTGTCTTGCCTTTCTGGTTTTTACACATTTTGTGGATCTCCCTTTTGACCGGTGGGAAGTGATACTTCTTTGTAGTGCAGATTTGCATTGCCCGCTTGCCTGTTCGGCCAAAAAGGGCGTATGCGTTTTCTCCTGAATATATTCAGGAAAAAACGCATACGCCCTTTTTGGCCAAGTGCGTCATTGTCGAAGTTGTGCCCCTCTTCCTGTGCTTTAAAGGCGATTCCAACGTACCTCTTGAAATCTGTTTCCTGCTATTCTGCCTGGCTTTCAAGTCTGCCTCGTTGCCTTCCCTCAACAGATTTTTGGACGATAGTTGTCCTTTATTACTCTGCCAGTTTGTGAATTGCTGGGGCCCTGAGCTCCATTTCCCATCTCGTTTTTTGTGAGCTGTACGCAAGTCCAAAATTTTGGTTCAGGACCTATACTGGTTCCCGGTGGGTGGCTGAGACTCTGGTTAATTCTTCTTCCTGCCGGGAAATTAGAGTGACATGTGCCCGTCCAAATGCCTAACAGTAACTCTCTCATTGGTTCTCCCTCTTCCCTTCCATCCTCTGCCAAATTGGCAACCTGTGTGAACCAGGAGGTTAAAGGGGCTGTCTCTCCAAGTTGGGAGATTGATAGTAAAGCAGTTGGAAAGTCAAACCGGAGCACCAGGAGAGGGACTACTCGTTGAGTCTTTGAAACCTTTTGTATTCACAGTGTGTCCATTCTCTAGGTCTCCCGTACATGTTATAGCTCTAGTAATATTCCCTTCAACATGGAGAGTTGGGACCCATGGAATGGGGGCCATGCATTTTTGCTTTAAAGGGTCTGCATTTGCTCACCCAATCTCACCAATCCTCTCAGTCCCAAGTGTCCAGCCTTCTGGCCACAACAGCTGTCATTGTAGACAGGGTTTTTCCAGGGTTCATCAGAGACCCTGAAGGAAATGTAAAGAATTTCCCTGTTTTTTGGTTTTGTTTTTGAAATTCCTTTTTATAGTGGGTTTGAGCTGATTCTCTCTGCCATGTTTATGCCAGTCTAGACACACTTGATTCCCTTACAGAGACATATCAATACATAGGTTTTAAGATTCTTACTAGTCAGATCTATTCCTCTGCGGGAAATATGGGGTTTTGAGTCCCTTTCACTGAGGAAGGTGTAGGTCTTGTCTATTCCACAGTTGGTTTTGGAAACGGTACCTGTGCTTATATCAAACTCTGGTTTTATGCATCACCCCACCTCTCCTTTCCCCTTAAGCAGGCATAAGAGTGTTTTCTAATGTGAGACTCTGCTCTCTTTCCTAAATCAGTTCATGTGTAGCCATGTTTACAGGATCTTCATAAGTCATATCTTATGATAAGTTTCTTTTTCTGTGTGACTTATTTCACTTAGAATCATCGTACCTGAATCCACTCACTTTGCTGCTCCTGGTCTTATGACATTGATTTCATGGCTGAGGAATATTCCATCGGACATAAATACCACAGTTTTTTGAACCATTTTTATATTTCCTGGGATATTTAAGGTGTACCCAAGTTGAGGTTCTTGTAAGCAGTGCAGCCCTAAATTTGGGGGTGGCTCTGTCTTATTGATTTTCAGTTTTCCCAATGTATATTCCCTAGACTGGAAGTGCCCTTGGCTCTGTAGCTCTGTTGTTTACTTGTTTTAGGGAACGCAATGCACTCCTCCAGTGAGGCAGTTGGCAATTTACATCCCGCCCATCAGCATAACAAGGCTCCCTGTTCTCCAGGGCCTGTCTTGCCTTTCTGGTTTTTACACATTTTGTGGATGTCCCTTTTGACCGGTGGGAAGTGATACTTCTCTGTAGTGCAGATTTGCATTGCCCGCTTGCTTGCTTCGCCAAATAGGGCGTATGCGTTTTCTCCTGAATATATTCAGGAGAAAACGCATACGCCCTTTTTTGCCAACTGCGTCATTGTCGAAGTTGTGCCCCTCTTCCTGTGCTTTAAAGGCGATTCCAACGTACCTCTTGAAATCTGTTTCCTGCTATTCTGCCTGGCTTTCAAGTCTGCCTCGTTGCCTTCCCTCAACAGATTTTTGGACGATAGTTGTCCTTTATTACTCTGCCAGTTTGTGAATTGCTGTGGCCCTGAGCTCCATTTTCCAACTCGTTTTTTGTGAGCTGTACGCAAGTCCAAAATTTTCGTTCAGGACCTATACTGGTTCCCGGTGGGTGGCTGAGACTCTGGTTACTTCTTCTTCCCGCCGGGAAATTAGAGTGACATGTGCCCGTCCAAATGCCTAACAGTAACTCTCTCATTGGTTCTCCCTCTTCCCTTCCATCCTCTGCCAAATTGGCAACCTGTGCGAACCAGGAGGTAAAAGGGGCTGTCTCTCCAAGTTGGGAGATTGATAGTAAAGCAGTTGGAAAGTCAAACCGGAGGACCAGGAGAGGGACTACGCGTTGAGATTCAGAAACCTTTTGTATTCACAGTGTGTCCATTCTCTAGGTTTCCCGTACATGTTATCGCTGTAGTAATATTCCCTTCAACCTGGAGAGTTGGGACCCATGGAATGGGGCCATGCATTTTTGCTTTAAAGGGTCTGCATTTGCTCACCCAATCTCACCAATCCTCTCAGTCCCAAGTGTCCAGCCTTATGCCACATCCAGCTGTCATTGTAGACAGGGTTTTTCCAGGGCTCATCAGAGACCCTGAAGGAAATGTAAATAATTTCCCTGTTTTTTGGTTTTGTTTTTGAAATTCCTTTTTATAGTGGGTTTGAGCTGATTCTCTCTGCCATGTTTATGCCAGTCTAGACACACTTGATTCCCTTACAGAGACATATCAATACATAGGTTTTAAGATTCTTACTAGTCAGATCTATTCCTCTGCGGGAAATATGGAGTTTTGAGTCCCTTTCACTGAGGAAGGTGTAGGTGTTGTCTATTCCACAGTTGGTTTTGGAAATGATACCTGTGCTTATATCAAACTCTGGTTTTATGCATCACCCCACCTCTCCTTTCCCCTTAAGCAAGCATAAGAGTGTTTTCTAAATGTGAGTCTCTGTTCTCTTTCCTAACTCAGTTCACGTGTAGCCATGTTTACAGGATCTTTATAAGTGGTATCTTATGATAAGTTTCTTTTTCTGTGTGACTTATTTCACTTAGAATCATCGTACCTGAATCCACTCACTTTGCTGCTCCTGGTCTTATGTCATTGATTTCATGGAAGAGGGATATTCCATCGTACATAAGTACCACAGTTTTTTGAACCATTTTTATATTTCCTGGGATATTTAAGGTGTACCCAAGTTGAGGTTCTTGTAAGCAGTGCAGCCTTAAATTTGGGGTGGCTCTGTCTTATTGATTTTCAGTTTTCCCAATGTATATTCCCTAGACTGGAAGTGCCCTTGGCTCTGTAGCTCTGTTGTTTACTTGTTTTAGGGAACGCAATGCACTCCTCCAGTGAGGCAGTTGGCAATTTACATCCCGCCCATCAGCATAACAAGGCTCCCTGCTCTCCAGGGCCTGTCTTGCCTTTCTGGTTTTTACACATTTTGTGGATGTCCCTTTTGACCGGTGGGAAATGATACTTCTTTGTAGTGCAGATTTGCATTGCCCGCTTGCTTGCTTTGCCAAAAAGGCCTTATGCGTTTTCTCCTTAACATATTCAGGAGAAAACGCATACGCCCTTTATGGCCAAGTGCGTCATTGTCGAAGTTGTGCCCCTCTTCCTGTGCTTTAAAGGCGATTCCAACGTACCTCTTGAAATCTGTTTCCTGCTATTCTGCCTGGCATTCAATCCCGCCTCGTTGCCTTCCCTCAACAGATTTTTGGACGATAGTTGTCCTTTATTACTCTGCCAGTTTGTGAATTGCTGTGCCCCTGAGCTCCATTTTTCCACTTGTTTTTTGTGAGTTGTACGCAAGTCCAAAATTTTGGTTCAGGACGTATACTGGTTCCCGGTGGGTGGCTGAGACTCTGGTTAATTCTTCTTCCTGCCGGGAAATTAGAGTGACATGTGCCCGTCCAAATGCCTAACAGTTACTCTCTCATTGGTTCTCCCTCTTCCCTTCCATCCTCTGCCAAATTGGCAACCTGTGCGAACCAGGAGGTTAAAGGGGCTGTCTCTCCAAGTTGGGCGATTGATAGTAAAGCAGTTGGAAAGTTAAAACGGAGCACCAGGAGAGGGACTACTCGTTGAGTTTTAGAAACCTTTTGTATTCACAGTGTGTCCATTCTCTAGGTTTCCCGTACATGTTATAGCTGTAGTAATATTCCCTTCAATATGGAGAGTTGGGACCCATGGAATGGGGCAATGAATTTTTGCTTTAAAGGGTCTGCATTTGCTCACCCAATCTCACCAATCCTCTCAGTCCCAAGTGTCCGGCCTTATGCCACATACACCTGTCATTGTAGATAGGGTCATTCCAGGTTTCATCAGAGTTCCTGAAGGAAATGTAAAGAATTTCCCTGTTTTTTGGTTTTGTTTTTGAAATTCCTTTTTATAGTGGGTTTGAGCTGATTCTCACTGCCATGTTTATGCCAGTCTAGACACACTTGATTCCCTTACAGTGACATATCAGTACATCGGTTTTAAGATTCTTACTAGTCAGATCTATTCCTCTGCGGGAAATATGCGGTTCTGAGTCCCTTTCACTGAGGAAGTTGTAGGTCTTGTCTATTCCACAGCTGGTTATAGAAATGGTACCTGTGCTTATATCAAACTCTGGTTTTATGCATCACCCCACCTCTCCTTTCCCCTTAAGCAGGCATAAGAGTGTTTTCTAAATGTGTGACTCTGTTCTCTTTCCTAACTCAGTTCATGTGGAGCCATGTTTACAGGATCTTCATAAGTGATATCTTATGATAAGTTTCTTTTTCTGTGTGACTTATTTCACTTAGAATCATCGTACCTGAATCCACTCACTTTGCTGCTTCTTGTCTTATGACATTGATTTCATGGCTGAGGGATATTCCATCGTACATAAATAACACAGTTTTTTGAACCATTTTTATATTTCCTGGGATATTTAAGGTGTACCCCATTTCAGGTTCTTAAAGCAGTGCAGCCCTAAATTTGGTGGTGGCTCTGCCTTATTGATTTTCAGTTTTCCCAGTGTATATTCCCTAGACTGGATGTGCCCTTGGCTCTGTAGCTTTGTTGTTTACTTGATTTAGGGAACGCAATGCCCTCCTCCAGTGAGGCAGTTGGCAATTTACATCCCACCCATCAGCATAACAAGGCTCCCTGCTCTCCAGGGCCTGTCTTGCCTTTCTGGTTTTTACACATTTTTGGATATCCCTTTTGACCGGTGTGAAGAGATACTGCTTTGTAGTGCAGATTTGCAGTGCCCGCTTGCTTGCTTAGCCAAAAAGCGCGTACGCGTTTTCTCCTGAATATATTCAAGAGAAAATGCATACGCATTTTTTGGCCAAGTGCATCATTGCGGAAGTTGTGCCCCTCTTCCTGTACTTTACAGGCGATTCCAACGTACCTCTTGAAATCTGTTTCCTGCTATTCTGCCTCTCATTCAAGTTGGCCTCGTTGTCTTCCCTCAGTACACTTTTTGATGATAGTTGTCCTTTATTACTCTGCCAGTTTATGAATTTCTGTGCCCCTGAGCTCCAATTTTCCACTCGTATTTTGTGAGCTGAATGCAAGTTCAAAATATTGGTTCAGGACATATACTGGTTCCCGGTGGGTGGCTGAGACTGTGGTTAATTCTTCTTCCTGCCGGGAAATTAGAGTGACATGTGCCCTTCCAAATGCCTAAGAGCTACTCTCTCATTGGTTCTTCCTCTTCCCTTTCATTCTCTGCCAAATTGGCAACGTGTGCGAACCAGGAGCTTAAAGGGGCTGTCTCTCCAAGTTGGGAGATTGATAGTAAAGCAGTTGGAAAGTCAAACCGGAACACCAGGCGAGGGACTATTCGTTGAGTTTTAGAAACCTTTCGTATTCACAGTGTGTTCATTCTCTAGGTTTCCCGTACATGTTATAGCTTTAGTAATATTCCCTTCAACCAGGAGAGTTGGGACCCATGGAATGGGGGCCTTGCATTATTGCTTTACAGTGTCTGCATTTGCTCACCCAATCTCACCAATGCTCTCAGTCCCAAGTGTCCTGCCATATGCCTGATACAGCTGTCATTGTAGATAGGGGCATTCCAGGTTTCATCAGAGACCCTGAAGGAATTGTAAAGGATATCCCTGTTTTTTTTATTTGTTTTTGTAATTCGTCTTTGTAGTGGGTTTGAGCTGATTCTCGCTGCCATGTTTATGCCAGTCTAGACACACTTGATTCCCTTATGGAGACATATAAATACATAGGTTTCAAGATTCTTACTAGTGAGATCTATTCCTGTGTGGGAAATATGGTGTTTTGAGTCACTTTCACTGGAAGCTGACGGTCTTGTCTATTCCATAATTGGTTTTTGGAATGGAAGCTCTTCTTATATCAAACTCTGGTTTTATGCATCTCCCCACCTCTCTTTCCCCGTGATGCAGGCATAAGAGTGTTTTCTAAATATGAGACTCTGTTCTCTTTCCTAACTCAGTTCATGTGTAGCCATGTTTACAAGTTCTTCATAAGTGATATTTTATGATGTTTCTTTTTCTGTGTGACTTATTTCACTTAGAATCATCGTACCTGAATCCACTCACTTTGCTGCTACTGGTCTTATGACTTTGATTTCATGGCTGAGGGATATTCCATCGTACGTAAGTAGCACAATTTTTTGAACCATTTTTATATTACTGTGATACTTAAGGTGTACCCAAGTTGAGGTTCTTGTAAGCAGGGCAGCCCTTAATTCGGTGGTGGCTCTGCAATATTGATTTTAGGGTTTCCCGAGGTATATTCCCTAGATTGGAAATGCCCTTGGCTCTGTAGCTGTGTTGTTTACTTGTTTTAGGGAACACAATGCACTCCTCCAGTGAGGCAGTTGGCAATTTACATCCCGCCCATCAGCATAACAAGGTTCCTGTTCTCCAGGGCCTGTCTTGCCCTCTGGTTTTTACACATTTTGTGGATGTCCCTTTTGACCGGTGTGAAGAGGTACTTCTTTGTAGTGCAGATTTGCACTGCCCGCTTGCTTGCTTGGCCAAAAAGGGCGTATGCGTTTTCTCCTGAATATATTCAGGAGAAAACACATACACCCTTTTTGGGCAAGTGCATGTTTGTCGAAGTTGTGCCCCTCGTCCTGTGCTTTACAGGCAATTCCTACATACCTCTTGAAATCTGTTTCCTGCTATTCTGCCTCGCTTTCAAGTTGGCCTCGTTGCCTTCCCTCAACAGATTTTTGGATGATAGTTGTCCTTTATTAATCTGCCAGTTTGTGAATTGCTGTGCCCATGAGCTCAATTTTTCAACTCGTTTTTTTGTGAGCTGAACGCACGTCCAAAATTTTCGTTCAGGAACTATACTGGTTCCCGGTGGGTGGCTGAGACTTTGGGAAATTCTTCTTCCTACCGGGAAATTAGAGTGACATGTGCCCGTCCAAATGCCTAACAGCTACTCTCTCATTGGTCCTCTCTCTTCCCTTTCATCCTCAGCCAAATTGGCAACCAGTGGGAACCAGGAGGGTAAAGGGGCTGTCTCTCCAATTTGGGAGATTGATTGTAAAGCATTTGGAAAGTCAAACCGGAGCACCAGGAGAGGGATTGTTCGTTGAGTTTTAGAAACCTTTCGTATTCACTGTGTGTCCACTCTCTAGGTTTTCCGTACATTTTATAGCTGTAGTAATATTACCTTCAACCTGGAGAGTTGGCACCCATCGAATGTGTGGCACTCATTATGGCTTTAAAGGGACTGCATTTTCGCCACCAATCTCACCCATCCCCTCAGTCCCATGTGTTCAGCCTTATGTCTCTTCCAGCAGTTGTTGTAGATACTGTCATTCCAGGTTGCATCAGAGCCCTTGAAGGAATTGTGTAAGAATATCGCTCTTTTTTTTATTTTGTTTTGTTTTTCAAATTCAGTTTTATAATGGGTTTGAGCTGATTATCCCTGACTTGTTTTTGCCAGTATAGGCAAAATCGATTCCCTTACAGAGACATATAAATACACTGATTTTAAGATTCTTACTAGTGAGATCTATTCCTCTGCTGGAAATAGGGGTTTTGAGTCCCGTTCACTTCGGAAGGAGTAGTTCTTGTCTATTCTGTATTTGGATTATGGAACGGTACCTGTGCTAATATCAAACTCTGGTTTTGTGCATCTCCCCACCTCTCCTTTCCCCTTAAGCAAGCATAAGAGTGTTTTCTAAATCTGAGACTCTTTTCTGTTTCCTAATTCAGTTCATATGTAGCCATGTTTACATTCCCTTCGTAAGTGATATCTTATGTGAGAATGCACCATGGCCCTTGTCATAATAATGCTCCATGACCCCTGTCATCACATTGCACCATGTCCTAGTTATCACAATGCTCCATGTCCCTTGTCATCACAATTCTCCTCATCCTTGTCATCACGATGCTACATGACACTTCTCATCACAACATTACATGCTCTTGTTATCACAATGCTCCATGATCCCTGTCATCTCAATGCTCCCTGACACCAGTCATCACAGTGCTTCATGCCCCTTTTCATTACAGTGCTCCATGATGCTCGTCATCACAATTACTCAAGGTCTTCTCATCACAATGCTCCACGGTTTTGCCATCAGAATGCTCCATGCCCTGGTCATCTCGCAGCTCAATGTCCCTTGTCCTCACAATTCTCCACGTCCTTGTCATCACAGTGCTCCATGGCACTTCTCATCACAATGTTATATGCTCTTGTCATCACAATACTCCATGCACTTGTCATCACAATACTCCATTACCATTGTCATCACGATCCTCCATGAAACTTGGGATCACATTGCTTCATGCCCTGGTCATCACAATGCTCCATGCTCCTTGAAATCAATATGATCCATGACCTCTGTCATCACAATGCTCCAAACTCTTGTGATCACAATGTTCCATAACACTTGTCATCACAACTCTCCATGACGCCTGTCATCTCAATACTCCATGCCCTTATTGTCACAATGCTCCATGACCTTTGTCATCACAATGCTCAATACACTTGTCATCAAAATGCTCCCCGTCAGAATGCTCCTTGAACCCTGTCACAAAAAGGCTCCATGCCTTTTTCATCACAATGTCCCATGCCATTTTCATCACAATGCTCCATGCCATTGTGATCAAAATACTCCACAAGATTGTCATCAGAATGCTCCATGCCCCATGTCATCACAATTCTCCATGTACTTGTTGGCACAATGCTCCCTGACCCTTGTCATCATAATACTCCGAGCCATTGTCATCACAATGCTCCATTATCTTTGTCATCATAATCCTCCATGACACTTGGCATCACAATGCTCCATGCCACTGTCATCACAATGTGCCATTACATATGTCATCACAATGCTCCCTGACACCTGTCTTCATAATACTGCATGACCTTGTCATCACAATTCTCCATTCCCTTGCCATCACAGTGCGCCATTCCAACTGTCATCGCAATAATCCATGAAACTTATTAGGCCAATGCTCCATGCCCTTGTCATCACAATGCTCCATGACCGTGTCATCACAATGCTCCGTGACTCCAGTCATCACAATGCTTCATGACCTTTGTCATCACAATGGTCCATGCCTTCGTCAACAACAGTCTCTATGACATTTTAACCACAGTGCTCCATGAAGTTTTCATCACAATGCTCTTTGACCCATGTCATCACAATGCTCTATGCCTTTCTCAACACAATGCTCCATGACCCTTGTCATCACAATGCTCCATGGGCTTGTCAGCACAATGCTCCATGACCCTTGTCATCACAATGTGCCATGCGCTTGTCATCACAGTGCTCCACAATCTTGTCATCACAATGCTCCTTATACCTTGTCATCACAATGCTCCATGCACTTCTCATCAAAATGCTCTCTCACCACTGATATCACAATGTTACATCACTATTCATCACAGTACTCCCTCACCGCTGTCATCACAGTGTTCCATGACTCCTGTCATCACAATGCTACATGCACTTTTCATCACAATGTTCGATGACCCCTGACATCACAGTGCTCCATAACCCCTGTCATCAAAATGTTCCATGACCGTTTTCATGAAAATGCTCCATGAACCTGTCATCACAATGCTCCCTGCCCTTCTCATCACAATGCACCACACCCTTGTCATCAAAATGCTCCATGACCTTTTTCATCACAAAGCTCCATGACCCTTGGCATCACAATGCTCCATGCCATTGCCACCACAAGGCTCCATGGACCCTCTCATCATATTGATCCATTCAATTGTCATCAAAAAGCTCCATGACACTTGTCATCACACTACTCGATGCCCTTTTCATCACAATGCTCCATGCCCTTGTCATTACAATCCTCCATGACACATGTATCACTGTGTTCCGTGCCCTTGTCATCACAATGCTCCATGCCCACTCTCATCACAATAATCCATGAAATATTTCAGACCAAGGCTCCATGCACTTCTCATCACAATGCTCCATTACCCCTGTCATAACAATGCTCCATGACCCCTGTCATCACAATGCTCCACACCCCTTGTCATTACAGTGCTCCATGAGGCTTGTCATCAAAATTATCCATGGTCTTCTCATCACAATGCTCCATGGTCTTTCCATCACAATGCTCCATGCCCTGGTCATCACACTGCTCCATGTCACTGTCATCACAATTCTCCACGTTCCTGGCATCACTATGCTCCATGACACTTCTCATCAAAGTGTTACATGCTTTGTCATCACAATTCTCAATGCACTTGTCATCGCAATGCTCCATGACACCTGTCATAGCAAGCTCCATGTGCTTGTCATCACAATACTCCATGTCCTTATCGTCACAATGCTCCATGACCTTTGTCATCACAGTGTTCAATACACTGGTCATCAAAATGCTCCCTGACACTTGTTGTCTGTATGCTCCTTGAAACCTGTCATGCCAAGGCTCCATGTATTTTTCATAAGAATGATCCATGCTCTTTTCATCACAATGCTCCAAGACCCCTGTAATCACAATGCTCCATGCCCTTGTCATCACAAAGCTCCATGACGCCTGTTAGAATGCTCCATTGCCTTCTCATCACAATGCTCCATGCCCTTGTCATCACAATGCTCCAAGACCACTGTATTCACAATGCTCCATGCCCCTTTTCATCAGAATGCTCCGTGAGACTTTTCATTATAAGGCTCCATGGTTTTCTCATCACAATGCTCCAGGAACTTGTCATCACAGTGCTCCATTCCATTGTCATCACAATGCTCCATGACCCCTGTCATCACAATACTCCATGAATATTTTCAGCCCAATGCTCCATGGCCTTTTCATCACAATGCTCCATTACCCCTGTCATAACAATGCTCCATGATCCCTTCCATCACCATGTTCCACGGCCTTGTCATCACAAGGCTCCATGACCCTTGCCACCACAATGCTCCAAGACCCCTGTAATCACCATGCTCCATGCCACTTTTCATCTCATTGCTCCATGAACCCTGTCATCACAATGCACCATGCCCACTATCATAATGCTTCATGCTATTGTCATCACAATGAAATCAAAATTCTCCATGACCTCTGTCATCACAATGCTCCAAACCCTTGTGATCACAATGTTCCATAACACTTGCCATCACAACGCCCCATGCCGCTGGTCATCACAATTATCCATGGACTTCTCATCACAATGCTCCATGACCTTTGTCATCACAATTCTCAATACACTTGTCATCACAATGCTCCCTGACACTTTTCGTCAGTATGCTCCTTGAAACCTGTCATGACATGTCTCCATGCATTTTTCATCACAATGATCCATGCCCTTTTCATCACAATGCTCCATGTCATTGTCATCACAATACTCCACAAGCTTGTCATCAGAATGCTCCGTGACACTTGTCATCACAATGATCCATGACCCCTGTCATCACAATGCTCCATGACACCTGTCATCACAATGCTCCATGTCCCTTGTCATTACAGTGCTCCATGATGCTCGTCATCACAATTATCCATGGTCTTCTCATCACAGTGCTCCACGGTCTTGCCATCACAATGCTCCATGCCCTGATCATCACAATACTCCATGTCCCTTGTTATCACAATTCTCCTCGTCCTTGTCATCACAATGCACCATGACAGTTCTCATCACACTGCTCCATGACAGTTCTCATCACAATGTTACATGCTCTTGTCATCACAATTCTCCATGCACTTGTCATTGCAACGTCCCATGACCCCTGTCATAGCAAGCTCCATGCCTTTGTCATCACAATGCTTCACGACCTTTTCATCAAAATTCTCAATGACCGTTGTCATCACAATGCTCCATGCCCTTGTCATCACAATGCTCCAAGCCCTTGTCATCACAATGTTCCATTACCTTTGTCATCACAATCCTCCATAACACTTGGCATCACAATGCTCCATGCCATTGTCATCACAATGGTCCATGAAATATGTCATCACAATGCTCCCAGACACCTGTCTTCACAATATTCCATGACCTTGTCTTCCCAATGCTCCATGCCCTTGTCATCACAATGTGCCATGCCCACTCTCAACACAATTATCCATGAAATTTATCAGACCAATCCTCCATGCCCCTGTCATCAAAATGCTCCAAGTGTTTTTCATCACAATGCTCCATGAACCCTCTCATCACATTGTTCCATGTCCTTGTCATCACAAAGCCCCATGATGCTTGTCATCACAATGCCCGATGCCCTTCTCATCACAATGCTCCATGCCCTTGTCATTACAATCCACCATGACCCATGTATCACAGTGTTCAGTGCCCTTGTCATCACAATGCTCCATGCCCACTCTCATCACAATAATCCATGAAACATTTCAGACCAATGCTCCATGCCCTTCTCATCACAATGCTCCATTACCCCTGTCATAACAATGCTTCATGACCACTGCCATCACAATGTTCCACAGCCTTGTCATCACAAGGCTCAATGACCCTTGTCATCACAATGCTCCGAGAAACCTGTAATCACAATGCTACATGCCCTTGTCATCACAAAGCTCCATGACGCATGTCATCAGAATGCTCCATGGCCTTCTCATTCATGATGCTCCATGCCCATGTCATCACAATGCTCCAAGACTGCTGTAATAACAATACTCCATGCCCCTTTTCATCTCAATGCTCCATGAACCCTGTCATCACAATGCACCATGTGCAACATCATAATGGTTCAGGCTATGGTCATCACAATGAAATCAAAATGCTCCATGACCTCTGCCATCACAATGCTCCAAATCCTTGTGATCACAGTGTTCCATAACACTTATCATCATAACGCCCCATGACACTTGTCATAACAATTATCCATTGTCTTCTCATCACAATGCTCCATGACCTTTGTCATCACAATTCTCAATACCCTTGTCATCACAATGCTCCCAGACACTTGCCATCAGTATGCTCCTTGAACCCTGTCATGACAAGGCTCCATGGTCTTCTCATCACAGTGCTCCAGTACCTTGTCATCACAATGCTCCATGACCCCTTTCATCACAATACTCCATGAGCATTTTCAGCCCAATGCTCCATCACCTTCTCATCACAATGCTCCATGACTCCTGTCATCACAATGCTCCATGACCACTGTTATCACAACACTCCATGAACCCTGACGACACAACGATCTGGGACTCTTGTCATCAAAATGCTCCATGACCCTTGTCATCACATTGATCCATGCCCTTGTCATCCCAATGCTCCATGATCCCTGTAATCACAATGCTCCGTGACGCTTGTCATCACAGTGCTCCATGAACCTTGTCATCACAATGCTCCTTGCCTTTGTCAGCAAAATGCTACATAATCTTGTCATCACAATGTTCCATGCGCTTGTCATCACATTCCTCCATAACCATTGGGATCACATTGCTTCATGCCCTTGTCAACTCTCTCTTGCCTTTCTGGTTTTTACAGATATTCGGATGTCCCTTTTGACCGGTGGGAAGTGACAATTCTTTGTAGTGTGGATTTGCATTGTGTGCCTTGCTTAATTGGCCAGAAAGGGCGTATGCGTTTTCTCCTGAATATATTCAGGAGAAAAGGCATACGCCCTTTTTGGCCAAGGGCATCACTGTCCAAGTTGTGATGCTTTTCCTGTGCTTTAAAGGCGAGTCCAATTTACCTCTTGAAATATGTTTTGTGCAATTCTGCCTCATTTTCAAGTCCCCTTCTTTACCTTCCCTCAACAGATTTTGGAAGAGAGTAGTCCTTTATAACTCTGCAGGTTGGTGAATTGCTGTGCCCCTGAGTCCCAATTTTCAAATCCCATTTTTGAGAGACGGCCGCAAATCCACAATTTTGCTTCAGGCCCTATACTGGTTCCAGGGGTGGCTATATTGGTTCCCTGTGGGTGGTTGAGGCTTTGGTTAATTCTTCTTCCTGACGGGAAATTGGAGTGACATGTGCCCGTCCAAATGCCTACATCTACTCTCTGATAGGTTCTCCCTCTTCCATTTCATCCTCTGCACAATTAGCAAACTGTGTGAACCATGAGGTTATAGGGGCTGACTCTGCTAAGTTGCGAGATTGATAGTAAAGCAGTTGGAATACCAAACTGGAATACAAGGAGAAGAAAAATTAGGAGAGTTTTAGAAACCTTTTGCCATGACAGGTTGTCCATTCTCTAGGTTTCCCATACATGTTATAACTGTAGTGATATTCCCTTCTACCTGGAGATTTGGGACCCATGGAATGGTTGCATGCATTACTACTTTAAGGGTCTGCATTTTCTCTCCCAATCTCACCAGTCCTCTCAGTCCCAAGTCTCCAGCCTTATGTCTCATCCAGCTGTCTTTGCCGATAGGGTCATTCAAGGTTTCATCAGAACCTTTGAAGGAATTGCGTAAGAATTTCGCTGTTTTTCGGTTTTCTTTTTTAAATTCATGTTTATAATGGGGTTGAGCTGATTATCACTGACTTGTTTATGCCGGTCTAGACACAATTGGTTCCCTTACGAAGACATATTAATACATAGGTTTTAAGATTCTTACTAGTCAGATATATACCTATGAGGGAAATAGGGGTGTTGAGTCCCGTTCACTGAGGAAGTTGTAGGTCTTGTCTATTCTGTATTTGGTTTATGGAATGGTACCTGTGTTAATATCAAACTCTGGTTTTATGCATCACCCCACCTCTCCTTTCTCCTGAAGCAGGCATAAGATTTTTTTTTTCTAAATGTGAGACTCTGTTCTCTTTCCTAATTCAGTTCATGTGTTGTGATATTGACATTTCCTCTATAAGTGATATCTTATGATAAGATTCTTTTTCTGTGTGACTAATTTCCCTTAGAATCATCATACTTAAATCCACTCATTATGCTGCTACTGGCCTTATATACATTGATTTCACACCTGAGTGATATTCTGTTGTACAAAATTACCACAAGTTCTTTATGCATTTCTGTTTTTCCTGGGATATTTTAGGTGTACCAAAGTTGAGGTTCTTGTATGCAGAGCAGCCCTAAACTTTGGGGTGCCTGTGTCTTATTGATATTTAGTCTTCCCAAGTTATATGCCCATGAGTTGAAGTCCCCTTTGCTCGGGGGCTTTGTATTTTAGATGTTTTAGGAAACAGCATACACTTCTTCAGAGTGGCTCTTGGATATTTATACCCCACCCATCAGCGTGACTTGGCTCCCTGTTTCCCATGGCCTCTCCTGCATTTCTGGTTTGTACACATTTTTTGGATGGCCTTTCTGAGCAGTGGAAATTGAGACTTCTTTGTTGTGTGGATATGCATTTCCCTCTTGCTTGGTTGGCCAAAATCTCTGTCTGTGTTTTTTTCCTGAAGATATTCACGAAAAAAAACACATACACCCTTTTGCCCAACTGCATCATTTTAGAAATTCTGCTGCTTTTCATATGATTTAAATGTGAGTAGAATCTACCTTTTGAAATCTGTTTCCTGCAATTCTGCCTCTCATTCAGATCCTCTTCGTTGCCTTACCTGAATATATTTTTGGACGTTGGTTATCATTTATATCTTTGCAGGTCTTTGAATTGTCTGCTCCTGAGCTGCATTTTGCAACTCGCTTTTTTTGTGTGCTGTATGCCAAACCATTGGATTGCTTCCGGCCCTATTCTGGTTCTGGGGAGGCAGGCTGAGCCTTTGCTTAATTCTTCTTCCTAATGGGAAAATAGAGTGGCATGTGCCTGTCAAAACTCCTACAGCTAACCTCTCATTGGTTCCCCCTCTTCCCATTTATCCTCTGCACAAATTGAAAACTGTGTAAAACAGGAGGTTAAAGGTGCTGATTCTCCAGGTGGAGAGATTGTTAGTAATGTGGCTGGAATGGCGAACCTCAGCACCAGGAGATCAAAAATGAGGTGCATTGTAGACACCTTTTCCTGAGCACATGGTGTACATTCATCTCGGTTTCCCAGGCATGTTTTCACTGTCAGAAGATTCCCTTGAACCTGCAGATTTGGGACCCATGGAATGGGTACCAGGCAGTATTACTTTAAAAGGTCTGCATTTTCTCACCAAGCCTCTCTAACATCTCTTAGCGTGCATAGCTTCCAGCCTTATATATCATCCTGCTGTGGGTCTACGTGTGTCCAATTCATGTTACATCGTAGACCTTCAACAAAAGTTGTAAGAATTTTTGTCTGTCTCACTTTTTTTATAAATATTTTTAAATTTATTTTTATATTGGTTACAGCTGATTTTCAAAGCTCTGTTTTTTGTTCCTGTACATCCACTTGATTCATGTACTGTGAGACAATAATAAATTCCTTTTCAGATGCTTACCAGTCATATGAATTATTTTCCAGAGACTTGAGTGGGCTGAGTGCAGTTCTTTGAGGTACCGTGTAGGCCTTGTCAGTTATTCAATTTGGTACTTGGAATGGTATCTTTGCTAATTTCAACCTCCTGGATAATACCTCACCATTCCCCACCTTTCCCATTTAGCAGCCTTATGTCTATTTTCTACATATTTGACTATATTTCTGTATTGTAATTTATTTCATGTGTAGCCATTTTTGATTCCACCTTTAAGTGACATCTTATGATATGTGTCTTTTTCTTTCTGACATATGTCACTTAGAATGATCGTATGTAACTCCTCCAGAGTTGTTCCAACTGGCCTTATTTCATTGATTTCTGGATGAGTAATATTCCACTCTACATAAGTACCCCATCTCTTTTATCCATTTTATCCTTCCAGGGACATTTAGGTTATATCCAAGTTGAGGCCCTTTTTAACAGAGAGGTGGTAAACGTTGGGGTGCCTGTTTTCTGTCGATTTTTGTTTTTCCCAAGGTATACGCCCATGAGTGCAAGTGCCCTATGCTCTGTAGCTCATTTTGTAGATGTTTTAGCAAACACAATACTCTTCTCCAGAGTGGCTGTTGGCAAATTGCATTTCCACTATCAGCCTCACAGGGCTCCCTTTTCTCCTCGCCCTGTCCTGCATTTCTGGTGTTTACACTTTACGTGGATGGCCCTTCTGACTGATGTGAAGTGATACATTTTGTAGTATTGATTTCCAGTGTCCACCTGTTTGGTTGGATAAAAAGTGTGTATGGCCTTTACTTGAATATATTCAGGAAAAATGCATACGCCCTTTTTGGCCAACAGCATCATTGGCGATGTTCAGACCCTTTTCTTGTACTTTAACGGGGAGTCCTTTCTACCTGTTCAAATATGTTTCCTGCCACTCTCCCTTGCTTACAAGTCCTTTTCTGTGACTTACCTCAAGACATTTTTCGACGATAGATATTTTCAACTCTGCAGTTTCATGAATTTTAGTGACCCTGAGTTCCATTATTCAACTTGTGTTTATGGAAACTGGACACAAAACAGCGGGATTTCCTCTAGCCCTATTCTGTTTCCGTGGGCAATTCTAGCCTTTGATGAATTTGTCTTCCGGATTGGAAATTAGAGTGGCATGTGCCTGTCCGAATACTTAAGACTTGTCTCTAAATTTTTCTCATCCTTCCGCTTCATCCTCTGGACACATTCCAAACTGTGTGCAACAGGATGTTGACGGTGCTGATATGCCCAAGTGAGGAGGTTGTTAGGAAAGATGCTGGAGGGGTGAACCCAAGCACCAGGCTATGAGGAGATGAGGTGCAATTTCCAAACTCTTTCCGATCAAATGGTGTACCATCCTCTAGGTGTGACAGGCATGTTTTAGCTGTAGGAAGGGTCCCGTGCATGTAAGGAGAACACCAGGGATTTTTCCAAATCAGTGCCTCCCCGAACCCCAAACTGGGGAATTTTTAAGCTACGGCTACACGCATGTCCATTAAGGGCCTTGGGAAATAGGCAGAGCCCAAACTTTAGATGATTGAAATCTTCAGGGTCAGAAGCGCTCACCATTGGCCTTGCTTAGGTTACATTTTATCTGTCATTGATAGATGATGTCAATAAAAATATCTATTCTTTTTCAGATTATTTCCCCTTATAGGTTATTGCAAAATATTCAGTGTAGTTCCCTGTGCTATACAGTAGTTCCTTGTTGATGATCTATTTTATACATAGCAGTGTGTATGTGTTAATCCCAAACTGTTAATTTATCCCTTCTCCTACCTTTCCCCTTTGGTAATAATAAATTATAAGATTTTATACTTCTCAGAAATGGGGGAGCTGAAAGAGAGGTATCATTTTCAATGGAAAAGCATTGAAAACACGATTGAAGCTTCAGCCAAGAGTATTCGATGTACATCCATGGAAATAAATCCCTTCATTTCTCTAATGTTGACCTGACAAATAAGACAAACGTCTTCACTGAACTTGCTTATAGGAAAGTGATGGAAATATCAAATGTAAGTCTTAGAAACATCTTATTTTACCCGAGCGTTATACACTGCTCTAGGTTAACTACAGTTTGGCTCACACATCTGTTCATTGAAGTTACAATGTTCTCAATTTCTGTTACTGATCCTCCAGAGTGGACCCCAACAGGAGTCCCCGTGCCCAGTGTCATTGCAGCCAACAGATCAAGACTGAGTTTGGTTCAGAAGCAAAGGAAACAATATTTTGAAAACAGAAAGGAGAGGTGAGAGCGTGCACTCCCCCACGGGCTGTGGGCTGGGCTGCTCTGTAGGGATCCCGGCAGCGTCAGTGGGAGGGAGGGGATGGAGCTCTCGAGGGCTGGGTTGGCTGCAGCTCAGGCTCTATGCCGCGGAGTCTGCATGGGACCCCGCTAGCTGAGGTGTCGACCCAGCCATTCTGCACTAGGAAATCGGGTCTGAAGGGCCGGGTGTGGGACCTCTGCATGCGGAACCCTAGGAGCACGTGAAATTAGACAAAGCACAAAGGAAAAACAGGTTAGACTTTATTTTATTGTCCAGATTCTCTTTTTATCTCCCAGGAGTTTTTAATGAACGTTGCCGGAGATGAACACCTCCTCGGCTTTTGGTTCCGTTCCTCATTCTTGGGGTGTTGAGGGTGCAGACCCCTCTTTTGTGACTGCTTCATGCTGTGGTGGGAGCCCTGATACATGGGGGGAGGGTCAAAACGTCTCCCCACCAGCCTCCAGGTGAGGTTGATTGTCCCAAGGCCTCCTGCCTCACTTCTCGTCCGCCTGAGCACCAGCATTGGAAGTGTTATAGATTCTAATGACCTTTAAGGGTCCAGGAAAGAGATGCGCAGAGATGCTGTGGTGGCAGGTTTCACCCCACCCCACATTTGTTCGGCGACCTTAGGCTGACGTTTTTTGCCAGCCTAGATGCTCTGACCACTAGTCTGTGCTTTCTTTAATTAGGTCCCTGAATTAATGTACAAAGAGCACCATGTGTCAGAGCCCTGCCCGCACAACTCCCAGACAGTCCAGGGTCAGTGGTGATCCAGGACCATGACGTCCACTGAGTCAACGGCCTTTAGAAGTATCCAGCAGTCCAGCCGGTCATATTGACCATCATCACCGCGGTGTCTGTAGGGCTTTCTATGGTGAAAGCGTGATATATGTTTCCCCCGCCAAGCTTATTAGCGCCCCTCTGGGTGCAGTAAGTCCTGCAAGCAGTAGTCTGCTCTTTCGGGGCACAGTCTTGTTGTTTTCTGAGAGAAACTCCAGGTCAAGTGATAGTCACACGAGTCATTTTGGTGGCCTGTTGCCCCCGTTTGTCTCTCTGGAGGTTGGAGTTGGAGGGCCTCCTCACTCGAGGTCAGTGTGTCCACAGAGCGACCCCTGCAACTTCAGGGCATGATGGGTGGTTAGGATCACCACGTGGGGTCCTTTTCCCTTAGGAGGGAGCTGGCCTTGCGGGCTTCTGATTCAGCTTTTTAGATACCCCAGTATCCTGGCCTGATGAGTCGGTGGGCAAAGCCCTCGGTGACCATAGTTTATCATACCTGAAGGGCATTCTTTTGTTGCTCCATTTCAAGTGGTCCCAGTTTTTGCACTAAGGCTCCAAGGGCGATTAACCTATGACTGGGTATGTAAAGGTCCAAGGGTTTAGCTAAATTAGGGAGATCCTGGGCAAGGGTCTGAATTGACTGCTCTTTCCATTCTTGAAAGGCTGCTTCTGGATTCTATTCAAAAGGATCATCATCTTTTCGTGTCAGTGTTTCATGTAGAGGCCCAGCTATTAGACTGTAGTTAGGGATCCAGATGCAGAAAACCTTGGCCTCCCCAGGAACCCCTAAGCTGTCTTCTAGTTTTAGAAGACGTAAGGCTGCAAATGGCTTCTTCCCTATCCTGGGATGTGTTTCTCCGAATATCTGTGACAATGAAGCCCAGGCATGTCACCTTAGCCTGGGATATTTGAGCCTTTTTCTTGGACACCTTCTATCCTTTCTTGACTAGGTAGTTCAGAGGCGTCTTTAGTAGGCCTGGTGATCAGAATGTCCTCTGCATATTGAAGGAGGGTTCCCTTTTACAGAGGTAGAACTTTTAGGTCTTTAGAGGACATTTCCCCAATGATGGTGTGGGTATTTTTGAACCATTGGGGAAGGATGGCCCAGCATTATTGCTTTGGTTGCATGTTGTGTCCTGCCACTCACAAGCCAAAAATCCTTGTGACACAGAGATGAATGGAATACAGAAGAAGGCATCATTGAAGTCTAATACAGAATGCCATGGCCTGGTGGATGGTAGAATGACCAGCAGGGTGTAGGAAATAGGAGCTACTGGATGTATATCCTCGGTGGCTTCACTGACTGTCCTGATATCCTTTACCAGGTCTCCAGCAGCCAATGGGACTCTCGTGGTCAGGCCAATCCCAGGATATGGAGCTCACCTGGGCTGCACCCACCACCCCACAGCCCACGGGGCCCTCATGGTCATGTCCCTCCCAGGGTATGGAGCTCACCTGTGCAGTTACCCAGCAGCCCATTGGGCTCTCATATCCAGGCCCTTCCCAGGATACGGAGCTCCCCTGGGCAGGTACCCAAGCAGGGCTGGACACACAAGAACTGTGCACATAGCCCACCTTGCAGAGAACCCCCATCTCACCTGTCGCTCACAGCTGACACAGAACGCCTCAGAGCAGGACTTGAACTAACAAACAGCAGCCCTGACAGGTCTGTGACCCTGGCTATCACTCTGTGCAGCCTCTCTCGGCCTGGTCTTCCAGACACTTCCACTGCAGCCAGGGCACCAGGCCTCTGTCTCCACCCACCATCACTCCTCTCCCTGACTCCTGGGTTCCTCTCATTAGTATAGGGTCTTCTTGAAGTTGTTTTCCACTCATGGACCAGATAAAATGATGAGAAAAAAAAGCCGCAGCTGAAGCCCCTTGTCTAGCCTGACTCTCAAGAGCCCACACCTGTTCCTTGGCCGTGGCCTGTTTAGCAAGGTTCATTTTCTGCAAGTGTGATCCCCTGAGGGGTGAGGATTGGCTGATTTGGGCAGCCTGACACTGCCTGCCAGCCCTCCCCAGGTGTGCCTGGGTTAAGGTCAATATAAACTCCTCTCCAGTCAGCAAGAGCCCCTGTAGCTGTGCCTGACGCCATATTCTCTGCCCCGTCAGCAGTGTCGGGGCTGGGGTGGTGGGAGGGAGGGAGGGGCCATGGCTTTGTGGGTGGCCCAGTGTGAGTGGGGCTCTGCTGGACTTTCTGCAGGAGTTGCCAGGCTGCCACCTGCTAAAGAAGAGGATGTGTCACCCATACCTGCCGCTGGAATTTCTCCCCAGGCAGAGGTGAGGAAGTAAAAAAGCAGTGGGGGCCGTGGCAGGAGGGGTATCTCAGGTAGGGAAATGGAAAGCTTCCAGAAGAGCATCTGGGGCCAGGACCATCCTGGCTGGCCAGCAGGCACCAAGTCGGCCTGTGTGCTGTCGCTGGTGTGGCTCCACAGCCCTTCCTCTAGGCTTGCAAGTTCTTGTACATATTCAGCTGTTTTACCTGGAAAGGGTGGGAAGAGTTCAGCTGCAGCAGGACTGGGGCTCAGCTCACATTTACTCACAGACGCCTCGACACAGTCCCCCAGCTTTGCAATGAGGATGTTCCTTGTGGGGGGGGAGCGCTGCTCACTGCATGGGAGAGGATTTCCCACCTCTGACCAACTTAAGAATGTTTTACAACTGGAGCAAGTGCCCTGATACGATTTTCCTCTGTATAACTGGTGGGTTCTGTTTTTTTTTTTTTTTTTTCTTTTTTTCTTTTTGGTTCAAGGTAGATTTTATTTATTCCCTTTTTTTTTTTTTAAATTTGGAGATATAAACATGGAAATAATGCATTAATATAAAGACGTCTATGTGAAGGGAAAAACGTTTTTTTTTTTGGTTTATTTTATTAAATGTTATTTATTTTTAATTTTTTTAAAATTTATTTATTTCTTTTATACAGCAGGTTCTTACTGGATATCTATTTTATACTTATGTGTGCACATGTGAATCCCAGTCTCCCAATTCATCCCACCACCACCCTCACATGGCGTTCCCCCCTTGGTGTCCATATGTTTGTTCTCTACATCTGTGTCTCTATCTCTGCCCTGCAAACCGGTTCATCTGTACCATTTTTCTAGGTTCCACATATATGCATTAACATACAATATTTGTTTTTCTCTTTCTGACTTACTTCACTCTGTATGACAGTCTCTAGATCCATCCAGGTCTCTACAAATGACCCAATTTCATTCCGATGTATGGCTGAGTAATATTCCATTGTATATATGTACCACATCTTTATCCATTCATCTCTCTATGGGCACTTAGGTTGCTTTCATTACCTGGCTATTGTAAATAGTGCTGCAATGAACATTGTGGTGAATGTGTCTTTTTGATTTATGGTTTTCTCTGGGTATATGCCCAGTAGTGGGATTGCTGGATTATATGGTAATTCTATTTTTAGTTTTTTAAGGAACCTCCATACTGTTCTTCATAGAGACTATATCGATTTACATTCCCAGCAATAGTGGAAGACGGTTCCTTTTCTCCACACCCTCTCCAGCATTTGTTGTTTGTAGATTTTCTGATGATGCCCATTCTAACAGGTGTGACGTGATACCTCATTGTAGTTTCGATTTCCATTTCTCTAATAATTAGTGATGTTGAGCAGATTTACATGTGCGTACTGGCCATCTCTATGTCTTCTTGGAAGAAATGTCTATTTAGATCTTCTTCCATTTTTGTATGGGGTTGTTTGTTTTATTAATATTGAGCTGCATGAGCTGTTTATATATATTGGAGATTAATCATTTGTCCATTGATTCATTGGCAAATATGTTCTGCCATTCTGAGGGTTGTCTTTTCGTCTTGTTTGTAGTTTCCTTTGCTTTTCAAAGGCTTTTACATTTCATTAGGTCCCATCTGTTTAGTTTTCTTTTTTATTTCATTACTATAGGAGGTGGATCAAAAAAGATCTTGCTGTGATTTACGTCAGAGTATCCTTCGTAAGTTTTCCTCTCAGAATTTTATACTGTCCGGTCTTACATTAAGGTCTCTAATCCATTTTGAACATATTTTTATGTATGGTGATGGGGAGTGTTCTAATTTCATTCTTTTACTTGTAGCTGTCCATATTTCCCAGCACCAATGATTGAAGAGACTGTCTTATCTCCATTGTATAGTCTTGCCTCCTTTGTCATAGATTAGTTGACCATAGGTGTGTAGGTTTATCCCTGGGCTTTCTTTTATTTTTTTCCTTGTACACGTTTATTGGAGTATAATTGTTTTACAATGGAGTGTTAGTTTCTGCTGTATAACAAAGTGAATCAGCTATACGTATACAAATATCACCAGATCCCCTCCCTCTTGCATCTCCCTCCCACATTCCATATCCCACCCCTTTATGTGGTCACAAAGCACCGAGCTGATCTCCCTGGTCGATGTGGCTGATTCTCAGTAGCTATCGGTGTTACATTTGGTAATGTATTTATGTCCATGTCACTCTGTCACTTCGTGTCATCTTACCCATCCCCCTTCCGGTGTCCTCAAGTCCTTTCTGTACGTCTGTGTCCTTAATCCTGTCCTGCCACTAGGTTCTTCAAAATATTTTTGTTTTTCTTCATTAGATCCCGTATATCTCTGTTAACATACAGTATTTGTTTTTCACTTTCTGACTTACTTCACTGTGTAGGACAGATTCTAAGTCCATCCACCTCAGTACAAATAACTCAGTTTGGCTTCTTTTTATGGCTGAGTAATATTCCATTGTATATATGTGCCAGATCTTCTTTATCCATTCATCTGTCGATGGACACTTAGGTTGCTTCCATGTCCAAGCTATTGTAAATAGAGCTGCAATGAACTTTTTTGTACAAAACTCTTTTTGAATTATGGTTTTCGCAAGGCAAATGCCCAGTAGTTGGATTGTTGTGTCGTATGGTACCTCTATTGATAGTTATTTAGAGGAACCTCCGTACTGTTCTCCTTAGTGCCCATATCAATTTACATTCCCACCCACAGTGCAAGTGTGTTCCCTTTTCTCCAATAAAGGCCTCTCCAGCATTTATTGTTTTGTAGATTTTTTTGATGATTGCCACTCTGACTGCTGTGTGGTGATACCTCACGATAGTTATGATTTGCATTTCTCTAATGATTAGTGATGTTCAGCATCCTTTCATGTGTTTCTTGGTAATCTGTATACCTTCTTTGGAGAAGTGTCTATTTAGGTCTTCTGGCCGTTTTTGGATTGGGTTGTTTGTTTTTGTGATATTGAGCTACATGAGGTGCTTGTAAAGTTTGGAGATTAATCCTTTGTCAATTGCTTCATTTGAAAATATTTTCTCCCATTCTGAGGGTTGTTTTTGCATCTTGTTTATGTTTTCCTGTACCGTGTAAAAGCTTTTAAGTTTCATTAGGTCCCATTTGTTGATTTCTGTTTTTATTTCCATTTCTCTAGAATGTGAGTCAAAAAGGATCTTGCTGCGATTTATGTCATAGAGTGTTCTGCCTATGGTTTCCTCTAAGTGATTTATAGTGTCTGGCCTTATATTTAGATCTCTAATCCATTTAGAGTTTATTTTTGTGTATGGTGTTATGGAGTGTTCTAATTTCATTCTTTTATGTGTAGGGGTCCAGTTTTCCCAGCACCAATTACTGAAGAGACTGTCTTTTCTCCATTGTATATCCTTAGCTCCTTTGTCATAGATGAGATAGCCATAGGTATGTAGGTTTCTCTCTGGGCTTTCTGTCCTGTTCCATTGATCTGTGTTTATGCCAATCTACATACACTTGATTCCATTATGGAGACATATAAATATATAGGTTTCAAGATTGTTACCAGTCAGATAAATTCCTCTTCAGTGAATAGGGTGTTTTGTGTCCAGTTCATTGAGAAAGGAGTAGGTCTTGTCTATTACATATTTGGTATATGGAATGGTATCTGTGCTAATTTCAAACTCTGCTTTTACACATCACCCTACGTCACCTTTCCCCTTAAGGAGGCATAAGTGTGTTTTCTAAATGTGTAACTCTGTTCTCTTTTGAAATTCAGTTCATGTGTAGCCATATTTACATTCCCTCTATAAGTGATATATTACAATAAGTTTCTGTTTCTTTGTGGCTCATTCACTTAGCATTATCGTACCTAAAGCCACTCATTATGCTGCTATTGGCCTTATGACATTGATTTTATGTCTGAGTGACATTCCATTGTATATAAGTACCATGACATCTATATCCATTTTTTTTTCCTTTCCTGGGATATTTAAAGTGTACCGAATTCGAGGTTCTTGTAAACAGAGCAGCCCTAAACTTTGCGCTGGCTGTGTGTTGCGGATTTTTAGTTTTCCCAAAATACACGCCCTTGAGTGGAAGTGTGCTATGCTCTGTAGCTCTGTTTTAGAAAACAACATACAGTTCTCCAGAGAGGCTGTTGGCAATTTACATCCTGTCCATCGGTGTAACCAGGCTCCCTTTTCTCCATGGCCTGTCCTGCATTTGTGGTTTTTACACTATTTGTGGATGGCCCTTTTGATTGGAGGTAAGGGACACTTCTATGTAGTGTGGATTTTCAAAGCCTGATGGCTTGCTTGGCCAAAAAGGGCGTATGCATTTTTTCCCGAATATATTCAAGAAAATACACATACTCCCTTTTCTGCCAAGGGCAACATTGTTGGAGTTCTGTCGCTTTTCATGTGCTTTAAAGATGACTCCAATGTACCTCTTGAAATCTGTTTCCTTCAATTCTGCCTTGCATTCAAATCCTCTTCACGGCCTTACCTCAATATATTTCTGGATGATAGTTGTCCTTTATAACTCTGCAAGTTTGTGAATTGCTGTGCCCCTGATATCCATTTTTCAAACCGCCTATTTGTGAGCTGGCTGCAATACCGCAGGATGGCTTTAGGCCCTAGTCCGGTTCCAGGGCTTCAGGCTGAGCCTTTGGTTAATGCTTCTTCCTGATGGGAAAGTAGAGTGATATGTGCCCATCCAAACACCTACAGCTAAACTCTCATTTGTTTCCCCTCTTCCTGTTCATCCTCTGCACAATTTGCAAACTGTGCATAAAAGGAGGGTAAAGGCACTGACACTCCAAGTGGGGAGATTTTTAGTAATGCAGATGGAATGGTGAAGCCGAGCACGATGAAAGGAAAAATGAGGTACCTTTTAGAAAACTTTCCCAATTACACAGTGTTCCATCCACTGGGTTTCCCATGCATGTTTTAACTGTAGGAAGATTCCCTTAAACCGGGAGATTTGGGACCACTAGAATGGGTAGCACACAGTATTGCTCTAAGTGGCGTTCTTTTGCTCACACAACCTCAGCAATCTTGTCAGCCCCAAGTGTCCAGTCTTATGTCTCATCCAGCTGTGGGTGTAAAGGTGGTCAATCCAGGTTGGATCACAGGCCCTGAACGTAATTTTTAAGATTTCTCTCTGTTTCGCGGTTTTTGCATTTTGCTTTTGAAACTTATTTTTATAAGGGGGTTTAGCTGAATTTCAGTGCTGTGTTCATGCCATTATACACACATATGCTTTCTTTATGGAGACATGAGAATACATATGTTTTAAAATTCTTACAGTCAGATATATTCCTCTGCAATGAATAGGGGGTGTTGAGTCCAGTTCATTGTGTGGGGAGTAGGTGTTGTCTATTACATACATGGTTTAGGTAACGGTATCTGTGTTAATTTAAAACTGTGGTTTTATGCATCACCCCACCTCGGCTTTCCCGTTAAGCAGGAAGAAGATTGTTTTCTAAATGTGTGACTCTGTAGTGTTTGTAATCCAGTTCATGTGTAGCCATGTGTACATTCACCCTATGAGTGACAACTTATGATAAGATTTGTTACTCTGCTATCTTTCCTAACTCAGTTCATGAGTAGCCATGGTTACAGGACCTTTGTAAGTGATATCTTATGATAAGTTTCTTTTTCAATGTGACTTATTTCACTTAGAATCATTGTACCTGAATCCACTCATTTTGCTGCTACTGGCCTTATGACATTGATTTCATGGATAAGGGATATTCAATCGTACGTAAGTACCACAATTTCTTGAACCATTTTTTTTTTCTTTCCGGGGACATTTAAGGTGTACCCAAGTTGAGGTTCGTGTAAGCAGTGCAGCCCTAAATTTTGGGGTGGCTCTGTCTTACTGATTTTCATTTTTCCAAATGTATATTCCCTAGACTGGAACTGCCATTGGCTCTGTAGCTCTGTTTTTTATTTGTTTTAGGGAACACAATGCACTCCACCAGAGAGGCATTTATAAATTTACGTCCTGCCCATTAGCCTAACAAGACTCCCTGTTCTCCAGGGCCAGTCTTGCCTTTCTGGTTTTTACACATTTTTCGGATGTCCCTTTTGACCAGTGGGAAGTGATCGTTCTTGTAGTGCAGATTTGCATTACTTGCTGGCTTGCTTGGCCAAAAAGGGCGTATGCATTTTTTCTTGAATGTATTCAGAAGAAAACGCATATGCCCTTTTGGACAAGTACATCACTGATGAAGTAGTTCTCCTCTGCCTGTACCTTAAAGGCGATTCCAATGTACCTCTTGAAATCTGTTTCCTGCTATTCTGCCTCGCATTCATGACAGCCTCGTTGGCTTCCCTCAAAAGATTTTTGGACGATAGTTGTCCTTTATTACTCTGCCAGTTTGTGAATTGCTGTGCCCCTGAGCTCCATTTTTCAACTCGTTTTTTGTGAACTGAACGAAAGTCCAAAAATTTGATCACGACCTCTACTGGTTCCTGGTGGGTGGCTAAGACTTTGGTTAATTTTTCTTCGTGCCGGGAAATTAGTGTGACATGTGCCCGTCCATATGTCTAACAGCTGCTCTCTCATTGGTTCTCCCTCTTCCCTTCCATCCTCTGCCAAATTGGCAACCTGTGCGAACCAGGAGGTAAAAGGGGCTGGCTCTCCAAGTTGGGAGATTAATAGTAAAGCAGTTGGAAAGTCAAACCGGATCACCAGGAGAGGGACTATTCATTGAGTTTTAGAAACCGTTTGAATTCACAGTGTGTCCATTTTCTAGGTTTCCCGTACATGTTATAGCTGTAGTAATATAACCTTCAATCAGGAGAGTTGGGTCACATGGAATGGGGGCCATGCATTATTGCTTTGAAGGGTCTGCATTTGCTCACCCAATCTCACCAATCCTCTCAGTCCCAAGTGTCCAGCCTTATGCCACATCCAGCTGTCATTGTAGATAGGGTCATTCCAGGTTTCATGAGAGACCCTGAAGGAATTGTAAAGAATTTCCCTGTTTTTTGGTTTTGTTTTTGAAATTCCTTTTTATAGTGGGTTTGAGCTGATTCTCGCTGCCATGTTTAAGCCAGTCTAGACACACTTGATTCCCTTATGGTGACATATCAATACATAGGTTGTAAGATTCTTACTAGTCAGATCTATTCCTCTGCGGGAAGTATGGGGTTTTGAGTCCCTTTCACTGAGGAAGGTGTTGGTCTTGTCTAATCCACGGTAGGTTTTAGTAACGGTACCTGTGCTTATATCAAACTCTGGTTTTATGCATCACGCCACCTCTCCTTCCCCCTTAAACGGGCATAAGAGTGTTTTCTAAATGTGAGACTCTGTTCTCTTTCCTAAGTCAGTTCATGTGTAGCCATATTTACAGGATCTTCATAAGTGATATCTTATGATAAGTTTCTTTTTCTGTGTGACTTATTTCACTTAGAATCATCGTACCTGAATCCACTCACTTTGCTGCTCCTGGTCTTATGACATTGATTTCATGGCTGAGGGATATACCATCGTATGTAAGTACCACAATTTTTTGAACCTTTTTATATTTCTTGGGATATTTAAGGTGTACCCAAGTTGAGGTTCTTGTAAGCAGTGCAGCCTTAAATTTGGGCGTGGCTCTGTCTTATTGATATTCAGTTCTCCAAAGGTATCTTCCCTAGACTGGAAGTGCCCTTGGCTCTGTAGCTCTGTTGTTTACTTGTTTTAGGGAACACAATGCACTCCCCCAGTGAGGCAGTTGGCTATTTACATCCGGACCATCAGCATAACATGGCTCCCTGTTCTCCAGGGCCTGTCATGCCTTTCTAGTTTTTACACATTTTGTGGATGTCCCTTTTGACCGGTGGAAAGTCATACATCTTTGTAGTGCAGATTTGCATTGCCCGCTTGCTTGCTTGGCCAAAAAGGGTGTATGCGTTTTCTCCTGAATATATTCAGGAGGAAACACATACACCATTTTGGCCAAGTGTGTCATTCTCGAAGTTGTGACCCTCTTCCTGTGCTTTAAAGGCGATTCCAACGTACCTCTTGAAATCTGTTTCCTGTTCTTCTGCCTCGCTTTAAGTCCGCCTCGTTCCCTTCCCTCAACAGATTTTAGCAAGATAGTTGTCCTTTATTACTCTGCCGTTTTGTGAATTGCTGTTCCCCTGAGCTCCATTTTTCAACTCGTATTTTGTGAGCTGAACGCAAGTCCAAAATTTTGGTTCAGGACCTATACTGGTTCCCGGTGGGTGGCTGAGTCTTTGGTTAATTCTTCTTCCTGCCGGGAATTTAGAGTGACATGTCCCCGTCCAAATGCCTAACAGCTAGTCTCTCATTGGTTCTCCCTCTTCCCTTCTATCCTTTGGCAATTTGGCAACCTGTGCAAACCAGGAGCTTAAAGGGGCTGTTTCTCCAAGTTTGGAGATTGATAGTAAAGCAGTTGGAAAGTCAAACCGGAGCACCAGGAGAGGGACTATTCATTGAGTTTTAGAAACCTTTTGTATTCACAGTGTGTCCATTTTCTTGGTTTCCCATACATGTTATAGCTGTAGTAATATTCCCTTCAACCTGGAGAGTTGCGACCCATGGAATGGGGACCATGCATTATTGCTTTAAAGGGTCTGCATTTGCTCACCCAATCTCACCAATCCTCTCAGTCCCAAGTGTCCAGCATTATGCCACTTCCAGCTGTCATTGTAGATAGGGTCATTCCAGGTTTCATCAGATAACCTGAAGGAATTGTAAAGAATTTCCCTGGTTTTTGATTGTGTTTTAGAAATTCCTTTTTATAGTGGCTTTGAGCTGATTCTCTCTGCCGTGTTTATGCCAGTCTAGACACACTTGATTCCCTTACAGAGACATATCAATACATAGAATTTAAGATTCTTACTAGTCAGATCTATTCCTCTGCGGGTAATATGGGGTTTTGAGTCCCTTTCACTGAGGAAGGGGTAGGTCTTGTCTATTCTAAAGTTGGTTATACAAACGGTACCTCTGCTTATATCAAACTCTGCTTTTATGCATCACCCCACCTCTCCTTCCCCCTTAAGCAACCATAAGAGTGTTTTCTAAATGTGAGACTATGTTCTCTTTCTTAACTCAGTTCATGTGTAGCCATGTTTACAGGATCTTCATAAATGATATCTTATGATAAGTTTCTTTTTCTGTGTGACTTATTTCACTTAGAATCATCGTACCTGAATCCACTCACTTTGCTGCTCCTGGTCTTTTGACATTGATTTAATGGCTGAGGGATATTCCATCGTACGTTTGTAGCACAATTTTTTGAACCATTTTTATATTTCCTGGGATATTTAAGGTGTACCCAAGTTGAGGTTCTTGTAAGCAGTGCAGCCCTAAATTTGGGGGCGGCTCTGTCTTACTGATTTTCTGTTTTCCCAAAGTATATTCCCTAGACTGGAAGTGCCCATGGCTCTGTAGCTGTGTTGTTTACTTGTTTTAGGGAACACAATGCACTCCTCCAGTGAGGCAGTTGGCAATTTAAATCCCGCCCATCAGCATAACAATGCTCCCTGTTCTCCAGGGCCTTTCTTGACTTTCTGGTTTTTACACATTTTGTGGATGTCCCTTTTGACAGGAGGTAAGTGATACTTCTTTGTAGTGCAGATTGGCATTGCCTGCTTGCTTGCTTGGACAAAGAGGTCATATGCGTTTTCTCCTGAATATATTCAGGGGAAAATGTATACACACTTTTTGGCCCAGTGCGTCATTGTCGAAGTTGTGCCCCTCTTCCTGTGCTTTACAGGAGATTCCAACGTACCTCTTGAAGTCTGTTTTCTGTTATTGTGCATTGCTTTCAAGTCCGCCTCGTTGCCTTCCCTCAACAGATTTTTGGACGATAGTTGTCCTTTATTACTCTGCCAGATTGTGAATTGTTGTGCCCCTGAGCTCCATTTTTCAACTCGTTTTTTGTGAGCTGTACGCAAGTCTAAAATTTTGGATCAGGACCTCTACTGGTTCCTGTTGGGTGGCTGAGAATTTGGTTAATTCTTCTTCCTTCCGGGAAATTAGAGTGACATGTGCCCGTCCAAATGTCTAACAGATGCTCTCTCATTGGTTCTCCCTCTTCCCTTCCATCCTCTGCCAAATTGGCAACCTGTGCGAATCAGGAGGTTAAAGGGGCTGTCTCTCCAAGTTGGGAGATTGATAGTAAAGCAGTTGGAAAGTCAAACTGGAGCACCAGGAGAGGGAGTATTCATTGAGTTTTAGAAAACTTTTGTATTCACAGTGTGTCCATTCTCTAGGTTTCCCGTACATGTTATAGCTGTAGTAATATAACCTACAATCTGGAGAGTTGGGTGCCATGGAATGGGGGCCATGCATTATTGCTTTGAAGGGTCTGCATTTGTTCACCCAATCTCACCATTCCTCTCAGTCCCAAGTGTCCAGCCTTATGCCACATCCAGCTGTCATTGTAGATAGGGTCATTCCAGGTTTCATGAGAGACCCTGAAGGAATTGTAAAGAATTTCCCTGTTTTTTGGTTTTGTTTTTGAAATTCCTTTTTATAGTGGGTTTGAGCTGATTCACGCTGCCATGCTTATGCCAGTCTAGACACACTTGATTCCCTTACAGAGACATATCAATACATAGGTTTTAAGATTCTTACTAGTCAGATCTATTCCTCTGCGGGAAATATGGGGTTTTGAGTCCCTTTCACTGAGGAAGGTGTAGGTCTTGTCTATTCCACAGTTGGTTTTGGAAATGGTACCTGTGCTTATATCAAACTCTGGTTTTATGCATCACCCCACCTCTCCTTTCCCCTTAAGCAGGCATAAGAGTGTTTTCTAAATGTGAGTCTCTGTTCTCTTTCCTAACTCAGTTCATGTGTAGCCGTGTTTACAGGATCTTCATAAGTCATATCTTATGATAAGGTTCTTTTTCTGTGTGACTTATTTCACTTAGAATCATCGTACCTGAATCCACTCACTTTGCTGCTCCTGGTCTTATGACATTGATTTCATGGCTGAGGGATATTCCATCGGACATAAGTACCACAGTTTTTTGAACCATTTTTATATTTCCTGGGATATTTAAGGTGTACCCAAGTTGAGGTTCTTGTAAGCAGTGCAGTCCTAAATTTGGTGGTGGCTCTGTCTTATTGATTTTCAGTTTTCCCAAGGTATATTCTGTAGACTAGGCGTGCCCTTGGCTCTTTAGCTCTGTTGTTTACTTGTTTTAGGGAACGCAATGCACTCCTCCAGTGAGGCAGTTGGCAATTTACATCCCGCCCATCAGCATAACAAGGCTCCCTGTTCTCCAAGGCCTGTCTTGCCTTTCTGGTTTTTACACATTTTGTGGATGACCCTTTTGACCGGTGGGAAGTGATACTTCTTTGTAGTGCAGATTTGCATTGCCCGCTTGCTTGTTTGGCCAAAAAGGGCGTATGCGTTTTCTCCTGAATATATTCAGGAGAAAACGCATACGCACTTTTTGGCCACCTGCGTCATTGTCGAAGTTGTGACCCTCTTCCTGTGCTTTAAAGGCGATTCCAACGTACCTCTTGAAATCTGTTTCCTGCTATTCTGCCTGGCTTCCAAGTCCGCCTCGTTGCCTTCTCTCAACAGATTTTTGGACGATAGTTGTCCTTTATTACTCTGCCAGTTTGTGAATTGCTGTGCCCCTGAGCTCCATTTTTCAACTCGTTTTTTGTGAGCTGTACGCAAGTCCAAAATTTTGGTTCAGGACCTATACTGGTTCCCGGTGGGTGGCTGACTCTGGTTAATTCTTCTTCCTGCCGGGAAATTAGAGTGACATGTGCCCGTCCTAATGCCTAACAGTAACTCTCTCATTGGTTCTCCCTCTTCCCTTCCATCCTCTGCCAAATTGGCAACCTGTGCGAACCAGGAGGTTAAAGGGGCTGTCTCTCCAAGTGGGGAGATTGATAGTAAAGCAGTTGGAAAGTCAAACCGGAGCACCAGGAGAGGGACTACGCGTTGAGTTTTAGAAACCTTTTGTATTCACTGTGTGTCCATTCTCTAGGTTTCCCGTACATGTTATAGCTGTAGTAATATTCCCTTCAACCTGGAGAGTTGGGACCCATGGAATGGGGGCCATGCATTTTTGCTTTAAAGGGTCTGCATTTGCTCACCCAATCTCACCAATCCTCTCAGTCCCAAGTGTCCAGGCTTATGCCACATCCAGCTGTCATTGTAGACAGGGTTTTTCCAGGTTTCATTAGAGACCCTGAAGGAAATGTAAAGAACTTCCCTGTTTTTTGGTTTTGCTTTTGAAATTCCTTTTTATAGTGGGTTTGAGCTGATTCTCTCTGCCATGTTTATGCAAGTCTAGACACACTTGATTCCCTTACAGAGACATATCAATACATGGGTTTTAAGATTATTACTAGTCAGATCTATTCCTCTGCGGGAAATATGGGGTTTTGAGTCCCTTTCACTGAGGAAGGTGTAGGTCTTGTCTATTCCACAGTTGGTTTTGGAAATGGTACCTGTGCTTATATCAAACTCTGGTTTTATGAATCACCCCACCTCTCCTTTCCCCTTAAGCAGGCATAAGAGTGTTTTCTAAATGTGAGACTCTGGTCTCTTTCCTAACTCAGTTCATGTGTAGCCATGTTTACAGGATCTTCATAAGTGATATCTTATGATAAGTTTCTTTTTCTGTGTGACTTATTTCACTTAGAATCATCGTACCTGAATCCACTCACTTTGCTGCTCCTGGTCTTATGACATTGATTTCATGCCTGAGGGATATTCCATCGGACATAAATACCACAGTTTTTTGAACCATTTTTATATTTCCTGGGATATTTAAGGTGTACCCAAGTTGAGGTTCTTGTAAGCAGTGCAGCCCTAAATTTGGGGGTGGCTCTGTCTTATTGATTTTCAGTTTTCCCAATATATATTCCCTAGACTGGAAGTGCCCTTGGCTCTGTAGCTCTGTTGTTTACTTGTTTTAGGGAACGCAATGCACTCCTCCAGTGAGGCAGTTGGCAATTTACATGCCGCCCATCAGCATAACAAGGCTCCCTGTTCTCCAGCGCCTGTCTTGCCTTTCTGGTTTTTACACATTTTGTGGATGACCCTTTTGACCGGTGGGAAGTGATACTTCTTTGTAGTGCAGATTTGCATTGCCCGCTTGCTTGTTTGGCCAAAAAGGGCGTAGGCGTTTTCTCCTGAATATATTCAGGAGAAAACGCATACGACCTTTTTGGCCAACTGCGTCATTGTCGAAATTGTGCCCCTCTTCCTGTGCTTTCAAGGCGATTCCAAGTACCTCTTGAAATCTGTTTCCTGCTATTCTGCCTGGCTTTCAAGTCTGCCTCGTTGCCTTCCCTCAACAGATTTTTGGACGATAGTTGTCCTTTATTACTCTGCCTGTTTGTGAATTGCTGTGGCCCTAAGCTCAATTTTCCAACTCGTTTTTTGTGAGCTGTACGCAAGTCCAAAATTTTGGTTCAGGACCTATACTGGTTCCCGGTGGGTGGCTGAGACTCTGGTAAATTCTTCTTCCTGCCGGGAAATTAGAGTGACATGTGCCCATCCAAATGCCTAACAGCTACTCTCTCATTGGTTCTCCCTCTTCCCTTCCATCCTCTGCCAAATTGGCAACCTGTGTGAACCAGGAGGTAAAAGGGGCTGTCTCTCCAAGTTGGGAGATTGATAGTAAAGCAGTTGGAAAGTCAAACCGGAGCACCAGGAGAGGGACTACTCGTTGAGTTTTAGAAACCTTTTGTATTCACAGTGTGTCCATTCTCTAGGTTTCCCGTACATGTTATACCTGTAGTAATATTCCCTTCAACATGGAGAGTTGGGACCCATGGAATGGGGGCCATGCATTTTTGCTTTAAAGGGTCTGCATTTGCTCACCCAATCTCACCAATCCTCTCAGTCCCAAGTGTCCAGCCTTATGCCACATCCAGCTGTCATTGTAGACAGGGTTTTTCCAGGTTTCATCAGAGACTCTGAAGGAAATGTAAAGAATTTCCCTGATTTTTGGTTTTGCTTTTGAAATTCCTTTTTATAGTGGGTTTGAGCTGATTCTCTCTGCCATGTTTATGCCAGTCTAGACACACTTGATTCCCTTACAGAGACATATCAATACATAGGTTTTAAGATTCTTACTAGTCAGATCTATTCCTCTGAGGGAAATATGGGGTTTTAGGTCCCTTTCACTGAGGAAGGTGTAGGTCTTGTCTATTCCAGAGTTGGTTTTGGAAATGGTACCTCTGCTTATATCAAACTCTGGTTTTATGAATCACCCCACCTCTCCTTTCCCCTTAAGCAGGCATAAGAGTGTTTTCTAAATGTGAGACTCTGGTCTCTTTCCTAACTCAGTTCATGTGTAGCCATGTTTACAGGATCTTCATAAGTGATATCTTATGATAAGTTTCTTTTTCTGTGTGACTTATTTCACTTAGAATCATCGTACCTGAATCCACTCACTTTGCTGCTCCTGGTCTTATGACATTGATTTCATGGCAGAGGCATATTCCATCGGACATAAATACCACAGATTTTTGAACCATTTTTATATTTCCTGGGATATTTAAGGTGTACCCAAGTTGAGGTTCTTGTAAGCAGTGCAGCCCTAAATTTCGGGGTGGCTCTGTCTTATTGATTTTCAGTTTTCCCAATGTATATTCCCTAGACTGGAAATGCCCTTGGCTCTGTAGCTCTGTTGTTTACTTGTTTTAGGGAACACAATGCACTCCTCCAGTGAGGCAGTTGGCAATTTACATCCCGCCCATCAGCATAACAAGGCTCCCTGTTCTCCAGGGCCAGTCTTGCCTTTCTGGTTTTTACACATTTTGTGGATGTCCCTTTTGACCGGTGGGAAGTGATACTTCTTTGTAGTGCAGATTTGCATTGCCCGCTTGCTTGTTTGGCCAAAAAGGGCGTATGCGTTTTCTCCTGAATATATTCAGGAGAAAACGCATACGCCCTTTTTGGCCAACTGCGTCATTTTCGAAGTTGTGCCCCTCTTCCTGTGCTTTCAAGGCGATTGCAATGTACCTCGTGAAATCTGTTTCCTGCTATTCTGCCTGGCTTTCAAGTCTGCCTCGTTGCCTTCCCTCAACAGATTTTTGTAAAATAGGTGTCCTTTATTACTATGCCAGTTTGTGAATTGCTGTGGCCCTGAGCTCCTTTTTCCAACTCGTTTTTTGTGAGCTGTACGCATGTCCAAAATTTTGGTTCAGGACCTATACTGGTTCCCGGTGGGTGGCTGAGACTCTGGTTAATTCTTCTTCCTGCCGGGAAATTAGAGTGACATGTGCCCGTCCAAATGCCTAACAGCTACTCTCTCATTGGTTCTCCCTCTTCCCTTCCATCCTCTGCCAAATTGGCAACCTGTGCGAACAAGGAGGTTAAAGGGGCTGTCTCTCCAAGTTGGGAGATTGACAGTAAAGCAGTTGGAAAGTCAAACCGGAGCACCAGGAGAGGGACTACTCTTTGAGTTTTAGAAACCTTTTGTATTCACAGTGTGTCCATTCTCTAGGTTTCCTGTACATGTTATAGCTGTAGTAATATTCCCTTCAACCTGGAGAGTTGGGACCCATGGAATGGGGGCCATGCATTTTTGCTTTAAAGGGTCTGCATTTGCTCACCCAATCTCACCAATCCTCTCAGTCCCAAGTGTCCAGGCTTATGCCACATCCAGCTGTCATTGTAGACAGGGTTTTTCCAGGTTTCATCAGAGACCCTGAAGGAAATGGAAAGAATTTCCCTGTTTTTTGGTTTTGCTTTTGAAATTCCTTTTTATAGTGGGTTTGAGCTGATTCTCTCTGCCATGTTTATGCCAGTCTAGACACACTTGATTCCCTTACAGAGACATATCAATACATAGGTTTTAAGATTCTTACTAGTCAGATCTATTCCTCTGCGGGAAATATGGGGTTTTGAGTCCCTTTCACTGAGGAAGGTGTAGGTCTTGTCTATTCCACAGTTGGTTTTGGAAATGGTACCTGTGCTTATATCAAACTCTGGTTTTATGCATCACCCCACCTCTCCTTTCGCCTTAAGCAGGCATAAGACTGTTTTCTCAATGTGAGACTCTGTTCTCTTTCCTAACTCAGTTCATGTGTAGCCATGTTTACAGGATCTTCATAAGTGATATCTTATGATAAGTTTCTTTTTCTGTGTGACTTATTTCACTTAGAATCATCGTACCTGAATCCACTCACTTTGCTGCTCCTGGTCTTATGACTTTGATTTCATGGCTGAGGGATATTCCATCGGACATAAATACCACAGTTTTTTGAACCATTTTTATATTTCCTGGGATATTTAAGGTGTACCCAAGTTGAGGTTCTTGTAAGCAGTGCAGCCCTAAATTTGGGGGTGGCTCTGTCTTATTGATTTTCAGTTTTCCCAATGTATATTCCCTAGACTGGAAGTGCCCTTGGCTCTGTAGCTCTGTTGTTTACTTGTTTTAGGGAACGCAATGCACTCCTCCAGTGAGGCAGTTGGCAATTTACATCCGGCCCATCAGCATAACAAGGCTCCCTGTTCTCCAGGGCCAGTCTTGCCTTTCTGGTTTTTACACATTTTGTGGATGTCCCTTTTGACCGGTGGGAAGTGATACTTCTTTGTAGTGCAGATTTGCATTGCCCGCTTGCTTGTTTGGCCAAAAAGGGCATATGCGTTTTCTCCTGAATATATTCAGTAGAAAACGCATACGCCCTTTATGGCCAACTGCGTCATTTTCGAAGTTGTGCCCCTCTTCGTGTGCTTTCAAGGCGATTCCAACGTACCTCTTGAAATCCGTTTCCTGCTATTCTGCCTGGCTTTCAAGTCTGCCTCGTTGCCTTCCCTCAACAGATTTTTGGACGATAGTTGTCCTTTATTACTCTGCCAGTTTGTGAATTGCTGTGGCCCTGAGCTCCATTTTCCAACTCGTTTTTTGTGAGCTGTACGCAAGTCCAAAATTTTGGTTCAGGACCTATACTGGTTCCCGGTGGGTGGCTGAGACTCTGGTTAATTCTTCTTCCTGCCGGGAAATTAGAGTGACATGTGCCCGTCCAAATGCCTAACAGCTACTCTCTCATTGGTTCTCCCTCTTCCCTTCCATCCTCTGCCAAATTGGCAACCTGTGCGAACCAGGAGGTTAAAGGGGATGTCTCTCCAAGTTGGGAGATTGATAGTAAAGCAGTTGGAAAGTCAAACCGGAGCACCAGGAGAGGGACGACTCGTTGAGTTTTAGAAACCTTTTGTATTCACAGTGTGTCCATTCTCTAGGTTTCCCGTACATGTTATAGCTGTAGTAATATTCCCTTCAACCTGGAGAGTTGGGACCCATGGAATGGGGGCCATGCATTTTTGCTTTAAAGGGTCTGCATTTGCTCACCCAATCTCACCAATCCTCTCAGTCCCAAGTGTCCAGCCTTATGCCAAATCCAGTTGTCATTGTAGACAGGGTTTTTCCAGGTTTCATCAGAGACCCTGAAGGAAATGTAAAGAATTTCCCTGTTTTTTGGTTTTGCTTTTGAAATTCCTTTTTATAGTGGGTTTGAGCTGATTCTCTCTGCCATGTTTATGCCAGTCTAGACACACTTGATTCCCTTACAGAGACATATCAATACATAGGTTTTAAGATTCTTACTAGTCAGATCTATTCCTCTGCGGGAAATATGGGGTTTTGAGTCCCTTTCACTGAGGAAGGAGTAGGTCTTGTCTATTCCACAGTTGGTTTTGGAAATGGTACCTGTGCTTATATCAAACACTGGTTTTATGAATCACCCCACCTCTCCTTTCCCCGTAAGCAGGCATAAGAGTGTTTTCTAAATGTGAGACTCTGGTCTCTTTCCTAACTCAGTTCATGTGTAGCCATGTTTACAGGATCTTCATAAGTGATATCTTATGATAAGTTTCTTTTTCTGTGTGACTTATATCACTTAGAATCATCATACCTGAATCCACTCACTTTGCTGCTCCTGGTCTTATGACATTGATTTCTTGGCTGAGGGATATTCCTTCGGACATAAATACCACAGTTTTTAGAACCATTTTTATATTTCCTGGTATATTTCAGTTGTACCCAAGTTGATGTTCTTGTAAGCAGTGCAGCCCTAAATTTGGGGGTGGCTCTGTCTTATTGATTTTCAGTTTTCCCAATGTATATTCCCTAGACGGGATGTGCCCTTGGCTCTGTAGCTCTGTTGATTACTTGTTTTAGGGAACGCAGTGCACTCCTCCAGTGAGGCAGTTGGCAATTTACATCCCGCCCATCAGCATAACAAGGCTCCCTGTTCTCCAGGGCCTGTCTTGCCTTTCTGGTTTTTACACATTTTGTGGATGTCCCTTTTGACCGTGTGAAGTGATACTTCTTTGTAGTGCAGATTTGCATTGCCCGCTTGCTTGTTTGGCCAAAAAGGGCGTTTGCGTTTTCTCCTGAATATATTCAGGAGAAAACTCATACGCCCTTTTTGGCCTACTGCGTCATTGTCGAAGTTGTGCCCCTCTTCCTGTGCTTTAAAGGCGATTCCAACGTACCTCTTGAAATCTGTTTCCTGATATTCTGCCTGGCTTTCAAGTCTGCCTCGTTGCCTTCCCTCAACAGATTTTTGGACGATAGTTGTCCTTTATTACTCTGCCTGTTTGTGAATTGCTGTGGACCTGAGCTCCATTTTCCAACTCGTTTTTTGTGAACTGTACGCAAGTCCAAAATTTTGGTTCAGGACCTATACTGGTTCCCGGTGGGTGGCTGTGACTCAGGTTAATTCTTCTTCCTGCCGGGAAATTAGAGTGACATGTGCCCGTCCAAATGCCTAAGAGCAACTCTCTCATTGGTTCTCCCTCTTCCCTTCCATCCTCTGCCAAATTGGCAACCTGTGCGAACCAGGAGGTTAAAGGGGCTGTCTCTCCAAGTTGGGAGATTGATAGTAAAGCAGTTGGAAAGTCAAACCGGAGCACCAGGAGAGGGACTACGCGTTGAGTTTTAGAAACCTTTTGTATTCACAGTGTGTCCATTCTCTAGGTTTCCCGTACATGTTATAGCTGTAGTAATATTCCCTTCAACCTGGAGAGTTGGGACCCATGGAATGGGGGCCATGCATTTTTGCTTTAAAGTGTCTGAATTTGCTCACCCAATCTCAAAAATCCTCTCAGTCCCAAGTGTCCAGCCTTATGCCACATCCAGCTGTCATTGTAGACAGGGTTTTTCCAGGTTTCATCAGAGACCCTGAAGGAAATGTAAAGAAGTTCCCTGTTTTTTGGTTTTGCTTTTGAAATTCCTTTTTAGAGTGGGTTTGAGCTGATTCTCTCTGCCATGTTTATGCCAGTCTAGACACACTTGATTCCCTTACAGAGACATATCAATACATAGGTTTTAAGATTCTTACTAGTCACATCTATTCCTCTGCGGGAAATATGGGGTTTTGAGTCCCTTTCACTGAGGAAGGTGTAGGTCTTGTCTATTCCACAGTTGGTTTTGGAAATGGTACCTGTGCTTATATCAAACTCTGGTTTTATGAATCACCCCACCTCTCCTTTCCCCTTAAGCGGGCATAAGAGTGTTTTCTAAATGTGAGACTCTGGTCTCTTTCCTAACTCAGTTCATGTGTAGCCATGTTTACAGGATCTTCATAAGTGATATCTTATGATAAGTTTCTTTTTCTGTGTGACTTATTTCACTTAGAATCATCGTACCTGAATCCACTCACTTTGCTGCTCCTGGTCTTATGACATTGATTTCATGGCTGAGGGATATTCCATCGGACATAAATACCACAGTTTTTTGAACCATTTTTATATTTCCTGGGATATTTAGGGGTACCCAAGTTGAGGTTCTTGTAAGCAGTGCAGCCCTAAATTTGGGGGTGGCTCTGTCTTATTGATTTTCAGTTTTCCCAATGTATATTCCCTAGACTGGAAGTGCCCTTGGCTCTGTAGCTCTGTTGTTTACTTGTTTTAGGGAACGCAATGCACTCCTCCAGTGAGGCAGTTGGCAATTTACATCCCGCCCATCGGCACAACAAGGCTCCCTGTTCTCCAGGGCCAGTCTTGCCTTTCTGGTTTTTACACATTTTGTGGATGTCCCTTTTGACCGGTGGGAAGTGATACTTCTTTGTAGTGCAGATTTGCATTGCCCGCTTGCTTGTTTGGCCAAAAAGGGCGTATGCGTTTTCTCCTGAATATATTCAGGAGAAAACGCATACGCCCTTTTTGGCCAACTGCGTCATTGTCGAAGTTGTGCCCCTCTTCCTGTGCTTTCAAGGCGATTCCAACGTACCTCTTGAAATCTGTGTCCTGCTATTCTGCCTGGCTTTCAAGTCTGCCTCGGTGCCTTCCCTCAACAGATTTTTGGACGATAGTTGTCCTTTATTACTCTGCCAGTTTGTGAATTGCTGTGGCCCTGAGCTCCATTTTCCAACTCGTTTTTTGTGAGCTGTACGCAAGTCCAAAATTTTGGTTCAGGACCTATACTGGTTCCCGGTGGGTGGCTGAGACTCTGGTTAATTCTTCTTCCTGCCGGGAAATTAGAGTGACATGTGCCCGTCCAAATGCCTAACAGCTACTCTCTCATTGGTTCTCCCTCTTCCCTTCCATCCTCTGCCAAATTGGCAACCTGTGCGAACCAGGAGGTTAAAGGGGCTGTCTCTCCAAGTTGGGAGATTGATAGTAAAGCAGTTGGAAAGTCAAACCTGAGCACCAGGAGAGGGACTACTCGTTGAGTTTTAGAAACCTTTTGTATTCACAGTGTGTCCATTCTCTAGGTTTCCCGTACATGTTATGGCTGTAGTAATATTCCCTTCAACCTGGAGAGTTGGGACCCATGGAATGGGGGCCATGCATTTTTGCTTTAAAGGGTCTGCATTTGCTCACCCAATCTCACCAATCCTCTCAGTCCCAAGTGTCCAGCCTTATGCCACATCCAGCTGTCATTGTAGACAGGGTTTTTCCAGGTTTCATCAGAGACCCTGAAGGAAATGTAAAGAATTTCCCTGTTGTTTGGTTTTGCTTTTGAAATTCCTTTTTATCGTGGGTTTGAGCTGATTCTCTCTGCCATGTTAATGCCAGTCTAGACACACTTGATTCCCTTACAGAGACATATCAATACATAGGTTTTAAGATTCTTACTAGTCAGATCTATTCCTCTGCGGGAAATATGGGGTTTTGAGTCCCTTTCACTGAGGAAGGTGTAGGTCTTGTCTATTCCACAGTTGGTTTTGGAAATGGTACCTGTGCTTATATCAAACTCTGGTTTTATGCATCACCCCACCTCTCCTTTCCCCTTAAGCAGGCATAAGAGTGTTTTCTCAATGTGAGACTCTGTTCTCTTTCCTAACTCAGTTCATGTGTAGCCATGTTTACAGGATCTTCATAAGTGATATCTTATGATAAGTTTCTTTTTCTGTGTGACTTATTTCACTTAGAATCATCGTACCTGAATCCACTCACTTTGCTGCTCCTGGTCTTATGACATTGATTTCATGGCTGAGGGATATTCCATCGGACATAAATACCACAGTTTTTTGAACCATTTTTATATTTCCTGGGATATTTAAGGGGTACCCAAGTTGAGGTACTTGTAAGCAGTGCAGCCCTAAATTTGGGGGTGGCTCTGTCTTATTGATTTTCAGTTTTCCCAATGTATATTCCCTAGACTGGAAGTGCCCTTGGCTCTGTAGCTCTGTTGTTTACTTGTTTTAGGGAACGGAATGCACTCCTCCAGTGAGGCAGTTGGCAATTTACATCCCGCCCATCAGCATAACAAGGCTCCCTGTTCTCCAGGGCCTGTCTTGCCTTTCTGGTTTTTACACATTTTGTGGATGTCCCTTTTGACCGGTGGGAAGTGATACTTCTTTGTAGTGCAGATTTGCATTGCCCGCTTACTTGTTTGGCCAAAAAGGGCGTATGCGTTTTCTCCTGAATATATTCAGGAGAAAACGCATACGCCCTTTTTGGCCAACTGCGTCATTGTCGAAGTTGTGCCCCTCTTCCTGTGCTTTAAAGGCGTTTCCAACGTACCTCTTGAAATCTGTTTCCTGCTATTCTGCCTGGCTTTCAAGTCTGCCTCGTTGCCTTCCCTCAACAGATTTTTGGACGATAGTTGTCCTTTATTACTCTGCCAGTTTGTGAATTGCTGTGGCCCTGAGCTCCATTTTCCAGCTCGTTTTTTGTGAGCTGTACGCAAGTCCAAAATTTTGGTTCAGGAACTATACTGGTTCCCGGTGGGTGGCTGAGACTCTGGTTAATTCTTCTTCCTTCCGGGAAATTAGTGTGACATGTGCCCGTCCAAATGCCTAACAGTAACTCTCTCATTGGTTCTCCCTCTTCCCTTCCATCCTCTGCCAAATTGGCAACCTGTGCGAACCAGGAGGTTAAAGGGGCTGTCTCTCCAAGTTGGGAGATTGATAGTAAAGCAGTTGGAAAGTCAAACCGGAGCACCAGGATTGGGACTACGCGTTGTGTTTTAGAAACATTTTGTATTCACAGTGTGTCCATTCTCTAGGTTTCCCGTACATGTTATAGCTGTAGTAATATTCCCTTCAACCTGGAGAGTTGGGACCCATGGAATGGGGGCCATGCATTTTTGCTTTAAAGGGTCTGCATTTGCTCACCCAATCTCACCAATCCTCTCAGTCCCAAGTGTCCAGCCTTATGCCACATCCAGCTGTCATTGTAGACAGGGTTGTTCCAGGTTTCATCAGAGACCCTGAAGGAAATGGAAAGAATTTCCCAGTTTTTTGGTTTTGATTTTGAAATTCCTTTTTATAGTGGGTTTGAGCTGATTCTCTCTGCCATGTTTATGCCAGTCTAGACACACTTGATTCCCTTACAGAGACATATCAATACATAGGTTTTAAGATTCTTACTAGTCAGATCTATTCCTCTGCGGGAAATATGGGGTTTTGAGTCCCTTTCACTGAGGAAGGTGTAGGTCTTGTCTATTCCACAGTTGGTTTTGGAAATGGTACCTGTGCTTATATCAAACTCTGGTTTTATGCATCACCCCACCTCTCCTTTCCCCTTAAGCAGGCATAAGAGTGTTTTCTCAATGTGAGACTCTGTTCTCTTTCCTAACTCAGTTCATGTGTAGCCATGTTTACAGGATCTTCATAAGTGATATCTTATGATAAGTTTCTTTTTCTGTGTGACTTATTTCACTTAGAATCATCGTACCTGAATCCACTCACTTTGCTGCTACTGGTCTTATGACATTGATTTCATGGCTGAGGGATATTCCATCGGACATAAATACCACAGTTTTTTGAACCATTTTTATATTTCCTGGGATATTTAAGGTGTACCCAAGTTGAGGTTCTTGTAAGCAGTGCAGCCCTAAATTTGGGGGTGGCTCTGTCTTATTGATTTTCAGTTTTCCCAATGTATATTCCCTAGACTGGAAGTGCCCTTGGCTCTGTAGCTCTGTTGTTTACTTGTTTTAGGGAAAGCAATGCACTCCTCCAGTGAGGCAGTTGGCAATTTACATCCCGCACATCATCATAACAAGGCTCCCTGTTCTCCAGGGCCTGTCTTGCCTTTCTGGTTTTTACACATTTTGTGGATGTCCCTTTTGACCGGTGGGAAGTGATACTTCTTTGTAGTGCAGATTTGCATTCCCCGCTTGCTTGTTTGGCCAAAAAGGGCGTATGCGTTTTCTCCTGAATATATTCAGGAGAAAACGCATACGCCCTTTTTGGCCAACTGCGTCATTGTCGAAGTTGTGCCCCTCTTCCTGTGCTTTAAAGGCGATTCCAACGTACCTCTTGAAATCTGTTTCCTGATATTCTGCCTGGCTTTCAAGTCTGCCTCGTTGCCTTCCCTCAACAGATTTTTGGACGATAGTTGTCCTTTATTACTCTGCCAGTTTGTGAATTGCTGTGGCCCTGACCGCCATTTTCCAACTCGTTTTTTGTGAGCTGTACGCAAGTCCAAAATTTTGGTTCAGGACCTATACTGGTTCCAGCTGGGTGGCTGAGACTCTGGTTAATTCTTCTTCCTGCCGGGAAATTAGAGTGATATGTGCCCGTCCAAATGCCTAACAGCTACTCTCTCATTGGTTCTCCCTCTTCCCTTCCATCCTCTGCCAAATTGGCAACCTGTGCGAACCAGGAGGTTAAAGGGGCTGTCTCTCCAAGTTGGGAGATTGATAGTAAAGCAGTTGGAAAGTCAAACCGGAGCACCAGGAGAGGGACTACTTGTTGAGTTTTAGAAACCTTTTGTATTCACAGTGTGTCCATTCTCTAGGTTTCCCGTACATGTTATAGCTGTAGTAATATTCCCTTCAACCTGGAGAGTTGGGACCCATGGAATGGGGGCCATGCATTTTTGCTTTAAAGGGTCTGCATTTGCTCACCCAATCTCACCAATACTCTCAGTCCCAAGTGTCCAGCCTTATGCCACATCCAGCTGTCATTGTAGACAGGGTTTTTCCAGGTTTCATCAGAGACCCTGAAGGAAATGTAAAGAATTTCCCTGTTTTTTCGTTTTGTTTTTGAAATTCCTTTTTATAGTGGGTTTGAGCTGATTCTCTCTGCCATGTTTATGCCAGTCTAGACACACTTGATTCCCTTACAGAGACATATCAATACATAGGTTTTAAGATTCTTACTAGTCAGATCTATTCCTCTGCGTGAAATATGGGGTTTTGAGTCCCTTTCACTGAGGAAGGTGTAGGTCTTGTCTATTCCACAGTTGGTTTTGGAAATGGTACCTGTGCTTATATCAAACTCTGGTTTTATGCATCACCCCACCTCTCCTTTCCCCTTAAGCAGGCATAAGAGTGTTTTCTAAATGTGAGACTCTGGTCTCTTTCCTAACTCAGTTCATGTGTAGCCATGTTTACAGGATCTTCATAAGTCATATCTTATGATAAGTTTCTTTTTCTGTGTGACTTATTTCACTTAGAATCATCGTACCTGAATCCACTCACTTTGCTGCTCCTGGTCTTATGACATTGATTTCATCGCTGAGGGATATTCCATCGGACATAAATACCACAGTTTTTCGAACCATTTTTATATTTCCTGGGATATTTAAGGTGTACCCAAGTTGAGGTTCTTGTAAGCAGTGCAGCCCTAAATTTCGGGGTGGCTCTGTCTTATTGATTTTCAGTTTTCCCAATGTATATTCCCTAGACTGGAAGTGCCCTTGGCTCTGTAGCTCTGTTGTTTACTTGTTTTAGGGAACGCAATGCACTCCTCCGGTGAGGCAGTTGGCAATTTACATCCCGCCCATCAGCATAACAAGGCTCCCTGTTCTCCAGGGCCAGTCTTGCCTTTCTGGTTTTTACACATTTTGTGGATGTCCCTTTTGACAGGTGGGAAGGGATACTTCTTTGTCATGCAGATTTGCATTGCCAGCTTGCTTGTTTGGCCAAAAAGGGCGTATGCGTTTTCTCCTGAATATATTCAGGAGAAAACGCATACGCCCTTTTTGGCCAACTGCGTCATTGTCGAAGTTGTGCCCCTCTTCCTGTGCTTTAAAGGCGATTCCAACGTACCTCTTGAAATCTGTTTCCTGCTATTCTGCCTGGCTTTCAAGTCTGCCTCGTTGCCTTCCCTCAACAGATTTTTGGACGATAGTTGTCCTTTATTACTCTGCAAGTTTGTGAATTGCTGTGGCCCTGAGCTCCATTTTCCAACTCGTTTTTTGTGAGCTGTACGCAAGTCCAAAATTTTGGTTCAGGACCTATACTGGTTCCCGGTGGGTGGCTGAGACTCTGGTTAATTCTTCTTCCTGCCGGGAAATTAGAGTGACATGTGCCCGTCCAAATGCCTAACAGCTACTCTCTCATTGGTTCTCCCTCTTCCCTTCCATCCTCTGCCAAAGTGGCAACCTGTGCGAACCAGGAGTTTAAGTGGCTGTCTCTCCAATTTGGGAGATTGATAGTAAAGCAGTTGGAAAGTCAAACCGGAGCACCAGGAGAGGGAATACTCGTTGAGTTTTAGAAACCTTTTGTATTCACAGTGTGTCCATTCTGTAGGTTCCCCGTACATGTTATAGCTGTAGTAATATTCCCTTCAACCTGGAGAGTTGGGACCCATGGAATGGGGGCCATGCATTTTTGCTTTAAAGGGTCTGCATTTGCTCACCAAATCTCACCAATCCTCTCAGTCCCAAGTGTCCAGCCTTATGCCACATCCAGCTGTCATTGTGGACAGGGTTTTTCCAGGTTTCATCAGAGACCCTGAAGGAAATGTAAAGAATTTCGCTGTTTTTTGGATTTGTTTTTGAAATTCCTTTTTAGAGTGGGTTTGAGCTGATTCTCTCTGCCGTGTTTATGCCAGTCTAGACACACTTGATTCCCTTACAGAGACATATCAATACATAGGTTTTAAGATTCTAACTAGTCAGATCTATTCCTCTGCGGGAAATATGGGGTTTTGAGTCCCTTTCACTGAGGAAGGTGTAGGTCTTGTCTATTCCACAGTTGGTTTTGGAAATGGTACCTGTGCTTATATCAAACTCTGGTTTTATGAATCACCCCACCTCTCCTTTCCCCTTAAGCAGGCATAAGAGTGTTTTCTAAATGTGAGACTCTGGTCTCTTTCCTAACTCAGTTCATGTGTAGCCATGTTTACAGGATCTTCATAAGTGATATCTTATGATAAGTTTCTTTTTCTGTGTGACTTATTTCACTTAGAATCATCGTACCTGAATGCACTCACTTTGCTGCTCCTGGTCTTATGACATTGATTTCATGGCTGAGGGATATTCCATCGGACATAAATACCACAGTTTTTGAACCATTTTTATATTTCCTGGGATATTTAAGGTGTACCCAAGTTGAGGTTCTTGTAAGCAGTGCAGCCCTAAATTTGGGGGTGGCTCTGTTTTATTGATTTTCAGTTTTCCCAATGTATATTCCCTAGACTGGAAGTGCCCTTGCCTCTGTAGCTCTGTTGTTTACTTGTTTTAGGCAATGCAATGCACTCCTCCAGTGAGGCAGTTGGCAATTTACAACCCGCCCATCAGCATAACAAGGCTCCCTGTTCTCCAGGGCCAGTCTTGCCTTTCTGGTTTTTACACATTTTGTGGATGTCCCTTTTGACTGGTGGGAAGTGATACTTCTTTGTAGTGCAGATTTGCATTGCCCGCTTGCTTGTTTGGCCAAAAAGGGCGTATGCGTTTTCTCCTGAATATATTCAGGAGAAAACGCATACGCCCTTTTTGGCCAACTGCGTCATTGTCGAAGTTTTGCCCCTCTTCCTGTGCTTTCAAGGCGATTCCAACGTACCTCTTGAAATCTGTTTCCTGCTATTCTGCCTGGCTTTCAAGTCTGCCTCGTTGCCTTCCCTCAACAGATTTTTGGACGATAGTTGTCCTTTATTACTCTGCCAGTTTGTGAATTGCTGTGGCCCTGAGCTCCATTTTCCAACTCGTTTTTTGTGAGCTGTACGCAAGTCCAAAATTTTGGTTCAGGACCTATACTGGTTCCCGGTGGGTGGCTGAGACTCTGGTTAATTCTTCTTCCTGCCGGGAATTTAGAGTGACATGTGCCCATCCAAATGCCTAACAGTAACTCTCTCATTGGTACTCCCTCTTCCCTTCCATCCTCTGCCAAATTGGCAACCTGTGCGAACCAGGAGGTTAAAGGGGCTGTCTCTCCAAGTTGGGAGATTGATAGTAAAGCAGTTGGAAAGTAAAACCGGAGCACCAGGAGAGGGACTACGCATTGAGTTTTAGAAACCTTTTGTATTCACAGTGTGTCCATTCTCTAGGTTTCCCGTACATGTTATAGCTGTAGTAATATTCCCTTCAACATGGAGAGTTGGGACCCATGTAATGGGGGCCATGCATTTTTGCTTTAAAGGGTCTGCATTTGCTCACCCAATCTCACCAATCCTCTCAGTCCCAAGTGTCCAGCCTTATGCCACATCCAGCTGTCATTGTAGACAGGGTTTTTCCAGGTTTCATCAGAGACCCTGAAGGAAATGTAAAGAATTTCAGTGTTTTTTGGTTTTGTTTTTGAAATTCCTTTTTATAGTGGGTTTGAGCTGATTCTCTCTGCCATGTTTATGCCAGTCTACACACACTTGATTCCCTTACAGAGACATATCAATACATAGGTTTTAAGATTCTTACTAGTCAGATCTATTCCTCTGCGGGAAATATGGGGTTTTGAGTCCCTTTCACTGAGGAAGTTGTAGGTCTTGTCTATTCCACAGTTGGTTTTTGAAATGGTACCTGTGCTTATATCAAACTCTGGTTTTATGAATCACCCCACCTCTCCTTTCCCCTTAAGCAGGCATAAGAGTGTTTTCTAAATGTGAGACTCTGGTCTCTTTCCTAACTCAGTTCATGTGTAGCCATGTTTACAGGATCTTCATAAGTCATATCTTATGATAAGTTCCTTTTTCTGTGTGACTTATTTCACTTAGAATCATCGTACCTGAATCCACTCACTTTGCTGCTCCTGGTCTTATGACATTGATTTCATGGCTGAGGGATATTCCATCGGACATAAATACCACAGTTTTTTGAACCATTTTTATATTTCCTGGATTATTTAAGGTGCACCCAAGTTGAGGTTCTTGTAAGCAGTGCAGCCCTAAATTTGGGGGTGGCTCTGTCTTATTGATTTTCAGTTTTCCCAATGTATATTCCCTAGACTGGAAGAGCACTTGGCTATATAGCTCTGTTGTTTACTTGTTTTAGGGAACGCAATGCACTCCTCCAGGGAGGCAGTTGGCAATTTACATCCCGCCAATCAGCATAACAAGGCTCCCTGTTCTCCAGGGCCAGTCTTGCCTTTCTGGTTTTTACACATTTTGTGGATGTCCCTTTTGACCGGTGGGAAGTGATACTTCTTTGTAGTGCAGATTTGCATTGCCCGCTTGCTTGTTTGGCCAAAAAGGGCGTATGCGTTTTCTCCTGAATATATTCAGGAGAAAACGCATACGCACTTTTTGGCCAACTGCGTCATTGTCGAAGTTGTGCCCCTCTTCCTGTGCTTTCAAAGCGATTCCAACGTACCTCTTGAAATCTGTTTCCTGCTATTCTGCCTGGCTTTCAAGTCTGCCTCGTTGCCTTCCCTCAACAGATTTTTGGACGATAGTTGTCCTTTATTACTCTGCCAGTTTGTGAATTGCTGTGGCCCTGAGCTCCATTTTCCAACTCGTTTTTTGTGAGCTGTACGCAAGTCCAAAATTTTGGTTCAGGACCTATACTGGTTCCCGGTGGGTGGGTGAAACTCTGGTTAATTCTTCTTCCTGCCGGGAAATTAGAGTGACATGTGCCCGTCCAAATGCCTAACAGTAACTCTCTCATTGGTTCTCCCTCTTCCCTTCCATCCTCTGCCAAATTGGCAACCTGTGCGAACCAGGAGGTTAAAGGGGCTGTCTCTCCAAGTTGGGAGATTGATAGTAAAGCAGTTGGAAAGTAAAACCGGAGCACCAGGAGAGGGACTAATCGTTGAGTTTTAGAAACCTTTTGTATTCACAGTGTGTGCATTCTCTAGGTTTCCCATACATGTTATAGCTGTAGTAATATTCCCTTCAACCTGGAGAGTTGGGACCCATGGAATGGGGGCCATGCATTTTTGCTTTAAAGGGTCTGCATTTGCTCACCCAATCTCACCAATCCTCTCAGTCCCAAGTGTCCAGCCTTATGCCACATCCAGCTGTCATTGTAGACAGGGTTTTTCCAGGTTTCATCAGAGACCCTGAAGGAAATGGAAAGAATTTCCCTGTTTTTTGGTTTTGTTTTTGAAATTCCTTTTTATAGTGGGTTTGAGCTGATTCTCTCTGCCATGTTTATGCCAGTCTAGACACACTTGATTCCCTTACAGAGACATATCAATACATAGGTTTTAAGATTCTTACTAGTCAGATCTATTCCTCTGCGGGAAATATGGGGTTTTGAGTCCCTTTCACTGAGCAAGGTGTAGGTCTTGTATATTCCACAGTCGGTTTTGGAAATGGTACCTGTGCTTATATCAAACTCTGGTTTTATGCATCACCCCACCTCTCCTTTCCCCTTAAGCAGGCATAAGAGTGTTTTCTAAATATGAGACTTTCTTCTCTTTCCTAACTCAGTTCATGTGTAGCCATGTTTACAGGATCTTCATAAGTGATATCTTATGATAAGTTTCTTTTTCTGTGTGACTTATTTCACTTAGAATCATCGTACCTGAATCCACTCACTTTGCTGCTCCTGGTCTTATGACATTGATTTCATGGCTGAGGGATATTCCATCGTACATAAATACCACAATTTTTTGAACTATTTTTATATTTCTTGGGATATTTAAGTTGTACACAAGTTGGGGTTCTTGTAAGCAGTGTAGCCCTAAATTTGGGGGTGCCTCTGTCTTATTGATTTTCAGTTTTCCCCAGGTATATTCCCTAGACTGGAAGTGCCATTGGCTCTGTAGCTCTGTTGTTTACTTGTTTTAGGGAACGCAATGCACTCCTCCAGTGAGGCAGTTGGCAATTTACATCCCGCCCATCAGCATAACAAGGCTCCCTGTTCTCCAGGGCCTGTCTTGCCTTTCTGGTTTTTGCTCATTTTGTGGATGTCCCTTTTGACCGGTGGGAAGTGATACTTCTTTGTAGTGCAGATTTGCATTGCCCGCTTGCTTGTTCGGCCAAAAAGGGCGTATGCGTTTTCTCCTGAATATATTCAGGAGAACCCGCATACGCCCTTTTTGGCCAAGTGCGACATTGTCGAAGTTGTGTCCCTCTTCCTGTGCTTTAAAGGCGATTCCAACGTACCTCTTGAAATCTGTTTCCTGCTATTCTGCCTCGCTTTCATGTCCGCCTCTTTAACTTCCCTCAACAGATTTTTGGACGATAGTTGTCCTTTATTACTCTGCCAGTTTGTGAATTGCTGTGCCCCTGAGCTCCATTTTTCAACTTGTTTTTTGTGAGCTGTACGCAAGTCCAAAATTTTGGTTCAGGACCTATACTGGTTCCCGGTGTGTGGCTGAGACTCTGGTTAATTCTTCATCCTGCCGGGGAATTAGAGTGACATGTGCCCGTCCAAATGTCTAACAGCTACTCTCTCATTGGTTCTCCCTCTTCCCTTCCATCCTCTGCCAAATTGGCAACTTGTGCGAACCAGGAGGTTAAAGGGGTTGTCTCTCCAAGTGGGGAGATTGATAGGAAAGCAGTTGGAAAGTCAAACCGGAGCACCAGGAGAGGGACTACTCGTTGAGTTTTAGAAAGCTTTTGTATTCATAGAGTGTCCATTCTCTAGGTTTCCCGTACATGTTATAGCTGTAGTAATATTCCCTTCAACATGGAGAGTTGGGACCCATGGAATGGGGGCCATGCATTTTTGCTTTAAAAGTTCTGCATTTGCTCACCCAATCTCACCAATCCTCTCAGACCCAAGTGTCCAGACTTATGCCACATCCAGCTGTCATTGTAGATAGGGTCATTCCAGGTTTCATAAGAGACCCTGAAGGAAATGTAAAGAATTTCCCTGTTTTTTGGTTTTGTTTTTGAAATTCCTTTTTATAGTCGATTTGAGCTGATTCTCGCTTCTATCTTTATGCGAGTGTAGTCACACTTGATTCCCTTACAGAAACATATCAATACATAGGTTTTGAAATTCTTACTAGTCAGATCTATTCCTCTGCGGGAAATATGGGGTTTTGAGTCCCTTTCACTGAGGAAGGTGTAGGTCTTGTCTATTCCACAGTTGGTTTAGGAAATGGTACCTGTGCTTATATCAAACTCTGGTTTTATGCATCACCCCACCTCTCCTTTCCCCTTAAGCAGGCATAAGAGTGTTTTCTAAATGTGAGACTCTGTTCTCTTTCCTAACTCAGTTCATGTGTAGCCATGTTTACAGGATCTTCATAAGTCATATCTTATGATAAGTTTCTTTTTCTGTGTGACTTATTTCACTTAGAATCATCGTACCTGAATCCACTCACTTTGCTGCTCCTGGTCTTATGACATTGATTTCATGGCTGAGGGATATTCCATCGGACATAAATACCACAGTTTTTTGAACCATTTTTATATTTCCTGGGATATTTAAGGTGTACCCAAGTTGAGGTTCTTGTAAGCAGTGCAGCCCTAAATTTGGGGGTGGCTCTGACTTATTGATTTTCAGTTTTCACAAGGTATATTCACTAGACTGGATGTGCCCTTGGCTCTGTAGCTCTGTTGTTTACTTGTTTTAGGGAACGCAATGCACTCCTCCAGTGAGGCAGTTGGCAATTTACATCCCGCCCATCAGCATAACATGGCTCCCTGTTCTCCAGTGCCTGTCTTGCCTTTCTGGTTTTTACACATTTTGTGGATGTCCCTTTTGACCGGTGGGAAGTGATACTTCTTTGTAGTGCAGATTTGCATTGCCCGCTTGCTTGTTTGGCCAAAAAGGGCGTATGCGTTTTCTCCTGAATATATTCAGGATAAAACGCATACGCCCTTTTTGGCCAACTGCGTCATTGTCGAAGTTGTGCCCCTCTTCCTGTGCTTTAAGGCCATTCCAACGTACCTCTTGAAATCTGTTTCCTGCTATTCTGCCTGGCTTTCAAGTCTGCCTCGTTGCCTTCCCTCAACAGATTTTTGGACGATAGTTGTCCTTTATTACTCTGCCAGTTTGTGAATTGCTGTGGCCCAGAGCTCCATTTTCCAACTCGTTTTTTGTGAACTGTACGCAAGTCCAAAATTTTGGTTCAGGACCTATACTGGTTCCCGGTGGGTGGCTGAGACTCTGGTTAATTCTTTTTCCTGGCGGGAAATTTGAGTGACATGTGCCCGTCCAAACGCCTACCAGTAACTCTCTCATTGGTTCTCCCTCTTCCCTTCCATCCTCTGCCAAATTGGCAACCTGTGCGAACCAGGAGGTTCAAGGGGCTGTCTCTCCAAGTTGGGAGATTGATAGTAAAGCAGTCGGAAAGTCAAACCGGAGCACCAGGAGAGGGACAACGCGTTGAGTTTTAGAAACCTTTTGTATTCACAGTGTGTCCATTCTCTAGGTTTCCCGTACATGTTATAGCTGTAGTAATATTCCCTTCAACATGGAGAGTTGGGACCCATGTAATGGGGGCCATGCATTTTTGCTTTAAAGGGTCTGCATTTGCTCACCCAATCTCACCAATCCTCTCAGTCCCAAGTGTCCAGCCTTATGCCACATCCAGCTGTCATTGTAGACAGGGTTTTTCCAGGTTTCATCAGAGACCCTGCAGGAAATGTAAAGAATTTCCCTGTTTTTTGGTTTTGTTTTTGAAAATCCTTTCTATAGTGGGATTGAGCTGATTCTCTCTGCCATGTTTATGCCAGTCTAGACACACTTGATTCCCTTACGGAGACATATCAATACATAGGTTTTAAGATTCTTACTAGTCAGATCTATTCTTCTGCAGGAAATGTGGGGTTTTGAGTCCCTTTCTCTGAGGCAGGTGTAGGTCTTGTCTATTCCACAGTTGGTTTTAGAAATGGTATCTGTGCTTATATCAAACTCTGGTTTTATGCATCACCCCACCTCTCCTTTCCCCTTAAGCAGGCATAAGAGTGTTTTCTAAATGTGAGACTCTGTTCTCTTGCCTAACTCAGTTCATGTGGAGCCATGTTTACAGGTTCTTCATAAGTGATATCTTATGATAAGTTTCTTTTTCTGTGTGACATATTTCACTTAGAATCATCGTACCTGAGTCCACTCACTTTGCTGCTCCTGGTCTTATGACATTGATTTCATGGCTGAGGGATATTCCATCGGACATAAATACCACAGTTTTTTGAACCATTTTTATATTTCCTGGGATATTTAAGGTGTACCCAAGTTGAGGTTCTTGTAAGCAGTGCAGCGCTAAATTTGGGGGTGGCTCTGTCTTATTGATTTTCAGTTTTCCCAATGTATATTCCCTAGACTGGATGTGCCCTTGGCTCTGTAGCTCTGTTGTTTACTTGTTTTAGGGAACGCAATGCCCTCCTCCAGTGAGGCTGTTGGCAATTTACATCCCGCACATCAGCATATCAAGGCTCCCTGTTCTCCAGGGCCTGTCTGGCCCTTCTGGTTTTTACACTTTTTGTGGATGTCCCTTTTGACCGGTGGGAAGTGATACTTCTTTTTAGTGCAGATTTCCACTGCCCGCTTGCTTGCTTGTCCAAAAATGGCATATGCGTTTTCCCCTGAATATATTCAGGAGAAAACGTATACGCCCTTTTTGGCAAAGTGCGTCATTGTCGAACTTGTGCCCCTCTTCCTGTGCTTTAAAGGCGATTCCAACGTACCTCTTGAAATCTGTTTCCTGCTATTCTGCCTCGCTTTCAAGTCTGCCTCGTTGCCTTCCATCAACAGATTTTTGGACGATAGTTGTCCTTTATTCCTCTGCCAGTTTGTGAATTGTTGTGCCCCTGAGCTCCATTTTTCAACTCGTTTTTTGTGAGCTGTACGCAAGTCCAAAATTTTGGTTCAGGACCTATACTTGTTCCCGGTGGGTGGCTGAGTTTCTGGTTAATTCTTCTTCCTGCTGGGAAATTAGACTGACATGTGCCCGTCCAAATGCCTAACAGCTACTCTTTCATTGGTTCACCCTCTTCCCTTCCATCCTCTGCCAAATTGGCAACCTGTGCGAACCAAGAGGTTAAAGGGGTTGTCTCTACAAGTTGGGAGATTGATAGTAAAGCAGTTGGAAGTCAAACCGGAGCACCAGGAGAGGGACTACTCGTTGAGTTTTAGAAACCTTTTGTATTCACACTGTGTCCATTGTCTAGGTTTCCCGTACATGTTATAGCTGTAGTAATATTCCCTACAACATGGAGAGTTGTTACCCATGGAATGGGGGCCATGCATTTTTGCTTTAAAGGGTCTGCATTTGCTCACCCAATCTCACCAATCCACTCAGTCCCAAGTGTCCAGCCTTATGCCACATCCAGCTGTCCTTGTAAATAGGGTCATTCCAGATTTCATCAGAGATCCTGAAGGAAATGTAAAGAATTTCCCGGTTTTTTGGTTTTGTTTTTGAAATTCCTTTTTATAGTGGGTTTGAGCTGATTCTCACTGCCATGTTTATGCCAGTCTAGACACACTTGATTCCCTTACAGAGACATAACAATACATAGGTTTTAAGATTCTTACTAGTCAGATCTATTCCTCTGCGGGAAATATGGGGTTTTGAGTCCCTTTCACTGAGGAAGGTGTAGGTCTTGTCTATTCCACAGTTGGTTTTAGAAATGGTACCTGTGCTTATATCAAACTCTGGTTTTATGCATCACCCCACCTCTCCTTTCTCCTTAAGCAGGCATAAGATTGTTTTCTAAATGTGAGACTCTGTTCTCTTTCCTAACTCAGTTCATATGTAGCCATGTTTACAGGATCTTCATAAGTGATATCTTATGATAAGTTTCTTTTTCTGTGTGACTTATTTCACTTAGAATCATCGTACCTGAATCCACTCACTTTGCTGCTCCTGGTCTTATGACATTGATTTCATGGCTGAGGGATATACCATCGTACGAAATTAAAACAATTTTTTGAACCATTTTTATAGTTCCTGGGATATTTAAGGTGTACCCAAGTTGAGGTTCTTGTAAGCACGGCAGCCTTAAATTTGGGGGTGGCTCTGCCTTATTGATTTTCAGTTCTCCAAAGGTATATTCCCTAGACGGGAAGTGCACTTGTCTCTGTAGCTCAGTTGTTTACTTGTTTTAGGGAACACAATGCACTCCTCCAGTGAGGCAGTTGGCTATTTACATCACGCCCATCAGCATAACAAGGCTCCCTGTTCTCCAGGGCCTGTCTTGCCTTTCTGGTTTTTACACATTTTGTGGATGTCCCTTTTGACCGGGGGAAGTGATACGTCTTTGTAGTGCAGAATTGCATTGCCCGCTTGCTTTCTTGGCCAAAAACGTTGTATGCCTTTTTTCCTGAATATTTTCAGGAGAAAACCCTTACGCCCTTTTTGCCCAAGTGCATCATTCTCGAAGTTGTGCCCCTCTTCCTGTGCTTTACAGGCGATTCCAACGTACCTCTTGAAATCTGTTTCCTGCTATTCTGCCTCCCTTTCGAGTCCGCCTCGTTGCCTTCCCTCAACAGATTTTTGGACGATAGTTTTCCTTTATTACTCTGTCAGTTTGTGAATTGCTGTGCCCCTGAGCACCATTTTTCATCTCGTTTTTTGTGATCTGAACGCAAGTCCAAAATTTTGGATCAGAAACTGTACTGGTTCCCGGTGGGTGGCTGAGACTTTGGTTAATTCTTCTTCCTGCCGGGAAATTAGAGTGAAATGTGCCCGTCCAAATCCCTAACAGCTAGGCTCTCATTGGTGCTCCCTCTTCCCTTCCATCCTCTGCCAAATAGGCAACCTGTGCGAACAAGGAGGTTAAAGGGGCTGTCTCTCCAAGTTGGGAGATTGATAGTAAAGCCGTTGGAAAGTCAAACCGAAGCACAAGGAGAGGGACAATTCGTTGAGTTTTAGAAACCTTTCGTATTCACAGTGTGTCCATTCTCTAGGTTTCCCGTACATGTTATAGCTGTAGTGATATTCCCTTCAACTTGGAGAGTTGTGAACCATCGAATGGGGGCCATGCATTATTGCTATAAAGTGTCTGCGTTTGCTCACCCAATCTAAACAATCCTCTCAGTCCCAAGTGTCCAGCCTTATGCCACATCCAGCTGTCATTGTAGATATGGTCATTCCAGGTTTCATCATAGACCCTGAAGGAATTGTAAAGTATTTCCCTGTTTTTTAATTTCTTTTTGAAATTCCTTTCTATTGTGTGTTTAAGCAGATTCTCGCAGCCATGTTTATGCCAGTCTAGACGCACTTGATTCCCTAATGGTGACATATCAATACATAGGTTTTAAGATTCTTACTAGTGAGATGTATTCCTCTACGGGAAATATGGGTTTTTGAGTCCCTTTCACTGTGAAAGGTGTAGGTCTTGTCTATTCCATAGTTGGTTTTTGGAACGGTACCTGGGCTTATATCAAACTCTGGTTTTATGCATCACCCCACATCTCCTTCCCCCTTAAGCAGGCATAAGAGTGTTTTCTCGATGTGAGACTCTGTTCTCCATCCTAACCCAGTTCATGTATACCATGTTTACAAGATCTTCATAAGTGATATCTTATGATAAGTTTCTTTTTCTGTGTGATTTATTTCACTTAGAATCATCATACGTGAATCCACTCACTTTACTGCTACTGGTGTTATGACATTGATTTCATGGCTGAGGGATATTCCATAGTACGTAAGTACCACCATTTTTTGAACGAATTTTATATTTCCTGGGATATTTAAGGTGTACCCAAGTTGAGGCTCTTGTAAGCAGTGCAACCCTGAATTTGGGCATGGCTGTGAAATATTGATTTTCAGTTTTCCCAAGGTATATTCCGTAGACTGGAAATGTCCTTGGCTCTATAGCTCTGTTGTTTACTTCTTTTAGGGAACACAATGCACTCCTCCAGTGAGGCAGCTGGCAATTTACATCCCGCCCATCAGCAAACCAAGGCTCCTGTTCTCCAGTGACTGTCTTGCCTTTCTGGTTTTTACACATTTTTGGATGTCCCTTTTGACCGGTGGGAAGAGATACTGCTTTGTAGTGCAGATTTGCATTGCCCACTTGCTTGCTTAGCCAAAAAGGGCGTATGCGTTTTCTCCTGAATATATTCAAGGGAAAATGCATACGCATTTTTTGGCCAAGTGCATAATTGTCCAAGTTGTGCCGCTCTTCCTGTGCTTTACAGGCGATTCCTACGTACCTCTTGAAATCTGTTTCCTGCTATTCTGCCTCGCATTCAAGTTGGCCTCGTTGTCTTCCCTCAGCAGAGTTTTTGATGATATTTGTCCTTTATTATTCTGCCAGTTTATGAATTTCTGTGCCCCTGAGCTCCATTTTTCGACTCGTTTTTTGTGAGCTGAATGCAAGTCCAAAATATTGGTTCAGGACATATACTGGTTCCCGGTGGGTGGCTGAGATTTTGGTTAATTCTTCTTCCTGCCGGGAAATTAGAGTGACATGTGCCCTTCCAAATGCCTAACAGCTACTCTCTCATTGGTTCTTCCTCTTCCCTTTCATTCTCTGCCAAATTGGCAACGTGTGCGAACCAGGAGCTTAAAGGGTCTGTCTCTCCAAGTTGGGAGATTGATAGTAAAGCAGTTGGAAAGTCAAACCGGAGCACCAGGAGAGGGACTACTCGTTGAGTTTTAGAAACCTTTTGTATTCTCCGTGTGTCCATTCTCTAGGTTTCCCGTACATGTTGTAGCTGTAGTAATATTCCCTTCAACATGGAGAGTTGGGTCCCATGGAATGGGGGCCATGCATTTTTGCTTTAAAGGGTCTGCATTTGCTCACCCAATCTCACCAATGCTCTCTGTCCCAAGTGTCCTGCCTTATGCCACATCCAGCTGTCATTGTAGATAGGGGCATTCCAGGTTTAATCAGAGACCCTGAAGGAATTGTAAAGGATTTCCCTGTTTTTTTGATTTGTTTTTGAAATTCCTCTTTATAGTGGGTTTATGCTGATTCTCGCTGCCATGTTTATGCCAGTCTAGACACACTTGATTCCCTTATGGAGACATATCAATACACAGGTTTTAATATTCTTACTAGTGAGATCTATTCCTGTGTGTGAAATATGGTGTTTTGAGTCCCTTTCACTGGAAGGTGTCGGTCTTGTCTATTCCATAATTGGTTTTTGGAATGGAAGCTGTTCTTTTATCAAACTCTGGTTTTATGCATCTCCCCACCTCTCTTTCCCCGTGAAGCAGGCATAAGACTGTTTTCTAAATGTGAGACTCTGTTCTCTTTCCTAACTCAGTTCATGTGTAGCCATGTTTACAAGTTCTTCATAAGTGATATTTTATGATAAGTTTCTTTTTCTGTGTGACTTATTTCACTTAGAATCATCGTACCTGAATCCACTCACTTTGCTGCTACTGGTCTTATGACTTTGATTTCATGGCTGAGGGATATTCCATCGTACGTAAGTAGCACAATTTTTTGAACCATTTTTATATTACTGGGATATTTAAGGTGTACCCAAGTTGAGGTTCTTGTAAGCAGTGCAGCCCTTAATTCGGTGGTGGCTCTGCCATATTGATTTTAGGGTTTCCCAAGGTATATTCCCTAGGTTGGAAATGCCCTTGGCTCTGTAGCTGTGTTGTTTACTTGTTTTAGGGAACACAATGCACTCCTCCAGTGAGGCAGTTGGCAATTTACATCCCGCCCATCAGCATAACAAGGCTCCTGTTCTCCAGGGCCTGTCTTGCCCTCTGGTTTTTACACATTTTGTGGATGTCCCTTTTGACCGGTGTGAAGAGGTACTTCTTTGTAGTGCAGATTTGCATTGCCCGCTTGCTTGCTTGGCCAAAAAGGGCGTATGCGTTTTCTCCTGAATATATTCAGGAGAAAACACATACACCCTTTTTGGGCAAGTGCATCTTTGTCGACGTTTTGCCCCTCTTCCTGTGCTTTACAGGCAATTCCTACATACCTCTTGAAATCTGTTTCCTGCTATTCTGCCTCGCTTTCAAGTTGGCCTCGTTGCCTTCCCTCAACAGATTTTTGGATGATAGTTTTCCTTTATTAATCTGCCAGTTTTTGAATTGCTGTGCCCTTGAGCTCAATTTTTCAAGTCGTTTTTTGTGAGCTGAACGCACGTCCAAAATTTTCCTTCAGGAACTATACTGGTTCCCGGTGGGTGGCTGAGACTTTGGGTAATTCTTCTTCCTACCGGGAAATTAGAGTGACATGTGCCCGTCAAAATGCCTAACAGCTACTCTCTCATTGGTCCTCTCTCTTCCCTTTCATCCTCAACCAAATTGGCAACCAGTGGGAACCAGGTGGTTAAAGGGGCTGTCTCTCCAATTTGGGAGATTGATAGTAAAGCATTTGGAAAGTCAAACCGGAGCACCAGGAGAGGGACTGTTCGTTGAGTTTTAGAAACCTTTCGTATTCGCTGTGTGTCCACTCTCTAGGTTTTCCGTACATTTTATATCTGTAGTAATATTACCTTCAACCTGGAGAGTTGGCACCCATCGAATGGGTGGCACTCATTATGGCTTCAAAGGGACTGCATTTTCGCCACCAATCTCACCCATCCCCTCAGTCCCATGTGTTCAGCCTTATGTCTCTTCCAGCTGTTGTTGTAGATACTGTCATTCCAGGTTGCATCAGAGCCCTTGAAGGAATTGTGTAAGAATATCGCTCTTTTTTTTATTTTGTTTTGTTTTTCAAATTCAGTTTTATAATGGGGTTGAGCTGATTATCCCTGACTTGTTTTTGCCTGTCTAGACAAAATCGATTCCCTTACAGAGACATATAAATACACTGATTTTAAGATTCTTACTAGTGAGATCTATTCCTCTGCTGGAAATAGGGGTTTTGAGTCCCGTTCACTACGGAAGGAGTAGTTCTTGTCTATTCTGTATTTGGATTATGGAACGGTACCTGTGCTAATATCAAACTCTGGTTTTTTGCATCTCCCCACCTCTCCTTTCCCCTTAAGCAAGCATAAGAGTGTTTTCTAAATCTGAGACTCTTTTCTGTTTCCTAATTCAGTTCATATGTAGCCATGTTTACATTCCCTTCATAAGTGATATCTTATGTGAGAATGCACCATGGCCCTTGTCATAATAATGCTCCATGACCCCTGTCATCACATTGCACCATGTCCTAGTTATCACAATGCTCCATGTCCCTTGTCATCACAATTCTCCTCGTCCTTGTCATCACGATGTTACATGACACTTCTCATCACAACATTACATGCTCTTGTTATCACAATGCTCCATGACCCCTGTCATCTCAATGCTCCCTGACACCAGTCATCACAGTGCTTCATGCCCCTTTTCATTACAGTGCTCCATGATGCTCGTCATCACAATTACTCAAGGTCTTCTCATCACAATGCTCCACAGTTTTGCCATCAGAATGCTCCATGCCCTGGTCATCTCGCAGCTCAATGTCCCTTGTCCTCACAATTCTCCACGTCCTTGTCATCACAGTGCTCCATGGCACTTCTCATCACAATGTTATATGCTCTTGTCATCACAATACTCCATGCACTTGTCATCACAATACTCCATTACCATTGTCATCACGATCCTCCATGAAACTTGGGATCACATTGCTTCATGCCCTTGTCATCACAATGCTCCATGCTCCTTGAAATCAAAATGATCCATGACCTCTGTCATCACAATGCTCCAAACTCTTGTGACCACAATGTTCCATAACACTTGTCATCACAACTCTCCATGACCCCTGTCATCTCAATACTCCATGCCCTTATTGTCACAATGCTCCATGACCTTTGTCATCACAATGCTCAATACACTTGTCATCACAATGCTCCCCGTCAGAATGCTCCTTGAACCCTGTCACAAAAAGGCTCCATGCCATTTTCATCACAATGTCCCATGCCATTTTCATCACAATGCTCCATGCCATTGTCATCAAAATACTCCACAAGATTGTCATCAGAATGCTCCATGACCCTTGTCATCACAATTCTCCATGTACTTGTTGGCACAATGCTCCCTGACCCTTGTCATCACAATACTCCAAGCCATTGTCATCACAATGCTCCATTATCTTTGTCATCAAAATCCTCCATGACACTTGGCATCACAATGCTCCATGCCACTGTCATCACAATGGGCCATTACATATGTCATCACAATGCTCCCTGACACCTGTCTTCATAATACTGCATGACCTTGTCATCACAATTCTCCATTCCCTTGCCATCACAGTGCGCCATTCCAACTGTCATCGCAATAATCCATGAAACTTATTAGGCCAATGCTCCATGCCCTTGTCATCACAATGCTCCATGACCGTGTCATCACAATGCTCCGTGACTCCAGTCATCACAATGCTTCATGACCTTTGTCATCACAATGGTCCATGCCTTCGTCATCAACAGTCTCTATGACTTTTTAACCACAGTGCTCCATGAAGTTTTCATCACAATGCTCTTTGACCCATGTCATCACAATGCTCTATGCCTTTCTCAACACAATGCTCCATGACCCTTGTCATCACAATGCTCCATGGGCTTGTCAGCACAATGCTCCATGACCCTTGTCATCACAATGTGCCATGTGCTTGTCATCACAGTGCTCCACAATCTTGTCATCACAATGCTCCTTATACCTTTTCATCACAATGCTCCATGCACTTCTCATCAAAATGCTCTCTCACCACTGATATCACAATGTTACATCACTAGTCATCACAGTACTCCCTCACCGCTGTCATCACAGTGTTCCATGACTCCTGTCATCACAATGCTACATGCACATATCATCACAATGTTCGATGACCCCTGACATCACAGTGCTCCATAACCCCTGTCATCAAAATGCTCCATGACCGTTTTCATCAAAATGCTCCATGAACCATGACATCACAATGTTCCATAACCATTGTCATCAAAATGTTCCATGAGCCTTTTCATCAAATTGCTCCATGAACCTGTCATCACAATGCTCCCTGCCCTTCTCATCACAATGCACCACACCCTTGTCATCAAAATGCTCCATGACCTTTTTCATCACAAAGCTCCATGACCCTTGGCATCACAATGCTCCATGCCATTGCCACCACAATGCTCCATGGACCCTCTCATCACATTGATCCATGCAATTGTCATCAAAAAGCTCCATGACACTTGTCATCACACTACTCGATGCCCTTTTCATCACAGTGCTCCATGCCCTTGTCATTACAATCCTCCATGACACATGTATCACTGTGTTCCGTGCCCTTGTCATCACAATGCTCCATGCCCACTCTCATCACAATAATCCATGAAATATTTCAGACCAAGGCTCCATGCACTTCTCATCACAATGCTCCATTACCCCTGTCATAACAATGCTCCATGACCCCTGTCATCACAATGCTCCACACCCCTTGTCATTACAGTGCTCCATGAGGCTTGTCATCAAAATTATCCATGGTCTTCTCATCACAATGCTCCACGGTCTTGCCATCACAATGCTCCATGCCCTGGTCATCACACTGCTCCATGTACCTGTCATCACAATTCTCCACGTTCCTGGCATCACTATGCTCCATGACACTTCTCATCAAAGTGTTACATGCTTTGTCATCACAATTCTCAATGCACTTGTCATCGCAATGCTCCATGACCCCTGTCATAGCAAGCTCCATGTGCTTGTCATCACAATACTCCATGTCCTTATCGTCACAATGGTCCATGACCTTTGTCATCACAGTGCTCAATACACTGGTCATCAAAATGCTCCCTGACACTTGTTGTCTGTATGCTCCTTGAAACCTGTCATGCCAAGGCTCCATGTATTTTTCATAAGAATGATCCATGCTCTTTTCATCACAATGCTCCAAGACCCCTGTAATCACAATGCTCCATGCCCTTGTCATCACAAAACTCCATGATGCATGTCATCAGAATGCTCCATGGCCTTCTCATCCTAATGCTTCATGTCCTTGTCATCACAATGCTCCAAGACTCCTGTAATCACAATGCTCCATGCACCTTTTCATCAGAATGCTCCATGAGACTTGTCATCACAAGCCTCCATGGTCTTCTCATCACAGTGCTCCAGTACCTTGTCATCACAATGCTCCATGACCACTTTCATCACAATACTCCATGAGCATTTTCAGCCCAATGCTCCATCACCTTCTCATCACAATGCTCCATGACTCCTGTCATCACAATGCTCCATGACCACTGTCATCACAACGCTCCATGAACCCTGACAACACAACGATCTGGGACTCTTGTCATCAAAATGCTCCATGACCCTTGTCATCACAGTGATCCGTGCCCTTGTCATCCCAATGCTCCATGATCCCTGTAATCACAATGCTCCGTGACGCTTGTCATCACAGTGCTCCATGAAACTTGTCATCACATTGCTCCTTGCCTTTGTCAGCAAAATGCTACATAATCTTGTCATCACAATGCTCCATGCGCTTGTCATCACATTCCTCCATAACCATTGGGATCACATTGCTTCATGCCCTTGTCAACTCTCTCTTGCCTTTCTGGTTTTTACAGATATTCGGATGTCCCTTTTGACCGGTGGGAAGTGACAATTCTTTGTAGTGTGGATTTGCATTGTGTGCCTTGCTTAATTGGCCAGAAAGGGCGTATGAGTTTTCTCCTGAATATATTCAGGAGAAAAGGCATACGCCCTTTTTGGCCAAGGGCATCACTGTCCAAGTTGTGATGCTTTTCCTGTGCTTTAAAGGCGATTCCAATTTACCTCTTGAAATATGTTTTGTGCAATTCTGCCTCATTTTCAAGTCCCCTTCTTTACCTTCCCTCAACAGATTTTGGAAGAGAGTAGTCCTTTATAACTCTGCAGGTTGGTGAATTGCTGTGCCCCTGAGTCCCAATTTTCAAATCCCATTTTTGAGAGCTGGCCGCAAATCCACAATTTTGCTTCAGGACCTATACTGGTTCCAGGGGTGGCTATATTGGTTCCCTGTGGGTGGCTGAGGCTTTGGTTAATTCTTCTTCCTGACGGGAAATTAGAGTGACATGTGACCATCCAAATGCCTACATCTACTCTCTGATAGGTTCTCCCTCTTCCATTTCATCCTCTGCACAATTAGCAAACTGTGTGAACCAGGAGGTTATAGGGGCTGACTCTGCTAAGTTGCGTGATTGATAGTTAAGCAGTTGGAATACCAAACTGGAATACAAGGAGAAGAAAAATTAGGAGAGTTTTAGAAACCTTTTGCCATGACAGGTTGTCCATTCTCTAGGTTTCCCATACATGTTATAACTGTAGTGATATTCCCTTCTACCTGGAGATTTGGGACCCATGGAATGGTTGCATGCATTACTACTTTAAGGGTCTGCATTTTCTCTCCCAATCTCACCAGTCCTCTCAGTCCCAAGTCTCCAGCCTTATGTCTCATCCAGCTGTCTTTGCCGATAGGGTCATTCCAGGTTTCATCAGAACCTTTGAAGGAATTGCGTAAGAATTTCACTGTTTTTGGTTTTGTTTTTGAAATTCATGTTTATAATGGGGTTGAGCTGATTATCACTGACTTGTTTATGCCGGTCTAGACACAATTGGTTCCCTTATGAAGACATATTAATACATAGGTTTTAAGATTCTTACTAGTCAGATATATACCTATGCGGGAAATAGGGGTGTTGAGTCCCGTTCACTGAGGAAGTTGTAGGTCTTGTCTATTCTGTATTTGGTTTATGGAATGGTACCTGTGTTAATATCAAACTCTGGTTTTATGCATCACCCCACCTCTCCTTTCTCCTGAAGCAGGCATAAGATTTTTTTTTTCTAAATGTGAGACTCTGTTCTCTTTCCTAATTCAGTTCATGTGTTGTGATATTGACATTTCCTCTATAAGTGATATCTTATGATAAGATTCTTTTTCTGTGTGACTAATTTCCCTTACAATCATCATACTTAAATCCACTCATTATGCTGCTACTGGCCTTATATACATTGATTTCACGTCTGAGTGATATTCTGTTGTACAAAATACCACAAGTTCTTTATGCATTTCTGTTTTTCCTGGGATATTTTAGGTGTACCAAAGTTGAGGTTCTTGTATGCAGAGCAGCCCTAAACTTTGGGGTGCCTGTGTCTTATTGATATTTAGTCTTCCCAAGTTATATGCCCATGAGTTGAAGTCCCCTTTGCTCGGGGGCTTTGTATTTTAGATGTTTTAGGAAACAGCATACACTTCTTCAGAGTGGCTCTTGGATATTTATACCCCACCCATCAGCGTGACTTGGCTCCCTGTTTCCCATGGCCTCTCCTGCATTTCTGGTTTGTACACATTTTTTGGATGGCCTTTCTGAGCAGTGGAAATTGAGACTTCTTTGTTGTGCGGATATGCATTTCCCTCTTGCTTGGTTGGCCAAAAACTCTGTCTGTGTTTTTTTCCTGAAGATATTCACGAAAAAAAACACATACACCCTTTTGCCCAACTGCATCATTTTAGAAATTCTGCTGCTTTTCATATGATTTAAATGTGAGTAGAATCTACCTTTTGAAATCTGTTTCCTGCAATTCTGCCTCTCATTCAGATCCTCTTCGTTGCCTTACCTGAATATATTTTTGGACGTTGGTTATCATTTATATCTTTGCAGGTCTTTGAATTGTCTGCTCCTGAGCAGCATTTTGCAACTCGCTTTTTTTGTGTGCTGTATGCCAAACCATTGGATTGCTTCCGGCCCTATTCTGGTTCTGGGGAGGCAGGCTGAGCCTTTGGTTAATTCTTCTCCCTAATGGGAAAATGGAGTGGCATGTGCCTGTCAAAACTCCTACAGCTAACCTCTCATTGGTTCCCCCTCTTCCCATTTATCCTCTGCACAAATTGAAAACTGTGTAAAACAGGAGGTTAAAGGTGCTGATTCTCCAAGTGGGGAGATTGTTAGTAATGTGGCTGGAATGGCGAACCTCAGCACCAGGAGATCAAAAATGAGGTGCATTGTAGACACCTTTTCCTGAGCACATGGTGTACATTCATCTCGGTTTCCCAGGCATGATTTCACTGTCAGAAGATTCCCTTGAACCTGCAGATTTGGGACCCATGGAATGGGTACCAGGCAGTATTACTTTAAAAGGTCTGCATTTTCTCACCAAGCCTCTCTAACATCTCTTAGCGTGCATAGCTTCCAGCCTTATATATCATCCTGCTGTGGGTCTACATGTGTTCAATTCATGTTACATCGTAGACCTTCAACAAAAGTTGTAAGAATTTTTGTCTGTCTCACTTTTTTTATAAATATTTTTAAATTTATTTTTATATTGGTTACAGCTGATTTTCAAAGCTCTGTTTTTTGTTCCTGTACATCCACTTGATTCATGTACTGTGAGACAACAATAAATTCCTTTTCAGATGCTTACCAGTCATATGAATTATTTTCCAGTGACTTGAGTGGGCTGAGTGCAGTTCTTTGAGGTACCGTGTAGGCCTTGTCAGTTATTCAATTTGGTACTTGGAATGGTATCTTTGCTAATTTCAACCTCCTGGATAATACCTCACCATTCCCCACCTTTCCCATTTAGCAGCCTTATGTCTATTTTCTACATATTTGACTATGTTTCTGTATTGTAATTTATTTCATGTGTAGCCATTTTTGATTCCACCTTTAAGTGACATCTTATGATATGTGTCTTTTTCTTTCTGACATATGTCACTTAGAATGATCGTATGTAACTCCTCCAGAGTTGTTCCAACTGGCCTTATTTCATTGATTTCTGGATGAGTAATATTCCACTCTACATAAGTACCCCATCTCTTTTATCCATTTTATCCTTCCAGGGACATTTAGGTTATATCCAAGTTGAGGCCCTTTTTAACAGAGAGGTGGTAAACGTTGGGGTGCCTGTTTTCTGTCGATTTTTGTTTTTCCCAAGGTATACGCCCATGAGTGCAAGTGCCCTATGCTCTGTAGCTCATTTTGTAGATGTTTTAGCAAACACAATACTCTTCTCCAGAGTGGCTGTTGGCAAATTGCATTTCCACTATCAGCCTCACAGGGCTCCCTTTTCTCCTCGCCCTGTCCTGCATTTCTGGTGTTTACACTTTACGTGGATGGCCCTTCTGACTGATGTGAAGTGATACATTTTGTAGTATTGATTTCCAGTGTCCACCTGTTTGGTTGGATAAAAAGTGTGTATGGCCTTTACTTGAATATATTCAGGAAAAATGCATACGCCCTTTTTGGCCAACAGCATCATTGGCGATGTTCAGACCCTTTTCTTGTACTTTAACGGGGAGTCCTTTCTACCTGTTCAAATATGTTTCCTGCCACTCTCCCTTGCTTACAAGTCCTTTACTGTGACTTACCTCAAGACATTTTTCGACGATAGATATTTTCAACTCTGCAGTTTCATGAATTTTAGTGACCCTGAGTTCCATTATTCAACTTGTGTTTATGGAAACTGGACACAAAACAGCGGGATTTCCTCTAGCCCTATTCTGTTTCCATGGGCAATTCTAGCCTTTGATGAATTTGTCTTCCGGATTGGAAATTAGAGTGGCATGTGCCTGTCCGAATACCTAAGACTTGTCTCTAAATTTTTCTCATCCTTCCGCTTCATCCTCTGGACAAATTCCAAACTGTGTGCAACAGGATGTTGACGGTGCTGATATGCCCAAGTGAGGAGGTTGTTAGGAAAGATGCTGGAGGGGTGAACCCAAGCACCAGGCTATGAGGAGATGAGGTGCAATTTCCAAACTCTTTCCGATCAAATGGTGTACCATCCTCTAGGTGTGACAGGCATGTTTTAGCTGTAGGAAGGGTCCCGTGCATGTAAGGAGAACACCAGGGATTTTTCCAAATCAGTGCCTCCCCGAACCCCAAACTGGGGAATTTTTAAGCTACGGCTACACGCATGTCCATTAAGGGCCTTGGGAAATAGGCAGAGCCCAAACTTTAGATGATTGAAATCTTCAGGGTCAGAAGCGCTCACCATTGGCCTTGCTTAGGTTACATTTTATCTGTCATTGATAGATGATGTCAATAAAAATATCTATTCTTTTTCAGATTATTTCCCCTTATAGGTTATTGCAAAATATTCAGTGTAGTTCCCTGTGCTATACAGTAGTTCCTTGTTGATGATCTATTTTATACATAGCAGTGTGTATGTGTTAATCCCAAACTGTTAATTTATCCCTTCTCCTACCTTTCCCCTTTGGTAATAATAAATTATAAGATTTTATACTTCTCAGAAATGGGGGAGCTGAAAGAGAGGTATCATTTTCAATGGAAAAGCATTGAAAACACGATTGAAGCTTCAGCCAAGAGTATTCGATGTACATCCATGGAAATAAATCCCTTCATTTCTCTAATGTTGACCTGACAAATAAGACAAACGTCTTCACTGAACTTGCTTATAGGAAAGTGATGGAAATATCAAATGTAAGTCTTAGAAACATCTTATTTTACCCGAGCGTTATACACTGCTCTATGTTAACTACAGTTTGGCTCACACATCTGTTCATTGAAGTTACAATGTTCTCAATTTCTGTTACTGATCCTCCAGAGTGGACCCCAACAGGAGTCCCCGTGCCCAGTGTCATTGCAGCCAACAGATCAAGACTGAGTTTGGTTCAGAAGCAAAGGAAACATTATTTTGAAAACAGAAAGGAGAGGTGAGAGCGTGCACTCCCCCACGGGCTGTGGGCTGGGCTGCTGTGTAGGGATCCTGGCAGCGTCAGTGGGAGGGAGGGGATGGAGCTCTCGAGGGCTGGGTTGGCTGCAGCTCAGGCTCTATGCCGCGGAGTCTGCATGGGACCCCGCTAGCTGAGGTGTCGACCCAGCCATTCTGCACAAGGAAATCGGGTCTGAAGTGCCGGGTGTGGGACCTCTGCATGCGGAACCCTAGGAGCACGTGAAATTAGACAAAGCACAAAGGAAAAACAGGTTAGACTTTATTTTATTGTCCAGATTCTCTTTTTATCTCCCAGGAGTTTTTAATGAACGTTGCCGGAGATGAACACCTCCTCGGCTTTTGGTTCCGTTCCTCATTCTTGGGGTGTTGAGGGTGCAGACCCCTCTTTTGTGACTGCTTCATGCTGTGGTGGGAGCCCTGATACATGGGGGGAGGGTCAAAACGTCTCCCCACCAGCCTCCAGGTGAGGTTGATTGTCCCAAGGCCTCCTGCCTCACTTCTCGTCCGCCTGAGCACCAGCATTGGAAGTGTTATAGATTCTAATGACCTTTAAGGGTCCAGGAAAGAGATGCGCAGAGATGCTGTGGTGGCAGGTTTCACCCCACCCCACATTTGTTCGGCGACCTTAGGCTGACGTTTTTTGCCAGCCTAGATGCTCTGACCACTAGTCTGTGCTTTCTTTAATTAGGTCCCTGAATTAATGTACAAAGAGCACCATGTGTCAGAGCCCTGCCCACACAACTCCCAGACAGTCCAGGGTCAGTGGTGATCCAGGACCATGACGTCCACTGAGTCAACGGCCTTTAGAAGTATCCAGCAGTCCAGCCGGTCATATTGACCATCATCACCGCGGTGTCTGTAGGGCTTTCTATGGTGAAAGCGTGATATATGTTTCCCCCGCCAAGCTTATTAGCGCCCCTCTGGGTGCAGTAAGTCCTGCAAGCAGTAGTCTGCTCTTTCGGGGCACAGTCTTGTTGTTTTCTGAGAGAAACTCCAGGTCAAGTGATAGTCACACGAGTCATTTTGGTGGCCTGTTGCCCCCGTTTGTCTCTCTGGAGGTTGGAGTTGGAGGGCCTCCTCACTCGAGGTCAGTGTGTCCACAGAGCGACCCCTGCAACTTCAGGGCATGATGGGTGGTTAGGATCACCACGTGGGGTCCTTTTCCCTTAGGAGGGAGCTGGCCTTGCGGGCTTCTGATTCAGCTTTTTAGATACCCCAGTATCCTGGCCTGATGAGTCGGTGGGCAAAGCCCTCGGTGACCATAGTTTATCATACCTGAAGGGCATTCTTTTGTTGCTCCATTTCAAGTGGTCCCAGTTTTTGCACTAAGGCTCCAAGGGCGATTAACCTATGACTGGGTATGTAAAGGTCCAAGGGTTTAGCTAAATTAGGGAGATCCTGGGCAAGGGTCTGTATTGACTGCTCTTTCCATTCTTGAAAGGCTGCTTCTGGATTCTATTCAAAAGGATCATCATCTTTTCGTGTCAGTGTTTCATGTAGAGGCCCAGCTATTAGACTGTAGTTAGGGATCCAGATGCAGAAAACCTTGGCCTCCCCAGGAACCCCTAAGCTGTCTTCTAGTTTTAGAAGAGGTAAGGCTGCAAATGGTTTCTTCCCTATCCTGGGATGTGTTTCTCCGAATATCTGTGACAATGAAGCCCAGGCATGTCACCTTAGCCTGGGATATTTGAGCCTTTTTCTTGGACACCTTCTATCCTTTCTTGACTAGGTAGTTCAGAGGCGTCTTTAGTAGGCCTGGTGATCAGAATGTCCTCTGCATATTGAAGGAGGGTTCCCTTTTACAGAGGTAGAACTTTTAGGTCTTTAGAGGACATTTCCCCAATGATGGTGTGGGTATTTTTGAACCATTGGGGAAGGATGGCCCAGCATTATTGCTTTGGTTGCATGTTGTGTCCTGCCACTCACAAGCCAAAAATCCTTGTGACTCTGAGATGAATGGAATACAGAAGAAGGCATCATTGAAGTCTAATACAGAATGCCATGGCCTGGTGGATGGTAGAATGACCAGCAGGGTGTAGGAAATAGGAGCTACTGGATGTATATCCTCGGTGGCTTCACTGACTGTCCTGATATCCTTTACCAGGTCTCCAGCAGCCAATGGGACTCTCGTGGTCAGGCCAATCCCAGGATATGGAGCTCACCTGGGCTGCACCCACCACCCCACAGCCCACGGGGCCCTCATGGTCATGTCCCTCCCAGGGTATGGAGCTCACCTGTGCAGTTACCCAGCAGCCCATTGGGCTCTCATATCCAGGCCCTTCCCAGGATACGGAGCTCCCCTGGGCAGGTACCCAAGCAGGGCTGGACACACAAGAACTGTGCACATAGCCCACCTTGCAGAGAACCCCCATCTCACCTGTCGCTCACAGCTGACACAGAACGCCTCAGAGCAGGACTTGAACTAACAAACAGCAGCCCTGACAGGTCTGTGACCCTGGCTATCACTCTGTGCAGCCTCTCTCGGCCTGGTCTTCCAGACACTTCCACTGCAGCCAGGGCACCAGGCCTCTGTCTCCACCCACCATCACTCCTCTCCCTGACTCCTGGGTTCCTCTCATTAGTATAGGGTCTTCTTGAAGTTGTTTTCCACTCATGGACCAGATAAAATGATGAGAAAAAAAAGCCGCAGCTGAAGCCCCTTGTCTAGCCTGACTCTCAAGAGCCCACACCTGTTCCTTGGCCGTGGCCTGTTTAGCAAGGTTCATTTTCTGCAAGTGTGATCCCCTGAGGGGTGAGGATTGGCTGATTTGGGCAGCCTGACACTGCCTGCCAGCCCTCCCCAGGTGTGCCTGGGTTAAGGTCAATATAAACTCCTCTCCAGTCAGCAAGAGCCCCTGTAGCTGTGCCTGACGCCATATTCTCTGCCCCGTCAGCAGTGTCGGGGCTGGGGTGGTGGGAGGGAGGGAGGGGCCATGGCTTTGTGGGTGGCCCAGTGTGAGTGGGGCTCTGCTGGACTTTCTGCAGGAGTTGCCAGGCTGCCACCTGCTAAAGAAGAGGATGTGTCACCCATACCTGCCGCTGGAATTTCTCCCCAGGCAGAGGTGAGGAAGTAAAAAAGCAGTGGGGGCCGTGGCAGGAGGGGTATCTCAGGTAGGGAAATGGAAAGCTTCCAGAAGAGCATCTGGGGCCAGGACCATCCTGGCTGGCCAGCAGGCACCAAGTCGGCCTGTGTGCTGTCGCTGGTGTGGCTCCACAGCCCTTCCTCTAGGCTTGCAAGTTCTTGTACATATTCAGCTGTTTTACCTGGAAAGGGTGGGAAGAGTTCAGCTGCAGCAGGACTGGGGCTCAGCTCACATTTACTCACAGACGCCTCGACACAGTCCCCCAGCTTTGCAATGAGGATGTTCCTTGTGGGGGGGGAGCGCTGCTCACTGCATGGGAGAGGATTTCCCACCTCTGACCAACTTAAGAATGTTTTACAACTGGAGCAAGTGCCCTGATACGATTTTCCTCTGTATAACTGGTGGGTTCTGTTTTTTTTTTTTTTTTTCTTTTTTTCTTTTTGGTTCAAGGTAGATTTTATTTATTCCCTTTTTTTTTTTTAATTTGGAGATATAAACATGGAAATAATGCATTAATATAAAGACGTCTATGTGAAGGGAAAAACGTTTTTTTTTTTGGTTTATTTTATTAAATGTTATTTATTTTTAATTTTTTTAAAATTTATTTATTTCTTTTATACAGCAGGTTCTTACTGGATATCTATTTTATACTTATGTGTGCACATGTGAATCCCAGTCTCCCAATTCATCCCACCACCACCCTCACATGGCGTTCCCCCCTTGGTGTCCATATGTTTGTTCTCTACATCTGTGTCTCTATCTCTGCCCTACAAACCGGTTCATCTGTACCATTTTTCTAGGTTCCACATATATGCATTAACATACAATATTTGTTTTTCTCTTTCTGACTTACTTCACTCTGTATGACAGTCTCTAGATCCATCAAGGTCTCTACAAATGACCCAATTTCATTCCGATGTATGGCTGAGTAATATTCCATTGTATATATGTACCACATCTTTATCCATTCATCTCTCTATGGGCACTTAGGTTGCTTTCATTACCTGGCTATTGTAAATAGTGCTGCAATGAACATTGTGGTGAATGTGTCTTTTTGATTTATGGTTTTCTCTGGGTATATGCCCAGTAGTGGGATTGCTGGATTATATGGTAATTCTATTTTTAGTTTTTTAAGGAACCTCCATACTGTTCTTCATAGAGACTATATCGATTTACATTCCCAGCAATAGTGGAAGACGGTTCCTTTTCTCCACACCCTCTCCATCATTTGTTGTTTGTAGATTTTCTGATGATGCCCATTCTAACAGGTGTGACGTGATACCTCATTGTAGTTTCGATTTCCATTTCTCTAATAATTAGTGATGTTGAGCAGATTTACATGTGCGTACTGGCCATCTCTATGTCTTCTTGGAAGAAATGTCTATTTAGATCTTCTTCCATTTTTGTATGGGGTTGTTTGTTTTATTAATATTGAGCTGCATGAGCTGTTTATATATATTGGAGATTAATCATTTGTCCATTGATTCATTGGCAAATATGTTCTGCCATTCTGAGGGTTGTCTTTTCGTCTTGTTTGTAGTTTCCTTTGCTTTTCAAAGGCTTTTACATTTCATTAGGTCCCATCTGTTTAGTTTTCTTTTTTATTTCATTACTATAGGAGGTGGATCAAAAAAGATCTTGCTGTGATTTACGTCAGAGTATCCTTCGTAAGTTTTCCTCTCAGAATTTTATACTGTCCGGTCTTACATTAAGGTCTCTAATCCATTTTGAACATATTTTTATGTATGGTGATGGGGAGTGTTCTAATTTCATTCTTTTACTTGTAGCTGTCCATATTTCCCAGCACCAATGATTGAAGAGACTGTCTTATCTCCATTGTATAGTCTTGCCTCCTTTGTCATAGATTAGTTGACCATAGGTGTGTAGGTTTATCCCTGGGCTTTCTTTTATTTTTTTCCTTGTACACGTTTATTGGAGTATAATTGTTTTACAATGGAGTGTTAGTTTCTGCTGTATAACAAAGTGAATCAGCTATACGTATACAAATATCACCAGATCCCCTCCCTCTTGCATCTCCCTCCCACATTCCATATCCCACCCCTTTATGTGGTCACAAAGCACCGAGCTGATCTCCCTGGTCGATGTGGCTGATTCTCAGTAGCTATCGGTGTTACATTTGGTAATGTATTTATGTCCATGTCACTCTGTCACTTCGTGTCATCTTACCCATCCCCCTTCCGGTGTCCTCAAGTCCTTTCTCTACGTCTGTGTCCTTAATCCTGTCCTGCCACTAGGTTCTTCAAAATATTTTTGTTTTTCTTCATTAGATCCCGTATATCTCTGTTAACATACAGTATTTGTTTTTCACTTTCTGACTTACTTCACTGTGTAGGACAGATTCTAAGTCCATCCACCTCAGTACAAATAACTCAGTTTGGCTTCTTTTTATGGCTGAGTAATATTCCATTGTATATATGTGCCAGATCTTCTTTATCCATTCATCTGTCGATGGACACTTAGGTTGCTTCCATGTCCAAGCTATTGTAAATAGAGCTGCAATGAACTTTTTTGTACAAAACTCTTTTTGAATTATGGTTTTCGCAAGGCAAATGCCCAGTAGTTGGATTGTTGTGTCGTATGGTACCTCTATTGATAGTTATTTAGAGGAACCTCCGTACTGTTCTCCTTAGTGCCCATATCAATTTACATTCCCACCCACAGTGCAAGTGTGTTCCCTTTTCTCCAATAAAGGCCTCTCCAGCATTTATTGTTTTGTAGATTTTTTTGATGATTGCCACTCTGACTGCTGTGTGGTGATACCTCACGATAGTTATGATTTGCATTTCTCTAATGATTAGTGATGTTCAGCATCCTTTCATGTGTTTCTTGGTAATCTGTATACCTTCTTTGGAGAAGTGTCTATTTAGGTCTTCTGGCCGTTTTTGGATTGGGTTGTTTGTTTTTGTGATATTGAGCTACATGAGGTGCTTGTAAAGTTTGGAGATTAATCCTTTGTCAATTGCTTCATTTGAAAATATTTTCTCCCATTCTGAGGGTTGTTTTTGCATCTTGTTTATGTTTTCCTGTACCGTGTAAAAGCTTTTAAGTTTCATTAGGTCCCATTTGTTGATTTCTGTTTTTATTTCCATTTCTCTAGAATGTGAGTCAAAAAGGATCTTGCTGCGATTTATGTCATAGAGTGTTCTGCCTATGGTTTCCTCTAAGTGATTTATAGTGTCTGGCCTTATATTTAGATCTCTAATCCATTTAGAGTTTATTTTTGTGTATGGTGTTATGGAGTGTTCTAATTTCATTCTTTTATGTGTAGGGGTCCAGTTTTCCCAGCACCAATTACTGAAGAGACTGTCTTTTCTCCATTGTATATCCTTAGCTCCTTTGTCATAGATGAGATAGCCATAGGTATGTAGGTTTCTCTCTGGGCTTTCTGTCCTGTTCCATTGATCTGTGTTTATGCCAATCTACATACACTTGATTCCATTATGGAGACATATAAATATATAGGTTTCAAGATTGTTACCAGTCAGATAAATTCCTCTTCAGTGAATAGGGTGTTTTGTGTCCAGTTCATTGAGAAAGGAGTAGGTCTTGTCTATTACATAATTGGTATATGGAATGGTATCTGTGCTAATTTCAAACTCTGCTTTTACACATCACCCTACGTCACCTTTCCCCTTAAGGAGGCATAAGTGTGTTTTCTAAATGTGTAACTCTGTTCTCTTTTGAAATTCAGTTCATGTGTAGCCATGTTTACATTCCCTCTATAAGTGATATATTACAATAAGTTTCTGTTTCTTTGTGGCTCATTTCACTTAGCATTATCGTACCTAAAGCCACTCATTATGCTGCTATTGGCCTTATGACATTGATTTTATGTCTGAGTGACATTCCATTGTATATAAGTACCATGACATCTATATCCATTTTTTTTTCCTTTCCTGGGATATTTAAAGTGTACCGAATTCGAGGTTCTTGCAAACAGAGCAGCCCTAAACTTTGCGCTGGCTGTGTGTTGCGGATTTTTAGTTTTCCCAAAATACACGCCCTTGAGTGGAAGTGTGCTATGCTCTGTAGCTCTGTTTTAGAAAACAACATACAGTTCTCCAGAGAGGCTGTTGGCAATTTACATCCTGTCCATCGGTGTAACCAGGCTCCCTTTTCTCCATGGCCTGTCCTGCATTTGTGGTTTTTACACTATTTGTGGATGGCCCTTTTGATTGGAGGTAAGGGACACTTCTATGTAGTGTGGATTTTCAAAGCCTGATGGCTTGCTTGGCCAAAAAGGGCGTATGCATTTTTTCCCGAATATATTCAAGAAAATACACATACTCCCTTTTCTGCCAAGGGCAACATTGTTGGAGTTCTGTCGCTTTTCATGTGCTTTAAAGATGACTCCAATGTACCTCTTGAAATCTGTTTCCTTCAATTCTGCCTTGCATTCAAATCCTCTTCACGGCCTTACCTCAATATATTTCTGGATGATAGTTGTCCTTTATAACTCTGCAAGTTTGTGAATTGCTGTGCCCCTGATATCCATTTTTCAAACCGCCTATTTGTGAGCTGGCTGCAATACCGCAGGATGGCTTTAGGCCCTAGTCCGGTTCCAGGGCTTCAGGCTGAGCCTTTGGTTAATGCTTCTTCCTGATGGGAAAGTAGAGTGATATGTGCCCATCCAAACACCTACAGCTAAACTCTCATTTGTTTCCCCTCTTCCTGTTCATCCTCTGCACAATTTGCAAACTGTGCATAAAAGGAGGGTAAAGGCACTGACACTCCAAGTGGGGAGATTTTTAGTAATGCAGATGGAATGGTGAAGCCGAGCACGATGAAAGGAAAAATGAGGTACCTTTTAGAAAACTTTCCCAATTACACAGTGTTCCATCCACTGGGTTTCCCATGCATGTTTTAACTGTAGGAAGATTCCCTTAAACCGGGAGATTTGGGACCACTAGAATGGGTAGCACACAGTATTGCTCTAAGTGGCGTTCTTTTGCTCACACAACCTCAGCAATCTTGTCAGCCCCAAGTGTCCAGTCTTATGTCTCATCCAGCTGTGGGTGTAAAGGTGGTCAATCCAGGTTGGATCACAGGCCCTGAACGTAATTTTTAAGATTTCTCTCTGTTTCGCGGTTTTTGCATTTTGCTTTTGAAACTTATTTTTATAAGGGGGTTTAGCTGAATTTCAGTGCTGTGTTCATGCCATTATACACACATATGCTTTCTTTATGGAGACATGAGAATACATATGTTTTAAAATTCTTACAGTCAGATATATTCCTCTGCAATGAATAGGGGGTGTTGAGTCCAGTTCATTGTGTGGGGAGTAGGTGTTGTCTATTACATACATGGTTTAGGTAACGGTATCTGTGTTAATTTAAAACTGTGGTTTTATGCATCACCCCACCTCGGCTTTCCCGTTAAGCAGGAAGAAGATTGTTTTCTAAATGTGTGACTCTGTAGTGTTTGTAATCCAGTTCATGTGTAGCCATGTGTACATTCACCCTATGAGTGACAACTTATGATAAGATTTGTTACTCTGCTATCTTTCCTAACTCAGTTCATGAGTAGCCATGGTTACAGGACCTTTGTAAGTGATATCTTATGATAAGTTTCTTTTTCAATGTGACTTATTTCACTTAGAATCATTGTACCTGAATCCACTCATTTTGCTGCTACTGGCCTTATGACATTGATTTCATGGATAAGGGATATTCAATCGTACGTAAGTACCACAATTTCTTGAACCATTTTTTTTTTCTTTCCTGGGACATTTAAGGTGTACCCAAGTTGAGGTTCGTGTAAGCAGTGCAGCCCTAAATTTTGGGGTGGCTCTGTCTTACTGATTTTCATTTTTCCAAATGTATATTCCCTAGACTGGAACTGCCATTGGCTCTGTAGCTCTGTTTTTATTTGTTTTAGGGAACACAATGCACTCCACCAGAGAGGCATTTATAAATTTACGTCCTGCCCATTAGCCTAACAAGACTCCCTGTTCTCCAGGGCCAGTCTTGCCTTTCTGGTTTTTACACATTTTTCGGATGTCCCTTTTGACCAGTGGGAAGTGATCGTTCTTGTAGTGCAGATTTGCATTACTTGCTGGCTTGCTTGGCCAAAAAGGGCGTATGCATTTTTCCTTGAATGTATTCAGAAGAAAACGCATATGCCCTTTTGGACAAGTACATCACTGATGAAGTAGTTCTCCTCTGCCTGTACCTTAAAGGCGATTCCAATGTACCTCTTGAAATCTGTTTCCTGCTATTCTGCCTCGCATTCATGACAGCCTCGTTGGCTTCCCTCAAAAGATTTTTGGACGATAGTTGTCCTTTATTACTCTGCCAGTTTGTGAATTGCTGTGCCCCTGAGCTCCATTTTTCAACTCGTTTTTTGTGAACTGAACAAAAGTCCAAAAATTTGATCACGACCTCTACTGGTTCCTGGTGGGTGGCTAACACTTTGGTTAATTTTTCTTCGTGCCGGGAAATTAGTGTGACATGTGCCCGTCCATATGTCTAACAGCTGCTCTCTCATTGGTTCTCCCTCTTCCCTTCCATCCTCTGCCAAATTGGCAACCTGTGCGAACCAGGAGGTTAAAGGGGCTGGCTCTCCAAGTTGGGAGATTAATAGTAAAGCAGTTGGAAAGTCAAACCGGATCACCAGGAGAGGGACTATTCATTGAGTTTTAGAAACCTTTTGAATTCACAGTGTGTCCATTTTCTAGGTTTCCCGTACATGTTATAGCTGTAGTAATATAACCTTCAATCAGGAGAGTTGTGTCACATGGAATGGGGGCCATGCATTATTGCTTTGAAGGGTCTGCATTTGCTCACCCAATCTCACCAATCCTCTCAGTCCCAAGTGTCCAGCCTTATGCCACATCCAGCTGTCATTGTAGATAGGGTCATTCCAGGTTTCATGAGAGACCCTGAAGGAATTGTAAAGAATTTCCCTGTTTTTTGGTTTTGTTTTTGAAATTCCTTTTTATAGTGGGTTTGAGCTGATTCTCGCTGCCATGTTTAAGCCAGTCTAGACACACTTGATTCCCTTATGGTGACATATCAATACATAGGTTGTTGATTCTTACTAGTCAGATCTATTCCTCTGCGGGAAGTATGGGGTTTTGAGTCCCTTTCACTGAGGAAGGTGTTGGTCTTGTCTAATCCACGGTAGGTTTTAGTAACGGTACCTGTGCTTATATCAAACTCTGGTTTTATGCATCACGCCACCTCTCCTTCCCCCTTAAACGGGCATAAGAGTGTTTTCTAAATGTGAGACTCTGTTCTCTTTCCTAAGTCAGTTCATGTGTAGCCATATTTACAGGATCTTCATAAGTGATATCTTATGATAAGTTTCTTTTTCTGTGTGACTTATTTCACTTAGAATCATCGTACCTGAATCCACTCACTTTGCTGCTCCTGGTCTTATGACATTGATTTCATGGCTGAGGGATATACCATCGTATGTAAGTACCACAATTTTTTGAACCTTTTTATATTTCTTGGGATATTTAAGGTGTACCCAAGTTGAGGTTCTTGTAAGCAGTGCAGCCTTAAATTTGGGCGTGGCTCTGTCTTATTGATATTCAGTTCTCCAAAGGTATATTCCCTAGACTGGAAGTGCCCTTGGCTCTGTAGCTCTGTTGTTTACTTGTTTTAGGGAACACAATGCACTCCCCCAGTGAGGCAGTTGGCTATTTACATCCGGACCATCAGCATAACATGGCTCCCTGTTCTCCAGGGCCTGTCATGCCTTTCTAGTTTTTACACATTTTGTGGATGTCCCTTTTGACCGGTGGAAAGTCATACATCTTTGTAGTGCAGATTTGCATTGCCCGCTTGCTTGCTTGGCCAAAAAGGGTGTATGCGTTTTCTCCTGAATATATTCAGGAGGAAACGCATACACCATTTTGGCCAACTGTGTCATTCTCGAAGTTGTGACCCTCTTCCTGTGCTTTAAAGGCGATTCCAACGTACCTCTTGAAATCTGTTTCCTGTTCTTCTGCCTCGCTTTAAGTCCGCCTCGTTCCCTTCCCTCAACAGATTTTAGCAAGATAGTTGTCCTTTATTACTCTGCCGTTTTGTGAATTGCTGTTCCCCTGAGCTCCATTTTTCAACTCGTATTTTGTGAGCTGAACGCAAGTCCAAAATTTTGGTTCAGGACCTATACTGGTTCCCGGTGGGTGGCTGAGTCTTTGGTTAATTCTTCTTCCTGCCGGGAATTTAGAGTGACATGTCCCCGTCCAAATGCCTAACAGCTAGTCTCTCATTGGTTCTCCCTCTTCCCTTCTATCCTTTGGCAAATTGGCAACCTGTGCAAACCAGGAGCTTAAAGGGGCTGTTTCTCCAAGTTTGGAGATTGATAGTAAAGCAGTTGGAAAGTCAAACCGGAGCACCAGGAGAGGGACTATTCGTTGAGTTTTAGAAACCTTTTGTATTCACAGTGTGTCCATTTTCTTGGTTTCCCATACATGTTATAGCTGTAGTAATATTCCCTTCAACCTGGAGAGTTGCGACCCATGGAATGGGGACCATGCATTATTGCTTTAAAGGGTCTGCATTTGCTCACCCAATCTCACCAATCCTCTCAGTCCCAAGTGTCCAGCATTATGCCACATCCAGCTGTCATTGTAGATAGGGTCATTCCAGGTTTCATCAGATAACCTGAAGGAATTGTAAAGAATTTCCCTGGTTTTTGATTGTGTTTTAGAAATTCCTTTTTATAGTGGCTTTGAGCTGATTCTCTCTGCCGTGTTTATGCCAGTCTAGACACACTTGATTCCCTTACAGAGACATATCAATACATAGGATTTAAGATTCTTACTAGTCAGATCTATTCCTCTGCGGGTAATATGGGGTTTTGAGTCCCTTTCACTGAGGAAGGGGTAGGTCTTGTCTATTCTAAAGTTGGTTATACAAACGGTACCTGTGCTTATATCAAACTCTGGTTTTATGCATCACCCCACCTCTCCTTCCCCCTTAAGCAGCCATAAGAGTGTTTTCTAAATGTGAGACTATGTTCTCTTTCTTAACTCAGTTCATGTGTAGCCATGTTTACAGGATCTTCATAAATGATATCTTATGATAAGTTTCTTTTTCTGTGTGACTTATTTCACTTAGAATCATCGTACCTGAATCCACTCACTTTGCTGCTCCTCGTCTTTTGACATTGATTTAATGGCTGAGGGATATTCCATCGTACGTTTGTAGCACAATTTTTTGAACCATTTTTATATTTCCTGGGATATTTAAGGTGTACCCAAGTTGAGGTTCTTGTAAGCAGTGCAGCCCTAAATTTGGGGGCGGCTCTGTCTTACTGATTTTCTGTTTTCCCAAAGTATATTCCCTAGATTGGAAGTGCCCATGGCTCTGTAGCTGTGTTGTTTACTTGTTTTAGGGAACACAATGCACTCCTCCAGTGAGGCAGTTGGCAATTTAAATCCCGCCCATCAGCATAACAATGCTCCGTGTTCTCCAGGGCCTTTCTTGACTTTCTGGTTTTTACACATTTTGTGGATGTCCCTTTTGACAGGAGGTAAGTGATACTTCTTTGTAGTGCAGATTGGCATTGCCTGCTTGCTTGCTTGGACAAAGAGGTCATATGCGTTTTCTCCTGAATATATTCAGGGGAAAATGTATACACACTTTTTGGCCCAGTGCGTCATTGTCGAAGTTGTGCCCCTCTTCCTGTGCTTTACAGGAGATTCCAACGTACCTCTTGAAGTCTGTTTCCTGTTATTGTGCATTGCTTTCAAGTCCGCCTCGTTGCCTTCCCTCAACAGATTTTTGGACGATAGTTGTCCTTTATTACTCTGCCAGATTGTGAATTGTTGTGCCCCTGAGCTCCATTTTTCAACTCGTTTTTTGTGAGCTGTACGCAAGTCTAAAATTTTGGATCAGGACCTCTACTGGTTCCTGTTGGGTGGCTGAGAATTTGGTTAATTCTTCTTCCTTCAGGGAAATTAGAGTGACATGTGCCCGTCCAAATGTCTAACAGATGCTCTCTCATTGGTTCTCCCTCTTCCCTTCCATCCTCTGCCAAATTGGCAACCTGTGCGAATCAGGAGGTTAAAGGGGCTGTCTCTCCAAGTTGGGAGATTGATAGTAAAGCAGTTGGAAAGTCAAACTGGAGCACCAGGAGAGGGAGTATTCATTGAGTTTTAGAAAACTTTTGTATTCACAGTGTGTCCATTCTCTAGGTTTCCCGTACATGTTATAGCTGTAGTAATATAACCTACAATCTGGAGAGTTGGGTGCCATGGAATGGGGGCCATGCATTATTGCTTTGAAGGGTCTGCATTTGTTCACCCAATCTCACCATTCCTCTCAGTCCCAAGTGTCCAGCCTTATGCCACATCCAGCTGTCATTGTAGATAGGGTCATTCCAGGTTTCATGAGAGACCCTGAAGGAATTGTAAAGAATTTCCCTGTTTTTTGGTTTTGTTTTTGAAATTCCTTTTTATAGTGGGTTTGAGCTGATTCACGCTGCCATGCTTATGCCAGTCTAGACACACTTGATTCCCTTACAGAGACATATCAATACATAGGTTTTAAGATTCTTACTAGTCAGATCTATTCCTCTGCGGGAAATATGGGGTTTTGAGTCCCTTTCACTGAGGAAGGTGTAGGTCTTGTCTATTCCACAGTTGGTTTTGGAAATGGTACCTGTGCTTATATCAAACTCTTGTTTTATGCATCACCCCACCTCTCCTTTCCCCTTAAGCAGGCATAAGAGTGTTTTCTAAATGTGAGTCTCTGTTCTCTTTCCTAACTCAGTTCATGTGTAGCCGTGTTTACAGGATCTTCATAAGTCATATCTTATGATAAGGTTCTTTTTCTGTGTGACTTATTTCACTTAGAATCATCGTACCTGAATCCACTCACTTTGCTGCTCCTGGTCTTAAGACATTGATTTCATGGCTGAGGGATATTCCATCGGACATAAATGCCACAGTTTTTTGAACCATTTTTATATTTCCTGGGATATTTAAGGTGTACCCAAGTTGAGGTTCTTGTAAGCAGTGGAGCCCTAAATTTTGGGCTGGCTCTGTCTTATTGATTTTCAGTTTTCCCAATATATATTCCCTAGACTGGGCGTGCCCTTGGCTCTGTAGCTCTGTTGTTTACTTGTTTTAGGGAACGCAATGCACTCCTCCAGTGAGGCAGTTGGCAATTTACATCCCGCCCATCAGCATAACAATGCTCCCTGTTCTCCAAGGCCTGTCTTGCCTTTCTGGTTTTTACACATTTTGTGGATGACCCTTTTGACCGGTGGGAAGTGATACTTCTTTGTAGTGCAGATTTGCATTGCCCGCTTACTTGTTTGGCCAAAAAGGGCGTATGCGTTTTCTCCTGAATATATTCAGGAGAAAACGCATACGCCCTTTTTGGCCAACTGCGTCATTGTCGAAGTTGTGCCCCTCTTCCTGTGCTTTCAAGGCGATTCCAACGTACCTCTTGAAATCTGTTTCCTGCTATTCTGCCTGGCTTTCAAGTCCGCCTCGTTGCCTTCTCTCAACAGATTTTTGGACGATAGTTGTCCTTTATTACTCTGCCAGTTTGTGAATTGCTGTGCCCCTGAGCTCCATTTTTCAACTCGTTTTTTGTGAGCTGTACGCAAGTCCAAAATTTTGGTTCAGGAACTATACTGGTTCCCGGTGGATGGCTGAGACTCTGGTTAATTCTTCTTCCTGCCGGGAAATTAGAGTGACATGTGCCCGTCCTAATGCCTAACAGTAACTCTCTCATTGGTTCTCCCTCTTCCCTTCCATCCTCTGCCAAATTGGCAACCTGTGCGAACCAGGAGGTTAAAGGGGCTGTCTCTCCAAGTGGGGAGATTGATAGTAAAGCAGTTGGAAAGTCAAACCGGAGCACCAGGAGAGGGACTACGCGTTGAGTTTTAGAAACCTTTTGTATTCACTGTGTGTCCATTTTCTAGGTTTCCCGTACATGTTATAGCTGTAGTAATATTCCCTTCAACCTGGAGAGTTGGGACCCATGGAATGGGGGCCATGCATTTTTGCTTTAAAGGGTCTGCATTTGCTCACCCAATCTCACCAATCCTCTCAGTCCCAAGTGTCCAGCCTTATGCCACATCCAGCTGTCATTGTAGACAGGGTTTTTCCAGGTTTCATCAGAGACCCTGAAGGAAATGTAAAGAACTTCCCTGTTTTTTGGTTTTGCTTTTGAAATTCCTTTTTATAGTGGGTTTGAGCTGATTCTCTCTGCCATGTTTATGCCAGTCTAGACACACTTGTTTCCCTTATAGAGACATATCAATACATGGGTTTTAAGATTCTTACTAGTCATATCTATTCCTCTGTGGGAAATATGGGGTTTTGAGTCCCTTTCACTGAGGAAGGTGTAGGTCTTGTCTATTCCACAGTTGGTTTTGGAAATGGTACCTGTGCTTATATCATACTCTGGTTTTATGCATCACCCCACCTCTCCTTTCCCCTTAAGCAGGCATAAGAGTGTTTTCTAAATGTGAGACTCTGTTCTCTTTCCTAAGTCAGTTCATGTGTAGTCATGTTTACAGGATCTTCATAAGTGATATCTTATGATAAGTTTCTTTTTCTGTGTGACTTATTTCACTTAGAATCATCGTACCTGAATCCAGTCACTTTGCTGCTCCTGGTCTTATGACATTGATTTCATGGCTGAGGGATATTCCATCGGACATAAATACCACAGTTTTTTGAACCATTTTTATATTTCCTGGGATATTGAAAGTGTACCCAAGTTGAGGTTCTTGTAAGCAGTGCAGCCCTAAATTTGGGGGTGGCTCTGTCTTATTGATTTTCAGTTTTCCCAAGGTATATTCTGTAGACTGGGCGTGCCCTTGGCTCTGTAGCTCTGTTGTTTACTTGTTTTAGGGAACGCAATGCACTCCTCCAGTGAGGCAGTTGGCAATTTACATCCCGCCCATCAGCATAACAAGGCTCCCTGTTCTCCAGGGCCTGTCTTGCCTTTCTGGTTTTTACACATTTTGTGGATGACCCTTTGGACCGGAGGGAAGTGATACTTCTTTGTAGTGCAGATTTGCATTGCCCGCTTGCTTGTTTGGCCAAAAAGGGCGTATGCGTTTTCTCCTGAATATATTCAGGAGAAAACGCATACGCCCTTTTTGGCCACCTGCGTCATTGTCGAAGTTGTGCCCCTCTTCCTGTGCTTTAAAGGCGATTCCAACGTACCTCTTGAAATCTGTTTCCTGCTATTCTGCCTGGCTTTCAAGTCCGCCTCGTTGCCTTCTCTCAACAGATTTTTGGACGATAGTTGTCCTTTATTACTCTGCCAGTTTGTGAATTGCTGTGCCCCTGAGCTCCATTTTTCAACTCGTTTTTTGTGAGCTGTACGCAAGTCCAAAATTTTGGTTCAGGACCTATACTGGTTCCCGGTGGGTGGCTGAGACTCTGGTTAATTCTTCTTCCTGCCGGGAAATTAGAGTGACATGTGCCCGTCCTAATGCCTAACAGTAACTCTCTCATTGGTTCTCCCTCTTCCCTTCCATCCTCTGCCAAATTGGCAACCTGTGCGAACCACGAGGTTAAAGGGGCTGTCTCTCCAAGTGGGGAGATTGATAGTAAAGCAGTTGGAAAGTCAAACCGGAGCACCAGGAGAGGGACTACGCGTTGAGTTTTAGAAACCTTTTGTATTCACTGTGTGTCCATTCTCTAGGTTTCCCGTACATGTTATAGCTGCAGTAATATTCCCTTCAACCTGGAGAGTTGGGACCCATGGAATGGGGGCCATGCATTTTTGCTTTAAAGGGTCTGCATTTGCTCACCCAATCTCACCAATCCTCTCAGTCCCAAGTGACCAGCCTTATGCCACATCCAGCTGTCATTGTAGACAGGGTTTTTCCAGGTTTCATCAGAGACCCTGAAGGAAATGTAAAGATCTTCCCTGTTTTTTGGTTTTGCTTTTGAAATTCCTTTTTATAGTGGGTTTGAGCTGATTCTCTCTGCCATGTTTATGCCAGTCTAGACACACTTGTTTCCCTTACAGAGACATATCAATACATGGGTTTTAAGATTCTTACTAGTCAGATCTATTCCTCTGTGGGAAATATGGGGTTTTGAGTCCCTTTCACTGAGGAAGGTGTAGGTCTTGTCTATTCCACAGTTGGTTTTGGAAATGGTACCTGTGCTTATATCATACTCTGGTTTTATGCATCACCCCACCTCTCCTTTCCCCTTAAGCAGGCATAAGAGTGTTTTCTAAATGTGAGACTCTGTTCTCTTTCCTAAGTCAGTTCATGTGTAGTCATGTTTACAGGATCTTCATAAGTGATATCTTATGATAAGTTTCTTTTTCTGTGTGACTTATTTCACTTAGAATCATCGTACCTGAATCCACTCACTTTGCTGCTCCTGGTCTTATGACATTGATTTCATGGCTGAGGGATATTCCATCGGACATAAATACCACAGTTTTTTGAACCATTTTTATATTTCCTGGGATATTTAAGGTGTACCCAAGTTGAGGTTCTTGTAAGCAGTGCAGCCCTAAATTTGGGGGTGGCTCTGTCTTATTGATTTTCAGTTTTCCCAATGTATATTCCCTAGACTGGGCGTGCCCTTGGCTCTGTAGCTCTGTTGTTTACTTGTTTTAGGGAACGCAATGCACTCCTCCAGTGAGGCAGTTGGCAATTTACATCCCGCCCATCAGCATAACAAGTCTCCCTGTTCTCCAGGGCATGTCTTGGCTTTCTGAATTTTACACATATTCTGGATGTCCCTTTGGACCGGTGGGAAGTGATACTTCTTTGTAGTGCAGATTTGCATTGCCCGCTTGCTTGTTTGGCCAAAAAGGGCGTATGCGTTTTCTCCTGAATATATTCAGGAGAAAACGCATACGCCCTTTTTGGCCAACTGCGTCATTGTCGAAGTTGTGCCCCTCTTCCTGTGCTTTCAAGGCGATTCCAACGTACCTCTTGAAATCTGTTTCCTGCTATTCTGCCTGGCTTTCAAGTCTGCCTCGTTGCCTTCCCTCAACAGATTTTTGGACGATAGTTGTCCTTTATTACTCTGCCAGTTTGTGAATTGCTGTGGCCCTGAGCTCCATTTTCCAACTCGTTTTTTGTGAGCTGTACGCAAGTCCAAAATTTTGGTTCAGGACCTATACTGGTTCCCGGTGGGTGGCTGAGACTCTGGTTAATTCTTCTTCCTGCCGGGAAATTAGAGTGACATGTGCCCGTCCAAATGCCTAACAGCTACTCTCTCATTGGTTCTCCCTCTTTCCTTCCATCCTCTGCCAAATTGGCAACCTGTGCGAACCAGGAGGTTAAAGGGGCTGTCTCTCCAAGTTGGGAGATTGATAGTAAAGCAGTTGGAAAGTCAAAGCGGAGCACCAGGAGAGGGACTACTCGTTGAGTTTTAGAAACCTTTTGTATTCACAGTGTGTCCATTCTCTAGGTTTCCCGTACATGTTATAGCTGTACTAATATTCCCTTCAACCTGGAGAGTTGGGACCCATGGAATGGGGACCATGCATTTTTGCTTTAAAGGGTCTGCATTTGCTCACCCAATCTCACCAATCCTCTCAGTCCCAAGTGTCCAGCCTTATGCCACATCCAGCTGTCATGGTAGACAGGGTTTTTCCAGGTTTCATCAGAGACCCTGAAGGAAATGTAAAGAATTTCCCTGTTTTTTGGTTTTGTTTTTGAAATTCCTTTTTAGAGTGGGTTTGAGCTGATTCTCTCTGCCGTGTTTATGCCAGTCTAGACACACTTGATTCCCTTACAGAGACATATCAATACATAGGTTTTAAGATTCTTACTAGTCAGATCTATTCCTCTGTGGGAAATATGGGGTTTTGAGTCCCTTTCACTGAGGAAGGTGTAGGTCTTGTCTATTCCACAGTTGGTTTTGGAAATGGTACCTGTGCTTATATCAAACTCTGGTTTTATGCATCACCCCACCTCTCCTTTCCCCTTAAGCAGGCATAAGAGTGTTTTCTAAATGTGAGACTCTGGTCTCTTTCCTAACTCAGTTCATGTGTAGCCATGTTTACAGGATCTTCATAAGTCATATCTTATGATAAGTTTCTTTTTCTGTGTGACTTATTTCACTTAGAATCATCGTACCTGAATCCACTCACTTTGCTGCTCCTGGTCTTATGACATTGATTTCATGGCTGAGGGATATTCCATCGGACATAAATACCACAGTTTTTTGAACCATTTTTATACTTCCTGGGATATTTAAGGTGTACCCAAGTTGAGGTTCTTGTAAGCAGTGCAGCCCTAAATTTGGGGGTGGCTCTGTCTTATTGATTTTCAGTTTACCCAATGTATATTCCCTAGACTGGAAGTGCCCTTGGCTCTGTAGCTCTGTTGTTTACTTGTTTTAGGGAACGCAATGCACTCCTCCAGTGAGGCAGTTGGCAATTTACATCCCGCCCATCAGCATAACAAGTCTCCCTGTTCTCCAGGGCATGTCTTGGCTTTCTGAATTTTACACATATTCTGGATGTCCCTTTGGACCGGTGGGAAGTGATACTTCTTTGTAGTGCAGATTTGCATTGCCCGCTTGCTTGTTTGGCCAAAAAGGGCGTATGCGTTTTCTCCTGAATATATTCAGGAGAAAACGCATACGCCCTTTTTGGCCAACTGCGTCATTGTCGAAGTTGTGCCCCTCTTCCTGTGCTTTCAAGGCGATTCCAACGTACCTCTTGAAATCTGTTTCCTGCTATTCTGCCTGGCTTTCAAGTCTGCCTCGTTGCCTTCCCTCAACAGATTTTTGGACGATAGTTGTCCTTTATTACTCTGCCAGTTTGTGAATTGCTGTGGCCCTGAGCTCCATTTTCCAACTCGTTTTTTGTGAGCTGTACGCAAGTCCAAAATTTTGGTTCAGGACCTATACTGGTTCCCGGTGGGTGGCTGAGACTCTGGTTAATTCTTCTTCCTGCCGGGAAATTAGAGTGACATGTGCCCGTCCAAATGCCTAACAGCTACTCTCTCATTGGTTCTCCCTCTTTCCTTCCATCCTCTGCCAAATTGGCAACCTGTGCGAACCAGGAGGTTAAAGGGGCTGTCTCTCCAAGTTGGGAGATTGATAGTAAAGCAGTTGGAAAGTCAAACCGGAGCACCAGGAGAGGGACTACTCGTTGAGTTTTAGAAACCTTTTGTATTCACAGTGTGTCCATTCTCTAGGTTTCCCGTACATGTTATAGCTGTACTAATATTCCCTTCAACCTGGAGAGCTGGGACCCATGGAATGGGGGCCATGCATTTTTGCTTTAAAGGGTCTGCATTTGCTCACCCAATCTCACCAATTCTCTCAGTCCCAAATGTCCAGCCTTATGCCACATCCAGCTGTCATTGTAGACAGGGTTTTTACAGGTTTCATCAGAGACCCTGAAGGAAATGGAAAGAATTTCCCTGTTTTTTGGTTTTGTTTTTGAAATTCCTTTTTATAGTGGGTTTGAGCTGATTCTCTCTGCCATGTTTATGCCAGTCTAGACACACTTGATTCCCTTACAGAGACATATCAATACATAGGTTTAAAGATTCTTACTAGTCAGATCTATTCCTCTGCGGGAAATATGGGGTTTTGAGTCCCTTTCACTGAGGAAGGTGTAGGTCTTGTCTATTCCACAGTTGGTTTTGGAAATGGTACCTGTGCTTATATCAAACTCTGGTTTTATGCATCACCCCACCTCTCCTTTCCCCTTAAGCAGGCATAAGAGTGTTTTCTAAATGTGAGACTCTGGTCTCTTTCCTAACTCAGTTCATGTGTAGCCATGTTTACAGGATCTTCATAAGTCATATCTTATGATAAGTTTCTTTTTCTGTGTGACTTGTTTCACTTAGAATCATCGTACCTGAATCCACTCACTTTGTTGCTCCTGGTCTTATGACATTGATTTCAAGGCTGAATATATTCAGGAGAAAACGCATACGCCCTTTTTGGCCAACTGCGTCATTGTCGAAGTTGTGCCCCTCTTCCTGTGCTTTAAAGGCGATTCCAACGTACCTCTTGAAATCTGTTTCCTGCTATTCTGCCTGGCTTTCAAGTCTGCCTCGTTGCCTTCCCTCAACAGATTTTTGGACGATAGTTGTCCTTTATTACTCTGCCAGTTTGTGAATTGCTGTGGCCCTGAGATCCATTTTCCAACTCGTTGTTTGTGAGCTGTAAGCACGTCCAAAATTTTGGTTCAGGACCTATACTGGTTCCCGGTGGGTGGCTGAGAATCTGGTTAATTCTTCTTCCTGCCGGGAAATTAGAGTGACATGTGCCCGTCCAAATGCCTAACAGCTACTCTCTCATTGGTTCTCCCTCTTCCCTTCCATCCTCTGCCAAATTGGCAACCTGTGCGAACCAGGAGCTTAAAGGGGCTGTCTCTCCAAGTTGGGAGATTGATAGTAAAGCAGTTGGAAAGTCAAACCGGAGCACCAGGAGAGGGACTACTCGTTGAGTTTTAGAAACCTTTTGTATTCACAGTGTGTCCATTCTCTAGGTTTCCCGTTCATGTTATAGCTGTAGTAATATTCCCTTCAACCTGGAGAGTTGGGACCCATGGAATGGGGGCCATGCATTTTTGCTTTAAAGGGTCTGCATTTGCTCACCCAATCTCACCAATCCTCTCAGTCCCAAGTGTCCAGCCTTATGCCACATCCAGCTGTCATTGTAGACAGGGTTTTTCCAGGTTTCATCAGAGACCCTGAAGGAAATATAAAGAATTTCCCTGTTTTTTGGTTTTGTTTCTGAAATTCCTTTTTATAGTGGGTTTGAGCTGATTCTCTCTGCCATGTTTATGCCAGTCTAGACACACTTGATTCCCTTACAGAGACATATCAATACATAGGTTTTAAGATTCTTACTAGTCAGATCTATTCCTCTGTGGGAAATATGGGGTTTTGAGTCCCTTTCACTGAGGAAGGTGTAGGTCTTCTCTATACCACAGTTGGTTTTGGAAATGGTACCTGTGCTTATATCAAACTCTGGTTTTATGCATCACCCCACCTCTCCTTTCCCCTTAAGCAGGCATAAGAGTGTTTTCTAAATGTGAGACTCTGGTCTCTTTCCTAACTCAGTTCATGTGTAGCCATGTTTACAGGATCTTCATAAGTCATATCTTATGATAAGTTTCTTTTTCTGTGTGACTTATTTCACTTAGAATCATCGTACCTGAATCCACTCACTTTGCTGCTCCTGGTCTTATGACATTGATTTCATGGCTGAGGGATATTCCATCGGACATAAATACCACAGTTTTTTGAACCATTTTTATATTTCCTGGGATATTTAAGGTGTACCCAAGTTGAGGTTCTTGTAAGCAGTGCAGCCCTAAATTTGGGGGTGGCTCTGTCTTATTGAATTTCAGTTTTCCCAATGTATATTCCCTAGACTGGAAGTGCCCTTGGCTCTGCAGCTCTGTTGTTTACTTGTTTTAGGGAACGCAATGCACTCCTCCAGTGAGGCAGTTGGCAATTTACATCCCGCCCATCAGCATAACAAGGCTCCCTGTTCTCCAGGGCCAGTCTTGCCTTTCTGGTTTTTACACATTTTGTGGATGTCCCTTTTGACCGGTGGGAAGGGATACTTCTTTGTAGTGCAGATTTGCATTGCCCGCTTGCTTGTTTGGCCAAAAAGGGCGTATGCGTTTTCTCCTGAATATATTCAGGAGAAAACGCATACGCCCTTTTTGGCCAACTGCGTCATTGTCGAAGTTGTGCCCCTCTTCCTGTGCTTTCAAGGCGATTCCAACGTACCTCTTGAAATCTGTTTCCTGCTATTCTGCCTGGCTTTCACGTCTGCCTCGTTGCCTTCCCTCAACAGATTTTTGGACGATAGTTGTCCTTTATTACTCTGCCAGTTTGTGAATTGCTGTGGCCCTGAGCTCCATTTTCCAACTCGTTTTTTGTGAGCTGTACTCAAGTCCAAAATTTTGGTTCAGGACCTATACTGGTTTCCGGTGGGTGGCTGAGACTCTGGTTAATTCTTCTTCCTGCCGGGAAATTAGAGTGACACGTGCCCGTCCAAATGCCTAACAGTAACTCTCTCATTGGTTCTCCCTCTTCCCTTCCATCCTCTGCCAAATTGGCAACCTGTGCGAACCAGGAGGTTAAAGGGGCTGCCTCTCCAAGTTGGGAGATTGATAGTAAAGCAGTTGGAAAGTCAAACCGGAGCACCAGGAGAGGGACTACTCGTTGAGTTTTAGAAACCTTTTGTATTCACAGTGTGTCCATTCTCTAGGTTTCCCGTACATGTTATAGCTGTAGTAATATTCCCTTCAACCTGGAGAGTTGGGACCCAAGGAATGGGGGCCATGCATTTTTGCTTTAAAGGGTCTGCATTTGCTCACCCAATCTCACCAATCCTCTCAGTCCCAAGTGTCCAGCCTTATGCCACATCCAGCTGTCATTGTAGACAGGGTTTTTCCAGGTTTCATCAGAGTCCCTGAAGGAAATGGAAAGAATTTCCCTGTTTTTTGGTTTTGTTTTTGAAATTCCTTTATATAGTGGGTTTGAGCTGATTCTCTCTGCCATGTTTATGCCAGTCTAGACACACTTGATTCCCTTACAGAGACATATCAATACATAGGTTTTAAGATTCTTACTAGTCAGATCTATTCCTCTGCGGGAAATATGGGGTTTTGAGTCCCTTTCACTGAGGAAGGTGTAGGTCTTGTCTATTCCACAGTTGGTTTTGGAAATGGTACCTGTGCTTATATCAAACTCTGGTTTTATGCATCACCCAACCTCTCCTTTCCCCTTAAGCAGGCATAAGAGTGTTTTCTAAATGTGAGACTCTGGTCTCTTTCCTAACTCAGTTCATGTGTAGCCATGTTTACAGGATCTTCATAAGTCATATCTTATGATGAGTTTCTTTTTCTGTGTGACTTATTTCACTTAGAATCATCGTACCTGAATCCACTCACTTTGTTGCTCCTGGTCGTATGACATTGATTTCAAGGATGAGGGATATTCCATCGGACATAAATACCACAGTTTTTTGAACCATTTTTATATTTCCTGGGATATTTAAGGTGTACCCAAGTTGAGGTTCTTGTAAGCAGTGCAGCCCTAAATTTGGGGGTGGCTCTGTCTTATTGATTTTCAGTTTTCCCAATGTATATTCCCTAGACTGGAAGTGCCCTTGGCTCTGTAGCTCTGTTGTTTACTTGTTTTAGGGAACGCAATGCACTCCTCCAGTGAGGCAGTTGGCAATTTACATCCCGCCCATCAGCATAACAAGGCTCCCTGTTCTCCAGGGCCGGTCTTGCCTTTCTGGTTTTTACACATTTTGTGGATGTCCCTTTTGACCGGTGGGAAGTGATACTTCTTTGTAGTGCAGATTTGCATTGCCCGCTTGCTTGTTTGGCCAAAAAGGGCGTATGCATTTTCTCCTGAATATATTCAGGAGAAAACGCATACGCCCTTTTTGGCCAACTGCGTCATTGTCGAAGTTGTGCCCCTCTTCCTGTGCTTTCAAGGCGATTCCAACGTACCTCTTGAAATCTGTTTCCTGCTATTCTGCCTGGCTTTCAAGTCTGCCTCGTTGCCTTCCCTCAACAGATTTTTGGACGATAGTTGTCCTTTATTACTCTGCCAGTTTGTGAATTGCTGTGGCCCTGAGCTCCATTTTCCAACTCGTTTTTTGTGAGCTGTACGCAAGTCCAAAATTTTGGTTCAGGACCTATACTGGTTCCCGGTGGGTGGCTGAGACTCTGGTTAATTCTTCTTCCTGCCGGGAAATTAGAGTGACATGTGCCCGTCCAAATGCCTAACAGCTACTCTCTCATTGGTTCTCCCTCTTTCCTTCCATCCTCTGCCAAATTGGCAACCTGTGCGAACCAGGAGGTTAAAGGGGCTGTCTCTCCAAGTTGGGAGATTGATAGTAAAGCAGTTGGAAAGTCAAACCGGAGCACCAGGAGAGGGACTACTCGTTGAGTTTTAGAAACCTTTTGTATTCACAGTGTGTCCATTCTCTAGGTTTCCCGTACATGTTATAGCTGTACTAATATTCCCTTCAACCTGGAGAGCTGGGACCCATGGAATGGGGGCCATGCATTTTTGCTTTAAAGGGTCTGCATTTGCTCACCCAATCTCACGAATTCTCTCAGTCCCAAATGTCCAGCCTTATGCCACATCCAGCTGTCATTGTAGACAGGGTTTTTACAGGTTTCATCAGAGACCCTGAAGGAAATGGAAAGAATTTCCCTGTTTTTTGGTTTTGTTTTTGAAATTCCTTTTTATAGTGGGTTTGAGCTGATTCTCTCTGCCATGTTTATGCCAGTCTAGACACACTTGATTCCCTTACAGAGACATATCAATACATAGGTTTTAAGATTCTTACTAGTCAGATCTATTCCTCTGCGGGAAATATGGGGTTTTGAGTCCCTTTCACTGAGGAAGGTGTAGGTCTTGTCTATTCCACAGTTGGTTTTGGAAATGGTACCTGTGCTTATATCAAACTCTGGTTTTATGCATCACCCAACCTCTCCTTTCCCCTTAAGCAGGCATAAGAGTGTTTTCTAAATGTGAGACTCTGGTCTCTTTCCTAACTCAGTTCATGTGTAGCCATGTTTACAGGATCTTCATAAGTCATATCTTATGATAAGTTTCTTTTTCTGTGTGACTTGTTTCACTTAGAATCATCGTACCTGAATCCACTCACTTTGTTGCTCCTGGTCTTATGACATTGATTTCAAGGCTGAATATATTCAGGAGAAAACGCATACGCCCTTTTTGGCCAACTGCGTCATTGTCGAAGTTGTGCCCCTCTTCCTGTGCTTTAAAGGCGATTCCAACGTACCTCTTGAAATCTGTTTCCTGCTATTCTGCCTGGCTTTCAAGTCTGCCTCGTTGCCTTCCCTCAACAGATTTTTGGACGATAGTTGTCCTTTATTACTCTGCCAGTTTGTGAATTGCTGTGGCCCTGAGATCCATTTTCCAACTCGTTGTTTGTGAGCTGTAAGCACGTCCAAAATTTTGGTTCAGGACCTATACTGGTTCCCGGTGGTGGCTGAGAATCTGGTTAATTCTTCTTCCTGCCGGGAAATTAGAGTGACATGTGCCCGTCCAAATGCCTAACAGCTACTCTCTCTTTGGTTCTCCCTCTTCCCTTCCATCCTCTGCCAAATTGGCAACCTGTGCGAACCAGGAGGTTAAAGGGTCTGTCTCTCCAAGTTGGGAGATTGATAGTAAAGCAGTTGGAAAGTCAAACCGGAGCACCAGGAGAGGGACTACTCGTTGAGTTTTAGAAACCTTTTGTATTCACAGTGTGTCCATTCTCTAGGTTTCCCTTACATGTTATAGCTGTAGTAATATTCCCTTCAACCTGGAGAGTTGGGACCCATGGAATGGGGGCCATGCATTTTTGCTTTAAAGGGTCTGCATTTGCTCACCCAATCTCACCAATCCTCTCAGTCCCAAGTGTCCAGCCTTATGCCACATCCAGCTGTCATTGTAGACAGGGTTTTTCCAGGTTTCATCAGAGACCCTGAAGGAAATGTAAAGAATTTCCCTGTTTTTTGGTTTTGTTTCTGAAATTCCTTTTTATAGTGGGTTTGAGCTGATTCTCTCTGCCATGTTTATGCCAGTCTAGACACACTTGATTCCCTTACAGAGACATATCAATACATAGGTTTTAAGATTCTTACTAGTCAGATCTATTCCTCTGCGGGAAATATGGGGTTTTGAGTCCCTTTCACTGAGGAAGGTGTAGGTCTTGTCTATACCACAGTTGGTTTTGGAAATGGTACCGGTGCTTATATCATACTCTGGTTTTATGCATCACCCCACCTCTCCTTTCCCCTTAAGCAGGCATAAGAGTGTTTTCTAAATGTGAGACTCTGGTCTCTTTCCTAACTCAGTTCATGTGTAGCCATGTTTACAGGATCTTCATAAGTCATATCTTATGATAAGTTTCTTTTTCTGTGTGACTTATTTCACTTAGAATCATCGTACCTGAATCCACTCACTTTGCTGCTCCTGGTCTTATGACATTGATTTCATGGCTGAGGGATATTCCATCGGACATAAATACCACAGTTTTTTGAACCATTTTTATATTTCCTGGGATATTTAAGGTGTACCCAAGTTGAGGTTCTTGTAAGCAGTGCAGCCCTAAATTTGGGGGTGGCTCTGTCTTATTGAATTTCAGTTTTCCCAATGTATATTCCCTAGACTGGAAGTGCCCTTGGCTCTGCAGCTCTGTTGTTTACTTGTTTTAGGGAACGCAATGCACTCCTCCAGTGAGGCAGTTGGCAATTTACATCCCGCCCATCAGCATAACAAGGCTCCCTGTTCTCCAGGGCCAGTCTTGCCTTTCTGGTTTTTACACATTTTGTGGATGTCCCTTTTGACCGGTGGGAAGGGATACTTCTTTGTAGTGCAGATTTGCATTGCCCGCTTGCTTCTTTGGCCAAAAAGGGCGTATGCGTTTTCTTCTGAATATATTCAGGAGAAAAAGCATACGCCCTTTTTGGCCAACTGCGTCATTGTCGAAGTTGTGCCCCTCTTCCTGTGCTTTCAAGGCGATTCCAACGTACCTCTTGAAATCTGTTTCCTGCTATTCTGCCTGGCTTTCAAGTCTGCCTCGTTGCCTTCCCTCAACAGATTTTTGGACGATAGTTGTCCTTTATTACTCTGCCAGTTTGTGAATTGCTGTGGCCCTGAGCTCCATTTTCCAACTCGTTTTTTGTGAGCTGTACTCAAGTCCAAAATTTTGGTTCAGGACCTATACTGGTTCCCGGTGGGTGGCTGAGACTCTGGTTAATTCTTCTTCCTGCCGGGAAATTAGAGTGACATGTGCCCGTCCAAATGCCTAACAGTTACTCTCTCATTGGTTCTCCCTCTTCCCTTCCATCCTCTGCCAAATTGGCAACCTGTGCGAACCAGGAGGTTAAAGGGGCTGCCTCTCCAAGTTGGGAGATTGATAGTAAAGCAGTTGGAAAGTCAAACCGGAGCACCAGGAGAGGGACTACTCGTTGAGTTTTAGAAACCTTTTGTATTCACAGTGTGTCCATTCTCTAGGTTTCCCGTACATGTTATAGCTGTAGTAATATTCCCTTCAACCTGGAGAGTTGGGACCCAAGGAATGGGGGCCATGCATTTTTGCTTTAAAGGGTCTGCATTTGCTCACCCAATCTCACCAATCCTCTCAGTCCCAAGTGTCCAGCTTTATGCCACATCCAGCTGTCATTGTAGACAGGGTTTTTCCAGGTTTCATCAGAGACCCTGAAGGAAATGGAAAGAATTTCCCTGTTTTTTGGTTTTGTTTTTGAAATTCCTTTATATAGTGGGTTTGAGCTGATTCTCTCTGCCATGTTTATGCCAGTCTAGACACACTTGATTCCCTTACAGAGACATATCAATACATAGGTTTTAAGATTCTTACTAGTCAGATCTATTCCTCTGCGGGAAATATGGGGTTTTGAGTCCCTTTCACTGAGGAAGGTGTAGGTCTTGTCTATTCCACAGTTGGTTTTGGAAATGGTACCTGTGCTTATATCAAACTCTGGTTTTATGCATCACCCAACCTCTCCTTTCCCCTTAAGCAGGCATAAGAGTGTTTTCTAAATGTGAGACTCTGGTCTCTTTCCTAACTCAGTTCATGTGTAGCCATGTTTACAGGATCTTCATAAGTCATATCTTATGATGAGTTTCTTTTTCTGTGTGACTTATTTCACTTAGAATCATCGTACCTGAATCCACTCACTTTGTTGCTCCTGGTCTTATGACATTGATTTCAAGGATGAGGGATATTCCATCGGACATAAATACCACAGTTTTTTGAACCATTTTTATATTTCCTGGGATATTTAAGGTGTACCCAAGTTGAGGTTCTTGTAAGCAGTGCAGCCCTAAATTTGGGGGTGGCTCTGTCTTATTGATTTTCAGTTTTCCCAATGTATATTCCCTAGACTGGAAGTGCCCTTGGCTCTGTAGCTCTGTTGTTTACTTTTTTTAGGGAACGCAATGCACTCCTCCAGTGAGGCAGTTGGCAATTTACATCCCGCCCATCAGCATAACAAGGCTCCCTGTTCTCCAGGGCCGGTCTTGCCTTTCTGGTTTTTACACATTTTGTGGATGTCCCTTTTGACCGGTGGGAAGTGATACTTCTTTGTAGTGCAGATTTGCATTGCCCGCTTGCTCGTTTGGCCAAAAAGGGCGTATGCATTTTCTCCTGAATATATTCAGGAGAAAACGCATACGCCCTTTTTGGCCAACTGCGTCATTGTCGAAGTTGTGCCCCTCTTCCTGTGCTTTCAAGGCGATTCCAACGTACCTCTTGAAATCTGTTTCCTGCTATTCTGCCTGGCTTTCAAGTCTGCCTCGTTGCCTTCCCTCAACAGATTTTTGGACGATAGTTGTCCTTTATTACTCTGCCAGTTTGTGAATTGCTGTGGCCCTGAGCTCCATTTTCCAACTCGTTTTTTGTGAGCTGTACGCAAGTCCAAAATTTTGGTTCAGGACCTATACTGGTTCCCGGTGGGTGGCTGAGACTCTGGTTAATTCTTCTTCCTGCCGGGAAATTAGAGTGACATGTGCCCGTCCAAATGCCTAACAGCTACTCTCTCATTGGTTCTCCCTCTTTCCTTCCATCCTCTGCCAAATTGGCAACCTGTGCGAACCAGGAGGTTAAAGGGGCTGTCTCTCCAAGTTGGGAGATTGATAGTAAAGCAGTTGGAAAGTCAAACCGGAGCACCAGGAGAGGGACTACTCGTTGAGTTTTAGAAACCTTTTGTATTCACAGTGTGTCCATTCTCTAGGTTTCCCGTACATGTTATAGCTGTACTAATATTCCCTTCAACCTGGAGAGCTGGGACCCATGGAATGGGGGCCATGCATTTTTGCTTTAAAGGGTCTGCATTTGCTCACCCAATCTCACCAATTCTCTCAGTCCCAAATGTCCAGCCTTATGCCACATCCAGCTGTCATTGTAGACAGGGTTTTTACAGGTTTCATCAGAGACCCTGAAGGAAATGGAAAGAATTTCCCTGTTTTTTGGTTTTGTTTTTGAAATTCCTTTTTATAGTGGGTTTGAGCTGATTCTCTCTGCCATGTTTATGCCAGTCTAGACACACTTGATTCCCTTACAGAGACATATCAATACATAGGTTTTAAGATTCTTACTAGTCAGATCTATTCCTCTGCGGGAAATATGGGGTTTTGAGTCCCTTTCACTGAAGAAGGTGTAGGTCTTGTCTATTCCACAGTTGGTTTTGGAAATGGTACCTGTGCTTATATCAAACTCTGGTTTTATGCATCACCCCACCTCTCCTTTCCCCTTAAGCAGGCATAAGAGTGTTTTCTAAATGTGAGACTCTGGTCTCTTTCCTAACTCAGTTCATGTGTAGCCATGTTTACAGGATCTTCATAAGTCATATCTTATGATAAGTTTCTTTTTCTGTGTGACTTGTTTCACTTAGAATCATCGTACCTGAATCCACTCACTTTGTTGCTCCTGGTCTTATGACATTGATTTCAAGGCTGAATATATTCAGGAGAAAACGCATACGCCCTTTTTGGCCAACTGCGTCATTGTCGAAGTTGTGCCCCTCTTCCTGTGCTTTAAAGGCGATTCCAACGTACCTCTTGAAATCTGTTTCCTGCTATTCTGCCTGGCTTTCAAGTCTGCCTCGTTGCCTTCCCTCAACAGATTTTTGGACGATAGTTGTCCTTTATTACTCTGCCAGTTTGTGAATTGCTGTGGCCCTGAGATCCATTTTCCAACTCGTTGTTTGTGAGCTGTAAGCACGTCCAAAATTTTGGTTCAGGACCTATACTGGTTCCCGGTGGGTGGCTGAGAATCTGGTTAATTCTTCTTCCTGCCGGGAAATTAGAGTGACATGTGCCCGTCCAAATGCCTAACAGCTACTCTCTCATTGGTTCTCCCTCTTCCCTTCCATCCTCTGCCAAATTGGCAACCTGTGCGAACCAGGAGGTTAAAGGGGCTGTCTCTCCAAGTTGGGAGATTGATAGTAAAGCAGTTGGAAAGTCAAACCGGAGCACCAGGAGAGGGACTACTCGTTGAGTTTTAGAAACCTTTTGTATTCACAGTGTGTCCATTCTCTAGGTTTCCCGTACATGTTATAGCTGTAGTAATATTCCCTTCAACCTGGAGAGTTGGGACCCATGGAATGGGTCCATGCATTTTTGCTTTAAGGGTCTGCATTTGCTCACCCAATCTCACCAATCCTCTCAGTCCCAAGTGTCCAGCCTTATGCCACATCCAGCTGTCATTGTAGACAGGGTTTTTCCAGGTTTCATCAGAGACCCTGAAGGAAATGTAAAGAATTTCCCTGTTTTTTGGTTTTGTTTCTGAAATTCCTTTTTATAGTGGGTTTGAGCTGATTCTCTCTGCCATGTTTATGCCAGTCTAGACACACTTGATTCCCTTACAGAGACATATCAATACATAGGTTTTAAGATTCTTACTAGTCAGATCTATTCCTCTGTGGGAAATATGGGGTTTTGAGTCCCTTTCACTGAGGAAGGTGTAGGTCTTGTCTATACCACAGTTGGTTTTGGAAATGGTACCTGTGCTTATATCAAACTCTGGTTTTATGCATCACCCCACCTCTCCTTTCCCCTTAAGCAGGCATAAGAGTGTTTTCTAAATGTGAGACTCTGGTCTCTTTCCTAACTCAGTTCATGTGTAGCCATGTTTACAGGATCTTCATAAGTCATATCTTATGATAAGTTTCTTTTTCTGTGTGACTTATTTCACTTAGAATCATCGTACCTGAATCCACTCACTTTGCTGCTCCTGGTCTTATGACATTGATTTCATGGCTGAGGGATATTCCATCGGACATAAATACCACAGTTTTTTGAACCATTTTTATACTTCCTGGGATATTTAAGGTGTACCCAAGTTGAGGTTCTTGTAAGCAGTGCAGCCCTAAATTTGGGGGTGGCTCTGTCTTATTGATTTTCAGTTTACCCAATGTATATTCCCTAGACTGGAAGTGCCCTTGGCTCTGTAGCTCTGTTGTTTACTTGTTTTAGGGAACGCAATGCACTCCTCCAGTGAGGCAGTTGGCAATTTACATCCCGCCCATCAGCATAACAAGGCTCCCTGTTCTCCAGGGCCAGGCTTGCCTTTCTGGTTTTTACACATTTTGTGGATGTCCCTTTTGACCAGTGGGATGGGATACTTCTTTGTAGTGCAGATTTGCATTGCCCGCTTGCTTGTTTGTCCAAAAAGGGCTTTTGCGTTTTCTCCTGAATATATTCAGGAGAAAACGCATACGCCCTTTTTGGCCAACTGCGTCACTGTCGAAGTTGTGCCCCTCTTCCTGTGCTTTAAAGGCGATTCCAACGTACCTCTTGAAATCTGTTTCCTGCTATTCTGCCTGGCTTTCAAGTCTGCCTCGTTGCCTTCCCTCAACAGATTTTTGGACGATAGTTGTCCTTTATTACTCTGCCAGGTTGTGAATTGCTGTGGCCCTGAGCTCCATTTTCCAACTCGTTTTTTGTGAGCTGTACGCAAGTCCAAAATTTTGGTTCAGGACCTATACTGGTTCCCGGTGGGTGGCTGAGACTCTGGTTAATTCTTCTTCCTGCCGGGAAATTAGAGTGACATGTGCCCGTCCAAATGCCTAACAGCTACTCTCTCATTGGTTCTCCCTCTTCCCTTCCATCCTCTGCCAAATTGGCAACCTGTGCGAACCAAGAGGTTAAAGGGGCTGTCTCTCCAAGTTGGGAGATTGATAGTAAAGCAGTTGGAAAGTCAAACCGGAGCACCAGGAGAGGGACTACTCGTTGAGTTTTAGAAACCTTTTGTATTCACAGTGTGTCCATTCTCTAGGTTTCCCGTACATGTTATAGCTGTAGTAATATTCCCTTCAACCTGGAGAGTTGGGACCCATGGAATGGGGGCCATGCATTTTTGCTTTAAAGGGTCTGCATTTGCTCACCCAATCTCACCAATCCTCTCAGTCCCAAGTGTCCAGCCTTATGCCACATCCAGCTGTCATTGTAGACAGGGTTTTTCCAGGTTTCATCAGAGACCCTGAAGGAAATGTAAAGAATTTCCCTGTTTTTTGGTTTTGTTTCTGAAATTCCTTTTTATAGTGGGTTTGAGCTGATTCTCTCTGCCATGTTTATGCCAGTCTAGACACACTTGATTCCCTTACAGAGACATATCAATACATAGGTTTTAAGATTCTTACTAGTCAGATCGATTCCTCTGTGGGAAATATGGGGTTTTGAGTCCCTTTCACTGAGGAAGGTGTAGGTCTTGTCTATACCACAGTTGGTTTTGGAAATGGTACCTGTGCTTATATCAAACTCTGGTTTTATGCATCACCCCACCTCTCCTTTCCCCTTAGCAGGCATAAGAGTGTTTTCTAAATGTGAGACTCTGGTCTCTTTCCTAACTCAGTTCATGTGTAGCCATGTTTACAGGATCTTCATAAGTCATATCTTATGATAAGTTTCTTTTTCTGTGTGACTTATTTCACTTAGAATCATCGTACCTGAATCCACTCACTTTGCTGCTCCTGGTCTTATGACATTGATTTCATGGCTGAGGGATATTCCATCGGACATAAATACCACAGTTTTTTGAACCATTTTTATATTTCCTGGGATATTTAAGGTGTACCCAAGTTGAGGTTCTTGTAAGCAGTGCAGCCCTAAATTTGGGGGTGGCTCTGTCTTATTGATTTTCAGTTTACCCAATGTATATTCCCTAGACTGGAAGTGCCCTTGGCTCTGTAGCTCTGTTGTTTACTTGTTTTAGGGAACGCAATGCACTCCTCCAGTGAGGCAGTTGGCAATTTACATCCCGCCCATCAGCATAACAAGGCTCCCTGTTCTCCAGTGCCAGTCTTGCCTTTCTGGTTTTTACACATTTTGTGGATGTCCCTTTTGACCAGTGGGATGGGATACTTCTTTGTAGTGCAGATTTGCATTGCCCGCTTGCTTGTTTGTCCAAAAAGGGCTTTTGCGTTTTCTCCTGAATATATTCAGGAGAAAACGCATACGCCCTTTTTGGCCAACTGCGTCACTGTCGAAGTTGTGCCCCTCTTCCTGTGCTTTAAAGGCGATTCCAACGTACCTCTTGAAATCTGTTTCCTGCTATTCTGCCTGGCTTTCAAGTCTGCCTCGTTGCCTTCCCTCAACAGATTTTTGGACGATAGTTGTCCTTTATTACTCTGCCAGGTTGTGAATTGCTGTGGCCCTGAGCTCCATTTTCCAACTCGTTTTTTGTGAGCTGTACGCAAGTCCAAAATTTTGGTTCAGGACCTATACTGGTTCCCGGTGGGTGGCTGAGACTCTGGTTAATTCTTCTTCCTGCCGGGAAATTAGAGTGACATGTGCCCGTCCAAATGCCTAACAGCTACTCTCTCATTGGTTCTCCCTCTTCCCTTCCATACTCTGCCAAATTGGCAACCTGTGCGAACCAGGAGGTTAAAGGGGCTGTCTCTCCAAGTTGGGAGATTGATAGTAAAGCAGTTGGAAAGTCAAACCGGAGCACCAGGAGAGGGACTACTCGTTGAGTTTTAGAAACCTTTTGTATTCACAGTGTGTCCATTCTCTAGGTTTCCCGTACATGTTATAGCTGTAGTAATATTCCCTTCAACCTGGAGAGTTGGGACCCATGGAATGGGGGCCATGCATTTTTGCTTTAAAGGGTCTGCATTTGCTCACCCAATCTCACCATCCTCTCAGTCCCAAGTGTCCAGCCTTATGCCACATCCAGCTGTCATTGTAGACAGGGTTTTTCCAGGTTTCATCAGAGACCCTGAAGGAAATGTAAATAATTTCCCTGTTTTTTGGTTTTGTTTCTGAAATTCCTTTTTATAGTGGGTTTGAGCTGATTCTCTCTGCCATGTTTATGCCAGTCTAGACACACTTGATTCCCTTACAGAGACATATCAATACATAGGTTTTAAGATTCTTACTAGTCAGATCTATTCCTCTGTGGGAAATATGGGGTTTTGAGTCCCTTTCACTGAGGAAGGTGTAGGACTTGTCTATACCACAGTTGGTTTTGGAAATGGTACCTGTGCTTATATCAAACTCTGGTTTTATGCATCACCCCACCTCTCCTTTCCCCTTAAGCAGGCATAAGAGTGTTTTCTAAATGTGAGACTCTGGTCTCTTTCCTAACTCAGTTCATGTGTAGCCATGTTTACAGGATCTTCATAAGTCATATCTTATGATAAGTTTCTTTTTCTGTGTGACTTATTTCACTTAGAATCATCGTACCTGAATCCAATCACTTTGCTGCTCCTGGTCTTATGACATTGATTTCATGGCTGAGGGATATTCCATCGGAAATAAATACCACAGTTTTTTGAACCATTTTTATATTTCCTGGGATATTTAAGGTGTACCCAAGTTGAGGTTCTTGTAAGCAGTGCAGCCCTAAATTTGGGGGTGGCTCTGTCTTATTGATTTTCAGTTTACCCAATGTATATTCCCTAGACTGGAAGTGCCCTTGGCTCTGTAGCTCTGTTGTTTACTTGTTTTAGGGAACGCAATGCACTCCTCCAGTGAGGCAGTTGGCAATTTACATCCCGCCCATCAGCATAACAAGGCTCCCTGTTCTCCAGGGCCAGTCTTGCCTTTCTGGTTTTTACACATTTTGTGGATGTCCCTTTTGACCGGAGGGAAGGGATACTTCTTTGTAGTGCAGATTTGCATTGCCCGCTTGCTTGTTTGGCCAAAAAGGGCGTATGCGTTTTCTCCTGAATATATTCAGGAGAAAACGCATACGCCCTTTTTGGCCAACTGCGTCATTGTCGAAGTTGTGCCCCTCTTCCTGTGCTTACAATGCAATTCCAACGTACCTCTTGAAATCTGTTTCCTGCTATTCTGCCTGGCTTTCAAGTCTGCCTCGTTGCCTTCCCTCAACAGATTTTTGGACGATAGTTGTCCTTTATTACTCTGCCAGTTTGTGAATTGCTGTGGCCCTGAGCTCCATTTTCCAACTCGTTTTTTGTGAGCTGTACGCAAGTCCAAAATTTTGGTTCAGGACCTATACTGGTTCCCGGTGGGTGGCTGAGACTCTGGTTAATTCTTCTTCCTGCCGGGAAATTAGAGTGACATGTGCCCGTCCAAATGCCTAACAGTAACTCTCTCATTGGTTCTCCCTCTTCCCTTCCATCCTCTGCCAAATTGGCAACCTGTGCGAACCAGGAGGTTAAAGGGGCTGTCTCTCCAAGTTGGGAGTTTGATAGTAAAGCAGTTGGAAAGTCAAACCGGAGCACCAGGAGAGGGACTACTCGTTGAGTTTTAGAAACCTTTTGTATTCACAGTGTGTCCATTCTCTAGGTTCCCCGTACATGTTATAGCTGTAGTAATATTCCCTTCAACCTGGAGAGTTGGGACCCATGGAATGGGGGCCATGCATTTTTGCTTTAAAGGGTCTGCATTTGCTCACCCAATCTCACCAATCCTCTCAGTCCCAAGTGTCCAGCCTTATGCCACATCCAGCTGTCATTGTAGACAGGGTTTTTCCAGGTTTCATCAGAGACCCTGAAGGAAATGGAAAGAATTTCCCTGTTTTTTGGTTTTGTTTTTGAAATTCCTTTTTATAGTGGGTTTGAGCTGATTCCCTCTGCCATGTTTATGCCAGTCTAGACACACTTGATTCCCTTACAGAGACATATCAATACATAGGTTTTAAGATTCTTACTAGTCAGATCTATTCCTCTGCGGGAAATATGGGGTTTTGAGTCCCTTTCACTGAGGAAGGTGTAGGTCTTGTCTATTCCACAGTTGGTTTTGGAAATGGTACCTGTGCTTATATCAAACTCTGGTTTTATGAATCACCCCACCTCTCCTTTCCTCTTAAGCAGGCATAAGAGTGTTTTCTAAATGTGAGACTCTGGTCTCTTTCCTAACTCAGTTCATGTGTAGCCATGTTTACAGGATCTTCATAAGTGATATCTTATGATAAGTTTCTTTTTCTGTGTGACTTATTTCACTTAGAATCATCGTACCTGAATCCACTCACTTTGCTGCTCCTGGTCTTATGACATTGATTTCATGGCTGAGGGATATTCCATCGGACATAAATACCACAGTTTTTTGAACCATTTTTATATTTCCTGGGATATTTAAGGTGTACCCAAGTTGAGGTTCTTGTAAGCAGTGCAGCCCTAAATTTGGGGGTGGCTCTGTCTTATTGATTTTCAGTTTTCCCAATGTATATTCCCTAGACTGGAAGTGCCCTTGGCTCTGTAGCTCTGTTGTTTACTTGTTTTAGGGAACGCAATGCACTCCTCCAGTGAGGCAGTTGGCAATTTACATCCCGCCCATCAGCATAACAAAGCTCCCTGTTCTCCAGGGCCAGTCTTGCCTTTCTGGTTTTTACACATTTTGTGGATGTCCCTTTTGACCGGTGGGAAGGGACACTTCTTTGTAGTGCAGATTTGCATTGCCCGCTTGCTTGTTTGGCCAAAAAGGGCGTATGCGTTTTCTCCTGAATATATTCAGGAGAAAACGCATATGCCCTTTTTGGCCAACTGCGTCATTGTCGAAGTTGTGCCCCTCTTCCTGTGCTTTAAAGGCGATTCCAACGTACCTCTTGAAATCTGTTTCCTGCTATTCTGCCTGGCTTTCAAGTCTGCCTCGTTGCCTTCCCTCAACAGATTTTTGGACGATAGTTGTCCTTTATTACTCTGCTAGTTTGTGAATTGCTGTGGCCCTGAGCTCCATTTTCCAACTCGTTTTTTGTGAGCTGTACGCAAGTCCAAAATTTTGGTTCAGGACCTATACTGGTTCCCGGTGGGTGGCTGAGACTCTGGTTAATTCTTCTTCCTGCCGGGAAATTAGAGTGACATGTGCCCGTCCAAATGCCTAACAGCTACTCTCTCATTGGTTCTCCCTCTTCCCTTCCATCCTCTGCCAAATTGGCAACCTGTGCGAACCAGGAGGTTAAAGGGGCTGTCTCTCCAAGTTGGGAGATTGATAGTAAAGCAGTTGGAAAGTCAAACCGGAGCACCAGGAGAGGGACTACTCGTTGAGTTTTAGAAACCTTTTGTATTCACAGTGTGTCCATTCTCTAGGTTTCCCGTACATGTTATAGCTGTAGTAATATTCCCTTCAACCTGGAGAATTGGGACCCATGGAATGGGGGCCATGCATTTTTGCTTTAAAGGGTCTGCATTTGCTCACCCAATCTCACCAATCCTCTCAGTCCCAAGTGTCCAGCCTTATGCCACATCCAGCTGTCATTGTAGACAGGGTTTTTCCAGGTTTCATCAGAGACCCTGAAGGAAATGTAAATAATTTCCCTGTTTTTTGGTTTTGTTTTTGAAATTCCTTTTTATAGTGGTTTGAGCTGATTCTCTCTGCCATGTTTATGCCAGTCTAGACACACTTGATTCCCTTATAGAGACATATCAATACATAGGTTTTAAGATTCTTACTAGTCCGATCTATTCCTCTGTGGGAAATATGGGGTTTTGAGTCCCTTTCACTGAGGAAGGCGTAGGTCTTGTCTATACCACAGTTGGTTTTGGAAATGATACCTGTGCTTATATCAAACTCTGGTTTTATGCATCACCCCACCTCTCCTTTCCCCTTAATCAGGCATAAGAGTGTTTTCTAAATGTGAGACTCTGGTCTCTTTCCTAACTCAGTTCATGTGTAGCCATGTTTACAGGATCTTCATAAGTCATATCTTATGATAAGTTTCTTTTTCTGTGTGACTTATTTCACTTAGAATCATCGTACCTGAATCCACTCACTTTGCTGCTCCTGGTCTTATGACATTGATTTCATGGCTGAGGGATATTCCATCGGACATAAATACCACAGTTTTTTGAACCAATTTTATATTTCCTGGGTTATTTAAGGTGTACCCAAGTTGAGGTTCTTGTAAGCAGTGCAGCCCTAAATTAGGGGGTGGCTATGTCTTATTGATTTTCAGTTTTCCCAATGTATATTCCCTAGACTGGAAGTGCCCTTGGCTCTGTAGCTCTGTTGTTTACATGTTTTAGGGAATGCAATGCACTCCTCCAGTGAGGCAGTTGGCAATTTACATCCCGCCCATCAGCATAACAAGGCTCCCTGTTCTCCAGGGGCAGTCTTGCCTTTCTGGTTTTTACACATTTTGTGGATGTCCCTTTTGACCGGTGGGAAGTGATACTTCTTTGTAGTGCAGATTTGCATTGCCCGCTTGCTTGTTTGGCCAAAAAGGGCGTATGCGTTTTCTCCTGAATATATTCAGGAGAAAACGCATACGCCCTTTTTGGCCAACTGCGTCATTGTCGAAGTTGTGCCCCTCTTCCTGTGCTTTAAAGGCGATTCCAACGTACCTCTTGAAATCTGTTTCCTGCTATTCTGCCTGGCTTTCAAGTCTGCCTCGTTGCCTTCCCTCAACAGATTTTTGGACGATAGTTGTCCTTTATTACTCTGCCAGTTTGTGAATTGCTGTGGCCCTGAGCTCCATTTTCCAACTCGTTTTTTGTGAGCTGTACGCAAGTCCAAAATTTTGGTTCAGGACCTATACTGGTTCCCGGTGGGTGGCTGAGACTCTGGTTAATTCTTCTTCCTGCCGGGAAATTAGAGTGACATGTGCCCGTCCAAATGCCTAACAGTAACTCTCTCATTGGTTCTCCCTCTTCCCTTCCATCCTCTGCCAAATTGGCAACCTGTGCGAACCAGGAGGTTAAAGGGGCTGTCTCTCCAAGTTGGGAGATTGATAGTAAAGCAGTTGGAAAGTCAAACCGGAGCACCAGGAGATGGACTACTCGTTGAGTTTTAGAAACCTTTTGTATTCACAGTGTGTCCATTCTCTAGGTTCCCCGTACATGTTATAGCTGTAGTAATATTCCCTTCAACCTGGAGAGTTGGGACCCATGGAATGGGGGCCATGCATTTTTGCTTTAAAGGGTCTGCATTTGCTCACCCAATCTCACCAATCCTCTCAGTCCCAAGTGTCCAGCCTTATGCCACATCCAGCTGTCATTGTAGACAGGGTTTTTCCAGGTTTCATCAGAGACCCTGAAGGAAATGGAAAGAATTTCCCTGTTTTTTGGTTTTGTTTTTGAAATTCCTTTTTATAGTGGGTTTGAGCTGATTCTCTCTGCCATGTTTATGCCAGTCTAGACACACTTGATTCCCTTACAGAGACATATCAATACATAGGTTTTAAGATTCTTACTAGTCAGATCTATTCCTCTGCGGGAAATATGCGGTTTTGAGTCCCTTTCACTGAGGAAGGTGTAGGTCTTGTCTATTCCACAGTTGGTTTTGGAAATGGTACCTGTGCTTATATCAAACTCTGGTTTTATGAATCACCCCACCTCTCCTTTCCTCTTAAGCAGGCATAAGAGTGTTTTCTAAATGTGAGACTCTGGTCTCTTTCCTAACTCAGTTCATGTGTAGCCATGTTTACAGGATCTTCATAAGTCATATCTTATGATAAGTTTCTTTTTCTGTGTGACTTATTTCACTTAGAATCATCGTACCTGAATCCACTCACTTTGCTGCTCCTGGTCTTATGACATGGATTTCATGGCTGAGGGATATTCCATCGGACATAAATACCACAGTTTTTTGAACCATTTTTATATTTCCTGGGATATTTAAGGTGTACCCAAGTTGAGGTTCTTGTAAGCAGTGCAGCCCTAAATTTGGGGGTGGCTCTGTCTTATTGATTTTCAGTTTTCCCAATGTATATTCCCTAGACTGGAAGTGCCCTTGGCTCTGTAGCTCTGTTGTTTACTTGTTTTAGGGAACGCAATGCACTCCTCCAGTGAGGCAGTTGGCAATTTACATCCCGCCCATCAGCATAACAAAGCTCCCTGTTCTCCAGGGCCTGTCTTGCCTTTCTGGTTTTTACACATTTTGTGGATGTCCCTTTTGACCGGTGAGAAGGGACACTTCTTTGTAGTGCAGATTTGCATTGCCCGCTTGCTTGTTTGGCCAAAAAGGGCATATGCGTTTTCTCCTGAATATATTCAGGAGAAAACGCATATGCCCTTTTTGGCCAACTGCGTCATTGTCGAAGTTGTGCCCCTCTTCCTGTGCTTTAAAGGCGATTCCAACGTACCTCTTGAAATCTGTTTCCTGCTATTCTGCCTGGCTTTCAAGTCTGCCTCGTTGCCTTCCCTCAAAAGATTTTTGGACGATAGTTGTCCTTTATTACTCTGCCAGTTTGTGAATTGCAGTGGCCCTGAGCTCCATTTTCCAACTCGTTTTTTGTGAGCTGTACGCAAGTCCAAAATTTTGGTTCAGGACCTATACTGGTTCCCGGTGGGTGGCTGAGACTCTGGTTAATTCTTCTTTCTGCCGGGAAATTAGAGTGACATGTGCCCGTCCAAATGCCTAACAGTAACTCTCTCATTGGTTCTCCCTCTTCCCTTCCATCCTCTGCCAAATTGGCAACCTGTGCGAACCAGGAGGTTAAAGGGGCTGTCTCTCCAAGTTGGGAGATTGATAGTAAAGCAGTTGGAAAGTCAAACCGGAGCACCAGGAGAGGGACTACTCGTTGAGTTTTAGAAACCTTTTGTATTCACAGTGTGTCCATTCCCTAGGTTCCCCGTACATGTTATAGCTGTAGTAATATTCCCTTCAACCTGGAGAGTTGGGACCCATGGAATGGGGGCCATGCATTTTTGCTTTAAAGGGTCTGCATTTGCTCACCCAATCTCACCAATCCTCTCAGTCCCAAGTGTCCAGCCTTATGCCACATCCAGCTGTCATTGTAGACAGGGTTTTTCCATGTTTCATCAGAGACCCTGAAGGAAATGTAAATAATTTCCCTGTTTTTTGGTTTTGTTTTTGAAATTCCTTTTTATAGTGGTTTGAGCTGATTCTCTCTGCCATGTTTATGCCAGTCTAGACACACTTGATTCCCTTATAGAGACATATCAATACATAGGTTTTAAGATTCTTACTAGTCCGATCTATTCCTCTGTGGGAAATATGGGGTTTTGAGTCCCTTTCACTGAGGAAGGCGTAGGTCTTGTCTATACCACAGTTGGTTTTGGAAATGATACCTGTGCTTATATCAAACTCTGGTTTTATGCATCACCCCACCTCTCCTTTCCCCTTAGCAGGCATAAGAGTGTTTTCTAAATGTGAGACTCTGGTCTCTTTCCTAACTCAGTTCATGTGTAGCCATGTTTACAGGATCTTCATAAGTCATATCTTATGATAAGTTTCTTTTTCTGTGTGACTTATTTCACTTAGAATCATCGTACCTGAATCCACTCACTTTGCTGCTCCTGGTCTTATGACATTGATTTCATGGCTGAGGGATATTCCATCGGACATAAATACCACAGTTTTTTGAACCATTTTTATATTTCCTGGGATATTTAAGGTGTACCCAAGTTGAGGTTCTTGTAAGCAGTGCAGCCCTAAATTTGGGGGTGGCTCTGTCTTATTGATTTTCAGTTTACCCAATGTATATTCCCTAGACTGGAAGTGCCCTTGGCTCTGTAGCTCTGTTGTTTACTTGTTTTAGGGAACGCAATGCACTCCTCCAGTGAGGCAGTTGGCAATTTACATCCCGCCCATCAGCATAACAAGGCTCCCTGTTCTCCAGTGCCAGTCTTGCCTTTCTGGTTTTTACACATTTTGTGGATGTCCCTTTTGACCAGTGGGATGGGATACTTCTTTGTAGTGCAGATTTGCATTGCCCGCTTGCTTGTTTGTCCAAAAAGGGCTTTTGCGTTTTCTCCTGAATATATTCAGGAGAAAACGCATACGCCCTTTTTGGCCAACTGCGTCACTGTCGAAGTTGTGCCCCTCTTCCTGTGCTTTAAAGGCGATTCCAACGTACCTCTTGAAATCTGTTTCCTGCTATTCTGCCTGGCTTTCAAGTCTGCCTCGTTGCCTTCCCTCAACAGATTTTTGGACGATAGTTGTCCTTTATTACTCTGCCAGGTTGTGAATTGCTGTGGCCCTGAGCTCCATTTTCCAACTCGTTTTTTGTGAGCTGTACGCAAGTCCAAAATTTTGGTACAGGACCTATACTGGTTCCCGGTGGGTGGCTGAGACTCTGGTTAATTCTTCTTCCTGCCGGGAAATTAGAGTGACATGTGCCCGTCCAAATGCCTAACAGCTACTCTCTCATTGGTTCTCCCTCTTCCCTTCCATACTCTGCCAAATTGGCAACCTGTGCGAACCAGGAGGTTAAAGGGGCTGTCTCTCCAAGTTGGGAGATTGATAGTAAAGCAGTTGGAAAGTCAAACCGGAGCACCAGGAGAGGGACTACTCGTTGAGTTTTAGAAACCTTTTGTATTCACAGTGTGTCCATTCTCTAGGTTTCCCGTACATGTTATAGCTGTAGTAATATTCCCTTCAACCTGGAGAGTTGGGACCCATGGAATGGGGGCCATGCATTTTTGCTTTAAAGGGTCTGCATTTGCTCACCCAATCTCACCATCCTCTCAGTCCCAAGTGTCCAGCCTTATGCCACATCCAGCTGTCATTGTAGACAGGGTTTTTCCAGGTTTCATCAGAGACCCTGAAGGAAATGTAAATAATTTCCCTGTTTTTTGGTTTTGTTTCTGAAATTCCTTTTTATAGTGGGTTTGAGCTGATTCTCTCTGCCATGTTTATGCCAGTCTAGACACACTTGATTCCCTTACAGAGACATATCAATACATAGGTTTTAAGATTCTTACTAGTCAGATCTATTCCTCTGTGGGAAATATGGGGTTTTGAGTCCCTTTCACTGAGGAAGGTGTAGGACTTGTCTATACCACAGTTGGTTTTGGAAATGGTACCTGTGCTTATATCAAACTCTGGTTTTATGCATCACCCCACCTCTCCTTTCCCCTTAAGCAGGCATAAGAGTGTTTTCTAAATGTGAGACTCTGGTCTCTTTCCTAACTCAGTTCATGTGTAGCCATGTTTACAGGATCTTCATAAGTCATATCTTATGATAAGTTTCTTTTTCTGTGTGACTTATTTCACTTAGAATCATCGTACCTGAATCCAATCACTTTGCTGCTCCTGGTCTTATGACATTGATTTCATGGCTGAGGGATATTCCATCGGAAATAAATACCACAGTTTTTTGAACCATTTTTATATTTCCTGGGATATTTAAGGTGTACCCAAGTTGAGGTTCTTGTAAGCAGTGCAGCCCTAAATTTGGGGGTGGCTCTGTCTTATTGATTTTCAGTTTACCCAATGTATATTCCCTAGACTGGAAGTGCCCTTGGCTCTGTAGCTCTGTTGTTTACTTGTTTTAGGGAACGCAATGCACTCCTCCAGTGAGGCAGTTGGCAATTTACATCCCGCCCATCAGCATAACAAGGCTCCCTGTTCTCCAGGGCCAGTCTTGCCTTTCTGGTTTTTACACATTTTGTGGATGTCCCTTTTGACCGGAGGGAAGGGATACTTCTTTGTAGTGCAGATTTGCATTGCCCGCTTGCTTGTTTGGCCAAAAAGGGCGTATGCGTTTTCTCCTGAATATATTCAGGAGAAAACGCATACGCCCTTTTTGGCCAACTGCGTCATTGTCGAAGTTGTGCCCCTCTTCCTGTGCTTACAATGCAATTCCAACGTACCTCTTGAAATCTGTTTCCTGCTATTCTGCCTGGCTTTCAAGTCTGCCTCGTTGCCTTCCCTCAACAGATTTTTGGACGATAGTTGTCCTTTATTACTCTGCCAGTTTGTGAATTGCTGTGGCCCTGAGCTCCATTTTCCAACTCGTTTTTTGTGAGCTGTACGCAAGTCCAAAATTTTGGTTCAGGACCTATACTGGTTCCCGGTGGGTGGCTGAGACTCTGGTTAATTCTTCTTCCTGCCGGGAAATTAGAGTGACATGTGCCCGTCCAAATGCCTAACAGTAACTCTCTCATTGGTTCTCCCTCTTCCCTTCCATCCTCTGCCAAATTGGCAACCTGTGCGAACCAGGAGGTTAAAGGGGCTGTCTCTCCAAGTTGGGAGATTGATAGTAAAGCAGTTGGAAAGTCAAACCGGAGCACCAGGAGATGGACTACTCGTTGAGTTTTAGAAACCTTTTGTATTCACAGTGTGTCCATTCTCTAGGTTCCCCGTACATGTTATAGCTGTAGTAATATTCCCTTCAACCTGGAGAGTTGGGACCCATGGAATGGGGGCCATGCATTTTTGCTTTAAAGGGTCTGCATTTGCTCACCCAATCTCACCAATCCTCTCAGTCCCAAGTGTCCAGCCTTATGCCACATCCAGCTGTCATTGTAGACAGGGTTTTTCCAGGTTTCATCAGAGACCCTGAAGGAAATGGAAAGAATTTCCCTGTTTTTTGGTTTTGTTTTTGAAATTCCTTTTTATAGTGGGTTTGAGCTGATTCTCTCTGCCATGTTTATGCCAGTCTAGACACACTTGATTCCCTTACAGAGACATATCAATACATAGGTTTTAAGATTCTTACTAGTCAGATCTATTCCTCTGCGGGAAATATGCGGTTTTGAGTCCCTTTCACTGAGGAAGGTGTAGGTCTTGTCTATTCCACAGTTGGTTTTGGAAATGGTACCTGTGCTTATATCAAACTCTGGTTTTATGAATCACCCCACCTCTCCTTTCCTCTTAAGCAGGCATAAGAGTGTTTTCTAAATGTGAGACTCTGGTCTCTTTCCTAACTCAGTTCATGTGTAGCCATGTTTACAGGATCTTCATAAGTCATATCTTATGATAAGTTTCTTTTTCTGTGTGACTTATTTCACTTAGAATCATCGTACCTGAATCCACTCACTTTGCTGCTCCTGGTCTTATGACATGGATTTCATGGCTGAGGGATATTCCATCGGACATAAATACCACAGTTTTTTGAACCATTTTTATATTTCCTGGGATATTTAAGGTGTACCCAAGTTGAGGTTCTTGTAAGCAGTGCAGCCCTAAATTTGGGGGTGGCTCTGTCTTATTGATTTTCAGTTTTCCCAATGTATATTCCCTAGACTGGAAGTGCCCTTGGCTCTGTAGCTCTGTTGTTTACTTGTTTTAGGGAACGCAATGCACTCCTCCAGTGAGGCAGTTGGCAATTTACATCCCGCCCATCAGCATAACAAAGCTCCCTGTTCTCCAGGGCCTGTCTTGCCTTTCTGGTTTTTACACATTTTGTGGATGTCCCTTTTGACCGGTGAGAAGGGACACTTCTTTGTAGTGCAGATTTGCATTGCCCGCTTGCTTGTTTGGCCAAAAAGGGCATATGCGTTTTCTCCTGAATATATTCAGGAGAAAACGCATATGCCCTTTTTGGCCAACTGCGTCATTGTCGAAGTTGTGCCCCTCTTCCTGTGCTTTAAAGGCGATTCCAACGTACCTCTTGAAATCTGTTTCCTGCTATTCTGCCTGGCTTTCAAGTCTGCCTCGTTGCCTTCCCTCAAAAGATTTTTGGACGATAGTTGTCCTTTATTACTCTGCCAGTTTGTGAATTGCAGTGGCCCTGAGCTCCATTTTCCAACTCGTTTTTTGTGAGCTGTACGCAAGTCCAAAATTTTGGTTCAGGACCTATACTGGTTCCCGGTGGGTGGCTGAGACTCTGGTTAATTCTTCTTTCTGCCGGGAAATTAGAGTGACATGTGCCCGTCCAAATGCCTAACAGTAACTCTCTCATTGGTTCTCCCTCTTCCCTTCCATCCTCTGCCAAATTGGCAACCTGTGCGAACCAGGAGGTTAAAGGGGCTGTCTCTCCAAGTTGGGAGATTGATAGTAAAGCAGTTGGAAAGTCAAACCGGAGCACCAGGAGAGGGACTACTCGTTGAGTTTTAGAAACCTTTTGTATTCACAGTGTGTCCATTCCCTAGGTTCCCCGTACATGTTATAGCTGTAGTAATATTCCCTTCAACCTGGAGAGTTGGGACCCATGGAATGGGGGCCATGCATTTTTGCTTTAAAGGGTCTGCATTTGCTCACCCAATCTCACCAATCCTCTCAGTCCCAAGTGTCCAGCCTTATGCCACATCCAGCTGTCATTGTAGACAGGGTTTTTCCATGTTTCATCAGAGACCCTGAAGGAAATGTAAATAATTTCCCTGTTTTTTGGTTTTGTTTTTGAAATTCCTTTTTATAGTGGTTTGAGCTGATTCTCTCTGCCATGTTTATGCCAGTCTAGACACACTTGATTCCCTTATAGAGACATATCAATACATAGGTTTTAAGATTCTTACTAGTCCGATCTATTCCTCTGTGGGAAATATGGGGTTTTGAGTCCCTTTCACTGAGGAAGGCGTAGGTCTTGTCTATACCACAGTTGGTTTTGGAAATGATACCTGTGCTTATATCAAACTCTGGTTTTATGCATCACCCCACCTCTCCTTTCCCCTTAGCAGGCATAAGAGTGTTTTCTAAATGTGAGACTCTGGTCTCTTTCCTAACTCAGTTCATGTGTAGCCATGTTTACAGGATCTTCATAAGTCATATCTTATGATAAGTTTCTTTTTCTGTGTGACTTATTTCACTTAGAATCATCGTACCTGAATCCACTCACTTTGCTGCTCCTGGTCTTATGACATTGATTTCATGGCTGAGGGATATTCCATCGGACATAAATACCACAGTTTTTTGAACCATTTTTATATTTCCTGGGATATTTAAGGTGTACCCAAGTTGAGGTTCTTGTAAGCAGTGCAGCCCTAAATTTGGGGGTGGCTCTGTCTTATTGATTTTCAGTTTACCCAATGTATATTCCCTAGACTGGAAGTGCCCTTGGCTCTGTAGCTCTGTTGTTTACTTGTTTTAGGGAACGCAATGCACTCCTCCAGTGAGGCAGTTGGCAATTTACATCCCGCCCATCAGCATAACAAGGCTCCCTGTTCTCCAGTGCCAGTCTTGCCTTTCTGGTTTTTACACATTTTGTGGATGTCCCTTTTGACCAGTGGGATGGGATACTTCTTTGTAGTGCAGATTTGCATTGCCCGCTTGCTTGTTTGTCCAAAAAGGGCTTTTGCGTTTTCTCCTGAATATATTCAGGAGAAAACGCATACGCCCTTTTTGGCCAACTGCGTCACTGTCGAAGTTGTGCCCCTCTTCCTGTGCTTTAAAGGCGATTCCAACGTACCTCTTGAAATCTGTTTCCTGCTATTCTGCCTGGCTTTCAAGTCTGCCTCGTTGCCTTCCCTCAACAGATTTTTGGACGATAGTTGTCCTTTATTACTCTGCCAGGTTGTGAATTGCTGTGGCCCTGAGCTCCATTTTCCAACTCGTTTTTTGTGAGCTGTACGCAAGTCCAAAATTTTGGTTCAGGACCTATACTGGTTCCCGGTGGGTGGCTGAGACTCTGGTTAATTCTTCTTCCTGCCGGGAAATTAGAGTGACATGTGCCCGTCCAAATGCCTAACAGCTACTCTCTCATTGGTTCTCCCTCTTCCCTTCCATACTCTGCCAAATTGGCAACCTGTGCGAACCAGGAGGTTAAAGGGGCTGTCTCTCCAAGTTGGGAGATTGATAGTAAAGCAGTTGGAAAGTCAAACCGGAGCACCAGGAGAGGGACTACTCGTTGAGTTTTAGAAACCTTTTGTATTCACAGTGTGTCCATTCTCTAGGTTTCCCGTACATGTTATAGCTGTAGTAATATTCCCTTCAACCTGGAGAGTTGGGACCCATGGAATGGGGGCCATGCATTTTTGCTTTAAAGGGTCTGCATTTGCTCACCCAATCTCACCATCCTCTCAGTCCCAAGTGTCCAGCCTTATGCCACATCCAGCTGTCATTGTAGACAGGGTTTTTCCAGGTTTCATCAGAGACCCTGAAGGAAATGTAAATAATTTCCCTGTTTTTTGGTTTTGTTTCTGAAATTCCTTTTTATAGTGGGTTTGAGCTGATTCTCTCTGCCATGTTTATGCCAGTCTAGACACACTTGATTCCCTTACAGAGACATATCAATACATAGGTTTTAAGATTCTTACTAGTCAGATCTATTCCTCTGTGGGAAATATGGGGTTTTGAGTCCCTTTCACTGAGGAAGGTGTAGGACTTGTCTATACCACAGTTGGTTTTGGAAATGGTACCTGTGCTTATATCAAACTCTGGTTTTATGCATCACCCCACCTCTCCTTTCCCCTTAAGCAGGCATAAGAGTGTTTTCTAAATGTGAGACTCTGGTCTCTTTCCTAACTCAGTTCATGTGTAGCCATGTTTACAGGATCTTCATAAGTCATATCTTATGATAAGTTTCTTTTTCTGTGTGACTTATTTCACTTAGAATCATCGTACCTGAATCCAATCACTTTGCTGCTCCTGGTCTTATGACATTGATTTCATGGCTGAGGGATATTCCATCGGAAATAAATACCACAGTTTTTTGAACCATTTTTATATTTCCTGGGATATTTAAGGTGTACCCAAGTTGAGGTTCTTGTAAGCAGTGCAGCCCTAAATTTGGGGGTGGCTCTGTCTTATTGATTTTCAGTTTACCCAATGTATATTCCCTAGACTGGAAGTGCCCTTGGCTCTGTAGCTCTGTTGTTTACTTGTTTTAGGGAACGCAATGCACTCCTCCAGTGAGGCAGTTGGCAATTTACATCCCGCCCATCAGCATAACAAGGCTCCCTGTTCTCCAGGGCCAGTCTTGCCTTTCTGGTTTTTACACATTTTGTGGATGTCCCATTTGACCGGAGGGAAGGGATACTTCTTTGTAGTGCAGATTTGCATTGCCCGCTTGCTTGTTTGGCCAAAAAGGGCGTATGCGTTTTCTCCTGAATATATTCAGGAGAAAACGCATACGCCCTTTTTGGCCAACTGCGTCATTGTCGAAGTTGTGCCCCTCTTCCTGTGCTTACAATGCAATTCCAACGTACCTCTTGAAATCTGTTTCCTGCTATTCTGCCTGGCTTTCAAGTCTGCCTCGTTGCCTTCCCTCAACAGATTTTTGGACGATAGTTGTCCTTTATTACTCTGCCAGTTTGTGAATTGCTGTGGCCCTGAGCTCCATTTTCCAACTCGTTTTTTGTGAGCTGTACGCAAGTCCAAAATTTTGGTTCAGGACCTATACTGGTTCCCGGTGGGTGGCTGAGACTCTGGTTAATTCTTCTTCCTGCCGGGAAATTAGAGTGACATGTGCCCGTCCAAATGCCTAACAGTAACTCTCTCATTGGTTCTCCCTCTTCCCTTCCATCCTCTGCCAAATTGGCAACCTGTGCGAACCAGGAGGTTAAAGGGGCTGTCTCTCCAAGTTGGGAGTTTGATAGTAAAGCAGTTGGAAAGTCAAACCGGAGCACCAGGAGAGGGACTACTCGTTGAGTTTTAGAAACCTTTTGTATTCACAGTGTGTCCATTCTCTAGGTTCCCCGTACATGTTATAGCTGTAGTAATATTCCCTTCAACCTGGAGAGTTGGGACCCATGGAATGGGGGCCATGCATTTTTGCTTTAAAGGGTCTGCATTTGCTCACCCAATCTCACCAATCCTCTCAGTCCCAAGTGTCCAGCCTTATGCCACATCCAGCTGTCATTGTAGACAGGGTTTTTCCAGGTTTCATCAGAGACCCTGAAGGAAATGGAAAGAATTTCCCTGTTTTTTGGTTTTGTTTTTGAAATTCCTTTTTATAGTGGGTTTGAGCTGATTCCCTCTGCCATGTTTATGCCAGTCTAGACACACTTGATTCCCTTACAGAGACATATCAATACATAGGTTTTAAGATTCTTACTAGTCAGATCTATTCCTCTGCGGGAAATATGGGGTTTTGAGTCCCTTTCACTGAGGAAGGTGTAGGTCTTGTCTATTCCACAGTTGGTTTTGGAAATGGTACCTGTGCTTATATCAAACTCTGGTTTTATGAATCACCCCACCTCTCCTTTCCTCTTAAGCAGGCATAAGAGTGTTTTCTAAATGTGAGACTCTGGTCTCTTTCCTAACTCAGTTCATGTGTAGCCATGTTTACAGGATCTTCATAAGTGATATCTTATGATAAGTTTCTTTTTCTGTGTGACTTATTTCACTTAGAATCATCGTACCTGAATCCACTCACTTTGCTGCTCCTGGTCTTATGACATTGATTTCATGGCTGAGGGATATTCCATCGGACATAAATACCACAGTTTTTTGAACCATTTTTATATTTCCTGGGATATTTAAGGTGTACCCAAGTTGAGGTTCTTGTAAGCAGTGCAGCCCTAAATTTGGGGGTGGCTCTGTCTTATTGATTTTCAGTTTTCCCAATGTATATTCCCTAGACTGGAAGTGCCCTTGGCTCTGTAGCTCTGTTGTTTACTTGTTTTAGGGAACGCAATGCACTCCTCCAGTGAGGCAGTTGGCAATTTACATCCCGCCCATCAGCATAACAAAGCTCCCTGTTCTCCAGGGCCAGTCTTGCCTTTCTGGTTTTTACACATTTTGTGGATGTCCCTTTTGACCGGTGGGAAGGGACACTTCTTTGTAGTGCAGATTTGCATTGCCCGCTTGCTTGTTTGGCCAAAAAGGGCGTATGCGTTTTCTCCTGAATATATTCAGGAGAAAACGCATATGCCCTTTTTGGCCAACTGCGTCATTGTCGAAGTTGTGCCCCTCTTCCTGTGCTTTAAAGGCGATTCCAACGTACCTCTTGAAATCTGTTTCCTGCTATTCTGCCTGGCTTTCAAGTCTGCCTCGTTGCCTTCCCTCAACAGATTTTTGGACGATAGTTGTCCTTTATTACTCTGCTAGTTTGTGAATTGCTGTGGCCCTGAGCTCCATTTTCCAACTCGTTTTTTGTGAGCTGTACGCAAGTCCAAAATTTTGGTTCAGGACCTATACTGGTTCCCGGTGGGTGGCTGAGACTCTGGTTAATTCTTCTTCCTGCCGGGAAATTAGAGTGACATGTGCCCGTCCAAATGCCTAACAGCTACTCTCTCATTGGTTCTCCCTCTTCCCTTCCATCCTCTGCCAAATTGGCAACCTGTGCGAACCAGGAGGTTAAAGGGGCTGTCTCTCCAAGTTGGGAGATTGATAGTAAAGCAGTTGGAAAGTCAAACCGGAGCACCAGGAGAGGGACTACTCGTTGAGTTTTAGAAACCTTTTGTATTCACAGTGTGTCCATTCTCTAGGTTTCCCGTACATGTTATAGCTGTAGTAATATTCCCTTCAACCTGGAGAATTGGGACCCATGGAATGGGGGCCATGCATTTTTGCTTTAAAGGGTCTGCATTTGCTCACCCAATCTCACCAATCCTCTCAGTCCCAAGTGTCCAGCCTTATGCCACATCCAGCTGTCATTGTAGACAGGGTTTTTCCAGGTTTCATCAGAGACCCTGAAGGAAATGTAAATAATTTCCCTGTTTTTTGGTTTTGTTTTTGAAATTCCTTTTTATAGTGGTTTGAGCTGATTCTCTCTGCCATGTTTATGCCAGTCTAGACACACTTGATTCCCTTATAGAGACATATCAATACATAGGTTTTAAGATTCTTACTAGTCCGATCTATTCCTCTGTGGGAAATATGGGGTTTTGAGTCCCTTTCACTGAGGAAGGCGTAGGTCTTGTCTATACCACAGTTGGTTTTGGAAATGATACCTGTGCTTATATCAAACTCTGGTTTTATGCATCACCCCACCTCTCCTTTCCCCTTAATCAGGCATAAGAGTGTTTTCTAAATGTGAGACTCTGGTCTCTTTCCTAACTCAGTTCATGTGTAGCCATGTTTACAGGATCTTCATAAGTCATATCTTATGATAAGTTTCTTTTTCTGTGTGACTTATTTCACTTAGAATCATCGTACCTGAATCCACTCACTTTGCTGCTCCTGGTCTTATGACATTGATTTCATGGCTGAGGGATATTCCATCGGACATAAATACCACAGTTTTTTGAACCAATTTTATATTTCCTGGGTTATTTAAGGTGTACCCAAGTTGAGGTTCTTGTAAGCAGTGCAGCCCTAAATTAGGGGGTGGCTATGTCTTATTGATTTTCAGTTTTCCCAATGTATATTCCCTAGACTGGAAGTGCCCTTGGCTCTGTAGCTCTGTTGTTTACATGTTTTAGGGAATGCAATGCACTCCTCCAGTGAGGCAGTTGGCAATTTACATCCCGCCCATCAGCATAACAAGGCTCCCTGTTCTCCAGGGGCAGTCTTGCCTTTCTGGTTTTTACACATTTTGTGGATGTCCCTTTTGACCGGTGGGAAGTGATACTTCTTTGTAGTGCAGATTTGCATTGCCCGCTTGCTTGTTTGGCCAAAAAGGGCGTATGCGTTTTCTCCTGAATATATTCAGGAGAAAACGCATACGCCCTTTTTGGCCAACTGCGTCATTGTCGAAGTTGTGCCCCTCTTCCTGTGCTTTAAAGGCGATTCCAACGTACCTCTTGAAATCTGTTTCCTGCTATTCTGCCTGGCTTTCAAGTCTGCCTCGTTGCCTTCCCTCAACAGATTTTTGGACGATAGTTGTCCTTTATTACTCTGCCAGTTTGTGAATTGCTGTGGCCCTGAGCTCCATTTTCCAACTCGTTTTTTGTGAGCTGTACGCAAGTCCAAAATTTTGGTTCAGGACCTATACTGGTTCCCGGTGGGTGGCTGAGACTCTGGTTAATTCTTCTTCCTGCCGGGAAATTAGAGTGACATGTGCCCGTCCAAATGCCTAACAGTAACTCTCTCATTGGTTCTCCCTCTTCCCTTCCATCCTCTGCCAAATTGGCAACCTGTGCGAACCAGGAGGTTAAAGGGGCTGTCTCTCCAAGTTGGGAGATTGATAGTAAAGCAGTTGGAAAGTCAAACCGGAGCACCAGGAGATGGACTACTCGTTGAGTTTTAGAAACCTTTTGTATTCACAGTGTGTCCATTCTCTAGGTTCCCCGTACATGTTATAGCTGTAGTAATATTCCCTTCAACCTGGAGAGTTGGGACCCATGGAATGGGGGCCATGCATTTTTGCTTTAAAGGGTCTGCATTTGCTCACCCAATCTCACCAATCCTCTCAGTCCCAAGTGTCCAGCCTTATGCCACATCCAGCTGTCATTGTAGACAGGGTTTTTCCAGGTTTCATCAGAGACCCTGAAGGAAATGGAAAGAATTTCCCTGTTTTTTGGTTTTGTTTTTGAAATTCCTTTTTATAGTGGGTTTGAGCTGATTCTCTCTGCCATGTTTATGCCAGTCTAGACACACTTGATTCCCTTACAGAGACATATCAATACATAGGTTTTAAGATTCTTACTAGTCAGATCTATTCCTCTGCGGGAAATATGCGGTTTTGAGTCCCTTTCACTGAGGAAGGTGTAGGTCTTGTCTATTCCACAGTTGGTTTTGGAAATGGTACCTGTGCTTATATCAAACTCTGGTTTTATGAATCACCCCACCTCTCCTTTCCTCTTAAGCAGGCATAAGAGTGTTTTCTAAATGTGAGACTCTGGTCTCTTTCCTAACTCAGTTCATGTGTAGCCATGTTTACAGGATCTTCATAAGTCATATCTTATGATAAGTTTCTTTTTCTGTGTGACTTATTTCACTTAGAATCATCGTACCTGAATCCACTCACTTTGCTGCTCCTGGTCTTATGACATGGATTTCATGGCTGAGGGATATTCCATCGGACATAAATACCACAGTTTTTTGAACCATTTTTATATTTCCTGGGATATTTAAGGTGTACCCAAGTTGAGGTTCTTGTAAGCAGTGCAGCCCTAAATTTGGGGGTGGCTCTGTCTTATTGATTTTCAGTTTTCCCAATGTATATTCCCTAGACTGGAAGTGCCCTTGGCTCTGTAGCTCTGTTGTTTACTTGTTTTAGGGAACGCAATGCACTCCTCCAGTGAGGCAGTTGGCAATTTACATCCCGCCCATCAGCATAACAAAGCTCCCTGTTCTCCAGGGCCTGTCTTGCCTTTCTGGTTTTTACACATTTTGTGGATGTCCCTTTTGACCGGTGAGAAGGGACACTTCTTTGTAGTGCAGATTTGCATTGCCCGCTTGCTTGTTTGGCCAAAAAGGGCATATGCGTTTTCTCCTGAATATATTCAGGAGAAAACGCATATGCCCTTTTTGGCCAACTGCGTCATTGTCGAAGTTGTGCCCCTCTTCCTGTGCTTTAAAGGCGATTCCAACGTACCTCTTGAAATCTGTTTCCTGCTATTCTGCCTGGCTTTCAAGTCTGCCTCGTTGCCTTCCCTCAAAAGATTTTTGGACGATAGTTGTCCTTTATTACTCTGCCAGTTTGTGAATTGCAGTGGCCCTGAGCTCCATTTTCCAACTCGTTTTTTGTGAGCTGTACGCAAGTCCAAAATTTTGGTTCAGGACCTATACTGGTTCCCGGTGGGTGGCTGAGACTCTGGTTAATTCTTCTTTCTGCCGGGAAATTAGAGTGACATGTGCCCGTCCAAATGCCTAACAGTAACTCTCTCATTGGTTCTCCCTCTTCCCTTCCATCCTCTGCCAAATTGGCAACCTGTGCGAACCAGGAGGTTAAAGGGGCTGTCTCTCCAAGTTGGGAGATTGATAGTAAAGCAGTTGGAAAGTCAAACCGGAGCACCAGGAGAGGGACTACTCGTTGAGTTTTAGAAACCTTTTGTATTCACAGTGTGTCCATTCCCTAGGTTCCCCGTACATGTTATAGCTGTAGTAATATTCCCTTCAACCTGGAGAGTTGGGACCCATGGAATGGGGGCCATGCATTTTTGCTTTAAAGGGTCTGCATTTGCTCACCCAATCTCACCAATCCTCTCAGTCCCAAGTGTCCAGCCTTATGCCACATCCAGCTGTCATTGTAGACAGGGTTTTTCCATGTTTCATCAGAGACCCTGAAGGAAATGTAAATAATTTCCCTGTTTTTTGGTTTTGTTTTTGAAATTCCTTTTTATAGTGGTTTGAGCTGATTCTCTCTGCCATGTTTATGCCAGTCTAGACACACTTGATTCCCTTATAGAGACATATCAATACATAGGTTTTAAGATTCTTACTAGTCCGATCTATTCCTCTGTGGGAAATATGGGGTTTTGAGTCCCTTTCACTGAGGAAGGCGTAGGTCTTGTCTATACCACAGTTGGTTTTGGAAATGATACCTGTGCTTATATCAAACTCTGGTTTTATGCATCACCCCACCTCTCCTTTCCCCTTAATCAGGCATAAGAGTGTTTTCTAAATGTGAGACTCTGGTCTCTTTCCTAACTCAGTTCATGTGTAGCCATGTTTACAGGATCTTCATAAGTCATATCTTATGATAAGTTTCTTTTTCTGTGTGACTTATTTCACTTAGAATCATCGTACCTGAATCCACTCACTTTGCTGCTCCTGGTCTTATGACATTGATTTCATGGCTGAGGGATATTCCATCGGACATAAATACCACAGTTTTTTGAACCATTTTTATATTTCCTGGGATATTTAAGGTGTACCCAAGTTGAGGTTCTTGTAAGCAGTGCAGCCCTAAATTTGGGGGTGGCTCTGTCTTATTGATTTTCAGTTTACCCAATGTATATTCCCTAGACTGGAAGTGCCCTTGGCTCTGTAGCTCTGTTGTTTACTTGTTTTAGGGAACGCAATGCACTCCTCCAGTGAGGCAGTTGGCAATTTACATCCCGCCCATCAGCATAACAAGGCTCCCTGTTCTCCAGGGCCAGTCTTGCCTTTCTGGTTTTTACACATTTTGTGGATGTCCCTTTTGACCAGTGGGATGGGATACTTCTTTGTAGTGCAGATTTGCATTGCCCGCTTGCTTGTTTGGCCAAAAAGGGCGTATGCGTTTTCTCCTGAATATATTCAGGAGAAAACGCATACGCCCTTTTTGGCCAACTGCGTCACTGTCGAAGTTGTGCCCCTCTTCCTGTGCTTTCAAGGCGATTCCAACGTACCTCTTGAAATCTGTTTCCTGCTATTCTGCCTGGCTTTCAAGTCTGCCTCGTTGCCTTCCCTCAACAGATTTTTGGACGATAGTTGTCCTTTATTACTCTGCCAGTTTGTGAATTGCTGTGGCCCTGAGCTCCATTTTCCAACTCGTTTTTTGTGAGCTGTACGCAAGTCCAAAATTTTGGTTCAGGACCTATACTGGTTCCCGGTGGGTGGCTGAGACTCTGGTTAATTCTTCTTCCTGCCGGGAAATTAGAGTGACATGTGCCCGTCCAAATGCCTAACAGCTACTCTCTCATTGGTTCTCCCTCTTCCCTTCCATCCTCTGCCAAATTGGCAACCTGTGCGAACCAGGAGCTTAAAGGGGCTGTCTCTCCAAGTTGGGAGATTGATAGTAAAGCAGTTGGAAAGTCAAACCGGAGCACCAGGAGAGGGACTACTCGTTGAGTTTTAGAAACCTTTTGTATTCACAGTGTGTCCATTCTCTAGGTTTCCCGTACATGTTATAGCTGTAGTAATATTCCCTTCAACCAGGAGAGTTGGGACCGATAGAATGGGGGCCATGCATTTTTGCTTTAAAGGGTCTGCATTTGCTCACCCAATCTCACCAATCCTCTCGTCCCAAGTGTCCAGCCTTATGCCACATCCAGCTGTCATTGTAGACAGGGTTTTTCCAGGTTTCATCAGAGACCCTGAAGGAAATGGAAAGAATTTCCCTGTTTTTTGGTTTTGTTTTTGAAATTCCTTTTTATAGTGGGTTTGAGCTGATTCTCTCTGCCATGTTTATGCCAGTCTAGACACACTTGATTCCCTTACAGAGACATATCAATACATAGGTTTTAAGATTCTTACTAGTCAGATCTATTCCTCTGTGGGAAATATGGGGTTTTGAGTCCCTTTCACTGAGGAAGGTGTAGGTCTTGTCTATACCACAGTTGGTTTTGGAAATGGTACCTGTGCTTATATCAAACTCTGGTTTTATGCATCACCCCACCTCTCCTTTCCCCTTAAGCAGGCATAAGAGTGTTTTCTAAATGTGAGACTCTGGTCTCTTTCCAAACTCAGTTCATGTGTAGCCATGTTTACAGGATCTTCATAAGTCATATCTTATGATAAGTTTCTTTTTCTGTGTGACTTATTTCACTTAGAATCATCGTACCTGAATCCACTCACTTTGCTGCTCCTGGTCTTATGACATTGATTTCATGGCTGAGGGATATTCCATCGGACATAAATACCACAGTTTTTTGAACCATTTTTATATTTCCTGGGATATTTAAGGTGTACCCAAGTTGAGGTTCTTGTAAGCAGTGCAGCCCTAAATTTGGGGGTGGCTCTGTCTTATTGATTTTCAGTTTACCCAATGTATATTCCCTAGACTGGAAGTGCCCTTGGCTCTGTAGCTCTGTTGTTTACTTGTTTTAGGGAACGCAATGCACTCCTCCAGTGAGGCAGTTGGCAATTTACATCCCGCCCATCAGCATAACAAGGCTCCCTGTTCTCCAGGGCCTGTCTTGCCTTTCTGGTTTTTACACATTTTGTGGATGTCCCTTTTGACCAGTGGGATGGGATACTTCTTTGTAGTGCAGATTTGCATTGCCCGCTTGCTTGTTTGGCCAAAAAGGGCGTATGCGTTTTCTCCTGAATATATTCAGGAGAAAACGCATACGCCCTTTTTGGCCAACTGCGTCACTGTCGAAGTTGTGCCCCTCTTCCTGTGCTTTCAAGGCGATTCCAACGTACCTCTTGAAATCTGTTTCCTGCTATTCTGCCTGGCTTTCAAGTCTGCCTCGTTGCCTTCCCTCAACAGATTTTTGGACGATAGTTGTCCTTTATTACTCTGCCAGTTTGTGAATTGCTGTGGCCCTGAGCTCCATTTTCCAACTCGTTTTTTGTGAGCTGTACGCAAGTCCAAAATTTTGGTTCAGGACCTATACTGGTTCCCGGTGGGTGGCTGAGACTCTGGTTAATTCTTCTTCCTGCCGGGAAATTAGAGTGACATGTGCCCGTCCAAATGCCTAACAGCTACTCTCTCATTGGTTCTCCCTCTTCCCTTCCATCCTCTGCCAAATTGGCAACCTGTGCGAACCAGGAGCTTAAAGGGGCTGTCTCTCCAAGTTGGGAGATTGATAGTAAAGCAGTTGGAAAGTCAAACCGGAGCACCAGGAGAGGGACTACTCGTTGAGTTTTAGAAACCTTTTGTATTCACAGTGTGTCCATTCTCTAGGTTTCCCGTACATGTTATAGCTGTAGTAATATTCCCTTCAACCTGGAGAGTTGGGACCGATAGAATGGGGGCCATGCATTTTTGCTTTAAAGGGTCTGCATTTGCTCACCCAATCTCACCAATCCTCTCGTCCCAAGTGTCCAGCCTTATGCCACATCCAGCTGTCATTGTAGACAGGGTTTTTCCAGGTTTCATCAGAGACCCTGAAGGAAATGGAAAGAATTTCCCTGTTTTTTGGTTTTGTTTTTGAAATTCCTTTTTATAGTGGGTTTGAGCTGATTCTCTCTGCCATGTTTATGCCAGTCTAGACACACTTGATTCCCTTACAGAGACATATCAATACATAGGTTTTAAGATTCTTACTAGTCAGATCTATTCCTCTGTGGGAAATATGGGGTTTTGAGTCCCTTTCACTGAGGAAGGTGTAGGTCTTGTCTATACCACAGTTGGTTTTGGAAATGGTACCTGTGCTTATATCAAACTCTGGTTTTATGCATCACCCCACCTCTCCTTTCCCCTTAAGCAGGCATAAGAGTGTTTTCTAAATGTGAGACTCTGGTCTCTTTCCAAACTCAGTTCATGTGTAGCCATGTTTACAGGATCTTCATAAGTCATATCTTATGATAAGTTTCTTTTTCTGTGTGACTTATTTCACTTAGAATCATCGTACCTGAATCCACTCACTTTTCTGCTCCTGGTCTTATGACATTGATTTCATGGCTGAGGGATATTCCATCGGACATAAATACCACAGTTTTTTGAACCATTTTTATATTTCCTGGGATATTGAAGGTGTACCCAAGTTGAGGTTCTTGTAAGCAGTGCAGCCCTAAATTTGGGGGTGGCTCTGTCTTATTGATTTTCAGTTTACCCAATGTATATTCCCTAGACTGGAAGTGCCCTTGGCTCTGTAGCTCTGTTGTTTACTTGTTTTAGGGAACGCAATGCACTCCTCCAGTGAGGCAGTTGGCAATTTACATCCCGCCCATCAGTATAACAAGGCTCCCTGTTCTCCAGGGCCAGTCTTGCCTTTCTGGTTTTTACACATTTTGTGGATGTCCCTTTTGACCGGTGGGAAGTGATACTTCTTTGTAGTGCAGATTTGCATTGCCCGCTTGCTTGTTTGGCCAAAAAGGGCGTATGCGTTTTCTCCTGAATATATTCAGGAGAAAACGCATACGCCCTTTTTGGCCAACTGCGTCACTGTCGAAGTTGTGCCCCTCTTCCTGTGCTTTCAAGGCGATTCCAACGTACCTCTTGAAATCTGTTTCCTGCTATTCTGCCTGGCTTTCAAGTCTGCCTCGTTGCCTTCCCTCAACAGATTTTTGGACGATAGTTGTCCTTTATTACTCTGCCAGTTTGTGAATTGCTGTGGCCCTGAGTTCCATTTTCCAACTCGTTTTTTGTGAGCTGTACGCAAGTCCAAAATTTTGGTTCAGGACCTATACTGGTTCCCGGTGGGTGGCTGAGACTCTGGTTAATTCTTCTTCCTGCCGGGAAATTAGAGTGACATGTGCCCGTCCAAATGCCTAACAGCTACTCTCTCATTGGTTCTCCCTCTTCCCTTCCATACTCTGCCAAATTGGCAACCTGTGCGAACCAGGAGGTTAAAGGGGCTGTCTCTCCAAGTTGGGAGATTGATAGTAAAGCAGTTGGAAAGTCAAACCGGAGCACCAGGAGAGGGACTACTCGTTGAGTTTTAGAAACCTTTTGTATTCACAGTGTGTCCATTCTCTAGGTTTCCCGTACATGTTATAGCTGTAGTAATATTCCCTTCAACCTGGAGAATTGGGACCCATGGAATGGGGGCCATGCATTTTTGCTTTAAAGGGTCTGCATTTGCTCACCCAATCTCACCAATCCTCTCAGTCCCAAGTGTCCAGCCTTATGCCACATCCAGCTGTCATTGTAGACAGGGTTTTTCCAGGTTTCATCAGAGACCCTGAAGGAAATGTAAATAATTTCCCTGTTTTTTGGTTTTGTTTTTGAAATTCCTTTTTATAGTGGTTTGAGCTGATTCTCTCTGCCATGTTTATGCCAGTCTAGACACACTTGATTCCCTTATAGAGACATATCAATACATAGGTTTTAAGATTCTTACTAGTCCGATCTATTCCTCTGTGGGAAATATGGGGTTTTGAGTCCCTTTCACAGTGGAAGGCATAGGTCTTGTCTATACCACAGTTGGTTTTGGAAATGATACCTGTGCTTATATCAAACTCTGGTTTTATGCATCACCCCACCTCTCCTTTCCCCTTAATCAGGCATAAGAGTGTTTTCTAAATGTGAGACTCTGGTCTCTTTCCTAACTCAGTTCATGTGTAGCCATGTTTACAGGATCTTCATAAGTCATATCTTATGATAAGTTTCTTTTTCTGTGTGACTTATTTCACTTAGAATCATCGTACCTGAATCCACTCACTTTGCTGCTCCTGGTCTTATGACATTGATTTCATGGCTGAGGGATATTCCATCGGACATAAATACCACAGTTTTTTGAACCATTTTTATATTTCCTGGGTTATTTAAGGTGTACCCAAGTTGAGGTTCTTGTAAGCAGTGCAGCCCTAAATTTGGGGGTGGCTCTGTCTTATTGATTTTCAGTTTACCCAATGTATATTCCCTAGACTGGAAGTGCCCTTGGCTCTGTAGCTCTGTTGTTTACTTGTTTTAGGGAACGCAATGCACTCCTCCAGTGAGGCAGTTGGCAATTTACATCCCGCCCATCAGCATAACAAGGCTCCCTGTTCTCCAGGGCCAGTCTTGCCTTTCTGGTTTTTACACATTTTGTGGATGTCCCTTTTGACCGGTGGGAAGGGATACTTTTTGTAGTGCAGATTTGCATTGCCCGCTTGCTTGTTTGGCCAAAAAGGGCGTATGCGTTTTCTCCTGAATATATTCAGGAGAAAACGCATACGCCCTTTTTGGCCAACTGCGTCATTGTCGAAGTTGTGCCCCTCTTCCTGTGCTTTCAAGGCGATTCCAACGTACCTCTTGAAATCTGTTTCCTGCTATTCTGCCTGGCTTTCAAGTCTGCCTCGTTGCCTTCCCTCAACAGATTTTTGGACGATAGTTGTCCTTTATTACTCTGCCAGTTTGTGAATTGCTGTGGCCCTGAGCTCCATTTTCCAACTCGTTTTTTGTGAGCTGTATGCAAGTCCAAAATTTTGGTTCAGGACCTATACTGGTTCCCGGTGGGTGGCTGAGACTCTGGTTAATTCTTCTTCCTGCCGGGAAATTAGAGTGACATGTGCCCGTCCAAATGCCTAACAGTAACTCTCTCATTGGTTCTCCCTCTTCCCTTCCATCCTCTGCCAAATTGGCAACCTGTGCGAACCAGGAGGTTAAAGGGGCTGTCTCTCCAAGTTGGGAGATTGATAGTAAAGCAGTTGGAAAGTCAAACCGGAGCACCAGGAGAGGGACTACTCGTTGAGTTTTAGAAACCTTTTGTATTCACAGTGTGTCCATTCTCTAGGTTCCCCGTACATGTTATAGCTGTAGTAATATTCCCTTCAACCTGGAGAGTTGGGACCCATGGAAAGGGGGCCATGCATTTTTGCTTTAAAGGGTCTGCATTTGCTCACCCAATCTCACCAATCCTCTCAGTCCCAAGTGTCCAGCCTTATGCCACATCCAGCTGTCATTGTAGACAGGGTTTTTCCAGGTTTCATCAGAGACCCTGAAGGAAATGGAAAGAATTTCCCTGTTTTTTGGTTTTGTTTTTGAAATTCCTTTTTATAGTGGGTTTGAGCTGATTCCCTCTGCCATGTTTATGCCAGTCTAGACACACTTGATTCCCTTACAGAGACATATCAATACATAGGTTTTAAGATTCTTACTAGTCAGATCTATTCCTCTGCGGGAAATATGGGGTTTTGAGTCCCTTTCACTGAGGAAGGTGTAGGTCTTGTCTATTCCACAGTTGGTTTTGGAAATGGTACCTGTGCTTATATCAAACTCTGGTTTTATGAATCACCCCACCTCTCCTTTCCCCTTAAGCAGGCATAAGAGTGTTTTCTAAATGTGAGACTCTGGTCTCTTTCCTAACTCAGTTCATGTGTAGCCATGTTTACAGGATCTTCATAAGTCATATCTTATGATAAGTTTCTTTTTCTGTGTGACTTATTTCACTTAGAATCATCGTACCTGAATCCACTCACTTTGCTGCTCCTGGTCTTATGACATTGATTTCATGGCTGAGGGATATTCCATCGGACATAAATACCACAGTTTTTTGAACCATTTTTATATTTCCTGGGATATTTAAGGTGTACCCAAGTTGAGGTTCTTGTAAGCAGTGCAGCCCTAAATTTGGGGGTGGCTCTGTCTTATTGATTTTCAGTTTTCCCAATGTATATTCCTTAGACTGGAAGTGCGCTTGGCTCTGTAGCTCTGTTGTTTACTTGTTTTAGGGAACGCAATGCACTCCTCCAGTGAGGCAGTTGGCAATTTACATCCCGCCCATCAGCATAACAAGGCTCCCTGTTCTCCAGGGTCTATCTTGCCTTTCTCGTTTTTACACACTTTGTGGATGTCCCTTTTGACCGATGGGAAGTGATACTTCTTTGTAGTGCAGATTTCCATTGCCCGCTTGCTTGTTTGGCCAAAAAGGGCGTATGCGTTTTCTCCTGAATATATTCAGGAGAAAACGCATACGCACTTTTTGGCCAACTGTGTTATTGTCGAAGTTGTTCCCCTCTTCCTGTGCTTTAAAGGCGATTCCAACGTACCTCTTGAAATCTGTTTCCTGCTATTCTGCCTGGCTTTCAAGTCTGCCTCGTTGCCTTCCCTCAACAGATTTTTGGACGATAGTTGTCCTTTATTACTCTGCCAGTTTGTGAATTGCTGTGGCCCTGAGCTCCATTTTCCAACTCGTTTTTTGTGAGCTGTACGCAAGTCCAAAATTTTGGTTCAGGACCTATACTGGTTCCCGGTGGGTGGCTGAGACTCTGGTTAATTCTTCTTCCTGCCGGGAAATTAGAGTGACATGTGCCCGTCCAAATGCCTAACAGTAACTCTCTCATTGGTTCTCCCTCTTCCCTTCCATCCTCTGCCAAATTGGCAACCTGTGCGAACCAGGAGGTTCAAGGGGCTGTCTCTCCAAGTTGGGAGATTGATAGTAAAGCAGTTGGAAAGTCAAACCGGAGCACCAGGAGAGGGACTACTCGTTGAGTTTTAGAAACCTTTTGTATTCACAGTGTGTCCATTCTCTAGGTTCCCCGTACATGTTATAGCTGTAGTAATATTCCCTTCAACCTGGAGAGTTGGGACCCATGGAATGGGGGCCTTGCATTTTTGCTTTAAAGGGTCTGCATTTGCTCACCCAATCTCACCAATCCTCTCAGTCCCAAGTGTCCAGCCTTATGCCACATCCAGCTGTCATTGTAGACAGGGTTTTTCCAGGTTTCATCAGAGACCCTGAAGGAAATGGAAAGAATTTCCCTGTTTTTTGGTTTTGTTTTTGAAATTCCTTTTTATAGTGGGTTTGAGCTGATTCCCTCTGCCATGTTTATGCCAGTCTAGACACACTTGATTCCCTTACAGAGACATATCAATACATAGGTTTTAAGATTCTTACTAGTCAGATCTATTCCTCTGCGGGAAATATGGGGTTTTGAGTCCCTTTCACTGAGGAAGGTGTAGGTCTTGTCTATTCCACAGTTGGTTTTGGAAATGGTACCTGTGCTTATATCAAACTCTGGTTTTATGAATCACCCCACCTCTCCTTTCCCCTTAAGCAGGCATAAGAGTGTTTTCTAAATGTGAGACTCTGGTCTCTTTCCTAACTCAGTTCATGTGTAGCCATGTTTACAGGATCTTCATAAGTCATATCTTATGATAAGTTTCTTTTTCTGTGTGACTTATTTCACTTAGAATCATCGTACCTGAATCCACTCACTTTGCTGCTCCTGGTCTTATGACTTTGATTTCATGGCTGAGGGATATTCCATCGGACATACATACGACAGTTTTTTGAACCATTTTTATATTTCCTGGGATATTTAAGGTGTACCCAAGTTGAGGTTCTTGTAAGCAGTTCCGCCCTAAATTTGGGGGTGGCTCTGTCTTATTGATTTTCAGTTTTCCCAATGTATATTCCCTAGACTGGAAGTGCCCTTGGCTCTGTAGCTCTGTTGTTTACTTGTTTTAGGGAACGCAATGCACTCCTCCAGTGAGGCAGTTGGCAATTTACCTCCCGCCCATCAGTATAACAAAGCTCCCTGTTCTCCAGGGCCAGTCTTGCCTTTCTGGTTTTTACACATTTTGTGGATGTCCCTTTTGAACGGTGGGAAGGGATACTTCTTTGTAGTGCAGATTTGCATTGCCCGCTTGCTTGTTTGGCCAAAAAGGGCGTATGCGTTTTCTCCTGAATATATTCAGGAGAAAACGCATACGCCCTTTTTGGCCAACTGCGTCATTGTCGAAGTTGTGCCCCTCTTCCTGTGCTTTAAAGGCGATTCCAACGTACCTCTTGAAATCTGTTTCCTGCTATTCTGCCTGGCTTTCAAGTCTGCCTCGTTGCCTTCCCTCAACAGATTTTTGGACGATAGTTGTCCTTTATTACTCTGCCAGTTTGTGAATTGCTGTGGCCCTGAGCTCCATTTTCCAACTCGTTTTTTGTGAGCTGTACGCAAGTCCAAAATTTTGGTTCAGGACCTATACTGGTTCCCGGTGGGTGGCTGAGACTCTGGTTAATTCTTCTTCCTGCCGGGAAATTAGAGTGACATGTGCCCGTCCAAATGCCTAACAGTAACTCTCTCATTGGTTCTCCCTCTTCCCTTCCATCCTCTGCCAAATTGGCAACCTGTGCGAACCAGGAGGTTAAAGGGGCTGTCTCTCCAAGTTGGGAGATTGATAGTAAAGCAGTTGGAAAGTCAAACTGGAGCACCAGGAGAGGGACTACTCGTTGAGTTTTAGAAACCTTTTGTATTCACAGTGTGTCCATTCTCTAGGTTCCCCGTACATGTTATAGCTGTAGTAATATTCCCTTCAACCTGGAGAGTTGGGACCCATGGAAAGGGGGCCATGCATTTTTGCTTTAAAGGGTCTGCATTTGCTCACCCAATCTCACCAATCCTCTCAGTCCCAAGTGTCCAGCCTTATGCCACATCCAGCTGTCATTGTAGACAGGGTTTTCCCAGGTTTCATCAGAGACCCTGAAGGAAATGGAAATAATTTCCCTGTTTTTTGGTTTTGTTTTTGAAATTCCTTTTTATAGTGGGTTTGAGCTGATTCTCTCTGCCATGTTTATGCCAGTCTAGACACACTTGATTCCCTTACAGAGACATATCAATACATAGGTTTTAAGATTCTTACTAGTCAGATCTATTCCTCTGCGGGAAATATGGGGTTTTGAGTCCCTTTCACTAAGGAAGGTGTAGGTCTTGTCTATTCCACAGTTGGTTTTGGAAATGGTAACTGTGCTTATATCAAACTCTGGTTTTATGCATCACCCCACCTCTCCTTTCCCCTTAAGCAGGCATAAGAGTGTTTTCTAAATGTGAGACTCTGGTCTCTTTCCTAACTCAGTTCATGTGTAGCCATGTTTACAGGATCTTCATAAGTCATATCTTATGATAAGTTTCTTTTTCTGTGTGACTTATTTCACTTAGAATCATCGTACCTGAATCCACTCACTTTGCTGCTCCTGGTCTTATGACATTGATTTCATGGCTGAGGGATATTCCATCGGACATAAATACCACAGTTCTTTGAACCATTTTTATATTTCCTGGGATATTTATGGTGTACCCAAGTTGAGGTTCTTGTAAGCAGTGCAGCCCTAAATTTGGGGGTGGCTCTGTCTTATTGATTATCAGTTTTCCCAATGTATATTCCCTAGACTGGAAGTGCCCTTGGCTCTGTAGCTCTGTTGTTTACTTGTTTTAGGGAACGCAATGCACTCCTCCAGTGAGGCAGTTGGCAATTTACATCCCGCCCATCAGCATAACAAGGCTCCCTGTTCTCCAGGGCCAGTCTTGCCTTTCTGGTTTTTACACATTTTGTGGATGTCCCTTTTGACCGTTGGGAAGTGATACTTCTTTGTAGTGCAGATTTGCATTGCCCGCTTGCTTGTTTGGCCAAAAAGGGCATATGCGTTTTCTCCTGAATATATTCAGGAGAAAACGCATACGCCCTTTTCGGCCAACTGCGTCATTGTCGAAGTTGTGCCCCTCTTCCTGTGCTTTCAAGGCGATTCCAACGTACCTCTTGAAATCTGTTTCCTGCTATTCTGCCTGGCTTTCAAGTCTGCCTCGTTGCCTTCCCTCAACAGATTTTTGGACGATAGTTGTCCTTTATTACTCTGCCAGTTTGTGAATTGCTGTGGCCCTGAGCTCCATTTTCCAACTCGTTTTTTGTGAGCTGTACGCAAGTCCAAAATTTTGGTTCAGGACCTATACTGGTTCCCGGTGGGTGGCTGAGACTCTGGTTAATTCTTCTTCCTGCCGGGAAATTAGAGTGACATGTGCCCGTCCAAATGCCTAACAGCTACTCTCTCATTGGTTCTCCCTCTTCCCTTCCATCCTCTGCCAAATTGGCAACCTGTGCGAACCAGGAGCTTAAAGGGGCTGTCTCTCCAAGTTGGGAGATTGATAGTAAAGCAGTTGGAAAGTCAAACCGGAGCACCAGGAGAGGGACTACTCGTTGAGTTTTAGAAACCTTTTGTATTCACAGTGTGTCCATTCTCTAGGTTTCCCGTACATGTTATAGCTGTAGTAATATTCCCTTCAACCTGGAGAGTTGGGACCGATAGAATGGGGGCCATGCATTTTTGCTTTAAAGGGTCTGCATTTGCTCACCTAATCTCACCAATCCTCTCGTCCCAAGTGTCCAGCCTTATGCCACATCCAGCTGTCATTGTAGACAGGGTTTTTCCAGGTTTCATCAGAGACCCTGAAGGAAATGGAAAGAATTTCCCTGTTTTTTGGTTTTGTTTCTGAAATTCCTTTTTATAGTGGGTTTGAGCTGATTCTCTCTGCCATGTTTATGCCAGTCTAGACACACTTGATTCCCTTACAGAGACATATCAATACATAGGTTTTAAGATTCTTACTAGTCAGATCTATTCCTCTGTGGGAAATATGGGGTTTTGAGTCCCTTTCACTGAGGAAGGTGTAGGTCTTGTCTATACCACAGTTGGTTTTGGAAATGGTACCTGTGCTTATATCAAACTCTGGTTTTATGCATCACCCCACCTCTCCTTTCCCCTTAAGCAGGCATAAGAGTGTTTTCTAAATGTGAGACTCTGGTCTCTTTCCTAACTCAGTTCATGTGTAGCCATGTTTACAGGATCTTCATAAGTCATATCTTATGATAAGTTTCTTTTTCTGTGTGACTTATTTCACTTAGAATCATCGTACCTGAATCCACTCACTTTGCTGCTCCTGGTCTTATGACATTGATTTCATGGCTGAGGGATATTCCATCGGACATAAATACCACAGTTTTTTGAACCATTTTTATATTTCCTGGGATATTGAAGGTGTACCCAAGTTGAGGTTCTTGTAAGCAGTGCAGCCCTAAATTTGGGGGTGGCTCTGTCTTATTGATTTTCAGTTTACCCAATGTATATTCCCTAGACTGGAAGTGCCCTTGGCTCTGTAGCTCTGTTGTTTACTTGTTTTAGGGAACGCAATGCACTCCTCCAGTGAGGCAGTTGGCAATTTACATCCCGCCCATCAGTATAACAAGGCTCCCTGTTCTCCAGGGCCAGTCTTGCCTTTCTGGTTTTTACACATTTTGTGGATGTCCCTTTTGACCGGTGGGAAGTGATACTTCTTTGTAGTGCAGATTTGCATTGCCCGCTTGCTTTTTTGGCCAAAAAGGGCGTATGCGTTTTCTCCTGAATATATTCAGGAGAAAACGCATACGCCCTTTTTGGCCAACTGCGTCACTGTCGAAGTTGTGCCCCTCTTCCTGTGCTTTCAAGGCGATTCCAACGTACCTCTTGAAATCTGTTTCCTGCTATTCTGCCTGGCTTTCAAGTCTGCCTCGTTGCCTTCCCTCAACAGATTTTTGGACGATAGTTGTCCTTTATTACTCTGCCAGTTTGTGAATTGCTGTGGCCCTGAGTTCCATTTTCCAACTCGTTTTTTGTGAGCTGTACGCAAGTCCAAAATTTTGGTTCAGGACCTATACTGGTTCCCGGTGGGTGGCTGAGACTCTGGTTAATTCTTCTTCCTGCCGGGAAATTAGAGTGACATGTGCCCGTCCAAATGCCTAACAGCTACTCTCTCATTGGTTCTCCCTCTTCCCTTCCATACTCTGCCAAATTGGCAACCTGTGCGAACCAGGAGGTTAAAGGGGCTGTCTCTCCAAGTTGGGAGATTGATAGTAAAGCAGTTGGAAAGTCAAACCGGAGCACCAGGAGAGGGACTACTCGTTGAGTTTTAGAAACCTTTTGTATTCACAGTGTGTCCATTCTCTAGGTTTCCCGTACATGTTATAGCTGTAGTAATATTCCCTTCAACCTGGAGAATTGGGACCCATGGAATGGGGGCCATGCATTTTTGCTTTAAAGGGTCTGCATTTGCTCACCCAATCTCACCAATCCTCTCAGTCCCAAGTGTCCAGCCTTATGCCACATCCAGCTGTCATTGTAGACAGGGTTTTTCCAGGTTTCATCAGAGACCCTGAAGGAAATGTAAATAATTTCCCTGTTTTTTGGTTTTGTTTTTGAAATTCCTTTTTATAGTGGTTTGAGCTGATTCTCTCTGCCATGTTTATGCCAGTCTAGACACACTTGATTCCCTTATAGAGACATATCAATACATAGGTTTTAAGATTCTTACTAGTCCGATCTATTCCTCTGTGGGAAATATGGGGTTTTGAGTCCCTTTCACAGAGGAAGGCATAGGTCTTGTCTATACCACAGTTGGTTTTGGAAATGATACCTGTGCTTATATCAAACTCTGGTTTTATGCATCACCCCACCTCTCCTTTCCCCTTAATCAGGCATAAGAGTGTTTTCTAAATGTGAGACTCTGGTCTCTTTCCTAACTCAGTTCATGTGTAGCCATGTTTACAGGATCTTCATAAGTCATATCTTATGATAAGTTTCTTTTTCTGTGTGACTTATTTCACTTAGAATCATCGTACCTGAATCCACTCACTTTGCTGCTCCTGGTCTTATGACATTGATTTCATGGCTGAGGGATATTCCATCGGACATAAATACCACAGTTTTTTGAACCATTTTTATATTTCCTGGGTTATTTAAGGTGTACCCAAGTTGAGGTTCTTGTAAGCAGTGCAGCCCTAAATTTGGGGGTGGCTCTGTCTTATTGATTTTCAGTTTACCCAATGTATATTCCCTAGACTGGAAGTGCCCTTGGCTCTGTAGCTCTGTTGTTTACTTGTTTTAGGGAACGCAATGCACTCCTCCAGTGAGGCAGTTGGCAATTTACATCCCGCCCATCAGCATAACAAGGCTCCCTGTTCTCCAGGGCCAGTCTTGCCTTTCTGGTTTTTACACATTTTGTGGATGTCCCTTTTGACCGGTGGGAAGGGATACTTCTTTGTAGTGCAGATTTGCATTGCCCGCTTGCTTGTTTGGCCAAAAAGGGCGTATGCGTTTTCTCCTGAATATATTCAGGAGAAAACGCATACGCCCTTTTTGGCCAACTGCGTCATTGTCGAAGTTGTGCCCCTCTTCCTGTGCTTTCAAGGCGATTCCAACGTACCTCTTGAAATCTGTTTCCTGCTATTCTGCCTGGCTTTCAAGTCTGCCTCGTTGCCTTCCCTCAACAGATTTTTGGACGATAGTTGTCCTTTATTACTCTGCCAGTTTGTGAATTGCTGTGGCCCTGAGCTCCATTTTCCAACTCGTTTTTTGTGAGCTGTACGCAAGTCCAAAATTTTGGTTCAGGACCTATACTGGTTCCCGGTGGGTGGCTGAGACTCTGGTTAATTCTTCTTCCTGCCGGGAAATTAGAGTGACATGTGCCCGTCCAAATGCCTAACAGTAACTCTCTCATTGGTTCTCCCTCTTCCCTTCCATCCTCTGCCAAATTGGCAACCTGTGCGAACCAGGAGGTTAAAGGGGCTGTCTCTCCAAGTTGGGAGATTGATAGTAAAGCAGTTGGAAAGTCAAACCGGAGCACCAGGAGAGGGACTACTCGTTGAGTTTTAGAAACCTTTTGTATTCACAGTGTGTCCATTCTCTAGGTTCCCCGTACATGTTATAGCTGTAGTAATATTCCCTTCAACCTGGAGAGTTGGGACCCATGGAAAGGGGGCCATGCATTTTTGCTTTAAAGGGTCTGCATTTGCTCACCCAATCTCACCAATCCTCTCAGTCCCAAGTGTCCAGCCTTATGCCACATCCAGCTGTCATTGTAGACAGGGTTTTTCCAGGTTTCATCAGAGACCCTGAAGGAAATGGAAAGAATTTCCCTGTTTTTTGGTTTTGTTTTTGAAATTCCTTTTTATAGTGGGTTTGAGCTGATTCCCTCTGCCATGTTTATGCCAGTCTAGACACACTTGATTCCCTTACAGAGACATATCAATACATAGGTTTTAAGATTCTTACTAGTCAGATCTATTCCTCTGCGGGAAATATGGGGTTTTGAGTCCCTTTCACTGAGGAAGGTGTAGGTCTTGTCTATTCCACAGTTGGTTTTGGAAATGGTACCTGTGCTTATATCAAACTCTGGTTTTATGAATCACCCCACCTCTCCTTTCCCCTTAAGCAGGCATAAGAGTGTTTTCTAAATGTGAGACTCTGGTCTCTTTCCTAACTCAGTTCATGTGTAGCCATGTTTACAGGATCTTCATAAGTCATATCTTATGATAAGTTTCTTTTTCTGTGTGACTTATTTCACTTAGAATCATCGTACCTGAATCCACTCACTTTGCTGCTCCTGGTCTTATGACATTGATTTCATGGCTGAGGGATATTCCATCGGACATAAATACCACAGTTTTTTGAACCATTTTTATATTTCCTGGGATATTTAAGGTGTACCCAAGTTGAGGTTCTTGTAAGCAGTGCAGCCCTAAATTTGGGGGTGGCTCTGTCTTATTGATTTTCAGTTTTCCCAATGTATATTCCTTAGACTGGAAGTGCGCTTGGCTCTGTAGCTCTGTTGTTTACTTGTTTTAGGGAACGCAATGCACTCCTCCAGTGAGGCAGTTGGCAATTTACATCCCGCCCATCAGCATAACAAGGCTCCCTGTTCTCCAGGGTCTATCTTGCCTTTCTCGTTTTTACACACTTTGTGGATGTCCCTTTTGACCGATGGGAAGTGATACTTCTTTGTAGTGCAGATTTCCATTGCCTGCTTGCTTGTTTGGCCAAAAAGGGCGTATGCGTTTTCTCCTGAATATATTCAGGAGAAAACGCATACGCACTTTTTGGCCAACTGTGTCATTGTCGAAGTTGTGCCCCTCTTCCTGTGCTTTAAAGGCGATTCCAACGTACCTCTTGAAATCTGTTTCCTGCTATTCTGCCTGGCTTTCAAGTCTGCCTCGTTGCCTTCCCTCAACAGATTTTTGGACGATAGTTGTCCTTTATTACTCTGCCAGTTTGTGAATTGCTGTGGCCCTGAGCTCCATTTTCCAACTCGTTTTTTTGTGAGCTGTACGCAAGTCCAAAATTTTGGTTCAGGACCTATACTGGTTCCCGGTGGGTGGCTGAGACTCTGGTTAATTCTTCTTCCTGCCGGGAAATTAGAGTGACATGTGCCCGTCCAAATGCCTAACAGTAACTCTCTCATTGGTTCTCCCTCTTCCCTTCCATCCTCTGCCAAATTGGCAACCTGTGCGAACCAGGAGGTTCAAGGGGCTGTCTCTCCAAGTTGGGAGATTGATAGTAAAGCAGTTGGAAAGTCAAACCGGAGCACCAGGAGAGGGACTACTCGTTGAGTTTTAGAAACCTTTTGTATTCACAGTGTGTCCATTCTCTAGGTTCCCCGTACATGTTATAGCTGTAGTAATATTCCCTTCAACCTGGAGAGTTGGGACCCATGGAATGGGGGCCTTGCATTTTTGCTTTAAAGGGTCTGCATTTGCTCACCCAATCTCACCAATCCTCTCAGTCCCAAGTGTCCAGCCTTATGCCACATCCAGCTGTCATTGTAGACAGGGTTTTTCCAGGTTTCATCAGAGACCCTGAAGGAAATGGAAAGAATTTCCCTGTTTTTTGGTTTTGTTTTCGAAATTCCTTTTTATAGTGGGTTTGAGCTGATTCCCTCTGCCATGTTTATGCCAGTCTAGACACACTTGATTCCCTTACAGAGACATATCAATACATAGGTTTTAAGATTCTTACTAGTCAGATCTATTCCTCTGCGGGAAATATGGGGTTTTGAGTCCCTTTCACTGAGGAAGGTGTAGGTCTTGTCTATTCCACAGTTGGTTTTGGAAATGGTACCTGTGCTTATATGAAACTCTGGTTTTATGAATCACCCCACCTCTCCTTTCCCCTTAAGCAGGCATAAGAGTGTTTTCTAAATGTGAGACTCTGGTCTCTTTCCTAACTCAGTTCATGTGTAGCCATGTTTACAGGATCTTCATAAGTCATATCTTATGATAAGTTTCTTTTTCTGTGTGACTTATTTCACTTAGAATCATCGTACCTGAATCCACTCACTTTGCTGCTCCTGGTCTTATGACTTTGATTTCATGGCTGAGGGATATTCCATCGGACATAAATACGACAGTTTTTTGAACCATTTTTATATTTCCTGGGATATTTAAGGTGTACCCAAGTTGAGGTTCTTGTAAGCAGTTCCGCCCTAAATTTGGGGGTGGCTCTGTCTTATTGATTTTCAGTTTTCCCAATGTATATTCCCTAGACTGGAAGTGCCCTTGGCTCTGTAGCTCTGTTGTTTACTTGTTTTAGGGAACGCAATGCACTCCTCCAGTGAGGCAGTTGGCAATTTACCTCCCGCCCATCAGCATAACAAAGCTCCCTGTTCTCCAGGGCCAGTCTTGCCTTTCTGGTTTTTACACATTTTGTGGATGTCCCTTTTGACCGGTGGGAAGGGATACTTCTTTGTAGTGCAGATTTGCATTGCCCGCTTGCTTGCTTGGCCAAAAAGGGCGTATGCATTTTCTCCTGAATATATTCAGGGGAAAACGCATACGCCCTTTTTGGCCCAGTGCGTCATTGTCGAAGTTGTGCCCCTCTTCCTGTGCTTTAAAGGCGATTCCAACGTACCTCTTGAAATCTGCTTCCTGCTATTCTGCCTCGCTTTCAAGTCCGCCTCGTTGCCTTCCCTCAACAGATTTTTGGACGATAGTTGTCCTTTATTACTCTGCCAGTTTGTGAATTGCTGTGCCCCTGAGCTCCATTTTTCAACTCGTTTTTTGTGAGCTGTACTCATGTCCAAAATTTTGGTTCAGGACCTATACTGGTTCCCGGTGGGTGGCTGAGACTTTGGTTAATTCTTCTTCCTGCCGGGAAATTAGAGTGACATGTGCCCGTCCAAATGCCTAACAGCTACTCTGTCATTGGTTCTCCCTCTTCCCTTCCATCCTCTGCCAAATTGGCAACATGTGCGAACCAGGAGTTTAAAGGGGCTGTCTCTCCAAGTAGGGAGATTGATAATAAAGCAGTTGGAAGGTCAAACCGGAGCACCAGGAGAGGGCCTATTCGTTGAGTTTTAGAAACCTTTTGTATTCACACTGTGTCCATTCTCTAGGATTCCCGTACATGTTATAGCTGTAGTAATATTCCCTTCAACCTGAGATTTGGGACCCTTGGAATGGGGGCCATTCATTTTTGCTTTAAAGGGTCTGCATTTGCTCACCCAATCTCACCAATCCTCTCAGTCCCAAGTGTCCAGCCTTATGCCACATCCAGCTGTCATTGTAGATAGGGTCATTCCAGGTTTCATCAGAGACCCTGAAGGAATTGTCAAGAATTTCCCTGTTTTTGGGTTTTGTTTTTGAAATTCCTTTTTATAGTGTGTTTGATCTGATTCTTGCTGCCATGTTTATTCCAGTCTAGACACACTTGATTCCCTTACAGAGACATATCAATACATAGGTTTTAAGATTCTTACTAGTCAGATATATTCCTCTGCGGGAAATATGGGGTTTTGAGTCCCTTTCACTGAGGAAGGTGTAGGTCTTGTCTATTCCAAAGTTGGTTTTAGAAATCGTTCCTGTGCTTATATCAAACTCTGGTTTTATGCATCACCCCACCTTTCCTACCCCTTAAACAGGCATAAGAGTGTTTTCTAAATGTGAGACTCTGTTCTCTTTCCTAACTCTGTTCATGTGTAGCCATGTTTACAGGATCTTCATAAGTGATATCTTATGATAAGTTTCTTTTTCTGTGTGACTTATTTCACTTAGAATCATCGTACCTGAATCCACTCACTTTGCTGCTCCTGGTCTTATGACATTGATTTCATGGCTGAGGGATATTCCATCGGACATAAATACCACAGTTTTTTGAACCATTTTTATATTTCCTGGGTTATTTAAGGTGTACCCAAGTTGAGGTTCTTGTAAGCAGTGCAGCCCTAAATTTGGGGGTGGCTCTGTCTTATTGATTTTCAGTTTACCCAATGTATATTCCCTAGACTGGAAGTGCCCTTGGCTCTGTAGCTCTGTTGTTTACTTGTTTTAGGGAACGCAATGCACTCCTCCAGTGAGGCAGTTGGCAATTTACATCCCGCCCATCAGCATAACAAGGCTCCCTGTTCTCCAGGGCCAGTCTTGCCTTTCTGGTTTTTACACATTTTGTGGATGTCCCTTTTGACCGGTGGGAAGGGATACTTCTTTGTAGTGCAGATTTGCATTGCCCGCTTGCTTGTTTGGCCAAAAAGGGCGTATGCGTTTTCTCCTGAATATATTCAGGAGAAAACGCATACGCCCTTTTTGGCCAACTGCGTCATTGTCGAAGTTGTGCCCCTCTTCCTGTGCTTTCAAGGCGATTCCAACGTACCTCTTGAAATCTGTTTCCTGCTATTCTGCCTGGCTTTCAAGTCTGCCTCGTTGCCTTCCCTCAACAGATTTTTGGACGATAGTTGTCCTTTATTACTCTGCCAGTTTGTGAATTGCTGTGGCCCTGAGCTCCATTTTCCAACTCGTTTTTTGTGAGCTGTACGCAAGTCCAAAATTTTGGTTCAGGACCTATACTGGTTCCCGGTGGGTGGCTGAGACTCTGGTTAATTCTTCTTCCTGCCGGGAAATTAGAGTGACATGTGCCCGTCCAAAAGCCTAACAGTAACTCTCTCATTGGTTCTCCCTCTTCCCTTCCATCCTCTGCCAAATTGGCAACCTGTGCGAACCAGGAGGTTAAAGGGGCTGTCTCTCCAAGTTGGGAGATTGATAGTAAAGCAGTTGGAAAGTCAAACCGGAGCACCAGGAGAGGGACTACTCGTTGAGTTTTAGAAACCTTTTGTATTCACAGTGTGTCCATTCTCTAGGTTCCCCGTACATGTTATAGCTGTAGTAATATTCCCTTCAACCTGGAGAGTTGGGACCCATGGAAAGGGGGCCATGCATTTTTGCTTTAAAGGGTCTGCATTTGCTCACCCAATCTCACCAATCCTCTCAGTCCCAAGTGTCCAGCCTTATGCCACATCCAGCTGTCATTGTAGACAGGGTTTTTCCAGGTTTCATCAGAGACCCTGAAGGAAATGGAAAGAATTTCCCTGTTTTTTGGTTTTGTTTTTGAAATTCCTTTTTATAGTGGGTTTGAGCTGATTCCCTCTGCCATGTTTATGCCAGTCTAGACACACTTGATTCCCTTACAGAGACATATCAATACATAGGTTTTAAGATTCTTACTAGTCAGATCTATTCCTCTGCGGGAAATATGGGGTTTTGAGTCCCTTTCACTGAGGAAGGTGTAGGTCTTGTCTATTCCACAGTTGGTTTTGGAAATGGTACCTGTGCTTATATCAAACTCTGGTTTTATGAATCACCCCACCTCTCCTTTCCCCTTAAGCAGGCATAAGAGTGTTTTCTAAATGTGAGACTCTGGTCTCTTTCCTAACTCAGTTCATGTGTAGCCATGTTTACAGGATCTTCATAAGTCATATCTTATGATAAGTTTCTTTTTCTGTGTGACTTATTTCACTTAGAATCATCGTACCTGAATCCACTCACTTTGCTGCTCCTGGTCTTATGACATTGATTTCATGGCTGAGGGATATTCCATCGGACATAAATACCACAGTTTTTTGAACCATTTTTATATTTCCTGGGATATTTAAGGTGTACCCAAGTTGAGGTTCTTGTAAGCAGTGCAGCCCTAAATTTGGGGGTGGCTCTGTCTTATTGATTTTCAGTTTTCCCAATGTATATTCCTTAGACTGGAAGTGCGCTTGGCTCTGTAGCTCTGTTGTTTACTTGTTTTAGGGAACGCAATGCACTCCTCCAGTGAGGCAGTTGGCAATTTACATCCCGCCCATCAGCATAACAAGGCTCCCTGTTCTCCAGGGTCTATCTTGCCTTTCTCGTTTTTACACACTTTGTGGATGTCCCTTTTGACCGATGGGAAGTGATACTTCTTTGTAGTGCAGATTTCCATTGCCTGCTTGCTTGTTTGGCCAAAAAGGGCGTATGCGTTTTCTCCTGAATATATTCAGGAGAAAACGCATACGCACTTTTTGGCCAACTGTGTCATTGTCGAAGTTGTGCCCCTCTTCCTGTGCTTTAAAGGCGATTCCAACGTACCTCTTGAAATCTGTTTCCTGCTATTCTGCCTGGCTTTCAAGTCTGCCTCGTTGCCTTCCCTCAACAGATTTTTGGACGATAGTTGTCCTTTATTACTCTGCCAGTTTGTGAATTGCTGTGGCCCTGAGCTCCATTTTCCAACTCGTTTTTTTGTGAGCTGTACGCAAGTCCAAAATTTTGGTTCAGGACCTATACTGGTTCCCGGTGGGTGGCTGAGACTCTGGTTAATTCTTCTTCCTGCCGGGAAATTAGAGTGACATGTGCCCGTCCAAATGCCTAACAGTAACTCTCTCATTGGTTCTCCCTCTTCCCTTCCATCCTCTGCCAAATTGGCAACCTGTGCGAACCAGGAGGTTCAAGGGGCTGTCTCTCCAAGTTGGGAGATTGATAGTAAAGCAGTTGGAAAGTCAAACCGGAGCACCAGGAGAGGGACTACTCGTTGAGTTTTAGAAACCTTTTGTATTCACAGTGTGTCCATTCTCTAGGTTCCCCGTACATGTTATAGCTGTAGTAATATTCCCTTCAACCTGGAGAGTTGGGACCCATGGAATGGGGGCCTTGCATTTTTGCTTTAAAGGGTCTGCATTTGCTCACCCAATCTCACCAATCCTCTCAGTCCCAAGTGTCCAGCCTTATGCCACATCCAGCTGTCATTGTAGACAGGGTTTTTCCAGGTTTCATCAGAGACCCTGAAGGAAATGGAAAGAATTTCCCTGTTTTTTGGTTTTGTTTTCGAAATTCCTTTTTATAGTGGGTTTGAGCTGATTCCCTCTGCCATGTTTATGCCAGTCTAGACACACTTGATTCCCTTACAGAGACATATCAATACATAGGTTTTAAGATTCTTACTAGTCAGATCTATTCCTCTGCGGGAAATATGGGGTTTTGAGTCCCTTTCACTGAGGAAGGTGTAGGTCTTGTCTATTCCACAGTTGGTTTTGGAAATGGTACCTGTGCTTATATGAAACTCTGGTTTTATGAATCACCCCACCTCTCCTTTCCCCTTAAGCAGGCATAAGAGTGTTTTCTAAATGTGAGACTCTGGTCTCTTTCCTAACTCAGTTCATGTGTAGCCATGTTTACAGGATCTTCATAAGTCATATCTTATGATAAGTTTCTTTTTCTGTGTGACTTATTTCACTTAGAATCATCGTACCTGAATCCACTCACTTTGCTGCTCCTGGTCTTATGACTTTGATTTCATGGCTGAGGGATATTCCATCGGACATAAATACGACAGTTTTTTGAACCATTTTTATATTTCCTGGGCTATTTAAGGTGTACCCAAGTTGAGGTTCTTGTAAGCAGTTCCGCCCTAAATTTGGGGGTGGCTCTGTCTTATTGATTTTCAGTTTTCCCAATGTATATTCCCTAGACTGGAAGTGCCCTTGGCTCTGTAGCTCTGTTGTTTACTTGTTTTAGGGAACGCAATGCACTCCTCCAGTGAGGCAGTTGGCAATTTACCTCCCGCCCATCAGCATAACAAAGCTCCCTGTTCTCCAGGGCCAGTCTTGCCTTTCTGGTTTTTACACATTTTGTGGATGTCCCTTTTGACCGGTGGGAAGGGATACTTCTTTGTAGTGCAGATTTGCATTGCCCGCTTGCTTGCTTGGCCAAAAAGGGCGTATGCATTTTCTCCTGAATATATTCAGGGGAAAACGCATACGCCCTTTTTGGCCCAGTGCGTCATTGTCGAAGTTGTGCCCCTCTTCCTGTGCTTTAAAGGCGATTCCAACGTACCTCTTGAAATCTGCTTCCTGCTATTCTGCCTCGCTTTCAAGTCCGCCTCGTTGCCTTCCCTCAACAGATTTTTGGACGATAGTTGTCCTTTATTACTCTGCCAGTTTGTGAATTGCTGTGCCCCTGAGCTCCATTTTTCAACTCGTTTTTTGTGAGCTGTACTCATGTCCAAAATTTTGGTTCAGGACCTATACTGGTTCCCGGTGGGTGGCTGAGACTTTGGTTAATTCTTCTTCCTGCCGGGAAATTAGAGTGACATGTGCCCGTCCAAATGCCTAACAGCTACTCTGTCATTGGTTCTCCCTCTTCCCTTCCATCCTCTGCCAAATTGGCAACATGTGCGAACCAGGAGTTTAAAGGGGCTGTCTCTCCAAGTAGGGAGATTGATAATAAAGCAGTTGGAAGGTCAAACCGGAGCACCAGGAGAGGGCCTATTCGTTGAGTTTTAGAAACCTTTTGTATTCACACTGTGTCCATTCTCTAGGATTCCCGTACATGTTATAGCTGTAGTAATATTCCCTTCAACCTGAGATTTGGGACCCTTGGAATGGGGGCCATTCATTTTTGCTTTAAAGGGTCTGCATTTGCTCACCCAATCTCACCAATCCTCTCAGTCCCAAGTGTCCAGCCTTATGCCACATCCAGCTGTCATTGTAGATAGGGTCATTCCAGGTTTCATCAGAGACCCTGAAGGAATTGTCAAGAATTTCCCTGTTTTTGGGTTTTGTTTTTGAAATTCCTTTTTATAGTGTGTTTGATCTGATTCTTGCTGCCATGTTTATTCCAGTCTAGACACACTTGATTCCCTTACAGAGACATATCAATACATAGGTTTTAAGATTCTTACTAGTCAGATATATTCCTCTGCGGGAAATATGGGGTTTTGAGTCCCTTTCACTGAGGAAGGTGTAGGTCTTGTCTATTCCAAAGTTGGTTTTAGAAATCGTTCCTGTGCTTATATCAAACTCTGGTTTTATGCATCACCCCACCTTTCCTACCCCTTAAACAGGCATAAGAGTGTTTTCTAAATGTGAGACTCTGTTCTCTTTCCTAACTCTGTTCATGTGTAGCCATGTTTACAGGATCTTCATAAGTGATATCTTATGATAAGTTTCTTTTTCTGTGTGACTTATTTCACTTAGAATCATCGTACCTGAATCCACTCACTTTGCTGCTCCTGGTCTTATGACATTGATTTCATGGCTGAGGGATATTCCATCGTACATAAGTACCACAATTTTTTGAACCATTTTTTTATTTCCTGGTATATTTAAGTTGTACCCAAGTTGAGGTTCTTGTAAGCAGTGCAGCCCTAAATTTGGGGGTGGCTCTGTCTTATTGATTTTCAGTTTTCCCAAGGTATAATCCCTAGACTGGAAGTGCCCTTGGCTCTGTAGCTCTGTTGTTTACTTGTTTTAGGGAACACAATGCACTCCTCCAGGGAGGCAGTTGGCAATTTACATCCCGCCCATCAGCATAACAAGGCTCCCTGTTCTCCAGGGCCTGTCTTTCCTTTCTGGTTTTTACACATTTTGTGGATGTCCCTTTTGACCGGTGGGAAGTGATACTTCTTTGTAGTGTAGATTTGCATTGCCCGCTTGCTTGCTTGGCCAAAAAGGGCGTATGCATTTTCTCCTGAATATATTCAGGAGAAAACACATACACCCTTTTGGCCAAGTGCGTCATTGTCGAAGTTGTGCCCCTCTTTCTGAGCTTTAAAGGTGATTCCAACGTACCTCTTGAAATCTGTTTCCTGCTATTCTGCCTCGCTTTCAAGTCCGCCTCGTTGCCTTCCCTCAACAGATTTTTGGACGATAGTTGTCCTTTATTACTTTGACAGTTTGTGAATTGCTGTGGCCCTGAGCTCCATTTTTCAACTCGTTTTTTGTGAGCTCTACGCAAGTCCAAAATTTTGGTTCAGGACCTATACTGGTTCCCGGTGGGTGGCTGAGACTTTGGTTAATTCTTCTTCCTGCCGGGAAATTAGAGTGACATGTGCCCGTCCAAATGCCTAACAGCTACTCTCTCATTGGTTCTCCCTCTTCCCTTCCATCCTCTGCCAAATTGGCAACATGTGCGAACCAGGAGTTTAAAGGGGCTGTCTCTCCAAGTAGGGAGATTGATAATAAAGCAGTTGGAAAGTCAAACCGGAGCACCAGGAGAGGGACTATTCGTTGAGTTTTAGAAACCTTTTGTATTCACAGTGTGTCCATTCTCTAGGTTTCCCGTACATGTTATAGCTGTAGTAATATTCCCTTCAACCTGGAGACTTGGGACCCATGGAATGGGGGCCATTCATTTTTGCTTTAAAGGGTCTGCATTTACTCACCCAATCTCACCAATCCTCTCAGTCCCAAGTGTCCAGCCTTATGCCACATCCAGCTGTCATTGTAGATAGGGTCATTCCAGGTTTCATCAGAGACCCTGAAGGAATTGTAAAGAATTTCCCTGTTTTTGGGTTTTGTTTTTGAAATTCCTTTTTATAGTGGGTTTGAGCTGATTCTCGCTGCCATGTTTATGCCAGTCTAGACACATTTGATTCCCTAACGGGGACATTTCAATACAAAGGTTTTAAGATTGTTACTAGTCAGATTTATTCCTCTGCGGGAAATATGGGGTTTTGAGTCCCTTTCACTGAGGAAGGTGTAGGTCTTTTCTATTCCACAGTTGGTTTAAGAAACGGTACCTGTGCTTATATCAAACTCTGGTTTTATACATCACCCCACCTCTCCTTCCCCCTTAAGCAGGCATAAGAGTGTTTTCTAAATGTGAGACTCGGTTCTCTTTCCTAACTCAGTTCATGTGTAGCCATGTTTACAGGATCTTCATAAGTGATATCTTATGATAAGTTTCTTTTTCTGTGTGACTTATTTCACTTAGAATCATCGTACCTGAATCCACTCACTTTGCTGCTCCTGGTCTTATGACATTGATTTCATGGCTGAGGGATATTCCTTCGTACATAAGTACCACAATTTTTTGAACCATTTTTTTATTTCCTGGGATATTTAAGGTGTACCCAAGTTGAGGTTCTTGTAAGAAGTGCAGCCCTAAATTTGGGGGTGGCTCTGTCTTATTGATTTTCAGTTTTCCCAAGGTATATTCCCTAGACTGGAAGTGTCCTTGGCTCTGTAGCTCTGATTTTTACTTGTTTTAGGGAACGCAATGCACTCCTCCAGTGAGGCAGTTGGCAATTTACATCCCGCCCATCAGCATAACAAGGCTCCCTGTTCTCCAGGGCCTGTCTTGCCTTTCTGGTTTTTACACATTTTGTGGATGTCCCTTTTGACCCGTGGGAAGCGATACTTCTTTGTAGTGCAGATTGGCATTTCCCGCTTGCTTGCTTGGCCAAAAAGGGCGTATGCATTTTCTCCTGAATATATTCAGGAGAAAACGCATACGCCCTTTTTGGCCAAGTGCGTCATTGTCGAAGTTGTGCCCCTCTTCCTGTGCTTTAAAGGCGATTCCAACGTACCTCTTGAAATCTGTTTCCTGCTATTCTGCCTCGCTTTCAAGTCCGCCTCGTTGCCTTCCCTCAAGAGATTTTTGGACGATAGTTGTCCTTTATTACTCTGACAGTTTGTGAATTGCTGTGCCCCTGAGCTCCATTTTTCAACTCGTTTTTTGTGAGCTGTACGCAAGTCCAAAATTTTGGTTCAGGACCTATACTGGTTCCCGGTGGGTGGCTGAGACTTTGGTTAATTCTTCTTCTTGCCGGGAAATTAGAATGATATGTGTCCATCCAAATGCCTAACAGCTACTCTCTCATTGGTTCTCCCTCTTCCCTTCCATCCTCTGCCAAATTGGAAACCTGTGCGAATCATGAGGTTAAAGGGGCTGTCTCTCCAAGTTGGTAGATTGATAATAAAGCAGTTGGAAAGTCAAACCGGAGCACCAGGGGAGGGACTATTCGTTGAGTTTTAGAAACCTTTTGTATTCACAGTGTGTCCATTCTCTAGGTTTCCCGTACATGTTATAGCTGTAGTAATATTCCCTTCAACATGGAGAGTTGGGACCCATGGAATGGGGGCCATGCATTTTTGCTTTAAAGGGTCTGCATTTGCTCACCCAATCTCACCAGTCCTCTCAGTCCCAAGTGTCCAGCCTTATGCCACATCCAGCTGTCATTGTAGATAGGGTCATTCCAGGTTTCATCAGAGACCCTGAAGGAATTGTCAAGAATTTCCCTGTTTTTGGGTTTTGTTTTTGAAATTCCTTTTTATAGTGGGTTTGATCTGATTCTTGCTGCCATGTTTATTCCAGTCTAGACACACTTGATTCCCTTACAGAGACATATCAATACATAGGTTTTTAGATTCTTACTAGTCAGATATATTCCTCTGTGGGAAATATGGGGTTTTGAGTCCCTTTCACTGAGGAAGGTGTAGGTCTTGTGTATTCCAAAGTTGGTTTTAGAAATCGTTCCTGTGCTTATATCAAACTCTGGTTTTATGCATCACCCCACCTCTCCTTCCCCCTTAAGCAGGCATAAGATTGTTTTCTAAATGTGAGACTCTGTTCTCGTTCCTAACTCAGTTCATGTGTAGCCATGTTTACAGGATCTTCATAAGTGATATCTTATGTTAAGTTTCTTTTTCTGTGTGACTTATTTCACTTAGAATCATCGTACCTGAATCCATTCACTTTGCCGCTCCTGGTATTATGACATTGATTTCATGGCTGAGGGATATTCCATTGTACATAAGTACCACAATTTTTTGAACGATTTTTATATTTCCAGGGATATTTAAGGTGTACCCAAGTTGAGGTTCTTGTAAGCAGTGCAGCCCTAAATTTGGGGGTGGCTCTGTCTTATTGATTTTCAGTTTTCTCAAGGTATAATCCCTAGACTGGAAGTGCCCTTGTCTCTGTAGCTCTGTTGTTTCCTTGTTTTAGGGAACGCAATGCACTCCTCCAGGGAGGCAGTTGGCAATTTACATCCCGCCCATCAGCGTAACAAGACTCCCTGTTCTCCAGGGCCTGTCTTGCCTGTCTGGTTTTTACACATTTTGTGGATGTCCCTTTTGACCGGTGGGAAGTGATACTTCTTTGCAGTGCTGATTTGCATTGCCCACTTGCTTGCTTGGCCAAAATGCTCGTATGCGTTTTCTCCTGAATATATTCAGGAGAAAACGCATACGCCCATTTTGGCCAAGTGCGTCATTGTCGAAGTTGTGCCCCTCTTCCTGTGCTTTAAAGGCGATTCCAACGTAACTCTTGAAATCTGTTTCCTGCTATTCTGCCTCGCTTTCAAGTCCGCCTCGTTGCCTTCCCTCAACAGATTTTTGGACGATAGTTGTCCTTTATTACTCTGACAGTTTGTGAATTGCTGTGCCCCTGAGCTCCATTTTTCAACTCGTTTCTTGTGAGCTCTACGCAAGTCCAAAATTTTGGTTCAGGACCTATACTGGTTCCCGGTGAGTGTCTGAGACTTTGGTTAATTCTTCTTCCTGCCGGGAAATTAGAATGATATGTGTCCATCCAAATGCCTAACAGCTACTCTCTCATTGGTTCTCCCTCTTCCCTTCCATCCTCTGCCAAATTGGAAACCTGTGCGAACCAGGAGATTAAAGGGGCTGTCTCTCCATGTTGGCAGATTGATAATAAAGCAGTTGGAAAGTCAAACCGGAGCACCAGGGGAGGGACTATTCGTTGAGTTTTAGAAACCTTTTGTATTCACAGTGTGTCCATTGTCTAGGTTTCCCGTACATGTTATAGCTGTAGTAATATTCCCTTCAACATGGAGAGTTGGGACCCATGGAATGGGGGCCATGCATTTTTGCTTTAAAGGGTCTGCATTTGCTCACCCAATCTCACCAATCCTCTCAGTCCCAAGTGTCCAGCCTTATGCCACATCCAGCTGTCATTGTAGATAGGGTCATTCCAGGTTTCATCAGAGACCCTGAAGGAATTGTCAAGAATTTCCCTGTTTTTGGGTTTTGTTTTTGAAATTCCTGTTTATAGTGGGTTTGATCTGATTCTTCCTGCCATGTTTTTTCCAGTCTAGACACACTTGATTCCCTTACAGAGACATATCAATACATAGGTTTTAAGATTCTTACTAGTCAGATATATTCCTCTGTGGGAAATATGGGGTTTTGAGTCCCTTTTGAGGAAGGTGTAGGTCTTGTCTATTCCAAAGTTGGTTTTAGAAATCGTTCCTGTGCTTATATCAAACTCTGGTGTTATGCATCACCCCACCTCTTCTTCCCCCTTAAGCAGGCATAAGATTGTTTTCTAAATGTGAGACTCTGTTCTCTTTCCTAACTCAGTTCATGTGTAGCCATATTTACAGGATCTTCATAAGTGATATCATATGATAAGTTTCTTTTTCTGTGTGACTTATTTCACTTAGAATCATCGTACCTGAATCCACTCACTTTGCTTCTCCTGGTCTTATGACATTGATTTCATGGCTGAGGGATATTCCATCGTACATAAGAACCACAATTTTTTGAACCATTTTTTTATTTCCTGGGATATTTAAGGTGTACCCAAGTTGAGGTTCTTGTAAGAAGTGCAGCCCTAAATTTGGGGGTGGCTCTCTCTTATTGATTTTCAGTTTTCCCAAGGTATATTCCCTAGACTGGAAGTGCCCTTGGCTCTGTAGCTCTGTTGTTTACTTGTTTTAGGGAACGCAATGCACTCCTCCAGTGAGGCAGTTGGCAATTTACATCCCGCCCGTCAGCATAACAAGGCTCCCTGTTCTCCAGGGCCTGTCTTGCCTTTCTTGTTTTTACACATTTTGTGGATGTCCCTTTTGACCGGTGGGAAGTGATACTTCTTTGTAGTGCAGATTTGCATTGCCCGCTTGCTTGCTTGGCCAAAAAGGGCGTATGCGTTTTCTCCTGAATATATTCAGGAGAAAACGCATACGCCCTTTTTGGCCCAGTGCGTCATTGTCAAAGTTGTGCCCCTCTTCCTGTGCTTTAAAGGCGATTCCAACGTACCTCTTGAAATCTGTTTCCTGCTATTCTGCCTCGCTTTCAAGTCCTCCTCGTTGCCTTCCCTCAACAGATTTTTGGACGATATTTGTCCTTTATTTCTCTGCCAGTTTGTGAATTGCTGTGCCCCTGAGCTCCATTTTTCAACTCGTTTTTTGTGAGCTGTACGCATGTCCAAAATTTTGGTTCAGGACATATACTGGTTCCCGGTGGGTGGCTGAGACTTTGGTTAATTTTTCTTCCTGCCGGGAAATTAGAGTGACATGTGCCCGTCCAAATGCCTAACAGCTACTCTGTCATTGGTTCTCCCTCTTCCCTTCCATCCTCTGCCAAATTGGCAACATGTGCGAACCAGGAGTTTAAAGGGGCTGTCTCTCCAAGTAGGGAGATTGATAATAAAGCAGTTGGAAAGTCAAACCGGAGCACCAGGAGAGGGCCTATTCGTTGAGTTTTAGAAACCTTTTGTATTCACACTGTGTCCATTCTCTAGGATTCCCGTACATGTTATAGCTGTAGTAATATTCCCTTCAACCTGAGATTTGGGACCCTTGGAATGGGGGCCATTCATTTTTGCTTTAAAGGGTCTGCATTTGCTCACCCAATCTCACCAATCCTCTCAGTCCCAAGTGTCCAGCCTTATGCCACATCCAGATGTCATTGTAGATAGGGTCATTCCAGGTTTCATCAGAGACCCTGAAGGAATTGTCAAGAATTTCCCTGTTTTTGGGTTTTGTTTTGAAATTCCTTTTTATAGTGTGTTTGATCTGATTCTTGCTGCCATGTTTATTCCAGTCTAGACACACTTGATTCCCTTACAGAGACATATCAATACATAGGTTTTAAGATTCTTACTAGTCAGATATATTCCTCTGTGGGAAATATGGGGTTTTGAGTCCCTTTCACTGAGGAAGGTGTAGGTCTTGTCTATTCCAAAGTTGGTTTTAGAAATCGTTCCTGTGCTTATATCAAACTCTGGTTTTATGCATCACCCCACCTTTCCTTCCCCCTTAAGCAGGCATAAGATTGTTTTCTAAATGTGAGACTCTGTTCTCTTTCCTAACTCTGTTCATGTGTAGCCATGTTTACAGGATCTTCATAAGTGATATCTTATGATAAGTTTCTTTTTCTGTGTGACTTATTTCACTTTGAATCATCGTACCTGAATCCACTCACTTTGCTGCTCCTGGTCTTATGACATTGATTTCATGGCTGAGGGATATTCCATCGTACAAAAGTACCACAATATTTTGAACCATTTTTTTATTTCCTGGTATATTTAAGGTGTACCCAAGTTGAGGTTCTTGTAAGCAGTGCAGCCCTAAATTTGGGGGTTGCTCTGTCTTATGGATTTTCAGTTTTCCCAAGGTATAATCCCTAGACTGGAAGTGCCCTTGGCTCTGTAGCTCTGTTGTTTACTTGTTTTACGGAACACAATGCACTCCTCCAGGGAGGCAGTTGGCAATTTACATCCCGCCCATCAGCATAACAAGGCTCCCTGTTGCCAGGGCCGGTCTTGCCTTTCTGGTTTTTACACATTTTGTGTATGTCCCTTTTGACCGGTGGGAAGTGATACTTCTTTGTAGTGTAGATTTGCATTGCCCGCTTGCTTGCTTGGCCAAAAAGGGCGTATGCGTTTTCTCCTGAATATATTCAGGAGAAAACACATACGCCCTTTTTGGCCAACTGCGTCATTGTCGAAGTTGTGCCCCTCTTTCTGTGCTTTAAAGGTGATTCCAATGTACCTCTTGAAATCTGTTCCCTGCTATTCTGCCTCGCTTTCAAGTCCGCCTCGTTGCCTTCCCTCAAGAGATTTTTGGACGATAGTTGTCCTTTATTACTTTGACAGTTTGTGAATTGCTGTGCCCCTGAGCTCCATTTTTCAACTCGTTTTTTGTGAGCTCTACGCAAGTCCAAAATTTTGGTTCAGGACCTATACTGGTTCCCGGTGGGTGGCTGAGACTGGTTAATTCTTCTTCCTGCCGGGAAATTAGAGTGACATGTGCCCGTCCAAATGCCTAACAGCTACTGTCTCATTGGTTCTCCCTCTTCCCTTCCATCCTCTGCCAAATTGGCAACATGTGCGAACCAGGAGTTTAAAGGGGCTGTCTCTCCAAGTAGGGAGATTGATAATAAAGCAGTTGGAAAGTCAAACCGGAGCACCAGGAGAGGGACTATTCGTTGAGTTTTAGAAACCTTTTGTATTCACAGTGTGTCCATTCTCTAGGTTTCCCGTACATGTTATAGCTGTAGTAATATTCCCTTCAACCTGGAGACTTGGGACCCATGGAATGGGGGCCATTCATTTTTGCTTTAAAGGGTCTGCATTTTCTCACCCAATCTCACCAATCCTCTCAGTCCCAAGTGTCCAGCCTTATGCCACATCCAGCTGTCATTGTAGATAGGGTCATTCCAGGTTTCATCAGAGACCCTGAAGGAATTGTAAAGAATTTCCCTGTTTTTGGGTTTTGTTTTTGAAATTCCTTTTTATAGTGAGTTTGAGCTGATTCTCGCTGCCATGTTTATGCCAGTCTAGACACATTTGATTCCCTAACGGAGACATTTCAATACAAAGGTTTTAAGATTGTTACTAGTCAGATTTATTCCTCTGCGGGAAATATGGGGTTTTGAGTCCCTTTCACTGAGGAAGGTGTAGGTCTTTTCTATTCCACAGTTGGTTTAGGAAACGGTACCTGTGCTTATATCAAACTCTGGTTTTATACATCACCCCACCTCTCCTTCCCCCTTAAGCAGGCATAAGAGTGTTTTCTAAATGTGAGACTCGGTTCTCTTTCCTAACTCAGTTCATGTGTAGCCATGTTTACAGGATCTTCATAAGTGATATCTTATGATAAGTTTCTTTTTCTGTGTGACTTATTTCACTTAGAATCATCGTACCTGAATCCACTCACTTTGCTGCTCCTGGTCTTATGACATTGTTTTCATGGCTGAGGGATATTCCATCGTACATAAGTACCACAATTTTTTGAACCATTTTTTTATTTCCTGGGATATTTAAGGTGTACCCAAGTTGAGGTTCTTGTAAGAAGTGCAGCCCTAAATTTGGGGGTGGCTCTGTCTTATTGATTTTCAGTTTTCCCAAGGTATATTCCCTAGACTGGAAGTGCCCTTGGCTCTGTAGCTCTGTTGTTTACTTGTTTTAGGGAACGCAATGCACTCCTCCAGTGAGGCAGTTGGCAATTTACATCCCGCCCGTCAGCATAACATGGCTCCCTGTTCTCCAGGGCCTGTCTTGCCTTTCTGGTTTTTACACATTTTGTGGATGTCCCTTTTGACTGGTGGGAAGTGATACTTCTTTGTAGTGCAGATTTGCATTGCCCGGTTGCTTGCTTGGCCAAAAAGGGCGTATGCATTTTCTCCTGAATATATTCAGGAGAAAACGCATACGCCCTTTTTGACCAAGTGCGTCATTGTCGAAGTTGTGCCCCTCTTCCTGTGCTTTAAAGGCGATTCCAACGTACCTCTTGAAATCTGTTTCCTGCTATTCTGCCTCGCTTTCAAGTCCGCCTCGTTGCCTTCCCTCAACAGATTTTTGGACGATAGTTGTCATTTATTACTCTGCCAGTTTGTGAATTGCTGTGCCACTGAGCTCCATTTTTCAACTCATTTTTTGTGAGCTGTACGCAAGACCAAAATTTTGGTTCAGGACCTATACTGGATCCCAGTGGGGGGCTGAGACTTTGGTTAATTCTTCTTCCTGCCGGGAAATTAGAATGATATGTGTCCATCCACATGCCTAACAGCTACTCTCTCATTGGTTCTCCCTCTTCCCTTCCATCCTTTGCCAAATTGGTAACCTGTGTGAACCAGGAGACTAAAGGGGCTGTCTCTCCAAGTTGGCAGATTGATAATAAAGCAGTTGGAAAGTCAAACAGGAGCACCAGGGGAGGGACTATTCGTTGAGTTTTAGAAACCTTTTGTATTCACAGTGTGTCCATTCTCTAGGTTTCCCGTACATGTTATAGCTGTTGTAATATTCCCTTCCACATGGAGAATTGGGACCCATGGAATGGGGGCCATGCATTTTTGCTTTAAAGTGTCTGCATTTGCTCACCCAATCTCACCAATCCTCTCAGTCCCAAGTGTCCAGCCTTATGCCACATCCAGCTGTCATTGTAGATAGGGTCATTCCAGGTTTCATCAGAGACCCTGAAGGAATTGTCAAGAATTTCACTGTTTTCTGGTTTTGTTTTTGAAATTCCTTTTTATAGTGGGTTTGATCTGATTCTTGCTGCCATGTTTATTCCAGTCTAGACACACTTGATTCCCTTACAGAGACATATCAATACATAGGTTTTAAGATTCTTACTAGTCAGATATATTCCTCTGTGGGAAATATGGGGTTTTGAGTCCCTTTCACTGAGGAAGGTGTAGGTCTTGTCTATTCCAAAATTGGTTTTAGAAGTCGTTCCTGTGCTTATATCAAACTCTGGTATTATGCATCACCCCACCTCTCCTTCCCCCTTAAGCAGGCATAAGATTGTTTTCTAAATGTGAGACTCTGTTCTCTTTCCTAACTCAGTTCATGTGTAGCCATGTTTACAGGATCTTCATAAGTGATATCTTATGATAAGTTTCTTTTTCTGTGTGACTTATTTCACTTAGAATCATCGTACCTGAATCCACTCACTTTGCTGCTCCTGGTCTTTTGACATTGATTTCATGGCTGAGGGATATTCCATCGTTCATAAGTACCACAATTTTTTGAACGATTTTTATATTTCCTGGGATATTTAAGGTGTACCCAAGTTGAGGTTCTTATAAACAGTGCAGCCCTAAATTTGGGGGTGTCTCTGTCTTATTGATTTTCAGTTTTCCAAAGGTATAATCCCTAGACTGGAAGTGCCCTTGGCTCTGTAGCTCTGTTGTTTACTTGTTTTAGGGAACGCAATGCACTCCTCCAGGGAGGCAGTTGGCAATTTACATCCCGCCCTTCAGCATAACAAGGCTCCCTGTTCTCCAGGGCCTGTCTTGCCTTTCTGGTTTTTACACATTTTGTGGATGTCCCTTTTGACCGGTGGGAAGTGATACTTCTTTGTAGTGCAGATTTGCATTGCCCGCTTGCTTGCTTGGCCCAAAAGGGCCTATGCGTTTTCTCCTGAATATATTCAGGAGAAAACGCATACGCTCATTTTGGCCAAGTGCGTCATTGTCGAAGTTGTGCCCCTCTTCCTGTGCTTTAAAGGCGATTCAAACGTAACTCTTGAAATCTGTTTCCTGCTATTCTGCCTCGCTTTCAAGTCCGCCTCGTTGCCTTCCCTCAATAGATTTTTGGACGATAGTTGTCCTTTATTACTCTGCCAGTTTGTGAATTGCTGTGCCCCTGAGCTCCATTTTTCAACTCGTTTTTTGTGAGCTCTACGCAAGTCCAAAATTTTGGTTCAGGACCTATACTGTTTCCCGGTGGGTGGCTGAGACTTTGGTTAATTCTTCTTCCTGCCGGGAAATTAGAGTGACATGTGCCCGTCCAAATGCCTAACAGCTACTCTGTCATTGGTTCTCCCTCTTCCCTTCCATTCTCTTCCAAATTGGCAACATGTGCGAACCAGGAGTTTAAAGCGTCTGTCTCTCCAAGTTGGGAGATTGATAATAAAGCAGTTGGAAAGTCAAACCGGAGCACCAGGAGAGGGACTATTCGTTGAGTTTTAGAAACCTTTTGTATTCACAGTGTGTCCATTCTCTAGGTTTCCCGTACATGTTATAGCTGTAGTAATATTCCCTTCAACCTGGAGACTTGGGACCCATGGAATGGGGGCCATTCATTTTTGCTTTAAAGGGTCTGCATTTGCTCACCCAATTTCACCAATCCTCTCAGTCCCAAGTGTCCAGCCTTATGCCACATCCAGCTGTCATTGTAGATAGGGTCATTCCAGGTTTCATCAGAGACCCTGAAGGAATTGTCAAGAATTTCCCTGTTTTTTGCTTTTGTTTTTGAAATTCCTTTTTATAGTGGGTTTGAGCTGATACTCGCTGCCATGTTTATGCCAGTCTAGACAAATTTGATTCCCTAACGGAGACATATCAATACATAGGTTTTAAGATTGTTACTAGTCAGATCTATTCCTCTGTGGGAAATATGGGGTTTTGAGTCCCTTTCACTGAGGAAGGTGTAGGTCTCTTCTATTCCACAGTTGGTTTAAGAAACGGTACCTGTGCTTATATCAAACTCTGGTTTTATACATCACCCCACCTCTCCTTCCCCCTTAAGCAGGCATAAGAGTGTTTTCTAAATGTGAGACTCGGTTCTCTTTCTTAACTCAGTTCATGTGTAGCCATGTTTACAGGATCTTCATAAGTGATATCTTAGGATAAGTTTCTTTTTCTGTGTGACTTATTTCACTTAGAATCATCGTACCTGAATCCACTCACTTTGCTGCTCCTGGTCTTATGACATTGATTTCATGGCTGAGGGATATTCCATCGTACATAAGTACCACAATTTTTTGAACCATTTTTATATTTCCTGGGATATTTAAGGTGTACCCAAGTTGAGGTTCTTATAAGCAGTGCAGCCCTAAATTTGGGGGTGGCTCTGTCTTATTGATTTTCAGTTTTCCCAAGGTATAATCCCTAGACTGGAAGTGCCCTTGGCTCTGTAGCTCTGTTGTTTACTTGTTTTAGGGAACGCAAAGCACTCCTCCAGGGAGGCAGTGGCCAATTTACATCCCGCCCATCAGCATAGCAAGGCTCCCTGTTCTACAGGGCCTGTCATGCCTTTCTGGTTTTTACACATTTTGTGGATGTCCCTTTTGAACGGTGGGAAGTGATACTTCTTTGTAGTGCAGATTTGCTTTGCCCACTTGCTTGCTTGGGCAAAATGGGCGTATGCGTTTTCTCCTGAATATATTCAGGAGAAAACGCATACGCCCTTTTTGGCCAGGTGCGTCATGGTCGAAGTTGTGCCCCTCTTCCTGTGCTTTAAAGGCGATTCCAACGTAACTCTTGAAATCTGTTTCCTGCTATTCTGCCTCGCTTTCAAGTCCGCCTCGTTGCCTTCCCTCAAGAGATTTTTGGACGATAGTTGTCCTTTATTGCTCTGACAATTTGTGAGTTGCTGTGCCCCTGAGCTCCATTTTTCAACTCGTTTTTTGTGAGGTGTACGCAAGTCCAAAATTTTGGTTCAGGACCTATACGGGTTCCCGGTGGGTGGCTGAGACTTTGGTTAATTCTTCTTCCTGCTGGGAAAATAGAATGATATGTGTCCATCCAAATGCCTAACAGCTACTCTCTCATTGGTTCTCCCTCTTCCCTTCCATCCTCTGCCAAATTGGAAACCTGTGCGAACCAGGAGGTTAAAGGGGCTGTCTCTCCAAGTCGGCAGATTGATAATAAAAACAGTTGGAAAGTCAAACCGGAGCACCAGGAGAGGGACTATTCGTTGAGTTTTAGAAACCTTTTGTATTCACAGTGTGTCCATTCTCTAGGTTTCCCGTACATGTTATAGCTGTAGTAATATTCCCTTCCACATGGAGAGTTGGGACCCATGGAATGGGGGCCATGCATTTTTGCTTTAAAGGGTCTGCATTTGCTCACCCAATCTCACCAATCCTCTCAGTCCCAAGTGTCCAGCCTTATGCCACATCCAGCTGTCATTGTAGATAGGGTCATTCCAGGTTTCATCAGAGACCCTGAAGGAATTGTCAAGAATTTCTCTGTTTTTGGGTTTTGTTTTTGAAATTCCTTTTTATAGTGGGTTTGATCTGATTCTTGCTGCCATGTTTATTCCAGTGTAGACACACTTGATTCCCTTACAGAGACATATCAATTCATAGGTTTTAAGATTCTTAGTAGTCAGATATATTCCTCTGTGGGAAATATGGGGTTTTGAGTCCCTTTCACTGAGGAAGGTGTAGGTCTTGTCTATTACAAAGTTGGTTTTAGAAATCGTTCCTGTGCTTATATCAAACTCTGGTTTTATGCATCACCCCACCTCTCCTTCCCCCTTAAGCAGGCATAAGATTGTTTTCTAAATGTGAGACTCTGTTCTCTTTCCTAACTCAGTTCATGTGTAGCCATGTTTACAGGATCTTCATAAGTGATATCTTATGATGTTTTTTTTTTTCTGTGTGACTTATTTCACTTAGAATCATCATACCTGAATCCACTCACTTTGCTGCTCCTGGTCTTATGACATTGATTTCATGGCTGAGGGATATTCCATCGTACATAAGTACCACAATTTTTTGAACGATTTTTATATTTCCTGGGATATTTAAGGTGAACCCAAGTTGAGGTTCTTGTAAGCAGTGCAGCCCTAAATTTGGGGGTGGCTCTGTCTTATTGATTTTCAGTTTTCCCAAGGTATAATCCCTAGACTGGAAGTGCCCTTGGCTCTGTACCTCTGTTGTTTACTTGTTTTAGGGAAAGCAATGCACTCCTCCAGGGAGGCAGTTGGCAATTTACATCCCGCCCATCAGCATAACAAGGCTCCCTGTTCTCCAGGGCCTGTCTTGTCTTTCTGGTTTTTACACATTTTGTGGATGTCCCTTTAGACCGGTGGGAAGTGATACTTCTTTGTAGTGCAGATTTGCATTGCCCGCTTGCTTGCTTGGCCAAAATGGGCGTATGCGTTTTCTCCTGAATATATTCAGGAGTAAACCCATACGCCCTTTTTGGCCAAGTGCGTCATTGTCGAAGTTGTGCCCCTCTTCCTGTGCTTTAAAGGCGATTCCAACGTAACTCTTGAAATCTGTTTCCTGCTATTCTGCCTCGCATTCAAGTCCGCCTCTTTGCTTTCCCTCATCAGATTTTTGGACGATAGTTGTCCTTTATTACTCGGACAATTTGTGAATTGCTGTGCCCCTGAGCTCCATTTATCAACTCGTTTTTTGTGAGCTCTACGCAAGTCCAAAATTTTGGTTCAGGACCTATACTGGTTCCCGGTGGGTGGCTGAGATTTTGGTTAATTCTTCTTCCTGCCGGGAAAATAGAATGATATGTGTCCATCCAAATGCCTAACAGCTACTCTCTCATTGGTTCTCCCTCTTCCCTTCCATCCTCTGCCAAATTGGCAACATGTGCGAACCAGGAGTTTAAAGGGGCTGTCTCTCCAAGTATGGAGATTGATAATAAAGCAGTTGGAAAGTCAAACCGGATCACCAGGAGAGGGACTATTCGTTGAAATTTAGAAACCTTTTGTATTCACAGTGTGTCCATTCTCTAGGTTTCCCGTACATGTTATAGCTTTAGTAATATTTCCTTCAACCTGGAGAGTTGGGACCCATGGAATGGGGGCCATTCATTTTTGCTTTAAAGGGTCTGCATTTGCTCACCCAATCTCACCAATCCTCTCAGTCCCAAGTGTCCAGCCTTATGCCACATCCAGCTGTCATTGTAGATAGGGTCATTCCAGGTTTCATCAGAGACCCTGAAGGAATTGTAAAGAATTTCCCTGTTTTTTGGTTTTGTTTTTGAAATTCCTTTTTATAGTGGGTTTGAGCTGATTCTCGCTGCCATGTTTATGCCAGTCTAGACACATTTGATTCCCTAACGGAGACATATCAATACATAGGTTTTAAGATTGTTACTAGTCAGATCTATTCCTCTGCAGGAAATATGGGGTTTTGAGTCCCTTTCACTGAGGAAGGTGTAAGTCTTTTCTATTCCACAGTTGGTTTAAGTAACGGTACCTGTGTTATATCAAACTCTGGTTTTATACATCACCCCACCTCTCCTTCCCCCTTAAGCAGGCATAAGAGTGTTTTATAAATGTGAGATTCTGTTCTCTTTCCTAACTCAGTTCATGTGTAGCCATGTTTACAGGATCTTCCTAAGTGATATCTTATGATAAGTTTCTTTTTCGGTGAGACTTATTTCACTTAGAATCATCGTACCTGAATCCACTCACTTTGCTGCTCCTGGTCTTATGACATTGATTTCATGGCTGAGGGATACTCCATCGTACATAAGTACCACAATTTTTTGAACGACTTTTATGTTTCCTGGGATATTTAAGGTGTACCCAAGTTGAGGTTCTTGTAAGCAGTGCAGCCCTAAATTTGGGGGTGGCTCTGTCTTATTGATTTTCAGTTTTCCCAAGGTATAATCCCTAGACTGGAAGTGTCCTTGGCTCGGTAGCTCTGTTGTTTACTTGTTTTAGGGAACGCAATGCACTCCTCCAGGGAGGCAGTTGCCAATTTACATCCCGCCCATCAGCATAACAAGGCTCCCTGTTCTCCAGGGCCTGTCTTGACTTTCTGGTTTTTACACATTTTGTGGATGTGCCTTTTGACCGGTGGGAAGTGATACATCTTTGTAGTGCAGATTTGCATTGCCTGCTTGCTTGCTTGGCCAAAATGGGCGTATGCGTTTTCTCCTGAATATATTCAGGAGAAAACGCATACGCTCTTTTTGGCCAAGTACGTCATTGTCGAAGTTGTGTCCCTATTCCTGTGCTTTAAAGGCGATTCCAACGTACCTCTTGAAATCTGTTTCCTGCTATTCTGCCTCGCTTTCAAGTCCGCCTCGTTGCCTTCCCTCAACAGATTTTTGGACGATAGTTGTCCTTTATTACTCTGACAATTTGTGAATTGCTGTGCCCCTGAGCTCCATTTTTCAACTCGTTTTTTGTGAGCTCTACGCAAGTCCAAAATTTTGCTTCAGGACCTATACTGGTTCCCGGTGGGTGGCTGAGATTTTGGTTAATTCTTCTTCCTGCCGGGAAATTAGAATGATATGTGTCCATCCAAATGCCTAACAGCTACTCTCTCATTGGTTCTCCCTCTTCCCTTCCATCCTCTGCAAAATTGGAAACCTGTGCGAACCAGTAGATTAAAGGGGCTGTCTCTCCAAGTGGGCAGATTGATAATAAAGCAGTTGGAAAGTCAAACCGGAGCACCAGGGGAGGGACAATTCGTTGAGTTTTAGAAACCTTTTGTATTCACAGTGTGTCCATTCTCTAGGTTTCCCGTACATGTTATAGCTGTAGTAATATTCCCTTCAACATGGAGAGTTGGGACCCATGGAATGGGGGCCATGCATTTTTGCTTTAAAGGGTCTGCATTTGCTCACCCAATCTCACCAATCCTCTCAGTCCCAAGTGTCCAGCCTTATGCCACATCCAGCTGTCATTGTAGATAGGGTCATTCCTGGTTTCATCAGAGACCCTGAAGGAATTGTCAAGAATTTCCCTGTTTTTGGGTTTTGTTTTTGAAATTCCTTTTTATAGTGGGTTTGATCTGATTCTTGCTGCCATGTTTATTCCAGTCTAGACACACTTGATTCCCTTACAGAGACATATCAATACATAGGTTTTAAGATTCTTACTAGTCAGATATATTCCTCTGTGGGAAATATGGGGTTTTGAGTCCCTTTCACTGAGGAAGGTGTAGGTCTTGTCTATTACAAAGTTGGTTTTAGAAATCGTTCCTCTGCTTATATCAAACTCTGGTTTTATGCATCACCCCACCTCTCTTTCCCCCTTAAGAAGGCATAAGATTGTTTTCTAAATGTGAGACTCTGTTCTCTTTCCTAACTCAGTTCATGTGTAACCATGTTTATAGGATTTTCATAAGTGATATCTTATGATAAGTTTCTTTTTCTGTGTGACTTATTTCACTTAGAATCATCGTACCTGAATCCACTCACTTTGCTGTTCCTGGTCTTATGACATTGATTTCATGGCTGAGGGATATTCCATCGTACATAAGTACCACAATTTTTTGAACGATTTTTATATTTCCTGGGATATTTAAGGTGTACCCAAGTTGAGGTTCTTGTAAGCAGTGCAGCCCTAAATTTGGGGGTGGCTCTGTCTTATTGATTTTCAGTTTTCCCAAGGTATAATCCCTAGACTGGAAGAGCCCTTGGCTCTGTAGCTCTGATGTTTACTTGTTTTAGGGAACGCAATGCACTCCTCCAGTGAGGCAGTTGGCAATTTACATCCCGCCCATCAGCATAACAAGGATCCCTGTTCTCCAGGGCCTGTCTTGCCTTTCTGGTTTTTACACATTTTGTGGATGTCCCTTTAACCGGTGGGAAGTGATACTTCTTTGTAGTGCAGATTTGCATTGCCCGCTTGCTTGCTTGGCCAAAAAGGGCGTATGCGTTTTCTCCTGAATATATTCAGGAGAAAACGCATACGCCCTTTTTGGCCAAGTGCGTCATTGTCGAAGTTGTGCCCCTCTTCCTGTGCTTTAAAGGCGATTCCAACGTAACTCTTGAAATCTGTTTCCTGCTATTCTGCCTCGCTTTCAAGTCCGCCTCGTTGCCTTGCCTCAACAGATTTTTGGACGATAGTTGTCCTTTATTACTCTGACAATTTGTGAATTGCTGTGCCCCTGAGCTCAATTTTTCAACTCGTTATTTGTGAGCTCTACGCAAGTCCAAAATTTTGGTTCAGGAACTATACTGGTTCCCGGTGGTTGGCTGAGATTTTGGTTAATTCTTCTTCCTGCCGGGAAATTAGAATGATATATGTTCATCCAAATGCCTAACAGCTACTCTCTCATTGGTTCTCCCTCTTCCCTTCCATCCTCTGCCAAATTGGAAACCTGTGCGAACCAGGAGATTAAAGGGGCTGTCTCTCCAAGTGGGCAGATTGATAATAAAGCAGTTGGAAAGTCAAACCGGAGCACCAGGGGAGGGACTATTCGTTGAGTTTTAGAAACCTTTTGTATTCACAGTGTGTCCATTCTCTAGGTTTCCCGTACATGTTATAGCTTTAGTAATATTCCCTTCCACATGGAGAGTTGGGACCCATGGAATGGGGGCCATGCATTTTTGCTTTAAAGGGTCTGCATTTGCTCACCCAAACTCACCAATCCTCTCAGTCCCAAGTGGCCAGCCTTATGCCTCATCCAGCTGTCATTGTAGATAGGGTCATTCTAGGTTTCATCAGAGACCCTGAAGGAATTGTCAAGAATTTCCCTGTTTTTGGGTTTTGTTTTTGAAATTCCTTTTTATAGTGGGTTTGATCTGATTCTTGCTGCCATGTTTATTCCAGTCTAGACACACTTGATTCCCTTACAGAGACATATCAATATATAGGTTTTAAGATTCTTACTAGTCAGATATATTCCTCTGTGGGAAATATGGGGTTTTGAGTCCCTTTCACTGAGGAAGGTGTAGGTCTTGTCTATTCCAAAGTTGGTTTTAGAAATCGTTCCTCTGCTTACATCAAACTCTGGTTTTATGCATCACCCCACCTCTCCTTCCCCCTTAAGCAGGCATAAGATTGTTTTCTAAATGTGAGACTCTGTTCTCTTTCCTAACTCAGTTCATGAGTAGCCATGTTTACAGGATCTTCATAAGTGATATCTTATGATAAGTTTCTTTTTCTGTGTGACTTATTTCACTTTGAATCATCGTACCTGAATCCACTCACTTTGCTGCTCCTGGTCTTATGATATTGATTTCATGGCTGAGGGATATTCCATCGTACATAAGTACCACAATTTTTTGAACCATTTTTATATTTCCTGGGATATTTAAGGTGTACCCAAGTTGAGGTTCTTGTAAGCAGTGCAGCCCTAAATTTGGGGGTGGCTCTGTCTTATTGATTTTCAGTTTTGCCAAGGTATAATCCTTAGACTGGAAGAGCCCTTGGCTCTGTAGCTCTGTTGTTTACTTGATTTAGGGAACGCAATGCACTCCTCCAGGGAGGCAGTTGGCAATTTACATCCCGCCCATCAGCATAACAAGGCTCCCTGTTCTCCAGGGCCTGTCTTGCCTTTCTGGTTTTTACACATTTTGTGGATGTCCCTTTTGACCGGTGGGAAGTGATACTTCTTTGTAGTGCAGATTTGCATGGCCCGCTTGCTTGCTTGGCCAAAAAGGGCGTATGCGTTTTCTCCTGAATATATTCAGGAGAAAACGCATACGCCCTTTTTGGCCAAGTGCGTCATTTTCGAAGTTGTGCCCCTCTTCCTGTGCTTTAAAGGCGATTCCAACGTAACTCTTGAAATCTGTTTCCTGCTATTCTGCCTCGCTTTCAAGTCCGCCTCGTTGCCTTCCCTCAACAGATTTTTGGACGATAGTTTTCCTTTATTACTCGGACAATTTGTGAATTGCTGTGCCCCTGAGCTGCATTTTTCAACTCGTTTTTTGTGAGCTGTACGCAAGTCCAAAATTTTGCTTCAGGACCTATACTGGTTCCCGGTGGGTGGCTGAGAGTTTGGTTAATTCTTCTTCTTGCCGGGAAATTAGAATGATATGTGTCCATCCAAATGCCTAACAGCTACTCTCTCATTGGTTCTCCCTCTTCCCTTCCATCCTCTGCCAAATTGGAAACCTGTGCGAATCAGGAGGTTAAAGGGGCTGTCTCTCCAAGCTGGCAGATTGATAATAAAGCAGTTGGAAAGTCAAACCGGAGCACCAGGGGAGGGACTATTTGTTGAGTTTTAGAAACCTTTTGTATTCACAGTGTGTCCATTCTCTAGGTTTCCCGTACATGTTATAGCTGTAGTAATATTCCCTTCAACATGGAGAGTTGGGACCCATGGAATGGGGCCATGCATTTTTGCTTTAAAGGGTCTGCATTTGCTCACCCAATCTCACCAATCCTCTCAGTCCCAAGTGTCCAGCCTTATGCCACATCCAGCTGTCATTGTAGATAGGGTCATTCCAGGTTTCATCAGAGACCCTGAAGGAATTGTCAAGAATTTCCCTGTTTTTGGGTTTTGTTTTTGAAATTCCTTTTTATAGTGGGTTTGATCTGATTCTTGCTCCCATGTTTATTCCAGTCTAGACACACTTGATTCCCTTACAGAGACATATCAATACATAGATTTTAAGATTCTTACTAGTCAGATATATTCCTCTGTGGGAAATATGGGGTTTTGAGTCCCTTTCACTGAGGAAGGTGTAGGTCTTGTCTATTCCAAAGTTGGTTTTAGAAATCGTTCCTGTGCTTATATCAAACTCTGGTTTTATGATCACCCCACCGCTCCTTCCCCCTTAAGCAGGCATAAGATTGTTTTCTAAATGTGAGACTCTCTTCTCTTTCCTAACTCAGTTCATGTGTAGCCATGTTTACAAGATCTTCATAAGTGATATCTTATGATAAGTTTCTTTTTCTGTGTGACTTATTTCACTTAGAATCATCGTACCTGAATCCACTCATTTTGCCGCTCCTGGTCTTATGACATTGATTTCATGGCGGAGGGATATTCCATTGTACATAAGTACCACAATTTTTTGAACGATTTTTATATTTCCTGGGATATTTAAGGTGTACCCAAGTTGAGGTTCTTGTAAGCAGTGCAGCCCTAAATTTGGGGGTGGCTCTGTCTTATTGATTTTCAGTTTTCCCAAGGTATAATCCCTAGACTGGAAGTGCCCTTGTCTCTGTAGCTCTGTTGTTTACTTGTTTTAGGGAACGCAATGCACTCCTCCAGGGAGGCAATTGGCAATTTACATCCCGCCCATCAGCATAACAAGACTCCCTGTTCTCCAGGGCCTGTCTTGCCTGTCTGGTTTTTACACATTTTGTGGATGTCCCTTTTGACCGGTGGGAAGTGATACTTCTTTGTAGTGCTGATTTGCATTGCCCGCTTGCTTGCTTGGCCAAAATGGGCGTATGCGTTTTCTCCTGAATATATTCAGGAGAAAACGCATACGCCCATTTTGGCCAAGTGCGTCATTGTCGAAGTTGTGCCCCTCTTCCTGTGCTTTAAAGGCGATTCCAATGTAACTCTTGAAATCTGTTTCCTGCTATTCTGCCTCGCTTTCAAGCCGCCTCGTTGCCTTCCCTCAACAGATTTTTGGACGATAGTTGTCCTTTATTACTCTGACAGTTTGTGAATTGCTGTGCCCCTGAGCTCCATTTTTCAACTCGTTTTTTGTGAGCTCTACGCAAGTTCAAAATTTTGGTTCAGGACCAATACTGGTTCCCGGTGGGTGGCTGAGACTTTGGTTAATTCTTCTTCCTGCCGGGAAATTAGAGGGACATGTGCCCGTCCAAATGCCTAACAGCTACTCTCTCATTGGTTCTCCCTCTTCCCTTCCATCCTCTGCCAAATTGGCAACATGTGCGAACCAGGAGTTTAAAGGGGCTGTCTCTCCAAGTAGGGAGATTGATAATAAAGCAGTTGGAAAGTCAAACCGGAGGACCAAGAGAGGGACTATTCGTTGAGTTTTAGAAACCTTTTGTATTCACAGTGTGTCCATTCTCTAGGTTTCCCGTACATGTTATAGCTGTAGTAATATTCCCTTCAACCTGGAGACTTGGGACCCATGGAATGGGGGCCATTCATTGTTGCTTTAAAGGGTCTGCATTTGCTCACCCAATCTCACCAATCCTCTCAGTCCCAAGTGTCCAGCCTTATGCCACATCCAGCTGTCATTGTAGATAGGGTCATTCCAGGTTTCATCAGAGACCCTGAAGGAATTGTAAACAATTTCCCTGTTTTTTGGTTTTGTTTTTGAAATTCCTTTTTATAGTGGGTTTGAGCTGATTCTCGCTGCCATGTTTTTGCCAGTCTAGACACATTTGATTCCTTAACGGAGACATATCAATACATAGGTTTTAAGATTGTTACTAGTCAGATCTATTCCTCTGCGGGAAATATGGGGTTTTGAGTCCCTTTCACTGAGGAAGGTGTAGGTCTTTTCTATTCCACAGTTGGTTTAAGAAACGGTACCTGTGCTTATATCAAACTCTGGTTTTATACATCACCCCACCTCTCCTTCCCCCTTAAGCAGGCATAAGAGTGTTTTCTAAATGTGAGACACGGTTCTCTTTCCTAACTCAGTTCATGTGTAGCCATGTTTACATTATCTTCCTAAGTGATATCTTATGATAAGTTTCTTTTTCTGTGTGACTTATTTCACTTAGAATCATCGTACCTGAATCCACTCACTTTGCTCTTCCTGGTCTTATGACATTGATTTCATGGCTGAGGGATATTCCATCGTACATAAGTACCACAATTTTTTGAACGATTTTTATATTTCCTGGGATATTTATGGTGTACCCAAGTTGAGGTTCTTATAAGCAGTGCAGCCCTAAATTTGGGGGTGGCTCTGTCTTATTGATTTTCAGTTTTGCCAAGGTATAATCCCTCGACTGGAAGAGCCCTTGGCTCTGTAGCTCTGTTGTTTACTTGTTTTAGGGAACGCAATGCACTCCTCCAGTGAGGCAGTTGGCAATTTACATCCCGCCCATCAGCCTAACAAGGCTCCCTGTTCTCCAGTGCCTGTCTTGCCTTTCTGGTTTTTACACATTTTGTGGATGACCCTTTTGACCGGTGGGAAGTGATACTTCTTTGTAGTGCAGATTTGCATTGCCCGATTGCTTGCTTGGCCAAAAAGGGCGTATGCGTTTTCTCCTGAATATATTCAGGAGAAAACGCATACGCCCTTTTTGGCCAAGTGCGTCATTGTCGAAGTTGTGCCCCTCTTCCTGTGCTTTAAAGGCGATTCCAACGTAACTCTTGAAATCTGTTTCCTGCTATTCTGCCTCGTTTTCAAGTCCGCCTCGTTGCCTTCCTTCTACAGATTTTTGGACGATAGTAGTCCTTTATTACTCTGACAGTTTGTGAATTGCTGTGCCCCTGAGCTCCATTTTTCAACTCGTTATTTGTGAGCTCTACGCTAGTCCAAAATTTTGGTTCAGGAACTATACTGGTTCCCGGTGGGTGGCTGAGATTTTGGTTAATTCTTCTTCCTGCCGGAAAATTAGAATGATATGTGTCCATCCAAATGCCTAACAGCTACTCTCTCATTGGTTCTCCCTCTTCCCTTCCATCCTCTGCCAAATTGGAAACCTGTGCGAACCAGGAGATTAAAGGGGCTGTCTCTCCAAGTGGGCAGATTGATAATAAAGCAGTTGGAAAGTCAAACCGGAGCACCAGGGGAGGGACTATTCGTTGAGTTTTAGAAACCTTTTGTATTCACAGTGTGTCCATTCTCAAGGTTTCCCGTACATGTTATAGCTTTAGTAATATTCCCTTCCACATGGAGAGTTGGGACCCATGGAATGGGGGCCATGCATTTTTGCTTTAAAGGGTCTGCATTTGCTCACCCAATCTCACCAATCCTCTCAGTCCCAAGTGGCCAGCCTTATGCCTCATCCAGCTGTCATTGTAGATAGGGTCATTCCAGGTTTCATCAGAGACCCTGAAGGAATTGTCAAGAATTTCCCTGTTTTTGGGTTTTGTTTTTGAAATTCATTTTTATAGTGGGTTTGATCTGATTCTTGCTGCCATGTTTATTCCAGTATAGACACACTTGATTCCCTTACAGAGACATATCAATACATAGGTTTTAAGATTCTTACTACTCAGATATATTCCTCTGTGGGAAATATGGGATTTTGAGTCCCTTTCACTGAGGAAGGTGTAGGTCTTGTCTATTCCTAAGTTGGTTTTAGAAATCGTTCCTGTGCTTATATCAAACTCTGGTTTTATGCATCACCCCACCTCTCCTTCCCGCTTAAGCAGGCATAAGATTGTTTTCTAAATGTGAGACTCTCTTCTCTTTCCTAACTCAGTTCATGTGTAGCCATGTTTACAGGATCATCATAAGTGATATCTTATGATAAGTTTCTTTTTCTGTGTGACTTATTTCACTTAGAATCATCGTACCTGAATCCACTCACTTTGCTGCTCCTGGTATTATGACATTGATTTCATGGCTGAGGGATATTCCATCGTACATAAGTACCACAATTTTTTGAACGATTTTTTTATTTCCTGGGATATTTAAGGTGTACCCAAGTTGAGGTTCTGGTAAGAAGTGCAGCCCTAAATTTGGGGGTGGCTCTGTCTTATTGATTTTCAGTTTTCCCAAGGTATATTCCCTGGACTGGAAGTGTCCGTGTCTCTGTAGCTCTGTTGTTTAGTTGTTTTAGGGAACGCAATGCACTCCTCCAGTGAGGCAGTTGGCAATTTACATCCCGCCCATCAGCATAACAAGGCTCCCTGTTCTCCAGGGCCTGTCTTGCCTTTCTGGTTTTTACACATTTTGTGGATGTCCCTTTTGACCGGTGGGAAGTGATACTTCTTTGTAGTGCAGATTTGCATGGCCCGCTTGCTTGCTTGGCCAAAAAGGGCGTATGCGTTTTCTCCTGAATATATTCAGGAGAAAACGCATACGCCCTTTTTGGCCAAGTGCGTCATTTTCTAGTTGTGCCCCTCTTCCTGTGCTTTAAAGGCGATTTCAACGTAACTCTTGAAATCTCTTTCCTGCTATTCTGCCTCGCTTTCAAGTCCGCCTCGTTGCCTTCCCTCAACAGATTTTTGGACGATAGTTGTCCTTTATTACTCTGACAGTTTGTGAATTGCTGTGCCCCTGAGCTCCATTTTTCAACTCGTTTTTTTGTGAGCTGAACGCAAGTCCAAAATTTTGGTCCAGGACCTATACTGGTTACCGGTGGGTGGCTGAGACTTTGGTTAATTCTTCTCTACTCCCGGGAAATTAGAGTGACATGTTCCCGTCCAAATGCCTAACAGCTACTCTCTCATTGGTTCTCCCTCTTCCCTTCCATCCTCTGCCAAATTGGCAACATGTGCGAACCAGGAGTTTAAAGGGGCTGTCTCTCCAAGTAGGGAGATTGATAATAAAGCAGTTGGAAAGTCAAACCGGAGCACCAGGAGAGGGACTATACGTTGAGTTTTAGAAACCTTTTGTATTCACAGTGTGTCCATTGTCTAGGTTTCCCGTACATGTTATAGCTGTAGTAATATTCCCTTCAACATGGAGAGTTGGGACCCATGGAATGGGGGCCATGCATTTTTGCTTTAAAGGGTCTGCATTTGCTCACCCAATCTCACCAATCCTCTCAGTCCCAAGTGTCCAGCCTTATGCCACATCCAGCTGTCATTGTAGATAGGGTCATTCCAGGTTTCATCACAGACCCTGAAGGAATTGTCAAGAATTTCCCTGTTTTTGGGTTTTGTTTTTGAAATTCCTTTTTATAGTGGGTTTGATCTGATTCTTGCTGCCATGTTTATTCCAGTCTAGACACACTTGATTCCCTTACAGAGACATATCAATTCATAGGTTTTAAGATTCTTACTAGTCAGATATATTCCTCTGTGGGAAATATGGGGTTTTGAGTCCCTTTCACTGAGGAAGGTGTAGGTCTTGTCTATTCCTAAGTTGGTTTTAGAAATCGTTCCTGTGCTTATATCAAACTCTGGTTTTATGCATCACCCCACCTCTCCTTCCCCCTTAAGCAGGCATAAGAGTGTTTTCTAAATGTGAGACTCTGTTCTCTTTCCTAACTCAGTTCATGTGTAGCCATGTTTACAGGATCTTCCTAAGTGATATCTTATGATAAGTTTCTTTTTCTGTGTGACTTATTTCACTTAGAATCATCGTACCTGAATCCACTCACTTTGCTGCTCCTGGTCTTATGACATTGATTTCATGGCTGAGGGATATTCCATCGTACATAAGTACCACAATTTTTTGAACGATTTTTATATTTCCTGGGATATTTAAGGTCTACCCAAGTTGAGGTTCTTGTAAGCAGTGCAGCCCTAAATTTGGGGGTGGCTCTGTCTTATTGATTTTCAGTTTTCCCAAGGTATAATCCCTAGACTGGAAGTGCCTTGGCTCGGTAGCTCTGTTGTTTACTTGTTTTAGGGAACGCAATGCACTCCTCCAGGGAGGCAGTTGGCAATTTACATCCCGCCCATCAGCATAACAAGGCTCCCTGTTCTCCAGGGCCTGTCTTGCCTTTCTGGTTTTTACACATTTTGTGGATGTCCCTTTTGACCGGTGGGAAGTGATACTTCTTTGTAGTGCAGATTTGCATTGCCCGCTTGCTTGCTTGGCCAAAAAGGGCGTATGCGTTTTCTCCTGAATATATTCAGTAGAAAACGCATACGCCCTATTTGCCCAAGTGCGTCATTGTCGAAGTTGTGCCCCTCTTCCTGTGCTTTAAAGGCGATTCCAACGTAACTCTTGAAATCTGTTTCCTGCTATTCTGCCTCGCTTTCAAGTCTGCCTCGTTGCCTTCCCTCAACAGATTTTTGGACGATAGTTGTCCTTTATTACTCTGACAGTTTGTGAATTGCTGTGCCCCTGAGCTCCATTTTTCAACTCGTTTTTTGTGAGCTCTACGCAAGTCCAAAATTTTGGTTCAGGACCTATACTGGTTCCCGGTGGGTGGCTGAGACTTTGGTTAATTCTTCTTCCTGCCGGGAAATTAGAGGGACATGTGCCCGTCCAAATGCCTAACAGCTACTCTCTCATTGGTTCTCCCTCTTCCCTTCCATCCTCTGCCAAATTGGCAACCTGTGCGAACCAGGAGGTTAAAGGGGTTGTCTCTCCAAGTTGGGAGATTGATAGGAAAGCAGTTGGAAAGTCAAACCGGAGCACCAGGAGAGGGACTACTCGTTGAGTTTTAGAAAACTTTTGTATTCACAGTGAGTCCATTCTCTAGGTTTCCCGTACATGTTATAGCTGTAGTAATATTCCCTTCAACCTGGAGACTTGGGACCCATGGAATGGGGGCCATTCATTGTTGCTTTAAAGGGTCTGCATTTGCTCACCCAATCTCACCAATCCTCTCAGTCCCAAGTGTCCAGCCTTATGCCACATCCAGCTGTCATTGTAGATAGGGTCATTCCAGGTTTCATAAGAGACCCTCAAGGAATTGTAAACAATTTCCCTGTTTTTTGGTTTTGTTTTTGAAATTCCTTTTTATAGTGGGTTTGAGCGCATTCTCGCTGCCATGTTTATGCTAGTCTAGACACATTTGATTCCCTAACGGAGACATATCAATACATAGGTTTTAAGATTGTTACTAGTCAGATCTATTCCTCTGCGGGAAATATGGGGTTTTGAGTCCCTTTCACTGAGGAAGGTGTAGGTCTTTTCTATTCCACAGTTGGTTTAAGAAACGGTACCTGTGCTTATAACAAACTCTGGTTTTATACATCACCCCACCTCTCCTTCCCCCTTAAGCAGGCATAAGAGTGTTTTCTAAATGTGAGACTCGGTTCTCTTTCCTAACTCAGTTCATGTGTAGCCATGTTTACAGGATCTTCCTAAGTGATATCTTATGATAAGTTTCTTTTTCTGTGTGACTTATTTCACTTAGAATCATCGTACCTGAATCCACTCACTTTGTTGCTCCTGGTCTTATGACATTGATTTCATGGCTGAGGGATATTCCATCGTACATAAGTACCACAATTTTTTGAACCATTTTTTTATTTCCTGGGATATTTAAGGTGTACCAAAGTTGAGGTTCTTGTAAGAAGTGCAGCCCTAAATTTGGGGGTGGCTCTGTCTTATTGATTTTCAGTTTTCCCAAGGTATATTCCCTAGACTGGAAGTGTCCGTGGCTCTGTAGCTCTGTTGTTTACTTGTTTTAGGGAACGCAATGCACTCCTCCAGTGAGGCAGTTGGCAATTTACATCCCGCCCATCAGCATAACAAGGCTCCCTGTTCTCCAGGGCCTGTCTTGCCTTTTTGGTTTTTATACATTTTGTGGATGTCCCTTTTGACCGGTGGGAAGTGATACTTCTTTGTAGTGCTGATTTGCATTGACCGCTTGCTTGCTTGGCCAAAAAGGGCGTATGCATTTTCTCCTGAATATATTCAGGAGAAAACGCATACGCCCTTTTTGTCCAAGTGCGTCATTGTCGAAGTTGTGCCCCTCTTCCTGTGCTTTAAAGGTGATTCCAACGTACCTCTTGAAATCTGTTTCCTGGTATTCTGCCTCCCTTTCAAGTCCGCCTCGTTGCCTTCCCTCAACAGATTTTTGGACGATAGTTGTCCTTTATTACTCGGACAATTTGTGAATTGCTGTGCCCCTGAGCTCCATTTTTCAACTCATTTTTTGTGAGCTCTACGCAAGTCCAAAATTTTGGTTCAGGACCTATACTGGTTCCCATTGGGTGGCTGAGATTTTGGTTAATTCTTTTTCCTGCCGGGAAATTAGAATGATATGTGTCCATCCAAATGCCTAACAGCTACTCTCTCATTGGTTCTCCCTCTTCCCTTCCATCCTCTGACAAATTGGAAACCTGTGCGAACCAGGAGATTAAAGGGGCTGTCTCTCCAAGTTGGCAGATTGATAATAAAGCAGTTGGAAAGTCAAACCGGAGCACCAGGGTAGGGACAATTGGTTGAGTTTTAGAAACCTTTTGTATTCACAGTGTGTCCATTCTCTAGGTTTCCCGTACATGTTATAGCTGTAGTAATATTCCTTTCAACATGGAGAGTTGGGACCCATGGAATGGGGGCCATGCATTTTTGCTTTAAAGGGTCTGCATTTGCTCACCCAATCTCACCAATCCTCTCAGTCCCAAGTGTCCAGCCTTATGCCACATCCAGCTGTCATTGTAGATAGGGTCATTCCAGGTTTCATCAGAGACCCTGAAGGAATTGTCAAGAATTTCCCTGTTTTTGGGTTTTGTTTTTGAAATTCCTTTTTATAGTGGGTTTGATCTGATTCTTGCTCCCATGTTTATTCCAGTCTAGACACACTTGTTTCCCTTACAGAGACATATCAATACATAGGTTTTAAGATTCTTACTAGTCAGATATATTCCTCTGTGGGAAATATGGGGTTTTGAGTCCCTTTCACTGAGGAAGGTGTAGGTCTTGTCTATTCCAAAGTTGGTTTTACAAATCGTTCCTGTGCTTATACCAAACTCTGGTTTTATGCATCACCCCACCTCTCCTTCCCCCTTAAGCAGGCATAAGATTGTTTTCTAAATGTGAGACTCTGTTCTCTTTCCTAACTCAGTTCATGTGTAGCCATGTTTACAGGACCTTCATAAGTGATATCTTATGATAAGTTTCTTTTTCAGTGTGACTTATTTCACTTAGAATCATCGTACCTGAATCCACTCACTTTGCCGCTCCTGGTCTTATGACATTGATTTCATGGCTGAGGGATATTCTATTGTACATAAGTACCACAATTTTTTGAACGATTTTTATATTTCCTGGGATATTTAATGTGTACCCAAGTTGAGGTTCTTGTAAGCAGTGCAGCCCTAAATTTGGGGGTGGCTCTGTCTTATTGACTTTCAGTTTTCCCAAGGTATAATCCCTAGACTGGAAGTGCCCTTGTCTCTGTAGCTCTGTTGTTTACTTGTTTTAGGGAACGCAATGCACTACTCCAGGGAGGCAGTTGGCAATTTACATCCCGCCCATCAGCATAACAAGGCTCCCTGTTCTCCAGGGCCTGTCTTGCCTGTCTGGTTTTTACACATTTTGTGGATGTCCCTTTTGACCGGTGGGAAGTGATACTTCTTTGTAGTGCAGATTTGCATTGCCCGCTTGCTTGCTTGGCCAAAATGGGCGTATGCGTTTTCTCCTGAATATAATCAGGAGAAAACGCATACGTCCATTTTGGCCAAGTGCGTCATTGTCGAAGTTGTGCCCCTCTTCCTGTGCTTTAAAGGTGATTCCAACGTACCTCTTGAAATCTGTTTCCTGGTATTCTGCCTCGCTTTCAAGTCCGCCTCGTTGCCTTCCCTCAACAGATTTTTGGACGATAGTTGTCCTTTATTACTCGGACAATTTGTGAATTGCTGTGCCCCTGAGCTCCATTTTTCAACTCATTTTTTGTGAGCTCTACGCAAGTCCAAAATTTTGGTTCAGGACCTATACTGGTTCCCGTTGGGTGGCTGAGATTTTGGTTAATTCTTCTTCCTGCCGGGAAATTAGAATGATATGTGTCCATCCAAATGCCTAACAGCTACTCTCTCATTGGTTCTCCCTCTTCCCTTCCATCCTCTGACAAATTGGAAACCTGTGCGAACCAGGAGATTAAAGGGGCTGTCTCTCCAAGTTGGCAGATTGATAATAAAGCAGTTGGAAAGTCAAACCGGAGCACCAGGGTAGGGACAATTGGTTGAGTTTTAGAAACCTTTTGTATTCACAGTGTGTCCATTCTCTAGGTTTCCCGTACATGTTATAGCTGTAGTAATATTCCTTTCAACATGGAGAGTTGGGACCCATGGAATGGGGGCCATGCATTTTTGCTTTAAAGGGTCTGCATTTGCTCACCCAATCTCACCAATCCTCTCAGTCCCAAGTGTCCAGCCTTATGCCACATCCAGCTGTCATTGTAGATAGGGTCATTCCAGGTTTCATCAGAGACCCTGAAGGAATTGTCAAGAATTTCCCTGTTTTTGGGTTTTGTTTTTGAAATTCCTTTTTATAGTGGGTTTGATCTGATTCTTGCTCCCATGTTTATTCCAGTCTAGACACACTTGTTTCCCTTACAGAGACATATCAATACATAGGTTTTAAGATTCTTACTAGTCAGATATATTCCTCTGTGGGAAATATGGGGTTTTGAGTCCCTTTCACTGAGGAAGGTGTAGGTCTTGTCTATTCCAAAGTTGGTTTTACAAATCGTTCCTGTGCTTATACCAAACTCTGGTTTTATGCATCACCCCACCTCTCCTTCCCCCTTAAGCAGGCATAAGATTGTTTTCTAAATGTGAGACTCTGTTCTCTTTCCTAACTCAGTTCATGTGTAGCCATGTTTACAGGACCTTCATAAGTGATATCTTATGATAAGTTTCTTTTTCAGTGTGACTTATTTCACTTAGAATCATCGTACCTGAATCCACTCACTTTGCCGCTCCTGGTCTTATGACATTGATTTCATGGCTGAGGGATATTCTATTGTACATAAGTACCACAATTTTTTGAACGATTTTTATATTTCCTGGGATATTTAATGTGTACCCAAGTTGAGGTTCTTGTAAGCAGTGCAGCCCTAAATTTGGGGGTGGCTCTGTCTTATTGACTTTCAGTTTTCCCAAGGTATAATCCCTAGACTGGAAGTGCCCTTGTCTCTGTAGCTCTGTTGTTTACTTGTTTTAGGGAACGCAATGCACTACTCCAGGGAGGCAGTTGGCAATTTACATCCCGCCCATCAGCATAACAAGGCTCCCTGTTCTCCAGGGCCTGTCTTGCCTGTCTGGTTTTTACACATTTTGTGGATGTCCCTTTTGACCGGTGGGAAGTGATACTTCTTTGTAGTGCTGATTTGCATTTACCGCTTGCTTGCTTGGCCAAAAAGGGCGTATGCATTTTCTCCTGAATATATTCAGGAGAAAACGCATACGCACTTTTTGGCCAAGTGCGTCATTGTCGAAGTTGTGCCCCTCTTCCTGTGCTTTAAAGGTGATTCCAACGTACCTCTTGAAATCTGTTTCCTGGTATTCTGCCTCGCTTTCAAGTCCGCCTCGTTGCCTTCCCTCAACAGATTTTTGGACGATAGTTGTCCTTTATTACTCGGACAATTTGTGAATTGCTGTGCCCCTGAGCTCCATTTTTCAACTCATTTTTTGTGAGCTCTACGCAAGTCCAAAATTTTGGTTCAGGACCTATACTGGTTCCCGTTGGGTGGCTGAGATTTTGGTTAATTCTTCTTCCTGCCGGGAAATTAGAATGATATGTGTCCATCCAAATGCCTAACAGCTACTCTCTCATTGGTTCTCCCTCTTCCCTTCCATCCTCTGACAAATTGGAAACCTGTGCGAACCAGGAGATTAAAGGGGCTGTCTCTCCAAGTTGGCAGATTGATAATAAAGCAGTTGGAAAGTCAAACCGGAGCACCAGGGTAGGGACAATTGGTTGAGTTTTAGAAACCTTTTGTATTCACAGTGTGTCCATTCTCTAGGTTTCCCGTACATGTTATAGCTGTAGTAATATTCCTTTCAACATGGAGAGTTGGGACCCATGGAATGGGGGCCATGCATTTTTGCTTTAAAGGGTCTGCATTTGCTCACCCAATCTCACCAATCCTCTCAGTCCCAAGTGTCCAGCCTTATGCCACATCCAGCTGTCATTGTAGATAGGGTCATTCCAGGTTTCATCAGAGACCCTGAAGGAATTGTCAAGAATTTCCCTGTTTTTGGGTTTTGTTTTTGAAATTCCTTTTTATAGTGGGTTTGATCTGATTCTTGCTCCCATGTTTATTCCAGTCTAGACACACTTGTTTCCCTTACAGAGACATATCAATACATAGGTTTTAAGATTCTTACTAGTCAGATATATTCCTCTGTGGGAAATATGGGGTTTTGAGTCCCTTTCACTGAGGAAGGTGTAGGTCTTGTCTATTCCAAAGTTGGTTTTACAAATCGTTCCTGTGCTTATACCAAACTCTGGTTTTATGCATCACCCCACCTCTCCTTCCCCCTTAAGCAGGCATAAGAGTGTTTTCTAAATGTGAGACTCTGTTCTCTTTCCTAACTCAGTTCATGTGTAGCCATGTTTACAGGACCTTCATAAGTGATATCTTATGATAAGTTTCTTTTTCAGTGTGACTTATTTCACTTAGAATCATCGTACCTGAATCCACTCACTTTGCCGCTCCTGGTCTTATGACATTGATTTCATGGCTGAGGGATATTCTATTGTACATAAGTACCACAATTTTTTGAACGATTTTTATATTTCCTGGGATATTTAATGTGTACCCAAGTTGAAGTTCTTGTAAGCAGTGCAGCCCTAAATTTGGGGGTGGCTCTGTCTTATTGACTTTCAGTTTTCCCAAGGTATAATCCCTAGACTGGAAGTGCCCTTGTCTCTGTAGCTCTGTTGTTTACTTGTTTTAGGGAACGCAATGCACTACTCCAGGGAGGCAGTTGGCAATTTACATCCCGCCCATCAGCATAACAAGGCTCCCTGTTCTCCAGGGCCTGTCTTGCCTGTCTGGTTTTTACACATTTTGTGGATGTCCCTTTTGACCGGTGGGAAGTGATACTTCTTTGTAGTGCAGATTTGCATTGCCCGCTTGCTTGCTTGGCCAAAATGGGCGTATGCGTTTTCTCCTGAATATAATCAGGAGAAAACGCATACGTCCATTTTGGCCAAGTGCGTCATTGTCGAAGTTGTGCCCCTCTTCCTGTGCTTTAAAGGCGATTCCAACGTACCTCTTGAAATCTGTTTCCTGCTATTCTGCCTCGCTTTCAAGTCCGCCTCGTTGCCTTCCCTCAACAGATTTTTGGACGATTGTTGTCCTTTATTACTCGGACAATTTGTGAATTGCTGTGCCCCTGAGCTGCATTTTTCAACTCGTTTTTTGTGAGCTCTACGCAAGTCCAAAATTTTGGTTCAGGACCTATACTGGTTCCCGGTGGGTGGCTGAGATTTTGGTTAATTCTTCTTCCTGCCGGGAAATTAGAATGATATGTGTCCATCCAAATGCCTAACAGCTACTCTCTCATTGGTTCTCCCTCTTCCCTTCCATCCTCTGACAAATTGGAAACCTGTGCGAACCAGGAGATTAAAGGGGCTGTCTCTCCAAGTTGGCAGATTGATAATAAAGCAGTTGGAAAGTCAAACCGGAGCACCAGGGTAGGGACAATTGGTTGAGTTTTAGAAACCTTTTGTATTCACAGTGTGTCCATTCTCTAGGTTTCCCGTACATGTTATAGCTGTAGTAATATTCCCTTCAACCTGGAGAGTTGGGACCCATGGAATGGGGGCCATGCATTTTTGCTTTAAAGGGTCTGCATTTGCTCACCCAATCTCACCAATCCTCTCAGTCCCAAGTGTCCAGCCTTATGCCACATCCAGCTGTCATTGTAGATAGGGTCATTCCAGGTTTCATCAGAGACCCTGAAGGAATTGTCAAGAATTTCCCTGTTTTTGGGTTTTGTTTTTGAAATTCCTTTTTATAGTGGGTTTGATCTGATTCTTGCTGCCATGTTTATTCCAGTCTAGACACACTTGTTTCCCTTACAGAGCCATATCAATACATAGGTTTTAAGATTCTTACTAGTCAGATATATTCCTCTGTGGGAAATATGGGGTTTTGAGTCCCTTTCACTGAGGAAGGTGTAGGTCTTGTCTATTCCTAAGTTGGTTTTAGAAATCGTTCCTGTGCTTATATCAAACTCTGGTTTTATGCATCACCCCACCTCTCCTTCCCCCTTAAGCAGGCATAAGAGTGTTTTCTAAATGTGAGACTCTGTTCTCTTTCCTAACTCAGTTCATGTGTAGCCATGTTTACAGGATCTTCCTAAGTGATATCTTATGATAAGTTTCTTTTTCTGTGTGACTTATTTCACTTAGAATCATCGTACCTGAATCCACTCACTTTGCTGCTCCTGGTCTTATGACATTGATTTCATGGCTGAGGGATATTCCATCGTACATAAGTACCACAATTTTTGAACGATTTTTATATTTCCTGGGATATTTAAGGTGTACCCAAGTTGAGGTTCTTGTAAGCAGTGCAGCCCTAAATTTGGGGGTGGCTCTGTCTTATTGATTTTCAGTTTTCCCAAGGTATAATCCCTAGACTGGAAGTGCCTTGGCTCGGTAGCTCTGTTGTTTACTTGTTTTAGGGAACGCAATGCACTCCTCCAGGGAGGCAGTTGGCAATTTACATCCCGCCCATCAGCATAACAAGGCTCCCTGTTCTCCAGGGCCTGTCTTGCCTTTCTGGTTTTTACACATTTTGTGGATGTCCCTTTTGACCGGTGGGAAGTGATACTTCTTTGTAGTGCAGATTTGCATTGCCCGCTTGCTTGCTTGGCCAAAAAGGGCGTATGCGTTTTCTCCTGAATATATTCAGTAGACAACGCATACGCCCTATTTGGCCAAGTGCGTCATTGTCGAAGTTGTGCCCCTCTTCCTGTGCTTTAAAGGCGATTCCAACGTAACTCTTGAAATCTGTTTCCTGCTATTCTGCCTCGCTTTCAAGTCTGCCTCGTTGCCTTCCCTCAACAGATTTTTGGACGATAGTTGTCCTTTATTACTCTGACAGTTTGTGAATTGCTGTGCCCCTGAGCTCCATTTTTCAACTCGTTTTTTGTGAGCTCTACGCAAGTCCAAAATTTTGGTTCAGGACCTATACTGGTTCCCGGTGGGTGGCTGAGACTTTGGTTAATTCTTCTTCCTGCCGGGAAATTAGAGGGACATGTGCCCGTCCAAATGCCTAACAGCTACTCTCTCATTGGTTCTCCCTCTTCCCTTCCATCCTCTGCCAAATTGGCAACATGTGCGAACCAGGAGTTTAAAGGGGCTGTCTCTCCAAGTAGGGAGATTGATAATAAAGCAGTTGGAAAGTCAAACCGGAGCACCAGGAGAGGGACTATTCGTTGAGTTTTAGAAACCTTTTGTATTCACAGTGAGTCCATTCTCTAGGTTTCCCGTACATGTTATAGCTGTAGTAATATTCCCTTCAACCTGGAGACTTGGGACCCATGGAATGGGGGCCATTCATTGTTGCTTTAAAGGGTCTGCATTTGCTCACCCAATCTCACCAATCCTCTCAGTCCCAAGTGTCCAGCCTTATGCCACATCCAGCTGTCATTGTAGATAGGTTCATTCCAGGTTTCATAAGAGACCCTGAAGGAATTGTAAACAATTTCCCTGTTTTTTGGTTTTGTTTTTGAAATTCCTTTTTATAGTGGGTTTGAGCGGATTCTCGCTGCCATGTTTATGCCAGTCTAGACACATTTGATTCCCTAACGGAGACATATCAATACATAGGTTTTAAGATTGTTACCAGTCAGATCTATTCCTCTGCGGGAAATATGGGGTTTTGAGTCCCTTTCACTGAGGAAGGTGTAGGTCTTTTCTATTCCACAGTTGGTTTAAGAAACGGTACCTGTGCTTATAACAAACTCTGGTTTTATACATCACCCCACCTCTCCTTCCCCCTTAAGCAGGCATAAGAGTGTTTTCTAAATGTGAGACTCGGTTCTCTTTCCTAACTCAGTTCATGTGTAGCCATGTTTACAGGATCTTCCTAAGTGATATCTTATGATAAGTTTCTTTTTCTGTGTGACTTATTTCACTTAGAATCATCGTACCTGAATCCACTCACTTTGTTGCTCCTGGTCTTATGACATTGATTTCATGGCTGAGGGATATTCCATCTTACATAAGTACCGCAATTTTTTGAACCATTTTTTTATTTCCTGGGATATTTAAGGTGTACCCAAGTTGAGGTTCTTGTAAGAAGTGCAGCCCTAAATTTGGGGGTGGCTCTGTCTTATTGATTTTCAGTTTTCCCAAGGTATATTCCCTAGACTGGAAGTGTCCGTGGCTCTGTAGCTCTGTTGTTTACTTGTTTTAGGGAACGCAATGCACTCCTCCAGTGAGGCAGTTGGCAATTTACATCCCGCCCATCAGCATAACAAGGCTCCCTGTTCTCCAGGGCCTGTCTTGCCTTTTTGGTTTTTATACATTTTGTGGATGTCCCTTTTGACCGGTGGGAAGTGATACTTCTTTGTAGTGCTGATTTGCATTGACCGCTTGCTTGCTTGGCCAAAAAGGGCGTATGCATTTTCTCCTGAATATATTCAGGAGAAAACGCATATGCCCTTTTTGGCCAAGTGCGTCATTGTCGAAGTTGTGCCCCTCTTCCTGTGCTTTAAAGGCGATTCCAACGTACCTCTTGAAATCTGTTTCCTGCTATTCTGCCTCGCTTTCACGTCCGCCTCGTTGCCTTCCCTCAACAGATTTTTGGACGATAGTTGTCCTTTATTACTCGGACAATTTGTGAATTGCTGTGCCCCTGAGCTCCATTTTTCAACTCATTTTTTGTGAGCTCTACGCAAGTCCAAAATTTTGGTTCAGGACCTATACTGGTTCCCGTTGGGTGGCTGAGATTTTGGTTAATTCTTCTTCCTGCCGGGAAATTAGAATGATATGTGTCTATCCAAATGCCTAACAGCTACTCTCTCATTGGTTCTCCCACTTCCCTTCCATCCTCTGACAAATTGGAAACCTGTGCGAACCAGGAGATTAAAGGGGCTGTCTCTCCAAGTTGGCAGATTGATAATAAAGCAGTTGGAAAGTCAAACCGGAGCACCAGGGTAGGGACAATTGGTTGAGTTTTAGAAACCTTTTGTATTCACAGTGTGTCCATTCTCTAGGTTTCCCGTACATGTTATAGCTGTAGTAATATTCCTTTCAACATGGAGAGTTGGGACCCATGGAATGGGGGCCATGCATTTTTGCTTTAAAGGGTCTGCATTTGCTCACCCAATCTCACCAATCCTCTCAGTCCCAAGTGTCCAGCCTTATGCCACATCCAGCTGTCATTGTAGATAGGGTCATTCCAGGTTTCATCAGAGACCCTGAAGGAATTGTCAAGAATTTCTCTGTTTTTGGGTTTTATTTTTGAAATTCCTTTTTATAGTGGGTTTGATCTGATTCTTGCTGCCATGTTTATTCCAGTCTAGACACACTTGTTTCCCTTACAGAGACATATCAATACATAGGTTTTAAGATTCTTACTAGTCAGATATATTCCTCTGTGGGAAATATGGGGTTTTGAGTCCCTTTCACTGAGGAAGGTGTAGGTCTTGTCTATTCCAAAGTTGGTTTTACAAATTGTTCCTGTGCTTATATCAAACTCTGGTTTTATGCATCACCCCACCTCTCCTTCCCCCTTAAGCAGGCATAAGATTGTTTTCTAAATGTGAGACTCTGTTCTCTTTCCTAACTCAGTTCATGTGTAGCCATGTTTACAGGACCTTCATAAGTGATATCTTATGATAAGTTTCTTTTTCAGTGTGACTTATTTCATTTAGAATCATCGTACCTGAATCCACTCACTTTGCCGCTCCTGGTCTTATGACATTGATTTCATGGCTGAGGGATATTCTATTGTACATAAGTACCACAATTTTTTGAACGATTTTTATATTTCCTGGGATATTTAATGTGTACCCAAGTTGAGGTTCTTGTAAGCAGTGCAGCCCTAAATTTGGGGGTGGCTCTGTCTTATTGACTTTCAGTTTTCCCAAGGTATAATCCCTAGACTGGAAGTGCCCTTGTCTCTGTAGCTCTGTTGTTTACTTGTTTTAGGGAACGCAATGCACTACTCCAGGGAGGCAGTTGGCAATTTACATCCCGCCCATCAGCATAACAAGGCTCCCTGTTCTCCAGGGCCTGTCTTGCCTGTCTGGTTTTTACACATTTTGTGGATGTCCCTTTTGACCGGTGGGAAGTGATACTTCTTTGTAGTGCAGATTTGCATTGCCCGCTTGCTTGCTTGGCCAAAATGGGCGTATGCGTTTTCTCCTGAATATAATCAGGAGAAAACGCATACGCCCATTTTGGCCAAGTGCGTCATTGTCGAAGTTATGCCCCTCTTCCTGTGCTTTAAAGGCGATTCCAACGTACCTCTTGAAATCTGTTTCCTGCTATTCTGCCTCGCTTTCAAATCCACCTCGTTGCCTTCCCTCAACAGATTTTTGGACGATAGTTGTCCTTTATTACTCGGACAATTTGTGAATTGCTGTGCCCCTGAGCTGCATTTTTCAACTCGTTTTTTGTGAGCTCTACGCAAGTCCAAAATTTTGGTTCAGGACCTATACTGGTTCCCGGTGGGTGGCTGAGATTTTGGTTAATTCTTCTTCCTGCCGGGAAATTAGAATGATATGTGTCCATCCAAATGCCTAACAGCTACTCTCTCATTGGTTCTCCCTCTTCCCTTCCATCCTCTGCCAAATTGGAAACCTGTGCGAATCAGGAGGTTAAAGGGGCTGTCTCTCGAAGTTGGCAGATTGACAATAAAGCAGTTGGAAAGTCAAACCGGAGCACCAGGGGAGGGACTATTTGTTGAGTTTTAGAAACCTTTTGTATTCACAGTGTGTCCATTCTCTAGGTTTCCCGTACATGTTATAGCTGTAGTAATATTCCCTTCAACATGGAGAGTTGGGACCCATGGAATGGGGGCCATGCATTTTTGCTTTAAAGGGTCTGCATTTGCTCACCCAATCTCACCAATCCTCTCAGTCCCAAGTGTCCAGCCTTATGCCACATCCAGCTGTCATTGTAGATAGGGTCATTCCAGGTTTCATCAGAGACCCTGAAGGAATTGTCAAGAATTTCCCTGTTTTTGTGTTTTGTTTTTGAAATTCCTTTTTATAGTGGGTTTGATCTGATTCTTGCTGCCATGTTTATTCCAGTCTAGACACACTTGATTCCCTTACAGAGACATATCAATACATAGGTTTTAAGATTCTTACTACTCAGATATATTCCTCTGTGGGAAATATGGGGTTTTGAGTCCCTTTCACTGAGGAAGGTGTAGGTCTTGTCTATTCCAAAGTTGGTTTTAGAAATCGTTCCTGTGCTTATATCAAACTCTGGTTTTATGCATCACCCCACCGCTCCTTCCCCCTTAAGCAGGCATAAGATTGTTTTCTAAATGTGAGACTCTGTTCTCTTTCCTAACTCAGTTCATGTGTAGCCATGTTTACAAGATCTTCATAAGTGATATCTTATGATAAGTTTCTTTTTCTGTGTGACTTATTTCACTTAGAATCATCGTACATGAATCCACTCACTTTGCCGCTCCTGGTCTTATGACATTGATTTCATGGCGGAGGGATATTCCATTGTACATAAGTACCACAATTTTTTGAACGATTTTTATATTTCCTGGGATATTTAAGGTGTACCCAAGTTGAGGTTCTTGTAAGCAGTGCAGCCCTAAATTTGGGGGTGGCTCTGTCTTATTGATTTTCAGTTTTCCCAAGGTATAATCCCTAGACTGGAAGTGCCCTTGTCTCTGTAGCTCTGTTGTTTACTTGTTTTAGGGAACGCAATGCACTCCTCCAGGGAGGCAATTGGCAATTTACATCCCGCCCATCAGCATAACAAGACTCCCTGTTCTCCAGGGCCTGTCTTGCCTGTCTGGTTTTTACACATTTTGTGGATGTCCCTTTTGACCGGTGGGAAGTGATACTTCTTTGTAGTGCTGATTTGCATTGCCCGCTTGCTTGCTTGGCCAAAATGGGCGTATGCGTTTTCTCCTGAATATATTCAGGAGAAAACGCATACGCCCATTTTGGCCAAGTGCGTCATTGTCGAAGTTGTGCCCCTCTTCCTGTGCTTTAAAGGCGATTCCAACGTAACTCTTGAAATCTGTTTCCTGCTATTCTGCCTCGCTTTCAAGTCCGCCTCGTTGCCTTCCCTCAACATATTTTTGGACGATAGTTGTCCTTTATTACTCTGACAGTTTGTGAATTGCTGTGCCCCTGAGCTCCATTTTTCAACTCGTTTTTTGTGAGCTATACGCAAGTCCAAATTTTGGTTCAGGACCTATACTGGTTCCCGGTGGGTGGCTGAGACTTTGGTTAATTCTTCTTCCTGCCGGGAAATTAGAGGGACATGTGCCCGTCCAAATGCCTAACAGCTACTCTCTCATTGGTTCTCCCTCTTCCCTTCCATCCTCTGCCAAATTGGCAACATGTGCGAACCAGGAGTTTAAAGGGGCTGTCTCTCCAAGTAGGGAGATTGATAATAAAGCAGTTGGAAAGTCAAACCGGAGCACCAGGAGAGGGACTATTCGTTGAGTTTTAGAAACCTTTTGTATTCACAGTGTGTCCATTCTCTAGGTTTCCCGTACATGTTATAGCTGTAGTAATATTCCCTTCAACCTGGAGACTTGGGACCCATGGAAAGGGGGCCATTCATTGTTGCTTTAAAGGGTCTGCATTTGCTCACCCAATCTCACCAATCCTCTCAGTCCCAAGTGTCCAGCCTTATGCCACATCCAGCTGTCATTGTAGATAGGGTCATTCCAGGTTTCATCAGAGACCCTGAAGGAATTGTAAACAATTTCCCTGTTTTTTGGTTTTGTTTTTGAAATTCCTTTTTATAGTGGGTTTGAGATGATTCTCGCTGCCATGTTTTTGCCAGTCTAGACACATTTGATTCCTTAACGGAGACATATCAATACATAGGTTTTAAGATTGTTACTAGTCAGATGTATTCCTCTGCGGGAAATATGGGGTTTTGAGTCCCTTTCACTGAGGAAGGTGTAGGTCTTTTCTATTCCACAGTTGGTTTAAGAAACGGTACCTGTGCTTATATCAAACTCTGGTTTTATACATCACCCCAACTCTCCTTCCCCCTTAAGCAGGCATAAGAGTGTTTTCTAAATGTGAGACACGGTTCTCTTTCCTAACTCAGTTCATGTGTAGCCATGTTTACAGGATCTTCATAAGTGATATCTTATGATAAGTTTCTTTTTCTGTGTGACTTATTTCACTTAGAATCATCGTACGTGAATCTACTCACTTTGCCGCTCCTGGTATTATGACATTGATTTCATGGCTGAGGGATATTCCATTGTACATAAGTACCACAATTTTTCGAACGATTTTTATATTTCCTGGGATATTTAAGGTGTACCCAAGTTGAGGTTCTTGTAAGCAGTGCAGCCCTAAATTTGGGGGTGGCTCTGTCTTATTGATTTTCAGTTTTCCCAAGGTATATTCCCTAGACTGGATGAGCCCTTGGCTCTGTAGCTCTCTTGATTACTTGTTTTAGGGAACGCAATGCACTCCTCCAGTGAGGCAGTTGGCAATTGACATCCCGCCCATCAGCATAACAAGTCTCCCTGTTCTCCAGGGCCTGTCTTGCCTTTCTGGTTTTTACACATTTTGTGGAAGTCCCTTTGGACCGGTGGGAAGTGAAACTTCTTTGTAGTGCAGATTTGCATTGCCCGCTTGCTTGCTTGGCCAAAATGGGCGTATGCGTTTTCTCCTGAATATATTCAGGAGAAAACGCATACGCCGTTTTTGGCCAAGTGCGTCATTGTCGAAGTTGGGCCCCTCTTCCTGTGCTTTAAATGCGATTCCAACGTAACTCTTGAAATCTGTTTCCTGCTATTCTGCCTCGCTTTCAAGTCCGCCTCGTTGCCTTCCCTCAACAGATTTTTGGACGATAGTTGTCCTTTATTACTCGGACAATTTGTGAATTGCTGTGCCCCTGAGCTCCATTTTTCAACTCGTTTTTTGTGAGCTCTACGCAAGTCCAATATTTTGGTTCAGGACCTATACTGATTCCCGGTGGGTGGCTGAGATTTTGGTTAATTCTTCTTCCTGCCGGGAAATTAGAATGATATGTGTCCATCCAAATGCCTAACAGCTACTCTCTCATTGGTTCTCCCTCTTCCCTTCCATCCTCTGCCAAATTGGAAACCTGTGCGAACCAGGAGGTTAAAGGGGCTGTCTCTCCAAGTTGGCAGATTGATAATAAAGCAGTTGGAAAGTCAAACCGGAGGACCAGGGGAGGGACTATTCGTTGAGTTTTAGAAACCTTTTGTATTCAAAGTGTGTCCATTCTCTAGGTTTCCCGTACATGTTATAGCTGTAGTAATATTCCCTTCAACATGGAGAGTTGGGACCCATGGAATGGGCGCCATGCATTTTTGCTTTAAAGGGTCTGCATTTGCTCAACCAATCTCACCAATTCTCTCAGTCCCAAGTGTCCAGCCTTAGGCCACATCCACCTGTCATTGTAGATCGGGTCATTCCAGGTTTCATCAGAGACCCTGAAGGAATTGTCAAGAATTTCCCTGTGTTTCGGTTTTTTTTTGAAATTCCTTTTTATAGAGGTTTTGAGCTGATTCTCGCTGCCATGTTTATGCCAGTCTAGACACACTTGATTCTCTTACAGAGACATATCAATACATAGGTTTTAAGATTCTTACTAGTCAGATCTATTCCTCTGCGGGAAATATGGGGTTTTGAGTCCCTTTCACTGAGGAAGGTGTAGGTCTTGTCTATTCCACAGTTGGTTTTAGAAATGGTACCTGTGCTTGTATCAAACTCTGGTATTATGCATCACCCCACCTCTCCTTTCCCCTTAAGCAGGCATAAGAGTGTTTTCTAAATGTGAGACTCTGTTCTCTTTCCTAACTCAGTTCATGTGTAGCCATGTTTACAGGATCTTCATAAGTGATATCTTATGATAAGTTTCTTTTTCTGTGTGACTTATTTCACTTACAATCATCGAACCTGAATCCACTCACTTTGCTGCTCCTGGTCTTTTGATATTGATTTCATGGCTGAGGGATATTCCACCGTACATAAATACCACAGTTTTTTGAAGCATTTTTATATTTCCTGGGATATTTAAGGTGTACCCAAGTTGAGGTTCTTGTAAGCAGTGCAGCCTTAAATTTGGGTGTCTCTCTGTCTTATTAATTTTCGATTTTCCCAAGGTATATTCCCTAGACTGGAAGTGCCCTTGGCTCTGTAGCTCTGTTGTTTACTTGTTTTAGTGAACGCAATGCACTCCTCCTGTGAGGCTGTTGGCAATTTACATCACGCCCATCAGCATAACAAGGCTCCCTGTACTCCAGGGCCTGTCTTGCCTTTCTGGTTTTTACACATTTTGTGGATGTCCCTTTTGACCGGTGGGAAGTGATACTTCTTTGTTGTGCAGATTTGCATTGCCGCTTGCTTGCTTGGCCAAAAAGGGCATATGGGTTTTCTCCTGAATATATTCAGGAGAAAACGCATATGCACTTTTTGGCAAAGTGCGTCATTGTCGAAATTGTGCCCCTCCTCCTGTGGTTTAAATGTGATTCCAACGTACCTCTTGAAATCTGTTTCCTGCTATTCTGCCTCGCTTTCAAGTCCGCCTCGTTGCCTTCCCTCAACAGATTTTTGGACGATAGTTGTCCTTTATTACTCTGTCAGTTTGTGAATTGCTGTGCCCCTGTGGTCCATTTCTCAACTCGTTTTTTGTGAGCTGTACGCAAGTCCAAAATTTTGGTTCAAGACCTATACTGGTTCCCCGTGGGTGGCTGAGACTCTGGTTAATTCTTCTTAATGCCGGGAAATTACAGTGACATGTGCCCGTCCAAATGCCTAACAGCTACTCTCTCATTGGTTCTCCCTCTTCCCTTCCATCCACTGCCAAATTGGCAACCTCTGCGAACCAGGAGGTTAAAGGGGTTGTCTCTCCAAGTTGGGAGATTGATAGTAAAGCAGTTGGAAAGTCAAACCGGAGCACCAGGAGAGGGACTACTCATTGAGTTTTAGAAACCTTTTGTATTCACAGTGTGTCCATTCTCTAGGTTTCCCGTTCATGTTATAACTGTAGTAATATTCCCTTCAACATGGAGAGTTGGGTCCCATGGAATGGGGGCCATGCATTTTTGCTATAAAGGGTCTGCATTTGCTCACCCAATCTCACCAATCCTCTCAGTCCCAAGTGTCCAGGCTTATGCCACATCCAGCTGTCATTGTAGATCGGGTCATTCCAGGTTTCATCAGAAACCCTGAAGGAAATGTAAAGAATTTCCCTGTTTTTTGGTTTGTTTTTGAAATTCCTTTTTATAGTTGGTTTGAGCTGATTCTCGCTGCCATGTTTATGCCAGTATAGACACACTTGATTCCCTTACAGAGACATATCGATACATAGGTTTTAAGATTCTTACTAGTCAGATCTATTCCTCTGCGGGAAATATGGGGTTTTGAGTCCCTTTCACTGAGGAAGGTGTAGGTCTTGTCTATTCCACAGTTGGTTTTAGAAATGGTACCTGTGCTTATATCAAACTCTGGTTTTATGCATCACCCCACCTCTCTTTTCCCCTTAAGCAAGCATAAGAGTGTTTTCTAAATGTGAGACTCTGTTCTCTTTCCTAACTCAGTTCATGTGTAGCCATGTTTTCAGGATCTTCATAAGTGATAACTTATGATAAGTTTCTTTATCTGTGTGACTTATTTCACTTAGAATCATCGTACCTGAATCCACTCACTTTGCTGCTCCTGGTCTTTTGACATTGATTTCATGGCTGAGGGATATTCCATCGTACATAAATACCACAGTTTTTTGAACAATTTTTATATTTCCTGGGATATTTAGGTGTACCCAAGTTTAGGTTCTTGTAAGCAGTGCAGCCCTAAATTTGGGGGTTGCTCTGTCTTATTGATTTTCAGTTTTACCAAGGTATATTCCCTAGACTGGAAGTGCCCTTGGCTTTGTAGCTCTGTTGTTTACTTGTTTTAGGGAACACAATGCACTCCTCCAGTGAGGCAGTTGGCAATTGACATCCCGCCCATCAGCATAACAAGGCTCCCTGTTCTCCAGGGCCTGTCTTGCCTTTCTGGTTTTTACACATTTTGTGGAGGTCCCTTTTGACCGGTGGGAAGTGATACTTCTTTGTAGTGCAGATTTGCATTGCCGCTTGCCTGCTTGGCCAAAAAGGGCGTATGGGTTTTCTCCTGAATATATTCAGGAGAAAACGCATATGCACTTTTTGGCCAAGTGCGTCATTGTCGAAATTGTGCCCCTCTTCGGGTGCTTTAAAGGCGATTCCAACGTACCTCTTGAAATCTGTTTCCTGCTATTCTGCCTCGCTTTCAAGTCCGCCTCGTTGCCTTCCCTCAACAGATTTTTGACGATATTTGTCCTTTATTACTCTGCCAGTTTGTGAATTGCTGTGCCCCTGAGGTCCATTTTTAAACTCGTTTTTTGTGAGCTGTACGCAAGTCCAAAATTTTGGTTCAGGAACTATACTGGTTCCCGGTGGGTGGCTGAGACTCTGGTTAATTCTTCTTAATGCCGGGAAATTAGAGTGACATGTGCCCGTCCAAATTCCTAACAGCTACTCTCTCATTGGTTCTCCCTCTTCCCTTCCATCCACTGCCAAATTGGCAACCTCTGCGAACCAGGAGGTTAAAGGGGTTGTCTCTCCAAGTTGGGAGATTGATAGTAAAGCAGTTGGAAAGTCAAACCGGAGCACCAGGAGCGGGACTACTCATTGAGTTTTAGAAACCTTTTGTATTCACAGTGTGTCCATTCTCTAGGTTTCCCGTTCATGTTATAGCTGTAGTAATATTCCCTTCAACATGGAGAGTTGGGTCCCATCGAATGGGGGCCATGCATTTTTGCTTTAAAGGGTCTGCATTTGCTCACCCAATCTCACCAATCCTCTCAGTCCCAAGTGTCCAGGCTTATGCCACATCCAGCTGTCATTGTAGATCGGGTCATTCCAGGTTTCATCAGAAACCCTGAAGGAAATGTAAAGAATTTCCCTGTTTTTTGGTTTGTTTTTGAAATTCCTTTTTATAGTTGGTTTGAGCTGATTTTCGCTGCCATGTTTATGCCAGTCTAGACACACTTGATTCCCTTACAGAGACATATCGATACATAGGTTTTAAGATTCTTACTAGTCAGATCTATTCCTCTGCGGGAAATATGGGGTTTTGAGTCCCTTTCACTGAGGAAGGTGTAGGTCTTGTCTATTCCACAGTTGGTTTTAGAAATGGTACCTGTGCTTATATCAAACTCTGGTTTTATGCATCACCCCACCTCTCTTTTCCCCTTAAGCAAGCATAAGAGTGTTTTCTAAATGTGAGACTCTGTTCTCTTTCCTAACTCAGTTCATGTGTAGCCATGTTTTCAGGATCTTCATAAGTGATAACTTATGATAATTTTCTTTATCTGTGTGACTTATTTCACTTAGAATCATCGTACCTGAATCCACTCACTTTGCTGCTCCTGGTCTTTTGACATTGATTTCATGGCTGAGGGATATACCATCATACATAAATACCACAGTTTTTTGAACAATTTTTATATTTCCTGGGATATTTAGGTGTACCCAAGTTGAGGTTCTTGTAAGCAGTGCAGCCCTAAATTTGGGGGTTGCTCTGTCTTATTGATTTTCAGTTTTACCAAGGTATATTCCCTAGACTGGAAGTGCCCTTGGCTTTGTAGCTCTGTTGTTTACTTGTTTTAGGGAACACAATGCACTCCTCCAGTGAGGCAGTTGGCAATTGACATCCCGCCCATCAGCATAACAAGGCTCCCTCTTCTCCAGGGCCTGTCTTGCCTTTCTGGTTTTTACACATTTTGTGGAGGTCCCTTTTGACCGGTGGGAAGTGATACTTCTTTGTAGTGCAGATTTGCATTGCCGCTTGCTTGCTTGGCCAAAAAGGGCGTATGGGTTTTCTCCTGAATATATTCAGGAGAAAACGCATATGCACTTTTTGGCCAAGTGCGTCATTGTCGAAATTGTGCCCCTCTCCGGGTGCTTTAAAGGCGATTCCAACGTGCCTCTTGAAATCTGTTTCCTGCTATTCTGCCTCGCTTTCAAGTCCGCCTCGTTGCCTTCCCTCAACAGATTTTTGGACGATAGTTGTCCTTTATTACTCTGCCAGTTTGTGAATTGCTGTGCCCCTGAGGTCCATTTTTAAACTCGTTTTTTGTGAGCTGTACGCAAGTCCAAAATTTTGGTTCAGGACCTATACTGGTTCCCGGTGGGTGGCTGAGACTCTGGTTAATTCTTCTTCCTGCCGGGAAATTAGAGTGACATGTGCCCGTCCAAATGCCTAACAGCTACTCTCTCATTGGTTCTCCCTCTTCCCTTCCATCCTCTGCCAAATTGGCAACCTCTGTGAACCAGGAGGTTAAAGGGGTTGTCTCTCCAAGTTGGGAGATTGATAGTAAAGCAGTTGGAAAGTCAAACCGGAGCACCAGGAGAGGGACTACTCGTTGAGTTTTAGAAACCTTTTGTATTCACAGTGTGTCCATTCTCTAGGTTTCCCGTTCATGTTATAACTGTAGTAATATTCCCTTCAACATGGAGAGTTGGGTCCCATGGAATGGGGGCCATGCATTTTGCTTTAAAGGGTCTGCATTTGCTCACCCAATCTCACCAATCCTCTCAGTCCCAAGTGTCCAGGCTTATGCCACATCCAGCTGTCATTGTAGATCGGGTCATTCCAGGTTTCATCAGAAACCCTGAAGGAAATGTAAAGAATTTCCCTGTTTTTTGGTTTGTTTTTGAAATTCCTTTTTATAGTTGGTTTGAGCTGATTCTCGCTGCCATGTTTATGCCAGTCTAGACACACTTGATTCCCTTACAGAGACATATCGATACATAGGTTTTAAGATTCTTACTAGTCAGATCTATTCCTCTGCGGGAAATATGGGGTTTTGAGTCCCTTTCACTGAGGAAGGTGTAGGTCTTGTCTATTCCACAGTTGGTTTTAGAAATGGTACCTGTGCTTATATCAAACTCTGGTTTTATGCATCACCCCACCTCTCTTTTCCCCTTAAGCAAGCATAAGAGTGTTTTCTAAATGTGAGACTCTGTTCTCTTTCCTAACTCAGTTCATGTGTAGCCATGTTTTCAGGATCTTCATAAGTGATAACTTATGATAAGTTTCTTTATCTGTGTGACTTATTTCACTTAGAATCATCGTACCTGAATCCACTCACTTTGCTGCTCCTGGTCTTTTGACATTGATTTCATGGCTGAGGGATATTCCATCGTACATAAATACCACAGTTTTTTGAACAATTTTTATATTTCCTGGGATATTTAGGTGTACCCAAGTTTAGGTTCTTGTAAGCAGTGCAGCCCTAAATTTGGGGGTTGCTCTGTCTTATAGATTTTCAGTTTTACCAAGGTATATTCCCTAGACTGGAAGTGCCCTTGGCTTTGTAGCTCTGTTGTTTACTTGTTTTAGGGAACACAATGCACTCCTCCAGTGAGGCAGTTGGCAATTGACATCCCGCCCATCAGCATAACAAGGCTCCCTGTTCTCCAGGGCCTGTCTTGCCTTTCTGGTTTTTACACATTTTGTGGAGGTCCCTTTTGACCGGTGGGAAGTGATACTTCTTTGTAGTGCAGATTTGCATTGCCGCTTGCCTGCTTGGCCAAAAAGGGCGTATGGGTTTTCTCCTGAATATATTCAGGAGAAAACGCATATGCACTTTTTGGCCAAGTGCGTCATTGTCGAAATTGTGCCCCTCTTCGGGTGCTTTAAAGGCGATTCCAACGTACCTCTTGAAATCTGTTTCCTGCTATTCTGCCTCGCTTTCAAGTCCGCCTCGTTGCCTTCCCTCAACAGATTTTTGACGATATTTGTCCTTTATTACTCTGCCAGTTTGTGAATTGCTGTGCCTCTGAGGTCCATTTTTAAACTCGTTTTTTGTGAGCTGTACGCAAGTCCAAAATTTTGGTTCAGGAACTATACTGGTTCCCGGTGGGTGGCTGAGACTCTGGTTAATTCTTCTTAATGCCGGGAAATTAGAGTGACATGTGCCCGTCCAAATTCCTAACAGCTACTCTCTCATTGGTTCTCCCTCTTCCCTTCCATCCACTGCCAAATTGGCAACCTCTGCGAACCAGGAGGTTAAAGGGGTTGTCTCTCCAAGTTGGGAGATTGATAGTAAAGCAGTTGGAAAGTCAAACCGGAGCACCAGGAGAGGGACTACTCATTGAGTTTTAGAAACCTTTTGTATTCACAGTGTGTCCATTCTCTAGGTTTCCCGTTCATGTTATAGCTGTAGTAATATTCCCTTCAACATGGAGAGTTGGGTCCCATGGAATGGGGGCCATGCATTTTTGCTTTAAAGGGTCTGCATTTGCTCACCCAATCTCACCAATCCTCTCAGTCCCAAGTGTCCAGGCTTATGCCACATCCAGCTGTCATTGTAGATCGGGTCATTCCAGGTTTCATCAGAAACCCTGAAGGAAATGTAAAGAATTTCCCTGTTTTTTGGTTTGTTTTTGAAATTCCTTTTTATAGTTGGTTTGAGCTGATTTTCGCTGCCATGTTTATGCCAGTCTAGACACACTTGATTCCCTTACAGAGACATATCGATACATAGGTTTTAAGATTCTTACTAGTCAGATCTATTCCTCTGCGGGAAATATGGGGTTTTGAGTCCCTTTCACTGAGGAAGGTGTAGGTCTTGTCTATTCCACAGTTGGTTTTAGAAATGGTACCTGTGCTTATATCAAACTCTGGTTTTATGCATCACCCCACCTCTCTTTTCCCCTTAAGCAAGCATAAGAGTGTTTTCTAAATGTGAGACTCTGTTCTCTTTCCTAACTCAGTTCATGTGTAGCCATGTTTTCAGGATCTTCATAAGTGATAACTTATGATAATTTTCTTTATCTGTGTGACTTATTTCACTTAGAATCATCGTACCTGAATCCACTCACTTTGCTGCTCCTGGTCTTTTGACATTGATTTCATGGCTGAGGGATATACCATCATACATAAATACCACAGTTTTTTGAACAATTTTTATATTTCCTGGGATATTTAGGTGTACCCAAGTTGAGGTTCTTGTAAGCAGTGCAGCCCTAAATTTGGGGGTTGCTCTGTCTTATTGATTTTCAGTTTTACCAAGGTATATTCCCTAGACTGGAAGTGCCCTTGGCTTTGTAGCTCTGTTGTTTACTTGTTTTAGGGAACACAATGCACTCCTCCAGTGAGGCAGTTGGCAATTGACATCCCGCCCATCAGCATAACAAGGCTCCCTGTTCTCCAGGGCCTGTCTTGCCTTTCTGGTTTTTACACATTTTGTGGAGGTCCCTTTTGACCGGTGGGAAGTGATACTTCTTTGTAGTGCAGATTTGCATTGCCGCTTGCTTGCTTGGCCAAAAAGGGCGTATGGGTTTTCTCCTGAATATATTCAGGAGAAAACGCATATGCACTTTTTGGCCAAGTGCGTCATTGTCGAAATTGTGCCCCTCTCCGGGTGCTTTAAAGGCGATTCCAACGTGCCTCTTGAAATCTGTTTCCTGCTATTCTGCCTCGCTTTCAAGTCCGCCTCGTTGCCTTCCCTCAACAGATTTTTGGACGATAGTTGTCCTTTATTACTCTGCCAGTTTGTGAATTGCTGTGCCCCTGAGGTCCATTTTTAAACTCGTTTTTTGTGAGCTGTACGCAAGTCCAAAATTTTGGTTCAGGACCTATACTGGTTCCCGGTGGGTGGCTGAGACTCTGGTTAATTCTTCTTAATGCCGGGAAATTAGAGTGACATGTGCCCGTCCAAATTCCTAACAGCTACTCTCTCATTGGTTCTCTCTCTTCCCTTCCATCCTCTGCCAAATTGGCAACCTCTGCGAACCCGGAGGTTAAAGGGGTTGTCTCTCCAAGTTGGAAGATTGATAGTAAAGCAGTTGGAAAGTCAAACCGGAGCACCAGGAGAGGGACTACTCGTTGAGTTTTAGAAACCTTTTGTATTCACAGTGTGTCCATTCTCTAGGTTTCCCGTACATGTTATAGCTGTAGTAATATTCCCTTCAACATGGAGAGTTGGGACCCATGGAATGTGGGCCATGCATTTTTGTTTTAAAGGGTCTGCATTTGCTCACCCAATCTCACCAATCCTCTCAGTCCCAAGTGTCCAGGCTTATGCCACATCCAGCTGTCATTGTAGATCGGGTCATTCCAGGTTTCATCAGAGACCCTGAAGAAAATGTAAAGAATTTCCCTGTTTTTTGGTTTTGTTTTTGAAATTCCTTTTTATAGTGGGTTTCGGCTGATTCTCGCTGCCATGATTATGCCAGTCTAGACACACCTGATTCCCTTAGAGAGACATATCAATACATAGGTTTTAAGATTCTTAGTAGTCAGATCTATTCCTCTGCGGGAAATATGGGGTTTTGAGTCCCTTTCACTGAAGAAGGTGTAAGTCTTGTCTATTCCACAGTTGGTTTTAGAAATGGTTCCTGTGCTTATATCAAACTCTGGTTTTATGCATCACCCCACCTCTCCTTTCCCCTTAAGCAAGCATAAGAGTGTTTTCTAAATGTGAGACTCTGTTCTCTTTCCTAACTCAGTTCATGTGTAGCCATGTTTACAGGATCTTCATAAGCGATATCTTATGATAAGTTTTTTTTTCTGTGTGACTAATTTCACTTAGAATCATCGTTCCTGAATCCACTCACTTTGCTGCTCCTGGTCTTTTGACATTGATTTCATGGCTGAGGGATATTCCATCGTACATATATACCACAGTTTTTTGAAGCATTTTTATATTTCCTGGGATATTTAATGTGTACCCAAGTTGAGGTTCTTGTAATCAGTGCAGCCTTAAATTTGGGGTTCTCTCTGTCTTATTGATTTTCGATTTTCCCAAGGTATATTCCCTAGACTGGAAGTGCCCTTGGCTCTGTAGCTCTGTTGTTTACTTGTTTTAGGGAACGCAATGCACTCCTCCAGTGAGGCAGTTGGCAATTTACATCCCGCCCATCAGCATAACAAAGCTCCCTGTTCTCCAGGGCCTGTCTTGCCTTTCTGGTTTTTACACATTTTGTGGATATCCCTTTTGACCGGTGGGAAGTGACACTACTTAGTAGTGCTGATTTGCATTGCCCACGTGCTTGCTTGGCCACAAAGGGCGTATGCGTTTTCTCCTGAATATATTCAGGAGAAAACGCATACGCCCTTTTAGGCCAAGTGCGTCATTGTCGAAGTTGTGCCCCTCTTCCTGTGCTTTAAAGGCGATTCCAACGTACCTCTTGAAATCTGTTTCCTGCTATTCAGCCTCGCTTTCAAGTCCACCTCGTTGCCTTCCCTCAACAGATTTTTGGACGACAGTTGTCCTTTATTACTCTGCCAGTTTGTGAATTGCTGTGCCCCTGAGGTCCATTTTTCAACTCGTTTTTTGTGAGCAGTACGCAAGTCCAAAATTTTGGTTCAGGACCTATACTGGTTCCCGGTGGGTGGCTGAGACTCTGGATAATTCTTCTTAATGCCGGGAAATTAGAGTGATATGTGCCCGTCCAAATGCCTAACAGCTACTCTCTCATTGGTTCTCCCTCATCCCTTCCATCCTCTGCCAAATTGGCAACCTCTGCGAACCAGGATGTTAAAGGGGTTGTATCTCCAAGTTGGGAGATTGATAGTAAAGCAGTTGGAAAGTCAAACCGGAGCACCAGGAGAGGGACTACTCGTTGAGTTTTAGAAACCTTTTGTATTCACAGTGTGTCCATTCTCTAGGTTTCCCGTACATGTTATAGCTGTAGTAATATTCCCTTCAACATGGAGAGTTGGGACCCATGGAATGGGGGCCATGCATTTTTGCTTTAAACGGTCTGCATTTGCTCACCCAATCTCACCAAACCTCTCAGTCCCAAGTGTGTAGCCTTATGCCACATCCACCTGTCATTGTACATAGGGTCATTCCAGATTTCATCAGAGACCCTGAAGAAAATGTAAAGAATTTCCCTGTTTTTTGGTTTTGTTTTTGAAATTCCTTTTTATAGAGGGTTTCAGCTGATTCTCGCTGCCATGTTTATGCCAGTCTAGACACACTTGATTCCCTTACAGAGACATATCAATACATAGGTTTTAAGATTCTTACTAGTCAGATCTATTCCTCTGCGGGAAATATGGGGTTTTGAGTCCCTTTCACTGAGGAAGGTGTAGGTCTTGTCTATTCCACAGTTTGTTTTAGCAATGATACCTGTGCTTACATCAAACTCTGGTTTTATGCATCACCCCACCTCTCCTTTCCCCTTAAGCAGGCATAAGAGTGTTTTCTAAATGTGAGACTCTGTTCTCTTTCCTAACTCAGTTCATGTGTAGCCATGTTTATAGGATCTTCATAAGTGATATCTTATGATAAGTTTCTTTTTCTGTGTGACTTATTTCACTTAGAATCATGGAACCTGAGTCCACTCACTTTGCTGCTCCCGGTCATTTGACATTGATTTCATGGCTGAGCGATATTCCAACGTACATAAATACCACAGTTTTTTGAACCATTTTTATATTTCCTGGGATATTTAAGGTGTACCCAAGTTGAGGTTCTTGTAAGCAGTGCAGCCTTAAATTTGGGGGTGGCTCTGTCTTATTGATTTTCAGGTTTCCCAAGGTATATTCCCTAGACTGGAAGTGACCTTGGCTCTGTAGCTCTGTTGTTTACTTGTTTTAGGGAACACAATGCACTCCTTCAGTGAGGCAGTTGTTAATTTACATCCTGACCATCAGCATAACAAGGCTCCCTGTTCTCCAGGGCCTGTCTTGCCTTTCTGGTTTTTACATATTTTGTGGATGACCCTTTTGACCGGTGCTAAGTGATACTTCTTTGTAGTGCAGCTTTGCATTGCCCGCTTGCTTGCTTGGCCTTAAAGGGCATATGCGTTTTCTCCTGAATATATTCAGGAGAAAACGCATACGCCCTTTTAGGCCAAGTGCGTCATTGTCCAAGTTGTGCCACTCTTCCTGTGCTTTAAAGGCGATTCCAACGTACCTCTTGAAATCTGTTTCCTGCTATTCTGCCTCGCTATCAACTCCGCCTCGTTGCCTTCCCTCAACAGATTTTTGGACGATAGTTGTCCTTTATTACTCTGCCATTTTGTGAAATGCTGTGTCCCTGAGCTCCATTTTTCAACTCGTATTTTGTGAGAGGTACGCAAGTCCAAAATTTTGGTTCAGGACCTATACTGGTTCCCGGTGGGTGGCTGAGACTCTGGTTAATTCTTCCTGCCGGGAAATTAGAGTGACATGTGTCCGTCCAAATGCCTAACAGCTACTCTCTCATTGGTTCTCCCTCTTCCCTTCCATCCTCTGCCAAATTGGAAACCTGTGCGAACCAGGAGGTTAAAGGGGTTGTCTCTCCAAGTTGTGAGATTGATAGTAAAGCCGTTGGAAAGTCAAACCGGAGCACTAGGAGAGGGACTCTTCTTTGAGTTTTAGAAACCTTTTGTATTCACAGTGTTTCCATTCTCTACGTTTTCCATACATGTTATAGCTGTAGTAATATTCCCTTCAACATGGAGAGTTGGGACCCATGGAATGGGGGCCATGCATTTTTGCTTTAAAGGGTCTGCATTTGCTCACCCAATCTCACAAATCCTCTCAGTCCCAAGTGTCCAGCCGTATACCACATCCAGCTGTCATTGTAGATAGGGTCATTCCAGGTTTCATCAGAGACCCTGAAGGAAATGTAAAGAATTTCCCTCTTTTTTTGTTTTGTTTTTGATATTCCATTTTATAGTGTGTTTGAGCTGATTCTCGCTGCCATGTTTATGCCAGTCTAGACACACTTGATTCCCTTACAGAGACATATCAATACATAGGTTTTAAGATTCTTACTAGTCAGATCTATTCCTCTGCGGGAAATATGGGGTTCTGAGTCCCTTTCACTGAGGAAGGTGTAAGTTTTGTCTATTCCACAGTTGGTTTTAGAAATGGTACCTGTACTTATATCAAACTCTGGTTTTATGCATCACACCACCTCTCCTTCCCCTTAAGCAGGCATAAGAGTGTTTTCTAAATGTGAGACTCTCTTCTCTTTCCTAACACACTTCATGTGTAGCCATGTTTACAGGATCTTCATAAGTGATATCTTATGATAAGTTTCTTTTTCTGTGTGACTTATTTCACTTAGAATCATCGTACCTAAATCCACTCACTTTGCTGCTCCTGGTCTTATGACATTGATTTCATGGATTATGGATATTCCGTCTTACATAAGTACCACAATTTTTGAACCATTTTTATATTTCCTGGGATATTTAAGGTGTACCCAAGTTGAGGTTCTTGTAAGCAGTGCAGCCCTAAATTTGGGGGTGGCTCTGTCTTATTGATTTTCAGATTTCCCAAGGTATATTCCCTAGACTGGAAGTGCCCTTGGTTCTGTAGCTCTGTTGTTTACTTGTTTTAGGGAACACAATGCACTCCTCCAGTGAGGCAGTTGGCAATTTACATCCTGCCCATCAGCATAACTAGGCTCCCTGTTCTCCAGGGCCTGTCTTGCCTTTCTGGTTTTTACACATTTTGTGGATGACCCTTTTGACCGGTGCTAAGTGATACTTCTTTGTAGTGCAGATTTGCATTGCCCGCTTGCTTGCTTGGCCTAAAAGGGCATATGCGTTTTCTCCTGAATATATTCAGGAGAAAACGTGTACGCCGTTTATGGCCAAGTGCGTCATTGTCGAAGTTGTGCCCATCTTCCTGTGCTTTAAAGGCTATTCCAAAGTATCTCTTGAAATCTGTTTCCTGCTATTCGGCCTCACGTTCAAGGCCGCCTCCTTGCCTACCCTCAACAGATTTTTGGACGATAGTTGTCCTTTATTACTCTGCCAGTTTGTGAATTGCTGTGCCCCTGAGCTGCATTTTTCAACTCGTTTTTTGTGAGCTGTACGCAAGTCCAAAATTTTGGTTCAGGACCTATACTGGTTCCCGGTGGGTGGCTGAGACTTTGGTTAATTCTTCTTCCTGCCGGGAAATTAGTGTGACATGTGCCCGTCCAATTGTCTAATAGCTACTCTCTCACCGGTTCTCCCTCTTCCTTCCATCCTCTGCCAAATTGGCAACCTGTGCGAACCAGGAGCTTAAAGGGGCTGTCTCTCCAAGTTGGGAGATTGATAGTAAATCCGTTGGAGCACCAGAAGAGGGACTATTCGTTGAGTTTTAGAAACCTTTTGTATTTACAGTGTGTCCATTCTCTAGGTTTTCCGTACATGTTATCACTGTAGTAATATTCCCTTCAACATGGAGAGTTGGGACCCATGGAATGGGGGCCATTTATTTTTGGTTTAAAGGGTCTGCATTTGCTCACCCAATCTCACCAATCCTCTCAGTCCCAAGTGTCCAACCTTATGCCACATCCAGCTGTCATTGTAGATAGTGTCATTCCAGGTTTCATCAGAGACCCTGAAGGAATTTTAAAGAATTTCCCTGTTTTTTGGTTTTGTTTTTGAAATTCCTTTTTATAGTGGGTTTGAGATGATTTTCCCTGCCATGTTTATGCCAGTCTAGACACACTTGATAACCTAACTGTGACATATCAATACATAGGTTTTAATATTCTTACTACTCAGATCTATTCCTCTGCGGGAAATATGGGGTTTTGAGTTCCTTTCACTGAGGAAGGTGTAGGTCTTTTCTATTCCAAAGTTGGTTTTAGAAACGGTACCTGTGCTTATATCAAACTGTTGTTTTATGCATCACCCCACCTCTCCTTCCCCCTTAAGCAGGCATAAGAGTGTTCTCTAAATGTGAGATTCTGTTCTCTTTCCTAACTCACTTCATGTGTAGCCATGTTTACAAGATCTTCATAAGTGATATATTTTGATAAGTTTCTTTTTCTGTGTGACTTATTTCACTTAGAATCATCGTACCTGAATCCACTCACTTTGCTGCTCCTGGTCTTATGACATTGATTTCATGGCTGAGGGATATTCCATCGTACGTAAGTACCACAGTTTTTTAACCATTTTTATATTTCCTCGGATATTTAAGGTGTACCCAAGTTGAGGTTCTTGTAAGCAGTGCAGCCCTAAATTTGGGAGTGGCTCTCTCTATTTGATTTTCAGTTTTCCCAAGTTATATTCCCTAGACTGGAATTGCCCTTGGCTCTGTAGCTCTGTTGTTTACTTGTTTTAGGGAACACAATGCACTCCACCTGTGAGTCAGTTGGCAAATTACATCTCGCCCATCAGCATAACAAGGCTCCCTGTTCTCCATGGCCTGCCTTGCCTTTCTGGGTTTACACATTTTGTGGATGTCCGTTTTGACCGGTGGGAAGTGATACTTCTTTGTTGGGCAGATTTGCATTGCCCGCTTGCTTGCTTGGCCAAAAAGGGCGTATGCGTTTTCTCCTGAATATATTCAGGACAAAACGCATACGCCCTTTTTGGCCTAGTGCGTCATTGTCGAAGTAGTGCCCCTCTTCCTGTGCTTTAAAGGTGATTCCAACGTACCTCTTGAAATGTGTTTCCTGCTATTCTGCCTCACATTCAAGTCCGCCTCGTTGCCTACCCTCAACAGATTTTTTGACGATAGTTGTCCTTTATTACTCTGCCAGTTTGTGAATTGCTGTGTCCATGAGCTCCATTTTTCAACTTGTTTTTTGTGAGCTGTACGAAAGTCCAAAATTTTGGTTCAGGACCTATACTGGTTCCCGGTGGGTGGCTGAGACTCTGGTTAATTCTTCTTCCGGCCGGGAAATTAGAGTGACATGTGCCCGTCCAAATGCCTAACAGCTACTCTCTCATTGGTTCTCCCTCTTCCCTTCCATCTTCTGCCGAATTGGTAACCTGGGCGAACCAGTAGGTTAAAGGTGTTGTCTCTCCAAGTTGGGAGATTGATAGTAAATCAGTTGGAAAGTCAAACCGGAGCACCAGAAGAGGGACTATTCGTTGAGTTTTAGAAAGCTTTTGTATTTACACTGTGTCCAATCTCTAGGTTTTCCGTACATGTTATCGCTGTAGTAATATTCCCTTCAACATGGAGAGTTGGGACCCATGGAATGGGGGCCATTCATTTTTGGTTTAAAGGGTCTGCATTTGCTCACCCAATCTCACCAATCCTCTCAGTCCCAAGTGTCCAACCTTATGCCACATCCAGCTGTCATTGTAGATAGTGTCATTCCATGTTTCATCAGAGAACCTGAAGGAATTTTAAAGAATTTCCCTGTTTTTTGGTTTTGTTTTTGAAATTCCTTTTTTTTTTTTTTTTTTTTTTTAGCGGTAGGCGGGCCTCTCACTGTTTTGGCCTCTCCCCTTGCAGAGCCGAGGCTCCGGACGCGCAGGCTCAGCAGCCATGGCTCACGGGCCTAGCCGCTCTTCGGCATGTGGGATCCTCCCAGACCGGGGCACGAACCCGTGTCCCCTGCATCGGCAGGTGGACTCTCAACCACTGCGCCACCAGGGAAGCCCTGAAATTCCTTTTTATAGTGGGTTTGAGCTGATTCTCGCTGCCATGTTTATGCCATTCTAGACACACTTGATTCCCTTACAGAGACATATCATTATATAGGTTTTAAGATTCTTACTAGTCAGATCTATTCCTCTGCGGGAAATATGGGGTTTTGAGTCCCTTTCACTGAGGAAAGTGTAGGTCTTGTCTATTCCACAGTTGGTTTTACCAATGGTACCTGTGCTTATATCAAACTCTGGTTTTATGCATCACCCACCTCTCCTTTCCCCTTAAGCAGGCATAAGAGTGTTTTCTAAATGTGAGACTCTGTTCTCTTTCCTAACTAAGTTCATGTGTAGCCATGTTTACAGGATCTTCATAAGTGATATCTTATGATAAGTTTCTTTTTCTGTGTGACTTATTTCACTTAGAATCATCGTACCTGAATCCACTCACTTTGCTGCTCCTGGTCTTTTGACATTGAGTTCATGGCTGAGGGATATTCCATCGTACATAAATACCACAGTTTTTTGAACCGTTTTTATATTTCCTGGGATATTTAAAGTATACCCAAGTTGAGGTTCTTGTAAGCAGTGCAGCCCTAAATTTGGGGGAGGCTCTGTCTTATTGATTTTCAGATTTCCCAAGGTATATTCCCTAGACTGGAAGAGCCCTTGGCTCTGTAGCTCTGTTATTTACTTGTTTTAGGGAACGCAATGCACTCCTCCAGTGAGGCAGTTGGCAATTTACATCCCGCCCATCAGCATAACAAGGCTCCCTGTTCTCCAGGGCCTGTCTTGCCTTTCTGATTTTTACACATTTCGTGGATGTCCCTTTTGACCGGTGGGAAGTGATACTTCTTTGTAGTGCAGATTTGCATTGCCCACTTGCTTGCTTGGCCAAAAAAAGCGTATGCGTTTTCTCCTGAATATATTCAGGGGAAAACGCATACGCCCTTTATGGCCAAGTGCGTCATTGTCGAAGTTGTGCCCCTCTTCCTGTGCTTTAAAGGCGATTCCAACGTACCTCTTGAAATCTGTTTCCTGCTATTCTGCCTCGCTTTCAAGTCCGCCTCGTTGCCTTCCCTCAACAGTTTTTTGGACGATAGTTGTCCTTTATTACTCTGCCAGTTTGTGAATTGCTGTGCCCCTGTGCTCGATTTTTCAACTCATTTTTTGTGAGCTGTACGCAAGTCCAAAATTTTGGTTCAGGGCCTATACTGGTTCCCGGTGGGTGGCTGAGACTCTGGTTAATTCTTCTTAATGCCGGGATATTAGAGTGATATGTGCCCGTCCAAATGCCTAACAGCTACTCTCTCATTGGTTCTCCCTCTTCCCTTCCATCCTCTGCCATATTGGCAACCTCTGCGAACCAGGAGGTTAAAGGGGTTGTCTCTCCAAGTTGGGAGATTGATAGTAAAGCAGTTGGAAAGTCAAACCGGAGCACCAGGAGAGGGACTACTCGTTGAGTTTTAGAAACCTTTTGTATTCACAGTGTGTCCATTCTCTAGGTTTCCCGTACATGTTATAGCTGTAGTAATATTCCCTTCAACATGGAGAGTTGGGACCCATGGAATGGGGGCCATGCATTTTTTCTTTAAACGGTCTGCATTTGCTCACCCAATCTCACCAATCCTCTCAGTCCCATGTGTCCCGCTTATGCCACATCCACCTGTCATTGTAGATAGCGTCATTCCAGATTTCATCAGAGACCCTGAAGAAAATGTAATGAATTTCCCTGTTTTTTGGTTTTGTTTTTGAAATTCCTTTTTATACTGGGTTTGAGCTGATTCTCGCTGCCATGTTTATGCCAGTCTAGACACACTTGATTCCCTTACAGAGACATATCAATACATAGGTTTTAAGATTCTTACTAGTCAGATCTATTCCTCTGCGGGAAATATGGGGTTTTGAGTCCCTTTCACTGAGGAAGGTGTAGGTCTTGTCTATTCCACAGTTTGTTTTAGCAATGATACCTGTGCTTACATCAAACTCTGGTTTTATGCATCACCCCACCTCTCCTTTCCCCTTAAGCAGGCATAAGAGTGTTTTCTAAATGTGAGACTCTGTTCTCTTTCCTAACTCAGTTCATGTGTAGCCATGTTTATAGGATCTTCATAAGTGATATCTTATGATAAGTTTCTTTTTCTGTGTGACTTATTTCACTTAGAATCATGGAACCTGAGTCCACTCACTTTGCTGCTCCCGGTCATTTGACATTGATTTCATGGCTGAGCGATATTCCAACGTACATAAATACCACAGTTTTTTGAACCATTTTTATATTTCCTGGGATATTTAAGGTGTACCCAAGTTGAGGTTCTTGTAAGCAGTGCAGCCTTAAATTTGGGGGTGGCTCTGTCTTATTGATTTTCAGGTTTCCCAAGGTATATTCCCTAGACTGGAAGTGACCTTGGCTCTGTAGCTCTGTTGTTTACTTGTTTTAGGAAACACAATGCACTCCTTCAGTGAGGCAGTTGTTAATTTACATCCTGACCATCAGCATAACAAGGCTCCCTGTTCTCCAGGGCCTGTCTTGCCTTTCTGGTTTTTACATATTTTGTGGATGACCCTTTTGACCGGTGCTAAGTGATACTTCTTTGTAGTGCAGCTTTGCATTGCCCGCTTGCTTGCTTGGCCTTAAAGGGCATATGCGTTTTCTCCTGAATATATTCAGGAGAAAACGCATACGCCCTTTTTGGCCAAGTGCGTCATTGTCGAAGTTGTGCCCCTCTTCCTGTGCTTTAAAGGCGATTCCAACGTACCTCTTGAAATCTGTTTCCTGCTATTCTGCCTCGCTTTCAAATCCGCCTCGTTGCCTTCCCTCAACAGATTTTTGGACGATAGTTGTCCTTTATTACTCTGCCATTTTGTGAAATGCTGTGTCCCTGAGCTCCATTTTTCAACTCGTATTTTGTGAGAGGTACGCAAGTCCAAAATTTTGGTTCAGGACCTATACTGGTTCCCGTTGGGTGGCTGAGACTCTGGTTAATTCTTCCTGCCGGGAAATTAGAGTGACATGTGTCCGTCCAAATGCCTAACAGCTCCTCTCTCATTGGTTCTCCCTCTTCCCTTCCATCCTCTGCCAAATTGGAAACCTGTGCGAACCAGGAGGTTAAAGGGGTTGTCTCTCCAAGTTGTGAGATTGATAGTAAAGCCATTGGAAAGTCAAACCGGAGCACTAGGAGAGGGACTCTTCTTTGAGTTTTAGAAACCTTTTGTATTCACAGTGTTTCCATTCTCTACGTTTTACATACATGTTATAGCTGTAGTAATATTCCCTTCAACATGGAGAGTTGGGACCCATGGAATGGGGGCCATGCATTTTTGCTTTAAAGGGTCTGCATTTGCTCACCCAATCTCACCAATCCTCTCAGTCCCAAGTGTCCAGCCGTATACCACATCCAGCTGTCATTGTAGATAGGGTCATTCCAGGTTTCATCAGAGACCCTGAGGGAAATGTAAAGAATTTCCCTCTTTTTTTGTTTTGTTTTTGATATTCCATTTTATAGTGGGTTTGAGCTGATTCTCGCTGCCATGTTTATGCCAGTCTAGACACACTTGATTCCCTTACAGAGACATATCAATACATAGGTTTTAAGATTCTTACTAGTCAGATCTATTCCTCTGCGGGAAATATGGGGTTTTGAGTTCCTTTCACTGAGGAAGGTGTAAGTCTTGTCTATTCCACAGTTGGTTTTAGAAATGGTACCTGTACTTATATCAAACTCTGGTTTTATGCATCACACCACCTCTCCTTCCCCTTAAGCAGGCATAAGAGTGTTTTCTAAATGTGAGACTCTGTTCTCTTTCCTAACACACTTCATGTGTAGCCATGTTTACAGGATCTTCATAAGTGATATCTTATGATAAGTTTCTTTTTCTGTGTGACTAATTTCACTTAGAATCATCGTACCTAAATCCACTCACTTTGCTGCTCCTGTTCTTATGACATTGATTTCATGGATTATGGATATTCCGTCTTACATAAGTACCACAATTTTTGAACCATTTTTATATTTCCTGGGATATTTAAGGTGTACCCAAGTTGAGGTTCTTGTAAACAGTGCAGCCCTAAATTTGGGGGTGGCTTTGTCTTATTGATTTTCAGTTTTCCCAAGGTATATTCCCTAGACTGGATGTGCCCTTGGCTCTGTAGCTCTGTTGTTTACTTGTTTTAGGGAACGCAATGCCCTCCTCCGGTGAGGCAGTTGGCAATTTACATCCCACCCATCAGCATAACAAGGATCCCTGTTCTCCAGGGCCTGTCTTGCCTTTCTGTTTTTTACACATTTTGTGGATGTCCCTTATGACCGGTGGGAAGTGATACTTCTTTGTAGTGCAGATTTGCATTGCCCGCTTGCTTGCTTGGCCAAAAAGGGCGTATGCGTTTTCTCCTGAATATATTCAGGAGAAAACGCATACGCCCTTTTTGGCCAAGTGTGTCATTGTCGAAGTTGTGCCCCTCTTCCTGTGCTTTAATGGCGATTCCAATGTACCTCTTGAAATCTGTTTCCTGCTATTCTGCCTCGCTTTCAAGTCCGCCTCGTTGCCTTCCCTCAACATATTTTTGGACGATAGTTGTCCTTTATTACTCTGCCAGTTTGTGAATTGCTGTGCCCCTGAGCTCCATTTTAGAACTCGTATTTTGTGAGCTGTACGCAAGTCCAAAATTTTGGTTCAGGACCTATACTGATTCCCGGTGGGTGGCTGAACTCTGGTTAATTCTTCTTCCTGCCGGGAAATTAGAGTGACATGTGCCCGTCCAAATGCCTAACAGCTACTCTCTCATTGGTTCTCCCTCTTCCCTTCCATCCTCTGCCAAATTGGCAACCTCTGCGAACCAGGAGGTTAAAGGGGCTGTCTCTCCAAGTTGGCAGATTGATAATAAAGCAGTTGGAAAGTCAAACCGGAGGACCAGGGGAGGGACTATTCGTTGAGTTTTAGAAACCGTTTGTATTCAAAGTGTGTCCATTCTCTAGGTTTCCCGTACATGTTATAGCTGTAGTAATATTCCCTTCAACATGGAGAGTTGGGACCCATGGAATGGAGGCATTGCATTTTTGCTTTAAAGGGTCTGCATTTGCTCACCCAATCTCACCAATCCTCTCAGTCCCAAGTGTCCAGGCGTATGGCACATCCAGCTGTCATTGTAGATAGTGTCATTCCAGGTTTCATCAGAGACCCTGAAGGAAATGTAAAGAATTTCCCTCTTTTTTGGTTTTGTTTTTGAAATTCCTTTTTATAGTGGGTTTGAGCTGATTCTCGCTGCCATGTTTATGCCAGTCTAGACACACTTGGTTCCCTTACAGAGACATATCAATACATAGGTTTTAAGATTCTTACTAGTCAGATCTATTCCTCTGCGGGAAATATGGGGTTTTAAGTCCCTTTCACTGAGGAAGGTGTAGGTCTTGTCTATTACAAAGTTGGTTTTAGAAATTGTATCTGTGCTTCTGTTAAACTCTGGTTTTATGCATCACCCCTCCTCTCCTTCCCCCGTAAGCAGGCACAAGAGTGTTTGCTAAATGTGAGACTCTGTTCTCTTTCCTAACTCAGTTCATGTGTAGCCATGTTTACAGGAACTTCATAAGTGATATCTTATGATAAGTTTCTTTTTCTGTGTGACTTATTTCACTTAGAATCATCGTACCTGAATCCACTCACTTTGCTGCTCCTCGTCTTATGACATTGATTTCATGGTTGATGGATATTCCGTCTTACATAAGTACCACAATTTTTGAACCATTTTTATATTTCCTGGGATATTTAAGGTGTACCCAAGTTGAGGTTCTTGTAAGCAGTGCAGCGCTAAATTTGGGGGTGGCTCTGTCTTATTGATTTTCAGTTTTCCCAAGGTATATTCCCTAGACTGGAAGTGCCCTTGGTTCTGTAGCTCTGTTGTTTACTTGTTTTAGGGAACACAATGCACTCCTCCAGTGAGGCAGTTGGTAATTTACATCCTGCCCATCAGCATAACTAGGCTCCCTGTTCTCCATTGCCTGTCTTGCCTTTCTGGTTTTTACACATTTTGTGGATGACCCTTTTGACCGGTGCTAAGTGATACTTCTTTGTAGTGCAGATTTGCATTGCCCGCTTGCTTGCTTGGCCTAAAAGGGCATATGCGTTTTCTCCTGAATATATTCAGGAGAAAACGCGTACGCCGTTTATGGCCAAGTGCGTCATTGTCGAAGTTGTGCCCCTCTTCCTGTGCTTTAAAGGCTATTCCAAAGTATCTCTTGAAATCTGTTTCCTGCTATTCGGCCTCACTTTCAAGGCCGCCTCGTTGCCTACCCTCAACATATTTTTGGACGATAGTTGTCCTTTATTACTCTGCCAGTTTGTGAATTGCTGTGCCCCTGAGCTGCATTTTTCAACTCGTTTTTTGTGAGCTGTACGCAAGTCCAAAATTTTGGTTCAGGACCTATACTGGTTCCCGGTGGGTGGCTGAGACTTTGGTTAATTCTTCTTCCTGCCGGGAAATTAGTGTGACATGTGCCCGTCCAATTGTCTAATAGCTACTCTCTCACCGGTTCTCCCTCTTCCTTCCATCCTCTGCCAAATTGGCAACCTGTGCGAACCAGGAGCTTAAAGGGGCTGTCTCTCCAAGTTGGGAGATTGATAGTAAATCCGTTGGAAAGTCAAACCGGAGCACCAGAAGAGGGACTATTCATTGAGTTTTAGAAACCTTTTGTATTTACAGTGTGTCCATTCTCTAGGTTTTCCGTACATGTTATCACTGTAGTAATATTCCCTTCAACATGGAGAGTTGGGACCCATGGAATGGGGGCCATTTATTTTTGGTTTAAAGGGTCTGCATTTGCTCACCCAATCTCACCAGTCCTCTCAGTCCCAAGTGTCCAACCTTATGCCACATCCAGCTGTCATTGTAGATAGTGTCATTCCATGTTTCATCAGAGACCCTGAAGGAATTTTAAAGAATTTCCCTGTTTTTTGGTTTTGTTTTTGAAATTCCTTTTTATAGTGGGTTTGAGATGATTTTCCCTGCCATGTTTATGCCAGTCTAGACACACTTGATAACCTAACTGTGACATATCAATACATAGGTTTTAATATTCTTACTACTCAGATCTATTCCTCTGCGGGAAATATGGGGTTTTGAGTTCCTTTCACTGAGGAAGGTGTAGGTCTTTTCTATTCCAAAGTTGGTTTTAGAAACGGTACCTGTGCTTATATCAAACTGTTGTTTTATGCATCACCCCACCTCTCCTTCCCCCTTAAGCAGACATAAGAGTGTTCTCTAAATGTGAGATTCTGTTCTCTTTCCTAACTCACTTCATGTGTAGCCATGTTTACAAGATCTTCATAAGTGATATATTTTGATAAGTTTCTTTTTCTGTGTGACTTATTTCACTTAGAATCATCGTACCTGAATCCACTCACTTTGCTGCTCCTGGTCTTATGACATTGATTTCATGGCTGAGGGATATTCCATCGTACGTAAGTACCACAGTTTTTTAACCATTTTTATATTTCCTCGGATATTTAAGGTGTACCCAAGTTGAGGTTCTTGTAAGCAGTGCAGCCCTAAATTTGGGAGTGGCTCTCTCTATTTGATTTTCAGTTTTCCCAAGTTATATTCCCTAGACTGGAATTGCCCTTGGCTCTGTAGCTCTGTTGTTTACTTGTTTTAGGGAACACAATGCACTCCACCTGTGAGTCAGTTGGCAAATTACATCTCGCCCATCAGCATAACAAGGCTCCCTGTTCTCCATGGCCTGCCTTGCCTTTCTGGGTTTACACATTTTGTGGATGTCCGTTTTGACTGGTGGGAAGTGATACTTCTTTGTTGGGCAGATTTGCATTGCCCGCTTGCTTGCTTGGCCAAAAAGGGCGTATGCGTTTTCTCCTGAATATATTCAGGACAAAACGCATACGCCCTTTTTGGCCAAGTGCGTCATTGTCGAAGTAGTGCCCCTCTTCCTGTGCTTTAAAGGTGATTCCAACGTACCTCTTGAAATGTGTTTCCTGCTATTCTGCCTCACATTCAAGTCCGCCTCGTTGCCTACCCTCAACAGATTTTTTGACGATAGTTGTCCTTTATTACTCTGCCAGTTTGTGAATTGCTGTGTCCATGAGCTCCATTTTTCAACTTGTTTTTTGTGAGCTGTACGAAAGTCCAAAATTTTGGTTCAGGACCTATACTGGTTCCCGGTGGGTGGCTGAGACTCTGGTTAATTCTTCTTCCGGCCGGGAAATTAGAGTGACATGTGCCCGTCCAAATGCCTAACAGCTACTCTCTCATTGGTTCTCCCTCTTCCCTTCCATCTTCTGCCGAATTGGTAACCTGGGCGAACCAGTAGGTTAAAGGTGTTGTCTCTCCAAGTTGGGAGATTGATAGTAAAGCAGTTGGAAAGTCAAACCGGAGCACCAGAAGAGGGACTATTCGTTGAGTTTTAGAAACCTTTTGTATTTACAGTGTGTCCAATCTCTAGGTTTTCCGTACATGTTATCGCTGTAGTAATATTCCCTTCAACATGGAGAGTTGGGACCCATGGAATGGGGGCCATTCATTTTTGGTTTAAAGGGTCTGCATTTGCTCACCCAATCTCACCAATCCTCTCAGTCCCAAGTGTCCAACCTTATGCCACATCCAGCTGTCATTGTAGATAGTGTCATTCCATGTTTCATCAGAGAACCTGAAGGAATTTTAAAGAATTTCCCTGTTTTTTGGTTTTGTTTTTGAAATTCCTTTTTATAGTGGGTTTGAGATGATTTTCCCTGCCATGTTTATGCCAGTCTAGACACACTTGATAACCTAACTGTGACATATCAATACATAGGTTTTAATATTCTTACTACTCAGATCTATTCCTCTGCGGGAAATATGGGGTTTTGAGTTCCTTTCACTGAGGAAGGTGTAGGTCTTTTCTATTCCAAAGTTGGTTTTAGAAACGGTACCTGTGCTTATATCAAACTGTTGTTTTATGCATCACCCCACATCTCCTTCCCCCTTAAGCAGGCATAAGAGTGTTCTCTAAATGTGAGATTCTGTTCTCTTTCCTAACTCACTTCATGTGTAGCCATGTTTACAAGATCTTCATAAGTGATATATTTTGATAAGTTTCTTTTTCTGTGTGACTTATTTCACTTAGAATCATCGTACCTGAATCCACTCACTTTGCTGCTCCTGGTCTTATGACATTGATTTCATGGCTGAGGGATATTCCATCGTACGTAAGTACCACAGTTTTTTAACCATTTTTATATTTCCTCGGATATTTAAGGTGTACCCAAGTTGAGGTTCTTGTAAGCAGTGCAGCCCTAAATTTGGGAGTGGCTCTCTCTATTTGATTTTCAGTTTTCCCAAGTTATATTCCCTAGACTGGAATTGCCCTTGGCTCTGTAGCTCTGTTGTTTACTTGTTTTAGGGAACACAATGCACTCCACCTGTGAGTCAGTTGGCAAATTACATCTCGCCCATCAGCATAACAAGGCTCCCTGTTCTCCATGGCCTGCCTTGCCTTTCTGGGTTTACACATTTTGTGGATGTCCGTTTTGACCGGTGGGAAGTGATACTTCTTTGTTGGGCAGATTTGCATTGCCCGCTAGCTTGCTTGGCCAAAAAGGGCGTATGCGTTTTCTCCTGAATATATTCAGGACAAAACGCATACGCCCTTTTTGGCCAAGTGCGTCATTGTCGAAGTAGTGCCCCTCTTCCTGTGCTTTAAAGGTGATTCCAACGTACCTCTTGAAATGTGTTTCCTGCTATTCTGCCTCACATTCAAGTCCGCCTCGTTGCCTACCCTCAACAGATTTTTTGACGATAGTTGTCCTTTATTACTCTGCCAGTTTGTGAATTGCTGTGTCCATGAGCTCCATTTTTCAACTTGTTTTTTGTGAGCTGTACGAAAGTCCAAAATTTTGGTTCAGGACCTATACTGGTTCCCGGTGGGTGGCTGAGACTCTGGTTAATTCTTCTTCCGGCCGGGAAATTAGAGTGACATGTGCCCGTCCAAATGCCTAACAGCTACTCTCTCATTGGTTCTCCCTCTTCCCTTCCATCTTCTGCCGAATTGGTAACCTGGGCGAACCAGTAGGTTAAAGGTGTTGTCTCTCCAAGTTGGGAGATTGATAGTAAATCAGTTGGAAAGTCAAACCGGAGCACCAGAAGAGGGACTATTCGTTGAGTTTTAGAAACCTTTTGTATTTACAGTGTGTCCAATCTCTAGGTTTTCCGTACATGTTATCGCTGTAGTAATATTCCCTTCAACATGGAGAGTTGGGACCCATGGAATGGGGGCCATTCATTTTTGGTTTAAAGGGTCTGCATTTGCTCACCCAATCTCACCAATCCTCTCAGTCCCAAGTGTCCAACCTTATGCCACATCCAGCTGTCATTGTAGATAGTGTCATTCCATGTTTCATCAGAGAACCTGAAGGAATTTTAAAGAATTTCCCTGTTTTTTGGTTTTGTTTTTGAAATTCCTTTTTATAGTGGGTTTGAGATGATTTTCCCTGCCATGTTTATGCCAGTCTAGACACACTTGATAACCTAACTGTGACATATCAATACATAGGTTTTAATATTCTTACTACTCAGATCTATTCCTCTGCGGGAAATATGGGGTTTTGAGTTCCTTTCACTGAGGAAGGTGTAGGTCTTTTCTATTCCAAAGTTGGTTTTAGAAACGGTACCTGTGCTTATATCAAACTGTTGTTTTATGCATCACCCCACCTCTCCTTCCCCCTTAAGCAGGCATAAGAGTGTTCTCTAAATGTGAGATTCTGTTCTCTTTCCTAACTCACTTCATGTGTAGCCATGTTTACAAGATCTTCATAAGTGATATATTTTGATAAGTTTCTTTTTCTGTGTGACTTATTTCACTTAGAATCATCGTACCTGAATCCACTCACTTTGCTGCTCCTGGTCTTATGACATTGATTTCATGGCTGAGGGATATTCCATCGTACGTAAGTACCACAGTTTTTTAACCATTTTTATATTTCCTCGGATATTTAAGGTGTACCCAAGTTGAGGTTCTTGTAAGCAGTGCAGCCCTAAATTTGGGAGTGGCTCTCTCTATTTGATTTTCAGTTTTCCCAAGTTATATTCCCTAGACTGGAATTGCCCTTGGCTCTGTAGCTCTGTTGTTTACTTGTTTTAGGGAACACAATGCACTCCACCTGTGAGTCAGTTGGCAAATTACATCTCGCCCATCAGCATAACAAGGCTCCCTGTTCTCCATGGCCTGCCTTGCCTTTCTGGGTTTACACATTTTGTGGATGTCCGTTTTGACCGGTGGGAAGTGATACTTCTTTGTTGGGCAGATTTGCATTGCCCGCTAGCTTGCTTGGCCAAAAAGGGCGTATGCGTTTTCTCCTGAATATATTCAGGACAAAACGCATACGCCCTTTTTGGCCAAGTGCGTCATTGTCGAAGTAGTGCCCCTCTTCCTGTGCTTTAAAGGTGATTCCAACGTACCTCTTGAAATGTGTTTCCTGCTATTCTGCCTCACATTCAAGTCCGCCTCGTTGCCTACCCTCAACAGATTTTTTGACGATAGTTGTCCTTTATTACTCTGCCAGTTTGTGAATTGCTGTGTCCATGAGCTCCATTTTTCAACTTGTTTTTTGTGAGCTGTACGAAAGTCCAAAATTTTGGTTCAGGACCTATACTGGTTCCCGGTGGGTGGCTGAGACTCTGGTTAATTCTTCTTCCGGCCGGGAAATTAGAGTGACATGTGCCCGTCCAAATGCCTAACAGCTACTCTCTCATTGGTTCTCCCTCTTCCCTTCCATCTTCTGCCGAATTGGTAACCTGGGCGAACCAGTAGGTTAAAGGTGTTGTCTCTCCAAGTTGGGAGATTGATAGTAAATCAGTTGGAAAGTCAAACCGGAGCACCAGAAGAGGGACTATTCGTTGAGTTTTAGAAACCTTTTGTATTTACAGTGTGTCCAATCTCTAGGTTTTCCGTACATGTTATCGCTGTAGTAATATTCCCTTCAACATGGAGAGTTGGGACCCATGGAATGGGGGCCATTCATTTTTGGTTTAAAGGGTCTGCATTTGCTCACCCAATCTCACCAATCCTCTCAGTCCCAAGTGTCCAACCTTATGCCACATCCAGCTGTCATTGTAGATAGTGTCATTCCATGTTTCATCAGAGAACCTGAAGGAATTTTAAAGAATTTCCCTGTTTTTTGGTTTTGTTTTTGAAATTCCTTTTTTTTTTTTTTTTTTTTTTTTAGCGGTAGGCGGGCCTCTCACTGTTTTGGCCTCTCCCCTTGCAGAGCCGAGGCTCCGGACGCGCAGGCTCAGCAGCCATGGCTCACGGGCCTAGCCGCTCTTCGGCATGTGGGATCCTCCCAGACCGGGGCACGAACCCGTGTCCCCTGCATCGGCAGGTGGACTCTCAACCACTGCGCCACCAGGGAAGCCCTGAAATTCCTTTTTATAGTGGGTTTGAGCTGATTCTCGCTGCCATGTTTATGCCATTCTAGACACACTTGATTCCCTTACAGAGACATATCATTATATAGGTTTTAAGATTCTTACTAGTCAGATCTATTCCTCTGCGGGAAATATGGGGTTTTGAGTCCCTTTCACTGAGGAAGGTGTAGGTCTTGTCTATTCCACAGTTGGTTTTACCAATGGTACCTGTGCTTATATCAAACTCTGGTTTTATGCATCACCCACCTCTCCTTTCCCCTTAAGCAGGCATAAGAGTGTTTTCTAAATGTGAGACTCTGTTCTCTTTCCTAACTCAGTTCATGTGTAGCCATGTTTACAGGATCTTCATAAGTGATATCTTATGATAAGTTTCTTTTTCTGTGTGACTTATTTCACTTAGAATCATCGTACCTGAATCCACTCACTTTGCTGCTCCTGGTCTTTTGACATTGAGTTCATGGCTGAGGGATATTCCATCGTACATAAATACCACAGTTTTTTGAACCGTTTTTATATTTCCTGGGATATTTAAAGTATACCCAAGTTGAGGTTCTTGTAAGCAGTGCAGCCCTAAATTTGGGGGAGGCTCTGTCTTATTGATTTTCAGATTTCCCAAGGTATATTCCCTAGACTGGAAGTGCCCTTGGCTCTGTAGCTCTGTTGTTTACTTGTTTTAGGGAACGCAATGCACTCCTCCAGTGAGGCAGTTGGCAATTTACATCCCGCCCATCAGCATAACAAGGCTCCCTGTTCTCCAGGGCCTGTCTTGCCTTTCTGATTTTTACACATTTCGTGGATGTCCCTTTTGACCGGTGGGAAGTGATACTTCTTTGTAGTGCAGATTTGCATTGCCCACTTGCTTGCTTGGCCAAAAAAAGCGTATGCGTTTTCTCCTGAATATATTCAGGGGAAAACGCATACGCCCTTTATAGCCAAGTGCGTCATTGTCGAAGTTGTGCCCCTCTTCCTGTGCTTTAAAGGCGATTCCAACGTACCTCTTGAAATCTGTTTCCTGCTATTCTGCCTCGCTTTCAAGTCCGCCTCGTTGCCTTCCCTCAACAGTTTTTTGGACGATAGTTGTCCTTTATTACTCTGCCAGTTTGTGAATTGCTGTGCCCCTGTGCTCGATTTTTCAACTCATTTTTTGTGAGCTGTACGCAAGTCCAAAATTTTGGTTCAGGGCCTATACTGGTTCCCGGTGGGTGGCTGAGACTCTGGTTAATTCTTCTTAATGCCGGGAAATTAGAGTGATATGTGCCCGTCCAAATGCCTAACAGCTACTCTCTCATTGGTTCTCCCTCTTCCCTTCCATCCTCTGCCATATTGGCAACCTCTGCGAACCAGGAGGTTAAAGGGGTTGTCTCTCCAAGTTGGGAGATTGATAGTAAAGCAGTTGGAAAGTCAAACCGGAGCACCAGGAGAGGGACTACTCGTTGAGTTTTAGAAACCTTTTGTATTCACAGTGTGTCCATTCTCTAGGTTTCCCGTACATGTTATAGCTGTAGTAATATTCCCTTCAACATGGAGAGTTGGGACCCATGGAATGGGGGCCATGCATTTTTTCTTTAAACGGTCTGCATTTGCTCACCCAATCTCACCAATCCTCTCAGTCCCATGTGTCCAGCTTATGCCACATCCACCTGTCATTGTAGATAGCGTCATTCCAGATTTCATCAGAGACCCTGAAGAAAATGTAATGAATTTCCCTGTTTTTTGGTTTTGTTTTTGAAATTCCTTTTTATACTGGGTTTGAGCTGATTCTCGCTGCCATGTTTATGCCAGTCTAGACACACTTGATTCCCTTACAGAGACATATCAATACATAGGTTTTAAGATTCTTACTAGTCAGATCTATTCCTCTGCGGGAAATATGGGGTTTTGAGTCCCTTTCACTGAGGAAGGTGTAGGTCTTGTCTATTCCACAGTTTGTTTTAGCAATGATACCTGTGCTTACATCAAACTCTGGTTTTATGCATCACCCCACCTCTCCTTTCCCCTTAAGCAGGAATAAGAGTGTTTTCTAAATGTGAGACTCTGTTCTCTTTCCTAACTCAGTTCATGTGTAGCCATGTTTATAGGATCTTCATAAGTGATATCTTATGATAAGTTTCTTTTTCTGTGTGACTTATTTCACTTAGAATCATCGAACCTGAGTCCACTCACTTTGCTGCTCCCGGTCATTTGACATTGATTTCATGGCTGAGCGATATTCCAACGTACATAAATACCACAGTTTTTTGAACCATTTTTATATTTCCTGGGATATTTAAGGTGTACCCAAGTTGAGGTTCTTGTAAGCAGTGCAGCCTTAAATTTGGGGGTGGCTCTGTCTTATTGATTTTCAGGTTTCCCAAGGTATATTCCCTAGACTGGAAGTGACCTTGGCTCTGTAGCTCTGTTGTTTACTTGTTTTAGGAAACACAATGCACTCCTTCAGTGAGGCAGTTGTTAATTTACATCCTGACCATCAGCATAACAAGGCTCCCTGTTCTCCAGGGCCTGTCTTGCCTTTCTGGTTTTTACATATTTTGTGGATGACCCTTTTGACCGGTGCTAAGTGATACTTCTTTGTAGTGCAGCTTTGCATTGCCCGCTTGCTTGCTTGGCCTTAAAGGGCATATGCGTTTTCTCCTGAATATATTCAGGAGAAAACGCATACGCCCTTTTTGGCCAAGTGCGTCATTGTCGAAGTTGTGCCCCTCTTCCTGTGCTTTAAAGGCGATTCCAACGTACCTCTTGAAATCTGTTTCCTGCTATTCTGCCTCACTTTCAAGTCCGCCTCGTTGCCTTCCCTCAACAGATTTTTGGACGACAGTTGTCCTTTATTACTCTGCCAGTTTGTGAATTGCTGTGTCCCTGAGCTCCATTTTTCAACTCGTATTTTGTGAGAGGTACGCAAGTCCAAAATTTTGGTTCAGGACCTATACTGGTTCCCGGTGGGTGGCTGAGACTCTGGTTAATTCTTCCTGCCGGGAAATTAGAGTGACATGTGTCCGTCCAAATGCCTAACAGCTCCTCTCTCATTGGTTCTCCCTCTTCCCTTCCATCCTCTGCCAAATTGGAAACCTGTGCGAACCAGGAGGTTAAAGGGGTTGTCTCTCCAAGTTGTGAGATTGATAGTAAAGCCATTGGAAAGTCAAACCGGAGCACTAGGAGAGGGACTCTTCTTTGAGTTTTAGAAACCTTTTGTATTCACAGTGTTTCCATTCTCTACGTTTTCCATACATGTTATAGCTGTAGTAATATTCCCTTCAACATGGAGAGTTGGGACCCATGGAATGGGGGCCATGCATTTTTGCTTTAAAGGGTCTGCATTTGCTCACCCAATCTCACCAATCCTCTCAGTCCCAAGTGTCCAGCCGTATACCACATCCAGCTGTCATTGTAGATAGGGTCATTCCAGGTTTCATCAGAGACCCTGAGGGAAATGTAAAGAATTTCCCTCTTTTTTTGTTTTGTTTTTGATATTCCATTTTATAGTGGGTTTGAGCTGATTCTCGCTGCCATGTTTATGCCAGTCTAGACACACTTGATTCCCTTACAGAGACATATCAATACATAGGTTTTAAGATTCTTACTAGTCAGATCTATTCCTCTGCGGGAAATATGGGGTTTTGAGTCCCTTTCACTGAGGAAGGTGTAAGTCTTGTCTATTCCACAGTTGGTTTTAGAAATGGTACCTGTACTTATATCAAACTCTGGTTTTATGCATCACACCACCTCTCCTTCCCCTTAAGCAGGCATAAGAGTGTTTTCTAAATGTGAGACTCTGTTCTCTTTCCTAACACACTTCATGTGTAGCCATGTTTACAGGATCTTCATAAGTGATATCTTATGATAAGTTTCTTTTTCTGTGTGACTAATTTCACTTAGAATCATCGTACCTAAATCCACTCACTTTGCTGCTCCTGTTCTTATGACATTGATTTCATGGATTATGGATATTCCGTCTTACATAAGTACCACAATTTTTGAACCATTTTTATATTTCCTGGGATATTTAAGGTGTACCCAAGTTGAGGTTCTTGTAAACAGTGCAGCCCTAAATTTGTGGGTGGCTTTGTCTTATTGATTTTCAGTTTTCCCAAGGTATATTCCCTAGACTGGATGTGCCCTTGGCTCTGTAGCTCTGTTGTTTACTTGTTTTAGGGAACGCAATGCCCTCCTCCGGTGAGGCAGTTGGCAATTTACATCCCGCCCATCAGCATAACAAGGATCCCTGTTCTCCAGGGCCTGTCTTGCCTTTCTGTTTTTTACACATTTTGTGGATGTCCCTTATGACCGGTGGGAAGTGATACTTCTTTGTAGTGCAGATTTGCATTGCCCGCTTGCTTGCTTGGCCAAAAAGGGTGTATGCGTTTTCTCCTGAATATATTCAGGAGAAAACGCATACGCCCTTTTTGGCCAAGTGTGTCATTGTCGAAGTTGTGCCCCTCTTCCTGTGCTTTAATGGCGATTCCAATGTACCTCTTGAAATCTGTTTCCTGCTATTCTGCCTCGCTTTCAAGTCCGCCTCGTTGCCTTCCCTCAACATATTTTTGGACGATAGTTGTCCTTTATTACTCTGCCAGTTTGTGAATTGCTGTGCCCCTGAGCTCCATTTTAGAACTCGTATTTTGTGAGCTGTACGCAAGTCCAAAATTTTGGTTCAGGACCTATACTGATTCCCGGTGGGTGGCTGAGACTCTGGTTAATTCTTCTTCCTGCCGGGAAATTAGAGTGACATGTGCCCGTCCAAATGCCTAACAGCTACTCTCTCATTGGTTCTCCCTCTTCCCTTCCATCCTCTGCCAAATTGGCAACCTCTGCGAACCAGGAGGTTAAAGGGGCTGTCTCTCCAAGTTGGCAGATTGATAATAAAGCAGTTGGAAAGTCAAACCGGAGGACCAGGGGAGGGACTATTCGTTGAGTTTTAGAAACCGTTTGTATTCAAAGTGTGTCCATTCTCTAGGTTTCCCGTACATGTTATAGCTGTAGTAATATTCCCTTCAACATGGAGAGTTGGGACCCATGGAATGGAGGCATTGCATTTTTGCTTTAAAGGGTCTGCATTTGCTCACCCAATCTCACCAATCCTCTCAGTCCCAAGTGTCCAGGCGTATGGCACATCCAGCTGTCATTGTAGATAGTGTCATTCCAGGTTTCATCAGAGACCCTGAAGGAAATGTAAAGAATTTCCCTCTTTTTTGGTTTTGTTTTTGAAATTCCTTTTTATAGTGGGTTTGAGCTGATTCTCGCTGCCATGTTTATGCCAGTCTAGACACACTTGGTTCCCTTACAGAGACATATCAATACATAGGTTTTAAGATTCTTACTAGTCAGATCTATTCCTCTGCGGGAAATATGGGGTTTTAAGTCCCTTTCACTGAGGAAGGTGTAGGTCTTGTCTATTACAAAGTTGGTTTTAGAAATTGTATCTGTGCTTCTGTTAAACTCTGGTTTTATGCATCACCCCTCCTCTCCTTCCCCCGTAAGCAGGCACAAGAGTGTTTGCTAAATGTGAGACTCTGTTCTCTTTCCTAACTCAGTTCATGTGTAGCCATGTTTACAGGATCTTCATAAGTGATATATTATGATAAGTTTCTTTTTCTGTGTGACTTATTTCACTTAGAATCATCGTACCTGAATCCACTCACTTTGCTGCTCCTCGTCTTATGACATTGATTTCATGGTTGATGGATATTCCGTCTTACATAAGTACCACAATTTTTGAACCATTTTTATATTTCCTGGGATATTTAAGGTGTACCCAAGTTGAGGTTCTTGTAAGCAGTGCAGCGCTAAATTTGGGGGTGGCTCTGTCTTATTGATTTTCAGTTTTCCCAAGGTATATTCCCTAGACTGGAAGTGCCCTTGGTTCTGTAGCTCTGTTGTTTACTTGTTTTAGTGAACACAATGCACTCCTCCAGTGAGGCAGTTGGTAATTTACATCCTGCCCATCAGCATAACTAGGCTCCCTGTTCTCCATTGCCTGTCTTGCCTTTCTGGTTTTTACACATTTTGTGGATGACCCTTTTGAACGGTGCTAAGTGATACTTCTTTGTAGTGCAGATTTGCATTGCCCGCTTGCTTGCTTGGCCTAAAAGGGCATATGCGTTTTCTCCTGAATATATTCAGGAGAAAACGCGTACGCCGTTTATGGCCAAGTGCGTCATTGTCGAAGTTGTGCCCCTCTTCCTGTGCTTTAAAGGCTATTCCAAAGTATCTCTTGAAATCTGTTTCCTGCTATTCGGCCTCACTTTCAAGGCCGCCTCGTTGCCTACCCTCAACATATTTTTGGACGATAGTTGTCCTTTATTACTCTGCCAGTTTGTGAATTGCTGTGCCCCTGAGCTGCATTTTTCAACTCGTTTTTTGTGAGCTGTACGCAAGTCCAAAATTTTGGTTCAGGACCTATACTGGTTCCCGGTGGGTGGCTGAGACTTTGGTTAATTCTTCTTCCTGCCGGGAAATTAGTGTGACATGTGCCCGTCCAATTGTCTAATAGCTACTCTCTCACCGGTTCTCCCTCTTACTTCCATCCTCTGCCAAATTGGCAACCTGTGCGAACCAGGAGGTTAAAGGGGTTGTCTCTCCAAGTTGGGAGATTGATAGTAAATCCGTTGGAAAGTCAAACCGGAGCACCAGAAGAGGGACTATTCGTTGAGTTTTAGAAACCTTTTGTATTTACAGTGTGTCCATTCTCTAGGTTTTCCGTACATGTTATCACTGTAGTAATATTCCCTTCAACATGGAGAGTTGGGACCCATGGAATGGGGGCCATTTATTTTTGGTTTAAAGGGTCTGCATTTGCTCACCCAATCTCACCAGTCCTCTCAGTCCCAAGTGTCCAACCTTATGCCACATCCAGCTGTCATTGTAGATAGTGTCATTCCATGTTTCATCAGAGACCCTGAAGGAATTTTAAAGAATTTCCCTGTTTTTTGGTTTTGTTTTTGAAATTCCTTTTTATAGTGGGTTTGAGATGATTTTCCCTGCCATGTTTATGCCAGTCTAGACACACTTGATAACCTAACTGTGACATATCAATACATAGGTTTTAATATTCTTACTACTCAGATCTATTCCTCTGCGGGAAATATGGGGTTTTGAGTTCCTATCACTGAGGAAGGTGTAGGTCTTTTCTATTCCAAAGTTGGTTTTAGAAACGGTACCTGTGCTTATATCAAACTGTTGTTTTATGCATCACCCCACCTCTCCTTCCCCCTTAAGCAGACATAAGAGTGTTCTCTAAATGTGAGATTCTGTTCTCTTTCCTAACTCACTTCATGTGTAGCCATGTTTACAAGATCTTCATAAGTGATATATTTTGATAAGTTTCTTTTTCTGTGTGACTTATTTCACTTAGAATCATCGTACCTGAATCCACTCACTTTGCTGCTCCTGGTCTTATGACATTGATTTCATGGCTGAGGGATATTCCATCGTACGTAAGTACCACAGTTTTTTAACCATTTTTATATTTCCTCGGATATTTAAGGTGTACCCAAGTTGAGGTTCTTGTAAGCAGTGCAGCCCTAAACTTGGGAGTGGCTCTCTCTATTTGATTTTCAGTTTTCCCAAGTTATATTCCCTAGACTGGAATTGCCCTTGGCTCTGTAGCTCTGTTGTTTACTTGTTTTAGGGAACACAATGCACTCCACCTGTGAGTCAGTTGGCAAATTACATCTCGCCCATCAGCATAACAAGGCTCCCTGTTCTCCATGGCCTGCCTTGCCTTTCTGGGTTTACACATTTTGTGGATGTCCGTTTTGACTGGTGGGAAGTGATACTTCTTTGTTGGGCAGATTTGCATTGCCCGCTTGCTTGCTTGGCCAAAAAGGGCGTATGCGTTTTCTCCTGAATATATTCAGGACAAAACGCATACGCCCTTTTTGGCCAAGTGCGTCATTGTCGAAGTAGTGCCCCTCTTCCTGTGCTTTAAAGGTGATTCCAAAGTACCTCTTGAAATGTGTTTCCTGCTTTTCTGCCTCACATTCAAGTCCGCCTCGTTGCCTACCCTCAACAGATTTTTTGACGATAGTTGTCCTTTATTACTCTGCCAGTTTGTGAATTGCTGTGTCCATGAGCTCCATTTTTCAACTTGTTTTTTGTGAGCTGTACGAAAGTCCAAAATTTTGGTTCAGGACCTATACTGGTTCCCGGTGGGTGGCTGAGACTCTGGTTAATTCTTCTTCCGGCCGGGAAATTAGAGTGACATGTGCCCGTCCAAATGCCTAACAGCTACTCTCTCATTGGTTCTCCCTCTTCCCTTCCATCTTCTGCCGAATTGGTAACCTGGGCGAACCAGTAGGTTAAAGGTGTTGTCTCTCCAAGTTGGGAGATTGATAGTAAAGCAGTTGGAAAGTCAAACCGGAGCACCAGAAGAGGGACTATTCGTTGAGTTTTAGAAACCTTTTGTATTTACAGTGTGTCCAATCTCTAGGTTTTCCGTACATGTTATCGCTGTAGTAATATTCCCTTCAACATGGAGAGTTGGGACCCATGGAATGGGGGCCATTCATTTTTGGTTTAAAGGGTCTGCATTTGCTCACCCAATCTCACCAATCCTCTCAGTCCCAAGTGTCCAACCTTATGCCACATCCAGCTGTCATTGTAGATAGTGTCATTCCATGTTTCATCAGAGAACCTGAAGGAATTTTAAAGAATTTCCCTGTTTTTTGGTTTTGTTTTTGAAATTCCTTTTTATAGTGGGTTTGAGATGATTTTCCCTGCCATGTTTATGCCAGTCTAGACACACTTGATAACCTAACTGTGACATATCAATACATAGGTTTTAATATTCTTACTACTCAGATCTATTCCTCTGCGGGAAATATGGTGTTTTGAGTTCCTTTCACTGAGGAAGGTGTAGGTCTTTTCTATTCCAAAGTTGGTTTTAGAAACGGTACCTGTGCTTATATCAAACTGTTGTTTTATGCATCACCCCACCTCTCCTTCCCCCTTAAGCAGGCATAAGAGTGTTCTCTAAATGTGAGATTCTGTTCTCTTTCCTAACTCACTTCATGTGTAGCCATGTTTACAAGATCTTCATAAGTGATATATTTTGATAAGTTTCTTTTTCTGTGTGACTTATTTCACTTAGAATCATCGTACCTGAATCCACTCACTTTGCTGCTCCTGGTCTTATGACATTGATTTCATGGCTGAGGGATATTCCATCGTACGTAAGTACCACAGTTTTTTAACCATTTTTATATTTCCTCGGATATTTAAGGTGTACCCAAGTTGAGGTTCTTGTAAGCAGTGCAGCCCTAAATTTGGGAGTGGCTCTCTCTATTTGATTTTCAGTTTTCCCAAGTTATATTCCCTAGACTGGAATTGCCCTTGGCTCTGTAGCTCTGTTGTTTACTTGTTTTAGGGAACACAATGCACTCCACCTGTGAGTCAGTTGGCAAATTACATCTCGCCCATCAGCATAACAAGGCTCCCTGTTCTCCATGGCCTGCCTTGCCTTTCTGGGTTTACACATTTTGTGGATGTCCGTTTTGACCGGTGGGAAGTGATACTTCTTTGTTGGGCAGATTTGCATTGCCCGCTAGCTTGCTTGGCCAAAAAGGGCGTATGCGTTTTCTCCTGAATATATTCAGGACAAAACGCATACGCCCTTTTTGGCCAAGTGCGTCATTGTCGAAGTAGTGCCCCTCTTCCTGTGCTTTAAAGGTGATTCCAACGTACCTCTTGAAATGTGTTTCCTGCTATTCTGCCTCACATTCAAGTCCGCCTCGTTGCCTACCCTCAACAGATTTTTTGACGATAGTTGTCCTTTATTACTCTGCCAGTTTGTGAATTGCTGTGTCCATGAGCTCCATTTTTCAACTTGTTTTTTGTGAGCTGTACGAAAGTCCAAAATTTTGGTTCAGGACCTATACTGGTTCCCGGTGGGTGGCTGAGACTCTGGTTAATTCTTCTTCCGGCCGGGAAATTAGAGTGACATGTGCCCGTCCAAATGCCTAACAGCTACTCTCTCATTGGTTCTCCCTCTTCCCTTCCATCTTCTGCCGAATTGGTAACCTGGGCGAACCAGTAGGTTAAAGGTGTTGTCTCTCCAAGTTGGGAGATTGATAGTAAATCAGTTGGAAAGTCAAACCGGAGCACCAGAAGAGGGACTATTCGTTGAGTTTTAGAAAGCTTTTGTATTTACAGTGTGTCCAATCTCTAGGTTTTCCGTACATGTTATCGCTGTAGTAATATTCCCTTCAACATGGAGAGTTGGGACCCATGGAATGGGGGCCATTCATTTTTGGTTTAAAGGGTCTGCATTTGCTCACCAAATCTCACCAATCCTCTCAGTCCCAAGTGTCCAACCTTATGCCACATCCAGCTGTCATTGTAGATAGTGTCATTCCATGTTTCATCAGAGAACCTGAAGGAATTTTAAAGAATTTCCCTGTTTTTTGGTTTTGTTTTTGAAATTCCTTTTTTTTTTTTTTTTTTTTTTAGCGGTAGGCGGGCCTCTCACTGTTTTGGCCTCTCCCCTTGCAGAGCCGAGGCTCCGGACGCGCAGGCTCAGCAGCCATGGCTCTCGGGCCTAGCCGCTCTTCGGCATGTGGGATCCTCCCAGACCGGGGCACGAACCCGTGTCCCCTGAATCGGCAGGCGGACTCTCAACCACTGCGCCACCAGGGAAGCCCTGAAATTCCTTTTTATAGTGGGTTTGAGCTGATTCTCGCTGCCATGTTTATGCCATTCTAGACACACTTGATTCCCTTACAGAGACATATCATTATATAGGTTTTAAGATTCTTACTAGTCAGATCTATTCCTCTGCGGGAAATATGGGGTTTTGAGTCCCTTTCACTGAGGAAGGTGTAGGTCTTGTCTATTCCACAGTTGGTTTTACCAATGGTACCTGTGCTTATATCAAACTCTGGTTTTATGCATCACCCACCTCTCCTTTCCCCTTAAGCAGGCATAAGAGTGTTTTCTAAATGTGAGACTCTGTTCTCTTTCCTAACTCAGTTCATGTGTAGCCATGTTTACAGGATCTTCATAAGTGATATCTTATGATAAGTTTCTTTTTCTGTGTGACTTATTTCACTTAGAATCATCGTACCTGAATCCACTCACTTTGCTGCTCCTGGTCTTTTGACATTGAGTTCATGGCTGAGGGATATTCCATCGTACATAAATACCACAGTTTTTTGAACCGTTTTTATATTTCCTGGGATATTTAAAGTATACCCAAGTTGAGGTTCTTGTAAGCAGTGCAGCCCTAAATTTGGGGGAGGCTCTGTCTTATTGATTTTCAGATTTCCCAAGGTATATTCCCTAGACTGGAAGTGCCCTTGGCTCTGTAGCTCTGTTGTTTACTTGTTTTAGGGAACGCAATGCACTCCTCCAGTGAGGCAGTTGGCAATTTACATCCCGCCCATCAGCATAACAAGGCTCCCTGTTCTCCAGGGCCTGTCTTGCCTTTCTGATTTTTACACATTTCGTGGATGTCCCTTTTGACCGGTGGGAAGTGATACTTCTTTGTAGTGCAGATTTGCATTGCCCACTTGCTTGCTTGGCCAAAAAAAGCGTATGCGTTTTCTCCTGAATATATTCAGGGGAAAACGCATACGCCCTTTATGGCCAAGTGCGTCATTGTCGAAGTTGTGCCCCTCTTCCTGTGCTTTAAAGGCGATTCCAACGTACCTCTTGAAATCTGTTTCCTGCTATTCTGCCTCGCTTTCACGTCCGCCTCGTTGCCTTCCCTCAACAGATTTTTGGACGATAGTTGTCCTTTATTACTCTGCCAGTTTGTGAATTGCTGGGCCCCTGAGCTCCATTTTTCAACTCATTTTTTGTGAGCTGTACGCAAGTCCAAAATTTTGGTTCAGGACCTATACTGGTTCCCGGTGGGTGACTGAGACTCTGGTTAATTCTTCTTCCTTCCCGGAAATTAGAGTGACATGTGCCCGTCCAAATGCCTAACAGCTACTCTCTCATTGGTTCTCCCTCTTCCCTTCCATCCTCTGCCAAATTGGCAACCTCTGCGAACCAGGAGATTAAAGGGGTTGTCTCTCCAAGTTGGGAGATTGATAGTAAAGCAGTTGGAAAGTCAAACCGGAGCACCAGGAGAGGGACTACTCGATGAATTTTAGAAACCTTTTGTATTCACAGTGTGTCCATTCTCTAGGTTTCCCGTACATGTTATAGCTGTAGTAATATTCCCTTCAACATGGAGAGTTGGGACCCATGGAATGGGGGCCATGCATTTTTGCTTTAAAGGGTCTGCATTTGCTCACCCAATCTCACCAATCCTCTCAGTCCCAAGTGTCCAGCCTTATGCCACATCCAGCTGTCATTGTAGATAGTGTCATTCCATGTTTCATCAGAGACCCTGAAGGAATTTTAAAGAATTTCCCTGTTTTTTGGTTTTGTTTTTGAAATTCCTTTTTATAGTGGGTTTGAGATGATTTTCCCTGCCATCTTTATGCCAGTCTAGACACACTTGATAACCTAACTGTGACATATCAATACATAGGTTTTAATATTCTTACTACTCAGATCTATTCCTCTGCGGGAAATATGGGGTTTTGAGTTCCTTTCACTGAGGAAGGTGTAGGTCTTTTCTATTCCAAAGTTGGTTTTAGAAACGGTACCTGTGCTTATATCAAACTGTTGTTTTATGCATCACCCCACCTCTCCTTCCCCCTTAAGCAGGCATAAGAGTGTTCTCTAAATGTGAGATTCTGTTCTCTTTCCTAACTCACTTCATGTGTAGCCATGTTTACAAGATCTTCATAAGTGATATATTTTGATAAGTTTCTTTTTCTGTGTGACTTATTTCACTTAGAATCATCGTACCTGAATCCACTCACTTTGCTGCTCCTGGTCTTATGACATTGATTTCATGGCTGAGGGATATTCCATTGTACGTAAGTACCACAGTTTTTTAACCATTTTTATATTTCCTCGGATATTTAAGGTGTACCCAAGTTGAGGTTCTTGTAAGCAGTGCAGCCCTAAATTTGGGAGTGGCTCTCTCTATTTGATTTTCAGTTTTCCCAAGTTATATTCCCTAGACTGGAATTGCCCTTGGCTCTGTAGCTCTGTTGTTTACTTGTTTTAGGGAACACAATGCACTCCACCTGTGAGTCAGTTGGCAAATTACATCTCGCCCATCAGCATAACAAGGCTCCCTGTTCTCCATGGCCTGCCTTGCCTTTCTGGGTTTACACATTTTGTGGATGTCCGTTTTGACCGGTGGGAAGTGATACTTCTTTGTTGGGCAGATTTGCATTGCCCGCTAGCTTGCTTGGCCAAAAAGGGCGTATGCGTTTTCTCCTGAATATATTCAGGACAAAACGCATACGCCCTTTTTGGCCAAGTGCGTCATTGTCGAAGTAGTGCCCCTCTTCCTGTGCTTTAAAGGTGATTCCAACGTACCTCTTGAAATGTGTTTCCTGCTATTCTGCCTCACATTCAAGTCCGCCTCGTTGCCTACCCTCAACAGATTTTTTGACGATAGTTGTCCTTTATTACTCTGCCAGTTTGTGAATTGCTGTGTCCATGAGCTCCATTTTTCAACTTGTTTTTTGTGAGCTGTACGAAAGTCCAAAATTTTGGTTCAGGACCTATACTGGTTCCCGGTGGGTGGCTGAGACTCTGGTTAATTCTTCTTCCGGCCGGGAAATTAGAGTGACATGTGCCCGTCCAAATGCCTAACAGCTACTCTCTCATTGGTTCTCCCTCTTCCCTTCCATCTTCTGCCGAATTGGTAACCTGGGCGAACCAGTAGGTTAAAGGTGTTGTCTCTCCAAGTTGGGAGATTGATAGTAAATCAGTTGGAAAGTCAAACCGGAGCACCAGAAGAGGGACTATTCGTTGAGTTTTAGAAACCTTTTGTATTTACAGTGTGTCCAATCTCTAGGTTTTCCGTACATGTTATCGCTGTAGTAATATTCCCTTCAACATGGAGAGTTGGGACCCATGGAATGGGGGCCATTCATTTTTGGTTTAAAGGGTCTGCATTTGCTCACCCAATCTCACCAATCCTCTCAGTCCCAAGTGTCCAACCTTATGCCACATCCAGCTGTCATTGTAGATAGTGTCATTCCATGTTTCATCAGAGAACCTGAAGGAATTTTAAAGAATTTCCCTGTTTTTTGGTTTTGTTTTTGAAATTCCTTTTTATAGTGGGTTTGAGATGATTTTCCCTGCCATGTTTATGCCAGTCTAGACACACTTGATAACCTAACTGTGACATATCAATACATAGGTTTTAATATTCTTACTACTCAGATCTATTCCTCTGCGGGAAATATGGGGTTTTGAGTTCCTTTCACTGAGGAAGGTGTAGGTCTTTTCTATTCCAAAGTTGGTTTTAGAAACGGTACCTGTGCTTATATCAAACTGTTGTTTTATGCATCACCCCACCTCTCCTTCCCCCTTAAGCAGGCATAAGAGTGTTCTCTAAATGTGAGATTCTGTTCTCTTTCCTAACTCACTTCATGTGTAGCCATGTTTACAAGATCTTCATAAGTGATATATTTTGATAAGTTTCTTTTTCTGTGTGACTTATTTCACTTAGAATCATCGTACCTGAATCCACTCACTTTGCTGCTCCTGGTCTTATGACATTGATTTCATGGCTGAGGGATATTCCATCGTACGTAAGTACCACAGTTTTTTAACCATTTTTATATTTCCTCGGATATTTAAGGTGTACCCAAGTTGAGGTTCTTGTAAGCAGTGCAGCCCTAAATTTGGGAGTGGCTCTCTCTATTTGATTTTCAGTTTTCCCAAGTTATATTCCCTAGACTGGAATTGCCCTTGGCTCTGTAGCTCTGTTGTTTACTTGTTTTAGGGAACACAATGCACTCCACCTGTGAGTCAGTTGGCAAATTACATCTCGCCCATCAGCATAACAAGGCTCCCTGTTCTCCATGGCCTGCCTTGCCTTTCTGGGTTTACACATTTTGTGGATGTCCGTTTTGACCGGTGGGAAGTGATACTTCTTTGTTGGGCAGATTTGCATTGCCCGCTAGCTTGCTTGGCCAAAAAGGGCGTATGCGTTTTCTCCTGAATATATTCAGGACAAAACGCATACGCCCTTTTTGGCCAAGTGCGTCATTGTCGAAGTAGTGCCCCTCTTCCTGTGCTTTAAAGGTGATTCCAACGTACCTCTTGAAATGTGTTTCCTGCTATTCTGCCTCACATTCAAGTCCGCCTCGTTGCCTACCCTCAACAGATTTTTTGACGATAGTTGTCCTTTATTACTCTGCCAGTTTGTGAATTGCTGTGTCCATGAGCTCCATTTTTCAACTTGTTTTTTGTGAGCTGTACGAAAGTCCAAAATTTTGGTTCAGGACCTATACTGGTTCCCGGTGGGTGGCTGAGACTCTGGTTAATTCTTCTTCCGGCCGGGAAATTAGAGTGACATGTGCCCGTCCAAATGCCTAACAGCTACTCTCTCATTGGTTCTCCCTCTTCCCTTCCATCTTCTGCCGAATTGGTAACCTGGGCGAACCAGTAGGTTAAAGGTGTTGTCTCTCCAAGTTGGGAGATTGATAGTAAATCAGTTGGAAAGTCAAACCGGAGCACCAGAAGAGGGACTATTCGTTGAGTTTTAGAAAGCTTTTGTATTTACAGTGTGTCCAATCTCTAGGTTTTCCGTACATGTTATCGCTGTAGTAATATTCCCTTCAACATGGAGAGTTGGGACCCATGGAATGGGGGCCATTCATTTTTGGTTTAAAGGGTCTGCATTTGCTCACCCAATCTCACCAATCCTCTCAGTCCCAAGTGTCCAACCTTATGCCACATCCAGCTGTCATTGTAGATAGTGTCATTCCATGTTTCATCAGAGAACCTGAAGGAATTTTAAAGAATTTCCCTGTTTTTTGGTTTTGTTTTTGAAATTCCTTTTTTTTTTTTTTTTTTTTTTAGCGGTAGGCGGGCCTCTCACTGTTTTGGCCTCTCCCCTTGCAGAGCCGAGGCTCCGGACGCGCAGGCTCAGCAGCCATGGCTCACGGGCCTAGCCGCTCTTCGGCATGTGGGATCCTCCCAGACCGGTGCACGAACCCGTGTCCCCTGAATCGGCAGGCGGACTCTCAACCACTGCGCCACCAGGGAAGCCCTGAAATTCCTTTTTATAGTGGGTTTGAGCTGATTCTCGCTGCCATGTTTATGCCATTCTAGACACACTTGATTCCCTTACAGAGACATATCATTATATAGGTTTTAAGATTCTTACTAGTCAGATCTATTCCTCTGCGGGAAATATGGGGTTTTGAGTCCCTTTCACTGAGGAAGGTGTAGGTCTTGTCTATTCCACAGTTGGTTTTACCAATGGTACCTGTGCTTATATCAAACTCTGGTTTTATGCATCACCCACCTCTCCTTTCCCCTTAAGCAGGCATAAGAGTGTTTTCTAAATGTGAGACTCTGTTCTCTTTCCTAACTCAGTTCATGTGTAGCCATGTTTACAGGATCTTCATAAGTGATATCTTATGATAAGTTTCTTTTTCTGTGTGACTTATTTCACTTAGAATCATCGTACCTGAATCCACTCACTTTGCTGCTCCTGGTCTTTTGACATTGAGTTCATGGCTGAGGGATATTCCATCGTACATAAATACCACAGTTTTTTGAACCGTTTTTATATTTCCTGGGATATTTAAAGTATACCCAAGTTGAGGTTCTTGTAAGCAGTGCAGCCCTAAATTTGGGGGAGGCTCTGTCTTATTGATTTTCAGATTTCCCAAGGTATATTCCCTAGACTGGAAGTGCCCTTGGCTCTGTAGCTCTGTTGTTTACTTGTTTTAGGGAACGCAATGCACTCCTCCAGTGAGGCAGTTGGCAATTTACATCCCGCCCATCAGCATAACAAGGCTCCCTGTTCTCCAGGGCCTGTCTTGCCTTTCTGATTTTTACACATTTCGTGGATGTCCCTTTTGACCGGTGGGAAGTGATACTTCTTTGTAGTGCAGATTTGCATTGCCCAGTTGCTTGCTTGGCCAAAAAAAGCGTATGCGTTTTCTCCTGAATATATTCAGGGGAAAACGCATACGCCCTTTATGGCCAAGTGCGTCATTGTCGAAGTTGTGCCCCTCTTCCTGTGCTTTAAAGGCGATTCCAACGAACCTCTTGAAATCTATTTCCTGCTATTCTGCCTCGCTTTCAAGTCCGCCTCGTTGCCTTCCCTCAACAGATTTTTGGACGATAGTTGTCCTTTATTACTCTGCCAGTTTGTGAATTGCTGGGCCCCTGAGCTCCATTTTTCAACTCATTTTTTGTGAGCTGTACGCAAGTCCAAAATTTTGGTTCAGGACCTATACTGGTTCCCGGTGGGTGACTGAGACTCTGGTTAATTCTTCTTCCTTCCCGGAAATTAGAGTGACATGTGCCCGTCCAAATGCCTAACAGCTACTCTCTCATTGGTTCTCCCTCTTCCCTTCCATCCTCTGCCAAATTGGCAACCTCTGCGAACCAGGAGATTAAAGGGGTTGTCTCTCCAAGTTGGGAGATTGATAGTAAAGCAGTTGGAAAGTCAAACCGGAGCACCAGGAGAGGGACTACTCGATGAATTTTAGAAACCTTTTGTATTCACAGTGTGTCCATTCTCTAGGTTTCCCGTACATGTTATAGCTGTAGTAATATTCCCTTCAACATGGAGAGTTGGGACCCATGGAATGGGGGCCATGCATTTTTGCTTTAAAGGGTCTGCATTTGCTCACCCAATCTCACCAATCCTCTCAGTCCCAAGTGTCCAGCCTTATGCCACATCCAGCTGTCATTGTAGATAGTGTCATTCCATGTTTCATCAGAGACCCTGAAGGAATTTTAAAGAATTTCCCTGTTTTTTGGTTTTGTTTTTGAAATTCCTTTTTATAGTGGGTTTGAGATGATTTTCCCTGCCATGTTTATGCCAGTCTAGACACACTTGATAACCTAACTGTGACATATCAATACATAGGTTTTAATATTCTTACTACTCAGATCTATTCCTCTGCGGGAAATATGGGGTTTTGAGTTCCTTTCACTGAGGAAGGTGTAGGTCTTTTCTATTCCAAAGTTGGTTTTAGAAACGGTACCTGTGCTTATATCAAACTGTTGTTTTATGCATCACCCCACCTCTCCTTCCCCCTTAAGCAGGCATAAGAGTGTTCTCTAAATGTGAGATTCTGTTCTCTTTCCTAACTCACTTCATGTGTAGCCATGTTTACAAGATCTTCATAAGTGATATATTTTGATAAGTTTCTTTTTCTGTGTGACTTATTTCACTTAGAATCATCGTACCTGAATCCACTCACTTTGCTGCTCCTGGTCTTATGACATTGATTTCATGGCTGAGGGATATTCCATTGTACGTAAGTACCACAGTTTTTTAACCATTTTTATATTTCCTCGGATATTTAAGGTGTACCCAAGTTGAGGTTCTTGTAAGCAGTGCAGCCCTAAATTTGGGAGTGGCTCTCTCTATTTGATTTTCAGTTTTCCCAAGTTATATTCCCTAGACTGGAATTGCCCTTGGCTCTGTAGCTCTGTTGTTTACTTGTTTTAGGGAACACAATGCACTCCACCTGTGAGTCAGTTGGCAAATTACATCTCGCCCATCAGCATAACAAGGCTCCCTGTTCTCCATGGCCTGCCTTGCCTTTCTGGGTTTACACATTTTGTGGATGTCCGTTTTGACCGGTGGGAAGTGATACTTCTTTGTTGGGCAGATTTGCATTGCCCGCTAGCTTGCTTGGCCAAAAAGGGCGTATGCGTTTTCTCCTGAATATATTCAGGACAAAACGCATACGCCCTTTTTGGCCAAGTGCGTCATTGTCGAAGTAGTGCCCCTCTTCCTGTGCTTTAAAGGTGATTCCAACGTACCTCTTGAAATGTGTTTCCTGCTATTCTGCCTCACATTCAAGTCCGCCTCGTTGCCTACCCTCAACAGATTTTTTGACGATAGTTGTCCTTTATTACTCTGCCAGTTTGTGAATTGCTGTGTCCATGAGCTCCATTTTTCAACTTGTTTTTTGTGAGCTGTACGAAAGTCCAAAATTTTGGTTCAGGACCTATACTGGTTCCCGGTGGGTGGCTGAGACTCTGGTTAATTCTTCTTCCGGCCGGGAAATTAGAGTGACATGTGCCCGTCCAAATGCCTAACAGCTACTCTCTCATTGGTTCTCCCTCTTCCCTTCCATCTTCTGCCGAATTGGTAACCTGGGCGAACCAGTAGGTTAAAGGTGTTGTCTCTCCAAGTTGGGAGATTGATAGTAAATCAGTTGGAAAGTCAAACCGGAGCACCAGAAGAGGGACTATTCGTTGAGTTTTAGAAAGCTTTTGTATTTACACTGTGTCCAATCTCTAGGTTTTCCGTACATGTTATCGCTGTAGTAATATTCCCTTCAACATGGAGAGTTGGGACCCATGGAATGGGGGCCATTCATTTTTGGTTTAAAGGGTCTGCATTTGCTCACCCAATCTCACCAATCCTCTCAGTCCCAAGTGTCCAACCTTATGCCACATCCAGCTGTCATTGTAGATAGTGTCATTCCATGTTTCATCAGAGAACCTGAAGGAATTTTAAAGAATTTCCCTGTTTTTTGGTTTTGTTTTTGAAATTCCTTTTTTTTTTTTTTTTTTTTTTTAGCGGTAGGCGGGCCTCTCACTGTTTTGGCCTCTCCCCTTGCAGAGCCGAGGCTCCGGACGCGCAGGCTCAGCAGCCATGGCTCACGGGCCTAGCCGCTCTTCGGCATGTGGGATCCTCCCAGACCGGGGCACGAACCAGTGTCCCCTGAATCGGCAGGCGGACTCTCAACCACTGCGCCACCAGGGAAGCCCTGAAATTCCTTTTTATAGTGGGTTTGAGCTGATTCTCGCTGCCATGTTTATGCCATTCTAGACACACTTGATTCCCTTACAGAGACATATCATTATATAGGTTTTAAGATTCTTACTAGTCAGATCTATTCCTCTGCGGGAAATATGGGGTTTTGAGTCCCTTTCACTGAGGAAGGTGTAGGTCTTGTCTATTCCACAGTTGGTTTTACCAATGGTACCTGTGCTTATATCAAACTCTGGTTTTATGCATCACCCACCTCTCCTTTCCCCTTAAGCAGGCATAAGAGTGTTTTCTAAATGTGAGACTCTGTTCTCTTTCCTAACTCAGTTCATGTGTAGCCATGTTTACAGGATCTTCATAAGTGATATCTTATGATAAGTTTCTTTTTCTGTGTGACTTATTTCACTTAGAATCATCGTACCTGAATCCACTCACTTTGCTGCTCCTGGTCTTTTGACATTGAGTTCATGGCTGAGGGATATTCCATCGTACATAAATACCACAGTTTTTTGAACCGTTTTTATATTTCCTGGGATATTTAAAGTATACCCAAGTTGAGGTTCTTGTAAGCAGTGCAGCCCTAAATTTGGGGGAGGCTCTGTCTTATTGATTTTCAGATTTCCCAAGGTATATTCCCTAGACTGGAAGTGCCCTTGGCTCTGTAGCTCTGTTGTTTACTTGTTTTAGGGAACGCAATGCACTCCTCCAGTGAGGCAGTTGGCAATTTACATCCCGCCCATCAGCATAACAAGGCTCCCTGTTCTCCAGGGCCTGTCTTGCCTTTCTGATTTTTACACATTTCGTGGATGTCCCTTTTGACCGGTGGGTAGTGATACTTCTTTGTAGTGCAGATTTGCATTGCCCACTTGCTTGCCTGGCCAAAAAAAGCGTATGCGTTTTCTCCTGAATATATTCAGGGGAAAACGCATACGCCCTTTATGGCCAAGTGCGTCATTGTCGAAGTTGTGCCCCTCTTCCTGTGCTTTAAAGGCGATTCCAACGAACCTCTTGAAATCTATTTCCTGCTATTCTGCCTCGCTTTCAAGTCCGCCTCGTTGCCTTCCCTCAACAGATTTTTGGACGATAGTTGTCCTTTATTACTCTGCCAGTTTGTGAATTGCTGGGCCCCTGAGCTCCATTTTTCAACTCATTTTTTGTGAGCTGTACGCAAGTCCAAAATTTTGGTTCAGGACCTATACTGGTTCCCGGTGGGTGACTGAGACTCTGGTTAATTCTTCTTCCTTCCCGGAAATTAGAGTGACATGTGCCCGTCCAAATGCCTAACAGCTACTCTCTCATTGGTTCTCCCTCTTCCCTTCCATCCTCTGCCAAATTGGCAACCTCTGCGAACCAGGAGATTAAAGGGGTTGTCTCTCCAAGTTGGGAGATTGATAGTAAAGCAGTTGGAAAGTCAAACCGGAGCACCAGGAGAGGGACTACTCGATGAATTTTAGAAACCTTTTGTATTCACAGTGTGTCCATTCTCTAGGTTTCCCGTACATGTTATAGCTGTAGTAATATTCCCTTCAACATGGAGAGTTGGGACCCATGGAATGGGGGCCATGCATTTTTGCTTTAAAGGGTCTGCATTTGCTCACCCAATCTCACCAATCCTCTCAGTCCCAAGTGTCCAGCCTTATGCCACATCCAGCTGTCATTGTAGATAGTGTCATTCCATGTTTCATCAGAGACCCTGAAGGAATTTTAAATAATTTCCCTGTTTTTTGGTTTTGTTTTTGAAATTCCTTTTTATAGTGGGTTTGAGATGATTTTCCCTGCCATGTTTATGCCAGTCTAGACACACTTGATAACCTAACTGTGACATATCAATACATAGGTTTTAATATTCTTACTACTCAGATCTATTCCTCTGCGGGAAATATGGGGTTTTGAGTTCCTTTCACTGAGGAAGGTGTAGGTCTTTTCTATTCCAAAGTTGGTTTTAGAAACGGTACCTGTGCTTATATCAAACTGTTGTTTTATGCATCACCCCACCTCTCCTTCCCCCTTAAGCAGGCATAAGAGTGTTCTCTAAATGTGAGATTCTGTTCTCTTTCCTAACTCACTTCATGTGTAGCCATGTTTACAAGATCTTCATAAGTGATATATTTTGATAAGTTTCTTTTTCTGTGTGACTTATTTCACTTAGAATCATCGTACCTGAATCCACTCACTTTGCTGCTCCTGGTCTTATGACATTGATTTCATGGCTGAGGGATATTCCATTGTACGTAAGTACCACAGTTTTTTAACCATTTTTATATTTCCTCGGATATTTAAGGTGTACCCAAGTTGAGGTTCTTGTAAGCAGTGCAGCCCTAAATTTGGGAGTGGCTCTCTCTATTTGATTTTCAGTTTTCCCAAGTTATATTCCCTAGACTGGAATTGCCCTTGGCTCTGTAGCTCTGTTGTTTACTTGTTTTAGGGAACACAATGCACTCCACCTGTGAGTCAGTTGGCAAATTACATCTCGCCCATCAGCATAACAAGGCTCCCTGTTCTCCATGGCCTGCCTTGCCTTTCTGGGTTTACACATTTTGTGGATGTCCGTTTTGACTGGTGGGAAGTGATACTTCTTTGTTGGGCAGATTTGCATTGCCCGCTAGCTTGCTTGGCCAAAAAGGGCGTATGCGTTTTCTCCTGAATATATTCAGGACAAAACGCATACGCCCTTTTTGGCCAAGTGCGTCATTGTCGAAGTAGTGCCCCTCTTCCTGTGCTTTAAAGGTGATTCCAACGTACCTCTTGAAATGTGTTTCCTGCTATTCTGCCTCACATTCAAGTCCGCCTCGTTGCCTACCCTCAACAGATTTTTTGACGATAGTTGTCCTTTATTACTCTGCCAGTTTGTGAATTGCTGTGTCCATGAGCTCCATTTTTCAACTTGTTTTTTGTGAGCTGTACGAAAGTCCAAAATTTTGGTTCAGGACCTATACTGGTTCCCGGTGGGTGGCTGAGACTCTGGTTAATTCTTCTTCCGGCCGGGAAATTAGAGTGACATGTGCCCGTCCAAATGCCTAACAGCTACTCTCTCATTGGTTCTCCCTCTTCCCTTCCATCTTCTGCCGAATTGGTAACCTGGGCGAACCAGTAGGTTAAAGGTGTTGTCTCTCCAAGTTGGGAGATTGATAGTAAATCAGTTGGAAAGTCAAACCGGAGCACCAGAAGAGGGATTATTCGTTGAGTTTTAGAAACCTTTTGTATTTACAGTGTGTCCAATCTCTAGGTTTTCCGTACATGTTATCGCTGTAGTAATATTCCCTTCAACATGGAGAGTTGGGACCCATGGAATGGGGGCCATTCATTTTTGGTTTAAAGGGTCTGCATTTGCTCACCCAATCTCACCAATCCTCTCAGTCCCAAGTGTCCAACCTTATGCCACATCCAGCTGTCATTGTAGATAGTGTCATTCCATGTTTCATCAGAGAACCTGAAGGAATTTTAAAGAATTTCCCTGTTTTTTGGTTTTGTTTTTGAAATTCCTTTTTATAGTGGGTTTGAGATGATTTTCCCTGCCATGTTTATGCCAGTCTAGACACACTTGATAACCTAACTGTGACATATCAATACATAGGTTTTAATATTCTTACTACTCAGATCTATTCCTCTGCGGGAAATATGGGGTTTTGAGTTCCTTTCACTGAGGAAGGTGTAGGTCTTTTCTATTCCAAAGTTGGTTTTAGAAACGGTACCTGTGCTTATATCAAACTGTTGTTTTATGCATCACCCCACCTCTCCTTCCCCCTTAAGCAGGCATAAGAGTGTTCTCTAAATGTGAGATTCTGTTCTCTTTCCTAACTCACTTCATGTGTAGCCATGTTTACAAGATCTTCATAAGTGATATATTTTGATAAGTTTCTTTTTCTGTGTGACTTATTTCACTTAGAATCATCGTACCTGAATCCACTCACTTTGCTGCTCCTGGTCTTATGACATTGATTTCATGGCTGAGGGATATTCCATCGTACGTAAGTACCACAGTTTTTTAACCATTTTTATATTTCCTCGGATATTTAAGGTGTACCCAAGTTGAGGTTCTTGTAAGCAGTGCAGCCCTAAATTTGGGAGTGGCTCTCTCTATTTGATTTTCAGTTTTCCCAAGTTATATTCCCTAGACTGGAATTGCCCTTGGCTCTGTAGCTCTGTTGTTTACTTGTTTTAGGGAACACAATGCACTCCACCTGTGAGTCAGTTGGCAAATTACATCTCGCCCATCAGCATAACAAGGCTCCCTGTTCTCCATGGCCTGCCTTGCCTTTCTGGGTTTACACATTTTGTGGATGTCCGTTTTGACCGGTGGGAAGTGATACTTCTTTGTTGGGCAGATTTGCATTGCCCGCTAGCTTGCTTGGCCAAAAAGGGCGTATGCGTTTTCTCCTGAATATATTCAGGACAAAACGCATACGCCCTTTTTGGCCAAGTGCGTCATTGTCGAAGTAGTGCCCCTCTTCCTGTGCTTTAAAGGTGATTCCAACGTACCTCTTGAAATGTGTTTCCTGCTATTCTGCCTCACATTCAAGTCTGCCTCGTTGCCTACCCTCAACAGATTTTTTGACGATAGTTGTCCTTTATTACTCTGCCAGTTTGTGAATTGCTGTGTCCATGAGCTCCATTTTTCAACTTGTTTTTTGTGAGCTGTACGAAAGTCCAAAATTTTGGTTCAGGACCTATACTGGTTCCCGGTGGGTGGCTGAGACTCTGGTTAATTCTTCTTCCGGCCGGGAAATTAGAGTGACATATGCCCGTCCAAATGCCTAACAGCTACTCTCTCATTGGTTCTCCCTCTTCCCTTCCATCTTCTGCCGAATTGGTAACCTGGGCGAACCAGTAGGTTAAAGGTGTTGTCTCTCCAAGTTGGGAGATTGATAGTAAATCAGTTGGAAAGTCAAACCGGAGCACCAGAAGAGGGACTATTCGTTGAGTTTTAGAAAGCTTTTGTATTTACAGTGTGTCCAATCTCTAGGTTTTCCGTACATGTTATCGCTGTAGTAATATTCCCTTCAACATGGAGAGTTGGGACCCATGGAATGGGGGCCATTCATTTTTGGTTTAAAGGGTCTGCATTTGCTCACCCAATCTCACCAATCCTCTCAGTCCCAAGTGTCCAACCTTATGCCACATCCAGCTGTCATTGTAGATAGTGTCATTCCATGTTTCATCAGAGAACCTGAAGGAATTTTAAAGAATTTCCCTGTTTTTTGGTTTTGTTTTTGAAATTCCTTTTTATAGTGGGTTTGAGATGATTTTCCCTGCCATGTTTATGCCAGTCTAGACACACTTGATAACCTAACTGTGACATATCAATACATAGGTTTTAATATTCTTACTACTCAGATCTATTCCTCTGCGGGAAATATGGGGTTTTGAGTTCCTTTCACTGAGGAAGGTGTAGGTCTTTTCTATTCCAAAGTTGGTTTTAGAAACGGTACCTGTGCTTATATCAAACTGTTGTTTTATGCATCACCCCACCTCTCCTTCCCCCTTAAGCAGGCATAAGAGTGTTCTCTAAATGTGAGATTCTGTTCTCTTTCCTAACTCACTTCATGTGTAGCCATGTTTACAAGATCTTCATAAGTGATATATTTTGATAAGTTTCTTTTTCTGTGTGACTTATTTCACTTAGAATCATCGTACCTGAATCCACTCACTTTGCTGCTCCTGGTCTTATGACATTGATTTCATGGCTGAGGGATATTCCATCGTACGTAAGTACCACAGTTTTTTAACCATTTTTATATTTCCTCGGATATTTAAGGTGTACCCAAGTTGAGGTTCTTGTAAGCAGTGCAGCCCTAAATTTGGGAGTGGCTCTCTCTATTTGATTTTCAGTTTTCCCAAGTTATATTCCCTAGACTGGAATTGCCCTTGGCTCTGTAGCTCTGTTGTTTACTTGTTTTAGGGAACACAATGCACTCCACCTGTGAGTCAGTTGGCAAATTACATCTCGCCCATCAGCATAACAAGGCTCCCTGTTCTCCATGGCCTGCCTTGCCTTTCTGGGTTTACACATTTTGTGGATGTCCGTTTTGACCGGTGGGAAGTGATACTTCTTTGTTGGGCAGATTTGCATTGCCCGCTAGCTTGCTTGGCCAAAAAGGGCGTATGCGTTTTCTCCTGAATATATTCAGGACAAAACGCATACGCCCTTTTTGGCCAAGTGCGTCATTGTCGAAGTAGTGCCCCTCTTCCTGTGCTTTAAAGGTGATTCCAACGTACCTCTTGAAATGTGTTTCCTGCTATTCTGCCTCACATTCAAGTCCGCCTCGTTGCCTACCCTCAACAGATTTTTTGACGATAGTTGTCCTTTATTACTCTGCCAGTTTGTGAATTGCTGTGTCCATGAGCTCCATTTTTCAACTTGTTTTTTGTGAGCTGTACGAAAGTCCAAAATTTTGGTTCAGGACCTATACTGGTTCCCGGTGGGTGGCTGAGACTCTGGTTAATTCTTCTTCCGGCCGGGAAATTAGAGTGACATGTGCCCGTCCAAATGCCTAACAGCTACTCTCTCATTGGTTCTCCCTCTTCCCTTCCATCTTCTGCCGAATTGGTAACCTGGGCGAACCAGTAGGTTAAAGGTGTTGTCTCTCCAAGTTGGGAGATTGATAGTAAATCAGTTGGAAAGTCAAACCGGAGCACCAGAAGAGGGACTATTCGTTGAGTTTTAGAAAGCTTTTGTATTTACAGTGTGTCCAATCTCTAGGTTTTCCGTACATGTTATCGCTGTAGTAATATTCCCTTCAACATGGAGAGTTGGGACCCATGGAATGGGGGCCATTCATTTTTGGTTTAAAGGGTCTGTATTTGCTCACCCAATCTCACCAATCCTCTCAGTCCCAAGTGTCCAACCTTATGCCACATCCAGCTGTCATTGTAGATAGTGTCATTCCATGTTTCATCAGAGAACCTGAAGGAATTTTAAAGAATTTCCCTGTTTTTTGGTTTTGTTTTTGAAATTCCTTTTTTTTTTTTTTTTTTTTTTTAGCGGTAGGCGGGCCTCTCACTGTTTTGGCCTCTCCCCTTGCAGAGCCGAGGCTCCGGACGCGCAGGCTCAGCAGCCATGGCTCACGGGCCTAGCCGCTCTTCGGCATGTGGGATCCTCCCAGACCGGGGCACGAACCCGTGTCCCCTGAATCGGCAGGCGGACTCTCAACCACTGCGCCACCAGGGAAGCCCTGAAATTCCTTTTTATAGTGGGTTTGAGCTGATTCTCGCTGCCATGTTTATGCCATTCTAGACACACTTGATTCCCTTACAGAGACATATCATTATATAGGTTTTAAGATTCTTACTAGTCAGATCTATTCCTCTGCGGGAAATATGGGGTTTTGAGTCCCTTTCACTGAGGAAGGTGTAGGTCTTGTCTATTCCACAGTTGGTTTTACCAATGGTACCTGTGCTTATATCAAACTCTGGTTTTATGCATCACCCACCTCTCCTTTCCCCTTAAGCAGGCATAAGAGTGTTTTCTAAATGTGAGACTCTGTTCTCTTTCCTAACTCAGTTCATGTGTAGCCATGTTTACAGGATCTTCATAAGTGATATCTTATGATAAGTTTCTTTTTCTGTGTGACTTATTTCACTTAGAATCATCGTACCTGAATCCACTCACTTTGCTGCTCCTGGTCTTTTGACATTGAGTTCATGGCTGAGGGATATTCCATCGTACATAAATACCACAGTTTTTTGAACCGTTTTTATATTTCCTGGGATATTTAAAGTATACCCAAGTTGAGGTTCTTGTAAGCAGTGCAGCCCTAAATTTGGGGGAGGCTCTGTCTTATTGATTTTCAGATTTCCCAAGGTATATTCCCTAGACTGGAAGTGCCCTTGGCTCTGTAGCTCTGTTGTTTACTTGTTTTAGGGAACGCAATGCACTCCTCCAGTGAGGCAGTTGGCAATTTACATCCCGCCCATCAGCATAACAAGGCTCCCTGTTCTCCAGGGCCTGTCTTGCCTTTCTGATTTTTACACATTTCGTGGATGTCCCTTTTGACCGGTGGGAAGTGATACTTCTTTGTAGTGCAGATTTGCATTGCCCACTTGCTTGCTTGGCCAAAAAAAGCGTATGCGTTTTCTCCTGAATATATTCAGGGGAAAACGCATACGCCCTTTATGGCCAAGTGCGTCATTGTCGAAGTTGTGCCCCTCTTCCTGTGCTTTAAAGGCGATTCCAACGTACCTCTTGAAATCTGTTTCCTGCTATTCTGCCTCGCTTTCAAGTCCGCCTCGTTGCCTTCCCTCAACAGATTTTTGGACGATAGTTGTCCTTTATTACTCTGCCAGTTTGTGAATTGCTGGGCCCCTGAGCTCCATTTTTCAACTCATTTTTTGTGAGCTGTACGCAAGTCCAAAATTTTGGTTCAGGACCTATACTGGTTCCCGGTGGGTGACTGAGACTCTGGTTAATTCTTCTTCCTTCCCGGAAATTAGAGTGACATGTGCCCGTCCAAATGCCTAACAGCTACTCTCTCATTGGTTCTCCCTCTTCCCTTCCATCCTCTGCCAAATTGGCAACCTCTGCGAACCAGGAGATTAAAGGGGTTGTCTCTCCAAGTTGGGAGATTGATAGTAAAGCAGTTGGAAAGTCAAACCGGAGCACCAGGAGAGGGACTACTCGATGAATTTTAGAAACCTTTTGTATTCACAGTGTGTCCATTCTCTAGGTTTCCCGTACATGTTATAGCTGTAGTAATATTCCCTTCAACATGGAGAGTTGGGACCCATGGAATGGGGGCCATGCATTTTTGCTTTAAAGGGTCTGCATTTGCTCACCCAATCTCACCAATCCTCTCAGTCCCAAGTGTCCAGCCTTATGCCACATCCAGCTGTCATTGTAGATAGGGCCATTCCAGGATTCATTAGAGACCCTGAAGGAAATGTAAAGAATTTCCCTGTTTTTTGGTTTTGTTTTTGAAATTCCTTTTTATAGTGGGTTTGAGCAGATTCTCGCTGCCATGTTTATGCCAGTCTATACACACTTGATTCCCTTACAGAGACATATCAATACATAGGTTTTAAGATTCTTACTAGTCAGATCTATTCCTCTGCGGGAAATATGGGGTTTTGAGTCCCTTTCACTGAGGAAGGTGTAGGACTTGTCTATTCCACAGTTGGTTTTACAAATGGTACCTGTGCTTATATCAAACTCTGGTTATATGCATCACCCCACGTCTCCTTTCCCCTTAAGCAGGCATAAGAGTGTTTTCTAAATGTGAGACTCTGTTCTCTTTCCTAACTCAGTTCATGTGTAGCCATGTTTACAGGATCTTCATAAGTGATATATTATGAAAAGTTTCTTTTTCTGTGTGACTTATTTCACTTAGAATCATCGTACCTGAATCCACTCACTTTGCTCCTCCTGGTCTTATGACATTGAGTTCATGGCTGAGGGATATTCCATCATACATAAATACCATAGTTTTTGAACCATTTTTATATTTCCTGGGATATTTAAGGTGTACCCAAGTTCAGGTTCTTGTAAGCAGTGCAGCCCTAAATTTGCGGGTGGCTCTGTCTTATTGATTTTCAGTTTTCCGAAGGTATATTCCCTAGACTGGAAGTGCCCTTGGCTTTGTAGCTCTGTTGTTCACTTCTTTTAGGGAACGGAATGCACTCCTCCAGTGAGGCAGTTGGCAATTTACATCCCGCCCATCAGCATAACAAGGCTCCCTGTTCTCCAGGGCCTGTCTTGTCTTTCTGGTTTTTACACATTTGTGGATGTCCCTTTTGACCGGTGGGAAGTGATACTTCTTTGTAGTGCAGATTTGCATTGCCCGCTTGCTTGCTTGGCCAAAAAGGGCGTATGCGTTTTCTCCTGAATATATTCAGGAGAAAACACATACGCCCTTTTTGGCCAAGTGCATCATTGTCGAAGTTGTGCCCCTCTTCCTGTGCTTTAAAGGCGATTCAAACGTACCTCTTGAAATCTGTTTCCTGCTATTCTGCCTCGCTTTCACGTCCGCCTCGTTGCCTTCCCTCAACAGATTTTTGGACGATAGTTGTCCCTTATTACTCTGCCAGTTTGTGAATTGCTGTGCCGCTGAGCTCCATTTTTCAACTCGTTTTTTGTGAGCTGTACGCAAGTCCAAAATTTTGGTTCAGGACCTATACTGGTTCCCAGTGGGTGGCTGAGACTCTGTTTAACTCTTCTTCCTGCCGGGAAATTAGAGTGACATGTGCCCGTCCAAATGCCTAACAGCTACTCTCCCATTGGTTCTCCCTCTTCCCTTCAATCCTCTGCCAAATTGGCAACGTCTGCGAACCAGGAGGTAAAAGGGGTTGTCTCTCCAATTTGGGAGATTGATAGTAAAGCAGTTGGAAAGTCAAACCGGAGCACCAGGAGAGGGACTACTCGTTGAGTTTTAGAAACCTTTTGTATTCACAGTGTGTCCATTCTCTAGGTTTCCTGTACATGTTATAGCTGTAGTAATATTCCCTTCAACATGGAGAGTTGGGACCCATGGAATGGGGGCCATGAATTTTTGCTTTAAAGGGTCTGCATTTGCTCACCCAATCTCACCAATCCTCTCAGTCCCAAGTGTCCAGCCTTATGCCACATCCAGCTGTCATTGTAGATAGGGTCATTCCAGGTTTCATCAGAGACCCTGAAGGAAATGTAAAGAATTTCCCTGTTTTTTGGTTTTGTTTTTGAAATTCCTTTTTATAGTGGGTTTGAGCTGATTCTCGCTGCCATGTTTATGCCAGTCTAGACACACTTGATTCCCTTACAGACACATATCAATACATAGGTTTTAAGATTCTTACTAGTCAGATCTATTCCTCTGTGGGAAATATGGGGTTTTGAGTCCCTTTCACTGAGGAAGGTGTAGGTCTTGTCTATTCCAAAGTTGGTTTTAGCAATGGTACCTGTGCTTATATCAAACTCTGATTTTATGCATCACCCCACCTCTCCTTTCCCCTTAAGCAGGCATAAGAGTGTTTTCTAAATGTGAGACTCTCTTCTCTTTCCTAACTCAGTTCATGTGTAGCCATGTTTACAGGATCTTCATAAGTGATATCTTATGATAAGTTTCTTTTTCTGTGTGACTTATTTCACTTAGAATCATCGTACCTGAATCCACTCACTTTGCTGCTCCTGGTCTTTTGACATTGATTTCATGGCTGAGGGATATTCCATCGTACATAAATACCACAGTTTTTTGAACCGTTTTTATATTTCCTGGGATATTTAAGGTGTACCCAAGTTGAGGTTCTTGTAAGCAGTACAGCCCTAATTTTGGGGGTGGCTCTGTCTTATTGATTTTCAGTTTTCCCAAGGTATATTCCCTAGACTGGAAGTGCCCTTGGCTCTGTAGCTCTGTTGTTTACTTGTTTTAGGGAACGCAATGCACTCCTCCAGTGAGGCAGTTGGCAATTTACATCCCGCCCATCATCATTACAAGGTTCCCTGTTCTCTAGCGCCTGTCTTGCCTATCTGGTTTTTACACATTTTGTGGATGTCCCTTTTGACTGGTGGGAAGTGATACTTCTTTGTAGTGCAGATTTGCATTGCCCGCGTGCTTGCTTGGCCAAAAAGGGCATATGCGTTTTCTCCTGAATATATTCAGGAGAAAACGCATACGCCCTTTATGGCCAAGTGCGTCATTGTCGAAGTTGTGCCCCTCTTCCTGTGCTTTAAAGGCGATTCCTACGTACCTCTTGAAATCTGTTTCCTGCTATTCTGCCTCGCTTTCAAGTCCGCCTCGATGCCTTCCCTCAACAGATTTTTGGACGATAGTTGTCCTTTATTACTCTGCCAGTTTGTGAATTGCTGAGCCCCTGAGCTCGATTTTTCAACTCATTTTTTGTGAGCTGTACGCAAGTCCAAAATTTTGGTTCAGGACCTATACTAGTTCCTGGTGGGTGGCTGAGACTCTGGTTAATTCTTCTTCCTGCCGGGAAATTAGAGTGACATGTGCCCGTCCAAATGCCTAACAGCTACTCTCTCATTGGTTCTCCCTCTTCCCTTCCATCCTCTGCCAAATTGGCAACCTCTGCGAACCAGGAGGTTAAAGGGATTGTCTCTCCATGTTGGGACATTGATAGTAAAGCAGTTGGAAAGTCAAACCGGAGCACCAGGAGAGTGACTACTCGTTGAGTTTTAGAAACCTTTTGTATTCACAGTGTGTCCATTCACTAGGTTTCCGTACATGTTACAGCTCTAGTAATATTCCCTTCAACATGGAGAGTTGGGACCCATGGAATGGGGGCCATGCATTCTTGCTTTAAAGGGTTTGCATTTGCTCACCCAATCTCACAATCCTCTCAGTCCCAAGTGTCCAGCATTATGCCACATCCAGCTGTCATTGTAGATAGGGTCATTCCAGGTTTCATCAGAGACCCTGAAGGAAATGGAAAGAATTTCCCTGTTTTTTGCTTTTGTTTTTGAAATTCCTTTTTATAGTTGGTTTGAGCTGATTCTCGCTGCCATGTTTATGCCAGTGTAGAAACACTTGATTCCCTTACAGAGACATATCAATATATAGGTTTTAAGATTCTTACTAGTCAGATCTATTCCTCTGCGGGAAATATGGGGTTTTGAGTCCCTTTCACTGAGGAAGGTGTAGGTCTTGTCTATTCCAGAGTTGGTTTTAGCAATGGTACCTGTGCTTATATCAAACTCTGGTTTTATGCATCACCCCACCTTTCCTTTCCCCTTAAGCAGGCATAAGAGTGTTTTCTAAATGTGAGACTCTGTTCTCTTTCCTAACTCAGTTCATGTGTAGCCATGTTTACAGGATCTTCATAAGTGATATCTTATGATAAGTTTCTTTTTCTGTGTGACTTATTTCACTTAGAATCATCGGACCTGAATCCACTCACTTTGCTCCTCCTGGTCTTATGACATTGATTTCATGGCTGAGGGATATTCCGTCATACATAAATACCACAGTTTTTTGAACCATTTTTATATTTCCTGGGATATTTAAGGTGTACCCAAGTTGAGGTTCTTGTAAGCAGTGCAGCCCTAAATTTGCGGGTGGCTCTGTCTTATTGAATTTCAGTTTTCCCAAGGTATATTCCCGAGACTGGAAGTGCCCTTGGCTTTGTAGCTCTGTTGTTTACTTGTTTTAGGGAACGGAATGCACTCCTCCAGTGAGGCAGTTGGCAATTTACATCCCGCCCATCAGCATAACAAGGCTCCCTGTTCTCCAGGGCCTGTCTTGCCTTTCTGGTTTTTAAACATTTGTGGATGTCCCTTTTGACCGGTGGAAAGTGATACTTCTTTGGAGTGCAGATTTGCATTGCCCGCTTGCTTCCTTGGCCAAAATTGGAGTATGTGTTTTCTCCTGAATATATTCAGGAGAAAACGCATACGCCCTTTATGGCCAAGTGCGTCATTGTCGAAGTTGTGCCCCTCTTCCTGTGCTTTAAAGGCGATTCCAACGTACCTCTTGAAATCTGTTTCCTGATATTCTGCCTCGCTTTCAAGTCCGCCTCGTTGCCTTCCCTCAACAGATTTTTGGACGATAGTTGTCCTTTATTACTCTGCCAGTTTGTGAATTGCTGTGCCCCTGAGCTCCATTTTTCAACTCGTTTTTTGTGAGCTGTACGCAAGTCCAAAATTTTGGTTCAGGACCTATACTGGTTTCCAGTGGGTGGCTGAGACTCTGGTTAATTCTTCTTCCTGCCGGGAAATTAGAGTGACATGTGACCGTCCAAATGCCTAACAGCTACTCTCTCATTGGTTCTCCCTCTTCCCTTCCATCCTCTGCCAAATTGGCAACCTCTGCGATCCAGGAGGTTAAAGGGGTTGTCTCTCCAAGTTGGGAGATTGATAGTAAAGCATTTGGAATGTCAAACCGGAGCACGAGGAGAGGGACTACTCGTTGAGTTTTAGAAACCTTTTGTATTCACAGTGTGTCCATTCTCTAGGTTTCCCGTACATGTTATAGCTGTAGTAATATTCCCTTCAACATGGAGAGTTGGGACCCATGGAATGGGGGCCATGCATTTTTGCTTTAAAGGATCTGCATTTGCTCACCCAATCTCACCAATCCTCTCAGTCCCAAGTGTCCAGCCTTATGCCACATCCAGCTGTCATTGTAGATAGGGCCATTCCAGGTTTCATCAGAGACCCTGAAGGAAATGTAAAGAATTTCCCTGTTTTTTGGTTTTGTTTTTGAAATTCCTTTTTATAGTGGGTTTGAGCAGATTCTCGCTGCCATGTTTATGCCAGTCTAGACACACTTGATTCCCTTACAGAGACATATCAATACATAGGTTTTAAGATTCTTACTAGTCAGATCTATTCCTCTGCGGGAAATATGGGGTTTTGAGTCCCTTTCACTGAGGAAGGTGTAGGACTTGTCTATTCCACAGTTGGTTTTACAAATGGTACCTGTGCTTATATCAAACTCTGGTTTTATGCATCACCCCACGTCTCCTTTCCCCTTATGCAGGCATAAGAGTGTTTTCTAAATGTGAGACTCTGTTCTCTTTCCTAACTCAGTTCATGTGTAGCCATGTTTACAGGATCTTCATAAGTGATATCTTATGATAAGTTTCTTTTTCTGTGTGACTTATTTCACTTAGAATCATCGTACCTGAATCCACTCACTTTGCTCCTCCTGGTCTTATGACATTGAGTTCATGGCTGAGGGATATTCCATCGTACATAAATACCACAGTTTTTTGAACCATTTTTATATTTCCTGGGATATTTAAGGTGTACCCACGTTGAGGTTCTTGTAAGCAGTGCAGCCCTAAATTTGCGGGTGGCTCTGTCTTATTGATTTTCAGTTTTCCCAAGGTATATTTCCTAGACTGGAAGTGCCCTTGGCTTTCTAGCTCTGTTGTTTACTTGTTTTAGGGAACGGAATGCACTCCTCCTGTGAGGCAGTTGGCAATTTACATCCCGCCCATCAGCATAACAAGGCTCCCTGTTTTCCAGGGCCTGTCTTGCCTTTCTGGTTTTTACACATTTGTGGATGTCCCTTTTGACCAGTGGGAAGTGATACTTCTTTGTAGTGCAGATTTGCATTTCCCGCTTGCTTGCTTGGCCAAAAAGGGCGTATGCATTTTCTCCTGAATATATTCAGGAGAAAACGCATACGCCCTTTTTGGCCAAGTGCGTCATTGTCGAAGTTGTGCCCCTCTTCCTGTGCTTTAAAGGCGATTCCAACGTACCTCTTGAAATCTGTTTCCTGCTATTCTGCCTCGCTTTCAAGTCCGCCTCGTTGCCTTCCCTCAACAGATTTTTGGACGATAGTTGTCCTTTATTACTCTGCCAGTTTGTGAATTGCTGTGCCCCTGAGCTCCATTTTTCAACTCGTTTTTTGTGAGCTGTACGCAAGTCCAAAATTTTGTTTCAGGACCTATACTGGTTCCCGGTGGGTGGCTGAGACTCTGGTTAATTCTTCTTCTTGCCGGGAAATTAGAGTGACATGTGCCCGTCCAAATGCCTAACAGCTACTCTCTCATTGGTTCTCCCTCTTCCCTTCCATCCTCTGCCAAATTGGCAACCTGTGCGAACCAGGAGGTTAAAGGGGTTGTCTCTCCAAGTTGGGAGATTGATAGTAAAGCAGTTGGAAAGTCAAACCAGAGCACCAGGAGAGGGACTACTCGTTGAGTTTTAGAAACCTTTTGTATTCACAGTGTGTCCATTCTCTAGGTTTCCCGTACATGTTATAGCTGTAGTAATATTCCCATCAACATGGAGAGTTGGGACCCATGGAATGGGGGCCATGCATTTTTGCTTTAAAGGGTCTGCATTTGCTCACCCAATCTCACCAATCCTCTCAGTCCCAAGTGTCCAGCCTTATGCCACATCCAGCTGTCATTGTAGATAGGGTCATTCCAGGATTCATCAGAGGCCCTGAAGGAAATGGAAAGAATTTCCCTGTTTTTTGGTTTTGTTTTTGAAATTCCTTTTTATAGTGGGTTTGAGCTGATTCTCGCTGCCATGTTTATGCCAGTCTAGACACACTTGATTCCCTTACAGAGACATATCAATATATAGGTTTTAAGATTCTTACTAGTCAGATCTATTCCTCTGCGGGAAATATGGGGTTTTGAGTCCCTTTCACTGAGGAAGGTGTAGGTCTTGTCTATTCCACAGTTGGTTTTAGCAATGGTACCTGTGCTTATATCAAAATCTGGTTTTATGCATCACCCCACCTCTCCTTTCCCCTTAAGCAGGCATAAGAGTGTTTTCTAAATGTGAGACTCTGTTCTCTTTCCTAACTCAGTTCATGTGTAGCCATGTTTACAGGATCTTCATAAGTGATATCTTATGATAAGTTTCTTTTTCTGTGTGACTTATTTCACTTAGAATCATCGTACCTGAATCCACTCACTTTGCTCCTCCTGGTCTTATGACATTGATTTCATGGCTGAGGGATATTCCATCATACATAAATACCACAGGTTTTTGAACCATTTTTATATTTCCTGGGATATTTAAGGTGTACCCAAGTTGAGGTTCTCGTAAGCAGTGCAGCCATAAATTTGCAGGTGGCTCTGTCTTATTGATTTTCAGTTTTCCCAAGGTATATTCACTAGACTGGAAGTGCCCTTTGCTTTGTAGCTCTGTTGTTTACTTGTTTTAGGGAACGGAATGCACTCCTCCAGTGAGGCAGTTGGCAATTTACATCCCGCCCATCAGCATAACAAGGCTCCCTGTTCTCCAGGGCCTTTCTTGCCTTTCTGGTTTTTACACATTTGTGGATGTCCCTTTTGACCGGTGGGAAGTGATACTTCTTTGTAGTGCAGATTTGCATTGCCTGCTTCCTTGCTTGGCCAAAAAGGGCGTATGCGTTTTCTCCTGAATATATTCAGGAGAAAACACTTTCGCCCTTTTTGGCCAAGTGCGTCATTGTCGAAGTTGTGCCCCTCTTCCTGTGCTTTAAAGGCGATTCCAACGTACCTCTTGAAATCTGTTTCCTGCTATTCTGCCTCGCTTTCATGTCCGCCTCGTTGCCTTCCCTCAACAGATTTTTGGACGATAGTTGTCCTTTATTACTCTGCCAGTTTGTGAATTGCTGTGCCCCTGAGCTCCATTTTTCAACTCGTTTTTTGTGAGCTGTACGCAAGTGCAAAATTTTGGTTCAGGACCTACACTGGTTCCTGTGGGTGGCTGAGACTCTGGTTAATTCTTCCTCCTGCCGGGAAATTAGAGTGACATGTGCCCGTCCAAATGCCTAACAGCTACTCTCTCATTGGTTCTCCCTCTTCCCTTCCATCCTCTGCCAAATTGGCAACCTCTGCGAACCAGGAGGTTAAAGGGGTTGTCTCTCCAAATTGGGAGATTGATAGTAAAGCAGTTGGAAAGTCAAACCAGAGCACCAGGAGAGGGACTACTCGTTGAGTTTTAGAAACCTTTTGTATTCACTGTGTGTCCATTCTCTAGGTATCCTGTACATGTTATAGCTGTAGTAATATTCCCTTCAACATGGAGAGTTGGGACCCATGGAATGGTGGCCATGCATGTTTGCTTTAAAGGGTCTGCATTTGCTCACCCAATCTCACCAATCCTCACAGTCCCAAGTGTCCAGCCTTATGCCACATCCTGCTGTCATTGTAGATAGGGTCATTCCAGGTTTCATCAGAGGCCCTGAAGGAAATGGAAAGAATTTCCCTGTTTTTTGGGTTTGTTTTTGAAATTCCTTTTTATAGTGGGTTTGAGCTGATTCTCGCTGCCATGTTTATGCCAGTCTAGACACACTTGATTCCCTTACAGAGACATATCAATATATAGGTTTCAAGATTCTTACTAGTCAGATCTATTCCTCTGCGGGAAATATGGGGTTTTGAGTTCCTTTCACTGAGGAAGGTGTAGGTCTTGTCTATTCCACAGTTGGTTTTAGCAATGGTACCTGTGCTTATATCAAACTCTGGTTTTATGCATCACCCCACCTCTCCTTTCCCCTTAAGCAGGCATAAGAGTGTTTTCTAAATGTGAGACTCTGTTCTCTTTCCTAACTCAGTTCATGTGTAGCCATGTTTACAGGATCTTCATAAGTGATATCTTATGATAAGTTTCTTTTTCTGTGTGACTTATTTCACTTTGAATCATCGTACCTGAATCCATTCACTTTGCTGCTCCTGCTCTTTTGACATTGATTTCATGGCTGAGGGATATTCCATCGAACATAAATACCACAGGTTTTTGAACCATTTTTATATTTCCTGGGATATTTAAGGTGTACCCAAGTTGAAGTTCTTGTAAGCAGTGCAGCCCTAATTATGGGGGTGGCTCTGTCTTATTGATTTTCAGTTTTCCCAAGGTATATTCCCTAGACTGGAACTGCCCTTGGCTCTGTAGCTCTGTTGTTTACTTGTTTTAGGGAACGGAATGCACTCCTCCAGTGAGGCAGTTGGCAATTTACATTCCGCCCATCAGCATAACAAGGCTCCCTGTTCTCCAGGGCCTGTCTTGCCTATCTGTTTTTTACACATATTGTGGAGGTCCCTTTAGACCGGTGGGAAGTGATAATTCTTTGTAGTGCAGATTTGCTTTGCCCGCGTGCTTGCTTGGCAAAAAGGGCGTATGCGTTTTCTCCTGAATATATTCAGGAGAAAACGCATACGCCCTTTATGGCCAAGTGCGTCATTGTCGAAGTTGTGCCCCTCTTCCTGTGCTTTAAAGGCGATTCCAACATACCTCTTGAAATCTGTTTCCTGCTATTCTGCCTCGCTTTCAAGTCCGCCTCGTTGCCTTCCCTCAACCGATTTTTGGACGATAGTTGTCCTTTATTACTCTGCCAGTTTGTGAATTGCTGTGCCCCTGAGCTCGATTTTTCAACTCATTTTCTGTAAGCTGTACGCAAGTCCAAAATTTTGGTTCAGGACCTATACTGGTTCCCGGTGGGTGGCTGAGACTCTGGTTAATTCTTCTTCCTGCCGGGAAATTAGAGTGACATGTGCCCGTCCAAATGCCTAACAGCTACTCTCTCATTGGTTCTCCCTCTTCCCTTCCATCCTCTGCCAAATTGGCAACCTGTGCGAACCAGGAGGTTAAAGGGGTTGTCTCTCCAAGTTGGGAGATTGATAGTAAAGCAGTTGGAAAGTCAAACCGGAGCACCAGGAGAGGGACTACTCGTTGAGTTTTAGAAACCTTTTGTATTCACAGTGTGTCCATTCTCTAGGTTTCCCGTACATGTTATAGCTGTAGTAATATTCCCTTCAACATGGAGAGTTGGGACCCATGGAATGGGGGCCATGCATTTTTGCTTTAAAGGGTCTGCATTTGCTCACCCAATCTCACCGATCTTCTCAGTCCCAAGTGTCCAGCCTTATGCCACATCCAGCTGTCATTGTAGATAAGGCCATTCCAGGTTTCATCAGAGACCCTGAAGGAAATGTAAAGAATTTCCCTGTTTTTTGGTTTTGTTTTTGAAATTCCTTTTTATAGTGGGTTTGAGCAGATTCTCGCTGCCATGTTTATGCCAGTCTAGACACACTTGATTCCCTTACAGAGACATATCAATACATAGGTTTTAAGATTCTTACTAGTCAGATCTATTCCTCTGCGGGAAATATGGGGTTTTGAGTCCCTTTCACTGAGGAAGGTGTAGGACTTGTCTATTCCACAGTTGGTTTTACAAATGGTACCTGTGCTTATATCAAACTCTGGTTTTATGCATCACCCCACCTCTCCTTTCCCCTTAAGCAGGCATAAGTGTGTTTTCTAAATGTGAGACTCTGTTCTCTTTCCTAACTCAGTTCATGTGTAGCCATGTTTACAGGATCTTCATAAGTGATATCTTATGATAAGTTTCTTTTTCTGTGTGACTGATTTCACTTAGAATCATCGTACATGAATCCACTCAATTTGCTCCTCCTGGTCTTATGACAGTGATTTCATGGCTGAGGGATATTCCATCGTACATAAATACCACAGTTTTTTGAACCATTTTTATATTTCCTGGGATATTTAAGGTGTACCCAAGTTGAGGTTCTTGTAAGCAGTGCAGCCCTAAACTTGGGGGTGGCTCTGTCTTATTGATTTTCAGTTTTTCCAAGGTATATTCCCTAGACTGGAAGTGCCCTTGGCTTTGTAGCTCTGTTCTTTACTTGTTTTAGGGAACGGAATGCACTCCTCCAGTGAGGCAGTTGGCAATTTACATCCCGCCCATCAGCATAACAAGGCTCCCTGTTCTCCAGGGCCTGTCTTGCCTTTCTGGTTTTTACACATTTGTGGATGTCCCTTTTGACCGGTGGGAAGTGATACTTCTTTGTAGTGCAGATTTGCATTGCCCGCTTGCTTGCTTGGTCAAAAAGGGCGTATGCGTTTTCTCCTGAATATATTCAGGAGAAAACGCATACGCCCTTTTTGGCCAAGTGCGTCATTGTCGAAGTTGTGCCCCTCTTCCTGTGCTTTAAAGGCGATTCCAACGTACCTCTTGAAATCTGTTTCCTGATATTCTGCCTCGCTTTCAAGTCCGCCTCGTTGCCTTCCCTCAACAGATTTTTGGACGATAGTTGTCCTTTATTACTCTGCCAGTTTGTGAATTGCTGTGCCCCTGAGCTCCATTTTTCAACTCGTTTTTTCTGAGCTGTACGCAAGTCCAAAATTTTGGTTCAGGACCTATACTGGTTCCCGGTGGGTGGCTGAGACGCTGGTTAATTCTTCTTCCTGCCGGGAAATTAGAGTGACATGTGCCTGTCCAAATGCCTAACAGCTACTCTCTCATTGGTTCTCCCTCTTCCCTTCCATCCTCTGCCAAATTGGCAACCTCTGCGAACCAGGAGGTTAAAGGGGTTGTCTCTCCAAGTTGGGAGATTGATAGTAAAGCAGTTGGAAAGTCAAACCGGAGCACCAGGAGAGGGACTACTTGTTGAGTTTTAGAAACCTTTTGTATTCACAGTGTGTCCATTCTCTAGGTTTCCCGTACATGTTATAGCTGTAGTAATATTCCCTTCAACATGGAGAGTTGGTACCCAAGGAATGGGGGCCATGCATTTTTGCTTTAAAGGGTCTGCATTTGCTCACCCAATCTCACCAATCCTCTCAGTCCCAAGTGTCCAGCCTTATAACACATCCAGCTGTCATTGTAGATAGGGTCATTCCAGGTTTCATCAGAGACCCTGAAGGAAATGTAAAGAATTTCCCTGTTTTTTGGTTTTGTTTTTGAATTTCCTTTTTATAGAGGGTTTGAGCTGATTCTCGCTGTCATGTTTATGCCAGTCTAGACACACTTGATTCCCTTACAGAGACATATCAATACATAGGTTTTAAGATTCTTACTAGTCAGATCTATTCCTCTGCGGGAAATATGGGGTTTGGAGTCCCTTTCACTGAGGAAGGTGTAGGTCTTGTCTATTCCACAGTTGGTTTAAAAATGGTACCTGTGCTTATATCACACTCTGGTTTTATGCATCACCCCACCTCTCCTTTCCCCTTAAGCAGGCATAAGAGTGTTTTCTAAATGTGAGACTCTGTGCTCTTTCCTTACTCAGTTCATGTGTAGCCATGTTTACAGGATCTTCATAAGTGATATCTTATGATAAGTTTCTTTTTCTGTGTGACTTATTTCACTTAGAATCCTCGTACCTGAATCCATTCACTTTGCTGCTCCTGCTCTTTTGACATTGATTTCATGGCTGAGGGATATTCAGTCGTACATAAATAACACAGTTTTTTGAACCATTTTTATATTTCCTGGGATATTTAAGGTGTACCCAAGTTGAGGTTCTTGTAAGCAGTGCAGCCCTAAACTTGGGGGTGGCTCTGTCTTATTGATTTTCAGTTTTTCCAAGGTATATTCCCTAGACTGGAAGTGCCCTTGGCTTTGTAGCTCTGTTCTTTACTTGTTTTAGGGAACGGAATGCACTCCTCCAGTGAGGCAGTTGGCAATTTACATCCCGCCCATCAGCATAACAAGGTTCCTGTTCTCCAGGGCCTGTCTTGCCTTTCTGGTTTTTACACATTTGTGGATGTCCCTTTTGACCGCTGGGAAGTGATACTTCTTTGTAGTGCAGATTTGCATTGCCCGCTTGCTTGCTTGGTCAAAAAGGGCGTATGCGTTTTCTCCTGAATATATTCAGGAGAAAACGCATACGCCCTTTTTGGCCAAGTGCGTCATTGTCGAAGTTGTGCGCCTCTTCCTGTGCTTTAAAGGCGATTCCAACGTACCTCTTGAAATCTGTTTCCTGCTATTCTGCCTCGCTTTCAAGTCCGCCTAGTTGCCTTCCCTCAACAGATTTTTGGACGATAGTTGTCCTTTATTACTCTGCCAGTTTGTGAATTGCTGTGCCCCTGAGCTCCATTTTTCAACTCGTTTTTTCTGAGCTGTACGCAAGTCCAAAATTTTGGTTCAGGACCTATACTGGTTCCCGGTGGGTGGCTGAGACGCTGGTTAATTCTTCTTCCTGCCGGGAAATTAGAGTGACATGTGCCCGTCCAAATGCCTAACAGCTACTCTCTCATTGGTTCTCCCTCTTCCCTTCCATCCTCTGCCAAATTGGCAACCTCTGCGAACCAGGAGGTTAAAGGGGTTGTCTCTCCAAGTTGGGAGATTGATAGTAAAGCAGTTGGAAAGTCAAACCGGAGCACCAGGAGAGGGACTACTCGTTGAGTTTTAGAAACCTTTTGTATTCACAGTGTGTCCATTCTCTAGGTTTCCCGTACATGTTATCGCTGTAGTAATATTCCCTTCAACATGGAGAGTTGGTACCCATGGAATGGGGGCCATGCATTTTTGCTTTAAAGGGTCTGCATTTGCTCACCCAATCTCACCAATCCTCTCAGTCCCAAGTGTCCAGCCTTATAACACATCCAGCTGTCATTGTAGATAGGGTCATTCCAGGTTTCATCAGAGACCCTGAAGGAAATGTAAAGAATTTCCCTGTTTTTTGGTTTTGTTTTTGAAATTCCTTTTTATAGAGGGTTTGAGCTGATTCTCGCTGTCATGTTTATGCCAGTCTAGACACACTTGATTCCCTTACAGAGACATATCAATACATAGGTTTTAAGATTCTTACTAGTCAGATCTATTCCTCTGCGGGAAATATGGGGTTTGGAGTCCCTTTCACTGAGGAAGGTGTAGGTCTTGTCTATTCCACAGTTGGTTTAAAAATGGTACCTGTGCTTATATCACACTCTGGTTTTATGCATCACCCCACCTCTCCTTTCCCCTTAAGCAGGCATAAGAGTGTTTTCTAAATGTGAGACTCTGTACTCTTTCCTTACTCAGTTCATGTGTAGCCATGTTTACAGGATCTTCATAAGTGATATCTTATGATAAGTTTCTTTTTCTGTGTGACTTATTTCACTTAGAATCCTCGTACCTGAATCCATTCACTTTGCTGCTCCTGCTCTTTTGACATTGATTTCATGGCTGAGGGATATTCAATCGTACATAAATAACACAGTTTTTTGAACCATTTTTATATTTCCTGGGATATTTAAGGTGTACCCAACTTGAGGTTCTTGTAAGCAGTGCAGCCCTAATTATGGGGGTGGCTCTGTCTTATTGATTTTCAGTTTTCCCAAGGTATATTCCCTAGACTGGAACTGCCCTTGGCTCTGTAGCTCTGTTGTTTACTTGTTTTAGGGAACGGAATACACTCCTCCAGTGAGGCAGTTGGCAATTTACATCCCGCCCATCAGCATAACAAGGCTCCCTGTTCTCCAGGGCCTGTCTTGCCTTTGTGGTTTTTACACATTTGTGGATGTCCCTTTTGACCGGTGGGAAGTGATACTTCTTTGTAGTGCAGATTTGCATTGCCCGCTTGCTTGCTTGGCCAAAAAGGGCGTATGCGTTTTCTCCTGAATATATTCAGGAGAAAACACATTCGCCCTTTTTGGCCATGTGCGTCATTGTCGAAGTTGTGCCCCTCTTCCTGTGCTTTAAAGGCGATTCCAACGTACCTCTTGAGATCTGTTTCCTGCTATTCTGCCTCACTTTCAAGTCCGCCTCGTTGCCTTCCCTCAACAGATTTTTGGACGATACTTGTCCTTTATTACTCTGCCAGTTTGTGAATTGCTGTGCCCCTGAGCTCGATTTTTCAACTCATTTTTTGTAAGCTGTACGCAAGTCCAAAATTTTGGTTCAGGACCTATACTGGTTCCCGGTGGGTGGCTGAGACTCTGGTTAATTCTTCTTCCTGCCGGGAAATTAGAGTGTCATGTGCCCGACCAAATGCCTAACAGCTACTCTCTCATTGGTTCTCCCTCTTCCCTTCCATCCTCTGCCAAATTGGCAACTTGTGCGAACCAGGAGGTTAAAGGGGTTGTCTCTCCAAGCTGGGAGATTGATAGTAAAGCAGTTGGAAAGCCAAACCGGAGCACCAGGAGAGAGACTACTCGTTGAGTATTAGAAACCTTTTGTATTCACAGTGTGTCCATTCTCTAGGTTTCCCGTACATGTTAAAGCTGTAGTAATATTCCCTTCAACATGGAGAGTTGGGACCCATGGAATGGGGGCCATGCATTTTTGCTTTAAAGGGTCTGCATTTGCTCACCCAATCTCACCAATCTTCTCAGTCCCAAGTGTCCAGCCTTATGCCACATCCAGCTGTCATTGTAGATAAGGCCATTCCAGGTTTCATCAGAGACCCTGAAGGAAATGTAAAGAATTTCCCTGTTTTTTGGTTTTGTTTTTGAAATTCCTTTTTATAGTGGGTTTGAGCAGATTCTCGCTGCCATGTTTATGCCAGTCTAGACACACTTGATTCCCTTACAGAGACATATCAATACACAGGTTTTAAGATTCTTACTAGTCAGATCTATTCCTCTGCGGGAAATATGGGGTTTTGAGTCCCTTTCACTGAGGAAGCTGTAGGACTTGTCTATTCCACAGTTGGTTTTAGAAATGGTACCTGTGCTTATATCAAACTCTGGTTTTATGCATCACCCCACGTCTCCTTTCCCCTTAAGCAGGCATAAGTGTGTTTTCTAAATGTGAGACTCTGTTCTCTTTCCTAACTCAGTTCATGTGTAGCCATGTTTACAGGATCTTCATAAGTGATATCTTATGATAAGTTTCTTTTTCTGTGTGACTTATTTCACTTAGAATCATCGTACCTGAATCCACTCACTTTGCTCCTCCTGGTCTTATGACATTGATTTCATGGCTGAGGGATATTCCATCGTACATAAATACCACAGTTTTTTGAACCATTTTTATATTTCCTGGGATATTTAAGGTGTACCCAAGTTGAGGTTCTTGTAAGCAGTGCAGCCCTAAATTTGGGGGTGGCTCTGTCTTATTGATTTTCAGTTTTCCCAAGGTATATTCCCTAGACTGGAAGTGCCCTTGGCTTTGTAGCTCTGTTGTTTACTTGTTTTAGGGAAAGGAATGCACTCCTCCAGTGAGGCAGTTGGCAATTTACATCCCGCCCATCAGCATAACAAGGCTCCCTGTTCTCCTGGGCCTGTCTTGCCTTTCTGGTTTTTACACATTTGTGGATGTCCCTTTTGACCGGTGGGAAGTGATACTTCTTTGTAGTGCAGATTTGCATTGCCCGCTTGCTTGCTTGGTCAAAAAGGGCGTATGCGTTTTCTCCTGAATACGCCCTTTTTGGCCAAGTGCGTCATTGTCGAAGTTGTGCCCCTCTTCCTGTGCTTTAAAGGCGATTCCAACGTACCTCATGAAATCTGTTTCCTGCTATTCTGCCTCGCTTTCAAGTCCGCCTCGTTGCCTTCCCTCAACATATTTTTGGACGATAGTTGTCCTTTATTACTCTGCCAGTTTGTGAATTGCTGTGCCCCTGATCTCCATTTTTCAACTCGTTTTTTGTGAGCTGTACGCAAGTCCAAACTTTTGGTTCACGACCTATACTGGTTCCCGGTGGGTGGCTGAGACGCTGGTTAATTCTTCTTCCTGCCGGGAAATTAGAGTGACATGTGCCCGTCCAAATGCCTAACAGCTACTCTCTCATTGGTTCTCACTCTTCCCTTCCATCCTCTGCCAAATTGGCAACCTCTGCGAACCAGGAGGTTAAAGGGGTTGTCTCTCCAAGTTGGGGGATTGATAGTAAAGCAGTTGGAAAGTCAAACCGGAGCACCAGGAGAGGGACTACTCGTTGAGTTATAGAAACCTTTTGTATTCACAGTGTGTCCATTCTCTAGGTTTCCCGTACATGTTATAGCTGTAGTAATATTCCCTTCAACATGGAGAGTCGGGACCCATGGAATGGGGGCCATGCATTTTTGCTTTAAAGGGTCTGCATTTGCTCACCCAATCTTACCAATCCTCTCAGTCCCAAGTATCCAGCCTTATACCACATCCAGCTGTCATTGTAGATAGGGTCATTCCAGGTTTCATCAGAGACCCTGAAGGAAATGTAAAGAATTTCCCTGTTTTTTGGTTTTGTTTTTGAAATTCCTTTTTATAGAGGGTTTGAGCTGATTCTCGCTGTCATGTTTATGCCAGTCTAGACACACTTGATTCCCTTACAGAGATATATCAATACATAGGTTTTAAGATTCTTACTAGTCAGATCTATTCCTCTGCGGGAAATATGGGGTTTGGAATCCCTTTCACTGAGGAAGGTGTAGGTCTTGTCTATTCCACATTTGGTTTAAAAATGGTACCTGTGCTTATATCACACTCTGGTTTTATGCATCACCCCACCTCTCCTTTCCCCTTAAGCAGGCATAAGAGTCTTTTCTAAATGTGAGACTCTGTGCTCTTTCCTTACTCAGTTCATGTGTAGCCATGTTTACAGGATCTTCATAAGTGATATCTTATGATAAGTTTCTTTTTCTGTGTGACTTATTTCACTTAGAATCCTCGTACCTGAATCCATTCACTTTGCTGCTCCTGCTCTTTTGACATTGATTTCATGGCTGAGGGATATTCAATCGTACATAAATACCACAGTTTTTTGAACCATTTTTATATTTCCTGGGATATTTAAGGTGTACCCAACTTGAGGTTCTTGTAAGCAGTGCAGCCCTAATTATGGGGGTAGCTCTGTCTTATTGATTTTCAGTTTTCCCAAGGTATATTCCCTAGACTGGAAATGCCCTTGGCTCTGTAGCTCTGTTGTTTACTTGTTTTAGGGAACGGAATACACTCCTCCAGTGAGGCAGTTGGCAATTTACATCCCGCCCATCAGCATAACAAGGCTCCCTGTTCTCCAGGGCCTGTCTTGCCTTTCTGGTTTTTACACATTTGTGGATGTCCCTTTTGACCGGTGGGAAGTGATACTTCTTTGTAGTGCAGATTTGCATTGCCCGCTTGCTTGCTTGGCCAAAAAGGGCGTATGCGTTTTCTCCTGAATATATTCAGGAGAAAACACATTCGCCCTTTTTGGCCAAGTGCGTCATTGTCGAAGTTGTGCCCCTCTTCCTGTGCTTTAAAGGCGATTCCAACGTACCTCTTGAAATCTGTTTCCTGCTATTCTGCCTCGCTTTCAAGTCCGCCTCGTTGCCTTCCCTCAACAGATTTTTGGACGATAGTTGTCCTTTATTACTCTGCCAGTTTGTGAATTGCTGTCCCCCTGAGCTCCATTTTTCAACTCGTTTTTTCTGAGCTGTACGCAAGTCCAAAATTTTGGTTCAGGACCTATACTGGTTCCCGGTGGGTGGCTGAGACGCTGGTTAATTCTTCTTCCTGCCGGGAAATTAGAGTGACATGTGCCCGTCCAAATGCCTAACAGCTACTCTCTCATTGGTTCTCCCTCTTCCCTTCCATCCTCTGCCAAATTGGCAACCTCTGCGAACCAGGAGGTTAAAGGGGTTGTCTCTCCAAGTTGGGAGATTGATAGTAAAGCAGTTGGAAAGTCAAACCGGAGCACCAGGAGAGGGACTACTCGTTGAGTTATAGAAACCTTTTGTATTCACAGTGTGTCCATTCTCTAGGTTTCCCGTACATGTTATAGCTGTAGTAATATTCCCTTCAACATGGAGAGTTGGTACCCATGGAATGGGGGCCATGAATTTTTGCTTTAAAGGGTCTGCATTTGCTCACCCAATCTCACCAATCCTCTCAGTCCCAAGTGTCCAGCCTTATAACACATCCAGCTGTCATTGTAGATAGGGTCATTCCAGGTTTCATCAGAGACCCTGAAGGAAATGTAAAGAATTTCCCTGTTTTTTGGTTTTGTTTTTGAATTTCCTTTTTATAGAGGGTTTGAGCTGATTCTCGCTGTCATGTTTATGCCAGTCTAGACACACTTGATTCCCTTACAGAGACATATCAATACATAGGTTTTAAGATTCTTACTAGTCAGATCTATTCCTCTGCGGGAAATATGGGGTTTGGAGTCCCTTTCACTGAGGAAGGTGTAGGTCTTGTCTATTCCACAGTTGGTTTAAAAATGGTACCTGTGCTTATATCACACTCTGGTTTTATGCATCACCCCACCTCTCCTTTCCCCTTAAGCAGGCATAAGAGTGTTTTCTAAATGTGAGACTCTGTGCTCTTTCCTTACTCAGTTCATGTGTAGCCATGTTTACAGGATCTTCATAAGTGATATCTTATGATAAGTTTCTTTTTCTGTGTGACTTATTTCACTTAGAATCCTCGTACCTGAATCCATTCACTTTGCTGCTCCTGCTCTTTTGACATTGATTTCATGGCTGAGGGATATTCAATCGTACATAAATAACACAGTTTTTTGAACCATTTTTATATTTCCTGGGATATTTAAGGTGTACCCAACTTGAGGTTCTTGTAAGCAGTGCAGCCCTAATTATGGGGGTGGCTCTGTCTTATTGATTTTCAGTTTTCCCAAGGTATATTCCCTAGACTGGAACTGCCCTTGGCTCTGTAGCTCTGTTGTTTACTTGTTTTAGGGAACGGAATACACTCCTCCAGTGAGGCAGTTGGCAATTTACATCCCGCCCATCAGCATAACAAGGCTCCCTGTTCTCCAGGGCCTGTCTTGCCTTTGTGGTTTTTACACATTTGTGGATGTCCCTTTTGACCGGTGGGAAGTGATACTTCTTTGTAGTGCAGATTTGCATTGCCCGCTTGCTTGCTTGGCCAAAAAGGGCGTATGCGTTTTCTCCTGAATATATTCAGGAGAAAACACATTCGCCCTTTTTGGCCAAGTGCGTCATTGTCGAAGTTGTGCCCCTCTTCCTGTGCTTTAAAGGCGATTCCAACGTACCTCTTGAGATCTGTTTCCTGCTATTCTGCCTCTCTTTCAAGTCGGCCTCGTTGCCTTCCCTCAACAGATTTTTGGACGATAGTTGTCCTTTATTACTCTGCCAGTTTGTGAATTGCTGTGCCCCTGAGCTCGATTTTTCAACTCATTTTTTGTAAGCTGTACGCAAGTCCAAAATTTTGGTTCAGAACCTATACTGGTTCCCGGTGGGTGGCTGAGACTCTGGTTAATTCTTCTTCCTGCCGGGAAATTAGAGTGTCATGTGCCCGACCAAATGCCTAACAGCTACTCTCTCATTGGTTCTCCCTCTTCCCTTCCATCCTCTGCCAAATTGGCAACCTGTGCGAACCAGGAGGTTAAAGGGGTTGTCTCTCCAAGTTGGGAGATTGATAGTTAAGCAGTTGGAAAGCCAAACCGGAGCACCAGGAGAGAGACTACTCGTTGAGTTTTAGAAACCTTTTGTATTCACAGTGTGTCCATTCTCTAGGTTTCCCGTACATGTTAAAGCTGTAGTAATATTCCCTTCAACATGGAGAGTTGGGACCCATGGAATGGGGGCCATGCATTTTTGCTTTAAAGGGTCTCCATTTGCTCACCCAATCTCACCAATCTTCTCAGTCCCAAGTGTCCAGCCTTATGCCACATCCAGCTGTCATTGTAGATAAGGCCATTCCAGGTTTCATCAGAGACCCTGAAGGAAATGTAAAGAATTTCCCTGTTTTTTGGTTTTGTTTTTGAAATTCCTTTTTATAGTGGGTTTGAGCAGATTCTCGCTGCCATGTTTATGCCAGTCTAGACACACTTGATTCCCTTACAGAGACATATCAATACACAGGTTTTAAGATTCTTACTAGTCAGATCTATTCCTCTGCGGGAAATATGGGGTTTTGAGTCCCTTTCACTGAGGAAGGTGTAGGACTTGTCTATTCCACAGTTGGTTTTAGAAATGGTACCTGTGCTTATATCAAACTCTGGTTTTATGCATCACCCCACGTCTCCTTTCCCCTTAAGCAGGCATAAGTGTGTTTTCTAAATGTGAGACTCTGTTCTCTTTCCTAACTCAGTTCATGTGTAGCCATGTTTACAGGATCTTCATAAGTGATATCTTATGATAAGTTTCTTTTTCTGTGTGACTTATTTCACTTAGAATCATCGTACCTGAATCCACTCACTTTGCTCCTCCTGGTCTTATGACATTGATTTCATGGCTGAGGGATATTCCATCGTACATAAATACCACAGTTTTTTGAACCATTTTTATATTTCCTGGGATATTTAAGGTGTACCCAAGTTGAGGTTCTTGTAAGCAGTGCAGCCCTAAATTTGGGGGTGGCTCTGTCTTATTGATTTTCAGTTTTCCCAAGGTATATTCCCTAGACTGGAAGTGCCCTTGGCTTTGTAGCTCTGTTGTTTACTTGTTTTAGGGAACGGAATGCACTCCTCCAGTGAGGCAGTTGGCAATTTACATCCCGCCCATCAGCATAACAAGGCTCCCTGTTCTCCAGGGCCTGTCTTGCCTTTCTGGTTTTTACACATTTGTGGATGTCCCTTTTGACCGGTGGGAAGTGATACTTCTTTGTAGTGCAGATTTGCATTGCCCGCTTGCTTGCTTGGTCAAAAAGGGCGTATGCGTTTTCTCCTGAATACGCCCTTTTTGGCCAAGTGCGTCATTGTCGAAGTTGTGCCCCTCTTCCTGTGCTTTAAAGGCGATTCCAACGTACCTCATGAAATCTGTTTCCTGCTATTCTGCCTCGCTTTCAAGTCCGCCTCGTTGCCTTCCCTCAACAGAGTTTTGGACGATCGTTGTCCTTTATTACTCTGCCAGTTTGTGAATTGCTGTGCCCCTGATCTCCATTTTTCAACTCGTTTTTTGTGAGCTGTACGCAAGTCCAAACTTTTGGTTCACGACCTATACTGGTTCCCGGTGGGTGGCTGAGACGCTGGTTAATTCTTCTTCCTGCCGGGAAATTAGAGTGACATGTGCCCGTCCAAATGCCTAACAGCTACTCTCTCATTGGTTCTCCCTCTTCCCTTCCATCCTCTGCCAAATTGGCAACCTGTGCGAACCAGGAAGTTAAAGGGGCTGTCTCTCCAAGTTGGGAGATTGATAGTAAAGTAGTTGGAAAGTCAAACCAGAGCACCAGGAGAGGGACTACTCGTTGAGTTTTAGAAACCTTTTGTATACACAGTGTGTCCATTCACTAGGTTTCCCGTACATGTTACAGCTGTAGTAATATGCCCTTCAACATGGAGAGTTGGTACCCATGGAATGGGAGCCATGCATTTTTGCTTTAAAGGGTCTGCATTTGCTCACCCAATCTCACCAATCCTCTCAGTCCCAACTGTCCAGCCTTATGCCACTTCCAGCTGTCATTTTAGATAGGGTCATTCCAGGTTTCATCAGAGACCCTGAAGGAAATGGAAAGAATTTCCCTGTTTTTTGCTTTTGTTTTTGAAATTCCTTTTTATAGTGGGTTTGAGCTGATTCTCGCTGCCATGTTTATGCCAGTCTAGACACACTTGATTCCCTTATAGAGACATATCAATATATAGGTTTTACGATTCTTACTAGTCAGATCTATTCCTCTGCGGGAAATATGGGGTTTTGAGTCCCTTTCACTGAGGAAGGTGTAGGTCTTGTCTATTCCACAGTTGGTTTAAGCAATGGTACCTGTGCTTATATCAAAATCTGGTTTTATGTATCACCCCACCTCTCCTTTCCCCTTAAGCAGGCATAAGAGTGTTTTCTAAATGTGAGACTCTGTCCTCTTTCCTAACTCAGTTCATGTGTAGCCATGTTTACAGGATCTTCATAAGTGATATCTTATGATAAGTTTCTTTTTCTGTGTGACTTATTTCACTTAGAATCATCGTACATGAATCGACTCACTTTGCTCCTCCTGGTCTTATGACATTGATTTCATGGCTGAGGGATATTCCATCGTACATAAATACCACAGTTTTTTGAACCATTTTTATATTTCCTGGGATATTTTAGGTGTACCCAAGTTGAGGTTCTTGTAAGCAGTGCAGCCCTAAACTTGGGGGTGGCTCTGTCTTATTGATTTTCAGTTTTTCCAAGGTATATTCCCTAGACTGGAAGTGCCCTTGGCTTTGTAGCTCTGTTCTTTCCTTGTTTTAGGGAACGGAATGCACTCCTCCAGTGAGGCAGTTGGCAATTTACATCCCGCCCATCAGCATAACAAGGCTCCCTGTTCTCCAGGGCCTGTCTTGCCTTTCTGGTTTTTACACATTTGTGGATGTCCCTTTTGACCGCTGGGAAGTGATACTTCTTTGTAGTGCAGATTTGCATTGCCCGCTTGCTTGCTTGGTCAAAAAGGGCGTATGCGTTTTCTCCTGAATATATTCAGGAGAAAACGCATACGCCCTTTTTGGCCAAGTGCGTCATTGTCGAAGTTGTGCCCCTCTTCCTGTGCTTTAAAGGCGATTCCAACGTACCTCTTGAAATCTGTTTCCTGCTATTCTGCCTCGCTTTCAAGTCCGCCTCGTTGCCTTCCCTCAACAGATTTTTGGACGATAGTTGTCCTTTATTACTCTGCCAGTTTGTGAATTGCTGTGCCCCTGAGCTCCATTTTTCAACTCGTTTTTTCTGAGCTGTACGCAAGTCCAAAATTTTGGTTCAGGACCTATACTGGTTCCCGGTGGGTGGCTGAGACGCTGGTTAATTCTTCTTCCTGCCGGGAAATTAGAGTGACATGTGCCCGTCCAAATGCCTAACAGCTACTCTCTCATTGGTTCTCCCTCTTCCCTTCCATCCTCTGCCAAATTGGCAACCTCTGCGAACCAGGAGGTTAAAGGGGTTGTCTCTCCAAGTTGGGAGATTGATAGTAAAGCAGTTGGAAAGTCAAACCGGAGCACCAGGAGAGGGACTACTCGTTGAGTTATAGAAACCTTTTGTATTCACAGTGTGTCCATTCTCTAGGTTTCCCGTACATGTTATAGCTGTAGTAATATTCCCTTCAACATGGAGAGTTGGTACCCATGGAATGGGGGCCATGCATTTTTGCTTTAAAGGGTCTGCATTTGCTCACCCAATCTCACCAATCCTCTCAGTCCCAAGTGTCCAGCCTTATAACACATCCAGCTGTCATTGTAGATAGGGTCATTCCAGGTTTCATCAGAGACCCTGAAGGAAATGTAAAGAATTTCCCTGTTTTTTGGTTTTGTTTTTGAAATTCCTTTTTATAGAGGGTTTGAGCTGATTCTCGCTGTCATGTTTATGCCAGTCTAGACACACTTGATTCCCTTACAGAGACATATCAATACATAGGTTTTAAGATTCTTACTAGTCAGATCTATTCCTCTGCGGGAAATATGGGGTTTTGAGTCCCTTTCACTGAGGAAGGTGTAGGTCTTGTCTATTCCACAGTAGGTTTTAGAAATGGTGCCTGTGCTTATATCAAACTCTGGTTTTATGCATCACCCCACGTCTCGTTTCCCCTTAAGCAGGCATAAGAGTGTTTTCTAAATGTGAGACTCTGTCCTCTTTCCTAACTCAGTTCATGTGTAGCCATGTTTACAGGATCTTCATAAGTGATGTCTTATGATAAGTTTCTTTTTCTGTGTGACTTATTTCACTTAGAATCATCGTCCCTGAATCCACTCACTTTGCTCCTCCTGGTCTTATGACATTGATTTCATGGCTGAGGGATATTCCATCGTACATAAATACCACAGTTTTTTGAACCATTTTTATATTTCCTGGGATATTTAAGGTATACACAAGTTGAGGTTCTTGTAAGCAGTGCAGCCCTAAATTTGCGGGTGGTCTGTCTTATTGATTTTCAGTTTTCGCAAGGTATATTCCCTAGACTGGAAGTGCCCTTGGCTTTGTAGCTCTGTTGTTTACTTGTTTTAGGGAACGGAATGCACTCCTTCAGTGAGGCAGTTGGCAATTTACATCCCGCCCATCAGCATAACAAGGCTCCCTGTTCTCCAGGGCCTGTCTTGCCTTTCTGGTTTTTACAAATTTGTGGATGTCCCTTTTGACCGGTGGGAAGTGATACTTCTTTGTAGTGCAGATTTGCATTGCCCAATTGCTTGCTTGGCCAAAAAAAGCGTATGCGTTTTCTCCTGAATATATTCAGGAAAAAACGCATACGCCCTTTATGGCCAAGTGCGTCATTGTCGAAGTTGTGCCCCTCTTCCTGTGCTTTAAAGGCGATTCCAACGTACCTCTTGAAATCTGCTTCCTGCTATTCTGCCTCGCTTTCAAGTCCGCCTCGTTGCATTCCCTCAACAGATTTTTGGACGATAGTTTTCCTTTATTACTCTGCCAGTTTGTGAATTGCTGTGCCCCTGAGCTCCATTTTTCAACTCATTTTTTGTGAGCTGTACGCAAGTCCAAAATTTTGGTTCAGGACCTATACTGGTTCCCGGTGGGTGACTTAGACTCTGGTTAATTCTTCTTCCTGCCGGGAAATTAGAGTGACATGTGCCCGTCCAAATGCCTAACAGCTACTCTCTCATTGGTTCTCCCTCTTCCCTTCCATCCTCTGCCAAATTGGCAACCTCTGCGAACCAGGAGGTTAAAGGGGTTGTCTCTCCAAGTTGGGAGATTGATAGTAAAGCAATTGGAAAGTCAAACCGGAGCACCAGGAGAGGGACTACTCGTTGAGTTTTAGAAACCTTTTGTATTCACAGTGTGTCCATTCTCTAGGTTTCCCGTACATGTTATAGCTGTAGTAATATTCCCTTCAACATGGAGAGTTGGGACCCATGGAATGGGGGCCATGCATTTTTGCTTTAAAGGGTCTGCATTTGCTCACCCAATCTCACCAATCCTCTCAGTCCCAAGTGTCCAGCCTTATGCCACATCCAGCTGTCATTGTAGATAGGGTCATTCCAGGGTTCATCAGAGACCCTGAAGGAAATGTAAAGAATTTCCCTGTTTTTTGGTTTTGTTTTTGAAATTCCTTTCTATAGTGTGTTTGAGCTGATTCTCGCTGCCATGTTTATGCCAGTCTAGACACACTTGATTCCCTTACAGAGACATATCAATACATAGGTTTTAAGTTTCTTACTAGTCAGATCTATTTCTTTGCGGGAAATATGGGGTTTTGAGACCCTTTCACTGAGGAAGGTGTAGGTCTTGTCTATTCCACAGTTGGTTTTAGAAATGGTACCTGTGCTTATATCAAACTCTGGTTTTATGCATCACCCCACGTCTCGTTTCCCCTTAAGCAGGAATAAGAGTGTTTTCTAAATGTGAGACTCTGTTCTCTTTCCTAACTCAGTTCATGTGTAGCCATGTTTACAGGATCTTCATAAGTGATGTCTTATGATAAGTTTCTTTTTCTGTGTGACTTATTTCACTTAGAATCATCGTACCTGAATCCACTCACTTTGCTGCTCCTGGTCTTATGACATTGATTTCATGGCTGAGGGATATTCCATCGTACGTAAATACCACAGTTTTTTGAACCATTTTTATATTTCCTGGGATATTTAAGGTATACCCAAGTTGAGGTTCTTTAAGCAGTGCAGCCCTAAATTTGCGGGTGGCTCTGTCTTATTGATTTTCAGTTTTCGCAACGTATATTCCCTAGACTGGAAGTGCCCTTGGCTTTGTTGCTCTGTTGTTTACTTGTTTTAGGGAACGCAATGCACTCCTCCAGTGAGGCAGTTGGCAATTTACATCCCGCCCATCAGCATAAAAAGGCTCCCTGTTCTCCAGGGCCTGTCTTGCCTTTCTGGTTTTTACAAATTTGTGGATGTCCCTTTTGACCGGTGGGAAGTGATACTTCTTTGTAGTGCAGATTTGCATAGCCCGCTTGCTTGCTTGGCCAAAATGGGCGTATGCGTTTTCTCCTGAATATATTCTGGAGAAAACGCATACGCCCTTTTTGGCCAAGTGCATCATTGTCGAAGTTGTGCCCCTCTTCCTGTGCTTTAAAGGCGATTCCAACGTACCTCTTGAAATCTGTTTCCTGCTATTCTGCCTCGCTTTCATGTCCGCCTCGTTGCCTTCCCTCAACAGATTTTTGAACGATAGTTGTCCTTTATTACTCTGCCAGTTTGTGAATTGCTGTGCCCCTGAGCTCCATTTTTCAGCTCGTTTTTTGTGAGCTGTACGCAAGTCCAAAATTTTGGTTCAGGACCTATACTGGTTCCCGGTGGGTGGCTGAGACTCTGGTTAATTCTTCTTCCTGCCGGGAAATTAGAGTGACATGTGCCCGTCCAAATGCCTAACAGCTACTCTCTCATTGGTTCTCCCTCTTCCCTTCCATCCTCTGCCAAATTGGCAACCTCTGTGAACCAGGAGGTTAAAGGGGTTGTCTCTCCAAGTTGGGAGATTGATAGTAAAGCAGTTGGAAAGTCAAACCGGAGCACCAGGAGAGGGACTACTCGTTGAGTTTTAGAAACCTTTTGTATTCACAGTATGTCCATTCTCTAGGTTTCCCGTACATGTTATAGCTGTAGTAATATTCCCTTCAACATGGAGAGTTGGGACCCATGGAATGGGGGCCATGCATTTTTGCTTTAAAGGGTCTGCATTTGCTCATCCAATCTCACCAATCCTCTCAGTCCCAAGTGTCCAGCCTTATGCCACATCCAGCTGTCATTGTAGATATGGTCATTCCAGGGTTCATCAGAGACCCTGAAGGAAATGGAAAGAATTTCCCTGTTTTTTGGTTATGTTTTTGAAATTCCTTTCTATAGTGGGTTTGAGCTGATTCTAGCTGCCATGTTTATGCCAGTCTAGACACACTTGATTCCCTTACAGAGACATATCAATACATAGGTTTTAAATTCTTACTAGTCAGATCTATTCCTCTGCGGGAAATATGGGGTTTTGAGTCCCTTTCACTGAGGAAGGTGTAGGTCTTGTCTATTCCACAGTTGGTTTTAGAAATGGTACCTGTGCTTATATCAAACTCTGGTTTTATGCATCACCCCACGTCTCGTTTCCCCTTAAGCAGGCATAAGAGTGTTTTCTAAATGTGAGACTCTGTTCTCTTTCCTACCTCAGTTCATGTGTAGCCATGTTTACAGGATCTTCATAAGTGATGTCTTATGATAAGTTTCTTTTTCTGTGTGACTTATTTCACTTAGAATCATCGTACCTGAATCCACTCACTTTGCTCCTCCTGGTCTTATGACATTGATTTCATGGCTGAGGGATATTCCATCGTACATAAATACCACAATTTTTTGAACCATTTTTATATTTCCTGGGATATTTATGGTATACCCAAGTTGAGGTTCTTGTAAGCAGTGCAGCCCTAAATTTGCGGGTGGCTCTGTCTTATTGATTTTCAGTTTTCGCAAGATATATTCCCTAGACTGGAAGTGCCCTTGGCTTTGTAGCTCTGTTGTTTACTTGTTTTAGGGAACGGAATGCACTCCTCCAGTGAGGCTGTTGGCAATTTACATCCCGCCCATCAGCATAACAAGGCTCCCTGTTCTCCAGGGCCTGTCTTGCCTTTCTGGTTTTTACAAATTTGTGGATGTCCCTTTTGACCGGTGGGAAGTGATACTTCTTTGTAGTGCAGATTTGCATAGCCCGCGTGCTTGCTTGGCCAAAAAGGGCGTATGCGTTTTCCCCTGAATATATTCAGGAGAAAACGCATACGCCCTTTTTGGCCAAGTGCGTCATTGTCGAAGTTGTGCCCCTCTTCCTGTGCTTTAAAGGCGATTCCAACGTACCTCTTGAAATCTGTTTCCTGCTATTCTGCCTCGCTTTCAAGTCCGCCTCGTTGCCTTCCCTCAACAGATTTTTGAACGACAGTTGTCCTTTATTACTCTGCCAGTTTGTGAATTGCTGTGCCCCTGAGCTGCATTTTTCAACTCGTTTTTTGTGAGCTGTACGCAAGTCCAAAATTTTGGTTCAGGACCTATACTGGTTCCCGGTGGGTGGCTGAGACTCTGGTTAATTCTTCTTCCTGCCGGGAAATTAGAGTGTCATGTGCCCGTCCAAATGCCTAACAGCTACTCTCTCATTGGTTCTCCCTCTTCCCTTCCATCCTCTGCCAAATTGTCAACCTGTGCGAACCAGGAGGTTAAAGGGGTTGTCTCTCCAAGTTGGGAGATTGATAGTAAAGCAGTTGGAAAGTCAAACCGGAGCACCAGGAGACGGACTACTTCTTGAGTTTTAGAAACCTTTTGTATTCACAGTGTGTCCATTCTCTTGGTTTCCCGTACATGTTATAGCTGTAGTAATATTCCCTTCAACATGGAGAGTTGGGACCCACGGAATGGGGGCCATGCATTTTTGCTTTAAAGGGTCTGCATTTGCTCACCCAATCTCACCAATCCTCTCAGTCCCAAGTGTCCAGCCTTATGCCACATCCAGCTGTCATTGTAGATAGGGTCATTCCAGGTTTCATCAGAGACCCTGAAGGAAATGTAAAGAATTTCCCTGTTTTTTGGTTTTGTTTTTGAAATTCATTTTTATAGTGGGTTTGAGCTGATTCTCGCTGCCATGTTTATGCCAGTCTAGACACACTTGATTCCCTTACAGAGACATATCAATACATAGGTTTTAAGATTCTTACTAGTCAGATCTATTCCTCTGCGGGAAATATGGGGTTTTGAGTCCCTTTCACTGAGGAAAGTGTAGGTCTTGTCTATTCCACAGTTGGTTTTAGAAATGGTACGTGTGCTTATATCAAACTCTGGTTTTATGCATCACCCCACGTCTCGTTTCCCCTTAAGCAGGCATAAAAGTGTTTTCTAAATGTGAGACTCTGTTCTCTTTCCTAACTCAGTTCATGTGTAGCCATGTTTACAGGATCTTCATAAGTGATGTCTTATGATAAGTTTCTTTTTCTGTGTGACTTATTTCACTTAGAATCACCGTACCTGAATCCACTCACTTTGCTGCTCTTGGTCTTTGACATTGATTTCATGGCTGAGGGATATTCCATCGTACATAAATACCACAGTTTTTTGTACCATTTTTATATTTCCTGGGATATTTAAGGTGTACCCAAGTTGAGGTTCTTGTAAGCAGTGCAGCCCTAAATTTGGGGGTGGCTCTCTCTTATTGATTTTCAGTTTTCCCAAGGTATATTCCCTAGACTGGAAGTGCCCTTGGCTACGTAGCTCTGTTGTTTACTTGTTTTAGGGAACGCAATGCACTCCTCCAGTGAGGCAGTTGGCAATTTACATCCCGCCCATCAGCATAACAAGGCTCCCTGTTCTCCAGGGCCTGTCTTGCCTTTCTGGTTTTTACACATTTTGTGGATGTCCCTTTTGACCGGTGGGAAGTGATACTTCTTTGTAGTGCAGATATGCATTGCCCGCTTGCTTGCTTGGCCAAAAAGGGCGTATGCGTTTTCTCCTGAATATATTCAGGAGAAAACGCATACGCCCTTTTTGGCCAAGTGCGTCATTGACGAAGTTGTGCCACTCTTCCTGTGCTTTAAAGGCGATTCCAACGTACCTCTTGAAATCTGTTTCCTGCTATTCTGCCTGGCTTTCAAGTCTGCCTCGTTGCCTTCCCTCAACAGATGTTTGGACGATAGTTGTCCTTTATTACTCTGCCAGTTTGTGAATTGCTGTGGCACAGACCTCCATTATCCAACTCGTTTTTTGTGAGCTGTACACAAGTCCAAAATTTTGGTTCAGGACCTATACTGGTTCCCGGTGGGTGGCTGAGACTCTGATTAATTCTTCTTCCTGCCGGAAAATTAGAGTGACATGTGCCCGTCCAAATGCCTAACAGTAACTCTCTCATTGGTTCTCCCTCTTCCCTTCCATCCTCTGCCAAATTGGCAACCTGTGCGAACCAGGAGGTTAAAGGGGCTGTCTCTCCAAGTTGGGAGATTGATAGTAAAGCAGTTGGAAAGTCAAACCAGAGCACCAGGAGAGGGACTACGCGTTTTGTTTTAGAAACCTTTTGTATTCACAGTGTGTCCATTCTCTAGGTTTCCCGTACAGGTTATAGCTGTAGTAATATTCCCTTCAACCTGGAGAGTTGGGACCCATGGAATGGGGGCCATGCATTTTTGCTTTAAAGGGTCTGCATTTGCTCACCCAATCTCACCAATCCTCTCAGTCCCAAGTGTCCAGCCTTATGCCACATCCAGCTGTCATTGTAGACAGGGTTTTTCCATGTTTCATCAGAGACCCTGAAGGAAATATAAAGAATTTCCCTGTTTTTTGGTTTTGTTTTTGAAATTCCTTTTAATAGTGGGTTTGAGCTGATTCTCTCTGCCATGTTTATGCCAGTCTAGACACACTTGATTCCCTTACAGAGACATATCAATATATAGGTTTTAAGATTCCTACTAGTCAGATCTATTCCTCTGCGGGAAATATGGTGTTTTGAGTCCCTTTCACTGAGGAAGGTGTAGGTCTTGTCTATTCCACAGTTGGTTTTGGAAATGGTACCTGTGCTTATATCAATCTCTGGTTTTATGCATCACCCCACCTCTCCTTTCCCCTTAAGCAGGCATAAGAGTGTTTTCTAAATGTGAGACTCTGTTCTCTTTCCTAACTCAGTTCATGTGTAGCCATGTTTACAGGATCTTCCTAAGTCATATCTTATGATTAGTTTCTTTTTCTGTGTGACTTATTTCACTTAGAAACATCGTACCTGAATCCACTCACTTTGCTGCTCCTGGTCTTATGACATTGATTTCATGGCTGAGGGATATTCCATCGGACATAAATACCACAGTTTTTTGAACCATTTTTATATTTCCTGGGATATTTAAGGTGTACCCAAGTTGAGGTTCTTGTAAGCAGTGCAGCCCTAAATTTGGGAGTGGCTCTGTCTTATTGATTTTCAGTTTTCCCAATGTATATTCCCTAGACTGGAAGTGCCCTTGGCTCTGTAGCTCTGTTGTTTACTTGTTTTAGGGAACGCAATGCACTCCTCCAGTGAGGCAGTTGGCAATTTACATCCCGCCCATCAGCATAACAAGGCTCCCTGATCTCCAGGGCCTGTCTTGCCTTTCTGGTTTTTACACATTTTGTGGATGTCCCTTTTGACCGGTGGGAAGTGATACTTCTTTGTAGTGCAGATTTGCATTGCCCGCTTGCTTGTTTGGCCGAAAAGTGCGTATGCGATTTCTCCTGAATATATTCAGGAGAAAACGCATACGCCCTTTTTGGCCAACTGCGTCATTGTCGAAGTTGTGCCCCTGTTCCTGTGCTTTAAAGATGAATCCAACGTACCTTTTGAAATCTGTTTCCTGCTATTCTGCCTGGCTTTCAAGTCTGCCTCGTTGCCTTCCCTCAACAGATTTTTGGACGATAGTTGTCCTTTATTACTCTGCCAGTTTGTGAATTGCTGTGGCCCTGAGCTCCATTTTCCAACTCGTTTTTTGTGAGCTGTACGCAAGTCCAAAATTTTGGTTCTGGACCTATACTGGTTCCCGGTGGGTGGCTGAGACTCTGGTTAATTCTTCTTCCTGCCGGGAAACTAGAGTGACATGTGCCCGTCCAAATGCCTAACAGTAACTCTCTCATTGGTTCTCCCTCTTCCCTTCCATCCTCTGCCAAATTGGCAACCTGTGCGAACCAGGAGGTTAAAGGGGCTGTCTCTCCAAGTTGGGAGATTGATAGTAAATCAGTTGGAAATTCAAACCGGAGCACCAGGAGAGGGACTACTCGTTGAGTTTTAGAAACCTTTTGTATTCACAGTGTGTCCGTTCTCTAGGTTTCCCGTACATGTTATAGCTGTAGTAATATTCCCTTCAACCTGGAGAGTTGGGACCCATGGAATGGGGGCCATGCATTTTTGCTTTAAAGGGTCTGCATTTGCTCACCCAATCTCACCAATCCTCTCAGTCCCAAGTGTCCAGCCTTATGCCACATCCAGCTGTCATTGTAGACAGGGTTTTTCCAGGTTTCATCAGAGACCCTGAAGGAAATGTAAAGAATTTCCCTGTTTTTTGGTTTTGTTTTTGAAATTTCTTTTTATAGTGGGTGTGACCTGATTCTCTCTGCCATGTTTATGCCAGTCTAGACACACTTGATTCTCTTACAGAGACATATCAATACATAGGTTTTAAGATTCTAACTAGTCAGATCTATTCCTCTGCGGGAAATATGGGGTTTGGAGTCCCTTTCACTGAGGAAGGTGTAGGTCTTGTCTATACCACAGTTGGTTTTGGAAATGGTACCTGTGCTTATATCAAACTCTGGTTTTATGCATCACCCCACCTCTCCTTTCCCCTTAAGCAGGCATAAGAGTGTTTTCTAAATGTGAGACTCTGTTCTCTTTCCTAACTCAGTTCATGTGTAGCCATGTTTACAGGATCTTCATAAGTGATATCTTATGATAAGTTTCTTTTTCTGTGTGACTTATTTCACTTAGAATCATCGTACCTGAATCCACTCACTTTGCTGCTCCTGGTCTTATGACATTGATTTCATGGCTGAGGGATATTGCATCGGACATAAATACCACAGTTTTTTGAACCATTTTTATAATTCCTGGGATATTTAAGGTGTACCCAAGTTGAGGTTCCTGTAAGCAGTGCAGCCCTAAATTTGGGGGTGGCTCTGTCTTATTGATTTTCAGTTTTCCCAATGTATATTCCCTAGACTGGAAGTGCCCTTGGCTCTGTAACTCTGTTGTTTACTTGTTTTAGGGAACGCAATGCACTCCTCCAGTGAGGCAGTTGGCAATTTACATCCCGCCCATCAGCATAACAAGGCTCCCTGTTCTCCAGGGCCTGTCTTGCCTTTCTGGTTTTTACACATTTGTGGATGTCCCTTTTGACCGGTGGGAAGTGATACTTCTTTGTAGTGCAGATTTGCATTGCCCGCTTGCTTGCTTGGCCAAAAAGGGCGTATGCGTTTTCTCCTGAATATATTCAGGAGAAAACGCATACGCCCTTTTTGGCCAAGTGCGTCATTGTCGAAGTTGTGCCCCTCTTCCTGTGCCTTAAAGGCGATTCCAACGTACCTGTTGAAATCTGCTTCCTGCTATTCTGCCTCGCTTTCAAGTCCGCCTCGTTGCCTTCCGTCATCAGATTTTTGGACGACAGTTGTCCTTTATTACTCTGCCAGTTTGTGAATTGCTGTGCCCAAGTGCTCCATTTTTCAACTCGTTTTTTGTGAGCCCTACGCATGTCCAAAATTTTGGTTCAGGACCTATACTGGTTCCTGGTGGGTGGCTGAGACTCTGGTTAATTCTTCTTCCTGCCGGGAAATTAGAGTGACATGTGCCCGTCCAAATGCCTAACAGCTACTCTCTCATTGGTTCTCCCTCTTCCCTTCCATCCTCTGCCAAATTGGCAACCTTTGCGAACGAGGAGGTTAAAGGGGTTGTCTCTCCAAGTTGGGAGATTGATAGGAAAGCAGTTGGAAAGTCAAACCAGAGCACCAGGAGAGGGACTACTCGTTGAGTTTTAGAAACCTTTTGTATTCACAGTGTGTCCATTCTCTAGGTTTCCCGTACCTGTTATAGCTGTAGTAAAATTCCCTTCAACATGGAGAGTTGGGACCCATGGAATGGGGGCCATGCTTTTTTGCTTTAAAGGGTCTGCATTTGCTCACCCAATCTCACCAATCCTCTCAGTCCCAAGTGTCCAGCCTTATGCCACATCCAGCTGTCATTGTAGATAGGGTCATTCTAGGTTTCATCAGAGACCCTGAAGGAAATGTAAAGAATTTCCCTGTTTTTTGGTTTTGTTTTTGAAATTCCTTTTTATAGTGCGTTTGAGCTGATTCTCGCTTCCATGTTTATGCCATTCTAGACACACTTGATTCCCTTACAGAGACATATCAATATATAGGTTTTAAGATTCTTACTAGTCAGATCTATTCCTCTGCGGGAAATATGGGGTTTTGAGTCCCTTTCACTGAGGAAGGTGTAGGTATTGTCTATTCCACAGTTGGTTTTAGAAATGGTACCTGTGCTTATATCAAACTCTGGTTTTATGCATCACCCCACCTCTCCTTTCCCCTTAAGCAGGCATAAGAGTGTTTTCTAAATGTGAGACTCTGTTCTCTTTCCTAACTCAGTTCATGTGTAGCCATGTTTACAGGATCTTCATAAGTGATATCTTATGATAAGTTTCTTTTTCTGTGTGACTTATTTCACTTAGAATCATCGTACCTGAATCCACTCACTTTGCTGCTCCTGGTCTTATGACATTGATTTCATGGCTGAGGGATATTGCATCGGACATAAATACCACAGTTTTTTTAACCATTTTTATATTTCCTGGGATATTTAAGGTGTACCCAAGTTGAGGTTCTTGTAAGCAGTGCAGCCCTAAATTTGGGGGTGGCTCTGTGTTATTGATTTTCAGTTTTCCCAAGGTATATTCCCTAGACTGGAAGTGCCCTTGGCTCTGTAGCTCTGTTCTTTACTTGTTTTAGGGAACGCAATGCACTCCTCCAGTGAGGCAGTTGGCAATTTACATCCCGCCCATCAGCATAACAAGGCTCCCTGTTCTCCAGGGCCTGTCTTGCCTTTCTGGTTTTTACACATTTTGTGGATGTCCCTTTTGACCGGTGGGAAGTGATACTTCTTTGTAGTGCAGATTTGCATTGCCCGCTTGCTTGCTTGGCCAAAAAGGGCGTATGCGTTTTCTCCTGAATATATTCAGGAGAAAACGCATACGCCCTTTTTGGCCAAGTGCATCATTGTCGAAGTTGTGCCCCTCTTCCTGTGCTTTAAAGGCGATTCCAACGTACCTCTTGAAATCTGTTTCCTGCTATTCTGCCTTGCTTTCAAGTCCGCCTCGTTGCCTTCCCTCAACAGATGTTTGGACGACAGTTGTCCTTTATTACTCTGCCAGTTTGTGAATTGCTGTGCCCCTGAGCTCAATTTTTCAACTCGCTTTTTGTGAGCTGTACGCAAGTCCAAAATTTTGGTTCAGGACCTCTACTGGTTCCCGGTGGGTGGCTGAGACTCTGGTTAATTCTTCTTCCTGCTGGGAAACTAGAGTGACATGTGCCCTTCCAAATGCTTAAAAGCTACTCTCTCATTGGTTCTCCCTCTTCCCTTCCATCCTCTGCCAAATTGGCAACCTTTGCGAACGAGGAGGTTAAAGGGGTTGTCTCTCCAAGTTGGGAGATAGATAGGAAAGCAGTTGGAAAGTCAAACCGGAGCACCAGGAGAGGGACTACTCGTTGAGTTTTAGAAACCTTTTGTATTCACAGTGTGTCCATTCTCTAGGTTTCCCGTACATGTTATAGCTGTAGTAATATTCCCTTCAACATGGAGAGTTGGGACCCATGGAATGGGGACCATGCATTTTTGCTTTAAAGGGTCAGCATTTGCTCACCCAATCTCACCAGTCCTCTCAGTCCCAAGTGTCCAGCCTTATGCCACATCCAGCTGTCATTGTAGATATGGTCATTCCAGATTTCATCAGAGACCCTGAATGAAATGTAAAGAATTTCCCTGTTTTTTGATTTTGTTTTTGAAATTCCTTTTTATAGTGGGTTTGAGCTGATTCTCACTGCCCTGTTTTTGCCAGACTAGACACACTTGATACCCTTACAGAGACATATCAATACATACGTTTTAAGATTCTTACTAGTCAGATCTATTCCTCTGCGGGAAATATGGGGTTTTGAGTCCCTTTCACTGAGGAAGGTGTAGGTCTTGTCTATTCCACAGTTGGTTTTAGAAATGGTACCTGTGCTTATATCAAACTCTGGTTTTATGCATCACCCCACCTCTCCTTTCCCCTTAAGCAGGCATAAGAGTGTTTTCTAAATGGGAGACTCTGTTCTCTTTCCTAACTCAGTTCATGTGTAGCCATGTTTACAGGATCTTCATAAGTGATATCTTATGAGAAGTTTCTTTTTCTGTGTGACTTATTTCACTTAGAATCATCGTACCTGAATCCACTCACTTTGCTGCTCCTGGTCTTATGACATTGATTTCATGGCTGAGGGATATTCCATCGTACATAAATACCACAGTTTTTTGAACCAATTTTATATTTCCTGGGATATATAAGGTGTACCCAAGTTGAGGTTCTTGTAAGCAGTGCAGCCCTAAATTTGGGGGTGGCTCTGTCTTATTGATTTTCAGTTTTCCCAAGGTATATTCCCTAGACTGGAAGTGCCCTTGGCTCTGTAGCTCTGTTGTTTACTTGTTTCAGAGAATGCAATGCACTCATCCAGTGAGGCACTTGGCAATTTACATCCCGCCCATCACCATAACAAGGCTCCATGTTCTCCAGGGCCTGTCTTGCCTTTCTGGTTTTTACACATTTTGTGGATGTCCCTTTTGACCGGTGGGAATTGATACTTCTTTGTAGTGCAGATTTGCATTGCCCGCTTGCTTGCTTGGCCAAAAAGGGCGTATGCGTTTTCTCCTGAATATATTCAGGAGAAAACGCATACGCCCTTTTTGGCCAATTGCGTCATTGTCGAAGTTGTGCCCCTCTTCCTGTGCTTTAAAGGCGATTCCAACATACCTCTTGAAATCTGTTTCCTCCTATTCTGCCTCGCTTTCAAGTCCACCTCGTTGCCTTCCCTCAACAGATTTTTGGACGATAGTTGTCCTTTATTACTCTGCCAGTTTGTGAATTGCTGTGCCCCTGAGCTCCATTTTTCAACTCGTTTTTTGTGAGCTGTACGCAAGTCGAAAATTTTGGTTCAGGACTTATACTGGTTCCCGGTGCGTGGCTGAGACTCTGGTTTATTCTTCTTCCTACCGGGAAATTAGATTGATATGTTACCGTCCAAATGCCTAACAGCTGCTCTCTCATTGGTTCTCCCTCTTCCCTTCCATCCTCTGCCAAATTGGCAACCTCTGCGAACGAAGAGGTTACAGGGGTTGTCTCTCCAAGTTGGAAGATATATAGTAAAGCAGTTGGAAAGTCAAACCGGAGCACCAGGAAAAGGACTATTCGTTGAGTTTTAGAAACCTTTTGTATTCACAGTGTGTCCATTCTCTAGGTTTCCCGTACATGTTATAGCTGTAGTAATATTCCCTTCAACATGGAGAGTTGGGACCCATGGAATGGGGGCCATGCATTTTTGCTTTAAAGGGTGTGCATTTGCTCACCCAATCCTACCAGTCCTCTCAGTCCCAAGTTTCCAGCCTTATGCCACATCCAGCTGTAGTTGTAGATAGGGTCATTCCAGGTTTCATCAGCGACCCTGAAGGAAATGTAAAGAATTTCCCTGTTTTTTTTGGTTTTGTTTTTGAAATTCCTTTTTATAGTGGGTTTGAGCTGATTCTCGCTGCCATGTTTATGCCAGTCTAGACACACTTGATACCCTTACAGAGACATATCAATACATAGGTTTTAAGATTCTTACTAGTGAGATCTATTCCTCTGCGGGAAATATGGGGTTTTGAGTCCATTTGACTGGAAGGTGTCGGTGTTGTCTATTCCATAATTGGTTTTTGGAATGGTAGCTGTGCTTATATCAAACTCTGGTTTTATGCATCACCCCACCTCTCCTTCCCCCTTAAGCAGGCATAAGAGTGTTTTCTAAATGTGAGACTCTGTTCTCTTTCCTAAGTCAGTTCATGTGTAGCCATGTTCACAGGTTCTTCATAAGTGATATCTTATGATAAGTTTCTTTTTCTGTGTGACTTATTTCACTGAGAATCATCGTACCTGAATCCACTCACTTTGCTTCTCCTGGTCTTATGACATTGATTTCATGGCTGAGGGATATTCCATCGTACATCAGTAACACAGTTTTTTGAACCATTTTTTCATTTCCTGGGATATTTAAGGTGTACCAAAGTTTAGGTTCTTGTAAGCAGTGCAGCCCTAAATTTGGGGGTGGCTCTGTCTTATTGATTTTCAGGTTTCCCAAGGTATATTCCCTGAACTGGAAGTGCCCTTGGCTCTGTAGCTCTGTTGTTTACTTGTTTTAGGGAACACAATGCACTCCTCCAGGGAGGCAGTTCGCAATTTACATCCCGCCCATCAACATAAAAATGTTCCCTGTTCTGCAGGGCCTGTCTTGATTTTCTGGTTTTTACACATTTTGTGGATGTCCCTTTTGACCGGTGGGAAGTGATACTTCTTTGTAGTGCAGATTCGCATTGCCCGCATGCTTGCTTGCTTGGCCAAAAAGGGCGTATGCATTTTCTCCTGAATATATTCAGGAGAAAACGCATACGACGCTTTTGGACAAGTGCGTCATTGTCGAAGTTATTCCCCTCTTCCTGTGCTTTAAACGCGATTCCATCGTACCTCTTGAAATCTCTTTCCTGCTATTCTGCCTCGCTTTCAAGTCCGCCTCGTTCCCTTCCCTCAACAGATTTTTGGACGATAGTTGTCCTTTATTACTCTGCCAGTTTGTGAATTGCTGTGCCCCTGAGCTCCATTTTTCAACTCCTTTTTTGTGAGCTATACGCAAGTCCAAAATTTTGGTTCAGGACCTATACTGGTTCCCGGTGGGTGGCTGAGACTTTAGTTAATACTTCTTCCTGCCGGGAATTTAGAGTGACATGTGCCCGTCCAAATGCCTAACAGCTACTCTCTCATTGGTTCTCCCTCTTCCCTTCCATCCTCTGCCAAATTGGCAACCTGTGCGAACCAGGAGGTTAAAGGGGCTGTCTCTCCAAGTTGGGAGATTGATAGTAAAGCAGTTGGAAAGTCAAACCGGAGCACCAGGAGAGGGACTACTCGTTGAGTTTTAGAAACCATTTGTATTCACAGTGTGTCTATTCTCTAGGTTTCCTGTACATGTTATAGCTATAGTAATATTCCCTTCAACCTGGAGAGTTGGGACCCATGGAATGGGGGCCATGCATTATTGCTTTAAAGGGTCTGCATTTGCTCAGCAAATCTCACCAATCCTCTAAGCCCCAGGTGTCCATCCTTATGCCACATCCAGCTGTCATTGTAGATAGGGTCATTCCAGGTTTCATCAGATACCCTGAAGGGATTGTTATGAATTTCCCTGTTTTTTGGTTTTGTTTTTAAAATTCCTTTTTATAGTGGGTTTGAGCTGATTCTCGCTGCCATGTTTATGCCAGTCTAGGCACACTTGATTTCCTTACGCAGACATATCAATACATAGGTTTTAAGTTTTTTACTACTCAGATCTATTCCTCTGTTGGAAATATGGGGTTTTGAGACCATTTCACTGAGGAAGGTGTAGGTCTTGTCTATTCCAAATTTGGTTTTAGAAATGGTACATGTGCTTATATCAAACTCTGGTTTTATGCATCACCCCACCTCTCCTTTCCCCTTAAGCAGGCATAAGGGTGTTTTCTAAATGTGAGACTCTGTCCTCTTTCCTAACTCAGTTCATGTGTAGCCATGTTTACAGGATCTTCATAAGTGATATCTTATGATAAGTTTCTTTTTCTGTGTGACTTATTTCACTTAGAATCATCGTACCTGAATCCCCTCACTTTGCTGCTCCTGGTCTTATGACATTGATTTCATGGCTGAGGGATATTCCGTCGTACATAAATACCACAGTTTTTTGAACCATTTTTATATTTCCTGTGATATTTAAGGTGTAACCAAGCTGAGGTTCTTGTAAGCAGTGCAGCCCTAAATTTGGGGGTGGCTCTGTCTTATTGATTTTCTGTTTTCCCAAGGTATATTCCCTAGACTGGATGTGCCCTTGGCTCTGTAGCTCTGTTGTTTACTTGTATTAGGGAACGCAATGCACTCCTCCAGTGAGGTAGTTGGCAATTTACATCCCGCCCATCAGCATAACAAGGCTCCCTGTTCTCCAGGGCCTTTCTTGCCTTTCTTGTTTTTATACATTTTGTGGATGTCCCTTTTGACCGGTGGGAAGTGATACTTGTTTGTAGTGCAGATTTGCATTGCCCGCTTGCTTGCTTGGCCAAAAAGGGCGTATGCATTTTCTCCTGAATATATTCAGGAGAAAACGCATATGCCCTTGTTTTCCAAGTGTGTCATTGTCGAAGCAGTGCCCCTCTTCCTGTGCTTTAAAGGCGATTCCAACGTACCTCTTGAAATCTGTTTCCCGCTATTCTGCCGCGCTTTCATGTCCGCCTCGTTGCCTTCCCTCAACAGATTTTTGGACGATAGTTGTCCTTTATTACTCTGCCAGTTTGTGAATTGCTGTGCCCCTGAGCTCAATTTTTCAAGTCGTTTTTTGTGAGCTGTACGCAAGTCCAAAATTTTGGTTCAGGATCTATACTGGTTCCCGGTGGGTGGCTGTGACTCTGGTTAATTTTTCTTCCTGCCGGGAAATTAGAGTGACATGTGCCCGTCCAAATGCCTAACAGCTACTCTCTCATTGGTTCTCCCTCTTCCCTTCAATCCTCTGCCAAATTGGCAACCTGTGCGAACCAGGAGGTTAAAGGGGTTGTCTCTCCAAGTTGGGAGATTGATAGTAAAGCCGTTGGAATGTCAAACCGGAGCACCAGGAGAGGGACTACTCGTTGAGTTTTAGAAACCTTTTGTATTCACAGTGTGTCCATTCTCTAGGTTTCCCGTACATGTTATAGCTGTAGTAATATTCCCTTCAACATGGAGAGTTGGGACCCATTCAATGGGGGCCATGCATTTTTGCTTTAAAGGGTCTGCATTTGGTCACCCAATCTCACCAATGCTCTCAGTCCCAAGTGTCCTGCCTTATGCCACATCCAGCTGTCATTGTAGATAGGGGCATTCCAGGTTTCGTCAGAGACCCTGAACGAATTGTAAAGGATTTCCCTGTTTTTTTGATTTGTTTTTGATATTCCTCTTTATAGTGGTTTTGAGCTGATTCTCGCTGCCATGTTTAAGCCAGTCTAGACACACTTGATTCCCTTATGGAGACATATCAATACATAGGTTTTAAGATTCTTACTAGTGAGATCTATTCCTGTGTGGGAAATATGGTGTTTTGAGTCCCTTTCACTTGAAGGTGTCGGTCTTGTCTATTCCATAATTGGTTTTTGGAATGGAAGCTGTGCTTATATCAAACTCTGGTTTTATGCATCTCCCCACCTCTCCTTCCCCCTGAAGCAGGCATAAGAGTGTTTTCTAAATGTGAGACTCTGTTCTCTTTCCTAACTCAGTTCATGTGTAGCCATGTTTACAAGTTCTTCATAAGTGATATCTTATGATAAGTTTCTTTTTCTGTGTGACTTATTTCACTTAGAATCATCGTACCTGAATCCACTCACTTTGCTGCTACTGGTCTTATGACTTTGATTTCATGGCTGAGGGATATTGCATCGTACGTAAGTAGCACAATTTTTTGAACCATTTTTATATTACTGGGATATTTAAGGTGTACCCAAGTTGAGGTTCTTGTAAGCAGTGCATCCCTTAATTCGGTGGAGGCTCTGCCATATTGATTTTAGGGTTTCCCAAGGTATATTCCCTAGACTGGAAATGCCCTTGTCTCTGTAGCTGTGTTGTTTACTTGTTTTAGGGAACACAATGCACTCCTCCAGTGAGGCAGTTGGCAATTTACATCCCGCCCATCAGCGTAACAAGGCTCCCTGTTCTCCAGGGCCTGTCTTGCCCTCTGGTTTTTACACATTTTGTGGATGTCCTTTTTGACCGGTGTGAAGAGATACTTCTTTGTAGTGCAGATTTGCATTGCCCACTTGCTTGCTTGGCCAAAAAGGGCGTATGCGTTTTCTCCTGAATATATTCAGGGGAAAACACATACACCCTTTTTGGCAAGTGCATCTTTGTCGAAGTTGTGCCCCTCTTCCTGTGCTTTACAGGCAATTCCTACATACCTCTTGAAATCTGTTTCCTGCTATTCTGCCTCGCTTTCAAATTGGCCTCGTTGCCTTCCCTCAACAGATTTTTGGATGATAGTTGTCCTTTATTAATCTGCCAGTTTGTGAATTGCTGTGGCCATGAGCTCAATTTTTCAACTCGTTTTTTTGTGAGCTGAACGCACTTCCAAAATTTTGCTTCAGGAACTATACTGGTTCCCGGTGGGTGGCTGAGACTTTGGGTAATTCTTCTTCCTACCTGGAAATTAGAGTGACATGTGCCCGTCTAAATGCCTAACAGCTACTCTCTCATTGGTCCTCCCTCTTCCCTTTCATCCTCAGCCAAATTGGCAACCAGTGGGAACCAGGAGTTTAAAGGGGCTGTCTCTCCAATTTGGGAGATTGACAGTAAAGCATTTACAAAGTCAAACCGGAGCACCAGGTGAGCGACTGTTCGTTGAGTTTTAGAAACCTTTCGTATTCACTGTGTGTCCACTCTCTACGTTTTCCGTACATTTTATAGCTGTACTAATATTACCTTCAACCTGGAGAGTTGGCACCCATCGAATGGGTGGCACGCATTATGGCTTTAAAGGGACTGCATTTTCGCCACCAATCTCACCCATCCCCTCAGTCCCATGTGTCCAGCCTTATGTTTCTTCCAGCTGTTGTTGTAGATACTGTCATTCCAGGTTGCCTCAGAGCCCTTGAAGGAATTGTGTAAGTATATCGCTGTTATTTTTATTTTGTTTTGTTTTTCAAATTCAGTTTTATAATGGGGTTGAGCTGATTATCCCTGACTTGTTTTTGCCAGTCTAGACAAAATTGATTCCCTTACAGAGACATATAAATACACTGATTTTAAGATTCTTACTAGTGAGATCTATTCCTCTGCTGGAAATAGGGGTTTTGAGTCCCGTTCACTACGGAAGGAGTAGTTCTTGTCTATTCTGTATTTGGATTATGGAACGGTACCTGTGCTAATATCAAACTCTGGTTTTGAGCATCTCCCCACCTCTCCTTTCCCCTTAAGCAAGCATAAGAGTGTTTTCTAAATCTGAGACTCTGTTCTGTTTCCTAATTCAGTTCATATGTAGCCATGTTTACATTCCCTTCATAAGTGATATCTTATGTGAGAATGCACCATGGCCCTTGTCATAATAATGCTCCATGACCCCTGTGATCACATTGCACCATGTCCTAGTTATCACAATGCTCCATGTCCCTTGTCATCACAATTCTCGTCCTTGTCATCACGATGCTACATGACACTTCTCATCACAACATTACATGCTCTTGTTATCACAATGCTCCATGACCCCTGTCATCTCAATGCTCCCTGACACCAGTCATCACAGTGCTTCATGCCCCTTTTCATTACAGTGCTCCATGATGCTCGTCATCACAATTACTCAAGGTCTTCTCATCACAATGCTCCACGGTTTTGCCATCAGAATGCTCCATGCCCTGGTCATCTCGCAGCTCAATGTCCCTTGTCCTCACAATTCTCCACGTCCTTGTCATCACAGTGCTCCATGGCACTTCTCATCACAATGTTATATGCTCTTGTCATCACAATACTCCATGCACATGTCATCACAATACTCCATTACCATTGTCATCACGATCCTCCATGAAACTTGGGATCACATTGCTTCATGCCCTTGTCATCACAATGCTCCATGCTCCTTGAAATCAAAATGATCCATGACCTCTGTCATCACAATGCTCCAAACTCTTGTGATCACAATGTTCCATAACACTTGTCATCACAACTCTCCATGGCGCCTGTCATCTCAATACTCCATGCCCTTATTGTCACAATGCTCCATGACCTTTGTCATCACAATGCTCAATACACTTGTCATCACAATGCTCCCCGTCAGAATGCTCCTTGAACCCTGTCACAAAAAGGCTCCATGCCTTTTTCATCACAATGTCCCATGCCATTTTCATCACAATGCTCCATGCCATTGTCATCAAAATACTCCACAAGATTGTCATCAGAATGCTCCATGACCCTTGTCATCACAATTCTCCATGTACTTGTTGGCACAATGCTCCCTGACCCTTGTCATCACAATACTCCAAGCCATTGTCATCACAATGCTCCATTATCTTTGTCATCATAATCCTCCATGACACTTGGCATCACAATGCTCCATGCCACTGTCATCACAATGGGCCATTACATATGTCATCACAATGCTCCCTGACACCTGTCTTCATAATACTGCATGACCTTGTCATCACAATTCTCCATTCCCTTGCCATCACAGTGCGCCATTCCAACTGTCATCGCAATAATCCATGAAACTTATTAGGCCAATGTTCCATGCCCTTGTCATCACAATGCTCCATGACCGTGTCATCACAATGCTCCGTGACTCCAGTCATCACAATGCTTCATGACCTTTGTCATCACAATGGTCCATGCCTTCGTCATCAACAGTCTCTATGACTTTTTAACCACAGTGCTCCATGAAGTTTTCATCACAATGCTCTTTGACCCATGTCATCACAATGCTCTATGCCTTTCTCAACACAATGCTCCATGACCCTTGTCATCACAATGCTCCATGGGCTTGTCAGCACAATGCTCCATGACCCTTGTCATCACAATGTGCCATGCGCTTGTCATCACAGTGCTCCACAATCTTGTCATCACAATGCTCCTTATACCTTGTCATCACAATGCTCCATGCACTTCTCATCAAAATGCTCTCTCACCACTGATATCACAATGTTACATCACTATTCATCACAGTATTCCCTCACCGCTGTCATCACAGTGTTCCATGACTCCTGTCATCACAATGCTACATGCAATTATCATCACAATGTTTGATGACCCCTGACATCACAGTGCTCCATAACCCCTGTCATCAAAATGCTCCATGACCGTTTTCATCGGAATGCTCCATGACCCCTGACATCACAATGTTCCATAACCATTGTCATCAAAATGTTCCATGAGCCTTTTCATCAAATTGCTCCATGAACCTGTCATCACAATGCTCCCTGCCCTTCTCATCACAATGCACCACTCCCTTTCATCAAAATGCTCCATAACCTTTGTCATCACAAAGCTCCATGACCCTTGGCATCACAATGCTCCATGCCATTGCCACCACAATGCTCCATGGACACTCTCATCACATTGATCCATGCAATTGTCATCAAAAAGCTCCATGACACTTGTCATCACACTACTCGATGCCCTTTTCATCACAATGCTCCATGCCCTTGTCATTACAATCCTCCATGACACATGTATCACTGTGTTCCGTGCCCTTGTCATCACAATGCTCCATGCCCACTCTCATCACAATAATCCATGAAACATTTCAGACCAATGCTCCATGCACTCCTCATCACAATGCTCCATTACCCCTGTCATAACAATGCTCCATGACCCCTGTCATCACAATGCTCCACACCCCTTGTCATTACAGTGCTCCATGAGGCTTGTCATCAAAATTATCCATGGTCTTCTCATCACAATGCTCCACGGTCTTGCCATCACAATGCTCCATGCCCTGGTCATCACACTGCTCCATGTCACTGTCATCACAATTCTCCACGTTCCTGGCATCACTATGCTCCATGACACTTCTCATCAAAGTGTTACATGCTTTGTCATCACAATTCTCAATGCACTTGTCATCGCAGTGCTCCATGACCCCTGTCATAGCAAGCTCCATGTGCTTGTCATCACAATACTCCATGTCCTTATCGTCACAATGGTCCATGACCTTTGTCATCACAGTGCTCAATACACTGGTCATCAAAATGCTCCCTGACACTTGTTGTCTGTATGCTCCTTGAAACCTGTCATGCCAAGGCTCCATGTATTTTTCATAAGAATGATCCATGCTCTTTTCATCACAATGCTCCAAGACCCCTGTAATCACAATGCTCCATGCCCTTGTCATCACAAAGCTCCATGACGCCTGTTAGAATGCTCCATTGCCTTCTCATCACAATGCTCCATGCCCTTGTCATCACAATGCTCCAAGACCACTGTAATCACAATGCTCCATGCCCCTTTTCATCAGAATGCTCCATGAGACTTTTCATTATAAGGCTCCATGGTTTTCTCATCACAATGCTCCAGGAACTTGTCATCACAGTGCTCCATTCCATTGTCATCACAATGCTCCATGACCTCTGTCATCACAATACTCCATGAATATTTTCAGCCCAATGCTCCATGGCCTTTTCATCACAATGCTCCATTACCCCTGTCATAACAATGCTCCATGATCCCTTCCATCACCATGTTCCACGGCCTTGTCATCACAAGGCTCCATGACCCTTGCCACCACAATGCTCCAAGACCCCTGTAATCACCATGCTCCATGCACCTTTTCTTCTCATTGCTCCATGAACCCTGACATCACAATGCACCATGCCCACTATCATAATGCTTCATGCTATTGTCATCACAATGAAATCAAAATTCTCCATGACCTCTGTCATCACAATGCTCCAAACCCTTGTGATCGCAATGTTCCATAACACTTGCCATCACAACGCCCCATGCCGCAGGTCATCACAATTATCCATGGACTTCTCATCACAATGCTCCATGACCTTTGTCATCACAATTCTCAATACACTTGTCATCACAATGCTCCCTGACACTTTTCGTCAGTATGCTCCTTGAAACCTGTCATGACATGTCTCCATGCATTTTTCATCACAATGATCCATGCCCTTTTCATCACAATGCTCCATGCCATTGTCATCACAATACTCCACAAGCTTGTCATCAGAATGCTCCGTGACACTTGTCATCACAATGATCCATGACCCCTGTCATCACAATGCTCCATGACACCTATCATCACAATGCTCCATGTCCCTTGTCATTACAGTGCTCCATGATGCTCGTCATCACAATTATCCATGGTCTTCTCATCACAGTGCTCCACGGTCTTGCCATCACAGTGCTCCATGCCCTGATCATCACAATACTCCATGTCCCTTGTTATCACAATTCTCCTCGTCCTTGTCATCACAATGCACCATGACAGTTCTCATCACACTGCTCCATGACAGTTCTCATCACAATGTTACATGCTCTTGTCATCACAATTCTCCATGCACTTGTCATTGCAATGTCCCATGACCCCTGTCATAGCAAGCTCCATGCCTTTGTCATCACAATGCTTCACGACCTTTTCATCAAAATTCTCAATGACCATTGTCATCACAATGCTCCATGCCCTTGTCATCACAATGCTCCAAGCCCTTGTCATCACAATGTTCCATTAACTTTGTCATCACAATGTTCCATTACCTTTGTCATCACAATCCTCCATAACACTTGGCATCACAATGCTCCATGCCATTGTCATCACAATGGTCCATGAAATATGTCATCACAATGCTCCCAGACACCTGTCTTCACAATATTCCATGACCTTGTCTTCCCAATGCTCCATGCCCTTGTCATCACAATGTGCCATGCCCACTCTCAACACAATTATCCATGAAATTTATCAGACCAATCCTCCATGCCCCTGTCATCAAAATGCTCCAAGTCTTTTTCATCACAATGCTCCATGAACCCTCTCATCACATTGTTCCATGTCCTTGTCATCACAAAGCCCCATGATGCTTGTCATCACAATGCCCGATGCCCTTCTCATCACAATGCTCCATGCCCTTGTCATTACAATCCACCATGACCCATGTATCACAGTGTTCAGTGCCCTTGTCATCACAATGCTCCATGCCCACTCTCATCACAATAATCCATGAAACATTTCAGACCAATGCTCCATGCCCTTCTCATCACAATGCTCCATCACCCCTGTCATAACAATGCTTCATGACCACTGCCATCACAATGTTCCACAGCCTTGTCATCACAAGGCTCAATGACCCTTGTCATCACAATGCTCCAAGAACCCTGTAATCACAATGCTACATGCCCTTGTCATCACAAAGCTCCATGACGCATGTCATCAGAATGCTCCATGGCCTTCTCATTCATGATGCTCCATGCCCATGTCATCACAATGCTCCAAGACTCCTGTAATAACAATACTCCATGCCCCTTTTCATCTCAATGCTCCATGAACCCTGTCATCACAATGCACCATGTGCAACATCATAATGGTTCAGGCTATGGTCATCACAATGAAATCAAAATGCTCCATGACCTCTGCCATCACAATGCTCCAAATCCTTGTGATCACAATGTTCCATAACACTTATCATCACAACGCCCCATGACACTTGTCATAACAATTATCCATTGTCTTCTCATCACAATGCTCCATGACCTTTTTCATCACAATTCTCAATACCATTGTCATCACAATGCTCCCAGACACTTGCCATCAGTATGCTCCTTGAAACCTGTCATGACAAGGCTCCATGCCTTTTTCATGACAATGATCCATACCCTTTTCATCACAGTGCTCCAAGAACCCTGTAATCACAATGCTCCATGCCCTTGTCATCACAAAGCTCCATGATGCATGTCATCAGAACGCTCCATGGCCTTCTCATCCTAATGCTTCATGTCCTTGTCATCACAATGCTCCAAGACTCCTGTAATCACAATGCTCCATGCCCCTTTTCATCAGAATGCTCCATGAGACTTGTCATCACAAGGCTCCATGGTCTTCTCATCACAGTGCTCCAGTACCTTGTCATCACAATGCTCCATGACCCATTTCATCACACTACTCCATGAGCATTTTCAGCCCAATGCTCCATCCCCTTCTCATCACAATGCTCCATGACTCCTGTCATCACAATGCTCCATGACCACTGTCATCACAACGCTCCATGAACCCTGACGACACAACGATCTGGGACTCTTGTCATCAAAATGCTCCATGACCCTTGTCATCACAGTGATCCATGCCCTTGTCATCCCAATGCTCCATGATCCCTGTAATCACAATGCTCCGTGACGCTTGTCATCACAGTGCTCCATGAACCTTGTCATCACAATGCTCCTTGCCTTTGTCAGCAAAATGGTACATAATCTTGTCATCACAATGCTCCATGCGCTTGTCATCACATTCCTCCATAACCATTGGGATCACATTGCTTCATGCCCTTGTCAACTCTCTCTTGCCTTTCTGGTTTTTACAGATATTCGGATGTCCCTTTTGACCGGTGGGAAGTGACAATTCTTTCTGGTGTGGATTTGCATTGTGTGCCTTGCTTAATTGGCCAGAAAGGGCGTATGCGTTTTCTCCTGAATATATTCAGGAGAAAAGGCATACGCCCTTTTTGGCCAAGGGCATCACTGTCCAAGTTGTGATGCTTTTCCTGTGCTTTAAAGGCGATTCCAATTTACCTCTTGAAATATGTTTTGTGCAATTCTGCCTCATTTTCAAGTCCCCTTCTTTACCTTCCCTCAACAGATTTTGGAAGAGAGTAGTCCTTTATAAGTCTGCAGGTTGGTGAATTGCTGTGCCCCTGAGTCCCAATTTTCAAATCCCATTTTTGAGAGCTGGCCGCAAATCCACAATTTTGCTTCAGGACCTATACTGGTTCCAGGGGTGGCTATATTGGTTCCCTGTGGGTGGCTGAGGCTTTGGTTAATTCTTCTTCCTGACGGGAAATTAGAGTGACATGTGCCCGTCCAAATGCCTACATCTACTCTCTGATAGGTTCTCCCTCTTCCATTTCATCCTCTGCACAATTAGCAAACTGTGTGAACAAGGAGGTTATAGGGGCTGACTCTGCTAAGTTGCGAGATTGATAGTAAAGCAGTTGGAATACCAAACTGGAATACAAGGAGAAGAAAAATTAGGAGAGTTTTAGAAACCTTTTGCCATGACAGGTTGTCCATTCTCTAGGTTTCCCATACATGTTATAACTGTAGTGATATTCCCTTCTACCTGGAGATTTGGGACCCATGGAATGGTTGCATGCATTACTACTTTAAGGGTCTGCATTTTCTCTCCCAATCTCACCAGTCCTCTCAGTCCCAAGTCTCCAGCCTTATGTCTCATCCAGCTGTCTTTGCCGATAGGGTCATTCCAGGTTTCATCAGAACCTTTGAAGGAATTGCGTAAGAATTTCGCTGTTTTTTGGTTTTGTTTTTGAAATTCATGTTTATAATGGGGTTGAGCTGATTATCACTGACTTGTTTATGCCAGTCTAGACACAATTGGTTCCCTTACGAAGACATATTAATACATAGGTTTTAAGATTCTTACTAGTCAGATATATACCTATGCGGGTAATAGGGGTGTTGAGTCCCGTTCACTGAGGAAGTTGTAGGTCTTGTCTATTCTGTATTTGGTTTATGGAATGGTACCTGTGTTAATATCAAACTCTGGTTTTATGCATCACCCCACCTCTCCTTTCTCCTGAAGCAGGCATAAGATTTTTTTTCTAAATGTGAGACTCTGTTCTCTTTCCTAATTCAGTTCATGTGTTGTGATATTGACATTTCCTCTATAAGTGATATCTTATGATAAGATTCTTTTTCTGTGTGACTAATTTCCCTTAGAATCATCATACTTAAATCCACTCATTATGCTGCTACTGGCCTTATATACATTGATTTCACGTCTGAGTGATATTCTGTTGTACAAAATACCACAAGTTCTTTATGCATTTCTGTTTTTCCTGGGATATTTTAGGTGTACCAAAGTTGAGGTTCTTGTATGCAGAGCAGCCCTAAACTTTGGGGTGCCTGTGTCTTATTGATATTTAGTCTTCCCAAGTTATATGCCCATGAGTTGAAGTCCCCTTTGCTCGGGGGCTTTGTATTTTAGATGTTTTAGGAAACAGCATACACTTCTTCAGAGTGGCTCTTGGATATTTATACCCCACCCATCAGCGTGACTTGGCTCCCTGTTTCCCATGGCCTCTCCTGCATTTCTGGTTTGTACACATTTTTTGGATGGCCTTTCTGAGCAGTGGAAATTGAGACTTCTTTGTTGTGCGGATATGCATTTCCCTCTTGCTTGGTTGGCCAAAAACTCTGTCTGTGTTTTTTTCCTGAAGATATTCACGAAAAAAAACACATACACCCTTTTGCCCAACTGCATCATTTTAGAAATTCTGCTGCTTTTCATATGATTTAAATGTGAGTAGAATCTACCTTTTGAAATCTGTTTCCTGCAATTCTGCCTCTCATTCAGATCCTCTTCGTTGCCTTACCTGAATATATTTTTGGACGTTGGTTATCATTTATATCTTTGCAGGTCTTTGAATTGTCTGCTCCTGAGCTGCATTTTGCAACTCGCTTTTTTTGTGTGCTGTATGCCAAACCATTGGATTGCTTCCGGCCCTATTCTGGTTCTGGGGAGGCAGGCTGAGCCTTTGGTTAATTCTTCTTCCTAATGGGAAAATAGAGTGGCATGTGCCTGTCAAAACTCCTACAGCTAACCTCTCATTGGTTCCCCCTCTTCCCATTTATCCTCTGCACAAATTGAAAACTGTGTAAAACAGGAGGTTAAAGGTGCTGATTCTCCAAGTGGAGAGATTGTTAGTAATGTGGCTGGAATGGCGAACCTCAGCACCAGGAGATCAAAAATGAGGTGCATTGTAGACACCTTTTCCTGAGCACATGGTGTACATTCATCTCGGTTTCCCAGGCATGTTTTCACTGTCAGAAGATTCCCTTGAACCTGCAGATTTGGGACCCATGGAATGGGTACCAGGCAGTATTACTTTAAAAGGTCTGCATTTTCTCACCAAGCCTCTCTAACATCTCTTAGCGTGCATAGCCTCCAGCCTTATATATCATCCTGCTGTGGGACTACATGTGTTCAATTCATGTTACATCATAGACCTTCAACAAAAGTTGTAAGAATTTTTGTCTGTCTCACTTTTTTTATAAATATTTTAAATGTATTTTTATATTGGTTACAGCTGATTTTCAAAGCTCTGTTTTTTGTTCCTGTACATCCACTTGATTCATGTACTGTGAGACAACAATAAATTTCTTTTCAGATGCTTACCAGTCATATGAATTATTTTCCAGTGACTTGAGTGGGCTGAGTGCAGTTCTTTGAGGTAGCGTGTAGGCCTTGTCAGTTATTCAATTTGGTACTTGGAATGGTATCTTTGCTAATTTCAACCTCCTGGATAATACCTCACCATTCCCCACCTTTCCCATTTAGCAGCCTTATGTCTATTTTCTACATATTTGACTATGTTTCTGTATTGTAATTTATTTCATGTGTAGCCATTTTTGATTCCACCTTTAAGTGACATCTTATGATATGTGTCTTTTCTTTCTGACATATGTCACTTAGAATGATCGTATGTAACTCCTCCAGAGTTGTTCCAACTGGCCTTATTTCATTGATTTCTGGATGAGTAATATTCCACTCTACATAAGTACCCCATCTCTTTTATCCATTTTATCCTTCCAGGGACATTTAGGTTATATCCAAGTTGAGACCCTTTTTAACAGAGAGGTGGTAAACGTTGGGGTGCCTGTTTTCTGTCGATTTTTGTTTTTCCCAAGGTATACGCCCATGAGTGCAAGTGCCCTATGCTCTGTAGCTCATTTTTTAGATGTTTTAGCAAACACAATACTCTTCTCTAGAGTGGCTGTTGGCAAATTGCTTTTCCACTATCAGCCTCACAGGGCTCCCTTTTCTCCTCGCCCTGTCCTGCATTTCTGGTGTTTACACTTTACGTGGATGGCCCTTCTGACTGATGTGAAGTGATACATTTTGTAGTATTGATTTCCAGTGTCCACCTGTTTGGTTGGATAAAAAGTGTGTATGGCCTTTACTTGAATATATTCAGAAAAAATGCATATGCCCTTTTTGACCAACAGCATCATTGGCGATGTTCAGACCCTTTTCTTGTACTTTAACGGGGAGTCCTTTCTACCTGTTCAAATATGTTTCCTGCCACTCTCCCTTGCTTACAAGTCCTTTTCTGTGACTTACCTCAAGACATTTTTCGACGATAGATATTTTCAACTCTGCAGTTTCATGAATTTTAGTGACCCTGAGTTCCATTATTCAACTTGTGTTTATGGAAACTGGACACAAAACAGCGGGATTTCCTCTAGCCCTATTCTGTTTCCGTGGGCAATTCTAGCCTTTGATGAATTTGTCTTCCGGATTGGAAATTAGAGTGGCATGTGCCTGTCCGAATACCAAAGACTTGTCTCTAAATTTTTCTCATCCTTCCGCTTCATCCTCTGGACAAATTCCAAACTGTGTGCAACAGGATGTTGACGGTGCTGATATGCCCAAGTGAGGAGGTTGTTAGGAAAGATGCTGGAGGGGTGAACCCAAGCACCAGGCTATGAGGAGATGAGGTGCAATTTCCAAACTCTTTCCGATCAAATGGTGTACCATCCTCTAGGTGTGACAGGCATGTTTTAGCTGTAGGAAGGGTCCCGTGCATGTAAGGAGAACACCAGGGATTTTTCCAAATCAGTGCCTCCCCGAACCCCAAACTGGGGAATTTTTAAGCTACGGCTACACGCATGTCCATTAAGGGCCTTGGGAAATAGGCAGAGCCCAAACTTTAGATGATTGAAATCTTCAGGGTCAGAAGCGCTCACCATTGGCCTTGCTAAGGTTACATTTTATCTGTCATTGATAGATGATGTCAATAAAAATATCTATTCTTTTTCAGATTATTTCCCCTTATAGGTTATTGCAAAATATTCAGTGTAGTTCCCTGTGCTATACAGTAGTTCCTTGTTGATGATCTATTTTATACATAGCAGTGTGTATGTGTTAATCCCAAACTGTTAATTTATCCCTTCTCCTACCTTTCCCCTTTGGTAATAATAAATTATAAGATTTTATACTTCTCAGAAATGGGGGAGCTGAAAGAGAGGTATCATTTTCAATGGAAAAGCATTGAAAACACGATTGAAGCTTCAGCCAAGAGTATTCGATGTACATCCATGGAAATAAATCCCTTCATTTCTCTAATGTTGACCTGACAAATAAGACAAACGTCTTCACTGAACTTGCTTATAGGAAAGTGATGGAAATATCAAATGTAAGTCTTAGAAACATCTTATTTTACCCGAGCGTTATACACTGCTCTAGGTTAACTACAGTTTGGCTCACACATCTGTTCATTGAAGTTACAATGTTCTCAATTTCTGTTACTGATCCTCCAGAGTGGACCCCAACAGGAGTCCCCGTGCCCAGTGTCATTGGAGCCAACAGATCAAGACTGAGTTTGGTTCAGCAGCAAAGGAAACATTATTTTGAAAACAGAAAGGAGAGGTGAGAGCGTGCACTACCCCACGGGCTGTGGGCTGGGCTGCTGTGTAGGGATCCCGGCAGCGTCAGTGGGAGGGTGGGGATGGAGCTCTCGAGGGCTGGGTTGGCTGCAGCTCAGGCTCTATGCCGCGGAGTCTGCATGGGACCCCGCTAGCTGAGGTGTCGACCCAGCCATTCTGCACTAGGAAATCGGGTCTGAAGTGCCGCGTTTTGGACCTCTGCATGTGGAACCGTAGGAGCACGTGAAATTAGACAAAGCACAAAGGAAAAACAGGTTAGACTTTATTTTATTGTCCAGATTATCTTTTTATCTCCCAGGAGTTTTTAATGAACGTTGCCGGAGATGAACACCTCCACGGCTTTTTGTTCCGTTCCTCATTCTTGGGGTGTTGAGGGTGCAGACCCCTCTTTTGTAACTGCTTCATGCTGTGGTGGGAGCCCTGATACATGGGGGGAGGGGCAAAACGTCTCCCCACCAGCCTCCAGGTGAGGTTGATTGTCCCAAGGCCTCCTGCCTCACTTCTCGTCCGCCTGAGCACCAGCATTGGAAGTGTTATAGATTCTAATGACCTTTAAGGGTCCAGGAAAGAGATGCACAGAGATGCTGCGGTGGCAGGTTTCACCCCACCCCACATTTGTTCGGCGACCTTAGGCTGATGTTTTTGCCAGCCTAGATGCTCTGACCACTAGTCTGTGCTTTCTTTAATTAGGTCCCTGAATTAATGTACAAACAGCACCATGTGTCAGAGCCCTGCCCGCACAACTCCCAGACAGTCCAGGGTCAGTGGTGATCCAGGACCATGACGTCCACTGAGTCAACGGCCTTTAGAAGTATCCAGCAGTCCAGCCGGTCATATTGACCATCATCACCACGGTGTCTGTAGTGCTTTCTATGGTGAAAGCATGATATATGTATCCCCCGCCAAGCTTATTAGCTCCCCTCTGGGTGCAGTAAGTCCTGCAAGCAGTAGTCTGCTCTTTCGGGGCACAGTCTTGTTGTTTTCTGAGAGAAACTCCAGGTCAAGTGATGGTCACACGAGTCATTTTGGGGGCCCGTTGCCCCCGTTTGTCTCTCTGGAGGTTGTAGTTGGAGGGCCTCCTCACTCGAGGTCAGTGTGTCCACAGAGCGACCCCTGCAACTTCAGGGCATGATGGGTGGTTAGGATCACCACGTGGGGTCCTTTTCCCTTAGGAGGGAGCTGGCCTTGTGGGCTTCTGATTCAGCTTTTTAGATACCCCAGTATCCTGGCCTGATGAGTCGGTGGGCAAAGCCCTTGGTGACCATAGTTTATCATACCTGAAGGGCATTCTTTTGTTGCTCCATTTCAAGTGGTCCCAGTTTTTGCACTAAGGCTCCAAGGGCGATTAACCTATGACTGGGTATGTTAAGGTCAAAGGGTTTAGCTAAATTAGGGAGATCCTGGGCAAGGGTCTGAATTGACTGCTCTTTCCATTCTTGAAAGGCTGCTTCTGGATTCTATTCAAAAGGATCATCATCTTTTCGTGTCAGTGTTTCATGTAGAGGCCCAGCTATTAGACTGTAGTTAGGGATCCAGATGCAGAAAACCTTGGCCTCCCCAGGAACCCCTAAGCTGTCTTCTAGTTTTAGAAGCGGTAAGGATGCAAATGGCTTCTTCCCTATCCTGGGATGTGTTTCTCCGAATATCTGTGACAATGAAGCCCAGGCATGTCACCTTAGCCTGGGATATTTGAGCCTTTTTCTTGGACACCTTCTATCCTTTCTTGACTAGGTAGTTCAGAGGCGTCTTTAGTAGGCCTGGTGATCAGAATGTCCTCTGCATATTGAAGGAGGGTTCCCTTTTACAGAGGTAGAACTTTTAGGTCTTTAGAGGACATTTCCCCAATGATGGTGTGCGTATTTTTGAACCATTGGGGAAGGATGGCCCAGCATTATTGCTTTGGTTGCATGTTGTGTCCTGCCACTCACAAGCCAAAAATCCTTGTGACTCTGAGATGAATGGAATACAGAAGAAGGCATCATTGAAGTCTAATACAGAATGCCATGGCCTGGTGGATGGTTGAATGACCAGCAGGGTGTAGGAAATAGGAGCTACTGGATGTATATCCTCGGTGGCTTCACTGACTGTCCTGATATCCTTTACCAGGTCTCCAGCAGCCAATGGGACTCTCGTGGTCAGGCCAATCCCAGGATATGGAGCTCACCTGGGCTGCACCCCCCACCCCTCAGCCCACGGGGCCCTCGTGGTCATGTCCCTCCCAGCGTATAGAGCTCACCTGTGCAGTTACCCAGCAGCCCATTGGGCTCTCATATCCAGGCCCTTCCCAGGATACGGAGCTCCCCTGGGCAGGTACCCAAGCAGGGCTGGACACACAAGAACTGTGCACATAGCCCACCTTGCAGAGAACCCCCATCTCACCTGTCGCTCACAGCTGACACAGAACGCCTCAGAGCAGGACTTGAACTAACAAACAGCAGCCCTGACAGGTCTGTGACCCTGGCTATCACTCTGTGCAGCCTCTCTCGGCCTGGTCTTCCAGACACTTCCACTGCAGCCAGGGCACCAGGCCTCTGTCTCCACCCACCATCACTCCTCTCCCTGACTCCTGGGTTCCTCTCACTAGTATAGGGTCTTCTTGAAGTTGTTTTCCACTCATGGACCAGATAAAATGATGAGAAAAAAAGCCGCAGCTGAAGCCCCTTGTCTATCCTGACTCTCAAGAGCCCACACCTGTTCCTTGGCCGTGGCCTGTTTAGCAAGGTTCATTTTCTGCAACTGTGATCCCCTGAGGGGTGAGGATTGGCTGATTTGGGCAGCCTGACACTGCCTGCCAGCCCTCCCCAGGTGTGCCTGGGTTGAGGTCAATATAAACTCCTCTCCAGTCAGCAAGAGCCCCTGTAGCTGTGCCTGACGCCATATTCTCTGCCCCGTCAGCAGTGTCGGGGCTGGGGTGGTGGGAGGGAGTGAGGGGCCATGGCTTTGTGGGTGGCCCAGTGTGAGTGGGGCTCTGCTGGACTTTCTGCAGGAGTTGCCAGGCTGCCACCTGCTAAAGAAGAGGATGTGTCACCCATACCTGCTGCTGGAATTTCTCCCCAGGCAGAGGTGAGGAAGTAAAAAAGCAGTGGGGGTCGTGGCAGGAGGGGTATCTCAGGTAGGGAAATGGAAAGCTTCCAGAAGAGCATCTGGGGCCAGGACCATCCTGGCTGGACAGCAGGCACCAAGTTGGCCTGCGTGCTGTCGCTGGTGTGGCTCCACAGCCCTTCCTCTAGGCTTGCAAGTTCTTGTACATATTCAGCTGTTTTACCTGGAAAGGGTGGGAAGAGTTCAGCTGCAGCAGGACTGGGGCTCAGCTCACATTTACTCACAGACGCCTCGACACAGTCACCCAGCTTTGCAATGAGGATGTTCCTTGTGGTGGGGGGGGAGCGCTGCTCACTGCATGGGAGACGATTTCCCACCTCTGACCAACTTAAGAATTTTTTACAACTGGAGCAAGTGCCCTGATACGATTTTCCTCTGTATAACTGGTGGGTTCTGTTTTTTTTTTTTTCTTTTTTTCTTTTTGGTTCAAGGTAGATTTTATTTATTCCTCTTTTTTTTAAATTTGGAGATATAAACATGGAAATAATTCATTAATATAAAGACGTCTATGTGAAGGGAAAAACGTTTTTTTGGTTTATTTTATTAAATGTTATTTATTTATTTTTAATTTTTTTTAAAATTTATTTATTTCTTTTATACAGCAGGTTCTTACTGGATATCTATTTTATACTTATGTGTGCACATGTGAATCCCAGTCTCCCAATTCATCCCACAACCACCCTCACATGGCGTTCCCCCCTTGGTGTCCATATGTTTGTTCTCTACATCTGTGTCTCTATCTCTGCCCTGCAAACCGGTTCATCTGTACCATTTTTCTAGGTTCCACATATATGCATTAACATACAATATTTGTTTTTCTCTTTCTGACTTACTTCACTCTGTATGACAGTCTCTAGATCCATCCAGGTCTCTACAAATGACCCAATTTCATTCCGATGTATGGCTGAGTAATATTCCATTGTATATATGTACCAAATCTTTATCCATTCATCTCTCTATGGGCACTTAGGTTGCTTTCATTACCTGGCTATTGTAAATAGTGCTGCAATGAACACTGTGGTGAATGTGTCTTTTTGATTTATGGTTTTCTCTGGGTATATGCCCAGTAGTGGGATTGCTGGATTATATGGTAATTCTATTTTTAGTTTTTTAAGGAACCTCCATACTGTTCTCCATAGAGACTATATCGATTTACATTCCCAGCAATAGTGGAAGAAGGTTCCTTTTCTCCACACCCTCTCCAGCATTTGTTGTTTGTAGATTTTCTGATGATGCCCATTCTAACAGGTGTGACGTGATACCTCATTGTAGTTTCGATTTCCATTTCTCTAATAATTAGTGATGTTGAGCAGATTTTCATGTGCGTACTGGCCATCTCTATGTCTTCTTGGAAGAAATGTCTATTTAGATCTTCTTCCATTTTTGTATGGGGTTGTTTGTTTTATTAATATTGAGCTGCATGAGCTGTTTATATATATTGGAGATTAATCATTTGTCCATTGATTCATTGGCAAATATGTTCTGCCATTCTGAGGGTTGTCTTTTCGTCTTGTTTGTAGTTTCCTTTGCTTTGCAAAAGCTTTTACATTTCATTAGGTCCCATCTGTTTAGTTTTCTTTTTTATTTCATTACTATAGGAGGTGGATCAAAAAAGATCTTGCTGTGATTTACGTCAGAGTATCCTTCGTAAGTTTTCCTCTCAGAGTTTTATACTGTCCGGTCTTACATTAAGGTCTCTAATCCATTTTGAATATATTTTTATGTATGGTGTTGGGGAGTGTTCTAATTTCATTCTTTTACATGTAGCTGTCCATATTTCCCAGCACCAATGATTGAAGAGACTGTCTTATCTCCATTGTATAGTCTTGCCTCCTTTGTCATAGATTAGTTGACCATAGGTGTGTAGGTTTATCCCTGGGCTTTCTTTTTTTTTTCCTTGTACACGTTTATTGGAGTATAATTGTTTTACAATGGAGTGTTAGTTTCTGCTGTATAACAAAGTGAATCATATACAAATATCACCAGATCCCCTCCCTCTTGCATCTCCCTCCCACATTCCATATCCCACCCCTTTATGTGGTCACAAAGCACCGAGCTGATCTCCCTGGTCGATGTGGCTGATTCTCAGTAGCTATCGGTGTTACATTTGGTAATGTGTTTATGTCCATGCCACTCTGTCACTTCGTGTCATCTTACCCATCCCCCTTCCGGTGTCCTCAAGTCCTTTCTCTACGTCTGTGTCCTTAATCCTGTCCTGCCACTAGGTTCTTCAAAATCTTTTTTTTTCTTCATTAGATCCCGTATATCTCTGTTAACATACAGTATGTGTTTTTCACTTTCTGACTTACTTCACTGTGTAGGACAGATTCTAAGTCCATCCACCTCAGTACAAATAACTCAGTTTTGCTTCTTTTTATGGCTGAGTAATAGTCCATTGTATATATGTGCCAGATCTTCTTTATCCATTCATCTGTCGATGGACACTTAGGTTGCTTCCATGTCCAAGCTATTGTAAATAGAGCTGCAATGAACTTTTTTGTACATAACTCTTTTTGAATTATGGTTTTCGCAAGGCAAATGCCCAGTAGTTGGATTGTTGTGTCGTATGGTACCTCTATTGTTAGTTATTTAGAGGAACCTCCGTACTGTTCTCCTTAGTGCCCATATCAGTTTACATTCCCACCCACAGTGCAAGTGTGTTCCCTTTTCTCCAATAAAGGCCTCTCCAGCATTTATTGTTTTGTAGATTTTTTTGATGATTGCCACTCTGACTGCTGTGTGGTGATACCTCACGATAGTTATGATTTGCATTTCTCTAATGATTAGTGATGTTCAGCATCCTTTCATGTGTTTCTTGGTAATCTGTATATCTTCTTTGGAGAAATGTCTATTTAGGTCTTCTGGCCGTTTTTGGATTGGGTTGTTTGTTTTTGTGATATTGAGCTACATGAGGTGCTTGTAAAGTTTGGAGATTAATCCTTTGTCAATTGCTTCATTTGAAAATATTTTCTCCCATTCTGAGGGTTGTTTTTGCATCTTGTTTATGTTTTCCTGTACCGTGTAAAAGCTTTTAAGTTTCATTAGGTCCCATTTGTTGATTTCTGTTTTTATTTCCATTTCTCTAGAAGGTGTGTCAAAAAGGATCTTGCTGTGATTTATGTCATAGAGTGTTCTGCCTATGGTTTCCTCTAAGTGTTTTATAGTGTCTGGTCTTATATTTAGATCTCTAATCCATTTAGAGTTTATTTTTGTGTATGGTGTTATGGAGTGTTCTAATTTCATTCTTTTATGTGTAGGGGTACAGTTTTCCCAGCACCAATTACTGAAGAGACTGTCTTTTCTCCATTGTATATCCTTAGCTCCTTTGTCATAGATGAGATAGCCATAGGTATGTAGGTTTCTCTCTGGGCTTTCTGTTCTGTTCCATTGATCTGTGTTTATGCCAATCTACATACATTTGATTCCATTATGGAGACATAAAAATACATAGGTTTCAAGATTGTTACCAGTCAGATAAATTCCTCTTCAGTGAATAGGGTGTTTTGTGTCCAGTTCATTGAGAAAGGAGTAGGTCTTGTCTATTACATATTTGGTATATGGAATGGTATCTGTGCTAATTTCAAACTCTGCTTTTACACATCACCCTACGTCACCTTTCCCCTTAAGGAGGCATAAGTGTGTTTTCTAAATGTGTAACTCTGTTCTCTTTTGAAATTCAGTTCATGTGTAGCCATGTTTACATTCCCTCTATAAGTGATATATTACAATAAGTTTCTGTTTCTTTGTGGCTCATTTCACTTAGCATTATCGTACCTAAAGCCACTCATTATGCTGCTATTGGCCTTATGACATTGATTTTATGTCTGAGTGACATTCCATTGTATATAAGTACCATGACATCTATATCCATTTTTTTTCCTTTCCTGGGATATTTAAAGTGTACCGAATTCGAGGTTCTTGTAAACAGAGCAGCCCTAAACTTTGCGCTGGCTGTATGTTGCGGATTTTTAGTTTTCCCAAAATACACGCCCATGAGTGGAAGTGTGCTATGCTCTGTAGCTCTGTTTTAGAAAACAACATACAGTTCTCCAGAGAGGCTGTTGGCAATTTACATCCTGTCCATCGGTGTAACCAGGCTCCCTTTTCTCCATGGCCTGTCCTGCATTTGTGGTTTTTACACTATTTGTGGATGGCCCTTTTGACTGGAGGTAAGGGACACTTCTATGTAGTGTGGATTTTCAATTCCTGATGGCTTGCTTGGCCAAAAAGGGCGTATGCATTTTTTCCCGAATATATTCAAGAAAATACACATACTCCCTTTTCTGCCAAGGGCAACATTGTTGGAGTTCTGTCGCTTTTCATGTGCTTTAAAGATGACTCCAATGTACCTCTTGAAATCTGTTTCCTTCAATTCTGCCTTGCATTCAAATCCTCTTCACGGCCTTACCTCAATATATTTCTGGATGATAGTTGTCCTTTATAACTCTGCAAGTTTGTGAATTGCTGTGCCCCTGATATCCATTTTTCAAACCGCCTATTTGTGAGCTGGCTGCAATACCGCAGGATGGCTTTAGGCCCTAGTCTGGTTCCAGGGCTTCAAGGCTGAGCCTTTGGTTAATGCTTCTTCCTGATGGGAAAGTAGAGTGATATGTGCCCATCCAAACACCTACAGCTAAACTCTCATTTGTTTCCCCTCTTCCTGTTCATCCTCTGCACAATTTGCAAACTGTGCATAAAAGGAGGGTAAAGGCGCTGACACTCCAAGTGGGGAGATTTTTAGTAATGCAGATGGAATGGTGAAGCCGAGCATGACGAAAGGAAAAATGAGGTACCTTTTAGAAAACTTTCCCCATTACACAGTGTACCATCCACTGGGTTTCCCATGCATGTTTTAACTGTAGGAAGATTCCCTTAAACCGGGAGAGTTGGGACCACTAGAATGGGTAACACACAGTATTGCTCTAAGTGGCGTTCTTTTGCTCACACAACCTCAGCAATCTTGTCAGCCCCAAGTGTCCAGTCTTATGTCTCATCCAGCTGTGGGTGTAAAGGTGGTCAATCCAGGTTGGATCACAGGCCCTGAACAGAAGTTTTAAGATTTCTCTCTGTTTCGCGGTTTTTGCATTTTGCTTTTGAAACTTATTTTTGTAAGGGGGTTTAGCTGAATTTCAGTGCTGTGTTCATGCCAGTATACACACATATGCTTTCTTTATGGAGACATGAGAATACATATGTTTTAAAATTCTTAGAGTCAGATATATTCCTCTGCAATGAATAGGGGGTGTTGAGTCCAGTTCATTGTGCGGGGAGTAGGTGTTGTCTATTACATACTTGGTTTAGGTAACGGTATCTGTGTTAATTTAAAACTGTGGTTTTATGCATCACCCCACCTCGGCTTTCCCGTTAAGCAGGCAGAAGATTGTTTTCTAAATGTGTGACTCTGTAGTGTTTGTAATCCAGTTCATGTGTAGCCATGTGTACATTCACCCTATGAGTGATAACTTATGATAAGATTTGTTACTCTGTTATCTTTCCTACCTCAGTTCATGTGTAGCCATGGTTACAGGACCTTTCTAAGTGATATCTTATGATAAGTTTCTTTTTCAATGTGACTTATTTCATTTAGAATCATTGTACCTGAATCCACTATTTTGCTGCTACTGGCCTTATGACATTGATTTCATGGCTAAGGGATATTCAATCGTACGTAAGGACCACAATTTCTTGAACCATTTTTTTTCTTTCCTGAGACATTTAAGGTCTACCCAAGTTGAGGTTCGTGTAAGCAGTGCAGCCCTAAATTTTCGGGTGGCTCTGTCATACTGATTTTCATTTTTCCAAATGTATATTCCCTACACTGGAACTGCCATTGGCTCTGTAGCTCTGTTTTTCATTTCTTTTAGGGAACACAATGCACTCCCCCAGATAGGCATTTAGAAATTTACATCCTGCCCATTAGCCTAACAAGACTCCCTGTTCTCCAGGGCCTGTCTTGCCTTTCTGGTTTTTACACATTTTTCGGATGTCCCTTTAACCAGTGGGAAGTGATCGTTCTTGTAATGCAGATTTGCATTACCTACTTGCTTGCTTGGCCAAAAAGGGCGTATGCATTTTTTCTTGAATATATTCAGAAGAAAACGTATATGCCCTTTTGGACAACTGCATCACTGATGAAGTAGTTCCCCACTGCCTGTACTTTAAAGGCGATTCCAATGTACCTCTTGAAATCTGTTTCCTGCTATTCTGCCTCGCATTCATGTCCGCCTCGTTGGCTTCGCTCAAAAGATTTTTGGAAGATAGTTGTCCTTTATTACTCTGCCAGTTTGTGAATTGCTGTGCCCTGAGCTCAATTTTTCAACTCGTTTTTTGTGAACTGAACGCAAGTCCAAAATTTTGGTTCAGGACCTCTACTGGCTCCTGTTGGGTGGCTGAGACATTGGTTAATTCCTCTTCCTGCCGGGAAATTAGAGTGACATGTGCCCGTCCAAATGTCTAACAGCAGCTCTCTCATTGGTTCTCCCTCTTCCCTTCCATCCTCTGCCAAATTGGCAACTTGTGCGAACCAGGAGGTTAAAGGGGCTGTCTCTCCAAGTTGGGAGATTGATAGTAAAGCAGTTGGAAAGTCAAACCAGAGCCCCATGAGAGGGACTATTCATTGAGTTTTAGAAACCTTTTGTATTCACAATGTGTCCATTCACTAGGTTTCCCGTACATGTTATAGCTGTAGTAATATTCCCTTCAATCTGGAGACTTGGGTCCCATGGAATGGGGGCCATGCATTATTGCTTTGAAGGGTCTGCATTTGCTCACCCAAACTCACCAATCCTCTCAGTCCCAAGTGTCCAGCCTTATGCCACATCCAGCTGTCATTGTAGATAGGGCCATTCCAGGTTTCATCAGAAACCCTGAAGGAATTGTAAAGAATTTTCCTGTTTTTTTGTTTTGTTTTGAAATTCCTTTTTATAGTGGGTTTGAGCTGATTCACGCTGCCATGTTTATGCCAGTCTAGACACACTTGAGTCCCATACGGAGACATATCAATACATTAGTTTTAAGATTCTTATTAGTCACATCTATATTTCTGCAGTAAATATGGGGTTTTGAGTCCCTTTCACAGAGGAAGGTGAAGGTCTTTCTATTCCACAATTTGTTTTTGGAATGGTACCTGTGCTTATATCAAACTCTGGTTTTATGCATCACCCCACCTCTCCTTTCCCCTTAAGCAGGCATAAGAGAGTTTTCTAAATGTGACATTCTGTTCTTTTTCCTAACTCAGTACATGTGTAGCCATGTTTACAGGGTCTTCATAAGTGATATCTTATGATGATTCTTTTTCTCTGTGACTTATTTCACTTAGAATCTTCATACCTGAATCCACTCACTTTGCTGCTACTGGTCTTATGATATTGATTTCATGGGTGAGGGATATTCCATCGTATGAAAGTACCACAATTTTTTGAACAATTTTTATATTTCCTATGATATTTAAGGTGTACCCAAGTTGAGGTTCTTCTAAGCAGTGCAGCCCTTAAATTTGGGGTGGCTCTGTCTTATTGATTTTCAGTTTTCCCAAGGTATATTCCCTAGACTTGAAGTGTCCTTGGCTCTGTAGCTCTGTTGATTACTCATTTTAGAGAACGCAATGCACTCCTCCAGTGAGGCAGTTGGCAATTTACGTCCCGCCCTTCAGCATAACAAGGCTCCCTGTTCTCCAGGGCCTGTCTTGCCTTTCTGGTTTTTACACATTTTGTGGATGTCCCTTTTGACCGGTGGGAAGTGATACTTCTTTGTAGTGCAGATTTGCATTGCCCACTTGCTTGCTTGGCCAAAAAGGCCGTATGCGTTTTCTCCTGAATATATTCAGGAGAAAACGCATACGCCGTTTTTGGCCAAGTGCAGTATTGTCGAAGTTGTGCCCCTCTTCCTGTGCTGTAAAGGCGATTCCAACGTAACTCTTGAAATCTGTTTCCTGCTATTCTGCCTCGCTTTCAAGTCCGCGTCGTTGCCTTCCCTCAACAGATTTTTGGACGATAGTTGTCCTTTATTACTCTGCCAGTTTGTGAATTGCTGTGATCCTGAGCTCCATTTTTCAACTCGTTTTTTGTGAGCGGTACGCAAGTCCAAAATTTTGGTTCAGGACCTATACTAGTTCCTGGTGGGTGGCTGAGACTCTGGTTAATTCTTCTTCCTGCCGGGAAATTAGAGTGACATGAGCCCGTCGAACTGCCTAACAGCTACTCTCTCATTGGTTCTCCCTCTTCCCTTCCATCCTCTGCCAAATTGGCAACCTGTGCGAACCAGGAGCTTAAAGTGGCTGTCTCTCCAAGGTGGAAGATTGATAGTAAAGCAGTTGGAAAGTCAAACCAGAGCACCAGGAGAGGGACTATTCGTTGAGTTATAGAATCATTTTGTACTCACAGTGTGTCCATTCCCTAGGTTTCCCGTACATGTTATAGCTGTAGTAATATTCCCTTCAACCTGGAGAGTTGTGACCGATGGAACGGGGGCCATGCAATTTTGCTCATAGGGTCTTCATTCGCTCACCCAATCTCAACACTCCTCTCAGTCCCAAGTGTCCAGCCTTATGCCACATCCAGCTGTTATTGTAAATAGAGTCATTCCAGGTTTCATGAGAGACCCTGATGGAATTGTAAAGAATTTCCCTGTTTTTCGGTTTTGTTTTTGAAATTCCTTTTTATAGTGGGTTTGAGCTGATTCTCGCTGCCATGTTTATGCCAGTCTAGACACACTTGATTCCCTTATGGAGACATATCAATACATAGGTTTTAAGATTCTTACTAGTCAGATCTATTCCTCTGTGGGAAATATGGGGTTTTGAGTCCCTTTCACTGAGGAAGGTATAGGTCTTGTCTATTCCAAAGTTGGTTTTAGAAACGGTACCCGTGCTTATATCAAACTCTGGTTTTATGCATCATCCCACCTCTCCTTCCCCATTAAGCAGGCATAACAGTGTTTTCTAAATATGAGACTCTGTTCTCCTTCCTAACTCAGTTCATGTGTAGCCATGTTTACAGGATCTTCATAAGTCATATCTTATGATATGTTTCTTTTTCTTTGTGATTTCACTTAGAATCATCGTACCTGAATCCACTCACTTTGCTGCTCCTGGTCTTATGACATTGATTTCATGGTTGAGGGATATTCCATCGTACATAAGTACCACAATTTTTTAAACCATTTTTATATTTCCTGGGATATTAAAAGTATACCCAAGTTGAGGTACTTGTAAGCAGTGCAGCCCTAAATTTGGGGGTGGCTCTGTCTTATTGATATTCAGTTTTCCCAATGTATATTCCCTAGACTGGAAGTGCCCTTGGCTCTGTAGCTCTGTTGTTTACTTGTTTTAGGGAACACAATGCACTCCTCCAGTGAGGCAGTTGGCAATTTACATCCCGCCCATCAGCATAACAATGCTCCATGTTCTCCAGGCCCTGTCTTGGCTTTCTGATTTTTACATATTTTGTGGATGTCCATTTTGACCGGTGGGAAGAGATACTTCTTTGTAGTGAAGATTTGCATTGCCCGCTTGCTTGCTTGGCCAAGACGGGCGTATGCATTTTCTCCTGAATATATTCAGCTGAAAATGTATATGCCTTTTTGGCACAGTGCATCATTATCGAAGTTGTGCCCCTCTTCCTGTGCTTTAAAGGTGATTCCAACATACCTCTTGAAATCTGTTTCCTGCTATTCTGCCTCGCTTTCAAGTCCGCTTCGTGGCTTTCCCTCAACAGATTTTTGGACGATAGTTGTCCTTTATTGCTCTGCCAGTTTGTGAATTGCTGTGCCCCTGAGCTCCATTTTTCAACTCGTTTTGTTTTGAGCTGAACGCAAGTCCAAAATTTTGGTTCAGTACCTATACTGTTTCCCGGTGGGAGGCTGAGACTTTGGTTAATAGTTCTTCCTGCCGGAGATTTAGAGTGACATGTGCCCGTCCAAATACCTAACAGGTACTCTCTCATTGGTTCTCCATCTTCCCTTCCATCCTCTGTCAAATTGGCAACCTGTGAGAACGAGGAGGTTAAAGGGGTTGTCTCTCCAAGTTTGGAGATTGATAGTAAAGCAGTTGGAAAGTCAAACCGGAGCACCAGGAGAGGGACTACTCGTTGAGTTTTAGAAACCTTTTGTATTCACAGTGTGTCCATTCTCTATGTTTCCCGTACATGTTATAGCTGTAGTAATATTCCCTTCAACATGGAGAGTTGGGACCCATGGAATGGGGGCCATGCATTTTTGCTTTACATGGTCTGCATTTGCTCACCCAATCTCACCAATCCTCTCAGTCACAAGTGTCCAGCCTTATGCCACATCCAGCTGTCATGGTAAATAGGGTCATCCCAGGTTTCATCAGAGACCCTGAAGGAAATATAAAGAATTTCCCTGTTTTTTGGTTTTGTTTTTGAAATTCCTTTTTATATTGGGTTTGAGCTGATTCTTGCTGCCATGTTTATGCCAGTCTAGACACACTTGATTCCCTAAAAGAGACATATCAATACATAGGTTTTAAGATTCTTACTAGTCAGATCTATTCCTCTGCGGGAAATATGGGGTTTTGAGTCCCTTTCACTGAGGAAGGTGTAGGTCTTGTCTATTCCACAGTTGGTTATAGAAATGGTACCTGTGCTTATATCAAACTCTGGTTTTATGCATCACCCCACCTCTCCTTTCACCTTAAGCAGGCATAAGAGTGTTTTCTAAATGTGAGACTCTGTTCTCTTTCCTAACTCAGTTCATGTGGAGCCATGTTTACAGGATCTTCATAAGTGATATCTTATGATAAGTTTCTTTTTCAGTGTGACTTATTTCACTTAGAATCATCGTACCTGAATCCACTCACTTTTCTTCTCCTGGTCTTCTGACATTGATTTCATGGCTGAGGGATATTCCATCGTACATAAATACCACAGATTTTTGAACCATTTTTATATTTCCTGGGATATTTAATGTGTAACCAAGTTGAGGTTCTTGTAAGCAGTGCAGCACTAAATTAGGGGGTGGCTCTGTTTTATTGATTTTCAGTTTTCCCAAGGTATATTCCCTAGACTGGAAGTGCCCTTGGCTCTGTAGCTCTGTTGTTTACTTGTTTTAGGGAATGCAATGCACTCCTCCAGTGAGGCAGTTGTCAATTTACATCCCGCCCATCAGCATAACAAGGCTCCCTGTTCTCCAGGGCCTGTCTTGCCTTTCTGGTTTTTACACATTTTGTGGATGTCCCTTTTGACCGGTGTGAATTGATACTACTTTGTAGTGCAGATTTGCATTGCCCGCTTGCTTGCTTTGCCAAAAAGGGCGTATGCGTTTTCTCCTGAATATATTCAGGAGAAAACGCATACGCCCTTTTCGGCCAAGTGTGTCATTGTCGATGTTGTGCCCCTCTTCCTGTGCTTTAAAGGCGATTCCAACGTACCACTTGAAATCTGTTTCCTGCTATTCTGCTTCGCTTTCAAGTCCGCCTCGCTGCCTTCCCTCAACAGATTTTTGGAAGATAGTTGTCCTTTATTACTCTGCCAGTTTGTGAATTGCTGTGCCCCTGAGCTCCATTTTTCAACTAGTTTTTTGTGAGCTGTACGCAAGTCCAAAATTTTGGTTCAGTACCTATACTGGTTCCCGGTGGGTGGCTGAGACACTGGTTATTTCTTCTTCCTGCCGCGAAATTAGACTGACATGTCCCCGTCCAAATTCCTAACAGCTACTCTCTCTTTGGTTCTCCCTCTTCCCTTCCATCCTCTGCCAAATTGGCAACCTGTGCGAACGAGGAGGTTAAAGGGGTTGTCTCTCATAGTTGGGAGATTGATAGTAAAGCTGTTGGAAAGTCACCGGAGCACCAGGAGAGGGACTACTCGTTGAGTTTTTGAAACCTTTTGTATTCACAGTGTGTCCATTCTCTAGGTTTCCCGTACATGTTATAGCTGTAGTAATATTCCCTTCAACATGGAGAGTTGGGACCCATGGAATGGGGGCCATGCATTTTAGCTTTAAAGGGTCTGCATTTGCTCACCCAATCTCACCAATCCTCTCAGTCCCAAGTGTCCAGACTTATGCCACATCCAGCTGTCAATGTAGATAGGGTCATTCCAGGTTTCATCATAGACCCTGAAGGAAATGGAAATAATTTCCCTGTTTTTTGGTTTTGTTTTTGAAATTCCTTTTTATAGTGGGTTTCAGCTGATTCTCGCTGCCATGTTTATGCCAGTATAGAAACACTTGATTCCCTTACAGGGACATATAATACATAGGTTTTAAGATTCTTACTAGTCAGATCTATTCCTCTGCGGGAAATATGGGGTTTTGAGTCCCTTTCACTGAGGAAGGTGTAGGTCTTTTCTATTCCAAAGTTGGTTTTAGAAACGACACCTGTGCTTATATCAAACTCTGGTTTTATGCATCACCCCACCTCTCCTTCCCCATTAATCAGGCATAAGAGTGTTTTCTAAATGTGAGATTCTGTTCCCTTTCCTAACTCACTTCATGTGTAGCAATGTTTACAGGATCTTCATAAGTGATATCATATGATAAGTTTCTTTTTCTGTGTGACTTATTTCACTTAGAATCATCGTACCTGAATCCACTCACTTTGCTGCTCCTGGTCTTATGACATTGATTTCATGGCTGAGGGATATTCCATCGTACATAAATACCACAGTTATTTGAACCATTTTTATATGTCCTGGGATATTTAAGGTGTACCCATGTTGAGGTTCTTGTAAGCAGTGCAGCCCTACATTTGGGGGTGGCTCTGTCTTATGGATTTTCAGTTTTCGCAAGGTATATTCCCTAGACTGGAAGTGCCCTTAGCTCTGTAGCTCTGTTGTTTACTTGTTTTAGGGAACACATTGCACTCCTCCAGTGAGGCAGTTGGCAATTTACATCCCGCCCATCAGCATAACAAGGCTCCCTGTTCTCCAGGGCCTGTCTTGCCTTTCTGGTTTTTACTCATTTGTGGATGTCTCTTTTGCCCGGTGGGAAGTGATACCTCTTTGTAGTGCAGATTTGCATTGCCCGCTTGCTTGTTTGGAGAAAAAGGGTGTAGGCGTTTTCTCCTGAATATATTCAGGAGAAAACGCGTACGCCCTTTTTGTCCAAGTGAGTCATTGTCGAAGTTGTGCCCCTCTTCCTGTGCTTTAAAGGCGATTCCAACGTACCACTTGAATTCTGTTTCCTGCTATTCTGCCTCACTTTCAGGTCCGCCTCGTTGCCTTCCCTCAACAGATTTCTGGACGATAGTTGTCCTTTATTACTCTGCCAGTTTGTGAATTGCTGTGCCCCTGAGATCCATTTTTCAACCCGTTTTTTGTGAGCTGTACGCAAGTCCAACATTTTGGTTCAGGACATATACTGGTTCCCGGTGGGTGGCTGAGACTCTGGTTAATTCTTCTTAATGCCGGGAAATGAGAGTGACATGTGCCCGGGCAAATGCCTAACAGCTACTCTCTCATTGGTTCTCCCTCTTCCCTTCCATCGTCTGCCAAATTGGCAACATGTGCGAAGCAGAAACTTAAAGGGGCTGTCTCTCCAATTTGGGAGTTGGATAGTAAAGCAGTTGAAAAGTCAAACCGGAGCACCAGGAGAGGGATTATTCGTTGTGTTTTAGAAAACATTTGTATTCACAGTGTGTCCATTCTCTAGGTTTCCTATACATGTTATAGCTGTAGTAATATTCCCTTCAACCTGGAGAGTTGGGACCCATGGAATGGTGGCCATGCAATTTTGCTTTAAGGGCCCTGCATTTGCTCACCCAATCTCACCAATCCTCTCAGTCCCAAGTGTCCAGCCTTATACCACATCCAGCTGTCATTGTAGATAGGTTCATTCCAGGTTTCTTCAGAGACCCTGAAGGAATTGTAAAGAATTTCCCTGTTTTTTTGGTTTTGTTTTTGAAATTCCTTTTTATACTGGGTTTGAGCTGATTCTCACTGCCATGCTTATGCCAGCGTACACACACTTGATTCCCTTACAGAGACATATCAATACATATGTTTTAAGTTTCTTACAAGTCAGATGTATTCCTCTGCGGGAAATATGGGGTTTTGAGTCCCTTTCACTGAGGAAGGTATATGTCTTGTCTATTCCAAAGTTGGTTTTATATATGGTACCTGTGCTTATGTCAAACTCTGGTTTTTTGCATCACCCCAACTCTCCTACCCCCTTAAGCAGGCATAAGAGTGTTTTCTAAATGTGAGACTCTGTTCTCTTTCCTAATTCAGTTCATGTGTAGCCATGTTTACAGGATCTTCATAAGTGATATCTTATGATAAGTTTCTTTTTCTCTGTGACTTATTTCACTTAGAATCATCGTACCTCAATCCACTCACTTTGATGCTCCTGGTCTTATGACATTGATTTCATGGCTGAGGGATATTCCATCGTACATAAGTACCACACTTTTTGGACCATTTTTATATTTCCTGAGATATTTAAGGTGTAACCAAGTTGAGGTTCTTGTAAGCAGTACAGCCCTAAATTTGGGGGTGGCTCTGTCTTATTGATTTTCAGTTTTCCGAAGGTATATTCCCTAGACTGGAAGTGCCCTTGGCTCTGTAGCTCTGTTGTTTACTTGTTTTAGGGAACGCAGTGCACTCCTCCAGTGAGGCAGTTGGCAATTTACATCCCGCCCATCAGCATAACAAGGCTCCCTGTTCTCCAGGGCCTGTCTTGCCTTTCTGGTTTTTACACATTTTGTGGATGTCCCTTTGGACGGTGGGAAGTGATACTTCTTTGTAGTGCAGATTTGCATTGCCCACTTGCTTGCTTGGCCAAAAAGGGCGTATGCGTTTTCTCCTGGATATATTCAGGAGAAAACGCATACGCACTTTTTGGCCAAGTTCGTCATTGTCGAAGTAGTGCCCCTCTACATGTGCTTTAAAGGCGATTCCAACGTACCTCTTGAAATCTGTTTCCTGCTATTATGCCTCGCTTTCAAGTCCGCCTCGTTGCCTACCGTCAACAGATTTTTGGACGATAGTTGTCCTTTATTACTCTGCCAGTTTGTGAATTGCTGTGCCCCTGACCTCCATTTTTCAACTTGGTTTTTGTTAGCTGTACGCAAGTCCAAAATTTTGGTTCAGGACCTATACTGGTTCCCGGTGGGTGGATGAGACTTTGGTTAATTCTTCTTCCTGCCGGGAAAATAGAGTGACATGTGCCCGTCCAAATGTCTAACAGCTACTCTCTCAATGGTTCCCACTCTTCCCTTCCATCCTCTGCCAAATTGGCAACCAGTGCGAACCAGGAGCTTAAAGGGGCTGTCTCTCCAATTTGGGGTTTGATAGTAAAGCAGTTGGAAAGTCAAACCGGAGCACCAGGAATGGGACTTTTCGTTGAGTTTTACAAACCTTTTGTATTCACAGTGTGTTCATTCTCTAGGTTTCCCGTACATGTTATATCTGTAGTAATATTCCCTTCAACCTGGAGAGTTGGGACCCAAGGAATGGGGGCCATGCATTTTTGCTTTAAGGGGCCTGCATTTGCTCACCCAATCTCACCAATCCTCTCCGTCCCAAGTGTCCAGCCTTATACCACATCCAGCTGTCATTGTAGATAGGGTCATTCCTGGTTTCTTTAGAGACCCTGAAGGAATTGTAAAGAATTTCCCTGTTTTTTGGTTTTGTTTTTGAAATTTCTTTTTATAGTGGGTTTGACCTGATTCTCGCTGCCATGCTTATGCCAGTCTAGACACACTTGATTCCCTTACGGAGACATATCAATACATAGGTTTTAAGTTTCTTACAAGTCAGATATATTCCTCTGCGGGAAATATGGGGTTTTGAGTCCCTTTCACTGATAAAGGTGTAGGTCTTGTCTATTCCACAGTTGGTTTTAGAAATGGTACATGTACTTATATAAAACTCTTGTTTTATGCATCATCCAACCTCTCCTTTCCCCTTAAGCAGGCATAAGAGTGTTTTCTAAATGTGAGACTCTATTCTCTTTCCTAACTCAGTTCATGTGTAGCCATGTTTACAGGATCTTCATAAGTCATATCTTATGATAAGTTTCTTTTTCTGTTTGAATTATTTCACGTAGAATCATCGTACCTGAATCCACTCACTTTGCTGCTCCTGGTCTTATGACATTGATTTCATGGCTGAGGGATATTCCATTGTACATAAGTACCACAGTTTTTTGAACCATTTTTATATTTCCTGGGATATTTAAGGTGTACCCAAGTTGAGGTTCTTGTAGGCAGTGCAGCCCTAAATTAGGGGGTGGCTCTGTCTTATTGATTTTCAGTTTTCCCAAGGTATATTCGCTAGACTGGAAGTGCCCTTGGCTCTGTAGCTCTGTTGTTTACTTGTTTTAGGGAACACAATGCACTCCACCAGTGAGGCAGTTGGCAATTTACATCCCATCCATCAGCATAATAAGGCTCACTGTTCTCCATGGCCTGTCTTGCCTTTCTGATTTTTACACATTTTGTGGATGTCACTTTTGACCGGTGGGAAGTGATACTTCTTTGTAGGGCAGATTTGCATTGCCCGCTTGCTTGCTTGTCCAAAAAGGGCGTATGCGTTTTCTCCTGGATATATTCAGGAGAAAACGCATACGCCCTTTTGGGCCAAGTTCGTCATTATCGAAGTAGTGCCCCTCTACATGTGCTTTAAAGGCGATTCCAACGTACCTCTTGAAATCTGTTTCCTGCGATTCAGCCTCGCTTTCAAGTCCACCTTGTTGCCTACCGTCAACAGATTTTTGGACGATAGTTGTCTATATTACTCTGCCAGTTTGTGAATTGCTGTGCCCCTGAGCTCCATTTTTCAACTCGTTTTTTGTGAGCTGTACGGAAGTCCAAAATTTTGGTTCAGGACCTATACTGGTTCCCGGTGGGTGGCTGAGACCTTGGTGAATTCTTCCTGCCGGGAAATTAGAGTGACATGTGCCCGTCCAAATGTCTAACAGCTACTCTCTCACTGGTTCTCCTTCTTCCCTTCCATCCTCTGCCAAATTGGCAACCTCTGCGAACAAGGAGGTTAAAGGGGTTGTCTCTCCATGTTGGGAGATTGATAGTAAAGCAGTTGGAAAGTCAAACCGGAGCACCAGGAGAGGGTCTACTCGTTGAGTTTTAGAAACCTTTTGTATTCACAGTGTGTCCATTCTCTAGGTTTCCCGTACATGTTATAACTGTAGTAATATTCCCTTCAACATGGAGAGTTGGGACCCATGTAATGGGGGCCATGCATTTTTGCTTTAAAGGGTCTTCATTTGCTCAACCAATCTCACCAATCCTCTCAGTCCCAAGTGTCCAGCCTTATGCCACATCCAGCTGTCATTGTAGATAGGGTCATTCCAGGTTTCATCAGAGACCCTGAAGGAAATGTAAAGAATTTCCCTGTTTTTTGGTTTTGTTTTTGAAATTCCTTTTTATAGTGGGTTTGAGCTGATTCTTGCTGCCATGTTTATGCCAGTCTAGACACTCTTGATTCCCTTACAGAGACATATCAATATATAGGTTTTAAGATTCTTACTAGTCAGATCTATTCCTCTGCGGGAAATATGGCGTTTTGAGTCCCTTTCACTGAGGAAGGTGTAGGTCTTGTCTATTCCACAGTTGGTTTTAGCAATGGTACCTGTGCTTATATCAAACTCTGGTTTTATGCATCACACCACCTCTCCTTTCCCGTTAAGCAGGCATAAGAGTGTTTTCTAAATGTGAGACTCGGTTCTCTTTCCTAACTCAGTTCATGTGTAGCTATGTTTACAGGATCTTCATAAGTGATATCTTATGATAAGTTTCTTTTTCTGTGTGACTTATTTCACTTAGAATCATTGTACCTGAATCCACTCTCTTTGCTGCTCCTGGTCTTTTGACATTGATTTCATGGCTGAGGGATATTCCATCGTACATAAATACCACAGTTTTTTGAAGCATTTTTGTATTTCCTGGGATATTTATGGTGTACCCAAGTTGAGGTTCTTGTAAGCAGTGCAGCCCTAAATTTGAGGGTGGCTCTGTATTATTGATTTTCAGTTTTCCCAAGGTATATTCCCTAGACTGGAAGAGCCCTTGGCTCTGTTGCTCTGTTTTTTATTTGTTTTAGGGAACACAATGCACTGCTCCAGTGAGGCAGTGGGCAATTTACATCCCGCCCATCAGCATAACAAGGCTCCCTGTTCTCCAGGGCCTGTCTTGCCTTTCTGGTTTTTACACATTTTGTGGATGTCCCTATTGACCGGTGGGAAGTGATACTTCTTTGTAGTGCAGATTTGCATTGCGCGCTTGCATGCTTGGCCAAAAAGGAAGTATGCGTTTTCTCCTGAATATATTCAGGAGAATATATTCTCCCTTTTTGGCCAAGTGCGACATTGTCGACGTTGTGCCCCTCTTCCTGTGCTTTAAAGGCGATTCCAATTTACCTCTTGAAATCTGTTTCCTGCTATTCTGCCTCGCTTTCAAGTCCGCCTCGTTGCCTTCCCTCAACAGATTTTTGGACGATAGTTGGCCTTTATTACTCTGCCAGTTTGTGAATTGCTGTGCCCCTGAATTCCATTTTTCAACTCCTTTTTCGTGAGCTGAACCCTAGTCCAAAATTTTGGTTCAGGACCTAAACTGGTTCCCTGAGGGTGGCTGAGACTTTGGTTAATTCTTCATCCTGCCCGAAAATTAGAGTGACATGTGTCCGTCCAAATGCCTAACAGCTACTCTCTCATTGGTTCTCCCTCTTCCCTTCCATCCTCTGCCAAATTGGTAACCTGTGCGAACCAGGAGCTTAAAGGGGCTGTCTCTCCAAGTTGGAAAATTGATAGTAAAGCAGTTGGAAAGTCAAACTGGAGAACCAGGAGAGGGACTATTCGTTGAATTTTAGAAACCTTTTGTATTCACAGTGTGTCCATTCTCTAGGTTTCCCATACATATTATAGCTGTAGTAATACTCCCTTCAACATGGAGAGTTGGGACCCATGGAATGGGGGCCTTGCATTTTCGCTTTAAAGGGTCTGCATTTGCTCACCCAATATCACCAATCCTCTCAGTCCCAAGTGTCCACCCTTATGCCACATCCAGCTGTCATTGTGCGTAGGGTCATTCCAGGTTTCATCAGAGACCCTGAAGGAATTGTAAAGAATTTCCCTGTTTTTTGGTTTTGTTTTTGAAATTCCTTTTTATAGTGGGTTTGAGCTGATTCTCGCTACCATGTTTATGCCAGTCTAGACACACTTGATTCCCTTACGGATACATATCAATACATAGGTTTTAAGATTCTTACTAGTCAGATCTATTCCTCTGCGGGAAATATGGGGTTTTGAGTCCCTTTCACTAAGGAAGGTGTAGGTCTTGTCTATTCCACAGTTGGTTTTGGAAATGGTAACTGTGCTTATATCAAACTCTGGTTTTATGCATCACCCCACCTCTCCTTTCCCCTTAAGCAGGCATAAGAGTGTTTTCTAAATGTGAGACTCTGTTCTCCTTCCTATCTCAGTTCATGTGTAGCCATGTTTACAGGATATTCATAAGTGATATCTTATGATAAGTTTCTTTTTCTGTGTGACTTATTTCACTTAGAATCATCGTACCTGAATCCACTCACTTTGCTGCTCCTGGTCTTATGACATTGATTTCATGGCTGAGGGATATTCCATCGTACATAAGTACCACACTTTTTGGACCATTTTTATATTTCCTGAGATATTTAAGGTGTAACCAAGTTGAGGTTCTTGTAAGCAGTACAGCCCGAAATTTGGGGGTGGCTCTGTCTTATTGATTTTCAGTTTTCCGAAGGTATATTCCCAAGACTGGAAGTGCCCTTGTCTCTGTAGCTCTGTTGTTTACTTGTTTTAGGGAACACAGTGCACTCCTCCAGTGAGGCAGTTGGCAATTTACATCCCGCCCATCAGCATAACAAGGCTCCTTGTCCTCCAGGGCCTGTCTTGCCTTTCTAGTTTTTACACATTTTGTGGATATCCCTTTTGAGCGGAGGGAAGTGATACTTCTTTGTAGTGCAGATTTGCATTGCCCGGTTGCTTGCTTGGCCATAAAGGGCGTATGCGTTTTCTCCTGAATATATTCAGGAGAAAACGCATACACCCGTTTTGGCCAAGTGCATCATTGTCGAAGTTGTGCCCCTCTTCCTGTGCTTTAAAGGCGATTCCAACGTACCTCTTGAAATCTGTTTCCTGATATTCTGCCTCGCTTTCACGTCCGCCTCCTTGACTTCCCTCAAGAGATTTTTGGAAGATAGTTGTCCTTTATTTCTCTGCCAGATTGTGAATTGCTGTGCCCCTGAGCTCCATTTTTCAACTCGTTTTTTGTGAGCTGTACGCAAGTCCAAAATTTTGGTTCTGGACCTATACTGGTTCCCGGTGGGTGGCTGAGACTCTGGTTAATTCTTCTTCCTGCCGGGAAATTAGAGTGACATGTGACCATCCAAATGCCTAACAGCTACTCTCTCATTGGTTCTCCGTATTCCCTTCCATCCTCTGCCAAATTGGCAACCTGTGCGAACCAGGAGTTTAAAGGGGCTGTCTCTCCAAGTTGGGCGATTGATAGTAAAGCTGTTGGAAAGTCGAACCGGAGCACCAGGAGAGGCACTATTCGTTGAGTTTAGAAACATTTTGTATTCACAATGTGTCCATTCTCTAGGTTTCCCGTACATGTTATAGCTGTAGTAATATTCCCTTCAACCTGGAGAGTTGGGACCCATGGAATCGGGCCATTCATTTTTGCTTTAAAGGGTCTGCATTTGCTCACCCAGTCTCAACAATCCTCTCAGTCCCAAGTGTCCAGCCTTATGCCACATCCAGCTGTCATTGTATATAGGGTCATTCCAGGTTTCATCAGAGACCCTGAAGGAGTTTTAAAGAAGTTCCCTGTTTTTTGTTTTGTTTTTGAAATTCCTTTTTATAGTGTGTTTAAGCTGTTTCTTGCTGCCATGTTTATGCCAGTCTAGACACACTTGATTCCTTTACGGAGACATATCAATACATAGGTTTTAAGATACTTACTAGTCAGATCTATTCCTCTACGGGAAATATGGGGTTTTGAGTCCCTTTCACTGAGGAATGTGAAGGTCTTTTCTATTCCAAAGTTGGTTTTAGAAACGGTACCGGTGCTTATATCTAACTCTGGTTTTATGCATCACCCCACCTCTCGTTCCCCCTTAAGCAGGCATAAGAGTGTTTTCTAAATGTGAGACTCGGTTCTCTTTCCTAACTCAGTTCATGTGTAGCCATGTTTACAGGATCTTCATAGGTGATATCTTATGATAAGTTTCTTTTCCTGTGTGACTTATTTCACTTAGAATCATCGTACCTGAATCACCTCACTTTGCTGCTCCTGGTCTTATGACATTGATTTCATGGCTGAGGGATATTCCATCGTACATAAGTACCACAATTTTTTGAACCATTTTTTTATTTCCTGGGATATTTAAGGTGTACCCAAGTTGAGGTTCTTGTAAGCAGAGCAGCCCTAAATTTGGGGGTGGCTCTGTCTTTTTGATTTTCAATTTTCCCAAGGTATATTCCCTAGACTGGAAGTGCCCTTGGCTCTGTAGCTCTGTTATTTACTTGTATTAGGGAACGCAATGCACTCCTCCAGTGAGGCAGTTGGCAATTTACATCCCGCCCATCAGCATAACAAGGCTCCCTATTCTCCAGGGCCGGTCTTGCCTTTCTGGTTTTTACACATTTTGTGGATGTCCCTTTTGACCGGTGGGAAGTGATACTTCTTTGTAGTGCAGATTTGCATTGCATGCTTGCTTGCCTGGCCAAAAAGGGCGTATGGGTTTTCTCCTGAATATATTCAGGAGAAAAGGCATACACCCATTTAGGCCAAGTGCATCACTGTCGAAGTTGTGCCCCTCTACCTGTGCTTTAAAGGTGATTCCAACGTACCTCTTGAAATCTGTTTCCTGTGATTCTGCCTCGCTTTCAAAACTGCCTCGTTGCCTTCCCTCAACAGATTTTTGGACGATAGTTGTCCTTTAATACTCTGCCAGTTTATGAACTGCTGTGCCCCTGAGCTCCACTTTTCAACACGTTATTAGTGAGCTGTACGCAAGTCCAAAATGTTGGTTCAGGACGTATACTGGTTCCCGGTGGGTGGCTTAGACTTTGGTTAATTCTTTTTCTTGCTGGGAAATTAGAGTGACATGTACCCGTCCAAATGCCTAACAGCTAGTCTCTCATTGGTTCTCCCTCTTCCCTTCCATTCTCTGCCAAATTGGCAACCTGGGTGAACCAGGAACTTAAAGGGGATGTCTCTCCAAGTTGGAAGATTGATAGTAAAGCAGTTGGAAAGTCAAACCAGAGCACCAGGAGAGGGACTATTCATTGAGTTTTAGAAACCTTTTGTATTCACAATGTGTCCATTCTCTAGGTTTCCCGTACATGTTATAACTGTAGTAATATTCCCTTCAACATGGAGAGTTGGGACCCATGGAATGGGGGCCATTCATTTTTGCTTTAAAGGGTCTACATTTGCTCACCCAATCTCAAATATCCTCTCAGTCCCAAGTGTACAGCCTTATGCCATATCCAGCTGTCATTGTAGATAGGGTCATTCCAGGTTTCATCAGAGACCCTGAAGGAATTGTAAAGAATTTCCCTGTTTTTTGGTTTTGTTTTTGAAATTCCTTTTTATAGTAGGATTGAGCTGATTCTCGCTGCCATGTTTATGACAGTCTAGACACACTTGATTCCCTTGCTGAGATATATCAATACATAGGTTTTAAGATTCTTACTAGGCAGATCTATTCCTCTGCAGGAAATATGGGGTTTTGAGTCCTGAAAGGGACTGAGGAAGGTGTAGGTCTTGTCTATTCCACAGTTGGTTTTAGAAACGGTACCTCTTCTTATATCAAACTATGGTTTTATGCATCACCCCACCTCTCCTTCCCCCTTAAGCAGGCATAACAGTGTTTTCTAAATGTGAGACTCTGTTCTCTTTCTTAACTCAGTTCATGTGTAGCCATGTTTACAGGATCTTCATAAGTGATATCTTATGATAAGTTTCTTTTTCTGTGTGACTTATTTCACTTAGAATCATCGTACCTGAATCCACTCACTTTGCTCCTCCTGGTCTTATGACATTGATTTCATGGCTGAGGGATATTCCATCGGACATAAATACCACAGTTTTTTGAACCTTTTTTATATTTCCTGGGATATTTAAGGTGCACCCAAGTTGAGGTTCTTGTAAGCAGTGCAGCCCTAAATTTGGGGGTGGCACTGTCTTATTGATTTTCAGTTTTCCCAAGGTATATTCCCTAGATTGGAAGTGCCCTTGGCTTTGTAGCTCTGTTGTTTATTTGTTTTAGGGAAGGCAATGCACTCATCCAATGAGGCAGTTGGCAATTTACATCCCGCCCATCAGCATAACAAGCCTCCCTGTTCTGCAGGGCCTGTCTTGCCTTTCTGGTTTTTACACATTTTGTGGATGTCCCTTTTGTCCGGTGGGAAATGATACTACTTTGTAGTGCAGATTTGCATTGCCCGCTTGCTTGCTTGGCCAAAACCGGCGTATGCGTTTTCTCCTGAATATATTCAGGAGAAAACGCATACGCCCTTTATGGCCAAGTGCATCATTGTCCAAGTTGTGCCCCTCTTCCTGTGCTTTAAAGGCGATTCCAACGTACCTCTTGAAATCTGTTTCCTGCTATTCTGCCTCGCTTTCAAGTCCGCCTCGTTTCCTTCCCTGAACAGATTTTTGGACGATAGTTGTCCTTTATTACTCTGCCAGTTTGTGAATTGCTGTGCCCCTGAGCTCCATTTTTCAACTCGTTTTTTGTGAGCTGTACGCAAGTCCAAAATTTTGGTTCAGGACCTATACTGGTTCCCGGTGGGTGGCTGAGACTCTGGTTAATTCTTCTTCCTGCCGGGAAATTAGAGTGACATGTGCCCCTCCAAATGCCTAACAGCTACTCTCTCATTGGTTCTCCCTCTTCCCTTCCATCCTCTGCCAAATTTGCAACCTCTGCGAACAAGGAGGTTAAAGTGGTTGTCTCTCCAAGTTGGGATATTGATAATAAAGCATTGGAATGTTAAACCGGAGAACCAGGAGAGGGACTACTCGTTGAGTTTTAGAAACCTTTTGTATTCACAGTGTGTCCATTCTCTAGGTTTCCCGTACATGTTATAGCTGTAGTAATATTCCCTTCAACATGGAGAGTTGGGACCCATGGAATGGGGGCCATGTACTTTTGCTTTAAATGGTCTGCATTTGCTCACCCAATCTCACCAATCCTCTCAGTCCAAAGTGTCCAGCCTTATGCAACATCCAGCTGTCATTGTAGATAGGGTCATTCCAGGTTTCATCAGAGACCCTGAAGGAAATGTAAAAAATTTCCCTGTTTTTTTTTATTTGTTTTTGAAATTCCTTTTTATAGTGGGTTTGAGCTGATTCTCACTGCCATGTTTATGCCAGTCTAGACACACTTGATTCCCTTACAGAGACATATCAATATATAGGTTTTAAGATTCTTACTAGTCAGATCTATTCCTCTGCGGGAAATATGGCGTTTTGAGTCCCTTTCACTGAGGAAGGTGTAGGTCTTGTCTATTCCACAGTTGGTTTTAGCAATGGTACCTGTGCTTATATCAAACTCTGGTTTTATGCATCACCCCACCTCTCCTTTCCCCTTAAGCATGCATAGGAGTGTATTCTAAATGTGAGACTCTGTTCTCTTTCCTAACTCAGTTCATGTGTAGCCATGTTTACAGGATCTTCATAAGTGATATATTATGATAAGTTTCTTTTACTGTGTGACTTATTTCACTTAGAATCATCGTACCTGAATCCACTCACTTTGCTGCTCCTGGTGTTTTGACATTGATTTCATGGCTGAAGGATATACCATCGTACATAAAAACCACAGATTTTTGAAGCATTTTTATATTTCCTGGGATATTTAAGGTGTACCCCAGTTGAGGTTCTTGAAAGCAGTGCAACCTTAAATTTGGGGGTGGCTCTGTCTTATTGATTTTCGGTTTTCCCAAGTTATATTCCCTAGACTGGAAGTGCCCTTGGCTCTGTAGCTCTGTTGTTTACTTGTTTTAGGAACGCAATGCACTCCTCCAGTGAGGCAGTTGGCAATTTACATCCCGCTCATCAGCATAAAAAGGCTCCCTGTTCTCCAGGGCCTGTCTTGCCTTTCTGGTTTTTACACATTTTGTGGATGTCCCTTTTGACCGGTTGGAAGTGATACTTCTTTGTAGTGCAGATTTGCATTGCCCGCGTGCTTGCTTGGCCAAAACGGGCGTATGCGTTTTCTCCTGAATATATTCAGGCAAAACGCATATGCCCTTTTTGGCCAAGTGCGTCATTGTCAAAGTTGTGCCACTCTTCCTGTGCTTTAAAGGCGATTCCAACGTACCTCTTGATATCTGTTTCCTGCTATTCTGCCTTGTCTTCATGTCCGCGTCGTTGCCTTCCCTGAACAGGTTTTTGGAAGATACTTGTCCTTTATTACTCTGCCAGTTTTGAAATGCTGTGCCCCTGAGGTCCATTTTTAACTCTTTTTTTGTGAGCTGTACGCAAGTCCATAATTTTGGTTCAGGACCTATACTGGTTCCCGGTGGGTGGCTGAGACTCTGGTTAATTCTTCTTCCTGCCAGGAAATTAGAGTGACATGTGCCCGTCCAAATGCCTAACAGCTACTCTCTCATTGGTTCTCCCTCTTCCCTTCCATCCTCTGCCAAATTGGCAACCTCTGCGAACCAGGAGGTTAAAGGGGTTGTCTCTCCAAGTTGGGAGATTGATAGTAAAGCAGTTGGAAAGTCAAACCGGAGCACCAGGAGAGGGACTACTCGTTGAGTTTTAGAAACCTTTTGTATTCACAGTGTGTCCATTCTCTTTGTTTCCCGTACATTTTATAGCTGTAGTAATATTCCCTTCAACATGGAGAGTTGGGACCCATGGAATGGGGGCCATGCATTTTTGCTTTAAAGGGTCTGCATTTGCTCACCCAATCTCACCAATTCTCTCAGTCCCAAGTGTCCAGCCTTATGCCACATCCAGCTGTCATTGTAGATAGGGTCATTCCAGGTTTCATCAGAGACCCTGAAGGAAATGGAAAGAATTTCCCTGTTTTTTGGTTTTGTTTTTGAAATTCTTTTTTTTGTGGGTTTGAGCTGATTCTCACGGCCATGTTTAGGCCAGTCAAGACACACTTGATTCCCTTACAGACACATATCAATACATAGGTTTTAAGACTTTTACTAGTCAGATCTATTCCTCTGCGGGAAATATGGAGTTTTGAGTCCCTTTCACTGAGGAATGTGTAGGTCTTGTCTATTCCACAGTTGCTTTTAGAAATGGAACCTGTGCTTATATCAAACTCTTGTTTTATGCATCACCCCACCTCTCCTTTCCCCTTAAGCAGGCATAAGAGTGTTTTCTAAATGTGAGACTCTGTTCTCTTTCCTAACTCAGTTCATGTGTAGCCATATTTACAGGATCTTCATAAGTGATATCTTATGATAAGTTTCTTTTTCTGTGTGACTTATTTCACTTAGAATCATCGTACCTGAATCCACTCACTTTGCTGCTCCTGGTCTTTTGACATTGATTTCATGGCTGAAGGATATACCATCGTACATAAATACCACAGATTTTTGAAGCATTTTTATATTTCCTGGGATATTTAAGGTGTACCCAGGTTGAGGTTCTTGTAAGTAGTGCAACCTTAAATTTGGGGGTGGCTCTGTCTTATTGATTTTCGGTTTTTCCAAGGTATATTCCCTAGACTGGAAATGCCCTTGGCTCTGTAGCTCTGTTGTTTACTTGTTTTAGGGAACGCAATGCACTGCTCCAGTGAGGCAGTTGGCAATTTACATCCCGCCCATCAGCATGACAAGGCTCCCTCTTCTCCAGGGCCTGTCTTGCCTTTCTGGTTTTTACACATTTGTGGATGTCCCCTTTGACAGGTGGGAAGTGATATTTCTTTGTAGTGCAGATTTGCATTGCCCGCTTGCTTGCTTGGCCAAAAAGGGCATATGCGTTTTCTCCTGAATATATTCATGAGAAAATGCATACGCACTTTTTGGCCAAGTGCGTCATTGTCGAAGTTGTGCCCCTCTTCCTGTTCTTTAAAGGCGATTCCAATGTACCTCTTGAAATCTGTTTCCTGCTATTCTGCCTCGCTTTCAAGTCCTCCTCGTTGACTTCCCTCAACAGATTTTTGGACGATAGTTGTCCTTTATTACTCTGCCTGTTTTTGAATTTCTGTGCCCCTGAGCTCCATTTTTCAACTCGTTTTTTGTGAGCTGTACGCAAGTCCAAAATTTTGGTTCAGGACCTCTATTGGTTCCTGGTGGGTGGCTGAGACTCTGGTTAATTCTTCTTCCTGCCGGGAAATTAGAGTGGCATGTGCCCGTCCAAATGCCTAACAGCTACTCTCTCATTGGTTCTCCCTCTTCCCTTCCATCCTCTGCCAAATTGGCATCCTCTGCGAACCAGGAGGTTAAAGGGGTTGTCTCTCCAAGTTGGGAGATTGATAGTAAAGCAGTTGGAAAGTCAAACCGGAGCACCAGGAGAGGGACTACTCGTTGAGTTTTAGAAACCTTTTGTATTCACAATGTGTCCATTCTCTATGTTTCCCGTACATGTTATAGCTGTAGTAATATTCCCTTCAACATGGAGAGTTGGGACCCATGGAATGGGGGCCATGCATTTTTGCTTTAAAGGGTCTGCATTTGCTCACCCAATCTCACCAATCCTCTCAGTCCCAAGTGTCCAGCCTTATGCCACCTCCAGCTGTTATTGTAGATAGGGTCATTCCAGGTTTCATCAGAGACCCTGAAGGAAATGTAAAGAATTTACCTGTTTTTTGGTTTTCTATTTGAAATTCCTTTTTATAGTGGGTTTGAGCTGATTCTCGCTGCCATGTTTATGCCAGTCTAGACACACTTGATTCCCTTACAGAGACATATCAATATATAGGTTTTAAGATTCTTACTAGTCAGATGTATTCCTCTGCGGGAAATATGGGGTTTTGAGTCCCTTTCACTGAGGAAGGTGTAGGTCTTGTCTATTCCACAGTTGCTTTTAGCAATGGTACCTGTGCTTATATCAAACTCTGGTTTTATGCATCACCCCTCCTCTCCTTTCCCCTTAAGCAGGCATAAGAGTGTTTTCTAAATGTGAGTCTCTGATCTCTTTCCTAACTCAGTTCATGTGTAGCCATGTTTACAGGATCTTCATAAGTGATATCTTATGATAAGTTTCTTTTTCTGTGTGACTTATTTCACTTAGAATCATCGTACCTGAATCCACTCACTTTGCTGCTCCTGGTCTTTGGACATTGATTTCATGGATGAGGGATATTCCATCGTACATAAATACTACAGTTTTTTGAACCATTTTTATATTTCCTGGGATATTTAAGGTGTACCCAAGTTGAGGTTCTTGTAAGCAGTGCAGCCCTAATTTTGGGTTGGCTCTGTCTTATTGATTTTCAGTTTTCCCAAGGTATATTCCCTAGACTGGAACTGCCCTTGGCTCTGTAGCTCTGTTGTTTACTTGTTTTAGGGAACGCAATGCACTCCTCCAGTGAGGCAGTTGGCAATTTACATCCCGCCCATCAGCATAACAAGGCTCCCTGTTCTCCAGGGCCTGTCTTGCCTTTCTGGTTTTTACACATTTTGTGGATGTCCCTTTTGACCTGTGGGAAGTGATACTTCTTTGTAGTGCAGATTTTCATTGCCCGCGTGCTTGCTTGGCCAAAAAGGGCGTATGCGTTTTCCCCTGAATATATACATGAGAAAACGCATACGCCCTTTATGGCCAAGTGCGTCATTGTCGAAGTTGTGCCCCTCTTCCTGTGCTTTAAAAGCAATTCCAACGTACCTCTTGAAATCTGTTTCCTGCTATTCTTCCTCGCTTTCAAATCCCCCTCGTTGCCTTCCGTCAACAGATTTTTGGACGATAGTTGTCCTTTATTACTCTGCCAGTTTGTGAATTGCTGTGCCCCTGAGCTCCATTTTTCAACTCATTTTTTGTGAGCTGTACGCAAGTCCAAAATTTTGGTTCAGGACCTATACTGGTTCCCGATGGGTGGCTGAGACTCTGGTTCATTCTTCTTCCTGCCGGGAAATTAGAGTGACATGTGCCCGTCCAAATGCCTAACAGCTACTCTCTCATTGGTTCTCCCTCTTCCCTTCCATCCTCTGCCAAATTGGCAACCTGTGCGAACCAGGTGGTTAAATGGGTTGTCTCTCCAAGTTGGGAGATTGATCGTAAAGCAGTTGTAAAGTCAAACCTGAGCACCAGGAGAGGGACTACTCGTTGAGTTTTAGAAACCTTTTGTATTCACAGTGTGTCCATTTTCTAGGTTTCCCGTACATGTTATAGCTGTAGTCATATTCCCTTCAACATGGAGAGTTGGGACCCATGGAATGGGGGCCATGCATTTTTGCTTTAAAGGGTCTGCATTTTCTCACCCAATCTCACCAATCCTCTCAGTCCCAAGTGTCCAGCCTTATGCCACATCCACCTGTCTTTGTAGATAGGGTCATTCCAGGTTTCATCAGAGACCCTGAAGGAAATGTAAAGAATTTCCCTGTTTTTTGATTTTGTTTTTGAAATTCGTTTTTATAGTGGGTTTGAGCTGATTTTCGCTGCCATGTTTATGCCAGTCAGGACACACTTGATTCCCTTACAGAGATATATCAATATATAGGTTTTAAAATTCTTACTAGTCAGATCTATTCCTCTGCGGGAAATATGGGGTTTTGAGTCCCTTTCACTGAGGAAGGTGTAGGTCTTGTCTATTCCACAGTTGGTTTTAGCAATGGTACCTGTGCTTATATCAAACTCTGGTTTTATGCATCACCCTTCCTCTCCTTTCGCCTCAAGCAGGCATAAGAGTGTTTTCTAAATGTGAGACTCTGTTCTCTTTCCTAACTCAGTTCATGTGTAGCCATGTTTACAGGATCTTCATAAGTGATATCTTATGATAAGTTTCTTTTTCTGTGTGACTTATTTCACTTACAATCATCGTACCTGAATCCACTCACTTTGCTGCTCCTGGTCTTATGACATTGATTTCATGGCGGAGGAATATTCCATCGTACATAAATACCACAGTTTTTTGAAACATTTTTATATTTCCTGGGATATTTAATGTGTACCCATGTTGAGGTTCTTCTAAGCAGTGCAGCCCTAATTTTGGGGGTGGCTCTGTCTTATTGATTTTCAGTTTTCCCAAGGTATATTCCCTAGACTGGAAGTGCCCTTGGCTCTGTAGCTCTGTTGTTTACTTGTTTTAGGGAGCGCAATGCACACCTCCAGTGAGGCAGTTGGCAATTTACATCCCGCCCATCAGCATAACAAGGCTCCCTGTTCTCCCGGGCCTGTCTTGCCTTTCTGGTTTTTACACATTTGTGGATGTCCCTTTTGACCGGTGGGAAGTGATACTTCTTTGTAGTGCAGATTTGCATTGCCCGCTTGCTTGCTTGGCCAAAAAGGGCATATGCTTTTTCTCCTGAATATATTCAGGAGAAAACGCATACGCCCTTTTTGGCCAAGTGCGTCATTGTCGAAGTTGTGCCCCTCTTCCTGTGCTTTAAAGGCGATTCCAACGTACCTCTTGAAATCTGTTTCCTGCTGTTCTGCCTCGCTTTCAAGTCCTCCTCGTTGCCTTCCCTCAACAGTTTTTGGACGATAGTTGTCCTTTATTACTCTGCCAGTTTGTGAATTGCTGTGCCCCTGAGCTCCATTTTTCAACTCGTTTTTTGTGAGCTGTACGCAAGTCCAAAATTTTGGTTCAGGAACTATACTGGTTCCCGGTGGGTGGCTGAGACTCTGTTTAATTCTTCTTCCTGCCGGGAAATTAGAGTGACATGTGCCCGTCCAAATGCCTAAGAGCTACTCTGTCATTGGTTCTCCCTTTTCCCTTCCATCCTCTGCCAAATTGGCAACCTCTGCGAACCAGGAGGTTAAAGGGGTTGTCTCTCCAAGTTGGGAGATTGATAGTAAAGCAGTTGGAAAGTCAAACCGGAGCACCAGGAGAGGGACTACTCGTTGAGTTTTAGAAACCTTTTGTATTCACAGTGTGTCCATTTTCTAGGTTTCCCATACATGTTATAGCTGTAGTAATATTCCCTTCAACATGGAGAGTTGGGACCCATGGAACGGGGGCCATGCATTTTTGCTTTAAAGGGTCTGCATTTGCTCACCCAATCTCACCAATCCTCTCAGTCCCAAGTGTCCAGCCTTATGCCACATCCAGCTGTCATTATAGATAGGGTCATTCCAGGTTTCATCAGAGGCACTGAAGGAAATGTAAAGAATTTCCCTGTTTTTTGGTTTTGTTTTTGAAATTCCTTTTTATAGTGGGTTTGAGCTGATTCTCGCTGCCATATTTATGCCTGTCTAGTCACACTTGATTCCCTTACAGAGACATATCAATATATAGGTTTTAAGATTCTTACTAGTCAGATCTATTCCTCTGCGGGAAATATGGCGTTTTGAGTCCCTTTCACTGAGGAAGGTGTAGGTCTTGTCTATTCCACAGTTGGTTTTAGAAATGGTACCTGTGCTTATATCAAACTCTGGTTTTATGCATCACACCACCTCTCCTTTCCCGTTAAGCAGGCATAAGAGTGTTTTCTAAATGTGAGACTCTGTTCTCTTTCCTAACTCAGTTCATGTGTAGCCATGTTTACAGGATCTTCATAAGTGATATCATATGATAAGTTTCTTTTACTGTGTGACTTATTTCACTTAGAATCATCGTACCTGAATCCACTCACTTTGCTGCTTCTGGTCTTTTGACATTGATTTCATGGCTGAAGGATATACCATCGTACATAAATACCACAGATTTTTGAAGCATTTTTATATTTCCTGGGATATTTAAGGTGTACCCAGGTTGAGGTTCTTGTAAGCAGTGCAACCTTAAATTTGGGGGTGGCTCTGTCTTATTGATTTTCGGTTTTCCCAAGGTATATTGCCTAGACTGGAAATGCCCTTGGCTCTGTAGCTCTGTTGTTTACTTGTTTTAGGGAACGCAATGCACTCCTCCAGTGAGGCAGTTGGCAATTTACATCCCGCCCATCAGCATGACAAGGCTCCATCTTCTCCAGGGCCTGTCTTGCCTTTCTGGTTTTTACACATTTGTGGATGTCCCTTTTGACCAGTGGTTAGTGATACTTCTTTGTAGTGTAGATTTGCATTGCCCGCGTGCTTGCTTGTCCAAAAAGGGCGTATACGTTTTCTCCTGAATATATTCAGGAGAAAACGCATACGCCCTTTTTGGCCAAGTGTGTCATTGTCAAAGTTGTGCACCTCTTCCTGTGCTTTAAAGGCGATTCCAACGTACCTCTTGAAATCTGTTTCCTGCTATTCTGCCTCGCTTTCAAGTCCTCCTCGTTGCCTTCCCTCAACAGATTTTTGGACGATAGTTGTCCTTTATTAATCTGCCAGTTTGTGAATTGCTGTGCCCCTGAAATCCATTTTTCAACTCGTTTTTTGTGAGCTGTACGCAAGTCCAAAATTTTGTTTCAGGACCTATACTGGTTCCCGGTGGGTGGCTGAGACTCTGGTTAATTCTTCTTCCTGCCGGGAAATTAGAGTGACATGTGCCCGTCCAAATGCCTAACAGCTGCTCTCTCATTGGTTCTCCCTCTTCCCTTGCATCCTCTGCCAAATTGGCAACCTGTGCGAACCAGGAGGTTAAAGGGGTTGTCTCTCCAAGTTGGGAGATTGATAGTAAAGCAGTTGGAAAGTCAAACCGGAGCACCAGGAGAGGGACTACTCGTTGAGTTTTAGAAACCTTTTGTATTCACAGTGTGTCCATTTTCTAGGTTTCCCGTACATGTTATAGCTGTAGTAATATTCCCTTCAACATGGAGAGTTGGGACCCATGGAATGGGGGCCATGCATTTTTGCTTTAAAGGGTCTGAATTTGCTCACCCAATCTCACCAATCCTCTCAGTCCCAAGTGTCCAGCCTTATGCCACATCCAGCTGTCATTGTAGATAGGGTCATTCCAGGATTCATCAGAGACCCTGAAGGAAATGTAAAGAATTTCCCTGTTTTTTGGTTTTGTTTTTGAAATTCCTTTTTATAGTGGGTTTGAGCTGATTCTCGCTGCCATGTTTATGCCAGTCTAGACACACTGGATTCCCTTACAGAGACATATCAATACATAGGTTTTAAGATTCTTACTAGTCAGATCTATTCCTCTGCGGGATATATGGGGTTTTGAGTCCCTTTCACTTAGGAAGGTGTAGGTCTTGTCTCTTCCACAGTTGGTTATAGAAATGGTACATGTGCTTATATCAAATTCTGGTTTTATGCATCACCCCTCCTCTCCTTTCCCCTCAAGCAGGCATAAGAGTGTTTTCTAAATGTGAGACTCTGTTCTCTTTCCTAACTCAGTTCATGTGTAGCCATGTTTACAGGATCTTCATAAGTGATATCTTATGATAAGTTTCTTTTTCTGTGTGACTTATTTCACTTAGAATCATCGTACCTGAATCCACTCACTTTGCTGCTCCTGGTCTTATGACATTGATTTCATGGCTGAAGGATATTCCATCGTACATAAATACCACAGTTTTTTGAACCATTTTTATATTTCCTGGGATATTTAAGGTGTACCCAAGTTGAGGTTCTTGTAAGCAGTGGAGGCCTAATTTTGGGGCTGGCTCTGTCTTATTGATTTTCATTTTTCCAAAGGTATATTCCCTAGACTGGAAGTGCCCTTTGCTCTGTAGCTCTGTTGTTTACTTGTTTTAGGGAACAAAATGCACTCCTCCAGTGAGGCAGTTGGCAATTTACATCCCGCCCATCAGCATAACAAGGCTCCCTGTTCTCCAGTGCCTGTCTTGCCTTTCTGGTTTTTACACATTTTGTGGATGTCCCTTTTGACCGGTGGGAAGTGATACTTCTTTCTAGTGCAGATTTGCATTGCCCGTGTGCTTGCTTGGCCAAAAAGGGCATATGCGTTTTCTCCTGAATATATACATGAGAAAACACATACGCCCTTTATGGCCACGTGCGTCATTGTCGAAATTGTGCCCCTCTTCCTGTGCTTTAAAGGCAATTCCAACGTACCTCTTGAAATCTGTTTCCTGCTATTCTGCCTCGCTTTCAAGACCCCTCGTTGCCTTCCTTCAACAGATTTTTGGACGATAGTTGTCCTTTATTACTCTGCCAGTTTGTGAATTGCTGTGCCCCTGAGCTCCATTTTTAACTCTTTTTTTGTGAGCTGTACGCAAGTCCAAAATTTTGGTTCAGGACCTATACTGGTTCCCGGTGTGTGGCTGAGACTCTGGTTAATTCTTCTTCCTGCCGGGAAATTAGAGTGACATGTGCCCGTCCAAATGCCTAACAGCTACTCTGTCATTGGTTCTCCCTCTTCCCTTCCATCCTCTGCCAAATTGGCAACCTCTGCGAACCAGGAGGTTAAAGGGGTTGTCTCTCCAAGTTGGCAGATTGATAGTAAAGCAGTTGGAAAGTCAAACCCGAGCACCAGGAGAGGGACTACTCGTTGAGTTTTAGAAACCTTTTGTATTCACAGTGTGTCCATTTTCTACGTTTCCCGTACATGTTATAGCTGTAGTAAAATTCCCTTCAACATGGAGAGTTGGGAGCAATGGAAAGGATTCCATGCATTTTTGCTTTAAAGGGTCTGCATTTGCTCACCCAATCTCACCAATCCTCTCAGTCCCAAGTGTCCAGCCTTATGCCACATCCAGCTGTCATTGTAGATAGGGCCATTCCAGGTTTCATCAGAGACCCTGAAGGAAATGCAAAGAATTTCCCTGTTTTTTGGTTTTGTTTTTGAAATTCCTTTTTATAGTGGGTTTGAGCAGATTCTCGCTGCCATGTTTATGCCAGTCTAGACACACTTGATTCCCTTACAGAGACATATCAATACATAGGTTTTTAGATTCTTACTAGTCAGATCTATTCCTCTGCGGGAAATATGGGGTGTTGAGTCCCTTTCTCTGAGGAAGGTGTAGGTCTTGTCTATTCCACAGTTGGTTTTAGCAATGGTACCTGTGCTTATATCAAACTCTGGTTTTATGCATCACCCCACCTCTCCTTTCCCCTTAAGCAGGCATAAGAGTGTTTTCTAATTGTGAGACTCTGTGCTCTTTCCTAACTCAGTTCATGTGTAGCCATGTTTACAGGATCTTCATAAGTGATATCTTATGATAAGTTTCTTTTTCTGTGTGACTTATTTCACTTAGAATCATCGTACCTGAATCCACTCACTTTGCTCCTCCTGGTCTTATGACATTGATTTCATGGCTGAGGGATATTCCATCGTACATAAATACCACAGTTTTTTGAACCATTTTTATATTTCCTGGGATATTTAAGGTGTACCCAAGTTGAGATTCTTGTAAGCAGTGCAGCCCTAAATTTGCGGGTGGCTCTGTCTTATTGATTTTCAGTTTTCCCAAGGTATATTCCCTAGACTGGAAGTGCCCTTGGCTTTGTAGCTCTGTTGTTTACTTGTTTTAGGGAACGGAATGCACTCCTCCTGTGAGGCAGTTGGCAATTTACATCCCGCCCATCAGCATAACAAGGCTCCCTGTTCTCCAGGGCCTGTCTTGCCTTTCTGGTTTTTACACATTTGTGGATGTCCTTTTTGACCGGTGGGAAGTGATACTTCTTTGTAGTGCAGATTTGCATTGCCCGCTTGCCTGCTTGGCCGAAAATGGAGTATGTGTTTTCTCCTGAATATATTCAGGAGAAAACGCATACGCCCTTTTTGGCCAAGTGCGTCATTGTCGAAGTTGTGCCCCTCTTCCTGTGCTTTAAAGGCGATTCCAACGTACCTCTTGAAATCTGTTTCCTGCTATTCTGCCTCGCTTTCATGTCCGCCTCGTTGCCTTCCCTCAACAGATTTTTCGACGATAGTTGTCCTTTATTACTCTTCCAGTTTGTGAATTGCTGTGCCCCTGAGCTCCAGTTTTCAACTCGTTTTTTGTGAGCTGTACGCAAGTCCAAAATTTTGGTTCAGGACCTATACTGGTTCCCAGTGGGTGGCTGAGACTCTGCTTAATTCTTCTTCCTGCCGGGAAATTAGAGTGACATATGCCCGTCCAAATGCCTAACAGCTACTCTCTCATTGGTTCTCCCTCTTCCCTTCCATCCTCTGCCAAATTGGCAACCTCTGCGAACCAGGAGGTTAAAGGGGTTTTCTCTCCAAGTTGGGAGATTGATAGTAAAGCAGTTGGAAAGTCAAACCGGAGCACCAGGAGAGAGACTACTCGTTGAGTTTTAGAAACCTTTTGTATTCACAGTGTGTCCATTCTCTTGGTTTACCATACATGTTATAGCTGTAGTAATATTCCCTTCAACATGGAGAGTTGGGACCCATGGAATGGGGGCCATGCATTTTTGCTTTAAAGGGTCTGCATTTGCTCACCCAATCTCACCAATCCTCTCAGTCCCAAGTGTCCAGCCTTATGCCACATCCAGCTGTCATTGTAGATAGGGTCATTCCAGGTTTCATCAGAGACCCTGAAGGAAATGTAAAGAATTTCCCTGTTTTTTGGTTTTGTTTTTGAAATTCCTTTTTATAGAGGGTTTGAGCTGATTCTCGCTGTCATGTTTATGCCAGTCTAGACACACTTGATTCCCTTACAGATACATATCAGTACATAGGTTTTAAGATTCTTACTAGTCAGATCTATTCCTCTGCGGGAAATATGGTGTTTTGAGTCCCTTTCACTGAGGAAGGTGTAGGTCTTGTCTATTCCACAGTTGGTTTAAAATTGGTACCTGTGCTTATATCAGACTCTGGTTTTATGCATCACCCCACCTCTCCTTTCCCCTTAAGCAGGCATAAGAGTGTTTTCTAAATGTGAGACTCTGTGCTCTTTCCTTACTCAGTTCATGTGTAGCCATGTTTACAGGATCTTCATAAGTGATATCTTATGATAAGTTTCTTTTTCTGTGTGACTTATTTCACTTAGAATCCTCGTACCTGAATCCATTCACTTTGCTGCTCCTGCTCTTTTGACATTGATTTCATGGCTGAGGGATATTCCATCGTACATAAATACCACAGTTTTTTGAACCATTTTTATATTTCCTGGGATATTTAAGGTGTACCCATGTTGAGGTTCTTGTAAGCAGTGCAGCCCTAATTATGGGGGTGGCTCTGTCTTATTGATTTTCAGTTTTCCCAAGGTATATTCCCTAGACTGGAACTGCCCTTGGCTCTGTAGCTCTGTTGTTTACTTGTTTCAGGGAACGGAATGCACTCCTCCAGTGAGGCAGTTGTCAATTTATATCCCGCCCATCAGCATAACAAGGCTCCCTGTTCTCCAGGGCGTGTCTTGCCTATCTGTTTTTTACACATTTTGTGGATGTCCCTTTAGACCGGTGGGAAGTGATACTTCTTTGTAGTGCAGATTTGCATTGCCCGCGTGCTTGCTTGGCCAAAAAGGGCGTATGCGTTTTCTCCTGAATATATTCAGGAGAAAACGCATACGCCCTTCATGGCCAAGTGCGTCATTGTCGAAGTTGTGCCCCTCTTCCTGTGCTTTAAAGGCGATTCCAACATACCTCTTGAAATCTGTTTCCTGCTATTCTGCCTCGCTTTCAAGTCCGCCTCGTTGCCTTCCCTCAACAGATTTTTGGACGATACTTATCCTTTATTAATCTGCCAGTTTGTGAATTGCTGTGCCCCTGAGATCCATTTTTCAACTCGTTTTTTGTGAGCTGTACGCAAGTCCAAAATTTTGTTTCAGGACCTATACTGGTTCCCGGTGGGTGGCTGAGACTCTGGTTAATTCTTCTTCCTGCCGGGAAATTAGAGTGACATGTGCCCGTCCAAATGCCTAACAGCTGCTCTCTCATTTGTTCTCCCTCTTCTCTTGCATCCTCTGCCAAATTGGCAACCTGTGCGAACCAGGAGGTTAAAGGGGTTGTCTCTCCAAGTTGGGAGATTGATAGTAAAGCAGTTGGAAAGTCAAACCGGAGCACCAGGAGAGGGACTACTCGTTGAGTTTTATAAACCTTTTGTATTCACAGTGTGTCCATTTTCTAGGTTTCCCGTACATGTTATAGCTGTAGTAATATTCCCTTCAACATGGAGAGTTGGGACCCATGGAATGGGGGCCATGCATTTTTGCTTTAAAGGGTCTGAATTTGCTCACCCAATCTCACCAATCCTCTCAGTCCCAAGTGTCCAGCCTTATGCCACATCCAGCTGTCATTGTAGATAGGGTCATTCCAGGTTTCATCAGAGACCCTGAAGGAAATGTAAAGAATTTCCCTGTTTTTTGGTTTTGTTTTTGAAATTCCTTTTTATAGTGGGTTTGAGCTGATTCTCGCTGCCATGTTTATGCCAGTCTAGACACACTTGATTCCCTTACAGAGACATATCAATACATAGGTTTTAAGATTCTTACTATTCAGATCTATTCCTCTGCGGGATATATGGGGTTTTGAGTCCCTTTCACTTAGGAAGGTGTAGGTCTTGTCTCTTCCACAGTTGGTTATAGAAATGGTACATGTGCTTATATCAAACTCTGGTTTTATGCATCACCCCTCCTCTCCTTTCCCCTCAAGCAGGCATAAGAGTGTTTTCTAAATGTGAGACTCTGTTCTCTTTCCTAACTCAGTTCATGTGTAGCCATGTTTACAGGATCTTCATAAGTGATATCTTATGATAAGTTTCTTTTTCTGTGTGACTTATTTCACTTAGAATCATCGTACCTGAATCCACTCACTTTGCTGCTCCTGGTCTTATGACATTGATTTCATGGCTGAGGGATATTCCATCGTACATAAATACCACAGTTTTTTGAACCTTTTTTTATATTTCCTGGGATATTTAAGGTGTACCCAAGTTGAGGTTCTTGTAAGCAGTGGAGCCCTAATTATGGGGGTGGCTCTGTCTTATTGATTTTCAGTTTTCCCAAGGTATATTACCTAGACTGGAACTGCCCTTGGCTCTGTAGCTCTGTTGTTTACTTGTTTTAGGGAACGCAATGCACTCCTCCAGTGAGGCAGTTGGCAGTTTACATCCCGCCCATCAGCATAACAAGGCTCCCTCTTCTCCAGGGCCTGTCTTGCCTTTCTGGTTTTTACACATTTGTGGATGTCCCTTTTGACCAGTGGGAAGTGATACTTCTTTGTAGTGCAGATTTGCATTGCCCGCGTGCTTGCTTGTCCAAAAAGGGCGTATGCGTTTTTTCCTGAATATATTCAGGAGAAAACGCATACGCCCTTTATGGCCAAGTGCGTCATTGTCGAAGTTGTGCCCCTCTTCCTGTGCTTTAAAGGCGATTCCAACGTACCTCTTGAAATCTGTTTCGTGCTATTCTGCCTCGCTTTCAAGTCCTCCACGTTGACTTCCCTCAACAGATTTTTGGACGATAGTTGTCATTTATTACTCTGCCAGTTTGTGAATTGCGGTGCCCCTGAGCTCCATTTTTCAACTCGTTTTTTGTGAGCTGTACGCAAGTCCAAAATTTTGGTTCAGGACCTATACTGGTTCCCAGTGGGTGGCTGAGACTCTGGTTCATTCTTCTTCCTGCCGGGAAATTAGAGTGACATGTGCGCATCCAAAGGCCTAACAGCTACTCTCTCATTGGTTCTCCCTCTTCCCTTGCATCCTCTGCCAAATTGGCAACCTCTGCGAACCAGGTGGTTAAAGGGGTTGTCTCTCCAAGTTGGGAGATTGATCGTAAAGCAGTTGGAAAGTCAAACTGGAGCACCAGGAGAGGGACTACTCGTTGAGTTTTAGAAACCTTTTGTATTCACAGTGTGTCCATTTTCTATCTTTCCCGTACATGTTATAGCTGTAGTCATATTCCCTTCAACATGGAGAGTTGGGACCCATGGAATGGGTGCCATGCATTTTTGCTTTAAACGGTCTGCATTTTCTCACCCAATCTCACCAATCCTCTCAGTCCCAAGTGTCCAGCCTTATGCCACATCCAGCTGTCTTTGTAGATAGGGTCATTCCAGGTTTCATCAGAGACCCTGAAGGAAATGTAAAGAATTTCCCTGTTTTTTGGGGTTTTTTTGAAATTCCTTTTTATAGTGGTTTTGAGCTGATTCTCGCTGCCATGTTTATGCCAGTCTAGACACACTTGATTCCCTTACAGAGACATATCAATATATAGGTTTTAAGATTCTTACTAGTCAGATCTATTCCTCTGCGGGAAATATGGGGTTTTGAGTCCCTTTCACTGAGGAAGGTGTAGGTCTTGTCTATTCCACAGTTGGTTTTAGCAATGGTACCTGTGCTTATATCAAACTCTGGTTTTATGCATCACCCTTCCTCTCCTTTCCCCTCAAGCAGGCATAAGAGTGTTTTCTAAAAGTAAGACTCTGTTCTCTTTCCTAACTCAGTTCATCTGTAGCCATGTTTACAGGATCTTCATAAGTGATATCTTATGATAAGTTTCTTTTTCTGTGTGACTTATTTCACTTACAATCATCGTACCTTAATCCACTCACTTTGCTGCTCCTGGTCTTATGACATTGATTTCATGGCTGAGGGATATTCCATCGTACATAAATACCACAGTTTTTTGAACCATTTTTATATTTCCTGGGATATTTAAGGTGTACCCAAGTTGAGGTTCTTGTAAGCAGTGGAGCCCTAATTTTGGGGCTGGCACTGTCTTATTGATTTTCAGTTTTCCGAAGGTATATTCCCTAGACTGGAAGTGCCCTTTGCTCTGTAGCTCTGTTGTTTACTTGTTTTAGGGAACAAAATGCACTCCTCCAGTGAGGCAGTTGGCAATTTACATCCCGCCCATCAGAATAACAAGGCTCCCTGTTCTCCATTGCCTGTCTTGCCTTTCTGGTTTTTACACATTTTGTGGATGTCCCTTTTGACCGGTGGGAAGTGATACTTCTTTCTAGTGCAGATTTGCATTGCCCGTGTGCTTGCTTGGCCAAAAAGGGCATATGCGTTTTCTCCTGAATATATACATGAGAAAACGCATACGCCCTTTATGGCCACGTGCGTCATTGTCGAAATTGTGCCCCTCTTCCTGTGCTTTAAAGGCAATTCCAACGTACCTCTTGAAATCTGTTTCCTGCTATTCTGCCTCGCTTTCAAGTCCCCCTCGTTGCCTTCCTTCAACAGATTTTTGGACGATAGTTGTCCTTTATTACTCTGCCAGTTTGTGAATTGCTGTGCCCCTGAGCTCCATTTTTAACTCTTTTTTTGTGAGCTGTACGCAAGTCCAAAATTTTGGTTCAGGACCTATACTGGTTCCCGGTGTGTGGCTGAGACTCTGGTTAATTCTTCTTCCTGCCGGGAAATTAGAGTGACATGTGCCCGTCCAAATACCTAACAGCTACTCTGTCATTGGTTCTCCCTCTTCCCTTCCATCCTCTGCCAAATTGGCAACCTCTGCGAACCAGGAGGTTAAAGGGGTTGTCTCTCCAAGTTGGCAGATTGATAGTAAAGCAGTTGGAAAGTCAAACCGGAGCACCAGGAGAGGGACTACTCGTTGAGTTTTAGAAACCTTTTGTATTCACAGTGTGTCCATTTTCTACATTTCCCGTACATGTTATAGCTGTAGTAAAATTCCCTTCAACATGGAGAGTTGGGAGCAATGGAAAGGAGTCCATGCATTTTTGCTTTAAAGGGTCTGCATTTGCTCACCCAATCTCACCAATCCTCTCAGTCCCAAGTGTCCAGCCTTATGCCACATCCAGCTGTCATTGTGGATAGGGCCATTCCAGGTTTCATCAGAGACCCTGAAGGAAATGTAAAGCATTTCCCTTGTTTTTGGTTTTGTTTTTGAAATTCCTTTTTATAGTGGGTTTGAGCAGATTCTCGCTGCCATGTTTATGCCAGTCTAGACACACTTGATTCCCTTACAGAGACATATCAATACATAGGTTTTTAGATTCTTACTAGTCAGATCTATTCCTCTGCGGGAAATATGGGGTGTTGAGTCCCTTTCTCTGAGGAAGGTGTAGGTCTTGTCTATTCCACAGTTGGTTTTAGCAATGGTACCTGTGCTTATATCAAACTCTGGTTTTATGCATCACCCCACCTCTCCTTTCCCCTTAAGCAGGCATAAGAGTGTTTTCTAATTGTGAGACTCTGTGCTCTTTCCTAACTCAGTTCATGTGTAGCCATGTTTACAGGATCTTCATAAGTGATATCTTATGATAAGTTTCTTTTTCTGTGTGACTTATTTCACTTAGAATCATCGTACCTGAATCCACTCACTTTGCTCCTCCTGCTCTTATGACATTGATTTCATGGCTGAGGGATATTCCATCGTACATAAATACCACAGTTTTTTGAACCATTTTTATATTTCCTGGGATATTTAAGGTGTACCCAAGTTGAGGTTCTTGTAAGCAGTGCAGCCCTAAATTTGCGGGTGGCTCTGTCTTATTGATTTTCAGTTTTCCCAAGGTATATTCCCTAGACTGGAAGTGCCCTTGGCTTTGTAGCTCTGTTGTTTACTTGTTTTAGGGAACGGAATGCACTCCTCCAGTGAGGCAGTTGGCACTTTACATCCTGCCCATCAGCATAACAAGGCTCCCTGTTCTCCAGGGCCTGTCTTGCCTTTCTGGTTTTTACACATTTGTGGATGTCCTTTTTGACCGGTGGGAAGTGATACTTCTTTGTAGTGCAGATTTGCATTGCCCGCTTGCTTGCTTGGCCGAAAATGGAGTATGTGTTTTCTCCTGAATATATTCAGGAGAAAACGCATACGCCCTTTTTGGCCAAGTGCGTCATTGTCGAAGTTGTGCCCCTCTTCCTGTGCTTTAAAGGCGATTCCAATGTACCTCTTGAAATCTGTTTCCTGCTATTCTGCCTCGCTTTCAAGTCCGCCTCGTTGCCTTCCCTCAACAGATTTTTCGACGATAGTTGTCCTTTATTACTCTTCCATTTTGTGAATTGCTGTGCCCCTGAGCTCCAGTTTTCAACTCGTTTTTTGTGAGCTGTACGCAAGTCCAAAATTTTGGTTCAGGACCTATACTGGTTCCCGGTGGGTGGCTGAGACTCTGGTTAATTCTTCTTCCTGCCGGGAAATTAGAGTGACATGTGCCCGTCCAAATGCCTAACAGCTACTCTCTCATTGGTTCTCCCTCTTCCCTTCCATCCTCTGCCAAATTGGCAACCTCTGCGAACCAGGAGGTTAAAGGGGTTGTCTCTCCAAGTTGGGAGATTGATAGTAAAGCAGTTGGAAAGTCAAACCGGAGCACCAGGAGAGAGACTACTCGTTGAGTTTTAGAAACCTTTTGTATTCACAGTGTGTCCATTCTCTAGGTTTCCCGTACATGTTATAGCTGTAGTAATATTCCCTTCAACATGGAGAGTTGGGACCCATGGAATGGGGGCCATGCATTTTTGCTTTAAAGGGTCTCCATTTGCTCACCGAATCTCACCAATCCTCTCAGTCCCAAGTGTCCAGCCTTATGCCACATCCAGCTGTCATTGTAGATAGGGCCATTCCAGGTTTCATCAGAGACCCTGAAGGAAATGTAAAGAATTTCCCTGTTTTTTGGTTTTGTTTTTGAAATTCCTTTTTATAGTGGGTTTGAGCAGATTCTCGCTGCCATGTTTATGCCAGTCTAGACACACTTGATTCCCTTACAGAGACATATCAATACATAGGTTTTTAGATTCTTACTAGTCAGATCTATTCCTCTGCGGGAAATATGGGGTGTTGAGTCCCTTTCTCTGAGGAAGTTGTAGGTCTTGTCTATTACACATTTGGTTTTGGAAATGGTACCTGTGCTTATATCAAACTCTGGTTTTATGCATCACCCCACCTCTCCTTTCCCCTTAAGCAGGCATAAGAGTGTTTTCTAAATGTGAGACTCTGTGCTCTTTCCTAACTCAGTCCATGTGTAGCCATGTTTACAGGATCTTCATAAGTGATATCTTATGATAAGTTTCTTTTTCTGTGTGACTTATTTCACTTAGAATCATCGTACCTGAATCCACTCACTTTGCTCCTCCTGGTCTTATGACATTGATTTCATGGCTGAGGGATATTCCATCGTACATAAATACCACAGTTTTTTGAACCATTTTTATATTTCCTGGGATATTTAAGGTGTACCCAAGTTGAGGTTCTTGTAAGCAGTGCAGCCCTAAATTTGTGGGTGGCTCTGTCTTATTGATTTTCAGTTTTCCCAAGGTATATTCCCTAGACTGGAACTGCCCTTGGCTCTGTAGCTGTGTTGTTTACTTTTTTCAGGGAACGGAATGCACTCCTCCAGTGAGGCAGTTGGCAATTTACATCCCGCCCAGCAGCATAACAAGGCTCCCTGTTCTCCAGGGCGTGTCTTGCCTATCTGTTTTTTACACATTTTGTGGATGTCCCTTTAGACCGGTGGGAAGTGATACTTCTTTGTAGTGCAGATTTGCATTGCCCGCGTGCTTGCTTGGCCAAAAAGGTCGTATGCGTTTTCTCCTGAATATATTCAGGAGAAAACGCATACGCCCTTTATGGCCAAGTGCGTCATTGTCGAAGTTGTGCCCCTCTTCCTGTGCTTTAAAGGCGATTCCAACATACCTCTTGAAATCTGTTTCCTGCTATTCTGCCTCGCTTTCAAGTCCGCCTCGTTGCCTTCCCTCAACAGATTTTTGGACGATAGTTGTCCTTTATTACTCTGCCAGTTTGTGAATTGCTGTGCCCCTGAGCTCGATTTTTCAACTCATTTTTTGTAAGCTGTATGCAAGTCCAAAATTTTGGTTCAGGTCCTATACTGGTTCCCGGTGGGTGGCTGAGACTCTGGTTAATTCTTCTTCCTGCCGGGAAATTTGAGTGACATGTGCCCGTCCAAATGCCTAACAGCTACTCTCTCATTGGTTCTCCCTCTTCCCTTCCATCCTCTGCCAAATTGGCAACCTCTGCGAACCAGGAGGTTAAAGGGGTTGTCTCTCCAAGTTGGGAGATTGATAGTAAAGCAGTTGGAAAGTCAAACCGGAGCAAAGGAGAGAGACTACTCGTTGAGTTTTAGAAACCTTTTGTATTCACAGTGTGTCCATTCTCTAGGTTTCCCGTACATGTTATAGCTGTAGTAATATTCCCTTCAACATGGAGAGTTGGGACCCATGGAATGGGGGCCATGCATTTTTGCTTTAAAGGGTCTCCATTTGCTCACCGAATCTCACCAATCCTCTCAGTCCCAAGTGTCCAGCCTTATGCCACATCCAGCTGTCATTGTAGATAGGGCCATTCCAGGTTTCATCAGAGACCCTGAAGGAAATGTAAAGAATTTCCCTGTTTTTTGTTTTGTTTTTGAAATTCCTTTTTATAGTGCGTTTGAGCAGATTCTCGCTGCCATGTTTATGCCAGTCTAGACACACTTGATTCCCTTACAGAGACATATCAATACATAGGTTTTTAGATTCTTACTAGTCAGATCTATTCCTCTGCGGGAAATATGGGGTGTTGAGTCCCTTTCTCTGAGGAAGGTGTAGGTCTTGTCTATTCCACATTTGGTTTTAGAAATGGTACCTGTGCTTATATCAAACTCTGGTTTTATGCATCACCCCACCTCTCCTTTCCCCTTAAGCAGGCATAAGAGTGTTTTCTAAATGTGAGACTCTGTGCTCTTTCCTAACTCAGTCCATGTGTAGCCATGTTTACAGGATCTTCATAAGTGATATCTTATGATAAGTTTCTTTTTCTGTGTGACTTATTTCACTTAGAATCATCGTACCTGAATCCACTCACTTTGCTCCTCCTGGTCTTATGACATTGATTTCATGGCTGAGGGATATTCCATCGTACATAAATACCACAGTTTTTTGAACCATTTTTATATTTCCTGGGATATTTAAGGTGTACCCAAGTTGAGGTTCTTGTAAGCAGTGCAGCCCTAAATTTGCGGGTGGCTCTGTCTTATTGATTTTCAGTTTTCCCAAGGTATATTCCCTAGACTGGAAGTGCCCTTGGCTTTGTAGCTCTGTTGTTTACTTGTTTTAGGGAACGGAATGCACTCCTCCTGTGAGGCAGTTGGCAATTTACATCCCGCCCATCAGCATAACAAGGCTCCCTGTTCTCCAGGGCCTGTCTTGCCTTTCTGGTTTTTACACATTTGTGGATGTCCTTTTTGACCGGTGGGAAGTGATACTTCTTTGTAGTGCAGATTTGCATTGCCCGCTTGCTTGCTTGCTTGGCCGAAAATGGAGTATGTGTTTTCTCCTGAATATATTCAGGAGAAAACGCATACGCCCTTTTTGGCCAAGTGCGTCATTGTCGAAGTTGTGCCCCTCTTCCTGTGCTTTAAAGGCGATTCCAACGTACCTCTTGAAATCTGTTTCCTGCTATTCTGCCTCGCTTTCAAGTCCGCCTCGTTGCCTTCCCTCAACAGATATTTCGACGATAGTTGTCCTTTATTACTCTTCCAGTTTGTGAATTGCTGTGCCCCTGAGCTCCATTTTTTAACTCGTTTTTTGTGAGCTGTACGCAAGTCCAAAATTTTGGTTCAGGACCTATACTGGTTCCCTGTGGGTGGCTGAGACTCTGGTTAATTCTTCTTCCTGCCGGGAAATTAGAGTGACATGTGCCCGTCCAAATGCCTAACAGCTACTCTCTCATTGGTTCTCCCTCTTCCCTTCCATCCTCTGCCAAATTGGCAACCTCTGCGAACCAGGAGGTTAAAGGGGTTGTCTCTCCAAGTTGGGAGATTGATAGTAAAGCAGTTGGAAAGTCAAACCGGAGCAAAGGAGAGAGACTACTCGTTGAGTTTTAGAAACCTTTTGTATTCACAGTGTGTCCATTCTCTAGGTTTCCCGTACATGTTATAGCTGTAGTAATATTCCCTTCAACATGGAGAGTTGGGACCCATGGAATGGGGGCCATGCATTTTTGCTTTAAAGGGTCTCCATTTGCTCACCGAATCTCACCAATCCTCTCAGTCCCAAGTGTCCAGCCTTATGCCACATCCAGCTGTCATTGTAGATAGGGCCATTCCAGGTTTCATCAGAGACCCTGAAGGAAATGTAAAGAATTTCCCTGTTTTTTGGTTTTGTTTTTGAAATTCCTTTTTATAGTGGGTTTGAGCAGATTCTCGCTGCCATGTTTATGCCAGTCTAGACACACTGGATTCCCTTACAGAGACATATCAATACATAGGTTTTTAGATTCTTACTAGTCAGATCTATTCCTCTGCGGGAAATATGGGGTGTTGAGTCCCTTTCTCTGAGGAAGGTGTAGGTCTTGTCTATTCCACATTTGGTTTTAGAAATGGTACCTGTGCTTATATCAAACTCTGGTTTTATGCATCACCCCACCTCTCCTTTCCCCTTAAGCAGGCATAAGAGTGTTTTCTAAATGTGAGGCTCTGTGCTCTTTCCTAACTCAGTCCATGTGTAGCCATGTTTACAGGATCTTCATAAGTGATATCTTATGATAAGTTTCTATTTCTGTGTGACTTATTTCACTTAGAATCATTGTACCTGAATCCACTCTCTTTGCTGCTCCTGGTCTTTTGACATTGATTTCATGGCTGAGGGATATTCCATCGTACATAAATACCACAGTTTTTTGAAGCATTTTTGTATTTCCTGGGATATTTATGGTGTACCCAAGTTGAGGTTCTTGTAAGCAGTACAGCCCTAAATTTGAGGGTGGCTCTGTATTATTGATTTTCAGTTTTCCCAAGGTATATTCCCTAGACTGGAAGAGCCCTTGGCTCTGTAGCTCTGTTTTTTATTTGTTTTAGGGAACACAATGCACTGCTCCAGTGAGGCAGTGGGCAATTTACATCCCGCCCATCAGCATAACAAGGCTCCCTGTTCTCCAGGGCCTGTCTTGCCTTTCTGGTTTTTACACATTTTGTGGATGTCCCTTTTGACCGGTGGGAAGAGATACTTCTTTGTAGTGCAGATTTGCATTGCGCGCTTGCATGCTTGGCCAAAAAGGAAGTATGCGTTTTCTCCTGAATATATTCAGGAGAATATATTCGCCCTTTTTGGCCAAGTGCGACATTGTCGACGTTGTGCCCCTCTTCCTGTGCTTTAAAGGCGATTCCAATGTACCTCTTGAAATCTGTTTCCTGCTATTCTGCCTCGCTTTCAAGTCCGCCTCGTTGCCTTCCCTCAACAGATTTTTGGACGATAGTTGGCCTTTATTACTCTGCCAGTTTGTGAATTGCTGTGCCCCTGAATTCCATTTTTCAACTCCTTTTTCGTGAGCTGAACCCTAGTCCAAAATTTTGGTTCAGGACCTATACTGGTTCCCGGTGGGTGGCTGAGACTTTGGTTAATTCTTCTTCCTGCCGGAAAATTAGAGTGACATGTGTCCGTCCAAATGCCTAACAGCTAGTCTCTCATTGGTTCACCCTCTTCCCTTCCATCCTCTGCCAAATTGGCAACCTGTGTGAACCAGGAGGTTAAAGGGGCTGTCTTTCCAAGTTGGGAGATTGATAGTAAAGCAGTTGGAAAGTCAAACCGGAGCTACCGGAGAGGGACTATTCTTTGAGTTTTAGAAACCTTTTGTATTCACAGTGTGTCCATTATCTAGGTTTCCCGTACATGTTATAGCTGTAGTAATATTCCCTTCAACATGGAGAGTTGGGACACATGGAATTGGGGCCATGCATTTTTGCTTTAAAGGGTCTGCATTTGCTCACCCAATCTCACCAATCCTCTCAGTCCCAAGTGTCCAGCCTTATGCCACTTCCAGCTGTCATTGTAGATAGGGTCATTCCAGGTTTCATCAGAGACCCTGAAGGAATTGTAAATAATTTCCCTGTTTTTTGGTTTTGTTTTTGAAATTCCTTTTTATAGTGGGTTTGATCTGATTCTCGCTGCCATGTTTATGCCAGTCTAGACACACTTGATTCCCTTACGGAGACATATCAATACATAGGTTATAAGATTCTTACTAGTCAGATCAATTCCTCTGCGGGAAATATGGGGTTTTGAGTCCCTTTCACTGAGGAAGGTGTAGGTCTTTTCTATTCCAAAGTTGGTTTTAGAAACGATACATGTGCTTATATCAAACTCTGGTTTTATGCATCACCCCACCTCTCCTTCCCCCATAAGCAGGCATAACAGTGTTTTCTAAATGTGAGACTCTGTTCTCTTTCCTAACTCAGTTCATGTGTAGCCATGTTTACAGGTTCTTGATAAGTGATATCTTATGATAAGTTTCTTTTTCTGTGTGACTTATTTCACTTAGAATCATCGTAGCTGAATCCACTCACTTTGCTGCTCCTGGTCTTATGACATTGATTTCATGGCTGAGAGATATTCCATCATACATAAGTACCACAATTTTTTGAAACATTTTTATATTTCCTGGTATTTTTAAGGTGTACCCAAGTTGAGGTTCTTGTAAGCAGTGCAGCCCTAAATTTGGGGGTGACTCTGTCTTATTGATTTTCAGTTTTCCCAAGGTATATTCCCCACACTGGAAGTGCCGTTGGCTCTGTAGCTCTGTTGTTTACTTGTTTTAGGGAACACAATGCACTCCTCCAGTGAGGCAGTGGGCAATTTACATCCTGCCCATCTGCATAACAAGGCTCCCTGTTCTCCAGGGCCTGTCTTGCCTTTCTGGTTTTTACACATTTTGTGGATGTCCCTTTTGACCGGTGGGAAGTGATACTTCTTTGTAGTGCAGATTTGCATTGCCGCTTGCTTGCTTGGCCAAAAATGGTGTATGCCTTTTCTCCTGAATATATTCAGGAGAAAACGCATACGCCCTTTTTGGCCAAGTGCGTCATTGTCGATGTTGTGCCCCTCTTCCTGTGCTTTAAAGGCGATTCCAATGTACCTCTTGAAATCTGTTTCCTGCTATTCTGTCTCGCTTTCAATTCCTCCTCGTTGCCTTCCCTCAACAGATTTTTGGACGATAGTTGTCCTTTATTACTCTGCCAGTTTGTGAATTGCTGTGCCCCTGAGCTCCATTTTTCAACTCGTTTTTTGTGAGCTGAACGCAAGTCCAAAATTTTGGTTCAGGACCTCTACTGTTTCCTAGTGGGTCGCTGAGACTTTGGTTAATTCTTCTTCCTGCCGGGCAATTAGAGTGACATGTGCCCGTCCAAATGCCTAACAGCTAGTCTCTCATTGGTTCTCCCTCTTCCCTTTCATCCTCTGCCAAATTGGCAACCTGTACGTACCAGGAGGTTAAAGGGGCTGTCTCTCCAGGATGGGAGATTGATAGTAAAGCAGTTGGAAAGTAAAACCGGAGCACCAGGAGAGGGACTATTCGCTGAGTTTTAGAAACCTTTTGTATTCACAGTGTGTCCATTCTCTAGGTTTCCCGTACATGTTATAGCTGTAGTAATATTCCCTTCAACCTGGAGAGTTGGGACCCATGGAATTGGGGCCATGCATTTTTGCTTTAAAGGGTCTGCATTTGCTCACCCAATCTCACCAATCCTCTCAGTCCCAAGTGTCTACCCTTATGCCACATCCAGCTGTCATTGTAGATAGGGTCATTCCAGGTTTCATCAGAGACCCTGAAGGAATTGTAAACTATTGCACTGGCTTTTTCTGTTGTTTTTGAAATTCCTTTTTATAGTGGGTTTGAGCTGATTCTCGCTGCCATGTTTATGCCACTCTAGACACAGTTGATTCCGTTACGGAGACATATCAGTACATAGGTTTTAAGATTCTTACTAGTCAGATCTATTCCTCTGCGGGAAATGTGTGGTTTTGAGTCCCTTTCACTGAGGAAGGTGTAGGTCTTCTCTATTCCAAAGTTGGTTTTAGAAACGGTACTCGTGCTTATATCAAACTCTGGTTTTATGCATCACCCCTCCTCTCCTTCCCCCTTAAGCAGGTATAACAGTGTTTTCTAAATGTGAGACCCTGTTCTCTTTCTTAACTCAGTTCATGTGTAGCCATGTTTACGGAATCTTCATAAGTGATATCTTATGATAAGTTTCTTTATCTGTGTGAATTATTTCACTTAGAATCATCGTACCTGAATCCACTCACTTTGCTGCTCCTGGTCTTATGACATTGATTTCATAGCTGAGGGATATTCCATCGTTCATAATTACCACAATTTTTTGAACCATTTTTATATTTCCTGGGATATTTAAGGTGTACCCAAGTTGAGATTCTTGTAAGCAGTGCCGCCCGAAATTTGGGGGTGGCTCTGTCTTATTGATTTTCAGTTTTCCCAAGGTATATTCCCTAGACTGGAAGTGCCCTTGTCTCTGTAGCTCTGTTGTTTACTTGTTTTAGGGAACACAGTGCACTCCTCCAGTGAGGCAGTGGGCAATTTACATCCCGCCCATCAGCATAACAAGGCTCCCTGTTCTCCAGGGCCTGTCTTGCCTTTCTGCTTTTTACACATTTTGTGGATGTCCCTTTTGACCGGTGGGAAGTGATACTTCTTTCTAGTGCAGATTTGCATTGCCCGCTTGCTTGCTTGGCCAAAAAGGGCGTATGCGTTTTCTCCTGAATATATTCAGGAGAAAACGCATACGCCCTTTTTGGCCAAGTGTGACGTTGTCGAAGTTGTGCCCCTCTTCCTGTGATTTAAAGGCGATTCCAACGTACCTCTTGAAATCTGTTTCCTGCTATTCTGCCTCGCTTTCCATTCCGCCTCGTTGCCTTCCCTCAACAGATTTTTGGACGATAGTTGTCCTTTATTACTCTGCCAGTTTGTGAATTGCTGGGCCCCTGAGCTCCATTTCTCAACTCATTTTCGTGAGCAGAACCTAAGACCAAAATTTTGGTTCAGGAACTCTACTAGTTCCCGGTGGGTGGCTGAGACTCTGGTTAATTCTTCTTCCTGCCGGGAAATTAGACTGACAGGTGCCCGTCCAAATGCCTAACAGCTAGTCTCTCATTGGTTCTTCCTCTTCCCTTTCATCCTCTGCCAAATTGGCAACCTGTGTGAACCAGGAGGTTAAAGGGGCTGTCTTTCCAAGTTGGGAGATTGATAGTAAAGCAGTTGGAAAGTCAAACCGGAGCACCAAGAGAGGGACTATTCGTTGAGTTTTAGAAACGTTTTGTATTCACAGTGTGTCCATTCTCTAGGTTTCCCATGTATGTTATAGCTGTAGTAATATTCCCTTCAACATGGAGAGTTGGGACCCATGGAATGGGGGCCATGCATTTTCGCTTCAAAGGGTCTGCATTTGCTCACCCAATCTCACCAATCCTCTCAGTCCCAAGTGTCCACCCTTATGCCACATCCAGCTGTCATTGTAGACAGGGTCATTCCAGGATTCATCAGAGAACCTGAAGGAATTGTAAAGAATTTCCCTGTCTTTTGGTTTTGTTTTTGAATTTCCTTTATCTAGTGGGTTTGAGCTGATTCTCGCAGCCATGTTTATGTCAGTCTCGACACACTTGATTCCCTTACGGAGACATATCCATACATAGGTTTTAAGATTCTTACTAGTCATATCTATTCCAATGCGGGAAATATGGGGTTTTGAGTCCCTTTCACTGAGGAAACTGTAGGTCTTGTCTATTCCAAAGTTGGTTTTAGAAACGGTACTCGTGCTTATATCAAACTCTGGTTTTATGCATCACCCCTCCTCTCCTTCCCCCTTAAGCAGGTATAACAGTGTTTTCTAAATGTGAGACTCTGTTCTCTTTCCTAACTCAGTTCATGTGGAGCCATGTTTACAGGATCTTCATAAGTGATATCTTATGATAAGTTTCTTTTTCTGTGTGACTTATTTCACTTAGAATCATCGTACCTGAATCCACTCACTTTGCTGCTCCTGGACTTATGACATTGATTTCATGGCTGAGGGATATTCCATCGTACATAAGTACCACAAATTTTTGAACCATTTTTATATTTCCTGGGATATTTAAGGTGTACCGAAGTTGAGGTTCTTGTAAGCAGTGCAGCCCTAAAATTGGGGGTTGCTCTGTCTTATTGATTTTCAGTTTTCCCAAGGTATATTCCCTAGACTGGAAGTGCCCTTGGCTCTGTAGCTGTGTTGTTTACTTGTTTTAGGGAACACAATGCACTCCTCCAGTGAGGCAGTGGGCAATTTACATCCCACCCATCAGCATAACAAGGCTGCCTGTTCTCTAGGGCCTGTCTTGCCTATCTGGTTTTTACACATTTTGTGGATGTCCCTTTTGACCGGTGGGAAGTGATACTTCTTTGTAGTGCAGATTTGCATTGCCCGCGTGCTTGCTTGGCCAAAAAGGGCGTATGCGTTTTCTCCTGAATATATTCAGGAGAAAGCGCATACGCCCTTTATGGCCAAGTGCGTCATTTTCGAAGTTGTGCCCCTCTTCCTGTGCTTTAAAGGCGATTCCAACATACCTCTTGAAATCTGTTTCCTGCTATTCTGCCTCGCTTTCAAGTCTGCCTCGTTGCCTTCCCTCAACAGATTTTTGGACGATTGTTGTCCTTTATTACTCTGCCAGTTTGTGAATTGCTGTGCCCCTGAGCTCGATTTTTCAACTCATTTTTTGTAAGCTGTACGCAAGTCCAAAATTTTGGTTCAGGACCTATACTGGTTCCCGGTGGGTGGCTGAGACTCTGGTTAACTCTTCTTCCTGCCGGGAAATTAGAGTGACATGTGCCCATCCAAATGCCTAACAGCTACTCTCTCATTGGTTCTCCCTCTTCCCTTCCATCCTCTGCCAAATTGGCAACTTCTGCGAACCAGGAGGTTAAAGGGGTTGTCTCTCCAAGTTGGGAGATTGATAGTAAAGCAGTTGGAAAGTCAAACCGGAGCACCAGGAGAGAGACTACTCGTTGAGTTTTAGAAGCCTTTTGTATTCACAGTGTGTCCATTCTCTAGGTTTCCCGTACATGTTATAGCTGTAGTAATATTCCCTTCAACATGGAGAGTTGGGACCCATGGCATGGGGGCCATGCATTTTTGCTTTAAAGGGTCTCCATTTGCTCACCGAATCTCACCAATCCTCTCAGTCCCAAGTGTCCAGCCTTATGCCACATCCAGCTGTCATTGTAGATAGGGCCATTCCTGGTTTCATCAGAGACCCTGAAGGAAATGTAAAGAATTTCCCTGTTTTTTGGTTTTGTTTTTGAAATTCCTTTTTATAGTGGGTTTGAGCAGATTCTCGCTGCCACGTTTATGCCAGTCTAGACACACTTGATTCCCTTACAGAGACATATCAATACATAGGTTTTTAGATTCTTACTAGTCAGATCTATTCCTCTGCGGGAAATATGGGGTGTTGAGTCCCTTTCTCTGAGGAAGGTGTAGGTCTTGTCTATTCCACAGTTGGTTTAAAAATGGTACCTGTGCTTATATCAGACTCTGGTTTTATGCATCACCCCACCTCTCCTTTCCCCTTAAGCAGGCATAAGAGTGTTTTCTAAATGTGAGACTTTGTGCTCTTTCCTTACTCAGTTCATGTGTAGCCATGTTTACAGGATCTTCATAAGTGATATCTTATGATAAGTTTCTTTTTCTGTGTGACTTATTTCACTTAGAATCCTCGTACCTGAATCCATTCACTTTGCTGCTCCTGCTCTTTTGACATTGATTTCATGGCTGAGGGATATTCAATCGTACATAAATACCACAGTTTTTTGAACCATTTTTATATTTCCTGGGATATTTAAGGTGTACCCAAGTTGAGGTTCTTGTAAGCAGTGCAGCCCTAATTATGGGGGTGGCTCTGTCTTATTGATTTTCAGTTTTCCCAAGGTATATTCCCTAGACTGGAACTGCCCTTGGCTCTGTAGCTCTGTTGTTTACTTGTTTCAGGGAACGGAATGCACTCCTCCAGTGAGGCAGTTGGCAATTTACATCCCGCCCAGCAGCATAACAAGGCTCCCTGTTCTCCAGGGCCTTTCTTGCCTATCTGTTTTTTACACATTTTGTGGATGTTCCTTTAGACCGGTGGGAAGTGATACTTCTTTGTAGTGCAGATTTGCATTGCCCGCGTGCTTGCTTGGCCAAAAAGGTTGTATGCGTTTTCTCCTGAATATATTCAGGAGAAAACGCATACGCCCTTTATGGCCAAGTGCGTCATTGTCGAAGTTGTGCCCCTCTTCCTGTGCTTTAAAGGCGATTCCAACATACCTCTTGAAATCTGTTTCCTGCTATTCTGCCTCGCTTTCAAGTCCGCCTCGTTGCCTTCCCTCAACAGATTTTTGGACGATAGTTGTCCTTTATTACTCTGCCAGTTTGTGAATTGCTGTGCCCCTGAGCTCGATTTTTCAACTCATTTTTTGTAAGCTGTACGCAAGTCCAAAATTTTGGTTCAGGACCTATACTGGTTCCCGGTGGGTGGCTGAGACTCTGGTTAACTCTTCTTCCTGCCGGGAAATTAGAGTGACATGTGCCCGTCCAAATGCCTAACAGCTACTCTCTCATTGGTTCTCCCTCTTCCCTTCCATCCTCTGCCAAATTGGCAACCTCTGCGAACCAGGAGGTTAAAGGGGTTGTCTCTCCAAGTTGGGAGATTGATAGTAAAGCAGTTGGAAAGTCAAACCGGAGCAAAGGAGAGAGACTACTCGTTGAGTTTTAGAAACCTTTTGTATTCACAGTGTGTCCATTCTCTAGGTTTCCCGTACATGTTATAGCTGTAGTAAAATTCCCTTCAACATGGAGAGTTGGGACCCATGGAAAGGATTCCATGCATTTTTGCTTTAAAGGGTCTCCATTTGCTCACCGAATCTCACCAATCCTCTCAGTCCCAAGTGTCCAGCCTTATGCCACATCCAGCTGTCATTGTAGATAGGGCCATTCCAGGTTTCATCAGAGACCCTGAAGGAAATGTAAAGAATTTCCCTGTTTTTTGGTTTTGTTTTTGAAATTCCTTTTTATAGTGGGTTTGAGCAGATTCTCGCTGCCATGTTTATGCCAGTCTAGACACACTGGATTCCCTTACAGAGACATATCAATACATAGGTTTTTAGATTCTTACTAGTCAGATCTATTCCTCTGCGGGAAATATGGGGTGTTGAGTCCCTTTCTCTGAGGAAGGTGTAGGTCTTGTCTATTCCACATTTGGTTTTAGAAATGGTACCTGTGCTTATATCAAACTCTGGTTTTATTCATCACCCCACCTCTCCTTTCCCCTTAAGCAGGCATAAGAGTGTTTTCTAAATGTGAGACTCTGTGCTCTTTCCTAACTCAGTCCATGTGTAGCCATGTTTACAGGATCTTCATAAGTGATATCTTATGATAAGTTTCTATTTCTGTGTGACTTATTTCACTTAGAATCATTGTACCTGAATCCACTCTCTTTGCTGCTCCTGGTCTTTTGACATTGATTTCATGGCTGAGGGATATTCCATCGTACATAAATACCACAGTTTTTTGAAGCATTTTTGTATTTCCTGGGATATTTATGGTGTACCCAAGTTGAGGTTCTTGTAAGCAGTACAGCCCTAAATTTGAGGGTGGCTCTGTATTATTGATTTTCAGTTTTCCCAAGGTATATTCCCTAGACTGGAAGAGCCCTTGGCTCTGTAGCTCTGTTTTTTATTTGTTTTAGGGAACACAATGCACTGCTCCAGTGAGGCAGTGGGCAATTTACATCCCGCCCATCAGCATAACAAGGCTCCCTGTTCTCCAGGGCCTGTCTTGCCTTTCTGGTTTTTACACATTTTGTGGATGTCCCTTTTGACCGGTGGGAAGAGATACTTCTTTGTAGTGCAGATTTGCATTGCGCGCTTGCATGCTTGGCCAAAAAGGAAGTATGCGTTTTCTCCTGAATATATTCAGGAGAATATATTCGCCCTTTTTGGCCAAGTGCGACATTGTCGACGTTGTGCCCCTCTTCCTGTGCTTTAAAGGCGATTCCAATGTACCTCTTGAAATCTGTTTCCTGCTATTCTGCCTCGCTTTCAAGTCCGCCTCGTTGCCTTCCCTCAACAGATTTTTGGACGATAGTTGGCCTTTATTACTCTGCCAGTTTGTGAATTGCTGTGCCCCTGAATTCCATTTTTCAACTCCTTTTTCGTGAGCTGAACCCTAGTCCAAAATTTTGGTTCAGGACCTATACTGGTTCCCGGTGGGTGGCTGAGACTTTGGTTAATTCTTCTTCCTGCCGGAAAATTAGAGTGACATGTGTCCGTCCAAATGCCTAACAGCTAGTCTCTCATTGGTTCACCCTCTTCCCTTCCATCCTCTGCCAAATTGGCAACCTGTGTGAACCAGGAGGTTAAAGGGGCTGTCTTTCCAAGTTGGGAGATGGATAGTAAAGCAGTTGGAAAGTCAAACCGGAGCTACCGGAGAGGGACTATTCTTTGAGTTTTAGAAACCTTTTGTATTCACAGTGTGTCCATTATCTAGGTTTCCCGTACATGTTATAGCTGTAGTAATATTCCCTTCAACATGGAGAGTTGGGACACATGGAATTGGGGCCATGCATTTTTGCTTTAAAGGGTCTGCATTTGCTCACCCAATCTCACCAATCCTCTCAGTCCCAAGTGTCCAGCCTTATGCCACTTCCAGCTGTCATTGTAGATAGGGTCATTCCAGGTTTCATCAGAGACCCTGAAGGAATTGTAAATAATTTCCCTGTTTTTTGGTTTTGTTTTTGAAATTCCTTTTTATAGTGGGTTTGATCTGATTCTCGCTGCCATGTTTATGCCAGTCTAGACACACTTGATTCCCTTACAGAGACATATCAATACATAGGTTATAAGATTCTTACTAGTCAGATCAATTCCTCTGCGGGAAATATGGGGTTTTGAGTCCCTTTCACTGAGGAAGGTGTAGGTCTTTTCTATTCCAAAGTTGATTTTAGAAACGATACATGTGCTTATATCAAACTCTGGTTTTATGCATCACCCCACCTCTCCTTCCCCCATAAGCAGGCATAACAGTGTTTTCTAAATGTGAGACTCTGTTCTCTTTCCTAACTCAGTTCATGTGTAGCCATGTTTACAGGTTCTTGATAAGTGATATCTTATGATAAGTTTCTTTTTCTGTGTGACTTATTTCACTTAGAATCATCGTAGCTGAACCCACTCACTTTGCTGCTCCTGGTCTTATGACATTGATTTCATGGCTGAGAGATATTCCATCATACATAAGTACCACAATTTTTTGAAACATTTTTATATTTCCTGGTATTTTTAAGGTGTACCCAAGTTGAGGTTCTTGTAAGCAGTGCAGCCCTAAATTTGGGGGTGACTCTGTCTTATTGATTTTCAGTTTTCCCAAGGTATATTCCCCACACTGGAAGTGCCGTTGGCTCTGTAGCTCTGTTGTTTACTTGTTTTAGGGAACACAATGCACTCCTCCAGTGAGGCAGTGGGCAATTTACATCCTGCCCATCTGCATAACAAGGCTCCCTGTTCTCCAGGGCCTGTCTTGCCTTTCTGGTTTTTACACATTTTGTGGATGTCCCTTTTGACCGGTGGGAAGTGATACTTCTTTGTAGTGCAGATTTGCATTGCCGCTTGCTTGCTTGGTCAAAAATGGTGTATGCCTTTTCTCCTGAATATATTCAGGAGAAAACGCATACGCCCTTTTTGGCCAAGTGCGTCATTGTCGAAGTTGTGCCCCTCTTCCTGTGCTTTAAAGGCGATTCCAATGTACCTCTTGAAATCTGTTTCCTGCTATTCTGTCTCGCTTTCAATTCCTCCTCGTTGCCTTCCCTCAACAGATTTTTGGACGATAGTTGTCCTTTATTACTCTGCCAGTTTGTGAATTGCTGTGCCCCTGAGCTCCATTTTTCAACTCGTTTTTTGTGAGCTGAACGCAAGTCCAAAATTTTGGTTCAGGACCTCTACTGTTTCCTAGTGGGTCGCTGAGACTTTGGTTAATTCTTCTTCCTGCCGGGCAATTAGAGTGACATGTGCCCGTCCAAATGCCTAACAGCTAGTCTCTCATTGGTTCTCCCTCTTCCCTTTCATCCTCTGCCAAATTGGCAACCTGTACGTACCAGGAGGTTAAAGGGGCTGTCTCTCCAGGATGGGAGATTGATAGTAAAGCAGTTGGAAAGTAAAACCGGAGCACCAGGAGAGGGACTATTCGCTGAGTTTTAGAAACCTTTTGTATTCACAGTGTGTCCATTCTCTAGGTTTCCCGTACATGTTATAGCTGTAGTAATATTCCCTTCAACCTGGAGAGTTGGGACCCATGGAATTGGGGCCATGCATTTTTGCTTTAAAGGGTCTGCATTTGCTCACCCAATCTCACCAATCCTCTCAGTCCCAAGTGTCTACCCTTATGCCACATCCAGCTGTCATTGTAGATAGGGTCATTCCAGGTTTCATCAGAGACCCTGAAGGAATTGTAAACTATTGCACTGGCTTTTTCTGTTGTTATTGAAATTCCTTTTTATAGTGGGTTTGAGCTGATTCTCGCTGCCATGTTTATGCCACTCTAGACACAGTTGATTCCGTTACGGAGACATATCAGTACATAGGTTTTAAGATTCTTACTAGTCAGATCTATTCCTCTGCGGGAAATGTGTGGTTTTGAGTCCCTTTCACTGAGGAAGGTGTAGGTCTTCTCTATTCCAAAGTTGGTTTTAGAAACGGTACTCGTGCTTATATCAAACTCTGGTTTTATGCATCACCCCTCCTCTCCTTCCCCCTTAAGCAGGTATAACAGTGTTTTCTAAATGTGAGACCCTGTTCTCTTTCTTAACTCAGTTCATGTGTAGCCATGTTTACGGAATCTTCATAAGTGATATCTTATGATAAGTTTCTTTATCTGTGTGAATTATTTCACTTAGAATCATCGTACCTGAATCCACTCACTTTGCTGCTCCTGGTCTTATGACATTGATTTCATAGCTGAGGGATATTCCATCGTTCATAATTACCACAATTTTTTGAACCATTTTTATATTTCCTGGGATATTTAAGGTGTACCCAAGTTGAGATTCTTGTAAGCAGTGCCGCCCGAAATTTGGGGGTGGCTCTGTCTTATTGATTTTCAGTTTTCCCAAGGTATATTCCCTAGACTGGAAGTGCCCTTGTCTCTGTAGCTCTGTTGTTTACTTGTTTTAGGGAACACAGTGCACTCCTCCAGTGAGGCAGTGGGCAATTTACATCCCGCCCATCAGCATAACAAGGCTCCCTGTTCTCCAGGGCCTGTCTTGCCTTTCTGCTTTTTACACATTTTGTGGATGTCCCTTTTGACCGGTGGGAAGTGATACTTCTTTCTAGTGCAGATTTGCATTGCCCGCTTGCTTGCTTGGCCAAAAAGGGCGTATGCGTTTTCTCCTGAATATATTCAGGAGAAAACGCATACGCCCTTTTTGGCCAAGTGTGACGTTGTCGAAGTTGTGCCCCTCTTCCTGTGATTTAAAGGCGATTCCAACGTACCTCTTGAAATCTGTTTCCTGCTATTCTGCCTCGCTTTCCATTCCGCCTCGTTGCCTTCCCTCAACAGATTTTTGGACGATAGTTGTCCTTTATTACTCTGCCAGTTTGTGAATTGCTGGGCCCCTGAGCTCCATTTCTCAACTCATTTTCGTGAGCAGAACCTAAGACCAAAATTTTGGTTCAGGAACTCTACTAGTTCCCGGTGGGTGGCTGAGACTCTGGTTAATTCTTCTTCCTGCCGGGAAATTAGACTGACAGGTGCCCGTCCAAATGCCTAACAGCTAGTCTCTCATTGGTTCTTCCTCTTCCCTTTCATCCTCTGCCAAATTGGCAACCTGTGTGAACCAGGAGGTTAAAGGGGCTGTCTTTCCAAGTTGGGAGATTGATAGTAAAGCAGTTGGAAAGTCAAACCGGAGCACCAAGAGAGGGACTATTCGTTGAGTTTTAGAAACGTTTTGTATTCACAGTGTGTCCATTCTCTAGGTTTCCCATGTATGTTATAGCTGTAGTAATATTCCCTTCAACATGGAGAGTTGGGACCCATGGAATGGGGGCCATGCATTTTCGCTTCAAAGGGTCTGCATTTGCTCACCCAATCTCACCAATCCTCTCAGTCCCAAGTGTCCACCCTTATGCCACATCCAGCTGTCATTGTAGACAGGGTCATTCCAGGATTCATCAGAGAACCTGAAGGAATTGTAAAGAATTTCCCTGTCTTTTGGTTTTGTTTTTGAATTTCCTTTATCTAGTGGGTTTGAGCTGATTCTCGCAGCCATGTTTATGTCAGTCTCGACACACTTGATTCCCTTACGGAGACATATCCATACATAGGTTTTAAGATTCTTACTAGTCATATCTATTCCAATGCGGGAAATATGGGGTTTTGAGTCCCTTTCACTGAGGAAACTGTAGGTCTTGTCTATTCCAAAGTTGGTTTTAGAAACGGTACTCGTGCTTATATCAAACTCTGGTTTTATGCATCACCCCTCCTCTCCTTCCCCCTTAAGCAGGTATAACAGTGTTTTCTAAATGTGAGACTCTGTTCTCTTTCCTAACTCAGTTCATGTGGAGCCATGTTTACAGGATCTTCATAAGTGATATCTTATGATAAGTTTCTTTTTCTGTGTGACTTATTTCACTTAGAATCATCGTACCTGAATCCACTCACTTTGCTGCTCCTGGACTTATGACATTGATTTCATGGCTGAGGGATATTCCATCGTACATAAGTACCACAAATTTTTGAACCATTTTTATATTTCCTGGGATATTTAAGGTGTACCGAAGTTGAGGTTCTTGTAAGCAGTGCAGCCCTAAAATTGGGGGTTGCTCTGTCTTATTGATTTTCAGTTTTCCCAAGGTATATTCCCTAGACTGGAAGTGCCCTTGGCTCTGTAGCTGTGTTGTTTACTTGTTTTAGGGAACACAATGCACTCCTCCAGTGAGGCAGTGGGCAATTTACATCCCACCCATCAGCATAACAAGGCTGCCTGTTCTCTAGGGCCTGTCTTGCCTATCTGGTTTTTACACATTTTGTGGATGTCCCTTTTGACCGGTGGGAAGTGATACTTCTTTGTAGTGCAGATTTGCATTGCCCGCGTGCTTGCTTGGCCAAAAAGGGCGTATGCGTTTTCTCCTGAATATATTCAGGAGAAAGCGCATACGCCCTTTATGGCCAAGTGCGTCATTTTCGAAGTTGTGCCCCTCTTCCTGTGCTTTAAAGGCGATTCCAACATACCTCTTGAAATCTGTTTCCTGCTATTCTGCCTCGCTTTCAAGTCTGCCTCGTTGCCTTCCCTCAACAGATTTTTGGACGATTGTTGTCCTTTATTACTCTGCCAGTTTGTGAATTGCTGTGCCCCTGAGCTCGATTTTTCAACTCATTTTTTGTAAGCTGTACGCAAGTCCAAAATTTTGGTTCAGGACCTATACTGGTTCCCGGTGGGTGGCTGAGACTCTGGTTAATTCTTCTTCCTGCCGGGAAATTAGAGTGACATGTGCCCATCCAAATGCCTAACTGCTACTCTCTCATTGGTTCTCCCTCTTCCCTTCCATCCTCTGCCAAATTGGCAACTTCTGCGAACCAGGAGGTTAAAGGGGTTGTCTCTCCAAGTTGGGAGATTGATAGTAAAGCAGTTGGAAAGTCAAACCGGAGCACCAGGAGAGAGACTACTCGTTGAGTTTTAGAAGCCTTTTGTATTCACAGTGTGTCCATTCTCTAGGTTTCCCGTACATGTTATAGCTGTAGTAATATTCCCTTCAACATGGAGAGTTGGGACCCATGGAATGGGGGCCATGCATTTTTGCTTTAAAGGGTCTCCATTTGCTCACCGAATCTCACCAATCCTCTCAGTCCCAAGTGTCCAGCCTTATGCCACATCCAGCTGTCATTGTAGATAGGGCCATTCCTGGTTTCATCAGAGACCCTGAAGGAAATGTAAAGAATTTCCCTGTTTTTTGGTTTTGTTTTTGAAATTCCTTTTTATAGTGGGTTTGAGCAGATTCTCGCTGCCACGTTTATGCCAGTCTAGACACACTTGATTCCCTTACAGAGACATATCAATACATAGGTTTTTAGATTCTTACTAGTCAGATCTATTCCTCTGCGGGAAATATGGGGTGTTGAGTCCCTTTCTCTGAGGAAGGTGTAGGTCTTGTCTATTCCACAGTTGGTTTAAAAATGGTACCTGTGCTTATATCAGACTCTGGTTTTATGCATCACCCCACCTCTCCTTTCCCCTTAAGCAGGCATAAGAGTGTTTTCTAAATGTGAGACTTTGTGCTCTTTCCTTACTCAGTTCATGTGTAGCCATGTTTACAGGATCTTCATAAGTGATATCTTATGATAAGTTTCTTTTTCTGTGTGACTTATTTCACTTAGAATCCTCGTACCTGAATCCATTCACTTTGCTGCTCCTGCTCTTTTGACATTGATTTCATGGCTGAGGGATATTCAATCGTACATAAATACCACAGTTTTTTGAACCATTTTTATATTTCCTGGGATATTTAAGGTGTACCCAAGTTGAGGTTCTTGTAAGCAGTGCAGCCCTAATTATGGGGGTGGCTCTGTCTTATTGATTTTCAGTTTTCCCAAGGTATATTCCCTAGACTGGAACTGCCCTTGGCTCTGTAGCTCTGTTGTTTACTTGTTTCAGGGAACGGAATGCACTCCTCCAGTGAGGCAGTTGGCAATTTACATCCCGCCCAGCAGCATAACAAGGCTCCCTGTTCTCCAGGGCCTGTCTTGCCTATCTGTTTTTTACACATTTTGTGGATGTTCCTTTAGACCGGTGGGAAGTGATACTTCTTTGTAGTGCAGATTTGCATTGCCCGCGTGCTTGCTTGGCCAAAAAGGTTGTATGCGTTTTCTCCTGAATATATTCAGGAGAAAACGCATACGCCCTTTATGGCCAAGTGCGTCATTGTCGAAGTTGTGCCCCTCTTCCTGTGCTTTAAAGGCGATTCCAACATACCTCTTGAAATCTGTTTCCTGCTATTCTGCCTCGCTTTCAAGTCCGCCTCGTTGCCTTCCCTCAACAGATTTTTGGACGATAGTTGTCCTTTATTACTCTGCCAGTTTGTGAATTGCTGTGCCCCTGAGCTCGATTTTTCAACTCATTTTTTGTAAGCTGTACGCAAGTCCAAAATTTTGGTTCAGGACCTATACTGGTTCCCGGTGGGTGGCTGAGACTCTGGTTAATTCTTCTTCCTGCCGGGAAATTAGAGTGACATGTGCCCGTCCAAATGCCTAACAGCTACTCTCTCATTGGTTCTCCCTCTTCCCTTCCATCCTCTGCCAAATTGGCAACCTCTGCGAACCAGGAGGTTAAAGGGGTTGTCTCTCCAAGTTGGGAGATTGATAGTAAAGCAGTTGGAAAGTCAAACCGGAGCAAAGGAGAGAGACTACTCGTTGAGTTTTAGAAACCTTTTGTATTCACAGTGTGTCCATTCTCTAGGTTTCCCGTACATGTTATAGCTGTAGTAATATTCCCTTCAACATGGAGAGTTGGGACCCATGGAATGGGGGCCATGCATTTTTGCTTTAAAGGGTCTCCATTTGCTCACCGAATCTCACCAATCCTCTCAGTCCCAAGTGTCCAGCCTTATGCCACATCCAGCTGTCATTGTAGATAGGGCCATTCCAGGTTTCATCAGAGACCCTGAAGGAAATGTAAAGAATTTCCCTGTTTTTTGGTTTTGTTTTTGAAATTCCTTTTTATAGTGGGTTTGAGCAGATTCTCGCTGCCATGTTTATGCCAGTCTAGACACACTGGATTCCCTTACAGAGACATATCAATACATAGGTTTTTAGATTCTTACTAGTCAGATCTATTCCTCTGCGGGAAATATGGGGTGTTGAGTCCCTTTCTCTGAGGAAGGTGTAGGTCTTGTCTATTCCACATTTGGTTTTAGAAATGGTACCTGTGCTTATATCAAACTCTGGTTTTATTCATCACCCCACCTCTCCTTTCCCCTTAAGCAGGCATAAGAGTGTTTTCTAAATGTGAGACTCTGTGCTCTTTCCTAACTCAGTCCATGTGTAGCCATGTTTACAGGATCTTCATAAGTGATATCTTATGATAAGTTTCTATTTCTGTGTGACTTATTTCACTTAGAATCATTGTACCTGAATCCACTCTCTTTGCTGCTCCTGGTCTTTTGACATTGATTTCATGGCTGAGGGATATTCCATCGTACATAAATACCACAGTTTTTTGAAGCATTTTTGTATTTCCTGGGATATTTATGGTGTACCCAAGTTGAGGTTCTTGTAAGCAGTACAGCCCTAAATTTGAGGGTGGCTCTGTATTATTGATTTTCAGTTTTCCCAAGGTATATTCCCTAGACTGGAAGAGCCCTTGGCTCTGTAGCTCTGTTTTTTATTTGTTTTAGGGAACACAATGCACTGCTCCAGTGAGGCAGTGGGCAATTTACATCCCGCCCATCAGCATAACAAGGCTCCCTGTTCTCCAGGGCCTGTCTTGCCTTTCTGGTTTTTACACATTTTGTGGATGTCCCTTTTGACCGGTGGGAAGAGATACTTCTTTGTAGTGCAGATTTGCATTGCGCGCTTGCATGCTTGGCCAAAAAGGAAGTATGCGTTTTCTCCTGAATATATTCAGGAGAATATATTCGCCCTTTTTGGCCAAGTGCGACATTGTCGACGTTGTGCCCCTCTTCCTGTGCTTTAAAGGCGATTCCAATGTACCTCTTGAAATCTGTTTCCTGCTATTCTGCCTCGCTTTCAAGTCCGCCTCGTTGCCTTCCCTCAACAGATTTTTGGACGATAGTTGGCCTTTATTACTCTGCCAGTTTGTGAATTGCTGTGCCCCTGAATTCCATTTTTCAACTCCTTTTTCGTGAGCTGAACCCTAGTCCAAAATTTTGGTTCAGGACCTATACTGGTTCCCGGTGGGTGGCTGAGACTTTGGTTAATTCTTCTTCCTGCCGGAAAATTAGAGTGACATGTGTCCGTCCAAATGCCTAACAGCTAGTCTCTCATTGGTTCACCCTCTTCCCTTCCATCCTCTGCCAAATTGGCAACCTGTGTGAACCAGGAGGTTAAAGGGGCTGTCTTTCCAAGTTGGGAGATGGATAGTAAAGCAGTTGGAAAGTCAAACCGGAGCTACCGGAGAGGGACTATTCTTTGAGTTTTAGAAACCTTTTGTATTCACAGTGTGTCCATTATCTAGGTTTCCCGTACATGTTATAGCTGTAGTAATATTCCCTTCAACATGGAGAGTTGGGACACATGGAATTGGGGCCATGCATTTTTGCTTTAAAGGGTCTGCATTTGCTCACCCAATCTCACCAATCCTCTCAGTCCCAAGTGTCCAGCCTTATGCCACTTCCAGCTGTCATTGTAGATAGGGTCATTCCAGGTTTCATCAGAGACCCTGAAGGAATTGTAAATAATTTCCCTGTTTTTTGGTTTTGTTTTTGAAATTCCTTTTTATAGTGGGTTTGATCTGATTCTCGCTGCCATGTTTATGCCAGTCTAGACACACTTGATTCCCTTACGGAGACATATCAATACATAGGTTATAAGATTCTTACTAGTCAGATCAATTCCTCTGCGGGAAATATGGGGTTTTGAGTCCCTTTCACTGAGGAAGGTGTAGGTCTTTTCTATTCCAAAGTTGATTTTAGAAACGATACATGTGCTTATATCAAACTCTGGTTTTATGCATCACCCCACCTCTCCTTCCCCCATAAGCAGGCATAACAGTGTTTTCTAAATGTGAGACTCTGTTCTCTTTCCTAACTCAGTTCATGTGTAGCCATGTTTACAGGTTCTTGATAAGTGATATCTTATGATAAGTTTCTTTTTCTGTGTGACTTATTTCACTTAGAATCATCGTAGCTGAATCCACTCACTTTGCTGCTCCTGGTCTTATGACATTGATTTCATGGCTGAGAGATATTCCATCATACATAAGTACCACAATTTTTTGAAACATTTTTATATTTCCTGGTATTTTTAAGGTGTACCCAAGTTGAGGTTCTTGTAAGGAGTGCAGCCCTAAATTTGGGGGTGACTCTGTCTTATTGATTTTCAGTTTTCCCAAGGTATATTCCCCACACTGGAAGTGCCGTTGGCTCTGTAGCTCTGTTGTTTACTTGTTTTAGGGAACACAATGCACTCCTCCAGTGAGGCAGTGGGCAATTTACATCCTGCCCATCTGCATAACAAGGCTCCCTGTTCTCCAGGGCCTGTCTTGCCTTTCTGGTTTTTACACATTTTGTGGATGTCCCTTTTGACCGGTGGGAAGTGATACTTCTTTGTAGTGCAGATTTGCATTGCCGCTTGCTTGCTTGGCCAAAAATGGTGTATGCCTTTTCTCCTGAATATATTCAGGAGAAAACGCATACGCCCTTTTTGGCCAAGTGCGTCATTGTCGAAGTTGTGCCCCTCTTCCTGTGCTTTAAAGGCGATTCCAATGTACCTCTTGAAATCTGTTTCCTGCTATTCTGTCTCGCTTTCAATTCCTCCTCGTTGCCTTCCCTCAACAGATTTTTGGACGATAGTTGTCCTTTATTACTCTGCCAGTTTGTGAATTGCTGTGCCCCTGAGCTCCATTTTTCAACTCTTTTTTTGTGAGCTGAACGCAAGTCCAAAATTTTGGTTCAGGACCTCTACTGTTTCCTAGTGGGTCGCTGAGACTTTGGTTAATTCTTCTTCCTGCCGGGCAATTAGAGTGACATGTGCCCGTCCAAATGCCTAACAGCTAGTCTCTCATTGGTTCTCCCTCTTCCCTTTCATCCTCTGCCAAATTGGCAACCTGTACGTACCAGGAGGTTAAAGGGGCTGTCTCTCCAGGATGGGAGATTGATAGTAAAGCAGTTGGAAAGTAAAACCGGAGCACCAGGAGAGGGACTATTCGCTGAGTTTTAGAAACCTTTTGTATTCACAGTGTGTCCATTCTCTAGGTTTCCCGTACATGTTATAGCTGTAGTAATATTCCCTTCAACCTGGAGAGTTGGGACCCATGGAATTGGGGCCATGCATTTTTGCTTTAAAGGGTCTGCATTTGCTCACCCAATCTCACCAATCCTCTCAGTCCCAAGTGTCTACCCTTATGCCACATCCAGCTGTCATTGTAGATAGGGTCATTCCAGGTTTCATCAGAGACCCTGAAGGAATTGTAAACTATTGCACTGGCTTTTTCTGTTGTTTTTGAAATTCCTTTTTATATTGGGTTTGAGCTGATTCTCGCTGCCATGTTTATGCCACTCTAGACACAGTTGATTCCGTTACGGAGACATATCAGTACATAGGTTTTAAGATTCTTACTAGTCAGATCTATTCCTCTGCGGGAAATGTGTGGTTTTGAGTCCCTTTCACTGAGGAAGGTGTAGGTCTTCTCTATTCCAAAGTTGGTTTTAGAAACGGTACTCGTGCTTATATCAAACTCTGGTTTTATGCATCACCCCTCCTCTCCTTCCCCCTTAAGCAGGTATAACAGTGTTTTCTAAATGTGAGACCCTGTTCTCTTTCTTAACTCAGTTCATGTGTAGCCATGTTTACGGAATCTTCATAAGTGATATCTTATGATAAGTTTCTTTATCTGTGTGAATTATTTCACTTAGAATCATCGTACCTGAATCCACTCACTTTGCTGCTCCTGGTCTTATGACATTGATTTCATAGCTGAGGGATATTCCATCGTTCATAATTACCACAATTTTTTGAACCATTTTTATATTTCCTGGGATATTTAAGGTGTACCCAAGTTGAGATTCTTGTAAGCAGTGCCGCCCGAAATTTGGGGGTGGCTCTGTCTTATTGATTTTCAGTTTTCCCAAGGTATATTCCCTAGACTGGAAGTGCCCTTGTCTCTGTAGCTCTGTTGTTTACTTGTTTTAGGGAACACAGTGCACTCCTCCAGTGAGGCAGTGGGCAATTTACATCCCGCCCATCAGCATAACAAGGCTCCCTGTTCTCCAGGGCCTGTCTTGCCTTTCTGCTTTTTACACATTTTGTGGATGTCCCTTTTGACCGGTGGGAAGTGATACTTCTTTCTAGTGCAGATTTGCATTGCCCGCTTGCTTGCTTGGCCAAAAAGGGCATATGCGTTTTCTCCTGAATATATTCAGGAGAAAACGCATACGCCCTTTTTGGCCAAGTGTGACGTTGTCGAAGTTGTGCCCCTCTTCCTGTGATTTAAAGGCGATTCCAACGTACCTCTTGAAATCTGTTTCCTGCTATTCTGCCTCGCTTTCCATTCCGCCTCGTTGCCTTCCCTCAACAGATTTTTGGACGATAGTTGTCCTTTATTACTCTGCCAGTTTGTGAATTGCTGGGCCCCTGAGCTCCATTTCTCAACTCATTTTCGTGAGCAGAACCTAAGACCAAAATTTTGGTTCAGGAACTCTACTAGTTCCCGGTGGGTGGCTGAGACTCTGGTTAATTCTTCTTCCTGCCGGGAAATTAGACTGACAGGTGCCCGTCCAAATGCCTAACAGCTAGTCTCTCATTGGTTCTTCCTCTTCCCTTCCATCCTCTGCCAAATTGGCAACCTGTGTGAACCAGGAGGTTAAAGGGGCTGTCTTTCCAAGTTGGGAGATTGATAGTAAAGCAGTTGGAAAGTCAAACCGGAGCACCAAGAGAGGGACTATTCGTTGAGTTTTAGAAACGTTTTGTATTCACAGTGTGTCCATTCTCTAGGTTTCCCATGTATGTTATAGCTGTAGTAATATTCCCTTCAACATGGAGAGTTGGGACCCATGGAATGGGGGCCATGCATTTTCGCTTCAAAGGGTCTGCATTTGCTCACCCAATCTCACCAATCCTCTCAGTCCCAAGTGTCCACCCTTATGCCACATCCAGCTGTCATTGTAGACAGGGTCATTCCAGGATTCATCAGAGAACCTGAAGGAATTGTAAAGAATTTCCCTGTCTTTTGGTTTTGTTTTTGAATTTCCTTTATCTAGTGGGTTTGAGCTGATTCTCGCAGCCATGTTTATGTCAGTCTCGACACACTTGATTCCCTTACGGAGACATATCCATACATAGGTTTTAAGATTCTTACTAGTCATATCTATTCCAATGCGGGAAATATGGGGTTTTGAGTCCCTTTCACTGAGGAAACTGTAGGTCTTGTCTATTCCAAAGTTGGTTTTAGAAACGGTACTCGTGCTTATATCAAACTCTGGTTTTATGCATCACCCCTCCTCTCCTTCCCCCTTAAGCAGGTATAACAGTGTTTTCTAAATGTGAGACTCTGTTCTCTTTCCTAACTCAGTTCATGTGGAGCCATGTTTACAGGATCTTCATAAGTGATATCTTATGATAAGTTTCTTTTTCTGTGTGACTTATTTCACTTAGAATCATCGTACCTGAATCCACTCACTTTGCTGCTCCTGGACTTATGACATTGATTTCATGGCTGAGGGATATTCCATCGTACATAAGTACCACAAATTTTTGAACCATTTTTATATTTCCTGGGATATTTAAGGTGTACCGAAGTTGAGGTTCTTGTAAGCAGTGCAGCCCTAAAATTGGGGGTTGCTCTGTCTTATTGATTTTCAGTTTTCCCAAGGTATATTCCCTAGACTGGAAGTGCCCTTGGCTCTGTAGCTGTGTTGTTTACTTGTTTTAGGGAACACAATGCACTCCTCCAGTGAGGCAGTGGGCAATTTACATCCCACCCATCAGCATAACAAGGCTGCCTGTTCTCTAGGGCCTGTCTTGCCTATCTGGTTTTTACACATTTTGTGGATGTCCCTTTTGACCGGTGGGAAGTGATACTTCTTTGTAGTGCAGATTTGCATTGCCCGCGTGCTTGCTTGGCCAAAAAGGGCGTATGCGTTTTCTCCTGAATATATTCAGGAGAAAGCGCATACGCCCTTTATGGCCAAGTGCGTCATTTTCGAAGTTGTGCCCCTCTTCCTGTGCTTTAAAGGCGATTCCAACATACCTCTTGAAATCTGTTTCCTGCTATTCTGCCTCGCTTTCAAGTCTGCCTCGTTGCCTTCCCTCAACAGATTTTTGGACGATTGTTGTCCTTTATTACTCTGCCAGTTTGTGAATTGCTGTGCCCCTGAGCTCGATTTTTCAACTCATTTTTTGTAAGCTGTACGCAAGTCCAAAATTTTGGTTCAGGACCTATACTGGTTCCCGGTGGGTGGCTGAGACTCTGGTTAATTCTTCTTCCTGCCGGGAAATTAGAGTGACATGTGCCCATCCAAATGCCTAACAGCTACTCTCTCATTGGTTCTCCCTCTTCCCTTCCATCCTCTGCCAAATTGGCAACTTCTGCGAACCAGGAGGTTAAAGTGGTTGTCTCTCCAAGTTGGGAGATTGATAGTAAAGCAGTTGGAAAGTCAAACCGGAGCACCAGGAGAGAGACTACTCGTTGAGTTTTAGAAGCCTTTTGTATTCACAGTGTGTCCATTCTCTAGGTTTCCCGTACATGTTATAGCTGTAGTAATATTCCCTTCAACATGGAGAGTTGGGACCCATGGCATGGGGGCCATGCATTTTTGCTTTAAAGGGTCTCCATTTGCTCACCGAATCTCACCAATCCTCTCAGTCCCAAGTGTCCAGCCTTATGCCACATCCAGCTGTCATTGTAGATAGGGCCATTCCTGGTTTCATCAGAGACCCTGAAGGAAATGTAAAGAATTTCCCTGTTTTTTGGTTTTGTTTTTGAAATTCCTTTTTATAGTGGGTTTGAGCAGATTCTCGCTGCCACGTTTATGCCAGTCTAGACACACTTGATTCCCTTACAGAGACATTTCAATACATAGGTTTTTAGATTCTTACTAGTCAGATCTATTCCTCTGCGGGAAATATGGGGTGTTGAGTCCCTTTCTCTGAGGAAGGTGTAGGTCTTGTCTATTCCACAGTTGGTTTAAAAATGGTACCTGTGCTTATATCAGACTCTGGTTTTATGCATCACCCCACCTCTCCTTTCCCCTTAAGCAGGCATAAGAGTGTTTTCTAAATGTGAGACTTTGTGCTCTTTCCTTACTCAGTTCATGTGTAGCCATGTTTACAGGATCTTCATAAGTGATATCTTATGATAAGTTTCTTTTTCTGTGTGACTTATTTCACTTAGAATCCTCGTACCTGAATCCATTCACTTTGCTGCTCCTGCTCTTTTGACATTGATTTCATGGCTGAGGGATATTCAATCGTACATAAATACCACAGTTTTTTGAACCATTTTTATATTTCCTGGGATATTTAAGGTGTACCCAAGTTGAGGTTCTTGTAAGCAGTGCAGCCCTAATTATGGGGGTGGCTCTGTCTTATTGATTTTCAGTTTTCCCAAGGTATATTCCCTAGACTGGAACTGCCCTTGGCTCTGTAGCTCTGTTGTTTACTTGTTTCAGGGAACGGAATGCACTCCTCCAGTGAGGCAGTTGGCAATTTACATCCCGCCCAGCAGCATAACAAGGCTCCCTGTTCTCCAGGGCCTGTCTTGCCTATCTGTTTTTTACACATTTTGTGGATGTTCCTTTAGACCGGTGGGAAGTGATACTTCTTTGTAGTGCAGATTTGCATTGCCCGCGTGCTTGCTTGGCCAAAAAGGTTGTATGCGTTTTCTCCTGAATATATTCAGGAGAAAACGCATACGCCCTTTATGGCCAAGTGCGTCATTGTCGAAGTTGTGCCCCTCTTCCTGTGCTTTAAAGGCGATTCCAACATACCTCTTGAAATCTGTTTCCTGCTATTCTGCCTCGCTTTCAAGTCCGCCTCGTTGCCTTCCCTCAACAGATTTTTGGACGATAGTTGTCCTTTATTACTCTGCCAGTTTGTGAATTGCTGTGCCCCTGAGCTCGATTTTTCAACTCATTTTTTGTAAGCTGTACGCAAGTCCAAAATTTTGGTTCAGGACCTATACTGGTTCCCGGTGGGTGGCTGAGACTCTGGTTAATTCTTCTTCCTGCCGGGAAATTAGAGTGACATGTGCCCGTCCAAATGCCTAACAGCTACTCTCTCATTGGTTCTCCCTCTTCCCTTCCATCCTCTGCCAAATTGGCAACCTCTGCGAACCAGGAGGTTAAAGGGGTTGTCTCTCCAAGTTGGGAGATTGATAGTAAAGCAGTTGGAAAGTCAAACCGGAGCAAAGGAGAGAGACTACTCGTTGAGTTTTAGAAACCTTTTGTATTCACAGTGTGTCCATTCTCTAGGTTTCCCGTACATGTTATAGCTGTAGTAATATTCCCTTCAACATGGAGAGTTGGGACCCATGGAATGGGGGCCATGCATTTTTGCTTTAAAGGGTCTCCATTTGCTCACCGAATCTCACCAATCCTCTCAGTCCCAAGTGTCCAGCCTTATGCCACATCCAGCTGTCATTGTAGATAGGGCCATTCCAGGTTTCATCAGAGACCCTGAAGGAAATGTAAAGAATTTCCCTGTTTTTTGGTTTTGTTTTTGAAATTCCTTTTTATAGTGGGTTTGAGCAGATTCTCGCTGCCATGTTTATGCCAGTCTAGACACACTGGATTCCCTTACAGAGACATATCAATACATAGGTTTTTAGATTCTTACTAGTCAGATCTATTCCTCTGCGGGAAATATGGGGTGTTGAGTCCCTTTCTCTGAGGAAGGTGTAGGTCTTGTCTATTCCACATTTGGTTTTAGAAATGGTACCTGTGCTTATATCAAACTCTGGTTTTATTCATCACCCCACCTCTCCTTTCCCCTTAAGCAGGCATAAGAGTGTTTTCTAAATGTGAGACTCTGTGCTCTTTCCTAACTCAGTCCATGTGTAGCCATGTTTACAGGATCTTCATAAGTGATATCTTATGATAAGTTTCTATTTCTGTGTGACTTATTTCACTTAGAATCATTGTACCTGAATCCACTCTCTTTGCTGCTCCTGGTCTTTTGACATTGATTTCATGGCTGAGGGATATTCCATCGTACATAAATACCACAGTTTTTTGAAGCATTTTTGTATTTCCTGGGATATTTATGGTGTACCCAAGTTGAGGTTCTTGTAAGCAGTACAGCCCTAAATTTGAGGGTGGCTCTGTATTATTGATTTTCAGTTTTCCCAAGGTATATTCCCTAGACTGGAAGAGCCCTTGGCTCTGTAGCTCTGTTTTTTATTTGTTTTAGGGAACACAATGCACTGCTCCAGTGAGGCAGTGGGCAATTTACATCCCGCCCATCAGCATAACAAGGCTCCCTGTTCTCCAGGGCCTGTCTTGCCTTTCTGGTTTTTACACATTTTGTGGATGTCCCTTTTGACCGGTGGGAAGAGATACTTCTTTGTAGTGCAGATTTGCATTGCGCGCTTGCATGCTTGGCCAAAAAGGAAGTATGCGTTTTCTCCTGAATATATTCAGGAGAATATATTCGCCCTTTTTGGCCAAGTGCGACATTGTCGACGTTGTGCCCCTCTTCCTGTGCTTTAAAGGCGATTCCAATGTACCTCTTGAAATCTGTTTCCTGCTATTCTGCCTCGCTTTCAAGTCCGCCTCGTTGCCTTCCCTCAACAGATTTTTGGACGATAGTTGGCCTTTATTACTCTGCCAGTTTGTGAATTGCTGTGCCCCTGAATTCCATTTTTCAACTCCTTTTTCGTGAGCTGAACCCTAGTCCAAAATTTTGGTTCAGGACCTATACTGGTTCCCGGTGGGTGGCTGAGACTTTGGTTAATTCTTCTTCCTGCCGGAAAATTAGAGTGACATGTGTCCGTCCAAATGCCTAACAGCTAGTCTCTCATTGGTTCACCCTCTTCCCTTCCATCCTCTGCCAAATTGGCAACCTGTGTGAACCAGGAGGTTAAAGGGGCTGTCTTTCCAAGTTGGGAGATGGATAGTAAAGCAGTTGGAAAGTCAAACCGGAGCTACCGGAGAGGGACTATTCTTTGAGTTTTAGAAACCTTTTGTATTCACAGTGTGTCCATTATCTAGGTTTCCCGTACATGTTATAGCTGTAGTAATATTCCCTTCAACATGGAGAGTTGGGACACATGGAATTGGGGCCATGCATTTTTGCTTTAAAGGGTCTGCATTTGCTCACCCAATCTCACCAATCCTCTCAGTCCCAAGTGTCCAGCCTTATGCCACTTCCAGCTGTCATTGTAGATAGGGTCATTCCAGGTTTCATCAGAGACCCTGAAGGAATTGTAAATAATTTCCCTGTTTTTTGGTTTTGTTTTTGAAATTCCTTTTTATAGTGGGTTTGATCTGATTCTCGCTGCCATGTTTATGCCAGTCTAGACACACTTGATTCCCTTACGGAGACATATCAATACATAGGTTATAAGATTCTTACTAGTCAGATCAATTCCTCTGCGGGAAATATGGGGTTTTGAGTCCCTTTCACTGAGGAAGGTGTAGGTCTTTTCTATTCCAAAGTTGATTTTAGAAACGATACATGTGCTTATATCAAACTCTGGTTTTATGCATCACCCCACCTCTCCTTCCCCCATAAGCAGGCATAACAGTGTTTTCTAAATGTGAGACTCTGTTCTCTTTCCTAACTCAGTTCATGTGTAGCCATGTTTACAGGTTCTTGATAAGTGATATCTTATGATAAGTTTCTTTTTCTGTGTGACTTATTTCACTTAGAATCATCGTAGCTGAATCCACTCACTTTGCTGCTCCTGGTCTTATGACATTGATTTCATGGCTGAGAGATATTCCATCATACATAAGTACCACAATTTTTTGAAACATTTTTATATTTCCTGGTATTTTTAAGGTGTACCCAAGTTGAGGTTCTTGTAAGGAGTGCAGCCCTAAATTTGGGGGTGACTCTGTCTTATTGATTTTCAGTTTTCCCAAGGTATATTCCCCACACTGGAAGTGCCGTTGGCTCTGTAGCTCTGTTGTTTACTTGTTTTAGGGAACACAATGCACTCCTCCAGTGAGGCAGTGGGCAATTTACATCCTGCCCATCTGCATAACAAGGCTCCCTGTTCTCCAGGGCCTGTCTTGCCTTTCTGGTTTTTACACATTTTGTGGATGTCCCTTTTGACCGGTGGGAAGTGATACTTCTTTGTAGTGCAGATTTGCATTGCCGCTTGCTTGCTTGGCCAAAAATGGTGTATGCCTTTTCTCCTGAATATATTCAGGAGAAAACGCATACGCCCTTTTTGGCCAAGTGCGTCATTGTCGAAGTTGTGCCCCTCTTCCTGTGCTTTAAAGGCGATTCCAATGTACCTCTTGAAATCTGTTTCCTGCTATTCTGTCTCGCTTTCAATTCCTCCTCGTTGCCTTCCCTCAACAGATTTTTGGACGATAGTTGTCCTTTATTACTCTGCCAGTTTGTGAATTGCTGTGCCCCTGAGCTCCATTTTTCAACTCTTTTTTTGTGAGCTGAACGCAAGTCCAAAATTTTGGTTCAGGACCTCTACTGTTTCCTAGTGGGTCGCTGAGACTTTGGTTAATTCTTCTTCCTGCCGGGCAATTAGAGTGACATGTGCCCGTCCAAATGCCTAACAGCTAGTCTCTCATTGGTTCTCCCTCTTCCCTTTCATCCTCTGCCAAATTGGCAACCTGTACGTACCAGGAGGTTAAAGGGGCTGTCTCTCCAGGATGGGAGATTGATAGTAAAGCAGTTGGAAAGTAAAACCGGAGCACCAGGAGAGGGACTATTCGCTGAGTTTTAGAAACCTTTTGTATTCACAGTGTGTCCATTCTCTAGGTTTCCCGTACATGTTATAGCTGTAGTAATATTCCCTTCAACCTGGAGAGTTGGGACCCATGGAATTGGGGCCATGCATTTTTGCTTTAAAGGGTCTGCATTTGCTCACCCAATCTCACCAATCCTCTCAGTCCCAAGTGTCTACCCTTATGCCACATCCAGCTGTCATTGTAGATAGGGTCATTCCAGGTTTCATCAGAGACCCTGAAGGAATTGTAAACTATTGCACTGGCTTTTTCTGTTGTTTTTGAAATTCCTTTTTATATTGGGTTTGAGCTGATTCTCGCTGCCATGTTTATGCCACTCTAGACACAGTTGATTCCGTTACGGAGACATATCAGTACATAGGTTTTAAGATTCTTACTAGTCAGATCTATTCCTCTGCGGGAAATGTGTGGTTTTGAGTCCCTTTCACTGAGGAAGGTGTAGGTCTTCTCTATTCCAAAGTTGGTTTTAGAAACGGTACTCGTGCTTATATCAAACTCTGGTTTTATGCATCACCCCTCCTCTCCTTCCCCCTTAAGCAGGTATAACAGTGTTTTCTAAATGTGAGACCCTGTTCTCTTTCTTAACTCAGTTCATGTGTAGCCATGTTTACGGAATCTTCATAAGTGATATCTTATGATAAGTTTCTTTATCTGTGTGAATTATTTCACTTAGAATCATCGTACCTGAATCCACTCACTTTGCTGCTCCTGGTCTTATGACATTGATTTCATAGCTGAGGGATATTCCATCGTTCATAATTACCACAATTTTTTGAACCATTTTTATATTTCCTGGGATATTTAAGGTGTACCCAAGTTGAGATTCTTGTAAGCAGTGCCGCCCGAAATTTGGGGGTGGCTCTGTCTTATTGATTTTCAGTTTTCCCAAGGTATATTCCCTAGACTGGAAGTGCCCTTGTCTCTGTAGCTCTGTTGTTTACTTGTTTTAGGGAACACAGTGCACTCCTCCAGTGAGGCAGTGGGCAATTTACATCCCGCCCATCAGCATAACAAGGCTCCCTGTTCTCCAGGGCCTGTCTTGCCTTTCTGCTTTTTACACATTTTGTGGATGTCCCTTTTGACCGGTGGGAAGTGATACTTCTTTCTAGTGCAGATTTGCATTGCCCGCTTGCTTGCTTGGCCAAAAAGGGCATATGCGTTTTCTCCTGAATATATTCAGGAGAAAACGCATACGCCCTTTTTGGCCAAGTGTGACGTTGTCGAAGTTGTGCCCCTCTTCCTGTGATTTAAAGGCGATTCCAACGTACCTCTTGAAATCTGTTTCCTGCTATTCTGCCTCGCTTTCCATTCCGCCTCGTTGCCTTCCCTCAACAGATTTTTGGACGATAGTTGTCCTTTATTACTCTGCCAGTTTGTGAATTGCTGGGCCCCTGAGCTCCATTTCTCAACTCATTTTCGTGAGCAGAACCTAAGACCAAAATTTTGGTTCAGGAACTCTACTAGTTCCCGGTGGGTGGCTGAGACTCTGGTTAATTCTTCTTCCTGCCGGGAAATTAGACTGACAGGTGCCCGTCCAAATGCCTAACAGCTAGTCTCTCATTGGTTCTTCCTCTTCCCTTCCATCCTCTGCCAAATTGGCAACCTGTGTGAACCAGGAGGTTAAAGGGGCTGTCTTTCCAAGTTGGGAGATTGATAGTAAAGCAGTTGGAAAGTCAAACCGGAGCACCAAGAGAGGGACTATTCGTTGAGTTTTAGAAACGTTTTGTATTCACAGTGTGTCCATTCTCTAGGTTTCCCATGTATGTTATAGCTGTAGTAATATTCCCTTCAACATGGAGAGTTGGGACCCATGGAATGGGGGCCATGCATTTTCGCTTCAAAGGGTCTGCATTTGCTCACCCAATCTCACCAATCCTCTCAGTCCCAAGTGTCCACCCTTATGCCACATCCAGCTGTCATTGTAGACAGGGTCATTCCAGGATTCATCAGAGAACCTGAAGGAATTGTAAAGAATTTCCCTGTCTTTTGGTTTTGTTTTTGAATTTCCTTTATCTAGTGGGTTTGAGCTGATTCTCGCAGCCATGTTTATGTCAGTCTCGACACACTTGATTCCCTTACGGAGACATATCCATACATAGGTTTTAAGATTCTTACTAGTCATATCTATTCCAATGCGGGAAATATGGGGTTTTGAGTCCCTTTCACTGAGGAAACTGTAGGTCTTGTCTATTCCAAAGTTGGTTTTAGAAACGGTACTCGTGCTTATATCAAACTCTGGTTTTATGCATCACCCCTCCTCTCCTTCCCCCTTAAGCAGGTATAACAGTGTTTTCTAAATGTGAGACTCTGTTCTCTTTCCTAACTCAGTTCATGTGGAGCCATGTTTACAGGATCTTCATAAGTGATATCTTATGATAAGTTTCTTTTTCTGTGTGACTTATTTCACTTAGAATCATCGTACCTGAATCCACTCACTTTGCTGCTCCTGGACTTATGACATTGACTTCATGGCTGAGGGATATTCCATCGTACATAAGTACCACAAATTTTTGAACCATTTTTATATTTCCTGGGATATTTAAGGTGTACCGAAGTTGAGGTTCTTGTAAGCAGTGCAGCCCAAAAATTGGGGGTTGCTCTGTCTTATTGATTTTCAGTTTTCCCAAGGTATATTCCCTAGACTGGAAGTGCCCTTGGCTCTGTAGCTGTGTTGTTTACTTGTTTTAGGGAACACAATGCACTCCTCCAGTGAGGCAGTGGGCAATTTACATCCCACCCATCAGCATAACAAGGCTGCCTGTTCTCTAGGGCCTGTCTTGCCTATCTGGTTTTTACACATTTTGTGGATGTCCCTTTTGACCGGTGGGAAGTGATACTTCTTTGTAGTGCAGATTTGCATTGCCCGCGTGCTTGCTTGGCCAAAAAGGGCGTATGCGTTTTCTCCTGAATATATTCAGGAGAAAGCGCATACGCCCTTTATGGCCAAGTGCGTCATTTTCGAAGTTGTGCCCCTCTTCCTGTGCTTTAAAGGCGATTCCAACATACCTCTTGAAATCTGTTTCCTGCTATTCTGCCTCGCTTTCAAGTCTGCCTCGTTGCCTTCCCTCAACAGATTTTTGGACGATTGTTGTCCTTTATTACTCTGCCAGTTTGTGAATTGCTGTGCCCCTGAGCTCGATTTTTCAACTCATTTTTTGTAAGCTGTACGCAAGTCCAAAATTTTGGTTCAGGACCTATACTGGTTCCCGGTGGGTGGCTGAGACTCTGGTTAATTCTTCTTCCTGCCGGGAAATTAGAGTGACATGTGCCCATCCAAATGCCTAACAGCTACTCTCTCATTGGTTCTCCCTCTTCCCTTCCATCCTCTGCCAAATTGGCAACCTCTGCGAACCAGGAGGTTAAAGGGGTTGTCTCTCCAAGTTGGGAGATTGATAGTAAAGCAGTTGGAAAGTCAAACCGGAGCACCAGGAGAGAGACTACTCGTTGAGTTTTAGAAGCCTTTTGTATTCACAGTGTGTCCATTCTCTAGGTTTCCCGTACATGTTATAGCTGTAGTAATATTCCCTTCAACATGGAGAGTTGGGACCCATGGCATGGGGGCCATGCATTTTTGCTTTAAAGGGTCTCCATTTGCTCACCGAATCTCACCAATCCTCTCAGTCCCAAGTGTCCAGCCTTATGCCACATCCAGCTGTCATTGTAGATAGGGCCATTCCTGGTTTCATCAGAGACCCTGAAGGAAATGTAAAGAATTTCCCTGTTTTTTGGTTTTGTTTTTGAAATTCCTTTTTATAGTGGGTTTGAGCAGATTCTCGCTGCCACGTTTATGCCAGTCTAGACACACTTGATTCCCTTACAGAGACATATCAATACATAGGTTTTTAGATTCTTACTAGTCAGATCTATTCCTCTGCGGGAAATATGGGGTGTTGAGTCCCTTTCTCTGAGGAAGGTGTAGGTCTTGTCTATTCCACAGTTGGTTTTAGAAATGGTACCTGTGCTTATATCAAACTCTGGTTTTATGCATCACCCCACCTCTCCTTTCCCCTTAAGCAGGCATAAGAGTGTTTTCTAAATGTGAGACTCTGTGCTCTTTCCTAACTCAGTTCATGTGTAGCCATGTTTACAGGATCTTCATAAGTGATATCTTATGATAAGTTTCTTTTTCTGTGTGACTTATTTCACTTAGAATCATCGTACCTGAATCCACTCACTTTGCTCCTCCTGGTCTTATGACATTGATTTCATGGCTGAGGGATATTCCATCGTACATAAATACCACAGTTTTTTGAACCATTTTTATATTTCCTGGGATATTTAAGGTGTACCCAAGTTGAGGTTCTTGTAAGCAGTGCAGCCCTAAATTTGCGGGTGGCTCTGTCTTATTGATTTTCAGTTTTCCCAAGGTATATTCCCTAGACTGGAAGTGCCCTTGGCTTTGTAGCTCTGTTGTTTACTTGTTTTAGGGAACGGAATGCACTCCTCCTGTGAGGCAGTTGGCAATTTACATCCCGCCCATCAGCATAACAAGGCTCCCTGTTCTCCAGGGCGTGTCTTGCCTATCTGTTTTTTACACATTTTGTGGTTGTCCCTTTAGACCGGTGGGAAGTGATACTTCTTTGTAGTGCAGATTTGCATTGCCCGCGTGCTTGCTTGGCCAAAAAGGGTGTATGCGTTTTCTCCTGAATATATTCAGGAGAAAACGCATAGGCCCTTTATGGCCAAGTGCGTCATTGTCGAAGTTGTGCCCCTCTTCCTGTGCTTTAAAGGCGATTCCAACATACCTCTTGAAATCTGTTTCCTGCTATTCTGCCTCGCTTTCAAGTCCGCCCCGTTGCCTTCCCTCAACAGATTTTTGGACGATAGTTGTCCTTTATTACTCTGCCAGTTTGTGAATTGCTGTGCCCCTGAGCTCGACTTTTCAACTCATTTTTTGTAAGCTGTACGCAAGTCCAAAATTTTGGTTCAGGACCTATACTGGTTCCCGGTGGGTGGCAGAGACTCTGGTTAATTCTTCTTCCTGCCGGGAAATTAGAGTGACATGTGCCCGTCCAAATGCCTAACAGCTACTCTCTCATTTGTTCTCCCTCTTCCCTACCATCCTCTGCCAAATTGGCAACCTCTGCGAACCAGGAGGTTAAAGGGGTTGTCTCTCCAAGTTGGGAGATTGATAGTAAAGCAGTTGGAAAGTCAAACCGGAGCACCAGGAGAGAGACTACTCGTTGAGTTTTAGAAGCCTTTTGTATTCACAGTGTGTCCATTCTCTAGGTTTCCCGTACATGTTATAGCTGTAGTAATATTCCCTACAACATGGAGAGTTGGGACCCATGGAATGGGGGCGATGCATTTTTGCTTTAAAGGGTCTGCATTTGCTCACCCAATCTCACCAATCCTCTCAGTCCCAAGTGTCCAGCCTTATGCCACATCCAGCTGTCATTGTAGATAGGGCCATTCCAAGTTTCATCAGAGATCCTGAAGGAAATGAAAAGAATTTCCCTGTTTTTTGGTTTTGTTTTTGAAATTCCTTTTTATAGTGGGTTTGAGCAGATTCTCGCTGCCATGTTTATGCCAGTCTAGACACACTTGATTCCCTTACAGAGACATATCAATACATAGGTTTTTAGATTCTTACTAGTCAGATCTATTCCTCTGCGGGAAATACGGGGTGTTGAGTCCCTTTCTCTGAGGAAGGTGTAGGTCTTGTCTATTCCACAGTTGGTTTTAGCAATGGTACCTGTGCTTATATCAAACTCTCGTTTTATGCATCACCCCACCTCTCCTTTCCCCTTAAGCAGGCATAAGAGTGTTTTCTAAATGTGAGACTCTGTGCTCTTTCCTAACTCAGTTCATGTGTAGCCATGTTTACAGGATCTTCATAAGTGATATCTTATCATAAGTTTGTTTTTCTGTGTGACTTATTTCACTTAGAATCATCGTACCTGAATCCACTCACTTTGCTCCTCCTGGTCTTATGACATTGATTTCATGGCTGAGGGATATTCCATCGTACATAAATACCCCAGTTTTTTGAACCATTTTTATATTTCCTGGGATATTTAAGGTGTACCCAACTTGAGGTTCTTGTAAGCAGTGCAGCCCTAAATTTGCGGGTGGCTCTGTCTTATTGATTTTCAATTTTCCCAAGGTATATTCCCTAGAATGGAAGTGCCCTTGGCTTTGTAGCTCTGTTGTTTCCTTGTTTTAGGGAACGGAATGCACTCCTCCTGTGACGCAGTTGGCAATTTACATCCCGCCCATCAGCATAAGAAGGCTCCTTGTTCTCCATGGCCTGTCTTGCCTTTCTGGTTTTTACACATTTGTGGATGTCCCTTTTGACCGGTGGGAAGTGATACTTCTTTGTAGTGCAGATTTGCATTGCCCGCTTGCTTGCTTGGCCAAAAAGGGCGTATGCGTTTTCTCCTGAATATATTCAGGAGAAAACGCATACGCGCTTTATGGCCAAGTGCGTCATTGTCGAAGTTGTGCCCATCTTCCTGTGCTTGAAAGGCGATTCCAATGTACCTCATGAAATCTGTTTCGTGCTATTCTGCCTCGCATTCAAGTCCGCCTCGTTGCCTTCCCTCAACAGATTTTTGGACGATAGTTGTCCTTTATTACTCTGCCAGTTTGTGAATTGCTGTGCCCCTGAGCTCCATTTTTCAACTCGTTTTTTGTGAGCTGTACGCAAGTCCAAAATTTTGGTTCAGGACCTATACTGGTTCCCGGTGGGTGGCTGAGACTCTGGTTAATTCTTCTTCCTGCCGGGAAATTAGAGTGACATGTGCCCGTCCGAAAGCCTTACAGCAAATCTCTCATTGGTTCTCCCTCTTCCCTTCCAGCCTCTGCCAAATTGGCAACCTCTGCGAACCAGGAGGTTAAAGGGGTTTTCTCTCCAAGTTGGGAGATTGATAGTAAAGCAGTTGGAAAGTCAAACCGGAGCACCAGGAGAGGGACTACTCGTTGAGTTTTAGAAACCTTTTGTATTCACAGTGTGTCCATTCTCTAGGTTTCCCGTACATGTTATAGCTGTAGTAATATTCCCTTCAACATGGAGAGTTGGGACCCATGGAATGGGGGCCATGCATTTTTGCTTTAAAGGGTCTGCATTTGCTCACCCAATCTCACCAATCCACTCAGTCCCAAGTGTCCAGCCTTATGCCACATCCAGATGTCATTGTAGATAGGGTCATTCCAGGTTTCATCAGAGACCCTGAAGGAAATGTAAAGAATTTCCCTGTTTTTTGGTTTTGTTTTTGAAATTCCTTTTTATAGAGGGTTTGAGCTGATTCTCGCTGTCATGTTTATGCCAGTCTAGACACACTTGATTCCCTTACAGATACATATCAATACATAGGTTTTAAGATTCTTACTAGTCAGATCTATTCCTCTGCGGGAAATATGGGGTTTTGAGTCCCTTTCACTGAGGAAGGTGTAGGTCTTGTCTATTCCACAGTTGGTTTAAAAATGGTACCCGTGCTTATATCAGACTCTGGTTTTATGCATCACCCCACCTCTCCTTTCCCCTTAAGCAAGCATAAGAGTGTTTTCTAAATGTGAGACTCTGTGCTCTTTCCTTACTCAGTTCATGTGTAGCCATGTTTACAGGATCTTCATAAGTGATATCTTATGATAAGTTTCTTTTTCTGTGTGACTTATTTCACTTAGAATCCTCGTACCTGAATCCATTCACTTTGCTGCTCCTGCTCTTTTGACATTGATTTCATGGCTGAGGGATATTCAATCGTACATAAATACCACAGTTTTTTGAACCATTTTTATATTTCCTGGGATATTTAAGGTGTACCCAAGTTGAGGTTCTTGTAAGCAGTGCAGCCCTAATTATGGGGGTGGCTCTGTCTTATTGAATTTCAGTTTTCCCAAGGTATATTCCCTAGACTGGGACTGCCCTTGGCTCTGTAGCTCTGTTGTTTACTTGTTTCAGGGTACGGAATGCACTCTTCCAGTGAGGCAGTTGGCAATTTACATCCCGCCCATCAGCATAACAAGGCTCCCTGTTCTCCAGGGCCTGTCTTGCCTATCTGTTTTTTACACATTTTGTGGATGTCCCTTTAGACCGGTGGGAAGTGATACTATTTTGTAGTGCAGATTTGCATTGCCCGCGTGCTTGCTTGGCCAAAAAGGGCGTATGCGTTTTCTCCTGAATATATTCAGGAGAAAACGCATACGCCCTTTATGGCCAAGTGCGTCATTGTCGAAGTTGTGCCCCTCTTCCTGTGCTTTAAAGGCGATTCCAACATACCTCTTGAAATCTGTTTCCTGCTATTCTGCCTCGCTTTCAAGTCTGCCTCGTTGCCTTCCCTCAACAGATTTTTGGACGATAGTTGTCCTTTATTACTCTGCCAGTTTGTGAATTGCTGTGCCCCTGAGCTCGATTTTTCAACTCATTTTTTGTAAGCTGTACGCAAGTCCAAAATTTTGGTTCAGGATCTATACTGGTTCCCGGTGGGTGACTGAGACTCTGGTTAATTCTTCTTCCTGCCGGGAAATTAGAGTGACATGTGCCCGTCCAAATGCCTAACAGCTACTCTCTCATTGGTTCACCCTCTTCCCTTCAATCCTCTGCCAAATTGGCAACCTCTGCGAACCAGGAGGTTAAAGGGGTTGTCTCTCCAAGTTGGGAGATTGATAGTAAAGCAGTTGGAAAGTCAAACCGGAGCACCAGGAGAGAGACTACTCGTTGAGTTTTAGAAACCTTTTGTATTCACAGTGTGTCCATTCTCTAGGTTTCCCGTACATGTTATAGCTGTAGTAATATTCCCTTCAACATGGAGAGTTGGGACCCATGGCATGGGGGCCATGCATTTTTGCTTTAAAGGGTCTCCATTTGCTCACCGAATCTCACCAATCCTCTCAGTCCCAAGTGTCCAGCCTTATGCCACATCCAGCTGTCATTGTAGATAGGGCCATTCCTGGTTTCATCAGAAACCCTGAAGGAAATGTAAATAATTTCCCTGTTTTTTGGTTTTGTTTTTGAAATTCCTTTTTATAGTGGGTTTGAGCGGATTCTCGCTGCCATGTTTATGCCAGTCTAGACACACTTGATTCCCTTACAGAGACATATCAATATATAGGTTTTAAGATTCTTACTAGTCAGATCTATTCCTCTGCGGGAAATATGGGGTGTTGAGTCCCTTTCACTGAGGAAGGTGTAGGTCTTGTCTTTTCCACAGTTGGTTTTAGAAATGGTACCTGTGCTTATATCAAACTCTGGTTTTATGCATCACCCCACCTCTCCTTTCCCCTTAAGCAGGCATAAGAGTGTTTTCTAAATGTGAGACTCTGTGCTCTTTCCTAACTCAGTTCATGTGTAGCCATGTTTACAGGATCTTCATAAGTGATATCTTATGAGAAGTTTCTTTTTCTGTGTGACTTATTTCACTTAGAATCATCGTACCTGAATCCACTCACTTTGCTGCTCCTGGTCTTTGACATTGATTTCATGGCTGAGGGATATTCCATCGTACATAAATACCACAGTTTTTTGAACCGTTTTTATATTTCCTGGGATATTTAAGGTGTACCCAATTTGAGGTTCTTGTAAGCAGTGCAGCCCTAATTTTGGGGGTGGCTCTGTCTTATTGATTTTCAGTTTTCCCAAGGTATATTCCCTAGACTGGAAGTGCCCTTGGCTCTGTAGCTCTGTTGTTTACTTGTTTTAGGGAACGCAATGCACTCCTCCACTGAGGCAGATGGCAATTTACATCCCACCCATCAGCATAACAAGGCTCCCTGTTCTCCAGGGCCTGTCTTGCCTTTCTGGTTTTTACACATTTGTGAATGTCCCTTTTGACCGGTGGGAAGTGATACTTCTTTGTAGTGCAGATTTGCATTGCCCAATTGCTTGCTTGGCCAAAAAGGGCGTATGCGTTTTCTCCTGAATATATTCAGGAGAAAACGCATACGCCCTTTATGGCCAAGTGCGTCATTGTCGAAGTTGTGCCCCTCTTCCTGTGCTTTAAAGGCGATTCCAACGTACCTCTTGAAATCTGTTTCCTGCTATTCTGCCTCGCTTTCAAGTCCGCCTCGTTGCCTTCCCTCAACAGATTTTTGAACGATAGTTGTCCTTTATTACTCTGCCAGTTTCTGAATTGCTGGGCCCCTGAGCTCCATTTTTCAACTCATTTTTTGTGAGCTGTACGCAAGTCCAAAATTTTGGTTCAGGACCTATACTGGTTCCCGGTGGGTGACTGAGACTCTGGTTAATTCTTCTTCCTGCCGGGAAATTAGAGTGACATGTGCCCGTCCAAATGCCTAACAGCTACTCTCTCATTGGTTCTCCCTCTTCCCTTCCATCCTCTGCCAAATTGGCAACCTCTGCGAACCAGGAGGTTAAAGGGGTTGTCTCTCCAAGTTGGGAGATTGATAGTAAAGCAGTTGGAAAGTCAAACCGGAGCACCAGGAGAGGGACTACTCGTTGAGTTTTAGAAACCTTTTGTATTCACAGTGTGTCCATTCTCTAGGTTTCCCGTACATGTTATAACTGTAGTAATATTCCCTTCAACATGGAGAGTTGGGACCCATGGAATGGGGGCCATGCATTTTTGCTTTAAAGGGTCTGCATTTGCTCACCCAATCTCACCAATCCTCTCAGTCCCAAGTGTCCAGCCTTATGCCACATCCAGCTGTCATTGTAGATAGGGTCATTCCAGGTTTCATCAGAGACCCTGAAGGAAATCGAAAGAATTTCCCTGTTTTTTGGTTTTGTTTTTGAAATTCCTTTCTATACTGGGTTTGAGCTGATTCTCGCTGCCATGTTTATGCCAGTCTAGACACACTTGATTCCCTTACAGAGACATATCAATACATAGGTTTTAAGATTCTTACTAGTCAGATCTATTCCTCTTCGGGAAATATGGGGTTTTGAGTCCCTTTCACTGAGGAAGGTGTAGGTCTTGTCTATTCCACAGTTGGTTTTAGAAATGGTACCTGTGCTTATATCAAACTCTGGTTTTATGCATCACCCCACGTCTCGTTTCCCCTTAAGCAGGCATAAGAGTGTTTTCTAAATGTGAGACTCTGTCCTCTTTCCTAACTCAGTTCATGTGTAGCCATGTTTACAGGATCTTCATAAGTGATGTCTTATGATAAGTTTCTTTTTCTGTGTGACTTATTTCACTTAGAATCATCGTACCTGAATCCACTCACTTTGCTCCTCCTGGTCTTATGACATTGATTTCATGGCTGAGGGATATTCCATCGTACATAAATACCACAGTTTTTTGAACCATTTTTATATTTCCTGGGATATTTAAGGTGTACCCAAGTTGAGGTTCTTGTAAGCAGTGCAGCCCTAAATTTGGGGGTGGCTCTGTCTTATTGATTTTCAGTTTTCGCAAGGTATATTCCCTAGACTGGAAGTGCCCTTGGCTTTGTAGCTCTGTTGTTTACTTGTTTTAGGGAACGGAATGCACTCCTCCAGTGAGGCAGTTGGCAATTTACATCCCGCCCATCAGCATAACAAGGCTCCCTGTTCTCCAGGGCCTGTCTTGCCTTTCTGGTTTTTACACATTTTGTGGATGTCCCTTTTGACCGGTGGAAGTGATACTTCTTTGTAGTGCAGATTTGCATTGCCCAATTGCTTGCTTGGCCAAAAAGGGCGTATGCGTTTTCTCCTGAATATATTCAGGAGAAAACGCATACGCCCTTTATGGCCAAGTGCGTCATTGTCGAAGTTGTGCCCCTCTTCCTGTGCTTTAAAGGCGATTCCAACGTACCTCTTGAAATCTGTTTCCTGCTATTCTGCCTCGCTTTCAAGTCCGCCTCGTTGCCTTCCCTCAACAGATTTTTGGACGATAGTTGTCCTTTATTACTCTGCCAGTTTGTGAATTGCTGTGCCCCTGAGCTCCATTTTTCAACTCATTTTTGTGAGCTGTACTCAAGTCCAAAATTTTGGTTCAGGACCTATACTGGTTCCCGGTGGGTGACTGAGACTCTGGTTAATTCTTCTTCCTGCCGGGAAATTAGAGTGACATGTGCCCGTCCAAATGCCTAACAGCTACTCTCTCATTGGTTCTCCCTCTTCCCTTCCATCCTCTGCCAAATTGGCAACCTCTGCGAACCAGGAGGTTAAAGGGGTTGTCTCTCCAAGTTGGGAGATTGATAGTAAAGCAGTTGGAAAGTCAAACCGGAGCACCAGGAGAGGGACTACTCGTTGAGTTTTAGAAACCTTTTGTATTCACAGTGTGTCCATTCTATAGGTTTCCCGTACATGTTATAGCTGTAGTAATATTCCCTTCAACATGGAGAGTTGGGACCCATTGAATGGGGGCCATGCATTTTTGCTTTAAAGGGTCTGCATTTGCTCACCCAATCTCACCAATCCTCTCAGTCCCAAGTGTCCAGCCTTATGCCACATCCAGCTGTCATTGTAGATAGGGTCATTCCAGGTTTCATCAGAGACCCTGAAGGAAATGGAAAGAATTTCCCTGTTTTTTGGTTTTGTTTTGGAAATTCCTTTTTATAGTGTGTTTGAGCTGATTCTCGCTGCCATGTTTATGCCAGTCTAGACACACTTGATTCCCTAACAGAGACATATCAATACATAGGTTTTAAGATTCTTACTAGTCAGATCTATTCCTCTGCGGGAAATATGGGGTTTTGAGTCCCTTTCACTGAGGAAGGTGTAGGTCTTGTCTATTCCACAGTTGGTTTTAGAAATGGTACCTGTGCTTATATCAAACTCTGGTTTTATGCATCACCCCACCTCTCCTTTCCCCTTAATCAGACATAAGTGTGTTTTCTAAATGTGAGACTCTGTGCTCTTTCCTAACTCAGTTCATGTGTAGCCATGTTTACAGGATCTTCATAAGTGATATCTTACGATAAGTTTCTTTTTCTGTGTGACTTATTTCACTTAGAATCATCGTACCTGAATCCACTCACTTTGCTGCTCCTGGTCTTTGACATTGATTTCATGGCTGAGGGATATTCCATCGTACATAAATACCACAGTTTTTTGAACCGTTTTTATATTTCCTGGGATATTTAAGGTGTACCCAAGTTGAGGTTCTTGTAAGCAGTGCAGCCCTAATTTTGGGGGTGGCTCTGTCTTATTGATTTTCAGTTTTCCCAAGGTATATTCCCTAGACTGGAAGTGCCCTTGGCTCTGTAGCTCTGTTGTTTACTTGTTTTAGGGAACGCAATGCACTCCTCCAGTGAGGCAGTTGGCAATTTACATCCCGCCCATCAGCATAACAAGGCTCCCTGTTCTCCAGGGCCTCTCTTGCCTTTCTGGTTTTTACACATTTCGTGGATGTCCCATTTGACCGGTGGTAAGTGATACTTCTTTGTAGTGCAGATTTGCATTGCCCAATTGCTTGCTTGGCCAAAAAAAGCGTATGCGTTTTCTCCTGAATATATTCAGGAGAAAACGCATACGCCCTTTAGGGCCAAGTGCGTCATTGTCGAAGTTGTGCCCCTCTTCCTGTGCTTTAAAGGCGATTCCAACGTACCTCTTGAAATCTGTTTCCTGCTATTCTGCCTCGCTTTCAAGTCCTCCTCGTTGCCTTCCCTCAACAGATTTTTGGACGATAGTTTTCCTTTATTACTCTGCCAGTTTGTGAATTGCTGTGCCCCTGAGCTCCATTTTTCAACTCATTTTTTGTGAGCTGTACGCAAGTCCAAAATTTTGGTTCAGGACCTATACTGGTTCCCGGTGGGTGACTGAGACTCTGGTTAATTCTTCTTCCTGCCGGGAAATTAGAGTGACATGTGCCCGTCCAAATGCCTAACAGCTACTCTCTCATTGGTTCTCCCTCTTCCCTTCCATCCTCTGCCAAATTGGCAACCTCTGCGAACCAGGAGGTTAAAGGGGTTGTCTCTCCAAGTTGGGAGATTGATAGTAAAGCAGTTGGAAAGTCAAACCGGAGCACCAGGAGAGGGACTACTCGTTGAGTTTTAGAAACCTTTTGTATTCACAGTGTGTCCATTCTCTAGGTTTCCCGTGCATGTTATAGCTGTAGTAATATTCCCTTCAACATGGAGAGTTGGGACCCATGGAATGGGGGCCATGCATTTTTGCTTTAAAGGGTCTGCATTTGCTCACCCAATCTCACCAATTCTCTCAGTCCCAAGTTTCCAGCCTTATGCCACATCCAGCTGTCATTGTAGATAGGGTCATTCCAGGTTTCATCAGAGACCCTGAAGGAAATGGAAAGAATTTCCCTGTTTTTTGGTTTTGTTTTTGAAATTCCTTTCTATAGTGGGTTTGAGCTGATTCTCGCTGCCATGTTTATGCCAGTCTAGACACACTTGATTCCCTTACAGAGACATATCAATACATAGGTTTTAAGATTCTTACTAGTCAGATCTATTCCTCTGCGGGAAATATGGGGTTTTGAGTCCCTTTCACTGAGGAAGGTGTAGGTCTTGTCTATTCCACAGTTGGTTTTAGAAATGGTACCTGTGCTTATATCAAACTCTGGTTTTATGCATCACCCCACGTCTCGTTTCCCCTTAAGCAGGCATAAGACTGTTTTTTAATGTGAGACTCTGTTCTCTTTCCTAACTCAGTTCATGTGTAGCCATGTTTACAGGATCTTCATAAGTGATGTCTTATGATAAGTTTCTTTTTATGTGTGACTTATTTCACTTAGAATCATCGTACCTGAATCCACTCACTTTGCTCCTCCTGGTCTTATGACACTGATTTCATGGCTGAGGGATATTCCATCGTACATAAATACCACAGGTTTTTGAACCATTTTTATATTTCCTGGGATATTTAAGGTGTACGCAAGTTGAGGTTCTTGTAAGCAGTGCAGCCCTAAATTTGCGGGCGGCTCTGTCTTATTGATTTTCAGTTTTCGCAAGGTATATTCCCTAGACTGGAAGTGCCCTTGGCTTTGTAGCTCAGTTGTTTACTTGTTTTAGGGAACGGAATGCACTCCTCCAGTGAGGCAGTTGGCAATTTACATCCCGCCCATCAGCATAACAAGGCTCCCTGTTCTCCAGGGCCTTTCTTGCCTTTCTGGTTTTTACACATTTGTGGATGTCCCTTTTGAACGGTGGGAAGTGATACTTCTTTGTAGTGCAGATTTGCATACCCTGCTTGCTTGCTTGGCCAAAAAGGGCGTATGCGTTTTCTCCTGAATATATTCAGGAGAAAACGCATACGCCCTTTTTGGCCAAGTGCGTCATTGTCGAAGTTGTGCCCCTCTTCCTGTGCTTTAAAGGCGATTCCAACGTACCTCTTGAAATCTGTTTCCTGCTATTCTGCCTCGCTTTCAAGTCCGCCTCGTTGCCTACACTCAACAGATTTTTGAACGATAGTTGTCCTTTATTACTCTGCCAGTTTCTGAATTGCTGGGCCCCTGAGCTCCAATTTTTAACTCATTTTTTGTGAGCTGTATGCAAGTCCAAAATTTTGGTTCAGGACCTATACTGGTTCCCGGTGGGTGACTGAGACTCTGGTTAATTCTTCTTCCTGCCGGGAAATTAGAGTGACATGTGCCCGTCCAAATGCCTAACAGCTACTCTCTCATTGGTTCTCCCTCTTCCCTTTCATCCTCTGCCAAATTGGCAACCTCTGCGAACCAGGAGGATAAAGGGGTTGTCTCTCCAAGTTGGGAGATTGATAGTAAAGCAGTTGGAAAGTCAAACCGGAGCACCAGGAGAGGGACTACTCGTTGACTTTTAGAAACCTTTTGTATTCACAGTGTGTCCATTCTCTAGGTTTCCCGTACATGTTATACCTGTAGTAATATTCCCTTCAACATGGAGAGTTGGGACCCATGGAATGGGGGCCATGCATTTTTGCTTTAAAGGGTCTGCATTTGCTCACCCAATCTCACCAATCCTCTCAGTCCCAAGTGTCCAGCCTTATGCCACATCCAGCTGTCATTGTAGATAGCGTCATTCCAGGTTTCATCAGAGACCCTGAAGGAAATGGAAAGAATTTCCCTGTTTTTTGGTTTTGTTTTTGAAATTCCTTTCTATAGTGGGTTTGAGCTGATTCTCGCTGCCATGTTTATGCCAGTCTAGACACACTTGATTCCCTTACAGAGACATATCAATACATAGGTTTTAAGATTCTTACTAGCCAGATCTATTCCTCTGCGGGAAATATGGGGTTTTGAGTCCCTTTCACTGAGGAAGGTGTAGGTCTTGTCTATTCCACAGTTGGTTTTAGAAATGGTACCTGTGCTTATATCAAACTCTGGTTTTATGCATCACCCCACGTCTCGTTTCCCCTTAAGCAGGCATAAGAGTGTTTTCTAAATGTGAGACTCTGTTCTCTTTCCTAACTCAGTTCATGTGTAGCCATGTTTACAGGATCTTCATAAGTGATGTCTTATGATAAGTTTCTTTTTCTGTGTGACTTATTTCACTTAGAATCATCGTACCTGAATCCACTCACTTTGCTCCTCCTGGTCTTATGACATTGATTTCATGGCTGAGGGATATTCCATCGTACATAAATACCACAGTTTTTTGAACCATTTTCATATTTCCTGGGATATTTAAGGTGTACCCAACTTGAGTGTCTTGTAAGCAGTGCAGCCCTAAATTTGGGGGTGGCTCTGTCTTATTGATTTTCAGTTTTCGCAAGGTATATTCCCTAGACTGGAAGTGCCCTTGGCTTTGTAGCTCTGTTGTTTACTTGTTTTAGGGAACGGAATGCACTCCTCCAGTGAGGCAGTTGGCAATTTACATCCCGCCCATCAGCATAACAAGGCTCCCTGTTCTCCAGGGCCTGTCTTGCCTTTCTGGTTTTTACACATTTCGTGGATGTCCCTTTTGACCGGTGGAAGTGATACTTCTTTGTAGTGTAGATTTGCATTGCCGCTTGCTTGAAATTTAATTTTATTTATTTTTTTATACAGTAGGTTATTATTAGTTATCTATTATATGCATAAACATGTATACAGGTCAATCCCAATCTCCCAACTCATCCCACCACCACCACCCCATGGCTTCCCCCACTTTGTGTCCATACGTTTGTTCTCTACCTCTGTGTCTCTATTTCTGCCCTGCAAACCAGTTCATCTGTCCCATTTTTCTAGGTTCCACATATAGGCATTAATATACAATATTTGTTTTTCTCTTTCTGAATTTCTTCACTCTGTATGACAGTCTCTAGATCCATCAACTTCTCTACAAATGACCCAGTTTCATTCCTTTTTATGGCTGAGTAATATTCCATTTTATATATGTACCACATCTATATCCATTCGTCTGTCTGTGGCCATTTAGGTTGCTTCCATTACCAGGCTATTGTAAATAGTGCTGCAATGAACATTGTGTGAATGTGTGCTTGTGATTTATGGTTTTCTCTGGCTATATGCCCAGAACTGGGATTGCTGGATCCTATGGTAATTCTCTTTTTAGTTTTTTAAAGGAACCTCCCTACTGTTCTCCATAGTGACTGTATCAATTTACATTCCCACCAATAGCGGAAGAGGGTTCCTTTTGTCCACACCCTCCCCAGAATTTGTTGTTTGTAGATTATCTGACGATGCCGATTCTAAAAGGTGTGAGGTCTTACCCCGTTGTAGTTTTGATTTTCATTTCTCTAATAATTAGTGATGTTGAGCAGCTTTTCATGTGCGTCTTGGCCATCTCTGTGTCTTCTTTGAAGAAACGTCTATTTAGATCTTCTGCCCATTTTTGTATTGGGTTGTTTGTTTTATTAATATTAAGCTGCATGAGCTGTTTATATATATTGGAGATTAAACCTTTGTCCATTGATTCGTTTGTGAACGTTTTCGCCCATTCTGAGGGTTGCCTTTCTCCATTCCCGTTTTTTTAACAAAGAAAGAAAGAAAGCAAAAGAATCAGAACACTAATGTGCGTGAAATATGCCTCTTGAAACTGTCGTTTTGAAATATGGACGTCTTTTGAATTTTTTGGTCGATATATGACCCCAGGATTTGTTTTCAGGGCAGGTGTCATTTACACGCCTGTAATGATTTGGAATATCCACTGACCATTAGCGCTGGGATTAAAGCTGCTGTTGTGTGAAACGGCCACAAGGTGGCAGCAGTTCTCCCTGACCAAATCTGGTTACTAGGGGAGCAGAGCCTCAATGGAAGTCGCGTTCTAGATTGGAATGTAGAACGGAATGTGCCAGGAGAAAGCCCCTCAAGTTTGTCTCTCTACTTCTTGTTCGTGTTTTTAATTTAATTTTTTATTTTTTATTACAGCAAGTTTGAGTACAACGTTTAGCTTGTTGTAGGTGTGCAAGAGGTGGTTCTTTTACACATATACATGTGTCTGTTCTTCCTGGGATCTTTTTCCCATGTACGTTATGACAGAATGTTGAGTAGTCTTCTCTTGGTACTCCGTAGGTCTTTGTGATTATATACGTCTACTGTGTATGTATATGTCTGTTAACCCCAATATCGTAATGAATTCAATCCTCACACCTTTCCTTTGGTGAACCATAAGTTTGTTTAATGAATCTGTGATTGCCCTTCTCCGTGGAAATATCTGCCCTGGTATCAATTTATAGGTAACACCTATAAGTGATATGATATGATATGTGTCTTTCACTTTCTGACTTATTACAAGTCACGTGATTACCTCTAGACTCATCTATGGTGCAGCAAACGGCACTGTGTACTTTTTTTCCTTGGCGAATATTCTGTCTTAGCGAGGTCCATTTTCTGCAATGTGATTCCCTGAGGGCTAAGGATTAGCTGACCTGGGCAGCCTGACCCTGCCGGCAAGCCCTCCCCAGGTGTGCCTGCATTGAGGTTAATATAAACAGCACTCCAGGCAGCAATAGCCCCTGCAGCTGTGCCTGACTCCATATTCTCTGCCCCGTCAGCAGTCTCGGGGCTGTGCTGGTGGGAGGGTGTGAGGGTCCACGGCTTTGTGGGTGGCCCGGAGTGAGTGGGGATCTGCTGGAATTTCTGCAGGAGTAGCCAGGCTGCCACCTGTAAAGAAGACGATGTGTCACCCATAACTTCCACTGGAATATCTCTCCGGGCTGAGGTGAGGAAGGAAAAAAGGAGTATGGGCCGGGACAGGAGGAGTATCTCAGGCAGGGCAATGGAAAGCTTCCAGAAGAGCGCCCGTGGCCAGGACCATCCTGGCTGACCTGCAGGCACCAAGTTGGCCTGCGTGCTGTCGCTGGTGTGGCCCCACGGCCCTTCCTCTAGGCTTTCAAGCCCTTGTACATATTCAGGTGTTTCACCTGGGAAGGGTGGGAACAGTTCAGCAGCAGCTGGCCTGGGGCTCAGCTCACGTTTACTCACAGAGGCCTCGGCACGGTCCCCCAGCTTTGCAATAAGGACGCTCCTTGCGTGGGCGGGCGGGCTGCTGGCTGTATGGGAGATGATTCCCCACCTCTGACCAATTTCAGAATTGTTTACCACAAGAGCAAGTACCTTGGTAGTGTTTTCCTCTGTATAACTGTTAGGTTCAGGTTTTTTTTTTCTTTTTTGGTTCAAGTTAGATTTTATTCCTCTTTTATGTATTTATAGATATAAGCATGGAAATAATTCATTCTTATAAATACATCAGTGTGAATGGAAGAAATTTTTTCTATTTTATTTTTAAATTTTATTTTTAAAAATTTTGAAATTTAATTTTATTTATTTTTTTATACAGTAGGTTATTATTAGATATCTATTTTATGCATAAACATGTATACAGGTCAATCCCAATCTCCCAACTCATCCCAGCACCACCACCCCATGGCTTCCCCGACTTTGTGTCCATACGTTGGTTCTCTACCTCTGTGTCTCTATTTCTGCCCTGCAAACCAGTTCATCTGTACCATTTTTCTAGGTTCCACATATAGGCATTAATATACAATATTTGTTTTTCTCTTTCTGACTTACTTCACTCTGTATGACAGTCTCTAGGTCCATCAACTTCTCTACAAATGACCCAGTTTCATTCCTTTTTAAGGCTGAGTAATATTCCATTTTATATATGTACCACATCTTTATCCATTTGTCTGTCTGTGGTCATTTAGGTTGCTTCCATTACCTGGCAATTGTAAATAGTGCTGCAATGAACATTGTGTGAATGTGTCTTTGTGATTTATGGTTTTATCTGGGTATATGCCCAGAAGTGGGATTGCTGGATCCTATGGTAATTCTCTTTTTAGTTTTTTAAAGGAACCTCCATACTGTTCTCCATAGTGACTGTATCAATTTACATTCCCACCAATAGCGGAAGAGGGTTCCTTTTGTCCACACCCTCCCCAGAATTTGTTGTTTGTAGATTATCTAATGATGCCGATTCTAAAAGGTGTGAGGTCTTACCCCATTGTAGTTTTGATTTGCATTTCTCTAATAATTTGTGATGTTGAGCAGCTTTTCATGTGCGTCTTGGCCATCTCTGTGTCTTCTTTGAAGAAACGTCTATTTAGATCTTCTGCCCATTTTTGTATTGGGTTGTTTGTTTTATTAATATTAAGCTGCATGAGCTGTTTATATATATTGGAGATTAAACCTTTGTCCATTGATTCGTTTGTGAACGTTTTCGCCCATTCTGAGGGTTGCCTTTTTCCATTCCCGTTTTTTTAAAAAAGAAAGAAAGAAAGCAAAAGAAGCAGAACACTAATGTGCGTGAAATATGCCTCTTGAAACTGTCGTTTTGAAATATGGACGTCTTTTGAATTTTTTGGTCGATATATGACCCCAGGATTTGTTTTCAGGGCAGGTGTCATTTACAGGCCTGTAATGATTTGGAATATCCACTGACCATTAGCGCTGGGATTAAAGCTGCTGTTGTGTGAAACGGCCACAAGGTGGCAGCAGTTCTCCCTGACCAAATCTGGTTACTAGGGCAGCAGAGCCTCAAAGGAAGTCGCGTTCTAGATTGGAATGTAGAACGGAATGTGCCAGGAGAAAGCCTCTCATGTTTGTCTCACTACTTCTTGTTCATGTTTTTAATTTAATTTTTTATTTTTTATTACAGCAAGTTTGAGTACAACGTTTAGCTTGTTGTAGGTGTGCAAGAGGTGGTTCTTTTACACATATACATATGTCTGTTCTTCCTGGGATCTTTTTCCCATGTACGTTATGACAGAATGTAGAGTAGTCTTCTCTTGGTACTCCGTAGGGCTTTTGTGATTATATATGTCTACTGTGTTTGTATATGTCTGTTAACCCCAATATCTTAATGAATTCAATCCTCACACCTTTCCTTTGGTGAACCATAAGTTTGTTTAATGAATCTGTGATTGCCCTTCTCCATGGAAATATCTGCCCTGGTATCAGTTTATAGGTAACACCTATAAGTGATATGATATGATATGTGTCTTTCACTTTCTTACTTACTCCAAGTCACGTGATTACCTCTAGACTCATCTACGGTGCTGCAAATGGCATTGTGTCCTTTTTTTCCTTGGCGAATATTCTGTCTTAGCGAGGTCCATTTTCTGCAATGTGATTCCCTGAGGGCTGAGGATTAGCTGACCTGGGCAGCCTGACCCTGCCGGCAAGCCCTCCCCAGGTGTGCCTGGGTTGAGGTCAATATAAACAGCACTCCAGGCAGCAATAGCCCCTGCAGCTGTGCCTGACTCCATATTGTCTGCCCTGTCAGCAGTCTCGGGGCTGTGCTGGAGGGAGGGTGTGAGGGTCCACGGCTTTGTGGGTGGCCCGGTGTGAGTGGGGCTCTGCTGGACTTTCTGCAGGAGTTGCCAGGCTGCCACCTGTAAAGAAGACGATGTGTCACCCATAACTTCCACTGGAATATCTCTCCGGGCTGAGGTGAGGAAGGAAAAAAGGAGTGGGTCGGGACAGGAGGGGTATCTCAGGCAGGGCAATGGAAAGCTTCCAGAAGAGCGCCCGTGGCCAGGACCATCCTGGCTGACCTGCAGGCACCAAGTTGGCCTGCGTGCTGTCGCTGGTGTGGCTCCACGGCCCTTCCTCTAGGCTTTCAAGCCCTTGTACATATTCAGGTGTTTCACCTGGGAAGGGTGGGAACAGTTCAGCAGCAGCTGGCCTGGGGCTCAGCTCACGTTTACTCACAGAGGCCTCGGCACGGTCCCCCAGCTTTGCAATAAGGACGCTCCTTGCGTGGGCGGGCGGGGCTGCTGGCTGTATGGGAGATGATTCCCCACCTCTGACCAATTTCAGAATTGTTTACCACTGGAGCAAGAGCCTTGGTAGTGTTTTCCTCTGTATAACTGTTAGGTTCAGGTTTTTTTTTTTCTTTTTTGGTTCAAGTTAGATTTTATTCCTCTTTTATGTATTTATAGATATAAGCATGGAAATAATTCATTCTTATAAATACATCAGTGTGAATGGAAGAACATTTTTTCTGTTTTATTTTTACATTTTATTTCTAAAAATTTTGAAATATAATTTTATTCATTTTTTTATACAGTAGGTTATTATTAGGTATCTATTTTATGCGTAAACATGTATACAGGTCAATCCCAATCTTACAACTCATCCCACCACCACCACCCCATGGCTTCCCCCACTTTGTGTCCATACGTTTGTTCTCTGCCTCTGTGTCTCTATTTCTGCCCTGCAAACCAGTTCATCTGTAGCATTTTTCTAGGTTCCACATATAGGCATTAATATACAATATTTGTTTTTCTCTTTCTGACTTACTTCACTCTGTATGACAGTCTCTAGATCCATCAACTTCTCTACAAATGACCCAGTTTCATTCCTTTTTATGGCTGAGTAATATTCCATTTTATATATGTACCACATCTTTATCCATTCGTCTGTCTGTGGGCATTTAGGTTGCTTCCATTACCTGGCTATTGTAAATAGTGCTGCAATGAACATTGTGGTGAAGGTGTCTTTGTGATTTATGGTTTTCTCTGGGTATATGCCCAGAAGTGGGATTGCTGGATCCTATGGTAATTCTGTTTTTAGTTTTTTAAAGGACCCTCCATACTGTTCTCCATAGTGACTGTATCAATTTACATTCCCACCAATAGCGGAAGAGGGTTCCTTTTGTCCACACCCTCCCCAGAATTTGTTGTTTGTAGATTATCTGATGATGCTGATTCTAACAGGTGTGAGGTGTTACCTCATTGTAGTTTTGATTTGCATTTCTCTAATAATTAGTGATGTTGAGCAGCTTTTCATGGGCGTCTTGGCCATCTCTGTGTCTTCTTTGAAGAAACGTCTCTTTAGATCTTCTGCCCATATTTGTATTGGGTTGTTTGTTTTATTAATATTAAGCTGCATGAGCTGTTTATATATATTGGAGATTAAACCTTTGTCCATTGATTCGTTTGTGAAAGTTTTCGCCCATTCTGAGGGTTGCCTTTTTCCATTCCCGTTTTTTTAACAAAGAAAGAAAGAAAGCAAAAGAAGCAGAACACTAATGTGCGTGAAATATGCCTCTTGAAACTGTCGTTTTGAAATATGGACGTCTTTTGAATTTTTTGGTCGATATATGACCCCAGGATTTGTTTTCAGGGCAGGTGTCATTTACAGGCCTGTAATGATTTGGAATATCCACTGACCATTAGCGCTGGGATTAAAGCTGCTGTTGTGTGAAACGGCCACAAGGTGGCAGCAGTTCTCCCTTACCAAATCTGGTTACTAGGGCAGCAGAGCCTCAATGGAAGTCCCGTTCTAGATTGGAATGTAGAACGGAATGTACCAGGAGAAAGCCCCTCAAGTTTTTCTCACTAATTCTTGTTCGTGTTTTTAATTTAATTTTTTATTTTTTATTACAGCAAGTTTGAGTACAACGTTTAGCTTGTTGTAGGTGTGCAAGAGGTGGTTCTTTTACACATATACATATGTCTGTTCTTCCTGGGATCCTTTTCCCATGTTCGTTATGACAGAATGTTGAGTAGTCTTCTCTTGGTACTCCGTAGGTCTATGGTGATTATATACGTCTACTGTGTTTGTATATGTTTGTTAACCCCAATATCATAATGAATTCAATCCTCACACCTTTCCTTTGGTGAACCATAAGTTTGTTTAATGAATCTTTGATTGCCCTTCTCCGTGGAAATGTCTGCCCTGGTATCATTTTATAGGTAACACCTATAAGTGATATGATATGATATGTGTCTTTCACTTTCTGACTTACTCCAAGTCACGTGATTACCTCTAGACTCATCTACGGTGCTGCAAATGGCATTGTGTGCTTTTTTCCTTGGCGAATATTCTGTCTTAGCGAGGTCCATTTTCTGCAATGTGATTCCCTGAGGGCTGAGGATTAGCTGACCTGGGCAGCCTGACCCTGCCGGCAAGCCCTCCCCAGGTGTGCCTGGGTTGAGGTCAATATAAACAGCACTCCAGGCAGCAATAGCCCCTGCAGCTGTGCCTGACTCCATATTCTCTGCCCCGTCAGCAGTCTCGGGGCTGTGCTGGTGGGAGGGTGTGAGGGTCCACGGCTTGGTGGGTGGCCCGGTGTGAGTGGGGCTCTGCTGGACTTTCTGCAGGAGTTGCCAGGCTGCCACCTGTAAAGAAGACGATGTGTCACCCATAACTTCAACTGGAGTATCTCTCCGGGCTAAGGTGAGGAAGGAAAAAAAGGAGTGGGGGCCGGGACCGGAGGGGTATCTCAGGCAGGGCAATGGAAAGCTTCCAGAAGAGTGCCCGTGGCCAGGACCATCCTGGCTGACCTGCAGGCACCAAGTTGTCCTGCGTGCTTTCGCTGGTGTGGCTCCACGGCCCTTCCTCTAGGCTTTCAAGCCCTTGTACATATTCAGGTGTTTCACCTGGGAAGGGTGGGAACAGTTCAGCAGCAGCTGGCCTGGGGCTCAGCTCACGTTTACTCACAGAGGCCTCGGCACGGTCCCCCAGCTTTGCAATAAGGACGCTCCTTGCGTGGGCGGGCGGGGCTGCTGGCTCTATGGGAGATGATTCCCCACCTCTGACCAATTTCAGAATTGTTTACCACTGGAGCAAGTGCCTTGGTAGTGTTTTCCTCTGTATAACTGTTAGGTTCAGTTTTTTTTTCTTTTTTGGTTCAAGTTAGATTTTATTCCTCTTTTATGTATTTATGGATATAAGCATGGAAATAATTCATACTTATAAATACATCAGTGTGAATGGAAGAAAATTTTTTCTGTTTTATTTTTACATTTTATTTGTAAAATTTTTGAAATATAATTTTATTTATTTTTTTTATACAGTAGGTTATTATTAGTTATCTATTTTATGCATAGACATGTATACAGGTCAATCCCAATCTCCAAACTCATCCCACCACCACCAGCCCATGGCTTCCCCCACTTTGTGTCCATACGTTTGTTCTCTACCTCTGTGTCTCTATTTCTGCCCTGCAAACCAGTTCATCTGTAGCATTTTTCTAGGTTCCACATATAGGCATTAATATACAATATTTGTTTTTCTCTTTCTGACTTACTTCACTCTGTATGACAGTCTCTAGATCCATCAACTTCTCTACAAATGACCCAGTTTCATTCCTTTTTATGGCTGATTAATATTCCATTTTATATATGTACCACATCTTTATCCATTCGTCTGTCTGTGGGCATTTAGGTTGCTTCCATTACCAGGCTATTGTAAATAGTGCTGCAATGAACAATTTGGTGAAGGTGTCTTTGTGATTTATGGTTTCCTCTGGGTATATGCCCAGAAGTGGGATTGCTGGATCCTATGGTAATTCTCTTTTTAGTTTTTTAAAGGACCCTCCATACTGTTCTCCATAGTGACTGTATCAATTTACATTCCCACCAATAGTGGAAGAGGGTTCCTTTTGTCCACACCCTCCCCAGAATTTGTTGTTTGTACATTATCTGATGATGCCGATTCTAACAGGTGTGAGGTCTTACCTCATTGTAGTTTTGATTTGCATTTCTCTAATAATTAGTGATGTTGAGCAGCTTTTCATGTGCGTCTTGGCCATCTCTGTGTCTTCTTTGAAGAAACGTCTATTTAGATCTTCTGCCCATTTTTGTATTGGGTTGTTTGTTTTATTAATATTAAGCTGCATGAGCTGTTTATATATATTGGAGATTAAACCTTTGTCCATTGATACGTTTGTGAATGTTTTCGCCCTTTCTGAGGGTTGCCTTTTTCCATTCCCGTTTTTTTAACAAAGAAAGAAAGAAAGCAAAAGAAGCAGAACACTAATGTGCGTGAAAAATGCCTCTTAAAACTGTCGTTTTGAAATATGGACGTCTTTTAAATTTTTTGGTCGATATATGACCCCAGGATTTGTTTTCAGGGCAGGTGTCATTTACAGGCCTGTAATGATTTGGAATATCCACTGACCATTAGCGCTGGGATTAAAGCTGCTGTTGTGTGAAACGGCCACAAGGTGGCAGCAGTTCTCCCTTACCTAATCTGGTTACTAGGGCAGCAGAGCCTCAATGGAAGTCGCGTTCTAGATTGGAATGTAGAACGGAATGTACCAGGAGAAAGCCCATCAAGTTTTTCTCACTAATTCTTGTTCGTGTTTTTAATTTAATTTTTTATTTTTTATTACAGCAAGTTTGAGTACAACGTTTAGCTTGTTGTAGGTGTGCAAGAGGTGATTCTTTTACACATATACATATGTCTGTTCTTCCTGGGATCCTTTTCCCATGTTCGTTATGACAGAATGTTGAGTAGTCTTCTCTTGGTACTCCGTAGGTCTTTGGTGATTATATACGTCTACTGTGTTTGTATATGTCTGTTAACCCCAATATCATAATGAATTCAATCCTCACACCTTTCCTTTGGTGAACCATAAGTTTGTTTAATGAATCTTTGATTGCCCCTCTGCGTGGAAATATCTGCCCTGGTATCAATTTATAGGTAACACCTATAAGTGATATGATATGATATGTGTCTTTCACTTTCTGACTTACTCCAAGTCACGTGATTACCTCTAGACTCATCAACGGTGCTGCAAATGGCATTGTGTGCTTCTTTTCCTTGGCGAATATTCTGTCTTAGCGAGGTCCATTTTCTGCAATGTGATTCCCTGAGGGCTGAGGATTAGCTGACCAGGGCAGCCTGACCCTGCCGGCAAGCCCTCCCCAGGTGTGCCTGGGTTGAAGTCAATATAAACAGCACTCCAGGCAGCAATAGCCCCTGCAGCTGTGCCTGAATCCATATTCTCTGCCCCGTCAGCAGTCTCGAGGCTCTGCTGTTGGGAGGGTGTGAGGGTCCACGGCTTTGTGGGTGGCCCAGTGTGAGTGGGGCTCTGCTGGACTTTCTGCAGGAGTTGCCAGGCTGCCACCTGTAAAGAAGAGGATGTGTCACCCATAACTTCGACTGGAGTATCTCTCCGGGCTGAGGTGAGGAAGGAAAAACAGGAGTGGGGGCCGGGACAGGAGCGGTATCTCAGGCAGGGCAATGGAAAGCTTCCAGAAGAGCGCCCGTGGCCAGGACCATCCTGGCTGACCTGCAGGCACCAAGTTGGCCTGCGTGCTTTCGCTTGTGTGGCTCCACGGCCCTTCCTCTAGGTTTTCAAGCCCTTGTACATATTCAGGTGTTTCACCTGGGAAGTGTGGGAACAGTTCAGCAGCAGCTGGCCTGGGGCTCAGCTCACGTTTACTCACAGAGGCCTCGGCACGGTACCCCAGCTTTGCAATAAGGACGCTCCTTGCGTGGGCGGGTGGGGCTGCTGGCTGTATGGGAGATGATTCCCCACCTCTGACCAATTTCAGAATTGTTTACCACTGGAGCAAGTGCCTTGGTAGTGTTTTCCTCTGTATAACTGTTAGGTTCAGTTTTTTTTTTTTCTTTTTTGGTTAAAGTTAGATTTTATTCCTCTTTTATGTATTTATAGATATAAGCATGGAAATAATTCATTCTTATAAATACATCACTGTGAATGGAAGAACTTTTTTTCTGTTTTATTTTTACATTTTATTTTTAAAAAATTGAAATTTAATTTTATTTATTTTTTATACACTAGGTTATTATTAGTTATCTATTTTATGCATATACATGTATACAGGTCAATCCCAATCTCCCAACTCATCCCACCACCACCACCCCATGGCTACCCCCACTTTGTGTCGATACGTTTGTTCTCTACCTTTGTGTCTCTATTTCTGCCCTGCAAACCAGTTCATCTGTAGCATTTTTCTAGGTTCCACATATAGGCATTAATATACAATATTTGTTTTTCTCTTTCTGACTTACTTCACTCTGTATGACAGTCTCTAGATCCATCAACTTCTCTACAAATGACTCAGTTTCATTCCTTTTTATGGCTGGGTAATATTCCATTTTATATATGTACCACATCTTTATCCATTCGTCTGTCTGTGGGCATTTAGGTTGCTTCCATTACCTGGCTATTGTAAATAGTGCTGCAATGAACATTGTGGTGAATGTGTCTCTGTGATTTATGGTTTTCTCTGGGTATATGCCCAGAAGTGGGATTGCTGGATCCTATGGTAATTCTCTTTTTAGTTTTTTAAAGGAACCTCCATACTGTTCTCCATAGTGACTGTATCAATTTACATTCCCACCAATAGCGGAAGAGGGTTCCTTTTGTCAACACCCTCCCCAGAATTTGTTGTTTGTAGATTATCTGATGATGCCGATTCTAACAGGTGTTAGGTCTTACCTCATTGTAGTTTTGATTTGCATTTCTCTAATAATTAGTGATGTTGAGCAGCTTTTCATGTGCGTCTTGGCCATCTCTGTGTCTTCTTTGAAGAAACGTCTATTTAGATCTTCTGCCCATTTTTGTATTGGGTTTTTTGTTGTATTAATATTAAGCTGCATGAGCTGTATATATATATATTGGAGATTAAACCTTTGTCCATTGATTCGTTTGTGAACGTTTTCGCCCCTTCTGAGGGTTACCTTTTTCTATTCCCGTTTTTTTAAGAAAGAAAGAAAGCAAAAGAATCAGAACACTAATGTGCGTGAAATATGACTCTTGAAACTGTCGTTTTGAAATATGGACGTCTTTTGAATTTTTTGGTCGATATATGACCCCAGGATTTGTTTTCAGGGCAGGTGTCATTTACAGGCCTGTAATGATTTGGAATATTCACTGACCATTAGCGCTGGGATTAAAGCTGCTGTTGTGTGAAACGGCCACAAGGTGGCAGCAGTTCTCCCTTACCAAATCTGGTTACTAGGGCAGCAGAGCCTCAATGGAAGTCGAGTTCTAGATTGGAATGTAGAACGGAATGTGCCAGGAGAAAGCCCCTCAAGTTTGTCTCACTACTTCTTGTTCGTGTTTTTAATTTAATTTTTTATTTTTTATTACAGCAAGTTTGAGTACAACGTTTAGCTTGTTGTAGCTGTGCAAGAGGTGGTTCTTTTACACATATACATATGTCTGTTTTTCCTGGGATCCTTTTCCCATGTACGTTATGACAGAATGTTGAGTAGTCTTCTCTTGGTACTCCGTAGGTCTTTGGTGATTATATATGTCTACTGTGTTTGTATATGTCTGTTAACCCCAATATCGTAATGAATTAAATCCTCACACCTTTCCTTTGGTGAACCATAAGTTTGTTTAATGAATCTGTGATTGCCCTTCTCCGTGGAAATATCTGCCCTGGTATCAATTTAGAGGTAACACCTATAAGTGATATGATACGATATGTGTCTTTCACTTTCTGACTTACTCCAAGTCACGTGATTACCTCTAGACTCATCTACGGTGCTGCAAATGGCATTGTGTGCTGCTTTTCCTTGGCGAATATTCTGTCTTAGCGAGGTCCATTTTCTGCAATGTGATTCCCTGAGGGCTGAGGATTAGCTGACCTGGGCAGCCTGACCCTGCCGGCAAGCCCTCCCCAGGTGTGCCTGGGTTGAGGTCAATATAAACAGCACTCCAGGCAGCAATAGCCCCTGCAGCTGTGCCTGACTCCATATTCTCTGCCCCGTCAGCAGTCTCGGGGCTGTGCTGGTGGGAGGGTGTGAGGGTCCACGGCTTTGTGGGTGGCCCGGTGTGAGTGGGGCTCTGCTGGACTTTCTGCAGGAGTTGCCAGGCTGCCACATGTAAAGAAGAGGATGTGTCACCCATAACTTCCACTGGAATATCTCTCCGGGCTGAGGAGAGGAAGGAAAAAAAGGAGTGGGGGCCGGGACAGGAGGGGTATCTCAGGCAGGGCAATGGAAAGCTTCCAGAAGAGCGCCCGTGAAAAGGACCATCCTGGCTGACCTGCAGGCACCAAGGTGGCCTGCGTGCTGTCGCTGGTGTGGCTCCACGGCCCTTCCTCTAGGCTTTCAAGCCCTTGTACATATTCAGGTGTTTCACCTGGGAAGGGTGGGAACAGTTCAGCAGCAGCTGGCCTGGGGCTCAGCTCACGTTTACTCACAGAGGCCTCGGCACGGTCCCCCAGCTTTGCAATAAGGACGCTCCTTGCTGGGCGGGCGGGGCTGCTGGCTCTATGGGAGATGAATCCCCACCTCTGACCAATTTCATAATTGTTTACCACTGGAGCAAGTGCCTTGGTAGTGTTTTCCTCTGTAGAACTGTTATGTTCAGTTTTTTTTTTCTTTTTTGGTTCAAGTTAGATTTTATTCCTCTTTTATGTATTTATGGATATAAGCATGGAAATAATTCATTCTTATAAATACATCAGTGTGAATGGAAGAACATTTTTTCTGTTTTATTTTTACATTTTATTATTAAAATTTTTGAAATTTAATTTTATTTTTTTTTATACAGTAGGTTATTATTAGTTATCTATTTTATGCATATACATGTATACAGGTCAATCCCAATCTCCCAACTAATCCCACCACCACCACCCCATGGCTTCCCACACTTTGTGTCCATACGTTTGCTCTCTACCTCTGTGTCTCTATTTCTGCCCTGTAAACTAGTTCATCTGTAGCATTTTTCTAGGTTCCACATATAGGCATTAATATACAATATTTGTTTTTCTCTTTCTGACTTACTTCACTCTGTATGACAGTCTCTAGATCCATTAGCTTCTCTACAAATGACCCAGTTTCATTCCTTTTTATGGCTGAGTAATATTCCATTTTATATATGTACCACATCTTTATCCATTCGTCTGTCTGTGGGCATTTAGGTTGCTTCCATTACCTGGCTATTGTAAATAGTGCTGCAATGAACATTGTGCTGAATGTGTCTTTGTGATTTATGGTTTTCTCTGGGTATATGCCCAAAAGTGGGATTGTTGGATCCTATGGTAATTCTCTTTTTAGTTTTTTAAAGGAACCTCCATACTGTTCTCCCTAGTGACTGTATCAATTTACATTCCCACCAATGTGGAAGAGGGTTCCTTTTGTCCACACCCTCCCCAGAATTTGTTGTGTGTAGATTATCTGATGATGCCGATTCTAACAGGTGTGAGGTCTTACCTCATTGTAGTTTTGATTTGCATTTCTCTAATAATTAGTGATGTTGAGCAGCTTTTCATGTGCGTCTTGGCCATCTCTGTGTCTTCTTTGAAGAAACGTCTCTTTAGATCTTCTGCCCATTTTTGTATTGGGTTGTTTGTTTTATTAATATTAAGCTGCATGAGCTGTTTATATATATTGGAGATTAAACCTTTGTCCATTGATTCGTTTGTGAAAGTTTTCGCCCATTCTGAGGGTTGCCTTTTTCCAGTCCCGTTTTTTTAACAAAGAAAGAAAGAAATCAAAAGAAGCAGAACACTAATGTGCGTGAAATATGCCTCTTGAAACTGTCGTTTTGAAATATGGACGTCTTTTGAAATTATTGGTCGATATATGACCCCAGGATTTGTTTTCAGGGCAGGTGTCATTTACAGGCCTCCAATGATTTGGAATATCCACTGACCATTAGCGCTGGGATTAAAGCTGCTGTTGTGTGAAACGGCCACAGGGTGGCAGCAGTTCTCCCTTACCAAATCTGGTTACTAGGGCAGCAGAGCCTCAATGGAAGTCCCGTTCTAGATTGGAATGTAGAACGGAATGTACCAGGAGAAAGCCCCTCAAATTTTTCTCACTAATTCTTGTTCGTGTTTTTAATTTAATTTTTTATATTTTATTACAGTAAGTTTGAGTACAACGTTTAGCTTGTTGTAGGTGTGCAAGAGGTGGTTCTTTTACACATATACATATGTCTGTTCTTCCTGGGATCCTTTTCCCATGTTCGTTATGACAGAATGTTGAGTAGTCTTCTCTTGGTACTCCGTAGGTTTTTGGTGATTATATACGTCTACTGTGTTTGTATAAGTCTGTTAACCCCGATATCTTAATGAAACCAATCCTGACAACTTTCCATTGGTGAACCATAAGTTTGTTTAATGAATCTCTGATTGCCCTTCTCGGTGGAAATATCTGCCCTGGTATCCATTTTTAGTTAACACCTATAAGTGATATGATATGATATGTGTCTTTCAATTTCTGACTTACTACATGTCACGTCATTACCTCTACACTCATCTACGGTGCTGCAAAAGGCATTGTGTCCTTTTTTTCCTTGCCTTCTATTCTGACATAGCGAGGTCCCTTTTCAACAATGTGCTTCCCTGCGGGTTGTGGATTAGCTGACGTGGGCAGCCTTATCCTGCCGGCCGGCCCTCCCCAGGTGTGCCTGGTTGAGTTCAATATAAACAGCGCTCCATGCAGCAATAGCCCCTGAAGCTGTGCCTGCCTCCATATTCTCTGCCCCGTGAGCAGTATCGGGGCTGTGCTGGTGGGAGGGAGTGAGGGGCCACAGCTTTGTTGGTGGCCCGGAGTGAGTGGGGTTCTGCTGGCCTTTCTGAAGGAGTTGCCAGGCTGCCTCCTGTAAGGAGGAGGATGTGTCACCCATACCTTCCGCTGGAATTTCTCTCCGGGCAGAGGTGAGGAAGGAAAAGAGCAGTGGGGGCCGGGACAAGTGGGGTATCTCAGGCAGTACAATGGAAAGCTTCCAGAAGAGCGCCCGGGGCCAGGACCACCCTGGCTGGCCTGCAGGCACCAAGTTGGCCTGCGTGCTGTCGCTGGTGTGGCTCCACGGCCCTTCCTCTAGTCTTTCAAGCCCTTGTACATATTCAGGTGTTTTACCTGGGAAGGGTGGGAACAGTTCAGCAAGAGCTGGCCTGGGGCTCAGCTCACCTTTGTTCAGAGATGCCTCGGCTCGGTCCCCCCGCTTTGCAATGAGGAAGCTCCTTGTGTGGGGTGTGGGTTGCTGGCTGTATGGGAGATGATTCCCCACCTCTGAACAATTTCAGTATTGTTTACCGTTGGAGCAAGTGCCCTGATAGTGTTTTTCTCTGTATAACTGGTCGGTTCAGGTTTTTCTTCGTTTATGGTTCTAGTTAGCTTTTATTCCTCTTTTATGTATTTATAGATATAAACATGGAAATAATTCATTCCTATAAATACCTCTGTGTGAAGGGAAGAACTTTTTTCTGTTTTATTTTTAAATTTTATTTTTTATAATTTTGAAATTTAATTTTATTTACTTTTTTATACAGCTGGTTATTATTAGTTATGTGTTTTATGCATATACATGTATACAGGTCAATCTCAATCTCCCAACTCATCCCACCACCACCACCCCATGGCTTCCCACACTTGGTGTCCATACGTTTGTTCTCTACCTCTGTGTCTCTATTTCTTCCCTGCAAACCAGTTCATCTGTACAATTTTTTAGGTTCCACATATATGCATTAATATACAATATTTGTTTTCCCCTTTCTGACTTACTTCATTCTGTATGACAGTCTCTAGATCCATCGATGTCTCTACAAATGACCCAGATTCATTCCTTTTTATGGCCGAGTAATATTCCATTTTATATATGTACCCCATCTTTATCCATTCATCTGTCTTTGGGCGTTTAGGTTGCTTCCATTACCTGGCTACTGTAAATAGTGCTGCAATGAACATTGTGGTGAATGTGCCTTTTTGATTTATGGTTTTCTTTGGGTATATGCCCAGAAGTGGAATTGCTGGATCAGATGGTAATTCTATTTCTAGATTTTTTAAGGAAACTCCATAGTGTTCTCCATAGTGACTCTATCAATTTACATTCCCACCAATAGTGGAAGAGGGCTCCTTTTGTCCACACCCTCCCCAGAATTTGTTGTTTGTAGATTTTCTGATGATGCCGATTCTAACAGGTGTGAGGTGATACCTCATTGTAGTTTTGATTTGCATTTCTCTAATAATTAGTGCTCTTGAGCAGCTTCTCATGTGTGTCTTGGCCATCTCTGTGTCTTCTTTGAAGAAACGTCTCTTGAGATCTTCTGCCCATTTCTGTATTGGGAGGGTCGTGGGATGGTCAGGCTGTGTGCTGACGCACGTGTCAGTGCCAGCGTAAGTGCCAGGAGTAGGGTACAGCATAGGGTAACGTGTAGTGCTGGTGGTGTGTTTCTGTTTCAGGCTAGGGTTAGGGTTAGGGAACGGCAAGGTTTAGGGAACAGGTGAGCATAGGGACACGTGGGAGAGGCAGGCTACGTGCTGACAAACGTGTCAGTGCCAGCGTACGGGTCAGGAGTAAAGTATGGTGTAGGGCTGGTTGTGGGTTTCCATTCCGCGCTAGGCTTAGGGTTAGGGAACGGCAAGGCTTAGGGCACAGCTGAGGGTACAGAAACGTGGGAGGGTCAGGCTATGTGCTGACGCACGGTTCAGTGCCTGTGTACGAGCCAGGATTAGGGTACGGAGTATGGTAAGGTTTAGGGCTGTTGGTGGGTTTCTGTTCCGGGTTAGGGTTAGGGAACGGCAAGGCTTAGGGCTCAGGTAAGGGTACGGAAACGAGGGAGAGGCACGCTACGTGCTGACACACGGGTCAGTGCCAGCGTACGCGCCAGAATTAGGGTACGGCGTAGGGTAAAGTGTAGGGATGGTGGTGGGTTTCTGTTCCAGGGTAGGGTTAGGGTTAAGGATCGGCAAGGCTTAGGGCACAGGTGAGGGTATGGAAACATGGGAGTGGCAGTCTACGTGCTTACACAAGGGTCAGTTCCAGTGTACGGCCCAGGAGTAGGGTACGGCGTAGGGTAAGGTGTAGGGCTGGTGGTGGGTTTCCGTTCCCGGCTAGGGTTAGGGTTAGGGAATGGCAAGGTTTTGGGCACAGATGAGGGTATGGAAACGTGTTAGTGTCAGGGTACGTGTTGACATATGGATTAGCATTAGGGTACGGCTTAGGGTAAGGTGTAGGCTTGGTGGTAGGTTTCCATTGAGGTCTTGGGTTAGGGATAGGGAATGGCAAGGTTTAGGTCACAGGTGAAGGTACGGAAACGTGTTAGGGTCAGGGTAAGTGTTGACGCATGTGTTAGTGTCAGCGTACGGAGTAGGTTTATGGTCCTTCGTAGGTTAAGGTCTAGGGTTGGTGGTAGGTTTCCGTTCCAGGCTAGGGTTAGTGTTATGGAACGGCAAGGTTTAGGGCATAGGTGAGGGTACGGAAATGTGTTAGGGTCAGGGTACGTGTTGACGCTCGGATTATGATTAGGGTATGGCGTAGAGTAACGTGTAGGGTTGGTGGTAGGTTTCCGTTTTGGGCTAGGGTTAGGGATAGGCAACGGCACGGTTTAGGGCACAGGTGAGGGAACGGAAAAGTGTTAGGGTCAGTGTACGTGTTGACGCACGGGTTAGTGTCAGTGTACGGATTAGGATTAGGGTACCGTGTAGGGTATGCTGTACGGTTTGTGGTAGTTTTCCATTCTGGGCTAGGGTTAGTGTTAGGGTACGGCAACGTTTAGGGTACAGGTGACGGTACAGAAACGTGTTAGGGTCATGATACATGTTGATACATGGAATAGTGTCATCATACGCATTAGGATTAGGGTACGGCCTAGGGTAAGGTGTACGGAGGGCGGTAGGTTTCCATTCCGTTGTAGGGTTAGGGTTAGCGAATTGCAAGGTTTTGGGCACAGGTGATGGTACAGAAATGTGTTAGGTTCAGGGTACGTGTTGACTCACGGGTTAGTGTCAGCATACGCATGAGGATTAGGGTACCACATAGAGTAAGGTGTAGGGTTGGTGGTACGTTTCCGTTCCAGTCTAGGGTTATGTTTAGGGACCGGCAAAGTTTAGGGCACAGGTGAGGGTACGAAACGTGTTAGGGTCAGGGTATGTGTTGATGCACAGGTTAGTGTCAGCATACGAATTAGGATTAGGGTACGGCGTAAGGTAAGGTGTAGGGTTGGTGGTAGGTTTCCGTTCCGGGCTAGGGTTAGGGTTAGGGAACGGCAAGGTTTATGGCAGAGGTGAGGGTACGGAAACGTGTTAGGGTCAGGGTACGTGTTGATGTATGAATTAGGATTAGGGTACAGCTTAGGGTAAGGTGTAGGGCTGATGGTAGGTTTCCGTTTCGGGCTAAGGTTAAGGATAGGCAACGACAAGTTTTAGGGCACAGCTGAGGGTATGGAAACGTGTTAGGGTCAGGGTACGTGTTGACTCACTGGTTAGTGCCAGCTTACGGATTAGGATTAGTGTACGGCATAGATAAGGTGTAGGGTTGGTGGTAGGATTCCGTTCCGGGCTATGGTTAGGGTTAGGGAAAGTCAAGGTTTCTATTTCTAGTTCTTTTAAGGAAACTCCATAGTGTTCTCCATAGTGACTGTATCAATTTACATTCCCACCATAGTGGAAGAGGGCTCCTTTTGTCCACACCCTCCCCAGAATTTGTTTGTAGATTTTCTGATGATGCCGATGCTAACAGGTGTGAGGTGATACCTCATTGTAGTTTTGATTTGCATTTCTCTAATAATTAGTGCTCTTGAGCAGCTTTTCATGTGCGTCTTGGCCATCTCTGTGTCTTCTTTGAAGAAACGTCTCTTTAGATCTTCTGCCCATTTTTGTATTGGGTTGTTTGTTTTTTTAATAAGCTGCATGAGCTGTTTATATATATTGGAGATTAAACCTTTGTCCATTGATTCATTTGCAACTATTTTCGCCCCTTCTGAGGGATGCCTTTTTCCATTCCCGTGTTTTTAACCAAAAAAGAAAGAAAGAAAAAGAAGCAGAACACTAATGTGCATAAAATATGCCTTTTGAAACGGTCATTTTGAAATATGGACGTCCTTTAAATTTTTTGGTCGATATGTGACCCCAGGATTTGTTTTCAGGGCAGGTGTCATTTACAGGCCTGCAATGATTTTGAATATCAACTGACCATGAGCGCTGGGATTAAAGCTGCTGTTGTGTGAAACGGCCACAGGGTGGCAGCAGTTCTCCCTTACCAATTCTGGTTAAAAGGGCAAAAGAGCCTCAATGGAAGTCGTGTTCTAGATTGGAATTTAGAATGGAATGTGACAGGAGAAAGCCCCTCAAGTTTGTCTCCCTACTTCTTGTTCGTGTTTATAATTTATTTTTTTGTTTTTTATTTCAGCAAGTTTGATTAAAATGTTTGGCTTGTTGTAGGTGTGGAAGATGTGGTTCTTTTACACATATACAGATGTCTGTTTTTCCTGGGATCCTATTCCCATGTACGTTATGACAGAATGTTGAGTAGTCTTTTGGTATTCCGTAGGTCTTTGGTGATTATATATGTCACCTGTGTTTGTATAAGTCTGTTAACCCCGATATCGTAATGAAACCAATCCTCACAGCTTTCCATTGGTGAACCATAAGTTTGTTTAATGAATCTCTGATTGCCCTTCTCGGTGGAAATATATGCCCTGTTATCAATTTTTAGGTAACACCTATAAGTGATATGATATGATATGTGTCTTTCGCTTTCTCACTTACTACAAGTCACGTGATTACCTCTAGACTCACCTACGGTGGTGCAAATGGCATTGTGTTCTTTTTTTCCTTGGCTACTCTTCTGCATTAGCGAGGTCCATTTTCAACAATGTTATTCCCTGAGTGTTGTGGATTAGCTCACCTGGGCAGCCTTCCCCTGCCGCCCGGCCCTCCCCAGGTGTGCCTGGTTGAGGTCAATATAAACAGCGCTCCAGGCAGCAATAGCCCCTGAAGCTGTTCCTGACTCCATATTCTCTGCCCCGTCAGCAGTCTCGGGCCTGTGCTTGTGGGAGGGAATGAGGTGCCACAGATTTGTTGGTGGCCCGGTGTGAGTGGGGTTCTCCTGGCCTTTCTGCAGTAGTTGCCAGGCTGCCTCCTGTAAAGAAGAGGATGTGTCACCCATAACTTCTGCTGGAATTTCTCTCCGGACAGAGGTGAGGAAGGAAAAAAGCAGTGGGGGCCGGGACAGGTGGGGTATCTCAGGCAGGACAATGGAAAGCTTCCGGAAGAGTGCCCGGGGCCAGGACCACCCTGGCTGGCCTGCAGGCACCAAGTTGGCCTGCGTGCTGTCGCTCTTGTGGCTCCACGGCCCTTCCTCTAGTCTTTCAAGCCCTTGTACATATTCAGTTGTTTTACCTGGGAAGGGTGGGAACAGTTCAGCAACAGCTGGCCTGCGGCTCAGCTCACCTTTTTTTAGAGATGCCTCGGCTCGGTCCCCCAGCTTTGCAATGAGGACGCTCCTTGTGAGGGGTGTGGGTTGCTGGCTGTATGGGGATGATTCCCCAGCTCTGACCAATTTCAGAATTGTTTGCCGCTGGAGCAAGTGCCCTGATAGGGTTTTCCTCTGTATAACTGGTGGGTTCAGGTTTTTTTCCTTTTATGGTTCAAGTTAGATTTTATTCCTCTTTTATATATTTATAGATATAAGCATGGAAATAATTCATTCCTATAAATACATCTGTGTGAAGGGAAGAACTTTTTTCTGTTTTATATTTAAATTTTATTTTTTAAGATTTTGAAATTTAATTTTATTTACTTTTATATACAGCAGGTTATTATTAGATATGTATTTTATGCATATACATGTATACAGGTCCATCTCAAACTCCCAACTCATCCCACCACCACCACCCCATGGCTTCCCACACTTGTTGTCCATACGTTTGTTCTCTACCTCTGTGTCTCTATTTCTTCCCTGCAAACCAGTTCATCTGTACCATTCTTTAGGTTCCACATATATGCATTAATATACCATATTTGTTTTCCTCTTTCTGACCTACTTCATTCTGTATGACAGTCTCTAGATCCATCGATGTCTCTACAAATGACCCAGTTTCATTCCTTTTTATGGTTGAGTAATATTCCATTTTATACATGTACCACATCTTTATCCATTCATCTGTGTGAGGGCATTTAGGTTGCTTCCATTACCTGGCCTTTGTAAATAGTGCTGCAATGAACATTGTGGTGAATGTGCCTTTTTGATTTATGGTTTTCTCTGGGTCTATTCCCAGAAGTGGGATTGCAGGATCAGATGGTAATTCTATTTCTAATTTTTTTAAGGAAACTCCATAGTGTTCTCCATTGTGACTGTATCAATTTACATTCCCACCAATAGTGGAAGAGGGATCCTTTTGTCCACACCCTCCCCAGAATTTGTTGTTTGTAGATTTTCTGATGATGCCGATTCTAACAGGTGTGAGGTGATACCTCATTGTAGTTTCGATTTGCATTTCTCTAATAATTAGTGCTCTTCAGCAGCTTTTCATGTGCGTCTTGGCCATCTCTGTATCGTCTTTGAAGAAACGTCTCTTTAGATCTACTGCCCATTTTTGTATTGGGTTTTTTGTTTTTTTTAATATTAAGCTGCATGAGCTGTTTATATATTGGAGATTAAACCTTTGTCCATTGATTCATTTTCAACGATTTTTGCCCATTCTGAGGGATGCCTTTTTCCATTCCCGTTTTTTTAACAAAAAACTAAAGAAACAAAAAGAAGAAGAACACTAATGTGCGTAAAATATGGCTTTTGAAACGGTCGTTTTGAAATATGGACGTCCTTTGAATTTTTTGGTCGATATGTGACCCCAGGATTTGTTTTCATGGCAGGTGTCATTTACCGGCCTGCAATGATTTTGAATATCAACTGACCATTAGCGCTGGGATTAAAGCTGCTGTTGTGTGAAACGGCCACAAGGTGGCAGCAGTTCTCCCTTACCAATTCTGGTTACTAGGGCAACAGAGCCTCAATGGAAGTCGTGTTCTAGATTGGAATTTAGAATGGAATGTGCCAGGAGAAAGCCCCTCAAGTTTGTCTCCCTACTTCTTGTTCGTGTTTTTAATTTAATTTTTATTTTTTATTACAGTAAGATTGATTAAAATGTTTGGCTTGTTGTAGGTGTGGAAGATGTGGTAGTTTTACACATATACAGATGTCGGTTTTTCCTGGGATCCTTTTCCCATGTACGTTATGACAGAATGTTGAGTAGTCTTTTGGTATTCCGTAGGTCTTTGGTGATTATATATGTCACCTGTGTTTGTATAAGTCTGTTAACCCCGATATCGTAATGAAACCAATGCTCACACCTTTCCATTGGTGAACCATAAGTTTGTTTAATGAATCTCTGATTGCCCTTCTCGGTGGAAATATCTGCCCTGGTATCCATTTTTAGGTAACACCTATAAGTGATATGATATGATATGTGTCTTTCACTTTCTGACCTACTACATGTCACGTGATTACCTCTAGACTCATCTACGGTGCTGCAAAAGGCATTGTGTCCTTTTTTTCCTTGCCTTCTATTCTGACTTAGCGAGGTCCCTTTTCAACTATGTGATTCCCTGCGGGTTGTGGATTAGCTGACGTGGGCAGCCTTATCCTGCCGGCCGGCCCTCCCAAGGTGTGCCTGGTTGAGGTCAATATAAACAGCGCTCCATGCAGCAATAGCCCCTGAAGCTGTGCCTGCCTCCATATTCTCTGCCCCGTGAGCAGTTTCGGGGCGGTGCTGGTGGGAGGGAGTGAGGGGCCACAGCTTTGTTGGTGGCCCGGTGTGAGTGGGGTTCTGCTGACCTTTCTGCAGGAGATGCCAGGCTGCCTCCTGTAAAGAGGAGGATGTGTCACCCATACATTCTGCTGGAATTTCTCTCCGGACTGAGGTGACGAAGGAAAAAAGCAGTGGGGGCCGGGACAGGGTGGGTATCTCAGGCAGGACAATGGAAAGCTTCTGGAAGAGCGCCCGTGGCCAGGACCACCCTGGCTGGCCTGCAGGCACCATGTTGGCCTGCGTTCTGTCGCTGGTGTGGCTCCATGGCCCTTCCTCTAGTCTTTCAAGCCCATGGACATATTCAGGTTTTTAACCTGGGAAGGGTGGGAACAGTTCAGCAGCAGCTGACCTGGGGCTCAGCTCACCTTTATTCAGAGATGCCTCGGCTCGGTCACCCAGCTTTGCAATTAGGACGCTCCTTGTGTGGGGTGTGTGTTGATGGCTGTATGGGAGATGATTCCCCACCTCTGACCAATTTCAATATTGTTTACCGTTGGAACAAGTGCCCTGATAGGGTTTGCCTCTGTATAACTGGTGGGTTCAGGTTTTTCTTCTTTTATGGTTCACGTTAGCTGTTATTCCTCTTTTATGTATTTATAGATATAAGCATGGAAATAATACTTTCCTATAAATACATCTGTGTGAAGGGAAGAACTTTTTTCTGTATTATTTTTAAATTTTATTTTTTTAAATTTTGAAATTTAATTTTATTTATTTTTTTATACAGCAGGTTATTATTAGTTATGTATTTTATGCATATACATGTATGCAGGTCAATCCCAATCTCCCAAGTCATCCCACCACCACCACCCCATGGCTTTCCACACTTGGTGTCCATACGTTTGTTCTCTACATCTGTGTCTCTATTTCTTCCCTGCAAACCAGTTCCTCTGTAAAATTTCGTAGTTTCCACATATATGAATTAATATACAATATTTGTTTTCCTCTTTCTGACTTACTTCATTCTGTATGACAGTCTCTAGATCCATCGCTGTCTCTACAAATGACCCGGTTTCATTCCTTTTTACGGCTGAGTAATATTCCATTTTATACATGTAGCACATCTTTATCCATTCACCTGTGTGTGGGCATTCAGGTTGCTTCCATTACCTGGCCTTTGTAAATAGTGCTGCAATGAACATTGTGGTGAATGTGCCTTTCTGATTTCTGGTTTTCTTTGGGTATATGGGCAGAAATGGGATTGCTGGATCAGATGGTAATTCTATTTCTAGTTTTTTTAAGGAAACTCCATAGTGTTCTCCATAGTGAGTGTATCAATTTACATTCCCACCAATAGTGGAAGAGGTCTCCTTTTGTCCACACCCTCCCCAGAATTTGTTGTTTGTAGATTTTCTGATGATGCCGAGTCTAACAGATGTGAGGTGATACCTCATTGTAGATTTGATTTGCATTTCTCTAATAATTAGTGCTGTTGAACAGCTTTTCATGTGCGTCTTGGCCATCTCTGTGTCTTCTTTGAAGAAACGTCTCTTTAGATCTGCCCATTTTTGTATTGGGTTGTTTGTTTTTTTAATATTAAGCTGCATGAGCTGTTTATATATATTGGAGATTAAACCTTTGTCCATTGATTCGTTTGCAACTATTTTCGCCCCTTTTGAGGAATGTCTTTTTCCTTTCACGTTTTTTAACCAAAAAAGAAAAAACGAAAAAGAAGTAGAAAACTAATGTGCGTAAAATATGCCTTTTGAAACGGTCGTTTTGAAATATGGACGTCCTTTGAATTTTTTGGTCGATATGTGACCCCAGAATTTGTTTTCAGGGCAGGTGTCATTTACAGGCCTGCAATGATTTTGAATATCAACTGACCATTAGCGCTGGGATTAAAGCTGCTGTTGTGTGAAACGGCCACAAGGTGGCAGCAGTTCTCCCTTACCAATTCTGGTTACTAGGGCAACAGAGCCTCAATGGAAGTCATGCTCTAGATTGGAATTTAGAATGGAATGTGCCAGGAGAAAACCCCTCAAGTTTGTCTCCCTACTTCTTGTTCGTGTTTTTAATTTAATTTTTATTTTTTATTACAGCAAGTTTGATTACAATATTTGGCTTGTTGGAGGTGTGGAAGATGTGGTTCTTTTACACATATACACATGTCTGTTTTTCCTGGGATCCTTTTCCCATGTACCTTAAGACATAATGTTGAGTAGTCTTTTGGTATTCCGTAGGTCTTTGATGATTATATATGTCACCTGTGTTTGTATAAGTCTGTTAACCCCGATATCGTAATGAAACCAATCCTCACACCTTTCCATTGGTGAACCATAAGTTTGTTTAATGAATCTCTGATTGCCCTTCTCGGTGGAAATATATGCCCTGGTATCCATTTTTAGGTAACACCTATAAGTGATATGATATGATATGTGTCTTTCACTTTCTGACTTACTACAAGTCACGTGATTATATCTAGACTCATCTACGGCGCTGCAAATGGCATTGTGTCCTTATTTTCCTTGGCTTCTATTCTGCCTTAGCGAGGTCCATTTTCAACAATGTGATTCCCTGAGGGTTGTGGATTAGCTGACCTGGGCAGCCTTACCCTGCCGGCCGGCCCTCCCCAGGTCTGCCTGGTTGAGGTCAATATAAACAGCGCTCCAGGCAGCAATAGCCCCTGAAGCTGTGCCTGACTCCATATTCTTTGCCCCGTCAGCAGTCTCGGTGCTGTGCTGGTGGGAGGGAGTGAGGGGCCACAGCATTGTTGGTGGTCCGGTGTGAGTGGGGTTCTGCTGGCCTTTCTGCAGGAGTTGCCAGGCTGCCACCTGTAAAGAAGAGGATGTGTCACCCATACCTTCCGCTGGAATTTCTCTCCGGATACAGGTGAGGAAGGAAAAGTGCAGTGGGGCCCAGGACAAGAGGGGTATCTCAGGCAGGACAATGGAAATCTTCCGGAAGAGCGCACGGGGCCAGGATCACCCTGTCTGGCCTGCAGTCACCAAGTTGGCCTGCGTGCTGTCGCTGGTGTGGCTCCACGGCCCTTCCTCTAGACTTTTAAGCCTTTGTACATATTCAGGTGTTTGACCTGGGAAGGGTGGGAACAGTTCAGCAGCAGCTGGCCTGGGGCTCAGCTCACCTTTATTCAGAGATGCCTCCGCACGGTCCCCCAGCTTTGCAATGAGGACGCTCCTTGCTTGGGGGGTGGGTTGCTGGCTGTACGGGAGATGATTCCCCACCTCTGACCAATTTCAGAATTGTTTACCACTGGAGCAAGTGCCCTGATTGCGTTTTCCTCTGTATAACTGGTGGGTTCAGGTTTTTTTTTCATTTATGGTTCAAGTTAGATTTTATTCCTCTTTTATGTATTTATAGATATAAGCATGGAAATAATTCATTCCTATAAATACATCTGTGTGAAGGGAAGAACTTTTTTCTCTTTTATTTTTAAATTTTATATTTTTAAATTTTGAAATTTAATTTTATTTACTTTTTTATACAGCGGGTTATTATTAGTTATGTGTTTTATGCATATATATGTATACAGGTCAATCTCAAACTCCCAACTCATCCCACCACCACCACCCCATGGCTTCGCACACTTGGTGTCCATATGTTTGTTCTCTACCTCTGTGTCTCTATTTCTTCCCTGCAAACCAGTTCATCTGTACCATTTTTTAGGTTCCACATATATGCATTAATATACAATATTTGTTTTCCTCTTTCTGACTTACTTCATTCTGTATGACAGTCTCTAGATCCATCGATGTCTCAACAAATGACCCAGTTTCATTCCTTTTTATGGCCGAGTAATATTCCATTTTATATATGTACCCCATCTTTATCCATTCATCTGTCTGTGGGCATTTAGGTTGCTTCCATTACCTAGCTGTTGTAAATAGTGCTGCAATGAACATTGTGGTGAATGTGCCTTTTTGATTTATGGTTTTCTTTGGGTATATGCCCAGAAGTGGGATTGCTTGATGAGATGGTAATTCTATTTCTAGTTTTTTTTTAAGGAAACTCCATACTGTTCTCCACAGTGACTGTATCAATTTACATTTCCACCAATAGTGGAAGAGGGCTCCTTTTGTCCACACCCTCGCCAGAATTTGTTGTTTGTAGATTTTCTGATGATGCCGATTCTAACAGGTGTGAGGTGATACCTCATTGTAGTTTTGATTTGCATTTCTCTAATAATTAGTGCTGTTGAGCAGCTTTTCATGTGCGTCTTGGCCATCTCTGAGTCTTCTTTGAAGAAACGTATCTTTAGATCTTCTACCCATTTTTGTATTGGGTTGTTTGTTTTTTTAATATTAAGCTGCATGAGCTGTTTATATATATTGGAGATTAAACCTTTGTCCATTGATTCGTTTGCAACTATTTTCGCCCCTTCTGAGGGATGCCTTTTTCCATTCCCGTTTTTTTAACCAAAAAAGAAAGAAAGAAAAAGAAGCAGAAAACTAATGTGCATAAAATATGCCTTTTGAAACGGTCGTTTTGAAATATGGACGTCCTTTGAATTTTTTGGTCGATATGTGACCCCAGGATTTGTTTTCAGGGCAGGTGTCGTTTACAGGCCTGCAATGATTTTGAATATCAACTGACCATTAGCGCTGGGATTAAAGCTGCTGTTGTGTGAAACGGCCACAAGGTGGCAGCAGTTCTCCCTTACCAATTCTGGTTACTAGGGCAACAGAGCCTCATTGGAAGTCCTGTTCTAGATTGGAATTTAGAATGGAATGTGCCAGGAGATAGCCCCTCAAGTTTGTCTCCCTACTTCTTGTTCGTGTTTTTAATTTCATTTTTATTTTTTATTACAGCAAGTTTGATTACAATGTTTGGCTTGTTGGAGGTGTGGAAGATGTGGTTCTTTTACACATATACACATGTCTTTTTTTCCTGGTATCCTTTTCCCATGTAAGTTATGACAATGTTGAGTAGTCTTTTGGTATTCCGTAGGTCTTTGGTGATTATATATGTCACCTGTGTTTGTATAAGTGTCTTAACCCCGATATCGTAATGAAACCAATCCTCTCACCTTTCCATTGGTGAACCATAAGTTTGTTTAATGAATCTCTGATTGCCCTTCTCAGTGGAAATATCTGCCCTGGTATCCATTTTTAGGTAACACCTATAAGTGATATGATATGATATGTGTCTTTCACTTTCTGACTTACTGCAAGTCACGTGATTACCTCTAGACTCATCTACGGTGGTGCAAATGGCATTGTGTGCTTTTTTTCCTTGGCTTCTCTTCTGCCTTAGCGAGGTCTGTTTTCAACAATGTGATTGCCTGAGTGTTGTGGATTAGCTGACCTGGGCAGCCTTACCCTGCCGCCCGGCCCTCCCCAGGTGTGCCTGTTTCAGGTCAATATAAACAGCGCTCCAGGAAACAATAGCCCCTGAAGCTGTGCCTGACTCCATATTCTCTGCCCCGTCAGCAGTCTCGGGGCTGTGCCTGTGGGAGGGAGTGAGGGCCCACAGCTTTGTTGGTGGCCCGGTGTGAGTGGGGTTCTCCTGGCCTTTCTGCAGGAGTTGCCAGGCTGCCACCTGTAGAGAAGAGGATGTGTCACCCATACCTTCCGCTGGAATTTATCTCCGGACAGAGGTGAGGAAGGAAAAAATCAGTGGGGGCCGGGATAGGTGGGGTATCTCAGGCAGGACAATAGAAAGCTTCCGGAAGAGCGCCCGGGGCCAGGACCACCCTGGCAGGCCTGCAGGCACCAATTTGGCCTGCGTGCTGTCACTGGTGTGGCTCAAAGGCCCTTCTTCTAGGCTTTCAAGCCCTTGTACATATTCAGGTGTTTTATCTGGGAAGGGTGGGAACAGTTCAGCAGCAGCTGGCCTGGGGCTCAGCGCACGTTTACTCATCGATGCCTAAGCACGTTCCCCCAGCTTTGCAATGAGGATGCTCCTTGCGTGGGGTGTGGGTTGCCGGTGTATGGGAGATGGTTCCCCACGTCTGAGCAATTTCAGAATTGTTTACCGCTGGAGCAAGTGCCCTGATAGGGTTTTCCTCTGTATAACTGGCTGGTTCAGGTTTTTTTTTCTTTTATGTTTCAAGATAGATTTTCTTCCTTTTTTATGTATTTATAGATCTAAGCATGCAAATAATTCATTCACATAAATACATCTGTGTGAAGGGAAGATCTTTTTTCTGTTTTATTTTTAATTTTATTTTTTAAAATTTTGAAATTTAATTTTATTTATTTTTTTATACAGCAGGTTATTATTAGTTATGTATTTTATGCATATATATGTATACAGGTCAATCCCAATCTCCCAACTCATCCCACCACCGCCACCCCATGGATTCCCACACTTGGTGTGCATACGTTTGTTCTCTACCTCTGTGTCTCTATTTCTTCCCTGGAAACCAAATGATCTGTACCATTTTTTAGGTTCCACATATATGCATTAATATACAATATTTGTTTTCCTCTTTCTGACTTACTTCATTCTGTATGACAGTCTCTAGATCCATCGATGTCTCTACAAGTGACCCAGTTTCATTCCTTTTTATGGCCGACTAATATTCCATTTTATATATGTTCCACATCTTTATCCATTCATCTGTCTGTGGGCATTTAGGTTGCTTCCATTACCTGGCTATTGTAAATAGTGCTTCAATGAACATTGTGCTGAATATGCCTTTTTGATTTATGGTTTTCTCTGTGTATATGCGCAGAAGTGGGATTGCTTGATCAGGTGGTAATTCTATTTCTAGATTTTTTTAAGGAAACTCCATACTGTTCTCCATAGTGACTGTAACAATTTACATTCCCACCAATAGTGGAAGAGGGCTCCTTTTGTCCACACCCTCCCCAGAATTTGTTGTTTGTACATTTTCTGATGATGCCGATTCTAACATGTGTGAGGTGATACTTCATTGTAGTTATGATTTGCATTTCTCTATTAATGAGCGATGTTGAGCAGCTTTTCATGTTCGTCATGGCCATCTCTGTGTCTTGTTTGAAGAAACGTCTCTTTAGATCCTCTGCCCATTTTTGTATTGGGATGTTTGGTTTTTTAATATTAAGCTGCATGAGCTGTTTATGTATATTGGAGATTAATCCTTTGTACATTGATTTGTTTGCAACTATTTTCGCCCATTCTGAGGGATGCCTTTTTCCATTCCCGTCTTTTTAATCAAAAAAGAAAGAAAGGCAAAGAAGCAGAACAATAATGTGCATAAAATATGCCTTTTGAAACGGTCGTTTTGAAATATGGACGTCCTTTGAATTTTTTGGTCGATATGTGTCCCCAGGATTTGTTTTCAGGGCAGGTGTCCTTTACAGGCCTGCAATGATTTAGAACAACTGGCCATTAGCGCTGGGATTAAAACTGCTGTTCTGTGAAAGGGCCAAAAGTTGGCAGCAGTTCTCCCTTACCAAATCTGGTTACTAGGGCAACAGAGCCTCAATAGAAGTCGTGTTCTAGATTTGAATTAGAATGGAATGTGCCAGGAGAAAGCCCCTCAAGTTTGTCTCCCTACTTCTTGTTCGTGTTTTTAATTTAATTTTTTTATTTTTTATTACAGCAAGTTTGATTACAATGTTTGGCTTGTTGTAGGTGTGGAAGATTTGGTTCTTTTACACATATACAGATGTCTGCTTTTCCTGGGATCATTTTCCCATGTACGTTATGACAGAATGTTGAGTAGTCTTTTGGTATTCCGTAGGTCTTTGGTGATTTTATATATCACCTGTGTTTGTATTTGTCTATTAACCCCGATATCGTAATGAAACCAATCATCACACCTTTCCAATGGTGAACCATAAATTTGTTTAATGAATCTCTGATTGCCCTTCTCCGTGGAAATATCTGCCCTGGTATCCATTTTTAGGTAACAGCTATAAGTGATATGATATGATATGTGTCTTTCACTTTCTGACTTACTACAAGTCATGTGATTACCTCTAGACTCATCTACGGTGCTGCAAATGGCACTGTGTCCTTATTTTCCTTGGCTTCTATTCTGCCTTAGCGAGGTCCTTTTCCAAAAATGTGATTCCCTGAGGGTTGTGGATTAGCTGACGTGGGCAGCCTTATCCTGCCTGCCGGCCCTCCCCAGGTGTGCCTGGTTGAGGTCAATATAAACAGCGCTGCAGGCAGCAATAGCCCCTGAAGCTTTGCCTGACTCCATATTCTCTGCATCGTCAACAGTCTCTGGGCTGTGCTGGTGGGAGGGAGTGAGGGTTCACAGCTTTATTGGTGGCCCCGTGTGAGTGGGGTTCTGCTGGCCTTTCTGAAGGAGTTGCCACGCTGCCACCTGTAAAGAAGAGGATGTGTCACCCATACCTTCTGCTGGAATTTCTCTCCGGACAGAGGTGAGGAAGGAAAAAAGCAGTGGGGGCCGGGATAGGAGGGGTATCTCAGGCAGGGCAATGGAATGTCCTGAAGAGTACGCGGGGCCAGGACCACCCTGGCTGGCCTGCACGTGCCAAGTTGGCCTGCGTGTTGTCGTTGGTGTGGTTCCACGGCCCTTCCTCTAGGCTTTCAGGCCCTTGTACATATTCAGGTGTTTTACCTGGGAAGGGTGGGAACATTTCAGTAGCAGCTGGCCTGGGGCTCAGCTCACGTTTACTCACAGATGCCTCGGCACTGTTCCCCAGATTTGCTATGAGGACGCTCCTTGCGTGGGGGGTTGGTTGCTGGCTGTATGGGAGATGATTCCCCACCTCTGACCAATTTCAGAATTGTTTACCGCTGGAGCAAGTGCCCTGATAGGGTTTTCCTCTTTATAACTGGAGGGTTCAGGTTTTTTTTTCTTTTATTGTTCAAGTTAGATTTTATTCCTCTTTTATGTATTTATAGATATAAGCATGGAAATAATCATTCCTGTAAATACATCTGTGTGAAGGGAAGAACTTTTTTCTGTTTTATTTTGAAATTTAATTTTTTAAAATTTTGAAATTTAATTTTATTTACTTTTTTATACAACAGGTTATTATTAGTTATGTATTTTATGTATATACATGTATACAGGTCAATCCCAATCTCCCAACTCATCCCACCACCACCACCCCATGGCTTCCCACACTTGGTGTCCATACGTTTGTTCTCTACCTCTGTGTCTCTCTTTCTGCCCTGCAAACCTGTTCATCTGTACCATTTTTTAGGTTCCACATATATGCATTAATAAACAATATTTGTTTTCTACTTTCTGACATACTTCATTCTGTATGACAGTATCTAGATCAATCGATGTCTCTACAAATGACCCAGTTTCATTCCTTTTTATGGCTGAGTAATATTCCATTTTATATATGTACCACATCTTTATCCATTCATCTGTTTGTGGGCATTTAGTTTGATTCCCTTACCTGGCTAATGTAAATAGTGCTGCAATGAACATTGTGGTGAATGTGCCTTTTTGATTTATGGTTTTCTCTGTGTATATGCCCAGAAGTGGGATTGCTGGATCAGATGGTAATTCTATTTCTAGTTTTTTTAAGGAAACTCCATAGTGTTCTCAATAGTGACTGTATCAATTTACATTCCCACCAATAGTGGAAGAGGGCTCCTTTTGTCCACACCCTCCCCAGAATTTGTTGTTTGTCGATTTTCTGATGATGCCAATGCTAACAGGTGTGAGGTGATACCTCATTGTAGTTTTGATTTGCATTTCTCTAATAATTAGTGCTGTTGAGCAGCTTTTCATATGCGTCTTGGCCATCTCTGTGTCTTCTTTGAAGAAACGTCTCTTGAGATCTTCTGCCCATTTCAGTATTGGGTGTGTCATGGGAGGGACAGGCTACGAGCTGACGAACGTGTCAGTGCCAGCGTAAGGGCCAGGAGTAGGGTACAGCGTAGGGTAAGGTGTAGGTCTGGTGGTGGGTTTCCGTTCCGGACTAGGTTTAGGGATTGGGAACGGCAAGGCTTAGGGAACAGGTGAGGGTACGGAAACTTGGGAGGCTCAGGCTACGTTCTTATGCACGGGTCAGTGCCAATATACGGGCCAGGATTAGGCTACGGTGTAGGCTAATGTGTAGGGCTGGTGGTGGGTTTCCGTTCTGTGCTAGGGTTAGGGTTAGGGAATGACAAGGCTTAGGGCACAGGTGAGGGTATGGAAACGTGGGAGGGTCAGGCTATGAGCTGACGCACGGGTCAGTGCCAGCGTACGGCCAGGAATAGGTTACGGCGTAGGGTAAGGAATAGAGCTGGTTGTGAGATACCGTTCAGGGCTACAGTTAGGGTTAGGGAACGGCAAGGCTTATGGCACAGGTGAACGTTCGGAAACGTGGGAGGGTCAGGTTACGTGCTGTCGCACGGTTCAGTGCCAGCGTACGGGCCAGGACTAGGGTACGGCATAGGGTAAGGTGTAGGGCTGGAGGTGGGTTTCCATTCCGGGCTAGTGTTAGGGTTAGGGAACGGCAAAGCTTAGGGCACAGGTGAGGGTTCCGAAACGTAGTAGAGGCAGGCTACATGTTGACGCACGGGTCAGTGCCAGCGTTCGGGCCAGGAGTAGGTTACGGCGTAGGGTAAGGTTTAGGGCTGTTGGTGGGTTTCCGTGCCGGGCAAGGGTTAGGGGTAGGGAACCGCAAGACTTAGGGCACAGGTGAGGTTACGTAAACGTGGGAGGGTCAGACTACGTGCTGACGCACCGGTAAATGACAGCGTACGCCCAGGTGTAGGCTTCGGCGTAGGGTAAGTTGTAGGCCCGGTGGTGGGTTTCCGTTCCGGGCTAGGGTTAGGGTTAGGGAATGGCAAGTCTTAGGGCACAGGTGAGGGTACGGAAACGTGGGAGTGGCAGGCTACATGCTGAAGCACGTGTCAGTGCCAGCGTACGGTCCAGGAGTAGGGTACGGCGTAGGGTAATGTGTAGGGTTAGGGTTAGGGAACGGCAAGGCTTAGGGCACAGGTGAGGGTATAGAAACGTGGGAGGGTCATGATAGGTGGTGAAGAATGGGTCAGTGCCAGCGTACGGGCCAGGAGTAGGGTACCGCCTAGGGTAAGGTGTAGGCCTGGTGGTGGGTTTCCGTTCCGGGCTAGTGTTAGGGTTAGGGAATGGCAAAGCTTAGGGCACAGGTGAGGGTTTGGAAACGTGGGAGAGGCAGGCTACGTGTAGACGCACGTGTAAGTGCCAGCGTTCGGTCCAGGAGTAGGTTACGGCGTTGTGTAAGGTGTAGGGCTGGTGGTGGGTTTCTGTTCCGGGCTAGTGTTAGGGATAGGGAACGGCAAGTCTTAGGGCACAGGTGAGGGTACGGAAACGTTGGAGTGGCAGGCTACGTGCTGACGCACGGGTCAGTGCCAGCGTACGGTCCAGGAATAGTGTACGGCATAAGGTAAGGTGTAGGGCTGGTGGTGGGTTTCCGTTCTGGGCTAGGGTTAGGGTTAGGGAACGGCAAGGCTTAGGGCACAGGTGTGGTACGGAAACGTGGGAGGGTCAGGCTATATGCTGACGCACGTGTCAGTGCCAGCGTACGAGTCAGGGTACGGGTACGGCATTGGGTAAGGTGTAGGGCTGGTTGTGGGGTCCCATTCCGGGCTAGGGTTAGGGTTAGGGAACGGCAAGGCTTAGGGCACAGGTGAGGGTACGGAAACGTGGGAGCGTCAGGCTACATGCTGAAGCATGGGTCAGTTCCAGCGTACGGGCCAGGAGTAGTGTACGGCGTAGGGTAAGGTGTAGGTCTGGTCCTGGGTTTCCGTTTCGGGCTAGGGTTAGGGATAGGGAATGGCAAGGCTAAGGGCACAGGTGAGGGTACGGAAACGTGGGAGTGGTAGGCTATGTGCTGACGCACGGGTCAGTGCCAGCGTACGGGCAAGGACTAGGGTACGGTGTAGGGTAATGTGTAGGGCTGGTCCTGGGTTTCTGTTCCGGGCTAGGGTTAGGGTTAGGGAACGGCAAGGCTTAGGGCACAGGTGAGGGTACGGAAACGTGGGAGTGGTAGGCTATGTGCTGACGCACGGGTCAGTGCCAGCGTACGGGCCAGGAGTAGGCTATGGCGCTGGGTATGGTGTAGGCCTGGTGGTGGGTTTCCTTTCCGGGCTAGGGTTAGGGTGAGAGAACGACAAGCCTTAGGGCACAGGTGTGGGTACGGAAACGTGGGAGTGTCAGGCTATGTGCTGACGCACGAGTCAGTGCCAGCGTACAGGCAAGGAGTAGGCAACGGCATAGGGTAAGGTTTAGGGCTGGTGGTGGTTTTCCATTCCGGGCTGGGGTTAGGGTTAGGGAACGGCAAGGCTTAGGGCACAGGTGAGGGTACGGAAACGTGGGAGGGTCAGGCTACATGTGAAGCACGGGTCAGTGCCAGGGTGTGGACCAGGAGTATGGTATGGTGTAGGGCTGGTGGAGGGTTTCCTTTCCGGGCTAGGGTTAGAGTTAGGGAAGGGCAAGGCTTAGGGAATAGGTGAGGGTAAGGAAATGTGGGAGGGTCAGGCTACATGCTGTCGCATGGGTTAGTGCCAGCGTACGGGCAAGAAGTAGGGTACGGCGTAGGGTAAGGTTTAGGGCTGGTGGTGGATTTCTGTTCAGGGCTAGGGTTAGGGTTAGGGAACGGCAAGGCTTAGGTCACAGGTGAGGGTTCGGAAACGTGGGAGGGTCAGGCTACGTGCTGACGCACGGGTCAGTGCGAGCGTACGGGCCAGGAGTCGGGTACGGCGTAGGGTAAGGTGTCGGGCTGGTTGTGGTTTCCCATTACGGGCTAGGGTTAGGGTTAGGGAACGGCAAGGCTTAGGGCACAGGTGAGGGTACGGAAACATGGTAGGGTCAGGCTACATGCTAACGCACGTGTCAGTGCCAGCGTACAGTCCAGGAATAGTGTACGGCGTAGGGTAAGGTGTAGTGCTGGTGGTGGGTTTCCATTCCGGACTAGGGTTAGAGTTAGGGAACGGCAAGGCTTAGGGCACAGTTGAGGGTACGGAAACGTGGGAGAGGCAGGCTACTTGCTGACTGACGTGTCAGTGCCAGCGTACGGGCCAGGAGTAGGATACGGCGTAGGGTAAGGTGTAGGGCTGGTGGTGGGTTACCGTTCCGGGCTAGGGATAGGTTTAGGGAATGACAAGGCTTAGGGTTCAGGTGAAGTTACGGAAACGTGGGTGGGTCAGGCTACGTGCTGACGCACAGGTCAGTGCCAGCGTACGGGCCAGGAGAAGGCTACGGTGTAGGGTAAGGTGTAGGGCTGGTGGTGGGTTTCTGTTCTGGGCTAGGGTTAGGGTGAGGGAACGACAAGCGTTAGGTCACAGGTCAGGGTACAGAAACGGGGGAGGTTCAGGCTATGTGCTGACGCACGGGTCAGCTCCAGCGTACGGGCCAGGTGTTGGCTACTGTGTAGGCTAAGGTGTAGGGCTGGTGGTGGGTTTCTGTTCCGGGCTAGGGTTAGGGTTAGGGAACGGCAAGGTTTAGGGCACAGGAGAGGGTTCGGAAACGTGGGAGGGTCAGGCTACGTGCTGACGCACGGGTCAGTGCCAGTGTACGGGCCTGGAGTACTGTACGGCGTAGGGTAAGGTGTAGGGCTTGTGGTGGGTTTCCGTTCTGGGCTAGGGATAGGGTTAGGGAACGGTAAGGCTTAGGGCACAGGTGAGGGTACGGAAAAGTGTGAGAGGCAGGCTATGTGCTGACACACAGGTCAGTGCCACCGTACGGGCCAGGAGTTGGGTACGGCGTAGGGTATGGTGTAGGTGTGGTCGTGGGTTTCCATTCCGGTCTAGGGTTAGGGGTAGGGAACCGCAAGGCTTAGGGCACAGGTGAGGTTACAGAAACCTGGGAGGGTCAGACTACGTGCTGACGCACGGGTCAATGACAGCATACGCCCAGGTGTAGGCTTCGGCGTAGGGTAAGGTTTAGGCCCGGTGGTGGGTTTCCGTTCCGGGCTAGGGTTAGGGTTAGCGAACGGCAAGGCTTAGGGCACAGGTGAGGGTACGGAAAAGTCGGAGGGTGAGGCTACGTGCTCACGCACGTGTCAGTGTCAGCTTCCGGGCAGGAGTAGGCTTCGACGTAGGGTAAAGTTTAGGGCTGCTGGTGGGTCTCCGTTCCTGGCTAGGGTTAGTGTTAGGGAACGTGTAGGCTTAGGGCACAGGTGAGGGTACGGAAACGTGGAAGGGTCAGGCTCCATGCTGACGCATGGGTCAGTTCCAGCAAACGGGCCAGGAGTAGTGTACGGCGTAGGGTAAGGTGTAGGGCTGGTGGTGGGTTTCCGTTTCGGGCTAGGGTTAGGGTTAGGGAATGGCAAGGCTAAGGGCACAGGTGAGGGTACGGAAACGTGGGAGTAGTAGGCTATGTGCTGACGCACGGGTCAGTGCCAGCGTACGGGCAAGGACTAGGGTACGGCGTAGGGTAATGTGTAGGGCTGGTCCTGGGTTTCCGTTCCGGGCTAGGGTTAGGGTTAGGGAACGGCAAGGCTTAGGGCACAGGTGAGGGTACGGAAACGTGGGAGTGGTAGGCTATGTGCTGACGCACGGGTCAGTGCCAGCGTACGGGCCAGGAGTAGGCTATGGCGCTGGGTATGGTGTAGGCCTGGTGGTGGGTTTCCTTTCCGGGCTAGGGTTAGGGTGAGAGAACGACAAGCCTTAGGGCACAGGTGTGGGTACGGAAACGTGGGAGTGTCAGGCTATGTGCTGACGCACGAGTCAGTGCCAGCGTACAGGCAAGGAGTAGGCAACGGCATAGGGTAAGGTTTAGGGCTGGTGGTGGTTTTCCATTCCGGGCTGGGGTTAGGGTTAGGGAACGGCAAGGCTTAGGGCACAGGTGAGGGTACGGAAACGTGGGAGGGTCAGGCTACATGTGAAGCACGGGTCAGTGCCAGGGTGTGGACCAGGAGTATGGTATGGTGTAGGGCTGGTGGAGGGTTTCCTTTCCGGGCTAGGGTTAGAGTTAGGGAAGGGCAAGGCTTAGGGAATAGGTGAGGGTAAGGAAATGTGGGAGGGTCAGGCTACATGCTGTCGCATGGGTTAGTGCCAGCGTACGGGCAAGAAGTAGGGTACGGCGTAGGGTAAGGTTTAGGGCTGGTGGTGGATTTCTGTTCAGGGCTAGGGTTAGGGTTAGGGAACGGCAAGGCTTAGGTCACAGGTGAGGGTTCGGAAACGTGGGAGGGTCAGGCTACGTGCTGACGCACGGGTCAGTGCGAGCGTACGGGCCAGGAGTCGGGTACGGCGTAGGGTAAGGTGTCGGGCTGGTTGTGGTTTCCCATTACGGGCTAGGGTTAGGGTTAGGGAACGGCAAGGCTTAGGGCACAGGTGAGGGTACGGAAACATGGTAGGGTCAGGCTACATGCTAACGCACGTGTCAGTGCCAGCGTACAGTCCAGGAATAGTGTACGGCGTAGGGTAAGGTGTAGTGCTGGTGGTGGGTTTCCATTCCGGACTAGGGTTAGAGTTAGGGAACGGCAAGGCTTAGGGCACAGTTGAGGGTACGGAAACGTGGGAGAGGCAGGCTACTTGCTGACTGACGTGTCAGTGCCAGCGTATGGGCCAGGAGTAGGATACGGCGTAGGGTAAGGTGTAGGGCTGGTGGTGGGTTACCGTTCCGGGCTAGGGATAGGTTTAGGGAATGACAAGGCTTAGGGTTCAGGTGAAGTTACGGAAACGTGGGTGGGTCAGGCTACGTGCTGACGCACAGGTCAGTGCCAGCGTACGGGCCAGGAGTAGGCTACGGTGTAGGGTAAGGTGTAGGGCTGGTGGTGGGTTTCTGTTCTGGGCTAGGGTTAGGGTGAGGGAACGACAAGCGTTAGGTCACAGGTGAGGGTACGGAAACGGGGGAGGTTCAGGCTATGTGCTGACGCACGGGTCAGCTCCAGCGTACGGGCCAGGTGTTGGCTACTGTGTAGGCTAAGGTGTAGGGCTGGTGGTGGGTTTCTGTTCCGGGCTAGGGTTAGGGTTAGGGAACGGCAAGGTTTAGGGCACAGGAGAGGGTTCGGAAACGTGGGAGGGTCAGGCTACGTGCTGACGCACGGGTCAGTGCCAGTGTACGGGCCTGGAGTACTGTACGGCGTAGGGTAAGGTGTAGGGCTTGTGGTGGGTTTCCGTTCTGGGCTAGGGATAGGGTTAGGGAACGGTAAGGCTTAGGGCACAGGTGAGGGTACGGAAAAGTGTGAGAGGCAGGCTATGTGCTGACACACAGGTCAGTGCCACCGTACGGGCCAGGAGTTGGGTACGGCGTAGGGTATGGTGTAGGTGTGGTCGTGGGTTTCCATTCCGGTCTAGGGTTAGGGGTAGGGAACCGCAAGGCTTAGGGCACAGGTGAGGTTACAGAAACCTGGGAGGGTCAGACTACGTGCTGACGCACGGGTCAATGACAGCATACGCCCAGGTGTAGGCTTCGGCGTAGGGTAAGGTTTAGGCCCGGTGGTGGGTTTCCGTTCCGGGCTAGGGTTAGGGTTAGCGAACGGCAAGGCTTAGGGCACAGGTGAGGGTACGGAAAAGTCGGAGGGTGAGGCTACGTGCTCACGCACGTGTCAGTGTCAGCTTCCGGGCAGGAGTAGGCTTCGACGTAGGGTAAAGTTTAGGGCTGCTGGTGGGTCTCCGTTCCTGGCTAGGGTTAGTGTTAGGGAACGTGTAGGCTTAGGGCACAGGTGAGGGTACGGAAACGTGGAAGGGTCAGGCTCCATGCTGACGCATGGGTCAGTTCCAGCAAACGGGCCAGGAGTAGTGTACGGCGTAGGGTAAGGTGTAGGGCTGGTGGTGGGTTTCCGTTTCGGGCTAGGGTTAGGGTTAGGGAATGGCAAGGCTAAGGGCACAGGTGAGGGTACGGAAACGTGGGAGTAGTAGGCTATGTGCTGACGCACGGGTCAGTGCCAGCGTACGGGCAAGGACTAGGGTACGGCGTAGGGTAATGTGTAGGGCTGGTCCTGGGTTTCCGTTCCGGGCTAGGGTTAGGGTTAGGGAACGGCAAGGCTTAGGGCACAGGTGAGGGTACGGAAACGTGGGAGTGGTAGGCTATGTGCTGACGCACGGGTCAGTGCCAGCGTACGGGCCAGGAGTAGGCTATGGCGTTGGGTATGGTGTAGGCCTGGTGGCGGGTTTCCTTTCCGGGCTAGGGTTAGGGTGAGAGAACGACAAGCCTTAGGGCACAGGTGTGGGTACGGAAACGTGGGAGTGTCAGGCTATGTGCTGACGCACGGGTCAGTGCCAGCGTATGGGCCAAGAGTAGGCTACGGTGTAGAGTAAGGTGTAGGGCTGGTGGTGGCTTTCCTTTCGGGGTTACGGTTATGGAACGGCAAGGCTTAGGACACAGGTGAGGGTACGGAAACGTGGGAGGGTAAGGCTACGTGCTGACGCAAGGATTAGTGCCAGCGAATGGGCCAGGCGTAGGCTACGGTGTAGGGTAAGGTGTAGGGCTGGTGGTGGGTTTCTGTTCTGGGCTAGGGTTAGGGTTAGGGAACGACATGCCTTAGGGAACAGGTGATGGTACGGAAACGGGGGAGGGTCAGGCTATGTGCTGACGCACGTGTCAGTGCCAGCTTACAGGCCAGGAGTAGGCAACAGCGTAGGTTAAGGTGTAGGGCTGGTGGTTGGTTTCCTTTCCGGGCTAGTGTTAGGGTTAGGGAATGGCAAGGCTTAGGGCACAGGTGAGGGTATGGAAAGGTGGGAAGGTCATGCTATGTGCTGACACACGGGTTAGTGCCAGCGTACGGGCCAGGAGTAAGCTACGGCGTAGGGTAAGGTGTAGGGCTGGTGGTGGGTTTCCGTTCCGGGCTAGTGTTAGGGATAGGGAACGGCAAGTCTTAGGGAACAGGTGAGGGTACGGAAACGTGGGAGAGTCAGGCTTTGTGCTGACGCACGGGTCAGTGCCAGCGTACGGGCCAGGAGTAGTGTACGGCGTAGGGTAAGGTGTAGGGTTGGTGGTGGGTTTCCGTTCTGGGCTGGGGTTAGGGTTAGGGAACGGCAAGGTTTAGGGCACACGTGAGGGTATGGAAACGTGTTAGGCTCAGGGTACGTGCGTCTTGGCCATCTCTGTGTCTTCTTTGAAGAAACGTCTCTTTAGATCTTCTGCCCAATTTGGTATTGGGTTGTTTGTTTATTTTAATATTAAGCTGCATGAGCTGTTTATATATATTGGAGATTAAACCTTTTCCATTGATTTGTTTGCAACTATTTTCGCCCATTCTGAGGGATGCCTTTTTCCATTCCTGTCTTTTTAACCAAAAAAGAAAGAAAGACAAAGATGCAGAACACTAATGTGCATAAAATATGCCTTTTGAAACGGTCGTTTTGAAATATGGACGTCCTTTGAATTTTTTGGTCGATATGTGACCCCAGGATTTGTTTTCAGGGCAGGTGTCATCTAAAGGCCTGCAATGATTTTGAATATCAACTGACCATCAGCGCTGGGATTAAAGCTGCTGTTGTGTGAAACGGCCACAAGGTGGCAGCAGTTCTCCCTTACCAAATCTTGTTACTAGGGCAATAGAGCCTCAATAGAAGTCCTGTACTAGATTGGAATTTAGAATGGAATGTGCCAGGAGAAAGCCCCTAAAGTTTGTCTCCTTACTTCTTGTTCGTGTTTTTAATTTAAATTTTTATTTTTTATTACAGCAAGTTTGATTACAATGTTTGGCTTGTTGTAGGTGTCGAAGATGTGGTTCTTTTACACATATACAGATTTCTGTTCTTCCTGGGATCCTTTTCCCAGGTACGTTATGACAGAATGTTGAGTAGTCTTCTGTTGGTATTCCGTAGGTCTTTGGTGATTATATACGTCTACTGTGTTTGCATATGTCTGTTAACCCCGATATCGTAATGAAACCAATCCTCACACCTTTCCATTGGTGAACCATAAGTTTGTTTAATCAATCTCTGATTGCCCTTCTCCGTGGAAATATCTGCCCTGGTATCCATTTTTAGGTAACACCTATAAGAGATATGATATGATATGTGTCTTTCAGTTTCTGACTTACTACAAGTCACGTGATTACCTCTAGACTCATCTACGGTGCTGCAAATGGCATTGTGTCCTTATTTTCCTTGGCTTCTATTCTGCCTTAGCGAGGTCCATTTTCAACAATGTGATTCACTGAGGGTTGTGGATTAGCTGACCTGAGCAGCCTTACCCTGCCGGCCGGCCCTCCCCAGGTCTGCCTGGTTGAGGTCAATATAAACAGCGCTCCAGGCAGCAATAGCCCCTGAAGCTGTGCCTGACTCCATATTCTCTGCCCCGTCAGCAGTCTCGGGGCTGTGCTGGTAGGAGAGAGTGAGGGGCCACAGCTTTGTTGGTGGCCCGGTGTGAGTGGGGTTTTGCTGGCCTTTCTGCAGGAGTTGCCAGTCTGCCACCTGGAAAGAAGAGGATGTGTCACCCATACCTTCTGCTGGAATTTCTCTCCGGACAGAGGTGAGGAAGGAAAAAAGCAGTGGGGGCGGGGACAAGAGAGGTATCTCAGGCAGGACAATGGAAAGCTTCCGGAAGAGCGCCCGGGGCCAGGATCACGCTGGCTGGCCTGCAGTCACCAAGTTGGCCTGCGTGCGGTCGCTGGTGTGGCTCCACAGCCCTTCCTCTAGGCTTTCAAGCCTTTGTACATATTCAGGTGTTTTACCTGGGAAGGGTGGGAACAGTTCAGCAGCAGCTGGCCTTGGGCTCAGCTCACCTTTATTCAGAGATGCCTCGGCACGATCCCCCAGCTTTGCAATGAGGACGCTCCTTGCATGGGGGGTGGGTTGCTGGCTGTATGGGAGATGATTCCCCACCTCTGACCAATTTCAGAATTGTTTACCGCTGGAACAAGTGCCCTGATAGGGTTTTCCTCTGTATAACTGGTGGGTTCAGGGTTTTTTTTCGTTTATGGTTCAAGTTAGATTTTATTCCTCTTTTATGTATTTATAGATATAAGCATGGAAATAATTCATTCCTATAAATACAACTGTGTGAAGGGAAGAACTTTTTTCTGTTGTATTTTTAAATTTTATATTTTAAAATTTTGAAATTTAATTTTATTTACTTTTTTATACAGCGCCTTATTATTAGTTATGTATTTTATGCATATACATGTATACAGGTCAATCTCAAACTCCCAACTCATCCCACCACCACCACCCCATGGCTTCCCACACATGGTGTCCATACGTTTGTTCTCTACCTCTGTGTCTCTATTTCTTCCCTGCAAACCAGTTCATCTGTACCATTTTATAGGAATCACATATATGCATTAATATACAATATTTGTTTTCCTCTTTCTGACTTACTTTATTCTGTATGACAGTCTCTAGATCCATCGATGTCTCTACAAATGACCCAGTTTCATTCCTTTTTATGGCCGAGTAATATTCCATTTTATATATGTACCCCATCTTTATCCATTCATCTGTCTGTGGGCATTTAGGTTGCTTCCATTACCTGGCTATTGTAAATAGTGCTGCAATGAACCTTGTGGTGAATGTGCCTTTTTGATTTATGGTTGTTTCTGGGTATATGCCCAAAAGTGGGATTGCTGGGTCAGATAGTAATTCGATTTCTAGTTTTTTAAAGGAAACTCCATACTGTTCTCCATAGTGACTGTATCAATTTACATTCCCACCAATAGTGGAAGAGGGCTCCTTTTGTCCACACCCTCCCCAGAATTTGTTGTTTGTAGATTTTCTGATGATGCCGATTCTAACAGGTGTGAGGTGATACCTCATTGTAGTTTTGATTTGCATTTCTCTAATAATTAGTGCTCTTGAGCAGCTTTTCATGAGCGTCTTGGCCATCTCTGTGTCTTCTTTGAAGAAACGTCTCTTTAGATCTTCTGCCCATTTTTGTATTGGGTTGTTTGTTTTCTTAATAAGCTGCATGAGCTGTTTATATATATTGGAGATTAAACCTTAGTCCATTGATTCGTTTGCCACTATTTTCGCCCCTTCTGAGGGATGCCTTTTTCCATTCCCGTGTTTTTTTTTTTTTTTTTTTTTTTTTTTTTTTTTTTTTTTTTTTTTTTTTTTGCTGTACGCGGGCCTCTCACTGCTGTGGCCTCTCCCGTTGCGGAGCACAGGCTCCGGACACACAGGCTCCGCGGCCATGGCTCGCGGGCCCAGCCGCTCCGCGGCATGTGGGATCTTCCGGGATAGGGGCACGAACCCGTGTCCCCTGCATCGGCAGGCGGACTCTCAACCACTGCGCCACCAGGGAAGCCCATTCCCGTGTTTTTAAGCAAAAAAGAAAGAGAGAAAAAGGAGCAGAACACTAATGTGCATAAAATATGCCTTTTGAAACGGTCGTTTTGAAATATGGACGTCCTTTAAATTTTTTGGTCGATATGTGGCCACAGGATTTGTTTTCAGGGCAGGTGTCATTTACAGGCCTGCAATGATTTTGAATATCAACTGACCATTAGCACTGGGATTAAAGCTGTTGTTGTGTGAAATGGCCACTAGGTGGCAGCAGTTCTCCCTTAACACATCCGGTTACTAGGGCAACAGAGCCTCAATGGACGTCCTGTTCTAGATTGGAATTTAGAATGGAATGTGCCAGGAGAAAGCCCCTCAACTTTGACTCCCTACTTCTTGTTCGTATTTTTAATTTAATTTTTTTATTTTTTATTATAGCAAGTTTGATTACAATGTTTGGCTTGTTGTAGGTTTGGAAGATGTGGTTCTTTTACACATATACAGATGTCTGTTCTTCCTGGGATCCTTTTCCCATGTACGTTATGACAGAATGTTGAGTAGTCTTCCCTTGGTATTCCGTAGGTCTTTGGTGATTATATATGTCACCTCTGTTTGTATATGTCTGTTAACCCCGATATCGTAATGAAACCAATCCTCACACCTTTCCAATGGTGAACCATAAGTTTGTTTAATGAATCTCTGATTGCCCTTCTCCGTGGAAATATCTGCCCTGGTATCCATTTTTAGGTAACAGCTATAAGTGATATGATATGATATGTGTCTTTCACTTTCAGACTTACTACAAGTCACGTGATTACCTCTAGACTCATCTACGGTGCTGCAAATGGCACTGTGTCCTTATTTTCCTTGGCTTCTATTCTGCCTTAGCGAGGTCCTTTTCCAAAAATGTGATTCCCTGAGGGTTGTGGATTAGCTGACGTGGGCAGCCTTATCCTGCCGGCCAGCCCTCCCCAGGTGTGCCTGTTTCAAGTCAATATAAACATCGCTCCAGGAAACAATAGCCCCTGAAGCTGTGCCTGACTCCATATTCTCTGCCCCGTCAGCAGTCTCGGGGCTGTGCCTGTGGGAGGGAGTGAGGGCCCACAGCTTTGTTGGTGGCCCGGTGTGAGTGGGGTTCTCCTGGCCTTTCTGCAGGAGTTGCCAGGCTGCCACCTGTAGAGAAGAGGATGTGTCACCCATACCTTCCGCTGGAATTTCTCTCCGGACAGAGGTGAGGAAGGAAAAAAGCAGTGGGGGCCGGGACAAGAGGGGTATCTCAGGCAGGACAATGGAAAGCTTCCGGAAGAGCGCCCGGGGTCAGGATCACCCTGGCTGGCATGCAGTCACCAAGTTGGCCTGCGTGCTGTCACTGGTGTGGCTGCACGGCCCTTCCTCTAGGCTTTCAAGCCTTTGTACATATTCAGGTGTTTTACCTGGGAAGGGTGGGAACAGTTCAGCAGCAGCTGGCCTGGGGTTCAGCTCACCTTTATTCAGAGATGCCTCGGCACGGTCCCCCAGCTTTGCAATGAGGACGCTCCTTGCATGGGGGGTGGGTTGCTGGCTGTACGGGAGATGATTCCCCACCTCTGACCAATTTCAGAATTGTTTACCGCTGGAGCAAGTGCCCTGATAGGGTTTTCCTCTGTAAAACTGGTGGGTTCAGGTTTTTTTTTTTCGTTTATGGTTCAAGTTAGATTTTATTCCTCTTTTATGTATTTATAGATATAAGCATGGAAATAATTCATTCCTATAAATACATCTGTGTGAAGGGAAGAACTTTTTTCTGTTTTATTTTTAAATTTTATATTTTAAAATTTTGAAATTTAATTTTATTTACTTTTTTATACAGCGGCTTATTATTAGTTATGTATTTTATGCATATACATGTATACAGGTCAATCTCAAACTCCCAAATCATCCCACCACCACCACCCCATGGCTTCCCAGACTTGGTGTCCATACGTTTGTTCTCTACCTCTGTGTCTCTATTTCTTACCTGCAAACCAGTTCATCTGTACCATTTTTTAGGTTCCACATATATGCATTAATATACAATATTTGTTTTCCTCTTTCTGACTTACTTCATTCTGTATGACAGTCTCTAGATCCATCGATGTCTCTACAAATGACCCAGTTTCATTCCTTTTTATGGCCGAGTAATATTCCATTTTATATATGTACCCCATCTTTATCCATCCATCTGTCTGTGGGCATTTATGTTGCTTGCATTTCCCGGCTATTGTAAATAGTGCTGCAATGAACATTGTGGTGAATGTGCCTTTTTGATTTATGGTTGTCTCTGGGTATATGCCCAGAAGTGGGATTGCTGGAGCAGATGGTAATTCTATTTCTAGTTTTTTAAAGGAAACTCCATAGTGTTCTCCATAGTGACTGTATCAATTTACATTCCCACCAATAGTGGAAGAGGGCTCCTTTTGTCCACACCCTCCCCAGAATTTTTTGTTTGTAGATTTTCTGATGATGCCGATTCTAACATGTGTGAGGTGATACCTCATTGTAGTTTTGATTTGCATTTCTCTAATAATTAGTGCTGTTGAGCAGGTTTTCATGTGCGTCTTGGCCATCTCTGTGTCTTCTTTGAAGAAACGTCTCTTTAGATCTGCCCATTTTTGTATTGGGTTTGTTTTTTTAATATTAAGCTGCATGAGCTGTTTATATATATTGGAGATTAAACCTTTGTCCATTGATTCGTTTGCAACTATTTTCGCCCCTTCTGATGGATGCCTTTTTCCTTTCCCGTTTTTTTAACCAAAAAAGAAAGAAAGAAAAAGAAGTAGAAAACTCATGTGCGTAAAATATGCCTTTTGAAACGGTCGTTTTGAAATATGGACGTCCTTTCAATTTTTTGGTCGATATGTGACCCCAGGATTTGTTTTCAGGGTAGGCGTCCTTTACAGGCCTGCAATGATTTTGAATATCAACTGACCATTAGCGCTTGGATTAAGGCTGCTGTTGTGTGAAACGGCCACAAAGTGGCAGCAGTTCTCCCTTACCAATTCTGGTTACTAGGGCAACAGAGCCTCAATGGAAGTCGTGTTCTAGATTGGAATTTAGAATGGAATGTGCCAGGAGAAAGCCCCTCAAGTTTGTCTCCCTACTTCTTGTTCGTGTTTTTAATTTAATTTTTATTTTTTATTACATCAAGTTTGATTACAATGTTTGGCTTGTTGTAGGTGTGGAAGATGTGGTTCTTTTACACATATACAGATATCTGTTTTTCCTGGGATCCTTTTCCCATGTACGTTATGACAGAATGTTGTGTAGTCTTTTGGAATTCCGTAGGTCTTTGGTGATTATATGTGTCACCTGTGTTTGTATAAGTCTGTTAACCCCGATATCGTAATGAAACCAATCCTCACACCGTTCCATTGGTGAACCATAAGTTTGTTTAATGAATCTGTGAATAGCCTTCTCCGTGGAAATATCTGCCCTGGTATCCGTTTTTAGGTAACAACTATAAGTGATATGATATGATGTGTGTCTTTCACTTTCTGACTTACTACAAGTCACGTGAATACCTCTAGACTCATCTACGGTGGTGCAAATGGCATTGTGTCCTTTTTTTCCTTGGCTTCTATTCTGCCTTAGCGAGGTCTCTTTTCAACACTGTGATTCCCTGAGGGTTGTGGATTAGCTGACGTGGGCAGCCTTACCCTGCCGGCCAGCCCTCCCCAGGTGTGCCTGTTTCAGGTCAATATAAACATCGCTCCAGGAAACAATAGCCCCTGAAGCTGTGCCTGACTGCATATTCTCTGCCCCGTCAGCAGTCTCGGGGCTGTGCCTGTGGGAGGGAGTGAGGGCCCACAGCTTTGTTGGTGGCCCGGTGTGAGTGGGGTTCTCCTGGCCTTTCTGCAGGAGTTGCCAGGCTGCCACCTGTAGAGAAGAGGATGTGTCACCCATACCTTCCGCTGGAATTTCTCTCCGGACAGAGGTGAGGAAGGAAAAAAGCAGTGGGGGCCGGGATAGGTGGGGTATCTCAGGCAGGACAATGGAAAGCTTCCGAAAGAGCGCCCGGGGCCAGGACCACCCTGGCAGGCCTGCAGGCACCAAGTTGGCCTGCGTGCTGTCACTGGTGTGGCTCAAAGGCCCTTCCTCTAGGCTTTCAAGCCCTTGTACATATTCAGGTGTTTTATCTGGGAAGGGTGGGAAGAGTTCAGCAGCAGCTGGCCTGGGGCTCAGCGCACGTTTACTCATCGATGCCTAAGCACGTTCCCCCAGCTTTGCAATGAGGATGCTCCTTGCGTGGGGGGTGGGTTGCCGGTGTATGGGAGATGGTTCCCCACGTCTGAGCAATTTCAGAATTGTTTACCGCTGGAGCAAGTGCCTGATAGGGTTTTCCTCTGTATAACTGGCTGGTTCAGGTTTTTTTTTCTTTTATGTTTCAAGATAGATTTTCTTCCTTTTTTATGTATTTATAGATCTAAGTATGCAAATAATTCATTCACATAAATACATCTGTGTGAAGGGAGGATCTTTTTTCTGTTTTATTTTTAATTTTATTTTTTAAAATTTTGAAATTTAATTTTATTTATTTTTTTATACAGCAGGTTATTATTAGTTATGTATTTTATGCATATATATGTATACAGGTCAATCCCAATCTCCCAACTCATCCCACCACCGCCACCCCATGGATTCCCACACTTGGTGTGCATACGTTTGTTCTCTACCTCTGTGTCTCTATTTCTTCCCTGGAAACCAAATGATCTGTACAATTTTTTAGGTTCCACATATATGCATTAATATACAATATTTGTTTTCCTCTTTCTGACTTACTTCATTCTGTATGACAGTCTCTAGATCCATCGATGTCTCTACAAGTGACCCAGTTTCATTCCTTTTTATGGCCGACTAATATTCCATTTTATATATGTTCCACATCTTTATCCATTCATCTGTCTGTGGGCATTTAGGTTGCTTCCATTACCTGGCTATTGTAAATAGTGCTTCAATGAACATTGTGCTGAATATGCCTTTTTGATTTATGGTTTTCTCTGTGTATATGCGCAGAAGTGGGATTGCTTGATCAGGTGGTAATTCTATTTCTAGTTTTTTTTAAGGAAACTCCATACTGTTCTCCATAGTGAGTGTAACAATTTACATTCCCACCAATAGTGGAAGAGGGCTCCTTTTGTCCACACCCTCCCCAGAATTTGTTGTTTGTACATTTTCTGATGATGCCGATTCTAACATGTGTGAGGTGATACTTCATTGTAGTTATGATTTGCATTTCTCTATTAATGAGCGATGTTGAGCAGCTTTTCATGTTCGTCATGGCCATCTCTGTGTCTTGTTTGAAGAAACGTCTCTTTAGATCCTCTGCCCATTTTTGTATTGGGATGTTTCGTTTTTTAATATTAAGCTGCATGAGCTGTTTATGTATATTGGAGATTAATCCTTTGTACATTGATTTGTTTGCAACTATTTTCGCCCATTCTGAGGGACGCCTTTTTCCATTCCCGTCTTTTTAATCAAAAAAGAAAGAAAGGCAAAGAAGCAGAACAATAATGTGCATAAAATATGCCTTTTGAAACGGTCGTTTTGAAATATGGACGTCCTTTGAATTTTTTGGTCGATATGTGACCCCAGGATTTGTTTTCAGGGCAGGTGTCCTTTACAGGCCTGCAATGATTTAGAACAACTGGCCATTAGCGCTGGGATTAAAACTGCTGTTCTGTGAAAGGGCCAAAAGTTGGCAGCAGTTCTCCCTTACCAAATCTGGTTACTAGGGCAACAGAGCCTCAATGGAAGTCGTGTTCTAGATTTGAATTAGAATGGAATGTGCCAGGAGAAAGCCCCTCAAGTTTGTCTCCCTACTTCTTGTTCGTGTTTTTAATTTAATTTTTTTATTTTTTATTACAGCAAGTTTGATTACAATGTTTGGCTTGTTGTAGGTGTGGAAGATTTGGTTCTTTTACACATATACAGATGTCTGCTTTTCCTGGGATCATTTTCCCATGTACGTTATGACAGAATGTTGAGTAGTCTTTTGGTATTCCGTAGGTCTTTGGTGATTTTATATATCACCTGTGTTTGTATCTGTCTATTAACCCCGATATCGTAATGAAACCAATCATCACACCTTTCCAATGGTGAACCATAAGTTTGTTTAATGAATCTCTGATTGCCCTTCACCGTGGAAATATCTGCCCTGGTATCCATTTTTAGGTAACAGCTATAAGTGATATGATATGATATGTGTCTTTCACTTTCTGACTTACTACAAGTCACGTGATTACCTCTAGACTCATCTACGGTGCTGCAAATGGCACTATGTCCTTATTTTCCTTGGCTTCTATTCTGCCTTAGCGAGGTCCTTTTCCAAAAATGTGATTCCCTGAGGGTTGTGGATTAGCTGACGTGGGCAGCCTTATCCTGCCGGCCAGCCCTCCCCAGGTGTGCCTGTTTCAGGTCAATATAAACATCGCTCCAGGAAACAATAGCCCCTGAAGCTGTGCCTGACTCCATATTCTCTGCCCCGTCAGCAGTCTCGGGGCTGTGCCTGTGGGAGGGAGTGAGGGCCCACAGCTTTGTTGGTGGCCCGGTGTGAGTGGGGTTCTCCTGGCCTTTCTGCAGGAGTTGCCAGGCTGCCTCCTGTAGAGAAGAGGATGTGTCACCCATACATTCCGCTGGAATTTCTCTCCGGACAGAGGTGAGGAAGGAAAAAAGCAGTGGGGGCCGGGACAAAAGGGGTATCTCAGGCAGGACAATGGAAAGCTTCCGGAAGAGCGCCCGGGGCCAGGATCACCCTGGCTGGCCTGCAGTCACCAAGTTGGCCTGCGTGCTGTCACTGGTGTGGCTCCACGGCCCTTCCTCTAGGCTTTCAAGCCTTTGTACATATTCAGGTGTTTCACCTGGGAAGGGTGGGAACAGTTCAGCAGCAGCTGGCCTGGGGTTCAGCTCACCTTTATTCAGAGATGCCTCGGCACGGTCCCCCAGCTTTGCAATGAGGACGCTCCTTGCATGGGGTGTGGGTTGCTGGCTGTACGGGAGATGATTCCCCACCTCTGACCAATTTCAGAATTGTTTACCGCTGGAGCAAGTGCCCTGATAGGGTTTTCCTCTGTAAAACTGGTGGGTTCAGGTTTTTTTTTTCGTTTATGGTTCAAGTTAGATTTTATTCCTCTTTTATGTATTTATAGATATAAGCATGGAAATAATTCATTCCTATAAATACATCTGTGTGAAGGGAAGAACTTTTTTCTGTTTTATTTTTAAATTTTATATTTTAAAATTTTGAAATTTAATTTTATTTACTTTTTTATACAGCGGCTTATTATTAGTTATGTATTTTATGCATATACATGTATACAGGTCAATCTCAAACTCCCAACTCATCCCACCACCACCACCCCATGGCTTCCCAGACTTGGTGTCCATACGTTTGTTCTCTACCTCTGTGTCTCTATTTCTTACCTGCAAACCAGTTCATCTGTACCATTTTTTAGGTTCCACATATATGCATTAATATACAATATTTGTTTTCCTCTTTCTGACTTACTTCATTCTGTATGACAGTCTCTAGATCCATCGATGTCTCTACAAATGACCCAGTTTCATTCCTTTTTATGGCCGAGTAATATTCCATTTTATATATGTACCCCATCTTTATCCATCCATCTGTCTGTGGGCATTTATGTTGCTTGCATTTCCCGGCTATTGTAAATAGTGCTGCAATGAACATTGTGGTGAATGTGCCTTTTTGATTTATGGTTGTCTCTGGGTATATGCCCAGAAGTGGGATTGCTGGAGCAGATGGTAATTCTATTTCTAGTTTTTTAAAGGAAACTCCATAGTGTTCTCCATAGTGACTGTATCAATTTACATTCCCACCAATAGTGGAAGAGGGCTCCTTTTGTCCACACCCTCCCCAGAATTTTTTGTTTGTAGATTTTCTGATGATGCCGATTCTAACATGTGTGAGGTGATACCTCATTGTAGTTTTGATTTGCATTTCTCTAATAATTAGTGCTGTTGAGCAGGTTTTCATGTGCGTCTTGGCCATCTCTGTGTCTTCTTTGAAGAAACGTCTCTTTAGATCTGCCCATTTTTGTATTGGGTTTGTTTTTTTAATATTAAGCTGCATGAGCTGTTTATATATATTGGAGATTAAACCTTTGTCCATTGATTCGTTTGCAACTATTTTCGCCCCTTCTGACGGATGCCTTTTTCCTTTCCCGTTTTTTTAACCAAAAAAGAAAGAAAGAAAAAGAAGTAGAAAACTCATGTGCGTAAAATATGCCTTTTGAAACGGTCGTTTTGAAATATGGACGTCCTTTCAATTTTTTGGTCGATATGTGACCCCAGGATTTGTTTTCAGGGTAGGCGTCCTTTACAGGCCTGCAATGATTTTGAATATCAACTGACCATTAGCGCTTGGATTAAGGCTGCTGTTGTGTGAAACGGCCACAAAGTGGCAGCAGTTCTCCCTTACCAATTCTGGTTACTAGGGCAACAGAGCCTCAATGGAAGTCGTGTTCTAGATTGGAATTTAGAATGGAATGTGCCAGGAGAAAGCCCCTCAAGTTTGTCTCCCTACTTCTTGTTCGTGTTTTTAATTTAATTTTTATTTTTTATTACATCAAGTTTGATTACAATGTTTGGCTTGTTGTAGGTGTGGAAGATGTGGTTCTTTTACACATATACAGATATCTGTTTTTCCTGGGATCCTTTTCCCATGTACGTTATGACAGAATGTTGTGTAGTCTTTTGGAATTCCGTAGGTCTTTGGTGATTATATGTGTCACGTGTGTTTGTATAAGTCTGTTAACCCCGATATCGTAATGAAACCAATCCTCACACCGTTCCATTGGTGAACCATAAGTTTGTTTAATGAATCTGTGAATAGCCTTCTCCGTGGAAATATCTGCCCTGGTATCCGTTTTTAGGTAACAACTATAAGTGATATGATATGATGTGTGTCTTTCACTTTCTGACTTACTACAAGTCACGTGAATACCTCTAGACTCATCTACGGTGGTGCAAATGGCATTGTGTCCTTTTTTTCCTTGGCTTCTATTCTGCCTTAGCGAGGTCTCTTTTCAACACTGTGATTCCCTGAGGGTTGTGGATTAGCTGACGTGGGAAGCCTTACCCTGCCGGCCAGCCCTCCCCAGGTGTGCCTGTTTCAGGTCAATATAAACATCGCTCCAGGAAACAATAGCCCCTGAAGCTGTGCCTGACTCCATATTCTCTGCCCCGTCAGCAGTCTCGGGGCTGTGCCTGTGGGAGGGAGTGAGGGCCCACAGCTTTGTTGGTGGCCCGGTGTGAGTGGGGTTCTCCTGGCCTTTCTGCAGGAGTTGCCAGGCTGCCACCTGTAAAGAAGAGGATGTGTCACCCATACCTTCCGCAGGAATTTCTCTCCGGACAGAGGTGAGGAAGGAAAAAAGCAGTGGGGGCCGGGATAGGTGGGGTATCTCAGGCAGGACAATGGAAAGCTTCCGAAAGAGCGCCCGGGGCCAGGACCACCCTGGCAGGCCTGCAGGCACCAAGTTGGCCTGCATGCTGTCACTGGTGTGGCTCAAAGGCCCTTCCTCTAGGCTTTCAAGCCCTTGTACATATTCAGGTGTTTTATCTGGGAAGGGTGGGAAGAGTTCAGCAGCAGCTGGCCTGGGGCTCAGCGCACGTTTACTCATCGATGCCTAAGCATGTTCCCCCAGCTTTGCAATGAGGATGCTCCTTGCGTGGGGGGTGGGTTGCCGGTGTATGGGAGATGGTTCCCCACGTCTGAGCAATTTCAGAATTGTTTACCGCTGGAGCAAGTGCCTGATAGGGTTTTCCTCTGTATAACTGGCTGGTTCAGGTTTTTTTTTCTTTTATGTTTCAAGATAGATTTTCTTCCTTTTTTATGTATTTATAGATCTAAGTATGCAAATAATTCATTCACATAAATACATCTGTGTGAAGGGAAGATCTTTTTTCTGTTTTATTTTTAATTTTATTTTTTAAAATTTTGAAATTTAATTTTATTTATTTTTTTATACAGCAGGTTATTATTAGTTATGTATTTTATGCATATATATGTATACAGGTCAATCCCAATCTCCCAACTCATCCCACCACCGCCACCCAATGGATTCCCACACTTGGTGTGCATACGTTTGTTCTCTACCTCTGTGTCTCTATTTCTTCCCTGGAAACCAAATGATCTGTACCATTTTTTAGGTTCCACATATATGCATTAATATACAATATTTGTTTTCCTCTTTCTGACTTACTTCATTCTGTATGACAGTCTCTAGATCCATCGATGTCTCTACAAGTGACCCAGTTTCATTCCTTTTTATGGCCGACTAATATTCCATTTTATATATGTTCCACATCTTTATCCATTCATCTGTCTGTGGGCATTTAGGTTGCTTCCATTACCTGGCTATTGTAAATAGTGCTTCAATGAACATTGTGCTGAATATGCCTTTTTGATTTATGGTTTTCTCTGTGTATATGCGCAGAAGTGGGATTGCTTGATCAGGTGGTAATTCTATTTCTAGATTTTTTTAAGGAAACTCCATACTGTTCTCCATAGTGACTGTAACAATTTACATTCCCACCAATAGTGGAAGAGGGCTCCTTTTGTCCACACCCTCCCCAGAATTTGTTGTTTGTACATTTTCTGATGATGCCGATTCTAACATGTGTGAGGTGATACTTCATTGTAGTTATGATTTGCATTTCTCTATTAATGAGCGATGTTGAGCAGCTTTTCATGTTCGTCATGGCCATCTCTGTGTCTTGTTTGAAGAAACGTCTCTTTAGATCCTCTGCCCATTTTTGTATTGGGATGTTTGGTTTTTTAATATTAAGCTGCATGAGCTGTTTATGTATATTGGAGATTAATCCTTTGTACATTGATTTGTTTGCAACTATTTTCGCCCATTCTGAGGGATGCCTTTTTCCATTCCCGTCTTTTTAATCAAAAAAGAAAGAAAGGCAAAGAAGCAGAACAATAATGTGCATAAAATATGCCTTTTGAAACGGTCGTTTTGAAATATGGACGTCCTTTGAATTTTTTGGTCGATATGAGACCCCAGGATTTGTTTTCACGGCAGGTGTCCTTTACAGGCCTGCAATGATTTAGAACAACTGGCCATTAGCGCTGGGATTAAAACTGCTGTTCTGTGAAAGGGCCAAAAGTTGGCAGCAGTTCTCCCTTACCAAATCTGGTTACTAGGGCAACAGAGCCTCAATGGAAGTCGTGTTCTAGATTTGAATTAGAATGGAATGTGCCAGGAGAAAGCCCCTCAAGTTTGTCTCCCTACTTCTTGTTCGTGTTTTTAATTTAATTTTTTTATTTTTTATTACAGCAAGTTTGATTACAATGTTTGGCTTGTTGTAGGTGTGGAAGATTTGGTTCTTTTACACATATACAGATGTCTGCTTTTCCTGGGATCATTTTCCCATGTACGTTATGACAGAATGTTGAGTAGTCTTTTGGTATTCCGTAGGTCTTTGGTGATTTTATATATCACCTGTGTTTGTATCTGTCTATTAACCCCGATATCGTAATGAAACCAATCATCACACCTTTCCAATGGTGAACCATAAGTTTGTTTAATGAATCTCTGATTGCCCTTCTCCGTGGAAATATCTGCCCTGGTATCCATTTTTAGGTAACAGCTATAAGTGATATGATATGATATGTGTCTTTCACTTTCTGACTTACTACAAGTCACGTGATTACCTCTAGACTCATCTACGGTGCTGCAAATGGCACTGTGTCCTTATTTTCCTTGGCTTCTATTCTGCCTTAGCGAGGTCCTTTTCCAAAAATGTGATTCCCTGAGGGTTGTGGATTAGCTGACGTGGGCAGCCTTATCCTGCTTGCCGGCCCTCCCCAGGTGTGCCTGGTTGAGGTCAATATAAACAGCGCTGCAGGCAGCAATAGCCCCTGAAGCTTTGCCTGACTCCATATTCTCTGCATCGTCAGCAGTCTCTGGGCTGTGCTGGTGGGAGGGAGTGAGGGTTCACAGCTTTATTGGTGGCCCGGTGTGAGTGGGGTTCTGCTGGCCTTTCTGCAGGAGTTGCCAGTCTGCCACCTGTAAAGAAGAGGATGTGTCACCCATACCTTCTGCTGGAATTTCTCTCCGGACAGAGGTGAGGAAGGAAAAAATCAGTGGGGGCCAGGATAGGAGGGGTATCTCAGGCAGGGCAATGGAATGTCCTGAAGAGTACGCGGGGCCAGGACCACCCTGGCTGGCCTGCACGTGCCAAGTTGGCCTGCGTGTTGTCGTTGGTGTGGTTCCACGGCCCTTCCTCTAGGCTTTCAGGCCCTTGTACATATTCAAGTGTTTTACCTGGGAAGGGTGGGAACATTTCAGTAGCAGCTGGCCTGGGGCTCAGCTCACGTTTACTCACAGATGCCTCGGCACTGTTCCCCAGCTTTGCTATGAGGACGCTCCTTGCGTGGGGGGTTGGTTGCTGGCTGTATGGGAGATGATTCCCCACCTCTGACCAATTTCAGAATTGTTTACCGCTGGAGCAAGTGCCCTGATAGGGTTTTCCTCTTTATAACTGGAGGGTTCAGGTTTTTTTTTTCTTTTATTGTTCAAGTTAGATTTTATTCCTCTTTTATGTATTTATAGATATAAGCATGGAAATAATCATTCCTGTAAATACATCTGTGTGAAGGGAAGAACTTTTTTCTGTTTTATTTTGAAATTTAATTTTTTATAATTTTGAAATTTAATTTTATTTACTTTTTTATACAACAGGTTATTATTAGTTATGTATTTTATGCATATACATGTATACAGGTCAATCCCAATCTCCCAACTCATCCCACCACCACCACCCCATGGCTTCCCACTCTTGGTGTCCATACGTTTGTTCTCTACCTCTGTGTCTCTCTTTCTGCCCTGGAAACCAGTTCATCTGTACCATTTTTTAGGTTCCACATATATGCATTAATAAACAATATTTGTTTTCCACTTTCTGACATACTTCATTCTGTATGACAGTATCTAGATCAATCGATGTCTCTACAAATGACCCAGTTTCATTCCTTTTTATGGCTGAGTAATATTCCATTTTATATATGTACCACATCTTTATCCATTCATCTGTTTGTGGGCATTTAGTTTGATTCCCTTACCTGGCTAATGTAAATAGTGCTGCAATGAACATTGTGGTGAATGTGCCTTTTTGATTTATGGTTTTCTCTGGGTATATGCCCAGAAGTGGGATTGCTGGATCAGATGGTAATTCTATTTCTAGTTTTTTTAAGGAAACTCCATAGTGTTCTCAATAGTGACTGTATCAATTTACATTCCCACCAATAGTGGAAGAGGGCTCCTTTTGTCCACACCCTCCCCAGAATTTGTTGTTTGTCGATTTTCTGATGATGCCAATGCTAACAGGTGTGAGGTGATACCTCATTGTAGTTTTGATTTGCATTTCTCTAATAATTAGTGCTGTTGAGCAGCTTTTCATATGCGTCTTGGCCATCTCTGTGTCTTCTTTGAAGAAACGTCTCTTGAGATCTTCTGCCCATTTCAGTATTGGGTGTGTCATGGGAGGGACAGGCTACGAGCTGACGCACGTGTCAGTGCCAGCGTAAGGTCCAGGAGTAGGGTACAGCGTAGGGTAAGGTGTAGGTCTGGTGGTGGGTTTCCGTTCCGGACTAGGTTTAGGGATTGGGAACGGCAAGGCTTAGGGAACAGGTGAGGGTACGGAAACTTGGGAGGCTCAGGCTACGTTCTTATGCACGGGTCAGTGCCAATGTACGGGCCAGGATTAGGCTACGGTGTAGGCTAATGTGTAGGGCTGGTGGTGGGTTTCCGTTCTGTGCTAGGGTTAGGGTTAGGGAATGACAAGGCTTAGGGCACAGGTGAGGGTATGGAAACGTGGGAGGGTCAGGCTATGTGCTGACGCACGGGTCAGTGCCAGCGTACGGCCAGGTATACGTTACGGCGTAGGGTAAGGAGTAGAGCTGGTTGTGAGATACCGTTCAGGGCTACAGTTAGGGTTAGGGAACGGCAAGGCTTATGGCACAGGTGAACGTTCGGAAACGTGGGAGGGTCAGGTTACGTGCTGTCGCACGGTTCAGTGCCAGCGTACGGGCCAGGACTAGGGTACGGCATAGGGTAAGGTGTAGGGCTGGAGGTGGGTTTCCATTCCGGGCTAGTGTTAGGGTTAGGGAACGGCAAAGCTTAGGGCACAGGTGAGGGTTCCGAAACGTAGTAGAGGCAGGCTACATGTTGACGCACGGGTCAGTGCCAGCGTTCGGGCCAGGAGTAGGTTACGGCGTAGGGTAAGGTTTAGGGCTGTTGGTGGGTTTCCGTGCCGGGCAAGGGTTAGGGGTAGGGAACCGCAAGACTTAGGGCACAGGTGAGGTTACGTAAACGTGGGAGGGTCAGACTACGTGCTAACGCACCGGTAAATGACAGCGTACGCCCAGGTGTAGGCTTCGGCGTAGGGTAAGTTGTAGGCCCGGTGGTGGGTTTCCGTTCCGGGCTAGGGTTAGGGTTAGGGAATGGCAAGTCTTAGGGCACAGGTGAGGGTACGGAAACGTGGGAGTGGCAGGCTACATGCTGAAGCACGTGTCAGTGCCAGCGTACGGTCCAGGAGTAGGGTACGGCGTAGGGTAATGTGTAGGGTTAGGGTTAGGGAACGGCAAGGCTTAGGGCACAGGTGAGGGTATAGAAACGTGGGAGGGTCATGATAGGTGGTGAAGAATGGGTCAGTGCCAGCGTACGGGCCAGGAGTAGGGTACGGCCTAGGGTAAGGTGTAGGGCTGGTGGTGGGTTTCCGTTCCGGGCTAGTGTTAGGGTTAGGGAATGGCAAAGCTTAGGGCACAGGTGAGGGTTTGGAAACGTGGGAGAGGCAGGCTACGTGTTGACGCACGTGTAAGTGCCAGCGTTCGGTCCAGGAGTAGGTTACGGCGTTGTGTAAGGTGTAGGGCTGGTGGTGGGTTTCTGTTCCGGGCTAGTGTTAGGGATAGGGAACGGCAAGTCTTAGGGCACAGGTGAGGGTACGGAAACGTTGGAGTGGCAGGCTACGTGCTGACGCACGGGTCAGTGCCAGCGTACGGTCCAGGAATAGTGTACGGCATAAGGTAAGGTGTAGGGCTGGTGGTGGGTTTCCGTTCTGGGCTAGGGTTAGGGTTAGGGAACGGCAAGGCTTAGGGCACAGGTGTGGTACGGAAACGTGGGAGGGTCAGGCTATGTGCTGACGCACGTGTCAGTGCCAGCATACGAGTCAGGGTACGGGTACGGCATTGGGTAAGGTGTAGGGCTGGTTGTGGGGTCCCATTCCGGGCTAGGGTTAGGGTTAGGGAACGGCAAGGCTTAGGGCACAGGTGAGGGTACGGAAACGTGGGAGCGTCAGGCTACATGCTGAAGCATGGGTCAGTTCCAGCGTACGGGCCAGGAGTAGTGTACGGCGTAGGGTAAGGTGTAGGTCTGGTCCTGGGTTTCCGTTTCGGGCTAGGGTTAGGGTTAGGGAATGGCAAGGCTAAGGGCACAGGTGAGCGTACGGAAACGTGGGAGTGGTAGGCTATGTGCTGACGCACGGGTCAGTGCCAGCGTACGGGCAAGGACTAGGGTACGGCGTAGGGTAATGTGTAGGGCTGGTCCTGGGTTTCCGTTCCAGGCTAGGGTTAGGGTTAGGGAACGGCAAGGCTTAGGGCACAGGTGAGGGTACGGAAACGTGGGAGTGGTAGGCTATGTGCTGACGCACGGGTCAGTGCCAGCGTACGGGCCAGGAGTAGGCTATGGCGCTGGGTATGGTGTAGGCCTGGTGGTGGGTTTCCTTTCCGGGCTAGGGTTAGGGTGAGAGAACGACAAGCCTTAGGGCACAGGTGTGGGTACGGAAACGTGGGAGTGTCAGGCTATGTGCTGACGCACGGGTCAGTGCCAGCGTACAGGCAAGGAGTAGGCAACGGCATAGGGTAAGGTTTAGGGCTGGTGGTGGTTTTCCATTCCGGGCTGGGGTTAGGGTTAGGGAACGGCAAGGCTTAGGGCACAGGTGAGGGTACGGAAACCTGGGAGGGTCAGGCTACATGTGAAGCACGGGTCAGTGCCAGGGTGTGGACCAGGAGTATGGTATGGTGTAGGGCTGGTGGAGGGTTTCCTTTCCGGGCTAGGGTTAGAGTTAGGGAAGGGCAAGGCTTAGGGAATAGGTGAGGGTAAGGAAATGTGGGAGGGTCAGGCTACATGCTGTCGCATGGGTTAGTGCCAGCGTACGGGCAAGAAGTAGGGTACGGCGTAGGGTAAGGTTTAGGGCTGGTGGTGGATTTCTGTTCAGGGCTAGGGTTAGGGTTAGGGAACGGCAAGGCTTAGGTCACAGGTGAGGGTTCGGAAACGTGGGAGGGTCAGGCTACGTGCTGACGCTCGGGTCAGTGCGAGCGTACGGGCCAGGAGTCGGGTACGGCGTAGGGTAAGGTGTCGGGCTGGTTGTGGTTTCCCATTACGGGCTAGGGTTAGGGTTAGGGAACGGCAAGGCTTAGGGCACAGGTGAGGGTACGGAAACATGGTAGGGTCAGGCTACATGCTAACGCACGTGTCAGTGCCAGCGTACAGTCCAGGAATAGTGTACGGCGTAGGGTAAGGTGTAGTGCTGGTGGTGGGTTTCCATTCCGGACTAGGGTTAGAGTTAGGGAACGGCAAGGCTTAGGGCACAGTTGAGGGTACGGAAACGTGGGAGAGGCAGGCTACTTGCTGACTGACGTGTCAGTGCCAGCGTACGGGCCAGGAGTAGGATACGGCGTAGGGTAAGGTGTAGGGCTGGTGGTGGGTTACCGTTCCGGGCTAGGGATAGGTTTAGGGAATGACAAGGCTTAGGGTTCAGGTGAAGTTACGGAAACGTGGGTGGGTCAGGCTACGTGCTGACGCACAGGTCAGTGCCAGCGTACGGGCCAGGAGTAGGCTACGGTGTAGGGTAAGGTGTAGGGCTGGTGGTGGGTTTCTGTTCTGGGCTAGGGTTAGGGTGAGGGAACGACAAGCGTTAGGTCACAGGTGAGGGTACGGAAACGGGGGAGGTTCAGGCTATGTGCTGACGCACGGGTCAGCTCCAGCGTACGGGCCAGGTGTTGGCTACTGCGTAGGCTAAGGTGTAGGGCTGGTGGTGGGTTTCTGTTCCGGGCTAGGGTTAGGGTTAGGGAACGGCAAGGTTTAGGGCACAGGAGAGGGTTCGGAAACGTGGGAGGGTCAGGCTACGTGCTGACGCACGGGTCAGTGCCAGTGTACGGGCCTGGAGTACTGTACGGCGTAGGGTAAGGTGTAGGGCTTGTGGTGGGTTTCCGTTCTGGGCTAGGGATAGGGTTAGGGAACGGTAAGGCTTAGGGCACAGGTGAGGGTATGGAAACGTGTGAGAGGCAGGCTACGTGCTGACACACAGGTCAGTGCCACCGTACGGGCCAGGAGTTGGGTACGGCGTAGGGTATGGTGTAGGTGTGGTCGTGGGTTTCCATTCCGGTCTAGGGTTAGGGGTAGGGAACCGCAAGGCTTAGGGCACAGGTGAGGTTACAGAAACCTGGGAGGGTCAGACTACGTGCTGACGCACGGGTCAATGACAGCATACGCCCAGGTGTAGGCTTCGGCGTAGGGTAAGGTTTAGGCCCGGTGGTGGGTTTCCATTCCGGGCTAGGGTTAGGGATAGCGAACGGCAAGGCTTAGGGCACAGGTGAGGGTACGGAAAAGTCGGAGGGTGAGGCTACGTGCTCACGCACGTGTCAGTGTCAGCTTCCGGGCAGGAGTAGGCTTCGACGTAGGGTAAAGTTTAGGGCTGCTGGTGGGTCTCCGTTCCTGGCTATGGTTAGTGTTAGGGAACGTGTAGGCTTAGGGCACAGGTGAGGGTACGGAAACGTGGGAGGGTCAGGCTCCATGCTGACGCATGGGTCAGTTCCAGCAAACGGGCCAGGAGTGGTGTACGGCGTAGGGTAAGGTGTAGGGCTGGTGGTGGGTTTCCGTTTCGGGCTAGGGTTAGGGTTAGGGAATGGCAAGGCTAAGGGCACAGGTGAGGGTACGGAAACGTGGGAGTGGTAGGCTATGTGCTGACGCACGGGTCAGTGCCAGCGTACGGGCAAGGACTAGGGTACGGCGTAGGGTAATGTGTAGGGCTGGTCCTGGGTTTCCGTTCCGGGCTAGGGTTAGGGTTAGGGAACGGCAAGCCTTAGGGCACAGGTGAGGGTACGGAAACGTGGGAGTGGTAGGCTATGTGCTGACGCACGGGTCAGTGCCAGCGTACGGGCCAGGAGTAGGCTATGGCGTTGGGTATGGTGTAGGCCTGGTGGCGGGTTTCCTTTCCGGGCTAGGGTTAGGGTGAGAGAACGACAAGCCTTAGGGCACAGGTGTGGGTACGGAAACGTGGGAGTGTCAGGCTATGTGCTGACGCACGGGTCAGTGCCAGCGTATGGGCCAAGAGTAGGCTACGGTGTAGAGTAAGGTGTAGGGCTGGTGGTGGCTTTCCTTTCGGGGTTACGGTTATGGAACGGCAAGGCTTAGGACACAGGTGAGGTTACGGAAACGTGGGAGGGTAAGGCTACGTGCTGACGCAAGGATTAGTGCCAGCGAATGGGCCAGGCGTAGGCTACGGTGTAGGGTAAGGTGTAGGGCTGGTGGTGGGTTTCCGTTCCGGGCTAGGGTTAGGGTGAGGGAACAGCAAGGCTTAGGGCACAGGTGAACGTACAGAAACGTGGGAGTGCCAGGCTACGTGTTGACGCACGGGTCTGTGTCAGCGTACGGGCCAGGAGTAGGGTCCGTCGTAACGTAAGGTTTAGGGCTGGTGGTGGGTTTCCGTTCCAAGCTTGGGTTAGGGTTAGGGAACGGCAAGGCTTAGGACACAGGTGAGGGTACGGAAACGTGGGAGAGGCAGGCTACGAGCTGACGCACAGGTCAGTGCCAGTGTAGGGGCCAGGAGTAGGGTACGGCGTAGTGTAAGGTCTAGGGCTGGTGGTGGGTTTATGTTCCGGGCTAGGGTTAGGGTTAGGGAATGGCATGGCTTAGGACACAGGTGAGGGTACAGAAACGTAGGATTGGCAGGCTACGTGCAGACGCACGGGCCAGTGCCAGCGTACGGGGCAGGATTAGGTTACGTTGTAGGGTAAGGTGTAGGGCTGGTGTTGGTTTTCCGTTCCAGGTTGGGTTAGGGAACGGCAAGGCTTAGTGCACAGGTGAGGGTATGGAAACGTGGCAGAGGCAGGCTATGTGCTGACGCAATGGTCACTGACAGCGTACGGGTCAGGAGTAGGCTACGGCATACATTAAGGTTTAGGGTTTCTGGTGGGTTTCCGTTCCGGGCTAGGGTTAGGGATAGGTAAAGGCAAGGCTTAGGGCACAGGTGAGGGTACGGAAACGTGGGCGGGTCAGGCTACATGCTGAAGCACTGGTCAGTGCCAGGGTTTGAACCAGGAGTAGGGTACGGCGTAGGGTAAAGTGTAAGGCTGGTGGTGGGGATCCATTCCTGGCTAGGGTTAGGGTTAGGGAGCGGCAATGCTTAGGGCACAGGAGAGGGTACGGAAACGTGGGAGGGTCAGGCTACGTGCTGAAGAACGGGTCAGTGCCAGGGTGTGGACCAGGAGTAGGGTACGGCGTAGGGTATGGTGTAAGGGCGGCGGTGGGTGTCCATTCCGGTCTAGGGTTAGGGTTAGGGAACGTTAAGGCTTAGGGCACACGTGAGGGTACGGAAACGTGGGAGGGTCAGGCTACGTGCTGAAAAACGTGTCAGTGCCAGCGTATGGGCCAGGAGTTGGGTACGGCGTAGGGTATGGTGTAGGGGTCGTGGTGGGTTTCCGTTCCAGGCAAGGGTTAGGGGTAGGGAACCGCAAGACTTAGGGCACAGGTGAGGTTACGTAAACGTGGGAGGGTCAGACTACGTGCTGATGCACGGGTCAATGACAGCGTACACCCAGGTGTAGGCTTCGGCGTAGGGTAAGGTGTAGGCCCGGTGGTGGGTTTCCGTTTCAGGCCAGGGTAAGGGTTAGCGAATGGCAAGGCTTAGGGCACAGGTGAGGGTACGGAAAAGTGGGAGGGTCAGGGTACGTGCTCACGCACGTGTCAGTGTCAGCTTCCGGGCAGGAGTAGGCTTCGACATAAGGTAAGGTGTAGGGCTGGTGGTGGGTCTCCGTTCTGCGCTAGGGTTAGGGTTAGGGATCGGGAAGGCTAAAGGCACAGTTGAGGGTACGGAAACGTGGGAGGGTCAGGCTCCATGCTGACGCACGGGTCAGTTCCAGCGTACGGGCCAGGAGTAAGTTACTACGTAGGGTAAGGTGTAGGGCTGGTGGTGGGTTTCCGTTTTGGTATAGGGTTAGGGAACGGCAAGGCTAAGGGCACAGGTGAGGGTACAGAAAGTTGGGAGAGGTAGGCTACGTGCTGACGGATGGGTCAGTGCCAGCGTACGGGCAAGGAGTAGGGTACGGCGTAGGGTAAGCTGTAGGGCTGGTGGTGTGTTACCGGTCTGGGCTAGGGTTAGGGTTAGGGAACGGCAAGGCTTAGGGCACTGGTCAGGGTGCGGAAACGTGGGAGTGGTAGGCTATGTGCTGAGGCACGTGTCAGTGCTAGCGTATGGGTCAGGATTATGGTACGGCGTAGGGTAAGGTGTAGGGCTGGTGGTGGGTTTCCGTTCCGGGCTAGGGTTAGGGTAAGGGAATGGCAAAGCTTAGGGCACAGTAGTTGGTACGGAAACGTGGGAGGGTCAGGCTACGTGTTGACGCACGGGTCAGTGCCAGCGTACGGGCCAAGAGTAGGGTACGGCGTAATGTAAGGTGTAGGGTTAGGGTTAGGGAACGGCAAGGCTTAGGGCACAGGTGAAGGTACAGAAACGTGGGAGGGTCAGGCTACGCGCTGACGCATGGGTCAGTGACAGCATACGGGCCAGAAGTCGTGTACGGCGTAGGGTAAGGTGTCAGGCTGGCTGTGGTTTCCCGTTCCGGGCTAGGGTTAGGGTTACGGAACGGCAAGGCTTAGGGCACAGGTGAGGGTACGGAAACGTGTGTGGGTCAGGCTACGTGCTGACGCACGGGTCAGTGCCAGCGTACAGACCAAGAGTAGGGTACGGCGTAGGGTAAGGTGTAGGGCTGGTGGTGGGTTACCATTCCGGGCTAGCGTTAGGGTTAGGGAACGGCAAGGCATAAGGCACAGGTGAGGGTACGGAAACGTGGGAGGTTCAGGCTATGTTCTGACGCATGGATCAGTGCCAGCGTACGGGCCAGGAGTAAGGTACGGCGTAGGGTAAGGTGTAGGGCTGGGGGTGGGTTTCCTTTCCGGGCTAAGGTTAGGTTTAGGGAATGACAAGGCTTAGGGTTCGGGTGAGGATACGGAAACGTGGGAGGGGCAGGCTACGTGCTGACGCACAGGTCAGTGCCAGCGTATGGGCCAGGAGTGGGCTATGGCGTACAGTAAGTTGTAGGGCTGGTGGTAGGTTTCCGTTCAGGGTTATGGTTAGGGTTATGGAATGGCAAGGCTTAGGACACAGGTGAGGGTACGGGAACGTGGGAGGGTCAGGCTACGTGCTGACGCACGGATCAGTGCCAGCGTACGGCCCAGGATTAGTCTACAGCGTAGGGTAAGGTGTAGGGCTGGTGGTGGGTATCTGTTCTGGGCTAGAGTTAGGGTTAGGGCACGACAAGCCTTAGGGCACAGGTGAGGGTACGGAAACGGGGGAGGGTCAGGCTATGTGCTGACGCACGGGTCAGTGCCAGCGTACAGGCCAGGAGTAGGCAACAGCGAAGGGTAAGGTTTAGGGCTGTTGGTTGGTTTCCTTTCCGGGCTAGGGTTAGGGTTAGGGAATGGCAAGGCATAGGGCACAGGTGAGGGTATGGACACGTGGGAGGGTCCTGCTACGTGCTGACACACGGGTCAGTGCCAGCATATGGGCCCGGCGTAGGCTACGGCGTACGGTAAGGTGTAGGGCTGGTGGTGGGTTTCCTTTCCGGGCTAGGGTTAGGGTTAGGTAACGGTAAGGCTTAGGGCACAGGTGAGGGTACGGAAACGTGTGAGAGGCAGGCTACGTGCTGACAAACAGGTCAGTGCCACCGTACGGGCCAGGAGTTGGGTACGGCGTAGGGTATACCGTAGGGGTGGTCGTGGGATTCCGTTCCGGGCTAGGGTTAGGGGTAGGGAACCGCAAGGCTTAGGGCACAGGTGAGGTTATGGAAACGTGGGAGTGTCAGACTACGTGCTGACACATGGGTCAATGACAGCGTACGCCCAGGTGTAGGCTTCGGTGTAGGGTAAGGTGTAGGCCCGGTGGTGGGTTTCCGTTCTGGGCTAGGGTTAGGGTTAGCGAACGGCAAGGCTTAGGGCACAGGTGAGGGTACGGAAACGTGGGAGGGTCAGGCTATGTGCTCACGCACGTGTCAGTGTCAGCTTCTGGGCAGGAGTAGGCTTCGACGTAGGGTAAGGTGTAGGGCTGGTGGTGTGTTTCCGTTCCCGGCTAGGGTTAGGGTTAGGGAAAGGCAATGCTTAGGGCACAGGTGAGGGTACGGAAACGTGGGTGGGTCAGGCTACATGCTGAATCACGTGTCAGTGCCAGCGTACGGTCCAGGAATAGGGTACGGCGTAGGGTAAGGTGTAGGGCTGGTGGTGGGTTTCTGTTCCGGGCTAGGGTTAGTGTTAGGGAATTGCGAGGCTTAGGGCACAGGTTAGGGTAAGTTAACGTGGGAAAGGCAGGCTACGTGCTGACACAAGGGTCAGTGCCACCGTACGGGGCAGGAGTTGTGTATGACGTTGGGTATGGTGTAGGGGTGGTGGTGGGTTTCCTTTCCGGGCAACTGTTAGGGGAAGGGAACCACAAGACTTAGGGCACAGGTGAGGTTACAGAAACGTGGGGGGGTCACACTTCGTGCTGACGCACGGGTCAATGACAGCGTACGCCCAGGTGTAGTCTTCGGCGTAGTGTAAGGTGTAGGCCCGGTGGTGGGTTTCCGTTCCGGGCCAGGGTAAGGGTTAGCGAACGCAAGGCTTAGGGAACAGGTGAGGGTATGGAAAAGTGGGAGGGTCTGGGTACGTGCTCACGCACGTGTCAGTGTCAGCTTCCGGGTAGGAGTAGGCTTCGACAAGGGTAAGGGGTAGGGATGATGGTGGGTCTCCGTTCCGGGCTAGGGTTAGGGTTAGGGAACGGCGAGCCTTAGGGCACAGGTGAGGGTACGGAAACGTGGGAGGGTCAGGCTGCATCTGACGCAGGGTTCAGTTCCAGCGTACGCTCCAGGAGTATGGTATGGCGTAGGGTAAGGTGTAGGGCTGGTGGTGGGTTTCCGTTACGGGCTAGGGTTAGGGTTAGGGAACGGCAAGGCTTAGGGCACAGGTGAGGGTATGGAAACGTCGGAGGGTCAGGCTACGTGCTGACACACGGGTCAGTGCCAGCGTACGGGCCAGGAGTAGGCTTCGGTGTAGGGTAATGTGTTGGGCTGGTGGTGCGTTTCCTTTCCTGGCTAGGGTTAGGGTTAGGGATTGGCAAAGTTTGGGCACAGGTGAGCTTACAGAAACTTGTTACAGTCAAGGTACGTGTTGAAACACGGGTTAGTGTCAGCGTATGGATTAGGATTAGGGTACGGCATAGGGTAATGTGTAGGGTTGGTGGTAGGTTTCCGTTCCGTGCTAGGGTTAGGGTTAGGGAATGGCAACGTTTAGGGCACAGGTGAGGGTACGGAAACGTTTTAGGGTCAGGGTACATGTTGACGTACAGATTAGGATTACGGTATGGCTTAGGGTAAGGTGTTGTGTTGGTGGTAGGTTTCCGTTCAAGGCTTGGGTTAGGGTTAGGGAATGACAAGGTTTAGGGCACACGTGAGGGTATTGAAACGTGTTAGGCTCAGGGTACGTGTTGACGCACGGGTTAGTGTGAACGTACAGATGAGGATTATGGTGCGGCATAGGGTAAAGTGTATGGTTGGTGGTAGGTTTCCGTTCAAGGCTAGGGTTAGTGTTAGGGAACGGCAAGGTTTTGGGCACAGATGAGGGTATGGAAACGTGTTAGTGTCAGGGTACGTGTTGACATATGGATTAGCATTAGGGTACGGCTTAGGGTAAGGTGTAGGTTTGGTGGTAGGTTTCCGTTGTGGGCTAGGGTTAGGGTTAGGGAATGGCAAGGTTTAGGTCACAGGTGAAGGTACGGAAACGTGTTAGTGTCAGGGTAAGTTTTGACGCATGGGTTAGTGTCAGCGTACGGAGTAGGTTTATGGTCCTTCGTAGGTTAAAGTCTAGGGTTGGTGGTAGGTTTCCGTTCCAGGCTAGGGTTAGTGTTATGGAACGGCAAGGTTTAGGGCATAGGTGAGGGTACGGAAATGTGTTAGGGTCATGGTACGTGTTGACGCTCGGATTATGATTAGGGTATGGCGTAGGGTAACGTGTAGGGTTGGTGGTAGGTTTCCGTTTTGGGGTAGGGTTAGGGTTAGGCAACGGCACGGTTTAGGGCACAGGTGAGGGAACGGAAAAGTGTTAGGGTCAGTGTACGTGTTGACGCACGGGTTAGTGTCAGTGTACGGATTAGGATTAGGGTACCATGTAGGGTATGCTGTACGGTTTGTGGTAGTTTTCCATTCTGGGCTAGGGTTAGTGTTAGGGTACGGCAAGGTTTAGGGCACAGGTGAGGGTACAGAAACGTGTTAGGGTCATGGTACATGTTGATGCATGGAATAGTTTCATCGTACGCATTAGGATTAGGGTACGGCGTAGGGTAAGGTGTACGGATGGCGGTAGGTTTCCATTCCGTTGTAGGGTTAGGGTTAGCGAATTGCAAGGTTTTGGGCACAGGTGATGGTACGGAAATGTGTTAGGTTCAGGATACGTGATGACTCAAGGGTTAGTGTCAGCGTACGTAGGAGGATTAGGGTACTGCATAGAGTAAGGTGTAGGGTTGGTGGTACGTTTCCGTTCCAGTCTAGGGTTATGTTTAGGGACCGGCAAAGTTTAGGGCACAGGTGAAGGTACGAAACGTGTTAGGGTCAGGGTACGTGTTGATGCACAAGTTAGTGTCAGCATACGAATTAGGATTAGGGTACGGGGTAAGGTAAGGTGTAGGGTTGGTGGTAGGTTTCCGTTCTGGGCTAGGGTTAGGGTTAGGGAACGGCAAGGTTTATGGCAGAGGTGAGGGTACGGAAACGTGTTAGGGTAAGGGTACGTGTTGATGTATGAATTAGGATTAGGGTACGGCTTAGGGTAAGGTGTAGGGCTGATGGTAGGTTTCTATTCCGGGCTAAGGTTATGGATAGGCAACGGCAAGGTTTAGGGCACAGCTGAGGGTACGGAAACGTGTTAGGGTCAGGGTACGTGTTGACTCACCGGTTAGTGCCAGCGTACGGATTAAGATTAGTGTACGGCATAGATAAGGTGTAGGGTTGGTGGTAGGTTTCCGTTCCGGGCTATGGTTAGGGTTAGGGAAAGTCAAGGTTTCTATTTCTAGTTTTTTTAAGGAAACTCCATACTGTTCTCCATAGTGACTGTATCAATTTACATTCCCACCATAGAGGAAGACGGCTCCTTTTGTCCGCACCCTCCCCAGAATTTGTGGTTTGTAGATTTTCTGATGATGCCGATTCTAACAGGTGTGAGGTGATACCTCATTATAGTTTTGATTGCATATCTCTAATAATTAGTGCTGTTGAGCAGCTTTTCATGTGCGTCTTAGCCATCTCTGTGTCTTCTTTGAAGAAACGTCTCTTTAGATATTCTGCCCATTTTTGTATTGGGTTGTTTGTTTTTTTAATATTAAGCTGCATGAGCTGTTTATATATATTGGAGATTAAACCTTTGTCCATTGATTCGTTTGCAACTATTTTCGCCCATTCTGAGGGATGCGTTTTTCCATTCCCGTTTTTTTAACCAAAAAAGAAAGAAAGAAAAAGAAGCAGAACACTAATGTGCATAAAATATATCTTTTGAAACGGTCGTTTTGAAATATGGAAGGCCTTTAAATTTTTTGGTCTATATGTGACCCCAGGATTTGTTTTCGGGCAGGTGTCATTTACAGGCCTGCAATGATTTTGAATATCAACTGACCAGTAGCGCTGGGATTAAAGCTGCTGTTGTGTGAAACGGCCACAAGGTGGCAGCAGTTCTCCCTTAACACATCTGGTTACCAGGGAAACAGAGCCTCAAAGGACGTCGTGTTCTATTTTGGAATTTAGAATGGAATGTGCCAGGAGAAAGCCCCTCAAGTTTGTCTCCCTACTTCTTGTTCGTATTTTTAATTTATTTCTTTTATTTTTTATTATAGCAAGTTTGATTACAATGTTTGGCTTGTTGTAGGTGTGGAAGATGTGGTTCTTTTACACATATACAGATGTCTGTTCTTCCTGGGATCCTTTACCATGTACGTTATGACAGAATATTGAGTAGTCTTCCCTTGGTATTCCATAGGTCTTTGGTGATTATATATGTCACCTCTGTTTGTATATGTCTGTTAACCCCGATATTATAATGAAACCAATCCTCACACCTTTCCATTGGAGAACCATAAGTTTGTTTAATGAACCTGTGATTGCCCTTCTCAGTGGAAATAACTGCCCTGCTATCTATTTTAGGTAACACCTATAAGTGATATGATATGATATGTGTCTTTCACTTTCTGACTTACTACAAGTCACGTGATTACCTCTAGACTCATCTACGGTGCTGCAAATGGCATTGTGTCCTTATTTCCCTGGCTTCTATTCTGCCTTAGCGAGGTCCATTTTCAACAATGTGATTCCCTGAGGGTTGTGGATTAGCTGACCTGGGCAGCCTTACCCTGCCGGCCGGCCCTCCCCAGGTCTGCCTGCTGGAGGTCAATATAAACAGCTCTCCAAACAGCAATAGCCCCTGAAGCTGTGCCTGCCTCCATATTCTCTGCCCCGTGAGCAGTCTCGGGGCTGTGCTGGTGGGAGGGAGTGAGGGGCCATAGATTTGTTGGTGGCCCGGTGTGAGTGGAGTTCTGCTGGCCTTTCTGCAGGAGTTGCCAGGCTGCCACCTGTAAAGAAGAGGATGTGTCACCCATACCTTCCGCTGGAATTTCTCAGTGTACAGAGGTGAGGAAGGAAAAAAGCACTGGGGGCCGGGACAGGTGGGGTATCTCAGGCAGGACAATGGAAAGCTTCCAGAAGAGCGCCCGGGGCCAGTACCACCCTAGCTGGGTTACAGGCATCATGTTGGCCTGCGTGCTGTCGCTGATGTGGCTCCACGGCCCTTGCTCTAGTCTTTCACGCCCTTGTACATATACAGGTGTTTTACCTGGGAAGGGTGGGAAGAGTTCAGCAGCAGCTGGCCTGGGGCTCAGCTCACCTTTATTCAGAGATGCCTCGGCTCGGTCCCCCAGCTTTGCAATGAGGACGCTCCTTGCATGGGGTGTGGGTTGCTGGCTGTATGGGAGATGATTCCCCACCTCTGACCAATTTCAGAATTGTTTACCGCTGGAGCAAGTGCCCTGATAGGGTTTTCCTCTGTATAACCGGTGGGTTCAGGTTTTTTTTATTTATGGTTCAAGTTAGATTTTATTCCTCATTTATATATTTATAAATATAAGCATGGAAATAATTCATTCCTATAAATACATCTGTGTGAAGGGAAGAACTTTTTTCTGTTTTATATTTAAATTTTATTTTTTAAAATTTTGAAATTTAATTTTATTTACTTTTATATTACAGCAGGTTATTATTAGTTATGTATTTTATGCATATATATGTATACAGGTCAATCTCAATCTCCCAACTCGTCCCACCAGTACCACCCCATGGCTTCCCACACTTGGTGTCCATAAGTTTGTTCTCTACCTCTGTGTCTCTATTTCTTCCCTGCAAACCAGTTCATCTGTACCATTTTTTAGGTTCCACATATATGCATTAATATACAATATTTGTTTTCCTCTTTCTGACTTACTTCATTCTGTATGACAGTCTCTAGATCCATCGATGTCTCTACAAATGACCCAGTTTCATTCCTTTTTTTGGCCGAGTAATATTCCATTTTATATATGTACCCCAATTTTATCCATTCATCTGTCTGGTGGCATTTAGGTTGCTTCCATTACCTGGCTATTGTAAATAGTGCTGCAATGAACCTTGTGGTGAATGTGCCTTTTTGATTTATGGTTTTCTTTCGGTATATGCCCAGAAGTGGGATTGCTTGATCAGATGGTAATTCTATTTCGAGTTTTTTTTTAAGGAAACTCCATACTGTTCTCCATAGTGACTGTATCAATTTACATTCCCACCAATAGTGGAAGAGGGCTCCTTTTGTCCACACCCTCCCCAGAATTTGTTGTTTGTAGATTTTCTGATGATGCCGATTCTAACAGGTGTGAGGTGATACCTCATTGTAGTTTTGATTTGCATTTCTCTAATAATTAGTGCTCTTGAGCAGCTTTTCATGTGCGTCTTGGCCATCTCTGTGTCTTCTTTGAAGAAACGTATCTTTAGATCTTCTGCCCATTTTTGTATTGGGTTGTTTGTTTTTTTAATATTAAGCTGCAAGCGCTCTTTATATATATTGGAGATTAAACCTTTGTCCATTGATTCGTTTGCAACTATTTTCGCCCCTTCTGAGGGATGCCTTTTTCCATTCCCGTTTTTTTAACCAAAATAGAAAGGAAGAAAAAGAAGCAGAAAACTAATGTGCATAAAATATGCCTTTTGAAACGGTCGTTTTGAAATATGGACGTCCTTTGAATTTTTTGGTCGATATGTGACCCCAGGATTTGTTTTCAGGGCAGGTGTCATTTACAGGCCTGCAATGATTTTGAATATCAACTGACCATTAGCGCTGGGATTAAAGCTGCTGTTGTGTGAAACGGCCACAAGGTGGCAGCCGTTCTCCCTTACCAATTCTGGTTACTAGGGCAACAGAGCCTCAATGGAAGTCGTGTTCTAGATTGGAATTTAGAATGGAATGTGCCAGGAGAAAGGCCCTCAAATTTGTCTCCCTACTTCTTGTTCGTGTTTTTAATTTAATTTTTATTTTTTATTACAGCAAGTTTGATTACAATGTTTGGCTTGTTGGAGGTGTGGAAGATGTGGTTCTTTTACACATATACACATGTCTGTTTTTCCTGGGATCCTTTTCCCATGTACGTTATGACATAATGATGAGTAGTCTTTTGGTATTCCGTAGGTCTTTGGTGATTATATATGTCGCCTGTTTTTGTATAAGTCTCTTAACCCCGATATCGTAATGAAACCCATCCTCACACCTTTCCATTGGTGAACCATAAGTTTCTTTAATGAATCTCTGATTGCCCTTCTCGGTGGAAATATCTGCCCTGGTATCCATTTTTCGGTAACACCTATAAGTGATATGATATGATATGTGTCTTTCACTTTCTGACTTACTACAAGTCACGTGATTACCTCGAGACTCATCTACGGTGGTGCAAATGGCATTGTGTTCTTTTTTTCCTTGGCTTCTCTTCTGCCTTAGCAAGGTCCATTTTCAACAATGTGATTCCCTGAGATTTGTGGATTAGCTGACCTGGGCAGCCTTACCCTGCCGCCCTGCCCTCCCCAGGTGTGCCTGGTTGAGGTCAATATAAACAGCGCTCCAGGCAGCAATAGCCCCTGAAGCTGTGCCTGACTCCATATTCTCTGCCCCGTCAGCAGTCTCGGGGCTGTGCTGGTGGGAGGGAGTGAGGGGCCACAGCTTTGTTGGTGGCCCGGTGTGAGTGGAGTTCTGCTGGCCTTTCTGCAGGAGTTGCCAGGCTGCCACCTGTAAAGAAGAGGATGTGTCACCCATACCTTCGGCTGTAATTTCTCTCCGGACAGAGGTGAGGAAGGAAAAAAGCAGTGGGGGCCGGGACAGGCGGGGTATCTCAGGCAGGACAATGGAAAGCTTCCGGAAGAGCGCCCGGGGTCAGGACCACCCTGGCTGTCCTGCAGGCACCAAGTTGGCCTGCGTGCTGTTGCTGGTGTGGCTCCACGGCCCTTCCTCTAGTCTTTCAAGCCCTTGTACATATTCAGGTGTTTTACCTGGAAAGGGTGGGAACAGTTCAGCAGCAGCTTTGCTGGGGCTCAGCTCACCTTTATTCAGAGATGCCACGGCACGATCCCCCAGATTTGCAATGAGGACGCTCCTTGCTTGGGGTGTGGGTTGCTGGCTCTATGGGAGATGATTCCCCACCTCTGACCAATTTCAGAATTGTTTACCGCTGGAGCAAGTGCCCTGATAGGGTTTTCCTCTGTATAACTGGTGGGTACAGGTTTTTTTTTTCTTTTATGGTTCAAGTTGGATTTTATTCCTCTTTTATGTATTTATAGATATAAGCATGGAAATAATTCATTCGTATAAATACATCTGTGTGAAGGGAAGAACTTTTTTCTGTATTATTTTTAAATTTTATTTTTGAAAATTTTGAAATTTAATTTTATTTACTTTTATATACAGCAGGTTATTATCAGTTATGTATTTTATGCATATACAAGTATGCAGGTCAATCCCAATCTCCCAACTCATCCCACCACCACCACACCATGGCTTCCCACACTTGGTGTCCTTACGTTTGTTCTCTACCTCTGTCTCTATTTCTTCCCTGCAAACCAGTTCATCTGTACCAGTTTTTAGGTTCCACATATATGCATTAATATACAATATTTGTCCTCTTTCTGACTTACTTCATTCTGTATGACAGTCTCTAGATCCATCGATGTCTCTACAAATGACCCAGTTTCATTCCTTTTTATGGCTGAGTAATATTCCATTTTATACATGTACCACATCTTTATCCATTCATCTGTCTGTGGGCATTTAGTTTCCTTCCATTACCTGGCTATTGTAAATAGTGCTGCAATGAACATTGTGGTGAATGTGCCTTTTTGATTTATGATTTTCTCTGGGTATATGCTCAGAAGTGGAATTGCTGGATCAGATGGTAATTCTATTTCTAGTTTTTTTAAGGAAACTCCATAGTGTTCTCCATAGTGACTGTATCAATTTACATTCCCACCAATAGTGGAAGAGGGATCCTTTTGTCCCCACCCTCCCCAGAATTTGTTGTTTGTAGATTTTCTGATGATGCCGATTCTAACAGGTGTGAGGTGATACCTCATTGTAGTTTTGATTTGCATTTCTCTAATAATTAGAGCTCTTGAGCAGCTTTTCATGTGCGTCTTGGCCATCTCTGTGTCTTCTTTGAAGAAACGTCTCTTTAGATCTTCTGCCCATTTTTGTATTGGGTTGTTTGTTTTTTTTAATATTAATCCGCATGAGCTGTTTATATATATTGGAGAGTAAACCTTTGTCCATTGATTCGTTTGCAACGATTTTCGCCCTTTTTGAGGGATGCCTTTTTCCATTCCCGTTTTTTTAACCAAAAATGAAAGAAAGACAAAGAAGCAGAACACTAATGTGCGTAAAATATGGCTTTTGAAACGGTCGTTTTGAAATATGGACGTCCTTTGAATTTTTTGGTCGATATATGACCCCAGGATTTGTTTTCAGGGCAGCTGTCATTTACAGGCCTGCAATGATTTTGAATATCAACTGACCTTTAGCGCTGGGATTAAAGCTGCTGTTGTGTGAAACGGCCACAAGGTGGCAGCAGTTCTCTCTTTCAAATCTGGTTATTAGTGCACCAGAGCCTCAAAGGAAGTCGTGTTCTAGATTGGAATTTAGAATGGAATGTGCCAGGAGAAAGCCCCTCAAGTTTGTCTCACTACTTCTTGTTCGTGTTTTTAATTTAATTTTTTATTTTTTATTACAGCAAGTTTGATTACAATCTTTGCCTTGTTGTAGGTGTGGAAGATGTGGTTCTTTTACACATATACAGATGTCGGTTTTTCCTGGGATCCTTTTCCCATGTACCTTATGACAGAATGTTGAGTAGTCTTTTGGTATTCCGTAGGTCTTTGGTGATTATATATGTCACCTGTGTTTGTATAAGTCTGTTAACCACGATATCGTAATGAAACCAATCCTCACAACTTTCCATTGGTGAACCATAAGTTTGTTTAATGAATCTCTGATTGCCCTTCTCGGTGGAAATATCTGCCCTGGTATCCATTTTTAGGTAACACCTATAAGTGATATGATATGATATGTGTCTTTCACTTTCTGACTTACTACATGTCACGTGATTACCTCTAGACTCATCTACGGTGCTGCAAAAGGCATTGTGTCCTTTTTTTCCTTGCCTTCTATTCTGACTTAGCGAGGTCCCTTTTCAACAATGTGCTTCCCAGCGGGTTGTGGATTAGCTGACGTGGGCAGCCTTATCCTGCCGGCCGGCCCTCCCCAGGTGTGCCTGGTTGAGGTCAATATAAACAGCGCTCCATGCAGCAATAGCCCCTGAAGCTGTGCCTGCCTCCATATTCTCTGCCCCGTGAGCAGTCTCGGGGCTGTGCTGGTGGGAGGGAGTGAGGGGCCACAGCTTTGTTGGTGGCCCGGTGTGAGTGGGCTTCTGCTGGCCTTTCTGAAGGAGTTGCCAGGCTGCCTCCTGTAAGGAGGAGGATGTGTCACCCATACCTTCCGCTGGAATTTCTCTCCGGACAGAGGTGAGGAAGGAAAAAAGCAGTGGGGGCCGGGAAAAGTGGGGTATCTCAGGCAGTAAAATGGAAAGCTTCCGGAAGAGCGCCCGGGGCCAGGACCACCCTGGCTGGCCTGCAGGCACCAAGTTGGCCTGCGTGCTGTCGCTGGTGTGGCTCCACGGCCCTTCCTCTAGTCTTTCAAGCTCTTGTACATATTCAGGTGTTTTACCTGGGAAGGGTGGGAACAGTTCAGCAACAGCTGGCCTGGGGCTCAGCTCACCTTTGTTCAGAGATGCCTCGCCTCGGTACCCCCGCTTTGCAATAAGGAAGCTCCTTGTGTGGGGTGTGGGTTGCTGGCTGTATGGGAGATGATTCCCCACCTCTGAACAATTTCAATATTGTTTTCAGTTGGAGCAAGTGCCCTGATAGTGTTTTTCTCTGTATAACTGGTCGGTTCAGGTTTTTCTTCGTTTATGGTTCAAGTTAGCTTTTATTCCTCTTTTATGTATTTATAGATATAAGCATGGAAATAATTCATTCCTATAAATACATCTGTGTGAATGGAAGAACTTTTTTCTGTTTTATTTTTAAATTTTATTTTTTATAATTTTGAAATTTAATTTTATTTACTTTTTTATACAGCTGGTTATTATTAGTTATGTGTTTTATGCATATACATGTATACAGGTCAATCTCAAACTCCCAACTCATCCCACCACCACCACCCCATGGCTTCCAACACTTGGTGTCCATACGTTTGTTCTCTACCTCTGTGTCTCTATTTCTTCCCTGCAAACCAGTTCATCTGTACAATTTTTAGGTTCCACATATATGCATTAATATACAATATTTGTTTTCCCCTTTCTGACTTACTTCATTCTGTATGACAGTCTCTAGATCCATCGATGTCTCTACAAATGACCCAGATTCATTCCTTTTTATGGCCGAGTAATATTCCATTTTATATATGTACCCCATCTTTATCCATTCATCTGTCTTTGGGCGTTTAGGTTGCTTCCATTACCTGCCTATTGTAAATAGTGCTGCAATGAACATTGTGGTGAATGTGCCTTTTTGATTTATGGTTTTCTTTGGGTATATGCCCAGAAGTGGAATGCTGGATCAGATGGTAATTCTATTTCTAGATTTTTTAAGGAAACTCCATAGTGTTCTCCATAGTGACTCTATCAATTTACATTCCCACCAATAGTGGAAGAGGGCTCCTTTTGTCCACACCCTCCCCAGAATTTGTTGTTTGTAGATTTTCTGATGATGCCGATTCTAACAGGTGTGAGGTGATACCTCATTGTAGTTTTGATTTGCATTTCTCTAATAATTAGTGCTCTTGAGCAGCTTCTCATGTGCGTCTTGGCCATCTCTGTGTCTTCTTTGAAGAAACGTCTCTTGATATCTTCTGCCCATTTCTGTATTGGGAGGGTCGTGGGATGGTCAGGCTGTGTGCTGACGCACGTGTCAGTGCCAGCGTAAGGGCCAGGAGTAGGGTACAGCATAGGGTAACGTGTAGGGCTGGTGGTGGTTTTCCGTTCCGGGCTAGGGTTAGGGTTAGGGAACGGCAAGTTTGAGGGAACAGGTGATCATAGGGACACGTGGGAGAGGCAGGCTACGTGCTGACAAACGTGTCAGTGCCAGTGTACGGGTCAGGAGTAAAGTATGGTGTAGGCCTGGTTGTGGGTTTCCATTCCGCGCTAGGGTTAGGTTTAGGGAACGGCAAGGCTAAGGCACAGCTGTGGGAACAGAAACGTGGGAGGGTCAGGCTATGTGCTGACGCACGGTTCAGTGCCAGTGTACGGGCCAGGATTAGGGTACGGAGTAGGGTAAGGTGTAGGGCTGTTGGTGGGTTTCTGTTCCGGGTTAGGGTTAGGGAACGGCAAGGCTTAGGGCACAGGTAAGGGTACGGAAACGAGGGGGAGGCACGCTACGTGCTGACACAAGGGTCAGTGCCAGCGTACGTGCCAGAATTAGGGTACGGCATAGGGTAAGGTGTAGGTCTGGTGGTGGGTTTCTGTTCCAGGGTAGGGTTAGGGTTAGGGATCGGCAAGGCTTAGGGCACAGGTGAGGGTATGGAAACATGGGAGTGGCAGGCTACGTGCTTACACAAGGGTCAGTTCCAATGTACAGCCCAGGAGTAGGGTACGGCGTAGGGTAAGGTGTAGGGCTGGTGGTGGGTTTCCGTTCCCGCCTAGGGTTAGGGTTAGGGAATGGCAAGGCTTAGGGCACAGGTGAGGGTACAGAAACGTGGGAGGGTCTGGCTACGTGCTGACGCAAGTGTCAGTGCCAGCGTACGGCCCAGGATTAGGGTATGGCGTAGGGTAAAGTGTAGGGTTAGGGTTAGGGAACGGCAAGGCTTAGGGCACAGGTGAGGGTACGGAAACGTGGGAGGGTCAGGCTACCTGCTGACGCATGGGTCAGTGCCAGCGTATGGGCCAGGAGTAGGGTACGGCGTAGGGTAAGGTGTAGGGCTGGTGGTGGGTTTCTGTTCTTGGCTAGGGTTAGGGTTAGGGAACGGCAAGGCTAAGGACACAGTTGAGGGTACGGAAACTTGGGAGAGGCAGGCTACGTGCTGACGCACGGCTCAGTGCCAGCATACAGGCCAGGAGTAGGGTACGGCATAGGGTATGGTGTAGGGCTGGTGGTGGGTTTCAGTTCAGGGCTAGGGTTAGGGTTAGTGAACGGCAAGGCTTAGGGCACAGGTGAGGGTACAGAAACGTGTTAGGTTCATGGTGCATGTTGATGCATGGAATAGTGTCATCGTACGCATTAGGATTAGGGTACGGCGTAGAGTAAGGTGTACGGATGGCGGTAGGTTTACATTCCAGTGTAGGGTTAGGGATAGCGAATTGCAAGGTATAGGGCACAGGTGATGGTACGGAAATGTGTTAGGTTCAGGGTACGTGTTGACTCACGGGTTAGTGTGAGCGTACGCATGAGGATTAGGGTACCGCATAGAGTAAGGTGTAGGGTTGGTGGTAGGTTTCCGTTCCAGTCTAGGGTTATGTTTAGGGACTGGCAAAGTTTAGGGCACAGGTGAGGGTACGAAACGTGTTAGGGTCAGGGTACGTGTTGATGCACAGGTTAGTGTCAGCATACGAATTAGGATTAGGGTATGGCGTAATGTAAGGTGTAGGGTTGGTGGTAGTTTTCCGTTCCGGGCTAGGGTTAAGGTAAGCGAACGGCAAGGTTTATGGCAGAGGTGAGGGTACGGAAACGTGTTAGGGTCAGGGTACATGTTGACGTATGGATTAGGATTAGGGTACGGTTTAGGGTAAGGTGTAGGGCTGATGGTAGGTTTCTGTTCCGGGCTAAGGTTAAGGATAGGCAACGGCAAGGTTTGGGGCACAGCTGAGGGTACGGAAACGTGTTAGAGTCAGGGTACATGTTGACTCACCGGTTAGTGCCAGCGTACGGATTAGGATTAGTGTACCGCGTAGATAAGGTGCACGGTTGGTGGTAGGTTTCCGTTCCAGGCTATGGTTAGTGTTAGGGAAAGTCAAGGTTTCTATTTGTAGGTTTTTTAAGGAAACTCCATACTGTTCTCCATAGTGACTGTATCAATTTACATTCCCAACAATAGTGGAAGAGGGCTCCTTTTGTCCACACCCTCCGCAGAATTTGTTGTCTGTAGATTTTCTGATGATGCCGATTCTAACAGGTGTGAGGTGATACCTCATTGTAGTTTTGATTTGCATTTCTCTAATAATTAGTGCTCTTGAGCAGCTTTTCATGTGCGTCTTGGCCATCTCTGTGTCTTCTTTGAAGAAACGTCTCTTTAGATATTCTGCCCATGTTTGTATTGGGTTGTTTGTTTTTTTAATATTAAGCTGCATGAGCTGTTTCTATATATTGGAGATTAAACCTTTGTCCATTGATTCGTTTGCAACTATTTTCGCCCCTTCTGAGGGATGCCTTTTTCCATTCCCGTGTTTTTAACCAAAAAAGAAAGAAAGAAAAAGAAGAACACTAATGTGCATAAAATATGCCTTTTGAAACGGTCGTTTTGAAATATGGACGTCCTTTGAATTTTTTGGTCGATATGTGACCCCAGGATTTGTTTTCAGGGCAGGTGTCATTTACAGGCCTGCAATGATTTTGAATATCACCTGATCTTTAGCGCTGGGATTAAAGCTGCTGTTGTGTGAAACGGCCACAAGGTGGCAGCAGTTCTCTCTTTCAAACCTGGTTATTAGTGCAACAGAGCTTCAATGGAAGTCGTGTTCTAGATTGGAATTTAGAATGGAATGTGCCAGGAGAAAGCCCCTCATGTTTGTCTCACTACTTCTTGTTCGTGTTTTTAATTTAATTTTTTATTTTTAATTATATCAAGTTTGATTACAATGTTTGGCTTGTTGTAGGTGTGGAAGATGTGGTTCTTTTACACATATACAGATGTCTGTTCTTCCTGGGATCCTTTTCCCATGTACGTTATGACAGAATGTTGAGTAGTCTTCTCTTTGTATTCCGTAGGTCTTAGGTGATTATATATGTCACCTGTGTTTGTATATGTCTGTTAACCCCAATATCGTAATGAAACCAATCCTCACACCTTTCCATTGTTGAACCATAAGTTTGTTTAATGAATCTGTGATTGCCCTTCTCCGTGGAAATATCTGCCCTGGTATCCATTTTTAGGTAACACCTATAAGTGATATGATACGATATGTGTCTTTCACTTTCTGACTTACTACAAGTCACGTGATAACCTCTAGACTCATCTACGGTGCTGCAAATGGCATTGTGTCCTTTTTTTCCTTCGCTTCTATTCTGCTTTAGCGAGGTCCATTTTCAACACTGTGATTCCCTGAGGGTTGTGGATTAGCTGACATGGGCAGCCTTATCCTGCCGGCCTGCCCTCCCCAGGTGTGCCTGGTTGAGGTCAATATCAACAGCGATCCAGGCAGCAATAGCCCCTGAAGCTGTGCCTGCCTCAATATTCTTTGCCCGTGAGCAGTCTCGGGGCTGTGCTGGTGGGAGGGAGTGAAGGGCCACAGCTTTGTTGGTGGCCCGGTGTGAGTGGAGTTCTGCTGGCCTTTCTGCAGGAGTTGCCAGGCTGCCACCTGTAAAGAAGAGGATGTGTCACCCATACCTTCCGCTGGAATTTCTCTCCGGACAGAGGTGAGGAAGGAAAAAAGCAGTGGGGGCCGGGACAGGTGGGGTATCTCAGGCAGGACATTGGAAAGCTTCCGGAAGAGCGCCCGGGGCAGGACCACCCTGGCTGGCCTGCAGGCCCCAAGTTGGCCTGCGTGCTGTTGCTGGTGTAGCTCCACGGCCCTTCCTCTAGTCTTTCAAGCCCTTGTACATATTCAGGTGTTTTACCTGGAAAGGGTGGGAACAGTTCAGCAGCAGCTGGCCTGGGGCTCAGCTCACCTTTATTCAGAGATGCCTCGGCACAGTCCCCCAGCTTTGCAATGAGGACGCACCTTGCGTGGGGTGTGGGTTGCTGGCTGTATGGGAGATGATTCCCCACCTCTGACCAATTTCAGAATTGTTTGCCGCTGGAGCAAGTGCCCTGATAGGGTTTTCCTCTGTATAACTGGTGGGTTCAGGTTTTTTTTTTTCTTTTAGGGTTTAAGATAGATTTTATTCCTCTTTTATGTATTTATAGATATAAACATGGAAATAATTAATTCCTGTAAATACATCTGTGTGAAGGGAAGAACTTTTTTCTGTATTATTTTTAAATATTATTCTTTTTAATTTTGAAATTTAATTTTATTTATTTTTTATACAGCGTGTTATTATTAGTTACGTATTTTATGCATATACATGTATGCAGGTCAATCCCAATCTCCCAACTCATCCCACCACCACCACACCATGGCTTCCCACACTTGGTGTCCATACGTTTGTTCTCTACCTCTGTCTCTATTTCTTCCCTGCAAACCAGTTCATCTGTACCAGTTTTTAGGTTCCACATATATGCATTAATATACAATATTTGTTTTCCTCTTTCTGACTTACTTCATTCTGTATGACAGTCTCTAGATCCATCGATGTCTCTACAAATGACCCAGGTTCATTCCGTTTTATGGCTGAGTAATATTCCATTTTATACATGTACCACATCTTTATCCATTCATCTGTCTGTGGGCATTTAGGTTGCTTCCATTACCTGGCTATTGTAAATAGTGCTGCAATGAACATTGTGGTGAATGTGCCTTTTTGATATATGGTTTTCTTTGGGTATATGCCCAGAAGTGCGATTGCTGGATCAGATGGTAATTCTATTTCTAGTTTTTTTTAACGAAACTCCATACTGTTCTCCATAGTGACTGTATCAATTTACATTCCCACCAATAGTGGAAGAGGGCTCCTTTGGTCCACACCCTCCCAAGAATTTGTTGTTTGTAGATTTTCTGATGATGCCGATTCTAACAGTGTGAGGTGATACCTCATTGTAGTTTTGATTTGCATTTCTCTAATAATTAGTGTTGTTGAGCAGCTTTTCATGTGCGTCTTGGCCATCTCTGTGTCTTCTTTGAAGAAACGTATCTTTAGATCTTCTGCCCATTTTTGTATTGGGTTGTTTGTTTTTTTAATATTAAGCTGCATGTGCTGTTTATATATATTGGAGATTAAACCTTTGTCCATTGATTCGTTTGCAACTATTTTCGCCCCTTCTGAGGGATGCCTTTTTCCATTCCCGTTTTTTTAACCATAAAATAAAGAAAGAAAAAGAAGCAGAAAACTAATGTGCATAAAATATGCCTTTTGAAATGGTCGTTTTGAAATATGGATGTCCTTTGAATTTTTTGGTCGATATGTGACCCCAGGATTTGTTTTCAGGGCAGGTGTCATTTACAGGCCTGCAATGATTTTGAATATCAACTGACCATTAGCGCTGGGATTAAAGCTGCTGTTGTGTGAAACGGCCACGAGGTGGCAGCAGTGCTCCCTTACCAATTCTGGTTACTAGGGCAACAGAGCCTCAATGGAAGTCGTGTTCTAGATTGGAATTTAGAATGGAATGTGCCAGGAGAAAGCCCCTCAAGTTTGTCTCCCTACTTCTTGTTCGTGTTTTTAATTTAATTTTTATTTTTTATTACAGCAAGTTTGATTACAATGTTTGGCTTGTTGGAGGTGTGGAAGATGTGGTTCTTTTACACATATACACATGTCTGTTTTTCCTGGGATCCTTTTCCCATGTACGTTATGACAGAATGTTGAGTAGTCTTTTGGTATTCCGTAGGTCTTTTGTGATTATATATGTCACCTGTGTTTGTATAAGTCTGTTAACCCCGATATCGTAATGAAACCAATCCTCACACCTTTCCATTGGTGAACCATAAATTTGTTTAATGAATCTCTGATTGCCCTTCTCGATGGAAATATCTGCCCTGGTATCCATTTTTAGGTAACACCTATAAGTGATATGATATGATATGTGTCTTTCACTTTCTGACTTACTACAAGTCACGTGATTACTTCTAGAATCATCTACGGTGGTGCAAATGGCATTGTGTTCTTTTTTTCCTTGGCGTCTCTTCTGCCTTAGCGAGGTCCATTTTCAACAATGTGATTCCCTGAGTGTTGTGGATTAGCTGACCTGGGCAGCCTTACCCTGCCGCCCGGCCCTCCCCAGGTGTGCCTGGTTGAGGTCAATATAAACAGCGCTCCAGGCAGCAATAGCCCCTGAAGCTGTTCCTGACTCCATATTCTCTGCCCCGTCAGCAGTCTCGGGGCTGTGCTGGTGGGAGGGAATGAGGGGCCACAGCTTGGTTGGTGGCCCGGTGTGAGTGGGGTTCTGCTGGCCTTTCTGCAGGAGGTGCCAGGCTGCCACCTGTAAAGAAGATGATGTGTCACCCATACCTTCCGCTGGAATTTCTCTCCGGACAGAGGTGAGGAAGGAAAAAAGCATTGGGGGCCGGGACAGGTGGGGTATCACAGGCAGGACAATGGAAAGCTTCCGGAAGAGCGCCCGGGGGCAGGACCACCCTGGCTGGACAGCAGGCACCAAGTTGGCCTGCGTGCTGTTGCTGGGGTGGCTCCACGGCCCTTCCTCTAGTCTTACAATCCCTGGTACATATTCAGGTGTTTTACCTGGGAAGCGTGGGAACAGTTCAGCAGCAGCTGGCCTGGGGCTCAGCTCACCTTTATTCAGAGATGCCTCTGCACGATCCCCAAGCGTTGCAATGAGGACGCTCCTTGCCTGGGGTGTGGGTTGCTGGCTGTATGGGAGATGATTCCCCACCTCTGACCAATTTCAGAATTGTTTACCGCTGGAGCAAGTGCCCTGATAGGGTTTTCCTCTGTATAACTGGTGGGTTCAGGTTTTTTTTTCTTTTATGGTTCAAGTTAGATTTTATTCCTCTTTTATGTATTTATAGATATAAGCATGGAAATAATACTTTCCTATAAATACATCTGTGTGAAGGGAAGAACTTTTTTCTGTATTATTTTTAAATTCTCTTTTTTTAAATTTTGAAATTTAATTTTATTTATTTTTTTATACAGCAGGTTATTATTAGTTATGTATTTTATGCATATACATGTATGCAGGTCAATCCCAATCTCCCAACTCATCCCACCACCACCACACCATGGCTCTCCACACTTGGTGTCCATACATTTGTTCTCTACCTCTGTCTCTATTTCTTCCCTGCAAACCAGTTCATCTGTACCAGTTTTTAGGTTCCACATATATGCATTAATATACAATATTTGTTTTCCTCTTTCTGACTTACTTCATTCTGTATGACAGTCTCTAGATCCATCGATGTCTCTACAAATGTCCCAGTTTCATTCCTTTTTATGGCTGAGTAATATTCCATTTTATACATGTACCACATCTTTATCCATTCATCTGTCTGTGGGCATTTAGGTTGCTTCCATTACCTGGCTATTGTAAATAGTGCTGCAATGAACATTGTGGTGAATGTGCCTTTTTGATTTATGGTTTTCTTTGGGTATATGCCCAGAAGTGGGATTGCTGGATCAGATGGTAATTCTATTTCTAGTTTTTTTTAACGAAACTCCATACTGTTCTCCATAGTGACTGTATCAATTTACATTCCCACCAATAGTGGAAGAGGGCTCCTTTTGTCCACACCCTCCCCAGAATTTGTTGTTTGTAGATTTTCTGATGATGCCGATTCTAACAGTGTGAAGTGATACCTCATTGTAGTTTTGATTTGCATTTCTCTAATAATTAGTGCTCTTGAGCAGCTTTTCATGTGCGTCTTGGCCATCTCTGTGTCTTCTTTGAAGAAACGTATCTTTAGATCTTCTGCCCATTTTTGTATTGGGTTCTTTGATTTTTTAATATTAAGCTGCATGAGCTGTTTATATATATTGGAGATTAAACCTTTGTCCATTGATTCGTTTGCAACTATTTTCGCCCCTTCTGAGGGATGCCTTTTTCCATTCCCGTTTTTTTAACCAAAAAAGAAAGAAAGAAAAAGAAGCAGAAAACTAATGTGCATAAAATATGCCTTTTGAAATGGTCGTTTTGAAATATGGACGTCCTTTGAATTTTTTGGTCGATATGTGACCCCAGGATTTGTTTTCAGGGCAGGTGTCATTTACAGGCCTGCAATGATTTTGAATATCAACTGACCTTTAGCGCTGGGATTAAAGCTGCTGTTGTGTGAAACGGCCACAAGGTGGCAGCAGTTCTCCCTTACCAATTCTGCTTACTAGGGCAACAGAGCCTCAATGGAAGTCGTGTTCTAGATTGGAATTTAGAATGGAATGTGCCAGGAGAAAGCCCCGCAAGTTTGTCTCCCTACTTCTTGTTCGTGTTTTTAATTTAATTTTTATTTTTTATTACAGCAAGTTTGATTACAATGTTTGGCTTGTTGGAGGTGTGGAAGATGTGGTTCTTTTACACATATACACATGTCTGTTTTTCCTGGGATCCTTTTCCCATGTACGTTATGACAGAATGTTGAGTAGTCTTTTGGTATTCCGTAGGTCTTTGGTGATTATATATGTCACCTGTGTTTGTATATGTCTGTTAACCCCGATATCGTAATGAAACCCATCCTCACACCTTTCCATTGGTGAACCATAAGTTTGTTTAATGAATCTCTGATTGCCCTTCTCGGTGGAAATATCTGCCCTGGTATCCATTTTTAGGTAAAACCTATAAGTGATATGATATGATATGTGTCTTTCACTTTCTGACTTACTACAAGTCACGTGATTACCTCTAGACTCATCTACGGTGGTGCAAATGGCATTGTGTTCTTTTTTTCCTTGGCTTCTCTTCTGCCTTAGCGAGGTCCATTTTCAACAATGTGATTCCCTGAGTGTTGTGGATTAGCTGACCTGGGCAGCCTTACCCTGCCGCCCGGCCCTCCCCAGGTGTGCCTGGTTGAGGTCAATATAAACAGCGCTCCAGGCAGCAATAGCCACTGAAGCTGTTCCTGACTCCATATTCTCTGCCCCGTCAGCAGTCTCGGGGCTGTGCTGTTGGGAGGGAATGAGGGGCCACAGCTTTGTTGGTGGCCCGGTGTGAGTGGGGTTCTGCTGGCCTTTATGCAGGAGTTGCCAGGCTGCCACCTGTAAAGAAGAGGATGTGTCACCCATACCTTCCGCTGGAATTTCTCTCCGGACAGAGGTGAGGAAAGAAAAAAGCATTGGGGGCTGGGACAGGTGGTGTATCTCAGGCAGGACAATGGAAAGCATCCGGAAGAGCGCCCGTGGGCAGGACCACCCTGGCTGGACAGCAGGCACCAAGTTGGCCTGCGTGCTGTTGCTGGGGTGGCTCCATGGCCCTTCCTCTAGTCTTACAATCCCTTGTACATATTCAGGTGTTTTACCTGGGAAGGGTAGGAACAGTTCAGCAGCAGCTGGCCTGGGGCTCAGCTCACCTTTATTCAGAGATGCCTCTGCACGATCCCCAAGCGTTGCAATGAGGACGCTCCTTGCCTGGGGTGTGGGTTGCTGTCTGTATGGGAGATGATTCCCCACCTCTGACCAATTTCAGAATTGTTTACCGCTGGAGCAAGTGCCCTGATAGGGTTTTCCTCTGTATAACTGGTGGGTTCAGGTTTTTTTTTCTTTTATGGTTCAAGTTAGATTTTATTCCTCTTTTATGTATTTATAGATATAAGCATGGAAATAATTCATTCCTATAAATACATCTGTGTGAAGGGAAAAACTTTTTTCTGTATTATTTTTAAATTTTATTTTTTTAAATTTTGAAATTTAATTTTATTTATTTTTTTATACAGCAGGTTATTATTAGTTATGTATTTTATGCATATACATGTATGCAGGTCAATCCCAATCTCCCAACTCATCCCACCACCACCACACCATGGCTTCCCACACTTGGTGTCCATACGTTTGTTCTCTACCTCTGTCTCTATTTCTTCCCTGCAAACCAGTTCATCTGTACCAGTTTTTAGGTTCCACATATATGCATTAATATACAATATTTGTTTTCCTCTTTCTGACTTACTTCATTCTGTATGACAGTCTCTAGATCCATCGATGTCTCTACAAATGACCCAGTTTCATTCCTTTTTATGGCTGAGTAATATTCCATTTTATACATGTACCACATCTATATCCATTCATCTGTCTGTGGGCATTTAGGTTGCTTCCATTACCTGGCTATTGTAAATAGTGCTGCAATGAACATTGTGGTGAATGTACCTTTTTGATTTATGGTTTTCTTTGGGTATATGCCCAGAAGTGGGATTGCTGGATCAGATGGTAGTTCTATTTCTAGTTTTTTTTAACGAAACTCCATACTGTTCTCCATAGTGACTGTATCAATTTACATTCCCACCAATAGTGTTAGAGGTCTCCTTTTGTCCACACCCTCCCCAGAATTTGTTGTTTGTAGATTTTCTGATGATGCCGATTCTAACAGTGTGAAGTGATACCTCATTGTAGTTTTGATTTGCATTTCTCTAATAATTAGTGCTGTTGAGCAGCTTTTCATGTGCGTCTTGGCCATCTCTGTGTCTTCTTTGAAGAAACGTATCTTTAGATCTTCTGCCCATTTTTGTATTGGGTTGTTTGATTTTTTAATATTAAGCTGCATGAGCTGTTTATATATATTGTAGATTAAGCCTTTGTCCATTGATTCGTATGCAACTATTTTCGCCCCTTCTGAGGGATGCCTTTTTCCATTCCCGTTTTTTTAACCAAAAAAGAAAGAAAGAAAAAGAAGCAGAAAACTAATGTGCATAAAATATGCCTTTTGAAATGGTCGTTTTGAAATATGGACGTCCTTTGAATTTTTTGGTCGATATGTGACCCCAGGATTTGTTTTCAGGGCAGGTGTCATTTACAGGCCTGCAATGATTTTGAATATCAAGTGACCTTTAGCGCTGGGATTAAAGCTGCTGTTGTGTGAAACGGCCACAAGGTGGCAGCAGTTCTCCCTTACCAATTCTTGTTACTAGGGCAACAGAGCCTCAATGGAAGTCGTGTTCTAGATTGGAATTTAGAATGGAATGTGCCAGGAGAAAGCCCCTCAAGTTTGTCTCCCTACTTCTTGTTCGTGTTTTTAATTTAATTTTTATTTTTTATTACAGCAAGTTTGATTACAATGTTTGGCTTGTTGGAGGTGTGGAAGATGTGGTTCTTTTACACATATACACATGTCTGTTTTTCCTGGGATACTTTTCCCATGTACGTTATGACAGAATGTTGAGTAGTCTTTTGGTATTCCGTAGGTCTTTGGTGATTATATATGTCACCTGTGTTTGTATAAGTCTCTTAACCCCGATATCCTAATGAAACCAATCCTCACACCTTTCCATTGGTGAACCATAAGTTTGTTTAATGAATCTCTGATTGCCCTTCTCGGTGGAAATATCTGCCCTGGTATCCATTTTTAGGTAACACCTATAAGTGATATGATATGATATGTGTCTTTCACTTTCTCACTTACTACAAGTCACGTGATTACCTCTAGACTCATCTACGGTGGTGCAAATGGCATTGTGTTCTTTTTTTCCTTGGCTTCTCTTCTGCCTTAGCGAGGTCCATTTTCAACAATGTGATTCCCTGAGTGTTGTGGATTAGCTGACCTGGGAAGCCTTACACTGCTGCCCGGCCCTCCCCAGGTGTGCCTGGTTGAGGTCAATATAAACAGTGCTCCAGGCAGCAATAGCCCCTGAAGCTGTTCCTGACTCCATATTCTCTGCCCCGTCAGCAGTCTCGGGGCTGTGCTGTTGGGAGGGAATGAGGGGCCACAGCTTTGTTGGTGGCCCGGTGTGAGTGGGGTTCTGCTGGCCTTTATGCAGGAGTTGCCAGGCTGCCACCTGTAAAGAAGAGGATGTGTCACCCATACCTTCCGCTGGAATTTCTCTCCGGACAGAGGTGAGGAAAGAAAAAAGCATTGGGGGCTGGGACAGGTGGGGTATCTCAGGCAGGACAATGGAAAGCTTCCGGAAGAGCGCCCGTGGGCAGGACCACCCTGGCTGGACAGCAGGCACCAAGTTGGCCTGCGTGCTGTTGCTGGGGTGGCTCCATGGCCCTTCCTCTAGTCTTACAATCCCTTGTACATATTCAGGTGTTTTACCTGGGAAGGGTGGGAACAGTTCAGCAGCAGCTGGCCTGGGGCTCAGCTCACCTTTATTCAGAGATGCCTCTGCACGATCCCCAAGTGTTGCAATGAGGACGCTCCTTGCCTGGGGTGTGGGTTGCTGTCTGTATGGGAGATGATTCCCCACCTCTGACCAATTTCAGAATTGTTTACCGCTGGAGCAAGTGCCCTGATAGGGTTTTCCTCTGTATAACTGGTGGGTTCAGGTTTTTTTTTCTTTTATGGTTCAAGTTAGATTTTATTCCTCTTTTATGTATTTATAGATATAAGCATGGAAATAATTCATTCCTATAAATACATCTGTGTGAAGGGAAAAACTTTTTTCTGTATTATTTTTAAATTTTATTTTTTAAAATTTTGAAATTTAATTTTATTTATTTTTTTATACAGCAGGTTATTATTAGTTATGTATTTTATGCATATACATGTATGCAGGTCAATCCCAATCTCCCAACTCATCCCACCACCACCACACCATGGCTTCCCACACTTGGTGTCCATACGTTTGTTCTCTACCTCTGTCTCTATTTCTTCCCTGCAAACCAGTTCATCTGTACCAGTTTTTAGGTTCCACATATATGCATTAATATACAATATTTGTTTTCCTCTTTCTGACTTACTTCATTCTGTATGACAGTCTCTAGATCCATCGATGTCTCTACAAATGACCCAGTTTCATTCCTTTTTATGGCTGAGTAATATTCCATTTTATACATGTACCACATCTATATCCATTCATCTGTCTGTGGGCATTTAGGTTGCTTCCATTACCTGGCTATTGTAAATAGTGCTGCAATGAACATTGTGGTGAATGTACCTTTTTGATTTATGGTTTTCTTTGGGTATATGCCCAGAAGTGGGATTGCTGGATCAGATGGTAGTTCTATTTCTAGTTTTTTTTAACGAAACTCCATACTGTTCTCCATAGTGACTGTATCAATTTACATTCCCACCAATAGTGTTAGAGGTCTCCTTTTGTCCACACCCTCCCCAGAATTTGTTGTTTGTAGATTTTCTGATGATGCCGATTCTAACAGTGTGAAGTGATACCTCATTGTAGTTTTGATTTGCATTTCTCTAATAATTAGTGCTGTTGAGCAGCTTTTCATGTGCGTCTTGGCCATCTCTGTGTCTTCTTTGAAGAAACGTATCTTTAGATCTTCTGCCCATTTTTGTATTGGGTTGTTTGATTTTTTAATATTAAGCTGCATGAGCTGTTTATATATATTGTAGATTAAGCCTTTGTCCATTGATTCGTATGCAACTATTTTCGCCCCTTCTGAGGGATGCCTTTTTCCATTCCCGTTTTTTTAACCAAAAAAGAAAGAAAGAAAAAGAAGCAGAAAACTAATGTGCATAAAATATGCCTTTTGAAATGGTCGTTTTGAAATATGGACGTCCTTTGAATTTTTTGGTCGATATGTGACCCCAGGATTTGTTTTCAGGGCAGGTGTCATTTACAGGCCTGCAATGATTTTGAATATCAACTGACCTTTAGCGCTGGGATTAAAGCTGCTGTTGTGTGAAACGGCCACAAGGTGGCAGCAGTTCTCCCTTACCAATTCTTGTTACTAGGGCAACAGAGCCTCAATGGAAGTCGTGTTCTAGATTGGAATTTAGAATGGAATGTGCCAGGAGAAAGCCCCTCAAGTTTGTCTCCCTACTTCTTGTTCGTGTTTTTAATTTAATTTTTATTTTTTATTACAGCAAGTTTGATTACAATGTTTGGCTTGTTGGAGGTGTGGAAGATGTGGTTCTTTTACACATATACACATGTCTGTTTTTCCTGGGATACTTTTCCCATGTACGTTATGACAGAATGTTGAGTAGTCTTTTGGTATTCCGTAGGTCTTTGGTGATTATATATGTCACCTGTGTTTGTATAAGTCTCTTAACCCCGATATCCTAATGAAACCAATCCTCACACCTTTCCATTGGTGAACCATAAGTTTGTTTAATGAATCTCTGATTGCCCTTCTCGGTGGAAATATCTGCCCTGGTATCCATTTTTAGGTAACACCTATAAGTGATATGATATGATATGTGTCTTTCACTTTCTCACTTACTACAAGTCACGTGATTACCTCTAGACTCATCTACGGTGGTGCAAATGGCATTGTGTTCTTTTTTTCCTTGGCTTCTCTTCTGCCTTAGCGAGGTCCATTTTCAACAATGTGATTCCCTGAGTGTTGTGGATTAGCTGACCTGGGAAGCCTTACACTGCTGCCCGGCCCTCCCCAGGTGTGCCTGGTTGAGGTCAATATAAACAGTGCTCCAGGCAGCAATAGCCCCTGAAGCTGTTCCTGACTCCATATTCTCTGCCCCGTCAGCAGTCTCGGGGCTGTGCTGTTGGGAGGGAATGAGGGGCCACAGCTTTGTTGGTGGCCCGGTGTGAGTGGGGTTCTGCTGGCCTTTATGCAGGAGTTGCCAGGCTGCCACCTGTAAAGAAGAGGATGTGTCACCCATACCTTCCGCTGGAATTTCTCTCCGGACAGAGGTGAGGAAAGAAAAAAGCATTGGGGGCTGGGACAGGTGGGGTATCTCAGGCAGGACAATGGAAAGCTTCCGGAAGAGCGCCCGTGGGCAGGACCACCCTGGCTGGACAGCAGGCACCAAGTTGGCCTGCGTGCTGTTGCTGGGGTGGCTCCATGGCCCTTCCTCTAGTCTTACAATCCCTTGTACATATTCAGGTGTTTTACCTGGGAAGGGTGGGAACAGTTCAGCAGCAGCTGGCCTGGGGCTCAGCTCACCTTTATTCAGAGATGCCTCTGCACGATCCCCAAGTGTTGCAATGAGGACGCTCCTTGCCTGGGGTGTGGGTTGCTGTCTGTATGGGAGATGATTCCCCACCTCTGACCAATTTCAGAATTGTTTACCGCTGGAGCAAGTGCCCTGATAGGGTTTTCCTCTGTATAACTGGTGGGTTCAGGTTTTTTTTTCTTTTATGGTTCAAGTTAGATTTTATTCCTCTTTTATGTATTTATAGATATAAGCATGGAAATAATTCATTCCTATAAATACATCTGTGTGAAGGGAAAAACTTTTTTCTGTATTATTTTTAAATTTTATTTTTTTAAATTTTGAAATTTAATTTTATTTATTTTTTTATACAGCAGGTTATTATTAGTTATGTATTTTATGCATATACATGTATGCAGGTCAATCCCAATCTCCCAACTCATCCCACCACCACCACACCATGGCTTCCCACACTTGGTGTCCATACGTTTGTTCTCTACCTCTGTCTCTATTTCTTCCCTGCAAACCAGTTCATCTGTACCAGTTTTTAGGTTCCACATATATGCATTAATATACAATATTTGTTTTCCTCTTTCTGACTTACTTCATTCTGTATGACAGTCTCTAGATCCATCGATGTCTCTACAAATGACCCAGTTTCATTCCTTTTTATGGCTGAGTAATATTCCATTTTATACATGTACCACATCTATATCCATTCATCTGTCTGTGGGCATTTAGGTTGCTTCCATTACCTGGCTATTGTAAATAGTGCTGCAATGAACATTGTGGTGAATGTACCTTTTTGATTTATGGTTTTCTTTGGGTATATGCCCAGAAGTGGGATTGCTGGATCAGATGGTAGTTCTATTTCTAGTTTTTTTTAACGAAACTCCATACTGTTCTCCATAGTGACTGTATCAATTTACATTCCCACCAATAGTGTTAGAGGTCTCCTTTTGTCCACACCCTCCCCAGAATTTGTTGTTTGTAGATTTTCTGATGATGCCGATTCTAACAGTGTGAAGTGATACCTCATTGTAGTTTTGATTTGCATTTCTCTAATAATTAGTGCTGTTGAGCAGCTTTTCATGTGCGTCTTGGCCATCTCTGTGTCTTCTTTGAAGAAACGTATCTTTAGATCTTCTGCCCATTTTTGTATTGGGTTGTTTGATTTTTTAATATTAAGCTGCATGAGCTGTTTATATATATTGTAGATTAAGCCTTTGTCCATTGATTCGTATGCAACTATTTTCGCCCCTTCTGAGGGATGCCTTTTTCCATTCCCGTTTTTTTAACCAAAAAAGAAAGAAAGAAAAAGAAGCAGAAAACTAATGTGCATAAAATATGCCTTTTGAAATGGTCGTTTTGAAATATGGACGTCCTTTGAATTTTTTGGTCGATATGTGACCCCAGGATTTGTTTTCAGGGCAGGTGTCATTTACAGGCCTGCAATGATTTTGAATATCAAGTGACCTTTAGCGCTGGGATTAAAGCTGCTGTTGTGTGAAACGGCCACAAGGTGGCAGCAGTTCTCCCTTACCAATTCTTGTTACTAGGGCAACAGAGCCTCAATGGAAGTCGTGTTCTAGATTGGAATTTAGAATGGAATGTGCCAGGAGAAAGCCCCTCAAGTTTGTCTCCCTACTTCTTGTTCGTGTTTTTAATTTAATTTTTATTTTTTATTACAGCAAGTTTGATTACAATGTTTGGCTTGTTGGAGGTGTGGAAGATGTGGTTCTTTTACACATATACACATGTCTGTTTTTCCTGGGATACTTTTCCCATGTACGTTATGACAGAATGTTGAGTAGTCTTTTGGTATTCCGTAGGTCTTTGGTGATTATATATGTCACCTGTGTTTGTATAAGTCTCTTAACCCCGATATCCTAATGAAACCAATCCTCACACCTTTCCATTGGTGAACCATAAGTTTGTTTAATGAATCTCTGATTGCCCTTCTCGGTGGAAATATCTGCCCTGGTATCCATTTTTAGGTAACACCTATAAGTGATATGATATGATATGTGTCTTTCACTTTCTCACTTACTACAAGTCACGTGATTACCTCTAGACTCATCTACGGTGGTGCAAATGGCATTGTGTTCTTTTTTTCCTTGGCTTCTCTTCTGCCTTAGCGAGGTCCATTTTCAACAATGTGATTCCCTGAGTGTTGTGGATTAGCTGACCTGGGAAGCCTTACACTGCTGCCCGGCCCTCCCCAGGTGTGCCTGGTTGAGGTCAATATAAACAGTGCTCCAGGCAGCAATAGCCCCTGAAGCTGTTCCTGACTCCATATTCTCTGCCCCGTCAGCAGTCTCGGGGCTGTGCTGGTGGGAGGGAATGAGGGGCCACAGCTTTCTTGGTGGCCCGGTGTGAGTGGGCTTCTACTGGCCTTTCTGCTGGAGTTGCCAGGCTGCCACCTGTAAAGAAGAGGATATGTCACCCATACCTTCCGCTGGAATTTCTCTCCGGAGAGAGGTGAGAAAGGAAAAAAGCAGTGGGGGCCGGGACAGGTGGGGTATCTCAGGCAGGACAATGGAAAGCTTCCGGAAGAGCGCCCGGGGGCAGGACCACCCTGGCTGGCCTGCAGGCACCAAGTTGGCCTGCGTGCTGTTGCTGGTGTGGCTCCACAGCCTTTCCTCTAGTCTTTCAAGCCCTTGTACATATTCAGGTGTTTTACCTGGGAAGGGTGGGAACAGTTCAGCAGCAGCTGGCCTGGGGCTCAGCTCACCTTTATTCAGAGATGCATCTGCACGATCCCCCAGCTTTGCAATGAGGACGCTCCTTGAGTGGGGTGTGGGTTGCTGGCTGTATGGGAGATGATTCCCCACCTCTGACCAATTTCAGAATTGTTTACCGCTGGAGCAAGTGCCCTGATAGGGTTTTCCTCTGTATAACTGGTGGGTTCAGGTTTTTTTTTCTTTTATGTTTCAAGTTAGATTTTATTCCTCTTTTATGTATTTATAGATATAAGCATGGAAATAATTCATTCCTATAAATACATCTGTGTGAAGGGAAGAACTTTTTTCTGTATTATTTTTAAATTTTCTTTTTTTAAATTTTGAAATTTAATTTTATTTATTTTTTTATACAGCAGGTTATTATTAGTTATGTATTTTATGCATATACATGTATGCAGGTCAATCCCAATCTCCCAACTCATCCCACCACCACCACACCATTGCTTCCCACACTTGGTGTCCATACGTTTGTTCTCTACCTCTGTCTCTATTTCTTCCCTGCAAACCAGTTCATCTGTACCAGTTTTTAGGTTCCACATATATGCATTAATATACAATATTTTTTTTCCTCTTTCTGACTTACTTCATTCTGTATGACAGTCACTAGATCCATCCATATCTCTACAAATGACCCAGTTTCATTCCTTTTTATGGCCGAGTAATATTCCATTTTATATATGTACCCCATCTTTATCCATTCATCTGTCTGTGGGCATTTAGTTTGCTTCCATTACCTGGCTATTGTAAATAGTGCTGCAATGAACATTGTGGTGAATGTGCCTTTTTGATTTATGGTTTTCTTTGTGTATATGCCCAGAAGTGGGATTGCTGGATCAGATGGTAATTCTATTTCTAGTTTTTTTAAGGAAACTCCATTCTGTTCTCCATAATGACTGTATCAATTAACATTCCCACCAATAGTGGAAGAGGGCTCCTTTTGTCCACACCCTCCCCAGAATTTGTTGTTTGTAGGTTTTCTGATGATGCCGATTCTAACAGTTATGAGGTGATACCTTATTGTTGTTTTGATTTGCATTTCTCTAATAATTAGTGATGTTGAGCAGCTTTTCATGTGCGTCTTGGTCATATCTGTGTCGTCTTTGATGAAACGTCTCTTGAGATCTTCTGCCCATTTCTGTATTGGGAGGGTAGTGGGTGGGTCAGGCTACGTGCTCATGCACGTGTCAGTGCCACCGTAAGGGCCAGGAGTAGGGTACTGCGTAGGGTAAGGTGTAAGTCTGGTGGTGGGTTTCCGTTCCGGGCTTGGTTTAGGGTTAGGGAGCGGCAAGGCTTAGGGCACAGGAGAGGGTACGGAAACGTGGGAGGGTCAGGCTACGTGCTGAAGAACGGGTCAGTGCCAGGGTGTGGACCAGGAGTAGGGTACGGCGTAGGGTATTGTGTAAGGGCGGCGGTGGGTGTCCATTCCGGTCTAGGGTTAGGGTTAGGGACCGTTAAGGCTTAGGGCACACGTGAGGGTACGGAAACGTGGGAGGGTCAGGCTACGTGCTGAAAAACATGTCAGTGCCAGTGTATGGGCCAGGAGTTGGGTACGGCGTAGGGTATGGTGTAGGGGTCGTGGTGGGTATCCGTTCCAGGCAAGTGTTAGGGGTAGGGAACCGCAAGACTTAGGGCACAGGTGGGGTTACGTAAACGTGGGAGGGTCAGACTACGTGCTGATGCACGGGTCAATGACAGCGTACTCCCAGGTGTGGGCTTCGGCGTAGGGTAAGGTGTAGGCCCGGTGGTGGGTTTCCGTTCCAGGCCAGGGTAAGGGTTAGCGAATGGCAAGGCTTAGGGCACAGGTGAGGGTACGGAAAAGTGGGAGGGTCAGGGTACGTGCTCACGCACGTGTCAGTGTCAGCTTCCGGGCAGGAGTAGGCTTCGACATACGGTAAGGTGTAGGGCTGGTGGTGGGTCTCCGTTCTGGGCTAGGGTTAGGGTTAGGGATCGGGAAGGCTTAAGGCACAGTTGAGGGTACGGAAACGTGGGAGGGTCAGGCTCCATGCTGACGCACGGGTCAGTTCCAGCGTACGGGCCAGGAGTAAGTTACTGCGTAGGGTAAGGTGTAGGGCTGGTGGTGGGTTTCCGTTTTGGTATAGGGTTAGGGAACGGCAAGGCTAAGGGCACAGGTGAGGGTACAGAAAGTTGGGAGAGGTAGGCTACGTGCTGACGCATGGGTCAGTGCCAGCGTACGGGCAAAGAGTAGGGCACGGCGTAGGGTAAGCTGTAGGGCTGGTGGTGTGTTTCCGGTCTGGGCTAGGGTTAGGGTTAGGGAACGGCAAGGCTTAGGGCACTGGTGAGGGTGCGGAAACGTGGGAGTGGTAGGCTATGTGCTGAGGCACGGGTCAGTGCTAGCGTATGGGGCAGGATTAGCGTACGGCGTATGGTAATGTGTAGGGCTGGTGGTGGGTTTCCGTTACGGGCTAGGGTTAGGGTTAGGCAATGGCAAAGCATAGGGCACAGTAGATGGTACGGAAACGTGGGAGGGTCAGGCTACGTGTTGACGCACGGGTCAGTGCCAGCGTAGGGGCCAAGAGTAGGGTACGGCGTAGTGTATGGTGTAGGGTTAGGGTTAGGGAACGGCAAGGCTTAGGGCACAGGTGAGGGTACAGAAACGTGGGAGGGTCAGGCTACGCGCTGACGCATGGGTCAGTGACAGCATACGGGCCAGAAGTCGTGTACGGCGTAGGGTAAGGTGTCGGGCTGGCTGTGGTTTCCCGTTCCGGGCTAGGGTTAGGGTTACAGAACGGCAAGGCTTAGGGCACAGGTGAGGGTATGAAAACGTGGGAGGGTCATGCTACGTGCTGACGCACGGGTCAGTGCCAGCGTACAGGCCAGGTGTAGGCAACAGCGTAGGGTAATGTGTAGGGCTGTTGGTTGGTTTCCTTTCCGGGCTAGGGTTAGGGTTAGGGAATGGCAAGGCATAGGGCACCGGTGAGGGTATGAAAACGTGGGAGGGTCATGCTACGTGCTGACACACGGGTCAGTGCCAGCATATGGGCCCGGCGTAGGCTACGGCGTACGGTAAGGTGTAGGGCTGGTGGTGGGTTTCCTTTCCGGGCTAGGGTTAGGGTTAGGTATCGGTAAGGCTTAGGGCACAGGTGAGGGTACGGAAACGTGTGAGAGGCAGGCTACGTGCTGACACACAGGTCAGTGCCACCGTACGGGCCAGGAGTTGGGTACGGCGTAGGGTATGCTGTAGGGGTGGTCGTGGGATTCCGTTCCGGGCTAGAGTTAGGGATAGGGAACCCCAAGACTTAGGGCACAGGTGAGGTTATGGAAACGTGGGAGTGTCAGACTACGTGCTGACACATGGGTCAATGACAGCGTACGCCCAGGTGTAGGCTTCGGTGTAGGGTAAGGTGTAGGCCCGGTGGTGGGTTTCCGTTCTGGGCTAGGTTTAGGGTTAGCGAACGGCAAGGCTTAGGGCACAGGTGAGGGTACGGAAAAGTGGGAGGGTCAGGCTACGTGCTCACGCACGTGTCAGTGTCAGCTTCTGGGCAGGAGTAGGCTTCGACGTAGGGTAAGGTGTAGGGCTGGTGGTGGGTCTCTGTTCCGGGCTAGGGTTAGGGTTACGGAACGGCAAGGCTTAGGGCACAGGTGAGGGTACAGAAACGTGGGTGGGTCAGGCTACGTGCTGACGCACGGGTCAGTGCCAGCGTATAGGCCAAGAGTAGGGTACGGCGTACGGTAAGGTGTAGGGCTGGTGGTGGGTTTCCGTTCCCGGCTAGGGTTAGGGTTAGGGAAAGGCAATGCTTAGGGCACAGGTGAGGGTACGGAAACGTGGGTGGGTCAGGCTACATGCTGAATCACGTGTCAGTGCCAGCGTACGGTCCAGGAATAGGGTACGGCGTAGGGTAAGGTGTAGGGCTGGTGGTGGGTTTCTGTTCCGGGCTAGGGTTAGTGTTAGGGAATTGCGAGGCTTAGGGCACAGGTGAGGGTAAGGAAACGTGGGAAAGGCAGGCTACGTGCTGACACACTGGTCAGTGCCACCGTACGGGGCAGGAGTTGGGTATGACGTTGGGTATGGTTTAGGGGTGGTGGTGGGTTTCCTTTCCGGGCAACTGTTAGGGGAAGGGAACCACAAGACTTAGGGCACAGGTGAGGTTACAGAAACGTGGGGAGGTCACACTACGTGCTGACGCACGGGTCAATGACAGCGTACGCCCAGGTGTAGTCTTCGGCGTAGTGTAAGGTGTAGGCCCGGTGGTGGGTTTCCGTTCCGGGCCAGGGTAAGGGTTAGCGAACGCAAGGCTTAGGGAACAGGTGAGGGTACGGAAAAGTGGGAGGGTCTGGGTACGTGCTCACGCACGTGTCAGTGTCAGCTTACGGGCAGGAGTAGGCTTCGACAAGGGTAAGCGGTAGGGCTGATGGTGGGTCTCCGTTCCGGGCTAGGGTTAGGGTTAGGGAACAGCGAGGCTTAGGGCACAGGTGAGGGTACGGAAACGTGGGAGTGTCAGGCTCCATGCTGACACATGGGTCAGTGCTAGCGTACGGGGCAGGATTAGGGTACGGCGTAGGGTAAGGTGTAGGGCTGGTGGTGGGTTTCCATTCTGGGCTAGGGTTAGGGTTAGGGAATGGCAAAGCTTAGGGCACAGAAGATGGCACGGAAACGTGGGAGGGTCATGCTACGTGTTGACGCACGGGTCAGTGCCAGCGTACGGGCCAAGAGTAGGGTACGGCGTAGGGTAATGTGTAGGGTTAGGGTTAGGGAACGGCAAGGCATAAGGCACAGGTGCGGGTACGGAAACGTGGGAGGTTCAGGCTATGTTCTGACGCACAGGTCAGTGCCAGCGTACGGGCCAGGAGTAAGGTACGGCGTAGGGTAAGGTGTAGGGCTGGTGGTGGGTTTCCTTTCCAGGCTAAGGTTAGGTTTAGGGAATGACAAGGCTTCGGGTTCGGGTGAGGATACGGAAACGTGGGAGGGGCAGGCTACGTGCTGACGCACAAGTCAGTGCCAGCGTATGGGCCAGGAGTGGGCTATGGCGTAGAGTAAGGTGTAGGGCTGGTGGTAGGTTTCCGTTCGTGGTTATGGTTAGGGTTATGGAACGGCAAGGCTTAGGACAGAGGTGAGGGTACGGGAACGTGGGAGGGTCAGGCTACGTGCTGACGCACGGATCAGTGCCAGCGTACGGGCCAGGAATAGGCTACGGCGTAGGGTAAGGTTTAGGGCTGGTGGTGGGTTTCTACTCTGGGCTAGGGTTAGGGTTAGGGCACGACAAGCCTTAGGTCACAGGTGAGGGTACGGAAATGGGGGAAGGTCAGGCTATGTGCTGACGCACGTGTCAGTGCCAGCGTACAGGCCAGGAGTAGGCAACAGCGTAGGGTAAGGTGTAGGGCTGGTGGTTGGTTTCCTTTCCGGGCTAGGGTTAGGGTTAGGGAATGGCAAGGCATAGGGCACAGGTGAGGGTATGGAAACGTGGGAGGGTCATGCTACGTGCTGACACACGGGTCAGTGCCAGCATATGGGCCAGGCGTAGGCTACGGCGTAGGGAAAGGTTTAGGGCTGGTGGTGGGTTTCCTTTCCGGGCTAGGGTAAGGGTTAGGGAACGGTAAGGCTTAGGGCACAGGTGAGAGTACGGAAACGTGTGAGAGGCAGGCTACGTGCTGACACACAGGTCAGTGCCACCGTACGGGCCAGGAGTTGGGTACGGCGTAGGGTATGCTGTAGGGGTGGTCGTGGGATTCCGTTCCGGGCTAGGGTTAGGGGTAGGGAATCGCAAGTCTTAGGGCACAGGTGAGGTTATGGAAACGTGGGAGTGTCAGGCTACGTGCTGACACACGGGTCAATGACAGCGTACGCCCAGGTGTAGGCTTCGGCGTAGGGTAAGGTGTAGGCCCGGTGGTGGGTTTCCGTTCTGGGCTAGGGTTAGTGTTAGCGAACGGCAAGGCTTAGGGCACAGGTGAGGGTACGGAAAAGTGGGAGGGTCAGGCTACGTGCTCACGCACGTGTCAGTGTCAGCTTCTGGGAAGGAGTAGGCTTCGATGTAGGGTAAGGTGTAGGGCTGGTGGTGGGTCTCTGTTCCGGTCTAGGGTTAGGGTTAGGGAACGGGAAGGCTTAGGGCACAGGTGAGGGTACGGAAACGTGGGAGGGTCAGGCTGCATCTGACGCAGGGTTCAGTTCCAGCGTACGCTCCAGGAGTATGGTACGGCGTAGGGTAAGGAGTAGGGCTGGTGGTGGGTTTCCGTATCGGGCTAGGGTTAGGGTTAGGGAACGGCAAGGCTTAGGGCACAGGTGAGGGTACAGAAACGGGGGACGGTCAGGCTACGTGGTGACGCACGGGTCAGTGCCAGCATACAGGCCAGGAGTAGGCAATGGCTTAGGTTAAGGTGTAGGGCTGGTGGTTGGTTTCCTTTCCAGGCTAGGGTTAGGGTTAGGGAATGGCAAGGTTTAGGGCAAAGGTGAGGGTACGGAAACGTGGGAGGGTCAGGCTCCGTGTTGACGCACGTGTCAGTGCCAGCGTACGGGCCAGGAGTAGGGTACGGCATAGGGTAAGGTGTAGGGCTGGTGGTGGGTTTCCTTTCCGGGCTAGGGTTAGGGTTAGGGATTGGCAAAGTTTGGGCACAGGTGAGCTTACAGAAACTTGTTACAGTCAAGGTACGTGTTGAAACACGGGTTAGTGTCAGCGTATGGATTAGGATTAGGGTACGGCGTAGGGTAAGGTGTAGGGCTGGTGGTGGGTTTCCTTTCCGGGCTAGGGTTAGGGTTAGGGGACGGCAAGGCTTAGGGCACAGTTGAGGGTACGGAAACGTGGGAGAGTCAGGCTACCTGCTGACGCATAGGTCAGTGCCAGCGTATGGGCCAGGAGTAGGGTACGGCGTAGGGTAAGGTGTAGGGCTGGTGGTGGGTTTCCGTTCTTGGCTAGGGTTAGGGTTAGGGAACGGCAAGGCTAAGGACACAGGTGAGGGTACGGAAACTTGGGAGAGGCAGGCTACGTGCTGACGCACGGGTCAGTGCCAGCATACAGGCCAGGAGTAGGGTACGGCATAGGGTATGGTGTAGGGCTGGTGGTGGGTTTCAGTTCAGGGCTAGGGTTAGGGTTAGTGAACGGCAAGGCTTAGGGCACAGGTGAGGGTACAGAAACGTGTTAGGTTCATGGTGCATGTTGATGCATGGAATAGTGTCATCGTACGCATTAGGATTAGGGTACGGCGTAGAGTAAGGTGTACGGATGGCGGTAGGTTTACATTCCGGTGTAGGGTTAGGGATAGCGAATTGCAAGGTATAGGGCACAGGTGATGGTACGGAAATGTGTTAGGTTCAGGGTACGTGTTGACTCACGGGTTAGTGTGAGCGTACGCATGAGGATTAGGGTACCGCATAGAGTAAGGTGTAGGGTTGGTGGTAGGTTTCCGTTCCAGTCTAGGGTAATGTTTAGGGACTGGCAAAGTTTAGGGCACAGGTGAGGGTACGAAACGTGTTAGGGTCACGGTACGTGTTGATGCACAGGTTAGTGTCAGCATACGAATAAGGATTAGGGTATGGCGTAATGTAAGGTGTAGGGTTGGTGGTAGTTTTCCGTTCCGGGCTAGGGTTAAGGTAAGGGAACGGCAAGGTTTATGGCAGAGGTGAGGGTACGGAAACGTGTTAGGGTCAGGGTACGTGTTGACGTATGGATTAGGATTAGGGTACGGCTTAGGGTAAGGTGTAGGGCTGATGGTAGGTTTCTGTTCCGGGCTAAGGTTAAGGATAGGCAACGGCAAGGTTTGGGGCACAGCTGAGGGTACGGAAACGTGTTAGAGTCAGGGTACATGTTGACTCACCGGTTAGTGCCAGCGTACGGATTAGGATTAGTGTACCGTGTAGATAAGGTGCACGGTTGGTGGTAGGTTTCCGTTCCAGGCTATGGTTAGGGTTAGGGAAAGTCAAGGTTTCTATTTGTAGGTTTTTTAAGGAAACTCCATACTGTTCTCCATAGTGACTGTATCAATTTACATTCCCAACAATAGTGGAAGAGGGCTCCTTTTGTCCACACCCTCCGCAGAATTTGTTGTCTGTAGATTTTCTGATGATGCCGATTCTAACAGGTGTGAGGTGATACCTCATTGTAGTTTTGATTTGCATTTCTCTAATAATTAGTGCTCTTGAGCAGCTTTTCATGTGCATCTTAGCCATCTCTGTGTCTTCTTTGAAGAAACGTCTCTTTAGATATTCTGCCCATGTTTGTATTGGGTTGTTTGTTTTTTTAATATTAAGCTGCATGAGCTGTTTATATATATTGGAGATTAAACCTTTGTCCATTGATTCGTTTGCAACTATTTTCGCCCCTTCTGAGGGATGCCTTTTTCCATTCCCGTGCTTTTAACCAAAAAAGAAAGAAAGAAAAAGAAGCAGAACACTAATGTGCATAAAATATGCCTTTTGAAACGGTCGTTTTGAAATATGGACGAGCTTTAAATTTTTTGGTCGATATGGGGCCCCAGGATTTGTTTTCAGGGCAGGTGTCATTTACAGGCCTGCAATGATTTTGAATATCAACTGACCTTTAGCACTGGGATTAAAGCTGCTGTTGTGTGAAACGGCCACTAGGTGGCAGCAGTTCTCCCTTAACACAACTGGTTACTAGGGCAACAGAGCCTCAATGGACGTCGTGTTCTACATTGGAATTTAGAATGGAATGTGCCAGGAGAAAGCCCCTCAAGTTTGACTCCCTACTTCTTGTTCGTATTTTTAATTTAATATTTTTTTATTATAGCAAGTTTGATTACAATATTTGGCTTGTTGGAGGTGTGGAAGATGTGGTTCTTTTACACATATACAGATGTCTGTACTTCCTGGGATCCTTTTCCCATGTACGTTATGACAGAATGTTGAGTAGTCTTCTCTTGGTATTCCGTAGGTCTTTCGTGATTATATATGTCACCTCTGTTTGTATATGTCTGTTAACCCCGATATCGTAATGAAACCAATCCTCACACCTTTCCATTGGTGAACCATATGTTTGTTTAATGAATCTATGATTGCACTTCTCAGTGGAAATGACTGCCCTGGTTTCTATTTTAGGTAACACCTATAAGTGATATGAAATGATATGTGTCTTTCTCTTTCTGACTTACTACAAGTCACGTGATTACCTCTAGACTCATCTACAGTGCTGCAAATGGCATTGTGTCCTTATTTTCCTTGGCTTCTATTCTGCCTTAGCGAGGTCCATTTTCAACAATGTAATTCCCTGAGGGTTGTGGATTAGCTGACCTGGGCAGCCTTACCCTGCCGGCCGGCCCTCCCCAGGTCTGCCTGGTTGAGGTCAATATAAACAGCGCTCCAGGCAGCAATAGCCCCTGAAGCTGTGCCTGACTCCATATTCTCTGCCCCGTCAGCAGTCTCGGGTCTGTGCTGGTGGGAGGGAGTGAGGGGCCACAGCTTTGTTGGTGGCCCTGTGTGAGTGGGGTTCTGCTGGCCTTTCTGCAGGAGTTGCCAGGCTGCCACCTGTAAAGAAGAGGATGTGTCACCCATAACTTCCGATGGAATTTCTCTCCGGACAGAGGAGAGGAAGGAAAAAAGCAGTGGGGGCCGGGACAGGTTGGGTATCTCAGGCAGGACAATGGAAAGGTTCCGGAAGAGTGCCCGGGGCCAGGACCACCCTGGCTGGCCTGCAGTCACCAAGTTGGCCTGCGTGCTGTCGCTGGTGTGGCTCCACGGCCCTTCCTCTAGGCTTTCAAGCCTTTGTACTTATTCAGGTGTTTGACCTGGGAAGGGTGGGAACACTTCAGCAGCCGCTGACCTGGGGCTCAGCTCACCTTTATTCAGAGATGCCTCGGCACGGTCCCCCAGCTTTGCAATGAGGATGCTCCTTGCATGGGGTGTGGGTTGCTGGCTGTATGGGAGATGATTCCCCACCTCTGACCAATTTCAGAATTGTTTACCGCTGGAGCAAGTGCCCTGATACGGTTTTCCTCTGTATAACTGGTGGGTTCATGTTTTTTTTTCGTTTATGGTTCAAGTTAGATTTTATTCCTCTTTTATGTATTTATAGATATAAGCATGGAAATAATTCATTCCTATAAATACATCTGTGTGAAGGGAAGAACTTTTTTCTGTTTTATTTTTAAATTTTATATTTTAAAATTTTGAAATTTAATTTTATTTACTTTTTTATACAGCGGGTTATTATTAGTTATGTATTTTATGCATATACATGTATACAGGTCAATCTCAAACTCCCAACTCATCCCACCACCACCACCCCATGGCTTCACACACTTGGTGTCCATACGTTTGTTCTCTACCTCTGTGTCTCTATTTCTTCCCTGCAAACCAGTTCATCTGTACCATTTTTTAGGTTCCACATATATGCATTCATATACAATATTTGTTTTCCTCTTTCTGAGTAACTTCATTCTGTATGACAGTCTCTAGATCCATCGATGTCTCTACAAATGACCCAGTTTCATTCCTTTTTATGGCCGAGTAATATTCCATTTTATATATGTACCCCATCTTTATCCATTCATCTGTCTGTGGGCATTTAGGTTGCTTCCATTACCTGGCCTTTGTAAATAGTGCTGCAATGAACATTGTGGTGAATGGGCATTTCTGATTTATGGTTTTCTTTGGGTATATGAGCAGAAGTGGGATTGCTGGATCAGATGGTAATTCTATTTCTATTTTTTTTAAGGAAACTCCATAGTGTTCTCCATAGTGAGTGTATCAATTTACATTCCCACCAATAGTGGAAGAGGTCTCCTTTTGTCCACACCCTCCCCAGAATTTGTTGTTTGTAGATTTTCTGATGATGCCGATTCTAACAGGTGTGAGGTGATACCTCATTGTAGTTTTGATTTGCATTTCTCTAATAATTAGTGCTGTTGAACAGCTTTTCATGTGCGTCTTGGCCATCTCTGTGTCTTCTTTGAAGAAACGTCTCTTTAGATCTGCCCATTTTTGTATTGGGTTGTTTGTTTTTTTAATATTAAGCTGCATGAGCTGTTTATATATATTGGAGATTAAACCTTTGTCCATTGATTCGTTTGCAAATATTTTCGCCCCTTCTGAGGGATGCCTTTTTCCATTCCCGTGTTTTTAACCAAAATAGAAAGAAAGAAATAGAAGCAGAACATTAATGGGCATAAAATATGCCTTTTGAAACGGTCGTTTTGAAATATGGACGTCCTTTAAATTTTTTGGTCGATATGTGACCCCAGGATTTGTTTTCAGGGCAGGTGTCATTTACAGGCCTGCAATGATTTTGAATATCACCTGACCATTAGCGCTGGGATTAAAGCTGCTGTTGTGTGAAACGGCCACAAGGTGGCAGCAGTTCTCTCTTTCATATCTGGTTACTAGGGCAACAGAGCCTCAATGGAAGTCGCCTTCTAGATTGGAATTTAGAACTGAATGTGACAGGAAAAAGCCCCTCAAGTTTGTCTCACTACTTCTTGTTCTTTTTTTTAATTTAATTTTTTATTTTTTATTACAGCAAGTTTGATTACAATGTTTGGCTTGTTGTAGGTATGGTAGATGTGGTTCTTTTACACATATACAGATGTCTGTTCTTACTGGGATCCTTTTCCCATTTACGTTATGACAGAATGTTGTGTACTCCTCTCTTTGTATTCCGTAGCTCTTTGGTTATTATATATATCACCTGTGTTTGTATGTCTGTTAACCCCAATATCGTAATGAAACCAATCCTCACACCTTTCCATTGGTGAACCATAAGTTTGTTTAGTGAATATGTGATTGCCCTTCTCCGTGGAAATATCTGCCCTGGTATCCATTTTTAGGTAACACCTATAAGTGATATGATACGATATGTGCCTTTCACTTTCTGACTTACTACATGTCACATGATTACCTCTAGACTCATCTACGGTGCTGCAAATGGCATTGTGTCCTTATTTTCCTTGGCTTCTATTCTGCCTTAGCGAGGTCCATTTTCAACAATGTGATTCCCTGAGGGTTTTGGATTAGCTGACCTGGGCAGCCTTACCGTGCCGGCCGGCCCTCCCCAGGTGTGCCTGGTTGAGGTCAATATAAACAGCGCTCCAGGCAGCAATAGCCCCTGAAGCTGTGCCTGACTCCATATTCTCTGCCCCGTCAGCAGTCTCGGGGCTCTGCTGCTGGGAGCGTGTGAGGGGCCACGGCTTTGTGGGTGGCCCGGTGTGTGTGGGGCTCTGCTGGACTTTGTGCAGGAGTTGCCAGGCTGCCACCTGTAAAGAAGAGGATGTGTCACCCATAAGTTCCACTGGAATTTCTCTCCGGGCTGAGGTAAGGAAGGAAAAAAAGGGGTGGGGTCCGGGACAGGAGGGGTATCTCAGGCAGGGAAATGGAAAGCTTCCAGAAGAGCGCCCGGGGTCAGGACCATCCTGCCTCGACTGCAGGCACCAAGTTGGCCTGTGTGCTGTCGCCTGTGTGGCTCCACGGCCCTTCCTCTAGGATTTCATGCCCTTGTACATATTCAGGTGTTTTACCTGGGAAGGGTGGGAACAGTTCAGCTGCAGCTGGCCTGGGGCTCAGCTCACCTTTATTCAGAGATGCCTCGGCACGGTCCCCCAGCTTTGCAATGAGGACGCTCCTTGCACGCGGGTTGGGTTGCTGGCTGTATGGGAGATGATTCCCCACCTCTGACCAATTTCAGAATTGTTTACCGCTGGAGCAAGTTCCCTGATAGGGCTTTCCTCTGTATAACTGGTGGGTTCAGGTTTTTTTTCGTTTATGGTTCAAGTTAGATTTTATACCTCTTTTATGTATTTATAGATATAAGCATGGAAATAATACATTCCTATAAATACATCTGTGTGCAGGGAAGAACTTTTTTCTCTTTTATTTTTAAATTTTATTTTTTAAAATTTTGAAATTTAGTTTTATTTTTTTATACAGCAGGTTATTATTAGTTATGTATTTTATGCATATGCATGTATGCAGGCCAATCCCAATCTCCCAACTCATCCCACCTCTACCACCCCATGGCTTCCCACACTTGGTGTCCATAAGTTTGTTCTCTACCTGTGTCTCTATTTCTTCCCTGCAAACCAGTTCATCTGTACCACTTTTTAGGTTCCACATATATGCATTAATATACAATATTTGTTTTCCTCTTTCTGACTTACTTCATTCTGTATGACAGTCTCTAGATCCATCGATGTCTCTACAAATGACCCAGTTTCATTCCTTTTTATGGCCGAGTAATATTCCATTTTATATATGTACCACATCTTTACCCATTCATCTGTTTGTTGGTATTTAGTTTGCTCCCTTACCTGGCTATTGTAAATAGTGCCGCAATGAACATTGTGGTGAATGTGCCTTTTTGATTTATGGTTTTCTCTGGGTATATGCCCAGAAGTGCGATTGATGGATCAGATGGTAATTCTATTTCTAGTTTTTTTAAGGAAACTCCACACTGTTCTCCATAGTGACTGTATCAATTTACATTCCCACCAATAGTGGAAGAGGGCTCCTTTTGTCCACACCCTCCCCAGAATTTGTTGTTTGTAGGTTTTCTGATGATGCCGATTCTAACATGTGTGAGGTGATACCTCATTGTAGTTTTTTTTTGTTTTGTTTTTTAATTATTTATTTATATATATATTTTTTTGTACGCGGGCCTCTCACTGTTGTGGCCTGTCCCGTTGCGGAGCACCGGCTCCGGACGCACAGACTCAGTGGCCATGGCTCACGGGCCCAGCTGCTCCGCGACATGTGGGATCTTCCCGGACCGGGGCACGAACCCGTGTCCCCTGCATTGGCAGGCGGACTCTCAACCACTGCGCCACCAGGGAAGCCCCCTCATTGTAGTTTTGATTTGCATTTCTCTAATAATTAGTGATGTTGAGCAGCTTTTCATCTGTGTCTTGGCCATGTCTGTGTCTTCTTTGAAGGATCGTCTCATGAGATCTTCTGACCATTTCTGTATTGGGAGGGTGGTTGGAGGGTAAGGCTATGTGCTCACGCACGTGTCAGTGCCAGCGTAAGGGCCAGGAGTAGGGTACTGCGTAGGGTAAGGTGTAGGTCTGGTGGTGGTTTCCGTTCCGGGCTAGGTTTAGGGTTTGGGAACGGCAAGGCTTAGGGCCCAGGTGAGGGTACGGAAACGTGGGAAGGTCAGGCTACGTTCTTACGCATGGGTCAGTGCCAATGTACGGGCCAGGAATAGGCTACGGCGTAGGCTAATGTGTAGGGCTGGTGGTGGGTTTCCGTTCCGTGCTAGGGTTAGGGTTAGGGAATGACAAGGCTTAGGGCACAGGTGAGGGTACGGAAACGTGGGAGGGTCCGGCTATGTGCTGACGCACGGGTCAGTGCCAGCGTACGGGCCAGGAATAGGGAACGGCGTAGGGTAAGGAGTAGGGCTGGTTGTGAGATACCGTTACGGGCTAGGGTTAGGGTTAGTGAACGGCAAGGCTTAGGGCACAGGTGAACGTAAGGAAACGTGGGAGGGTCAGGCTACGTGCTGACGCACGGGTCAGTGCCAGCGTACGGGCCAGGAGTAGGGTATGGCGTAGGGTAAGGTTTAGGGCTGGTTGTGGGTTTCCGTTCCGGGCTAGGGTTAGGGTGAGGGAACAGCAAGGCTTAGGGCACAGGTGAACGTACGGAAACGTGGGAGTGGCAGGCTACGTGTTGACGCAGGGGTCTGTGCCAGCGTACGGGCCAGGATTAGGGTACGTCGTAGCGTAAGGTTTAGGGCTGGTGGTGGGTTTCCGTTCCAGGCTAGGGTTAGGGTTAGGGAACAGCAAGGCTTAGGACACAGGTGAGGGTATGGAAACGTGGGAGAGGCAGGCTACGTGCTGACGCACAGGTCAGTGCCAGCGTAGGGGCCAGGAGTAGGATACAGCGTAGGGTAAGGTTTAGGGCTGGTGGTGGGTTTATGTTCCGGGTTAGGGTTAGGGAACGGCAAGGCTTAGGGCACAGGTGAGGGTACGGAAACGTAGGAGTGGCAGGCTACGTGCTGACGAACGGGTCAGTGCCAGCGTACGGGGCAGGATTAGGGTACGGCGTAGGGTAAGGTTTAGGGCTGGTGGTGGGTTTCCGTTCCAGGCTAGGTTTAGGGTTAGGGAACGGCAAAGCTTAGGGCACAGAAGATGGTACGGAAAAGTGGGAGGGTCAGGCTACGTGCTGACGCACGGGTCAGTGCCAGCGTATGGGCCAAGTGTAGGGTATGGCGTAGGGTTAGGTGTAGGGTTAGGGTTAGGGAACGGCAAGGCTTAGGGCACAGGTGAGGGTACGGAAACGTGGGAGGGTCAGGCTACGTGATGACGCACGGGTCTTTGCCAGCGTACGTGCCAGGATTCGGGTACGGCATTGGGTAAGGTGTAGGGCTGGTTGTGGGTTTCCGTTCCAGGTTAGAGTTAGGAAACGGCAAGGCTTAGTGCACAGGTGAGGGTATGGAAACGTGGCAGAGGCAGGCTATGTGCTGACGCAAGGTTCACTGCCAGCGTACGGGTCAGGAGTAGTCTACGGCGTACGTTAAGGTTTAGGTTTTGTGGTGGGTTTCCGTTCCGGGCTAGGGTTAGGGATAGGGAAAGGCAAGGCTTAGGGCACAGGTGAGGGTACGGAAACGTGGGAGGGTTAGGCTACATGCTGAAGCACGGTTCAATGCCAGGGTATGGACCCGGAGTAGGGTACGGCGTAGGGTAAAGTGTAAGGCTGGTGGTGGGTGTCCATTCCGGGCTAGTGTTAGGGTTAGGGAACGTTAAGGCTTAGGGCACAGGTGAGGGTACGGAAACGTGGGAGGGTCAGGCTACATGCTGAAGAACGGGTCAGTGCCAGGGTGTGGACCAGGAGTAGGGTACGGCGTTGGGTATGGTGTAAGGGCGGTGGTGGGTGTCCATTCCGGTCTAGGGTTAGGGTTAGGGAACGTTAAGGCTTAGGACACAGGTGAGGGTACGGAAACGTGGGAGGGTCAGGATACGTGCTGAAGAATGGGTCAGTGCCAGCGTACGGGCCAGGAGTAGGGTACGGCATAGCGTAATGTGTAGGGCTGGTGGTGGTTTCCGTTCCGGGCTAGGGTTAGAGGTAGGGAACTGCAAGGCTTAGGGCACAGGTGAGGGTACGGAAACGTGGGAGAGGCAGGCTACGGGCTGACACATGGGAGAGTGCCAGCTTACGGGCCAGCAGTAGGCTACGACGTAGGGTAGGGTGTAGGGCTGGTGGTGGGTTTCCGTTCCGGGCTAGGGTTAGAGTTAGGGATCGGCAAGGCTTAGGGAACAGGTGAGGGTAAGGAAAAGTAGGAGGGTTAGGCTACATGTTGACGCACGGATCAGTGCCAGCGTACGGGCCAGGTGTAGGGTACGGCGTAGGGTAAGGTTTAGGGCTGGTGGTGGGTTTCCGTTTGGGGTTATGGTTAGGGTTATGGAACGGCAAGGCTTAGGACACAGGTGAGGGTACGGGAACGTGGGAAGGTCAGGCTACGTGCTGACGCACGGATCAGTGCCAGCGTACGGGCCAGGATTAGGCTACGGCGTAGGGTAAGCTGTAGGGCTGGTGGTGGGTTTCTGTTCTGGGCTAGGGTTAGGGTTAGGGAAGGACAAGACTTAGGGCACAGTTGAGGGTACGGAAATGGTGGAGGGTCAGGCTATGTGCTGACGCACGGGTCAGTGCCAGCGTACAGGCCAGGAGTAGGCAACAACGTAGGGTAAGGTGTAGGGCTGGTGGTTGGTTTCCTTTCCGGGCTAGGGTTAGGGTTAGGGAATGTCAAGGCTTAGGGCACAGGTGAGGGTATGGAAACGTGGGAGGGTCATGCTACATGCTGACACACGTGTCAGTGCCAGCGTATGGGCCAGTCGTAGGCTAAGGCGTAGGGAAAGGTGTAGGGCTGGTGGTGGGCTTCCTTTCCGGGCTAGGGTTAGGGTTAGGGAACGGCAAGTCTTAGGGCACAGGTGCGGGTACGGAAACGTGGGAGAGTCAGGCTATGTGCTGACCCACGGGTCAGTGCCAGCGTACGGGCCAGGAGTAGTGCACGTCGTAGGGTAAGGTGTAGGGCTGGTGGTGGGTTTCCATTCTGGGCTAGGGTTAGGGTTAGGGAACGGCAAGGTTTAGGGCACACGTGAGGGTATCGAAACGTGTTAGGCTCAGGGTACGTGTTGACGCACGGGTTAGTGTGAACGTACAGATGAGGATTATTGTGCGGCATAGGGTAAAGTGTATGGTTGGTGGTAGGTTTCCGTTTCAGGCTAGGGTTAGTGTTAGGGAACGGCAAGGTTTTGGGCACAGATGAGGGTATGGAATCGTGTTAGTGTCAGGGTACGTGTTGACATATGGATTAGCATTAGGGTACGGCTTAGGGTAAGGTGTAGGCTTGGTGGTAGGTTTCCATTGTGGTCTAGGGTTAGGGTTAGGGAATGGCAAGGTTTAGGTCACAGGTGAAGGTACGGAAACGTGTTAGGGTCAGGGTAAGTGTTGACGCATGTGTTAGTGTCAGCGTACGGAGTAGGTTTATGGTCCTTCGTAGGTTAAGGTCTAGGGTTGGTGGTAGGTTTCCGTTCCAGGCTAGGGTTAGTGTTATGGAACGGCAAGGTTTAGGGCATAGGTGAGGGTACGGAAATGTGTTAGGGTCAGGGTACGTGTTGACGCTCGGATTATGATTAGGGTATGGCGTAGAGTAACGTGTAGGGTTGGTGGTAGGTTTCCGTTTTGGGCTAGGGTTAGGGTTAGGCAACGGCACGGTTTAGGGCACAGGTGAGGGAACGGAAAAGTGTTAGGGTCAGTGTACGTGTTGACGCACGGGTTAGTGTCAGTGTACGGATTAGGATTAGGGTACCATGTAGGGTATGCTGTACGGTTTGTGGTAGTTTTCCATTCTGGGCTAGGGTTAGTGTTAGGGTACGGCAAGGTTTAGGGTACAGGTGACGGTACAGAAACGTGTTAGGGCCATGATACATGTTGATACATGGAATAGTGTCATCATACGCATTAGGATTAGGGTACGGCGTAGGGTAAGGTGTACGGAGGGCGGTAGGTTTCCATTCCGTTGTAGGGTTAGGGTTAGCGAATTGCAAGGTTTTGGGCACAGGTGATGGTACAGAAATGTGTTAGGTTCAGGGTACGTGTTGACTCACGGGTTAGTGTCAGCATACGCATGAGGATTAGGGTACCGCATAGAGTAAGGTGTAGGGTTGGTGGTACGTTTCCGTTCCAGTCTAGGGTTATGTTTAGGGACCGGCAAAGTTTAGGGCACAGGTGAGGGTACGAAACGTGTTAGGGTCAGGGTATGTGTTGATGCACAGGTTAGTGTCAGCATACGAATTAGGATTAGGGTACGGCGTAAGGTAAGGTGTAGGGTTGGTGGTAGGTTTCCGTTCCGGGCTAGGGTTAGGGTTAGGGAACGGCAAGGTTTATGGCAGAGGTGAGGGTACGGAAACGTGTTAGGGTCAGGGTACGTGTTGATGTATGAATTAGGATTAGGGTACAGCTTAGGGTAAGGTGTAGGGCTGATGGTAGGTTTCCGTTCCGGGCTAAGGTTAAGGATAGGCAACGACAAGTTTTAGGGCACAGCTGAGGGTATGGAAACCTGTTAGGGTCAGGGTACGTGTTGACTCACTGGTTAGTGCCAGCGTACGGATTAGGATTAGTGTACGGCATAGATAAGGTGTAGGGTTGGTGGTAGGATTCCGTTCCGGGCTATGGTTAGGGTTAGGGAAAGTCAAGGTTTCTATTTCTAGTTCTTTGAAGGAAACTCCATACTGTTCTCCATAGTGACTGTATCAATTTACATTCCCACCATAGTGGAAGAGGGCTCCTTTTGTCCACACCCACCCCAGAATTTGTTTGTAGATTTTCTGATGATGCCGATTCTAACAGGTGTAAGGTGATACCTCATTGTAGTTTTGATTTGCATTTCTCTAATAATTAGTGCTCTTGAGCAGCTTTTCATGTGCGTCTTGGCCATCTCTGTGTCTTCTTTGAAGAAACGTCTCTTTAGATCTTCTGCCCATTTTTGTATTGGGTTGTTTGTTTTTTTAATAAGCTGCATGAGGGGTTTATATATATTGGAGATTAAACCTTTGTCCATTGATTCGTTTGCAACTATTTTCGCCCCTTCTGAGGGATGCCTTTTTCCATTCCCGTGTTTTTAACCAAAAAAGAAACAAAGAAAAAGAAGCAGAACACTAATGTGCATAAAATATGCCGTTTGAAACGGTCATTTTGAAATATGGACGTCCTTTAAATTTTTTGGTCGATATGTGACCCCAGGATTTGTTTTCAGGGCAGGTGTCATTTACAGGCCTGCAATGATTTTGAATATCAACTGACCATGAGAGCTGGGATTAAAGCTGCTGTTGTGTGAAACGGCCACAAGGTGGCAGCAGTTCTCCCTTACCAATTCTGGTTACTAGGGCAACAGATCCTCAATGGAAGTCGTTTTCTAGATTGGAATTTAGAATGGAATGTGACAGGAGAAAGCCCCTCAAGTTTGTCTCACTACATCTTGTTCGTGTTTTTAATTTAATTTTTTGTTTTTTATTACAGCAAGTTTGATTACAATGTTTGGCTTGTTGTAGGTGTGGAAGATGTGGTTCTTTTACACATATACAGCTGTCGGTTTTTCCTGGGATCCTTTTCCCATGTACGTTATGACAGAATGTTGAGTAGTCTTTTGGTATTCCGTAGGTCTTTGGTGATTATATATGTCACCTGTGTTTGTATAAGTCTGTTATCCACGATATCGTAATGAAACCAATCCTCACACCTTTCCATTGGTGAACCATAAGTTTGTTTAATGAATCTCTGATTGCCCTTCTCGGTGGAAATATCTGCCCTGTTATCCATTTTTAGGTAACACCTATAAGTGATATGATATGATATGTGTCTTTCACTTTGTCACTTACTACAAGTCACGTGATTACCTCTAGACTCATCTACGGTGGTGCAAATGACATTGTCTTCTTTTTTTCCTTGGCTTCTCTTCTGCCTTAGCGAGGTCCATTTTCAACAATGTGATTCCCTGAGTGTTGTGGATTAGCTCACCTGGGCAGCCTTACCCTGCCGCCCGGCCCTCCCCAGGTGTGCCTGGTTGAGGTCAATATAAACAGCGCTCCAGGCAGCAATAGCCCCTGAAGCTGTTCCTGACTCCATATTCTCTGCCCCGTCAGCAGTCTCGGGGCTGTGCTGGTGGGAGGGAATGAGGTGCCACAGATTTGTTGGTGGCCCGGTGTGAGTGGGGTTCTCCTGGCCTTTCTGCAGTAGTTGCCAGGCTAACTCCTGTAAAGAAGAGGATGTGTCACCCATACCTTCTGCTGGAATTTCTCTCCGGACAGAGGTGAGGAAGGAAAAAAGCAGTGGGGGCCGGGACAGGTGTGGTATCTCAGGCAGGACAATGGAAAGCTTCCGGAAGAGCGCCCGGAGCCAGGACCACCCTGGCTGGCCTACAGGCACCAAGTTGGCCTGCGTGCTGTCGCTGTTGTGGCTCCACGGCCCTTCCTCTAGTCTTTCAAGCCCTTGTACATATTCAGTTGTTTTACCTGGGAAGGGTGGGAACAGTTCAGCAACAGCTGGCCTGCGGCTCAGCTCACCTTATTTTAGAGATGCCTCGGCTCGGTCCCCCAGCTTTGCAATGAGGACGCTCCTTGTTTGGGGTGTGGGTTGCTGGCTGCATGGGGATGATTCCTCACCTCTGACCAATTTCAGAATTGTTTGCCGCTGGAGCAAGTGCCCTGATAGGGTTTTCCTCTGTATAACTGGTGGGTTCAGGTTTTTTTCCTTTTATGGTTCAAGTTAGATTTTATTCCTCTTTTATATATTTATAGATATAAGCATGGAAATAATTCATTCCTATAAATACATCTGTGTGAAGGGAAGAACTTTTTTCTGTTTTATATTTAAATTTTATTTTTTAAGATTTTGAAATTTAATTTTATTTACTTTTATATACAGCAGGTTATTATTAGATATGTATTTTATGCATATACATGTATACAGGTCAATCCCAATCTCCCAACTCATCCCACCACCACCACCCCATGGCTTTCCACACTTGGTGTCCATACGTTTGTTCTCTACCTCTGTGTCTCTATTTCTTCCCTGCAAACCAGTTCATCTGTACCATTTTTTAGGTTCCACATATATGCATTAATATACAATATTTGTTTTCCTCTTTCTGACCTACTTCATTCTGTATGACAGTCTCTAGATCCATCGATGTCTCTACAAATGACCCAGTTTCATTCCTTTTTATGGTTGAGTAATATTCCATTTTATACATGTACCATATCTTTATCCATTCATCTGTTTCAGGGCATTTAGGTTGCTTCCATTACCTGGCCTTTGTAAATAGTGCTGCAATGAACATTGTGGTGAATGTGACTTTTTGATTTATGGTTTTCTCTGGGTCTATTCCCAGAAGTGGGATTGCAGGATCAGATGGTAATTCTATTTCTAGTTTTTTTAAGGAAACTCCATAGTGTTCTCCATAGTGAGTGTATCAATTTACATTCCCACCAATAGTGGAAGAGGTCTCCTTTTGTCCACACCCTCCCCAGAATTTGTTGTTTGTAGATTTTCTGATGATGCCGATTCTAACAGGTGTGAGGTGATACCTCATTGTAGTTTTGATTTGCATTTCTCTAATAATTAGTGCTGTTGAACAGCTTTTCATGTGCGTCTAGGCCATCTCTGTGTCTTCTTTGAAGAAACGTCTCTTTAGATCAGCCCATTTTTGTATTGGGTTGTTTGTTTTTTTAATATTAAGCTGCATGAGCTGTTTATATATATTGGAGATTAAACCTTTGTCCATTGATTCGTTTGCAACTATTTTCGCCCCTTTTGAGGGATGTCTTTTTCCTTTCCCGTTTTTTTAACCAAAAAAGAAAAAACGAAAAAGAAGTAGAAAACTAATGTGCGTAAAATATGCCTTTTGAAACGGTCGTTTTGAAATATGGACGTCCTTTGAATTTTTTGGTCGATATGTGACCCCAGAATTTGTTTTCAGGGCAGGTGTCATTTACACGCCTGCAATGATTTTGAATATCAACTGACCATTAGCGCTGGGATTAAAGCTGCTGTTGTGTGAAACGGCCACAAGGTGGCAGCAGTTCTCCCTTACCAATTCTGCTTACTAGGGCAACAGAGCCTCAATGGAAGTCGTGTTCTAGATTGGAATTTAGAATGGAATGTGCCAGGAGAAAACCCCTCAAGTTTGTCTCCCTACTTCTTGTTCGTGTTTTTAATTTAATTTTTATTTTTTATTACAGCAAGTTTGATTACAATGTTTGGCTTGTTGTAGGTGTGGAAAATGTGGTTCTTTTACACATATACAGATGTCGGTTTTTCCTGGGATCCTTTTCCCATGTACCTTATGACAGAATGTTGAGTAGTCTTTTGGTATTCCGTAGGTCTTTGGTGATTATATATGTCACCTGTGTTTGTATAAGTCTGTTAACCCCGATATCTTAATGAAACCAATCCTCAAAACTTTCCATTGGTGAACCATAAGTTTGTTTAATGAATCTCTGATTGCCCTTCTCGGTGGAAATATCTGCCCTGGTATCCATTTTTAGGTAACACCTATAAGTGATATGATATGATATGTGTCTTTCACTTTCTGACTTACTACATGTCACGTGATTACCTCTAGACTCATCTACGGTGCTGCAAAAGGCATTGTGTCCTTTTTTTCCTTGCCTTCTATTCTGACTTAGCGAGGTCCGTTTTCAACAATGTGATTCCCTGCGGGTTGTGGATTAGTTGACGTGGGCAGCCTTATCCTGCCGGCCGGCCCTCCAAGGTGTGCCTGGTTGAGGTCAATATAAACAGCGCTCCATGCAGCAATAGCCCCTGAAGCTGTGCCTGCCTCCATATTCTCTGCCCCGTGAGAAGTCTCGGGGCTGTGCTGGTGGGAGGGAGTGAGGGGCCACAGCTTTGTTGGTGGCCAGGTGTGAGTGGGGTTCTGCTGGCCTTTCTGCAGGAGATGCCAGGCTGCCTCCTGTAAAGAGGAGGATGTGTCACCCATACCTTCCGCTGGAATTTCTCTCCAGACCGAGGTGACGAAGGAAAAAAGCAGTGGGGGCTGGGACAGGGTGGGTATCTCAGGCAGGACAATGGAAAGCTTCTGGAAGAGCGCCCGTGGCCAGGACCACCCTGGCTGGCCTGCAGGCACCAAGTTGACCTGCGTGCTGTCGCTGGTGTGGCTCCACGGCCCTTTCTCTAGTCTTTCAAGCCCATGTACATATTCAGGTGTTTAACCTGGGAAGGGTGGGAACTGTTCAGCAGCAGCTGACCTGGGTCTCAGCTCACCTTTATTCAGAGATGCCTTGACTCGGTCACCCAGCTTTGCAATGAGGACGCTCCTTGTGTGGGGTGTGTGTTGATGGCTGTATGGGAGATGATTCCCCACCTCCGACCAATTTCAATATTGTTTGCCGTTGGAACAAGGGCCCTGATAGGGTTTTCCTCTGTATAACTGGTGGGTTCAGGTTTTTCTTCTTTTATGGTTCACGTTAGCTTTTATTCCTCTTTTATGTATTTATAGATATAAGCATGGAAATAATACTTTCCTATAAATACATCTGTGTGAAGGGAAGAACTTTTTTCTGTATTATATTTAAATTTTATTTTTTAAAATTTTGAAATTTAATTTTATTTATTTTTTTATACAGCAGGTTATGATTAGTTATGTATTTTATGCATATACATGTATGCAGGTCAATCCCAATCTCCCAAGTCATCCCACCACCACCACCCCATGGCTTTCCACACTTGGTGTCCATAAGTTTGTTCTCTACATCTGTGTCTCTATTTCTTCCCTGCAAACCAGTTCCTCTGTAAAATTTCGTAGGTTCCACATATATGCATTAATATACAATATTTGTTTTCCTCTTTCTGACTTACTTCATTCTGTATGACAGTCTCTAGATCCATCGCTGTCTCTACAAATGACCCGGTTTCATTCCTTTTTATGGCTGAGTAATATTCCATTTTATACATGTAGCACATCTTTATCCATTCATCTGTGTGTGGGCATTTAGGTTGCTTCCATTACCTGGCCTTTGTAAATAGTGCTGCAATGAACATTGTGGTGAATGGGCATTTCTGATTTATGGTTTTCTTTGGGTATATGAGCAGAAGTGGGATTGCTGGATCAGATGGTAATTCTATTTCTATTTTTTTTAAGGAAACTCCATAGTGTTCTCCATAGTGAGTGTATCAATTTACATTCCCACCAATAGTGGAAGAGGTCTCCTTTTGTCCACACCCTCCCCAGAATTTGTTGTTTGTAGATTTTCTGATGATGCCGATTCTAACAGGTGTGAGGTGATACCTCATTGTAGTTTTGATTTGCATTTCTCTAATAATTAGTGCTGTTGAACAGCTTTTCATGTGCGTCTAGGCCATCTCTGTGTCTTCTTTGAAGAAACGTCTCTTTAGATCAGCCCATTTTTGTATTGGGTTGTTTGTTTTTTTAATATTAAGCTGCATGAGCTGTTTATATATATTGGAGATTAAACCTTTGTCCATTGATTCGTTTGCAACTATTTTCGCCCCTTTTGAGGGATGTCTTTTTCCTTTCCCGTTTTTTTAACCAAAAAAGAAAAAACGAAAAAGAAGTAGAAAACTAATGTGCGTAAAATATGCCTTTTGAAACGGTCGTTTTGAAATATGGACGTCCTTTGAATTTTTTGGTCGATATGTGACCCCAGAATTTGTTTTCAGGGCAGGTGTCATTTACACGCCTGCAATGATTTTGAATATCAACTGACCATTAGCGCTGGGATTAAAGCTGCTGTTGTGTGAAACGGCCACAAGGTGGCAGCAGTTCTCCCTTACCAATTCTGCTTACTAGGGCAACAGAGCCTCAATGGAAGTCGTGTTCTAGATTGGAATTTAGAATGGAATGTGCCAGGAGAAAACCCCTCAAGTTTGTCTCCCTACTTCTTGTTCGTGTTTTTAATTTAATTTTTATTTTTTATTACAGCAAGTTTGATTACAATGTTTGGCTTGTTGTAGGTGTGGAAAATGTGGTTCTTTTACACATATACAGATGTCGGTTTTTCCTGGGATCCTTTTCCCATGTACCTTATGACAGAATGTTGAGTAGTCTTTTGGTATTCCGTAGGTCTTTGGTGATTATATATGTCACCTGTGTTTGTATAAGTCTGTTAACCCCGATATCTTAATGAAACCAATCCTCAAAACTTTCCATTGGTGAACCATAAGTTTGTTTAATGAATCTCTGATTGCCCTTCTCGGTGGAAATATCTGCCCTGGTATCCATTTTTAGGTAACACCTATAAGTGATATGATATGATATGTGTCTTTCACTTTCTGACTTACTACATGTCACGTGATTACCTCTAGACTCATCTACGGTGCTGCAAAAGGCATTGTGTCCTTTTTTTCCTTGCCTTCTATTCTGACTTAGCGAGGTCCGTTTTCAACAATGTGATTCCCTGCGGGTTGTGGATTAGTTGACGTGGGCAGCCTTATCCTGCCGGCCGGCCCTCCAAGGTGTGCCTGGTTGAGGTCAATATAAACAGCGCTCCATGCAGCAATAGCCCCTGAAGCTGTGCCTGCCTCCATATTCTCTGCCCCGTGAGAAGTCTCGGGGCTGTGCTGGTGGGAGGGAGTGAGGGGCCACAGCTTTGTTGGTGGCCAGGTGTGAGTGGGGTTCTGCTGGCCTTTCTGCAGGAGATGCCAGGCTGCCTCCTGTAAAGAGGAGGATGTGTCACCCATACCTTCCGCTGGAATTTCTCTCCAGACCGAGGTGACGAAGGAAAAAAGCAGTGGGGGCTGGGACAGGGTGGGTATCTCAGGCAGGACAATGGAAAGCTTCTGGAAGAGCGCCCGTGGCCAGGACCACCCTGGCTGGCCTGCAGGCACCAAGTTGACCTGCGTGCTGTCGCTGGTGTGGCTCCACGGCCCTTTCTCTAGTCTTTCAAGCCCATGTACATATTCAGGTGTTTAACCTGGGAAGGGTGGGAACTGTTCAGCAGCAGCTGACCTGGGTCTCAGCTCACCTTTATTCAGAGATGCCTTGACTCGGTCACCCAGCTTTGCAATGAGGACGCTCCTTGTGTGGGGTGTGTGTTGATGGCTGTATGGGAGATGATTCCCCACCTCCGACCAATTTCAATATTGTTTGCCGTTGGAACAAGGGCCCTGATAGGGTTTTCCTCTGTATAACTGGTGGGTTCAGGTTTTTCTTCTTTTATGGTTCACGTTAGCTTTTATTCCTCTTTTATGTATTTATAGATATAAGCATGGAAATAATACTTTCCTATAAATACATCTGTGTGAAGGGAAGAACTTTTTTCTGTATTATATTTAAATTTTATTTTTTAAAATTTTGAAATTTAATTTTATTTATTTTTTTATACAGCAGGTTATGATTAGTTATGTATTTTATGCATATACATGTATGCAGGTCAATCCCAATCTCCCAAGTCATCCCACCACCACCACCCCATGGCTTTCCACACTTGGTGTCCATAAGTTTGTTCTCTACATCTGTGTCTCTATTTCTTCCCTGCAAACCAGTTCCTCTGTAAAATTTCGTAGGTTCCACATATATGCATTAATATACAATATTTGTTTTCCTCTTTCTGACTTACTTCATTCTGTATGACAGTCTCTAGATCCATCGCTGTCTCTACAAATGACCCGGTTTCATTCCTTTTTATGGCTGAGTAATATTCCATTTTATACATGTAGCACATCTTTATCCATTCATCTGTGTGTGGGCATTTAGGTTGCTTCCATTACCTGGCCTTTGTAAATAGTGCTGCAATGAACATTGTGGTGAATGGGCATTTCTGATTTATGGTTTTCTTTGGGTATATGAGCAGAAGTGGGATTGCTGGATCAGATGGTAATTCTATTTCTATTTTTTTTAAGGAAACTCCATAGTGTTCTCCATAGTGAGTGTATCAATTTACATTCCCACCAATAGTGGAAGAGGTCTCCTTTTGTCCACACCCTCCCCAGAATTTGTTGTTTGTAGATTTTCTGATGATGCCGATTCTAACAGGTGTGAGGTGATACCTCATTGTAGTTTTGATTTGCATTTCTCTAATAATTAGTGCTGTTGAACAGCTTTTCATGTGCGTCTAGGCCATCTCTGTGTCTTCTTTGAAGAAACGTCTCTTTAGATCAGCCCATTTTTGTATTGGGTTGTTTGTTTTTTTAATATTAAGCTGCATGAGCTGTTTATATATATTGGAGATTAAACCTTTGTCCATTGATTCGTTTGCAACTATTTTCGCCCCTTTTGAGGGATGTCTTTTTCCTTTCCCGTTTTTTTAACCAAAAAAGAAAAAACGAAAAAGAAGTAGAAAACTAATGTGCGTAAAATATGCCTTTTGAAACGGTCGTTTTGAAATATGGACGTCCTTTGAATTTTTTGGTCGATATGTGACCCCAGAATTTGTTTTCAGGGCAGGTGTCATTTACACGCCTGCAATGATTTTGAATATCAACTGACCATTAGCGCTGGGATTAAAGCTGCTGTTGTGTGAAACGGCCACAAGGTGGCAGCAGTTCTCCCTTACCAATTCTGCTTACTAGGGCAACAGAGCCTCAATGGAAGTCGTGTTCTAGATTGGAATTTAGAATGGAATGTGCCAGGAGAAAACCCCTCAAGTTTGTCTCCCTACTTCTTGTTCGTGTTTTTAATTTAATTTTTATTTTTTATTACAGCAAGTTTGATTACAATGTTTGGCTTGTTGTAGGTGTGGAAAATGTGGTTCTTTTACACATATACAGATGTCGGTTTTTCCTGGGATCCTTTTCCCATGTACCTTATGACAGAATGTTGAGTAGTCTTTTGGTATTCCGTAGGTCTTTGGTGATTATATATGTCACCTGTGTTTGTATAAGTCTGTTAACCCCGATATCTTAATGAAACCAATCCTCAAAACTTTCCATTGGTGAACCATAAGTTTGTTTAATGAATCTCTGATTGCCCTTCTCGGTGGAAATATCTGCCCTGGTATCCATTTTTAGGTAACACCTATAAGTGATATGATATGATATGTGTCTTTCACTTTCTGACTTACTACATGTCACGTGATTACCTCTAGACTCATCTACGGTGCTGCAAAAGGCATTGTGTCCTTTTTTTCCTTGCCTTCTATTCTGACTTAGCGAGGTCCCTTTTCAACAATGTGCTTCCCTGCGGGTTGTGGATTAGCTGACGTGGGCAGCCTTATCCTGCCGGCCGGCCCTCCCCAGGTGTGCCTGGTTGAGGTCAATATAAACAGCGCTCCATGCAGCAATAGCCCCTGAAGCTGTGCCTGCCTCCATATTCTTTGCCCCGTGAGCAGTCTCGGGGCTGTGCTGGTGGGAGGGAGTGAGGGGCTACAGCTTTGTTGGTGGCCCGGTGTGAGTGGGGTTCTGCTGGCCTTTCTGAAGGAGTTGCCAGGCTGCCTCCTGTAAAGAGGAGGATGTGTCACCCATACCTTCCACTGGAATATCTCTCCGGACAGAGGTGAGGAAGGAAAAAAGCAGTGGGGGCCGGGACAAGTGGGGTATCTCAAGCAGTACAATGGAAAGCTTCTGGAAGAGCGCCCGTGGCCAGGACCACCCTGGCTGGCCTGCAGGCACCAAGTTGGCCTGCGTGCTGTCGCTGGTGTGGCTCCACGGCCCTTCCTCTAGTCTTTCAAGCCCTTGTACATATTTAGGTGTTTTACCTGGGAAGGGTGGGAACTGTTCAGCAACAGCTGGCCTGGGGCTCAGCTCACCTTTGTTCAGAGATGCCTCGGCTCGGTCCCCCCGCTTTGCAATGAGGAAGCTCCTTGTGTGGGGTGTGGGTTGCTGCCTGTATGGGAGATGATTCCCCACCTCTGAACAATTTCAATATTGTTTACCGTTGGAGCAAGTGCCCTGATAGTGTTTTTCTCTGTATAACTGGTCGGTTCAGGTTTTTCTTCGTTTATGGTTCAAGTTAGCTTTTATTCCTCTTTTATGTATTTATAGATATAAGCATGGAAATAATTCATTCCTATAAATACATCTGTGTGAAGGGAAGAACTTTTTTCTGTTTTATTTTTAAATTTTATTTTTTATAATTTTGTAATTTAATTTTATTTACTTTTTTATACTGCTGGTTATTATTAGTTATGTGTTTTATGCATATACATGTATACAGGTCAATCACAATCTCCCAACTCATCCCACCACCAGCACCCCATGGCTTCCCACACTTGGTGTCCATACGTTTGTTCTCTACCTGTGTGTCTCTATTTCTTCCCTGAAAACCAGTTCACCTGGACCATTTTTTAGGTTCCACATATATGCATTAATATACAATATTTGTTTTCCTCTTTCTGACTTACTTCATTCTGTATGACAGTCTCTAGATCCATCGATGTCTCTAAAAATGACCCAGATTCATTCCTTTTTATGGCCGAGTAATATTCCATTTTATATATGTACCCCATCTTTATCCATTCATCTGTCTTTGGGCGTTTAGGTTGCTTCCATTACCTGCCTATTGTAAATAGTGCTGCAATGAACATTGTGGTGAATGTGCCTTTTTGATTTATGGTTTTCTTTGGGTATATGCCCAGAAGTGGAATTGCTGGATCAGATGGTAATTCTATTTCTAGATTTTTTAAGGAAACTCCATAGTGTTCTCCATAGTGACTCTATCAATTTACATTCCCACCAATAGTGGAAGAGGGCTCCTTTTGTCCACACCCTCCCCAGAATTTGTTGTTTGTAGATTTTCTGATGATGCCGATTCTAACAGGTGTGAGGTGATACCTCATTGTAGTTTTGATTTGCATTTCTCTAATAATTAGTGCTCTTGAGCAGCTTCTCATGTGCGTCTTGGCCATCTCTGTGTCTTCTTTGAAGAAACGTCTCTTGAGATCTTCTGCCCATTTCTGTATTGGGAGGGTCGTGGGATGGTCAGGCTGTGTGCTGACGCACGTGTCAGTGCCAGCGTAAGGGCCAGGAGTAGGGTACAGCATAGGGTAACGTGTAGGGCTGGTGGTGGGTTTCCGTTCCGGGCTAGGGTTAGGGTTAGGGAACGGCAAGGTTTAGGGAACAGGTGAGCATAGGGACACGTGGGAGAGGCAGGCTACGTGCTGACAAATGTGTCAGTGCCAGCGTACGGGTCAGGAGTAAAGTATGGTGTAGGGCTGGTTGTGGGTTTCCATTCAGTGCTAGGGTTAGGGTTAGGGAACGGCAAGGCTTAGGGCACAGCTGAGGGTACAGAAACGTGGGTGGGTCAGGCTATGTGCTGACGCACGGTTCAGAGCCAGTGTACGGGCCAGGATTAGGGTACGGAGTAGGGTAAGGTGTAGGGCTGTTGGTGGGTTTCTGTTCTGGGTTAGGGTTAGGGAACGGCAAGGCTTAGGGCACAGGTGAGGGTATGGAAACATGGGAGTGGCAGGCTACGTGCTTACACAAGTGTCAGTTCCAGTGTACGGCCCAGGAGTAGGGTACGGCGTAGGGTAAGGTGTAGGGCTGGTGGTGGGTTTCCGTTCCCGGCTAGGGTTAGGGTTAGGGAATGGCAAGGCTTAGGGCACAGGTGAGGGTACAGAAACGTGGGAGGGTCAGGCTACATGATGACGCAAGTGTCAGTTCCAGCGTACGGCCCAGGAATAGGGTATGGCGTAGGGTAAAGTGTAGGGTTAGGGTTAGGGAACGGCAAGGCTTAGGGCACAGGTGAGGGTACGGAAACGTGGGAGGGTCAGGCTACATGCTGAAGCACGGGTCAGTGCCAGGGTGTGGACCAGGAGTAGGATACGGCGTAGGGTAAGGTGTAAGACTGGTGGTGGGTGTCCATTCCGGGGTTTGATTAGGGTTAGGGAACGTCAAGTTTTAGGGCACAGGTGAGGGTACGGAAACGTGGGAGGTTCAGGCTACCTGCTGATGCATGGGTCAGTGCCAGCGTATGGGCCAGGAGTAGGGTACGGCGTAGGGTAAGGTGTAGGGCTGGTGGTGGTTTTCCGTTCTGGGCTAGGGTTAGGGTTAGGGAACGGCAAGGCTAAGGGCACAGGTGAGGGTACGGAAACTTGGGAGAGGCAGGCTACGTGCTGACGCACGGGTCAGTGCCAGCATACAGGCAAGGAGTAGGGTACGGCATAGGTTATGGTGTAGGGCTGGTGGTGGATTTCAGTTCAGGGCTAGGGTTAGGGTTAGTGAACGGCAAGGCTTAAGGCACAGGTGAGGGTACAGAAACGTGTTAGGTTCATGGTGCATGTTGATGCATGGAATAGTGTCATCGTACGCATTAGGATTAGGGTACGGCATAGAGTAAGGTGTACGGATGGCGGTAGGTTTACATTCTGGTGTAGGGTTAGGGATAGCGAATTGCAAGTTATAGGGCACAGGTGATGGTACGCAAATGTGTTAGGTTCAGGGTACGTGTTGACTCACGGGTTAGTGTGAGCGTACGCATGAGGATTAGGGTACCGCATAGAGTAAGGTGTAGGGTTGGTGGTAGGTTTCCGTTCCAGTTTAGGGTTATGTTTAGGAACTGGCAAAGTTTAGGGCACAGGTGAGGGTACGAAACGTGTTAGGGTCAGGGTACGTGTTGATGCACCGGTTAGTGTCAGCATACGAATTAGGATTAGGGTATGGCGTAAGGTAAGGTGTAGGGTTGGTGGTAGTTTTCCGTTCCGGGCTAGGGTTAAGGTAAGGGAACGGCAAGGTTTATGGCAGAGGTGAGGGTACGGAAACGTGTTAGGGTCAGGGTACGTGTTGACGTATGGATTAGGATTAGGGTACGGCTTAGGGTAAGGTGTAGGGCTGATGGTAGGTTTCTGTTCCGGGCTAAGGTTAAGGATAGGCAACGGCAAGGTTTGGGGCACAGCTGAGGGTACGGAAACGTGTTAGAGTCAGGGTACATGTTGACTCACCGGTTAGTGCCAGCGTACGGATTAGGATTAGTGTACCGCGTAGATAAGGTGCACGGTTGGTGGTAGGTTTCCGTTCCAGGCTATGGTTAGGGTTAGGGAAAGTCAAGGTTTCTATTTGTAGGTTTTTTAAGGAAACTCCATACTGTTCTCCATAGTGACTGTATCAATTTACATTCCCAACAATAGTGGAAGAGGGCTCCTTTTGTCCACACCCTCCGCAGAATTTGTTGTCTGTAGATTTTCTGATGATGCCGATTCTAACAGGTGTGAGGCGATACCTCATTGTAGTTTTGATTTGCATTTCTCTAATAATTAGTGCTCTTGAGCAGCTTTTCATGTGCGTCTTAGCCATCTCTGTGTCTTCTTTGAAGAAACGTCTCTTTAGATATTCTGCCCATGTTTGTATTGGGTTGTTTGTTTTTTTAATATTAAGCTGCATGAGCTGTTTATATATATTGGAGATTAAACCTTTGTCCATTGATTCGTTTGCAACTATTTTCGCCCCTTCTGAGGGATGCCTTTTTCCATTCCCGTGTTTTTAACCAAAAAAGAAAGAAAGAAAGAGAAGCAGAACACTAATGTGCATAAAATATGCCTTTTGAAACGGTCGTTTTGAAATATGGACGTCCTTTAAATTTTTTGGTCGATATGGGGCCCCAGGATTTGTTTTCAGGGCAGGTGTCATTTACAGGCCTGCAATGATTTTGAATATCAACTGACCATTAGCACTGGGATTAAAGCTGCTGTTGTGTGAAACGGCCACTACGTGGCAGCAGTTCTCCCTTAACACATCTGGTTACTAGGGCAACAGAGCCTCAATGGAAGTCGTGTTCTACATTGGAATTTAGAATGGAATGTGCCAGGAGAAAGCCCCTCAAGTTTGACTCCCTACTTCTTGTTCGTATTTTTAATTTAATTTTTATTTTTTATTATAGCAAGTTTGATTACAATGTTTGGCTTGTTGTAGGTGTGGAAGATGTGGTTCTTTTACACATATACAGATGTCTGTACTTCCTGGGATCCTTTTCCCATGTACGTTATGACAGAATGTTGAGTAGTCTTCTCTTGGTATTCCGTAGGTCTTTGGTGATTATATATGTCACCTCTGTTTGTATATGTCTGTTAACCCCGATATCGTAATGAAACCAATCCTCACACCTTTCCATTGGTGAACTATAAGTTTGTTTAATGAATCTATGATTGCACTTCTCAGTGGAAATGTCTGCCCTGGTTTCTATTTTAGGTAACACCTATAAGTGATATGAAATGATATGTGTCTTTCACTTTCTGACTTACTACAAGTCACGTGATTACCTCTAGACTCATCTACAGTGCTGAAAATGGCATTGTGTCCTTATTTTCCTTGGCTTCTATTCTGCCTTAGCGAGGTCCATTTTCAACAATGTGATTCCCTGAGGGTTGTGGATTAGCGGACCTGGGCAGCCTTAACCTGCCGACCGGCCCTCCCCAGGTCTGCCTGGTTGAGGTCAATATAAACAGCGCTCCAGGCAGCAATAGCCCCTGATGCTGTTCCTGACTCCATATTCTCTGCACCGTCAGCAGTCTCGGGGCTGTGCTGGTGGGAGGGAGTGAGGGGCCACAGCTTTGTTGTTGGCCCTGTGTGAGTGGTGTTCTGCTGGCCTTTCTGCAGGAGTTGCCAGGCTGCCACCTGTAAAGAAGAGGATGTGTCACCCATACCTTCCGCTGGAATTTCTCTCCGGACAGAGGTGAGGAAGGAAAAAAGCAGTGGGGGCTGGGAAAAATGGGGTATCTCAGGCAGGACAATGGAAAGCTTCCGGAAGAGCGCCCGGGGCCAGGATCACCCTGGCTGGCCTGCAGTCACCAAGTTGGCCTGCGTGCTGTCGCTGGTGTGGCTCCACGGCCCTTCCTCTAGGCTTTCAAGCCTTTGTACATATTCAGGTGTTTGACCTGGGAAGGGTGGAACAGTTCAGCAGCAGCTGGCCTGGGGCTCAGCTCACCTTTATTCAGAGATGCCCCGGCACGGTCCCCCAGCTTTGCAATGTGGATGCTCCTTGCATGGGGTGTGGGTTGCTGGCTGTATGGGAGATGATTCCCCACCTCTGACCAATTTCAGAATTGTTTACCGCTGGAGCAAGTGCCCTGATAGGGTTTTCCTCTGTATAACTGGTGGGTTCAGGTTTTTTTTTCGTTTATGGTTCAAGTTAGATTTTATTCCTCTTTGATGTATTTATAGATATAAGCATGGAAATAATTCATTCCTATAAAAACATCTGTGTGAAGGGAAGATCTTTTTTCTGTTTTATTTTTAAATTTTATATTTTAAAATTTTGAAATTTAATTTTATTTACTTTTTTATACAGCGGGTTATTATTAGTTATGTATTTTATGCATATACATGTATACAGGTCAATCTCAAACTCCCAACTCATCCCACCACCACCACCCCATGGCTTCCCACACTTGGTGTCCATACGTTTGTTCTCTACCTCTGTGTCTCTATTTCTTCCCTGCAAACCAGTTCATCTGTACCATTTTTTAGGTTCCACATATATGCATTAATATAGAATATTTGTTTTCCTCTTTCTGACGTACTTCATTCTGTATGACAGTCTCTAGATCCATCGATGTCTCCACAAATGACCCAGTTTCATTCCTTTTTATGGCCGAGTAATATTCCATTTTATATATGTACCCCATCTTTATCCATTCATCTGTCTTTGGGCATTTAGGTTGCTTCCATTACCTGGCTATTGTAAATAGTGCTGCAATGAACCTTGTGGTGAATATGCCTTTTTGATTTATGGTTGTCTCTGGGTATATGCCCAACAGTGGGATTGCTGGGTCAGATGGTAATTCTATTTCTAGTTTTTTAAAGGAAACTCCATACTGTTCTCCATAGTGACTGTATCAAATTACATTCCCACCAATAGTGGAAGAGGGCTCCTTTTGTCCACACCCTCCCCAGAATTTGTTGTTTGTAGATTTTCTGATGATGCCGATTCTAACAGGTGTGAGGTGATACCTCATTGTAGTTTTGATTTGCATTTCTCTAATAATTAGTGCTCTTGAGCAGCTTTTCATGTGCGTCTTGGCCATCTCTGTGTCTTCTTTGAAGAAACGTCTCTTTAGATCTTCTGCCCATTTTTGTATTGGGTTGTTTGTTTTTTTAATAAGCTTCATGAGCTGTTTATATATATTGGAGATTCAACCTTTGTCCATTGATTCGTTTGCAACTATTTTCGCCCCTTCTGAAGGATGCCTTTTTCCATTCCCGTGTTTTTAACCAAAAAAGAAAGAAATAAAAAGAAGCAGAACATTAATGGGCATAAAATATGCCTTTTGAAACGGTCGTTTTGAAATATGGACGTCCTTTAAATTTTTTGGTCGATATGTGACCCCAGGATTTGTTTTCAGGCAGGTGTCATTTACAGGCCTGCAATGATTTTGAATATCAACTGACCATGAGCGCTGGGATGAAAGCTGCTGTTGTGTGAAACGGCCACAAGGTGGCAGCAGTTCTCTCTTTCATATCTGGTTTCTAGGGCAACAGAGCCTCAATGGAAGTCGCCTTCTAGATTGGAATTTAGAACAGAATGTGACAGGAAAAAGCCCCTCAAGTTAGTCTCCCTACTTCTTGTTCGTGTTTTTAATTTAATTTTTTATTTTTTATTACAGCAAGTTTGATTACAATGTTTGGCTTGTTGTAGGTATGGTAGATGTGTTTCTTTTACACATATACAGATGACTGTTCTTCCTGTGATCCTTTTCCCATGTACGTTAAGACAGAATGTTGAGTAGTCCTCTCTTTGTATTCCATAGGTCTTTGGTGATTTTATATGTCACATTTGTTGTATATGTCTGTTAACCCCAATATCGTAATGAAACCAATCCTCACACCTTTCCATTGGTGAACCATAAGTTTGTTTAATGAATATGTGATAGCCCTTCTCCGTGGAAATATCTGCCCTCGTATCCATTTTTATGTAACACCTATAAGTGATATGATACGATATGTGTCTTTCACTTTCTGACTTACTACAAGTCACGTGATAACCTCTAGACTCATCTACGGTGCTGCAAATGGCATTGTGTCCTTTTTTTCCTTGGATTCTATTCTGCTTTAGCGAGGTCCATTTTCAACACTGTGATTCCCTGAGGGTTTTGAATTAGCTGACGTGGGCAGCCTTATCCTGCCGGCCGGCCCTCCCCAGGAGTGCCTGGTTGAGGTCAATATAAACAGTGCTCCAGGCAGCAATAGTCCCTGAAGCTGTGCCTGCCTCCATATTCTCTGCCCCGTGAGCAGTTTCGGGGCTGTGCTGCTGGGAGGGAGTGAGGGGCCACAGCTTTGTTGGTGGCCCCGTGTGAGTGGAGTTCTGCTGGCCTTTCTGCAGGAGTTGCCAAGCTGCCACCTGTAAAGAAGAGGATGTGTCACCCATACCTTCCGCTGGAATTTCTCTCCGGACAGTTGTGAGGAAGGAAAAAAGCAGTGGGGGACGGGACAGGTGGGGTATCTAAGACAGGACAATGGAAAGTTTCCGGAAGAGCGCCCGGGGCCAGGAAAACCCTGGCTGGGCTGCAGGCATCAAGTTGGCCTGCGTGCTGTCACTGGTGTGTCTCCACGGTCCTTCCTCTATGCTTTCTAGCCCTTGTACATATTCAGGTGTTTTACCTGGGAAGGGTGGGAACAGTTCAGCAGCAGCTGGCCTGGGGCTCAGCTCACCTTTATTCAGAGATGCCTCAGCACGATCACCCAGCTTTGCAATGAGGACGCTCCTTGCGTGGGGTGTGTGTTGCTGGCTGTATGGGAGAAGATTTCCCACTTCTGAACAATTTCAGAATTGTTTACCGCTGGCGCAAGTGCCCTGATAGGTTTTTCCTCTGTATAACTGGTGGGTTCAGGTTTTTTTTTTTCTTTTATGGTTCAAGTTAGATTTTATTCCTCTTTTATATATTTATAGATATAAGCATGGAAATAATTCATTCCTATAAATACATCTATGTGAAGGGAAGAACTTTTTTCTGTATTATTTTTAAATTTTACTTTTTAAAATTTTGAAATTTAATTTTATTTACTTTTTTATATAGCAGGTTATTATTAGTTATGTATTTTATGCATATACATGTATACAGGTTAATCTCAATCTCCCAAATCATCCCACCACCACCACCCCATGGCTTCCCACACTTGGTGTCCATACGTTTGTTCTCTACCTGTGTGTCTCTATTTCTTCCCTGCAAACCAGTTCATCTGTACCATTTTTTAGGTTCCACATATATGCATTAATATACAATATTTGTTTTCCTATTTCTGACTTACCTCATTCTGTATGACAGTCTCTAGATCCATCGATGTCTCTACAAATGACCCAGTTTCATTCATTTTATGGCTGAGTAATATTCCTTTTTATACATGTACCATATCTTTATCCATTCATCTGAGTGTTGGCATTTAGGTTGCTTCCATTACCTGGCCTTTGTAAATAGTGCTGCAATGATCATTGTGGTGAATGTGCCTTTTTGATTTATGGTTTTCTCTGGGTCTATTCCCAGAAGTGGGATTGCTGGATCAGATGGTAATTCTTTTTCTAGTTTTTTTAAGGAAACTCCATAGTGTTCTCCATAGTGACTGTATCAATTTACATTCCCACCAACAGTGGAAGAGGGATCCTTTGGTCTACACCCTCCCCAGAATTTGTTGTTTGTAGATTTTCTGATGATGCCGATTCTAACAGGTGTGAGTTGATACCTCATTGTAGTTTTGATTTGCATTTCTCTAATAATTAGTGCTGTTGAGCAGCTTTTCATGTGCGTCTTGGCCATCTCTGTGTCTTCTTTGAAGAAACGTCTCTTTAGATCTTCTGCCCATTTTTGTATTGGGTTGTTTGTTTTTTTAATATTAAGCTGCATGAGCTGTTTATATGTATTGGAGATTAAACCTTTGTCCATTGATTCGTTTGCAACTATTTTCGCCCCTTCTGAGGGATGCCTTTTTCCATTCCCGTTTTTTTAACCAAAAAAGAAAGAAAGAAAAAGAAGCAGAAAACGAATGTGCATAAAATATGCCTTTTGAAACGGTTGTTTTGAAATATGGACGTCCTTTGAATTTTTTGGTCGATATGTGACCCCAGGATTTGTTTTCAGGGCAGGTGTCTTTTACAGGCCTGCAATGATTTTGTATATCAACTGACCATTAGCGCTGGGATTAAAGCTGCTGTTGTGTGAAACAGAACCAAGGTGGCAGCAGTTCTCCCTTACCTAATCTGGTTACTAGGGCAACAGATCCTCAATGGAAGTCGTGTTCTAGATTGGAATTTAGAATGGAATGTGCTGGAGAAAGCCCCTCAAGTTTGTCTCCCTACTTCTTGTTCGTGTTTTTAATTTAATTTTTATTTTTTATTACAGCAACTTTGATTACGATGTTTGGCTTGTTGGAGGTGTGGAAGATGTGGTTCTTTTACACATATACAGATGTCTGTTTTTCCTGGGATCCATTTCCCATGTACCTTATGACAGAATGTTGAGTAGTCTTTTTGTATTCCGTAGGTCTTTGGAGATTATATATGTCACCTGTGTTTGTATAAGTCTGTTAACCCCAATATCGTAATTAAACCAATCCTCACACATTTCCATTGGTGAACCATAAGTTTGTTTAATGAATCTCTGAATGCCCTTCTCGGTGGAAATATCTGCCCTTGTATCCATTTTTAGGTGACACCTATAAGTGTTATGATATGATATGTGTCTTTCACTTTCTGACTTACTACATGTCACGTGATTACCTCTAGACTCATCTACGGGGCTGCAAATGGCATTGTGTCCTTTTTTTCCTTGCCTTCTATTCTGACTTAGCGAGGTCCCGTTTCAACAATGTGATTCCCTGCGGGTTGTGGATTAGCTGACGTGGGCAGCCTTATCCTGCCGGCCGGCCCTGCCCAGGTGTGCCTGGTTGAGGTCAATATAAACAGCGCTCCAGGCAGCAATAGCCCCTGAAGCTGTGCCTGACTCCATATTCTCTTCCCCGTTAGCAGTCTCAGGGCTGTGCTGGTGGGAGGGAGTGAGGGGCCACAGCTTTGTTGGTGGCCCGGTGTGAGTGGGGTTCTGCTGGCCTTTCTGCAGGAGTTTCCAGGCTGCCTCCTGTAAAGAGGAGGATGTGTCACCCATACATTCCGCTGGAATTTCTCTCCGGACTGAGGTGAGGAAGGAAAAAAGCAGTGGGTGCCGGGACAGTTGGGGTATCTCAGGCAGGACAATGGGATGCTTCCGGAAGAGTGCCCGGGGCCAGGACAACCCTGGCTGGCCTGCAGGCACCAAGTTGTCCTGCGTGCTGTCGCTGGTGTGGCTCCACGTCCCTTCCTCTAGGCTTTCTAGCCCTTGTACATATTCAGGTGTTTTACCTGGGAAGGGTGGGAACAGTTCAGCAGCAGCTGGCCTGGGGCTCAGCTCACCTTTATTCAGAGATGCCTCAGCTCGGTCCCCCAGCTTTGCAATGAGGACGCTCCTTGTGTGGGGTGTGGGTTGCTGGCTGTACGGGAGATGATTCCCCTCCTCTGACCAATTTCAGTATTGTTTACCATTGGAGCAAGTACCCTGATAGGGTTTTCCTCTGTATAACTGGTGGATTCAGGTGTTTCTTCTTTTATGGTTCAAGTTAACTTTTATTCCTCTTTTATGTATTTATAGATATAAGCATGGAAATAATTCATTCCTATAAATACATCTGTGTGAAGGGAAGAACTTTTTTTGTATTATTTTTAAATTTTATTTTTTAAAATTTTGAAATTTAATTTTATTTATTTTTTTTATACAGCTGGTTATTATTAGTTATGTATTTTATGCATAGACATGTATGCAGGTCAATCCCAATCTCCCAACTCATCCCACCACCACCACCCCGTGGCTTCCCACACTTGGTGTCCATACTTTTGTTCTCTACATCTGTGTCTCTATTTCTTCCCTGTAAACCAGTTCCTTTGTAAAATTTCGTTGGTTCCACATATATGCATTAATATACAATATTTGTTTTCCTCTTTCTGACTTACTTCATTCTGTATGACAGTCTCTAGATCCATTGATGTCTCTACAAATGACCCAGTTTCATTCCTTTTTATGGCCGAGTAATATTCCATTTTATATATGTACCCCATCTTTATCCATTCATCTGTCTGTGGGCATTTAGGTTGCTTCCATTACCTGGCTATTGTAAATAGTGCTGCAATGAACATTGTGGTGAATGTGCCTTTTTGATTTATGGTTTTCTTTGGGTATATGTCCAGAAGTGGGATTGCTGGATCAGATGGTAGTTCTATTTCTAGTTTTTTTAAGGAAACTCCATACTGTTCCTCATAATGACTGTATCAATTTACGTTCCCACCAATAGTGGAAGAGGGCTCCTTTTGTCCACATCCTCCCCAGAATTTGTTGTTTGTAGGTTTTCTGATGATGCCGATTCTAACAGGTATGAGGTGATACCTCATTGGAGGTTTGATTTGCATTTCTCTCATAATTAGTCATGTTGAGCAGCTTTTCATGTGCGTCTTGGCCATCTCTGTGTCTTCTTTGAAGAAACGTCTCTTGAGATCTTCTGCCCATTTCTGTATTGGGAGGGTCGTGGGTGGGTCAGGCTACGTGCTCACGCACGTGTCAGTGCCAGCGTAAGGGCCAGGAGTAGGGTACTGCGTAGGGTAAGGTGTACGTCTGGTGGTGGGATTCCGTTCCGGGCTAGGTTTACGGTTAGGGAACGGCAAGGCTTAGGGCACAGGTGAGGGTACGGAAACTTGGGATGGTCAGGCTACGTTCTTATGCACGGGTCAGTGCCAATGTTGGGCCAGGATTAGTCTACGGCATAGGCTAATGTGTAGGGCTGGTGGTGGTTTTCCGTTTCGTGCTAGGTTTAGGTTTAGGGAATGACAAAGCTTAGGGCACAGGTGAGGGTACGGAAACGTGGGAGGGTCAGGCTAGGTGATGACGCACGCGTTAGTGCCAGCGTACGGGCCAGGAATAGGGTACGGCGTAGGGTAAGGAGTAGGGCTGGTTGTGAGATACCATTCCGGGCTATGGTTAGCGTTAGGGAACGGCAAGGCTTAGGGCACAGGTGAACGTACGGAATCGTGGGAGGGTCAGGCTACGTGCTGATGCATGGGTTAGTGCCAGCGTACGGGCCAGGAGTAAGGTATGGCATAGGGTAAGGTTTAGGGCTGGTGGTGGGTTTCCGTTCTGGGCTAGGGTTAGGGTGAGGGAACAGCAAGGCTTAGGGCACAGGTGAACGTACAGAAACGTTGGAGTGGCAGGCTACGTGTTGACGCACGGATCTGTGCCAGCGTACGGGCCAGGAGTAGGGTACGTCGTAACGTAAGTTTTAGGGCTGGTGGTGGGTTTCCGTTCCAGGTTAGGGTTAGGGAACGGCAAGGCTTAGGGCACAGGTGAGGGTACAGAAACGTAGGAGTGGCAGGCTACGTGCTGACGCACTGGTCAGTGCCAGCGTACGGGGCAGGATTAGGGTATGGCGTAGGGTAAGGTGTAGGGCTGGTGGTGGGTTTCCGTTATGGGCTAGGGTTAGGGTTAGGGAACGGCAAGGCTTAGGGCACAGGTGAGGGTACAGAAACGTGGGAGGGTCAGTCTACGTGCTGACGCACGTGTCAGTGACAGCGTACGGTCCAGGAGTATGGTACGGTGTAGGGTAAGGTGTAGGGCTGGTGGTGGTTTTCCGTTCCAGGTTAGGGTTAGGGAACGGCAAGGCTTAGGGCACAGGTGAGGGTACGGAAACGTGGGCGGGTCAGGCTACATGCTGAAGCACTGGTCAGTGCCAGGGTATGGACCAGGAGTAGGGTACGGCGTAGGGTAAAGTGTAAGGCTGGTGGTGGGGATCCATTCCGGGATAGGTTTAGGGTTAGGGAGTGGCAAGTCTTAGGGCACAGGTGAGGGTACGGAAACGTGGGAGGGTCAGGCTACGTGCTGAAGAACGGGTCAGTGCCAGGGTGTGGACCAGGTGTAGGGTACCGCGTAGGGTATGGTGTAAGGGCGGTGGTGGGTGTCCATTCCGGTCTAGGGTTAGGGTTAGGGAACGTTAAGGCTTAGGGTACACGTGAGGGTACGGAAACGTGGGAGGGTCAGGCTACGTGCTGAAGAACGTGTCAGTGCCAGCGTATGGGTCAGGAGTTGGGTACGGCGTAGGGTATGGTGTAGGGGTCGTGGTGGGTTTCCGTTCCATTCAAGGGTTAGGGGTAGGGAACCGCAAGACTTAGGCCACAGGTGAGGTTACGAAAACATGGGAGAGTCAGACTACGTGCTGATGCACGGGTCAATGACAGCGTACACCCAGGTGTAGGCTTCGGCGTAGGGTAAGGTTTAGGCCCGGTGGTGGGTTTCCGTTCCAGGCCAGGGTAAGGGTTAGCGAATGGCAAGCCTTAGGGCACAGGTGAGGGTACGGAAAAGTGGGAGGGTCAGGGTACGTGCTCACGCATGTGTCAGTGTCAGCTTCCGGGCAGGAGTAGGCTTCGACGTACAGTAAGGCTTAGGGCTGGTGGTGGGTCTCCGTTCCGGGCTAGGGTTAGGGTTAGGGAACGGGAAGGCTTAGGGCACAGTTGAGGGTACAGAAACATGGGAGGGTCAGGCTCCATGCTGACGCACAGGTCAGTTCCAGCGTACGGGCCAGGAGTAAGTTACTGCGTAGGGTAAGGTGTAGGGCTGGTGGTGGGTTTCCGTTTTGGTATAGGGTTAGGGAACGGCAAGGCTAAGGGCACAGGTGAGGGTACAGAAATTTGGGAGAGGTAGGCTACGTGCTGACGCATGTGTCAGTGCCAGCGTACGGGCAAGGAGTAGGGTATGGCGTAGGGTAAGCTGTAGGGCTGGTGGTGTGTTTCCGGTCTGGGCTAGGGTTAGGGTTAGGGAACGGCAAGGCTTAGGGCACTGGTGAGGGTGCGGAAACGTGGGAGTGGTAGGCTACGTGTTGATGCACGGGTCAGTGCTAGCGTATGGGGAAGGATTATGGTACGGCGTAGGGTAAGGTGTAGGGCTGGTGGTGGGTTTCCTTTCCGGGCTAGGGTTAGTGTTAGGGAATTGCGAGGCTTAGGGCACAGGTGAGGGTAAGGAAACGTGGGAAAGGCAGGCTACGTGCTGACACACGGGTCAGTGCCACCGTACGGGGCAGGAGTTGGGTATGGCGTAGGGTATGGTGTAGGGGTGGTGGTGGGTTTCCCTTCCGGGCAACTGTTAGGGGTAGGGAACCACAAGACTTAGGGCACAGGTGAGGTTACAGAAACGTGGGGGGGTCAGACTACGCGCTGACGCACGGGTCAATGACAGCGTATGCCCAGGTGTAGGCTTCGGCGTAGTGTAAGGTGTAGGCCCGGTGGTGGGTTTCCGTTCCGGACCAGGGTAAGCGTTAGCGAACGGCAAGGCTTAGGGAACAGGTGAGGGTACGGATAAGTGGGAGGGTCTGGGTACGTGCTCACGCACGTGTCAGTGTCAGCTTCTGGGCAGGAGTAGGCTTCGACAAGGGTAAGGGGTAGGGCTGATGGTGGGTCTCCGTTCCGGGCTAGGGTGAGGGTTAGGGAACAGCAAGGCTTAGGGCACACGTGAGGGTACGGAAACGTGGGAGGGTCAGGCTCCATGCTGACACACGGGTCAGTGCTAGCGTACGGGGCAGGATTAGGGTACTGCGTAGGGTAAGGTGTAGGGCTGGTGGTGGGTTTCCATTCCGGGCTAGGGTTAGGGTTAGGGAATGGCAAAGCTTAGGGCACAGAAGATGGTACGGAAACGTGGGAGTGTCATGCTACGTGTTGACGCACGGGTCAGTGCCAGCGTACAGGCCAAGAGTAGGGTACGGCGTAGGGTAAGGTGTAGGATTAGGGTTAGGGTTAGGGAACGGCAAGGCTTAGGGCACGGGTGGGGGTACGGAAACGTGGGAGTGTCATGCTACGTGTTGACGCACGGGTCAGTGCCAGCGTACAGGCCAAGAGTAGGGTACAGCGTAGGGTAAGGTTTAGGGCAGGGGGTGGGTTTCCGTTCCGGGATAGGGTGAGGGTTAGAGAACGACAAGCCTTAGGGCACAGGTACGGGTACGGAAACGTGGGAGGTTCAGGCTATGTTCTGACGCACGGGTCAGTGCCAGCGTACGGGCCAGGAGTAAGGTACGGCGTAGGGTAAGGTGTAGGGCTGGTGGTGGGTTTCCTTTCCGGGCTAAGGTTAGGTTTAGGGAATGACAAGGCTTAGGGTTCGGGTGAGGATACGGAAACGTGGGAGGGGCAGGCTACGTGCTGACGCACAGGTCAGTGCCAGCGTATGGGCCAGGAGTGGGCTATGGTGTAGAGTAAGGTGTAGGGCTGGTTGTAGGTTTCCATTCGGGGTTATGGTTAGGGTTATGGAACGGCAAGGCTTAGGACACAGGTGAGGGTACGGGAACTTGGGAGGGTCAGGCTATGTGCTGACGCATGGATCAGTGCCAGCGTACGGGCCAGGATTAGGCTACGGCGTAGGGTAAGGTGTAGGGCTGGTGGTAGGTTTCTGTTCTGGGCTAGGGTTAGGGTTAGGGCACGACAAGCCTTAGGGCACAGGTGAGGGTACGGACACGGGGGAGGGTCAGGCTATGTGCTGACGCACGGGTCAGTGCCAGCGTACAGGCCAAGAGTAGTCAACAGCGTAGGGTAAGGTGTAGGGCTGGTGGTTGGTTTCCTTTCCGGGCTAGGGTTAGGGTTAGGGAATGGCAAGGCATAGGGCACAGGTGATGGTATGGAAACGTGGGAGGGTCATGCTACGTGCTGACACACGGGTCAGTGCCAGCATATGGGCCAGGCCTAGGCTACGGCGTAGGGTAAGGTGTAGGGCTGGTGGTGGGTTTCCTTTCCGGGCTAGGGTTAGGGTTAGGGAACGGTAAGGCTTAGGGCACAGGTGAGGGTACGGAAACGTGTGAGAGGCAGGCTACGTGCTGACACACAGGTCAGTGCCACCGTACAGGCCAGGAGTTGGGTACGGCGTAGAGTATGCTGTAGGGGTGGTCGTGGGTTTCCGTTCCCGGCTAGGGTTAGGGGTAGGGTACCGCAAGTCTTAGGGCACAGGTGAGGTTACGGAAACGTGGGAGTGTCAGCCTACGTGCTGACACACGGGTCAAAGACAGCGTACGCCCAGGTGTAGGCTTCGGCGTAGGGTAAGGTTTAGGCCCGGTGGTGGGTTTCCGTTCTGGGCTAGGGTTAGGGTTAGCGAACGGCAAGGCTTAGGGCACAGGTGAGGGTACGGAAAAGTGGGAGGGTCAGGCTACGTGCTCACGCACGTGTCAGTGTCAGCTTCTGGGCAGGAGTAGGCTTCGACGTAGGGTAAGGTGTAGGGCTGGTGGTGGGTTTCCGTTTCGGGCTAGGGTTAGGGTTAGGGAACGGCAAGGCTTAGGGCACAGGTAAGGGTACGGAAACGTGGGAGGGTCAGGCTCCATCTGACGCACGGTTCAGTTCCAGCGTACGGGCCAGGCGTATGGTACGGCGTAGGGTATGGTGTAGGGCTGGTGGTGGGTTTCCTTTTCAGGCTAGGGTAAGGGTTAGGGAACGGCAAGGCTTAGGGCACAGGTGAGGGTACGGAAACGGGGTACGGTCAGGCTACGTGGTGACGCACGGGTCAGTGCCAGCATACAGGCCAGGAGTAGGCAATGTCTTAGGTTAAGGTGTAGGGCTGGTGGTTGGTTTCCTTTCCAGTCTAGAGTTAGGGTTAGGGAAAGGCAAGGTTTCGGGTAAAGGTGAGGGTACGGAAACGTGGGAGGGTCAGGCTCCGTGCTAACGCACGTGTCAGTGCCAGCGTACGGGCCAGGAGTAGGGTACGGCATTGGGTAAGGTGTAGGGCTGGTGGTGGGTTTCCGTCCCGGGCTAGGGTTAGGGTTAGGGAACGGCAAGGCTTAGGGCACAGGTGACGGTATGGAAACGTCGGAGGGTCAGGCTACGTGCTGACGCACGCGTCAGTGCCTGCGTACGGGCCAGGAGTAGGCTTCGGTGTAGGGTAATGTGTTGGGCTGGTGGTGGGTTTCCTTTCCGGGCTAGGGTTAGGGTTAGGGATTGGCAAAGTTTGGGCACAGGTGAGCTTACAAAAACTTGTTACAGTCAAGGTACGTGTTGACACACGGGTTAGTGTCAGCGTATGGATTAGGATTAGGGTACGGCGTAGGTTAATGTGTAGGGTTGGTGGTAGGTTTCCGTTCCGTGCTAGGGTTAGGGTTAGGGAATGGCAATGTTTAGGGCACAGGTGAGGGTACGGAAACGTTTTAGGGTCAGGGTACATGTTGACGTACAGATTAGAATTACGGTATGGCTTAGGGTAAGGTGTTGTGTTGGTGGTAGGTTTCCGTTCCGGGCTTGGGTTAGGGTTAGGGAATGGCAAGGTTTAGGGCACACGTGAGGGTATCGAAACGTGTTAGGCTCAGGGTACGTGTTGACGCACGGGGTAGTGTGAACGTACAGATGAGGATTATGGTGCGGCATAGGGTAAGGTGTATGGTTGGTGGTAGGTTTCCGTTCCAGGCTAGGGTTAGTGTTAGGGAACGGCAAGGTTTTGGGCCCAGATGAGGGTATGGAAACGTGTTAGTGTCAGGGTACGTGTTGACATATGGATTAGCATTAGGGTACGGCTTAGGGTAAGGTGTAGGTTTGGTGGTAGGTTTCCGTTGTGGGCTAGGGTTAGGGTTAGGGAATGGCAAGGTTTAGGTCACAGGTGAAGGTACGGAAACGTGTTAGGGTCAGGGTAAGTGTTGACGCATGGGTTAGTGTCAGCGTACGGAGTAGGTTTATGGTCCTTCGTAGGTTAAAGTCTAGGGTTGGTGGTAGGTTTCCTTTCCAGGCTAGGGTTAGTGTTATGGAACGGCAAGGTTTAAGGCATAGGTGAGGGTACGGAAATGTGTTAGGGTCATGGTACGTGTTGACGCTCGGATTATGATTAGGGTATGGCGTAGGGTAACGTGTAGGGTTGGTGGTAGGTTTCCGTTTTGGGCTAGGGTTAGGGTTAGGCAATGGCATGGTTTAGGGCACAGGTGAGGGTACGGAAAAGTGTTAGGGTCAGTGTACGTGTTGACGCACGGGTTAGTGTCAGTGTACGGATTAGGATTAGGTTACCGTGTAGGGTATGCTGTACGGTTTGTGGTAGTTTTCCGTTCCGGGCTAGGGTTAAGGTAAGGGAACGGCAAGGTTTATGGCAGAGGTGAGGGTACGGAAACATGTAAGGGTCAGGGTACGTGTTGACGTATGATGTAGGATTAGGGTACGGCTTAGGGTAAGGTGTAGGGCTGATGGTAGGTTTCTGTTCCGGGCTAAGGTTAAGGATAGGCAACGGCAAGGTTTAGGGCACAGCTGAGGGTACGGAAACGTGTTAGGGTCAGGGTACGTGTTGAGTCACCGGTTAGTGCCAGCGTACGGACTAAGATTAGTGTACGGCATAGATAAGGTGTAGGGTTGGTGGTAGGTTTCCCTTCCGGGCTATGGTTAGGGTTAGGGAAAGTCAAGGTTTCTATTTCTAGTTTTTTAAGGAAACTCCATACTGTTCTCCATAGTGACTGTATCAATTTACATTCCCACCATAGTGGAAGACGGCTCCTTTCGTCCACACCCTCCCCAGAATTTGTTGTTTGTAGATTTTCTGATGATGCCGATTCTAACAGTTGTGAGGTGATACCTCATTATAGTTTTGATTTGCATTTCTCTAATAATTAGTGCTGTTGAGCAGCTTTTCATGTGCGTCTTGGCCATCTCTGTGTCTTCTTTGAAGAAACGTCTCTTTAGATATTCTGCCCATTTTTGTATTGGGTTGTTTGTTTTTTTAATATTAAGCTGCATGAGCTGTTTATATATATTGGAGATTAAACCTTTGTCCATTGATTCGTTTACAACTATTTTCGCCCATTCTGAGGGATGCCTTTTTCCATTCCCGTTTTTTTAACCAAAAAAGTAAGAAAGAAAAAGAAGCAGAACACTAATGTGCATAAAATATGTCTTTTGAAATGGTCGTTTTGAAATATGGACGTCCTTTAAATTTTTTGGTCGATATGTGACCCCAGGATTTGTTTTCAGGGCAGGTGTCATTTACAGGCCTGCAATGATTTTGAATATCAACTGACCTTTAGCGCTGGGAATAAAGCTGCTGTTGTGTGAAACGGCCACAAGGTGGCAGCAGTTCTCCCTTAACACATCTGGTTACTAGGGCAACAGAGCCTCAATGGAAGTCGTGTTCTAGATTGGAATTTAGAATGGAATGTGCCAGGAGAAAGCCCCTCAAGTTTGTCTCACTACTTCTTGTTTGTGTTTTTAATTTAATTTTTTATTTTTTAGTACAGCAAGTTTGATTACAATGTTTGGCTTGGTGTAAGTGTGGAAGATGTGGTTTTTTTACAAATATACAGATGTCTGTTTTTCCTGGGATCCTTTTCCCATGTACGTTATGACAGAATGTTGAGTAGTCTTTTGGTATTCCGTAGGTCTTTGGTGATTATATATGTCACCTGTGTTTGTATATATCTGTTAACCCCGATATCGTAATGAAACCAATCCTCCTCACACCTTTCCATTGGTGAACCATAAGTTTGTTTAATGAATCTGTGATTGCCCTTCTCCGTGGAAATATCTGCCCTGGTATCCATTTTTAGGTAATACCTATAAGTGATATGATACGATAATGTGTCTTTCACTTTCTAACTTACTACAAGTCACGTGATTACCTCTAGACTCATCTACGGTGCTGCAAATGGCATTGTGTCCTTATTTTCCGTGGCTTCTATTCTGCCTTAGCGAGGTCCATTTTCAACAATGTGATTCCCTGAGGGTTGTGGATTAGCTGACCTGGGCAGCCTTACCCTGCCGGCCGGCCCTCCCCAGGTCTGCCTGGTTGAGGTCAATATAAACAGCGCTCCAGGCAGCAATAGCCCCTGAAGCTGTGCCTGACTCCATATTCTCTGCCCCGTCAGCAGTCTCGGGGCTGTGCTGGTGGGAGGGAGTGAGGGGCCACAGCTTTGTTGGTGGCCCGGTGTCAGTGGAGTTCTGCTGGCCTTTCTGGAGGAGTTTCCAGGCAGCCACCTGTAAAGAAGAGAATATGTCACCCATACCTTCCGCTGGATTTCTCTCCGGACAGAGGTGAGGAAGGAAAAAAGCAGTTGGAGCTGGGACAGGTGTGGTATCACAGGCAGGACAATGGAAAGCTTCCAGAAGAGCGCACGGGGCCAAGACCACCCTGACTGGCCTGCAGTGACCAAGTTGGCCTGCGTGCTGTCGCTGGTGTGGCTCCACGGCCCTTCCTCTAGGCTTTCAAGCCCTTGTACATATTCAGGTGTTTTACCTGGGAAGGGTGGGAACAGTTCAGCAGCAGCTGGCCTAGGGCTCAGCTCACCTTTATACAGAGATGCCTTGGCACGGTCCCCCGGCTTTGCAATGAGGACACTCCTTGGGTGGGTGGTGGGTTGCTGGCTGTATGGGAGATAATTCCCCAACTCTGACCAATTTCAGAATTGTTTACCGCTGGAGCAAGTGCCCTGATAGGGTTTTCCTCTGTATAACTGGTGGGTTCAGGTTTTTTTTCGTTTATTGTTCAAGTTAGATTTTATTCCTCTTTTATATATTTATAGATATAAGTATGGAAATAATTCATTCCTATAAATACATCTGCGTAAATCGAAGAACTTTTCTCTGTTTTATTTTTAAATTTTATTTTTTAAAATTTTGAAATTTAATTTTATTTACTTTATATACAGCAGGTTATTATCAGTTATGTATTTTATACATATGCATGTATAGAGGTCAATCTCAAACTCCCAACTCATCCCACCACCACCACCCCATGGCTTCTCACACTTGGTCCATACGTTTGTTCTCTACCTGTGTGTCTCTAATTCTTCCCTGCAAACCAGTTCATCTGTACCATTTTTAGTTTCCAGCTATATGCATTAATATACAATATTTGTTTTCCTCTTTCTGACATACTTCATTATGTATGACAGTCTCTAGATCCATCGATGTCTCTACAAATGACCCAGTTTCATTCCTTTTTATGGCCGAGTAATATTCCATTTTATATATGTACCCCAATTTTATCCATTCATCTGTCTGTGGGCATTTAGGTTGCTTCCATTATCTGGCTATTGTAAATAGTGCTGCAATGAACCTTGTGGTGAATGTGCCTTTTTGATTTATGGTTGTCTCTGGGTATATGCCCAAAAGTGGGATTGCTGGGTCAGATGGTAATTCTATATCTAGTTTTTTAAAGGAAACTCCATACTGTTCTCCATAGTGACTGTATCAATTTACATTCCCAAAAATAGTGGAAGAGGGCTCCTTTTGTCCACACCCTCTCCAGAATTTGTTGTCTGTAGATTTTCTGATGATACCGATTCTAACAGGTGTGAGGTGATACCTCATTGTAGTTTTGATTTCCATTTCTCTAATAATTAGTGCTGTTGAGCAGCTTTTCATGTGCGTCTTGGCCATCTCTGTGTCTTCTTTGAAGAAACGTCTCTTTAGATCTTCTGCCCATTTTTGTATTGGGTTGTTTGTTTTTTTAATATTAAGGTGCATGAGCTGTTTATATATATTGGAGATTAAACCTTTGTCCATTGATTCGTTTGCAACTATTTTCGCCCCTTCTGAGGGATGCCTTTTTCCATTCCCGTTTTTTTAACCAATAAAGAAAGAAAGAAAAAGAAGCAGAAAACTAATGTGCGTAAAATATGCCTTTTGAAACGGTCGTTTTGAAATATGGACGTCCTTTGAACTTTTTGGTCGATATGTGACCCCAGGATTTGTTTTCAGGGCAGGTGTCATTTACAGGCCTGCAATGATTTTGAATATCCACTGACCATTATCGCTGGGATTAAAGCTGCTGTTGTGTGAAACGGCCACTAGGTGGCAGCAGTTCTCCATTACCTAATCTTGTTACTAGGGCAACAGATCCTCAATGGACCTCGTGTTCTAGATTGGAATTTAGAATGGAATGTGCCAGGAGAAAGCCCCTCAAGTTTGTCTCACTACTTCTTGTTCGTGTTTTTAATTTAATTTTTTATTTTTTATTATAGCAAGTTTGATTACTATGTGTGGCTTGGTGTAAGTGTGGAAGATGTGGGTTTTTTACACATATACAGATGTCTATTTTTCCTGGGATCCTTTTCCCATGTACGTTATGACAGAATGTTGAGTAGTCTTTTGGTATTCTGTAGGTCTTTGGTAATTATATATGTCACCTCTGTTTGTATATGTCTCTTAACACCGATATCGTAATGAAACCAATCCTCCTCACACCTTTCCTTTGGTGAACCAAAAGTTTGTTTAATGAATCTGTGATTGCCCTTCTCCGTGGAAATATCTGCCCTGGTATCCATTTTTAGGTAACACCTATAAGTGATATGATATGATATGTGTCTTTCACTTTCTGACTTAATACAAGTGACGTGATTACCTCTAGTCTCTTCTATGGTGCTGCAAATGGCATTGTGTCCTTATTTTCCTTGGCTTCTATTCTGCCTTAGCGAAGTGCATTTTCAACAATGTGATTCCCTGAGATCTGTGGATTAGCTGACCTGGGTAGCCTTACCCTGCTGGGGGACCCTCCACAGGTGTGCCTGGTTGAGGTCAATATAAAGAGCACTCCAGGCAGGAATAGCCCCTGAAGCTGGCATGCCTCCATATTCTCTGCCCCGTCAGCAGTCTCGGGGCTGTGATGTTGGGAGGGAGTGAGGGGCCACAGCTGTTTTGGTTGCCCAGTGTGAGTGGGGTTCTGCTGGCCTTTCTGCAGGAGTTGCCAGGCTGCCACCTGTAAATAAGAGGATGTGTCACCCATACCTATCGCTGGAATTCCTCACTGGACAGATGTGAGGAAGGAAAACGCAGTGCGTGACGGGATAGGTGGGGTATGTCAGGCAGGACAATGAAAAGCTTCTGGAAGAGCGCCCGGGGCCAGGACCACCCTGGCTTGCCTGCAGGCACCAAGTTGGCCTTCCTGCTGCCGCTGGTGTGGCTTCACGGCCCTTCCTCTATGCTTTCAAGCTCTTATACATATTAAGGTGTTTACCTGGGAAGGGTGGGAACAGTTCAGCAGCAGCTGGCCTGGGGCTCAGCTCACGTTTACTCAGAGATGCCTCGGCTCGGTCCCCCAGCCTTGCAATGAGGATGCTCCTTGCGTGGGGGCTGTGTTGCTGTTTGTATGGGAGATGATTCCCCACCTCTGACCAATTTCAGAATTGTTTACCGCTGGAGCAAGAGCCCTGATAGTGTTTTCCTCTGTATAACAGGTGGGTTCAGGTTTTTTTTTTCTTTTATGGTTCAAGTTAGATTTTATTCCTCTTTTATGTATTTATAAATATAAGCATGGAAATAATTCATTCCTATAAATACATCTGTTTGAAGGGGAGATCTTTTTTCTCATTTTTAAATTTTATTTTTTAAAATTTTGAAATTTAATTTTATTTACTTTTTTATACAGCAGGTTATTATTAGTTATGTATTTTATGCATATACATTTATACAGGTCAATCCCAATCTCCCAACTCATCCCACCACCACCACCCCATGGCTTCCCACACTTGGTGTCCATACTTTTGTTCTCTACCTCTGTGTCTCTATTTCTTCCCCGCAAACCAGTTCATCTGTACCATTTTTTAGGTTCCACATATATGCATTAATATACAATATTTGTTTTCCTCTTTCTGACTTACTTCATTCTGTATGACAGTCTCTAGATCCATCGATGTCTCTACAAATGACCCAGTTTCATTCCTTTTTATGGCCGAGTAATATTCCATTTGATATAGGTACCCCATCTTTATCCATTCATCTCTCTGTGGGCATTTAGATTGCTTCCATTACCTGGCTATTGTAAATAGTGCTGCAAAGAATATTGTGGTGAATGTGCCTTTTTGATTTATGGTTTTCTCTGGGTATATGACCAGAAGTGGGATTGCTGGATCAGATGGTAATTCTGTTTCTGGTTTTTTAAAGGAATCTCCATAGTGTTCTCCATAGTGACTGTATCAATTTACATTCCCACCAATAGTGGAAGAGTGCTCCTTTTGTCCACACCCTCCCCAGAATTTGTTGTTTGTAGATTTTCTGATGATGCCAATTCTAACAGGTTTTAGGTGATACCTCATTGTAGTTTTGAGTTGCATTTCTCTAATAATTAGTGCTGTGGAGTAGCTTTTCATGTGCTTGTTGGCCATCTCTGTGTCTTCTTTGAAGAAACGTCTCTTTAGTTCTTCTGCCCATTTTTGTATTGGGTTGTTTGTTTTTTTTTTAATATTAAGCTGCATGAGCTGTTTGTATATATTGGAGATTAAACCTTTGTCCATTGATTCGTGTGCAACGATTTTCGCACATTCTGAGGGATGCCTTTTTCCATTCCCGTTTTTTAACCAAAAAAGAAATAAAGAAGAACAAGCAGAACACTAATGTGCGTAAAATATGCCTTTTGAAACGGTCGTTTTGAAATATGGACGTCCTTTGAATTTTTTGTTCGATATGTGACCTGGGCAGGTGTCATTTACAGGCCTGCAATGATTTTGAATATCCACTGACCATTAGCGCTGGGATTAAAGCTGCTGTTGTGTGAAACGGCCACAAGGTGGCAGCAGTTCTCCCTTACCTAATCTGGTTCCTAGGGCAACAGAGCCTCAATGGAAGTCATGTTCTAGATTGGAATTTAGAATGGAATGTGCCAGGAGAAAGCCCCTCAAGTTTGTCTCACTACTTCTTGTTCGTGTTTTTAATTTAATTTTTTATTTTTTATTACAGCAAGTTTGATTACAATGTTTGGCTTTGTGTAAGTGTGGAAGATATGGTTCTTTTACACATATACACATGTCTGTAATTCCTGGGATCCTTTTCCCATGTACGTTATGAAAGAATGTTGAGTAGTCTTTTGGTATTCTGTAGGTCTTTGGTAATTATATATATCACCTGTGTTTGTATATATCTGTTAACCCCGATATCGTAATGAAACCAATCCCCCTCACACCTTTCCATTGGTGAACCATAAATTTGTTTAATGAATCTGTGATTGCCCTTCTCCAAGGAATTATCTGCCCTGGTATCCATTTTTAGTTAACACCTATAAGTGATATGACATGATATGTGTCTTTCACTTTCTGACTTACTCCAAGTCACGTGATTACCTCTAGACTCATCTACGGTGCTGCAAATGGCATTGTGTCCTTATTTTCCTTGGCTTCAATTCTGCCTTAGCGAAATGCATTTTCAACAATGTGATTCCCTGAGGTCTGTGGATTAGCTAACCTGGGTAGCCTTACCCTGCCGGCCGGCCCTCCACAGGTGTCCCTGGTTGAGGTCAATATAAACAGCGCTCCAGGCAGCAATAGCCCCTGAAGCTGTGCCTGCCTCCATATTCTCTGCCGCGTGCGCAGTCTCGGGGCTGTGCTGGTGGGAGGGAGTGAGGGGCCACAGCCTTTTTGGTGGCCCAGTGTGAGTGGGGTTCTGCTGGCCTTTCTGCAGGAGTTGCCAGGCTGCCATCTGTATAGAAGAGGATGTGTCACCCATACCTTCCGGTGGAATTTCTCACTGGACAGAGGTGAGGAAGGAAAACGCAGTGCAGGCCGGGACAGGTGGGGTATGTCAGGCAGGACAATGAAAAGCTTCCGGAAGAGCGCCCGGGGCCAGGACCACCCTGGCTGGCCTGCAGGCACCTAGTTGGCCTGCGTGCTGTCACTGGTGTGGCTTCACGGGCCTTCCTCTATGCTTTCAAGCCCTTGTACATATTAAGGTGTTTTACCTGGGAAGGGTGGGAACAGTTCAGCCGCAGGTGGCCTGGGGCTCAGCTCACGTTTACTCAGAGATGCCTCGGCACGGTCCCCCAGCCTTGCAGTGAGGATGCTCCTTGCGTGGGTGCTGTGTTGCTGTTTGTATGGGAGATGATTCCCCACCTCTGACCAATTTCACAATTGTTTACCGCTGGAGCAAGATCCCTGATAGTGTTTGCCTCTGTATAACAGGTGGGTTCAGGTTTTTTTTTTCTTTTATGGTTCAAATTAGATTTTATTCCTCTTTTATGTATTTATAGATATAAGCATGGAAATAATTCATTCCTATAAATACATCTGTTTGAAGGGGAGATCTTTTTTCTCATTTTGAAATTTGATTTTTTAAAATTTTCAAATTTAATTTTATTTACTTTTTTATACAGCAGGTTATTATCAGTTATGTATTTTATGCATATACATGTATGCATGTCAATCCCAATCTCCCAACTCATCCCACCACCACCACACCATGGCTTCCCACACTTGGTGTCCATACGTTTGTTCTCTACCTCTGTCTCTATTTCTTCCCTGCAAACCAGTTCATCTGTACCAATTTTTAGGTTCCACATATATGCATTAATATACAATATTTGTTTTCCTCTTTCTGACTTACTTCATTCTGTATGACAGTCTCTAGATCCATCGATGTCTCTACAAATGACCCAGTTTCATTCCTTTTTATGGCTGAGAAATATTCCATTTTATATATGTACCCCATCTTTATCCATTCATCTGTCTGTGGGCATTTAGTTTGCTTCCATTACCTGGCTATTGTAAATAGTGCTGCAATGAACATTGTGGTGAATGTGCCTTTTTGATTTATGGTTTTCTTTGGGTATATGCCCAGAAGTGGGATTGCTGGATCAGATGGTAATTCTATTTGTAGTTTTTTTAAGGAAACTCCATACTGTTCTCCATAGTGACTGTATCAATTTACATTCCCACCAATAGTGGAAGAGGGCTCCTTTTGTCCACACCCTCCCCAGAATTTGTTGTTTGTAGATTTTCTGATGATGCCGATTCTAACAGGTGTGAGGTGATACCTCATTGTAGTTTTGATTTGCATTTCTCTAATAATTAGTGCTGTTGAGCAGCTTTTCATGTGCGTCTTGGCCATCTCTGTGTCTTCTTTGAAGAAACGTCTCTTTAGATCTTCTGCCCATGTTTGTATTGGGTTGTTTGTTTTTTTTAATATTAAGCTCCATGAGCTGTTTATATATATTGGAGATTAAACCTTTGTCCATTGATTCGTTTGCGACTATTTTCGCCCCTTCTGTGGGATGCCTTTTTCCATTCCCGTTTTTTTAACCAAAAAAGAAAGAAAGAAAAAGAAGCACAACACTAATGTGGGTAAAATATGCCTTTTGAAATGGTCGTTTTGAAATATGGACGTCCTTTGAAATTTTTGGTCGATATGTGACCCCAGGATTTGTTTTCAGGGCAGGTGTCATTTACAGGCCTGCAATGATTTTGAATATCAACTGACCATTAGCGCTGGGATTAAAGCTGCTGTTGTGTGAAATGGCCACAAGGTGGCAGCAGTTCTCCCTTACCTAATCTGGTTACTAGGGCAACAGAGCCTCAATGGAAGTCGTGTTCTAGACTGGAATTTAGAATGGAATGTGCCAGGAGAAAGCCCCTCAAGTTTGTCTCACTACTTCTTGTTTGTGTTTTTAATTTAATTTTTTATTTTTTAGTACAGCAAGTTTGATTACAATGTTTGGCTTGGTGTAAGTGTGGAAGATGTGGTTTTTTTACAAGTATACAGATGTCTGTTTTTCCTGGGATCCTTTTCCCATGTACGTTATGACAGAATGTTGAGTAGTCTTTTGGTATTCCGTAGGTCTTTGGTGATTATATATGTCACCTTTGTTTGTATATATCTGTTAACCCCGATATCTTAATGAAACCAATCCTCCTCACACCTTTCCATTGGTGAACCATAAGTTTGTTTAATGAATCTGTGATTGCCCTTCTCCGTGGAAATATCTGCCCTGGTATGCATTTTTAGGTAATACCTATAAGTGATATGATACGATAAAGTGTCTTACACTTTCTAACTTACTACAAGTCACGTGATTACCTCTAGACTCATCTACGGTGCTGCAAATGGCATTGTGTCCTTATTTTCCTTGGCTTCTATTCTGCCTTAGCGAGGTCCATTTTCAACAATGTGATTCCCTGAGGGTTGTGGATTAGCTGACCTGGGCAGCCTTACCCTGCCGGCCGGCCCTCCCCAGGTCTGCCTGGTTGAGGTCAATATAAACAGCGCTCCAGGCAGCAATAGCCCCTGAAGCTGTGCCTGACTCCATATTCTCTGCCCCGTCAGCAGTCTCGGGGCTGTGCTGGTGGGAGGGAGTGAGGGGCCACAGCTTTGTTGGTGGCCCGGTGTCAGTGGGGTTCTGCTGGCCTTTCTGCAGGTGTTTCCAGGTAGCCACCTGTAAAGAGGAGGATGTGTCACCCATACCTTCCGCTGGAATTTCTCTCCGGACAGAGGTGAGGAAGGAAAAAAGCAGTGGGGGCCGGGACAAGAGGGGTATCTCAGGCAGGACAATGGAAAGATTGCGGAAGAGCGCCCGGGGCCAGGATCACCCTGGCTGGCCTGCAGTCACCAAGTTGGCCTGCGTGCTGTCGCTGGTGTGGCTCCACGGCCCTTCCTCTAGGCTTTCTAGCCTTAGTACATATTCAGGTGTTTTACCTGGGAAGGGTGGGAACAGTTCAGCAGCAGCTGGCCTGGGGCTCAGCTCTCCTTTATTCAGAGATGCCTCAGCACGGTCCCCCAGCTTTGCAATGAGGACGCTACTTGCATGGGGGGTGGGTTGCTGGCTGTATGGGAGATGATTCCCCACCTCTGACCAATTTCAGAATTGTTTACCGCTGGAGCAAGTGCCCTGATAGGGTTTTCCTCTGTATAACTGGTGGGTTCAGGTTTTTTTTTCGTTTATGGTTCAAGTTAGATTTTATTCCTCTTTTATGTATTTATAGATATAAGCATGGAAATAATTCATTCCTATAAATACATGTGTGTGAAGGGAAGAACTTTTTTCTGTTTTATTTTTAAATTTTATATTTTAACATTTTGAAATTTAATTTTATTTACTTTTTTATACAGCGGGTTATTATTAGTTATGTATTTTATGCATATACATGTATACAGGTCAATCTCAAACTCCCAACTCATCCCACCACCACCATCCCATGGCTTCCCACACTTGGTGTCCATACGTTTGTCCTCTACCTCTGTGTCTCTATTTCTTCCCTGCAAACCAGTTCATCTGTACCATTTTTTAGGTTCCACATATATGCATTAATATACAATATTTGTTTTCCTCTTTCTGACTTACTTCATTCTGTATGACAGTCTCTAGATCCATCGATGTCTCTACAAATGACCCAGTTTCATTCCTTTTTATGGCCGAGTAATATTCCATTTTATATATGTACCCCATCTTTATCCATTCATCTGTCTGTGGGCATTTAGGTTGCTTCCATTACCTGGCTATTGTAAATAGTGCTGCAGTGAACCTTGTGGTGAATGTGCCTTTTTGATTTATGGTTGTCTGTGGGTATATGCCCAAAAGTGGGATTGCTGGGTCAGATGGTAATTCTATTTCTAGTTTTTTAAAGGAAACTCCATACTGTTCTCCATAGTGACTGTATCAATTTACATTCCCACCAATAGTGGAAGAGGGCTCCTTTTGTCCACACCCTCCCCAGAATTTGTTGTCTGTAGATTTTCTGATGATGCCGATTCTAACAGGTGTGAGGTGATACCTCATTGTAGTTTTGATTTGCATTTCTCTAATAATTAGTGCTCTTGAGCAGCTTTTCATGTGCGTCTTGGCCATCTCTGTGTCTTCTTTGAAGAAACGTCTCTTTAGATCTTCTGCCCATTTTTGTATTGGGTTGTTTGTTTTTTTAATAAGCTGCATGAGCTGTTTATATATATTGGAGATTAAACCTTTGTCCATTGATTCGTTTGCAACTATTTTCGCCCCTTCTGAGGGATGCCTTTTTGCATGCCCGTGTTTTTAACCAAAAAAGAAAGAAAGAAAAAGAAGCAGAACACTAATGTGCATAAAATATGTCTTTTGAAACGGTCGTTTTGAAATATGGACGTCCTTTAAATTTTTTGGTCGATATGTGCCCCCAGGTTTTCTTTTCAGGGCAGGTGTCATTTACAGGCCTGCAATGATTTTGAATATCTACTGACCATTAGCCCTGGGATTAAAGCTGCTGTTGTGTGAAACGGCCACTAGGTGGCAGCAGTTCTCCCTTAACACATCTGGTTACTAGGGCAACAGAGCCTCAATGGATGTCATGTTCTAGATTGGAATTTAGAATGGAATGTGCCAGGAGAAAGCCCCTCAAGTTTGACTCCCTACTTCTTATTCGTATTTTTAATTTTTTTTTATTTTTTATTATAGAAAGTTTGATTACAATGTTTGGCTTGTTCTAGGTGTGGAAGATGTGGTTCTTTTGCACATATACAGATGTCTGTTCTTCCTGGGATCCTTTTCCCATGTACGTTATGACAGAATGTTGAGTAGTCTTCTCTTGGTATTCCGTAGGTCTTTGGTGATTATATATGTCACCTCTGTTTGTATATGTCTGTTAACCCCAATATCGTAATGAAACCAATCCTCACACCTTTCCATTGGTGAACCATAAGTTTGTTTAATGAATCTATGATTGCCCTTCTCCGTGGAAATATCTCCCCTGGTATCCATTTTTAGGTAACACGTATAAGTGATATGATACAATATGTGTCTTTCACATTCTGACTTACTACAAGTCACGTGATTACCTCTAGACTCATCTATGGTGCTGCAAATGGCATTGTGTCCGTTTATTCCTTGTCTTCTATTCTGCCTTAGCGAGGTCCATTTTCAACAATGTGATTCCCTGAGGGTTGTGGATTAGCTGACCTGGGCAGCCTTACCCTGCCGGCCGGCTCTCCCCAGGTGAGCCTGTTTGAGGTCAATATAAACAGCGCTCCAGGCAGTAATAGCCCCTGAAGCTGTGCCTGACTCCATATTCTCTGCCCCGTCAGAAGTCTCGATGCTGTGCTGGTGGGAGGGAGTGAGTGGCCACAGCTGTGTGGGTGGCCCGGTGTGAGTGGGGCTCTACTGTCCTTTCTGCAGGAGTTGCCAGGCTGCCACCTGTAAAGAAGAGGATGTGTCACCCATACGTTTTGCTGGAATTTCTCACTGGACAGAGGTGAGGAAGGAAAAAAAGCAGTGGGGGCCGGGACAGGAGGGGTATCCCAGTCAGGGCAATGGAAAGCTTCCGGAAGAGCGCCCGGGGCCAGGACGACCCTGGCTGGCCTGCCGGCGCCAAGTTGGCGTGCGTGCTGTCGCTGGTGTGGCTTTGCTGCCCTTCCTGTAGGCTTTCAAGCCCTTGTATATATTCAGGTATTTTACCTTGGAAGGGTGGGAACAGTTCAGCAGCAGTTGGCCTGGGGCTCAGCTCACGTTTAGTCACAGATGCCTCAGCACGGTCCTCCAGCTTTGCAATGAGGACACTTCTTGCGTGGGGAGTGGGTTGCTGTCTCTATGGGAGAAGATTCCCCACCACTGACCAATTTCATAATTGTTTACTGCTGGAGCAAGTGCCCTGATAGTGTTTTCCTCTGTATTACTGGTGGGCTCACGTTTTTTATTTTTTTTTCTTTTATGGTCAAGTTAGATTTTATTCCTCTATTATGTATTTATAGATATAAGAATGGAAATAATTCATTCCTATAAATACATCTGTGTGAAGGGAAGAACTTTTTTCTGTTTTATTTTTAAATTTTACTTTTTAAAGTTTTGAAATTTAATTTATTTATTTTTTTATACAGCAGGTTATTATTAGTTATGTAGTTTATGCATATACCTGTATACAGGTCAATCCCAATCTCCCAACTCATCCCACCAACACCACCTCATGGCTTCCCACACTTGGTGTCCATACGTTTGTTCTCTACATCTGTGTCTCTATTTCTTCCCTGCAAACCAGTTCATCTGTACCATTTTTTGTTTCAACATATATGCATTAATATACAATATTTGTTTTCCTCTTTCTGACTTACTTCATTCTGTATGACAGTCTCTAGATCCATCGATGTCTCTACAAATGACCCAGTTTCGTTCCTTTTTATGGCTGAGTAATATTGCATTTTATATATGTACTAAATCTTTATCAATTCATCTGTCTGTGGGCATTTAGGTTGCTTCCATTACCTGGCTATTGTAAATAGTGCTGCAATGAACATTGTGGTGAATGTGCCTATTTGATTTATGGTTTTCTCTGGGTATATGCCCAGAAGTGGGATTGCTGGATCAGATGGTAATTCTATTTCTAGTTTTTTTAAGAACTCTCCATACTGTTCTGCATAGTGACTGTATCAATTTACATTCCCACCAATAGTGGAAGAGGGCTCCTTTTGTCCACACCCTCTCAAGAATTTGTTGTTTGTAGATATTCTGATGATGCCGATTCTAACAGGTGTGAGGTGATACCTCATTGTAGTTTTGATTTGCATTTCTGAAATATTTAGTGTTGTTGAGCACCTTTGCATGTGTGTTTTCGCTATCACTGTGCCGTCTATGAAGAAACGTCTCTTATAGTGGGTTTGAGCTGATTCTCAATGCCGTGTTTATGCCATGCTAGACACAGTTGATTCCCTTACGGAGACATATCAATACATAGGTTTTAAGATTCTTACTAGTCAGATATATTCCTTTGCGGGGAATATGTTGTTTTGAGTCCCTGTCACTTAGGAAGGTGTAAGTCTTGTTTATTCCGTATTTTGTTTTTAGATCGGTACCTGTGCTTATATCAAACTCTGATTTTATGCATCACCCCACCTCTCCTTCCCCCTTAAGCAGGCATAAGTGTGTTTTCTAAATGTGAGACTCTGTTCTCTTTCCTAACTCAGTTCATGTGTAGCCATGTTTACAGGATATTCATAAGTGCTATCTTATTATAAGTTTATTTTTCTGTGTGACTTATTTCACTTAGAATCATCGTAACTGAATCTACTCACATTGGTGCTCCTGGTCTTATGACATTGATTTAATGGCTGAGCGATATTCCATCGTACGTAAGTACCACAATTTTTTAACCATTTTTATATTTCCTGGGTTATTTAAGGTGTACCCAAGTTGAGGTTCTTGTAAGCAGTGCAGCCCTAAATTTGGGTGTGGTTCTGTCATATTGATTTTCAGTTTTCCCAAGGTATATTCCTTAGACTGCAAATGCCCTTGGCTCTGTAGCTGTTGTTTACTTGTTTTATGGAACACAATGCACTCCACCAGTGAGGCAGTTGGCAATTTACATCCCGCCAATCAGCATAAAAAGGCTCCTATTCTCCAGGGCATGTCATGCCTTTCTGGTTTTTACATATTTTGTGGATGTCCCTTTTGACCGGTGGGAAGAGATACTTCTTTGAAGTGCAGACTTGCATTGCCCGCATGCTTTCTTGGCCAAAAAGGGCGTATGAGTTTTTTCCTGATCATATTCAGGAGAAAACGCATATGCCCTTTTTGGCCAAGTGCATCATTGTCGAAGTTGTGCTCCTCTTCCTGTGCTTCACAGGCGATTCCTACGTACCTCTTGAAATCAGTTTCCTGCTATTCTGACTCGCTTTCAAGGAGGCCACGTTGCCTTCCCTCAGCAGACTTTTGGTCGATAGTTGTCCTTTATTACTCTGCCATTCTGTGAATTTCTGTGCCCCTGAGCTCCAGTTTTCAACACTTTTTTTGTGAGCTGAACGCAAGTACAAAATATTGGTTTAGGATCTATACTGGTTCCCGGCGGGTGTCTGAGACTTTGGTTAATTCTTCTTCCTGCCGGGATATCAGAGTGACATGTGCCCGTCCAAAAGCCTAACAGCTACTCTCTCATTGGTTCTCCCTCTTCCCTTCCATCCTCTGCCAAATTGGCAACCGGTGCGAACCAGGAGCTTAAAGGGGCTGTCTCTCCAAGTTGGGAGATTGATAGTAAAGCAGTTGGAAAGTCAAACCGGAGCACCAGGAGAGGGACTACTCGTTGAGTTTTAGAAACCTTTTGTATTCACAGTGTGTCCATTTTCTAGGTTTCCCGTACATGTTATAGCTGTAGTAATATTCCGTTCAACATGGAGAGTTGGGACCCATGGAATGGGGGCCATGCGTTTTTGCTTTAAAGGGTCTGCATTTGCTCACCGAATCTCACCAATCCTCTCAGTCCCAAGTGTCCAGCCTTATGCCACATCCAGCTGTCATTGTAGATAGGGTCATTCCAGGTTTCATCAGAGACCCTGAAGGAAATGTAAAGAATTTCCCTGTTTTTGGGTTTTGTTTTTGAAATTCCGTTTTATAGTGGGTTTGAGCTGATTCTCGCTGCCATGTTTATGCCAGTCTAGACACACTTGATTTCCTTACAGAGACATATCAATACATAGGTTTTAAGATTCTTACTAGTCAGATCTATTCCTTTGTGGGAAATATGGGGTTTTGAGTCCCTTTCACTGTGGAAAGTTTAGGTCTTGTCTATTCCACAGTTGGTTTTAGAAATGGTACCTGTGCTTATATCAAACTCTGGTTTTATGCATCACCCCACCTCTCCATTCCCGTTAAGCAGGCATAAGAGTGTTTTCTAAATGTGAGACTCTGTTCTCTTTCCTAACTCAGTTCATGTGTAGCCATGTTTACAGGATGTTCTTAAGTGATATCTTATGATAAGTTTCTTTTTCTGTGTGACTTTTTTCACTTAGAATCATCGTACCTGAATCCAATCACTTTGCTGCTCCTGGTCTTATGACATTGATTTCATGGCTGAGGGATATTCCATCGTACATAAATACCAGAGTTTTTTGAACCATTTTTATATTTCCTGGGATATTTAAGGTGTACCCAAGTTGAGGTTCTTGTAAGCAGTGCAGCCCTAAATTTGGGTGTGGTTCTGTCTTATTGATTTTCTGTTTTCCCAAGGTATATTCCCTAGACTGGATATGCCCTTGGCTCTATAGCTCTGTTGATTACTTCTTTTAGGGAACGCAATGCACTCCTCCAGTGAGGCAGTTGGCAATTTACATCCCGCCAATCAGCATAACAAGGCTCCCTGTTCTCCAGGGCCTGTCTTGCCTTTCTGGTTTTTACACATTTTGTGGATGTCCCTTTTGACCGGTGGGAAGTGATACTTCTTTGTAGTGCAGATTTGCATTGCCCGCTTGCTTGCTTGGCCAAAAAGGGCGTATGCATTTTCTCCTGAATATATTCAGAAGAAAACGCTTACGCCCTTTTTGGCCCAGTGCGTCACTGTCGAAGTTGTGCCCCTCTTCCTGTGCTTTAAAGGCGATTCCAACGTACCTCTTGAAATCTGTTTCCTGCTATTCTGCCTGGCTTTCAAGTCCACCTCGTTGCCTTCCCTCAACAGATTTCTGGACGATAGTTGTGCTTTATTACTCTGCCAGTTTGTGAATTGCTGTGCCCCTGTGCTCCATTTTTCAACTCGTTTTTTCTGAGCTGTACGCAAGTCCAAAATTTTGGTTCAGGACCTATACTGGTTCCCGGTGGGTGGCTGAGACTCTGGTTAATTCTTCTTCCTGCCGGGAAATTAGAGTGACATGTGCCCGTGCAAATGTCTAACAGCTACTCTCTCATTGGTTCTCCCTCTTCCCTTCCATCCTCTGCCAAATTGGCAACCTGTGCGAACCAGGAGGTTAAAGGGGCTGTCTCTCCAAGTTGGGAGATTGATAGGAAAGCAGTTGCAAAGTCAAACCGGAGCACCAGGAGAGGGACTTCTCGTTGAGTTTTAGAAACCTTTTGTATTCACTGTGTGTCCATTCTCTAGGTTTCCCGTACATGTTATATCTGTAGTAATATTCCCTTCAACATGGAGAGTTGGGACCCATGGAATGGGGGCCATGCATTTTTGCTTTAAAGGGTCTGCATTTGCTCACCCAATCTCACCAATCCTCTCAGTCCCAAGTGTCCAGCCTTATGCCACTTCCAGCTGTCATTGTAAATAGGGTCATTCCAGGTTTCATCAGAGACCCTGAAGGAAATGTAAAGAATTTCCCTGTTTTTTGGTTTTGTTTTTGAATTTCATTTTTATAGTGGGTTTCAGCTGATTCTCACTGCCATGTTTATGCCAGTCTAGACACATTTGATTCCCTTACAGAGACATATCAATACATAGGTTTTAAGATTCTTACTAGTCAGATCAATTCCTCTGCGGGAAATATGGGGTTTTGAGTCCCTTTCACTGAGGAAGGTGTAGGTCTTGTCTATTCCACAGTTGGTTTTAGAAATGGTACCTGTGCTTATATCAAACTCTGGTTTTATGCATCACCCCACCTCTCCTTTCCCCTTAAGCAGGCATAAGAGTGTTTTCTAAATGTGAGACTCTGTTCTCTTTCCTAACTCAGTTCATGTGTAGCCATGTTTACAGGATCTTCATAAGTGATATCTTATGAGAAGTTTCTTTTTCTGTGTGACTTATTTCACTTAGAATCATCGTACCTGAATCCACTCACTTTGCTGCTCCTGGTCTTATGACATTGATTTCATGGCTGAGGGATATTCCGTCGTACATAAATACCACAGTTTTTTGAACCATTTTTATATTTCTTGGGATATTTAAGGTGTACCCAAGTTGAGGTTCTTGTAAGCAGTGCAGCCCTAAATTTGGGGGTGGCTCTGTCTTATTGATTTTCAGTTTTCCCAAGGTATATTCCCTAGACTGGAAGTGCCCTTGGCTCTGTAGCTCTGTTGTTTACTTGTTTTAGGGAACGCAATGCACTCCTCCAGTGAGGCAGTTGGCAATTTACATCCCACCCATCAGCATAAAAACGCTCCCTGTTCTCCAGGGCCTGTCTTGCCTTTCTGGTTTTTACACATTTTGTGGATGTCCCTTTTGACCGGTGGGAAGAGATACTTCTTTGTAGTGCAGATTTGCATTGCCCGCTTGCTTGCTTGGCCAAAAAGGGCGTATGCGTTTTCTCCTGAATATATTCAGGAGAAAACGCATACGCCCATTTTGGCCAAGTACGTCATTGTCGAAGTTGTGCCCCTCTTCCTGTGCTTTAAAGGCGATTCCAACGTACCTCTTGAAATCTGTTTCCTGCTATTCTGCCTGGCTTTCAAGTCCGCCTCGTTGCCTTCCCTCAACAGATTTTTGGACGACAGTTGTCCTTTATTACTCTGCCAGTTTGTGAATTGCTGTACCCCTGAGCTCCATTTTTCAACTCGTTTTTTGTGAGCTGTACGCAAGTCCAAAATTTTGGTTCAGGACCTATACTGTTTCCCGGTGGGTGGCTGAGACACTGGTTAATTCTTCTTCCTGCCGGGAAATTAGAGTGACCTGTGCCCGTCCAAATGTCTAACAGCTACTCTCTCATTGGTTCTCCCTCTTCCCTTCCATCCTCTGCCAAATTGGCAACCTGTGCGAACCAGGAGGTTAAAGGGGTTGTCTCTCCAAGTTGGGAGATTGATAGGAAAGCAGTTGCAAAGTCAAACCTGAGCACCAGGAGAGGGACTTCTCGTTGAGTTTTAGAAACCTTTTGTATTCAAGTGTGTCCATTCTCTAGGTTTCCCGTACATGTTATATCTGTAGTAATATTCCCTTCAACATGGAGAGTTGGGACCCATGGAATGGGGGACATGCATTTTTGCTTTAAAGGGTCTGCATTTGCTCACCCAATCTCACCAATCCTCTCAGTCCCAAGTGTCCAGCCTTATGCCACATCCAGCTGTCATTGTAGATAGGGCCATTCCAGGTTTCATCAGAGACCCTGAAGGAAATGTAAAGAATTTCCCTGTTTTTTGGTTTTGTTTTTGAAATTCCTTTTTATAGTGGGTTTGAGCTGATTCTCACTGCCATGTTTATGCCAGTCTAGACACACGTGATTCCCTTACAGAGACATATCAATACATAGGTTTTAAGATTCTTACTAGACAGATATATTCCTCTGCGGGAAAAATGGGGTTTTGAGTCCCTTTCACTGAGGAAGGTGTAGGTCTTGTCTATTCCACTGTTGGTTTTAGAAATGGTTCCTGTGCTTATATCACACTCTGGTTTTATGCATCACCCCACCTCTCCTTTACCCTTAAGCAGGCATAACAGTGTTTTCTAAATGTGAGACTCTGTTCTCTTTCCTACCTCAGTTCATGTGTAGCCATGTTTACCAGATCTTCATAAGGGATATCTTATGAGAAGTTTCTTTTTCTGTGTGACTTATTTCACTTAGAATCATCGTACCTGAATCCACTCACTTTGCTGCTCCTGGTCTTATGACATTGATTTCATGGCTGAGGGATATTCCGTCGTACATAAATACCACAGTTTTTTGAACCATTTTTATATTTCCTGGGATATTTAAGGTGTACCCATGTTGAGGTTCTTGTAAGCAGTGCAGCCCTAAATTTTGGGGTGGCTCTGTCTTATTGATTTTCAGTTTTCCCAAGGTATATTCCCTAGACTGGAAGTGCCCTTGGCTCTGTAGCTCTGTTGTTTACTTGTTTTAGGGAACGCAATGCTCTCCTCCAGTGAGGCAGTTTGCAATTTACATCCCGCCCATCAGCATAAAAAGGCTCCCTGTTCTCCAGGGCCTGTCTTGCCTTTCTGGTTTTTACACATTTTGTAGATGTCCCTTTTGACCGGTGGGAAGTGATACTTCTTTGTAGTGCAGATTTGCATTGCCCGCTTGCTTGCTTGGCCAAAAAGGGCGTATGCGTTTTCTCCTGAATATATTCAGGAGAAAACGCATACGCCCTTTTTGGCCAAGTGCGTTATTGTCGAAGTTGTGCCCCTCTTCCTGTGCTTTAAAGGCGATTCCAACGTAACTCTTGAAATATGTTTCCTGCTATTCTGCCTCGCTTTCAAGTCCGCCTCGTTGCCTTCCCTCAAGAGATTTTTGGACGACAGTTGTCCTTTATTACTCTGCCGGTTTGTGAATTGCTGTGCCCCTGTGCTCCATTTTTCAACTCGTTTTTTGTGAGCTGTACACAAGTCCAAAATTTTGGTTCAGGACCTATACTGGTTCCCGGTGGGTGGCTGAGAATCTGGTTAATTCTTCTTCCTGCCGGGAAATTAGAGTGACATGTGCCCGTCCAAATGTCTAACAGCTACTCTCTCATTGGTTCTCCCTCTTCCCTTCCATCCTCTGCCAAATTGGCAACCTGTGCGAACCAGGAGGTTAAAGGGGCTGTCTCTCCAAGTTGGGAGATTGACAGGAAAGCAGTTGGAAAGTCAAAACGGAACACCAGGAGAGGGACTTCTCGTTGAGTTTTAGAAACCTTTTGTATTCACTGTGTGTCCATTCTCTAGGTTTCCCGTACATGTTATATCTGTAGTAATATTCCCTTCAACATGGAGAGTTGGGACCCATGGAATGGGGGCCATGCATTTTTGCTTTAAAGGGTCTGCATTTGCTCACCCAATTTCACCAATCCTCTCAGTCCCAAGTGTCCAGCCTTATGCCACATCCAGCTGTCATTGTAGATAGGGTCATTCCAGGTTTCATCAGAGACCCTGAAGGAAATGTAAAGAATTTCCCTGTTTTTTGGTTTTGTTTTTGAAATTCCTTTTTATAGTGGGTTTGAGCTAATTCTCGCTGCCATGTTTATGCCAGTCTAGACACACTTGATTCCCTTACAGAGACATATCAATACATAGGTTTTAAGATTCTTACTACTCAGATCTATTCCTCTGCGGGAAATATGGGGTTTTGAGTCCCTTTCACTGAGGAAGGTGTAGGTCTTGTCTATTCCACAGTTGGTTTTAAAATGGTACCTGTGCTTATATCAAACTCTGGTTTTATGCATCACCCCACCTCTCCTTTCCCCTTAAGCAGGCATAAGAGTGTTTTCTAAATGTGAGACTCTGTTCTCTTTCCTAACTCAGTTCATGTATAGCCATGTTTACAGGATCTTCATAAGTGATATCTTATGAAAAGTTTCTTTTTCTGTGTGACTTATTTCACTTAGAATCATCATACCTGAATCCACTTACTTTGTTGCTCCTGGTCTTATGACATTGATTTCATGGCTGAGGGATATTCCATCGTACATAAATACCAGAGTTTTTTGAACCATTTTTATATTTCCTGGGATATTTAAGGTGTACCCAAGTTGAGGTTCTTGTAAGCAGTGCAGCCCTAAATTTGGGTGTGGTTCTGTCTTATTGATTTTCAGTTTTCCCAAGGTATATTCCCTAGACTGGATATGCCCTTGGCTCTGTAGCTCTGTTGATTACTTCTTTTAGGGAACGCAATGCACTCCTCCAGTGAGGCAGTTGGCAATTTACATCCTGCCCATCAGCATAACAAGGCTCCCTGTTCTCCAGGGCCTGTCTTGCCTTTCTGGTTTTTACACATTTTGTGGATGTCCCTTTTGACCGGTGGGAAGTGATACTTCTTTGTAGTGCAGATTTGCATTGCCCGCTTGCTTGCTTGGCCAAAAAGGGCGTATGCGTTTTCTCCTGAATATATTCAGGAGAAAACGCATACGCCCTTTTTGGCCAAGTACGTCATTGTCGAAGTTGTGCCCCTCTTCCTGTGCTTTAAAGGCGATTCCAACGTACCTCTTGAAATCTGTTTCCTGCTATTCTGCCTGGCTTTCAAGTCCGCCACGTTGCCTTCCCTCAACAGATTTTTGGGCGATAGTTGTCCTTTATTACTCTGCCAGTTTGTGAATTGCTGTGCCCCTGAGCTCCATTTTTCAACTCGTTTTTTGTGAGCTGTACGCAAGTCCAAAATTTTGATTCAGGACCTATACTGGTTCCCGGTGGGTGGCTGTGACTCTGGTTAATTCTTCTTCCTGCCGGAAAATTAGAGTGACATGTGCCCGTCCAAATGCCTAACAGCTACTCTCTCATTGGTTCTCCCTCTTCCCTTCCATCCTCTGCCAAATTGGCAACCTGTGCGAACCAGGAGGTTACAGGGGTTGTCTCTCCAAGTTGGGAGATTAATAGTAAAGCAGTTGGAAGGTCAAACCGGAGCACCAGGAGAGGGACTACTCGTTGAGTTTTAGAAACCTTTTGTATTCACAGTGTGTCCATTCTCTAGGTTTCCCGTACATGTTATAGCTGTAGTAATATTCCCTTCAACATGGAGAGTTGGGACCCATGGAATGGGGGCCATGCATTTTTGCTTTAAAGGGTCTGCATTTGCTCACCCAATCTCACCAATCCTCTCAGTCCCAAGTGTGCAGCCTTATGCCACATCCAGCTGTCATTGTAGATAGGGTCATTCCAGGTTTCATCAGAGACCCTGAAGGAAATGTAAAGAATTTCCCTGTTTTTTGGTTTTGTTTTTGAAATTCCTTTTTATAGTGGGTTTGAGCTGATTCTCGCTGCCATGTTTATGCCAGTCTAGACACACTTGATTCCCTTACAGAGACATATCAATACATAGATTTTAAGATTCTTATTAGTCAGATCTATTCCTCTGCGGGAAATATGGGGTTTTGAGTCGCTTTCACTGAGGAAGGTGTAGGTCTTGTCTTTTCCACAGTTGGTTTTAGAAATGGTACCTGTGCTTATATCAAACTCTGGTTTTATGCATCACCCCACCTCTCCTTTCCCCTTAAGCAGGCATAAGAGTGTTTTCTAAATGTGAGACTCTGTTCTCTTTCCTAACTCAGTTCATGTGTAGCCATGTTTACAGGATCTTCATAAGTGATATCTTACGAGAAGTTTCTTTTTCTGTGTGACTTATTTCACTTAGAATCATCGTACCTGAATCCACTCACTTTGCTGCTCCAGGTCTTATGACATTGATGTCATGGCTGAGGGTTATTCCATCGTACATAAATACCACAGTTTTTTGAACCATTTTTTATATTTCCTGGGATATTTAAGGTGTACCCAATTTGAGGTTCTTGTCAGCAGTGCAGCCCTAAATTTCGGGGTGGCTCTTTCTTATTGATTTTCAGTTTTCCCAAGGTATATTCCCTAGACGGGATGTGCCCTTGGCTCTGTAGCTCTGTTGATTACTTCTTTTAGGGAACACAATGCACTCCTCCAGTGAGGCAGTTGGCAATTTACATCCCGCCCATCAGCATAACAAGGCTCCCTGTTCTCCAGGGCCTGTCTTGCCTTTCTGGTTTTTACACATTTTGTGGATGTCCCTTATGAACGTTGGGAAGTGATACTTCTTTGTAGTGCAGATTTGCATTGCCCGCATGGTTGCTTGGCCAAAAAGGGCGTATGCGTTTTCTCCTGAATATATTCAGGAGAAAACGCATACGCCCTTTTTGGCCAAGTGGGTCATTGTCGAAGTTGTGCCCCTCTTCCTGTGGTTTAAAGGCGATTCCAACGTACCTCTTGAAATCTGTTTCCTGCTATTCTGCCTCGCTTTCAAGTCCGCCTATTTGCCTTCCCTCAACAGATTTTTGGACGATAGTTGTCCTTTAATACTCTGCCAGTTTGTGAAATGCTGTGCCCCTGACCTCCATTTTTCAACTCGTTTTTTGTGAGCTGTACGCAAGTCCAAAATTTTGGTTTAGGACCTATACTGGTTCCCGATGGGTGGCTGTGACTCTGGTTAATTCTTCTTCCTGCCGGGAAATTAGTGACATGTCCCCGTCCAAATGCCTAACAGCTACTCTCTCATTGGTTCTCCCTCTTCCCTTCCATCCTTTGCCAAATTGGCAACCTGTGCGAACCAGGAGGTTAAAGGGGTTGTCTCTCCAAGTTGGGAGATTGATAGTAAAGCAGTTGGAAAGTCAAACCGGAGTACCAGGAGAGGGAGTACTCGTTGAGTTTTAGAAACTTTTGTATTCACAATGTGTCCATTCTCTAGGTTTCCCGTACATGTTATAGCTGTAGTAATATTCCCTTCAACATGGAGAGTTGGGACCCATGGAATGGGGGCCATGCCTTTTTGCTTTAAAGGGTCTGCATTTGCTCACCCAATCTCACCAATCCTCTCAGTCCCAAGTGTCCAGCCTTATGCCACATCCAGCTGTCATTGTAGATAGGGTCATTCCAGGTTTCATCAGAGACCCTGAAGGAAATGTAAAGGATTTCCCTGTTTTTTGGTTTTGTTTTTGAAATTCCTTTTTATAGTGGGTTTGAGCTGATTCTCGCTTCCATGTTTATGCCAGTCTAGACACACTAGATTCCCTTACAGAGACCTATCAATACATAGGTTTTAAGATTCTTACTAGTCAGATCTATTCCTCTGCGGGAAATATGGGGTTTTGAGTCCCTTTCACTGAGGAAGGTGTAGGTCTTGTCTATTCCACAGTTGGTTTTAGAAATGGTACCTGTGCTTATATCAAACTCTGGTTTTATGCATCACCCCACCTCTCCTTTCCCCTTAAGCAGGCATAAGAGTGTTTTCTAAATGTGAGACTCTGTTCTCTTTCCTAACTCAGTTCATGTGTAGCCATGTTTACAGGATCTTCATAAGTGATTTCTTATGATAAGTTTCTTTTTCTGTGTGACTTATTTCACTTAGAATCATCGTACCTGAATCCACTCACTTTGCCGCTCCTGGTCTTATGACATTGATTTCATGGCTGAGGGATATTCCATCGTACATAAATACCACAGTTTTTTGAACCATTTTTATATTTCCTGGGATATTTAAGGTGTACCCAAGTTGAGGTTCTTGTAAACAGTGCAGCCCTAAATTTGGGGGTGGCTCTGTCTTATTGATTTTCAGGTTTCCCAAGGTATATTCCCTAGACTGGAAGTGCCCTTGGCTCTGTAGCTCTGTTGTTTACTTGTTTTAGGGAACGCAATGCACTCCTCCAGTGAGGCAGTTGGCAATTTACATCCCGCCCATCCGCATAACAAGGCTCCCTGTTCTCCAGGGCCTGTCTTGCCTTTCTGGTTTTTACACATTTTGTGGATGTCCCTTTTGACCGGTTGGAAGTGATACTTCTTTGTAGTGCAGATTTGCATTGCCCGCTTGCTTGCTTGGCCAAATAGGGCGTATGCGTTTTCTCCTGAATATATTCAGGAGAAAACGCATACGCCCTTTTTGGCCAAGTGCGTCATTGTCGAAGTTGTGCCACTCTTCCTGTGCTTTAAAGGCGATTCCAACGTACCTCTTGAAATCTGTTTCCTGCTATTCTGCCTCGCTTTCAAGTCCGCCTCGTTGCCTTCCCTCAACAGATTTTTGGACGACAGTTGTCCTTTATTACTCTGCCATTTTGTGAATTGATGTGCCCCTGAGCTCAATTTTTCAACTCGTTTTTTGTGAGCTGTACGCAAGTCCAAAATTTTGGTTCAGGACCTATACTGGTTCTCGGTGGGTGGCTGAGACTCTGGTTAATTCTTCTTCCCGCCGGGAAACTAGAGTGACATGTGCCCGTCCAATTGCCTAACAGCTAGTCTCTCATTGGTTCTCCCTCTTCCCTTCCATCCTCTGCCAAATTGGCAACCTGTGCGAACGAGGAGGTTAAAGGGGTTGTCTCTCCAAGTTGGGAGATTGATAGGAAAGCAGTTGGAAAGTCAAACCGGAGCACAAGGAGGGGGACTACTCGTTGAGTTTTAGGAACCTTTTGTATTCACTGTGTGTCCATTCTCTAGGTTTCCCGTACATGTTATAGCTGTAGTAATATTCCCTTCAACATGGAGAGTTGGGACCCATGGAATGGAGGCCATGCATTTTTGCTTTAAAGGGTCTGCATTTGCTCACCCAATCTCACCAATCCTCTCAGTCCCAAGTGTCCAGCCTTATGCCACATCCAGCTGTCATTGTAGATAGGGTCATTCCAGGTTTCATCAGAGACCCTGAAGTAAATGTAAAGAATTTCCCTGTTTTTTGGTTTTTTTTTTGAAATTCCTTTTTATAGTGGGTTTGAGCTGATTGTCACTGCCATCTGTATGCCAGTCTAGACACACTTCATTCACTTACAGAGACATATCAATACATAGGTTTTTAGATTCTTACTAGTCTGATCTATTCCTCTGCTGGAAATATGGGGTTTTGAGTCCCTTTCACTGAGGAAGGTGTAGGTCTTGTCTATTCCACAGTTGGTTTTAGCAATGGTACCTGTGCTTATATCAAACTCTGGGTTTATGCATTACCCCACCTCTCCTTTCCCCTTAAGCAGGCATAAGAGTGTTTTCTAAATGTGAGACTCTGTTCTCTTTCCTAACTCAGTTCATGTGTAGCCATTTTTACAGGATCTTCATAAGTGATATCTTATGAGAAGTTTCTTTTTCTGTGTGACTTATTTCACTTAGAATCATCGTACCTGAATCCACTCACTTTGCTGCTCCTGGTCTTATGACATTGATTTCATGGCTGAGGTTTATTCCATCGTACATAAATACCACAGTTTTTTGAACCATTTATTATATTTCCTGGGATATATAAGGTGTACCCAAGTTGAGGTTCTTGTAAGCAGTGCAACCCTAAATTTGGGGGTGGCTCTGTCTTATTTATTTTCAGTTTTCCCAAGGTATATTACCTAGACGGGATGTGCCCTTGGCTCTGTAGCTCTGTTGATTACTTCTTTTAGGGAACACAATGCACTCCTCCAGTGAGGCGGTTGGCAATTTACATCCCGCCCATCAGCATAACAAGGCTCCCTGTTCTCCAGGGCCTGTCTTGCCTTTCCGGTTTTTACACATTTTGTGGATGTCCCTTTTGAACGTTGGGAAGTGATACTTCTTTGAAGTGCAGATTTGCATTGCCCGCATGCTTGCTTGGCCAAAAAGGGCGTATGCGTTTTCTCCTGAATATATTCAGGAGAAAACTCATACGCCCTTTTTGGCCAAGTGGGTCATTGTCGAAATTGTGCCCCTCTTCCTGTGGTTTAAAGGCGATTCCAACGTACCTCTTGAAATCTGTTTCCTGCTATTCTGCCTCGCTTTCAAGTCCGCCTATTTGCCTTCCCTCAACAGATTTTTGGACGATAGTTGTCCTTTAATACTCTGCCAGTTTGTGAAATGTTGTGCCCCTGAGCTCCATTTTTCAACTCGTTTTTTGGGAGCTGTACGCAAGTCCAAACTTTTGGTTCAGGACCTATACTGGTTCCCGATGGGTGGCTGTGAATCTGGTTAATTCTTCTTCCTGCCGGGAAATTAGTGACATGTGCCCGTCCAAATGCCTAACAGCTACTCTCTCATTGGTTCTCCCTCTTCCCTTCCATCCTCTGCCAATTTGGCAACCTGTGCGAACGAGGAGGTTAAAAGGGTTGTCTCTCCAAGTTGGGAGATTGATAGTAAAGCAGTTGGAAAGTCAAACCGGAGCGCCAGGAGAGGGACTACTCGTTGAGTTTTAGAAACCTTTTGTATTCACAGTGTGTCCATTCTCTAGGTTTCCCGTACATGTTATAGCTGTAGTAATATTCCCTTCAAAATGGAGAGCTGGGACCCATGGAATCGGGGCCATGCATTTTTGCTTCAAAGGGTCTGCATTTGCTTTGCCAATCGCACCAATCCTCTCAGTCCCAAGTGTCCAGCCTTATGCCACATCCAGCTGTCATTGTAGATAGGGTCATTCCAGGTTTCATCAGAGACCCTGAAGGAAATGTAAAGAATTTCCCTGTTTTTTGGTTTTGTTTTTGAAATTCCTTTTTATACTGGGTTTGAGATGATTCTCGCTTCCATGTTTATGCCAGTCTAGACACACTTGATTCCCTTACACAGACATATCAATACATAGGTTTTAAGATTCTTACTAGTCAGATCTATTCCTCTGCGGGAAATATGGGGTTTTGAGTCCCTTTCACTGAGGAAGGTGTAGGTCTTGTCTATTCCACAGTTGGTTTTAGAAATGGTACCTGTGCTTATATCAAACTCTGGTTTTATGCATCACCCCACCTCTCCTTTCCCCTTAAGCAGGCATAAGAGTGTTTTCTAAATGTGAGACTCTGTTCTCTTTCCTAACTCAGTTCATGTGTAGCCATGTTTACAGGATCTTCATAAGTGATTTCTTATGATAAGTTTCTTTTTCTGTGTGACTTATTTCACTTAGAATCATCGTACCTGAATCCACTCACTTTGCCGCTCCTGGTCTTATGACATTGATTTCATGGCTGAGGGATATTCCATCGTACATAAATACCACAGTTTTTTGAACCATTTTTATATTTCCTGGGATATTTAAGGTGTACCCAAGTTGAGGTTCTTGTAAACAGTGCAGCCCTAAATTTGGGGGTGGCTCTGTCTTATTGATTTTCAGTTTTCCCAAGGTATATTCCCTAGACTATAAGTGCCCTTGGCTCTGTAGCTCTGTTGTTTACTTGTTTTAGGGAACGCAATGCACTCCTCCACTGAGGCAGTTGGCAATTTACATCCCGCCCATCAGCATAACAAGGCTCCCTGTTCTCCAGGGCCTGTCTTGCCTTTCTGGTTTTTACACATTTTGTGGATGTCCCTTTTGACCGTTGGGAAGTGATACTACTTTTTAGTGCAGCTTTGCATTGCCCGCTTGCTTGCTTGGCCAAAAAGGGCATATGCGTTTTCTCCTGAATATATTCAGGAGAAAACGCATACGCCCTTTTTGGCCAAGTGCGTCATTGTCGAAGTTGTGCCCCTCTTCCTGTGCTTTAAAGGCGATTCCAACGTACCTCTTGAAATGTGTTTCCTGCTATTCTGCCTCGCTTTCAAGTCCGCCTCGTTGCCTTTCCTCAACAGAATTTTGGACGATAGTTGTCCTTTATTACTCTGCCAATTTGTGAAATGCTGTGCCCCTGAGCTCCATTTTTCAACTCGTTTTTTGTGAGCTGTACGCAAGTCCAAAATTTTGGTTCAGGACCTATACTGGTTCCCGATGGGTGGCTGTGTCTCTGGTTAATTCTTCTTCCTGCCGGGAAATTAGTGACATGTTCCCGTCCAAATGCCTAACAGCTACTCTCTCATTGGTTCTCCCTCTTCCCTTCCATCCTCTGCCAAATTGGCAACCTGTGCGAACCAGGAGGTTAAAGGGGTTGTCTCTCCAATTTGGGAGATTGATAGTAAAGCAGTTGGAAAGTCAAACCGGAGCACCAGGAGAGGGACTACTCGTTGAGTTTTAGAAAATTTTTGTATTCACAGTGTGTCCATACTCTAGGTTTCCCGTACATGTTATAGCTGTAGTAATATTCCCTTCAACATGGAGAGTTGGGACCCATGGAATGGAGGACATGCATTTTTGCTTTAAAGGGTCTGCATTTGCTCAGCCAATCTCACCAATCCTCTCAGTCCCAAGTGTCCAGCCTAATGCCACATCCAGCTGTCATTGTAGATAGGGTCATTCCAGGTTTCATTAGAGACCCTGAAGGTAATGTAAAGAATTTCCCTGTTTTTTGGTTTTGTTTTTGAAATTCCTTTTTATAGTGGGTTTGAGCTGATTCTCGCTGCCATGTATATGCCAGTCTAGACACACTTGATTCCTTTACAGAGACCTATCAATACATAGGTTTTAAGATTCTTACTAGTCAGATCTATTCATCTGCGGGAAATATGGGGTTTTGAGTCCCTTTCACTGAGGAAGGTGTAGGTCTTGTCTATTCCACAGTTGGTTTTAGAAATGGTACCTGTGCTTATATCAAACTCTGGTTTTATGCATCACCCCACCTCTCCTTTCCCCTTAAGCAGGCATAAGAGTGTTTTCTAAATGTGAGACTCGGTTCTCTTTCCTAACTCAGTTCATGTGTAGCCATGTTTACAGAATCTTCATAAGTGATAACTTATGAGAAGTTTCTTTTTCTGTGTGACTTATTTCACTTAGAATCATCGTACCTGAATCCACTCACTTTGCTGCTCCTGTTCTTATGACATTGATTTCATGGCTGAGGGATATTCCATCGTACATAAATACCACAGTTTTTTGAACCATTTTTATATTTCCTGTGGTATTTAAGGTGTACCCATGTTGAGGTTCTTGTAAGCAGTGCAGCGTTAAATTTGGGGGTAGCTCTGTCTTATTGATTTTCAGTTTTCCCAAGGTATATTCCCTAGACTGGATGTGCCCTTGGCTCTGTAGCTCTGTTGATTACTTGTTTTAGGGAACGCAATGCACTCCTCCAGTGAGGCGGTTGGCAATTTACATCCCGCCCATCAGCATAACAAGGCTCCCTGTTCTCCAGGGCCTGTCTTGCCTTTCTGGTTTTTACACATTTTGTGGATGTCCCTTCTGACCGGTGGGAAGTGACACTTCTTTGTAGTGCAGATTTGTATTGCCCGCTTGCTTGCTTGGCCAAAAAGGGCCTATGCGTTTTCTCCTGAATATATTCAGGAGAAAAAGCATACGCCCTTTTTGGCCAAGTGCGTCATTGTCGAAGTTGTGCCCCTCTTCCTGTGCTTTAATGGCGATTCCAACGTACCTCTTGAAATCTGTTTCCTGCTATTCTGCCTCGCTTTCAAGTCCGCCTCGTAGCCTTCCCTCAACAGATTTTTGGACGATAGTTGTCCTTTAATACTCTGCCAGTTTGTGAAATGCTGTGCCCCTGAGCTCCATTTTTCAACTCGTTTTTTGTGAGCTGTACGCAAGCCCAAAATTTTGGTTCAGGACCTATACTGGTTCCCGATTGGTGGCTGTGATTCTGGTTAATTCTTCTTCCTGCCGGAAAATTAGTGACATGTTCCCGTCCAAATGCCTAACAGCTACTCTCTCATTGGTTCTCCCTCTTCCCTTCCAACCTCTGCCAAATTGGCAACCTGTGCGGACCAGGAGGTTAAAGGGGTTGTCTCTCCAAGTTGGGAGATTGATAGGAAAGCAGTTGGAAAGTCAAACCGGAGCACCAGGAGAGGGACTACTCTTTGAGTTTTAGAAACCTTTTGTATTCACAGTGTGTCCATACTCTAGGTTTCCCGTACATGTTATAGCTGTAGTAATATTCCCTTCAACATGGAGAGTTGGGACCCATGGAATGGGGGCCAGGCATTTTGCTTTAAAGGGACTGCATTTGCTCACCCATTCTCACCAATCCTCTCAGTCCCAAGTGTCCAGGCTTATGCCACATCCAGCTGTCATTGTAGATAGGGTCATTCCAGGTTTCATCAGAGAGGCTGAAGGAAATGTAAAGAATTTCCCTGTTTTTTGGTTTTCTTTTTGAAATTCCTTTTTATAGTGGGTTTGAGCTGATTCTCGCTGCCATGTTTATGCCAGTCTAGACACACTTGATTCCCTTACACAGACATATCAATACATAGGTTTTAAGATTCTTACTAGTCAGATCTATTCCTCTGCGGGAAATATGGGGTTTTGAGTCCCTTTCACTGAGGAAGGTGTAGGGCTTGTCTATTCCACAGTTGTTCTTAGAAATGGTACCTGTGCTTATATCAAACTCTGGTTTTATGCATCACCCCACCTCTCCTTTCCCCTTAAGCAGGCATAAGAGTGTTTTCTAAATGTGAGACTCTGTTCTCTTTCCTAACTCAGTTCTTGTGTAGCCATGTTTACAGGATGTTCATAAGTGATATCTTATGATAAGTTTCTTTTTCTGTGTGACTTATTTCACTTAGAATCATCGTAACTGAATCCACTCACTTTGATGCTCCTGGTCTTTTGACCTTGATTTCATGGCTGAGGGTTATTCCATCGTACATAAATACCACAGTTTTTTGAACCATTTTTATATTTCCTGGGATATTTAAAGTGTAGCCATGTTGAAGGTCTTGTAAGCAGTGCAGCCCTAAATTTGGGGGTGGCTCTGTCTTATTGATTTTCAGTTTTCCCAAGGTATATTCCCTAGACGGGATGTGCCCTTGGCTCTGTAGCTCTGTTGATTACTTGTTTTAGGGAACACAATGCACTCCTCCAGTGAGGCAGTTGGCAATTTACATCCCGCCCATCAGCATAACAAGGCTCCCTGTTCTCCAGGGCCTGTCTTGCCTTTCTGGTTTTTACACATTTTGTGGATGTCCCTTTTGAACGTTGGGAAGTGATACTTCTTTGTAGTGCAGATTTGCATTGCCCGCATGGTTGCTTGGCCAAAAAGGGCGTATGCGTTTTCTCCTGAATATATTCAGGAGAAAACGCATACGCCCTTTTTGGCCAAGTGGGTCATTGTCGAAGTTGTGCCCCTCTTCCTGTGGTTTAAAGGCGATTCCAACGTACCTCTTGAAATCTGTTTCCTGCTATTCTGCCTCGCTTTCAAGTCCGCCTCGTAGCCTTCCCTCAACAGATTTTTGGACGATAGTTGTCCTTTAATACTCTGCCAGTTTGTGAAATGCTGTGCCCCTGAGCTCCATTTTTCGACTCGTTTTTTGTGAGCTGTACGCAAGTCCAAAATTTTGGTTCAGGACCTATACTGGTTCCCGATGGGTGGCTGTGACTCTGGTTAATTCTTCTTCCTGCCGGGAAATTAGTGACATGTTCCCATCCAAATGCCTAACAGCTACTCTCTCATTGGTTCTCCCTCTTCCCTTCCATCCTCTGCCAAATTGGCAACTTGTGCGGACCAGGAGGTTAAAGGGGTTGTCTCTCCAAGTTGGGAGATTGATAGTAAAGCAGTTGGAAAGTCAAATCGGAGCACCAGGAGCGGGACTACTCGTTGAGTTTTAGAGACCTTTTGTATTCACAGTGTGTCCATACTCTAGGTTTCCCGTACATGTTATAGCTGTAGTAATCTTCCCTTAAACATGGAGAGTTGGGACCCATGGAATGGAGGCCATGCATTTTTGCTTTAAAGGGACTGCATTTGCTCACCCAATGTCACCAATCCTCTCAGTCCCAAGTGTCCAGCCTTATGCCAAATCCAGCTGTCATTGTAGATAGGGTCATTCCAGGTTTCATTAGAGACCCTGAAGGTAATGTAAAGAATTTCCCGGTTTTTTGGTTTTGTTTTTGAAATTCCTTTTTATAGTGGGTTTGAGCTGATTCTCGCTGCCATGTTTATGCCAGTCTAGACACACTTGATTCCTTTACAGAGACATATCAATACATAGGTTTTAAGATTCTTACTAGTCAGATCTATTCCTCTGCGGGAAATATGGGGTTTTGAGTCCCTTTCACTGAGGAAGGTGTAGGTCTTGTCTATTCCACAGTTGGTTTTAGAAATGGTACCTGTGCTTATATCAAACTCTGGTTTTATGCATCACCCCACCTCTCCTTTCCCCTTAAGCAGGCATAAGAGTGTTTTCTAAATGTGAGACTCTGTTCTCTTTCCTAACTCAGTTCATGTGTAGCCATGTTTACAGGATCTTCATAAGTGATTTCTTATGATAAGTTTCTTTTTCTGTGTGACTTATTTCACTTAGAATCATCGTACCTGAATCCACTCACTTTGCCGCTCCTGGTCTTATGACATTGATTTCATGGCTGAGGGATATTCCATCGTACATAAATACCACAGTTTTTTGAACCATTTTTATATTTCCTGGGATATTTAAGGTGTACCCAAGTTGAGGTTCTTGTAAACAGTGCAGCCCTAAATTTGGGGGTGGCTCTGTCTTATTGATTTTCAGTTTTCCCAAGGTATATTCCCTAGACTGGAAGTGCCCTTGCCTCTGTAGCTCTGTTGTTTACTTGTTTTAGGGAACGCAATGCACTCCTCCAGTGACGCAGTTGGCAATTTACATCCCGCCCATCCGCATAAAAAGGCTCCCTGTTCTCCAGGGCCTGTCTTGCCTTTCTGTTTTTTACAGATTTTGTGGATGTCCCTTTTGACCGGTTTGGAAGTGATACTTCTTTGTAGTGCAGATTTGCATTGCCCGCTTGCTTGCTTGGCCAAATAGGGCGAATGCGTTTTCTCCTGAATATATTCAGGAGAAAACGCATACGCCCTTTTTGGCCAAGTGCGTCATTGTCGAAGTTGTGCCACTCTTCCTGTGCTTTAAAGGCGATTCCAACGTACCTCTTGAAATCTGTTTCCTGCTATTCTGCCTCGCTTTCAAGTCCGCCTCGTTGCCTTCCCTCAACAGATTTTTGGACGACAGTTGTCCTTTATTACTCTGCCAGTTTGTGAATTGATGTGCCCCTGAGCTCAATTTTTCAACTCGTTTTTTGTGAGCTGTACGCAAGTCCAAAATTTTGGTTCAGGACCTATACTGGTTCTCGGTGGGTGGCTGAGACTCTGGTTAATTCTTCTTCCCGCCGGGAAACTAGAGTGACATGTGCCCGTCCAAATGCCTAACAGCTACTCTCTCATTGGTTCTCCCTCTTCCCTTCCATCCTCTGCCAAATTGGCAACCTGTGCGAACGAGGAGGTTAAAGGGGTTGTCTCTCCAAGTTGGGAGATTGATAGGAAAGCAGTTGGAAAGTCAAACCGGAGCACAAGGAGGGGGACTACTCGTTGAGTTTTAGGAACCTTTTGTATTCACTGTGTGTCCATTCTCTAGGTTTCCCGTACATGTTATAGCTGTAGTAATATTCCCTTCAACATGGAGAGTTGGGACCCATGGAATGGAGGCCATGCATTTTTGCTTTAAAGGGTCTGCATTTGCTCACCCAAACTCACCAATCCTCTCAGTCCCAAGTGTCCAGCCTTATGCCACATCCAGCTGTCATTGTAGATAGGGTCATTCCAGGTTTCATCAGAGACCCTGAAGGAAATGGAAAGAATTTCCCTGTTTTTTGGTTTTGTTTTTGAAATTCCTTTTTATAGTGGGTTTGAGCTGATTCTCGCTTCCATGTTTATGCCAGTCTAGACACACTTGATTCCCTTACAGAGACCTATCAATACATAGGTTTTAAGATTCTTACTAGTCAGATCTATTCCTCTGCGGGAAATATGGGGTTTTGAGTCCCTTTCACTGAGGAAGGTGTAGGTCTTGTCTATTCCACAGTTGGTTTTAGAAATGGTACCTGTGCTTATATCAAACTCTGGTTTTATGCATCACCCCACATCTCCTTTCCCCTTAAGCAGGCATAAGAGTGTTTTCTAAATGTGAGACTCTGTTCCCTTTCCTAACTCAGTTCATGTGTAGCCATGTTTACAGGATCTTCATAAGTGATATCTTATGATAAGTTTCTTTTTCTGTGTGACTTATTTCACTTAGAATCATCGTACCTGAATCCACTCACTTTGCTGCTCCTGGTCTTATGACATTGATTTCATGGCTGAGGGATATTCCATCGTACACAAATACCACAGTTTTTTGAACCATTTTTATATTTCCTGGGATATTTTAAGTGTAGCCATGTTGAAGTTCTTGTAAGCAGTGCAGCCCTAAATTTGGGGGTGGCTCTGTCTTATTGATTTTCAGTTTTCCCAAGGTATATTCCCTAGACTGGAAGTGCCGTTGGCTCTGTAGCTCTGTTGTTTACTTGTTTTAGGGAATGCAATGCACTCCTCCAGTGAGGCAGTTGGCAATTTACATCCCGCCCATCAGCATAACAAGGCTCCCTGTTCTCTAGGGCCTGTCTTGCCTTTCTGGTTTTTACACATTTTGTGGATGTCCCTTTTGACCGTTGGGAAGTGATACTAATTTTTAGTGCAGATTTGCATTGCCCGCTTGCTTGCTTGGCCAAAAAGGGCGTATGCGTTTTCTCCTGAATATATTCAGGAGAAAACGCATACGCCCTTTTTGGCCAAGTGTGTCATTGTCGAAGTTGTGCCCCTCTTCCTGTGCTTTAAAGGCGATTCCAACCTATCTCTTGAAATCTGTTTCCTGCTATTCTGCCTCGCTTTCAAGTCCGCCTCGTTGCCTTTCCTCAACAGATTTTTCGACGATAGTTGTCCTTTATTACTCTGCCAATTTCTGAAATGCTGGGGCCCTGAGCTCCATTTTTCAACTCGTTTTTTGTGAGCTGTACGCAAGTCCAAAATTTTGGTTCAGGACCTATACTGGTTCCCGATGGGTGGCTGTGTCTCTGGTTAATTCTTCTTCCTGCCGGGAAATTAGTGACATGTTCCCGTCCAAATGCCTAACAGCTACTCTCTCATTGGTTCTCCCTCTTCCCTTCCATCCTCTGCCAAACTGGCAACCTGTGTGAACCAGGAGGTTAAAGGGGTTGTCTCTCCAAGTTGGGAGATTGATAGTAAAGCAGTTGGAAAGTCAAACCGGAGCACCAGGAGAGGGACTACTCGTTGAGTTTTAGAAACCTTTTGTATTCACAGTGTGTCCATACTCTAGGTATCCCGTACATGTTATAGCTGTAGTAATATTCCCTTCAACATGGAGAGTTGGGACCCATGGAATGGAGGACATGCATTTTTGCTTTAAAGGGTCTGCATTTGCTCACCCAATCTCACCAATCCTCTCAGTCCCAAGTGTCCAGCCTAATGCCACATCCAGCTGTCATTGTAGATAGGGTCATTCCAGGTTTCATTAGAGACCCTGAAGGTAATGTAAAGAATTTCCCGGTTTTTTGGTTTTGTTTTTGAAATTCCTTTTTATAGTGGGTTTGAGCTGATTCTCGCTGCCATGTTTATGCCAGTCTAGACACACTTGATTCCTTTACAGAGACCTATCAATACATAGGTTTTAAGATTCTTACTAGTCAGATCTATTCATCTGCGGGAAATATGGGGTTTTGAGTCCCTTTCACTGAGGAAGGTGTAGGTCTTGTCTATTCCACAGTTGGTTTTAGAAATGGTACCTGTGCTTATATCAAACTCTGGTTTTATGCATCACCTCACCTCTCCTTTCCCCTTAAGCAGGCATAAGAGTGTTTTCTAAATGTGAGACTCGGTTCCCTTTCCTAACTCAGTTCATGTGTAGCCATGTTTACAGGATCTTCATAAGTGATATCTTATGATAAGTTTCTTTTTCTGTGTGACTTATTTCACTTAGAATCATCGTACCTGAATCCACTCACTTTGCTGCTCCTGTTCTTATGACAGTCATTTAATGGCTAAGGGATATTCCATCGTACATAAATACCACAGTTTTTTGAACCATTTTTATATTTCCTGGGGTATTTAAGGTGTACCCATGTTGATGTTCCTGTAAGCAGTGCAGCGCTAAATTTGGGGGTGGCTCTGTCTTATTGATTTTCAGTTTTCCCAAGGTATATTCCCTAGACTGGATGTGCCCTTGGCTCTGTAGCTCTGTTGATTACTTGTTTTAGGGAACGCAATGCACTCCTCCAGTGAGGCGGTTGGCAATTTACATCCCGCCCATCAGCATAACAAGGCTCCCGGTTCTCCAGGGCCTGTATTGCCTTTCTGGTTTTTACACATTTTGTGGATGTCCCTTCTGACCGGTGGGATGTGATACTTCTTTGTAGTGCAGATTTGTATTGCCCGCTTGCTTGCTTGGCCAAAAAGGGCCTATGCGTTTTCTCCTGAATATATTCAGGAGAAAAAGCACACGCCCTTTTTGGCCAAGGGCGTCATTGTCGAAGTTGTGCCTCTCTTCCTGTGGTTTAAAGGCGATTCCAACGTACCTTTTGAAATCTGTTTCCTGCTGTTCTGTCTCGCTTTCAAGTCCGCCTCGTAGCCTTCCCTCAACAGATTTTTGGACGATAGTTGTCCTTTAATACTCTGCCAGTTTGTGAAATGCTGTGCCCCTGAGCTCCATTTTTCAACTCGTTTTTTGTGAGCTGTACGCAAGTCCAAAATTTTTGTTCAGGACCTATACTGGTTCCCGATGGGTGGCTGTGACTCTGGTTAATTCTTCTTCCTGCCGGGAAATTAGTGACATGTTCCCATCCAAATGCCTAACAGCTACTCTCTCATTGGTTCTCCCTCTTCCCTTCCATCCTCTGCCAAATTGGCAACCTGTGCGGACCAGGAGGTTAAAGGGGTTGTCTCTCCAAGTTGGGAGATTGATAGTAAAGCAGATGGAAAGTCAAACCGGAGCACCAGGAGAGGGACTACTCGTTGAGTTTTAGGAACCTTTTGTATTCACTGTGTGTCCATTCTCTAGGTTTCCCGTACATGTTATAGCTGTAGTAATATTCCCTTCAACATGGAGAGTTGGGACCCATGGAATGGAGGCCATGCATTTTTGCTTTAAAGGGTCTGCATTTGCTCACCCAATCTCACCAGTCCTCTCAGTCCCAAGTGTCCAGGCTTATGCCACATCCAGCTGTCATTGTAGATAGGGTCATTCCAGGTTTCATCAGAGACCCTGAAGGAAATGGAAAGAATTTCCCTGTTTTTTGGTTTTGTTTTTGAAATTCCTTTTTATAGTGGTTTTGAGCTGATTCTCGCTTCCATGTTTATGCCAGTCTAGACACACTTGATTCCCTTACAGAGACCTATCAATACATAGGTTTTAAGATTCTTACTAGTCAGATCTATTCCTCTGCGGGAAATATGGGGTTTTGAGTCCCTTTCACTGAGGAAGGTGTAGGTCTTGTCTATTCCACAGTTGGTTTTAGAAATGGTACCTGTGCTTATATCAAACTCTGGTTTTATGCATCACCCCACCTCTCCTTTCCCCTTAAGCAGGCATAAGAGTGTTTTCTAAATGTGAGACTCTGTTCCCTTTCCTAACTCAGTTCATGTGTAGCCATGTTTACAGGATCTTCATAAGTGATATCTTATGATAAGTTTCTTTTTCTGTGTGACTTATTTTACTTAGAATCATCGTACCTGAATCCACTCAATTTGCTGCTCCTGGTCTTATGACATTGATTTCATGGCTGAGGGATATTCCATCGTACACAAATACCACAGTTTTTTGAACCATTTTTATATTTCCTGGGATATTTTAAGTGTAGCCATGTTGAAGTTCTTGTAAGCAGTGCAGCCCTAAATTTGGGGGTGGCTCTGTCTTATTGATTTTCAGTTTTCTCAAGGTATATTCCCTAGACTGGAAGTGCCGTTGGCTCTGTAGCTCTGTTGTTTACTTGTTTTAGGGAATGCAATGCACTCCTCCAGTGAGGCAGTTGGCAATTTACATCCCGCCCATCAGCGTAACAAGGCTCCCTGTTCTCTAGGGCCTGTCTTGCCTTTCTGGTTTTTACACATTTTGTGGATGTCCCTTTTGACCGTTGGGAAGTGATACTAATTTTTAGTGCAGATTTGCATTGCCCGCTTGCTTGCTTGGCCAAAAAGGGCGTATGCGTTTTCTCCTGAATATATTCAGGAGAAAACGCATACGCCCTTTTTGGCCAAGTGTGTCATTGTCGAAGTTGTGCCCCTCTTCCTGTGCTTTAAAGGCGATTCCAACCTATCTCTTGAAATCTGTTTCCTGCTATTTTCCATCGCTTTCAAGTCCGCCTCGTTGCCTTTCCTCAACAGATTTTTCGACGATAGTTGTCCTTTATTACTCTGCCAATTTCTGAAATTCTGGGGCCCTGAGCTCCATTTTTCAACTCGTTTTTTGTGAGCTGTACGCAAGTCCAAAATTTTGGTTCAGGACCTATACTGGTTCCCGATGGGTGGCTGTGTCTCTGGTTAATTCTTCTTCCTGCCGGGAAATTAGTGACATGTTCCCGTCCAAATGCCTAACAGCTACTCTCTCATTGGTTCTCCCTCTTCCCTTCCATCCTCTGCCAAACTGGCAACCTGTGCGAACCAGGAGGTTAAAGGGGTTGTCTCTCCAAGTTGGGAGATTGATAGTAAAGCAGTTGGAAAGTCAAACCGGAGCACCAGGAGAGGGACTACTCGTTGAGTTTTAGAAACCTTTTGTATTCACAGTGTGTCCATACTCTAGGTATCCCGTACATGTTATAGCTGTAGTAATATTCCCTTCAACATGGAGAGTTGGGACCCATGGAATGGAGGACATGCATTTTTGCTTTAAAGGGTCTGCATTTGCTCACCCAATCTCACCAATCCTCTCAGTCCCAAGTGTCCAGCCTAATGCCACATCCAGCTGTCATTGTAGATAGGGTCATTCCAGGTTTCATTAGAGACCCTGAAGGTAATGTAAAGAATTTCCCGGTTTTTTGGTTTTGTTTTTGAAATTCCTTTTTATAGTGGGTTTGAGCTGATTCTCGCTGCCATGTTTATGCCAGTCTAGACACACTTGATTCCTTTACAGAGACCTATCAATACATAGGTTTTAAGATTCTTACTAGTCAGATCTATTCATCTGCGGGAAATATGGGGTTTTGAGTCCCTTTCACTGAGGAAGGTGTAGGTCTTGTCTATTCCACAGTTGGTTGTAGAAATGGTACCTGTGCTTATATCAAACTCTGGTTTTATGCATCACCTCACCTCTCCTTTCCCCTTAAGCAGGCATAAGAGTGTTTTCTAAATGTGAGACTCGTTTCTCTTTCCTAACTCAGTTCATGTGTAGCCATGTTTACAGGATCTTCATAAGTGATATCTTATGATAAGTTTCTTTTTCTGTGTGACTTATTTCACTTAGAATCATCGTACCTGAATCCACTCACTTTGCTGCTCCTGTTCTTATGACATTCATTTCATGGCTAAGGGATATTCCATCGTACATAAATACCACAGTTTTTTGAACCATTTTTATATTTCCTGGGGTATTTAAGGTGTACCCATGTTGATGTTCCTGTAAGCAGTGCAGCGCTAAATTTGGGGGTGGCTCTGTCTTATTGATTTTCAGTTTTCCCAAGGTATATTCCCTAGACTGGATGTGCCCTTGGCTCTGTAGCTCTGTTGATTACTTGTTTTAGGGAACGCAATGCACTCCTCCAGTGAGGCGGATGGCAATTTACATCCCGCCCATCAGCATAACAAGGCTCCCGGTTCTCCAGGGCCTGTCTTGCCTTTCTGGTTTTTACACATTTTCTGGATGTCCATTCTGACCGGTGGGATGTGATACTTCTTTGTAGTGCAGATTTGTATTGCCCACTTGCTTGCTTGGCCAAAAAGGGCCTATGCGTTTTCTCCTGAATATATTCAGGAGAAAAAGCACACGCCCTTTTTGGCCAAGTGCGTCATTGTCGAAGTTGTGCCCCTCTTCCTGTGGTTTAAAGGCGATTCCAACGTACCTTTTGAAATCTGTTTCCTGCTATTCTGTCTCGCTTTCAAGTCCGCCTCGTAGCCTTCCCTCAACAGATTTTTGGACGATAGTTGTACTTTAATACTCTGCCAGTTTGTGAAATGCTGTGCCCCTGAGCTCCATTTTTCATCTTGTTTTTTGTGAGCTGTACGCAAGTCCAAAATTTTTGTTCAGGACCTATACTGGTTCCCGATGGGTGGCTGTGACTCTGGTTAATTCTTCTTCCTGCCGGGAAATTAGTGACATGTTCCCATCCAAATGCCTAACAGCTACTCTCTCATTGGTTCTCCCTCTTCCCTTCCATCCTCTGCCAAATTGGCAACCTGTGCGGACCAGGAGGTTAAAGGGTTTGTCTCTCCAAGTTGGGAGATTGATAGGAAAGCAGTTGGAAAGTCAAATCGGAGCACCAGGAGCGGGACTACTCGTTGAGTTTTAGAAACCTTTTGTATTCACAGTGTGTCCATACTCTAGGTTTCCCGTACATGTTATAGCTGTAGTAATCTTCCCTTCAACATGGAGAGTTGGGACCCATGGAATGGAGGCCATGCATTTTTGCTTTAAAGGGACTGCATTTGCTCACCCAATCTCACCAATCCTCTCAGTCCCAAGTGTCCAGCCTTATGCCAAATCCAGCTGTCATTGTAGATAGGGTCATTCCAGGTTTCATTAGAGACCCTGAAGGTAATGTAAAGAATTTCCCGGTTTTTTGGTTTTGTTTTTGAAATTCCTTTTTATAGTGGGTTTGAGCTGATTCTCGCTGCCATGTTTATGCCAGTCTAGACACACTTGATTCCTTTACAGAGACATATCAATACATAGGTTTTAAGATTCTTACTAGTCAGATCTATTCCTCTGCGGGAAATATGGGGTTTTGAGTCCCTTTCACTGAGGAAGGTGTAGGTCTTGTCTATTCCACAGTTGGTTTTAGAAATGGTACCTGTGCTTATATCAAACTCTGGTTTTATGCATCACCCCACCTCTCCTTTCCCCTTAAGCAGGCATAAGAGTGTTTTCTAAATGTGAGACTCTGTTCTCTTTCCTAACTCAGTTCATGTGTAGCCATGTTTACAGGATCTTCATAAGTGATTTCTTATGATAAGTTTCTTTTTCTGTGTGACTTATTTCACTTAGAATCATCGTACCTGAATCCACTCACTTTGCTGCTCCTGGTCATATGACATTGATTTCATGGCTGAGGGATATTCCATCGTACATAAATACCACAGTTTTATGAACCATTTTTATATTTCCTGGGATATTTAAGGTGTACCCAAGTTGAGGTTCTTGTAAGCAGTGCAGCCCTAAATTTGGGGGTGGCTCTGTCTTATTGATTTTCAGTTTTCCCAAGATATATTCCCTAGACTGGAATGCCCTTGGCTCTGTAGCTCTGTTGTTTACTTGTTTTAGGGAACGCAATGCACTCCTCCAGTGAGGCAGTTGGCAATTTACATACCGCCCATCAGCATAACAAGGCTCCCTGTTCTCCAGGGCCTGTCTTGCCTTTCTGGTTTTTACACATTTTGTGGATGTCCCTTTTGACAGGTGGGAAGTGATACTTCTTTGTAGTGCAGATTTGCATTGCCCGCTTCCTTGCTTGGCCAAAAAGGGGGTATGCGTTTTCTCCTAAATATATTCAGGAGAAAATGCATACGCCCTTTTTGGCCTAGTGCCTCATTGTCGAAATTGTGCCCCACTTCCTGTGCTTTAAAGGCGATTCCGACGTACCTCTTGAAATCTGTTTCCTGCTATTCTGCCTCGCTTTCAAGTCCGCCTCGTTGCCTTCCCTCAACAGATTTTTGGACGACAGTTTTCCTTTATTATTCTGCCAGTTTGTGAATTGCTGTGCCCCTGAGCTCCATTTTTCAACTCGTTTTTTGTGAGCTTTACGCAAGTCCAAAATTTTGGTTCAGGAACTATACTGGTTCTCGGTGGGTGGCTGAGACTCTGGTTAATTCTTCTTCCCGCCGGGTAACTAGAGTGACATGTGCCCGTCCAAATGCCTAACAGCTACTCTCTCATTGGTTAACCCTATTCCCTTGCATCCTCTGCCAAATTGGCAACCTGTGCGAACGAGGAGGTTAAAGGGGTTGTCTCTCCAAGTTGGGAGATTGATAGGAAAGCAGTTGGAAAGTCAAACCGGAGCACAAGGAGGGGGACTACTCGTTGAGTTTTAGGAACCTTTTGTATTCACTGTGTGTCCATTCTCTAGGTTTCCCGTACATGTTATAGCTGTAGTAATATTCCCTTCAACATGGAGAGTTGGGACCCATGGAATGGAGGCCATGCATTTTTGCTTTAAAGGGTCTGCATTTGCTCACCCAATCTCACCAATCCTCTCAGTCCCAAGTGTCCACGCTTATGCCACATCAAGCTGTCATTGTAGATAGGGTCATTCCAGGTTTCATCAGAGACCCTGAAGGAAATGGAAAGAATTTCACTGTTTTTTGGTTTTGTTTTTGAAATTCATTTTTATAGTGGGTTTGAGCTGATTCTCGCTTCCATGTTTATGCCAGTCTAGACACACTTGATTCCCTTACAGAGACATATCAATACATAGGTTTTAAGATTCTTACTGGTCAGATCTATTCCTCTGCGGGAAATATGGGGTTTTGAGTCCCTTTCACTGAGGAAGGTGTAGGTCTTGTCTATTCCACAGTTGGTTTTAGAAATGGTACCTGTGCTTATATCAAACTCTGGTTTTATGCATCACCCCACCTCTCCTTTCCCCTTAAGCAGGCATAAGAGTGTTTTCTAAATGTGAGACTCTGTTCCCTTTCCTAACTCAGTTCATGTGTAGCCATGTTTACAGGATCTTCATAAGTGATATCTTATGATAAGTTTCTTTTTCTGTGTGACTTATTTCACTTAGAATCATCGTACCTGAATCCACTCACTTTGCTCCTCCTGGTCTTATGACATTGATTTCATGGCTGAGGGATATTCCATCGTACATAAATACCACAGTTTTTTGAACCATTTTTATATTTCCTGGGATATTTAAAGTGTAGCCATGTTGAAGTTCTTGTAAGCAGTGCAGCCCTAAATTTGGGGGTGGCTCTGTCTTATTGATTTTCAGTTTTCCCAAGGTATATTCCCTAGACTGGAAGTGCCCTTGGCTCTGTAGCTCTGTTGTTTACTTGTTTTAGGGAACGCAATGCACTCCTCCAGTGAGGCAGTTGGCAATTTACATCCCGACCATCAGCATAACAAGGCTCCCTGTTCTCTAGGGCCAGTCTTGCCTTTCTGGTTTTTACACATTTTGTGGATGTCCCTTTTGACCGGTGGGAAGTAATACTTCTTTGTAGTGCAGATTTGCATTGCCCGCTTGCTTGCTTGGCCAAAAAGGGCGTATGCGTTTTCTCCTGAATATATTCAGGAGAAAACGCATACGCCCTTTTTGGCCAAGTGCGTCATTGTCGAAGTTGTGCCCCTCTTCCTGTGCTTTAAAGGCGATTCCAACGTATCTCTTGAAATCTGTTTCCTGCTATTCTGCCTCGCTTTCAAGTCCGCCTCGTTGCCTTTCCTCAACAGATTTTTCGACGAGAGTTGTCCTTTATTACTCTGCCAATTTCTGAAATGCTGGGCCCCTGAGCTCCATTTTTCAACTCGTTTTTTGTGAGCTGTACGCAAGTCCAAAATTTTGGTTCAGGACCTATACTGGTACCCGATGGGTGGCTGTGTCTCTGGTTAATTCTTCTTCCTGCCGGGAAATTAGTGACATGTTCCCGTCCAAATGCCTAACAGCTACTCTCTCATTGGTTCTCCCTCTTCCCTTCCATTCTCTTCCAAATTGGCAACCTGTGCGAACCAGGAGGTTAAAGGGGTTGTCTCTCCAAGTTGGGAGATTGATAGTAAAGCAGTTGGAAAGTCAAATCGGAGCACCAGGAGCGGGACTACTCGTTGAGTTTTAGAAACCTTTTGTATTCATAGTGTGTCCATACTCTAGGTTTCCCGTACATGTTATAGCTGTAGTAATCTTCCCTTCAACATGGAGAGTTGGGACCCATGGAATGGAGGCCATGCATTTTTGCTTTAAAGGGACTGCATTTGCTCACCCAATCTCACCAATCCTCTCAGTCCCAAGTGTCCAGCCTTATGCCAAATCCAGCTGTCATTGTAGATAGGGTCATTCCAGGTTTCATTAGAGACCCTGAAGGTAATGTAAAGAATTTCCCGGTTTTTTGGTTTTGTTTTTGAAATTCCTTTTTATAGTGGGTTTGAGCTGATTCTCCCTGCCATGTTTATGCCAGTCTAGACACACTTGATTCCTTTACAGAGACATATCAATACATAGGTTTTAAGATTCTTACTAGTCAGATCTATTCCTCTGCGGGAAATATGGGGTTTTGAGTCCCTTTCACTGAGGAAGGTGTAGGTCTTGTCTATTCCACAGTTGGTTTTAGAAATGGTACCTGTGCTTATATCAAACTCTGGTTTTATGCATCACCCCACCTCTCCTTTCCCCTTAAGCAGGCATAAGAGTGTTTTCTAAATGTGAGACTCTGTTCTCTTTCCTAACTCAGTTCATGTGTAGCCATGTTTACAGGATCTTCATAACTGATTTCTTATGATAAGTTTCTTTTTCTGTGTGACTTATTTCACTTAGAATCATCGTACCTGAATCCACTCACTTTGCTGCTCCTGGTCCTATGACATTGATTTCATGGCTGAGGGATATTCCATCGTACATAAATACCACAGTTTTTTGAACCATTTTTATATTTCCTGGGATATTTAAGTTGTACCCAAGTTGAGGTTCTTGTAAGCAGTGCAGCCCTAAATTTGGGGGTGGCTCTGTCTTATTGATTTTCAGTTTTCCTAAGGTATATTCCCTAGACTGGAATGCCCTTGGCTCTGTAGCTCTGTTGTTTACTTGTTTTAGGTAACGCAATGCACTCCTCCAGTGAGGCAGTTGGCAATTTACATACCGCCCATCAGCATAACAAGGCTCCCTGTTCTCCAGGGCCTGTCTTGCCTTTCTGGTTTTTACACATTTTGTGGATGTCCCTTTTGACAGGTGGGAAGTGATACTTCTTTGTAGTGCAGATTTGCATTGCCCGCTTCCTTGCTTGGCCAAAAAGGGGGTATGCGTTTTCTCCTAAATATATTCAGGAGAAAATGCATACGCCCTTTTTGGCCTAGTGCCTCATTGTCGAAATTGTGCCCCTATTCCTGTGCTTTAAAGGCGATTCCGACGTACCTCTTGAAATCTGTTTCCTGCTATTCTGCCTCGCTTTCAAGTCCGCCTCGTTGCCTTCCCTCAACAGATTTTTGGACGACAGTTTTCCTTTATTATTCTGCCAGTTTGTGAATTGCTGTGCCCCTGAGCTCCATTTTTCAACTCGTTTTTTGTGAGCTGTACGCAAGTCCAAAATTTTATTTCAGGACCTATACTGGTTCCCGGTGGGTGGCTGAGACTCTGGTTAATTCTTCTTCCTGCCGGGAAATTAGAGGGACATGTGCCCGTCCAAATGCCTAACAGCTACTCTCTCATTGGTTCTCCCTCTTCCCTTCCATCCTCTGCCAAATTGGCAACCTTTGCGCACGAGGAGGTTAAAGGAGTTGTCTCTCCAAGTTGGGAGATTGATAGGAAAGCAGTTGGAAAGTCAAACCGGAGCACCTGGAGAGGGACTACTCGTTGAGTTTTAGAAACCTTTTGTATTCACAGTGTGTCCATTCTCTAGGTTTCCCGTACATGTTATAGCTGTAGTAATATACCCTTCAACATGGAGAGTTGGGACCCATGGAATGGGGGCCATGCATTTTTGCTTTGAAGGGTCTGCATTTTCTCACCAAATCTCACCAATCCTCTCAGTCCCAAGTGTCCAGCCTTATGCCACATCCAGCTGTCATTGTAGATAGGGTCATTCCAGGTTTCATCAGAGACCCTGAAGGATATGGAAAGAATTTCCCTGTTTTTTGGTTTTGTTTTTGAAATTCCTTTTTGTAGTGGGTTTGAGCTGATTCTCACTGCCATCTGTATGCCAGTCTAGACACACTTCATTCACTTACAGAGACATATCAATACATAGGTTTTTAGATTCTTACTAGTCTGATCTATTCCTCTGCTGGAAATATGGGGTTTTGAGTCCCTTTCACTGAGGAAGGTTAAGGTCTTGTCTATTCCACAGTTGGTTTTAGAAATGGTACCTGTGCTTATATCAAACTCTGGTTTTATGCATCACCCCACCTCTCCTTTCCCCTTAAGCAGGCATAAGAGTGTTTTCTAAATGTGAGACTCTGTTCTCTTTCCTAACTCAGTTCATGTGTAGCCATGTTTTCAGGATCTTCATAAGTGATATCTTATGAGAAGTTTCTTTTTCTGTGTGACTTATTTCACTTAGAATCATCGTACCTGAATCCACTCACTTTGCTGCTCCTGGTCTTATGACATTGATTTCATGGCTGAGGGTTATTCCATCGTACATAAATACCACAGTTTTTTGAACCATTTTTTATATTTCCTGGGATATTTAAGGTGTACCCAAGTTGAGGTTCTTGTAAGCAGTGCAACCCTAAATTTCGGGGTGGTTCTGTCTTATTTATTTTCAGTTTTCCCAAGGTATATTCCCTAGACGGGATGTCCCCTTGGCTCTGTAGCTCTGTTGATTACTTCTTTTAGGGAACACAATGCTCTCCTCCAGTGAGGCTGTTGGCAATTTACATCCCGCCCATCAGCATAACAAGGCTCCCTGTTCTCCAGGGCCTGTCTTGCCTTTCTGGTTTTTACACATTATGTGGATGTCCCTTTTGAACGTTGGGAAGTGATACTTCTTTGAAGTGCAGATTTGCATTGCCCGCATGCTTGCTTGGCCAAAAAGGGCGTATGCGTTTTTTCCTGAATATATTCAGGAGAAAACGCATACGCCCTTTTTGGCCAAGTGGGTCATTGTCGAAATTGTGCCCCTCTTCCTGTGGTTTAAAGGCGATTCCAACGTACCTCTTGAAATCTGTTTCCTCCTATTCTACCTCGCTTTCAAGTCAGCCTATTTGCCTTCCCTCAACAGATTTTTGGACGATAGTTGTCCTTTAATACTCTGCCAGTTTGTGAAATGTCGTGCCCCTGAGCTCCATTTTTCAACACGTTTTTTGGGAGCTGTACGCAAGTCCAAACTTTTGGTTCAGGACCTATACTGGTTCCCGATTGCTGGCTGTGAATCTGGTTAATTCTTCTTCCTGCCGGGAAATTAGTGACATGTTCCCGTCCAAATGCCTAACAGCTACTCTCTCATTGTTTCTCCCTCTTCCCTTCCATCCTCTGCCAAATTGGCAACCTGTGCGAACCAGGAGGTTAAAGGGGCTGTCTCTCCAAGTTGGGAGATTGATAGTAAAGCAGTTGGAAAGTCAAACCGGAGCACCAGGAGAGGGACTACTCATTGAGTTTTAGAAACCTTTTGTATTCACAGTGTGTCCATACTCTAGGTTTCCCGTACATGTTATAGCTGTAGTAATATTCCCTTCAACATGGAGAGTTGGGACCCATGGAATGGGGGCCAGGCATTTTGCTTTAAAGGGACTGCATTTGCTCACCCAATCTCACCAATCCTCTCAGTCCCAAGTGTCCAGGCTTATGCCACATCCAGCTGTCATTGTAGATAGGGTCATTCCAGGTTTCATCAGAGAGGCTGAAGGAAATGTAAAGAATTTCCCTGTTTTTTGGTTTTCTTTTTGAAATTGCTTTTTATAGTGGGTTTGAGCTGATTCTCGCTGCCATGTTTATGCCAGTCTAGACACACTTGATTCCCTTACACAGACCTATCAATACATAGGTTTTAAGATTCTTACTAGTCAGATCTATTCCTCTGCGGGAAATATGGGGTTTTGAGTCCCTTTCACTGAGGAAGGTGTAGGTCTTGTCTATTCCACAGTTGGTTTTAGAAATGGTACCTGTGCTTATATCAAACTCTGGTTTTATGCATCACCCCACCTCTCCTTTCCCCTTAAGCAGGCATAAGAGTGTTTTCTAAATGTGAGACTCTGTTCTCTTTCCTAACTCAGTTCATGTGTAGCCATGTTTACAGGATCTTCATAAGTGATATCTTATGATAAGTTTCTTTTTCTGTGTGACTTATTTCACTTAGAATCATCGTACATTAATCCACTCACTTTGCTGCTCCTGGTCTTATGACATTGATTTCATGGCTGAGGGATATTCCATTGTACATAAATACCACAGTTTTTTGAACCATTTTTATATTTCCTGGGATATTTAAGGTGTACCCAACTTGAGGTTCTTGTAAGCAGTGCAGCTCTAAATTTGGGTGTGGCTCTGTCTTATTGATTTTCAGTTTTCCCAAGGTATATTCCCTAGACTGGATGTGCCCTTGGCTCTGTAGCCCTGTTGAATACTTGTTTTAGGGAAAGCAATGCACTCCTCCAGTGAGGCAGTTGGCAATTTACATCCCGCCCATCAGCATAACAATGGTCCCTGTTCTCCAGGGCCTGTCTTGCCTTTCTGGTTTTTACACATTTTGTGGATGTCCCTTTTGACCGGTGGGAAGTGATACTTCATTGTAGTGCAGATTTGCATTGCCCGCTTGCTTGCTTGGCCAAAAAGGGCGTATGCGTTTTCTCCTGAATATATTCAGGAGAAAACGAATACACCCTTTTTGGCCAACTGCGTCATTGTCGAAGTTGTGCCCCTCTTCCTGTGCTTTAAAGGCGATTGCAACGTACCTCTTGAAATCTGTTTCCTGCTATTGTGCCTCGCTTTCAAGTCCGCCTCGTTGCCTTCCCTCAACAGATTTTTGTACGACAGTTGTCCTTTATTACTCTGCCAGTTTGTGAATTGCTGTGCCCCTGAGCTCCATTTTTCAACTCGTTTTTTGTGAGCTGTACGCAAGTCCAAAATTTTGGTTCAGGACCTATACTGGTTCCCGGTGGGTGGCTGAGACTCTGGTTAATTCTTCTTCCTGCCGGGAAACTAGAGTGACATGTGCCCGTCCAAATGCCTAACAGCTACTCTCTCATTGGTTCTCCCTCTTCCCTCCCATCCTCTGCCAAATTGGCAACTTTTGCGAATGAGGAGGTTAAAGGGGTTGTCTCTCCAAGTTGGGAGATTGATAGTAAAGCAGTTGGAAAGTCAAACCGGAGCACCAGGAGAGGGACTACTCGTTGAGTTTTAGAAACCTTTCGTATTCACAGTGTGTCCATTCTCTAGGTTTCCCGTACATGTTATAGCTGTAGTAATATTCCCTTCAACATGGAGAGTTGGGACCCATGGAATGGGGGCCAGGCATTTTTGCTTTAAAGGGTCTGCATTTGCTCACCCAATCTCACCAATCCTCTCAGTCCCAAGTGTCCAGCCTTATGCCACATCCAGCTGTCATTGTAGATAGGGTCATTCCAGGTTTCATCAGAGACCCTGAAGGAAATGTAATGAATTTCCCTGTTTTTTGGTTTTGTTTTTGAAATTCCTTTTTATAGTGTGTTTGAGCTGATTCTCACTGCCATGTTTATGCCAGTCTAGACACACTTGATACCCTTACAGAGACATATCAATACATAGGTTTTAAGATTCTTACTAGTCAGATCTATTCCTCTGCGGGAAATATGGGGTTTTGAGTCCCTTTCACTGAGGAAGGTGTAGGTCTTGTCTATTCCACAGTTGGTTTTAGAAATGGTACCTGTGCTTATATCAAACTCTGGTTTTATGCATCACCCCACCTCTCCTTTCCCCTTAAGCAGGCATAAGAGTGTTTTCTAAATGTGAGACTCTGTTCTCTTTCCTAACTCAGTTCATGTGTAGCCAGGTTTACAGGATCTTCATAAGTGATATCTTATGAGAAGTTTCTTTTTCTGTGTGACTTATTTCACTTAGAATCATCGTACCTGAATCCACTCACTTTGCTGCTCCTGGTCTTATGACATTGATTTCATGGCTGAGGGATATTCCATCGTACATAAATACCACAGTTTTTTGAACCATTTTTATATTTCCTGGGATATTTAAGGTGTACCCAAGTTGAGGTTCTTGTAAGCAGTGCAGCCCTAAATTTGGGGGTGGCTCTGTCTTATTGATTTTCAGTTTTCCCAAGTTATATTCCCTAGACTGGATGTGACCTTGGCTCTGTAGCTCTGTTGATTACTTGTTTTAGGGAACGCAATGCACTCCCCAGTGAGGCAGTTGGCAATTTACATCCCGCCCATCAGCATAACAAGGCTCCCTGTTCTCCAGGGCCTGTCTTGCCTTTCTGGTTTTAACACATTTTGTGGATGTCCCTTTTGACCGGTTGGAAGTGATACTTCTTTGTAGTGCTGATTTGAATTGCCCGCTTGCTTGCTTGGCCAAAAAGTGCGTATGTGTTTTCCCCAGAATATATTCCGGAGAAAACGCATACGCCCTTTTTGGCCAAGGGCGTCATTGTCGAAATTGTGCCCCTCTTCTTGTGCGTTAAAGGCGATTCCAACGTACCTCTTGAAATCTGTTTCCTGCTATTCTGCCTCGCTTTCAATTCCGCCTCGTTGCCTTTCCTCAACAGATTTTTGGACGATAGTTGTCCTTTATTACTCTGCCAGTTTGTGAATTGCTGTGCCCCTGAGCTCCATTTTTCAACTCGTTTTTTGTGAGCTGTACGCAAGTCCAGAATTTTGGTTCAGGAACTATACTGGTTCCCGGTGGGTGGCTGAGACTCTGGTTAATTCTTCTTCCTGCCGGGAAATTAGAGTGACATGTGCCCGTCCAAATGTCTAACAGCTACTCTCTCATTGGTTCTCCCTCTTCCCTTTCATCCTCTGCCAAATTGGCAACCTGTGCGAACCAGGAGGTTAAAGGGGCTGTCTCTCCAAGTTGGGAGATTGATAGTAAAGCAGTTGGAAAGTCAAACCGGAGCACCAGGAGAGGGACTACTCGTTGAGTTTTAGAAACCTTTTGTATTCACAGTGTGTCCATTCTCTAGGTTTCCCGTACATGTTATAGCTGTAGTAATATTCCCTTCAACATGGAGAGTTGGGACCCATTTAATGGGGGCCAGGCATTTTGCTTTAAAGGGTCTGCATTTGCTCACCCAATCTCACCAATCCTCTCAGTCCCAAGTGTCCAGGCTTATGCCACATCCAGCTGTCATTGTAGATAGGGTCATTCCAGGTTTCATCAGAGACCCTGAAGAAAATGTAAAGAATTTCCCTGTTTTTTGGTTTTCTTTTTGAAATTCCTTTTTATAGTGGGTTTGAGCTGATTCTCGCTGCCATGTTTATGCCAGTCTAGACACACTTGATTCCCTTACAGAGACATATCAATACATAGGTTTTAAGATTCTTACTAGTCAGATCTATTCCTCTGCGGGAAATATGGGGTTTTGAGTCCCTTTCACTGAGGAAGGTGTAGGTCTTGTCTATTCCACAGTTGGTTGTAGAAATGGTACCTGTGCTTATATCAAACCCTGGTTTTATGCATCACCCCACATCTCCTTTCCCCTTAAGCAGGCATAAGAGTGTTTTCTAAATGTGAGACTCTGTTCTCTTTCCTAACTCAGTTCATGTGTAGCCATGTTTACAGGATCTTCATAAGTGATATCTTATGATAAGATTCTTTTTCTGTGTGACTTATTTCACTTAGAATCATCGTACCTGAATCCACTCACTTTGATGCTCCTGGTCTTTTGACCTTCATTTCATGGCTGAGGGATATTCCATCGTTCATAAATACCACAGTTTTTTTAACCATTTTTATATTTCCTGGGATATTTAAGGTGCACCCAAGTTGAGGTTCTTGTAAGCAGTGCAGCCCTAATTTTGGTGGTGGCTCTGTCTTATTGATTATCAGTTTTCCCAAGGTATATTCCCTAGACTGGAAGTGCCCTTGGATCTCTAGCTCTGTTGATTACTTCTTTTAGGGAACACAATGCACTCCTCCAGTGAGGCAGTTGGCAATTTACATCCCGCCCATCAGCATAACAAGGCTCCCTGTTCTCCAGGGCCTGTCTTGCCTTTCTGGTTTTTACACATTTTGTGGATGTCCCTTTTGCCCGGTGGGAAGTGATACTTCTTTGTAGTGCAGACTTGCATTGCCCGCTTGCTTGCTTGGTCAAAAAGGGCGTATGCGTTTTCTCCTGAATATATTCAGGAGAAAATGCATACGCCCTTTTTGGCCAAGTTCGTCATTGTCGAAGTTGTGCCCCTCTTCCTGTGCTTTAAAGGCGATTCCAAGGTACCTGTTGAAATCTGTTTCCTGCTATTCTGCCTCGCTTTCAAGTCCGCCTCGTTGCCTTCCCTCAACAGATTTTTGGACGATAGTTGTCCTTTATTACTCTGCCAGTTTGTGAATTGCTGTACCCCTGAGCTCCATTTTTCAACTCGTTTTTTGTGAGCTGTACGCACGTCCAAAATTTTGGTTCAGGACCTATACTGGATCCTGGTGGGTGGCTGTGACTCTGTTTAATACTTCTTCCTGCCGGGAAATTAAAGTGACATGTGCCTGTCCAAATGCCTAACTGCTACTCTCTCATTGGTTTTCCCTCTTCCCTTCCATCCTCTGCCAAATTGGCAACCTGTGCGAACCAGGAGGTTAAAGGGGTTGTCTCTCCAAGGGGGAGATTGATAGTAAAGCAGTTGGAAAGTCAAACCGGAGCACCAGGAGAGGGACTACTCGTTGAGTTTTAGAAACCTTTTGTATTCAGAGTATGTCCATTCTCTAGGTTTCCCGTACGTGTTATAGCTGTACTAATATTCCCTTCAACATGGAGAGTTGGGACCCATGGAATGGGGGACAAGCATTTTTGCTTTAAAGGGTCTGCATTTGCTCACCCAATCTCACCAATCCTCTCAGTCCCAAGTGTCCAGCCTTATGCCACATCCAGCTGTCATTGTAGATAGGGTCATTCCAGTTTTGATCAGAGACCCTGAAGGAAATGTAAAGAATGTCCATGTTTTTTGGTTTTGTTTTTGAAATTCCTTTTTATAGTGGGTTTGAGCTGATTCTCGCTTCCATGTTTATGCCAGTCTAGACACACTTGATTCCCTTACAGAGACATATCAATACATAGGTTTTAAGATTCTTACTAGTCAGATCTATTCCTCTGCGGGAAATATGGGATTTTGAGTCCCTTTCACTGAGGAAGGGGTAGGTCTTGTCTATTCCATAGTTGGTTTTAGAAATGGTACCTGTGCATATATCAAAATATGGATTTATGCATCACCCCACCTCTCCATTCCCCTTAAGCAGGCATAAGAGTGTTTTCTAAATGTGAGACTCTGTTCTCTTTCCTAACTCAGTTCATGTTTAGCGATGTTTACAGGATCTTCATAAGTGATATCTTATGATAAGTTTCTTTTTCTGTGTGACTTATTTCACTTAGAATCATCGTACCTAAATCCACTCACTTTGATGCTCCTGGTCTTATGACATTGATTTCATGTCTGTGGGATATTCCATCGTACATAAATACCACAGTTTTTTGAACCATTTATATATTTCCTGGGATATTTAAGGTGTACCCAAGTTAAGGTTCTTGTAAGCAGTGCAGCCCTAAATTTGGGGGTGGCTCTGTCTTATTGATTTTCAGTTTTCCCAAGGTATATTCCCTAGACTGGAAGTGCCCTTGCCTCTGTGGCTCTATTGTTTACTTGTTTTAGGGAACGCAATGCACTCCTGCAGTGAGGCAGTTGCAATTTACATCCCGCCCATCAGCATAAAAAGGCTCCCTGTTCTCCAGGGCCTGTCTTGCCTTTCTGGTTTTTACACATTTTGTGGATGTCCCTTTTGACCGGTGGGAAGTGATACTTCTTTGTAGTGCAGATTTGCATTGCCCGCTTGCTTGCTTGGCCAAAAAGGGCGTATGCGTTTTCTCCTGAATATATTCAGGAGAAAACGCCTACGCCCTTTTTGGCCAAGTGCGTCATTGTCGAAGTTGTGCCCCTCTTCCTGTGCTTTAAAGGCGATTCCAACGTACCTCTTGAAATCTGTTTCCTCCTATTCTGCCTCGCTTTCAAGTCCGCCTTGTTGCCTTCCCTCAACAGATTTTTGGTCGATAGTTGTTCTTTATTACTCTGCCAGTTTGTGAATTGCTGTGCCCCTGAGCTCCATTTTTCAACTCGTTTTTTGTGAGCTCTACGCAAGTCCAAAATTTTGGTTCAGACCTATACTGGTTCCTGGTGGGTGGCTGTGACTCTGCTTAATTCTTCTTCCTGCCGGGAAATTAGAGTGACATGTGCCCGTCCAAATGCCTAACAGCTACTCTCTCATTGGTTCTCCCTCTTCCCTTCTATCCTCTGCCAAATTGTCAACCTGTGCGAACCAGGAGGTTAAAGGGGTTGTCTCTCCAAGTTGGGAGATTGATAGTAAAGCAGTTGGAAAGTCAAACCGGAGCACCAGGAGAGGGACTACTCGTTGAGTTTTAGAAACCTTTTGTATTCACAGTGTGTCCATTCTCTAGGTTTCCCGTACATGTTATAGCTGTAGTAATATTCCCTTCAACATTGAGAGTTGGGACCCATGGAATGGGGGCCATGCATTTTTGCTTTAAAGGGTTTGCATTTGCTCACCCAATCTCACCAATCCTCTCAGTCCCAAGTGTCCAGCATTATGCCACATCCAGCTGTCATTGTAGATTGGGTCATTCCTGGTTTCATCAGAGACCCTGAAGGAAATGGAAAGAATTTCCCTGTTTTTTGGTTTTGTTTTTGAAATTCCTTTTTATAGTGGGTTTGAGCTGATTCTCGCTGCCATGTTTATGCCAGTCTAGACACACTTGATTCCCTTACAGAGACATATCGATACATAGGTTTTAAGTTTCTTACTAGTCAGATCTATTCCTCTGCGGGAAATATGGGTTTTGAGTCCCTTTCACTGAGGAAGGTGTAGGTCTTGTCTATTCCACAGTTGGTTTTAAAAATGGTACCAGTGCTTATAACAAACTCTGGTTTTATGCATCACCCCACCTCTCCTTTCCCCTTAAGCAGGCATAAGAGTGTTTTTTGAATGTGAGACTCTGTTGTCTTTCCTAACTCAGTTCATGTGTAGCCATGTTTACAGGATCTTCATAAGTGATATCTTATGATAAGTTTCTTTTTCTGTGTGACTTATTTCACTTAGAATCATCGTACCTGAATCCACTCACTTTGCTGCTCCTGGTCTTATGACATTGATTTCATGGCTGAGGGATATTCCATCGTACATAAATACCACAGTTTTTTGAACCATTTTTATATTTCCTGGGATATTTAAGGGGTACCCAAGTTGAGGTTCTTGTAAGCAGTGCAGCCCTATATTTGGGGGTGGCTCTGTCTTATTGATTTTCAGTTTTCCCAATGTATATTCCCTAGACTGGATGTGCCCTTGGCTCTGTAGCTCTGTTGTTTACTTGTTTTAGGGAACGCAATGCACTCCTCCAGTGAGGCAGTTGGCAATTTACATCACGCCCATCAGCATAACAAGGCTCCCTGTTCTCCAGGGCCTCTCTTGCCTTTCTGGTTTTTACACATTTTGTGGATGTCCCTTTTGACCGGTGGTAAGTGATACTTCTTTGTCGTGCAGATTTGCATTGCCCGCTTGCTTGCTTGGCCTAAAAGTGCGTATGCGTTTTCTCCTGAATATATTCAGGAGAAAACGCATACGCCCTTTTTGGCCAAGTGCGTCATTGTCGAAATTGTGCCCCTCTTCCTGTGCTTTAAAGGTGATTCCAACGTACCTCTTGAAATCTGTTTCCTGCTATTCTGCCTCGCTTTCAAGTCGGCCTCGTTGCCTTCCCTCAACAAATTTTTGGACGATAGTTGTCCTTTATTACTCTGCCAATTTGTGAATTGCTGTGCCCCTGAGCTCCACTTTTCAACTCGTATTTTTTGAGCTGTACGCAATTCCAAAATTTTGGTTCAGGACCTATACTGGTTCCCCGTGGGTGGCTGAGACTCTGGTTAATTCTTCTTCCTGCCGGGAAATTAGAGTGACATCTGCCCGTCCAAATGCCTAACAGCTACTCTCTCATTGGTTCTCCCTCTTTCCTTCCATCCTCTGCCAAATTGGCAACCTGTGCGAACCAGGAGGTTAAAGGGGCTGTCTCTCCACGTTGGGAGATTGATAGTAAAGCAGTTGGAAAGTCAAACCGGAGCACCAGGAGAGGGACTACTCGTTGAGTTTTAGAAACCTTTTGTATTCACAGTGTGTCCATTCTCTAGATTTCCCGTACATGTTATAGCTGTAGTAATATTTCCTTCAACATGGAGAGTTGGGACCCATGGAATGGGGGCCATGCATTTTTGCTTTAAAGGGTCTGCCTTTGCTCACCCAATCTCACCAATCCTCTCAGTCCCAAGTGTCTAGCCTTATGCCACATCCAGCTGTCATTCTAGATAGGGTCATTCCAGGTTTCATCAGAGACCCCGAAGGAAATGTAAAGAATTTCCCTGTTTTTTGGTTTTGTTTTTGAAATTCCTTTTTATAGAGGGTTTGAGCTGATTCTCGCTGCCATGTTTATGCCAGTCTAGACACACTTGATTCCCTTACAGAGACATATCAATACATAGGTTTTAAGATTCTTACTAGTCAGATCTATTCCACTGCGGGAAATATGGGGTTTTGAGTCCCTTTCACTGAGGAAGGTGTAGGTCTTGTCTATTCCACAGTTGGTTTTAGAAATGGTACCTGTGCTTATATCAAACTCTGGTTTTATGCATCACCCCACCTCTCCTTTCCCCTTAAGCAGGCATAAGAGTGTTTTCTAAATGTGAGACTCTGTTCTCTTTCCTAACTCAGTTCATGTGTAGCCATGTTTACAGGATCTTCATAAGTGATATCTTATGATAAGTTTCTTTTTCTGTGTGACTTATTTCACTTAGAATCAACGTACCTGAATCCACTCACTTTGCTGCTCCTGGTCTTATGACATTGATTTCATGGCTGAGGGATATTCTATCGTACATAAATAGCACAGTTTTTTGTACCATTTTTATATTTCCTGGGATATTTAAGGTGTACCCAAGTTGAGGTTCTTGTAAGCAGTGCAGCCCTAAATTTGGGGGTGGCTCTGTCTTATTGATTTTCAGTTTTCCCAAGGTATATTCCCTAGACTGGAAGTGCCCTTGGCTATGTAGCTCTGTTGTTTACTTGTTTTAGGGAACGCAATGCACTCCTCCAGTGAGGCAGTTGGCAATTTACATCCCGCCCATCAGCATAACAAGGCTCCCTGTTCTCCAGGGCCTGTCTTGCCTTTCTGGTTTTTACACATTTTGTGGATGTCCCTTTTGACCGGTGGGAAGTGATACTTCTTTGTAGTGCAGATTTGCATTGCCCGCTTGCTTGCTTGGCCAAAAAGGGCGTATGCGTTTTCTCCTGAATATATTCAGGAGAAAACGCCTACGCCCTTTTTGGCCAAGTGTGTCATTGTCGAAGTTGTGCCCCTCTTCCTGTGCTTTAAAGGCGATTCCAACGTACCCTCTTGAAATCTGTTTCCTCCTATTCTGCCTCGCTTTCAAGTCCGCCTTGTTGCCTTCCCTCAACAGATTTTTGGACGATAGTTGTTCTTTATTACTCTGCCAGTTTGTGAATTGCTGTGCCCCTGAGCTCCATTTTTCAACTCGTTTTTTGTGAGCTCTACGCAAGTCCAAAATTTTGGTTCAGACCTATACTGGTTCCTGGTGGGTGGCTGTGACTCTGCTTAATTCTTCTTCCTGCCGGGAAATTAGAGTGACATGTGCCCGTCCAAATGCCTAACAGCTACTCTCTCATTGGTTCTCCCTCTTCCCTTCTATCCTCTGCCAAATTGTCAACCTGTGCGAACCAGGAGGTTAAAGGGGTTGTCTCTCCAAGTTGGGAGATTGATAGTAAAGCAGTTGGAAAGTCAAACCGGAGCACCAGGAGAGGGACTACTCGTTGAGTTTTAGAAACCTTTTGTATTCACAGTGTGTCCATTCTCTAGGTTTCCCGTACATGTTATAGCTGTAGTAATATTCCCTTCAACATTGAGAGTTGGGACCCATGGAATGGGGGCCATGCATTTTTGCTTTAAAGGGTTTGCATTTGCTCACCCAATCTCACCAATCCTCTCAGTCCCAAGTGTCCAGCATTATGCCACATCCAGCTGTCATTGTAGATTGGGTCATTCCTGGTTTCATCAGAGACCCTGAAGGAAATGGAAAGAATTTCCCTGTTTTTTGGTTTTGTTTTTGAAATTCCTTTTTATAGTGGGTTTGAGCTGATTCTCGCTGCCATGTTTATGCCAGTCTAGACACACTTGATTCCCTTACAGAGACATATCGATACATAGGTTTTAAGTTTCTTACTAGTCAGATCTATTCCTCTGCGGGAAATATGGGTTTTGAGTCCCTTTCACTGAGGAAGGTGTAGGTCTTGTCTATTCCACAGTTGGTTTTAAAAATGGTACCAGTGCTTATAACAAACTCTGGTTTTATGCATCACCCCACCTCTCCTTTCCCCTTAAGCAGGCATAAGAGTGTTTTTTGAATGTGAGACTCTGTTGTCTTTCCTAACTCAGTTCATGTGTAGCCATGTTTACAGGATCTTCATAAGTGATATCTTATGATAAGTTTCTTTTTCTGTGTGACTTATTTCACTTAGAATCATCGTACCTGAATCCACTCACTTTGCTGCTCCTGGTCTTATGACATTGATTTCATGGCTGAGGGATATTCCATCGTACATAAATACCACAGTTTTTTGAACCATTTTTATATTTCCTGGGATATTTAAGGGGTACCCAAGTTGAGGTTCTTGTAAGCAGTGCAGCCCTATATTTGGGGGTGGCTCTGTCTTATTGATTTTCAGTTTTCCCAATGTATATTCCCTAGACTGGATGTGCCCTTGGCTCTGTAGCTCTGTTGTTTACTTGTTTTAGGGAACGCAATGCACTCCTCCAGTGAGGCAGTTGGCAATTTACATCACGCCCATCAGCATAACAAGGCTCCCTGTTCTCCAGGGCCTCTCTTGCCTTTCTGGTTTTTACACATTTTGTGGATGTCCCTTTTGACCGGTGGTAAGTGATACTTCTTTGTCGTGCAGATTTGCATTGCCCGCTTGCTTGCTTGGCCTAAAAGTGCGTATGCGTTTTCTCCTGAATATATTCAGGAGAAAACGCATACGCCCTTTTTGGCCAAGTGGGTCATTGTCGAAATTGTGCCCCTCTTCCTGTGCTTTAAAGGTGATTCCAACGTACCTCTTGAAATCTGTTTCCTGCTATTCTGCCTCGCTTTCAAGTCCGCCTCGTTGCCTTCCCTCAACAAATTTTTGGACGATAGTTGTCCTTTATTACTCTGCCAATTTGTGAATTGCTGTGCCCCTGAGCTCCACTTTTCAACTCGTATTTTTTGAGCTGTACGCAATTCCAAAATTTTGGTTCAGGACCTATACTGGTTCCCCGTGGGTGGCTGAGACTCTGGTTAATTCTTCTTCCTGCCGGGAAATTAGAGTGACATCTGCCCGTCCAAATGCCTAACAGCTACTCTCTCATTGGTTCTCCCTCTTCCCTTCCATCCTCTGCCAAATTGGCAACCTGTGCGAACCAGGAGGTTAAAGGGGCTGTCTCTCCACGTTGGGAGATTGATAGTAAAGCAGTTGGAAAGTCAAACCGGAGCACCAGGAGAGGGACTACTCGTTGAGTTTTAGAAACCTTTTGTATTCACAGTGTGTCCATTCTCTAGATTTCCCGTACATGTTATAGCTGTAGTAATATTTCCTTCAACATGGAGAGTTGGGACCCATGGAATGGGGGCCATGCATTTTTGCTTTAAAGGGTCTGCCTTTGCTCACCCAATCTCACCAATCCTCTCAGTCCCAAGTGTCTAGCCTTATGCCACATCCAGCTGTCATTCTAGATAGGGTCATTCCAGGTTTCATCAGAGAGGCTGAAGGAAATGTAAAGAATTTCCCTGTTTTTTGGTTTTGTTTTTGAAATTCCTTTTTATAGAGGGTTTGAGCTGATTCTCGCTGCCATGTTTATGCCAGTCTAGACACACTTGATTCCCTTACACAGACCTATCAATACATAGGTTTTAAGATTCTTACTAGTCAGATCTATTCCTCTGCGGGAAATATGGGGTTTTGAGTCCCTTTCACTGAGGAAGGTGTAGGTCTTGTCTATTCCACAGTTGGTTTTAGAAATGGTACCTGTGCTTATATCAAACTCTGGTTTTATGCATCACCCCACCTCTCCTTTCCCCTTAAGCAGGCATAAGAGTGTTTTCTAAATGTGAGACTCTGTTCTATTTCCTAACTCAGTTCATGTGTAGCCATGTTTACAGGATCTTCATAAGTGATATCTTATGATAAGTTTCTTTTTCTGTGTGACTTATTTCACTTAGAATCATCGTACATTAATCCACTCACTTTGCTGCTCCTGGTCTTATAACATTGATTTCATGGCTGAGGGATATTCCATTGTACATAAATACCACAGTTTTTTGAACCATTTTTATATTTCCTGGGATATTTAAGGTGTACCCAACTTGAGGTTCTTGTAAGCAGTGCAGCTCTAAATTTGGGTGTGGCTCTGTCTTATTGATTTTCAGTTTTCCCAAGGTATATTCCCTAGACTGGATGTGCCCTTGGCTCTGTAGCCCTGTTGAATACTTGTTTTAGGGAAAGCAATGCACTCCTCCAGTGAGGCAGTTGGCAATTTACATCCCGCCCATCAGCATAACAATGGTCCCTGTTCTCCAGGGCCTGTCTTGCCTTTCTGGTTTTTACACATTTTGTGGATGTCCCTTTTGACCGGTGGGAAGTGATACTTCATTGTAGTGCAGATTTGCATTGCCCGCTTGCTTGCTTGGCCAAAAAGGGCGTATGCGTTTTCTCCTGAATATATTCAGGAGAAAACGAATACACCCTTTTTGGCCAAGTGCGTCATTGTCGAAGTTGTGCCCCTCTTCCTGTGCTTTAAAGGCGATTGCAACGTACCTCTTGAAATCTGTTTCCTGCTATTGTGCCTCGCTTTCAAGTCCGCCTCGTTGCCGTCCCTCAACAGATTTTTGTACGACAGTTGTCCTTTATTACTCTGCCAGTTTGTGAATTGCTGTGCCCCTGAGCTCCATTTTTCAACTCGTTTTTTGTGAGCTGTACGCAAGTCCAAAATTTTGGTTCAGGACCTATACTGGTTCCCGGTGGGTGGCTGAGACTCTGGTTAATTCTTCTTCCTGCCGGGAAACTAGAGTGACATGTGCCCGTCCAAATGCCTAACAGCTACTCTCTCATTGGTTCTCCCTCTTCCCTCCCATCCTCTGCCAAATTGGCAACTTTTGCGAATGAGGAGGTTAAAGGGGTTGTCTCTCCAAGTTGGGAGATTGATAGTAAAGCAGTTGGAAAGTCAAACCGGAGCACCAGGAGAGGGACTACTCGTTGAGTTTTAGAAACCTTTCGTATTCACAGTGTGTCCATTCTCTAGGTTTCCCGTACATGTTATAGCTGTAGTAATATTCCCTTCAACATGGAGAGTTGGGACCCATGGAATGGGGGCCAGGCATTTTTGCTTTAAAGGGTCTGCATTTGCTCACCCAATCTCACCAATCCTCTCAGTCCCAAGTGTCCAGCCTTATGCCACATCCAGCTGTCATTGTAGATAGGGTCATTCCAGGTTTCATCAGAGACCCTGAAGGAAATGTAATGAATTTCCCTGTTTTTTGGTTTTGTTTTTGAAATTCCTTTTTATAGTGTGTTTGAGCTGATTCTCACTGCCATGTTTATGCCAGTCTAGACACACTTGATACCCTTACAGAGACATATCAATACATAGGTTTTAAGATTCTTACTAGTCAGATCTATTCCTCTGCGGGAAATATGGGGTTTTGAGTCCCTTTCACTGAGGAAGGTGTAGGTCTTGTCTATTCCACAGTTGGTTTTAGAAATGGTACCTGTGCTTATATCAAACTCTGGTTTTATGCATCACCCCACCTCTCCTTTCCCCTTAAGCAGGCATAAGAGTGTTTTCTAAATGTGAGACTCTGTTCTCTTTCCTAACTCAGTTCATGTGTAGCCAGGTTTACAGGATCTTCATAAGTGATATCTTATGATAAGTTTCTTTTTCTGTGTGACTTATTTCACTTAGAATCATCGTACCTGAATCCACTCACTTTGCTGCTCCTGGTCTTATGACATTGATTTCATGGCTGAGGGATATTCCATCGTACATAAATACCACAGTTTTTTGAACCATTTTTATATTTCCTGGGATATTTAAGGTGTACCCAAGTTGAGGTTCTTGTAAGCAGTGCAGCCCTAAATTTGGGGGTGGCTCTGTCTTATTGATTTTCAGTTTTCCCAAGTTATATTCCCTAGACTGGATGTGACCTTGGCTCTGTAGCTCTGTTGATTACTTGTTTTAGGGAACGCAATGCACTCCCCAGTGAGGCAGTTGGCAATTTACATCCCGCCCATCAGCATAACAAGGCTCCCTGTTCTCCAGGGCCTGTCTTGCCTTTCTGGTTTTAACACATTTTGTGGATGTCCCTTTTGACCGGTTGGAAGTGATACTTCTTTGTAGTGCTGATTTGAATTGCCCGCTTGCTTGCTTGGCCAAAAAGTGCGTATGTGTTTTCCCCAGAATATATTCCGGAGAAAACGCATACGCCCTTTTTGGCCAAGGGCGTCATTGTCGAAATTGTGCCCCTCTTCTTGTGCGTTAAAGGCGATTCCAACGTACCTCTTGAAATCTGTTTCCTGCTATTCTGCCTCGCTTTCAATTCCGCCTCGTTGCCTTTCCTCAACAGATTTTTGGACGATAGTTGTCCTTTATTACTCTGCCAGTTTGTGAATTGCTGTGCCCCTGAGCTCCATTTTTCAACTCGTTTTTTGTGAGCTGTACGCAAGTCCAGAATTTTGGTTCAGGAACTATACTGGTTCCCGGTGGGTGGCTGAGACTCTGGTTAATTCTTCTTCCTGCCGGGAAATTAGAGTGACATGTGCCCGTCCAAATGTCTAACAGCTACTCTCTCATTGGTTCTCCCTCTTCCCTTTCATCCTCTGCCAAATTGGCAACCTGTGCGAACCAGGAGGTTAAAGGGGCTGTCTCTCCAAGTTGGGAGATTGATAGTAAAGCAGTTGGAAAGTCAAACCGGAGCACCAGGAGAGGGACTACTCGTTGAGTTTTAGAAACCTTTTGTATTCACAGTGTGTCCATTCTCTAGGTTTCCCGTACATGTTATAGCTGTAGTAATATTCCCTTCAACATGGAGAGTTGGGACCCATTTAATGGGGGCCAGGCATTTTGCTTTAAAGGGTCTGCATTTGCTCACCCAATCTCACCAATCCTCTCAGTCCCAAGTGTCCAGGCTTATGCCACATCCAGCTGTCATTGTAGATAGGGTCATTCCAGGTTTCATCAGAGACCCTGAAGAAAATGTAAAGAATTTCCCTGTTTTTTGGTTTTCTTTTTGAAATTCCTTTTTATAGTGGGTTTGAGCTGATTCTCGCTGCCATGTTTATGCCAGTCTAGACACACTTGATTCCCTTACAGAGACATATCAATACATAGGTTTTAAGATTCTTACTAGTCAGATCTATTCCTCTGCGGGAAATATGGGGTTTTGAGTCCCTTTCACTGAGGAAGGTGTAGGTCTTGTCTATTCCACAGTTGGTTGTAGAAATGGTACCTGTGCTTATATCAAACCCTGGTTTTATGCATCACCCCACATCTCCTTTCCCCTTAAGCAGGCATAAGAGTGTTTTCTAAATGTGAGACTCTGTTCTCTTTCCTAACTCAGTTCATGTGTAGCCATGTTTACAGGATCTTCATAAGTGATATCTTATGATAAGATTCTTTTTCTGTGTGACTTATTTCACTTAGAATCATCGTACCTGAATCCACTCACTTTGATGCTCCTGGTCTTTTGACCTTCATTTCATGGCTGAGGGATATTCCATCGTTCATAAATACCACAGTTTTTTTAACCATTTTTATATTTCCTGGGATATTTAAGGTGCACCCAAGTTGAGGTTCTTGTAAGCAGTGCAGCCCTAATTTTGGTGGTGGCTCTGTCTTATTGATTATCAGTTTTCCCAAGGTATATTCCCTAGACTGGAAGTGCCCTTGGATCTCTAGCTCTGTTGATTACTTCTTTTAGGGAACACAATGCACTCCTCCAGTGAGGCAGTTGGCAATTTACATCCCGCCCATCAGCATAACAAGGCTCCCTGTTCTCCAGGGCCTGTCTTGCCTTTCTGGTTTTTACACATTTTGTGGATGTCCCTTTTGACCGGTGGGAAGTGATACTTCTTTGTAGTGCAGACTTGCATTGCCCGCTTGCTTGCTTGGTCAAAAAGGGCGTATGCGTTTTCTCCTGAATATATTCAGGAGAAAATGCATACGCCCTTTTTGGCCAAGTTCGTCATTGTCGAAGTTGTGCCCCTCTTCCTGTGCTTTAAAGGCGATTCCAAGGTACCTGTTGAAATCTGTTTCCTGCTATTCTGCCTCGCTTTCAAGTCCGCCTCGTTGCCTTCCCTCAACAGATTTTTGGACGATAGTTGTCCTTTATTACTCTGCCAGTTTGTGAATTGCTGTACCCCTGAGCTCCATTTTTCAACTCGTTTTTTGTGAGCTCTACGCAAGTCCAAAATTTTGGTTCAGACCTATACTGGTTCCTGGTGGGTGGCTGTGACTCTGCTTAATTCTTCTTCCTGCCGGGAAATTAGAGTGACATGTGCCCGTCCAAATGCCTAACAGCTACTCTCTCATTGGTTCTCCCTCTTCCCTTCTATCCTCTGCCAAATTGTCAACCTGTGCGAACCAGGAGGTTAAAGGGGTTGTCTCTCCAAGTTGGGAGATTGATAGTAAAGCAGTTGGAAAGTCAAACCGGAGCACCAGGAGAGGGACTACTCGTTGAGTTTTAGAAACCTTTTGTATTCACAGTGTGTCCATTCTCTAGGTTTCCCGTACATGTTATAGCTGTAGTAATATTCCCTTCAACATTGAGAGTTGGGACCCATGGAATGGGGGCCATGCATTTTTGCTTTAAAGGGTTTGCATTTGCTCACCCAATCTCACCAATCCTCTCAGTCCCAAGTGTCCAGCATTATGCCACATCCAGCTGTCATTGTAGATTGGGTCATTCCTGGTTTCATCAGAGACCCTGAAGGAAATGGAAAGAATTTCCCTGTTTTTTGGTTTTGTTTTTGAAATTCCTTTTTATAGTGGGTTTGAGCTGATTCTCGCTGCCATGTTTATGCCAGTCTAGACACACTTGATTCCCTTACAGAGACATATCGATACATAGGTTTTAAGTTTCTTACTAGTCAGATCTATTCCTCTGCGGGAAATATGGGTTTTGAGTCCCTTTCACTGAGGAAGGTGTAGGTCTTGTCTATTCCACAGTTGGTTTTAAAAATGGTACCAGTGCTTATAACAAACTCTGGTTTTATGCATCACCCCACCTCTCCTTTCCCCTTAAGCAGGCATAAGAGTGTTTTTTGAATGTGAGACTCTGTTGTCTTTCCTAACTCAGTTCATGTGTAGCCATGTTTACAGGATCTTCATAAGTGATATCTTATGATAAGTTTCTTTTTCTGTGTGACTTATTTCACTTAGAATCATCGTACCTGAATCCACTCACTTTGCTGCTCCTGGTCTTATGACATTGATTTCATGGCTGAGGGATATTCCATCGTACATAAATACCACAGTTTTTTGAACCATTTTTATATTTCCTGGGATATTTAAGGGGTACCCAAGTTGAGGTTCTTGTAAGCAGTGCAGCCCTATATTTGGGGGTGGCTCTGTCTTATTGATTTTCAGTTTTCCCAATGTATATTCCCTAGACTGGATGTGCCCTTGGCTCTGTAGCTCTGTTGTTTACTTGTTTTAGGGAACGCAATGCACTCCTCCAGTGAGGCAGTTGGCAATTTACATCACGCCCATCAGCATAACAAGGCTCCCTGTTCTCCAGGGCCTCTCTTGCCTTTCTGGTTTTTACACATTTTGTGGATGTCCCTTTTGACCGGTGGTAAGTGATACTTCTTTGTCGTGCAGATTTGCATTGCCCGCTTGCTTGCTTGGCCTAAAAGTGCGTATGCGTTTTCTCCTGAATATATTCAGGAGAAAACGCATACGCCCTTTTTGGCCAAGTGCGTCATTGTCGAAATTGTGCCCCTCTTCCTGTGCTTTAAAGGTGATTCCAACGTACCTCTTGAAATCTGTTTCCTGCTATTCTGCCTCGCTTTCAAGTCGGCCTCGTTGCCTTCCCTCAACAAATTTTTGGACGATAGTTGTCCTTTATTACTCTGCCAATTTGTGAATTGCTGTGCCCCTGAGCTCCACTTTTCAACTCGTATTTTTTGAGCTGTACGCAATTCCAAAATTTTGGTTCAGGACCTATACTGGTTCCCCGTGGGTGGCTGAGACTCTGGTTAATTCTTCTTCCTGCCGGGAAATTAGAGTGACATCTGCCCGTCCAAATGCCTAACAGCTACTCTCTCATTGGTTCTCCCTCTTTCCTTCCATCCTCTGCCAAATTGGCAACCTGTGCGAACCAGGAGGTTAAAGGGGCTGTCTCTCCACGTTGGGAGATTGATAGTAAAGCAGTTGGAAAGTCAAACCGGAGCACCAGGAGAGGGACTACTCGTTGAGTTTTAGAAACCTTTTGTATTCACAGTGTGTCCATTCTCTAGATTTCCCGTACATGTTATAGCTGTAGTAATATTTCCTTCAACATGGAGAGTTGGGACCCATGGAATGGGGGCCATGCATTTTTGCTTTAAAGGGTCTGCCTTTGCTCACCCAATCTCACCAATCCTCTCAGTCCCAAGTGTCTAGCCTTATGCCACATCCAGCTGTCATTCTAGATAGGGTCATTCCAGGTTTCATCAGAGACCCCGAAGGAAATGTAAAGAATTTCCCTGTTTTTTGGTTTTGTTTTTGAAATTCCTTTTTATAGAGGGTTTGAGCTGATTCTCGCTGCCATGTTTATGCCAGTCTAGACACACTTGATTCCCTTACAGAGACATATCAATACATAGGTTTTAAGATTCTTACTAGTCAGATCTATTCCACTGCGGGAAATATGGGGTTTTGAGTCCCTTTCACTGAGGAAGGTGTAGGTCTTGTCTATTCCACAGTTGGTTTTAGAAATGGTACCTGTGCTTATATCAAACTCTGGTTTTATGCATCACCCCACCTCTCCTTTCCCCTTAAGCAGGCATAAGAGTGTTTTCTAAATGTGAGACTCTGTTCTCTTTCCTAACTCAGTTCATGTGTAGCCATGTTTACAGGATCTTCATAAGTGATATCTTATGATAAGTTTCTTTTTCTGTGTGACTTATTTCACTTAGAATCAACGTACCTGAATCCACTCACTTTGCTGCTCCTGGTCTTATGACATTGATTTCATGGCTGAGGGATATTCTATCGTACATAAATAGCACAGTTTTTTGTACCATTTTTATATTTCCTGGGATATTTAAGGTGTACCCAAGTTGAGGTTCTTGTAAGCAGTGCAGCCCTAAATTTGGGGGTGGCTCTGTCTTATTGATTTTCAGTTTTCCCAAGGTATATTCCCTAGACTGGAAGTGCCCTTGGCTATGTAGCTCTGTTGTTTACTTGTTTTAGGGAACGCAATGCACTCCTCCAGTGAGGCAGTTGGCAATTTACATCCCGCCCATCAGCATAACAAGGCTCCCTGTTCTCCAGGGCCTGTCTTGCCTTTCTGGTTTTTACACATTTTGTGGATGTCCCTTTTGACCGGTGGGAAGTGATACTTCTTTGTAGTGCAGATTTGCATTGCCCGCTTGCTTGCTTGGCCAAAAAGGGCGTATGCGTTTTCTCCTGAATATATTCAGGAGAAAACGCCTACGCCCTTTTTGGCCAAGTGTGTCATTGTCGAAGTTGTGCCCCTCTTCCTGTGCTTTAAAGGCGATTCCAACGTACCTCTTGAAATCTGTTTCCTCCTATTCTGCCTCGCTTTCAAGTCCGCCTTGTTGCCTTCCCTCAACAGATTTTTGGACGATAGTTGTTCTTTATTACTCTGCCAGTTTGTGAATTGCTGTGCCCCTGAGCTCCATTTTTCAACTCGTTTTTTGTGAGCTCTACGCAAGTCCAAAATTTTGGTTCAGACCTATACTGGTTCCTGGTGGGTGGCTGTGACTCTGCTTAATTCTTCTTCCTGCCGGGAAATTAGAGTGACATGTGCCCGTCCAAATGCCTAACAGCTACTCTCTCATTGGTTCTCCCTCTTCCCTTCTATCCTCTGCCAAATTGTCAACCTGTGCGAACCAGGAGGTTAAAGGGGTTGTCTCTCCAAGTTGGGAGATTGATAGTAAAGCAGTTGGAAAGTCAAACCGGAGCACCAGGAGAGGGACTACTCGTTGAGTTTTAGAAACCTTTTGTATTCACAGTGTGTCCATTCTCTAGGTTTCCCGTACATGTTATAGCTGTAGTAATATTCCCTTCAACATTGAGAGTTGGGACCCATGGAATGGGGGCCATGCATTTTTGCTTTAAAGGGTTTGCATTTGCTCACCCAATCTCACCAATCCTCTCAGTCCCAAGTGTCCAGCATTATGCCACATCCAGCTGTCATTGTAGATTGGGTCATTCCTGGTTTCATCAGAGACCCTGAAGGAAATGGAAAGAATTTCCCTGTTTTTTGGTTTTGTTTTTGAAATTCCTTTTTATAGTGGGTTTGAGCTGATTCTCGCTGCCATGTTTATGCCAGTCTAGACACACTTGATTCCCTTACAGAGACATATCGATACATAGGTTTTAAGTTTCTTACTAGTCAGATCTATTCCTCTGCGGGAAATATGGGTTTTGAGTCCCTTTCACTGAGGAAGGTGTAGGTCTTGTCTATTCCACAGTTGGTTTTAAAAATGGTACCAGTGCTTATAACAAACTCTGGTTTTATGCATCACCCCACCTCTCCTTTCCCCTTAAGCAGGCATAAGAGTGTTTTTTGAATGTGAGACTCTGTTGTCTTTCCTAACTCAGTTCATGTGTAGCCATGTTTACAGGATCTTCATAAGTGATATCTTATGATAAGTTTCTTTTTCTGTGTGACTTATTTCACTTAGAATCATCGTACCTGAATCCACTCACTTTGCTGCTCCTGGTCTTATGACATTGATTTCATGGCTGAGGGATATTCCATCGTACATAAATACCACAGTTTTTTGAACCATTTTTATATTTCCTGGGATATTTAAGGGGTACCCAAGTTGAGGTTCTTGTAAGCAGTGCAGCCCTATATTTGGGGGTGGCTCTGTCTTATTGATTTTCAGTTTTCCCAATGTATATTCCCTAGACTGGATGTGCCCTTGGCTCTGTAGCTCTGTTGTTTACTTGTTTTAGGGAACGCAATGCACTCCTCCAGTGAGGCAGTTGGCAATTTACATCACGCCCATCAGCATAACAAGGCTCCCTGTTCTCCAGGGCCTCTCTTGCCTTTCTGGTTTTTACACATTTTGTGGATGTCCCTTTTGACCGGTGGTAAGTGATACTTCTTTGTCGTGCAGATTTGCATTGCCCGCTTGCTTGCTTGGCCTAAAAGTGCGTATGCGTTTTCTCCTGAATATATTCAGGAGAAAACGCATACGCCCTTTTTGGCCAAGTGCGTCATTGTCGAAATTGTGCCCCTCTTCCTGTGCTTTAAAGGTGATTCCAACGTACCTCTTGAAATCTGTTTCCTGCTATTCTGCCTCGCTTTCAAGTCCGCCTCGTTGCCTTCCCTCAACAAATTTTTGGACGATAGTTGTCCTTTATTACTCTGCCAATTTGTGAATTGCTGTGCCCCTGAGCTCCACTTTTCAACTCGTATTTTTTGAGCTGTACGCAATTCCAAAATTTTGGTTCAGGACCTATACTGGTTCCCCGTGGGTGGCTGAGACTCTGGTTAATTCTTCTTCCTGCCGGGAAATTAGAGTGACATCTGCCCGTCCAAATGCCTAACAGCTACTCTCTCATTGGTTCTCCCTCTTCCCTTCCATCCTCTGCCAAATTGGCAACCTGTGCGAACCAGGAGGTTAAAGGGGCTGTCTCTCCACGTTGGGAGATTGATAGTAAAGCAGTTGGAAAGTCAAACCGGAGCACCAGGAGAGGGACTACTCGTTGAGTTTTAGAAACCTTTTGTATTCACAGTGTGTCCATTCTCTAGATTTCCCGTACATGTTATAGCTGTAGTAATATTTCCTTCAACATGGAGAGTTGGGACCCATGGAATGGGGGCCATGCATTTTTGCTTTAAAGGGTCTGCCTTTGCTCACCCAATCTCACCAATCCTCTCAGTCCCAAGTGTCTAGCCTTATGCCACATCCAGCTGTCATTCTAGATAGGGTCATTCCAGGTTTCATCAGAGACCCCGAAGGAAATGTAAAGAATTTCCCTGTTTTTTGGTTTTGTTTTTGAAATTCCTTTTTATAGAGGGTTTGAGCTGATTCTCGCTGCCATGTTTATGCCAGTCTAGACACACTTGATTCCCTTACAGAGACATATCAATACATAGGTTTTAAGATTCTTACTAGTCAGATCTATTCCACTGCGGGAAATATGGGGTTTTGAGTCCCTTTCACTGAGGAAGGTGTAGGTCTTGTCTATTCCACAGTTGGTTTTAGAAATGGTACCTGTGCTTATATCAAACTCTGGTTTTATGCATCACCCCACCTCTCCTTTCCCCTTAAGCAGGCATAAGAGTGTTTTCTAAATGTGAGACTCTGTTCTCTTTCCTAACTCAGTTCATGTGTAGCCATGTTTACAGGATCTTCATAAGTGATATCTTATGATAAGTTTCTTTTTCTGTGTGACTTATTTCACTTAGAATCAACGTACCTGAATCCACTCACTTTGCTGCTCCTGGTCTTATGACATTGATTTCATGGCTGAGGGATATTCTATCGTACATAAATAGCACAGTTTTTTGTACCATTTTTATATTTCCTGGGATATTTAAGGTGTACCCAAGTTGAGGTTCTTGTAAGCAGTGCAGCCCTAAATTTGGGGGTGGCTCTGTCTTATTGATTTTCAGTTTTCCCAAGGTATATTCCCTAGACTGGAAGTGCCCTTGGCTATGTAGCTCTGTTGTTTACTTGTTTTAGGGAACGCAATGCACTCCTCCAGTGAGGCAGTTGGCAATTTACATCCCGCCCATCAGCATAACAAGGCTCCCTGTTCTCCAGGGCCTGTCTTGCCTTTCTGGTTTTTACACATTTTGTGGATGTCCCTTTTGACCGGTGGGAAGTGATACTTCTTTGTAGTGCAGATTTGCATTGCCCGCTTGCTTGCTTGGCCAAAAAGGGCGTATGCGTTTTCTCCTGAATATATTCAGGAGAAAACGCATACGCCCTTTTTGGCCAAGTGTGTCATTGTCGAAGTTGTGCCCCTCTTCCTGTGCTTTAAAGGCGATTCCAACGTACCTCTTGAAATCTGTTTCCTCCTATTCTGCCTCGCTTTCAAGTCCGCCTTGTTGCCTTCCCTCAACAGATTTTTGGACGATAGTTGTTCTTTATTACTCTGCCAGTTTGTGAATTGCTGTGCCCCTGAGCTCCATTTTTCAACTCGTTTTTTGTGAGCTCTACGCAAGTCCAAAATTTTGGTTCAGACCTATACTGGTTCCTGGTGGGTGGCTGTGACTCTGCTTAATTCTTCTTCCTGCCGGGAAATTAGAGTGACATGTGCCCGTCCAAATGCCTAACAGCTACTCTCTCATTGGTTCTCCCTCTTCCCTTCTATCCTCTGCCAAATTGTCAACCTGTGCGAACCAGGAGGTTAAAGGGGTTGTCTCTCCAAGTTGGGAGATTGATAGTAAAGCAGTTGGAAAGTCAAACCGGAGCACCAGGAGAGGGACTACTCGTTGAGTTTTAGAAACCTTTTGTATTCACAGTGTGTCCATTCTCTAGGTTTCCCGTACATGTTATAGCTGTAGTAATATTCCCTTCAACATTGAGAGTTGGGACCCATGGAATGGGGGCCATGCATTTTTGCTTTAAAGGGTTTGCATTTGCTCACCCAATCTCACCAATCCTCTCAGTCCCAAGTGTCCAGCATTATGCCACATCCAGCTGTCATTGTAGATTGGGTCATTCCTGGTTTCATCAGAGACCCTGAAGGAAATGGAAAGAATTTCCCTGTTTTTTGGTTTTGTTTTTGAAATTCCTTTTTATAGTGGGTTTGAGCTGATTCTCGCTGCCATGTTTATGCCAGTCTAGACACACTTGATTCCCTTACAGAGACATATCGATACATAGGTTTTAAGTTTCTTACTAGTCAGATCTATTCCTCTGCGGGAAATATGGGTTTTGAGTCCCTTTCACTGAGGAAGGTGTAGGTCTTGTCTATTCCACAGTTGGTTTTAAAAATGGTACCAGTGCTTATAACAAACTCTGGTTTTATGCATCACCCCACCTCTCCTTTCCCCTTAAGCAGGCATAAGAGTGTTTTTTGAATGTGAGACTCTGTTGTCTTTCCTAACTCAGTTCATGTGTAGCCATGTTTACAGGATCTTCATAAGTGATATCTTATGATAAGTTTCTTTTTCTGTGTGACTTATTTCACTTAGAATCATCGTACCTGAATCCACTCACTTTGCTGCTCCTGGTCTTATGACATTGATTTCATGGCTGAGGGATATTCCATCGTACATAAATACCACAGTTTTTTGAACCATTTTTATATTTCCTGGGATATTTAAGGGGTACCCAAGTTGAGGTTCTTGTAAGCAGTGCAGCCCTATATTTGGGGGTGGCTCTGTCTTATTGATTTTCAGTTTTCCCAATGTATATTCCCTAGACTGGATGTGCCCTTGGCTCTGTAGCTCTGTTGTTTACTTGTTTTAGGGAACGCAATGCACTCCTCCAGTGAGGCAGTTGGCAATTTACATCACGCCCATCAGCATAACAAGGCTCCCTGTTCTCCAGGGCCTCTCTTGCCTTTCTGGTTTTTACACATTTTGTGGATGTCCCTTTTGACCGGTGGTAAGTGATACTTCTTTGTCGTGCAGATTTGCATTGCCCGCTTGCTTGCTTGGCCTAAAAGTGCGTATGCGTTTTCTCCTGAATATATTCAGGAGAAAACGCATACGCCCTTTTTGGCCAAGTGCGTCATTGTCGAAATTGTGCCCCTCTTCCTGTGCTTTAAAGGTGATTCCAACGTACCTCTTGAAATCTGTTTCCTGCTATTCTGCCTCGCTTTCAAGTCCGCCTCGTTGCCTTCCCTCAACAAATTTTTGGACGATAGTTGTCCTTTATTACTCTGCCAATTTGTGAATTGCTGTGCCCCTGAGCTCCACTTTTCAACTCGTATTTTTTGAGCTGTACGCAATTCCAAAATTTTGGTTCAGGACCTATACTGGTTCCCCGTGGGTGGCTGAGACTCTGGTTAATTCTTCTTCCTGCCGGGAAATTAGAGTGACATCTGCCCGTCCAAATGCCTAACAGCTACTCTCTCATTGGTTCTCCCTCTTCCCTTCCATCCTCTGCCAAATTGGCAACCTGTGCGAACCAGGAGGTTAAAGGGGCTGTCTCTCCACGTTGGGAGATTGATAGTAAAGCAGTTGGAAAGTCAAACCGGAGCACCAGGAGAGGGACTACTCGTTGAGTTTTAGAAACCTTTTGTATTCACAGTGTGTCCATTCTCTAGATTTCCCGTACATGTTATAGCTGTAGTAATATTTCCTTCAACATGGAGAGTTGGGACCCATGGAATGGGGGCCATGCATTTTTGCTTTAAAGGGTCTGCCTTTGCTCACCCAATCTCACCAATCCTCTCAGTCCCAAGTGTCTAGCCTTATGCCACATCCAGCTGTCATTCTAGATAGGGTCATTCCAGGTTTCATCAGAGACCCCGAAGGAAATGTAAAGAATTTCCCTGTTTTTTGGTTTTGTTTTTGAAATTCCTTTTTATAGAGGGTTTGAGCTGATTCTCGCTGCCATGTTTATGCCAGTCTAGACACACTTGATTCCCTTACAGAGACATATCAATACATAGGTTTTAAGATTCTTACTAGTCAGATCTATTCCACTGCGGGAAATATGGGGTTTTGAGTCCCTTTCACTGAGGAAGGTGTAGGTCTTGTCTATTCCACAGTTGGTTTTAGAAATGGTACCTGTGCTTATATCAAACTCTGGTTTTATGCATCACCCCACCTCTCCTTTCCCCTTAAGCAGGCATAAGAGTGTTTTCTAAATGTGAGACTCTGTTCTCTTTCCTAACTCAGTTCATGTGTAGCCATGTTTACAGGATCTTCATAAGTGATATCTTATGATAAGTTTCTTTTTCTGTGTGACTTATTTCACTTAGAATCAACGTACCTGAATCCACTCACTTTGCTGCTCCTGGTCTTATGACATTGATTTCATGGCTGAGGGATATTCTATCGTACATAAATAGCACAGTTTTTTGTACCATTTTTATATTTCCTGGGATATTTAAGGTGTACCCAAGTTGAGGTTCTTGTAAGCAGTGCAGCCCTAAATTTGGGGGTGGCTCTGTCTTATTGATTTTCAGTTTTCCCAAGGTATATTCCCTAGACTGGAAGTGCCCTTGGCTATGTAGCTCTGTTGTTTACTTGTTTTAGGGAACGCAATGCACTCCTCCAGTGAGGCAGTTGGCAATTTACATCCCGCCCATCAGCATAACAAGGCTCCCTGTTCTCCAGGGCCTGTCTTGCCTTTCTGGTTTTTACACATTTTGTGGATGTCCCTTTTGACCAGTGGGAAGTGATACTTCTTTGTAGTGCAGATTTGCATTGCCCGCTTGGTTGCTTGGCCAAAAAGGGCGTATGCGTTTTCTCCTGAATATATTCAGGAGAAAACGCATACGCCCTTTTTGGCCAAGTGCGTCATTGTCGAAGTTGTGCCACTCTTCCTGTGCTTTAAAGGCGATTCCAACGTACCTCTTGAAATCTGTTTCCTGATATTCTGCCTCGCTTTCAAGTCCGCCTCGATGCCTTCCCTCAACAGATTTTTGGACGACAGTTGTCCTTTATTACTCTGCCAGTTTGTGAATTGCTGTGCCCCTGAGCTCAATTTTTCAACTCGTTTTTTGTGAGCTGTACGCAAGTCCAAAATTTTGGTTCAGGACCTATACTGGTTCCCGGTGGGTGGCTGAGACTCTGGTTAATTCTTCTTCCTGCCGGGAAACTAGAGTGACATGTGCCCGTCAAAATGCCTAACAGCTACTCTCTCATTGGTTCTCCCTCTTCCCTTCCATCCTCTGCCAAATTGGCAACCTATGCGAACCAGGAGGTTTAAGGGGTTGTCTCTCCAAGTTGGGAGATTGATAGTAAAGGAGTTGGAAAGTCAAACCGGAGCACCAGGAGAGGGACTACTCGTTGAGTTTTAGAAACCTTTTGTGTTCACAGTGTGTCCATTCTCTAGGTTTCCCGTACATGTTATAGCTGTAGTAATATTCCCTTCAACATGGAGAGTTGGGACCCATGGAATGGGGGCCATGCATTTTTGCTTTAAAGGGTCTGCATTTGCTCACCCAATCTCACCAATCCTCTCAGTCCCAAATGTCCAGCCTTATGCGACATCCAGCTGTCATTGTAGATAGGGTCATTCCAGGTTTCATCAGAGACCCTGAAGGAAATGTAAAGAATTTCCCTGTTTTTTGGTTTTCTTTTTGAAATTCCTTTTTATAGTGGGTTTGAGCTGATTCTCGCTGCCATGTTTATGCCAGTCTAGACACACTTGATTCCCTTACAGAGACATATCAATACATAGGTTTTAAGATTCTTACCAGTCAGATCTATTCCTCTGCGGGAAATATGGGGTTTTGAGTCCCTTTCACTGAGGAAGGTGTAGGTCTTGTCTATTCCACAGTTGGTTTTAGAAATGGTACCTGTGCTTATATCAAACTCTGGTTTTATGCATCACCCTTCCTCTCCTTTCCCCTCAAGCAGGCATAAGGGTGTTTTCTAAATGTGAGACCCTGTTCTCTTTCCTAACTCAGTTCATGTGTAGCCATGTTTACAGGATCTTCATAAGTGATATCTTATGAGAAGTTTCTTTTTCTGTGTGACTTATTTCACTTAGAATCATCGTACCTGAATCCACTCACTTTGCTGCTCCTGGTGTTATGACATTGATTTCATGGCTGAGGGATATTCCATCGTACATAAATACCAGAGTTTTTTGAACCATTTTTATATGTCCTGGGATATTTAAGGTGTACCCAAGTTGAGGTTCTTGTAAGCAGTGCAGCCCTAAATTTGGGGGTGGCACTGTCTTATTGATTTTCAGTTTTCCCAAGGTATATTCCCTAGACAGGAAGTGCCCTTGGCTTTGTAGCTCTGTTGTTTACTTGTTTTAGGGAATGCAATGCACTCATCCAGTGAGGCAGGTGGCAATTTACATCCCGCCCATCAGCATAACAAGGCTCCCTGTTCTCCAGGGCCTGTCTTGCCTTTCTGGTTTTTACACATGTGTGGATGTCCCTTTTGACCGGTGGGAAGTGATACATCTTTGTAGTGCAGATTTGCATTGCCCTCTTGCTTGATTGGCCAAAAAGAGCGTATGCGTTTTCTCCTGAATATATTCAGGAAAAAACACATACGCCCTTTTTGGCCAAGTTCGTCATTGTCGAAGTTGTGCCCATCATCCTGTGCCTTAAAGGCGATTCCAACGTACCTCTTGAAATCTGTTTCCTGCTATTCTGCCTGGCTTTCAAGTCCGCCTCGTTGCCCTCCCTGAACAGATTTTTGGACGATACTTGTCCTTTATTACTCTACATGTTTGTGAATTGCTGTGCCCCTGAGCTCCATTTTTCAACTCGTTTTTTGTGAGCTGTACGCAAGTCCAAAATTTTGGTTCAGGACCTATACTGGTTCCCGGTGGGTGGCTGAGACTCTGGTTAATTCTTCTTCCTGCCAGGAAATTAGAGTGACATGTGCCCATCCAAATGCCTAACGGCTACTCTCTCATTGGTTCTCCCTCTTCCCTTTCATCCTCTGCCAAATAGGCAACCTCTGCGAACCAGGAGGTTAAAGGTGTTGTCACTCCAATTTGGGAGATGGATAGTAAAGCTGTTGGAAAGTCAAACCGGAGCACCAGGAGAGGGACTACTCGTTGAGTTTTAGAAACCTTTTGTATTCACAGTGTGTCCATTTTCTACGTTTCCCGTACATGTTATACCTGTAGTAATATTCCCTTCAACATGGAGATTTGGGACACATGGAATGGGGGCCATGCATTTTTGCTTTAAAGGGTCTGCATTTGCTCACCCAATCTCACCAATCCTCTCAGTCACAAGTGTCCAGCCTTATGCCACATCCAGCTGTCATTGTAGATAGGGTCATTCCAGGTTTCATCAGAGGCCCTGAAGGAAATGTAAAGAATTTCCCTGTTTTTTCGTTTTGTTTTTGAAATTCCTTTTTATAGTGGGTTTGAGCTGATTCTCGCTGCCATGTTTATGCCAGTCTAGACACACTTGATTCCCTTACAGAGACATATCAATACATAGGTTTTAAGATTTTTACTAGTCAGATCTATTCCTCTGCGGGTAATATGGGGTTTTGAGTCCCTTTCACTGAGGAATGTGTAGGTCTTGTCTATTCCACAGTTGGTTTTAGAAATGATACCTGTGCTTATATCAAACTCTGGTTTTATGCATCACCCCACCTCTCCGTTCCCCTTAAGCAGGCATAAGAGTGTTTTCTAAATGTGAGACTCTGTTCTCTTTCCTAACTCAGTTCATGTGTAGCCATGTTTACAGGATCTTCATAAGTGATAACTTAATGATAAGTTTCTTTTTCTGTGTGACTTATTTCACTTAGAATCATCGTACCTGAATGCACTCACTTTGCTGCTCCTGGTGTTATGACATTGATTTCATGGCTGAGGGATATTCCATCGTACATAAATACCAGAGTTTTTTGAACCATTTTTATATTTCCTGGGATATTTAAGGTGTACCCAAGTTGAGGTTCTTGTAAGCAGTGCAGCCCTAAATTTGGGGGTGGCTGTGTCTTATTGATTTTCAGTTTTCCCAAGGTATATTCCCTAGACAGGAAGTGCCCTTGTCTTTGTAGCTCTGTTGTTTACTTGTTTTAGGGAATGCAATGCACTCATCCAGTGAGGCAGGTGGCAATTTACATCCCGCCCATCAGCATAAAAAGGCTCCCTGTTCTCCAGGGCCTGTCTTGCCTTTCTGGTTTTTACACATGTGTGGATGTCCCTTTTGACCGGTGGGAAGTGATACATCTTTGTAGTGCAGATTTGCATTGCCCTCTTGCTTGATTGGCCAAAAAGAGCGTATGCGTTTTCTCCTGAATATATTCAGGAAAAAACGCATACGCCCTTTTTGGCCAAGTTCGTCATTGTCGAAGTTGTGCCCATCTTCCTGTGCATTAAAGGCGATTCCAACGTACCTCTTGAAATCTGTTTCCTGCTATTCTGCCTGGCTTTCAAGTCCGCCTCGTTGCCCTCCCTGAACAGATTTTTGGACGATACTTGTCCTTTATTACTCTGCCAGTTTGTGTATTGCTGTGCCCCTGTGCTCCATTTTACAACTCGTTTTTTGTGAGCTGTACGCATGTCCAAAATTTTGGTTCAGGACCTATACTGGTTCCCGGTGGGTGGCTGAGACTCTGGTTAATTCTTCTTCCTGCCAGGAAATTAGAGTGACATGTGCCCATCCAAATGCCTAACGGCTACTCTCTCATTGGTTCTCCCTCTTCCCTTTCATCCTCTGCCAAATAGGCAACCTCTGCGAACCAGGAGGTTAAAGGTGTTGTCACTCCAATTTGGGAGATGGATAGTAAAGCTGTTGGAAAGTCAAACCGGAGCACCAGGAGAGGGACTACTCGTTGAGTTTTAGAAACCTTTTGTATTCACAGTGTGTCCTTTTTCTACGTTTCCCGTACATGTTATAGCTGTAGTAATATTCCCTTCAACATGGACATTTGGGACACATGGAATGGGGGCCATGCATTTTTGCTTTAAAGGGTCTGCATTTGCTCACCCAATCTCACCAATCCTCTCAGTCCCAAGTGTCCAGCCTTATGCCACATCCAGCTGTCATTGTAGATAGGGTCATTCCAGGTTTCATCAGAGGCCCTGAAGGAAATGTAAAGAATTTCCCTGTTTTTTCGTTTTGTTTTTGAAATTCCTTTTTATAGTGGGTTTGAGCTGATTCTCGCTGCCATGTTTATGCCAGTCTAGACACACTTGATTCCCTTACAGAGACATATCAATATATAGGTTTTAAGATTCTTACTAGTCAGATCTATTCCTCTGCGGGAAATATGGGGTTTTGAGTCCCTTTCACTGAGGAAGGTGTAGGTCTTGTCTATTCCACAGTTGGTTTTAGCAATGGTACCTGTGCTTATATCAAACTCTGGTTTTATGCATCACCCTACCTCTCCTTTCCCCTTAAGCAGGCATAAGAGTGTTTTCTAAATGTGAGACTCTGTTCTCTTTCCTAACTCAGTTCATGTGTAGCCATGTTTACAGGATCTTCATAAGTGATATCTTATGATAAGTTTCTTTTTCTGTGTGACTTATTTCACTTAGAATCATCGTACCTGAATCCACTCACTTTGCTGCTCCTGGTGTTATGACATTGATTTCATGGCTGAGGGATATACCATCGTACATAAATACCACAGTTTTTTGAACCGTTTTTATATTTCCTGGGATATTTAAGGTGTACCCAAGTTGAGGTTCTTGTAAGCAGTGCAGCCCTAATTTTGGGGGTGGCTCTGTCTTATTGATTTGCAGTTTTCCCAAGGTATATTCCCTAGACTGGAAGTGCCCTTGGCTGTGAAGCTCTGTTGTTTACTTGTTTTAGGGAACGCAATGCACTCCTCCAGTGAGGCAGTTGGCAATTTACATCCCGCCCATCAGCATAACAAGGCTCCCTGTTCTCCAGGGCCTGTCTTGCCTTTCTGGATTTTACACATTTTGTGGATGACCCTTTTGACCGGTGGGAAGTGATACTTCTTTGTAGTGCAGATTTGCATTGCCCGCTTGCTTGCTTGGCCAAAAAGGGCGTATGCGTTTTCTCCTGAATATATTCAGGAGAAAACGCATACGCCCTTTATGGCCAAGTGCGTCATTGTCGAAATTGTGCCCCTCTTCCTGTGCTTTAAAGGCGATTCCAACGTACCTCTTGAAATCTGTTTCCTTCTATTCTGCCTCGCTTTCAAGTCCGCCTCGTTGCCTTCCCTCAACAGATTTTTGGGCGATAGTTGTCCTTTATTACTCTGCCAGTTTGTGAATTGCTGTGCCCCTGAGCTCCATTTTTCAACTCGTTTTTTGTGAGCTCTACGCAAGTCCAAAATTTTGGTTCAGGACCTATACTGGTTCCCTGTGGGTGGCTGAGACTCTGGTTAATTCTTCTTCCTGCCGGGAAATTAGAGTGACATGTGCCCGTCCAAATGCCTAACAGCTACTCTCTCATTGGTTCTCCCTCTTCCCTTCCATCCTCTGCCAAATTGGCAACCTGTGCGAACAAGGAGGTTAAAGTGGTTGTCTCTCCAAGTTGGGAGATTGATAGTAAAGCAGTTGTAAAATCAAACCGGAGCACCAGGAGAGGGACTACTCGTTGAGTTTTAGAAACCTTTTGTATTCACAGTGTGTCCATTCTCTAGGTTTCCCGTACATGTTATAGCTGTAGTAATATTCCCTTCAACATGGAGAGTTGGGACCCATGGAATGGGGGCCATGCATTTTTGCTTTAAATGGTCTGCATTTGCTCACCCAATCTCACCAATCCTCTCAGGCCCAAGTGTCCAGCCTTATGCCACATCCAGCTGTCATTGTAGATAGGGTCATTCCAGGTTTCATCAGAGACCCTGAAGGAAATGGAAAGAATTTCCCTGTTTTTTGGTTTTGTTTTTGAAATTCATTTTTATAGTGGGTTTGAGCTGATTCTCGCTGCCATGTTTATGCCAGTCTAGACACACTTGATTCCCTTACAGAGACATATCAATATATAGGTTTTAAGATTCTTACTAGTCAGATCTATTCCTCTGCGGGAAATATGGGGTTTTGAGTCCCTTTCACTGAGGAAGGTGTAGGTCTTGTGTATTCCACAGTTGGTTTTAGCAATGGTACCTGTGCTTATATCAAACTCTGGTTTTATGCATCACCCTACCTCTCCTTTCCCCTTAAGCAGGCATAAGAGTGTTTTCTAAATGTGAGACTCTGTTCTCTTTCCTAACTCAGTTCATGTGTAGCCATGTTTACAGGATCTTCATAAGTGATATCTTATGATAAGTTTCTTTTTCTGTGTGACAAATTTCACTTAGAATCATCGTACCTGAATCCACTCACTTTGCTGCTCCTGGTCTTTGACATTGATTTCATGGCTGAGGGATATTCCATCGTACATAAATACCACAGTTTTTTGAACCGTTTTTATATTTCCTGGGATATTTAAGGTGTACCCAAGTTGAGGTTCTTGTAAGCAGTGCAGCCCTAATTTTGGGGGTGGCTCTGTCTTATTGATTTTCAGTTTTCCCAAGGTGTATTCCCTAGACTGGAAGTGCCCTTGGCTTTGTAGCTCTGTTGTTTACTTGTTTTAGGGAACGGAATGCACTCCTCCAGTGAGGCAGTTGGCAATTTACATCCCGCCCATCAGCATAACGTGGCTCCCTGTTCTCCAGGGCCTGTCTTGCCTTTCGGGTTTTTACACATTTGTGGATGTCCCTTTTGACCGGTGGAAGTGATACTTCTTTGTAGTGCAGATTTGCATTGCCCACTTGCTTGCTTCGCCAAAATGGGCGTATGCGTTTTCTCCTGAATATATTCAGGAGAAAACGCATACGCCCTTTATGGCCAAGTGCATCATTGTCGAAGTTGTGCCCCACTTACTGTGCTTTAAAGGCGATTCCAATGTACCTCTTGAAATCTGTTTCCTGCTATTCTGCCTCGCATTCAAGTCCGCCTATTTGCCTTCCCTCAAAAGGTTTTTGGATGATAGTTGTCCTTTATTACTCTGCCAGTTTGTGAATTGCTGGGCCCCTGAGCTCCATTTTTCAACTCATTTTTTGTGAGCTGTACGCAAGTCCAAAATTTTGGTTCAGGACCTATACTGGTTCCCTGTGGGTGGCTGAGACTCTGGTTAATTCTTCTTCCTGCCAGGAAATTAGAGTGATATGTGCCCGTCCAAATGCCTAACAGCTACTCTCTCATTGTTTCTCCCTCTTCCCTTCCATCCTCTGAAAAAATTAGCAACCTCTGCGAACCAGGAGGTTAAAGGGGTTGTCTCTCCAAGTTGGGAGATTGATAGGAAAGCAGTTGGAAAGTCAAACCGGAGCACCAGGAGAGGGACTACTCGTTGAGTTTTAGAAACATTTTTTATTCACAGTGTGTCCATTCCCTAGGTTTCCCGTACATGTTATAGCTGTAGTAATATTCCCTTCAACACGGAGAGTTGGGACCCATGGAATGGGGGCCATGCATTTTTGCTTTAAAGGGTCTGCATTTGCTCACCCAATCTCACCAGTCCTCTCAGTCCCAAGTGTCCAGCCTTATGCCACATCCAGCTGTCATTGTAGATAGGGTCATTCCAGGTTTCATCAGAGACCCTGAAGGAAATGGAAAGAATTTCCCTGTTTTTTGGTTTTGTTTTTGAAATTCCTTTTTATAGTGGGTTTGAGCTGATTCTCGCTGCCATGTTTATGCCAGTCTAGACACACTTGATTCCCTTACAGAGACATATCAATACATAGGTTTTAAGATTCTTACTAGTCAGATCTATTCCTCTGCGGGAAATATGGGGTTTTGAGTCCCTTTCACTGAGGAAAGTGTAGGTCTTGTCTATTCCACAGTTGGTTTTAGCAATGGTACCTGTGCTTATATCAAACTCTGGTTTTATGCATCACCCCACCTCTCCTTTCCCCTTAAGCAGGCATAAGAGTGTTTTCTAAATGTGAGACTCTGTTCTCTTTCCTAACTCAGTTCATGTGTAGCCATGTTTACAGGATCTTCATAAGTGATATCTTATGATAAGTTTCTTTTTCTGTGTGACTTCTTTCACTTAGAATCATCGTTCCTGAATCCACTCACTTTGCTGCTCCTGGTCTTTTGACATTGATTTCATGGCTGAGGGATATTCCATCGTACATAAATACCACAGTTTTTTGAACCGTTTTTATATATCCTGGGATATTTAAGGTGTACCCAAGTTGAGGTTCTTGTAAGAAGTGCAGCCCTAATTTTGGGGGTGGCTCTGTCTTATTGATTTTCAGTTTTCCCAATGTATATTCCCCAGACTGGATGTGCCCTTGGCTCTGTAGCTCTGTTGTTTACTTGTTTTAGGGAACGCAATGCACTCCTCCAGTGAGGCAGTTGGCAATTTACATCCCGCCCATCAGCATAACAAGGCTCCCTGTTCTCCAGGGCCTGTCTTGCCTTTCTGGTTTTTACACATTTCGTGGATGTCCCTTTTGACCGGTGGGAAGTGATACTTCTTTGTAGTGCAGATTTGCATTGCCCACTTGCTTGCTTGGCCAAAAAAAGCATATGCGTTTTCTCCTGAATATATTCAGGAGAAAACGCGTACGGCCTTTATGGCCAAGTGCGTCATTGTCGAAGTTGTGCCCCACTTCCTGTGCTTTAAAGGCGATTCCAATGTACCTTTTGAAATCTGTTTCCTGCTATTCTGCCTCGCATTCAAGTCCGCCTCGTTGCCTTCCCTCAAAAGGTTTTTGGACGATAGTTGTTCTTTATTACTCTGCCCGTTTGTGAATTGCTGGGCCCCTGAGCTCCATTTTTCAACTCGTTTTTTGTGAGCTGTACGCAAGTCCAAAATTTTGGTTCAGGACCTATACTGGTTCCCGGTGGGTGACTGAGACTCTGGTTAATTTTTCTACCTGCCGGGAAATTAGAGTGACATGTGCCCATCCAAATGCCTAACAGCTACTCTCTCATTGGTTCTCCCTCTTCCCTTCCATCCTCTGCCAAATTGGCAACCTCTGCAAACCAGGAGGTTAAAGGGGTTGTCTCTCCAAGTTGGGAGATTGATAGTAAAGCAGTTGGAAAGTCAAACCGGAGCACCAGGAGAGGGACTACTCGTTGAGTTTTAGAAACCTTTTGTATTCACAGTGTGTCCATTCTCTAGGTTTCCCGTACATGTTATATCTGTAGTAATATTCCCTTCAACATGGAGAGTTGGGACCCATGGAATGGAGGCCATGGATTTTTGCTTTAAAGGGTCTGCATTTGCACACCCAATCTCACCAATCCTCTCAGTCCAAAGTGTGCAGCCTTATGCCACATCAAGCTGTCATTGTAGATAGGGTCATTCCAGGTTTCATCAGAGAACCTGAAGGAAATGTAAAGAATTTCCCTGTTTTTTGGTTTTGTTTTTGAAATTCCTTTTTATAGTGGGTTTGAGCTGACTCTCGCTGCCATGTTTATGCCAGTCTAGACACACTTGATTCCCTTACAGAGACATATCAATACATAGGTTTTAATATTCTTACTAGTCAGATCTCTTACTCTGTCGGAATTATGGCGTTTTGAGTCCCTTTCACTGAGGAAGGTGTAGGTCTTGTCTATTCCACAGTTGGTTTTAAAAATGGTACCTGTGCTTATATCAAACTCTGGTTTTATGCATCACCCCACCTCTCCTTTCCCCTTAAGCAGGCATAAGAGTGTTTCCTAAATGTGAGACTCTGTTCTCTTTCCTAACTCAGTTCATGTGTAGCCATGTTTACAGAATCTTCATAAGTGATATCTTATGATAAGTTTCTTTTTCTGTGTGACTTCTTTCACTGAGAATCATCGTACCTGAATCCACTCACTTTGCTGCTCCTGGTCTTTTGACATTGATTTCATGGCTGAGGGATATTCCATCGTACATAAATACCACAGTTTTTTGAACCATTTTTATATTTCCTGGGATATTTAAGGTGTGCCCAAGTTGAGGTTCTTGTAAGCAGTGCAGCCCTAATTTTGGGGGTGGCTCTGTCTTATTGATTTTCAGTTTTCCCAAGGTATATTCCCTAGATTGGAAGTGTCCTTGGCTCGGTAACTCTGTTGTTTACGTGTTTTAGGGAACGCAATGCACTCCTCCAGTGAGGCAGTTGGCAATTTACATCCCGCCCATCAGCATAACAAGGCTCCCTGTTCTCCAGGGCCTGTCTTGCCTTTCTGGTTTTTACACATTTCGTGGATAACCCTTTTGACCGGTGGGAAGTGATACTTCTTTGTAGTGCAGATTTGCATTGCCCACTTGCTTGCTTGGCCAAAAAAAGCGTATGCGTTTTCTCCTGAATATATTCAGGAGAAAACGCATACGCACTTTATGGCCAAGTGCGTCATTGTCGAAGTTGTGCCCCACTTCCTGTGCTTTAAAGGCGATTCCAATGTACCTCTTGAAATCTGTTTCCTGCTATTCTGCCTCGCTTTCAAGTCCGCCTCGTTATCTTCCCTCAACAGATTTTTGGACGATAGATGTCATTTATTACTCTGCCAGTTTGTGAATTGCTGGGCCCCTGAGCTCCATTTTTCAACTCGTTTTTTGTGAGCTGTACGCAAGTCCAAAATTTTGGTTCAGGACCTATACTGGTTCTCTGTGGGTGGCTGAGACTCTCGTTAATTCTTCTTCCTGCCGGGATATTAGAGTGACATGTGCCCGTCCAAATGCCTAACAGCTACTCTCTCATTGGTTCTCCCTCTTCCCTTCCATCCTCTGCCAAATTAGCAACCTCTGCGAACCAGGAGGTTAAAGGTGTTGTCTCTCCAAGTTGGGAGATTGATAGGAAAGCAGTTGGAAAGTCAAACCGGAGCACCAGGAGAGGGACTACTCTTTGGGTTTTAGAAACCTTTTGTATTCACAGTGTGTCCATTCTCTAGGTTTCCCGTACATGTTATAGCTGTAGTAATATTCCCTTCAACACGGAGAGTTGGGACCCATGGAATGGGGGCCATGCATTTTTACTTTAAATGGTCTGCATTTGCTCACCCAATCTCACAAATACTCTCAGTCCCAAGTGTCCAGCCTTATGCCACATCCAGCTGTCATTGTAGATAGGGTCATTCCAGGTTTCATCAGAGACCCTGAAGTAAATGGAAAGAATTTCCCTGTTTTTTGGTTTTGTTTTTGAAATTCCTTTTTATAGTGGGTTTGAGCTCATTCTCGCTGCCATGTTTATGCCAGTCTAGACACACTTGATTCCCTTACAGAGACATATCAATATATAGGTTTTAAGATTCTTACTAGTCAGATCAATTCCTCTGCGGGAAATATGGGGTTTTGAGTCCCTTTCACTGAGGAAAGTGTAGGTCTTGTCTATTCCACAGATGGTTTTAGCAATGGTACCTGTGCTTATATCAAACTCTGGTTTTATGCATCACCCCACCTCTCCTTTCCTCTTAAGCAGGCATAAGAGTGTTTTCTAAATGTGAGACTCTGTTCTCTTTCCTAACTTAGTTCATGTGTAGCCATGTTTACAGAATCTTCATAAGTGATATCTTATGATAAGTTTCTTTTTCTGTGTGACTTCTTTCACTTAGAATCATCGTACCTGAATCCACTCACTTTGCTGCTCCTGGTCTTTTGACATTGATTTCATGGCTGAGGGATATTCCATCGTACATAAATACCACAGTTTTTTGAACCATTTTTATAATTCCTTGGATATTTAAGGTGTGCCCAAGTTGAGGTTCTTGTAAGCAGTGCAGCTCTAAATTTGGTGGTGGCTCTGTCTTATTGATTTTCAGTTTTCCCAAGGTATATTCCCTTGACTGGAAGTGCCCTTGGCTTTGTAGCTCTGTTGTTTACTTGTTTTAGGGAACGGAATGCACTCCTCCACTGAGGCAGTTGGCAATTTACATCCCGCCCTTCAGCATAACAAGGCACCCTCTTCTCCAGGGCCTGTCTTGCCTTTCTGGTTTTCACACATTTGTGGATGTCCCTTTTGACCGGTGGGAAGTGATACTTCTTTGTAGTGCAGATTTGCATTGCCCACTTGCTTGCTTGGCCAAAAAAAGCGTATGCGTTTTCTCCTGAATATATTCAGGAGAAAACGCATACGCCCTTTATGGCCAAGTGCGTCATTGTCGAAGTTGTGCCCCACTTCCTGTGCTTTAAAGGCGATTCCAATGTACCTCTTGAAATCTGTTTCCTGCTATTCTGCATGGCTTTCAAGTCCGCCTCGTTGCCTTCCCTCAACAGATTTTTGGACGATAGTTGTCCTTTATTACTCTGCCAGTTTGTGAATTGCTGGGCCCTTGAGCTCCATTTTTCAACTCATTTTTTGTGAGCTGTACACAAGTCCAAAATGTTGGTTCAGGACCTATACTGGTTCCCGGTGGGTGACTGAGACTCTGGTTAATTCTTCTACCTGCCGGGAAATTAGAGTGACATGTGCCCGTCCAAATGCCTAACAGCTACTCTCTCATTGGTTCTCCCTCTTCCCTTCCATCCTCTACCAAATTGGCAACCTGTGCGAACCAGGAGGTTAAAGGGGTTGTCTCTCCCAGTTGGGAGATTGCTAGTAAAGCAGTTGGAAAGTCAAACCGGAGCACCAGGCGAGGGACTACTCGTTGAGTTTTAGAAACCTTTTGTATTCACAGTGTGTCCATTCTCTAGGTTTCCCGTACATGTTATAGCTGTAGTAATATTCCCTTCAACATGGAGAGTTGGGACCCATGGAATGGGGGCCATGCATTTTTGCTTTAAAGGGTCTGCATTTGCTCACCAAATTTCACCAATCCTCTCAGTCCCAATTGTCCAGCCTTATGCCACATCCAGCTGTCATTGTAGATAGGGCCATTCCAGGTTTCATCAGAGACCCTGAAGGAAATGTAAAGAATTTCCCTGTTTGTGGGTTTTGTTTTTGAAATTCCTTTTTATAGTGGGTTTGATCTGATTCTTGCTGCCATGTTTATTCCAGTCTAGACACACTTGATTCCCTTACAGAGACATATCAATATATAGGTTTTAAGATTCTTACTAGTCAGATCTATTCCTCTGCGGGAAATATGGGGTTTTGAGTCCCTTTCACTGAGGAAGGTGTAGGTCTTGTCTATTCCACAGTTGGTTTTAGCAATGGTACCTGTGCTTATATCAAACTCTGGTTTTATGCATCACCCCACCTCTCCTTTCCCCTTAAGGAGGCATAAGAGTGTTTTCTAAATGTGAGACTCTGTTCTCTTTCCTAACTCAGTTCATGTGTAGCCATGTTTACAGGATCTTCATAAGTGATATCTTATGATAAGTTTCTTTTTCTGTGTGACTTATTTCACTTAGAATCATCGTACCTGAATCCACTCACTTTGCTGCTCCTGGTCTTATGACATTGATTTCATGGCTGAGGGATATTCCATCGTACATAAATACCACAATTTTTTGAACCGTTTTTATATTTCCTGGGATATTTAAGGTGTACCCAAGTTGAGGTTCTTGTAAGCAGTGCAGCCCTAATTTTGGGGGTGGCTCTGTCTTATTGATTTTCAGTTTTCCCAATGTATTTTCCCTAGACTGGAGGTGCCCTTGGCTGTGTAGCTCTGTTGTTTACATGTTTTAGGGAACGCAATGCACTCCTCCAGTGAGGCAGTTGGCAATTTACATCCCGCCCATCAGCATAACAAGGCTCCCTGTTCTCCAGGGCCTGTCTTGCCTTTCTGGTATTTACACATTTCGTGGATGTCCCTTTTGACCGGTGGGAAGTGATACTTCTTTGTAGTGCAGATTTGCATTGCCCGCGTGCTTGCTTGGCCAAAATGGGCGTATGCGTTTTCTCCTGAATATATTCAGGAGAAAACGCATACGCCCTTTATGGCCAAGTGCGTCATTGTCGAAGTTGTGCCCCTCTTCCTGTGCTTTAAAGGCGATTCCAACGTACCTCTTGAAATCTGTTTCCTGCTATTATGCCTCGCTTTCAAGTCCGCCTTGTTGCCTTCCCTCAACAGATTTTTGGACGATAGTTGTCCTTTATTACTCTGCCAGTTTGTGAATTGCTGTGCCCCTGAGCTCCATTTATCAACTCATTTTTTGTGAGCTGTACGCAAGTCCAAAATTTTGGTTCAGGACCAATACTGGTTCCCGGTGGGTGGCTGAGACTCTGGTTAATTCTTCTTCCTGCCGGGAAATTAGAGTGACATGTGCCCGTCCAAATGCCTAACAGCTACTCTCTCATTGGTTCTCCCTCTTCGTTTCCATACTCTGCCAAATTGGCAACCTCTGCGAACCAGGAGGTTAAAGGGGTTGTCTCTCCAAGTTGGGAGATTGATAGGAAAGCAGTTGGAAAGTCAAACCGGAGCACCAGGAGAGAGACTACTCGTTGAGTTTTAGAAACCTTTTGTATTCACAGTGTGTCCATTCTCTAGGTTTCCCGTACATGTTATAGCTGTAGTAATATTCCCTTCAACATGGAGAGTTGGTACCCATGGAATGGGGGCCATGCATTTTTGCTTTAAAGGGTCTGCATTTGCTCACCCAATCTCACCAATCCTCTCAGTCCCAAGTGTCCAGCCTTATGCCACATCCAGCTGTCATTGTAGATAGGGTCATTCCAGGTTTCATCAGAGACTCTGAAGGAAATGTAAAGAATTTCCCTGTTTTTTGGTTTTGTTTTTGAAATTCCTTTTTATAGTGGGTTTGAGCTGATTCTCGCTGCCATGTTTATGCCAGTCTAGACACACTTGATTCCCTTACAGAGACATATCAATACATAGGTTTTAAGATTCTTACTAGTCAGATCTATTCCTCTGCGGGAAATATGGGGTTTTGAGTTCCTTTCACTGAGGAAGGTGTAGGACTTGTCTATTCCACAGTTGGTTTTACAAATGGTACCTGTGCTTATATCAAACTCTGGATTTATGCATCACCCCACATCTCCTTTCCCCTTAAGCAGGCATAAGAGTGTTTTCTAAATGTGAGACTCTGTTCTCTTTCCTAACTCAGTTCATGTGTAGCCATGTTTACAGGATCTTCATAAGTGATATCTTATGATAAGTTTCATTTTCTGTGTGACTTATTTCACTTAGGATCATCGTACCTGAATCCACTCACTTTGCTCCTCCTGGTCTTATGACGTTGATTTCATAGCTGAGGGATATTCCATCGTACATAAATACCACAGTTTTTTGAACCATTTTTATATTTCCTGGGATATTTAAGGTGTACCCAAGTTGAGGTTCTTGTAAGCAGTGCAGCCCTAAATTTGGGGGTGGCTCTGTCTTATTGATTTACAGTTTTCCCAAGGTATATTCCCTAGACTGGAAGTGCCCTTGGATTTGTAGCTCTGTTGTTTACTTCTTTTAGAGAACGGAATGCACTCCTCCAGTGAGGCAGTTGGCAATTTACATCCCGCCCATCAGCATAACAAAGCTCCCTGTTCTCCAGGGCCTGTCTTGCCTTTCTGGTTTTTACACTTTTGTGGATGTCCCTTTTGACCGGTGGGAAGTGATACTTCTTTGTAGTGCAGATTTGCATTGCCCGCTTGCTTGCTTGGCCAAAAAGGGCGTATGCGTTTTCTCCTGAGTATATTCAGGAGAAAACATATTCGCCCTTTTTGGCCAAGTGCGTCATTGTCGAAGTTGTGCCCCTCTTCCTGTGCTTTAAAGGCGATTCCAACGTACCTCTTGAAATCTGTTTCCTGCTATTCTGCCTCGCTTTCAAGTCCGCCTCGTTGCCTTCCCTCAACAGATTTTTGGACGATAGTTGTCCTTTATTACTCTGCCATTTTGTGAATTGCTGTGCCCCTGAGCTCCATTTTTCAACTCGTTTTTTTGTGAGCTGTACGCAAGTCCAAAATTTTGGTTCAGGGCCTATACTGGTTCCCGGTGGGTGGCTGAGACTCTGGTTAATTCTTCTTCCTGCCGGGAAATTAGAGTGACATGTGCCCGTCCAAATGCCTAACAGCTACTCTCTCATTGGTTCTCCCTCTTCCCTTCCATCCTCTGCCAAATTGGCAACCTCTGCGAACCAGGAGGTTAAAGGGGTTGTCTCTCCAAGTTGGGAGATTGATAGTAAAGCAGTTGGAAAGTCAAACCGGAGCACCAGGAGAGGGACTACTCGTTGAGTTTTAGAAACCTTTTGTATTCACAGTGTGTCCATTCTCTAGGTTTCCCGTACAAGTTATAGCTGTAGAAATATTCCCTTCAACATGGAGAGTTGGGACCCATGGAATGGGGGCCATGCATTTTTGCTTTAAAGGGTCTGCATTTGCTCACCCAATCTCACCAATCCTCTCAGTCCCAAGTGTCCAGCCTTATGCCACATCCAGCTGTCATTGTAGATAGGGTCATTCCAGGTTTCATCAGAGACCCTGAAGGAAATGTAAAGAATTTCCCTGTTTTTTGGTTTTGTTTTTGAAATTCCTTTTTATAGAGGGTTTGAGCTGATTCTCGCTGTCATGTTTATGCCAGTCTAGACACACGTGATTCCCTTACAGAGACATATCAATACATAGGTTTTAAGATTCTTACTAGTCAGATCTATTCCTCTGCGGGAAATATGGGGTTTTGAGTCCCTTTCACTGAGGAAGGTGTAGTTCTTGTCTATTCCACAGTTGGTTTTAGAAATGGTACCTGTGCTTATATCAAACTCTGGTTTTATGCATCACCCCACCTCTCATTTCCCCTTAAGTAGGCATAAGAGTGTTTTCTAAATGTGAGACTCTGTTCTCTTTCCTAACTCAGTTCATGTGTAGCCATGTTTACAGGATCTTCATAAGTGATATCTTATGATAAGTTTCATTTTCTGTGTGACTTATTTCACTTAGGATCATCGTACCTGAATCCACTCACTTTGCTCCTCCTGGTCTTATGACGTTGATTTCATAGCTGAGGGATATTCCATCGTACATAAATACCACAGTTTTTTGAACCATTTTTATATTTCCTGGGATATTTAAGGTGTACCCAAGTTGAGGTTCTTGTAAGCAGTGCAGCCCTAAATTTGGGGGTGGCTCTGTCTTATTGATTTACAGTTTTCCCAAGGTATATTCCCTAGACTGGAAGTGCCCTTGGATTTGTAGCTCTGTTGTTTACTTCTTTTAGAGAACGGAATGCACTCCTCCAGTGAGGCAGTTGGCAATTTACATCCCGCCCATCAGCATAACAAAGCTCCCTGTTCTCCAGGGCCTGTCTTGCCTTTCTGGTTTTTACACTTTTGTGGATGTCCCTTTTGACCGGTGGGAAGTGATACTTCTTTGTAGTGCAGATTTGCATTGCCCGCTTGCTTGCTTGGCCAAAAAGGGCGTATGCGTTTTCTCCTGAGTATATTCAGGAGAAAACATATTCGCCCTTTTTGGCCAAGTGCGTCATTGTCGAAGTTGTGCCCCTCTTCCTGTGCTTTAAAGGCGATTCCAACGTACCTCTTGAAATCTGTTTCCTGCTATTCGGCCTCGCTTTCAAGTCCGCCTCGTTGCCTTCCCTCAACAGATTTTTGGACGATAGTTGTCCTTTATTACTCTGCCATTTTGTGAATTGCTGTGCCCCTGAGCTCCATTTTTCAACTCGTTTTTTTGTGAGCTGTACGCAAGTCCAAAATTTTGGTTCAGGGCCTATACTGGTTCCCAGTGGGTGGCTGAGACTCTGGTTAATTCTTCTTCCTGCCGGGAAATTAGAGTGACATGTGCCCGTCCAAATGCCTAACAGCTACTCTCTCATTGGTTCTCCCTCTTCCCTTCCATCCTCTGCCAAATTGGCAACCTCTGCGAACCAGGAGGTTAAAGGGGTTGTCTCTCCAAGTTGGGAGATTGATAGTAAAGCAGTTGGAAAGTCAACCCGGAGCACCAGGAGAGGGACTACTCGTTGAGTTTTAGAAACCTTTTGTATTCACAGTGTGTCCATTCTCTAGGTTTCCCGTACATGTTATAGCTGTAGAAATATTCCCTTCAACATGGAGAGTTGGGACCCATGGAATGGGGGCCATGCATTTTTGCTTTAAAGGGTCTGCATTTGCTCACCCAATCTCACCAATCCTCTCAGTCCCAAGTGTCCAGCCTTATGCCACATCCAGCTGTCATTGTAGATAGGGTCATTCCAGGTTTCATCAGAGACCCTGAAGGAAATGTAAAGAATTTCCCTGTTTTTTGGTTTTGTTTTTGAAATTCCTTTTTATAGAGGGTTTGAGCTGATTCTCGCTGTCATGTTTATGCCAGTCTAGACACACGTGATTCCCTTACAGAGACATATCAATACATAGGTTTTAAGATTCTTACTAGTCAGATCTATTCCTCTGCGGGAAATATGGGGTTTTGAGTCCCTTTCACTGAGGAAGGTGTAGTTCTTGTCTATTCCACAGTTGGTTTTAGAAATGGTACCTGTGCTTATATCAAACTCTGGTTTTATGCATCACCCCACCTCTCATTTCCCCTTAAGTAGGCATAAGAGTGTTTTCTAAATGTGAGACTCTGTTCTCTTTCCTAACTCAGTTCATGTGTAGCCATGTTTACAGGATCTTCATAAGTGATATCTTATGATAAGTTTCATTTTCTGTGTGACTTATTTCACTTAGGATCATCGTACCTGAATCCACTCACTTTGCTCCTCCTGGTCTTATGACGTTGATTTCATAGCTGAGGGATATTCCATCGTACATAAATACCACAGTTTTTTGAACCATTTTTATATTTCCTGGGATATTTAAGGTGTACCCAAGTTGAGGTTCTTGTAAGCAGTGCAGCCCTAAATTTGGGGGTGGCTCTGTCTTATTGATTTACAGTTTTCCCAAGGTATATTCCCTAGACTGGAAGTGCCCTTGGATTTGTAGCTCTGTTGTTTACTTCTTTTAGAGAACGGAATGCACTCCTCCAGTGAGGCAGTTGGCAATTTACATCCCGCCCATCAGCATAACAAAGCTCCCTGTTCTCCAGGGCCTGTCTTGCCTTTCTGGTTTTTACACTTTTGTGGATGTCCCTTTTGACCGGTGGGAAGTGATACTTCTTTGTAGTGCAGATTTGCATTGCCCGCTTGCTTGCTTGGCCAAAAAGGGCGTATGCGTTTTCTCCTGAGTATATTCAGGAGAAAACATATTCGCCCTTTTTGGCCAAGTGCGTCATTGTCGAAGTTGTGCCCCTCTTCCTGTGCTTTAAAGGCGATTCCAACGTACCTCTTGAAATCTGTTTCCTGCTATTCTGCCTCGCTTTCCAGTCCGCCTCGTTGCCTTCCCTCAACAGATTTTTGGACGATAGTTGTCCTTTATTACTCTGCCATTTTGTGAATTGCTGTGCCCCTGAGCTCCATTTTTCAACTCGTTTTTTTGTGAGCTGTACGCAAGTCCAAAATTTTGGTTCAGGGCCTATACTGGTTCCCAGTGGGTGGCTGAGACTCTGGTTAATTCTTCTTCCTGCCGGGAAATTAGAGTGACATGTGCCCGTCCAAATGCCTAACAGCTACTCTCTCATTGGTTCTCCCTCTTCCCTTCCATCCTCTGCCAAATTGGCAACCTCTGCGAACCAGGAGGTTAAAGGGGTTGTCTCTCCAAGTTGGGAGATTGATAGTAAAGCAGTTGGAAAGTCAAACCGGAGCACCAGGAGAGGGACTACTCGTTGAGTTTTAGAAACCTTTTGTATTCACAGTGTGTCCATTCTCTTGGTTTCCCGTACATGTTATAGCTGTAGAAATATTCCCTTCAACATGGAGAGTTGGGACCCATGGAATGGGGGCCATGCATTTTTGCTTTAAAGGGTCTGCATTTGCTCACCCAATCTCACCAATCCTCTCAGTCCCAATTGTCCAGCCTTATGCCACATCCAGCTGTCATTGTAGATAGGGTCATTCCAGGTTTCATCAGAGACCCTGAAGGAAATGTAAAGAATTTCCCTGTTTTTTGGTTTTGTTTTTGAAATTCCTTTTTATAGAGGGTTTGAGCTGATTCTCGCTGTCATGTTTATGCCAGTCTAGACACACGTGATTCCCTTACAGAGACATATCAATACATAGGTTTTAAGATTCTTACTAGTCAGATCTATTCCTCTGCGGGAAATATGGGGTTTTGAGTCCCTTTCACTGAGGAAGGTGTAGTTCTTGTCTATTCCACAGTTGGTTTTAGAAATGGTACCTGTGCTTATATCAAACTCTGGTTTTATGCATCACCCCACCTCTCATTTCCCCTTAAGTAGGCATAAGAGTGTTTTCTAAATGTGAGACTCTGTTCTCTTTCCTAACTCAGTTCATGTGTAGCCATGTTTACAGGATATTCATAAGTGATATCTTATGATAAGTTTCTTTTTCTGTGTGACTTATTTCACTTAGAATCATCGTACCTGAATCCATTCACTTTGCTGCTCCTGCCCTTTTGACATTGATTTCATGGCTGAGGGATATTCCATCGTACATAAATACCACTGTTTTTTGAACCATTTTTATATTTCCTGGGATATTTAAGGTGTACCCAAGTTGAGGTTCTTGTAAGCAGTGCAGCCCTAAATTTGGGGGTGGCTCTGTCTTATTGATTTTCAGTTTTCCCAAGGCATATTCCCTAGACTGGAAGTGCCCTTGGCTCTGTAACTCTGTTATTTACTTGTTTTAGGGAACGGAATGCACTCCTCCAGTGAGGCAGCTGTCCATTTACATCCCGCCCATCAGCATAACAAGGCTCCCTCTTCTCCAGGGCCTGTCTTGCCTTTCTGGTTTTTACACATTTCATGGATGTCCCTTTTGACCGGTGGGAAGTGATACTTCTTTGTAGTGCAGATTTGCATTGCCCGCGTGCTTGCTTGGCCAAAAATGGCGTATGCGTTTTCTCCTGAATATATTCAGGAGAAAACGCATACGCCCTTTATGGCCAAGTGCGTCATTGTCGAAGTTGTGCCCCTCTTCCTGTGCTTTAAAGGCGATTCCAACGTACCTCTTGAAATCTGTTTCCTGCTATTCTGCCTCGCTTTCAAGTCTGCCTCGTTGCCTTCCCTCAATAGAGTTTTGGACGATAGTTGTCCTTTATTACTCTGCCAGTTTGTGAATTGCGGGGCCCGTGAGCTCCATTTTTCAACTCATTTTTTGTGAGCTGTACGCAAGTCCAAAATTTTGGTTCACGACCTATACTGGTTCCCGGTGGGTGACTGAGACTCTGGTTAATTATTCTCCCTGCCGGGAAATTAGAGTGACATGTGCCGGGCCAAATGCCTAACAGCTACTCTCTCATTGGTTCTCCCTATTCCCTTCCATCCTCTGCCAAATTGGCAACCTCTGCGAACCAGGAGGTTAAAGGGGTTGTCTCTCCAAGTTGGGAGATTGATAGTAAAGCAGTTGGAAAGTCAAACCGGAGCACCAGGAGAGGGACTACTCTTTGAGTTTTAGAAACCTTTTGTATTCACAGTGTGTCCATTCTCTAGGTTTCCCGTACATGTTATAGATGTAGTAATATTCCCTTCAACATGGAGAGTTGGGACCTATGGAATGGGGGCCATGCATTTTTGCTTTAAAGGGTCTGCATTTGCTCACCCAATCTCACCATTCCTCTCAGTCCCAAAAGTCCAGCCTTATGCCACATCCAGCTCTCATTGTAGATAGGGTCATTCCACGTTTCATCAGAGACCTGAAGGAAATGGAAAGAATTTCCCTGTTTTTTGGTTTTGTTTTTGAAATTCCTTCTTATACTGGGTTTGAGCTGATTCTCGCTGCCATGTTTATGCCAGTCTAGACACACTTGATTCCCTTACAGAGACATATCAATATATAGGTTTTAAGATTCTTACTAGTCAGATCTATTCCTCTGCGGGAAATATGGGGTTTTGAGTCCCTTTCACTGAGGAAGGTGTAGGTCTTGTCTCTTCCACAGTTGGTTTTAGCAATGGTACCTGTGCTTATATCAAACTCTGGTTTTATGCATCACCCCACCTCTTCTTTCCCCTTAAGCAGGCATAAGAGTGTTTTCTAAATGTGAGACTCTGTTCTCTTTCCTAACTCAGTTCATGTGTACCCATGTTTACAGGATCTTCATAAGTGATATCTTATGATAAGTTTCTTTTTCTGTGTGACTTATTTCACTTAGAATCATCGTACCTGAATCCACTCACTTTGCTGCTCCTGGTCTTTTGACATTGATTTCATGGCTGAGGGATATTCCATCGTACATAAATACCACAGTTTTTTGAACCGTTTTTATATTTCCTGGGATATTTAAGGTGTACCCAATTTGAGGTTCTTGTAAGCAGTGCAGCCCTAATTTTGGGGGTGGCTCTGTCTTATTGAATTTCAGTTTTCCCAAGGTATATTCCCTAGACTGGAAGTGCCCTTGGCTCTGTAGCTATGTTGTTTACTTGTTTTAGGGAACGCAGTGCACTCCTCCAGTGAGGCAGTTGTCAATTTACATCCCGCCCATCAGCATAACAACGCTCCCTGTTCTCCAGGGCCTGTCTAGCCTTTCTGGTTTTTACATATTTCCTGGATATCCCTTTTGACCGGTGGGAAGTGATACTTCTTTGTAGTGCAGATTTGCATTGCCCACTTGCTTGCTTGGCCAAAAAAGCGTATGCGTTTTCTCCTGAATATATTCAGGAGAAAATACATACGCCCTTTATGGACAAGTGCGTCATTGTCAAAGTTGCGCCCAACGTCCTGTGCTTTAAAGGCGATTCCAATGTACCTATTGAAATCTGTTTCCTGCTATTCTGCCGCGCTTTCAAGTCCGCCTCGTTGCCTTCCCTCAACAGATTTTTGGACGATAGTTGTCCTTTTTTACTCTGCCAGTTTGTGAATTGCTGGGCCCCTGAGCTCCATTTTTCAACTCATTTTTTGTGAGCTGTACGCAAGTTCAAAATTTTGGTTCAGGACCTATACTGGTTCCCGGTGGGTGACTGAGACTCTGGTTCATTCTTCTTCCTGCCGGGAAATTAGAGTGACATGTGCCCGTCCAAATGCCTAACAGCTACTCTCTCATTGGTTCTCCCTCTTCCCTTCCATCCTCTGCCAAATTGCCAACCTCTGCGAACCAGGAGGTTAAAGGGGTTGTCTCTCCAAGTTGGGAGATTGATAGTAAAGCAGTTGGAAAGTCAAACCGGAGCACCAGGAGAGGGACTACTCGTTGAGTTTTAGAAACCTTATGTATTCACAGTGTGTCCATTCTCTAGGTTTCCCGTACATGTTATAGCTGTAGTAATATTCCCTTCAACATGGAGAGTTGGGACCCATGGAATGGGGGCCATGCATTTTTGCTTTAAAGGGTCTGCATTTGCTCACCCAATCTCACCAATCCTCTCAGTCCCAAAAGTCCAGCCTTATGCCACATCCAGCTGTCATTGTAGATAGGGTCATTCCAGGTTTCATCAGAGACCCTGAAGGAAATGTAAAGAATTTCCCTGTTTTTTGGTTTTCTTTTTGAAATTCCTTTTTATAGTGGGTTTGAGCTGATTCTCGCTGCCATGTTTATGCCAGTCTAGACACTCTTGATTCCCTTACAGAGACATATCAATACATAGGTTTTAAGATTCTTACTAGTCAGATCTATTCCTCTGCGGGAAATATGGGGTTTTGAGTCCCTTTCACTGAGGAAGGTGTAGGTCTTGTCTATTCCACAGTTGGTGTTAGAAATGGTACCTGTGCTTATATCAAACTCTGGTTTTATGCATCACCCCACGCCTCCTATCCCCTTAAGCAGGCAAAAGAGTGTTTTCTAAATGTGAGACTCTGTTCTCTTTCCTAACTCAGTTCATGTGTAGCCATGTTTACAGGATCTTCATAAGTGATATCTTATGATAAGTTTCTTTTTCTGTGTGACTTATTTCACTTAGAATCATCGTACCTGAATCCACTCACTTTGCTGCTCCTGGTCTTTTGACATTGATTTCATGGCTGAGGGATATTCCATCGTACATAAATACCACAGTTTTTTGAACCGTTTTTATATTTCCTGGGATATTTAAGGTGTACCCAAGTTGAGGTTCTTGTAAGCAGTGCAGCCCTAATTTTGGGGGTGGCTCTGTCTTATTGATTTTCAGATTTCCCAAGGTATATTCCCTAGACTGGAAGTGCCCTTGGCTCTGTAGCTCTGTTGTTTACTTGTTTTAGGGAACGCAATGCACTCCTCCAGTGAGGCAGTTGTCAATTTACATCCCGCCCATCAGCATAACGTGGCTCCCTGTACTCCAGGGCCTGTCTTGCCTTTCGGGTTTTTACACATTTGTGGATGTCCCTTTTGACCGGTGGGAAGTGATACTTCTTTGTAGTGCAGATTTGCCTTGCCCACTTGCTTGCTTGGCCAAAATGCGCGTATGCGTTTTCTCCTGAATATATTCAGGAGTAAACGCATATGCCCTTTTTGGCCAAGTGCGTCATTGTCGAAGTTGTGCCCCTCTTCCTGTGCTTTAAAGGCGATTCCAACGTACCTCTTGAAATGTGTTTCCTGCTATTCTGCCTCGCTTTCAAGTCCGCCTCGTTGCCTTCCCTCAACAGATTTTTGGACGATAGTTGTCTTTTATTACTCTGCCAGTTTGTGAATTGCTGTGCCCCTGAGCTCCATTTTTCAACTCGTTTTTTGTGAGCTGTACGCAAGTCCAAAATTTTGGGTCAGGAACTATACTGGTTCCCGGTGGGTGGCTGAGATTCTGGTTAATTCTTCTTCCTGCCGGGAAATTAGAGGGACATGTGCCCGTCCAAATGCCTAACAGCTACTCTCTCATTGGTTCTCCCTCTTCCCTTCCATCCTCTGCCAAATTGGCAACCTGTGCGAACCAGGAGGTTAAAGGGGTTGTCTCTCCAAGTTGGGAGATTGATAGTAAAGCAGTTGGAAAGTCAAACCGGAGCACCAGGAGAGGGACTACTCGTTGAGTTTTAGAAACCTTTTGTATTCACAGTGTGTCCATTCTCTAGGTTTCCCGTACATGTTATAGCTGTAGTAATATTCCCTTCAACATGGAGAGTTGGGACCCATGGAATGGGGGCCATGCATTTTTGCTTTAAAGGGTCTGCATTTGCTCACCCAATCTCACCAATCCTCTCAGTCCCAAGTGTCCAGCCTTATGCCACATCCTGCTGTCATTGTAGATAGGGTCATTCCAGGTTTCATCAGAGACCCTGAAGGAAATGGAAAGAATTTCCCGGTTTTTTGGTTTTCTTTTTGAAATTCCTTTTTATAGTGGGTTTGAGCTGATTCTCGCTGCCATGTTTATGCCAGTCTAGACACACTTGATTCCCTTACAGAGACATATCAATATATAGGTTTTAAGTTTCTTCCTAGTCAGATCTATTCCTCTGCGGGAAATATGGGGTTTTGAGTCCCTTTCACTGAGGAAGGTGTAGGTCTTGTCTATTCCACAGTTGGTTTTAGCAATGGTACCTGTGCTTATATCAAAATCTGGTTTTATGCATCACCCCACCTCTCCTTTCCCCTTAAGCAGGCATAAGAGTGTTTTCTAAATGTGGGACTCTGTTCTCTTTCCTAACTCAGTTCATGTGTAGCCATGTTAACAGGATCTTCATAAGTGATATCTTATGATAAGTTTCTTTTTCTGTGTGACTTATTTCACTTAGAATCATCGTACCTGAATCCACTCACTTTGCTCCTCCTGGTCTTTTGACATTGATTTCATGGCTGAGGGATATTCCATCGTACATAAATACCACAGTTTTTTGAACCATTTTTATATTTCCTGGGATATTTAAGGTGTACCCAAGTTGAGGTTCTTGTAAGCAGTGCAGCCCTAAATTTGGGGGTGGCTCTGTCTTATTGATTTTCAGTTTTCCCAAGGTATATTCCCTAGACTGGAAGTGCCCTTGGCTTTGTAGCTCTGTTGTTTACTTGTTTTAGGGAACGGAATGCACTCCTCCAGTGAGGCAGTTGGCAATTTACATCCCGCCCTTCAGCATAACGTGGCTCCCTGTTCTCCAGGGCCTGTCTTGCCTTTCGGGTTTTTACACATTTGTGGATGTCCCTTTTGACCGGTGGAAGTGATACTTCTTTGTAGTGCAGATTTGCATTGCCCGCTTGCTTGCTTGGCCACAAAGGGCGTATGCGTTTTCTCCTGAATATATTCAGGAGAAAACGCATATGCCCTTTTTGGCCAAGTGCGTCATTGTCGAAGTTGTGCCCCTCTTCCTGTGCTTTAAAGGCGATTCCAACGTACCTCTTGAAATGTGTTTCCTGCTATTCTGCCTCGCTTTCAAGTCCGCCTCGTTGCCTTCCCTCAACAGATTTTTGGACGATAGTTGTCCTTTATTACTCTGCCAGTTTGTGAATTGCTGTGCCCCTGAGCTCCATTTTTCAACTCGTTTTTTGTGAGCTGTACGCAAGTCCAAAATTTTGGTTCAGGACCTATACTGGTTCCCGGTGGGTGGCTGAGACTCTGGTTAATTCTTCTTCCTGCCGGGAAATTAGAGGGACATGTGCCCGTCCAAATGCCTAACAGCTACTCTCTCATTGGTTCTCCCTCTTCCCTTCCATCCTCTGCCAAATTGGCAACCTGTGCGAACCAGGAGGTTAAAGGGGTTGTCTCTCCAAGTTGGGAGATTGATAGTAAAGCAGTTGGAAAGTCAAACCGGAGCACCAGGAGAGGGACTACTCGTTGAGTTTTAGAAACCTTTTGTATTCACAGTGTGTCCATTCTCTAGGTTTCCCGTACATGTTATAGCTGTAGTAATATTCCCTTCAACATGGAGAGTTGGGACCCATGGAATGGGGGCCATGCATTTTTGCTTTAAAGGGTCTGCATTTGCTCACCCAATCTCACCAATCCTCTCAGTCCCAAGTGTCCAGCCTTATGCCACATCCAGCTGTCATTGTAGATAGGGTCATTCCAGGTTTCATCAGAGACCCTGAAAGAAATGGAAAGAATTTCCCTGTTTTTTGGTTTTGTTTTTGAAATTCCTTTTTATAGTGGGTTTGAGCTGATTCTCGCTGCCATGTTTATGCCAGTCTAGACACACTTGATTCCCTTACAGAGACATATCAATACATAGGTTTTAAGATTCTTACTAGTCAGATCTATTCCTCTTCGGGAAATATGGGGTTTTGAGTCCCTTTCACTGAGGAAGGTGTAGGTCTTGTCTATTCCACAGTTCGTTTTAGAAATGGTACCTGTGCTTATATCAAACTCTGGTTTTATGCATCACCCCACGTCTCCTTTCCCCTTAAGCAGGCATAAGAGTGTTTTCTAAATGTGAGACTCTGTTCTCTTTCCTAACTCAGTTCATGTGTAGCCATGTTAACAGGATCTTCATAAGTGATATCTTATGATAAGTTTCTTTTTCTGTGTGACTTATGTCACTTAGAATCATCGTACCTGAATCCACTCACTTTGCTCCTCCTGGTCTTTTGACATTGATTTCATGGCTGAGGGATATTCCATCGTACATAATTACCACAGTTTTTTGAACCATTTTTATATTTCCTGGGATATTTAAGGTGTACCCAAGTTGAGGTTCTTGTAAGCAGTGCAGCCCTAAATTTGGGGGTGGCTCTGTCTTATTGATTTTCAGTTTTCCCAAGGTATATTCCCTAGACTGGAAGTGCCCTTGGCTTTGTAGCTCTGTTGTTTACTTGTTTTAGGGAACGGAATGCACTCCTCCAGTGAGGCAGTTGGCAATTTACATCCCCCCCATCAGCATAACGTGGCTCCCTGTTCTCCAGGGCCTGTATTGCCTTTCGGGTTTTTACACATTTGTGGATGTCCCTTTTGAATGGTGGAAGTGATACTTCTTTGTAGTGCAGATTTGCATTGCCCGCTTGCTTGCTTGGCCAAAAAGGGCGTATGCGTTTTCTCCTGAATATATTCAGGAGAAAATGCATATGCCCTTTTTGGCCAAGTGCGTCATTGTCGAAGTTGTGCCCCTCTTCCTGTGCTTTAAAGGCGATTCCAACGTACCTCTTGAAATGTGTTTCCTGCTATTCTGCCTCGCTTTCAAGTCCGCCTCGTTGCCTTCCCTCAACAGATTTTTGGACGATAGTTGTCCTTTATTACTCTGCCTGTTTGTGAATTGCTGTGCCCCTGAGCTCCATTTTTCAACTCGTTTTTTGTGAGCTGTACGCAAGTCCAAAATTTTGGGTCAGGAACTATACTGGTTCCCGGTGGGTGGCTGAGATTCTGGTTAATTCTTCTTCCTGCCGGGAAATTAGAGGGACATGTGCCCGTCCAAATGCCTAACAGCTACTCTCTCATTGGTTCTCCCTCTTCCCTTCCATCCTCTGCCAAATTGGCAACCTGTGCGAACCAGGAGGTTAAAGGGGTTGTCTCTCCAAGTTGGGAGATTGATAGTAAAGCAGTTGGAAAGTCAAACCGGAGCACCAGGAGAGGGACTACTCGTTGAGTTTTAGAAACCTTTTGTATTCACAGTGTGTCCATTCTCTAGGTTTCCCGTACATGTTATAGCTGTAGTAATATTCCCTTCAACATGGAGAGTTGGGACCCATGGAATGGGGGCCATGCATTTTTGCTTTAAAGGGTCTGCATTTGCTCACCCAATCTCACCAATCCTCTCAGTCCCAAGTGTCCAGCCTTATGCCACATCCTGCTGTCATTGTAGATAGGGTCATTCCAGGTTTCATCAGAGACCCTGAAGGAAATGGAAAGAATTTCCCTGTTTTTTGGTTTTCTTTTTGAAATTCCTTTTTATAGTGGGTTTGAGCTGATTCTCGCTGCCATGTTTATGCCAGTCTAGACACACTTGATTCCCTTACAGAGACATATCAATATATAGGTTTTAAGTTTCTTCCTAGTCAGATCTATTCCTCTGCGGGAAATATGGGGTTTTGAGTCCCTTTCACTGAGGAAGGTGTAGGTCTTGTCTATTCCACAGTTGGTTTTAGCAATGGTACCTGTGCTTATATCAAAATCTGGTTTTATGCATCACCCCACCTCTCCTTTCCCCTTAAGCAGGCATAAGAGTGTTTTCTAAATGTGGGACTCTGTTCTCTTTCCTAACTCAGTTCATGTGTAGCCATGTTAACAGGATCTTCATAAGTGATATCTTATGATAAGTTTCTTTTTCTGTTTGACTTATCTCACTTAGAATCATCGTACCTGAATCCACTCACTTTGCTCCTCCTGGTCTTTTGACATTGATTTCATGGCTGAGGGATATTCCATCGTACATAAATACCACAGTTTTTTGAACCATTTTTATATTTCCTGGGATATTTAAGGTGTACCCAAGTTGAGGTTCTTGTAAGCAGTGCAGCCCTAAATTTGGGGGTGGCTCTGTCTTATTGATTTTCAGTTTTCCCAAGGTATATTCCCTAGACTGGAAGTGCCCTTGGCTTTGTAGCTCTGTTGTTTACTTGTTTTAGGGAACGGAATGCACTCCTCCAGTGAGGCAGTTGGCAATTTACATCCCGCCCTTCAGCATAACGTGGCTCCCTGTTCTCCAGGGCCTGTCTTGCCTTTCGGGTTTTTACACATTTGTGGATGTCCCTTTTGACCGGTGGAAGTGATACTTCTTTGTAGTGCAGATTTGCATTGCCCGCTTGCTTGCTTGGCCACAAAGGGCGTATGCGTTTTCTCCTGAATATATTCAGGAGAAAACGCATATGCCCTTTTTGGCCAAGTGCGTCATTGTCGAAGTTGTGCCCCTCTTCCTGTGCTTTAAAGGCGATTCCAACGTACCTCTTGAAATGTGTTTCCTGCTATTCTGCCTCGCTTTCAAGTCCGCCTCGTTGCCTTCCCTCAACAGATTTTTGGACGATAGTTGTCCTTTATTACTCTGCCAGTTTGTGAATTGCTGTGCCCCTGAGCTCCATTTTTCAACTCGTTTTTTGTGAGCTGTACGCAAGTCCAAAATTTTGGTTCAGGACCTATACTGGTTCCCGGTGGGTGGCTGAGACTCTGGTTAATTCTTCTTCCTGCCGGGAAATTAGAGGGACATGTGCCCGTCCAAATGCCTAACAGCTACTCTCTCATTGGTTCTCCCTCTTCCCTTCCATCCTCTGCCAAATTGGCAACCTGTGCGAACCAGGAGGTTAAAGGGGTTGTCTCTCCAAGTTGGGAGATTGATAGTAAAGCAGTTGGAAAGTCAAACCGGAGCACCAGGAGAGGGACTACTCGTTGAGTTTTAGAAACCTTTTGTATTCACAGTGTGTCCATTCTCTAGGTTTCCCGTACATGTTATAGCTGTAGTAATATTCCCTTCAACATGGAGAGTTGGGACCCATGGAATGGGGGCCATGCATTTTTGCTTTAAAGGGTCTGCATTTGCTCACCCAATCTCACCAATCCTCTCAGTCCCAAGTGTCCAGCCTTATGCCACATCCAGCTGTCATTGTAGATAGGGTCATTCCAGGTTTCATCAGAGACCCTGAAAGAAATGGAAAGAATTTCCCTGTTTTTTGGTTTTGTTTTTGAAATTCCTTTTTATAGTGGGTTTGAGCTGATTCTCGCTGCCATGTTTATGCCAGTCTAGACACACTTGATTCCCTTACAGAGACATATCAATACATAGGTTTTAAGATTCTTACTAGTCAGATCTATTCCTCTTCGGGAAATATGGGGTTTTGAGTCCCTTTCACTGAGGAAGGTGTAGGTCTAGTCTATTCCACAGTTCGTTTTAGCAATGGTACCTGTGCTTATATCAAACTCTGGTTTTATGCATCACCCCACGTCTCCTTTCCCCTTAAGCAGGCATAAGAGTGTTTTCTAAATGTGAGACTCTGTTCTCTTTCCTAACTCAGTTCATGTGTAGCCATGTTAACAGGATCTTCATAAGTGATATCTTATGATAAGTTTCTTTTTCTGTGTGACTTATGTCACTTAGAATCATCGTACCTGAATCCACTCACTTTGCTCCTCCTGGTCTTTTGACATTGATTTCATGGCTGAGGGATATTCCATCGTACATAATTACCACAGTTTTTTGAACCATTTTTATATTTCCTGGGATATTTAAGGTGTACCCAAGTTGAGGTTCTTGTAAGCAGTGCAGCCCTAAATTTGGGGGTGGCTCTGTCTTATTGATTTTCAGTTTTCCCAAGGTATATTCCCTAGACTGGAAGTGCCCTTGGCTTTGTAGCTCTGTTGTTTACTTGTTTTAGGGAACGGAATGCACTCCTCCAGTGAGGCAGTTGGCAATTTACATCCCCCCCATCAGCATAACGTGGCTCCCTGTTCTCCAGGGCCTGTATTGCCTTTCGGGTTTTTACACATTTGTGGATGTCCCTTTTGACCGGTGGAAGTGATACTTCTTTGTAGTGCAGATTTGCATTGCCCGCTTGCTTGCTTGGCCACAAAGGGCGTATGCGTTTTCTCCTGAATATATTCAGGAGAAAATGCATATGCCCTTTTTGGCCAAGTGCGTCATTGTCGAAGTTGTGCCCCTCTTCCTGTGCTTTAAAGGCGATTCCAACGTACCTCTTGAAATGTGTTTCCTGCTATTCTGCCTCGCTTTCAAGTCCGCCTCGTTGCCTTCCCTCAACAGATTTTTGGACGATAGTTGTCCTTTATTACTCTGCCAGTTTGTGAATTGCTGTGCCCCTGAGCTCCATTTTTCAACTCGTTTTTTGTGAGCTGTACGCAAGTCCAAAATTTTGGTTCAGGACCTATACTGGTTCCCGGTGGGTGGCTGAGACTCTGGTTAATTCTTCTTCCTGCCGGGAAATTAGAGGGACATGTGCCCGTCCAAATGCCTAACAGCTACTCTCTCATTGGTTCTCCCTCTTCCCTTCCATCCTCTGCCAAATTGGCAACCTGTGCGAACCAGGAGGTTAAAGGGGTTGTCTCTCCAAGTTGGGAGATTGATAGTAAAGCAGTTGGAAAGTCAAACCGGAGCACCAGGAGAGGGACTACTCGTTGAGTTTTAGAAACCTTTTGTATTCACAGTGTGTCCATTCTCTAGGTTTCCCGTACATGTTATAGCTGTAGTAATATTCCCTTCAACATGGAGAGTTGGGACCCATGGAATGGGGGCCATGCATTTTTGCTTTAAAGGGTCTGCATTTGCTCACCCAATCTCACCAATCCTCTCAGTCCCAAGTGTCCAGCCTTATGCCACATCCAGCTGTCATTGTAGATAGGGTCATTCCAGGTTTCATCAGAGAACCTGAAGGAAATGTAAAGAATTTCCCTGTTTTTTGGTTTTGTTTTTGAAATTCCTTTTTATAGTGGGTTTGAGCTGATTCTCGCTGCCATGTTTATGCCAGTCTAGACACACTTGATTCCCTTACAGAGACATATCAATACATAGGTTTTAAGATTCTTACTAGTCAGATCTATTCCTCTTCGGGAAATATGGGGTTTTGAGTCCCTTTCACTGAGGAAGGTGTAGGTCTTGTCTATTCCACAGTTCGTTTTAGAAATGGTACCTGTGCTTATATCAAACTCTGGTTTTATGCATCACCCCACGTCTCCTTTCCCCTTAAGCAGGCATAAGAGTGTTTTCTAAATGTGAGACTCTGTTCTCTTTCCTAACTCAGTTCATGTGTAGCCATGTTAACAGGATCTTCATAAGTGATATCTTATGATAAGTTTCTTTTTCTGTGTGACTTATGTCACTTAGAATCATCGTACCTGAATCCACTCACTTTGCTCCTCCTGGTCTTTTGACATTGATTTCATGGCTGAGGGATATTCCATCGTACATAATTACCACAGTTTTTTGAACCATTTTTATATTTCCTGGGATATTTAAGGTGTACCCAAGTTGAGGTTCTTGTAAGCAGTGCAGCCCTAAATTTGGGGGTGGCTCTGTCTTATTGATTTTCAGTTTTCCCAAGGTATATTCCCTAGACTGGAAGTGCCCTTGGCTTTGTAGCTCTGTTGTTTACTTGTTTTAGGGAACGGAATGCACTCCTCCAGTGAGGCAGTTGGCAATTTACATCCCCCCCATCAGCATAACGTGGCTCCCTGTTCTCCAGGGCCTGTATTGCCTTTCGGGTTTTTACACATTTGTGGATGTCCCTTTTGACCGGTGGAAGTGATACTTCTTTGTAGTGCAGATTTGCATTGCCCGCTTGCTTGCTTGGCCACAAAGGGCGTATGCGTTTTCTCCTGAATATATTCAGGAGAAAATGCATATGCCCTTTTTGGCCAAGTGCGTCATTGTCGAAGTTGTGCCCCTCTTCCTGTGCTTTAAAGGCGATTCCAACGTACCTCTTGAAATGTGTTTCCTGCTATTCTGCCTCGCTTTCAAGTCCGCCTCGTTGCCTTCCCTCAACAGATTTTTGGACGATAGTTGTCCTTTATTACTCTGCCAGTTTGTGAATTGCTGTGCCCCTGAGCTCCATTTTTCAACTCGTTTTTTGTGAGCTGTACGCAAGTCCAAAATTTTGGTTCAGGACCTATACTGGTTCCCGGTGGGTGGCTGAGACTCTGGTTAATTCTTCTTCCTGCCGGGAAATTAGAGGGACATGTGCCCGTCCAAATGCCTAACAGCTACTCTCTCATTGGTTCTCCCTCTTCCCTTCCATCCTCTGCCAAATTGGCAACCTGTGCGAACCAGGAGGTTAAAGGGGTTGTCTCTCCAAGTTGGGAGATTGATAGTAAAGCAGTTGGAAAGTCAAACCGGAGCACCAGGAGAGGGACTACTCGTTGAGTTTTAGAAACCTTTTGTATTCACAGTGTGTCCATTCTCTAGGTTTCCCGTACATGTTATAGCTGTAGTAATATTCCCTTCAACATGGAGAGTTGGGACCCATGGAATGGGGGCCATGCATTTTTGCTTTAAAGGGTCTGCATTTGCTCACCCAATCTCACCAATCCTCTCAGTCCCAAGTGTCCAGCCTTATGCCACATCCAGCTGTCATTGTAGATAGGGTCATTCCAGGTTTCATCAGAGACCCTGAAGGAAATGTAAAGAATTTCCCTGTTTTTTGGTTTTGTTTTTGAAATTCCTTTTTATAGTGGGTTTGAGCTGATTCTCGCTGCCATGTTTATGCCAGTCTAGACACACTTGATTCCCTTACAGAGACATATCAATACATAGGTTTTAAGATTCTTACTAGTCAGATCTATTCCTCTTCGGGAAATATGGGGTTTTGAGTCCCTTTCACTGAGGAAGGTGTAGGTCTTGTCTATTCCACAGTTCGTTTTAGAAATGGTACCTGTGCTTATATCAAACTCTGGTTTTATGCATCACCCCACGTCTCCTTTCCCCTTAAGCAGGCATAAGAGTGTTTTCTAAATGTGAGACTCTGTTCTCTTTCCTAACTCAGTTCATGTGTAGCCATGTTAACAGGATCTTCATAAGTGATATCTTATGATAAGTTTCTTTTTCTGTGTGACTTATGTCACTTAGAATCATCGTACCTGAATCTACTCACTTTGCTCCTCCTGGTCTTTTGACATTGATTTCATGGCTGAGGGATATTCCATCGTACATAATTACCACAGTTTTTTGAACCATTTTTATATTTCCTGGGATATTTAAGGTGTACCCAAGTTGAGGTTCTTGTAAGCAGTGCAGCCCTAAATTTGGGGGTGGCTCTGTCTTATTGATTTTCAGTTTACCCAAGGTATATTCCCTAGAATGGAAGTGCCCTTGGCTTTGTAGCTCTGTTGTTTACTTGTTTTAGGGAACGGAATGCACTCCTCCAGTGAGGCAGTTGGCAATTTACATCCCCCCCATCAGCATAACGTGGCTCCCTGTTCTCCAGGGCCTGTATTGCCTTTCGGGTTTTTACACATTTGTGGATGTCCCTTTTGAACGGTGGAAGTGATACTTCTTTGTAGTGCAGATTTGCATTGCCCGCTTGCTTGCTTGGCCAAAAAGGGCGTATGCGTTTTCTCCTGAATATATTCAGGAGAAAATGCATATGCCCTTTTTGGCCAAGTGCGTCATTGTCGAAGTTGTGCCCCTCTTCCTGTGCTTTAAAGGCGATTCCAACGTACCTCTTGAAATGTGTTTCCTGCTATTCTGCCTCGCTTTCAAGTCCGCCTCGTTGCCTTCCCTCAACAGATTTTTGGACGATAGTTGTCCTTTATTACTCTGCCAGTTTGTGAATTGCTGTGCCCCTGAGCTCCGTTTTTCAACTCGTTTTTTGTGAGCTGTACACAAGTCCAAAATTTTGGTTCAGGACCTATACTGGTTCCCGGTGGGTGGCTGAGACTCTGGTTAATTCTTCTTCATGCCGGGAAATTAGAGTGACATGTGCCCGTCCAAATGCCTAACAGCTACTCTCTCATTGGTTCTCCCTCTTCCCTTCCATCCTCTGCAAAATTGGCAACCTGTGCGAACCAGGAGGTTAAAGGGGTTGTCTCTCCAAGTTGGGAGATTGATAGTAAAGCAGTTGGAAAGTCAAACCGGAGCACCAGGAGAGGGACTACTCGTTGAGTTTTAGAAACCTTTTGTATTCACAGTGTGTCCATTCTCTAGGTTTCCCGTACATGTTATAGCTGTAGTAATATTCCCTTCAACATGGAGAGTTGGGACCCATGGAATGGGGGCCATGCATTTTTGCTTTAAAGGGTCTGCATTTGCTCACCCAATCTCACCAATCCTCTCAGTCCCAAGTGTCCAGCCTTATGCCACATCCAGCTGTCATTGTAGACAGGGTCATTCCAGGTTTCATCAGAGACCCTGAAGGAAATGGAAAGAATTTCCCTGTTTTTTGGTTTTGTTTTTGAAATTCCTTTTTATAGTGGGTTTGAGCTGATTCTCGCTGCCATGTTTATGCCAGTCTAGACACACTTGATTCCCTTACAGAGACATATCAATACATAGGTTTTAAGATTCTTACTAGTCAGATCTATTCCTCTTCGGGAAATATGGGGTTTTGAGTCCCTTTCACTGAGGAAGGTGTAGGTCTTGTCTATTCCACAGTTCGTTTTAGAAATGGTACCTGTGCTTTTATCAAACTCTGGTTTTATGCATCACCCCACGTCTCCTTTCCCCTTAAGCAGGCATAAGAGTGTTTTCTAAATGTGAGACTCTGTTCTCTTTCCTAACTCAGTTCATGTGTAGCCATGTTAACAGGATCTTCATAAGTGATATTTTATGATAAGTTTCTTTTTCTGTGTGACTTATTTCACTTAGAATCATCGTACCTGAATCCACTCACTTTGCTCCTCCTGGTCTTATGACATTGATTTCATGGCTGAGGGATATTCCATTGTACATAAATACCACAGTTTTTTGAACCATTTTTATATTTCCTGGGATATTTAAGGTGTACCCAAGTTGAGGTTCTTGTAAGCAGTGCAGCCCTAAATTTGGGGGTGGCTCTGTCTTATTGATTTTCAGTTTTCCCAAGGTATATTCCCTAGACTGGAAGTGCCCTTGGCTTTGTAGCTCTGTTGTTTACTTGTTTTAGGGAACGCAATGCACTCCTCCAGTGAGGCAGTTGGCAATTTACATCCCGCCCATCAGCATAACGTGGCTCCCTGTTCTCCAGGGCCTGTCTTGCCTTTCGGGTTTTTACACATTTGTGGATGTCCCTTTTGACCGGTGGAAGTGATACTTCTTTGTAGTGCAGATTTGCATTGCCCACTTGCTTGCTTGGCCAAAAAGGGCGTATGCGTTTTCTCCTGAATATATTCAGGAGAAAACGCATACGCCCTTTTTGGCCAAGTGTGTCATTGTCGAAGTTGTGCCCCTCTTCCTGTGCTTTAAAGGCGATTCCAACGTAACCTCTTGAAATGTGTTTCCTGCTATTCTGCCTCGCTTTCAAGTCCGCCTCGTTGCCTTCCCTCAACAGATTTTTGGACGATAGTTGTCCTTTATTACTCTGCCAGTTTGTGAATTGCTGTGCCCCTGAGCTCCATTTTTCAACTCGTTTTTTGTGAGCTGTACGCAAGTCCAAAATTTTGGTTCAGGACCTATACTGGTTCCCGGTGGGTGGCTGAGACTCTGGTTAATTCTTCTTCCTGCCAGGAAATTAGAGGGACATGTGCCCGTCCAAATGCCTAACAGCTACTCTCTCATTGGTTCTCCCTCTTCCCTTCCATCCTCTGCCAAATTGGCAACCTGTGCGAACCAGGAGGTTAAAGGGGTTGTCTCTCCAAGTTGGGAGATTGATAGTAAAGCAGTTGGAAAGTCAAACCGGAGCACCAGGAGAGGGACTACTCGTTGAGTTTTAGAAACCTTTTGTATTCACAGTGTGTCCATTCTCTAGGTTTCCCGTACATGTTATAGCTGTAGTAATATTCCCTTCAACATGGAGAGTTGGGACCCATGGAATGGGGGCCATGCATTTTTGCTTTAAAGGGTCTGCATTTGCTCACCCAATCTCACCAATCCTCTCAGTCCCAAGTGTCCAGCCTTATGCCACATCCTGCTGTCATTGTAGATAGGGTCATTCCAGGTTTCATCAGAGACCCTGAAGGAAATGGAAAGAATTTCCCTGTTTTTTGGTTTTGTTTTTGAAATTCCTTTTTATAGTGGGTTTGAGCTGATTCTCGCTGCCATGTTTATGCCAGTCTAGACACACTTGATTCCCTTACAGAGACATATCAATATATAGGTTTTAAGTTTCTTACTAGTCAGATCTATTCCTCTGCGGGAAATATGGGGTTTTGAGTCTCTTTCACTGAGGAAGGTGTAGGTCTTGTCTATTCCACAGTTGGTTTTAGCAATGGTACCTGTGCTTATATCAAAATCTGGTTTTATGCATCACCCCACCTCTCCTTTCCCCTTAAGCAGGCATAAGAGTGTTTTCTAAATGTGAGACTCTGTTCTCTTTCCTAACTCAGTTCATGTGTAGCCATGTTAACAGGATCTTCATAAGTGATATCTTATGATAAGTTTCTTTTTCTGTGTGACTTATTTCACTTAGAATCATCGTACCTGAATCCACTCACTTTGCTCCTCCTGGTCTTTTGACATTGATTTCATGGCTGAGGGATATTCCATCGTACATAAATACCACAGATTTTTGAACCATTTTTATATTTCCTGGGATATTTAAGGTGTACCCAAGTTGAGGTTCTTGTAAGCAGTGCAGCCCTAAATTTGGGGGTGGCTCTGTCTTATTGATTTTCAGTTTTCCCAAGGTATATTTCCTAGACTGGAAGTGCCCTTGGCTTTGTAGCTCTGTTGTTTACTTGTTTTAGGGAACGGAATGCACTCCTCCAGTGAGGCAGTTGGCAATTTACATCCCGCCCATCAGCATAACGTGGCTCCCTGTTCTCCAGGGCCTGTATTGCCTTTCGGGTTTTTACACATTTGTGGATGTCCCTTTTGACCGGTGGAAGTGATACTTCTTTGTAGTGCAGATTTGCATTGCCCGCTTGCTTGCTTGGCCAAAAAGGGCGTATGCGTTTTCTCCTGAATATATTCAGGAGAAAACGCATACGCACTTTTTGCCCAAGTGCGTCATTGTCGAAGTTGTGCCCCTCTTCCTGTGCTTTAAAGGCGATTCCAACGTACCTCTTGAAATGTGTTTCCTGCTATTCTGCCTCGCTTTCAAGTCCGCCTCGTTGCCTTCCCTCAACAGATTTTTGGACGATAGTTGTCCTTTATTACTCTGCCAGTTTGTGAATTGCTGTGCCCCTAAGCTCCATTTTTCAACTCGTTTTTTGTGAGCTGTACGCAAGTCCAAACTTTTGGTTCAGGACCTATACTGGTTCCCGGTGGGTGGCTGAGACTCTGGTTAATTCTTCTTCCTGCCGGGAAATTAGAGTGACATGTGCCCGTCCAAATGCCTAACAGCTACTCTCTCATTGGTTCTCCCTCTTCCCTTCCATCCTCTGCCAAATTGGCAACCTGTGCGAACCAGGAGGTTAAAGGGGTTGTCTCTCCAAGTTGGGAGATTGATAGTAAAGCAGTTGGAAAGTCAAACCGGAGCACCAGGAGAGGGACTACTCGTTGAGTTTTAGAAACCTTTTGTATTCACAGTGTGTCCATTCTCTAGGTTTCCCGTACATGTTATAGCTGTAGTAATATTCCCTTCAACATGGAGAGTTGGGACCCATGGAATGGGGGCCATGCATTTTTGCTTTAAAGGGTCTGCATTTGCTCACCCAATCTCACCAATCCTCTCAGTCCCAAGTGTCCAGCCTTATGCCACATCCTGCTGTCATTGTAGATAGGGTCATTCCAGGTTTCATCAGAGACCCTGAAGGAAATGGAAAGAATTTCCCTGTTTTTTGGTTTTGTTTTTGAAATTCCTTTTTATAGTGGGTTTGAGCTGATTCTCGCTGCCATGTTTATGCCAGTCTAGACACACTTGATTCCCTTACAGAGACATATCAATATATAGGTTTTAAGTTTCTTACTAGTCAGATCTATTCCTCTGCGGGAAATATGGGGTTTTGAGTCTCTTTCACTGAGGAAGGTGTAGGTCTTGTCTATTCCACAGTTGGTTTTAGCAATGGTACCTGTGCTTATATCAAAATCTGGTTTTATGCATCACCCCACCTCTCCTTTCCCCTTAAGCAGGCATAAGAGTGTTTTCTAAATGTGAGACTCTGTTCTCTTTCCTAACTCAGTTCATGTGTAGCCATGTTAACAGGATCTTCATAAGTGATATCTTATGATAAGTTTCTTTTTCTGTGTGACTTATTTCACTTAGAATCATCGTACCTGAATCCACTCACTTTGCTCCTCCTGGTCTTTTGACATTGATTTCATGGCTGAGGGATATTCCATCGTACATAAATACCACAGATTTTTGAACCATTTTTATATTTCCTGGGATATTTAAGGTGTACCCAAGTTGAGGTTCTTGTAAGCAGTGCAGCCCTAAATTTGGGGGTGGCTCTGTCTTATTGATTTTCAGTTTTCCCAAGGTATATTTCCTAGACTGGAAGTGCCCTTGGCTTTGTAGCTCTGTTGTTTACTTGTTTTAGGGAACGGAATGCACTCCTCCAGTGAGGCAGTTGGCAATTTACATCCCGCCCATCAGCATAACGTGGCTCCCTGTTCTCCAGGGCCTGTATTGCCTTTCGGGTTTTTACACATTTGTGGATGTCCCTTTTGACCGGTGGAAGTGATACTTCTTTGTAGTGCAGATTTGCATTGCCCGCTTGCTTGCTTGGCCAAAAAGGGCGTATGCGTTTTCTCCTGAATATATTCAGGAGAAAACGCATACGCACTTTTTGCCCAAGTGCGTCATTGTCGAAGTTGTGCCCCTCTTCCTGTGCTTTAAAGGCGATTCCAACGTACCTCTTGAAATGTGTTTCCTGCTATTCTGCCTCGCTTTCAAGTCCGCCTCGTTGCCTTCCCTCAACAGATTTTTGGACGATAGTTGTCCTTTATTACTCTGCCAGTTTGTGAATTGCTGTGCCCCTAAGCTCCATTTTTCAACTCGTTTTTTGTGAGCTGTACGCAAGTCCAATCTTTTGGTTCAGGACCTATACTGGTTCCCGGTGGGTGGCTGAGACTCTGGTTAATTCTTCTTCCTGCCGGGAAATTAGAGTGACATGTGCCCGTCCAAATGCCTAACAGCTACTCTCTCATTGGTTCTCCCTCTTCCCTTCCATCCTCTGCCAAATTGGCAACCTGTGCGAACCAGGAGGTTAAAGGGGTTGTCTCTCCAAGTTGGGAGATTGATAGTAAAGCAGTTGGAAAGTCAAACCGGAGCACCAGGAGAGGGACTACTCGTTGAGTTTTAGAAACCTTTTGTATTCACAGTGTGTCCATTCTCTAGGTTTCCCGTACATGTTATAGCTGTAGTAATATTCCCTTCAACATGGAGAGTTGGGACCCATGGAATGGGGGCCATGCATTTTTGCTTTAAAGGGTCTGCATTTGCTCACCCAATCTCACCAATCCTCTCAGTCCCAAGTGTCCAGCCTTATGCCACATCCTGCTGTCATTGTAGATAGGGTCATTCCAGGTTTCATCAGAGACCCTGAAGGAAATGGAAAGAATTTCCCTGTTTTTTGGTTTTGTTTTTGAAATTCCTTTTTATAGTGGGTTTGAGCTGATTCTCGCTGCCATGTTTATGCCAGTCTAGACACACTTGATTCCCTTACAGAGACATATAAATATATAGGTTTTAAGTTTCTTACTAGTCAGATCTATTCTTCTGCGGGAATTATGGGGTTTTGAGTCCCTTTCACTGAGGAAGGTGTAGGTCTTGTCTATTCCACAGTTCGTTTTAGAAATGGTACCTGTGCTTATATCAAACTCTGGTTTTATGCATCACCCCACGTCTCCTTTCCCCTTAAGCAGGCATAAGAGTGTTTTCTAAATGTGAGACTCTGTTCTCTTTCCTAACTCAGTTCATGTGTAGCCATGTTAACAGGATCTTCATAAGTGATATTTTATGATAAGTTTCTTTTTCTGTGTGACTTATTTCACTTAGAATCATCGTACCTGAATCCACTCACTTTGCTCCTCCTGGTCTTATGACATTGATTTCATGGCTGAGGGATATTCCATTGTACATAAATACCACTGTTTTTTGAACCATTTTTATATTTCCTGGGATATTTAAGGTGTACCCAAGGTGAGGTTCTTGTAAGCAGTGCAGCCCTAAATTTGGGGGTGGCTCTGTCTTATTGATTTTCAGTTTTCCCAAGGTATATTCCCTAGACTGGAAGTGCCCTTGGCTTTGTAGCTCTGGTTTTTACTTGTTTTAGGGAACGGAATACACTCCCCCAGTGAGGCAGTTGGCAATTTACATCCCGCCCATCAGCATAACGTGGCTCCCTGTTCTCCAGGGCCTGTCTTGCCTTTCGGGTTTTTACACATTTGTGGATGTCCCTTTTGACCGGTGGAAGTGATACTTCTTTGTAGTGCAGATTTGCATTGCCCACTTGCTTGCTTGGCCAAAAAGGGCGTATGCGTTTTTCCCTGAATATATTCAGGGGAAAACGCATACGCCCTTTTTGGCCAAGTGCGTCATTGTCGAAGTTGTGCCCCTCTTCCTGTGCTTTAAAGGCGATTCCAACGTACCTCTTGCAATGTGTTTCCTGCTATTCTGCCTCGCTTTCAAGTCCGCCTCGTTGCCTTCCCTCAACAGATTTTTGGACGATAGTTGTCCTTTATTACTCTGCCAGTTTGTGAATTGCTGTGCCCCTGAGCTCCATTTTTCAACTCGTTTTTTGTGAGCTGTACGCAAGTCCAAACTTTTGGTTCAGGACCTATACTGTTTCCCGGTGGGTGACTGAGACTCTGGTTCATTCTTCTTCCTGCCGGGAAATTAGAGTGACATGTGCCCGTCCAAATGCCTAACAGCTACTCTCTCATTGGTTCTCCCTCTTCCCTTCCATCCTCTGCCAAATTGGCAACCTGTGCGAACCAGGAGGTTAAAGGGGTTGTCTCTCCAAGTTGGGAGATTGATAGTAAAGCAGTTGGAAAGTCAAACCGGAGCACCAGGAGAGGGACTACTCGTTGAGTTTTAGAAACCTTTTGTATTCACAGTGTGTCCATTCTCTAGGTTTCCCGTACATGTTATAGCTGTAGTAATATTCCCTTCAACATGGAGAGTTGGGACCCATGGAATGGGGGCCATGCATTTTTGCTTTAAAGGGTCTGCATTTGCTCACCCAATCTCACCAATCCTCTCAGTCCCAAGTGTCCAGCCTTATGCCACATCCTGCTGTCATTGTAGATAGGGTCATTCCAGGTTTCATCAGAGACCCTGAAGGAAATGGAAAGAATTTCCCTGTTTTTTGGTTTTGTTTTTGAAATTCCTTTTTATAGTGGGTTTGAGCTGATTCTCGCTGCCATGTTTATGCCAGTCTAGACACACTTGATTCCCTTACAGAGACATATCAATATATAGGTTTTAAGTTTCTTACTAGTCAGATCTATTCCTCTGCGGGAAATATGGGGTTTTGAGTCCCTTTCACTGAGGAAGGTGTAGGTCTTGTCTATTCCACAGTTGGTTTTAGCAATGGTACCTGTGCTTATATCAAAATCTGGTTTTATGCATCACCCCACCTCTCCTTTCCCCTTAAGCAGGCATAAGAGTGTTTTCTAAATGTGAGACTCTGTTCTCTTTCCTAACTCAGTTCATGTGTAGCCATGTTAACAGGATCTTCATAAGTGATATCTTATGATAAGTTTCTTTTTCTGTGTGACTTATTTCACTTAGAATCATCGTACCTGAATCCACTCACTTTGCTCCTCCTGGTCTTTTGACATTGATTTCATGTCTGAGGGATATTCCATCGTACATAAATACCACAGTTTTTTGAACCATTTTTATATTTCCTGGGATATTTAAGGTGTACCCAAGTTGAGGTTCTTGTAAGCAGTGCAGCCCTAAATTTGGGGGTGGCTCTGTCTTATTGATTTTCAGTTTTCCCAAGGTATATTCCCTAGACTGGAAGTGCCCTTGGCTTTGTAGCTCTGTTGTTTACTTGTTTTAGGGAACGGAATGCACTCCTCCAGTGAGGCAGTTGGCAATTTACATCCCGCCCATCAGCATAACGTGGCTCCCTGTTCTCCAGGGCCTGTCTTGCCTTTCGGGTTTTTACACATTTGTGGATGTCCCTTTTGACCGGTGGGAAGTGATACTTCTTTGTAGTGCAGATTTGCATTGCCTGCTTGCTTGCTTGGCCAAAAAGGGCGTATGCGTTTTCTCCTGAATATATTCAGGAGAAAACGCATATGCCCTTTTTGGCCAAGTGCGTCATTGTCGAAGTTGTGCCCCTCTTCCTGTGCTTTAAAGGCGATTCCAACGTACCTCTTGAAATGTGTTTCCTGCTATTCTGCCTCGCTTTCAAGTCCGCCTCGGTGCCTTCCCTCAACAGATTTTTGGACGATAGTTGTCCTTTATTACTCTGCCAGTTTGTGAATTGCTGTGCCCCTGAGCTCCATTTTTCAACTCGTTTTTTGTGAGCTGTACGCAAGTCCAAAATTTTGGGTCAGGACCTATACTGGTTCCCGGTGGGTGGCTGAGACTCTGGTTAATTCTTCTTCCTGCCGGGAAATTAGAGTGACATGTGCCCGTCCAAATGCCTAACAGCTACTCTCTCATTGGTTCTCCCTCTTCCCTTCCATCCTCTGCCAAATTGGCAACCTGTGCGAACCAGGAGGTTAAAGGGGTTGTCTCTCCAAGTTGGGAGATTGATAGTAAAGCAGTTGGAAAGTCAAACCGGAGCACCAGGAGAGGGACTACTCGTTGAGTTTTAGAAACCTTTTGTATTCACAGTGTGTCCATTCTCTAGGTTTCCCGTACATGTTATAGCTGTAGTAATATTCCCTTCAACATGGAGAGTTGGGACCCATGGAATGGGGGCCATGCATTTTTGCTTTAAAGGGTCTGCATTTGCTCACCCAATCTCACCAATCCTCTCAGTCCCAAGTGTCCAGCCTTATGCCACATCCTGCTGTCATTGTAGATAGGGTCATTCCAGGTTTCATCAGAGACCCTGAAGGAAATGGAAAGAATTTCCCTGTTTTTTGGTTTTGTTTTTGAAATTCCTTTTTATAGTGGGTTTGAGCTGATTCTCGCTGCCATGTTTATGCCAGTCTAGACACACTTGATTCCCTTACAGAGACATATCAATATATAGGTTTTAAGTTTCTTACTAGTCAGATCTATTCCTCTGCGGGAAATATGGGGTTTTGAGTCCCTTTCACTGAGGAAGGTGTAGGTCTTGTCTATTCCACAGTTGGTTTTAGCAATGGTACCTGTGCTTATATCAAAATCTGGTTTTATGCATCACCCCACCTCTCCTTTCCCCTTAAGCAGGCATAAGAGTGTTTTCTAAATGTGAGACTCTGTTCTCTTTCCTAACTCAGTTCATGTGTAGCCATGTTAACAGGATCTTCATAAGTGATATCTTATGATAAGTTTCTTTTTCTGTGTGACTTATTTCACTTAGAATCATCGTACCTGAATCCACTCACTTTGCTCCTCCTGGTCTTTTGACATTGATTTCATGGCTGAGGGATATTCCATCGTACATAAATACCACAGTTTTTTGAACCATTTTTATATTTCCTGGGATATTTAAGGTGTACCCAAGTTGAGGTTCTTGTAAGCAGTGCAGCCCTAAATTTGGGGGTGGCTCTGTCTTATTGATTTTCAGTTTTCCCAAGGTATATTCCCTAGACTGGAAGTGCCCTTGGCTTTGTAGCTCTGTTGTTTACTTGTTTTAGGGAACGGAATGCACTCCTCCAGTGAGGCAGTTGGCAATTTACATCCCGCCCATCAGCATAACGTGGCTCCCTGTTCTCCAGGGCCTGTCTTGCCTTTCGGGTTTTTACACATTTGTGGATGTCCCTTTTGACCGGTGGGAAGTGATACTTCTTTGTAGTGCAGATTTGCATTGCCTGCTTGCTTGCTTGGCCAAAAAGGGCGTATGCGTTTTCTCCTGAATATATTCAGGAGAAAACGCATATGCCCTTTTTGGCCAAGTGCGTCATTGTCGAAGTTGTGCCCCTCTTCCTGTGCTTTAAAGGCGATTCCAACGTACCTCTTGAAATGTGTTTCCTGCTATTCTGCCTCGCTTTCAAGTCCGCCTCGGTGCCTTCCCTCAACAGATTTTTGGACGATAGTTGTCCTTTATTACTCTGCCAGTTTGTGAATTGCTGTGCCCCTGAGCTCCATTTTTCAACTCGTTTTTTGTGAGCTGTACGCAAGTCCAAAATTTTGGGTCAGGACCTATACTGGTTCCCGGTGGGTGGCTGAGACTCTGGTTAATTCTTCTTCCTGCCGGGAAATTAGAGTGACATGTGCCCGTCCAAATGCCTAACAGCTACTCTCTCATTGGTTCTCCCTCTTCCCTTCCATCCTCTGCCAAATTGGCAACCTGTGCGAACCAGGAGGTTAAAGGGGTTGTCTCTCCAAGTTGGGAGATTGATAGTAAAGCAGTTGGAAAGTCAAACCGGAGCACCAGGAGAGGGACTACTCGTTGAGTTTTAGAAACCTTTTGTATTCACAGTGTGTCCATTCTCTAGGTTTCCCGTACATGTTATAGCTGTAGTAATATTCCCTTCAACATGGAGAGTTGGGACCCATGGAATGGGGGCCATGCATTTTTGCTTTAAAGGGTCTGCATTTGCTCACCCAATCTCACCAATCCTCTCAGTCCCAAGTGTCCAGCCTTATGCCACATCCTGCTGTCATTGTAGATAGGGTCATTCCAGGTTTCATCAGAGACCCTGAAGGAAATGGAAAGAATTTCCCTGTTTTTTGGTTTTGTTTTTGAAATTCCTTTTTATAGTGGGTTTGAGCTGATTCTCGCTGCCATGTTTATGCCAGTCTAGACACACTTGATTCCCTTACAGAGACATATCAATATATAGGTTTTAAGTTTCTTACTAGTCAGATCTATTCCTCTGCGGGAAATATGGGGTTTTGAGTCCCTTTCACTGAGGAAGGTGTAGGTCTTGTCTATTCCACAGTTGGTTTTAGCAATGGTACCTGTGCTTATATCAAAATCTGGTTTTATGCATCACCCCACCTCTCCTTTCCCCTTAAGCAGGCATAAGAGTGTTTTCTAAATGTGAGTCTCTGTTCTCTTTCCTAACTCAGTTCATGTGTAGCCATGTTAACAGGATCTTCATAAGTGATATCTTATGATAAGTTTCTTTTTCTGTGTGACTTATTTCACTTAGAATCATCGTACCTGAATCCACTGACTTTGCTCCTCCTGGTCTTTTGACATTGATTTCATGGCTGAGGGATATTCCATCGTACATAAATACCACAGTTTTTTGAACCATTTTTATATTTCCTGGGATATTTAAGGTGTACCCAAGTTGAGGTTCTTGTAAGCAGTGCAGCCCTAAATTTGGGGGTGGCTCTGTCTTATTGATTTTCAGTTTTCCCAAGGTATATTCCCTAGACTGGCAGTGCCCTTGGCTTTGTAGCTCTGTTGTTTACTTGTTTTAGGGAACGGAATGCACTCCTCCAGTGAGGCAGTTGGCAATTTACATCCCGCCCATCAGCATAACGTGGCTCCATGTTCTCCAGGGCCTGTCTTGCCTTTCGGGTTTTTACACATTTGTGGATGTCCCTTTTGACTGGTGGAAGTGATACTTCTTTGCAGTGCAGATTTGCATTGCCCGCTTGCTTGCTTGGCCAAAAAGGGCGTATGCGTTTTCTCCTGAATATATTCAGGAGAAAACGCATATGCCCTTTTTGGCCAAGTGCGTCATTGTCGAAGTTGTGCCCCTCTTCCTGTGCTTTAAAGGCGATTCCAACGTACCTCTTGAAATGTGTTTCCTGCTATTCTGCCTCGCTTTCAAGTCCGCCTCGTTGCCTTCCCTCAACAGATTTTTGGACGATAGTTGTCCTTTATTACTCTGCCAGTTTGTGAATTGCTGTGCCCCTGAGCTCCATTTTTCAACTCGTTTTTTGTGAGCTGTACGCAAGTCCAAAATTTTGGGTCAGGACCTATACTGGTTCCCGGTGGGTGGCTGAGACTCTGGTTAATTCTTCTTCCTGCCGGGAAATTAGAGGGACATGTGCCCGTCCAAATGCCTAACAGCTACTCTCTCATTGGTTCTCCCTCTTCCCTTCCATCCTCTGCCAAATTGGCAACCTGTGCGAACCAGGAGGTTAAAGGGGTTGTCTCTCCAAGTTGGGAGATTGATAGTAAAGCAGTTGGAAAGTCAAACCGGAGCACCAGGAGAGGGACTACTCGTTGAGTTTTAGAAACCTTTTGTATTCACAGTGTGTCCATTCTCTAGGTTTCCCGTACATGTTATAGCTGTAGTAATATTCCCTTCAACATGGAGAGTTGGGACCCATGGAATGGGGGCCATGCATTTTTGCTTTAAAGGGTCTGCATTTGCTCACCCAATCTCACCAATCCTCTCAGTCCCAAGTGTCCAGCCTTATGCCACATCCTGCTGTCATTGTAGATAGGGTCATTCCAGGTTTCATCAGAGACCCTGAAGGAAATGGAAAGAATTTCCCTGTTTTTTGGTTTTGTTTTTGAAATTCCTTTTTATAGTGGGTTTGAGCTGATTCTCGCTGCCATGTTTATGCCAGTCTAGACACACTTGATTCCCTTACAGAGACATATCAATATATAGGTTTTAAGTTTCTTACTAGTCAGATCTATTCCTCTGTGGGAAATATGGGGTTTTGAGTCCCTTTCACTGAGGAAGGTGTAGGTCTTGTCTATTCCACAGTTGGTTTTAGCAATGGTACCTGTGCTTATATCAAAATCTGGTTTTATGCATCACCCCACGTCTCCTTTCCCCTTAAGCAGGCATAAGAGTGTTTTCTAAATGTGAGACTCTGTTCTCTTTCCTAACTCAGTTCATGTGTAGCCATGTTAACAGGATCTTCATAAGTGATATCTTATGATAAGTTTCTTTTTCTGTGTGACTTATTTCACTTAGAATCATCGTACCTGAATCCACTGACTTTGCTCCTCCTGGTCTTTTGACATTGATTTCATGGCTGAGGGATATTCCATCGTACATAAATACCACAGTTTTTTGAACCATTTTTATATTTCCTGGGATATTTAAGGTGTACCCAAGTTGAGGTTCTTGTAAGCAGTGCAGCCCTAAATTTGGGGGTGGCTCTGTCTTATTGATTTTCAGTTTTCCCAAGGTATATTCCCTAGACTGGAAGTGCCCTTGGCTTTGTAGCTCTGTTGTTTACTTGTTTTAGGGAACGGAATGCACTCCTCCAGTGAGGCAGTTGGCAATTTACATCCCCCCCATCAGCATAACGTGGCTCCCTGTTCTCCAGGGCCTGTCTTGCCTTTCGGGTTTTTACACATTTGTGGATGTCCCTTTTGACCGGTGGAAGTGATACTTCTTTGTAGTGCAGATTTGCATTGCCCGCTTGCTTGCTTGGCTAAAAAGGGCGTATGCGTTTTCTCCTGAATATATTCAGGAGAAAACGCATATGCCCTTTTTGGCCAAGTGCGTCATTGTCGAAGTTGTGCCCCTCTTCCTGTGCTTTAAAGGCGATTCTAACGTACCTCTTGAAATGTGTTTCCTGCTATTCTGCCTCGCTTTCAAGTCCGCCTCGTTGCCTTCCCTCAACAGATTTTTGGACGATAGTTGTCCTTTATTACTCTGCCAGTTTGTGAATTGCTGTGCCCCTGAGCTCCATTTTTCAACTCGTTTTTTGTGAGCTGTACGCAAGTCCAAAATTTTGGTTCAGGACCTATACTGGTTCCCGGTGGGTGGCTGAGACTCTGGTTAATTCTTCTTCCTGCCGGGAAATTAGAGTGACATGTGCCCGTCCAAATGCCTAACAGCTACTCTCTCATTGGTTCTCCCTCTTCCCTTCCATCCTCTGCCAAATTGGCAACCTGTGCGAACCAGGAGGTTAAAGGGGTTGTCTCTCCAAGTTGGGAGATTGATAGTAAAGCAGTTGGAAAGTCAAACCGGAGCACCAGGAGAGGGACTACTCGTTGAGTTTTAGAAACCTTTTGTATTCACAGTGTGTCCATTCTCTAGGTTTCCCGTACATGTTATAGCTGTAGTAATATTCCCTTCAACATGGAGAGTTGGGACCCATGGAATGGGGGCCATGCATTTTTGCTTTAACGGGTCTGCATTTGCTCACCCAATCTCACCAATCCTCTCAGTCCCAAGTGTCCAGCCTTATGCCACATCCAGCTGTCATTGTAGACAGGGTCATTCCAGGTTTCATCAGAGACCCTGAAGGAAATGGAAAGAATTTCCCTGTTTTTTGGTTTTGTTTTTGAAATTCCTTTTTATAGTGGGTTTGAGCTGATTCTCGCTGCCATGTTTATGCCAGTCTAGACACACTTGATTCCCTTACAGAGACATATCAATACATAGGTTTTAAGATTCTTACTAGTCAGATCTATTCCTCTTCGGGAAATATGGGGTTTTGAGTCCCTTTCACTGAGGAAGGTGTAGGTCTTGTCTATTCCACAGTTCGTTTTAGAAATGGTACCTGTGCTTATATCAAACTCTGGTTTTATGCATCACCCCACGTCTCCTTTCCCCTTAAGCAGGCATAAGAGTGTTTTCTAAATGTGAGACTCTGTTCTCTTTCCTAACTCAGTTCATGTGTAGCCATGTTAACAGGATCTTCATAAGTGATATTTTATGATAAGTTTCTTTTTCTGTGTGACTTATTTCACTTAGAATCATCGTACCTGAATCCACTCACTTTGCTCCTCCTGGGCTTATGACATTGATTTCATGGCTGAGGGATATTCCATCGTACATAAATACCACAGTTTTTTGAACCATTTTTATATTTCCTGGGATATTTAAGGTGTACCCAAGTTGAGGTTCTTGTAAGCAGTGCAGCCCTAAATTTGGGGGTGGCTCTGTCTTATTGATTTTCAGTTTTCCCAAGGTATATTCCCTAGACTGGAAGTGCCCTTGGCTTTGTAGCTCTGTTGTTTACTTGTTTTAGGGAATGGAATGCACTCCTCCAGTGAGGCAGTTGGCAATTTACATCCCGCCCATCAGCATAACGTGGCTCCCTGTTCTCCAGGGCCTGTCTTGCCTTTCGGGTTTTTACACATTTGTGGATGTCCCTTTTCACCGGTGGAAGTGATACTTCTTTGTAGTGCAGATTTGCATTGCCCACTTGCTTGCTTGGCCAAAAAGGGCGTATGCGTTTTCTCCTGAATATATTCAGGAGAAAACGCATACGCCCTTTTTGGCCAAGTGCGTCATTGTCGAAGTTGTGCCCCTCTTCCTGTGCTTTAAAGGCGATTCCAACGTACCTCTTGAAATGTGTTTCCTGCTATTCTGCCTCGCTTTCAAGTCCGCCTCGTTGCCTTCCCTCAACAGATTTTTGGACGATAGTTGTCCTTTATTACTCTGCCAGTTTGTGAATTGCTGTGCCCCTGAGCTCCATTTTTCAACTCGTTTTTTGTGAGCTGTACGCAAGTCCAAAATTTTGGTTCAGGACCTATACTGGTTCCCGGTGGGTGGCTGAGACTCTGGTTAATTCTTCTTCCTGCCGGGAAATTAGAGTGACATGTGCCCGTCCAAATGCCTAACAGCTACTCTCTCATTGGTTCTCCCTCTTCCCTTCCATCCTCTGCCAAATTGGCAACCTGTGCGAACCAGGAGGTTAAAGGGGTTGTCTCTCCAAGTTGGGAGATTGATAGTAAAGCAGTTGGAAAGTCAAACCGGAGCACCAGGAGAGGGACTACTCGTTGAGTTTTAGAAACCTTTTGTATTCACAGTGTGTCCATTCTCTAGGTTTCCCGTACATGTTATAGCTGTAGTAATATTCCCTTCAACATGGAGAGTTGGGACCCATGGAATGGGGGCCATGCATTTTTGCTTTAAAGGGTCTGCATTTGCTCACCCAATCTCACCAATCCTCTCAGTCCCAAGTGTCCAGCCTTATGCCACATCCAGCTGTCATTGTAGATAGGGTCATTCCAGGTTTCATCAGAGACCCTGAAGGAAATGGAAAGAATTTCCCTGTTTTTTGGTTTTGTTTTTGAAATTCCTTTTTATAGTGGGTTTGAGCTGATTCTCGCTGCCATGTTTATGCCAGTCTAGACACACTTGATTCCCTTACAGAGACATATCAATATATAGGTTTTAAGTTTCTTACTAGTCAGATCTATTCCTCTGCGGGAAATATGGGGTTTTGAGTCCCTTTCACTGAGGAAGGTGTAGGTCTTGTCTATTCCACAGTTGGTTTTAGCAATGGTACCTGTGCTTATATAAAACTCTGGTTTTATGCATCACCCCACCTCTCCTTTCCCCTTAAGCAGGCATAAGAGTGTTTTCTAAATGTGAGACTCTGTTCTCTTTCCTAACTCAGTTCATGTGTAGCCATGTTAACAGGATCTTCATAAGTGATATCTTATGATAAGTTTCTTTTTCTGTGTGACTTATTTCACTTAGAATCATCGTACCTGAATCCACTGACTTTGCTCCTCCTGGTCTTTTGACATTGATTTCATGTCTGAGGGATATTCCATCGTACATAAATACCACAGTTTTTGAACCATTTTTATATTTCCTGGGATATTTAAGGTGTACCCAAGTTGAGGTTCTTGTAAGCAGTGCAGCCCTAAATTTGGGGGTGGCTCTGTCTTATTGATTTTCAGTTTTCCCAAGGTATATTCCCTAGACTGGAAGTGCCCTTGGCTTTGTAGCTCTGTTGTTTACTTGTTTTAGGGAACGGAATGCACTCCTCCAGTGAGGCAGTTGGCAATTTACATCCCGCCCATCAGCATAACATGGCTCCCTGTTCTCCAGGGCCTGTCTTGCCTTTCGGGTTTTCACACATTTGTGGATGTCCCTTTTGACCGGTGGAAGTGATACTTCTTTGTAGTGCAGATTTGCATTGCCCGCTTGCTTGCTTGGCCAAATATGGAGTATGTGTTTTCTCCTGAATATATTCAGGAGAAAACGCATATGCCCTTTTTGGCCAAGTGCGTCATTGTCGAAGTTGTGCCCCTCTTCCTGTGCTTTAAAGGTGATTCCAACGTACCTCTTGAAATGTGTTTCCTGCTATTCTGCCTCGCTTTCAAGTCCGCCTCGTTGCCTTCCCTCAACAGATTTTTGGACGATAGTTGTCCTTTATTACTCTGCCAGTTTGTGAATTGCTGTGCCCCTGAGCTCCATTTTTCAACTCGTTTTTTGTGAGCTGTACGCAAGTCCAAAATTTTGGTTCAGGACCTATACTGGTTCCCGGTGGGTGGCTGAGACTCTGGTTAATTCTTCTTCCTGCCGGGAAATTAGAGTGACATGTGCCCGTCCAAATGCCTAACAGCTACTCTCTCATTGGTTCTCCCTCTTCCCTTCCATCCTCTGCCAAATTGGCAACCTGTGCGAACCAGGAGGTTAAAGGGGTTGTCTCTCCAAGTTGGGAGATTGATAGTAAAGCAGTTGGAAAGTCAAACCGGAGCACCAGGAGAGGGACTACTCGTTGAGTTTTAGAAACCTTTTGTATTCACAGTGTGTCCATTCTCTTGGTTTCCCGTACATGTTATAGCTGTAGTAATATTCCCTTCAACATGGAGAGTTGGGACCCATGGAATGGGGGCCATGCATTTTTGCTTTAAAGGGTCTGCATTTGCTCACCCAATCTCACCAATCCTCTCAGTCCCAAGTGTCCAGCCTTATGCCACATCCTGCTGTCATTGTAGATAGGGTCATTCCAGGTTTCATCAGAGACCCTGAAGGAAATGGAAAGAATTTCCCTGTTTTTTGGTTTTGTTTTTGAAATTCCTTTTTATAGTGGGTTTGAGCTGATTCTCGCTGCCATGTTTATGCCAGTCTAGACACACTTGATTCCCTTACAGAGACATATCAATATATAGGTTTTAAGTTTCTTACTAGTCAGATCTATTCCTCTGCGGGAAATATGGGGTTTTGAGTCCCTTTCACTGAGGAAGGTGTAGGTCTTGTCTATTCCACAGTTGGTTTTAGCAATGGTACCTGTGCTTATATCAAAATCTGGTTTTATGCATCACCCCACCTCTCCTTTCCCCTTAAGCAGGCATAAGAGTGTTTTCTAAATGTGAGACTCAGTTCTCTTTCCTAACTCAGTTCATGTGTAGCCATGTTAACAGGATCTTCATAAGTGATATCTTATTATAAGTTTCTTTTTCTGTGTGACTTATTTCACTTAGAATCATCGTACCTGAATCCACTGACTTTGCTCCTCCTGGTCTTTTGACATTGATTTCATGGCTGAGGGATATTCCATCGTACATAAATACCACAGTTTTTTGAACCATTTTTATATTTCCTGGGATATTTAAGGTGTACCCAAGTTGAGGTTCTTGTAAGCAGTGCAGCCCTAAATTTGGGGGTGGCTCTGTCTTATTGATTTTCAGTTTTCCCAAGGTATATTCCCTAGACTGGAAGTGCCCTTGGCTTTGTAGCTCTGTTGTTTACTTGTTTTAGGGAACGGAATGCACTCCTCCAGTGAGGCAGTTGGCAATTTACATCCCGCCCATCAGCATAACGTGGCTCCCTGTTCTCCAGGGCCTGTCTTGCCTTTCGGGTTTTTACACATTTGTGGATGTCCCTTTTGACCGGTGGAAGTGATACTTCTTTGTAGTGCAGATTTGCATTGCCCGCTTGCTTGCTTGGCCAAAAAGGGCGTATGCGTTTTCTCCTGAATATATTCAGGAGAAAACGCATACGCCCTTTTTGGCCAAGTGCGTCATTGTCGAAGTTGTGCCCCTCTTCCTGTGCTTTAAAGGCGATTCCAACGTACCTCTTGAAATGTGTTTTTCCTGCTATTCTGCCTCGCTTTCAAGTCCGCCTCGTTGCCTTCCCTCAACAGATTTTTGGACGATAGTTGTCCTTTATTACTCTGCCAGTTTGTGAATTGCTGTGCCCCTGAGCTCCATTTTTCAACTCGTTTTTTGTGAGCTGTACGCAAGTCCAAAATTTTGGGTCAGGACCTATACTGGTTCCCGGTGGGTGGCTGAGACTCTGGTTAATTCTTCTTCCTGCCGGGAAATTAGAGTGACATGTGCCCGTCCAAATGCCTAACAGCTACTCTCTCATTGGTTCTCCCTCTTCCCTTCCATCCTCTGCCAAATTGGCAACCTGTGCGAACCAGGAGGTTAAAGGGGTTGTCTCTCCAAGTTGGGAGATTGATAGTAAAGCAGTTGGAAAGTCAAACCGGAGCACCAGGAGAGGGACTACTCGTTGAGTTTTAGAAACCTTTTGTATTCACAGTGTGTCCATTCTCTAGGTTTCCCGTACATGTTATAGCTGTAGTAATATTCCCTTCAACATGGAGAGTTGGGACCCATGGAATGGGGGCCATGCATTTTTGCTTTAAAGGGTCTGCATTTGCTCACCCAATCTCACCAATCCTCTCAGTCCCAAGTGTCCAGGCTTATGCCACATCCTGCTGTCATTGTAGATAGGGTCATTCCAGGTTTCAACAGAGACCCTGAAGGAAATGGAAAGAATTTCCCTGTTTTTTGGTTTTGTTTTTGAAATTCCTTTTTATAGTGGGTTTGAGCTGATTCTCGCTGCCATGTTTATGCCAGTATAGACACACTTGATTCCCTTACAGAGACATATCAATATATAGGTTTTAAGTTTCTTACTAGTCAGATCTATTCTTCTGCGGGAAATATGGGGTTTTGAGTCCCTTTCACTGAGGAAGGTGTAGGTCTTGTCTATTCCACAGTTGGTTTTAGCAATGGTACCTGTGCTTATATCAAAATCTGGTTTTATGCATCACCCCACATCTCCTTTCCCCTTAAGCAGGCATAAGAGTGTTTTCTAAATGTGAGACTCTGTTCTCTTTCCTAACTCAGTTCATGTGTAGCCATGTTAACAGGATCTTCATAAGTGATATCTTATGATAAGTTTCTTTTCCTGTGTGACTTATTTCACTTAGAATCATCGTACCTGAATCCACTGACTTTGCTCCTCCTGGTCTTTTGACATTGATTTCATGGCTGAGGGATATTCCATCGTACATAAATACCACAGTTTTTTGAACCATTTTTATATTTCCTGGGATATTTAAGTTGTACCCAAGTTGAGGTTCTTGTAAGCAGTGCAGCCCTAAATTTGGGGGTGGCTCTGTCTTATTGATTTTCAGTTTTCCCAAGGTATATTCCCTAGACTGGAAGTGCCCTTGGCTTTGTAGCTCTGTTGTTTACTTGTTTTAGGGAACGGAATGCACTCCTCCAGTGAGGCAGTTGGCAATTTACATCCCGCCCATCAGCATAACGTGGCTCCCTGTTCTCCAGGGCCTGTCTTGCCTTTCGGGTTTTTACACATTTGTGGATGTCCCTTTTGACCGGTGGAAGTGATACTTCTTTGTAGTGCAGATTTGCATTGCCCGCTTGCTTGCTTGGCCAAATATGGAGTATGTGTTTTCTCCTGAATATATTCAGGAGAAAACGCATATGCCCTTTTTGGCCAAGTGCGTCATTGTCGAAGTTGTGCCCCTCTTCCTGTGCTTTAAAGGTGATTCCAACGTACCTCTTGAAATGTGTTTCCTGCTATTCTGCCTCGCTTTCAAGTCCGCCTCGTTGCCTTCCCTCAACAGATTTTTGGACGATAGTTGTCCTTTATTACTCTGCCAGTTTGTGAATTGCTGTGCCCCTGAGCTCCATTTTTCAACTCGTTTTTTGTGAGCTGTACGCAAGTCCAAAATTTTCGGTCAGGACCTATACTGGTTCCCGGTGGGTGGCTGAGACTCTGGTTAATTCTTCTTCCTGCCGGGAAATTAGAGTGACATGTGCCCGTCCAAATGCCTAACAGCTACTCTCTCATTGGTTCTCCCTCTTCCCTTCCATCCTCTGCCAAATTGGCAACCTGTGCGAACCAGGAGGTTAAAGGGGTTGTCTCTCCAAGTTGGGAGATTGATAGTAAAGCTGTTGGAAAGTCAAACCGGAGCACCAGGAGAGGGACTACTAATTGAGTTTTAGAAACCTTTTGTATTCACAGTGTGTCCATTCTCTAGGTTTCCCGTACATGTTATAGCTGTAGTAATATTCCCTTCAACATGGAGAGTTTGGACCCATGGAATGCGGGCCATGCATTTTTGCTTTAAAGGGTCTGCATTTGCTCACCCAATCTCACCAATCCTCTCAGTCCCAAGTGTCCAGCCTTATGCCACATCCAGCTGTCATTGTAGATAGGGTCATTCCAGGTTTCATCAGAGACCCTGAAGGAAATGGAAAGAATTTCCCTGTTTTTTGGTTTTGTTTTTGAAATTCCTTTTTATAGTGGGTTTGAGCTGATTCTCGCTGCCATGTTTATGCCAGTCTAGACACACTTGATTCCCTTACAGAGACATATCAATATATAGGTTTTAAGATTCTTACTAGTGAGATCTATTCCTCTGCGGGAAATATGGGGTTTTGAGTCCCTTTCACTGAGGAAGGTGTAGGTCTTGTCTATTCCACAGTTGGTTTTAGCAATGGTACCTGTGCTTATATAAAACTCTTGTTTTATGCATCACCCCACCTCTCCTTTCCCCTTAAGCAGGCATAAGAGTGTTTTCTAAATGTGAGACTCTGTTCTCTTTCCTAACTCAGTTCATGTGTAGCCATGTTTACAGGATCTTCATAAGTGATATATTATGATAAGTTTCTATTTCTGTGTGCCTTATTTCACTTAGAATCATCGTACCTGAATCCACTCACTTTGCTGCTCCTGGTCTTTTGACATTGATTTCATGGCTGAGGGATATTCCATCGTACATAAATACCACAGTTTTTTGATCCGTTTTTATATTTCCTGGGATATTGAAGGTGTACCCAAGTTGAGGTTCTTGTAAGCAGTGCAGCCCTAATTTTGGGGGTGGCTCTGTCTTATTGATTTTCAGTTTTCCCAAGGTATATTCCCTAGACTGGAAGTGCCCTTGGCTCAGTAGCTCTGTTGTTTACTTGTTTTAGGGAACGCAATGCACTCCTCCACTGAGGCAGTTGTCAATTTACATCCCGCCCATCAGCATAACAAGGCTCCCTGTTCTCCAGGGCCTGTCTTGCCTTTCTGGTTTTTTCACCTATCGTGGATATCCCTTTTGACCGCTGGGAAGTGATACTTCTTTGTAGTGCAGATTTGCATTGCCCACTTGCTTGCTTGGCCAAAAAAAGCGTATGCGTTTTCTCCTGAATATATTCAGGAGAAAACGCATACGCCCTTTATGGACAAGTGCGTCATTGTCGAAGTTGTGCCCCACTTCCTGTGCTTTAAAGGCGATTCCAATGTACCTCTTGAAATCTGTTTCCTGCTATTCTGCCTGGATTTCAAGTCCGCCTCGTTGCCTTCCCTCAACAGATTTTTGGACGATAGTTGTCCTTTATTACTCTGCCAGTTTGTGAATTGCTGGGCCCCTGAGCTCCATTTTTCAACTCATTTTTTGTGTGCTGTACGCAAGTCCAAAATTTTGGTTCAGGACCTATACTGGTTACCGGTGGGTGACTGAGACTCTGGTTAATTCTTCTTCCTGCCGGGAAATTAGAGTGACATGTGCCCGTCCAAATGCCTAACAGCTACTCTCTCATTGGTTCTCCCTCTTCCCTTCCATCCTCTGCCAAATTGGCAACCTCTGCGAACCAGGAGGTTAAAGGGGTTGTGTCTCCAAGTTGGGAGATTGATAGTAAAGCAGTTGGAAAGTCAAACCGGAGCACCAGGAGAGGGACTACTCGTTGAGTGTTAGAAACCTTTTGTATTCACAGTGTGTCCATTCTCTAGATTTCCCGTACATGTTATAGCTGTAGTAATATTCCCTTCAACATGGAGAGTTGGGACTCATGGAATGGGGGCCATGCATTTTTGCTTTAAAGGGTCTGCATTTGCTCAGCCAATCTCACCAATCCTCTCAGTCCCAAGTGTCCAGCCTTATGCCACATCCTGCTGTCATTGTAGATAGGGTCATTCCAGGTTTCATCAGAGACCCTGAAGGAAATGGAAATAATTTCCCTGTTTTTTGGTTTTGTTTTTGAAATTCCTTTTTATAGTGGGTTTGAGCTGATTCTCGCTGCCATGTTTATGCCAGTCTAGACACACTTGATTCCCTTACAGAGACATATCAATATATAGGTTTTAAGATTCTTACTAGTCAGATCTATTCCTCTGCGGGAAATATGGGGTTTTGAGTCCCTTTCACTGAGGAAGGTGTAGGTCTTGTCTATTCCACAGTTGGTTTTAGCAATGGTACCTGTGCTTATATCAAAATCTGGTTTTATGCATCTCCCCACCTCTCCTTTCCCCTTAAGCAGGCATAAGAGTGTTTTCTAAATGTGAGACTCTGTTCTCTTTCCTAACTCAGTTCATGTGTAGCCATGTTAACAGGATCTTCATAAGTGATATCTTATGATAAGTTTCTTTTTCTGTGTGACTTATTTCACTTAGAATCATCGTACCTGAATCCACTCACTTTGCCGATCCTGGTCTTTTGACATTGATTTCGTGGCTGAGGGATATTCCATCGTATATAAATATCACAGTTTTTTGAACCGTTTATATATTTCCTGGGATATTTAAGGTGTACCCAAGTTGAGTTTCTTGTAAGCAGTGCAGCCCTAATTTTGGGGGTGGCCCTGTCTTATTGATTTTCAGTTTTCCCAAGGTATATTCCCTAGACTGGAAGTGCCCTTGGCTTTGTAGCTCTGTTGTTTACTTGTTTTAGGGAACGCAATGCACTCCTCCAGTGAGGCAGTTGGCAATTTACATCCCGCCCATCAGCATAACAAGGCTCCCTGTTCTCCAGGGCCTGTCTTGCCTTTCTGGTTTTTACACATTTCGTGGATGTCCCTTTTGACCGGTGGGAAGTGATACTTATTTGTAGTGCAGATTTGCATTGCCCACTTGCTTGCTTGGCCAAAAAAAGCGTATGCGTTTTCTCCTGAATATATTCAGGAGAAACGCATACGCCCTTTATGGCCAAGTGCGTCATTGTCGAAGTTGTGCCCCTCTTCCTGTGCTTTAAAGGCGATTCCAACGTACCTCTTGAAATCTGTTTCCTGCTATTCTGCCTCGCTTTCAAGTACGCCTCGTTGCCTTCCCTCAACAGATTTTTGGAAGATAGTTGTCCTTTATTACTCTGACAGTTTGTGAATTGCTGTGCCCCTGAGCTCCATTTTTCAACTCGTTTTTTGTGAGCTCTACGCAAGTCCAAAATTTTGGTTCAGGACCTATACTGGTTCCCGGTGGGTGGCTGAGACTTTGGTTAATTCTTCTTCCTGCCGGGAAATTAGAGTGACATGTGCCCTTCCAAATTCCTAACAGCTACTCTCTCATTCGTTCTCCCTCTTCCCTTCCATCCTCTGCCAAATTGGCAACATGTGCGAACCAGGAGTTTAAAGGGGCTGTCTCTCCAAGTAGGGAGATGGATAATAAAGCACTTGGAAAGTCAAACCGGAGCACCAGGAGAGGGACTATTCGTTGAGTTTTAGAAACCTTTTGTATTCACAGTGTGTCCATTCTCTAGGTTTCCCGTACATGTTATAGCTGTAGTAATATTCCCTTCAACATGGAGAGTTGGGACCCATGGAATGGGGGCCATGAATTTTTGCTTTAAAGGGTCTGCATTTGCTCACGCAATCTCACCAATCCTCTCAGTCCCAAGTGTCCAGCCTTATGCCACATCCAGCTGTCATTGTAGATAGTGTCATTCCAGGTTTCATCAGAGACCCTGAAGGAATTGTAAAGAATTTCCCTGTTTTTGTGTTTTGTTTTTGAAATTCCTTTTTATAGTGGGTTTGAGCTGATTCTCGCTGCCATGTTTATGCTAGTCTAGACACACTTGATTCCCTAACGGAGATATATAAATACATAGGTTTTAAGATTGATACTAGTCAGATCTATTCCTCTGCGGGAAATATGGGGTTTTGAGTCAGTTTCACTGAGGAAGGTGTAGGTCTTTTCTATTCCACAGTTGGTTTAAGAAACGGTACCTGTGCTTATATCAAACTCTGTTTTTATACATCACCCCACCTCTCCTTCCCCCTTAAGCCGGCATAAGAGTGTTTTCTAAATGTGAGACTCGGTTCTCTTTCCTAACTCAGTTCATGTGTAGCCATGTTTACAGGATATTCATAAGTGATAACTTATGATAAGTTTCTTTTTCTGTGTGACTTATTTCACTTAGAATCATCGTACCTGAATCCACTCACTTTGCTGCTCCTGGTCTTGTGACATTGATTACATGGCTGAGGGATATTCCATTGTACATAAGTACCACAATTTTTTGAACCATTTTTTAATTTCCTGGGATATTTAAGGTGTACCCAAGTTGAGGTTCTTGTAAGAAGTGCAGCCCTAAATTTGGGGGTGGCTCTGTCTTATTGATTTTCAGTTTTCCCAAGGTATATTCCCTAGACTGGAAGTGCCCTTGGCTCTGTAGCTCTGTTGTTTACTTGTTTTAGGGAACGCAATGCACTCCTCCAGTGAGGCAGTTGGCAATTTACATCCCGCCCATCAGCATAACAAGGCTCCCTGTTCTCCAGGGCCTGTCTTGCCTTTCTGGTTTTTACACATTTTGTGGATGTCCCTTTTGACCGGTGGGAAGTGATACTTCTTTGTAGTGCAGATTTGCATTGCCCGCTTGCTTGCTTGGTCAAAAAGGGCGTAAGCGTTTTCTCCTGAATATATTCAGGAGAAAACGCTTACGCCGTTTTTGGCCAAGTGCGTCATTGTCGAAGTTGTGCCCCTCTTCCTGTGCTTTAAAGGCGATTCCAACGTACCTCTTGAAATCTGTTTCCTGCTATTCTGCCTCGCTTTCAAGTCCGCCTCGTTGCCTTCCCTCAACAGATTTTTGGACGATAGTTGTCCTTTATTACTCTGATGGTTTGTGAATTGCTGTGCACCTGAGCTCCATTTTTCAACTCGTTTTTTGTGAGCTCTACGCAAGTCCAAAATTTTGGTTCAGGACCTATACTGGTTCCCGGTGGGTGGCTGAGACTTTGGTTAATTCTTCTTCCTGCCGGGAAATTAGAATGATATGTGTCCATCCACATGCCTAACAGCTACTCTCTCATTGGTTCTCCCTCTTCCCTTCCATCCTCTGCCAAATTGGAAACCTGTGCGAACCAGGAGATTAAAGGGGCTGTCTCTCCAAGTTGGCAGATTGATAATAAAGCAGTTGGAAAGACAAACCGGAGCACCAGGGGAGGGACTATTCGTTGAGTTTTAGAAACCGTTTGTATTCACAGTGTGTCCATTCTCTAGGTTTCCCGTACATGTTATAGCTATAGTAATATTCCCTTCAACATGGAGAGTTGGGACCCATGGAATGGGGGCCATGCATTTTTGCTTTAAAGGGTCTGCATTTGCTCACCCAATCTCACCAATCCTCTCAGTCCCAAGTGTCCAGCCTTATGCCACATCCAGCTGTCATTGTAGATAGGGTCATTCCATGTTTCATCAGAGACCCTGAAGGAATTGTCAAGAATTTCCCTGTTTTTGGGTTTTGTTTTTGAAATTCCTTTTTATAGTGGGTTTGATCTGATTCTTGCTGCCATGTTTATTCCAGTCTAGACACACTTGATTCCCTTACAGAAACATATCAATACATAGGTTTTAAGATTCTTACAAGTCAGATATATTCCTCTGTGGGAAATATAGGGTTTTGAGTACATTTCACTGAGGAAGGTGTAGGTCTTGTCTATTCCAAAGTTGGTTTTTATATCGTTCCTGTGCTTATATCAAACTCTTGATTTATGCATCACCCCACCTCTCCTTCCCCCTTAAGCAGGCATAAGATTGTTTTCTAAATGTGAGACTCTGTTCTCTTTCCTAACTCAGTTCATGTGTAGCCATGTTTACAGGATCTTCATAAGTGATATCTTATGATGTTTCTTTTTCTGTGTGACTTATTTCACTTAGAATCATCGTACCTGAATCCACTCACTTTGCTGCTCCTGGTATTATGACATTGATTTCATGGCTGAGGGATATTCCATCGTACATAAGTACCACAATTTTTTGAAAGATTTTTATATTTCCTGGTGTATTTAAGGTGCACCCAAGTTGAGGTTCTTGTAAGCAGTGCAGCCCTAAATTTGGGGGTGGCTCTGTCTTATTGATTTTCAGTTTTCCCAAGGTTTATTCCCTAGACTGGACGTGCCCTTGGCTCTGTAGCTGTGTTGTTTACTTGTTTTAGGGAACCAATGCACTCCTCCAGGGAGGCAGTTGGCAATTTACATCCCGCCCATTAGCATAACAAGGCTGCCTGTTCTCCAGGGCCTGTCTTGCCTTTCTGGTTTTTACACATTTTGTGGATGTCCCTTTTGACCGGTGGGAAGTGATACTTCTATGTAGTGCAGATTTGCATTGCCAGCTTGCTTGCTTGGCCAAAAAGGGCGTATGCGTTTTCTCCTGAATATATTGAGGGGAAAACGCATACGCCCTTTTTGGCCAAGTGCGTCATTGTCGAAGTTGTGCCCCTCTTCCTGTGCTTTAAAGGCGATTCCAACGTAGCTCTTGAAATCTGTTGCCTGCTAATCTGCCTCGCTTTCAAGTCCGCCTCGTTGCCTTCCCTCAACAGATTTTTGGACGATAGTTGTCCTTTATTACTCTGCCAGTTTGTGAATTGCTGTGCCCCTGAGCTCCATTTTTCAACTCGTTTTTTGTGAGCTGTACGCATGTCCAAAATTTGGTTCAGGACCTATACTGGTTCCCGGTTGGTGGCTGAGACTTTGGTTAATTCTTCTTCCTGCCGGGTAATTAGAGTGACATGTGCCCGTCCAAATGCCTAACAGCTACTCTCTCATTGGTTCTCCCTCTTCCCTTCCATCCTCTGCCAAATTGGCAACCTGGCGAACCAGGAGTTTAAAGGGGCTGTCTCTCCAAGGAGGGAGATTGATAATAAAGCAGTTGGAAAGTCAAACCGGAGCACAACGAGAGGGACTATTCGTTGAGTTTTAGAAACCTTTTGTATTCACAGTGTGTCCATTCTCTAGGTTTCCCGTACATGTTATAGCTGTAGTAATATTCCCTTCAACATGGAGAGTTGGGACCCATGGAATGGGGGCCATGGATTTTTGCTTTAAAGGGTCTGCATTTGCTCACCCAATCTCACCAATCCTCTCAGTCCCAAGTGTCCAGCCTTATGCCACATCCAGCTGTCATTGTAGATAGGGTCATTCCAGGTTTCATCAGAGACCCTGAAGGAATTGTAAAGAATTTCCCTGTTTTTGTGTTTTGTTTTTGAAATTCCTTTTTATAGTGGGTTTGAGCTGATTGTCGCTGCCATGTTTATGCCAGTCTAGACACACTTGATTCCCTAACAGAGACATATCAATACATAGGTTTTAAGATTGTTACTAGTCAGATCTTTTCCTCTGCGGGAAATATGGGGTTTTGAGTCCCTTTCACTGAGGAAGGTGTAGGTCTTTTCTATTCCACAGTTGGTTTAAGAAACGGTACCTGTGCTTATATCAAACTCTGGTTTTATACATCACCCCACCTCTCCTTCCCCCTTAAGCCGGCATAAGAGTGTTTTCTAAATGTGAGACTCGGTTCTCTTTCCTAACTCAGTTCATGTGTAGCCATGTTTACAGGATCTTCATAAGTGATATCTTTTGATAAGTTTCTTTTTCTGTGTGACTTATTTCACTTAGAATCATCGTACCTGAATCCACTCACTTTGCTGCTCCTGGTCTTATGACATTGATTTCATGGCTGAGGGATTTTCCATCGTACATAAGTACCACAATTTTTTGAACCATTTTTTTATTTCCTGGGATATTTAAGGTGTACCGAAGTTGAGGTTCTTGTAAGAAGTGCAGCCCTAAATTTGGGGGTGGCTCTGTCTTATTGATTTTCAGTTTTCCCAAGGTATATTCCCTAGACTGGAAGTGCCCTTGGCTCTGTAGCTCTGTTGTTTTCTTGTTTTAGGGAACACAATGCACTCCTCCAGTGAGGCAGTTGGCAATTTACATCCGGCCCATCAGCATAACAAGGCTCCCTGTTCTCCAGGGCCTGTCTTGCCTTTCTGGTTTTTACACATTTTGTGGATGTCCCTTTTGACCGGTGGGAAATGCTACTTCTTTGTAGTGCAGATTTGCATTGCCCGCTTTCTTGCTTGGCCAAAAAGGGCGTAAGCGTTTTCTCCTGAATATATTCAGGAGAAAACGCTTACGCCCTTTTTGGCCAAGTGCGTCATTGTCGAAGTTGTGCCCCTCTTCCTGTGCTTTAAAGGCGATTCCAACGTACCTCTTGAAATCTGTTTCCTGCTATTCAGCCTCGCTTTCAAGTCCGCCTCGTTGCCATTCCTCAACAGATTTTTTGGACGTTAGTTGTCCTTTATTACTCTGCCAATTAGTGAAATGCTGTGCCCCTGAGGTCCATTTCTCAACTCGTTTTTTGTGAGCTGTACGCAAGTCCAAAATTTTGGTTCAGGACCTATACTTGTTCCCGGTGGGTGGCTGAGACTCTGGTTAATTCTTCTTAATGCCGGGAAATTAGAGTGATATGTGCCCGTCCAAAAGCATAACAGCTACTCTCTCATTGGTTCTCCCTCTTCCCTTCCATCCTCTGCCAAATTGGCAACGTCTGCGAACCAGGAGGTTAAATGGGTTGTCTCTCCAAGTTGGGAGATTGATAGTAAAGCAGTTGGAAAGTCAAACCGGAGCACCAGGAGAGGGACTACTCGTTGAGTTTTAGAAACGTTTTGTATTCACAGTGTGTCCATTCTCTATGTTTCCCGTACATGTTATAGCTGTAGTAATATTCCCTTCAACATGGAGAGTTGGGACCCATGGAATGAGGGCCATGCATTTTTGCTTTAAAGGGTCTGCCTTTGCTCACCCAATCTCACCAATCCTCTCAGGCCCAAGTGTCCAGCCTTATGCCACATCCAGCTGTCATTGTAGATAGTGTCATTCCAGGTTTCATCAGAGACCCTGAAGGAAATGGAAAGAATTTCCCTGTTTTTTGATTATGTTTTTGAAATTCCTTTTTATATTCGGTTTGAGCTGATTCTCGCTGCCATGTGTATGCCAGTGTAGACACACTTGATTCCCTTACAGACACATATCAATATAGAGGTTTTAACATTCTTACTAGTCAGATCTATTCCTCTGTGGGAAATATGGGGTTTAGAGTCCCTTTCACTGAGGAAGGTGTAGGTCTTGTCTATTCCACAGTTGGTTTTAGAAATGGTACCTGTGCTTATATCAAACTCTGGTTTTATGCATCACCCCACCTCTCCTTTCCCCTTAAGCAGGCATAAGAGTGTTTTCTAAATGTGAGACTCTGTTCTCTTTCCTAACTCAGTTCATGTGTAGCCATGTTTACAGGATCTTCATAAGTGATCTCTTATGATAAGTTTCTTTTTCTGTGTGACTTATTTCACTTAGAATCATCGTACCTGAATCCATTCACTTTGCTGCTCCTGGTCTTTTGACATTGATTTCATGGCTCAGGGATATTCCATCGTACATAAATACCACAGTTTTTTGAACCATTTTTATATTTCCTGGGATATTTAAGGTGTACCCAAGTTGAGGTTCTTGTAAGCAGTGCAGCCCTAATTTTGGGGGTGGCTTTGTCTTATTGATTTTCAGTTTTCCCAAGGTATATTCCCTAGACTGGAAGTGCCCTTTGCTCTGTAGCTCTGTTGTTTACTTGTTTTAGGGAACGCAATGCACTCCTCCAGTGAGGCAGTTGGCAATTTACATCCCGCCCATCAGCATAACAAGGCTCACTGTTCTCCTGGGCCTGTCTTGCCTTTCTGGTTTTTACACATTTGTGGATGTCCCTTTTGACCGGTGGGAAGTGATACTTCTTTGTTGTGCAGATTTGCATTTCCCGCGTGCTTGCTTGGCCAAAAGGGGCGTATCCGTTTTCTCCTGAATATATTCAGGAGAAAACGCATACACCCTTTATGGCCAAGTGCAACATTGTCGAAGTTGTGCCCCTCTTCCTGTGCTTTAAAGGCGATTCCAACGTACCTCTTGAAATCTGTTTCCTGCTATTCTGCCTCGCTTTCAAGTCCGCCTCGTTGCCTTCCCTCAACAGATTTTTGGACGATAGTTGTCCTTTATTACTCTGCCAGTTTGTGAATTGCTGTGCCCCTGATCTCGATTTTTCAACTCATTTTTTGTGAGCTGTACGCAAGTCCAAAATTTTGGTTCAGAACCTATACTGGTTCCCGGTGGGTGGCTGAGACTCTGGTTAATTCTTCTTCCTGCCGGGAAATTAGTGTGACATGTGGCCGTCCAAATGCCTAACAGCTACTCTCTCATTGGTTCTCCCTCTTCCCTTCCATCCTCTGCCAAATTGGCAACCTGTGCGAACCAGGAGGTTAAAGGGGTTGTCTCTCCAAGTTGGGAGATTGATAGGAAAGCAGTTGGAAAGTCAAACCGGAGCACCAGGAGAGAGACTACTCGTTGAGTTTTAGAAACCTTTTGTATTCACAGTGTGTCCATTCTCTAGGTTTCCCGTACATGATATAGCTGTAGTAATATTCCCTTCCACATGGAGAGTTGGGACCCATGGAATGAGGGCCATGCATTTTTGCTTTAAAGGGTCTGCATTTGCTCACCCAATCTCACCAATCCTCTCAGTCCCAAGTGTCCAGCCTTATGCCACATCCAGCTGTCATTGTAGATAGGGTCATTCCAGGTTTCATCAGAGACCCTGAAGGAAATGGAAAGAATTTCCCTGTTTTTTGGTTTTCTTTTTGAAATTCCTTTTTATAGTGGGTTTGAGGTGATTCTCACTGCCATGTTTATGCCAGTCTAGACACACTTGATTCCCTTACAGAGACATATCAATATATAGGTTTTAAGATTCTTACTAGTCAGATCTATTCGTCTGCGGGAAATATGGGGTTTAGAGTCCCTTTCACTGAGGAAGGTGTAGGTCTTGTCTATTCCACAGTTGGTTTTAGAAATGGTACCTGTGCTTATATCAAACTCTGGTTTTATGCATCACCCCACCTCTCCTTTCCCCTTAAGCAGGCATAAGAGTGTTTTCTAAATGTGAGACTCTGTTCTCTTTCCTAACTCAGTTCATGTGTAGCCATGTTTACAGGATCTTCATAAGTGATATCTTATGATAAGTTTCTTTTTCTGTGTGACTTATTTCACTTAGAATCATCGTACCTGAATCCATTCACTTTGCTGCTCCTGGTCTTTTGACATTGATTTCATGGCTGAGGGATATTCCATCGTACAAAAATACAACAGTTTTTTGAACCATTTTTATATTTCCTTGGGATATTTAAGGTGTACCCAAGTTGAGGTTCTTGTAAGCAGTGCAGCTCTAATTTTGGGGGTGGCTCTGTCTTATTGATTTTCAGTTTTCCCAAGGTATATTCCCTAGACTGGAAGTGCCCTTGGCTCTGTAGCTCTGTTGTTTACTTGTTTTAGGGAACGCACTGCACTCCTTCTGTGAGGCAGTTGGCAATTTACATCCCGCCCATCAGCATAACAAGGCTCCCTGTTCTCCAGGGCCTGTCTTGCATTTCTGGTTTTTACACATTTGTGGATATCCCTTTTGACTGGTGGGAAGTGATACTTCTTTGTAGTGCAGATTTGCATTGCCCGCGTGCTTGCTTGGCCAAAAGGGGCGTATGCGTTTTCTCCTGAATATATTCAGGAGAAAACGCATATGCCCTTTTTGGCCAAGTGCATCATTGTCGAAGTTGTGCCCCTCTTCCTGTGCTTTAATGGCGATTCCAACGTACATCTTGAAATCTGTTTCCTGCTATTCTGCCTCGCTTTCAAGTCTGCCTCGTTGCCTTCCCTCAACAGATTTTTGGACGATAGTTGTCCTTTATTACTCTGCCAGTTTGTGAATTGCTGTGCCCCTGAGCTCGATTTTTCAACTCATTTTTTGTGAGCTGTACGCAAGTCCAAAATTTTGGTTCAGAACCTATATTGGTTCCCGGTGGGTGGCTGAGACTCTGGTTAATTCTTCTTCCTGCCGGGAAATTAGTGTGACATGTGTCCGTCCAAATGCCTAACAGCTACTCTCTCATTGGTTCTCCCTCTTCCCTTCCATCCTCTGCCAAATTGGCAACCTGTGCGAACCAGGAGGTTAAAGGGGTTGTCTCTCCAAGTTGGGAGATTGATAGGAAAGCAGTTGGAAAGTCAAACCGGAGCACCAGGAGAGAGACTACTCGTTGAGTTTTAGAAACCTTTTGTATTCACAGTGTGTCCATTCTCTAGGTTTCCCGTACATGATATAGCTGTAGTAATATTCCCTTCAACATGGAGAGTTGGGACCCATGGAATGAGGGCCATGCATTTTTGCTTTAAAGGGTCTGCATTTGCTCACCCAATCTCACCAATCCTCTCAGTCGCAAGTGTCCAGCCTTATGCCACATCCAGCTGTCATTGTAGATAGGGTCATTCCAGGTTTCATCAGAGACCCTGAAGGAAATGTAAAGAATTTCCCTGTTTTTTGGATTTGTTTTTGAAATTCCTTTTTATAGTGGCTTTGAGCAGATTCTCGCTGCCATGTTTATGCCAGTCTAGACACACTTGATTCCCTTACAGAGACATATCAATACATAGGTTTTAAGATTCTTACTAGTCAGATCTATTCCTCTGCGGGAAATATGGGGTTTTGAGTCCCTTTCACTGAGGAAGTTGTAGGACCTGTCTATTCCACAGTTGGTTTTACAAATGGTACCTGTGCTTATATCAAACTCTGGTTTTATGCATCACCCCACGTCTCCTTTCCCCTTAAGCAGGCATAAGAGTGTTTTCTAAATGTGAGACTCTGTTCTCTTTCCTAACTCAGTTCATGTGTAGCCATGTTTACAGGATCTTCATAAGTGTTATCTTATGATAAGTTTCTTTTTCTGTGTGACTTATTTCACTTACAATCATCGTACCTGAATCCACTCTCTTTGATTCTCCTGGTCTTATGACATTGATTTCATGGCTGAGGGATATTCCATCGTACGTAAATACCACAGTTTTTTGAACCATTTTTATATTTCCTGGGATATTTAAGGTGTACCCAAGTTGAAGTTCTTGTAAGCAGTGCAGACCTAAATTTGGGGGTGGCTCTGTCTTATTGATTTTCAGTTTTCCCAAGGTATATTCCCTAGACTGGAAGTGCCCTTGGCTTTGTAGCTCTGTTGTTTACTTGTTTTAGGGAACGCAATGCACTCCTCCAGTGAGGCAGTTGGCAATTTACATCCCGCACATCAGCATAACAAGGCTCCCTGTTCTCCAGGGCCTGTCATGCCTTTCTGGTTTTTACACATTTTGTGGATGTCCCTTTTGACCGGTGGGAAGTAATACTTCTTTGTAGTGCAGATTTGCATTGCCCGCTTGCTTGCTTCGCCAAAAAGGGCGTATGCGTTTTCTCCTGAATATACTCAGGAGAAAACGCATACGCCCTTTATGGCCAAGTGCGTCATTGTCGAAGTTGTGCCCCTCTTCCTGTGCTTTAAAGGCGATTCCAACGTACCTCTTGGAATCTGTTTCCTGCTGTTCTGCCTCGCTTTCAAGTCCGCCTCCTTGCCTTCCCTCAACAGATTTTTGGACGATAGTTGTCCTTTATTACTCTGCCTGTGTGTGAATTGCTGTGCCCCTGAGCTCCATTTTTCAACTCGTTTTTTGTGAGCTGTACGCAAGTCCAAAATTTTGGTTCAGGACATATACTGGTTCCCGGTGGGGGGCTGAGACTCTGGTTAATTCTTCTTCCTGCCGGGAAATTAGAGTGACATGTGCCCGTCCAAATGCCTAACAGCTACTCTCTCATTGGTTAACCCTCTTCCCTTCCATCCTCTGCCAAATTGGCAACCTCTGCTAACCAGGAGGTTAAAGGGGTTGTCTCTCCAAGTTGGGAGATTGATAGTAAAGCAGTTGGACAGTCAAACCGGAGCACCAGCAGACGGACTACTCGTTGAGTTTTAGAAACCTTTTGTATTCACAGTGTGTCCATTCTCTAGGTTTCCCTACATGTTATAGCTGTAGTAATATTCCCTTCAACATGGAGAGTTGGGACCCATGGAATGGGGGCCATGCACTTTTGCTTTAAATGGTCTGCATTTGCTCACCCAATCTCACCAATCCTCTCAGTCCAAAGTGTCCAGCCTTATGCCACATACAGCTGTCATTGTAGATAGTGTCATTCCAGGTTTCATCAGAGACCCTGAAGGAAATGTAAAGAATTTCCCTGTTTTTCTTTATTTGTTTTTGAAATTCCTTTTTATAGTGGGTTTGAGCTGATTCTCCCTGCCATGTTTATGCCAGTCTAGACACACTTGATTCCCTTACAGAGACATATCAATATATAGGTTTTAAGATTCTTACTAGTCAGATCTATTCCTCTGCGGGAAATATGGCGTTTTGAGTCCCTTTCACTGAGGAAGGTGTAGGTCTTGTCTATTCCACAGTTTGTTTTAGAAATGGTTCCTGTGCTTATATCAAACTCTGGCTTTATGCATAACCCCACCTCTCCTTTGCCCTTAAGCATGCATAAGAGTGATTTCTAAATGTGAGACTCTGTTCTCTTTCCTAACTCAGTTCATGTGTAGCCATGTTTACAGGATCTTCATAAGTGATATCTTATGATAAGTTTCTTTTTCTGTGTGACTTATTTCACTTACAATCATCGTACCTGAATCCACTCTCTTTGATTCTCCTGGTCTTATGACATTGATTTCATGGCTGAGGGATATTCCATCGTACGTAAATACCACAGTTTTTTGAACCATTTTTATATTTCCTGGGATATTTAAGGTGTACCCAAGTTGAAGTTCTTGTAAGCAGTGCAGACCTAAATTTGGGGGTGGCTCTGTCTTATTGATTTTCGGTTTTCCCAAGGTATATTCCCTAGACTGGAAGTGCCCTTGGCTCTGTAGCTCTGTGGATTACTTGTTTTAGGAACGCAATGCACTCCTCCAGTGAGGCAGTTGGCAATTTACATCCCGCCCATCAGCATAAAAAGGCTCCCTGTTCTCCAGGGCCTGTCTTGCCTTTCTGGTTTTTACACATTTTTTGGATGTCCCTTTTGACCGGTGGGAAGTGATACTTCTTTGTAGTGCAGATTTGCATTGCCCGCGTGCTTGCTTTTCCAAAAAGGGCGTATGCATTTTCTCCTGAATATATTCAGGAGAAAATGCATACGCCCTTTTTGGCCAAGTGCGTCATTGTCAAAGTTGTGCCCCTCTTCCTGTGCTTAAATGCGATTCCAACGTACCTCTTGAAATCTGTTTCCTACTATTCTGCCTCGCTTTCAAGTCCTCCTCGTTGCCTTCCCTCAACAGATTTTTGGACGATAGTTGTCCTTTATTACTCGGCCGGTTTGTGAATTGCTGTGCCCCTGAGCTCCATTTTTCAACTCGTTTTTTGTGAGCTGTACGCAAGTCCAAAATTTTGGTTCAGGACCTATACTGGTTCCCGGTGGGTGGCTGAGTCTCTGGTTAATTCTTCTTCCTGCCGGGAAATTAGAGTGACATGTGCCCGTCCAAATGCCTAACAGCTACTCTCTCATTTGTTCTCCCTCTTCCCTTCCATCCTCTGCCATATTGGCAACCTGTGAGAACCAGGAGGTTAAAGGGGTTGTCTCTCCAATTTGGGAGATTGATAGTAAAGCAGTTGGAAAGTCAAACCGGAGCACCAGGAGAGGGACTACTCGTTGAGTTTTAGAAACATTTTGTATTCACAGTGTGTCCATTTTCTAGGTTTCCCGTACATGTTATAGCTGTAGTAATATTCCCTTCAACATGGAGAGTTGGGACCCATGGAATGGGGGCCATGCATTTTTGCTTTAAAGGGTCTGAATTTGCTCACCCAATCTCACCAATCCTCTCAGTCCCAAGTGTCCAGCCTTATGCCACATCCAGCTGTCATTGTAGATAGGGTCATTCCAGGTTTCATCAGAGACCCTGAAGGAAATGTAAAGAATTTCCCTGTTTTTTGGTTTTGTTTTTGAAATTCCTTTTTATAGTGGGTTTGAGCTGATTCTCGCTGCCATGTTTATGCCAGTCTAGACACACTTGATTCCCTTACAGAGACATATCAATACATAGGTTTTAAGATTCTTACTAGTCAGATCTAATCCTCTGCGGGAAATATGGGGTTTTGAGTCCCTTTCACTGAGGAAGGTGTAGGTCTTTTCTATTCAACAGTTGGTTATAGAAATGGTACATGTGCTTCTATCAAACTCTGGTTTTATGCATCACCCCTCCTCTCCTTTCCCCTCAAGCAGGCATAAGAGTGTTTTCTAAATGTGAGACTCTGTTCTCTTTCCTAACTCAGTTCATGTGTAGCCATGTTTACAGGATCTTCATAAGTGATATCTTATGATAAGTTTCTTTTTCTGTGTGACTTATTTCACTTAGAATCATCGTACCTGAATCCACTCACTTTGCTGCTCCTGGTCTTATGACATTGATTTCATGGCTGAGGGATATTCCATCGCACATAAGTACCACAATTTTTTGAACCATTTTTTTATTTCCTGGGATATTTAAGGTGTACCCAATTTGAGGTTCTTGTAAGAAGTGCAGCCCTAAATTTGGGGGTGGCTCTGTCTTATTGATTTTCAGTTTCCCCAAGGTATATTCCCTAGACTGGAAGTGCCCTTGGGTCTGTAGCTCTGTGGTTTACTTGTTTTAGGGAACGCAATGCACTCCTCCAGGGAGGCAGTTGGCAATTTACATCCCGCCCATCAGCATAAAAAGGCTCCCTGTTCTCCAGGGACTGTCTTGCCTTTCTGGTATTTACACATTTTGTGGATGTCCCTTTTGAACGGTGGGAAGTGATACTTCTTTGTAGTGCAGATTTGCATTGCCGCTTGCTTGCTTGGCCAAAAAGGGCGTATGCAGTTTCTCCTGAATATATTCAGGAGAAAACGCATACGCCCTTTTTGGCCAAGTGCGTCATTGTCGTAGTTGTGCCCCTCTTCCTGTGCTTTAAAGGCGATTCCAACGTACCTCTTGAAATCTGTTTCCTGCTATTCTGCCTCGCATTCAAGTCCGCCTCGTTGCCTTCCCTCAACAGATTTTTGGACGATAGTTGTAATTTATTACTCTGCCTGTTTGTGAATTGCTGTGCCCCTGAGCTCCATTTTTCAACTCGTTTTTTGTGAGCTGTACGCAAGTCCAAAATTTTGGTTCAGAACCTATACTGGTTCCCGGTGGGTGGCTGAGACTTTGGTTAATTCTTCTTCCTGCCGGGAAATTAGAATGATATGTGTCCATCCAAATGCCTAACAGCTACTCTCTCATTGGTTCTCCCTCTTCCCTTCCATCCTCTGCCAAATTGGAAACCTGTGCGAACCAGGAGGTTAAATGGGCTGTCTCTCCAAGTTGGCAGATTGATAATAAAGCAGTTGGAAAGTCAAACCGGAGCACCAGGGGAGGGACTATTCGTTGAGTTATAGAAACCTTTTGTATTCACAGTGTGTCCATTCTCTAGGTTTCCCGTACATGTTATAGCTGTATTAATATTCCCTTCAACATGGAGAGTTGGGAACCATGGAATGGGGGCCATGCATTTTTGCTTTAAAGGGTCTGCATTTGCTCACCCAATCTCACCAATCCTCTCAGTCCCAAGTGTCCAGCCTTATGCCACATCCTGCTGTCATTGTAGATAGGGTCATCCCAGGTTTCATCAGAGACCCTGAAGGAATTGTCAAGAATTTCCCTGTTTTGTGGTTTTGTTTTTGAAATTCCTTTTTATAGTGGGTTTGATTTGATTCTTGCTGCCATGTTTATTCCAGTCTAGACACACTTGATTCCCTTACAGAGACATATCAATACATAGGTTTTAAGATTCTTACTAGTCAGATATATTCCTCTGTTGGAAATATGGGGTTTTGAGTCCCTTTCACTGAGGAAGGTTTAGGTCTTGTCTATTCCACAGTGGGCTAAAAATGGTACCTGTGCTTATATCAAACTCTGGTTTTATGCATCACCCAACCTCTCCTATCCCCTTAAGCAGGCATAAGAGTGTTTTCTAAATGTGAGACTCTGTTCTCTTTCCTAACTCAGTTCATGTGTAGCCATGTTTACAGGATCTTCATAAGTGATATCTTACGATAAGTTTCTTTTTCTGTGTGACTTATTTCACTTAGAATCATTGTACCTGAATCCACTCACTTTGCTGCTCCTGGTCTTATGACATTGATTTCATGGCTGAGGGATATTCCATCGTACATAAATACCACAGTTTTTTGAACCATTTTTATAATTCCTGGGATATTTAAGGTGTACCGAAGTTGAGGTTCTTGTAAGCAGTGCAGCCCTAAAATTGGGGTGGCTCTGTCTTAATGATTTTCAGTTTTCCCCAGGTATATTTCCTAGACTGGAAGTGCCCTTGGCTCTGTAGCTCTGTTGTTTACTTGTCTTAGGGAACACAATGCACTCATCCAGTGAGGCAGTTGGCAATTTACATAACACCCATCAGCATAACAAGGCTCCCTGTTCTCCAGGGCCTGTCTTGCCTTTCTGGTTTTTACACATTTGTGGATGTCCCATTTGACTGGTGGGAAGTGATACTTCTTTGTAGTGCAGATTTGCATTGCCCACTTGCTTCCGTGGACAGAAACGGCGTATGCGTTTTCTCCTGAATATATTCAGGAGAAAACACATATGACCTTTTTGGCCAAGTGCGTCATTGTCGAAGTTGCGCCCCTCTTCCTGTGCTTTAAAGGTGATTCCAACGTACCTCTTGAAATCTGTTTCCTGCTATTCTGCCTCGCTTTCAAGTCTGCCTCGTTGCCTTCCCTCAACAGATTTTTGGACGATAGTTGTCCTTTATTACTCTCCCAGTTTGTGAATTGCTGTGCCCCTGAGCTCCATTTTTCAACTCGTATTTTGTGAGAGGTACGCAAGTCCAAAATTTTGGTTTAGGACCTATACTGGTTCCCGGTGGGTGGCTGAGACTCTGGTTAATACTTCCTGCCGGGAAATTAGAGTGACATGTGCCCGTCCAAATGCCTAACAGCTACTCTCGCATTGGTTCTCCCTCTTCCCATCCATCCTCTGCCAAACTGGCAACCTCTGCAAACCAGGAGGTTAAAGGGGTTGTCTCTCCAAGTTGGGAGATTGATAGTAAAGCAGTTGGAAAGTCAAACCGGAGCACCAGGAGAGGGAGTACTCATTGAGATTTAGAATCCTTTTGTATTCACAGTGTGTCCATTCTCTAGATTTCCCGTACATGTTATAGCTGTAGTAATATTCCCTTCAACATGGAGAGTTGGGACCAATGGAATGGGGGCCATGCATTTTTGCTTTAAACGGTCTGCATTTGCTCACCCAATCTCACCAATCCTCTCAGTCCCAAGTGTCCAGGCTTATGCCACATCCACCTGTCATTGTAGATAGGGTCATTCCAGATTTCATCAGAGACCCTGAAGAAAATGTAAAGAATTTCCCTGTTTTTTGGTTTTGTTTTTGAAATTCCTTTTTATAGTGGGTTTGAGCTGATTCTCGCTGCCATGTTTATGCCAGTCTAGACACACTTGATTCCCTTACAGAGACATATTAATATATAGGTTTTAAGATTCTTACTAGTCAGATCTATTCCTCTGCGGGAAATATGGGGTTTTGAGTCCCTTTCACTGAGGAAGGTGTAGGTCTTGTCTATTCCACAGTTGGTTTTAGAAATGGTACCTGTGCTTATATCAAACTCTGGTTTTATGCATCACCCCACGTCTCCTTTCCCCTGATGCAGGCATAAGAGTGTTTTCTAAATGTGAGACTCTGTTCTCTTTCCTAACTCAGTTCTTGTGTAGCCATGTTTACAGGATATTCATAAGTGATATCTTATGATAAGTTTCTTTTTCTGTGTGACTTATTTCACTTAGAATCATCGAACTTGAATCCACTCACTTTGCTGCTCCTGGTCTTTTGACATTGATTTCATGGCTGAGGGATATTCCACCGTACATAAATACCACACTTTTTTGAAGCATTTTTATATTTCCTGGGATATTTAAGGTGTACCCAAGTTGAGGTTCTTGTAAGCAGTGCAGCCTTAAATTTGGGGGTCGCTCTGTCATATTGATTTTCGATTTTCCCAAGGTATATTCCCTAGACTGGAAGTGCCCTTGGCTCTGTAGCTCTGTTGTTTACTTGTTTTAGGGAACGCAATGCACTCCTCCAGTGAGGCAGGTGGCAATTTACATCCCGCCCATCTGCATAACAAGGCTCCCTGTTCTCCAGGGCCTGTCTTGCCTTTCTGGTTTTTACACATTTTGTGGATATCCCTTTTGACCGTTGGGAAGTGATACTTCTTTGTAGTGCTGATTTGCATTGCCCGCGTGCTTGCTTGGCCAAAATGGGCGTATGCGTTTTCTCCTGAATATATTCAGGAGAAAAGGCATATGCCCTTTATGGCCAAGTGCGTCATTGTCGATGTTGTGCCCCTCTTCCTGTGCTTTAAAGGCGATTCCAACGTACCTCTTAAAATCTGTTTCCTGCTATTCAGCCTCGCTTTCAATTCCGCCTCGTTGCCATCCCTCAACAGATTTTTTGGACGTTAGTTGTCCTTTATTACTCTGCCAATTTGTGAATTGCTGTGTCCCTGAGGTCCATTTTTCAACTCGTTTTTTGTGAGCTGTACGCAAGTCCAAAATTTTGGTTCAGGACCTATACTGGTTCCCGGTGGGTGGCTGAGACTCTGGTTAATTCTTCTTGCTGCCAGGAAATTAGAGTGACCTGTGCCCGTCCAAATGCCTAACAGCTACTCTCTCATTGGTTCTCCCTCTTCCCTTCCATCCTCTGCCAAATTGGCAACGTCTGCGAACCAGGAGGTTAAATGGGTTGTCTCTCCAAGTTGGGAGATTGATAGTAAAGCAGTTGGAAAGTCAAACCGGAGCACCAGGAGAGGGACTACTCGTTGGGTTTTAGAAACCTTTTGTATTCACAATGTGTCCATTCTCTATGTTTCCCGTACATGTTATAGCTGTAGTAATATTCCCTTCAACATGGAGAGTTGGGACCCATGTAATGCGGGCCATGCATTTTTGCTTTAAAGGGTCTGCATTTGCTCACCCAATCTCACCAATCCTCTCAGTCCCAAATGTCCAGCCTTATGCCACATCCAGCTGTCATTGTAGATAGGGTGATTCCAGATTTCATCAGAGACCCTGAAGAAAATGTAAAGAATTTTCCTGTTTTTTGGTTTTGTTTTTGAAATTCCTTTTTATAGTGGGTTTGAGCTGATTCTCGCTGCCAGGTTTATGCCAGTCTAGACACACTTGATTCCCTTACAGAGACATATCAATACATAGGTTTTAAGATTCTTACTAGTCAGATCTATTCCTCTTCGGGAAATATGGGGTTTTGATTCCCTTTCACAGAGGAAGGTGTAGGTCTTGTCTATTCCACAGTTGGTTTTAGCAATGGTACCTGTGCTTACATCAAACTCTGGTTTTATGCATCACCACACCTCTCCTTTCCCCTTAAGCAAGCATAAGAGTGTTTTCTAAATGTGAGACTCTGTTCTCTTTCCTAACTCAATTCATGGGTAGCCTTGTTTACAGGATCTTCATAAGTGATATCTTATGATAAGTTTCTTTTTCTGTGTGACTTATTTCACTTAGAATCATCGTACCTGAATCCACTCACTTTGCTGCTCCTGGCCTTTTGACATTGATTTCATGGCTGAGGGATATTCCATCGTACATAAATACCACAGTTTTTTGAACCATTTTTATATTTCCTTGCATATTTAAGGTGTACACAAGTTGAGGTTCTTGTAAGCAGTGCAGCCCTAAATTTGTGGGTGGCTCTGTCTTATTGATTTTCAGTTTTCCCAAGGTATATTCCCAAGACTGGAAGTGCCCTTGGCTTTGTAGCTCTGTTGTTTACTTGTTTTAGGGAACGCAATGCACTCCTCCAGTGAGGCAGTTGGCAATTTACATCCCGCACATCAGCATAACAAGGCTCCCTGTTCTCCAGGGCCTGTCTTTCCTTTCTGATTTTTACACATTTTGTGGATGTCCCTTTTGACCGGTGGGAAGTGATACTTCTTTGTAGTGTAGATTTGCATTGCCGCTTGCTTGCTTGGCCAAAAAGTGCGTATGGGTTTTCTCCTGAATATATTCAGGAGAAAACGCATATGCACTTTTTGGCCAAGTGCGTCATTGTCGAAATTGTGCCCCTCTTCCTGTGCTTTAAAGGCGATTCCAACGTACCTCTTGAAATCTGTTTCCTGCTATTCTGCCTTGCTTTCAAGTCCGCCTCGTTGCCTTCCCTCAACAGATTTTTGGACGATAGTTGTCCATTATTACTCTGCCTGTTTGTGAATTGCTGTGCCCCTGAGCTCCATTTTTCAACTCGTTTTTTGTGAGCTGTACATAAGTCCAAAATTTTGGTTCAGGACCTATACTGTTTCGCGGTGGGTGGCTGAGACTCTGGTTAATTCTTCTGAATGCCGGGAAATTAGAGTGACATGTGCCCGTTCAAATTCCTAACAGCTAATCTCTCATTGGTTCTCCCTCTTCCCTTCCATCCTCTGCCAAATTGGCAACATCTGCGAACCAGGAGGTTAAAGGTGTTGTCTCTCCAAGTTGGGAGATTGATAGTAAAGCAGTTGGAAAGTCAAACCGGAGCACCAGGTGAGGGACTACTCATTGAGTTTTAGAAACCTTTTGTATTCACAGTGTGTCCATTCTCTAGGTTTCCCGTACATGTTATAGCTTTAGTAATATTCCCTTCAACATGGAGAGTTGGGACCCATGGAATGGGGGCCATGCATTTTTGCTTTAAACGGTCTGCATTTGCTCACCCAATCTCACCAATCCTCTCAGTCCCAAGTGTCCAGCTTTATGCCACATCCACCTGTAATTGTAGATAGGGTCATTCCAGGTTTCATCAGAGACCCTTAAGGAAATGTAAAGAATTTCCCTGTTTTTTGGTTTGTTTTTGAAATTCCTTTTTATAGTGTGTTTGAGCTGATTCTCGCTGCCATGTTTATGCCAGTCTAGACACACTTGATTCCCTTACAGAAACATATCAATATATAGGTTTTAAGATTCTTACTAGTCAGATCTATTCCTCTGTGGGAAATATGGGGTTTTGAGTCCCTTTCACTGAGGAAGGTGTAGGTCTTGTTTATTCCACAGTTAGTTTTAGAAATGGTACCTGTGCTTATATCAAACTCTGGTTTTATGCATCACCCCACCTCTCCTTTCCCCTTAAGCAGGCATAAGAGTGTTTTCTAAATGTGAGACTCTGTTCTCTTTCCTAACTCATTTCATGTGTAGCCATGTTTACAGGATCTTCATAAGTGATATCTTATGATAAGTTTCATTTTCTGTGTGACTTATTTCACTTAGAATCATCGTACCTGAATCCACTCACTTTGCTGCTCCTGGTCTTTTGACATTGATTTCATGGCTGAGTGATATTCCATCGTACATAAATACCACAGATTTTTGAAGCATTTTTATATTTCCTGGGATATTTAAGGTGTACCCAAGTTGAGGTTCTTGTAAGCAGTGCAGCCCTAAATTTGGGTGTGGCTCTGTCTTATTGATTTTCAGTTTTCCCAAGGTATATTCCCTAGAGTGGAAGTGCACTTGGCTCTGTAGCTCTGTTGTTTACTTGTTTTAGGGAACGCAATGCACTCCTCCAGTGAGGCAGTTGGCAATATACATACCGCCCATCAGCATAACAAGGCTCCCTGTTCTCCAGGGCCTGTCTTGCCTTTCTGGTTTTTACACATTTTGTGGATGTCCCTTTTGACCGGTTGGAAGTGATACTTCTTTGTAGTGCAGATTTGCATTGCCGCTTGCTTGCTTGGCCAAAAAGGGCGTATGGGTTTTCTCCTGAATATATTCAGGAGAAAACGCATACGCCCTTTTTGGCCAAGTGCGTCATTGTCGAAATTGTGCCCCTCTTCCTGTGCTTTAAAGGCGATTCCAACGTACCTCTTGAAATCTGCTTCCTGCTATTCTGCCTCGCTTTCAAGTCCGCCTCGCTGCCTTCCCTCAACAGATTTTTGGACGATAGTTGTCCTTTATTACTCTGCCATGTTGTGAATTGCTGGGCCCCTGAGGTCCATTTTTCAACTCGTCTTTTGTGAGCTGTACGCAAGTCCAAAATTTTGGTTCAGGACCTATACTGGTTCCCGGTGGGTGGCTGAGACTCTGGTTAATTCTTCTTTCTGCCGGGAAATTAGAGTGACATGTGCCCGTCCAAATGCCTAACAGCTACTCTCTCATTGGTTCTCCCTCTTCCCTTCCATCCTCTGCCAAATTGGCAACCTCTGCGAACCAGGAGGTTAAAGGGGTTGTCTCTCCAAGTTGGGAGATTGATAGTAAAGCTGTTGGAAAGTCAAACAAGAGCACCAGGAGAGGGACTACTCGTTGAGTTTTAGAAACCTTTTGTATTCACAGTGTGTCCATTCTCTAGGTTTCCCGTACATGTTATATCTGTAGTAATATTCCCTTCAACATGGAGAGTTGGGACCCATGGAATGGGGGCCATGCATTTTTGCTTTAAAGGGTCTGCATTTGCTCAACCAATCCCACCAATCCTCTCAGTCCCAAGTGTCCAGCCTTATGCCACATCCAGCTGTCATTGTAGATAGGGTCATTCCAGGTTTCATCAGAGGCCCTGAAGGAAATGGAAAGAATTTCCCTGTTTTTTGGTTTTGTTTTTGAAATTCGTTTTTATAGTGGGTTTGAGCTGATTCTCGCTGCCATGTTTATGCCAGTCTGGACACACTTGATTCCCTTACAGAGACATATCAATATATAGGTTTTAAGATTCTTACTAGTCAGATCTATTCCTCTGCGGGAAATGTGGGGTTTTGAGTCCCTTTCACTGAGGAAGGTGTAGGTCTTGTCTATTCCACAGTTGGTTTTAGCAATGTTACCTGTGCTTATATCAAACTCTGGTTTTATGCATCACCCCACCTCTCCTTTCCCCTTAAGCAGGCATAAGAGTGTTTTCTAAATGTGAGACTCTGTTCTCTTTCCTAACTCAGTTCATGTGTAGCCATGTTTACAGGATCTTCATAAGTGATATCTCATGATAAGTTTCTTTTTCTGTGTGACTTATTTCACTTATAATCATTGTACCTGAATCCACTCACTTTGCTGCTCCTGGTCTTTTGACATTGATTTCATGGCTGAGGGATATTCCATCGTACATAAATACCACAGTTTTTTGAACCATTTTTATATTTCCTGGGATATTTAAGTTGTAACCAAGTTGAGGTTCTTGTAAGCAGTGCAGCCCTAAATTTGGGGGTGGCTCTGTCTTATTGATTTTCAGTTTTCCCAAGGTATATTCCCTAGACTGGAAGTGCCCTTCGCTCTGTAGCTCTGTTGTTTACTTGTTTTAGGGAACGCACTGCACTCCTCCAGAGAGGCAGTTGGCAATTTACATCCCGCCCTTCAGCATAACAAGGTTCCCTGTTCTCCAGGGCCAGTCTTGGCTTTCTGGTTTTTACACATTTTGTGGATGTCCCTTTTGACCGGTGGGAAGTGATACTTCTTTGTAGTGCAGTTTTGCATTGCCCGCGTGCTTGCTTGGCCAAAAAGGGCGTATGAGTTTTCTCCTGAATATATTCAGGAGAAAACGCATACGCCCTTTATGGCCAAGTGCGTCATTGTCGAAGTTGTGCCCCTCTTCCTGTGCATTAAAGGCGATTACAACGTACCTCTTGAAATCTGTTTCCTGCTATTCTGCCTCACTTTCAAGTCCGCCTCGTTGACTTCCCTCATCAGATTTTTGGACGATTGTAGTCCTTTATTACTCTGCCAGCTTGTGAATTGCTGTGCCCCTGAGCTCCATTTTTCAACTCGTTTTTTGTGAGCTGTACGCAAGTCCAAAATTTTGGTTCAGGACCTATACTGGTTCCCGGTGGGTGGCTGAGACTCTGGTTAATTCTTCTTCCTGCCGGGAAATTAGAGTGACATGTGCCCGTCCAAATGCCTAACAGCTACTCTCTCATTGGTTCTCCCTCTTCCCTTCCATCCTCTGCCAAATTGGCAACCTCTGCGAACCAGGAGGTTAAAGGGGTTGTCTCTCCAAGTTGGGAGATTGATAGTAAAGCAGTTGGAAAGTCAAACCGGAGCACCAGGAGAGGGACTACTCGTTGAGTTTTAGAAACCTTTTGTATTCACAGTGTGTCCATTCTCTAGGTTTCCCGTACATGTTATAGCTGTAGTAATATTCCCTTCAACATGGAGAGTTGGGACCCGTGGAATGGGGGCCATGCATTTTTGATTTAAAGGGTCTGCATTTGCTCACCCAATCTCATCAATCCTCTCAGTCCCAAGTGTCCAGCCTTATGCCACATCCAGCTGTCATTGTAGATAGGGTCATTCCAGGTTTCATCAGAGACCCTGAAGGAAATGGAAAGAATTTCCCTGTTTTTTGGTTTTGTTTTTGAAATTCCTTTTTATAGTGGGTTTGAGCTGATTCTCGCTGCCATGTTTATGCCAGTCTAGACACACTTGATTCCCTTACAGAGACATATCAATACATAGGTTTTAAGATTCTTACTAGTGAGATCTATTCCTCTGCGGGAAATATGGGGTTTTGAGTCCCTTTCACTGAGGAAGGTGTAGGTCTTGTCTATTCCACAGTTGGTTTTAGAAATGGTACCTGTGCTTATATCAAACTCTGGTTTTATGCATCACCCCACGTCTCCTTTCCCCTGATGCAGGCATAAGAGTGTTTTCTAAATGTGAGACTCTGTTCTCTTTCCTAACTCAGTTCATGTGTAGCCATGTTTACAGGATCTTCATAAGTGATATCTTATGATAAGTTTCTTTTTCTGTGTGACTTATTTCACTTAGAATCATCGTACCTGAATCCACTCACTTTGCTCCTCCTGATCTTATGACATTGATTTCATGGCTGAGGGATATTCCATCGTACATAAATACCACAGTTTCTTGAACCATTTTTATATTTCCTGGGATATTTAAGTTGTACCCAAGTTGAGGTTCTTGTAAGCAGTGCAGCCCTAAATTTGCGAGTGGCTCTGTCTTATTGATTTTCACTTTTCCCAAGGTATATTCCCTAGACTGGAAGTGCCCTTCGCTTTGTAGCTCTGTTGTTTACTTGTTTTAGGGAACGGAATGCACTCCTCCAGTGAGGCAGTTGGCAATTTACATCCCGCCCATCAGCATAACAAGGCTCCCTGTTCTGCAGGGACTGTCTTTCCTTTCTGGTTTTTACACATTTGTGGATGTCCCTTTTGACCGGTGGGAAGTGATACTTCTTTGTAGTGCAGATTTGCATTGCCCGCTTGCTTGCTTGGCCAAAAAGGGCGTATGCGTTTTCTCCTGAATATATTCAGGAGAAAAGACATTCGCCCTTTTTGGCCAAGTGCGTCATTTTCGAAGTTGTGCCCCTCTTCCTGTGCTTTAAAGGCGATTCTAAGGTACCTCTTCAAATCTGTTTCCTGCTATTCTGCCTCGCTTTCAAGTCCACCTCGTTGCCTTCCCTCAACAGATTTTTGGACGATAGTTGTCCTTTATTACTCTGCGAGTTTGTGAATTGCTGGGCCCCTGAGCTCCATTTTTCAACTCGTTTTTTGTGAGCTGTACGCAAGTCCAAAATTTTGGTTCAGGACCTATACTGGTTCCCGGTGGGTGGCTGAGACTCTGGTTAATTCTTCTTCCTGCCGGGAAATTAGAGAGTCATGTGCCCGTCCAAATGCCTAACAGCTACTCTCTCATTGGTTCTCCCTCTTCCCTTCCATCCTCTGTCAAATAGGCAACCTCTGCGAATCAGGAGGTTAAAGGGGTTGTCTCTCCAAGTTGGGAGATTGATAGTAAAGCAGTTGGAAAGTCAAACCGGAGCACCAGGAGAGGGACTACTCGTTGAGTTTTAGAAACCTTTTGTATTCACAGTCTGACCATTCTCTAGGTTTTCTGTACATGTTATAGCTGTAGTAATATTCCCTTCAACATGGAGAGTTGTGACCCATGGAATGGTGGCCATGCATTTTTGCTTTAAAGGGTCTGCATTTGCTCACCCAATCTCAGCAATCCTCTCAGTCCCAAGTGTCCATGCTTATGCCACATCCAGCTGTCATTGTAGATAGGGTCATTCCAGGTTTCATCAGAGACCCTGAAGGAAATGGAAAGAATTTCCCTGTTTTTTGGTTTTCTTTTTGAAATTCCTTTTTATCGTGGGTTTGAGCTGATTCTCGCTGCCATGTTTATGCCAGTCTAGACACACTTGATTCCCTTACAGAGACATATCAATATATAGGTTTTAAGATTCTTACTAGTCAGATCTATTCCTCTGCGGGAAATATGGGGTTTTGAGTCCCATTCACTGAGGAAGGTGTAGGTCTTGTCTATTCCACAATTGGTGTTAGCAATGGTACCTGTGATTATATCAAACTCTGGTTTTATGCATCACCCCACCTCTCCTTTCCCCTTAAGCAGGCATAAGAGTGTTTTCTAAATGTGAGACTCTGTTATCTTTCCTAACTCAGTTCATGTGTAGCCATGTTTACAGGATCTTCATAAGTGATATCTTATGATAAGTTTCTTTTTCTGTGTGACTTATTTCTCTTAGAATCATCGTACCTGAATCCACTCACTTTGCTCCTCCTGGTCTTTTGACATTGATTTCATGGCTGAGGGATATTCCATCGTATATAAATACCACAGTTTTTTGAACCATTTTTATATTTCCTGGGATATTTAAGTTGTACCCAAGTTGAGTTTCTTGTAAGCAGTGCAGCCCTAAATTTGCGAGTGGCTCTGTCTTATTGATTTTCACTTTTCCCAAGGTATATTCCCTAGACTGAAAGTGCCCTTCGCTTTGTAGCTCTGTTGTTTACTTGTTTTAGGGAACGGAATACACTCCTCCAGTGAGGCAGTTGGCAATTTACATCCCGCCCATCAGCATAACAAGGCTCCCTGTTCTCCAGGGACTGTCTTGCCTTTCTGGTTTTTACACATTTGTGGATGTCCCTTTTGACCGGTGGGAAGTGATACTTCTTTGTAGTGCAGATTTGCATTGCCCGCTTGCTTGCTTGGCCAAAAAGGGCGTATGCGTTTTCTCCTGAATATATTCAGGAGAAAACACATTCGCCCTTTTTGTCCAAGTGCGTCATTGTCGAAGTTGTGCCCCTCTTCCTGTGCTTTAAAGGCGATTACAACGTACCTCTTGAAATCTGTTTCCTGCTATTCTGCCTCGCTTTCAAGTCCGCCTCGTTTCCTTCCCTCAACAGATTTTTGGACGATAGTTGTCCTTTATTACTCTGTCAGTTTGTGAATTGCAGTGCCCCTGAGCTCCATTTATCTACTCGTTTTTTGTGAGCTGTACGCAAGTCCAAAATTTTGGTTCAGGACCTATACTAGTTCCCGGTGGGTGGCTGAGACTCTGGTTAATTCTTCTTCCTGCCGGGAAATTAGAGTGATATGTGCCATTCCAAATGCCTAACAGCTACTCTCTCATTGGTTCTCCCTCTTCCCTTCCATCCTTTGCCAAATTGGCAACCTCTGCGAACCAGGAGGTTAAAGGGGTTGTCTCTCCAAGTTGGGAGATTGATAGTAAAGCAGTTGGAAAGTCAAACCGGAGCACCGGGAGTGGGACTACTCGTTGAGTTTTAGAAACCTTTTGTATTCACAGTGTGTCCATTCTCTAGGTTTCCCGTACATGTTATATCTGTAGTAATATTCCCTTCAACATGGAGAGTTGGGACCCATGGAATGGGGGCCATGCATTTTTGCTTTAAATGGTCTGCATTTGCTCAACCAATCTCACCAATCCTCTCAGTCCCAAGTGTCCAGCCTTATGCCACATCCAGCTGTCATTGTAGATAGGGTCATTCCAGGTTTCATCAGAGGCCCTGAAGGAAATGGAAAGAATTTCCCTGTTTTTTGGTTTTGTTTTTGAAATTCCTTTTTATACTGGGTTTGAGCTGATTCTCGCTGCCATGTTTATGCCAGTCTGGACACACTTGTTTCCCTTACAGAGACATATCAATATATAGGTTTTAAGATTCTTACTAGTCAGATCTATTCCTCTGCGGGAAATGTGGGGTTTTGAGTCCCTTTCACTGAGGAAGGTTTAGGTCTTTTCTATTCCACAGTTGGTTTTAGCAATGGTACCTGTGCTTATATCAAACTCTGGTTTTATGCATCACCCCACCTCTCCTTTCCCCTTAAGCAGGCATAAGAGTGTTTTCTAAATGTGAGACTCTGTTCTCTTTCCTAACTCAGTTCATGTGTAGCCATGTTTACAGGATCTTCATAAGTGATATCTTATGATAAGTTTCTTTTTCTGTGTGACTTATTTCACTTAGAATCATCGAACCTGAATCCACTCACTTTGCTGCTCCTGGTGTTTTGACATTGATTTCATGGCTGAGGGATATTCCATCGTACATAAATACCACAGTTTTTTGAACCATTTTTATATTTCCTGGGATATTTAAGGTGTAACCAAGTTGAGGTTCTTGTAAGCAGTGCAGCCCTAATTTTGGGGGTGGCTCTGTCTTATTGATTTTCAGTTTTCACAAGGTATATTCCCTAGACTGGAAATACCCTTGGCTCTGTAGCTCTGTTGTTTACTTGTTTTAGGGAACGCACTGCACTCCTCCAGAGAGGCAGTTGGCAATTTACATCCCGCCCATCAGCATAACAAGGTTCCCTGTTCTCCAGGGCCTGTCTTGGCTTTCTGGTTTTTACACATTTTGTGGATGTCCCTTTTGACCGGTGGGAAGTGATACTTCTTTGTAGTGCAGATTTGCATTGCCCCCGTGCTTGCTTGGCCAAAAAGGGCGTATGAGTTTACTCCTGAATATATTCAGTAGAAAACGCATACGCCCTTTATGGCCAAGTGCATCATTGTCGAAGTTGTGCCCCTCTTCCTGTGCTTTAAAGGCGATTACAACGTACCTCTTGAAATCTGTTTCCTGCTATTCTGCCTCACTTTCAAGTCCGCCTCGGTGCCTTCCCTCAACAGATTTTTGGACGATTGTTGTCCTTTATTACTCTGCCAGCTTGTGAATTGCTGTGCCTCTGAGCTCCATTTTTCAACTCATTTTTTGTGAGCTGTACGCAAGTCCAAAATTTTGGTTCAGGACCTATACTGGTTCCCGGTGGGTGGCTGAGACTCTGGTTAATTCTTCTTCCTGCCGGGAAATTAGAGTGACATGTGCCCGTCCAAATGCCTAATAGCTACTTTCTCATTGGTTCTCCCTCTTCCCTTCCATCCTCTGCCAAATTGGCAACCTCTGCGAACGAGGAGGTTAAAGGGGTTGTCTCTCCACGTTGGGAGATTGATAGTAAAGCAGTTGGAAAGTCAAACCGGAGCACCGGGAGAGGGACTACTCGTTGAGTTTTAGAAACCTTTTGTATTCACAGTGTGTCCATTCTCTAGGTTTCCCGTACATGTTATAGCTGTAGTAATATTCCCTTCAACATGGAGAGTTGGGACCCATGGAATGGGGGCCATGCATTTTTGATTTAAAGGGTCTGCATTTGCTCACCCTATCTCACCAATCCTCTCAGTCCCAAGTGTCCAGCCTTATGCCACATCCAGCTGTCATTGTAGATAGGGTCATTCCAGGTTTCATCAGAGACCCTGAAGGAAATGGAAAGAATTTCCCTGTTTTTTGATTTTGTTTTTGAAATTCCTTTTTATAGTGGGTTTGAGCTGATTCTCGCTGCCATGTTTATGCCAGTCTAGACACACTTGATTCCCTTACAGAGACATATCAATACATAAGTTTAAAGATTCTTACTAGTCAGATCTATTCCTCTGCGGGAAATATGGGGTTTTGAGTCCCTTTCACTGAGGAAGGTGTAGGTCTTGTGTATTCCACAGTTGGTTTTAGCAATGGTACCTGTGCTTATATTAAACTCTGGTTTTATGCATCACCCCACCTCTCCTTTCCCCTTAAGCAGGCATAAGAGTGTTTTCTAAATGTGAGACTCTGTTCTCTTTCCTAACTCAGTTCATGTGTAGCCATGTTTACAGGATCATCATAAGTGATATCTCATGATAAGTTTCTTTTTCTGTGTGACTTATTTCACTTATAATCATTGTACCTGAATCCACTCACTTTGCTGCTCTTGGTCTTTTGACATTGATTTCATGGCTGAGGGATATTCCATCGTACATAAATACCACAGTTTTTTGAACCATTTTTATATTTCCTGGGATATTTAAGGTGTAACCAAGTTGAGGTTCTTGTAAGCAGTGCAGCCCTAATTTTGGGGGTGGCTGTGTCTTATTGATTTTCAGTTTCCACAAGGTATATTCCCTAGACTGGAAGTGCCCTTGGCTCTGTAGCTCTGTTGTTTACTTGTTTTAGGGAACGCACTGCACTCCTCCAGTGAGGCAGTTGGCAATTTACATCCCGCCCATCAGCATAACAAATTTCCCTGTTCTCCAGGGCCTGTCTTGGCTTTCTGGTTTTTACACATTTTGTGGATGTCCCTTTTGACCGGTGGGAAGTGATACTTCTTTGTAGTGCAGATTTGCATTGCCCGCGTGCTTGCTTGGCCAAAAATGGAGTATGAGTTTTCTCCTGAATATATTCAGGAGAAAACTCATACGCCCTTTATGGCCAAGTGCGTCATTGTCGAAGTTGTGCCCCTCTTCCTGTGCTTTAAAGGCGATTCCAACGTACCTCTTGAAATCTGTTTCCTGCTATTCTGCCTCGCTTTCAAGTCCGCCTCGTTGCCTTCCCTCAACAGATTTTTGGACGATAGTTGTCCTTTATTACTCTGCCAGTTTGTGAATTGCTGTGCCCCTGAGCTCCATTTTTCAACTCGTTTTTTGTGAGCTGTACGCAAGTCCAAAATTTTGTTTCAGGACCTATACTGGTTCCCGGTGGGTGGCTGAGACTCTGGTTAATTCTTCTTCCTGCCAGGAAATTAGAGTGGCATGTGCCCGTCCAAATGCCTAACAGCTACTCTCTCATTGGTTCTCCCTCATCCCTTCCATCCTCTGCCAAATTGGCAACCTCTGCGAACCAGGAGGTTAAAGGGGTTGTCTCTCCAAGTTGGGAGATTGATAGTAAAGCAGTTGGAAAGTCAAACCGCAGCACCAGGAGAGGGACTACTCGTTGAGTTTTAGAAACCTTTTGTATTCACAGTGTGTCCATTCTCTAGGTTTCCCGTACATGTTATAGCTGTAGTAATATTCCCTTCAACATGGAGAGTTGGGACCCATGGAATGGGGACCATGCATTTTTGATTTAAAGGGTCTGCATTTGCTCACCCTATCTCACCAATCCTCTCAGTCCCAAGTGTCCAGCCTTATGCCACATCCAGCTGTCATTGTAGATAGGATCATTCCAGGTTTCATCAGAGACCCTGAAGGAAATGGAAAGAATTTCCCTGTTTTTTGATTTTGTTTTTGAAATTCCTTTTTATAGTGGGTTTGAGCTGATTCTCGCTGCCATGTTTATGCCAGTCTAGACACACTTGATTCCCTTACAGAGACATATCAATACATAGGTTTTAGGATTCTTACTAGTCAGATCTATTCCTCTGCGGGAAATATGGGGTTTTGAGTCCCTTTCACTGAGGAAGGTGTAGGTCTTGTCTATTCCACAGTTGGTTTTAGAAATGGTACCTGTGCTTATATCAAACTCTGGTTTATGCATCACCCCATGTCTCCTTTCCCCTGATGCAGGCATAAGAGTGTTTTCTAAATGTGAGACTCTGTTCTCTTTCCTAACTCAGTTCATGTGTAGCCATGTTTACAGGATCTTCATAAGTGATATCTTATGATAAGTTTCTTTTTCTGTGTGACTTATTTCACTTAGAATCATCGTACCTGAATCCACTCACTTTGCTCCTCCTGATCTTATGACATTGATTTCATGGCTGAAGGATATTCCATCGTACATAAATACCACAGTTTTTTGAACCATTTTTATATTTCCTGGGATATTTAAATTGTACCCAAGTTGAGTTTCTTGTAAGCAGTGCAGCCCTAAATTTGCGAGTGGCTCTGTCTTATTGATTTTCACTTTTCCAAGGTATATTCCCTAGACTGAAAGTGCCCTTCGCTTTGTAGCTCTGTTGTTTACTTGTTTTAGGGAACGGAATGCACTCCTCCAGTGAGGCAGTTGGCAATTTACATCCCGCCCATCAGCATAACAAGGCTCCATGTTCTCCAGGGACTGTCTTGCCTTTCTGGTTTTTACACATTTGTGGATGTCCCTTTTGACCGGTGGGAAGTGATACTTCTTTGTAGTGCAGTTTTGCATTGCCCGCTTGCTTGCTTGGCCAAAAAGGGCGTATGCGCTTTCTCCTGAATATATTCAGGAGAAAACGCATACGCCCTTTATGGCCAAGTGCGTCATTGTCGAAGTTGTGCCCCTCTTCCTGTGCTTTAAAGGCGATTACAACGTACCTCTTGAAATCTGTTTCCTGCTATTCTGCCTCACTTTCAAGTCCGCCTCGTTGCCTTCCCTCAACAGATTTTTGGACGATTGTTGTCCTTTATTACTCTGCCAGCTTGTGAATTGCTGTGCCCCTGAGCTCCATTTTTCAACTCGTTTTTTGTGAGCTGTACGCAAGTCCAAAATTTTGGTTCAGGACCTATACTGGTTCCCGGTGGGTGGCTGAGACTCTGGTTAATTCTTCTTCCTGCCGGGAAATTAGAGTGACATGTGCCCGTCCAAATGCCTAACAGCTACTCTCTCATTGGTTCTCCCTCTTCCCTTCCATCCTCTGCCAAATTGGCAACCTCTGCGAACCAGGAGGTTAAAGGGGTTGTCTCTCCAAGTTGGGAGATTGATAGTAAAGCAGTTGGAAAGTCAAACCGCAGCACCAGGAGAGGGACTACTCGTTGAGTTTTAGAAACCTTTTGTATTCACAGTGTGTCCATTCTCTAGGTTTCCCGTACATGTTATAGCTGTAGTAATATTCCCTTCAACATGGAGAGTTGGGACCCATGGAATGGGGGCCATTCATTTTTGATTTAAAGGGTCTGCATTTGCTCACCCTATCTCACCAATCCTCTCAGACCCAAGTGTCCAGCCTTATGCCATATCCAGCTGTCATTGTAGATAGGGTCATTCCAGGTTTCATCAGAGACCCTGAAGGAAATGGAAAGAATTTCCCTGTTTTTTGATTTTGTTTTTGAAATTCCTTTTTATAGTGGGTTTGAGCTGATTCTCGCTGCCATGTTTATGCCAGTCTAGACACACTTGATTCCCTTACAGAGACATATCAATACATAGGTTTTAAGATTCTTACTAGTCAGATCTATTCCTCTGCGGGAAATATGGGGTTTTGAGTCCCTTTCACTGAGGAAGGTGTAGGTCTTGTCTATTCCACAGTTGGATTTAGAAATGGTACCTGTGCTTATATCAAACTCTGGTTTTATGCATCACCCCACGTCTCCTTTCCCCTTATGCAGGCATAAGAGTGTTTTCTAAATGTGAGACTCTGTTCTCTTTCCTAACTCAGTTCATGTGTAGCCATGTTTACAGGATCTTCATAAGTGATATCTTATGATAAGTTTCTTTTTCTGTGTGACTTATTTCACTTAGAATCATCGTACCTGAATCCACTCACTTTGCTCCTCCTGATCTTATGACCTTGATTTCATGGCTGAGGGATATTCCATCGTACATAAATACCACAGTTTTTTCAACCATTTTTATATTTCCTGGGATATTTAAGTTGTACCCAAGTTGAGGTTCTTGTAAGCAGTGCAGCCCTAAATTTGCGAGTGGCTCTGTCTTATTGATTTTCACTTTTCCCAAGGTATATTCCCTAGACTGGAAGTGCCCTTGGCTTTGTAGCTCTGTTGTTTACTTGTTTTAGGGAACGGAATGCACTCCTCCAGTGAGGCAGTTGGCAATTTACATCCCGCCCATCAGCATAACAAGGCTCCCTGTTCTCCAGGGACTGTCTTGCCTTACTAGTTTTTACACATTTGTGGATGTCCCTTTTGACCGGTGGGAAGTGATACTTCTTTGTAGTGCAGATTTGCATTGCCCGCTTGCTTGCTTGGCCAAAAAGGTCGTTTGCGTTTTCTCCTGAATATATTCAGGAGAAAACACATTCGCCCTTTTTGTCCAAGTGCGTCATTGTCGAAGTTGTGCCCCTCTTCCTGTGCTTTAAAGGCGATTCCAACGTACCTCTTGAAATCTGTTTCCTGCTATTCTGCCTCGCTTTCAAGTCCGCCTCGTTTCCTTCCCTCAACAGATTTTTGGACGATAGTTGTCCTTTATTACTCTGCCAGTTTGTGAATTGCAGTGCCCCTGAGCTCCATTTTTCAACTCGTTTTTTGTGAGCTGTACGCAAGTCCAAAATTTTGGTTCAGGACCTATACTGGTTCCCGGTGGGTGGCTGAGACTCTGGTTAATTCTTCTTCCTGCCGGGAAATTAGAGTGATATGTGCCCGTCCAAATGCCTAACAGCTACTCTCTCATTGGTTCTCCCTCTTCCCTTCCATCCTTTGCCAAATTGGCAACCTCTGCGAACCAGGAGGTTAAAGGGGTTGTCTCTCCAAGTTGGGAGATTGATAGTAAAGCAGTTGGAAAGTCAAACCGGAGCACCGGGAGAGGGACTACTCGTTGAGTTATAGAAACCTTTTGTATTCACAGTGTGTCCATTCTCTAGGTTTCCCGTACATGTTATATCTGTAGTAATATTCCCTTCAACATGTAGAGTTGGGACCCATGGAATGGGGGCCATGCATTTTTGCTTTAAAGGGTCTGCATTTGCTCAACCAATCTCACCAATCCTCTCAGTCCCAAGTGTCCAGCCTTATGCCACATCCAGCTGTCATTGTAGATAGGGTCATTCCAGGTTTCATCAGAGGCCCTGAAGGAAATGGAAAGAATTTCCCTGTTTTTTGGTTTTGTTTTTGAAATTCCTTTTTATAGTGGGTTTGAGCTGATTCTCGCTGCCATGTTTATGCCAGTCTGGACACACTTGATTCCCTTACAGAGACATATCAATATATAGGTTTTAAGATTCTTACTAGTCAGATCTATTCCTCTGCGGGAAATGTGGGGTTTTGAGTCCCTTTCACTGAGGAAGGTGTAGGTCTTTTCTATTCCACAGTTGGTTTTAGCAATGGTACCTGTGCTTATATCAAACTCTGGTTTTATGCATCACCCCACCTCTCCTTTCCCCTTAAGCAGGCATAAGAGTGTTTTCTAAATGTGAGACTCTGTTCTCTTTCCTAACTCAGTTCATGTGTAGCCATGTTTACAGGATCTTCATAAGTGATATCTCATGATAAGTTTCTTTTTCTGTGTGACTTCTTTCACTTAGAATCATTGTACCTGAATCCACTCACTTTGCTGCTCCTGGTGTTTTGACATTGATTTCATGGCTGAGGGATATTCCATCGTACATAAATACCACAGTTTTTTGAACCATTTTTATATTTCCTGGGATATTTAAGGTGTAACCAAGTTGAGGTTCTTGTAAGCAGTGCAGCCCTAATTTTGGGGGTGGCTCTGTCTTATTGATTTTCAGTTTTCACAAGGTATATTCCCTAGACTGGAAGTGCCCTTGGCTCTGTAGCTCTGTTGTTTACTTGTTTTAGGGAACGCACTGCACTCCTCCAGAGAGGCAGTTGGCAATTTACATCCCGCCCATCAGCATAACAAGGTTCCCTGTTCTCCAGGGCCTGTCTTGGCTTTCTGGTTTTTACACATTTTGTGGATGTCCCTTTTGACAGGTGGGAAGTGATACTTCTTTGTAGTGCAGATTTGCATTGCCCGCGTGCTTGCTTGGCCAAAAATGGCGTATGAGTTTTCTCCTGAATATATTCAGGAGAAAACGCATACGCCCTTTATGGCCAAGTGCGTCATTGTCGAAGTTGTGCCCCTCTTCCTGTGCTTTAAAGGCGATTCCAACGTACCTCTTGAAATCTGTTTCCTGCTATTCTGCCTCGCTTTCAAGTCCGCCTCGTTGCCTTCCCTCAACAGATTTTTGGACGATAGTTGTCCTTTATTACTCTGCCAGTTTGTGAATTGCAGTGCCCCTGAGCTCCATTTTTCAACTCGTTTTTTGTGAGCTGTACGCAAGTCCAAAATTTTGGTTCAGGACCTATACTGGTTCCCGGTGGGTGGCTGAGACTCTGGTTAATTCTTCTTCCTGCCGGGAAATTAGAGTGATATGTGCCCGTCCAAATGCCTAACAGCTACTCTCTCATTGGTTCTCCCTCTTCCCTTCCATCCTTTGCCAAATTGGCAACCTCTGCGAACCAGGAGGTTAAAGGGGTTGTCTCTCCAAGTTGGGAGATTGATAGTAAAGCAGTTGGAAAGTCAAACCGGAGCACCGGGAGAGGGACTACTCGTTGAGTTTTAGAAACCTTTTGTATTCACAATGTGTCCATTCTCTAGGTTTCCCGTACATGTTATATCTGTAGTAATATTCCCTTCAACATGGAGAGTTGGGACCCATGGAATGGGGGCCATGCATTTTTGCTTTAAAGGGTCTGCATTTGCTCACCCAATCTCACCAATCCTCTCAGTCCCAAGTGTCCATGCTTATGCCACATCCAGCTGTCATTGTAGATAGGGTCATTCCAGGTTTCATCAGAGACCCTGAAGGAAATGGAAAGAATTTCCCTGTTTTTTGGTTTTCTTTTTGAAATTCCTTTTTATCGTGGGTTTGAGCTGATTCTCGCTGCCATGTTTATGCCAGGCTAGACACACTTGATTCCCTTACAGAGACATATCAATATATAGGTTTTAAGATTCTTACTAGTCAGATCTATTCCTCTGCGGGAAATATGGGGTTTTGAGTCCCTTTCACTGAGGAAGGTGTAGGTCTTGTCTATTCCACAATTGGTGTTAGAAATGGTACCTGTGATTATATCAAACTCTGGTTTTATGCATCACCCCACCTCTCCTTTCCCCTTAAGCAGGCATAAGAGTGTTTTCTAAATGTGAGACTCTGTTCTCTTTCCTAACTCAGTTCATGTGTAGCCATGTTTACAGGATCTTCATAAGTGATATCTTATGATAAGTTTCTTTTTCTGTGTGACTTATTTCACTTAGAATCATCGTACCTGAATCCACTCACTTTGCTCCTCCTGGTCTTTTGACATTGATTTCATGGCTGAGGGATATTCCATCGTATATAAATACGACAGTTTTTTGAACCGTTTTTATATTTCCTGGGATATTTAAGGTGTACACAAGTTGAGGTTCTTGTAAGCAGTGCAGCCCTAATTTTGGGGGTGGCTCTGTCTTATTGATTTTCAGTTTTCCCAAGGTATATTCCCTAGACTGGAAGTGCCCTTGGCTCTGTAGCTCTGTTGTTTACTTGTTTTAGGGAACGCAATGCACTCCTCCAGTGAGGCAGTTGTCAATTTACATCCCGCCCATCAGCATAAAAAGGCTCCCTGTTCTCCAGGGCCTGTCTTGCCTATCTGGTTTCTACACATTTCGTGAATATCCCTTTTGACCGGTGGGAAGTGATACTTCTTTGTAGTGCAGATTTGCATTGCCCACTTGCTTGCTTGGCCAAAAAGGGCGTATGCGTTTTCTCCTGAATATATTCAGGAGAAAACGCATACGCCCTTTATGGACAAGTGCGTCATTGTCGAAGTAGTGCCCCACTTCCTGTGCTTTAAAGGCGATACCAATGTACCTCTTGAAATCTGTTTCCTGCTATTCTGCCTCGCTTTCAAGTCCGCCTCGTTGCCTTCCCTCAACAGATTTTTGGACGATAGTTGTCCTTTATTACTCTGCCAGTTTGTGAATTGCTGGGCCCCTGAGCTCCATTTTTCAACTCATTTTTTGTGAGCTGTACGCAAGTCCAAAATTTTGGTTCAGGACCTATACTGGTTCCCGTTGGGTGACTGAGACTCTGGTTAATTCTTCTTCCTGCCGGGAAATTAGAGTGACATGTGCCCGTCCAAATGCCTAACAGCTACTCTCTCATTGGTTCTCCCTCTTCCCTTCCATCCTCTGCCAAATTGGCAACCTCTGCGAACCAGGAGGTTAAAGGGGTTGTCTCTCCAAGTTGGGAGATTGATAGTAAAGCAGTTGGAAAGTCAAACCGGAGCACCAGGAGAGGGACTACTCGTTGAGTTTTAGAAACATTTTGTATTCACAGTGTGTCCATTCTCTAGGGTTCACGTACATGTTATAGCTGTAGTAATATTCCCTTCAACATGGAGAGTTGGGACCCATGGAATGGGGGCCATGCATTTTTGCTTTAAAGGGTCTGCATTTGCTCACCCAATCTCACCAATCCTCTCAGTCCCAAGTGTCCATGCTTATGCCACATCCAGCTGTCATTGTAGATAGGGTCATTCCAGGTTTCATCAGAGACCCTGAAGGAAATGGAAAGAATTTCCCTGTTTTTTGGTTTTCTTTTTGAAATTCCTTTTTATCGTGGGTTTGAGCTGATTCTCGCTGCCATGTTTATGCCAGTCTAGACACACTTGATTCCCTTACAGAGACATATCAATATATAGGTTTTAAGATTCTTACTAGTCAGATCTATTCCTCTGCGGGAAATATGGGGTTTTGAGTCCCTTTCACTGAGGAAGGTGTAGGTCTTGTCTATTCCACAATTGGTGTTAGAAATGGTACCTGTGATTATATCAAACTCTGGTTTTATGCATCACCCCACCTCTCCTTTCCCCTTAAGCAGGCATAAGAGTGTTTTCTAAATGTGAGACTCTGTTCTCTTTCCTAACTCAGTTCATGTGTAGCCATGTTTACAGGATCTTCATAAGTGATATCTTATGATAAGTTTCTTTTTCTGTGTGACTTATTTCACTTAGAATCATCGTACCTGAATCCACTCACTTTGCTCCTCCTGGTCTTATGACATTGATTTCATGGCTGAGGGATATTCCATCGTGCATAAATACCACAGTTTTTTGAACCATTTTTATATTTCCTGGGATATTTAAGGTGTACCCAAGTTGAGGTTCTTGTAAGCAGTGCAGCCCTAAATTTGCGGGTGGCTCTGTCTTATTGATTTTCAGTTTTCGCAAGGTATATTCCCTAGACTGGAAGTGCCCTTGTCTTTGTAGCTCTGTTGTTTACTTGTTTTAGGGAACGGAATGCACTCCTCCAGTGAGGCAGTTGGCAATTTACATCCCGCCCATCAGCATAACAAGGCTCCCTGTTCTCCAGGGCCTGTCTTGCCTTTCTGGTTTTTACACATTTTTTGGATTCCCTTTTGACCGGTGGGAAGTGATACTTCTTTGTAGTGCAGATTTGCATTGCCCGCTTGCTTGCTTGGCCAAAAAGGGCGTATGCGTTTTCTCCTGAATATATTCAGGAGAAAACGCATACGCCCTTTTTGGCCAAGTGCGTCATTGTCGAAGCTGTGCCCCTCTTCCTGTGCTTTAAAGGTGATTCCAACGTACCTCTTGAAATCTGTTTCCTGCTATTCTGCCTCGCTTTCAAGTCCGCCTCGTTGCCTTCCCTCAACAGATTTTTGGACGATAGTTGTCCTTTATTACTCTGCCAGTTTGTGAATTGCTGTGCCCCTGAGCTCCAATTTTCAACTCGTTTTTTGTGAGCTGTACGCAAGTCCAAAATTTTGGTTCAGGACCTATACTGGTTCCCGGTGGGTGGCTGAGACTCTGGTTAATTCTTCTTCCTGCCGGGAAATTAGAGTGACATGTGCCCGTCCAAATGCCTAACAGCTACTCTCTCATTGGTTCTCCCTCTTCCCTTCCATCCTCTGCCAAATTGGCAACCTGTGCGAACCAGGAGTTTAAATGGGCTGTCTCTCCATGTTGGGAGATTGATAGGAAAGCAGTTGGAAAGTCAAACCGGAGCACCAGGAGAGGGACTACTCGTTGAGTTTTAGAAACCTTTTGTATTCAGAGTGTGTCCATTCTCTAGGTTTCCCGTACATGTTATAGCTGTAGTAATATTGCCTTCAACATGGAGAGTTGGGACCCATGGAATGGGGACCATGAATTTTTGCTTTAAAGGGTCTGCATTTGCTCACCCAATCTCACCAATCCTCTCAGTCCCAAGTGTCCAGCCTTATGCCACATCCAGCTGTCATTGTAGATAGGGTCATTCCAGGATTCATCAGAGACCCTGAAGGAAATGTAAAGAATTTCCCTGATTTTTGGTTTTGTTTTTGAAATTCCTTTTTATAGTGGGTTTGAGCTGATTCTCACTGCCATGTTTATGCCAGTCTGGACACACTTGATTCCCTTACAGAGACATATCAATACATAGGTTTTAAGATTCTTACTAGTCAGATCTATTCCTCTGCGGGAAATATGGGGTTTTGAGTCCGTTTCACTGAGGAAGGTGTAGGTCTTGTCTATTCCACAGTTGGTTTTAGAAATGGTACCTGTGCTTATATCAAACTCTGGTTTTATGCATCACCCCACCTCTCCTTTCCCCTTAAGCAGGCATAAGAGTGTTTTCTAAATGTGAGACTCTGTTCTCTTTCCTAACTCAGTTCATGTGTAGCCATGTTTACAGGATCTTCATAAGTGATATCTTATGATAATTTTCTTTTTCTGTGTCACTTATTTCACTTAGAATCATCGTACATGAATCCACTCACTTTGCTGCTCCTGGTCTTATGACATTGATTTCATGTCTGAGGGATCTTCCATCGTACATAAATACCACAGTTTTTTGAACCATTTTTATATTTCCTTTGTTATTTAAGGTGTACCCATGTTGAGGTTCTTGTAAGCAGTGCAGCCGTAAATTTGGGGGTGGCTCTGTCTTATTGATTTTCAGTTTTCCCAAGGTATATACCCTAGACAGGATGTGCCCTTGTCTCTGTAGCTCTGTTGATTACTTAATTTAGGGAACGCAATGCACTCCTCCAGTGAGGCAGTTGGCAATTTACATCCCGCCCATCAGCATACAAGGCTCCCTGTTCTCAAGGGCCTGTCTTGCCTTTCTGGTTTTTACACATTTTGTGGATGTCCCTTTTGACCGGTGGGAAGTGATACTTCTTTGTAGTGCAGATTTGCATTGCCTGCTTGCTTGCTTGGCCAAAAAGGGCGTATGCGTTTTCTCCTGAATATATTCAGGAGAAAACGCATACACCCTTTTTGGCCAAGTGCGTCATTGTCGAAGTTGTGCCCCTCTTCCTATGCTTTAAAGGTGATTCCAACATACCTCTTTAAATCTGTTTCCTGCTATTCTGCCTCGCTTTCAAGTCCGCCTAGTTGCCTTCCCTCAACAGATTTTTTGTCGATAGTTGTCCTTTATTACTCTGCCAGTTTGTGAATTGCTGTGCCCCTGAGCTCTATTTTTCAACTCGTTTTTTGTGAGCTGTACGCAAGTCCAAAATTTTGGTTCAGGACCTATACTGGTACCCGGTGGGTGGCTGAGACTCTGGTTAATTCTTCTTCCTTCCGGAAAATTAGTGTGACATGTGACCGTCCAAATGCCTAACAGCTACTCTCTCATTGGTTCTCCCTCTTCCCTTCCATCCTCTGCCAAATTGGCAACCTGTGCGAACCACGAGGTTAAAGGGGCTGTCTCTCCAAGTTGGGAGATTGATAGTAAAGCAGTTGGAAAGTCAAACCGGAGCACCAGGAGAGGGACTACTCGTTGAATTTTAGAAACCTTTTGTATTCACAGTGTGTCCATTCTCTAGGTTTCCCGTACATGTTATAGCTGTAGTAATATTCCCTTCAACCTGGAGAGTTGGGCCCCATGGAATTGGGGCCATGCATTTTTGCTTTAAAGGGTCTGCATTTGCTCACCCAATCACACCAATCCTGTCAGTCCCAAGTGTCCATGCTTATGCCACATCCAGCTGTCATTGTAGATAGGGTCATTCCAGGTTTCATCAGAGACCCTGAAGGAAATGGAAAGAATTTCCCTTTTTTTTGGTTTTGTTTCTGAAATTTATTTTTATAGTGGGTTTGAGCTGATTCTCACTGCCATGTTTATGCCAGTCTAGACACACTTGATTCCCTTACAGAGACATATCAATACGTAGGTTTTAAGATTCTTACTAGTCAGATTTATTCCTCTCTGGGAAATATGGGGTTTTGAATACCTTTCACTGAGGAAGGTGTAGGTCTTGTCTATTCCACAGTTGGTTTTAGAAATGGTACCTGTGCTTATATCAAATTCTGGTTTTATGCATCACCCCACCTCTCCTTTCCCCTTAAGCAGGCATAAGAGTGTTTTCTAAATGTGAGACTCTGTTCTCTTTCCTAAATCAGTTCATGTGTAGTCATGTTTACAGGATCTTCATAAGTGATATCTTATGATGAGTTTCATTTTCTGTGTGACTTATTTCACTTAGAATCATCGTACCTGAATCCACTCACTTTGCTGCTCCTGGTCTTATGACATTGATTTCATGTCTGAGGGATCTTCCATCGTACATAAATACCACAGTTTTTTGAACGATTTTTATATTTCCTTTGATATTTAAGGTGTACCCACGTTGAAGTTCTTGTAAGCAGTGCAGCCGTAAATTTGCTGGTGGCTCTGTCTTATTGATTTTCAGTTTTCCCAAGGTATATACCCTAGACAGGATGTGCCCTTGGCTCTGTAGCTCTGTTGATTAATTCATTTAGGGAACGCAATGCACTCCTCCAGTGAGGCAGTTGGCAATTTACATCCCGCCCATCAGCATAACAAGGCTCCCTGTTCTCCAGGGCCTGTCTTGCCTTTCTTGTTTTTACACATTTTGTGGATGTCCCTTTTGACCCTTGGGAAGTGATACTTCTTTGTAGTGCAGATTTGCATTGCCCGCTTGCTTGCTTGGCCAAAAAGGGCGTATGCGTTTTCTCCTGAATATATTCAGGAGAAAACGCATACGCCCTTTTTGGCCAAGTGCGTCATTGTCGAAGTTGTGCCCCTCTTCCTGTGCTTTAAAGGCGATTCCAACGTACCTCTTGAAATCTGTTTCCTGCTACTCGGCCTCGCTTTCAAGTCCACCTCGTTGCCTTCCCTCAACAGATTTTTGGACGATCGTTGTCCTTTAATACTCTGCCAGTTTGTGAATTGCTGTGCCCCTGAGCTCCATTTTTCAACTCGTTTTTTGTGAGCTGTACGCAAGTCCAAAATTTTGGTTCAGGACCTATACTGGTTCCCGTTGGGTGGCTCTGACTCTGGTTAATTCTTCTTCCTGCCGGGAAATTAGTGACATGTTCCCTTCCAAATGCCTAACAGCTAATCTCTCATTGGTTCTCCCTCTTCCCTTCCATCCTCTGCCGAATTGGCAACCTGTGCGAACCAGGAGGTTAAAGGGGTTGTCTCTCCAAGTTGGGAGATTGTTAGGAAGGCAGTTGGAATGTCAAACCTGAGCACCAGGAGAGGGACTACTCGTTGAGTTTTAGAAATCTTTTGTATTCACAGTGTGTCCATTCTCTAGGTTTCCCATACATGTTATAGCTGTAGTAATATTCCCTTCAACATGGAGAGTTGGGACCCATGGAATGGAGGCCATGCATTTTTGCTTTAAAGGGTCTGCATTTGCTCACCCAATCTCACCAATCCTCTCAGTCCCAAGTATCCAGCCTTATGCCACATCAAGCCGTCATTGTAGATAGGGTCATTCCAGGTTTCATCAGAGACCCTGAAGGAAATGGAAAGAATTTCCCTGTTTTTTGGTTTTGTTTTTGACATTCCTTTTTATAGTGGGTTTGAGGTGATTCTCGCAGCCATGTTTATGCCAGTCTAGACACACATGATTCCCTTACAGAGACATATCAATACATAGGTTTTAAGATTCTTACTAGTCAGGTCTATTCCTCTGCGGGAAATATGGGGTTTTGAGTCCCTTTCACTGAGGAAGGTGTATGTCTTTTCTATTGCACAGTTGGTTTTAGAAATGGTACCTGTGCTTATATCAAACTCTGGTTTTATGCATCACCCCACCTCTCCTTTCCCCTTAAGCAGGCATAAGAGTGTTTTCTAAATGTGAGACTCTGTTCTCTTTCCTAACTCAGTTCATGTGTAGCCATGTTTACAGGATCTTCATAAGTGATATCTTATGATAAGTTTCTTTTTCTGTGTGACTTATTTCACTTAGAATCATCGAACCTGAATCCACTCACTTTGCTGCTCCTGGTCTGATGACATTGATTTCATGGCTGAGGGATATTCCATCGTACATAAATACCACAGTTTTTTGAACCATTTTTATATTTCCTGAGATATTTAAGGTGTACCCAAGTGGAGGTTCTTGTAAGCAGTGCAGCCCTAAATTAGGGGGTGTCTCTGTCTTATTGATTTTCAGTTTTCCCAAGGTATATTCCCTAGACTGGAAGTGCCCTTGGCTCTGTAGCTCTGTTGGTTACTTGTTTTTGGGAACACAATGCACTCCTCCAGTGAGTGGGTTGGCAATTTACATCCCGCCCATCAGCATAACAAGGCTCCCTGTTCTCCAGGGCCTGTCTGGACTTTCTGGTTTTTACACATTTTGTGGATGTCCCTTTTGACTGGTGGGAAGTGATACTTCTTTGTAGTGCAGATTTGCATGGACCGCGTGCTTGCTTGCTTGGCCAAAAAGGGCGTATGCATTTTCTCCTGAATATATTCAGGAGAAAACGCATACGACGCTTTTGGACAAGTGCGTCATTGTCGAAATTGTGCCCCTCTTCCTGTGCTTTAAACGCGATTCCATCGTACCTCTTGAAATCTGTTTCCTGCTATTCTGCCTCGCTTTCAAGTCCGCCTCGTTCCCTTCCCTCAACAGATTTTTGGACGATAGTTGTCCTTTATTACTCTGCCAGTTTGTGAATTGCTGTGCCCCTGAGCTCCATTTTTCAACTCGTTTTTTGTGAGCTATACGCAAGTCCAAAATTTTGGTTCAGGACCTATACTGGTTCCCGGTGGGTGGCTGAGACTTTAGTTAATACTTCTTCCTGCCGGGAAATTAGAGTGACATGTGCCCGTCCAAATGCCTAACAGCTACTCTCTCATTGGTTCTCCCTCTTCCCTTCCATCCTCTGCCAAATTGGCAACCTGTTCGAAACAGGATTTTAAAGGGGCTGTCTCTCCAAGTTGGGCGATTGATAGTAAAGCAGTTGGAAAGTCAAACCTGAGCCCCAGGAGAGGGACTATTCGTTGTGTTTTAGAAACCTTTTGTATTCACAGTGTGTCTATTCTCTAGGTTTCCTGTACATGTTATAGCTATAGTAATATTCACTTCAACCTGGAGAGTTGGGCCCCATGGAATGGGGGCCATGCATTATTGTTTTAAAGTGTCTGCATTTGCTCACCCAATCTCACCAAACCTCTCAGTACCAAGTGTCCAGCCTTATTCCACATCCAGCTGTCATTGTAGATAGGGGCATTACAGGTTTCGTCAGAGACATGAAGGAATTGTAAAGAATTTCCCTGTTTTTTTTTGTTTTTCAAATTCCTTTTTATAGTGGGTTTGAGCTGATTCTCGCTGCCATGTTTATGCCAGTCTAGACACACTTGATTCCCTAACGGAGACATATCAATACATAGGTTTTAAGATTCTTACTACTCAGATCTATTCCTCTGCGGGAAATATGGGCTTTTGAGTCCCTTTCACAGAGGAAGGTGTAGGTCTTGTCTATTCCATAGTTTGTGTTTGGAACGGTACCTGTGGTTATATAAAACTCTGGTATTATGCATCACCCCACCTCTCCTTCCCCCTTAAGCAGGCATAAGAGTGTTTTCTAAATGTGAGACTCTGTTCTCTCTCCTAACTCAGTTCATGTGTAGCCATGTTTACAGGATCTTCATAAGTGATATCTTGTGATAAGTTTCTTTTTCGGTGTGACTTATTTCACTTAGAATCATCGTACCTGAATCCACTCACTTTGCTGCTCCTGGTCTTATGACATTGATTTCATGTCTGAGGGATCTTCCATCGTACATAAATACCACAGTTTTTTGAACGATTTTTATATTTCCTTTGATATTTAAGGTGTACCCACGTTGAAGTTCTTGTAAGCAGTGCAGCCGTAAATTTGCTGGTGGCTCTGTCTTATTGATTTTCAGTTTTCCCAAGGTATATACCCTAGACAGGATGTGCCCTTGGCTCTGTAGCTCTGTTGATTAATTCATTTAGGGAACGCAATGCACTCCTCCAGTGAGGCAGTTGGCAATTTACATCCCGCCCATCAGCATAACAAGGCTCCCTGTTCTCCAGGGCCTGTCTTGCCTTTCTGGTTTTTACACATTTTGTGGATGTCCCTTTTGACCGTTGGGAAGTGATACTTCTTTGTAGTGCAGATTTGCATTGCCCGCTTGCTTGCTTGGCCAAAAAGGGCGTATGCGTTTTCTCCTGAATATATTCAGGAGAAAACGCATACGCCCTTTTTGGCCAAGTGCGTCATTGTCGAAGTTGTGCCCCTCTTCCTGTGCTTTAAAGGCGATTCCAACGTACCTCTTGAAATCTGTTTCCTGCTACTCGGCCTCGCTTTCAAGTCCACCTCGTTGCCTTCCCTCAACAGATTTTTGGACGATCGTTGTCCTTTAATACTCTGCCAGTTTGTGAATTGCTGTGCCCCTGAGCTCCATTTTTCAACTCGTTTTTTGTGAGCTGTACGCAAGTCCAAAATTTTGGTTCAGGACCTATACTGGTTCCCGTTGGGTGGCTCTGACTCTGGTTAATTCTTCTTCCTGCCGGGAAATTAGTGACATGTTCCCTTCCAAATGCCTAACAGCTAATCTCTCATTGGTTCTCCCTCTTCCCTTCCATCCTCTGCCGAATTGGCAACCTGTGCGAACCAGGAGGTTAAAGGGGTTGTCTCTCCAAGTTGGGAGATTGTTAGGAAGGCAGTTGGAATGTCAAACCTGAGCACCAGGAGAGGGACTACTCGTTGAGTTTTAGAAATCTTTTGTATTCACAGTGTGTCCATTCTCTAGGTTTCCCATACATGTTATAGCTGTAGTAATATTCCCTTCAACATGGAGAGTTGGGACCCATGGAATGGAGGCCATGCATTTTTGCTTTAAAGGGTCTGCATTTGCTCACCCAATCTCACCAATCCTCTCAGTCCCAAGTATCCAGCCTTATGCCACATCAAGCCGTCATTGTAGATAGGGTCATTCCAGGTTTCATCAGAGACCCTGAAGGAAATGGAAAGAATTTCCCTGTTTTTTGGTTTTGTTTTTGACATTCCTTTTTATAGTGGGTTTGAGGTGATTCTCGCAGCCATGTTTATGCCAGTCTAGACACACATGATTCCCTTACAGAGACATATCAATACATAGGTTTTAAGATTCTTACTAGTCAGGTCTATTCCTCTGCGGGAAATATGGGGTTTTGAGTCCCTTTCACTGAGGAAGGTGTATGTCTTTTCTATTGCACAGTTGGTTTTAGAAATGGTACCTGTGCTTATATCAAACTCTGGTTTTATGCATCACCCCACCTCTCCTTTCCCCTTAAGCAGGCATAAGAGTGTTTTCTAAATGTGAGACTCTGTTCTCTTTCCTAACTCAGTTCATGTGTAGCCATGTTTACAGGATCTTCATAAGTGATATCTTATGATAAGTTTCTTTTTCTGTGTGACTTATTTCACTTAGAATCATCGAACCTGAATCCACTCACTTTGCTGCTCCTGGTCTGATGACATTGATTTCATGGCTGAGGGATATTCCATCGTACATAAATACCACAGTTTTTTGAACCATTTTTATATTTCCTGAGATATTTAAGGTGTACCCAAGTGGAGGTTCTTGTAAGCAGTGCAGCCCTAAATTAGGGGGTGTCTCTGTCTTATTGATTTTCAGTTTTCCCAAGGTATATTCCCTAGACTGGAAGTGCCCTTGGCTCTGTAGCTCTGTTGGTTACTTGTTTTTGGGAACACAATGCACTCCTCCAGTGAGTGGGTTGGCAATTTACATCCCGCCCATCAGCATAACAAGGCTCCCTGTTCTCCAGGGCCTGTCTGGACTTTCTGGTTTTTACACATTTTGTGGATGTCCCTTTTGACTGGTGGGAAGTGATACTTCTTTGTAGTGCAGATTTGCATGGACCGCGTGCTTGCTTGCTTGGCCAAAAAGGGCGTATGCATTTTCTCCTGAATATATTCAGGAGAAAACGCATACGACGCTTTTGGACAAGTGCGTCATTGTCGAAATTGTGCCCCTCTTCCTGTGCTTTAAACGCGATTCCATCGTACCTCTTGAAATCTGTTTCCTGCTATTCTGCCTCGCTTTCAAGTCCGCCTCGTTCCCTTCCCTCAACAGATTTTTGGACGATAGTTGTCCTTTATTACTCTGCCAGTTTGTGAATTGCTGTGCCCCTGAGCTCCATTTTTCAACTCGTTTTTTGTGAGCTATACGCAAGTCCAAAATTTTGGTTCAGGACCTATACTGGTTCCCGGTGGGTGGCTGAGACTTTAGTTAATACTTCTTCCTGCCGGGAAATTAGAGTGACATGTGCCCGTCCAAATGCCTAACAGCTACTCTCTCATTGGTTCTCCCTCTTCCCTTCCATCCTCTGCCAAATTGGCAACCTGTTCGAAACAGGATTTTAAAGGGGCTGTCTCTCCAAGTTGGGCGATTGATAGTAAAGCAGTTGGAAAGTCAAACCTGAGCCCCAGGAGAGGGACTATTCGTTGTGTTTTAGAAACCTTTTGTATTCACAGTGTGTCTATTCTCTAGGTTTCCTGTACATGTTATAGCTATAGTAATATTCACTTCAACCTGGAGAGTTGGGCCCCATGGAATGGGGGCCATGCATTATTGTTTTAAAGTGTCTGCATTTGCTCACCCAATCTCACCAAACCTCTCAGTACCAAGTGTCCAGCCTTATTCCACATCCAGCTGTCATTGTAGATAGGGGCATTACAGGTTTCGTCAGAGACATGAAGGAATTGTAAAGAATTTCCCTGTTTTTTTTTGTTTTTCAAATTCCTTTTTATAGTGGGTTTGAGCTGATTCTCGCTGCCATGTTTATGCCAGTCTAGACACACTTGATTCCCTAACGGAGACATATCAATACATAGGTTTTAAGATTCTTACTACTCAGATCTATTCCTCTGCGGGAAATATGGGCTTTTGAGTCCCTTTCACAGAGGAAGGTGTAGGTCTTGTCTATTCCATAGTTTGTGTTTGGAACGGTACCTGTGGTTATATAAAACTCTGGTATTATGCATCACCCCACCTCTCCTTCCCCCTTAAGCAGGCATAAGAGTGTTTTCTAAATGTGAGACTCTGTTCTCTCTCCTAACTCAGTTCATGTGTAGCCATGTTTACAGGATCTTCATAAGTGATATCTTGTGATAAGTTTCTTTTTCGGTGTGACTTATTTCACTTAGAATCATCGTACCTGAATCCACTCACTTTGCTGCTCCTGGTCTTATGACATTGATTTCATGTCTGAGGGATCTTCCATCGTACATAAATACCACAGTTTTTTGAACGATTTTTATATTTCCTTTGATATTTAAGGTGTACCCACGTTGAAGTTCTTGTAAGCAGTGCAGCCGTAAATTTGCTGGTGGCTCTGTCTTATTGATTTTCAGTTTTCCCAAGGTATATACCCTAGACAGGATGTGCCCTTGGCTCTGTAGCTCTGTTGATTAATTCATTTAGGGAACGCAATGCACTCCTCCAGTGAGGCAGTTGGCAATTTACATCCCGCCCATCAGCATAACAAGGCTCCCTGTTCTCCAGGGCCTGTCTTGCCTTTCTGGTTTTTACACATTTTGTGGATGTCCCTTTTGACCGTTGGGAAGTGATACTTCTTTGTAGTGCAGATTTGCATTGCCCGCTTGCTTGCTTGGCCAAAAAGGGCGTATGCGTTTTCTCCTGAATATATTCAGGAGAAAACGCATACGCCCTTTTTGGCCAAGTGCGTCATTGTCGAAGTTGTGCCCCTCTTCCTGTGCTTTAAAGGCGATTCCAACGTACCTCTTGAAATCTGTTTCCTGCTACTCGGCCTCGCTTTCAAGTCCACCTCGTTGCCTTCCCTCAACAGATTTTTGGACGATCGTTGTCCTTTAATACTCTGCCAGTTTGTGAATTGCTGTGCCCCTGAGCTCCATTTTTCAACTCGTTTTTTGTGAGCTGTACGCAAGTCCAAAATTTTGGTTCAGGACCTATACTGGTTCCCGTTGGGTGGCTCTGACTCTGGTTAATTCTTCTTCCTGCCGGGAAATTAGTGACATGTTCCCTTCCAAATGCCTAACAGCTAATCTCTCATTGGTTCTCCCTCTTCCCTTCCATCCTCTGCCGAATTGGCAACCTGTGCGAACCAGGAGGTTAAAGGGGTTGTCTCTCCAAGTTGGGAGATTGTTAGGAAGGCAGTTGGAATGTCAAACCTGAGCACCAGGAGAGGGACTACTCGTTGAGTTTTAGAAATCTTTTGTATTCACAGTGTGTCCATTCTCTAGGTTTCCCATACATGTTATAGCTGTAGTAATATTCCCTTCAACATGGAGAGTTGGGACCCATGGAATGGAGGCCATGCATTTTTGCTTTAAAGGGTCTGCATTTGCTCACCCAATCTCACCAATCCTCTCAGTCCCAAGTATCCAGCCTTATGCCACATCAAGCCGTCATTGTAGATAGGGTCATTCCAGGTTTCATCAGAGACCCTGAAGGAAATGGAAAGAATTTCCCTGTTTTTTGGTTTTGTTTTTGACATTCCTTTTTATAGTGGGTTTGAGGTGATTCTCGCAGCCATGTTTATGCCAGTCTAGACACACATGATTCCCTTACAGAGACATATCAATACATAGGTTTTAAGATTCTTACTAGTCAGGTCTATTCCTCTGCGGGAAATATGGGGTTTTGAGTCCCTTTCACTGAGGAAGGTGTATGTCTTTTCTATTCCACAGTTGGTTTTAGAAATGGTACCTGTGCTTATATCAAACTCTGGTTTTATGCATCACCCCACCTCTCCTTTCCCCTTAAGCAGGCATAAGAGTGTTTTCTAAATGTGAGACTCTGTTCTCTTTCCTAACTCAGTTCATGTGTAGCCATGTTTACAGGATCTTCATAAGTGATATCTTATGATAAGTTTCTTTTTCTGTGTGACTTATTTCACTTAGAATCATCGAACCTGAATCCACTCACTTTGCTGCTCCTGGTCTGATGACATTGATTTCATGGCTGAGGGATATTCCATCGTACATAAATACCACAGTTTTTTGAACCATTTTTATATTTCCTGAGATATTTAAGGTGTACCCAAGTGGAGGTTCTTGTAAGCAGTGCAGCCCTAAATTAGGGGGTGTCTCTGTCTTATTGATTTTCAGTTTTCCCAAGGTATATTCCCTAGACTGGAAGTGCCCTTGGCTCTGTAGCTCTGTTGGTTACTTGTTTTTGGGAACACAATGCACTCCTCCAGTGAGTGGGTTGGCAATTTACATCCCGCCCATCAGCATAACAAGGCTCCCTGTTCTCCAGGGCCTGTCTGGACTTTCTGGTTTTTACACATTTTGTGGATGTCCCTTTTGACTGGTGGGAAGTGATACTTCTTTGTAGTGCAGATTTGCATGGACCGCGTGCTTGCTTGCTTGGCCAAAAAGGGCGTATGCATTTTCTCCTGAATATATTCAGGAGAAAACGCATACGACGCTTTTGGACAAGTGCGTCATTGTCGAAATTGTGCCCCTCTTCCTGTGCTTTAAACGCGATTCCATCGTACCTCTTGAAATCTGTTTCCTGCTATTCTGCCTCGCTTTCAAGTCCGCCTCGTTCCCTTCCCTCAACAGATTTTTGGACGATAGTTGTCCTTTATTACTCTGCCAGTTTGTGAATTGCTGTGCCCCTGAGCTCCATTTTTCAACTCGTTTTTTGTGAGCTATACGCAAGTCCAAAATTTTGGTTCAGGACCTATACTGGTTCCCGGTGGGTGGCTGAGACTTTAGTTAATACTTCTTCCTGCCGGGAAATTAGAGTGACATGTGCCCGTCCAAATGCCTAACAGCTACTCTCTCATTGGTTCTCCCTCTTCCCTTCCATCCTCTGCCAAATTGGCAACCTGTTCGAAACAGGATTTTAAAGGGGCTGTCTCTCCAAGTTGGGCGATTGATAGTAAAGCAGTTGGAAAGTCAAACCTGAGCCCCAGGAGAGGGACTATTCGTTGTGTTTTAGAAACCTTTTGTATTCACAGTGTGTCTATTCTCTAGGTTTCCTGTACATGTTATAGCTATAGTAATATTCACTTCAACCTGGAGAGTTGGGCCCCATGGAATGGGGGCCATGCATTATTGTTTTAAAGTGTCTGCATTTGCTCACCCAATCTCACCAAACCTCTCAGTACCAAGTGTCCAGCCTTATTCCACATCCAGCTGTCATTGTAGATAGGGGCATTACAGGTTTCGTCAGAGACATGAAGGAATTGTAAAGAATTTCCCTGTTTTTTTTTGTTTTTCAAATTCCTTTTTATAGTGGGTTTGAGCTGATTCTCGCTGCCATGTTTATGCCAGTCTAGACACACTTGATTCCCTAACGGAGACATATCAATACATAGGTTTTAAGATTCTTACTACTCAGATCTATTCCTCTGCGGGAAATATGGGCTTTTGAGTCCCTTTCACAGAGGAAGGTGTAGGTCTTGTCTATTCCATAGTTTGTGTTTGGAACGGTACCTGTGGTTATATAAAACTCTGGTATTATGCATCACCCCACCTCTCCTTCCCCCTTAAGCAGGCATAAGAGTGTTTTCTAAATGTGAGACTCTGTTCTCTCTCCTAACTCAGTTCATGTGTAGCCATGTTTACAGGATCTTCATAAGTGATATCTTGTGATAAGTTTCTTTTTCGGTGTGACTTATTTCACTTAGAATCATCGTACCTGAATCCACTCACTTTGCTGCTCCTGGTCTTATGACATTGATTTCATGTCTGAGGGATATACCATCGTACATAATTACCACATTTTTTGAACAATTTTTATATTTCCTGCCATATTTAAGGTGTACCCAAGTTGAGTTTCTTGTAAGCAGTGCAGCCCTGAATTTGGGGTGGCTCTGTCATATTGATTTTCAGTTTTCCCAAGGTATATTCCCTAGACTGGAAATGCCCTTGGCTCTGTAGCTCTATTGTTTACTTGTTTTAGGGAACACAGTGCAGTCCTCCAGTGCGGCAGTTGGCAATTTACATCCCGCCAATCAGCATAACAAGGCTCCTGTTCTCCAGGTCCAGTCGTGCATTTCTAGTTTTTACACATTTTGTGGATGTCCCTTTTGACTGGTGGGAATAGATACTTCTTTTTAGTGCAGATTAGCATTGCCCGCTTGCTTGCTGGGCCAAAAAGGGCGTTTGCGTTTTCTCCTGAATATATTCAGGAGAAAACGCATACATACTTTTTGGCAAAGTGCCTCATTGTCGAAGTTGTGTCCCTCTTTTGTGCTTTACAGGAGATTCCTACGTACCTCTTGAAATCTGTTTCCTGGTATTCTGCCTTGCTTTCAAGTCCACCTCGTTGCCTTCCCTCTGCAGACTTTTGGACGATAGTTTTCCTTTATTACTTTGCCAGTTTGTGAATTGCTGTGCCCCTGAGCTCCATTTTTCAACTCGTTTATTGTGAGCTATACGCAAGTCCAAAATTTATCTCTGGACCTATACTGGTTCCCGGTGGGTGGCTGAGACTCTGGTTAATTCTTCTTCCTGCCTGGAGATTAGAGTGAAATGTGTCCGTCCAAATGCCTAACAGCTAATCTCTCACTGATTCTCCCTCTTCCTTTTCATCCTCTGCCAAAATGGCAACCTGTGCGAAGCAGTTGCTTAAAGGGGCTGTCTCTCCAAGTTGGGAGATTGATAGTAAAGCAGTTGGATAGTCAAACCGGAGCACCAGGAGAGGGACTATTCGTTGAGTTTTAGAAACCATTCGTATTCACAGTGTGTTCATTCTCTAGGATTCCCGTACTTGTTATAGCTTTACTAATATTCCCTTCAACCTGGAGAGTTGGGACCCATGGAATGGGGGCCTTGCATTATTGCTTTAAAGTGTCTGCATTTGCTCACACAATCTCAGCAATCCATTCAGTACCAAGTGTCCAGCCTTATGCCACATCCAGCTCTCATTGTAGATAGGGGCATTTCAGGTTTCGTCAGAGACCCTGAAGGAATTGTAAAGGATTTCCCTGTTTTTTTGATTTGTTTTGTAATTCCTTTTTATAGTGGGTTTGAGCTGATTCTCGCTGCCATGTTTATGCCAGTCTAGACACACTTGATTCCCTTATGGAGACATATCAATACATAGGTTTTAAAATTCTTATTAGTGAGATCTATTCCTCTGCGGGAAATATGGGTTTTGAGTCCCTTTCACTGGAAGGTGTCGGTGTTGTCTATTCCATAATTGGTTTTTGGAATGGTAGCTGTGCTTATATTAAACTCTGGTTTTATGCATCACCCCACCTCTCCTTCCCCCTTAAGCAGGCATAAGAGTGTTTTCTAAATGTGAGACTCTGTTCTCTTTCCTAAGTCAGTTCATGTTTAGCCATGTTAACAGGATCTTCATAAGTGATATCTTATGATAAGTTTCTTTTTCTGTGTGACTTATTTCACTTAGAATCATCGTACCTGAATCCACTCACTTTGCTGCTACTGGTCTTATGACATTGATTTCATGGCTGAGGGATATTCCATCGTACATAAGTACCACAATTTTTTGAACCATTTTTATATTTCTTGGGATATTTAAGGTGTACCCAAGTTGAGGTTGTTGTAAGCAGTGCAGCCCTGAATTCGGGGGTGGCTCTGCCATATTGATTTTCAGGTTTCCCAAGGTATATTCCCTAGACTGGAAATGCCCTTTGCTCTGTAGCTCTGTTGTTTACTTGTTTTAGGGAACGGAATGCACTCCTCCAGTGAGGCAGTTGGCCATTTACATCCCGCCCATCAGCTAACAAGGCTCCTGTTCTCCAGGGCCTGTCTTGCCCTCTGGTTTTTACACATTTTGTGGATGTCCCTTTTGACCGTTGGTAAGAGATACTTCTTTGTAGTGCAGATTTCCATTGCCCGTTTGCTTGCTTGGCCAAGAAGGGCGTATGAGTTTTCTCCTGAATATATTCAGGAGAAAACTCATACACCCTTTTTGGGCAAGTGCATCTTTGTCGAAGTTGTGCCCCTCTTCCTGTGCTTTAAAGGCGATTCCAACGTATCTCTTGAAATCTGTTTCCTGCTATTCTGCCTCGCTTTCAAGTTGGCCTCATTGCCTTCCCTCAACAGATTTTTGGATGATAGTTGTCCTTTATTAATCTGCCCGTTTGTGAATTGCTGTGCCCCTGAGCTCCATTTTTCAACTCGTTTTTTTGTGAGCTGCACGTACTTCCAAAATTTTGGTTCAGGAACTATACTGGTTCCCGGTGGGTGGCTGAGACTTTGGTTAATTCTTCTTCCTACCGTGAAATTAGAGTGACATGTGCCCGTCCAAATGCCTAACAGCTACTCTCTCATTGGTCCTCCCTCTTCCCTTTCATCCTCAGCCAAATTGGCAACCAGTGGGAACCAGGAGGTTAAAGGGGCTGTCTCTCCAAGTTGGGAGATTGATAGTAAAGCATTTCAAAGTCAAACCGGTGCACCAAGAGAGGGACTGTTCGTTGAGTTTTAGAAACCTTTCCTATTCACTCTGTGTCCACTCTCTAGGTTTTCCGTACATTTTATAGCTGTAGTAATATTACCTTCAACCTGGAGAGTTGGCACCCATCGAATGGGTGGCACGCATTATGGGTCTAAAGGGACTGCATTTTCGCCACCAATCTCACCCATCCCCTCAGTCCCATGTGTCCAGCCTTATGTCTCTTCCAGCTGTTGTTGTAGATACTGTCATTCCAGGTTGCATCAGAGCCCTTGAAGGAATTGTGTAAGAATATCGCTGTTTTTTTTATTTTGTTTTGTTTTTCAAATTCAGTTTTATAATGGGGTTGAGCTGATTATCCCTGACTAGTTTTTGCCAGTCTAGACAAAATTGATTCCCTTACAGAGACATATAAATACACTGATTTTAAGATTCTTACTAGTCAGATCTATTCCTCTGCTGGAAATATGGTTTTGAGTCCCGTTCACTACGGAAGGAGTAGTTCTTGTCTATTCTGTATTTGGATTATGGAACGGTACATGTGCTAATATCAAACTCTGGTTTTGTGCATCTCCCCACCTCTCCTTTCCCCTTAAGCAAGCATAAGAGTGTTTCCTAAATCTGAGACTCTGTTCTGTTTCCTAATTCAGTTCATATGTAGCCATGTTTACATTCCCTTCATAAGTGATATCTTATGTGATAATGCACCATGGCCCTTGTCATAATAATGCTCCATGACCCCTGTCATCACATTGCACCATGTCCTAGTTATCACAATGCTCCATGTCCCTTGTCATCACAATTATCCTCGTCCTTGTCATCACGATGCTACATGACACTTCTCATCACAACATTACATGCTCTTGTTATCACAATGCTCCATGACCCCTGTCATCTCAATGCTCCCTGACACCAGTCATCACAGTGCTTCATGCCCCTTTTCATTACAGTGCTCCATGATGCTCGTCATCACAATTACTCAAGGTCTTCTCATCACAATGCTCCACGGTTTTGCCATCAGAATGCTCCATGCCCTGGTCATCTCGCAGCTCAATGTCCCTTGTCCTCACAATTCTCCACGTCCTTGTCATCACAGTGCTCCATGGCACTTCTCATCACAATGTTATATGCTCTTGTCATCACAATACTCCATGCACTTGTCATCACAATACTCCATTACCATTGTCATCACGATCCTCCATGAAACTTGGGATCACATTGCTTCATGCCCTTGTCATCACAATGCTCCATGCTCCTTGAAATCAAAATGATCCATGACCTCTGTCATCACAATGCTCCAAACTCTTGTGATCACAATGTTCCATAACACTTGTCATCACAACTCTCCATGACGCCTGTCATGTCAATACTCCATGCCCTTATTGTCACAATGCTCCATGACCTTTGTCATCACAATGCTCAATACACTTGTCATCACAATGCTCCCCGCCAGAATGCTCCTTGAACCCTGTCACAGAAAGGCTCCATGCCTTTTTCATCACAATGTCCCATGCCATTTTCATCACAATGCTCCATGCCATTGTCATCAAAATACTCCACAAGATTGTCATCAGAATGCTCCATGACCCTTGTCATCACAATAATCCAAGCCATTGTCATCACAATGCTCCATTATCTTTGTCATCATAATCCTCCATGACACTTGGCATCACAATGCTCCATGCCACTGTCATCACAATGGGCCATTACATATGTCATCACAATGCTCCCTGACACCTGTCTTCATAATACTGCATGACCTTGTCATCACAATTCTCCATTCCCTTGCCATCACAGTGCGCCATTCCAACTGTCATCGCAATAATCCATGAAACTTATTAGGCCAATGCTCCATGTCCTTGTCATCACAATGCTCCATGACCGTGTCATCACAATGCTCCGTGACTCCAGTCATCACAATGCTTCATGACCTTTGTCATCACAATTGTCCATGCCTTCGTCATCAACAGTCTCTATGACTTTTTAACCACAGTGCTCCATGAAGTTTTCATCACAATGCTCTTTGACCCATGTCATCACAATGCTCTATGCCTTTCTCAACACAATGCTCCATGACCCTTGTCATCACAATGCTCCATGGGCTTGTCAGCACAATGCTCCATGACCCTTGTCATCACAATGTGTCATGCGCTTGTCATCACAGTGCTCCACAATCTTGTCATCACAATGCTCCTTATACTTTGTCATCACAATGCTCCATGCACTTCTCATCAAAATGCTCTCTCACCACTGATATCACAATGTTACATCACTATTCATCACAGTACTCCCTCACCGCTGTCATCACAGTGTTCCTTGACTCCTGTCATCACAATGCTACATGCACTTATCATCACAATGTTTGATGACCCCTGACATCACAGTGCTCCATAACCCCTGTCATCAAAATGATCCATGACCGTTTTCATCAAAATGCTCCATGACCCCTGACATCACAATGTTCCATAACCATTGTCATCAAAATGTTCCATGAGCCTTTTCATCAAATTGCTCCATGACCCTGTCATCACAATGCTCCCTGCCCTTCTCATCACAATGCACCACACCCTTGTCATCAAAATGCTCCATGACCTTTGTCATCACAAAGCTCCATGACCCTTGGCATCACAATGCTCCATCACATTGATCCATGCAATTGTCATCAAAAAGCTCCATGACACTTGTCATCACACTACTCGATGCCCTTTTCATCACAATGCTCCAGGCCCTTGTCATTACAATCCTCCATGACACATGTATCACTGTGTTCCGTGCCCTTGTCATCACAATGCTCCATGCCCACTCTCATCACAATAATCCATGAAATATTTCAGACCAATGCTCCATGCACTTCTCATCACAATGCTCCATTACCCCTGTCATAACAATGCTCCATGACCCCTGTCATCACAATGCTCCACACCCCTTGTCATTACAGTGCTCCTTGAGGCTTGTCATCAAAATTATCCATGGTCTTCTCATCACAATGCTCCACGGTCTTGCCATCACAATGCTCCATGCCCTGGTCATCACACTGCTCCATGTCACTGTCATCACAATTCTCCACGTTCCTGGCATCACTATGCTCCATGACACTTCTCATCAAAGTGTTACATGCTTTGTCATCACAATTCTCAATGCACTTGTCATCGCAATGCTCCATGACCCCTGTCATAGCAAGCTCCATGTGCTTGTCATAACAATACTCCATGTCCTTATCGTCACAATGGTCCATGACCTTTGTCATCACAGTGCTCAATACACTGGTCATCAAAATGCTCCCTGACACTTGTTGTCTGTATGCTCCTTGAAACCTGTCATGCCAAGGCTCCATGTATTTTTCATAAGAATGATCCATGCTCTTTTCATCACAATGCTCCATGACCCCTGTAATCACAATGCTCCATGCCCTTGTCATCACAAAGCTCCATGACGCCTGTTAGAATGCTCCATTGCCTTCTCATCACAATGCTCCATGCCCTTGTCATCACAATGCTCCAAGACCACTGTAATCACAATGCTCCATGCCCCTTTTCATCAGAATGCTCCATGAGACTTTTCATTATAAGGCTCCATGGTTTTCTCATCACAGTGCTCCAGGAACTTGTCATCACAGTGCTCCATTCCATTGTCATCACAATGCTCCATGACCCCTGTCATCACAATACTCCATGAATATTTTCAGCCCAATGCTCCATGGCCTTTTCATCACAATGCTCCATTACCCCTGTCATAACAATGCTCCATGATCCCTTCCATCACCATGTTCCATGGCCTTGTCATCACAAGGCTCCATGACCCTTGCCACCACAATGCTCCAAGACCCCTTTAATCACCATGCTCCATGCACCTTTTCATCTCATTGCTCCATGAACCCTGTCATCACAATGCACCATGCCCACTATCATAATGCTTCATGCTATTGTCATCACAATGAAATCAAAATTCTCCATGAACTCTGTCATCACAATGCTCCAAACCCTTGTGATCACAATGTTCCATAACACTTGCCATCACAACGCCCCATGCCGCTGGTCATCACAATTATCCATGGACTTCTCATCACAATGCTCCATGACCTTTGTCATCACAATTCTCAATACACTTGTCATCACAATGCTCCCTGACACTTTTCGTCAGTATGCTCCTTGAAACCTGTCATGACATGTCTCCATGCATTTTTCATCACAATGATCCATGCCCTTTTCATCACAATGCTCCATGCCATTGTCATCACAATACTCCACAAGCTTGTCATCAGAATGCTCCGTGACACTTGTCATCACAATGATCCATGACCCCTGTCATCACAATGCTCCATGACACCTGTCATCACAATGCTCCATGTCCCTTGTCATTACAGTGCTCCATGATGCTCGTCATCACAATTATCCATGGTCTTCTCATCACAGTGCTCCACGGTCTTGCCATCACAATGCTCCATGCCCTGATCATCACAATACTCCATGTCCCTTGTTATCACAATTCTCCTCGTCCTTGTCATCACAATGCACCATGACAGTTCTCATCACACTGCTCCATGACAGTTCTCATCACAATGTTACATGCTCTTGTCATCACAATTCTCCATGCACTTGTCATTGCAATGTCCCATGACCCCTGTCATAGCAAGCTCCATGCCTTTGTCATCACAATGCTTCACGACCTTTTCATCAAAATTCTCAATGACCGTTGTCATCACAATGCTCCATGCCCTTGTCATCACAATGCTCCAAGCCCTTGTCATCACAATGTTCCATTACCTTTGTCATCACAATCCTCCATAACACTTGGCATCACAATGCTCCATGCCATTGTCATCACAATGGTCCATGAAATATGTCATCACAATGCTCCCAGACACCTGTCTTCACAATATTCCATGACCTTGTCTTCCCAATGCTCCATGCCCTTGTCATCACAATGTGCCATGCCCACTCTCAACACAATTATCCATGAAATTTATCAGACCAATCCTCCATGCCCCTGTCATCAAAATGCTCCAAGTCTTTTTCATCACAATGCTCCATGAACCCTCTCATCACATTGTTCCATGTCCTTGTCATCACAAAGCCCCATGATGCTTGTCATCACAATGCCCGATGCCCTTCTCATCACAGTGCTCCATGCCCTTGTCATTACAATCCACCATGACCCATGTATCACAGTGTTCAGTGCCCTTGTCATCACAATGCTCCATGCCCACTCTCATCACAATAATCCATGAAACATTTCAGACCAATGCTCCATGCCCTTCTCATCACAATGCTCCATTACCCCTGTCATAACAATGCTTCATGACCACTGCCATCACAATGTTCCACAGCCTTGTCATCACAAGGCTCAATGACCCTTGTCATCACAATGCTCCAAGAACCCTGTAATCACAATGCTACATGCCCTTGTCATCACAAAGCTCCATGACGCATGTCATCAGAATGCTCCATGGCCTTCTCATTCATGATGCTCCATGCCCATGTCATCACAATGCTCCAAGACTCCTGTAATAACAATACTCCATGCCCCTTTTCATCTCAATGCTCCATGAACCCTGTCATCACAATGCACCATGTGCAACATCATAATGGTTCAGGCTATTGTCATCACAATGAAATCAAAATGCTCCATGACCTCTGCCATCACAATGCTCCAAATCCTTGTGATCACAGTGTTCCATAACACTTATCATCACAACGCCCCATGACACTTGTCATAACAATTATCCATTGTCTTCTCATCACAATGCTCCATGACCTTTGTCATCACAATTCTCAATACCCTTGTCATCACAATGCTCCCAGACACTTGCCATCAGTATGCTCCTTGAACCCTGTCATGACAAGGCTCCATGCCTTTTTCATGACACTGATCCATACCCTTTTCATCACAGTGCTCCAAGAACCCTGTAATCACAATGCTCCATGCTCTTGTCATCACAAAGCTCCATGATGCATGTCATCAGAACGCTCCATGTCCTTCTCACCCTAATGCTTCATGTCCTTGTCATCACAATGCTCCAAGACTCCTGTAATCACAATGCTCCATGCCCCTTTTCATCAGAATGCTCCATGAGACTTGTCATCACAAGGCTCCATGGTCTTCTCATCACAGTGCTCCAGTACCTTGTCATCACAATGCTCCATGACCCCTTTAATCACAATACTCCATGAGCATATTCAGCCCAATGCTCCATCACCTTTTCTTCACAATGCTCCATGACTCCTGTCATCACAATGCTCCATGACCACTGTCATCACAACGCTCCATGAACCCTGACAACACAACGATCTGGGACTCTTGTCATCAAAATGCTCCATGACCCTTGTCATCACAGTGATCCATGCCCTTGTCATCCCAATGCTCCATGATCCCTGTAATCACAATGCTCCGTGACGCTTGTCATCACAGTGCTCCATGAACCTTGTCATCACAATGCTCCTTGCCTTTGTCAGCAAAATGGTACATAATCTTGTCATCACAATGCTCCATGCGCTTGTCATCACATTCCTCCCTAACCATTGGGATCACATTGCTTCATGCCCTTGTCAACTCTCTCTTGCCTTTCTGTTTTTTACAGATATTCGGATGTCCCTTTTGACCGGTGGGAAGTGACAATTCTTTGTAGTGTGGATTTGCATTGTGTGCCTTGCTTAATTGGCCAGAAAGGGCGTATGCGTTTTCTCCAGAATATATTCAGGAGAAAAGGCATACGCCCTTTTTGGCCAAGGGCATCACTGTCCAAGTTGTGATGCTTTTCCTGTGCTTTAAAGGCGATTCCAATTTACCTCTTGAAATATGTTTTGTGCAATTCTGCCTCATTTTCAAGTCCCCTTCTTTACCTTCCCTCAACAGATTTTGGAAGAGAGTAGTCCTTTATAACTCTGCAGGTTGGTGAATTGCTGTGCCCCTGAGTCCCAATTTTCAAATCCCATTTTTGAGAGCTGGCCGCAAATCCACAATTTTGCTTCAGGACCTATACTGGTTCCAGGGGTGGCTATATTGGTTCCCTGTGGGTGGCTGAGGCTTTGGTTAATTCTTCTTCCTGACGGGAAATTAGAGTGACATGTGCCCGTCCAAATGCCTACATCTACTCTCTGATAGGTTCTCCCTCTTCCCTTTCATCCTCTGCACAATTAGCAAACTGTGTGAACCAGGAGGTTATAGGGGCTGACTCTGCTAAGTTGCGAGATTGATAGTAAAGCAGTTGGAATACCAAACTGGAATACAAGGAGAAGAAAAATTAGGAGAGTTTTAGAAACCTTTTGCCATGACAGGTTGTCCATTCTCTAGGTTTCCCATACATGTTATAACTGTAGTGATATTCCCTTCTACCTGGAGATTTGGGACCCATGGAATGGTTGCATGCATTACTACTTTAAGGGTCTGCATTTTCTCTCCCAATCTCACCAGTCCTCTCAGTCCCAAGTCTCCAGCCTTATGTCTCATCCAGCTGTCTTTGCCGATAGGGTCATTCCAGGTTTCATCAGAATCTTTGAAGGAATTGCGTAAGAATTTCGCTGTTTTTTGGTTTTGTTTTTGAAATTCATGTTTATAATGGGGTTGAGCTGATTATCACTGACTTGTTTATGCCGGTCTAGACACAATTGGTTCCCTTACGAAGACATATTAATACATAGGTTTTAAGATTCTTACTAGTCAGATATATACCTATGCGGGAAATAGGGGTGTTGAGTCCCGTTCACTGAGGAAGTTGTAGGTCTTGTCTATTCTGTATTTGGTTTATGGAATGGTACCTGTGTTAATATCAAACTCTGGTTTTATGCATCACCCCACCTCTCCTTTCTCCTGAAGCAGGCATATGATTTTTTTTTCTAAATGTGAGACTCTGTTCTCTTTCCTAATTCAGTTCATGTGTTGTGATATTGACATTTCCTCTATAAGTGATATCTTATGATAAGATTCTTTTTCTGTGTGACTAATTTCCCTTAGAATCATCATACTTAAATCCACTCATTATGCTGCTACTGGCCTTATATACATTGATTTCACGTCTGAGTGATATTCTGTTGTACAAAATTACCACAAGTTCTTTATGCATTTCTGTTTTTCCTGGGATATTTTAGGTGTACCAAAGTTGAGGTTCTTGTATGCAGAGCAGCCCTAAACTTTGGGGTGCCTGTGTCTTATTGATATTTAGTCTTCCCAAGTTATATGCCCATGAGTTGAAGTCCCCTTTGCTCGGGGGCTTTGTATTTTAGATGTTTTAGGAAACAGCATACACTTCTAAAGAGTGGCTCTTGGATATTTATACCCCACCCATCAGCGTGACTTGGCTCCCTCTTTCCCATGGCCTCTCCTGCATTTCTGGTTTGTACACATTTTTTGGATGGCCTTTCTGAGCAGTGGAAATTGAGACTTCTTTGTTGTGCGGATATGCATTTCCCTCTTGCTTGGTTGGCCATAAACTCTGTCTGTGTTTTTTTCCTGAAGATATTCACGAAAAAAAACACATACACCCTTTTGCCCAACTGCATCATTTTAGAAATTCTGCTGCTTTTCATATGATTTAAATGTGAGTAGAATCTACCTTTTGAAATCTGTTTCCTGCAATTCTGCCTCTCATTCAGATCCTCTTCGTTGCCTTACCTGAATATATTTTTGGACGTTGGTTATCATTTATATCTTTGCAGGTCTTTGAATTGTCTGCTCCTGAGCTGCATTTTGCAACTCGCTTTTTTTGTGTGCTGTATGCCAAACCATTGGATTGCTTCCGGCCCTATTCTGGTTCTGGGGAGGCAGGCTGAGCCTTTGGTTAATTCTTCTTCCTAATGGGAAAATAGAGTGGCATGTGCCTGTCAAAACTCCTACAGCTAACCTCTCATTGGTTCCCCCTCTTCCCATTTATCCTCTGCACAAATTGAAAACTGTGTAAAACAGGAGGTTAAAGGTGCTGATTCTCCAAGTGGAGAGATTGTTAGTAATGTGGCTGGAATGGCGAACCTCAGCACCAGGAGATCAAAAATGAGGTGCATTGTAGACACCTTTTCCTGAGCACATGGTGTACATTCATCTCGGTTTCCCAGGCATGTTTTCACTGTCAGAAGATTCCCTTGAACCTGCAGATTTGGGACCCGTGGAATGGGTACCAGGCAGTATTACTTTAAAAGGTCTGCATTTTCTCACCAAGCCTCTGTAACATCTCTTAGCGTGCATAGCTTCCAGCCTTATATATCATCCTGCTGTGGGTCTACATGTGTTCAATTCATGTTACATCGTAGACCTTCAACAAAAGTTGTAAGAATTTTTGTCTGTCTCACTTTTTTTATAAATATTTTTAAATTTATTTTTATATTGGTTACAGCTGATTTTCAAAGCTCTGTTTTTTGTTCCTGTACATCCACTTGATTCATGTACTGTGAGACAACAATAAATTCCTTTTCAGATGCTTACCAGTCATATGAATTATTTTCCAGTGACTTGAGTGGGCTGAGTGCAGTTCTTTGAGGTACCGTGTAGGCCTTGTCAGTTATTCAATTTGGTACTTGGAATGGTATCTTTGCTAATTTCAACCTCCTGGATAATACCTCACCATTCCCCACCTTTCCCATTTAGCAGCCTTATGTCTATTTTCTACATATTTGACTATGTTTCTGTATTGTAATTTATTTCATGTGTAGCCATTTTTGATTCCACCTTTAAGTGACATCTTATGATATGTGTCTTTTTCTTTCTGACATATGTCACTTAGAATGATCGTATGTAACTCCTCCAGAGTTGTTCCAACTGGCCTTATTTCATTGATTTCTGGATGAGTCATATTCCACTCTACATAAGTACCCCATCTCTTTTATCCATTTTATCCTTCCAGGGACATTTAGGTTATATCCAAGTTGAGGCCCTTTTTAACAGAGAGGTGGTAAACGTTGGGGTGCCTGTTTTCTGTCGATTTTTGTTTTTCCCAAGGTATACGCCCATGAGTGCAAGTGCCCTATGCTCTGCAGCTCATTTTGTAGATGTTTTAGCAAACACAATACTCTTCTCCAGAGTGGCTGTTGGCAAATTGCATTTCCACTATCAGCCTCACAGGGCTCCCTTTTCTCCTCGCCCTGTCCTGCATTTCTGGTGTTTACACTTTACGTGGATGGCCCTTCTGACTGATGTGAAGTGATACATTTTGTAGTATTGATTTCCAGTGTCCACCTGTTTGGTTGGATAAAAAGTGTGTATGGCCTTTACTTGAATATATTCAGAAAAAATGCATACGCCCTTTTTGGCCAACAGCATCATTGGCGATGTTCAGACCCTTTTCTTGTACTTTAACGGGGAGTCCTTTCTACCTGTTCAAATATGTTTCCTGCCACTCTCCCTTGCTTACAAGTCCTTTTCTGTGACTTACCTCAAGACATTTTTCGATGATAGATATTTTCAACTCTGCAGTTTCATGAATTTTAGTGACCCTGAGTTCCATTATTCAACTTGTGTTTATGGAAACTGGACACAAAACAGCGGGATTTCCTCTAGCCCTATTCTGTTTCCGTGGGCAATTCTAGCCTTTGATGAATTTGTCTTCCGGATAGGAAATTAGAGTGGCATGTGCCTGTCCGAATACCTAAGACTTGTCTCTAAATTTTTCTCATCCTTCCGCTTCATCCTCTGGACAAATTCCAAACTGTGTGCAACAGGATGTTGACGGTGCTGATATGCCCAAGTGAGGAGGTTGTTAGGAAAGATGCTGGAGGGGTGAACCCAAGCACCAGGCTATGAGGAGATGAGGTGCAATTTCCAAACTCTTTCCGATCAAATTGTGTACCATCCTCTAGGTGTGACAGGCATGTTTTAGCTGTAGGAAGGGTCCCGTGCATGTAAGGAGAACACCAGGGATTTTTCCAAATCAGTGCCTCCCCGAACCCCAAACTGGGGAATTTTTAAGCTACGGCTACACGCATGTCCATTAAGGGCCTTGGGAAATAGGCAGAGCCCAAACTTTAGATGATTGAAATCTTCAGGGTCAGAAGCACTCACCATTGGCCTTGCTTAGGTTACATTTTATCTGTCATTGATAGATGATGTCAATAAAAATATCTATTCTTTTTCAGATTATTTCCCCTTATAGGTTATTGCAAAATATTCAGTGTAGTTCCCTGTGCTATACAGTAGTTCCTTGTTGATGATCTATTTTATACATAGCAGTGTGTATGTGTTAATCCCAAACTGTTAATTTATCCCTTCTCCTACCTTTCCCCTTTGGTAATAATAAATTATAAGATTTTATACTTCTCAGAAATGGGGGAGCTGAAAGAGAGGTATCATTTTCAATGGAAAAGCATTGAAAACACGATTGAAGCTTCAGCCAAGAGTATTCGATGTACATCCATGGAAATAAATCCCTTCATTTCTCTAATGTTGACCTGACAAATAAGACAAACGTCTTCACTGAACTTGCTTATAGGAAAGTGATGGAAATATCAAATGTAAGTCTTAGAAACATCTTATTTTACCCGAGCGTTATACACTGCTCTAGGTTAACTACAGTTTGGCTCACACATCTGTTCATTGAAGTTACAATGTTCTCAATTTCTGTTACTGATCCTCCAGAGTGGACCCCAACAGGAGTCCCCGTGCCCAGTGTCATTGGAGCCAACAGATCAAGACTGAGTTTGGTTCAGAAGCAAAGGAAACATTATTTTGAAAACAGAAAGGAGAGGTGAGAGTGTGCACTCCCCCACGGGCTGTGGGCTGGGCTGCTGTGTAGGGATCCCGGCAGCGTCAGTGGGAGGGTGGGGATCGAGCTCTCGAGGGCTGGGTTGGCTGCAGCTCAGGCTCTATGCCGCGGAGTCTGCATGGGACCCCGCCAGCTGAGGTGTCGACCCAGCCATTCTGCACTAGGAAATCGGGTCTGAAGTGCCGGGTGTGGGACCTCGGCATGCGGAACCCTAGGAGCACGTGAAATTAGACAAAGCACAAAGGAAAAACAGGTTAGACTTTATGTTATTGCCCAGATTCTCTTTTTATCTCCCAGGAGTTTTTAATGAACGTTGCCGGAGATGAACACCTCCTCGGCTTTTTGTTCCGTTCCTCATTCTTGGGGTGTTGAGGGTGCAGACCCCTCTTTTGTGACTGCTTCATGCTGTGGTGGGAGCCCTGATACATGGGGGGAGGGTCAAAACGTCTCCCCACCAGCCTCCAGGTGAGGTTGATTGTCCCAAGGCCTCCTGCCTCACTTCTCGTCCGCCTGAGCACCAGCATTGGAAGTGTTATAGATTCTAATGACCTTTAAGGGTCCAGGAAAGAGATGCGCAGAGATGCTGTGGTGGCAGGTTTCACCCCACCCCACATTTGTTCGGCGACCTTAGGCTGACGTTTTTTGCCAGCCTAGATGCTCTGACCACTAGTCTGTGCTTTCTTTAATTAGGTCCCTGAATTAATGTACAAACAGCACCATGTGTCAGAGCCCTGCCCGCACAACTCCCAGACAGTCCAGGGTCAGTGGTGATCCAGGACCATGACGTCCACAGAGTCAACGGCCTTTAGAAGTATCCAGCAGTCCAGCCGGTCATATTGACCATCATCACCGCGGTGTCTGTAGGGCTTTCTATGGTGAAAGCATGATATATGTTTCCCCCGCCAAGCTTATTAGCGCCCCTCTGGGTGCAGTAAGTCCTGCAAGCAGTAGTCTGCTCTTTCGGGGCACAGTCTTGTTGTTTTCTGAGAGAAACTCCAGGTCAAGTGATGGTCACACGAGTCATTTTGGGGGCCTGTTGCCCCCGTTTGTCTCTCTGGAGGTTGGAGTTGGAGGGCCTCCTCACTCGAGGTCAGTGTGTCCACAGAGCGACCCCTGCAACTTCTGGGCATGATGAGTGGTTAGGATCACCACGTGGGGTCCTTTTCCCTTAGGAGGGAGCTGGCCTTGCGGGCTTCTGATTCAGCTTTTTAGATACCCCAGTATCCTGGCCTGATGAGTCGGTGGGCAAAGTCCTTGGTGACCATAGTTTATCATACCTGAAGGGCATTCTTTTGTTGCTCCATTTCAAGTGGTCCCAGTTTTTACACTAAGGCTCCAAGGGCGATTAACCTATGACTGGGTATGTAAAGGTCAAAGGGTTTAGCTAAATTAGGGAGATCCTGGGCAAGGGTCTGAATTGACTGCTCTTTCCATTCTTGAAAGGCTGCTTCTGGATTCTATTCAAAAGGATCATCATCTTTTCGTGTCAGTGTTTCATGTAGAGGCCCAGCTATTAGACTGTAGTTAGGGATCCAGATGCAGAAAACCTTGGCCTCCCCAGGAACCCCTAAGCTGTCTTCTAGTTTTAGAAGAGGTAAGGCTGCAAATGGCTTCTTCCCTATCCTGGGATGTGTTTCTCCGAATATCTGTGACAATGAAGCCCAGGCATGTCACCTTAGCCTGGGATATTTGAGCCTTTTTCTTGGACACCTTCTATCCTTTCTTGACTAGGTAGTTCAGAGGCGTCTTTAGTAGGCCTGGTGATCAGAATGTCCTCTGCATATTGAAGGAGGGTTCCCTTTTACAGAGGTAGAACTTTTAGGTCTTTAGAGGACATTTCCCCAATGATGGTGTGGGTATTTTTGAACCATTGGGGAAGGATGGCCCAGCATTATTGCTTTGGTTGCATGTTGTGTCCTGCCACTCACAAGCCAAAAATCCTTGTGACTCTGAGATGAATGGAATACAGAAGAAGGCATCATTGAAGTCTAATACAGAATGCCATGGCCTGGTGGATGGTAGAATGACCAGCAGGGTGTAGGAAATAGGAGCTACTGGATGTATATCCTCGATGGCTTCACTGACTGTCCTGATATCCTTTACCAGGTCTCCAGCAGCCAATGGGACTCTCGTGGTCAGGCCAATCCCAGAAAATGGAGCTCACCTGGGCTGCACCCCCCACCCCTCAGCCCACGGGGCCCTCGTGGTCATGTCCCTCCCAGGGTATGGAGCTCACCTGTGCAGTTACCCAGCAGCCCATTGGGCTCTCATATCCAGGCCCTTCCCAGGATACAGAGCTCCCCTGGGCAGGTACCCAAGCAGGGCTGGACACACAAGAACTGTGCACATTGCCCACCTTGCAGAGAACCCCCATCTCACCTGTCACTCACAGCTGACTCAGAACGCCTCAGAGCAGGACTTGAACTAACAAACAGCAGCCCTGACAGGTCTGTGACCCTGGCTATCACTCTGTGCAGCCTCTCTCGGCCTGGTCTTCCAGACACTTCCACTGCAGCCAGGGCACCAGGCCTCTGTCTCCACCCACCATCACTCCTCTCCCTGACTCCTGGGTTCCTCTCATTAGTATAGGGTCTTCTTGAAGTTGTTTTCCACTCATGGACCAGATAAAATGATGAGAAAAAAGCCGCAGCTGAAGCCCCTTGTCTATCCTGACTCTCAAGAGCCCACACCTGTTCCTTGGCCGTGGCCTGTTTAGCAAGGTTCATTTTCTGCAACTGTGATCCCCTGAGGGGTGAGGATTGGCTGATTTGGGCAGCCTGACACTGCCTGCCAGCCCTCCTCAGGTGTGCCTGGGTTAAGGTCAATATAAACTCCTCTACAGTCAGCAAGAGCCCCTGTAGCTGTGCCTGACGCCATATTCTCTGCCCCGTCAGCAGTGTCGGGGCTGGGGTGGTGGGAGGGAGTGAGGGGCCATGGCTTTGTGTGTGGCCCAGTGTGAGTGGGGCTCTGCTGGACTTTCTGCAGGAGTTGCCAGGCTGCCACCTGCTAAAGAAGAGGATGTGTCACCCATACCTGCCGCTGGAATTTCTCCCCAGGCAGAGGTGAGGAAGTAAAAAAGCAGTGGGGGCCGTGGCAGGAGGGGTATCTCAGGTAGGGAAATGGAAAGCTTCCAGAAGAGCATCTGGGGCCAGGACCATCCTGGCTGGCCAGCAGGCACCAAGTCGGCCTGCGTGCTGTCGCTGGTGTGGCTCCACAGCCCTTCCTCTAGGCTTGCAAGTTCTTGTACATATTCAGCTGTTTTACCTGGAAAGGGTGGGAAGAGTTCAGCTGCAGCAGGACTGGGGCTCAGCTCACATTTACTCACAGACGCCTCGACACAGTCCCCCAGCTTTGCAATGAGGATGTTCCTTGTGGGGGGGAGCGCTGCTCACTGCATGGGAGACGATTTCCCACCTCTGACCAACTTAAGAATTTTTTACAACTGGAGCAAGTGCCCTGATACGATTTTCCTCTGTATAACTGGTGGGTTCTGATTTTTTTTTTCTTTTTTTCTTTTTGTTTCAAGGTAGATGTTATTTATTCCTCTTTTTTTTTTTAAATTTGGAGATATAAACATGGAAATAATGCATTAATATAAAGACGTCTATGTGAAGGGAAAAACGTTTTTTTTGGTTTATTTTATTAAATGTTATTTATTTTTAATTTTTTTAAATTTATTTATTTCTTTTATACAGCAGGTTCTTACTGGATATCTATTTTATACTTATGTGTGCACATGTGAATCCCAGTCTCCCAATTCATCCCACCACCACCCTCACATGGCGTTCCCCCCTTGGTGTCCATATGTTTGTTCTCTACATCTGTGTCTCTATCTCTGCCCTGCAAACCGGTTCATCTGTACCATTTTTCTAGGTTCCACATATATGCATTAACATACAATATTTGTTTTTCTCTTTCTGACTTACTTCACTCTGTATGACAGTCTCTAGATCCATCAAGGTCTCTACAAATGACCCAATTTCATTCCGATGTATGGCTGAGTAATATTCCATTGTATATATGTACCACATCTTTATCCATTCATCTCTCTATGGGCACTTAGGTTGCTTTCATTACCTGGCTATTGTAAATAGTGCTGCAATGAACATTGTGGTGAATGTGTCTTTTTGATTTATGGTTTTCTCTGGGTATATGCCCAGTAGTGGGATTGCTGGATTATATGGTAATTCTATTTTTAGTTTTTTAAGGAACCTCCATACTGTTCTGCATAGAGACTATATCGATTTACATTCCCAGCAATAGTGGAAGAAGGTTCCTTTTCTCCACACCCTCTCCATCATTTGTTGTTTGTAGATTTTCTGATGATGCCCATTCTAACAGGTGTGACGTGATACCTCATTGTAGTTTCGATTTCCATTTCTCTAATAATTAGTGATGTTGAGCAGATTTTCATGTGCGTACTGGCCATCTCTATGTCTTCTTGGAAGAAATGTCTATTTAGATCTTCTTCCATTTCTGTATGGGTTTGTTTGTTTTATTAATATTGAGCTGCATGAGCTGTTTATATATATTGGAGATTAATCATTTGTCCATTGATTCATTGGCAAAAATGTTCTGCCATTCTGAGGGTTGTCTTTTCGTCTTGTTTGTAGTTTCCTTTGCTTTGCAAAAGCTTTTACATTTCATTAGGTCCCATCTGTTTAGTTTTCTTTTTTATTTCATTACTATAGGAGGTGGATCAAAAAAGATCTTGCTGTGATTTACGTCAGAGTATCCTTCGTAAGTTTTCCTCTCAGAGTTTTATACTGTCCGGTCTTACATTAAGGTCTCTAATCCATTTTGAATATATTTTTATGTATGGTGTTGGGGAGTGTTCTAATTTCATTCTTTTACATGTAGCTGTCCATATTTCCCAGCACCAATGATTGAAGAGACTGTCTGATCTCCATTGTATAGTCTTGCCTCCTTTGTCATAGATTAGTTGACCATAGGTGTGTAGGTTTATCCCTGGGCTTTCTTTTTTTTTTTTTTCCTTGTACACGTTTATTGGAGTATAATTGTTTTACAATGGAGTGTTAGTTTCTGCTGTATAACAAAGTGAATCATCTGTACATATACAAATATCACCAGATCCCCTCCCTCTTGCATCTCCCTCCCACACCCCATATCCCACCCCTTTATGTGGTCACAAAGCACCGAGCTGATCTCCCTGGTCGATGTGGCTGATTCTCAGTAGCTATCGGTGTTACATTTGGTAATGTGTTTATGTCCATGCCACTCTGTCACTTCGTCTCAGCTTACCCATACCCCTTCCGGTGTCCTCAAGTCCTTTCTCTACGTCTGTGTCCTTAATCCTGTCCTGCCACTAGGTTCTTCAACATCTTTTTGTTTTTCTTCATTAGATCCCGTATATCTCTGTTAACATACAGTATTTGTTTTTCACTTTCTGACTTACTTCACTGTGTAGGACAGATTCTAAGTCCATCTACCTCAGTACAAATAACTCAGTTTTGCTTCTTTGTATGGCTGAGTAATATTCCATTGTATATATGTGCCAGATCTTCTTTATCCATTCATCTGGCGATGGACACTTAGGTTGCTTCCATGTCCAAGCTATTGTAAATAGAGCTGCAATGAACTTTTTTGTACATAACGCTTTTTGAATTATGGTTTTCGCAAGGCAAATGCCCAGTAGTTGGATTGTTGTGTCGTATGGTACCTCTATTGTTAGTTATTTAGAGGAACCTCCGTACTGTTCTCCTTAGTGCCCATATCAATTTACATTCCCACCCACAGTGCAAGTGTGTTCCCTTTTCTCCAATAAAGGCCTCTCCAGCATTTATTGTTTTGTAGATTATTTTGATGATTGCCACTCTGACTGCTGTGTCGTGATACCTCACGATAGTTATGATTTGCATTTCTCTAATGATTAGTGATGTTCAGCATCCTTTCATGTGTTTCTTGGTAATCTGTATATCTTCTTTGGAGAAATGTCTATTTAGGTCTTCTGGCCGTTTTTGGATTGGGTTGTTTGTTTTTGTGATATTGAGCTACATGAGGTGCTTGTAAAGTTTGGAGATTAATCCTTTGTCAATTGCTTCATTTGAAAATATTTTCTCCCATTCTGAGGGTTGTTTTTGCATCTTGTTTATGTTTTCCTGTACCGTGTAAAAGCTTTTAAGTTTCATTAGGTCCCATTTGTTGATTTCTGTTTTTATTTCCATTTCTCTAGAAGGTGAGTCAAAAAGGATCTTGCTGTGATTTATGTCATAGAGTGTTCTGCCTATGGTTTCCTCTAAGTGTTTTATAGTGTCTGGTCTTATATTTAGATCTCTAATCCATTTAGAGTTTATTTTTGTGTATGGTGTTATGGAGTGTTCTAATTTCATTCTTTTATGTGTAGGGGTCCAGTTTTCTCAGCACCAATTACTGAAGAGACTGTCGTTTCTCCATTGTATATCCTTAGCTCCTTTGTCATAGATGAGATAGCCATAGGTATGTAGGTTTATCTCTGGGCTTTCTGTCCTGTTCCATTGATCTGTGTTTATGCCAATCTACATACACTTGATTCCATTATGGAGACATATAAATACATAGGTTTCAAGATTGTTACCAGTCAGATATATTCCTCTTCAGTGAATAGGGTGTTTTTTGTCCAGTTCATTGAGAAAGGAGTAGATCTTGTCTATTACATATTTGGTATATGGAATGGTATCTGTGCTAATTTCAAACTCTGCTTCTACACATCACCCCACGTCACCTTTCCCCTTAAGGAGGCATAAGTGTGTTTTCTAAATGTGTAACTCTGTTCTCTTCTGAAATTCAGTTCATGTGTAGCCATGTTTACATTCCCTCTATAAGTGATATATTACAATAAGTTTCTGTTTCTTTGTGGCTCATTTCACTTAGCATCATCTTACCTAAAGCCACTCATTATGCTGCTATTGGCCTTATGACATTGATTTTATGTCTGAGTGACATTCCATTGTATATAAGTACCACAACATCTATATCCATTTTTTTTTCCTTTCCTGGGATATTTAATGTGTACTGAAGTCGAGGTTCTTGTAAGCAGAGCAGCCCTGAACTTTGCGCTGGCTGTGTGTTGTGGATTTTTAGTTTTCCCAAAATACACGCCCATGTGTGGAAGTGTGCTATGCTCTGTAGCTCTGTTTTAGAAAACAACATACAGTTCTGCAGAGAGGCTGTTGGCAATTTACATCCTGTCCATCGGTGTAACCAGGCTCCCTTTTCTCCATGGCCTGTCCTGCATTTGTGGTTTTTACACTATTTGTGGATGGCCCTTTTGACTGGAGGTAAGGGACACTTCTATGTAGTGTGGATTTTCAATGCCTGATGGCTTGCTTGGCCAAAAAGGGCTTATGCATTTTTTCCCGAATATATTCAAGAAAATGCACATACTCCCTTTTCAGCTAAGGGCAACATTGTTGAAGTTCTGTCGCTTTTCATGTGCTTTAAAGATGACTCCAATGTACCTCTTGAAATCTGTTTCCTTCAATTCTGCCTTGCATTCAAATCCTCTTCACGGCCTTACCTCAATATATTTCTGGATGATAGTTGTCCTTTATAACTCTGCAAGTTTGTGAATTGCTGTGCCCCTGATTTCCATTTTTCAAATCGCCTATTTGTGAGCTGGCTGCAATACCGCAGGATGGCTTTAGGTCCTAGTCTGGTTCCGCGGTTTCAGGCTGAGCCTTTGGCTAATGCTTCTTCCTGATGGGAAAGTAGAGTGATATGTGCCCATCCAAACACCTACAGCTAATCTCTCATTTGTTTCCCCTCTTCCTGTTCATCCTCTGCACAATTTGCAAACTGTGCATAAAAGGAGGGTAAAGGCACTGACACTCCAAGTGGGGAGATTTTTAGTAATGCAGATGGAATGGTGAAGCCGAGCACGACGAAAGGAAAAATGAGGTACCTTTTAGAAAACTTTCCCAATTACACAGTGTACCATCCACTGGGTTTCCCATGCATGTTTTAACTGTAGGAAGATTCCCTTAAACCTGGAGATTTGGGAACACTAGAATGGGTAGCACACAGTATTGTTCTAAGTGGTGTTCATTTGCTCACACAACCTCAGCAATCTTGTCAGTCCCAAGTGTCCAGTCTTTTGTCTCATCCAGCTGTGGGTGTAAAGGTGGTCAATCCAGGTTGGATCACAGGCCCTGAACGTAATTTTTAAGATTTCTCTCTGTTTCGCTGTTTTTGTATTTTGCTTTTGAAACTTATTTTTATAAGGGGGTTTAGCTGAATTTCAGTGCTCTGTTCATGCAATTATACACACATATGATTCCTTTATGGAGACATGAGAATACATATGATTTAAAATTCTTAGAGTCAGATATATTCCTCTGCAATGAATAGGGGGTGTTGAGTCCAGTTCATTGTGCTGGAAGTAGGTGTTGTCTATTATATATTTAGTTTATGTCACGGTATCTGTGTTAATTTAAAACTGTGATTTAATGCATCAACCAACCTCGCCTTTCCCCTTAAGCAGGCAAAAGATTGTTTTCTAAATGTGTGACTCTGTTGTGTTTGTAAATCAGTTCATGTGTAGCCATGAGTACATTCACCCTATGAGTGATATGTTAAGATAAGATTCGTTACTCTGTTATCTTTCCTAACTCAGTTCATGTGTAGCCATGTTTACAGGATCTTCATAAGTGATATCTTATGATAAGTTTCTTTTTCTATGTGACTTATTTCACTTAGAATCATCGTACCTGAATCCACTCACTTTGCTGCTCCTGGTCTTATGACATTGATTTCATGGCTGAGGGATATTCCATCGTACGTAAGTACCACAGTTTTTTGAACCATTTTTATATTTCCTGGGATTTTTAAGGTGTACCCAAGTTGAGGTTCTTGTAAGCAGTGCAGTCTTAAATTTGGGGGTGTCTCTGTCTTATTGATTTTCAGGTTTCCCAAGGTATATTCCCTAGACTGGAAGTGCCCTTGGCTCTGTAGCACTGTTGCTTACTTGTTTTAGGGAACACAATGCACTCCTCCAGTGAGGCACTTGGCAATTTACATCCTGCCCATCAGCATAACAAGGCTCCTTCTTCTCCAGTGCCTGTCTTGCCTTTCTGGTTTTTACACATTTTGTGGATGTCCCTTTTGACCGGTCGGAAGTGATACTTCTTTGTAGTGCAGATTTGCATTGTCCTCTTGCTTTTTTGGCCAAAAAGAGCATATGCGTTTTCTCCTGAATATATTCAGGAGAAAACGCATACGCCCTTTTTGGCCAACTGCGTCATTGTCGAAGTTGTGCCCCTCTTCCTGTGCTTTAAAGGCGATTCCAACGTACCTCTTGAAAACTGTTTCCTGCTATTCTTCCTCGCTTTCAAGTCCGGCTCATTGCCTTCCCTCAACAGATTTTTGGTCGCTAGTTGTCCTTTATTACTCTGCCAGTTTGTGAATTGCTGTACCCATGAGCTCCATTTTTCAACTTTTTTTTTGTGAGCTGTACGCAAGTCCAAAATTTTGGTTCAGGAACTATAATGGTTGCCGGTGGGTGGCTGAGACTCTGGTTTATTCTTCTTCCTGCCGGGAAATTAGAGTGACATGTGCCCGTCCAAATGCCTAACAGTTACTCTCTCATTGGTTCTCCCTCTTCCCTTCCATCCTCTGCCAATTTGGCAACCTGTGCGTAACAGGAGGTTAAAGGTGTTGTCTCTCCAAGTTGGGAGATTGATAGTAAAGCAGTTGGAAAGTCAAACTGGAGCACCAGGAGAGGGACTACTCGTTGAGTTTTAGAAACCTTTTGTATTCACAGTGTGTACATTCTCTAGGTTTCCCGTACATTTTATAGCTGTAGTAATATTCCCTTCAACTTGGAGAGTTGGGACCCATGGAAAGGGGGCCATGCCTTTTTGCTTTAAAGGGTCTGCATTTGCTCACACAATCTCTCGAATCCTCTCAGTCCCAAGTGTCCAGCCTTATGCCACATGCAGCTGTCAGTGTAGATAGGGTCATTCCTGGGTTCATCAGAGACCCTGAAGGAATTGTAAAGATTTTCCCTGTTTTTTGGTTTTGTTTTGAAATTCCTTTTTATAGTGGGTTTGAGCTGATTCTCGCTGCCATGTTTATGCCAGGCTAGACTCACTTGATTCCCTTACAGAGACATATCAATACATAGGTTTTAAGATTCTTACTAGTCAGATCTATTTCTCTGCTGGAAATATGGGGTTCTGAGTCCCTTTCACTAAGGAAGGTGTAGGTGTTGTCTATTCCACAGTTGGTTTTAGAAATGGTACCTGTGCTTATGTCAAACTCTGGTTTTATGCATCACCCCACCTCTCCTTCCCCCTTAAGCAGGCATAAGAGTGTTTTCTAAATGTGAGACTCTGTTCTCTTTCCTAACTCAGTTCATATGCAGTCATGTTTAAAGGATCTTCATAAGTGATATCTTATGATAAGTTTCTCTTTCTGTGTGACTTATTTCACTTAGAATCATCGTACCTTAATCTACTCACTTTGTTTCTCCTGGTCTTATGACAATGATTTCATGGCTGAGGGATATTCCATCGTACATAAGTACCACAATTTTTTGAACCATTTTTATATTTCCTGGGATATTTAAGGTGTACCCAAGTTGAGGTTCTTGTAAGCAGTGCAGCCCTAAATTTGAGGGTGGCTCTGTCTTATTGATTTTCAGGTTTCCCAATGTATAGTCCCTAGACTGGAAGAGACCTTGGCTCTGTAGCTCTGTTGTTTACTTGTTTTAGGGAACGCAATGCACTCCTCCAGTGAGGCAGTTGGCAATTTACATCCCGCCCATGAGCATAAGAATGCTCCCTGTTCTCCAGGGCCTGTCTTGCCTTTCTGGATTTTACACATTTTGTGGATATCCTTTTTGACCGGTGGGAAGTGATACTTCTTTGTAGTGCAGATTTGCATTGCCTGCTTACTTGCTTGGCCAAAAAGGGAGTATGCGTTTTCTTCTGAATATATTCAGGAGAAAACACATACGCCCTTTTCGGCCAAGTGCATCATTGTCGAAGTTGTGCCCCTCTTCCTGTGCTTTAAAGGCGATTCCAACGCACCTCTTGAAATCTGTTTCCTGCTATTCTGCCTCGCTTTCTAGTCTGGCTCATTGCCTACCCTCAACACATTTTTGGACGATAGTTGTCCTTTATTACTCTGCCAGTTTGTGAATTGCTGTGCCCATGAGCTCCATTTTTCAACTTTTTTTTTTGTGAGCTGTACGCAAGTCCAAAATTTTGGTTCAGGACCTGTAATGTTTGCCGGTGGGTGGCTGAGACTCTGGTTTATTCTTCATCCTGCCAGGAAATTAGAGTGACATGTGCCCGTCCAAATGCCTAACAGCTACTCTCTCATTGGTTCTCCCTCTTCCCTTCCATCCTCTGCACAATTGGCAACCTTGCGAACCAGGAGCTCAAAGGGGCTGTCTCTCCAATTTGGGAGATTGATAGTAAAGCAGTTGGAAAGTCAAACCGGAGCACCAGGAGAGGGACTATTCTTTGAGTTTTAGAAACCTTTTGTTTTCACAGTGTGTCCATTCTCTAGGTTTCCCATACATGTTATAGCTGTAGTAATATTCCCTTCAACCTGGAGAGTTGGGACGCATGGAATGCGGGCCATGCATTTTTGCTTTAAAGGGTCTGCATTTGCTCACCCAATCTCACCAATCCTCTCAGTACCAAGTGTCCAGCATTATACCACATCCAGCTGTCATTGTAGATAGGGTCATTCCAGGTTTCATCAGAGACCCTGAAGGAAATGGAAAGAATTTCCCTGTTTTTTGGTTTTGTTTTTGAAATTCCTTTTTATAGTGGGTTTGAGCTGATTCTCGCTGCCATGTTTATGCCAGTCTAGACACAGTTGATTCCCTTAGAGAGACATTTCCATACATAGGTTTTAAGTTTCTAACTAGTCATATCTATTCCTCTGCGTGAAATATGGGGTTTTGAGTCCCTTTCACTGATGAATGTGTAGGTCTTGTCTATTCCAAAGTTGGTTTTAGAAATGGTACCTGTGCTTATGTCAAACTCTGGTTTTATGCATCACCCCACCTCTCTTTTCCCATTAAGCAGGCATAAGAGTGTTTTCTAAATGTGAGACACTGTTCTCTTTCCTAACTCAGTTCTTGTGTAGCCATGCTTACAGGATCTTCATAAGTGATATCTTATGATAAGTTTCCTTTCCTGTGTGAGTTATTTCACTTAGAATCATCGTACCTGAATCCACTCACTTTGCTGCTCCTGTTTTTATGACATTGATTTCATGGCTGATGGATATTACATCTTACATAAATACCACAACTTTTTTATCCATTTTTATATTTCCTGGGATATTTAAGGTGTACCCAATTGAGGTTCTTGTAAGCATTGCAGCCATAAATTTAGGTGTGGCTCTGTCTTATTGATTTTCAGGTTTCCCTAGGTATATTCCCTAGAATGGAAGTGCCCTTGGCTCTGTAGCTCTGTTGTTTACTTGTTTTAGGGAACACAATGCACTCCTCCAGTGAGGCAGTTGGCAATTTACATCCCGCCCATCAGCATAACAAGGCTCCCTCTTCTCCAGGGCCTGTCTTGCCTTTCTGGTTTTTACACATTTTGTAGAAGTCCCTTTTGACCGGTGGGAAGTGATACTTCTTTGTAGTGCAGATTTGCATTGCCCGATTGCTTGCTTGGCCAAAAAGGGCGTATGCGTTTTCTCCTGAATATATTCAGGAGAAAACGCATACACCCTTTTTGGCCAAGTGCGTCATTGTCGAAGTTGTGCCCCTCTTCCTGTGCTTTAAAGGCGATTCCAACGTACCTCTTCAAATCTGTTTCCTGCTATTCTGCCTCGCTTTCAAGTCCGCCTCGTTGACTTCCCTCAACAGACTTTTGGACGATAGTTGTCCTTTATTACTCGGCCAGTTTGTGAATTGCTGTGCCCATGAGCTCCATTTTTCAACTTGTTTTTGTGAGCTGTACGCAAGTCCAAAATTTTCGTTCAGGACCTATACTGGTTGCCGGTGGGTGGCTGCGAATCTGGTTAATTCTTCTTCCTGCTGGGAAATTAGAGTGTCATGTGCCCGTCCAAATGCCTAACAGCTACTCTCTCATTAGTTCTCCCTCTTCCTTTCCATCCTCTGCGAAATTGGCAACCTGGGCGAACCAGGAGGTTAAAGGGGTTGTCTCTCCAAGTTGGGAGATTGATAGTATAGCAGTTGGAAAGTCAAACTGGAGCACCAGGAGAGGGACTATTCGTTGAGTTTTAGAAACATTTTGTATTCACAGTGTGTCCATTCTCTAGGTTTCCCATACATGTTATGGCTGTAGTAATATTCCCTTCAACCTGGAGAGTTGGGACCCATGGAAAGGGGGCCATGCATTTTTGCTTTAAAGGGTCTGCATTTGCTCACCCAATCTCACCAATCCTCTCAGTCCCAAGTGTCCAACCTTATACCACATCCAGCTGTCGTTGTAGATAGGGTCATTCCAGGTTTCATCAGAGACCCTGAAGGAATTGTAAAGAATTTCCCTGTTTTTTGCTTTTGTTTTTCAAATTCCTTTTTATAGTGTGTTTGAGCTGATTCTCACTGCCATGTTTATGACAGTCTAGACACACTTGATTCCCTTATAGTGACATATCAATACAGAGGTTTTAAGTTCCTTACTAGTCAGATCTATTCCTCTGCGGGAAATATGGGGTTTTGAGTCCCTTTCACTGAGGAAGGTGTAGGTCTTGTCTATTCCAAAGTTGGTTTTAGAAATGGTACCTGTGCTTATGTCAAACTCTGGTTTTATGCAACACCCCACCTCTCCTTCCCCCTTAAGCAGGCATAAGAGTGTTTTCTAAATGTGAGGCTCTGTTCTCTTTCCTAACTCAGTTCATGTGTAGCCATGTTTACAGTATCTTCATAAGTGATATCTTATGATAAGTTTCTTTTTCTGAGTGACTTATTTCACTTAGAATCATCGTACCTGAATCCACTCACTTTGCTGCTCCTGGTATTATGACATTGATTTCATGGCTGAGGGATATTCCATCGTACATAAGTACCACAATTTTTTGAACCATTTTTATATTTCCTGGGATATTTAAGGTGTACACAAGTTGAGGTTCTTGTAAGCAGTGCAGCCCTAAATTTGGGGGTGGCTCTGTCTTACTGATTTTCAGTTTTCCCAAGGTATATTCCCTAGACTGGAAGTGCCCTTGGCTTTGTAGCTCTGTTGTTTACTTGTTTTAGGGAACGCAATGCACACCTCCAGTGAGGCAGTTGGCAATTTACATCCCGCCCATCAGCATAACAAGGCTTTCTGTTCTCCAGGGCCTGTCTTGCCTTTCTGGTTTTTACACATTTTGTGGATGTCCCTTTTGACCGGTGGGAAGTGATACTTCTTTGTAGTGAAGATTTGCATTGCCCGCATGCTTGCTTGGCCAAAAACGGCGTATGCGTTTTCTCCTGAATATATTCAGGAGAAAACGCATACGCCCTTTTTGGCCAAGTGCGTCATTGTCGAAATTGTGCCCCTCTTCCTGTTCTTTAAAGGCGATTCCAACGTGCCTCTTGAAATCTGTTTCCTGATATTCTGCTTCGCTGTCAAGTCCGCTTCGTTGCCTTCCCTCAACAGATTTTTGGACGATAGTTATCCTTTATTAGTCTGCCAGTGTGTTCATTGCTGTGCCCCTGAGCTCCATTTTTCAACTCTGTATTTGTGAGCTCTACGCAAGTCCAAAATTTTGGTTCAGTACCTTTACTGGTTTCAGGTGGGTGGCTGAGACTGTGGTTAATTCTTCTTCCTGCCGGGAAATTAGAGTGACATGTGCCCGTACAAATGCCTAACAGCTACTCTCTCATTGGTTCTCCCTCTTCTCTTCCATCCTCTGCCAAATTGTCAACCTGTGCGAATCAGGAGCTTAAAGGGGCTGTCTCTCCAATTTGGGAGATTGATAGTAAAGCAGTTGGAAAGTCCAACCAGAGCACCAGGAGAGGGACTATTCGTTGAGGTTTAGAAACCTTTTGTATTCACAGAGTGTCCATTTTCTAGGTTTCCCATACATGTTATAGCTGTAGTAATATTCCCTTCAACATGGAGAGTTGGGACCCATGGAATGGGCGCCATGCATTTTTGCTTTAAAGGGTCTGCCTTTGCTCACCCAATCTCACCATACCTCTCAGTCCCAAGTGTCCAGCCTTATGCCACATCCACCTGTCATTGTTGATAGGGTCATTCCAGGTTTCATCAGAGACCCTGAAGGAATTGTAAAGAATTTCCCTGTTTTTTGGTTTTGTTTTTGAACATCCTTTTTATACTGGGTTTGAGCTGATTCTCGCTGCCATGTTTATGCCAGTCTAGACACACTTGATTCCCTTACAGAGACATATCAATACATAGGTTTTAAGATTCTTACTAGTCAGATCTATTCCTCTGTGGGAAATATGGGGTTTTGGGTCCCTTTCATTGAGGAAGGTGTAGGTCTTGTCTATTCCACAGATTGTTTTAGAAATGGTACATGTGCTTATATCAAACTCTGGTTTTATGCATCACCCCACCTCTCCTTTCCCCTTAATCTGGCATAAGAGTGTTTTCTAAATGTGAGACTCTGTTCTCTTTCCTAACTCAGTTCATGTGTAGCCATGTTTACAGGATCTTCATAAGTGATATCTTATGAAAGGTTTCTTTTTCTGTGTCACTTATTTCACTTAGAATCATCGTACCTGAATCCACTCACTTTGTTTCTCATGGTCTTTTGACATTGATTTCATGGCTGAGGGATATTCCATCGTACATAAATACCACTGTTTTTTGAACCATTTTTATATTTCTTGGGATATTTAAGGTGTACCCAAGTTGAGGTTCTTTTCAGCAGTGCAGCCCTAAATTTGGGGGTGGCTCTGTCTTATTGATTTTCAGTTTTCCCAAGGTATATTCCCTAGACTGGAAGTGCCATTGGCTCTGTAGCTCTGTTGTTTACTTTTTTTAGGGAACGCAATGCACTCCTCCAGTGAGGCAGTTGGCAATTTACATCCCGCCCATCTGCATAACAAGGCTCCCTCTTCTCCAGGGCCTGTCTTGCCTTTCTGGTTTTACACATTTTGTGGATGTCCCTTTTGACCGGTGGGAAGTGATACTTCTTTATAGTGCAGATTTGCATTGCCCGCTTGCTTGCTTGGCCAAAAAGGGCGTATGCGTTTTCTCCTGAATATATTCAGGAGAAAACGCATACGCCCTTTTTGGCCAAGTGCATCATTGTCGAAGTTGTTCCCCTCTTCCTGTGCCCCTCTTCCTGTGCTTTAAAGGCGATTCCAACGTACCTCTTGAAATCTGTTTCCTGCTATTCTGCCTCGCTTTCAAGTCGGCCTCGTTGCCTTCCCTCAACACATTTTTGGACGATAGTTGTCCTTTATTACTCTGCCAGTTTGTGAATTGCTGTGCCCCTGTGCTCCATTTTTCAACTCGTTTTTTGTGAGCTGTACGCAAGTCCAAAATTTTGGTTCAGGACCTATACTGGTTCCCGGTGGGTGGCTGAGACTCTGGTTAATTCTTCTTCCTGCCGGGAAATTAGAGGGACATGTGCCCGTCCAAATGCCTAACAGCTACTCTCTCATTGGTTCTCCCTCTTCCCTTCCATCCTCTGCCAAATTGGCAACCTGTGGAAACCAGGAGGTTAAAGGGGCAGTCTCTCCAAGTTGGGAGATTGATAGTAAAGCAGTTGGAAAGTCAAACCGGAGCACCAGGAGAGGGACTACTCGTTGAGTTTTAGAAACCTTTTGTATTCACAGTGTGTCCATTTTCTATGTATCCCATACATGTTATAGCTGTAGTAATATTCCCTTCAACATGGAGAGTTGGGACCCATGGAATGGGGGCCATGCATTTTTGCTTTAAAGGGTCTGCATTTGCTCACCCAATCTCAACAATCCTCTCAGTCCCAAGTGTCCAGCCTTATGCCACATCCAGCTGTCATTGTAGAGAGGGTCATTACAGGTTTCATCAGAGACCCTGAAGGAAATGGAAAGAATTTCCCTGTTTTTTGGTTTTGTTTTTGAAATTCCTTTTTATAGTGGGTTTGAGCTGATTCTCGCTGCCATGTTTATGCCAGTCTAGACACACTTGATTCCCTTACAGAGACATATCAATACATAGGTTTTAAGATTCTTACTAGTCAGATCTATTCCTCTGCGGGAAATATGGGGTTTTTAGTCCCTTTCACTGAGGAAGGTGTAGGTCTTGTCTATTCCACAGTTGCTTATAGAAATGGTACCTGTGCTTATATCAAACTCTGGTTTTATGCATCACCCCACCTCTCCCTTCCCCTTAAGCAGGCATAAGAGTGTTTTCTAAATGTGTGACTCTGTTCTCTTTCCTAACTCAGTTCATGTGGAGCCATGTTTACAGGATCTTCATAAGTGATATCTTATGATAAGTTTATTTTTCTGTGTGACTTATTTCACTTAGAATCATCATACCTGAATCCACTCACTTTGCTGCTCCTGGTCTTATGACATTGATTTCATGGCTGAGGGATATTCCATCGTACATAAGTACCACAGTTTTTTGAACCATTTTTATATTTCCTGGGATATTTAAGGTGTACCCAAGTTGAGGTTCTTGTAATCAGTGCAGCCCTAAATTTGGGGGTTGCTCTGTCTTATTGATTTTCAGTTTTCCCAAGGTATATTCCCTAGACTGGAAGTGCCCTTGGCTCTGTAGCTCTGTTGTTTACTTGTTTTAGGGAACGCAATGCACTCCTCCAGTGAGGCAGTTGGCAATTTACATCCCGCCCATCATCATAACAAGGCTCCCTGTTCTCCAGAGCCTGTCATGCCTTTCTGGTTTTTACACATTTTTTGGATGTCCCTTTTAACCGGTGGGAAGTGATACTTCTTTGTAGTGCAGATTTGCATTGCCCGCTTGCTTGCTTGGCCAAAAAGGCCGTATGCGTTTTCTCCTGAATATATTCAGGAGAAAACGCATACGCCCTTTTAGGCCAAGTGCATCATTGTCGAAATTGTGCCCCTCTTCCTGTGCTTTAAAGGCGATTCCAACGTACCTCTTGAAATCTGTTTCCTGCTATTCTGCCTCGCTTTCAAGTCGGCCTCGTTTCCTTCCCTCAACAGATTTTTGGACGATAGTTGTCCTTTATTACTCTGCCAGTTTGTGAATTGCTGTGCCCCTGAGCTCCATTTTTCAACTCGTTTTTTGTGAGCTGTACGCAAGTCCAAAATTTTGGTTCAGGAACTATACTGGTTCCTGGTGGGGGGCTGAGACTCTGGTAAATTCTTCTTCCTGCCGGGAAATTAGAGTGACATGTGCCCGTCCAAATGCCTAACAGCTACTCTCTCATTGGTTCTCCGTCTTCCCTTCCATCCTCTGCCAAATTGGCAACCTGTCTGAACCAGGAGGTTAAAGGGGCAGTCTCTCCAACTTGGGAGATTGATAGTAAAGCAGTTGGAAAGTCAAACCGGAGCACCAGGAGAGGGACTACTCGTTGAGTTTTAGAAACCTTTTGTATTCACTGTGTGTCCATTCTCTAAGTTTCCGTACATGTTATATCTGTAGTAATATTCCCTTCAACATGGAGAGTTGGGACCCATGGAATGGGGGCCATGCATTTTTGCTTTAAAGGGTCTGCATTTGCTCACCCAATCTCACCAATCCTCTCAGTCCCAAGTGTCCAGCCTTATGCCACATCCAGCTGTCATTGTAGATAGGGTCATTCCAGGTTTCATCAGAGACCCTGAAGGAAATGGAAAGAATTTCCCTGTTTTTTGGTTTTGTTTTTGAAATTCCTTTTTATAGTGGGTTTGAGCTGATTCTCGCTGCCATGTTTATGCCAGTCTAGACACACTTGATTCCCTTACAGAGACATATCAATACATAGGTTTTAAGATTCTTACTAGTCAGATCTATTCCTCTGCGGGAAATATGGGGTTTTGAGTCCCTTTCACTGAGGAAGGTGTAGGTCTTGTCTATTCCACAGTTGGTTTTAGAAATGGTACCTGTGCTTATATCAAACTCTGGTTTTATGCATCACCCCACCTCTCCTTTCCCCTTAAGCAGGCATAAGAGTGTTTTCTAAATGTGAGACTCTGTTCTCTTTCCTAACTCAGTTCATGTGTAGCCATGTTTACAGGATCTTCATAAGTGATATCTTATGAGAAGTTTCTTTTTCTGTGTGACTTATTTCACTTAGAATCATCGTACCTGAATCCACTCACTTTGCTGCTCCTGGTCTTATGACATTGATTTCATGGCTGAGGGATATTCCATCGTACATAAGTACCACAGTTTTTGTACAATGTTTATATTTCCTGGGATATTTAAGGTTTACCCAAGTTGAGTTTCTTGTAAGCAGTGCAGCCCTAAATTTGGGGGTGGCTCTGTCTTATTGATTTTCAGTTTTCCCAAGGTATATTCCCTAGACTGGAAGTGCCCTTGGCTCTGTAGCTCTGTTGTTTACTTGTTTTAGGGAACGCAATGCACTCCTCCAGTGAGGCAGTTGGCAATTTACATCCCGCCCATCAGCATAACAAGGCTCCCTGTTCTCCAGGGCCTGTCTTGCCTTTCTGGTTTTTACACATTTTTTGGATGTCCCTTTTGACCGGTGGGAAGTGATACTTCTTTGTAGTGCAGATTTCCATTGCCCGCTTGCTTGCTTGGCCAAAAAGGGCGTATGCGTTTTCTCCTGAATATATTCAGGAGAAAACGCATACGCCCTTTTTGGCCAAGTGCATCATTGTCGAAATTGTGCCCCTCTTCCTGTGCTTTAAAGGCGATTCCAACGTACCTCTTGAAATCTGTTTCCTGCTATTCTGCCTCGCTTTCAAGTCGGCCTCGTTGCCTTCCCTCAACACATTTTTGGACGATAGTTGTCCTTTATTACTCTGCCAGTTTGTGAATTGCTGTGCCCCTGAGCTCCATTTTTCAACTCGTTTTTTGTGAGCTGTACGCAAGTCCAAAATTTTGGTTCAGGACCTATACTGTTTCCCGGTGGGTGGCTGAGACTCTGGTTAATTCTTCTTCCTGCCGGGAAATTAGAGTGACATGTGCCCTTCCAAATGCCTAACAGCTACTCTCTCATTGGTTCTCCGTCTTCCCTTCCATCCTCTGCCAAATTGGAAACCTGTCTGAACCAGGAGGTTAAAGGGGCTGTCTCTCCAAGTTGGGAGATTGATAGTAAAGCAGTTGGAAAGTCAAACCGGAGCACCAGGAGAGGGACTTCTCGTTGAGTTTTAGAAACCTTTTGTATTCACTGTGTGTCCATTCTCTAAGTTTCCGTACATGTTATATCTGTAGTAATATTCCCTTCATCATGGAGAGTTGGGACCCATGGAATGGGGGCCATGCATTTTTGCTTTAAATGGTCTGCATTTGCTCACCCTATCTCACCAATCCTCTCAGCCCCAAGTGTCCAGCCTTATGCCACATCCAGCTGTCATTGTAGATAGGGTCATTCCAGGTTTCATCAGAGACCCTGAAGGAAATGGAAAGAATTTCCCTGTTTTTTGGTTTTGTTTTTGAAATTCCTTTTTATAGTGGGTTTGAGCTGATTCTCGCTGCCATGTTTATGCCAGTCTAGACACACTTGATGCCCTTACAGAGACATATCAATACATAGGTTTTAAGATTCTTACTAGTCAGATCTATTCCTCTGCGGGAAATATGGGGTTTTGAGTCCCTTTCACTGAGGAAGGTGTAGGTCTTGTCTATTCCACAGTTGGTTATAGAAATGGTACCTGTGCTTATATCAAACTCTGGTTTTATGCATCACCCACCTCTCCTTTCCCCTTAAGCAGGCATAAGAGTGTTTTCTAAATGTGAGACTCTGTTCTCTTTCCTAACTCAGTTCATGTGGAGCCATGTTTACAGGATCTTCATAAGTGATATCTTATGATAAGTTTCTTTTTCTGTGTGACTTATTTCACTTAGAATCATCGTACCTGAATCCACTCACTTTGCTGCTCCTGGTCTTATGGCATTGATTTCATGGCTTAGGGATATTCCATCGTACATAAATACCACAGTTTTTTGAACCATTTTTATATTTCCTGGGATATTTAAGGTGTACCCAAGTTGAGGTTCTTGTAAGCAGTGCAGCCCTAAATTTGGGGGTGGCTCTGTCTTATTGATTTTCAGTTTTCCCAAGGTATATTCCCTAGACTGGAAGTGCCCTTGGCTCTGTAGCTCTGTTGTTTACTTGTTTTAGGGAACGCAATGCACTCCTCCAGTGAGGCAGTTGGCAATTTACATCCCGCCCATCAGCATAGCAAGTCTCCCTGTTCTCCAGGGCCTGTCTTGCCTTTCTGGTTTTTACACATTTTGTGGATGTCCCTTTTGACCGGTGGGAAGTGATACTTCTTTGTAGTGCAGATTTCCATTGCCCGCTTGCTTGCTTGGCAAAAAAGGGCGTATGGGATTTCTCCTGAATATATTCAGGAGAAAACGCATACGCCCTTTTTGGCCAAGTGCGTCATTGTCGAAGTTGTGCCCCACTTCCTGTGCTTTAAAGGCGATTCCAACATACCTCTTGAAATCTGTTTCCTGCTATTCTGCCTCGCTTTCAAGTCCGTCTCGTTTCCTTCCCTCAACAGATTTTTGGACCATAGTTGTCCTTTATTTCTCTGCCAGTTTGTGAATTGCTGTGCCCCTGAGCTCCATTTTTCAACTCATTTTTTGTGAGCTGTACGCAAGTCCAAAATTTTGGTTCAGGACATATACTGGTTCCCGGTGGGTGGCTGAGACTCTGGTTAATTCTTCTTCCTGCCGGGAAATTAGAGTGACATGTGCCCGTCCATATGCCTAACAGCTACTCTCTCATTGGTTCTCCCTCCTCCCTTCCATCCTCTGCCAAATTGGCAACCTGTGCGAACCAGGAGGTTAAAGGGGCTGTCTCTCCAAGTTGGGAGATTGATAGTAAAGCAGTTGGAACGTCAAACCGGAGCACCAGGAGAGGGACTACTCGTTGAGTTTTAGAAACGTTTTGTATTCACAGTGTGTCCAATATCTACGTTTCCCGTACATGTTATAGCTTTAGTCATATTCCCTTCAACATGGAGAGTTGGGACCCATGGAATGGGGGCCACGCATTTTTGCTTTAAAGTGTCTGCATTTGCTCACCCAATGTCACCAATCCTCTCAGTCCCAAGTGTCCAGCCTTATGCCCCATCAAGCTGTCATTGTAGATAGGGTCATTCCAGGTTTCATCAGAGACCCTGAAGGAAATGTAAAGAATTTCCCTGTTTTTTGGTTTTGTTTTTGAAATTCCTTTTTATAGTGGGTTTGAGCTGATTCTCGCTGCCATGTTTATGCCAGTCTAGACACTCTTGATTCCCTTACAAAGACATATCAATATATAAGTTTTAAGATTCTTACTAGTCAGATCAATTCGTCTGCGGGAAATATGGGGTTTTGAGTCCCTTTCACTGAGGAAGTTGTAGGTCTTGTCTATTCCACAGTTGGTTTTAGAAATGGTACCTGTGCTTATATCAAACTCTGGTTTTATGCATCACCCCACCTCTCCTTTCCCCTTCAGCAGGCATAAGAGTGTTTTCTAAATGTGAGGCTCTGTTCTCTTTCCTAACTCAGTTCATGTGTAGCCATGTTTAGAGGATCTTCATAAGTGATATCTTATGATAAGTTTCTTTTTCTGTGTGACTTATTTCACTTAGAATCATCGTACCTGAATCCACTCACTTTGCTGCTCCTGGTCTTTTGACATTGATTTCATGGCTGAGGGATATTCCATCGTACATAAATACCATAGTTTTTTGAACCATTTTTATATTTACTGGGATATTTAAGGTGTACCCAAGTTGAGGTTCTTGTAAGCAGTGCAGCCCTAAATTTGGGGGTGGCTCTGTCTTATTGATTTTCAGTTTTCCCAATGTATATTCCCTAGACTGGAAGTGCCCTTGGCTCTGTAGCTTTGTTGTTTACTTGTTTTAGGGAACGCAATGCACTCGTCCAGTGAGGCAGTTGGCAATTTACATCCCGCCCATCAGCATAACAAGGCTCCCTGTTCTCCAGGGCCTGTCTTGCCTTTCTGATTTTTACACATTTTGTGGATGTCCCTTTTGACCTGTGGGAAGTGATACTTCTTTGTAGGGCAGATTTGCATTGCCCGCGTGCTTGCTTGGACAAAAAGTGTGTATGCGTTTTTTCCTGAATATATACATAAGAAAACGCATACGCCCTTTATGGCCAAGTGCGTCATTGTCGAAGTTGTGCCCCTCTTCCTGTGCTTTAAATGCAATTCCAACGTACCTCTTGAAATCTGTTTCCTGCTATTCTGCCTCGCTTTCAAGTCCCAATCGTTGCCTTCCGTCAACAGATTTTTGGACGATAGTTGTCCTTTATTACTCTGCCAGTTTGTGAATTGCTGTGCCCCTGAGCTCCATTTTTCAACTCATTTTTTGTGAGCTGTACGCACGTCCAAAATTTTTGTTCAGGACCTATACTGGTTCCGGATGGGTGGCTGAGACCCTGGTTCATTCTTCTTCCTGCCGGGAAATTAGAGTGACATGTGCCCGTCCAAATGCCTAACAGCTACTCTCACATTGGTTCTCCCTCTTCCCTTCCATCCTCTGCCAAATTGGCAACCTGTGCGAACCAGGAGGTTAAAGGGCTTGTCACTCCAAGTTGGGAGATTGATCGTAAAGCCGTTGGAAAGTCAAACCGGAGCACCAGGAGAGGGAATACTCGTTGCGTTTTAGAAACCATTTGTATTTACAGTGTGTCCATTTTCTAGGTTTCCCGTAAATGTTATAGCTGTAGTCATATTCCCTTCAACATGGAGAGTTGGGACCCATGGAATGGGGGCCATGCATTTTTGCTTTAAAGGGTCTGCATTTGCTCACCCAATCTCACCAATCCTCTCAGTCCCAAGTGTCCAGCCTTATGCCACATCCAGCTGTCATTGTAGATAGGGTCATTCCAGGTTTCATCAGAGACCCTGAAGGAAATGTAAAGATTTTCCCTGTTTATTGGTTTTGTTTTTGAAATTCCTTTTTATAGTGGGTTTGAGCTGATTCTCGCTGCCATGTTTATGCCAGTCTAGACACACTTGATTCCCTTACAGAGACATATCAATATATAGGTTTTAAGATTCTTACTAGTCAGATCTATTCCTCTGCGGGAAATATGGGGTTTTGAGTCCCTTTCACTGAGGAAGGTGTAGGTCTTGTCTATTCCACAGTTAGTTTTAGCAGTGGTACCTGTGCTTATATCAAACTCAGGTTTTATGCATCACCCTTCCTCTCCTTTCCCCTCAAGCAGGCATAAGAGTGTTTTCTAAATGTGAGACTCTGTTCTGTTTCCTAACTCAGTTCATGTGTAGCCATGTTTACAGGATCTTCATAAGTGATATCTTATGATAAGTTTCTTTTTCTGTGTGACTTATTTCACTTAGAATCATCGTACCTGAATACACTCACTTTGCTGCTCCTGGTCTTTTGACATTGATTTCATGGCTGAGGGATATTCCATCGTACATAAATACCACAGTTTTTTGAACCATTTTTATATTTCCTGGGATATTTAAGGTGTACCCAAGTTGAGGTTCTTGTAAGCAGTGCAGCCCTAATTTTGGGGGTGGCTCTGTCTTATTGATTTTCAGTTTTCCCAATGTATATTCCCTAGACTGGAAGTACCCTTGGCTCTGTAGCTCCGTGGTTTACTTGTTTTAGGGAATGCAATGCACTCCTCCAATGAGGCAGTTGGCAATTTACATCCCGCCCATCAGCATAACAAGGCTCCCTGTTCTCCAGTGCCTGTCTTGCCTTTCTGGTTTTTACACATTTTGTGGATGTCCCTTTTGACCGGTGGGAAGTGATACTTCTTTGTAGTGCAGATTTGCATTGCCCGCGTGCTTGCTTGGCCCTAATGGGCGTATGCGTTTTCTCCTGAATATATTCAGGAGAAAACGCATACGCCCTTTATGGCCAAGTGCGTCATTGTCGAAGTTGTGCCCCTCTTCCTGTGCTTTAAAGGTGAATCCAACGTACCTCTTGAAATCTGTTTCCTGCTATTCTGCCTCGCTTTCAAGTCCGCCTCGTTGCCTTCCCTCAACAGATTTTTGGACGATAGTTGTCCTTTATTTCTCTGCCAGTTTGTGAATTGCTGTGCCCCTGAGCTCCATTTTTCAACTCATTTTTTGTGAGCTGTACGCAAGTCCAAAATTTTGGTTCAGGACCTATACTGGTTCCCGGTGGGGGGCTGAGACTCTGTTTAATTCTTCTTCCTGCCGGGAAATTAGAGTGACATGTGCCCGTCCAAATGCCTAACAGCTACTCTCTCATTGGTTCTCCGTCTTCCCTTCCATCCTCTGCCAAATTGGCAACCTGTCTGAACCAGGAGGTTAAAGGGGCAGTCTCTCCAAGTTGGGAGATTGATAGTAAAGCAGTTGGAAAGTCAAACCGGAGCACCAGGAGAGGGAATACTCGTTGAGTTTTAGAAACGTTTTGTATTCATAGTGTGTCCATTCTCTAGGTTTCCCGTACATGTTATAGCTGTAGTAATATTCCCTTCAACATGGAGAGTTGGGACCCATGGAATGGGAGCCATGCATTTTTGCTTTAAAGGGTCTGCATTTGGTCACCCAATCTCACCAATCCTCTCAGCCCCAAGGGTCCAGACTTATGCCACATCCAGCTGTCATTGTAGATAGGGTCATTCCAGGTTTCACCAGAGACCCTGAAAGAAATGGAAAGAATTTCCCTGTTTTTTGTTTTTGTTTTTGAAATTCCTTTTTATAGTGGGTTTGTGCTGATTCTCGCTGCCATGTTTATGCCAGTCTAGACACACTTGATTCCCTTACAGGGACATATCAATACATAGGTTTTAAGATTCTTACTAGTCAGATCTATTCCTCTGCCGGAAATATGGGGTTTTGAGTCCCTTTCACTGAGGAAGGTGTAGGTCTTGTCTATTCCACAGTTGGTTTTAGCAATGGTACCTGTGCTTATATCAAACTCTGGTTTTATGCATCACCCTTCCTCTCCTTTCCCCTCAAGCAGGCATAAGAGTGTTTTCTAAATGTGAGACTCTGTTCTCTTTCCTAACTCAGTTCATGTGTAGCCATGTTTACAGGATCTTCATAAGTGATATCTTATGATAAGTTTCTTTTTCTGTGTGACTTATTTCACTTAGAATCATCGTACCTGAATCCACTCACTTTGCTGCTCCTGGTCTTATGACATTGATTTCATGGCTGAGGGATATTCCATCGTACATAAGTACCACAGTTTTTTGAACCATGTTTATATTTCCTGTGATATTTAAGGTTTACCCAAGTTGAGTTTCTTGTAAGCAGTGCAGCCCTAAATTTGGGGGTGGCTCTGTCTTATTGATTTTCAGTTTTCCCAAGGTATATTCCCTAGACTGGAAGTGCCCTTGGCTCTGTAGCTCTGTTGTTTACTTGTTTTAGGGAACGCAATGCACTCCTCCAGTGAGGCAGTTGGCAATTTACATCCCGCCCATCAGCATAACAAGGCTCCCTGTTCTCCAGGGCCTGTCTTGCCTTTCTCGTTTTTACACATTTTTTGGATGTCCCTTTTGACCAGTGGGAAGTGATACTTCTTTGTAGTGCAGATTTGCATTGCCCGCTTGCTTGCTTGGCCAAAAAGGGCGTATGCGTTTTCTCCTGAATATATTCAGGAGAAAACGCATACGCCCTTTTTGGCCAAGTGCATCATTGTCGAAATTGTGCCCCTCTTCCTGTGCTTTAAAGGCGATTCCAACGTACCTCTTGAAATCTGTTTCCTGATATTCTGCCTCGCTTTCAAGTCGGCCTCGTTGCCTTCCCTCAACAGATTTTTGGACAATAGTTGTCCTTTATTACTCTGCCAGTTTGTGAATTGCTGTGCCCCTGAGCTCCATTTTTCAACTCGTTTTTTGTGAGCTGTACGCAAGTCCAAAATTTTGGTTCAGGACCTATACTGGTTCCCGGTGGGGGGCTGAGACTCTGGTTAATTCTTCTTCCTGCCGGGAAATTAGAGTGACATGTGCCCGTCCAAATGCCTAACAGCTACTCTCTCATTGGTTCTCCGTCTTCCCTTCCATCCTCTGCCAAATTGGCAACCTGTCTGAACCAGGAGGTTAAAGGGGCTGTCTCTCCAAGTTGGGAGATTGATAGTAAAGCAGTTGGAAAGTCAAACCGGAGCACCAGGAGAGGGACTACTCGCTGAGTTTTAGAAACCTTTTGTATTCACAGTGTGTCCATTCTCTAGGTTTCCCGTACATGTTATAGCTGTTGTAATATTCCCTTCAACATGGAGAGTTGTGACCCATGGAATGGGGGCCATGCATTTTTGCTTTAAAGGGTCTGCATTTGCTCACCCAATCTCACCAATCCTCTCAGCCCCAAGTGTCCAGCCTTATGCCACATCCAGCTGTCATTGTAGATAGGGTCATTCCAGGTTTCATTAGAGACCCTGAAGGAAATGGAAAGAATTTCCCTGTTTTTTGGTTTTGTTTTTGAAATTCCTTTTTATAGTGGGTTTGAGCTGATTCTCGCTGCCATGTTTATGCCAGTCTAGACACACTTGATTCCCTTAGAGAGACATATCAATACATAGGTTTTAAGATTCTTACTAGTCAGATCTATTCCTCTGCGGGAAATATGGGGTTTTGAGTCCCTTTCACTGAGGAAGGTGTAGGTCTTGTCTATTCCACAGTTGGTTATAGAAATGGTACCTGTGCTTATATCAAACTCTGGTTTTATGCATCACCCCACCACTCCTTTCACCTTAAGCAGGCATAAGAGTGTTTTCTAAATGTGAGACTCTGTTCTCTTTCCTAACTCAGTTCATGTGGAGCCATGTTTACAGGATCTTCATAAGTGATATCTTATGATAAGTTTCTTTTTCTGTGTGACTTATTTCACTTAGAATCATCGTACCTGAATCCACTCACTTTGCTGCTCCTGGTCTTATGACATTGATTTCATGGCTGAGGGATATTCCATCGTACATAAATACCAGAGTTTTTTGAACCATTTTTATATTTCCTGGGATATTTAAGGTGTACCCAAGTTGAGGTTCTTGTAAGCAGTGCAGCCCTAATTTTGGGGGTGGCTCTGTCTTATTGATTTTCAGTTTTCCCAAGGTATATTCCCTAGACTGGAAGTGCCCTTGGCTCTGTAGCTCTGTTGTTTACTTGTTTTAGGGAACGCAATGCACTCCTCCAGTGAGGCAGTTGGCAATTTACATCCCGCCCATCAGCATAAGATGGCTCCCTGTTCTCCAGAGCCTGTCTTGCCTTTCTGGTTTTTACACATTTTGTGGATGTCCCTTTTGACCGGTGCGAAGTGATACTTCTTTGTAGTGTAGATTTGCATTGCCCGCGTGCTTGCTTGTCCAAAAAGGGCGTATGCGTTTTCTCCTGAATATATTCAGGAGAAAACGCATACGCCCTTTTTGGCCAAGTGCGTCATTGTCGAAGTTGTGCCCCACTTCCTGTGCTTTAAAGGCGATTCCAACATACCTCTTGAAATCTGTTTCCTGCTATTCTGCCTCGCTTTCAAGTCCGTCTCGTTTCCTTCCCTCAACAGATTTTTGGACCATAGTTGTCCTTTATTTCTCTGCCAGTTTGTGAATTGCTGTGCCCCTGAGCTCCATTTTTCAACTCATTTTTTGTGAGCTGTACGCAAGTCCAAAATTTTGGTTCAGGACATATACTGGTTCCCGGTGGGTGGCTGAGACTCTGGTTAATTCTTCTTCCTGCCGGGAAATTAGAGTGACATGTGCCCGTCCATATGCCTAACAGCTACTCTCTCATTGGTTCTCCCTCCTCCCTTCCATCCTCTGCCAAATTGGCAACCTGTGCGAACCAGGAGGTTAAAGGGGCTGTCTCTCCAAGTTGGGAGATTGATAGTAAAGCAGTTGGAACGTCAAACCGGAGCACCAGGAGAGGGACTACTCGTTGAGTTTTAGAAACGTTTTGTATTCACAGTGTGTCCAATATCTACGTTTCCCGTACATGTTATAGCTTTAGTCATATTCCCTTCAACATGGAGAGTTGGGACCCATGGAATGGGGGCCACGCATTTTTGCTTTAAAGTGTCTGCATTTGCTCACCCAATCTCACCAATCCTCTCAGTCCCAAGTGTCCAGCCTTATGCCCCATCAAGCTGTCATTGTAGATAGGGTCATTCCAGGTTTCATCAGAGACCCTGAAGGAAATGTAAAGAATTTCCCTGTTTTTTGGTTTTGTTTTTGAAATTCCTTTTTATAGTGGGTTTGAGCTGATTCTCGCTGCCATGTTTATGCCAGTCTAGACACTCTTGATTCCCTTACAAAGACATATCAATATATAAGTTTTAAGATTCTTACTAGTCAGATCAATTCGTCTGCGGGAAATATGGGGTTTTGAGTCCCTTTCACTGAGGAAGTTGTAGGTCTTGTCTATTCCACAGTTGGTTTTAGAAATGGTACCTGTGCTTATATCAAACTCTGGTTTTATGCATCACCCCACCTCTCCTTTCCCCTTAAGCAGGCATAAGAGTGTTTTCTAAATGTGAGGCTCTGTTCTCTTTCCTAACTCAGTTCATGTGTAGCCATGTTTAGAGGATCTTCATAAGTGATATCTTATGATAAGTTTCTTTTTCTGTGTGACTTATTTCACTTAGAATCATCGTACCTGAATCCACTCACTTTGCTGCTCCTGGTCTTTTGACATTGATTTCATGGCTGAGGGATATTCCATCGTACATAAATACCATAGTTTTTTGAACCATTTTTATATTTACTGGGATATTTAAGGTGTACCCAAGTTGAGGTTCTTGTAAGCAGTGCAGCCCTAAATTTGGGGGTGGCTCTGTCTTATTGATTTTCAGTTTTCCCAATGTATATTCCCTAGACTGGAAGTGCCCTTGGCTCTGTAGCTTTGTTGTTTACTTGTTTTAGGGAACGCAATGCACTCGTCCAGTGAGGCAGTTGGCAATTTACATCCCGCCCATCAGCATAACAAGGCTCCCTGTTCTCCAGGGCCTGTCTTGCCTTTCTGATTTTTACACATTTTGTGGATGTCCCTTTTGACCTGTGGGAAGTGATACTTCTTTGTAGGGCAGATTTGCATTGCCCGCGTGCTTGCTTGGACAAAAAGTGTGTATGCGTTTTTTCCTGAATATATACATAAGAAAACGCATACGCCCTTTATGGCCAAGTGCGTCATTGTCGAAGTTGTGCCCCTCTTCCTGTGCTTTAAATGCAATTCCAACGTACCTCTTGAAATCTGTTTCCTGCTATTCTGCCTCGCTTTCAAGTCCCAATCGTTGCCTTCCGTCAACAGATTTTTGGACGATAGTTGTCCTTTATTACTCTGCCAGTTTGTGAATTGCTGTGCCCCTGAGCTCCATTTTTCAACTCATTTTTTGTGAGCTGTACGCACGTCCAAAATTTTTGTTCAGGACCTATACTGGTTCCGGATGGGTGGCTGAGACCCTGGTTCATTCTTCTTCCTGCCGGGAAATTAGAGTGACATGTGCCCGTCCAAATGCCTAACAGCTACTCTCACATTGGTTCTCCCTCTTCCCTTCCATCCTCTGCCAAATTGGCAACCTGTGCGAACCAGGAGGTTAAAGGGCTTGTCACTCCAAGTTGGGAGATTGATCGTAAAGCCGTTGGAAAGTCAAACCGGAGCACCAGGAGAGGGAATACTCGTTGCGTTTTAGAAACCATTTGTATTTACAGTGTGTCCATTTTCTAGGTTTCCCGTAAATGTTATAGCTGTAGTCATATTCCCTTCAACATGGAGAGTTGGGACCCATGGAATGGGGGCCATGCATTTTTGCTTTAAAGGGTCTGCATTTGCTCACCCAATCTCACCAATCCTCTCAGTCCCAAGTGTCCAGCCTTATGCCACATCCAGCTGTCATTGTAGATAGGGTCATTCCAGGTTTCATCAGAGACCCTGAAGGAAATGTAAAGATTTTCCCTGTTTATTGGTTTTGTTTTTGAAATTCCTTTTTATAGTGGGTTTGAGCTGATTCTCGCTGCCATGTTTATGCCAGTCTAGACACACTTGATTCCCTTACAGAGACATATCAATATATAGGTTTTAAGATTCTTACTAGTCAGATCTATTCCTCTGCGGGAAATATGGGGTTTTGAGTCCCTTTCACTGAGGAAGGTGTAGGTCTTGTATATTCCACAGTTAGTTTTAGCAGTGGTACCTGTGCTTATATCAAACTCAGGTTTTATGCATCACCCTTCCTCTCCTTTCCCCTCAAGCAGGCATAAGAGTGTTTTCTAAATGTGAGACTCTGTTCTGTTTCCTAACTCAGTTCATGTGTAGCCATGTTTACAGGATCTTCATAAGTGATATCTTATGATAAGTTTCTTTTTCTGTGTGACTTATTTCACTTAGAATCATCGTACCTGAATCCACTCACTTTGCTGCTCCTGGTCTTTTGACATTGATTTCATGGCTGAGGGATATTCCATCGTACATAAATACCACAGTTTTTTGAACCATTTTTATATTTCCTGGGATATTTAAGGTGTACCCAAGTTGAGGTTCTTGTAAGCAGTGCAGCCCTAATTTTGGGGGTGGCTCTGTCTTATTGATTTTCAGTTTTCCCAATGTATATTCCCTAGACTGGAAGTACCCTTGGCTCTGTAGCTCCGTGGTTTACTTGTTTTAGGGAATGCAATGCACTCCTCCAATGAGGCAGTTGGCAATTTACATCCCGCCCATCAGCATAACAAGGCTCCCTGTTCTCCAGTGCCTGTCTTGCCTTTCTGGTTTTTACACATTTTGTGGATGTCCCTTTTGACCGGTGGGAAGTGATACTTCTTTGTAGTGCAGATTTGCATTGCCCGCGTGCTTGCTTGGCCCTAATGGGCGTATGCGTTTTCTCCTGAATATATTCAGGAGAAAACGCATACGCCCTTTATGGCCAAGTGCGTCATTGTCGAAGTTGTGCCCCTCTTCCTGTGCTTTAAAGGTGAATCCAACGTACCTCTTGAAATCTGTTTCCTGCTATTCTGCCTCGCTTTCAAGTCCGCCTCGTTGCCTTCCCTCAACAGATTTTTGGACGATAGTTGTCCTTTATTTCTCTGCCAGTTTGTGAATTGCTGTGCCCCTGAGCTCCATTTTTCAACTCATTTTTTGTGAGCTGTACGCAAGTCCAAAATTTTGGTTCAGGACCTATACTGGTTCCCGGTGGGGGGCTGAGACTCTGTTTAATTCTTCTTCCTGCCGGGAAATTAGAGTGACATGTGCCCGTCCAAATGCCTAACAGCTACTCTCTCATTGGTTCTCCGTCTTCCCTTCCATCCTCTGCCAAATTGGCAACCTGTCTGAACCAGGAGGTTAAAGGGGCAGTCTCTCCAAGTTGGGAGATTGATAGTAAAGCAGTTGGAAAGTCAAACCGGAGCACCAGGAGAGGGACTACTCGTTGAGTTTTAGAAACGTTTTGTATTCATAGTGTGTCCATTCTCTAGGTTTCCCGTACATGTTATAGCTGTAGTAATATTCCCTTCAACATGGAGAGTTGGGACCCATGGAATGGGAGCCATGCATTTTTGCTTTAAAGGGTCTGCATTTGCTCACCCAATCTCACCAATCCTCTCAGCCCCAAGGGTCCAGACTTATGCCACATCCAGCTGTCATTGTAGATAGGGTCATTCCAGGTTTCACCAGAGACCCTGAAAGAAATGGAAAGAATTTCCCTGTTTTTTGTTTTTGTTTTTGAAATTCCTTTTTATAGTGGGTTTGTGCTGATTCTCGCTGCCATGTTTATGCCAGTCTAGACACACTTGATTCCCTTACAGAGACATATCAATACATAGGTTTTAAGATTCTTACTAGTCAGATCTATTCCTCTGCCGGAAATATGGGGTTTTGAGTCCCTTTCACTGAGGAAGGTGTAGGTCTTGTCTATTCCACAGTTGGTTTTAGCAATGGTACCTGTGCTTATATCAAACTCTGGTTTTATGCATCACCCTTCCTCTCCTTTCCCCTCAAGCAGGCATAAGAGTGTTTTCTAAATGTGAGACTCTGTTCTCTTTCCTAACTCAGTTCATGTGTAGCCATGTTTACAGGATCTTCATAAGTGATATCTTATGATAAGTTTCTTTTTCTGTGTGACTTATTTCACTTAGAATCATCGTACCTGAATCCACTCACTTTGCTGCTCCTGGTCTTATGACATTGATTTCATGGCTGAGGGATATTCCATCGTACATAAGTACCACAGTTTTTTGAACCATGTTTATATTTCCTGTGATATTTAAGGTTTACCCAAGTTGAGTTTCTTGTAAGCAGTGCAGCCCTAAATTTGGGGGTGGCTCTGTCTTATTGATTTTCAGTTTTCCCAAGGTATATTCCCTAGACTGGAAGTGCCCTTGGCTCTGTAGCTCTGTTGTTTACTTGTTTTAGGGAACGCAATGCACTCCTCCAGTGAGGCAGTTGGCAATTTACATCCCGCCCATCAGCATAACAAGGCTCCCTGTTCTCCAGGGCCTGTCTTGCCTTTCTCGTTTTTACACATTTTTTGGATGTCCCTTTTGACCAGTGGGAAGTGATACTTCTTTGTAGTGCAGATTTCCATTGCCCGCTTGCTTGCTTGGCCAAAAAGGGCGTATGCGTTTTCTCCTGAATATATTCAGGAGAAAACGCATACGCCCTTTTTGGCCAAGTGCATCATTGTCGAAATTGTGCCCCTCTTCCTGTGCTTTAAAGGCGATTCCAACGTACCTCTTGAAATCTGTTTCCTGCTATTCTGCCTCGCTTTCAAGTCGGCCTCGTTGCCTTCCCTCAACAGATTTTTGGACAATAGTTGTCCTTTATTACTCTGCCAGTTTGTGAATTGCTGTGCCCCTGAGCTCCATTTTTCAACTCGTTTTTTGTGAGCTGTACGCAAGTCCAAAATTTTGGTTCAGGACCTATACTGGTTCCCGGTGGGGGGCTGAGACTCTGGTTAATTCTTCTTCCTGCCGGGAAATTAGAGTGACATGTGCCCGTCCAAATGCCTAACAGCTACTCTCTCATTGGTTCTCCGTCTTCCCTTCCATCCTCTGCCAAATTGGCAACCTGTCTGAACCAGGAGGTTAAAGGGGCTGTCTCTCCAAGTTGGGAGATTGATAGTAAAGCAGTTGGAAAGTCAAACCGGAGCACCAGGAGAGGGACTACTCGCTGAGTTTTAGAAACCTTTTGTATTCACAGTGTGTCCATTCTCTAGGTTTCCCGTACATGTTATAGCTGTTGTAATATTCCCTTCAACATGGAGAGTTGTGACCCATGGAATGGGGGCCATGCATTTTTGCTTTAAAGGGTCTGCATTTGCTCACCCAATCTCACCAATCCTCTCAGCCCCAAGTGTCCAGCCTTATGCCACATCCAGCTGTCATTGTAGATAGGGTCATTCCAGGTTTCATTAGAGACCCTGAAGGAAATGGAAAGAATTTCCCTGTTTTTTGGTTTTGTTTTTGAAATTCCTTTTTATAGTGGGTTTGAGCTGATTCTCGCTGCCATGTTTATGCCAGTCTAGACACACTTGATTCCCTTAGAGAGACATATCAATACATAGGTTTTAAGATTCTTACTAGTCAGATCTATTCCTCTGCGGGAAATATGGGGTTTTGAGTCCCTTTCACTGAGGAAGGTGTAGGTCTTGTCTATTCCACAGTTGGTTATAGAAATGGTACCTGTGCTTATATCAAACTCTGGTTTTATGCATCACCCCACCTCTCCTTTCACCTTAAGCAGGCATAAGAGTGTTTTCTAAATGTGAGACTCTGTTCTCTTTCCTAACTCAGTTCATGTGGAGCCATGTTTACAGGATCTTCATAAGTGATATCTTATGATAAGTTTCTTTTTCTGTGTGACTTATTTCACTTAGAATCATCGTACCTGAATCCACTCACTTTGCTGCTCCTGGTCTTATGACATTGATTTCATGGCTGAGGGATATTCCATCGTACATAAATACCAGAGTTTTTTGAACCATTTTTATATTTCCTGGGATATTTAAGGTGTACCCAAGTTGAGGTTCTTGTAAGCAGTGCAGCCCTAATTTTGGGGGTGGCTCTGTCTTATTGATTTTCAGTTTTCCCAAGGTATATTCCCTAGACTGGAAGTGCCCTTGGCTCTGTAGCTCTGTTGTTTACTTGTTTTAGGGAACGCAATGCACTCCTCCAGTGAGGCAGTTGGCAATTTACATCCCGCCCATCAGCATAAGATGGCTCCCTGTTCTCCAGAGCCTGTCTTGCCTTTCTGGTTTTTACACATTTTGTGGATGTCCCTTTTGACCGGTGCGAAGTGATACTTCTTTGTAGTGTAGATTTGCATTGCCCGCGTGCTTGCTTGTCCAAAAAGGGCGTATGCGTTTTCTCCTGAATATATTCAGGAGAAAACGCATACACCCTTTTTGGCCAAGTGCATCATTGTCGAAGTTGTGCCCCTCTTCCTGTGCTTTAAAGGCGATTCCAACGTACCTCTTGAAATCTGTTTCCTGCTATTCTGCCTCGCTTTCAAGTCGGCCTCGTTGCCTTCCCTCAACAGATTTTTGGACAATAGTTGTCCTTTATTACTCTGCCAGTTTGTGAATTGCTGTGCCCCTGAGCTCCATTTTTCAACTCCTTTTTTGTGAGCTGTACGCAAGTCCAAAATTTTGGTTCAGGAACTATACTGGTTCCCGGTGGGGGGCTGAGACTCTGGTTAATTCTTCTTCCTGCCTGGAAATCAGAGTGACATGTGCCCGTCCAAATGCCTAACAGCTACTCTCTCATTGGTTCTCCCTCTTCCCTTCTATCCTCTGCCAATTTGGCAACCTGTGCGAACCAGGAGGTTAAAGGGGCTGTCTCTCCAAGTTGGGAGATTGATAGTAAAGCAGTTGGAAAGTCAAACCGGAGCACCAGGAGAGGGACTACTCGTTGAGTTTTAGAAACCTTTTGTATTCACATTGTGTCCATTCTCTATGTTTCCCGTACATGTTATAGCTGTAGTAATATTCCCTTCAACATGGAGAGTTGGGACCTATGGAATGGGGGCCATGCATTTTTGCTTTAAAGGGTCTGCATTTGCTCACCCTATCTCACCAATCCTCTCAGCCCCAAGTGTCCAGACTTATGCCACATCCAGCTGTCATTGTAGATAGGGTCATTACAGGTTTCATCAGAGACCCTGAAGGAAATGGAAATAATTTCCCTGTTTTTTGGTTTTGTTTTTGTAATTCCTTTTTATAGTGGGTTTGAGCTGATTCTCGCTGCCATGTTTATGCCAGTCTAGACACACTTGATTCCCTTACAGAGACATATCAATACATAGGTTTTAAGATTCTTACTAGTCAGATCTATTCCTCTGCGGGAAATATGGGGTTTTGAGTCCCTTTCACTGAGGAAGGTGTAGGTCTTGTCTATTCCACAGTTGGTTATAGAAATGGTACCTGTGCTTATATCAAACTCTGGTTTTATGCATCGCCCCACCTCTCCTTTCCCCTTAAGCAGGCATAAGAGTGTTTTCTAAATGTGAGACTCTGTTCTCTTTCCTAACTCAGTTCATGTGGAGCCATGTTTACAGGATCTTCATAAGTGATATCTTATGATAAGTTTCTTTTTCTGTGTGACTTATTTCACTTAGAATCATCGTACCTGAATCCACTCACTTTGCTGCTCCTGGTCTTATGGCATTGATTTCATGGCTGAGGGATATTCCATCGTACATAAATACCACAGTTTTTTGAACCATTTTTATATTTCCTGGGATATTTAAGGTGTACCCAAGTTGAGGTTCTTGTAATCAGTGTAGCCCTAAATTTGGGGGTGGCTCTGTCTTATTGATTTTCAGTTTTCCCAAGGTATATTCCCTAGACTGGAAGTGCCCTTGGCTCTGTAGCTCTGTTGTTTACTTGTTTTAGGGAACGCAATGCACTCCTCCAGTGAGGCCGTTGGCAATTTACATCCCGCCCATCAGCATAGCAAGTCTCCCTGTTCTCCAGGGCCTGTCTTGCCTTTCTGGTTTTTACACATTTTGTGGATGTCCCTTTTGACCGGTGGGAAGTGATACTTCTTTGTAGTGCAGATTTCCATTGCCCGCTTGCTTGCTTGGCAAAAAAGGGCGTATGGGATTTCTCCTGAATATATTCAGGAGAAAACGCATACGCCCTTTTTGGCCAAGTGCGTCATTGTCGAAGTTGTGCCCCTCTTCCTGTGCTTTAAAGGCGATTCCAACATACCTCTTGAAATCTGTTTCCTGCTATTCTGCCTCGCTTTCAAGTCCGCCTCGTTGCCTTCCCTCAACAGATTTTTGGACGATAGTTGTCCTTTATTACTCTTCCAGTTTGTGAATTGCTGTGCCCCTGAGCTCCATTTTTCAACTCGTTTTTCGTGAGCTGTATGCAAGTCCAAAATTTTGGTTCAGGACCTATACTGTTTTCCGGTGGCGGGCTGAGACTCTGGTTAATTCTTCTTCCTGCCGGGAAATTAGAGTGACATGTGCCCGTCCAAATGCCTAACAGCTACTCTCTCATTGGTTCTCCGTCTTCCCTTCCATCCTCTGCCAAATTGGCAACCTGTCTGAACCAGGAGGTTAAAGGGGCAGTCTCTCCAAGTTGGGAGATTGATAGTAAAGCAGTTGGAAAGTCAAACCGGAGCACCAGGAGAGGTACTACTCGTTGAGTTTTAGAAACCTTTTGTATTCATAGTGTGTCCATTCTCTAGGTTTCCCGTACATGTTATAGCTGTAGTAATATTCCCTTCAACATGGAGAGTTGGGACCCATGGAATGGGGGCCATGCATTTTTGCTTTAAAGGGTCTGCATTTGCTCACCCAATCTCACCAATCCTCTCAGCCCCAAGGGTCCAGACTTATGCCACATCCAGCGGTCATTGTAGATAGGGTCATTCCAGGTTTCACCAGAGACCCTGAAAGAAATGGAAAGAATTTCCCTGTTTTTTGTTTTTGTTTTTGAAATTCCTTTTTATAGTGGGTTTGTGCTGATTCTCGCTGCCATGTTTATGCCAGTCTAGACACACTTGATTCCCTTACAGAGACATATCAATACATAGGTTTTAAGATTCTTACTAGTCAGATCTATTCCTCTGCCGGAAATATGGGGTTTTGAGTCCCTTTCACTGAGGAAGGTGTAGGTCTTGTCTATTCCACAGTTGGTTATAGAAATGGTACCTGTGCTTATATCAAACTCTGGTTTTATGCATCACCCCACCTCTCCTTTCACCTTAAGCAGGCATAAGAGTGTTTTCTAAATGTGAGACTCTGTTTTCTTTCCTAACTCAGTTCATGTGGAGCCATGTTTACAGGATCTTCATAAGTGATATCTTATGATAAGTTTCTTTTTCTGTGTGACTTATTTCACTTAGAATCATCGTACCTGAATCCACTCACTTTGCTGCTCCTGGTCTTTTGACATTGATTTCATGGCTGAGGGATATTCCATCGTGCATAAATACCACAGTTTTTTGAACCATTTTTATATTTCCTGTGATATTTAAGGTGTACCCAAGTTGAGGTTCTTGTAAGCAGTGCAGCCCTAAATTTGAGGGTGGCTCTGTCTTATTGATTTTCAGTTTTCCCAAGGTATATTCCCTAGACTGGAAGTGCCCTTGGCTCTGTAGCTCTGTTGTTTACTTGTTTTAGGGAACGCAATGCACTCCTCCAGTGAGGCAGTTGGCAATTTACATCCCGCCCATCAGCATAACAAGGCTCCCTGTTCTCCAGAGCCTGTCTTGCCTTTCTGGTTTTTACACATTTTGTGGATGTCCCTTTTGACCAGTGCGAAGTGATACTTCTTTGTAGTGTAGATTTGCATTGCCCGCGTGCTTGCTTGTCCAAAAAGGGCGTATGCGTTTTCTCCTGAATATATTCAGGAGAAAACGCATACACCCTTTTTGGCCAAGTGCATCATTGTCGAAGTTGTGCCCCTCTTCCTGTGCTTTAAAGGCGATTCCAACGTACCTCTTGAAATCTGTTTCCTGCTATTCTGCCTCGCTTTCAAGTCGGCCTCGTTGCCTTCCCTCAACAGATTTTTGGACAATAGTTGTCCGTTATTTCTCTGCCAGTTTGTGAATTGCTGTGCCCCTGAGCTCCATTTTTCAACACCTTTTTTGTGAGCTGTACGCAAGTCCAAAATTTTGGTTCAGGAAATATACTGGTTCCCGGTGGGGGGCTGAGACTCTGGTTAATTCTTCTTCCTGCCTGGAAATCAGAGTGACATGTGCCCGTCCAAATGCCTAACAGCTACTCTCTCATTGGTTCTCCCTCTTCCCTTCCATCCTCTGCCAATTTGGCAACCTGTGCGAACCAGGAGGTTAAAGGGGCAGTCTCTCCAAGTTGGGAGATTGATAGTAAAGCAGTTGGAAAGTCAAACCGGAGCACCAGGAGAGGGACTACTCGTTGAGTTTTAGAAACCTTTTGTATTCACAGTGTGTCCATTCTCTATGTTTCCCGTACATGTTATAGCTGTAGTAATATTCCCTTCAACATGGAGAGTTGGGACCTATGGAATGGGGGCCATGCATTTTTGCTTTAAAGGGTCTGCATTTGCTCACCCTATCTCATCAATCCTCTCAGCCCCAAGTGTCCAGACTTATGCCACATCCAGCTGTCATTGTAGATAGGGTCATTACAGGTTTCATCAGAGACCCTGAAGGAAATGGAAATAATTTCCCTGTTTTTTGGTTTTGTTTTTGAAATTCCTTTTTATAGTGGGTTTGAGCTGATTCTCGCTGCCATGTTTATGCCAGTCTAGACACACTTGATTCCCTTACAGAGACATATCAATACATAGGTTTTAAGATTCTTACTAGTCAGATCTATTCCTCTGCGGGAAATATGGGGTTTTGAGTCCCTTTCAGTGAGGAAGGTGTAGGTCTTGTCTATTCCACAGTTGGTTATAGAAATGGTACCTGTGCTTATATCAAACTCTGGTTTTATGCATCACCCCACCTCTCCTTTCCCCTTAAGCAGGCATAAGAGTGTTTTCTAAATGTGAGACTCTGTTCTCTTTCCTAACTCAGTTCATGTGGAGCCATGTTTACAGGATCTTCATAAGTGATATCTTATGATAAGTTTCTTTTTCTGTGTGACTTATTTCACTTAGAATCATCGTACCTGAATCCACTCACTTTGCTGCTCCTGGTCTTATGGCATTGATTTCATGGCTGAGGGATATTCCATCGTACATAAATACCACAGTTTTTTGAACCATTTTTATATTTCCTGGGATATTTAAGGTGTACCCAAGTTGAGGTTCTTGTAAGCAGTGCAGCCCTAAATTTGGGGGTGGCACTGTCTTATTGATTTTCAGTTTTCCCAAGGTATATTCCCTAGACTGGAAGTGCCCTTGGATCTGTAGCTCTGTTGTTTACTTGTTTTAGGGAACGCAATGCACTCCTCCAGTGAGGCAGTTGGCAATTTACATCCCGCCCATCAGCATAGCAAGTCTCCCTGTTCTCCAGGGCCTGTCTTGCCTTTCTGGTTTTTACACATTTTGTGGATGTCCCTTTTGACCGGTGGGAAGTGATACTTCTTTGTAGTGCAGATTTCCATTGCCCGCTTGCTTGCTTGGCAAAAAAGGGCGTATGGGATTTCTCCTGAATATATTCAGGAGAAAACGCATACGCCCTTTTTGGCCAAGTGCGTCATTGTCGAAGTTGTGCCCCTCTTCCTGTGCTTTAAAGGCGATTCCAACATACCTCTTGAAATCTGTTTCCTGCTATTCTGCCTTGCTTTCAAGTCCGCCTCGTTGCCTTCCCTCAACAGATTTTTGGACGATAGTTGTCCTTTATTACTCTTCCAGTTTGTGAATTGCTGTGCCCCTGAGCTCCATTTTTCAACTCGTTTTTCGTGAGCTGTATGCAAGTCCAAAATTTTGGTTCAGGACCTATACTGTTTTCCGGTGGCGGGCTGAGACTCTGGTTAATTCTTCTTCCTGCCGGGAAATTAGAGTGACATGTTCCCGTCCAAATGCCTAACAGTAACTCTCTCATTGGTTCTCCCTCTTCCCTTCCATCCTCTGCCAAATTGGCAACCTCTGCGAACCAGGAGGTTAAAGGGGCTGTCTCTCCAAGTTGGGAGATTGATAGTAAAGCAGTTGGAACGTCAAACCGGAGCACCAGGAGAGGGACTACTCGTTGAGTTTTAGAAACGTTTTGTATTCACAATGTGTCCAATATCTACGTTTCCCGTACATGTTATAGCTGTAGTCATATTCCCTTAAACATGGAGAGTTGGGACCCATGGAATGGGGGCCATGCATTTTTGCTTTAAAGTGTCTGCATTTGCTCACCCAATCTCACCAATCCTCTCAGTCCCAAGTGTCCAGCCTTATGCCCCATCCAGCTCTCATTGTAGATAGGGTCATTCCAGGTTTCATCAGAGACCCTGAAGGAAATGTAAAGAATTTCCCTGTTTTTTGGTTTTGTTTTTGAAATTCCTTTTTATAGTGGGTTTGAGCTGATTCTCGCTGCCATGTTTATGCCAGTCTAGACACACTTGATTCCCTTACAGAGACATATCAATATATAAGTTTTAAGATTCTTACTAGTCAGATCAATTCGTCTGCGGGAAATATGGGGTTTTGAGTCCCTTTCACTGAGGAAGTTGTAGGTCTTGTCTATTCCACAGTTGGTTTTATAAATGGTACCTGTGCTTATATCAAACTCTGGTTTTATGCATCACCCCACCTCTCCTTTCCCCTTAAGCAGGCATAAGAGTGTTTTCTAAATGTGAGACTCTGTTCTCTCTCCTAACTCAGTTCATGTGTAGCCATGTTTAGAGGATCTTCATAAGTGATATCTTATGATAAGTTTCTTTTTCTGTGTGACTTATTTCACTTAGAATCATCGTACCTGAATCCACTCACTTTGCTGCTCCTGGTCTTTTGACATTGATTTCATGGCTGAGGGATATTCCATCGTACATAAATACCACAGTTTTTTGAACCATTTTTATATTTACTGGGATATTTAAGGTGTACCCAAGTTGAGGTTCTTGTAAGCAGTGCAGCCCTAAATTTGGGGGTGGCTCTGTCTTATTGATTTTCAGTTTTCCCAAGGTATAATCCCTAGACTGGAAGTGCCCTTGGCTCTGTAGCTTTGTTGTTTACTTGTTTTAGGGAACGCAATGCACTCCTCCAGTGAGGCAGTTGGCAATTTACATCCCGCCCATCAGCATAACAAGGCTCCCTGTTCTCCAGGGCCTGTCTTGCCTTTCTGGTTTTTACACATTTTGTGGATGTCCCTTTTGACCGGTGGGAAGTGATACTTCTTTGTAGTGCAGATTTGCATTGCCCGCGTGCTTGCTTGGCCAAAAAGTGTGTATGCGTTTTTTCCTGAATATATACATAAGAAAACGCATACGCCCTTTATGGCCAAGTGCGTCATTGTCGAAGTTGTGCCCCTCTTCCTGTGCTTTAAAGGTGAATCCAACGTACCTCTTGAAATCTGTTTCCTGCTATTCTGCCTCGCTTTCAAGTCCGCCTCGTTGCCTTCCCTCAACAGATTTTTGGACGATAGTTGTCCTTTATTTCTCTGCCAGTTTGTGAATTGCTGTGCCCCTGAGCTCCATTTTTCAACTCATTTTTTGTGAGCTGTACGCAAGTCCAAAATTTTGGTTCAGGACCTATACTGGTTCCCGGTGGGTGGCTGAGACTCTATTTAATTCTTCTTCCTGCCGGGAAATTAGAGTGACATGTGCCCGTCGAAATGCCTAACAGCTACTCTCTCATTGGTTCTCCATCTTCCCTTCCATCCTCTGCCAAATTGGCAACCTGTGCGAACCAGGAGGTTAAAGGGGTTGTCTCTCCAAGTTGGGAGATTGATAGTAAAGCAGTTGGAAAGTCAAACCGGAGCACCAGGAGAGGGACTACTCGTGGAATTTTAGAAACCTTTTGTATTCACAGTGTGTCCATTCTCTAGGTTTCCCGTACATGTTATAGCTGTAGTAATATTCCCTTCAACATGGAGAGTTGGGACCCATGGAATGTGGGCCATGCATTTTTGCTTTAAAGGGTCTGCATTTGCTCACCCAATCTCACCAATCCTCTCAGCCCCAAGTGTCCAGCCTTATGCCACATCCAGCTGTCATTGTAGATAGGGTCATTCCAGGTTTCATCAGAGATCCTAAAGGAAATGGAAAGAATTTCCCTGTTTTTTGGTTTTGTTTTTTAAATTCCTTTTTATAGTGCGTTTCAGCTGATTCTCGCTGCCATGTTTATGCCAGTCTAGACACACTTGATTCCCTTACAGAGACATATCAATATATAGGTTTTAAGATTCTTACTAGTCAGATCTATTCCTCTGCGGGAAATATGGGGTTTTGAGTCCCTTTCACTGAGGAACGTGTAGGTCTTGTCTATTCCACAGTTGGTTTTAGCAATGGTACCTGTGATTATATCAAACTCTGGTTTTATGCATCACCCTTCCTCTCCTTTCCCCTCAAGCAGGCATAAGAGTGTTTTCTAAATGTGAGACTCTGTTCTCTTTCCTAACTCAGTTCATGTGTAGCCATGTTTACAGGATCTTCATAAGTGATATCTCATGATAAGTTTCTTTTTCTGTGTGACTTATTTCACTTAGAATCATCGTACCTGAATCCACTCACTTTGCTCCTCCTGGTCTTATGACATTGATTTCATGGCTGAGGGATATTCCATCGTACATAAATACCACAGTTTTTTGAACCATTTTTATATTTCCTGGGATATTTAAGGTGTACCCAAGTTGAGGTTTTGTAAGCAGTGCAGCCCTAAATTTGGGGGTGGCTCTGTCTTATTGATTTTCAGTTTTCCCAAGGTATATTCCCTAGACTGGAAGTACCCTTGGCTTTGTAGCTCTGTTGTTTACTTGTTTTAGGGAACGGAATGCACTCCTCCAGTGAGGCAGTTGGCAATTTACATCCCGCCCATCAGCATAACAAGGCTCCCTGTTCTCCAGGGCCTGTTTTGCCTTTCTGGTTTTTCCACATTTGTGGATGTCCCTTTTGACCGGTGGGAAGTGATACTTCTTTGTAGTGCAGATTTGCATTGCCCGCTTGCTTGCTTGGCCAAAATGGGCGTATGCGTTTTCTCCTGAATATATTCAGGAGAAAACACATTCGCGCTTTTTGGCCAAGTGCGTCATTGTCGAAGTTGTGCCCCTCTTCCTGTGCTTTAAAGGTGATTCCAACGTACCTCTTGAAATCTGTTTCCTGCTATTCTGCCTCGCTTTCAAGTCCGCCTCGTTGCCTTCCCTCAACAGATTTTTGGACGGTAGTTGTCCTTTATTACTCTGCCAGTTTGTGAATTGCTGTGCCCCTGAGCTCCATTTTTCAACTCATTTTTTGTGAGCTGTACGCAAGTCCAAAATTTTGGTTCAGGAACTATACTGGTTCCCGTGGGTGGCTGAGACTCTGGTTAATTCTTCTTCCTGCCGGGAAATTAGAGTGACATGTGCCCGTCCAAATGCCTAACAGCTACTCTCTCATTGGTTCTCCCTCTTCCCTTCCATCCTCTGCCAAATTGGCAACCTCTGCGAACCAGGAGGTTAAAGGGGTTGTCTCTCTAAGTTGGGAGACTGATAGTAAAGCAGTTGGAAAGGCAAACCGGAGCTTCAGGAGAGGGACTACTCGTTGAGTTTTAGAAACCTTTTGTATTCACAGTGTGTCCATTCTCTAGGTTTCCCGTACATGTTATAGCTGTAGTAATATTCCCTTCAACATGGAGAGTTGGGACCCATGGAATGGGGGCCATGCATTTTTGCTTTAAAGGGTCTGCATTTGCTCACCCAATCTCACCAATCCTCTCAGTCCCAAGTGTCCAGCCTTATGCCACATCCAGCTGTCATTGTAGATAGAGTCATTCCAGGTTTCATCAGAGACCCTGAAGGAAATGGAAAGAATTTCCCTGTTTTTTGGTTTTGTTTTTGAAATTCCATTTTATAGTGGGTTTGAGCTGATTCTCGCTGCCATGTTTATGCCAGTCTGGACACACTTGATTCCCTTACAGAGACATATCAATATATAGGTTTTAAGATTCTTACTAGTCAGATCTATTCCTCTGAGGGCAATATGGGGTTTTGAGTCCCTTTCACTGAGGAAGGTGTAGGTCTTGTCTATTCCACAGTTGGTTTTAGCAATGATACCTGTGCTTATATCAAACTCTGGTTTTATGCATCACCCCACCTCTCATTTCCCCTTAAGCAGGCATAAGAGTGTTTTCTAAATGTGAGACTCTGTTCTCTTTCCTAACTCAGTTCATGTGTAGCCATGTTTACAGGATCTTCATAAGTGATATCTTATGATAAGTTTCTTTTTCTGTGTGACTTATTTCACTTAGAATCATTGTACCTGAATCCACTCACTTTGCTGCTCCTGGTCTTTTGACATTGATTTTATGGCTGAGGGATATTCCATCGTACATAAATACCACAGTTTTTTGAACCATTTTTATATATCCTGGGATATTTTAGGTGTAACCAAGTTGAGGTTCTTGTAAGCAGTGCAGCCCTAATTTTGGCGGTGGCTCTGTCTTATTGATTTTCAATTTTCCCAAGTTATATTCCCTAGACTGGAAGTGCCCTTGTCTCTGTAGCTCTGTTGTTTACTTGTTTTAGGGAACGCAATGCACTCCTCCAGAGAGGCAGTTGGCAATTTACATCCCGCCCATCAGCATAACAAGGCTCCCTGTTCTCCAGGGCCTGTCTTGCCTTTCTGGTTTTTACACATTTTGTGGATGTCCCTTTTGACCGGTGGGAAGTGATACTTCTTTGTAGTGCAGATTTGCATTGCCCGCGTGCTTGCTTGCCCAAAAAGGACGTATGCGATTTCTCCTGAATATATTCAGGAGAAATCACATACGCCCTTTATGGCCAAGTGCGTCATTGTCGAAGTTGTGCCCCTCTTCCTGTGCTTTAAAGGCGATTCCAACGTACCCCTTGAAATCTGTTTCCTGCTATTCTGCCTCGCTTCCAAGACCGCCTCGTTGCCTTCGCTCAACAGATTTTTGGACGATTGTTGTCCTTTATTACTCTGCCTGTTTGTGAATTGCTGTGCCCCTGAGCTCCATTTTTCAACTCATTTTTTGTGAGCTGTACGCAAGTCCAAAATTTTGGTTCAGGACATATACTGGTTCCCGGTGGGTGGCTGAGACTCTGGTTAATTCTTCTTCCTGCCGGGAAATTAGAGTGACATGTGCCCGTCCATATGCCTAACAGCTACTCTCTCATTGGTTCTCCCTCTTCCCTTCCATCCTCTGCCAAATTGGCAACCTCTGCAAACCAGGAGGTAAAAGGGTTTGTCTCTCCAAGTTGGGAGATTGAGAGTAAAGCAGTTGGAAAGTCAAACCGGAGCACCAGGAGAGGGACTACTCGTTGAGTTTTAGAAACCTTTTGTATTCACAATGTGTCCATTCTCTAGGTTTTCCGTACATGTTGTAGCTGTAGTAATATTCCCTTCAACATGGAGAGTTGGGACCCATGGAATGGGGGCCATGCATTTTTTCATTAAAGGGTCTGCATTTGCTCACCCAATCTCACCAATCCTCTCAGTCCCAAGTGTCCAGCCTTATGCCACATCCAGCTGTCATTGTAGATAGAGTCATTCCAGGTTTCATCAGAGACCCTGAAGGAAATGGAAAGAATTTCCCTGTTTTTTGGTTTTGTTTTTGAAATTCCTTTTTATAGTGGGTTTGAGCTGATTCTCGCTGCCATGTTTATGCCAGTCTGGAAACACTTGACTCCCTTACAGAGACATATCAATATATAGGTTTTAAGATTCTTACTAGTCAGATCTATTCCTCTGAGGGAAATATGCAGTTTTGAGTCCCTTTCACAGAAGAAGGTGTAGGTCTTGTCTATTCCACAGTTGGTTTTAGCAATGGTACCTGTGCTTATATCAAACTCTGGTTTTATGCATCCCCCCACGTCTCCTTTCCCCTTAAGCAGGCATAAGAGTGTTTTCTAAATGTGAGACTCTGTTCTCTTTCCTAACTCAGTTCATGTGTAGCCATGTTTACAGGATCTTCATAAGTGATATCTTATGATAAGTTTCTTTTTCTGTGTGACTTATGTCACTTAGAATCATCGTACCTGAATCCACTCACTTTGCTCCTCCTTGTATTATGACATTGATTTCATGGCTTTGGGATATTCCATCGTACATAAATACCACAGTTTTTTGAACAATTTTTATATTTCCTGGGATATTTAAGGTGTAACCAAGTTGAGGTTCTTGTAAGCAGTGCAGCCCTAATTTTGGGGGTGGCTCTGTCTTATTGAATTTCAGTTTTCCCAAGGCATATTCCCTAGACTGGAAGTGCCCTTGGCTCTGTAGCTCTGTTGTTTACTTGTTTTAGGGAACGCAATGCACTCCTCCAGTGAGGCAGTTGGCAATTTACATCCCGCCCATCAGCATAACAAGGCTCCCTGTTCTCCAGGGCCTGTCGTGCCTTTCTGGTTTTTACACATTTGTGGATGTCCCTTTTGACCGGTGGGAAGTGATACTTCTTTGTAGTGCAGATTTGCATTGCCCGCTTGCTTGCTTGGCCAAAAGGGGCGTATGCGTTTTCTCCTGAATAAGTTCAGGAGAAAACACATACGGCCTTTTTGGCCAAGTGCGTCATTGTCGAAGTTGTGCCCCTCTTCCTGTGCTTTAAAGGTGATTCCAACGTACCTCTTGAAATCTGTTTCCGGCTATTTTGCCTCGCTTTCAAGTCCGCCTCGTTGCCTTCCCTCAACAGATTTTTGGACGATTGTTGTCCTTTAGTACACTGCCAGTTTGTGAAATGCTGTGCCCCTGAGCTCCATTTTTCAACTCATTTTTTGTGAGCTGTACGCAAGTCCAAAATTTTGGTTCAGGACATATACTGGTTCCCGGTGGGTGGCTGAGACTCTGGTTAATTCTTTTTCCTGCCGGGAAATTAGAGTGACATGTGCCCGTCCAAATGCCTAACAGCTACTCTCTCATTGGTTCTCCCTCTTCCCTTCCATCCTCTGCCAAATTGGCAACCTCTGCGAACCAGGAGGTTAAAGGTGTTGTCTCTCCAAGTTGGGAGATTGATAGTAAAGCAGTTGGAAAATCAAACCGGAGCACCAGGAGAGGGACTACACGTTGAGTTTTAGAAACCTTTTGTATTCACAGTGTATCCATTCTCTTGGATTCCCGTACATGTTATAGCTGTAGTAATATTCCGTTCAACATGGAGTGTTGGGACCCATGGAATGGGGGCCATGCATTTTTGCTTTAAAGGGTCTGCATTTGCTAACCCAATCTCACCAATCCTCTCAGTCCCAAGTGTCCAGCCTTATGCCACATCCAGCTGTCATTGTAGATAGGGTCATTCCAGGTTGCATCAGAGACCCTGAAGGAAATGTAAAGAATTTCCCTGTTTTTTGGTTTTGTTTTTGAAATTCCATTTTATAGTGGGTTTGAGCTGATTCTCGCTGCCATGTTTATGCCAGTCTGGACACACTTGATTCCCTTACAGAGACATATCAATATATAGGTTTTAAGATTCTTACTAGTCTGATCTATTTCTCTGAGGGCAATATGGGGTTTTGAGTCCCTTTCACTGAGGAAGGTGTAGGTCTTGTCTATTCCACAGTTGGTTTTAGCAATGATACCTGTGCTTATATCAAACTCTGGTTTTATGCATCACCCCACCTCTCATTTCCCCTTAAGCAGGCATAAGAGTGTTTTCTAAATGTGAGACTCTGTTCTCTTTCCTAACTCAGTTCATGTGTAGCCATGTTTACAGGATCCTCATAAGTGATATCTTATGATAAGTTTCTTTTTCTGTGTGACTTATTTCACTTAGAATCATTGTACCTGAATCCACTCACTTTGCTGCTCCTGGTCTTTTGACATTGATTTTATGGCTGAGGGATATTCCATCGTACATAAATACCACAGTTTTTTGAACCATTTTTATATATCCTGGGATATTTAAGGTGTAACCAAGTTGAGGTTCTTGTAAGCAGTGCAGCCCTAATTTTGGGGGTGGCTCTGTCTTATTGATTTTCAGTTTTCCCAAGTTATATTCCCTAGACTGGAAGTGCCCTTGTCTCTGTAGCTCTGTTGTTTACTTGTTTTAGGGAACGCAATGCACTCCTCCAGAGAGGCAGTTGGCAATTTACATCCCGCCCATCAGCATAACAAGGCTCCCTGTTCTCCAGGGCCTGTCTTGCCTTTATGGTTTTTACACATTTTGTGGATGTCCCTTTTGACCGGTGGGAAGTGATACTTCTTTGTAGTGCAGATTTGCATTGCTCGCTTGCTTGCTTGGCCAAATGGGGCGTATGCGTTTTCTCCTGAATAAATTCAGGAGAAAACACATACGGCCTTTTTGGCCAAGTGCGTCATTGTCGAAGTTGTGCCCCTCTTCCTGTGCTTTAAAGGTGATTCCAACGTACCTCTTGAAATCTGTTTCCTGCTATTCTGCCTCGCTTTCAAGTCCGCCTCGTTGCCTTCCCTCAACAGATTTTTGGACGGTAGTTGTCCTTTATTACTCTGCGAGTTTGTGAATTGCTGTGCCCCTGAGCTCCATTTTTCAACTCGTTTTTTGTGAGCTGTACGCAAGTCCAAAATTTTGGTTCAGGACCTATACTGGTTCCCGGTGGGTGGCTGAGACTCTGGTTAATTCTTCTTCCTGCCGGGAAATTAGAGTGATATGTGCCCGTCCAAATGCCTAACAGCTACTCTCTCATTGGTTCTCCCTCTTCCCTTCCATCCTCTGCCAAATTGGCAACCTCTGCGAACCAGGAGGTTAAAGGGGTTGTCTCTCCAAGTTGGGAGATTGATAGTAAAGCAGTTGGAAAGTCAAACCGGAGCACCAGGAGAGGGACTACTCGTTGAGTTTTAGAAACCTTTTGTATTCACAGTGTGTCCATTCTCTAGGGTTCCCGTACATGTTATAGCTGTAGTACTATTCCCTTCACCATGGAGAGTTGGGACCCATGGAATGGGGGCCATGCATTTTTGCTTTAAAGGGTCTGCATTTGCTCACCCAATCTCACCAATCCTCTCAGTCCCAAGTGGCCAGCCTTATGCCACATACAGCTGTCATTGTAGATAGAGTCATTCCAGGTTTCATCAGAGACCCTGAAGGAAACGGAAAGAATTTCCCTGTTTTTTGGTTTTGTTTTTGAAATTCCTTTTTATAGTGGGTTTGAGCTGATTCTCGCTGCCATGTTTATGCCAGTCTGGACACACATGATTCCGTTACAGAGACATATCAATATATAGGTTTTAAGATTCTTAATAGTCAGATCTATTCCTCTGAGGGAAATATGGGGATTTGAGTCCCTTTCACTGAGGAAGGTGTAGGTCTTGTCTATTCCACAGTTGGTTTTAGCAATGGTACCTGTGCTTATATCAAACTCTGGTTTTATGCATCACCCCACGTCTCCTTTCCCCTTAAGCAGGCATAAGAGTGTTTTCTAAATGTGAGACTCTGTTCTCTTTCCTAACTCAGTTCATGTGTAGCCATGTTTACAGGATCTTCATAAGTGATATCTTATGATAAGTTTCTTTTTCTGTGTGACTTATTTCACTTAGAATCATTGTACCTGAATCCACTCACTTTGCTGCTCCTGGTCTTTTGACATTGATTTCATGGCTGAGGGATATTCCATCGTACATAAATACCACAGTTTTTTGAACCATTTTTATATTTCCTGGGATATTTAAGGTGTACCCAAGTTGAGGTTCTTGTAAGCAGTGCAGCCCTAATTTTGGGGGTGGCTCTGTCTTATTGATTTTCAGTTTTACCAAGGTATATTCCCTAGACTGGAAGTGCCCTTGGCTCTGTAGCTCTGTTGTTTACTTGTTTTAGGGAAGGCAATGCACTCCTCCAGAGAGGCAGTTGGCAATTTATATCCCGCCCATCAGCATAACAAGGCTCCCTGTTCTCCAGGGCCTGTCTTGCCTTTCTGGTTTTTACACATTTTGTGGATGTCCCTTTTGACCGGTGGGAAGTGATACTTCTTTGTAGTGCACATTTGTATTGCCCGCGTGCTTGCTTACCCAAAAAGGGCGTATGCGATTTCTCCTGAATATATTCAGGAGAAATCACATACGCCCTTTATGGCCAAGTGCGTCATTGTCGAAGTTGTGCCCCTCTTCCTGTGATTTAAAGGCGATTCCAACGTACCTCTTGAAATCTGTTTCCTGCTATTCTGCCTCGCTTTCAAGTCCGCCTCGTTGCCTTCCCTCAACAGATTTTTGGACGATTGTTGTCCATTATTTCTCTGCCAGTTTGTGAATTGCTGTGCCCCTGAGCACCATTTTTCAACTCATTTTTTGTGAGCTGTACGCAAGTCCAAAATTTTGGTTCAGGACATATACTGGTTCCCGGTGGGTGGCTGAGACTCTGGTTAATTCTTCTTCCTGCCGGGAAATTAGAGTGACATGTGCCCGTCCAAATTCCTAACAGCTACTCTCTCATTGGTTCTCCCTCTTCCCTTCCATCCTCTGCCAAATTGGCAACCTCTGCGAACCAGGAGGTTAAAGGGGTTGTCTCTCCAAGTTGGGAGATTGATAGTAAAGCAGTTGGAAAGTCAAACCGGAGCACCAGGAGAGGGACTACACGTTGAGTTTTAGAAACCTTTTGTATTCACAGTGTGTCCATTCTCTAGGTTTCCCGTACATGTTATAGCTGTAGTAATATTCCTTTCAACATGGAGAGTTGGGACCCATGGAATGGGGGCAATGCATTTTTGATTTAAAGGGTATGCATTTGCTCACCCAATGTCACCAATCCTCTCAGTCCCAAGTGTCCAGCCTTATGCCACATCCAGCTGTCATTGTAGATAGGGTCATTCCAGGTTTCATCAGAGACCCTGAAGTAAATGGAAAGAATTTCCCTGTTTTTTGCTTTTGTTTTTGAAATTCCTTTTTATAGTGCGTTTGAGCTGATTCTCGCTGCCATGTTTATGCCTGTCTAGACACACTTGATTCCCTTACAGAGACATATCAATACATAGGTTTTAAGATTCTTACTAGTCAGATCTATTCCTCTGCGGGAAATATGGGGTTTTGAGTCCCTTTCACTGAGGAAGGTGTAGGTCTTGTCTATTCCACATTTGGTTTTAGAAATGGTACCTGTGCTTATATCAAACTCTGGTTTTATGCATCACCCCACGTCTCCTTTCCCCTTAAGCAGGCATAAGAGTGTTTTCTAAATGTGAGACTCTGTTCTCTTTCCTAACTCAGTTCATGTGTAGCCATGTTTACAGGATCTTCATAAGTGATATCTTATGATAAGTTTCTTTTTCTGTGTGACTTATTTCACTTAGAATCATCGTACGTGAATCCACTCACTTTGCTCCTCCTGGTCTTATGACATTGATTTCATGGCTTTGGGATATTCCATCGTACATAAATACCACAGTTTTTTGAACCATTTTTATATTTCCTGGGATATTTAAGGTGTACCCAAGTTGAGGTTCTTGTAAGCAGTGCAGCCCTAATTTTGGGGGTGGCTCTGTCTTATTGATTTTCAGTTTTCCCAAGGTATATTCCCTAGACTGGAAGTGCCCTTGGCTCTGTAGCTCTGTTGTTTACTTGTTTTAGGGAACGCAATGCACTCCTCCAGTGAGGCAGTTGGCAATTTACATCCCGCCCATCAGCATAACAAGGCTCCCTGTTCTCCAGGGCCTGTCTTACCTATCTGGTTTTTACACATTTTGTGGATGTCCCTTTTGACCGGTGGGAAGTGATACTTCTTTGTAGTGCAGATTTGCATTGCCCGCGTGCTTGCTTGGCCAAAAGTGTCATATGCGTTTTCTCCTGAATATATTCAGTTGAAAAAGCATACGCCCTTTATGGCCAAGTGCGTCATTGTCGAAGTTGTGCCCCTCTTCCTGTGCTTTAAAGGCGATTCCAACGTACCTCTTGAAATCTGTTTCCTGCTATTCTGCCTCGCTTTCAAATCCGCCTCGTTGCCTTCCCTCAACATATTTTTGGACGGTAGTTGTCCTTTATTACTCTGCGAGTTTGTGAATTGCTGTGCCCCTGAGCTCCATTTTTCAACTCGTTTTTTGTGAGCTGTACGCAAGTCCAAAATTTTGGTTCAGGACCTATACTGGTTCCCGGTGGGTGGCTGAGACTCTGGTTAATTCTTCTTCCTCCCGGGAAATTAGAGTGATATGTGCCCGTCCAAATGCCTCACAGCTACTCTCTCATTGGTTCTCCCTCTTCCCTTCCATCCTCTGCCAAATTGGCAACCTCTGCGAACCAGGAGGTTAAAGGGGTTGTCTCTCCAAGTTGGGAGATTGATAGTAAAGCAGTTGGAAAGTCAAACCGGAGCACCAGGAGAGGGACTACACGTTGAGTTTTAGAAACCTTTTGTATTCACAGTGTGTCCATTCTCTAGGTTTCCCGTACATGTTATAGCTGTAGTAATATTCCCTTCAACATGGAGAGTTGGGACCCATGGAATGGGGGCCATGCATTTTTGCTTTAAAGGGTCTGCATTTGCTCACCCAATCTCACCAATCCTCTCAGTCCCAAGTGTCCAGCCTTATGCCACATACAGCTGTCATTGTAGATAGAGTCATTCCAGGTTTCATCAGAGACCCTGAAGGAAACGGAAAGAATTTCCCTGTTTTTTGGTTTTGTTTTTGAAATTCCTTTTTATAGTGGGTTTGAGCTGATTCTCGCTGCCATGTTTATGCCAGTCTGGACACACATGATTCCCTTACAGAGACATATCAATATATAGGTTTTAAGATTCTTACTAGTCAGATCTATTCCTCTGAGGGAAATATGGGGATTTGAGTCCCTTTCACTGAGGAAGGTGTAGGTCTTGTCTATTCCACAGTTGGTTTTAGCAATGGTACCTGTGCTTATATCAAACTCTGGTTTTATGCATCACCCCACGTCTCCTTTCCCCTTAAGCAGGCATAAGAGTGTTTTCTAAATGTGAGACTCTGTTCTCTTTCCTAACCCAGTTCATGTGTAGCCATGTTTACAGGATCTTCATAAGTGATATCTTATGATAAGTTTCTTTTTCTGTGTGACTTATTTCACTTAGAATCATTGTACCTGAATCCACTCACTTTGCTGCTCCTGGTCTTTTGACATTGATTTCATGGCTGAGGGATATTCCATCGTACATAAATACCACAGTTTTTTGAACCATTTTTATATTTCCTGGGATATTTAAGGTGTACCCAAGTTGAGGTTCTTGTAAGCAGTGCAGCCCTAATTTTGGTGGTGGATCTGTCTTATTGATTTTCAGTTTTCCCAAGGTATATTCCCTAGACTGGAAGTGCCCTTGGCTCTGTAGCTCTGTTGTTTACTTGTTTTAGGGAAAGCAATGCACTCCTCCAGAGAGGCAGTTGGCAATTTATATCCCGCCCATCAGCATAACAAGGCTCCCTGTTCTCCAGGGCCTGTCTTGCCTTTCTGGTTTTTACACATTTTGTGGATGTCCCTTTTGACCGGTGGGAAGTGATACTTCTTTGTAGTGCAGATTTGCATTGCCCGCGTGCTTGCTTGCCCAAAAATGGCGTATGCGATTTCTCCTGAATATATTCAGGAGAAATCACATACGCCCTTTATGGCCAAGTGCGTCATTGTCGAAGTTGTGCCCCTCTTCCTGTGCTTTAAAGACGATTCCAACGTACCTCTTGAAATCTGTTTCCTGCTATTCTGCCTCGCTTTCAAGTCCGCCTCGTTGCCTTCCCTCAACAGATTTTTGGACGATTGTTGTCCATTATTACTCTGCCAGTTTGTGAATTGCTGTGCCCCTGAGCACCATTTTTCAACTCATTTTTTGTGAGCTGTACGCAAGTCCAAAATTTTGGTTCAGGACATATACTGGTTCCAGGTGGGTGGCTGAGACTCTGGTTAATTCTTCTTCCTGCCGGGAAATTAGAGTGACATGTGCCCGTCCAAATGCCTAACAGCTACTCTCTCATTGGTTCTCCCTCTTCCCTTCCATCCTCTGCCAAATTGGCAACCTGTGCGAACCAGGAGGTTAAAGGGGTTGTCTCTCCAAGTTCTGAGATTGATAGTAAAGCAGTTGGAAAGTGAAACCGGAGCACCAGGGGAGGGACTACTCGTTGAGTTTTAGAAACCTTTTGTATTCACAGTGTGTCCATTCTCTAGGTTTCCCGTACATGTTATAGCTGTAGTAATATTCCCTTCAACATGGAGAGTTGGGACCCATGGAATGGGGGCAATGCATTTTTGATTTAAAGGGTATGCATTTGCTCACCCAATCTCACCAATCCTCTCAGTCCCAAGTGTCCAGCCTTATGCCACATCCAGCTGTCATTGTAGATAGGGTCATTCCAGGTTTCATCAGAGACCCTGAAGTAAATGGAAAGAATTTCCCTGTTTTTTGGTTTTGTTTTTGAAATTCCTTTTTATAGTGCGTTTGAGCTGATTCTCGCTGCCATGTTTATGCCTGTCTAGACACACTTGATTCCCTTACAGAGACATATCAATACATAGGTTTTAAGATTCTTACTAGTCAGATCTATTCCTCTGCGGGAAATATGGGGTTTTGAGTCCCTTTCACTGAGGAAGGTGTAGGTCTTGTCTATTCCACATTTGGCTTTAGAAATGGTACCTGTGCTTATATCAAACTCTGGTTTTATGCATCACCCCACGTCTCCTTTCCCCTTAAGCAGGCATAAGAGTGTTTTCTAAATGTGAGACTCTGTTCTCTTTCCTAACTCAGTTCATGTATAGCCATGTTTACAGGATCTTCATAAGTGATATCTTATGATAAGTTTCTTTTTCTGTGTGACTTATTTCACTTAGAATCATTGTACCTGAATCCACTCACTTTGCTGCTCCTGGTCTTTTGACATTGATTTCTTGGCTTTGGGATATTCCATCGTACATATATACCACAGTTTTTTGAACCATTTTTATATTTCCTGGGATATTTAAGGTGTACCCAAGTTGAGGTTCTTGTAAGCAGTGCAGCCCTAATTTTGGGGGTGGCTCTGTCTTATTGATTTTCAGTTTTCCCAAGGTATATTCCCTAGACTGGAAGTGCCCTTGGCTCTGTAGCTCTGTTGTTTACTTGTTTTAGGGAACGCAATGCACTCCTCCAGTGAGGCAGTTGGCAATTTACATCCCGCCCATCAGCATAACAAGGCTCCCTGTTCTCCAGGGCCTGTATTACCTATCTGGTTTTTACACATTTTGTGGATGTCCCTTTTGACCGGTGGGAAGTGATACTTCTTTGTAGTGCAGATTTGCATTGCCCGCGTGCTTGCTTGGCCAAAAGTGTCGTATGCGTTTTCTCCTGAATATATTCAGGTGAAAAAGCATACGCCCTTTATGGCCAAGTGCATCATTGTCGAAGTTGTGCCCCTCTTCCTGTGCTTTAAAGGCGATTCCAACGTACCTCTTGAAATCTGTTTCCTGCTATTCTGCCTCGCTTTCAAGTCCGCCTCGTTGCCTTCCCTCAACAGATTTTTGGACGGTAGTTGTCCTTTATTACTCTGCGAGTTTGTGAATTGCTGTGCCCCTGAGCTCCATTTTTCAACTCGTTTTTTGTGAGCTGTACGCAAGTCCAAAATTTTGGTTCAGGACCTATACTGTTTCCCGGTGGGTGGCTGAGACTCTGGTTAATTCTTCTTCCTGCCGGGAAATTAGAGTGACATGTGCCCGTCCAAATGCCTAACAGCTACTCTCTCATTGGTTCTCCCTCTTCCCTTCCATCCTCTGCCAAATTGGCAACCTCTGCGAACCAGGAGGTTAAAGGGGTTGTCTCTCCAAGTTGGGAGATTGATAGTAAAGCAGTTGGAAAGTCAAACTGGAGCACCAGGAGAGGGACTACTCGTTGAGTTTTAGAAAACTTTTGTATTCACAGTGTATCCATTCTCTTGGATTCCCGTACATGTTATAGCTGTAGTAATATTCCCTTCAACATGGAGAGTTGGGACCCATGGAATGGGGGCCATGCATTTTTGCTTTAAAGGGTCTGCATTTGCTCACCCAATCTCACCAATCCTCTCAGTCCCAAGTGTCCAGCCTTATGCCACATCCAGCTGTCATTGTAGATAGGGTCATTCCAGGTTTTATCAGAGACCCTGAAGGAAATGTAAAGAAATTCCCTGTTTTTTGGTTTTGTTTTTGAAATTCCTTTTTATAGTGTGTTTGAGCTGATTCTCGCTGCCATGTTTATGCCAGTCTAGACACACTTGATTCCCTTACAGAGACATATCAATACATAGGTTTTAAGATTCTTACTAGTCAGATCTATTCCTCTGCGGGAAATATGGGGTTTTGAGTCCCTTTCAGTGAGGAAGGTGTAGGTCTTGTCTATTCCACAGTTGGTTACAGAAATGGTACATATGCTTATATCAAACTCTGGTTTTATGCATCACCCCTCCTCTCCTTTCCTCTCAAGCAGGCATAAGACTGTTTTCTAAATGTGAGACTCTGTTCTCTTTCCTATCTCAGTTCATGTGTAGCCATGTTTACAGGATCTTCATAAGTGATATCTTATGATAAGTTTCTTTTTCTGTGTGACTTATTTCACTAAGAATCATCGTACCTGAATCCACTCACTTTGCTGCTCCTGGTCTTATGACATTGATTTCATGGCTGAAGGATATTCCATCGTACATAAATACCACAGTTTTTTGAACCATTTTTATATTTCCTGGGATATTTAAGGTGTACCCAAGTTGAGGTTCTTGTAAGCAGTGCAGCCCTAAATTTGGGGGTGGCTCTCTCTTATTGATTTTCAGTTTTCCCAAGGTATATTCCCTAGACTGGAAGTGCCCTTGGCTGTGTAGCTCTGTTGTTTACTTGTTTTAGGGAAGGCAATGCACTCATCCAATGAGGCAGTTGGCAAATTACATCCCGCCCATTAGCATAACAAGGCTCCCTGTTCTCCAGGGCCTGTCTTGCCTTTCTGGTTTTTACACATTTGTGGATGTCCCTTTTGACCGGTGGGAAGTGATACTTCTTTGTAGTGCAGATTTGCATTGCCCGCTTGCTTGCTTGGCCAAAAAGGGCGTATGCGTTTTCTCCTGAATATATTCAGGAGAAAACGCATACGCCCTTTTTGGCCAAGTGCGTCATTGTCGAAGTTGTGCCCCTCTTCCTGTGCTTTAAAGGCGATTCCAACGTACCTCTTGAAATCTGTTTCCTGCTATTCTGCCTTGTTTTCATGTCCGCCTCGTTGCCTTCCCTGAACAGATTTTTGGACGATACTTGTCCTTTATTAGTCTGCCAGTTTGTGAATTGCTGTGCCCCTGAGCTCCATTTTTAACTCTTTTTTTGTGAGCTGTACGCAAGTCCAAAATTTTGCTTCAGGACCTATACTGGTTCCCGGTGGGTGGCTGAGACTCTGGTTAATTCTTCTTCCTGCCAGGAAATTAGAGTGACATGTGCCCGTCCAAATGCCTAACAGCTACTCTCTCATTGGTTCTCCCTCTTCCCTTCCATCCTCTGCCAAATTGGAAACCTCTGCGAACCAGGAGGTTAAAGGGGTTGTCTCTCCAAGTTGGGAGATTGATAGTAAAGCAGTTGGAAAGTCAAACCGGAGCACCAGGAGAGGGACTACTCGTTGAGTTTTAGAAACCTTTTGTATTCACAGTGTGTCCATTTTCTACGTTTCCCGTACATGTTATACCTGTAGTAAAATTCCCTTCAACATGGAGAGTTGGGAGCAATGGAATGGAGGCTATGCATTTTTGCTTTAAAGGGTGTGCATTTGCTCACCCAATCTCACCAATCCTCTCAGTCCCAAGTGTCCAGCCTTATGCCACATCCAGCTGTCATTGTAGATAGGGTCATTCCAGGTTTCATCAGAGACCCTGAAGGAAATGGAAAGAATTTCCCTGTTTTTTGGTTTTGTTTTTGAAATTCCTTTTTATAGTGGGTTTGAGCTGATTCTCGCTGCCATGTTTATGCCAGTCTAGACACACTTGATTCCCTTACAAAGACATATCAATACATAGGTTTTAAGATTCTTACTAGTCAGATCTATTCCTCTGCGGGAAATATGGGGTTTTGAGTCCCTTTCACTGAGGAAGGTGTAGGTCTTGTCTATTCCACAGTTGGTTTTAGAAATGGTACCTGTGCTTATATCAAACTCTGGTTTTATGCATCACCCCACGTCTCCTTTCCCCTTAAGCAGGCATAAGAGTGTTTTCTAAATGTGAGACTCTGTTCTCTTTCCTAACTCAGTTCATGTGTAGCCATGTTTACAGGATCTTCATAAGTGATATCTAATGATAAGTTTCTTTTTCTGTGTGACTTATTTCACTTAGAATCATCGTACCTGAATCCACTCACTTTGCTGCTCCTGGTCTTTTGACATTGATTTCATGGCTGAGCTATATTCCATCGTACATAAATACCACAGTTTTTTTAACCATTTTTATATTTCCTGGGATATTTAAGGTGTAACCAAGTTGAGGTTTTGTAAGCAGTGCAGCCCTAATTTTGGGGGTGGCTCTGTCTTATTGATTTTCAGTTTTCCCAAGTTATATTCCCTAGATTGGAAGTGCCCTTGGCTCTGTAGCTCTGTTGTTTTCTTGTTTTAGGGAACGCAATGCACTCCTCCAGTGAGGCAGTTGGCAATTTACATCCCGCCCATCAGCATAACAAGGATCCCTGTTCTCCAGAGCCTGTCTTACCTATCTGGATTTTACACATTTTGTGGATGTCCCTTTTGACCGGTGGGAAGTGATACTTCTTTGTAGTGCAGATTTGCATTGCCCGCGTGCTTGCTTGGCGAAAAGGGTCGTATGCGTTTTCTCCTGAATATATTCAGATGAAAAAGCATACGCCCTTTATGGCCAAGTGCATCATTGTCGAAGTTGTGCCCCTCTTCCTGTGCTTTAAAGGCGATTCCAACGTACCTCTTGAAATCTGTTTCCTGCTATTCTGCCTCGCTTTCAAATCCGCCTCGTTGCCTTCCCTCAACAGATTTTTGGACGGTAGTTGTCCTTTATTACTCTGCGAGTTTGTGAATTGCTGTGCCCCTGAGCTCCATTTTTCAACTCGTTTTTTGTGAGCTGTACGCAAGTCCAAAATTTTGGTTCAGGACCTATACTTGTTCCCGGTGGGTGGCTGAGACTCTGGTTAATTCTTCTTCCTGCCGGGAAATTAGAGTGACATGTGCCCGTCCAAATGCCTAACAGCTACTCTCTCATTGGTTCTCCCTCTTCCCTTCCATCCTCTGCCAAATTGGCAACCTCTGCGAACCAGGAGGTTAAAGGTGTTGTCTCTCCAAGTTGGGAGATTGATAGTAAAGCAGTTGGAAAGTCATACCGGAGCACCAGGAGAGGGACTACTCGTTGAGTTTTAGAAACCTTTTGTATTCAGAGTGTGTCCATTCTCTTGGATTCCCGTACATGTTATAGCTGTAGTAATATTCCCTTCAACATGGAGAGTTGGGACCCATGGAATGGGGGCCATGCATTTTTGCTTTAAAGGGTCTGCATTTGCTCACCCAATCTCACCAATCCTCTCAGTCCCAAGTGTCCAGCCTTATGCCACATCCAGCTGTAATTGTAGATAGGGTCATTCCAGGTTTTATCAGAGACCCTGAAGGAAATGTAAAGAAATTCCCTGTTTTTTGGTTTTGTTTTTGAAATTCCTTTTTATAGTGTGTTTGAGCTGATTCTCGCTGCCATGTTTATGCCAGTCTAGACACACTTGATTCCCTTACAGAGACATATCAATACATAGGTTTTAAGATTCTTACTAGTCAGATCTATTCCTCTGCGGGAAATATGGGGTTTTGAGTCCCTTTCACTGAGGAAGGTGTAGGTCTTGTCTATTCCACAGTTGGTTTTAGAAATGGTATCTGTGCTTATATCAAACTCTGGTTTTATGCATCACCCCTCCTCTCCTTTCCTCTCAAGCAGGCATAAGACTGTTTTCTAAATGTGAGACTCTGTTCTCTTCCTAACTCAGTTCATGTGTAGCCATGTTTACAGGATCTTCATAAGTGATATCTTATGATAAGTTTCTTTTTCTGTGTGACTTATTTCACTAAGAATCATCGTACCTGAATCCACTCACTTTGCTGCTCCTGGTCTTATGACATTGATTTCATGGCTGAGGGATATTCCATCGTACATAAATACCACAGTTTTTTGAACCATTTTCATATTTCCTGGGATATTTAAGGTGTACCCAAGTTGAGGTTCTTGTAAGCAGTGCAGCCCTATATTTGGGGGTGGCTCTGTCTTTTTGATTTTCAGTTTTCCCAAGGTATATTCCCTAGACTGGAAGTGCTCTTGGCTGTGTAGCTCTGTTGTTTACTTGTTTTAGGGAAGGCAATAGACTCATCCAATGAGGCAGTTGGCAATTTACATCCCGCCCATTAGCATAACAAGGCTCCTTGTTCTCCAGGGCCTGTCTTGCCTTTCTGGTTTTTACACATTTGTGGATGTCCCTTTTGACCGGTGGGAAGTGATACTTCTTTGTAGTGCCGATTTTCATTGCCCGCTTGCTTGCTTGGCCAAAAAGGGCGTATGCGTTTTCTCCTGAATATATTCAGGAGAAAACGCATACGCCCTTTTTGGCCAAGTGCGTCATTGTAGAAGTTGTGCCCCTCTTCCTGTGCTTTAAAGGCGATTCCAACGTACTTCTTGAAATTTGTTTCCTGCTATTCTGCCTTGTTTTCATGTCCGCCTCGTTGCCTTCCCTGAACAGATTTTTGGACGATAGTTGTCCTTTATTACTCTGCCAGTTTGTGAATTGCTGTGCCCCTGAGCTCCATTTTTAACTCTTTTTTTGTGAGCTGTACGCAAGTCCAAAATTTTGGTTCAGGACCTATACTGGTTCCCGGTGGGTGGCTGAGACTCTGGTTAATTCTTCTTCCTGCCAGGAAATTAGAGTGACATGTGCCCGTCCAAATGCCTAACAGCTACTCTCTCATTTGTTCTCCCTCTTCCCTTCCATCCTCTGCCAAATTGGCCACCTCTGCGAACCAGGAGGTTAAAGGGGTTGTCTCTCCAAGTTGGGAGATTGATAGTAAAGCAGTTGGAAAGTCAAACCGGAGCACCAGGAGAGGGACTACTCGTTGAGTTTTAGAAACCTTTTGTGTTCACAGTGTGTCCATTTTCTACGTTTCCCGTACATGTTATAGCTGTAGTAAAATTCCCTTCAACATGGAGAGTTGGGAGCAATGGAATGGAGGCCATGCATTTTTGCTTTAAAGGGTCTGCATTTGCTCACCCAATCTCACCAATCCTCTCAGTCCCAAGTGTCCAGCCTTATGCCACATCCAGCTGTCATTGTAGATAAGGTCATTCCAGGTTTCATCAGAGACCCTGAAGGAAATGTAAAGAATTTCCCTGTTTTTTGGTTTTGTTTTTGAAATTCCTTTTTATAGTGTGTTTGAGCTGATTCTCGCTCCCATGATTATGCCAGTCTAGACACACTTGATTCCCTTACAGAGACATATCAATACATAGGTTTTAAGATTCTTACTAGTCAGATCTATTCCTCTGCGGGAAATATGGGGTTTTGAGTCCCTTTCACTGAGGAAGGTGTAGGTCTTGTCTATTCCAAAGTTGGTTAAGAAATGGTACCTGTGCTTATATCAAACTCTGGTTTTATGCATCACCCCACGTCTCCTTTCCCTTAAGCAGGCATAAGAGTGTTTTCTAAATGTGAGACTCTGTTCTCTTTCCTAACTCAGTTCATGTGTAGCGATGTTTACAGGATCTTCATAAGTGATATCTTATGATAAGTTTCTTTTTCTGTGTGACTTATTTCACTTAGAATCATCGTACCTGAATCCACTCACTTTGCTCCTCCTGGTCTTATGACATTGATTTCATGGCTGAGGGATATTCCATCGTACATAAATACCACAGTTTTTTGAACCATTTTTATATTTCCTGGGATATTTAAGGTGTACCCAAGTTGAGGTTCTTGTAAGCAGTGCAGCCCTAATTTTGGGGTTGGCCCTGTCTTATTGATTTTCACTTTTCCCCAGGTATATTCCCTAGACTGGAAGTGCCCTTGGCTTTGTAGCTCTGTTGTTTACTTGTTTTAGGGAACTAAATGCACTCCTCCAGTGAGGCAGTTGGCAATTTACATCCCGCCCATCAGCATAAAAATGCTCCCTGTTCTCCAGGGCCTGTCTTGCCTTTCTGGTTTTTACACATTTGTGGATGTCCCTTTTGACCGGTGGGAAGTGATACTTCTTTGTAGTGCAGATTTGCATTGCCCGCTTGCTTGCTTGGCCAAAAAGGCCGTATGCGTTTTCTCCTGAATTTATTCAGGAGAAAACGCATACGCCCTTTTTGGCCAAGTGCGTCATTGTCGAAGTTGTGCCCCTTTTCCTGTGCTTTAAAGGTGATTCCAACGTACCTCTTGAAATCTGTTTCCTGCTATTCTGCCTCGCTTTCAAGTCTGCCTCGTTGCCTTCCCTGAACAGATTTTTGGACGATAGTTGTCCTTTATTACTCTTCCAGTTTGTGAATTGCTGTGCCCCTGAGCTCCATTTTTCAACTCTTTTTTTGTGAGCTGCACGCAAGTCCAAAATTTTGGTTCAGGACCTATACTGGTTCCCGGTGGGTGGCTGAGACTCTGGTTAATTCTTCTTCCTGCCGGGAAATTAGAGTGACATGTGCCCGTCCAAATGCCTAACAGCTACTCTCTCATTGGTTCTCCCTCTTCCCTTCCATCCTCTGCCAAATTGGCAACCTGTGCGAACCAGAAGGTTAAAGGGGTTGTCTCTCCAAGTTGGGAGATTGATAGTAAAGCAGTTGGAAAGTCAAACCGGAGCACCAGGAGAGGGACTACTCGTTGAGTTTTAGAAACCTTTTGTATTCACAGTGTGTCCATTCTCTAGGTTTCCCGTACATGTTATAGCTGTAGTAATATTCCCTTCAACATGGAGAGTTGGGACCCATGGAATGGGGGCCATGCATTTTTGCTTTAAAGGGTCTGCATTTGCTCACCCAATCTCACCAATCCTCTCAGTCCCAAGTGTCCAGCCTTATGCCACATCCAGCTGTCATTATAGATAGAGTCATTCCAGGTTTCATCAGAGACCCTGAAGGAAATGGAAAAATTTCCCTGTTTTTTGGTTTTGTTTTTGAAATTCCATTTTATAGTTGGTTTGAGCTGATTCTCGCTGCCATGTTTATGCCTGTCTGGACACACTTGATTCCCTTACAGAGACATATCAATATATAGGTTTTAAGATTCTTACTAGTCAGATCTATTCCTCTGAGGGAAATATGGGGTTTTGAGTCCCTTTCACTGAAAAGGTGCAGGTCTTGTCTATTCCACAGTTGGTTTTAGCAATGGTACCTGTGCTTATATCAAACTCTGGTTTTATGCATCACCCCACCTCTCCTTTCCCCTTAAGCAGGCATAAGAGTGTTTTCTAAATGTGAGACTCTGTTCTCTTTCCTAACTCAATTCATGTGTAGCCATGTGTACAGGATCTTCATAAGTGATATCTTATGATGTTTCTTTTTCTGTGTGACTTATTTCACTTAGAATCATTGTACCTGAATCCACTCACTTTGCTGCTCCTGGTCTTTTGACATTGATTTCATGGCTGAGGGATATTCCATCGTACATAAATACCACAGTTTTTTGAACCATTTTTATATTTCCTGGGATATTTAAGGTGTAACCAAGTTGAGGTTCTTGTAAGCAGTGCAGCCCTAATTTTGGGGGTGGCTCTGTCTTATTGATTTTCAGTTTTCCCAAGGTATATTCCCTAGACTGGAAGTGCCCTTGGCTCTGTAGCTCTGTTGTTTACTTGTTTTAGGGAACGCAATGCACTCCTCCAGAGAGGCAGTTGGCAATTTACATCCCGCCCATCAGCATAACAAGGCTCCCAGTTCTCCAGGGCCTGTCTTGCCTTTCTGGTTTTTACACATTTTGTGGATGTCCCTTTTGACCGGTGGGAAGTGATACTTCTTTGTAGTGCAGATTTGCATTGCCCGCGTGCTTGCTTGCCCAAAAAGGGCGTATGCGATTTCTCCTGAATATATTCAGGAGAAAACACATACGCCCTTTATGGCCAAGTGCGTCATTGTCGAAGTTGTGCCCCTCTTCCTGTGCTTTAAAGGCGATTCCATCGTACCTCTTGAAATCTGTTTCCTGCTATTCTGCCTCGCTTTCAAGTCCGCCTCGTTGCCTTCCCTCAACAGATTTTTGGACGATTGTTGTCCTTTATTACTCTGCCAGTTTGTGAATTGCTGTGCCCCTGAGCTCCATTTTTCAACTCATTTTTTGTGAGCTGTACGCAAGACCAAAATTTTGGTTCAGGACATATACTGGTTCCCGGTAGGTGGCTGAGACTCTGGTTAATTCTTCTTCCTGCCGGGAAATTAGAGTGACATGTTCCCGTCCAAATGCCTAACAGCTACTCTCTCATTGGTTCTCCCTCTTCCCTTCCATCCTCTGCCAAATTGGCAACCTCTGCGAACCAGGAGGTTAAAGGGGTTGTCTCTCCAAGTTGGGAGATTGATAGTAAAGCAGTTGGAAAGTCAAACCGGAGCACCAGGAGAGGGACTACTCGTTGAGTTTTAGAAACCTTTTGTATTCACAGTGTGTCCATTCTCTAGGTTTCCCGTACATGTTATAGCTGTAGTAATATTCCCTTCAACATGGAGAGTTGGGACCCATGGAATGGGGGCCATGCATTTTTGCTTTAAAGGGTATGCATTTGCTCACACAATCTCACCAATCCTCTCAGTCCCAAGTGTCCAGCCTTATGCCACATCCAGCTGTCATTGTAGATAGGGTCATTCCAGGTTTCATCTGAGACCCTGAAGTAAATGGAAAGAATTTCCCTGTTTTTTGGTTTTGTTTTTGAAATTCCTTTTATAGTGCGTTTGAGCTGATTCTCGCTGCCATGTTTATGCCAGTCTAGACACACTTGATTCCCTTACAGAGACATATCAATACATAGGTTTTAAGATTCTTACTAGTCAGATCTATTCCTCTGCGGGAAATATGGGGTTTTGAGTCCCTTTCACTGAGGAAGGTGTAGGTCTTGTCTATTCCACATTTGGTTTTAGAAATGGTACCTGTGCTTATATCAAACTCTGGTTTTATGCATCACCCCACCTCTCCTTTCCCCTTAAGCAGGCATAAGAGTGTTTTCTAAATGTGAGACTCTGTTCTCTTTCCTAACTCAGTTCATGTGTAGCCATGTTTACAGGATCTTCATAAGTGATATCTTATGATAAGTTTCTTTTTCTGTGTGACTTATTTCACTTATAATCATCGTACCTGAATCCACTCACTTTGCTCCTCCTGGTCTTATGACATTGATTTCATGGCTTTGGGATATTCCATCGTACATAAATACCACAGTTTTTTGAACCATTTTTATATTTCCTGGGATATTTAAGGTGTACCCAAGTTGAGGTTCTTGTAAGCAGTGCAGCCCTAATTTTGGGGGTGGCTCTGTCTTATTGATTTTCAGTTTTCCCAAGGTATATTCCCTAGACTGGAAGTGCCCTTGGCTCTGTAGCTCTGTTGTTTACTTGTTTTAGGGAACGCAATGCACTCCTCCAGTGAGGCAGTTGGCAATTTACATCCCGCCCGTCAGCATAACAAGGCTCCCTGTTCTCCAGGGCCTGTCTTACCTATCTGGGTTTTACACATTTTCTGGATGTCCCTTTTGACCGGTGGAAGTGATACTTCTTTGTAGTGCAGATTTGCATTGCCCACGTGCTTGCTTGGCCAAAAGGGGCGTATGCGTTTTCTCCTGAATATATTCAGGTGAAAAAGCATACGCCCTTTATGGCCAAGTGCGTCATTTTCGAAGTTGTGCCCGTCTTCCTGTGCTTTAAAAGTGATTCCAACGTACCTCTTGAAATCTGTTTCCTGCTATTCTGCCTCGCTTTCAAGTCCGCCTCGTTGCCTTCCCTCAACAGATTTTTGGACGGTAGTTGTCCTTTATTACTCTGCGAGTTTGTGAATTGCTGTGCCCCTGAGCTCCATTTTTCAACTTGTTTTTTGTGAGCTGTACGCAAGTCCAAAATTTTGGTTCAGGACATATACTGGTTCCCGGTGGGTGGCTGAGACTCTGGTTAATTCTTCTTCCTGCCGGGAAAGTAGAGTGACATGTGCCCGTCCAAATGCCTAACAGCTACTCTCTCATTGGTTCTCCCTGTTCCCTTCATCCTCTGCCAAATTGGCAACCTCTGCGAACCAGGAAGTTAAAGGGGTTGTATCTCCAAGTTGGGAGATTGATAGTAAAGCAGTTGGAAAGTCAAACCAGAGCACCAGGAGAGGGACTACTCGTTGAGTTTTAGAAATCTTTTGTATTCACATTGTATCCATTCTCTTGGATTCCCGTACATGTTATAGCTGTAGTAATATTCCCTTCAACATGGAGAGTTGGGACCCATGGAATGGGGGCCATGCATTTTTGCTTTAAAGGGTCTGCATTTGCTCACCCAATCTCACCAATCCTCTCAGTCCCAAGTGTCCAGCCTTATGCCACATCCAGCTGTCATTGTAGATAGGTTCATTCCAGGTTTTATCAGAGACCCTGAAGGAAATGTAAAGAATTTCCCTGTTTTTTGGTTTTGTTTTTGAAATTCCTTTTTATAGTGTGTTTGAGCTGATTCTCGCTGCCATGTTTATGCCAGTCTAGACACACTTGATTCCCTTACAGAGACATATCAATACATAGGTTTTAGGATTCTTACTAGTCAGATCTATTCCTCTGCGGGAAATATGGGGTTTTGAGTCCCTTTCACTGAGGAAGGTGTAGGTCTTGTCTATTCCACAGTTGGTTATAGAAATGGTACATGTGCTTATATCAAACTCTGGTTTTATGCATCACCCCTCCTCTCCTTTCGCCTCAAGCAGGCATAAGAGTGTTTTCTAAATGTGAGACTCTGTTCTCTTTCCTATCTCTGTTCATGTGTAGCCATGTTTACAGGATCTTCATAAGTGATATCTTATGATAAGTTTCTTTTTCTGTGTGACTTATTTCACTAAGAATCATCGTACCTGAATCCACTCACTTTGCTGCTCCTGGTCTTATGACATTGATTTCATGGCTGAGGGATATTCCATCGTACATAAATACCACAGTTTGTTGAACCATTTTTATATTTCCTGGGATATTTAAGGTGTACCCAAGTTGAGGTTCTTGTAAGCAGTGCAGCCCTAAATTTGGGGGTGGCTGTCTTACTGATTTTCATTTTTCCCAAGGTATATTCCCTAGACTGGAAGTGCCCTTGGCTCTGTAGCTCTGTTGTTTACTTGTTTTAGGGAAGGCAATGCACTCATCCAGTGAGGCAGTTGGCATTTTACATCCCGCCCATTAGCATAACAAGGCTCCCTGTTCTCCAGGGCCTGTCTTGCCTTTCTGGTTTTTACACATTTGTGGATGTCCCTTTTGACCGGTGGGAAGTGATACTTCTTTGTAGTGCAGATTTGCATTGCCCGCTTGCTTGCTTGGCCAAAAAGGGCGTATGCGTTTTCTCCTGAATATATTCAGGAGAAAACGCATACGCCCTTTTTGGCCAAGTGCGTCATTGTCGAAGTTGTGCCCCTCTTCCTGTGCTTTAAAGGCGATTCCAACGTACCTCTTGAAATCTGTTTCCTGCTATTCTGCCTTGTTTTCATGTCCGCCTCGTTGCCTTCCCTGAACAGATTTTTGGACGATACTTGTCCTTTATTACTCTGCCAGTTTGTGAATTGCTGTGCCCCTGAGCTCCATTTTTAACTCTATTTTTGTGAGCTGTACGCAAGTCCAAAATTTTGGTTCAGGACCTATACTGTTTCCCAGTCGGTGGCTGAGACTCTGGTTAATTCTTCTTCCTGCCAGGAAATTAGAGTGACATGTACCCGTCCAAATGCCTAACAGCTACTCTGTCATTGGTTCTCCCTCTTCCCTTCCATCCTCGGCCTAATTGGCAACCTCTGCGAACCAGGAGGTTAAAGGGGTTGTCTCTCCAAGTTGGGAGATTGATAGTAAAGCAGTTGGAAAGTCAAACCGGAGCACCAGGAGAGGGACTACTCGTTGAGTTTTAGAAACCTTTTGTATTCACTGTGTGTCCTTTTTCTACGTTTCCCGTACATGTTATAGCTGTAGTAAAATTACCTTCAACATGGAGAGTTGGGAGCAATGGAATGGAGGCCATGCATTTTTGCTTTAAAGGGTCTGCATTTGCTCACCCAATCTCACCAATCCTCTCAGTCCCAAGTGTCCAGCCTTATGCCACATCCAGCTGTCATTGTAGATAGGGTCATTCCAGGTTTCATCAGAGACCCTGAAGGAAATGTAAAGAATTTCCCTGTTTTTTGGTTTTGTTTTTGAAATTCCTTTTTATAGTGGGTTTGAGCTGATTCTCGCTGCCATGTTTATGCCAGTCTAGACACACTTGATTCCCTTACAGAGACATATCAATACATAGGTTTTAAGATTCTTACTAGTCAGATCTATTCCTCTGCGGGAAATATGGGGTTTTGAGTCCCTTTCACTGAGGAAGGTGTAGGTCTTGTCTATTCCACAATTGGTTTTAGAAATGGTACCGGTGCTTATATCTAACTCTGGTTTTATGCATCACCCCACGTCTCCTTTCCCCTTAAGCAGGCATAAGAGTGTTTTCTAAATGTGAGCCACTGTTCTCTTTCCTAACTCAGTTCATGTGTAGCCATGTTTACAGGATCTTCATAAGTGATATCTTATGATAAGTTTCTTTTTCTGTGTGACTTATTTCACATAGAATCATCGTACCTGAATCCACTCACTTTGCTCCTCCTGGTCTTATGACATTGATTTCATGGCTGAGCTATATTCCATCGTACATAAATACCACAGTTTTTTGAACCATTTTTATATTTCCTGGGATATTTAAGGTGTACCCAAGTTGAGGTTCTTGTAAGCAGTGCAGCCCTAATTTTGTGTTTGGCTCTGTCTTATTGATTTTCACTTTTCCAAAGGTATATTCCCTAGACTGGAAGTGCCCTTGGCTTTGTAGCTCTGTTGTTTACTTGTTTTAGGGAACTAAATGCACTCCTCCAGTGAGGCAGTTGGCAATTTACATCCCGCCCATCAGCATAACAATGCTCCCTGTTCTCCAGAGCCTGTTTTGCCTTTCTGGTTTTTACACATTTGTGGATGTCCCTTTTGACCAGTGGGAAGTGATACTTCTTTGTAGTGCAGATTTGCATTGCCCGCTTGCTTGCTTGGCCAAAAAGGCCATATGCGTTTTCTCCTGAATTTATTCAGGAGAAAACGCATACGCCCTTTTTGGCGAAGTGCGTCATTGTCGAAATTGTGCCCCTCTTCCTGTGCTTTAAAGGTGATTCCAACGTACCTCTTGAAATCTGTTTCCTGCTTTTCTGCCTCGCTTTCAAGTCTGCCTCGTTGCCTTCCCTCAACAGGTTTTTGGACGGTAGTTGTCCTTTATTACTCTGCCAGTTTGTGAATTGCTGTGCCACTGAGCTCCATTTTTCAACTCGTTTTTTGTGAGCTGTACGCAAGTCCAAAATTTTGGTTCAGCACCTATACTGGTTCCCGGTGGGTGGCTGAGACTCTGGTTAATTCTTCTTACTGCCGGGAAATTAGAGTGATATGTGCCCGTCCAAATGCCTAACAGCTACTCTCTCATTGGTTCTCCCTCTTCCCTTCCATCCTCTGCCAAATTGGCAACCTCTGCGAACCAGGAGGTTAAAGGGGTTGTCTCTCCAAGTTGGGAGATTGATAGTAAAGCAGTTGGAAAGTCAAACCGGAGCACCAGGAGAGGGACTACTCGTTGAGTATTAGAAACCTTTTGTATTCACAGTGTGTCCATTCTCTAGGTTTCCCGTACATGTTATAGCTGTAGTAATATTCCCTTCAACATGTAGAGTTGGGACCCATGGAATGGGGGCCATGCATTTTTGCTTTAAAGGGTCTGCATTTGCTCACCCAATCTCACCAATCCTCTCAGTCCCAAGTGTCCAGCCTTATGCCACATCCAGCTGTCATTGTAGATAGAGTCATTCCAGGTTTCATCAGAGACCCTGAAGGAAATGGAAAGAATTTCCCTGTTTTTTGGTTTTGTTTTTGAAATTCCTTTTTATAGTGGGTTTGAGCTGATTCTCGCTGCCATGTTTATGCCAGTCTGGACACACTTGATTCCCTTACAGAGACATATCAATATATAGGTTTTAAGATTCTTACTAGTCAGATCTATTCCTCTGAGGGAAATAAGGGGTTTTGAGTCCCTTTCACTGAGGAAGGTGTAGGTCTTGTCTATTCCACAGTTGGTTTTAGCAATGGTACCTGTGCTTATATCAAACTCTGGTTTTATGCATCACCCCACGTCTCCTTTCCCCTTAAGCAGGCATAAGAGTGTTTTCTAAATGTGAGACTCTGTTCTCTTTCCTAACTCAGTTCATGTGTAGCCATGTGTACAGGATCTTCATAAGTGATATCTTATGATAAGTTTCTTTTTCTGTGTGACTTCTTTCACTTAGAATCATTGTACCTGAATCCACTCACTTTGTTGCTCCTGGTCTTTTGACATTGATTTCATGGCTGAGGGATATTCCATCGTACATAAATACCACAGTTTTTTGAACCATTTTTATATTTCCTGGGATATTTAAGGTGTAACCAAGTTGAGGTTCTTGTAAGCAGTGCAGCCCTAATTTTGGGGGTGGCTCTGTCTTATTGATTTTCAGTTTACCCAAGTTATATTCCCTAGACTGGAAGTGCCCTTGGCTCTGTAGCTCTGTTGTTTACTTGTTTTAGGGAACGCAATGCACTCCTCCAGAGAGGCAGTTGGCAATTTATATCCCACCCATCAGCATAACAAGGCTCCCTGTTCTCCAGGGCCTGTCTTACCTTTCTGGTTTTTACACATTTTGTGGATGTCCCTTTTGACCGGTGGGAAATGATACTTGTTTGTAGTGCAGATTTGCATTGCCCGCGTGCTTTCTTGCCCAAAAAGGGCGTATGCGATTTCTCCTGAATATATTCAGGAGAAAACACATACGCCCTTTATGGCCAAGTGCATCATTGTCGAAGTTGTGCCCCTCTTCCTGTGCTTTAAAGGCGATTACAACGTACCTCTTGAAATATGTTTTCTGCCATTCTGCATCGCTTTCAAGTCCGCCTCGTTGCCTTCCCTCAACAGATTTTTGGACGATAGTTGTCCTTTATTACCTTGCCAGTTTGTGAATTGCTGTGCCCCTGAGCTCCATTTTTCAACTCGTTTTTTTGAGCTGTACGCAAGTCCAAAATTTTGGTTCAGGACCTATACTGGTTCCCGGTGGGTGGCTGAGACTCTGGTTAATACTTTTTCCTGCCGGGAAATTAGAGTGACATGTGCCCGTCCAAATGCCTAACAGCTACTCTCTCATTGGTTCTCCCTCTTCCCTTCCATCCTCTGCCAAATTGGCAACCTCTGCGAACCAGGAGGTTAAAGGGGTTGTCTCTCCAAGTTGGGAGATTGATAGTAAAGCAGTTGGAAAGTCAAACCGGAGCACCAGGAGAGGGATTACTCGTTGAGTTTTAGAAACCTTTTGTATTCACAGTGTGTCCATTCTCTAGTTTACCGTACATGTTATAGCTGTAGTAATATTCCCTTCAACATGGAGAGTTGGGACCCATGGAATGGGGGCCATGCATTTTTGCTTTAAAGGGTCTGCATTTGCTCACCCAATCTCACCAATCCTCTCAGTCCCAAGTGTCCAGCCTTATGCCACATCCAGCTGTCATTGTAGATAGGGTCATTCCAGGTTTCATCAGAGACCCTGAAGGAAATGTAAAGAATTTCCCTGTTTTTTGGTTTTGTTTTTGAAATTCCTTTTTATAGTGGGTTTGAGCTGATTATCGCTGCCATGTTTATGCCAATCTACACACAGTTGATTCCCTTACATAGACATATCTATATATAGGTTTTAAGATTCTTACTAGTCAGATCTATTCCTCTGCGGGAAATATGGGGTTTTGAGTCCCTTTCACTGAGGAAGGTGTAGGTCTTGTCTATTCCACAGTTGGTTTTAGCAATGGTACCTGCTTATATCAAACTCTGGTTTTATGCATCACCCCACCTCTCCTTTCCCCTTAAGCATGCATAAGAGAGTTTTCTAAATGTGAGACTCTGTTCTCTTTCCTAACTCAGTTCATGTGTAGCCATGTTTACAGGATCTTCATAAGTGATATCTTATGATAAGTTTCTTTTTCTGTGTGACTTATTTCACTTAGAATCATCTTACCTGAATCCACTCACTTTGCTGCTCCTGGTCTTTTGACATTGATTTCATGGCTGAGGGATATTCCATCGTACATAAATACCACAGTTTTTTGAACCATTTTTATATTTCCTGGGATATTTAAGGTGTACCCAACTTGAGGTTCTTGTAAGCAGTGCAGCCCTAATTTTGGGGGTGGCTCTGTCTTATTGATTTTCAGTTTTCCCAAGGTATATTCCCTAGACTGGAAGTGCCCTTGGCTCTGTAGCTCTGTTGTTTACTTGTTTTAGGGAACGCAATGCACTCCTCCACTGAGGCAGTTGGCAATTTACATCCCGCCCATTAGCATAACAAGGCTCCCTGTTCTCCAAGGCCTGTCTTGACTTTCTGGTTTTTACACATTTTGTGGATGTCCCTTTTGACCGGTGAGAAGTGATACTTCTTTGTAGTGCTGATTTTCATTGCCCACGTGCTTGCTTGGCCAAAAAGGGCGTATGTGTTTTCTCCTGAATATATACATGAGAAAACGCATACGCCCTTTATGGCCAAGTGCGTCATTGTCGAAGTTGTGCCCCTCTTCCTGTGCTTTAAAGGCAATTCCAACGTACCTCTTGAAATCTGTTTCCTGCTATTCTGCCTCGCTTTCAAGTCCCCCTCATTGCCTTCCGTCAACAGATTTTTGGACGATACTTGTCCTTTATTACTCTGCCAGTTTGTGAATTGCTGTGCCCCTGAGCACCATTTTTCCACTCATTATTTGTGAGCTGTACGCAAGTCCAAAATTTTGGTTCAGGACCTATACTGGTTCCCGATGGGTGGCTGAGACTCTGGTTCATTCTTCTTCCTGCCGGGAAATTAGAGTGACATGTGCCCGTCCAAATGCCTAACAGCTACTCTCTCATTGGTTCTCCCTCTTCCCTTCCATCCTCTGCCAAATTGGCAACGTGTGCGAACCAGGAGGTTAAAGGGGTGGTCTCTCCAAGTTGGGAGATTGATCGTAAAGCAGTTGGAAAGTCAAACCGGAGCACCAGGAGAGGGATTACTCGTTGAGTTTTAGAAACCTTTTGTATTCACAGTGTGTCCATTTTCTAGGTTTCCCGTACATGTTATTGCTGTAGTCATATTCCCTTCAACATGGAGATTTGGGACCCACGGAATGGGGGCCATGCATTTTTGCTTTAAAGGGTCTGCATTTTCTCACCCAATCTCACCAATCCTCTCAGTCCCAAGTGTCCAGCCTTATGCCACATCCAGCTGTCTTTGTAGATAGGGTCATTCCAGGTTTCATCAGAGACCCTGAAGGAAATGGAAAGAATTTCCCTGTTTTTTGGTTTTGTTTTTGAAATTCATTTTTATAGTGGGTTTCAGCTGATTCTCGCTGCCATGTTTATGCCAGTCTAGACACACTTGATTCCCTTACAGAGACATATCAATATATAGGTTTTAAGATTCTTACTAGTCAGATCTATTCCTCTGCGGGAAATATGGGGTTTTGAGTCCCTTTCACTGAGGAAGGTGTAGGTCTTGTCTATTCCACAGTTGGTTTTAGCAATGGTACCTGTGCTTATATCAAACTCTGGTTTTATGCATCACCCTTCCTCTCCTTTCCCCTCAAGCAGGCATAAGAGTGTTTTCTAAATGTGAGACTCTGTTCTCTTTCCTAACTCAGTTCATGTGGAGCCATGTTTACAGGATCTTCATAAGTGATATCTTATGATAAGTTTCTTTTTCTCTGTGACTTATTTCACTTACAATCATCGTACCTGAATCCACTCAGTTTGCTGCTCCGGGTCTTATGACATTGATTTCATGGCTGAGGGATATTCCATCGTACATAAACACCACAGTTTTTTGAACAATTTTTATATTTCCTGGGATATTTAAGGTGTACCCAAGTTGAGGTTCTTGTAAGCTGTGCAGCCCTAATTTTGGGGGTGGCTCTGTCTTATTGATTTTCAGTTTTCCCAAGGTATATTCCCTAGACTGGAAGTGCCCTTAGCTCTGTAGCTCTGTTGATTACTTGTTTTAGTGAACGCAATGCACTCCTCCAGTGAGGCAGTTGGCAATTTACATCCCGCCCATCAGCATAAAAACGCTCCCTGTTCTCCAGTGCCGGTCTTGCCTTTCTGGTTTTTACACATTTTGTGGATGTCCCTTTTGACCGGTGGGAAGTGATACTTGTTTGTAGTGCTGATTTGCATTGCCCGCGTGCTTGCTTGGCCAAAAAGGGCGTATGCGTTTTCTCCTGAATATATTCAGGAGAAAAAGCATACGCCGTTTATGGCCAAGTGCGTCATTGTCGAAGTTGTGCCCCTCTTCCTGTGCTTTAAAGGCGATTCCAACGTACCTCTTGAAATCTGTTTCCTGCTATTCTGCCTCACTTTCAAGTCCGCCTCGTTGCCTTCCCTCAACAGATTTTTGGACGGTAGTTGTCCTTTATTACTCTGCCAGTTTGTGAATTGCTGTGACCCTGAGCTCGATTTTTCAACTCATTTTTTGTGAGGTGTACGCAAGTCCAAAATTTTGGTTCAGGACCTATACTGGTTCCCGGTGGGTGGCTGAGACTCTGGTTAATTCTTCTTCCTGCCGGGAAATTAGAGTGACATGTGCCCGTCCAAATGCCTAACAGCTACTCTCTCATTGGTTCTCCCTCTTCCCTTCCATCCTCTGCCAAATTGGCAACCTCTGCGAAACAGGAGGTTAAAGGGTTTGTCTCTCCAGGTTGGGAGATTGATAGTAAAGCAGTTGGAAAGTCAAACCGGAGCACCAGGAGTGGGACTACTCGTTGAGTTTTAGAAACCTTTTGTATTCACAGTGTGTCCATTCTCTTGGATTCCCGTACATGTTATAGCTGTAGTAATATTCCCTTCAACATGGAGAGTTGGGACCCATGGAATGGGGGCCATGCATTTTTGTTTTAAAGGGTCTGCATTTGCTCACCCAATCTCACAAATCCTCTCAGTCCCAAGTGTCCAGCCTTATGCCACATCCAGCTGTCATTGTAGATAGGGTCATTCCAGGTTTCATCAGAGACCCTGAAGGAAATGTAAAGAATTTCCCTGTTTTTTGGTTTTGTTTTTGAAATTGCTTTTTATAGTGGGTGTGAGCTGATTCTCGCTGCCATATTTATTCCTGTCTAGTCACACTTGATTCCCATACAGAGACATATCAATACACAGGTTTTAAGATTCTTACTAGTCAGATCTATTCCTCTGCGGGAAATATGGGGTTTTGAGACCCTTTCACTGAGGAAGCTGTAGGTCTTGTCTATTCCACAGTTGGTTTTAGAAATGGTACCTGTGCTTATATCAAACTCTGGTTTTATGCATCACCCCACCTCTCATGTCCCCTTAAGCAGGCATAAGAGTGTTTTCTAAATGTGAGACTCTGTTCTCTTTCCTAACTCAGTTCATGTGTAGCCATGTTTACAGGATCTTCATAAGTGATATCTTATGATAAGTTTCTTTTTCTGTGTGACTTATTTCACTTATAATCATCGTACCTGAATCCACTCACTTTGCTGCTCCTGGTCTTATGGCATTCATTTCATGGCTAAAGGATATTCCATCGTACATAATTACCACAGTTTTTTGAACCATTTTTATATTTCCTGAGATATTTAAGGTGTACCCAAGTTGAGATTCTTGTAAGCAGTGCAGCCCTAAATTTGGGGGTGGCTCTGTCTTATTGATTTTCAGTTTTCCCAAGGTATATTCCCTAGACTGGAAGTGCCCTTGGCTCTGTAGCTCTGTTGTTTACTTGTTTTAGGGAACGCAATGCACTCCTCCAGTGAGGCAGTTGGCAATTTACATCCCGCCCATCAACATGACAAGGCTCAATCTTCTCCAGGGCCTCTCTTGCCTTTCTGGTTTTTACACATTAGTGGATGTCCCTTTTGACCGGTGGGAAGTGATACTTCTTTGTAGTGCAGATTTGCATTGCCCGCTTGCTTGCTTGGCCAAAAAGGGCATATGCGTTTTCTCCTGAATATATTTAGGAGAAAATGCATACGCACTTTTTGGCCAAGTGCGTCATTGTCGAAGTTGTGCCCCTCTTCCTGTGCTTTAAAGGCGATTCCAAAGTACCTCTTGAAATCTGTTTCCTGCTATTCTGCCTCGCTTTCAAGTCCTCCTCGTTGACTTCCCTCAACAGATTTTTGGACGATAGTTGTCCTTTATTACTCTGCCAGTTTGTGAATTGCTGTGCCCCTGAGCTCCATTTTTCAACTCGTTTTTTGTGAGCTGTACGCAAGTCCAAAATTTTGGTTCAGGACCAATACTGGTTCCCTGTGGGTGGCTGAGACTCTGGTTAATTCTTCTTCCTGCCGGGAAATTAGAGTGTCATGTGCCCTTCCAAATGCCTAACAGCTACTCTCTCATTGGTTCTCCCTCTTCCCTTCCATCCTCTGCCAAATTGGCAACCTCTGCGAACCAGGAGGTTAAAGGGTTTGTCTCTCCAAGTTGCGAGATTGATAGTAAAGCAGTTGGAAAGTCAAACCGGAGCACCAGGAGAGGGACTACTCGTTGAGTTTTAGAAACCTTTTGTATTCACAATGTGTCCATTCTCTATGTTTCCCGTACATGTTATAGCTGTAGTAATATTCCCTTCAACATGGAGAGTTGGGAGCCATGGATTGGGGTCCATGCATTTTTGCTTTAAAGGGTCTGCATTTGCTCACCCAATCTCACCAATCCTCTCAGTCCCAAGTGTCCAGCCTTATGCCACATCCAGCTGTCATTGTAGATAGGGTCATTCCAGGTTTCATCAGAGACCCTGAAGGAAATGTAAAGAATTTCCCTGTTTTTTGGTTTTGTTTTTGAAATTCTTTTTTATAGTGCGTTTGAGCTGATTCTCGCTGCCATGTTTATGCCAGTCTAGACAAACTTGATTCCCTTACAGAGACATATCAATATATAGGTTTTAAGATTCTTACTAGTCAGATGTATTCCTCTGCGGGAAATATGGGGTTTTGAGTCCCTTTCACTGAGAAAGGTGTAGGTCTTGTCTATTCCACAGTTGGTTTTAGCAATGGTACCTGTGCTTATATCAAACTCTGGTTTTATGCATTACCCCACCTCTCCTTTCCCCTTAAGCAGGCATAAGAGTGTTTTCTAAATGTGAGACTCTGTTCTCTTTCCTAACTCAGTTCATGTGTAGCCATGTTTACAGGATCTTCATAAGTGATATCTTATGATAAGTTTCTTTTTCTGTGTGACTTATTTTACTTAGAATCATCGAACTTGAATCCACTCACTTTGCTGCTCCTGGTCTTTTGACATTGATTTCATGGCTGAGGGATATTCCATCGTACATAAATACCACAGTTTTTTGAACCATTTTTATATTTCCTGGGATATTTAAGGTGTACCCAAGTTGAGGTTCTTGTAAGCAGTGCAGCCCTAATTTTGGGGGTGGCTCTGTCTTATTGATTTTCAGTTTTCCCAAGGTATATTCCCTAGACTGGAAGTGCCCTTGGCTCTGTAGCTCTGTTGTTGACTTGTTTTAGGGAGCGCAATGCACTCCTCCAGTGAGGCAGTTGGCAATTTACATCCCGCCCCTCAGCATAAGAAGGCTCCCTGTTCTCCAGGTCCTGTCTTGCCTTTCTGGTTTTTACACATTTGTGGATGTCCCTTTTGACCGGTGGGAAGTGATACTTCTTTGTAGTGCAGATTTGCATTGCCCGCTTGCTTGCTTGGCCAAAAAGGGCGTATGTGTTTTCTCCTGAATATATTCAGGAGAAAACGCATACGCCCTTTTTGGCCAAGTGCGTCATTGTCGAAGTTGTGCCCCTCTTCCTGTGCTTTAAGGCGATTCCAACGTACCTCTTGAAATCTGTTTCCTGCTATTCTGCCTCGCTTTCAAGTCCGCCTCGTTGCCTTCCCTCAACAGATTTTTGGACGATAGTTGTCCTTTATTACCTTGCCAGTTTGTGAATTGCTGTGCCCCTGAGCTCCATTTTTCAACTCGTTTTTTGTGAGCTGTACGCAAGTCCAAAATTTTGGTTCAGGACCTATACTGGTTCCCGGTGGGTGGCTGAGACTCTGGTTAATTCTTCTTCCTGCCGGGAAATTAGAGTGACATGTGCCCGTCCAAATGCCTAACAGCTAATCTCTCATTGGTTCTCCCTCTTCCCTTCCATCCTCTGCCAAATTGGCAACCTCTGCGAACCAGGAGGTTAAAGGGGTTGTCTCTCCAAGTTGGGAGATTGATAGTAAAGCAGTTGGAAAGTCAAACCGGAGCACCAGGAGAGGGACTACTCGTTGAGTTTTAGAAACCTTTTGTATTCACAGTGTGTCCATTCTCTAGGTTTCCCGTACATGTTATAGCTGTAGTAATATTCCCTTCACCATGGAGAGTTGTGACCCATGGAATGGGGGCCATGTATTTTTGCTTTAAAGGGTCTGCATTTGCTCACCCAATCTCACCAATCCTCTCAGTCCCAAGTGTCCAGCCTTATGCCACATGCAGCTGTCATTGTAGATAGTGTCATTCCAGGTTTCATCAGAGACCCTGAAGGAAATGTGAAGAATTTCCCTGTTTTTTGGTTTTGTTTTAGAAATTCCTTTTTATAGTGGGTTTGAGCTGATTCTCGCTGTCATGTTTATGCCAGTCTAGACACACTTGATTCCCTTACAGATACATATCAATACATACGTTTTAAGATTCTTACTAGTCAGATCACTTCCTCTGCGGGAAATATGGGGTTTTGAGTCCCTTTCACTGAGGAAGTTGTATGTCTTGTCTATTCCACAGTTGGTTTTAGAAATGGTACCTGTGCTTATATCAAACTCTGGTTTTATGCATCACCCCACGTCTCCTTTCCCCTTATGCAGGCATAAGAGTGTTTTCTAAATGTGAGACTCTGTTCTCTTTCCTAACTCAGTTCATGTGTAGCCATGTTTACAGGATCTTCATAAGTGATATCTTATGATAAGTTTCTTTTTCTGTGTGACTTATTTCACTTAGAATCATCGTACCTGAATCCACTCACTTTGCTCCTCCTGGTCTTATGACATTGATTTCATGGCTGAGGGATATTCCATCGTACATAAATACCACAGTTTTTTGAACCATTTTTATATTTCCTGGGATATTTAAGGTGTACCCAAGTTGAGGTTCTTGTAAGCAGTGCAGCCCTAAATTTGGGGGTGGCTCTCTCTTATTGATTTTCAGTTTTCCCAAGGTATATTCCCTAGACTGGAAGTGCCCTTGGCTTTGTAGCTCTGTTGTTTACTTGTTTTAGGGAACGGAATGCACTCCTCCAGTGAGGCAGTTCGCAATTTACATCCCGCCCATCAGCATAACAAGGCTCCCTGTTCTCCAGGGCCTGTCTTGCCTTTCTGGTTTTTACACATTTTGTGGATGTCCCTTTTGACCGGTGGGAAGTGATACTTCTTTGTAGTGCAGATTTCCATTGCCCGCTTGCTTGCTTGGCAAAAAAGGGCGTATGGGATTTCTCCTGAATATATTCAGGAGAAAACGCATACGCCCTTTTTGGCCAAGTGCGTCATTGTCGAAGTTGTGCCCCTCTTCCTGTGCTTTAAAGGCGATTCCAACGTACCCCTTGAAATCTGTTTCCTGCTATTCTGCCTCGCTTTCAAGTCCGCCTCGTTTCCTTCCCTCAACAGATTTTTGGACGATAGTTGTCCTTTATTACTCTGCCAGTTTGTGAATTGCTGTGCCCCTGAGCTCCATTTTTCAACTCATTTTTTGTGAGCTGTTCGCAAGTCCAAAATTTTGGTTCAGGACCTATACTGGTTCCCGGTGGGTGGCTGACACTCTGGTTCATTCTTCTTCCTGCCGGGAAATTAGAGTGACATGTGCCCGTCCAAATGCCTAACAGCTACTCTCTCATTGGTTCTCCCTCTTCCCTTCCATCCTCTGCCAAATTGGCAACCTCTGCGAACCAGTAGGTTAAAGGGGTTGTCTCTCCAAGTTGGGAGATTGATAGTAAAGCAGTTGGAAAGTCAAACCGGAGCACCAGGAGAGGGACTACTCGTTGAGTTTTAGAAACCTTTTGTATTCACAGTGTGTCCATTCTCTAGGTTTCCCGTACATGTTATAGCTGTACTAATATTCCCTTCAACATGGAGAGTTGGGACCCATGGAATGGGGGCCATGCATTTTTGCTTTTAAGGGTCTGGATTTGCTCACCCAATCTCACCAATCCTCTCAGTCCCAAGTATCCAGCCTTATGCCACATCCAGCTGTCATTGTAGACAGGGTCATTCCAGGTTTCATCAGAGACCCTGAAGGAAATGTAAAGAATTTCTCTGTTTTTTGGTTTTGTTTTTGAAATTCCTTTTTATATAGGGTTTGGGCTGATTCTCGCTGTCATGTTTATGCCACTCTAGACAACCTTGATTCCCTTACAGAGACATATCAATACATAGGTTTTAAGATTCTTACTAGTCAGATCTATTCCTCTGCGGGAAATATGGGGTTTTGAGTCCCTTTCACTGAGGAAGGTGTAGGTCTTGTCTATTCCACAGTTGGTTTTAGCAATGGTACCTGTGCTTATATCAAACTCTGGTTTTATGCATCACCCCACGTCTCCTTTCCCCTTATGCAGGCATAAGAGTGTTTTCTAAATGTGAGACTCTGTTCTATTTCCTAACTCAGTTCATGTGTAGCCATGTTTACAGGATCTTCATAAGTGATATCTTATGATAAGTTTCTTTTTCTCTGTGACTTATTTCACTTAGAATCATCGTACCTGAATCCACTCACTTTGCTCCTCCTGGTCTTATGACATTGATTTCATGGCTGAGGGATATTCCATCGTACATAAATACCACAATTTTTTGAACCATTTTTATATTTCCTGGGATATTTAATGTGTACCCAAGTTGAGATTCTTGTAAGCAGTGCAGCCCTAAATTTGGGGGTGGCTCTGTCTTATTGATTTTCAGTTTTCCCAAGGTATATTCCCTAGACTGGAAGTGCCCTTGGCTTTGTAGCTCTTTTGTTTACTTGTATTAGGGAACGGAATGCACTCCTCCAGTGAGGCAGTTCGCAATTTACATCCCGCCCATCAGCATAACAAGGCTCCCTGTTCTCCAGGGCCTGTCATGCCTTTCTCGTTTTTACACATTTGTGGATGTCCCTTTTGACCGGTGGGAAGTGATACTTCTTTGTAGTGCAGATTTGCATTGCCCACTTGCTTGCTTGGCCAACAATGGAGTATGTGTTTTCTCCTGAATATATTCAGGAGAAAACGGATACGCCCTTTATGGCCAAGTGCATCATTGTCGAAGTTGTGCCCCTCTTCCTGTGCTTTAAAGGCGATTCCAACGTACCTCTTGAAATCTGTTTCCTGCTATTCTGCCTCGCTTTCAAGTCCGCCTCGTTGCCTTCCCTCAATAGATTTTTGGACGATAGTTGTCCTTTATTACTCTTCCAGTTTGTGAATTGCTGTGCCCCTGAGCTCCATTTTTCAACTCGTTTATTGTGAGCTGTGCGCAAGTCCAAAATTTTGGTTCAGGACCTATACTGGTTCCCGGTGGGTGGCTGAGACTCTGGTTAATTCTTCTTTCTGCCAGGAAATTAGAGTGACATATGCCCGTCCAAATGCCTAACAGCTACTCTCTCATTGGTTCTCCCTCTTCCGTTCCATCCTCTGCCAAATTGGCAACCTCTGCGAACCAGGAGGTTAAAGGGGTTGTCTCTCCAAGTTGGGAGATTGATAGTAAAGCAGTTGGAAAGTCAAACCGGAGCACCAGGAGAGGGACTACTCGTTGAGTTTTAGAAACCTTTTGTATTCACAGTGTGTCCATTCTCTAGGTTTACCGTGCATGTTATAGCTGTAGTAATATTCCCTTCAGCATGGAGAGTTGGGACCCATGGAATGGGGGCCATGCATTTTTGCTTTAAATGGTCTGGATTTGCTCTCCCAATCTCACCAATCCTCTCAGTCCCAAGTGTCCAGCCTTATGCCACATCCAGCTGTCATTGTAGACAGGGTCATTCCAGGTTTCATCAGAGACCCTGAAGGAAATGTAAAGAATTTCCCTGTTTTTTGGTTTTGTTTTTGAAATTCCTTTTTATAGTGTGTTTGAGCTGATTCTCGCTGCCATGTTTATGCCACTCTAGACACACTTGATTCCCTTACAGAGACATATCAATACATAGGTTTTAAGATTCTTACTAGTCAGATCTATTCCTCTGCGGGAAATATGGGGTTTTGAGTCCCTTTCACTGAGGAAGCTGTAGGTCTTGTCTATTCCACATTTGGTTTTAGAAATGGTACCTGTGCTTATATCAATCTCTGGTTTTATGCATCACCCCACGTCTCCTTTCCCCTTATGCAGGCATAAGAGTGTTTTCTAAATGTGAGACTCTGTTCTCTTTTCTAACTCAGTTCATGTGTAGCCATGTTTACAGGATCTTCATAAGTGATATCTCATGATAAGTTTATTTTTCTGGATGACTTAATTCACTTAGAATCATCGTACCTGAATCCACACACTTTGCTGCTCCTGGTCGTTTGACCTTGATTTCATGGCTGAGGGATATTCCATCGTACATAAATACCACAGTTTTTTGAACCATTTTTATATATCCTGGGATATTTAAGGTGTACCCAAGTTGTGGTTCTTGTAAGCAGTGCAGCCCTAATTTTGGGGGTTGCTCTGACATATTGATTTTCAGATTTCCCAAGGTATATTCCCTAGACTGGAATTGCCCTTGGCTCTGTAGCTCTGTTGTTTACTTGTTTTAGGGAACGCAATGCACTCCTCCAGTGAGGCAGCTGGCAATTTACATCCAGCCCATCAGCATAACAAGGCTCCCTGTTCTCCAGGGCCTGTCATGCCTTTCTGGTTTTTACACATTTGTGGATGGCCCTTTTGACCGGTGGGAAGTGATAATTCTTTGTAGTGCAGATTTGCATTGCCCGCTTGCTTGCTTGGCCAAAAATGGTGTATGTGTTTTCTCCTGAATATATTCAGGAGAAAACGCATACGCCCTTTATGGCCAAGTGCGTCATTGTCGAAGTTGTGCCCCTCGTCCTGTGCTTTAAAGGCGATTCCAACGTACCTCTTGAAATCTGTTTCCTGCTATTCTGCCTCGCTTTCAAGTCCGCCTCGTTGCCATCCCTCAACAGATTTTTGGACGATAGTTGTCCTTTATTACTCTTCCAGTTTGTGAATTGCTGTGCCCCTGAGCTCCATTTTTCAACTCGTTTTTTGTGAGCTGCACGCAAGTCCAAAATTTTGGTTCAGGACCTATACTGGTTCCCGGTGGGTGGCTGAGACTCTGGTTAATTCTTCTTCCTGCTGGGAAATTAGAGTGACATGTGCCCGGCCAAATGCCTAACAGCTACTCTCTCATTGGTTCTCCCTATTCCCTTCCATCCTCTGCCAAACTGGCAACCTCTGCGAACCAGGAGGTTAAAGGGGTTGTCTCGCCAATTTGGGAGATTGATAGTAAAGCAGTTGGAAAGTCAAACCGGAGCACCAGGAGAGGGACTACTCGTTGAGTTTTAGAAACGTTTTGTATTCACAGTGTGTCCATTCTCTAGGTTTCCCGTACATGTTATAGCTGTAGTAATATTCCCTTCAACATGGAGAGTTGGGACCGATGGAATGGGGGCCATGCATTTTTGCTTTAAAGGGTCTGGATTTGCTCACCCAATCTCACCAATCCTCTCAGTCCCAAGTGTCCAGCCTTATGCCACATCCAGCTGTCACTGTAGACAGGGTCATTCCAGGTTTCATCAGAGACCCTGAAGGAAATGTAAAGAATTTCCCTGTTTTTTGGTTTTGTTTTTGAAATTCCTTTTTATAGAGGGTTTGAGCTGATTCTCACTGTCATGTTTATGCCAGTCTAGACACACTTGATTCCCTTACAGAGACATATCAATACATAGGTTTTAAGATTCTAACTAGTCAGATCTATTCCTCTGCGGGAAATATGGGGTTTTGAGTCCCTTTCACTGAGGAAGGTGTAGGTCTTGTCTATTCCACATTTGGTTTTAGAAATGGTACCTGTGCTTATATCAAACTCTGGTTTTATGCATCACCCCACGTCTCCTTTCCCCTTAAGCAGGCATAAGAGTGTTTTCTAAATGTGAGACTCTGTTCTCTTTCCTAACTCAGTTCATGTGTAGCCATGTTTAGAGGATCTTCATAAGTGATATCTTATGATAAGTTTCTTTTTCTGTGTGACTTATTTCACTTAGAATCATCGTACCTGAATCCATTCACTTTGCTGCTCCTGGTCTTTTGACATTGATTTCATGGCTGAGGGATATTCCATCGTACATAAATACCACAGTTTTTTGAACCATGTTTATATATCCTGGGATATTTAAGGTGTACCCAAGTTGAGGTTCTTGTAAGCAGTGCAGCCCTAAATTTGGAGGTGGCTCTGTCTTATTGAATTTCAGTTTTCCCAAGGTATATTCCCTAGACTGGAAGTGCCCTTGGCTTTGTAGCTCTGTTGTTTACTTGTTTTAGGGAACGGAATGCACTCCTCCAGTGAGGCAGTTCGCAATTTACATCCCGCCCATCAGCATAACAAGGCTCCCTGTTCTCCAGGGCCTGTCATGCCTTTCTGGTTTTTACACATTTGTGGATGTCCCTTTTGACCGGTGGGAAGTGATACTTCTTTGTAGTGCAGATTTGCATTGCCCGCTTTCTTGCCTTGGCAAAAATGGTGTATGTGTTTACTCCTGAATATATTCAGGAGAAAACGCATACGCCCTTTATGGCCAAGTGCGTCATTGTCGAAGTTGTGCCCCTCTTCCTGTGCTTTAAAGGCGATTCCAACGTACCTCTTGAAATCTGTTTCCTGCTATTCTGCCTCGCTTTCAAGTCCGCCTCGTTTCCTTCCCTCAACAGATTTTTGGACGATAGTTGTCCTTTATTACTCTGCCAGTTTGTGAATTGCTGTGCCCCTGAGTTCCATTTTTCAACTCGTTTTTTGTGAGCTGTACGCAAGTCCAAAATTTTGGTTCAGGACCTATACTGGTTCCCGGTGGGTGGCTGAGACTCTGGTTCATTCTTCTTCCTGCCGGGAAATTAGAGTGACATGTGCCCGTCCAAATGCCTAACAGCTACTCTCTCATTGGTTCTCCCTCTTCCCTTCCATCCTCTGCCAAATTGGCAACCTCTGCGAACCAGGAGGTTAAAGGGGTTGTCTCTCCAAGTTGGGAGATTGATAGTAAAGCAGTTGGAAATTCAAACCGGAGCACCAGGAGAGGGACTACTCCTTGAGTTTTAGAAACCTTTTGTATTCACAGTGTGTCCATTCTCTAGGTTTCCCGTACATGTTATAGCTGTAGTAATATTCCCTTCAACATGGAGAGTTGGGACCCATGGAATGGGGGCCATGCATTTTTGCTTTTAAGGGTCTGGATTTGCTCACCCAATCTCACCAATCCTCTCAGTCCCAAGTATCCAGCCTTATGCCACATCCAGCTGTCATTGTAGACAGGGTCATTCCAGGTTTCATCAGAGACCCTGAAGGAAATGTAAAGAATTTCCCTGTTTTTTGGTTTTGTTTTTGAAATTCATTTTTATAGAGGGTTTGAGCTGATTCTCGCTGTCATGTTTATGCCAGTCTAGACACACTTGATTCCCTTACAGAGACATATCAATACATAGGTTTTAAGATTCTTACTAGTCAGATCTATTCCTCTGCGGGAAATATGGGGTTTTGAGTCCCTTTCACTGAGGAAGGTGTAGGTCTTGTCTATTCCACAGTTGGTTTTAGCAATGGTACCTGTGCTTATATCAAACTCTGGTTTTATGCATCACCCCACGTCTCCTTTCCCCTTATGCAGGCATAAGAGTGTTTTCTAAATGTGAGACTCTGTTCTATTTCCTAACTCAGTTCATGTGTAGCCATGTATACAGGATCTTCATAAGTGATATCTTATGATAAGTTTCTTTTTCTGTGTGACTTATTTCACTTAGAATCATCGTACCTGAATCCACTCACTTTGCTCCTCCTGGTCTTATGACATTGATTTCATGGCTGAGGGATATTCCATCGTACATAAATACCACAATTTTTTGAACCATTTTTATATTTCCTGGGATATTTAATGTGTACCCAAGTTGAGGTTCTTGTAAGCAGTGCAGCCCTAAATTTGGGGGTGGCTCTGACTTATTGATTTTCAGTTTTCCCAAGGTATGTTCCCTAGACTGGAAATGCCCTTGGCTTTGTAGCTCTGTTGTTTACTTGTTTTAGGGAACGGAATGCACTCCTCCAGTGAGGCAGTTCGCAATTTACATCCCGCCTATCAGCATAACAAGGCTCCCTGTTCTCCAGGGCCTGTCATGCCTTTCTGGTTTTTACACATTTGTGGATGTCCCTTTTGACCGGTGGGAAGTGATACTTCTTTGTAGTGCAGATTTGCATTGCCCGCTTGCTTGCTTGGCCAAAAATGGAGTATGTGTTTTCTCCTGAATATATTCAGGAGAAAACGCAAACGCCCTTTATGGCCAAGTGCGTCATTGTCGAAGTTGTGCCCCTCTTCCTGTGCTTTAAAGGCGATTCCAACATACCTCTTGAAATCTGTTTCCTGCTATTCTGCCTCGCTTTCAAGTCCGCCTCGTTGCCTTCCCTCAACAGATTTTTGGACGATAGTTGTCCTTTATTACTCTTCCAGTTTGTGAATTGCTGTGCCCCTGAGCTCCATTTTTCAACTCGTTTTTTGTGAGCTGCACGCAAGTCCAAAATTTTGGTTCAGGACCTATACTGGTTCCCGGTGGGTGGCTGAGACTCTGGTTAATTCTTCTTCCTGCCGGGAAATTAGAGTGACATGTGCCCGTCCAAATGCCTAACAGCTACTCTCTCATTGGTTCTCCCTCTTCCCTTCCATCCTCTGCCAAATTGGCAACCTCTGCGAACCAGGAGGGTAGAGGGGTTGTCTCTCCAAGTTGGGAGATTGATAGTAAAGCAGTTGGAAAGTCAAACCGGAGCACCAGGAGAGGGACTACTCGTTGAGTTTTAGAAACCTTTTGTATTCACAGTGTGTCCATTCTCTAGGTTTCCCGTACATGTTATAGCTGTAGTAATATTCCCTTCAACATGGAGAGTTGGGACCCATGGAATGGGGGCCATGCATTTTTGCTTTAAATGGTCTGGATTTGCTCACCCATTCTCACCAATCCTCTCAGTCCCAAGTGTCCAGCCTTATGCCACGTCCAGCTGTCATTGTAGACAGGGTCATTCCAGGTTTCATCAGAGACCCTGAAGGAAATGTAAAGAATTTCCCTGTTTTTTGGTTTTGTTTTTGAAATTCCTTTTTATAGAGGGTTTGAGCTGATTCTCGCTGTCATGTTTATGCCAGTCTAGACACACTTGATTCCCTTACAGAGACATATCAATACATAGGTTTTAAGATTCTTACTAGTCAGATCTATTCCTCTGTGGGAAATATGGGGTTTTGAGTCCCTTTCACTGAGGAAGGTGTAGGTCTTGTCTATTCCACAGTTGGTTTTAGCAATTGTACTTGTGCTTATATCAAACTCTGGTTTTATGCATCACCCCACGTCTCCTTTCCCCTTATGCAGGCATAAGAGTGTTTTCTAAATGTGAGACTCTGTTCTCTTTCCTAACTCAGTTCATGTGTAGCCATGTTTAGAGGGTCTTCATAAGTGATATCTTTTGATAAGTTTCTTTTTCTGTGTGACTTATTTCACTTAGAATCATCGTACCTGAATCCACTCACTTTGCTCCTCCTGGTCTTATGACATTGATTTCATGGCTGAGGGATATTCCATCGTACATAAATACCACAGTTTTTTGAACCATTTTTATATTTCCTGGGATATTTAATGTGTACCCAAGTTGAGGTTCTTGTAAGCAGTGCAGCCGTAAATTTGGGGGTGTCTCTGTCTTATTGATTTTCAGTTTTCCCAAGGTATATTCCCTAGACTGGAAGTGCCCTTGGCTTTGTAGCTCTGTTGTTTACTTGTATTAGGGAACGGAATGCACACCTCCAGTGAGGCAGTTCGCAATTTACATCCCGCCCATCAGCATAACAAGGCTCCCTGTTCTCCAGGGCCTGTCATGCCTTTCTGGTTTTTACACATTTGTGGATGTCCATTTTGACCGGTGGGAAGTGATACTTCTTTGTAGTGCAGATTTGCATTGCCCGCTTGCTTGCTTGGCCAAAAATGGAGTATGTGTTTTCTCCTGAATATATTCAGGATAAAACGGATACGCCCTTTATGGCCAAGTGCGTCATTGTCGAAGTTGTGCCCCTCTTCCTGTGCTTTAAAGGCGATTCCAACGTACCTCTTGAAATCTGTTTCCTGCTATTCTGCCTCGCTTTCAAGTCCGCCTTGTTGCCTTCCCTCAATAGATTTTTGGACGATAGTTGTCCTTTATTACTCTTCCAGTTTGTGAATTGCTGTGCCCCTGAGCTCCATTTTTCAACTCGTTTTTTGTGAGCTGTGCGCAAGTCCAAAATTTTGGTTCAGGACCTATACTGGTTACCGGTGAGTGGCTGAGACTCTGGTTAATTCTTCTTTCTGCCAGAAAATTAGAGTGACATGTGTCCGTCCAAATGCCTAACAGCTACTCTCTCATTGGTTCTCCCTCTTCTGTTCCATCCTCTGCCAATTTGGCAACCTCTGCGAACCAGGAGGTTAAAGGGGTTGTCTCTCCAAGTTGGGAGATTGATAGTAAAGCAGTTGAAAAGTCAAACCGGAGCACCAGGAGAGGGACTACTCGTTGAGTTTTAGAAACCTTTTGTATTCACAGTGTGTCCATTCTCTAGGTTTCCCGTGCATGTTATAGCTGTAGTAATATTCCCTTCAGCATGGAGAGTTGGGACCCATGGAATGGGGGCCATGCATTTTTGCTTTAAAGGGTCTGGATTTGCTCACCCAATCTCACCAATCCTCTCAGTCCCAAGTGTCCAGCCTTATGCCACATCCAGCTGTCATTGTAGACAGGGTCATTCCAGGTTTCATCAGAGACCCTGAAGGAAATGTAAAGAATTTCCCTGTTTTTTGGTTTTGTTTTTGAAATTCCTTTTTATAGAGGGTTTGAGCGGATTCTCGCTGTCATGTTTATGCCAGTCTAGACACACTTGATTCCCTTACAGAGACATATCAATACATAGGTTTTAAGATTCTTACTAGACAGATCTATTCCTCTGCGGGAAATATGGTGTTTTGAGTCCCTTTCACTTAGGAAGGTGTAGGTCTTGTCTATTCCACAGTTGGTTTTAGAAATGGTACCTGTGCTTATATCAAACTCTTGTTTTATGCATCACCCCACGTCTCCTTTACCCTTATGCAGGCATAAGAGTGTTTTCTAAATGTGAGACTCTGTTCTCTTTCCTAACTCAGTTCATGTGTAGCCATGTTTACAGGATCTTCATAAGTGATATCTTATGATAAGTTTCTATTTCTGTGTGACTTATTTCACTTAGAATCATCGTACCTGAATCCACTCACTTTGTTCCTCCTGGTCTTATGACATTGATTTCATGGCTGAGGGATATTCCATCGTACATAAATACCACAGTTTTTTGAACCATGTTTATATTTCCTGGGATATTTAAGGTGTACCTAAGTTGAGGTTCTTGTAAGCAGTGCAGCCCTAAATTTGGGGGTGTCTCTGTCTTATTGATTTTCAGTTTTCCCAAGGTATATTCCCTAGACTGGAAGTGCCATTGGCTTTGTAGCTCTGTTGTTTACTTGTTTTAGGGAACGGAATGCACTCCTCCAGTGAGGCAGTTCGCAATTTACATCCCGCCCATCAGCATAACAAGGCTCCCTGTTCTCCAGGGCCTGTCATGCCTTTCTGGTTTTTACACATTTGTGGATGTCCCTTTTGACCGGTGGGAAGTGATACTTCTTTGTAGTGCAGATTTGCATTGCCCGCTTGCTTGCTTGGCCAAAAATGGAGTATGTGTTTTCTCCTGAATATATTCAGGAGAAAACGTATACGCCCTTTATGGCCAAGTGCGTCATTGTCGAAGTTGTGCCCCTCTTCCTGTGCTTTAAAGGCGATTCCAATGTACCTCTTGAAATCTGTTTCCTGCTATTCTGCCTCGCTTTCAAGTCCGCCTCGTTGCCTTCCCTCAACAGATTTTTGGACGATAGTTGTCCTTTATTACTCTTCCAGTTTGTGAATTGCTGTGCCTCTGAGCTACATTTTTCAACTCATTTTTTGTGAGCTGTACGCAAGTCCAAAATTTTGGTTCAGGACCTATACTGGTTCCCGGTGAGTGGCTGAGACTCTGGTTAATTCTTCTTCCTGCCGGGAAATTAGAGTGACATGTGCAGGTCCAAATGCCTAACAGCTACTCTCTCATTGGTTCTCCCTCTTCTGTTCCATCCTCTGCCAATTTGGCAACCTCTGCGAACCAGGAGGTTAAAGGGGTTGTCTCTCCAAGTTGGGAGATTGATAGTAAAGCAGTTGGAAAGTCAAACCGGAGCACCAGGAGAGAGACTACTCGTTGAGTTTTAGAAACCTTTTGTATTCACAGTGTGTCCATTCTCTAGGTTTCCCGTGCATGTTATAGCTGTAGTAATATTCCCTTCAGCATGGAGAGTAGGGACCCATGGAATGGGGGCCATGCATTTTTGCTTTAAAGGGTCTGGATTTGCTCACCCAATCTCACCAATCCTCTCAGTCCCAAGTGTCCAGCCTTATGCCACATCCAGCTGTCATTGTAGACAGGGTCATTCCAGGTTTCATCAGAGACCCTGAAGGAAATGTAAAGAATTTCCCTGTTTTTTGGTTTTGTTTTTGAAATTCCTTTTTATAGTGGGTTTGAGCTGATTCTCGCTGCCATGTTTATGCCAGTCTAGACACACTTGATTCCCTTACAGAGACATATCAATACATAGGTTTTAAGATTCTTACTAGTCAGATCTATTCCTCTGCGGGAAATATGGGGTTTTGAGTCCCTTTCACTGAGGAAGGTGTAGGTCTTGTCTATTCCACATTTGTTTTTAGAAATGGTACCTGTGCTTATATCAAACTCTGGTTTTATGCATCACCCCACGTCTCCTTTCCCCTTATGCAGGCATAAGAGTGTTTTCTAAATGTGAGACTCTGTTCTCTTTTCTAACTCAGTTCATGTGTAGCGATGTTTACAGGATCTTCATAAGTGATATCTCATGATAAGTTTCTTTTTCTGGGTGACTTATTTCACTTAGAATCATCGTACCTGAATCCACTCACTTTGCTGCTCCTGGTCGTTTGACCTTGATTTCATGGCTGAGGGATATACCATCGTACATAAATACCACAGTTTTTTAAACCATTTTTATATATCCTGGGATATTTAAGGTGTACCCAAGTTGAGGTTCTTGTAAGCAGTGCAGCCCTAATTTTGGGGGTGGCTCTGACTTATTGATTTTCAGATTTCCCAAGGTATATTCCCTAGACTGGAAGTGCCCTTGGCTCTGTAGCTCTGTTGTTTACTTGTTTTAGGGAACGCAATGCACTCCTCCAGTGAGGCAGCTGGCAATTTACATCCAGCCCATCAGCATAACAAGGCTCCCTGTTCTCCAGGGCCTGTCTTGCCTTTCTCGTTTTTACACATTTTGTGGATGTCCCTTTTGACCGGTGGGAAGTGATACTACTTTGTAGTGCACATTTGCATTGCACGCGTGCTTGCTTGGCCAAAATGGGCGTATGCGTTTTCTCCTGAATATATTCAGGAGAAAACACATACGGCCTTTATGGCCAAGTGCGTCATTGTCGAAGTTGTGCCCCTCTTCCTGTGCTTTAAAGGCGATTCCAATGTACCTCTTGAAATCTGTTTCCTGCTATTCTGCCTCGCTTTCAAGTCCGCCTCGTTGCCTTCCCTCAACAGATTTTTGGACGATAGTTGTCCTTTATTACTCTTCCAGTTTGTGAATTGCTGTGCCCCTGAGCTACATTTTTCAACTCATTTCTTGTGAGCTGTACGCAAGTCCAAAATTTTGGTTCAGGACCTATACTGGTTCCCGGTGAGTGGCTGAGACTCTGGTTAATTCTTCTTCCTGCCGGGAAATTAGAGTGACATGTGCAGGTCCAAATGCCTAACAGCTACTCTCTCATTGGTTCTCCCTCTTCCGTTCCATCCTCTGCCAAATTGGCAACCTCTGCGAACCAGGAGGTTAAAGGGGTTGTCTCTCCAAGTTGGGAGATTGATAGTAAAGCAGTTGGAAAGTCAAACCGGAGCACCAGGAGAGGGACTACTCGTTGAGTTTTAGAAACCTTTTGTATTCACAGTGTGTCCATTCTCTAGGTTTCCCGTACATGTTATAGCTGTAGTAATATTCCCTTCAACATGGAGAGTTGGGACCCATGGAATGGGGGCCATGCATTTTTGCTTTAAAGGGTCTGGATTTGCTCACCCAATCTCACCAATCCTCTCAGTCCCAAGTGTCCAGCCTTATGCCACATCCAGCTGTCATTGTAGACAGGGTCATTCCAGGTTTCATCAGAGACCCTGAAGGAAATGTAAAGAATTTCCCTGTTTTTGGTTTTGTTTTTGAAATTCCTTTTTATAGAGTGTTTGAGCTGATTCTCGCTGTCATGTTTATGCCAGTCTAGACACACTTGATTCCCTTACAGAGACATATCAATACATAGGTTTTAAGATTCTTACTAGTCAGATCTATTCCTCTGCGGGAAATATGGGGTTTTGAGTCCCTTTCACTGAGGAAGGTGTAGGTCTTGTCTATTCCACAGTTGGTTTTAGCAATGGTACTTGTGCTTATATCAAACTCTGGTTTTATGCATCACCCCACGTCTCCTTTCCCCTTATGCAGGCATAAGAGTGTTTTCTAAATGTGAGACTCTGTTCTCTTTCCTAACTCAGTTCATGTGTAGCCATGTTTACAGGATCTTCATAAGTGATATCTTATGATAAGTTTCTTTTTCTGTGTGACTTCTTTCACTTAGAATCATCGTACCTGAATCCACTCACTTTGCTCCTCCTGGTCTTGTGACATTGATTTCATGGCTGAGGGATATTCCATCGTACATAAATACCACAGTTTTTTGAACCATTTTTATATTTCCTGGGATATTTAATGTGTACCCAAGTTGAGGTTCTTGTAAGCAGTGCAGCCCTAAATTTGGGGGTGGCTCTGTCTTATTGATTTTCAGTTTTCCCAAGGTATATTCCCTAGACTGGAAGTGCCCTTGCCTTTGTAGCTCTGTTGTTTACTTGTATTAGGGAACGGAATGCACTCCTCCAGTGAGGCAGTTCGCAATTTACATCCCGCCCATCAGCATAACAAGGCTCCCTGTTCTCCAGGGCCTGTCATGCCTTTCTGGTTTTTACACATTTGTGGATGTCCCTTTTGACCGGTGGGAAGTGATACTTCTTTGTAGTGCAGATTTGCATTGCCCGCTTGCTTGCTTGGCCAAAAATGGAGTATGTGTTTTCTCCTGAATATATTCAGGAGAAAACACATACGCCCTTTACGGCCAAGTGCGTCATTGTCGAAGTTGTGCCCCTCTTCCTGTGCTTTAAAGGCGATTCCAACGTACCTCTTGAAATCTGTTTCCTGCTATTCTGCCTCCCTTTCAAGTCCGCCTCGTTGCCTTCCCTCAACAGATTTTTGGACGATAGTTGTCCTTTATTAGTCTTCCAGTTTGTGAATTGCTGTGCCCCTGAGCTACATTTTTCAATTCGTTTTTTGTGAGCTGTGCGCAAGTCCAAAATTTTGGTTCAGGAACTATACTTGTTCCCGGTGGGTGGCTGAGACTCTGGTTAATTCTTCTTCCTGCCGGGAAATTAGAGTGACATGTGCCCGTCCAAATGCCTAACAGCTACTCTCTCATTGGTTCTCCCTCTTCCGTTCCATCCTCTGCCAAATTGGCAACCTCTGCGAACCAGGAGGTTAAAGGGGTGGTCTCTCCAAGTTGGGGATTGATAGTAAAGCAGTTGGAAAGTCAAACCGGAGCACCAGGAGAGGGACTACTCGTTGAGTTTTAGAAACCTTTTGTATTCACAGTGTGTCCATTCTCTAGGTTTCCCGTGCATGTTATAGCTGTAGTAATATTCCCTTCAGCATGGAGAGTTGGGACCCATGGAATGGGGGCCATGCATTTTTGCTTTAAAGGGTCTGGATTTGCTCACCCAATCTCACCAATCCTCTCAGTCCCAAGTGTCCAGCCTTATGCCACATCCAGCTGTCATTGTAGACAGGGTCATTCCAGGTTTCATCAGAGACCCTGAAGGAAATGTAAAGAATTTCCCTGTTTTTTGGTTTTGTTTTTGAAATTCCTTTTTATAGTGGGTTTGAGCTGATTCTCGCTGCCATGTTTATGCCATTCTAGACACACTTGATTCCCTTACAGAGACATATAAATACATAGGTTTTAAGATTCTTACAAGTCAGATCTATTCCTCTGCGGGAAATATGGGGTTTTGAGTCCCTTTCACTGAGGAAGGTGTAGGTCTTGTCTATTCCACATTTGGTTTTAGAAATGGTACCTGTGCTTATATCAAACTCTGGTTTTATGCATCACCCCACGTCTCCTTTCCCCTTATGCAGGCATAAGAGTGTTTTCTAAATGTGAGACTCTGTTCTCTTTCCTAACTCAGTTCATGTGTAGCCATGTTTACAGGATCTTCATAAGTGATATCTTATGATAAGTTTCTTTTTCTGTGTGACTTATTTCACTTAGAATCATCGTACCTGAATCCATTCACTTTGCTGCTCCTGGTCTTTTGACATTGATTTCATGGCTGAGGGATATTCCATCGTACATAAATACCACAGTTTTTTGAACCATGTTTATATTTCCTGAGATATTTAAGGTGTACCCAAGTTGAGGTTCTTGTAAGCAGTGCAGCCCTAATTTTGGGGGTGGCTCTGTCTTATTGATTTTCAGTTTTCCCAAGGTATATTCCCTAGACTGGAATTGCCCTTGGCTCTGTAGCTCTGTTCTTTACTTCTTTTAGGGAACGCAATGCACTCCTCCAGTAGGCAGTTGGCAATTTACATCCCGCCCATCAGCATAACAAGGCTCCCTGTTCTCCAGGACCTGTCTTGCCTTTCTGGTTTTTACACATTTTGTGGATGTCCCTTTTGACCGGTGGGAAGTGATACTTCTTTGTAGTGCAGATTTGCATTGCCCGCGTGCTTGCTTGGCCAAAAGGGGCACATGCGTTTTCTCCTGAATATATTTAGGAGAAAACGCATACGCACTTTTTTGCCAAGTGCGTCATTGTCGAAGTTGTGCCCCTCTTCCTGTGCTTTAAAGGCGATTCCAACGTACCTCTTGAAATCTGTTTCCTGCTATTCTGCCTCGCTTTCAAGTCCGCCTCGTTGCCTTCCCTCAACAGATTTTTGGACGATAGTTGTCCTTTATTACTCTGCCAGTTTGTGAATTGCTGTGCCCCTGAGCTCGATTTTTCAACTCATTTATTGTGAGCTGTGCGCAAGTCCAAAATTTTGGTTCAGGACCTATACTGGTTCCCAGTGGGTGGCTGAGACTCTGTTTAATTCTTCTTCCTGCCGGGAAATTAGAGTGACATGTGCCCGTCCAAATGCCTAACAGCTACTCTCTCATTGGTTCTCCCTCTTCCCTTCCATCCTCTGCCAAATTGGCAACCTGTGCGAACCAGGAGGTTAAAGGGGTTGTCTCTCCAAGTTGGGAGATTGATAGTAAAGCAGTTGGAAAGTCAAACCGGAGCACCAGGAGAGAGACTACTCGTTGAGTTTTAGAAACCTTTTGTATTCACAGTGTGTCCATTCTCTAGGTTTCCCGTACATGTTATAGCTGTAGTAATATTCCCTTCAACATGGAGAGTTGGGACCCATGGAATGGGGGCCATGCATTTTTGCTTTAAAGGGTCTGCATTTGCTCACCAAATCTCACCAATCCTCTCAGTCCCAAGTGTCCAGCCTTATGCCACATCCAGCTGTCATTGTAGATAGGGTCATTCCAGGTTTCATCAGAGACCCTGAAGGAAATGGAAAGAATTTCCCTGTTTTTTGGTTTTGTTTTTGAAATTCCTTTTTATAGTGGGTTTGAGCTGATTCTCGCTGCCATGTTTATGCCAGTCTAGACACACTTGATTCCCTTACAGAGACATATAAATACATAGGTTTTAAGATTCTTACTAGTCAGATCTATTCCTCTGCGGGAAATATGGGGTTTTGAGTCCCTTTCACTGAGGAAGGTGTAGGTCTTGTCTATTCCACATTTGGTTTTAGAAATGGTACCGGTGCTTATATCAAACTCTGGTTTCATGCATCACCCCACGTCTCCTTTCCCCTTAAGCAGGCATAAGAGTGTTTTCTAAATGTGAGACTCTGTTCTCTTTCCTAACTCAGTTCATGTGTAGCCATGTTTACAGGATCTTCATAAGTGATATCTTATGATAAGTTTCTTTTTCTGTGTGACTTATTTCACTTAGAATCATCGTACCTGAATCCATTCACTTTGCTGCTCCTGGTCTTTTGACATTGATTTCATGGCTGAGGGATATTCCATCGTACATAAATACCACAGTTTTTTGAACCATGTTTATATTTCCTGGGATATTTAAGGTGTACCCAAGTTGAGGTTCTTGTAAGCAGTGCAGCCCTAATTTTGGGGGTGGCTCTGTCTTATTGATTTTCAGTTTTCCCAAGGTATATTCCCTAGACTGGAAATGCCCTTGGCTCTGTAGCTCTGTTCTTTACTTCTTTTAGGGAACGCAATGCACTCCTCCACTGAGGCAGTTGGCAATTTACATCCCGCCCATCAGCATAACAAGGCTCCCTGTTCTCCAGGACCTGTCTTGCCTTTCTGGTTTTTACACATTTTGTGGATGTCCCTTTTGACCGGTGGGAAGTGATACTTCTTTGTAGTGCAGATTTGCATTGCCCGCGTGCTTGCTTGGCCAAAAGGGGCGCATGCGTTTTCTCCTGAATATATTTAGGTGAAAACGCATACGCCCTTTATGGCCAAGTGCGTCATTGTCGAAGTTGTGCCCCTCTTCCTGTGCTTTAAAGGCGATTCCAACGTACCTCTTGAAATCTGTTTCCTGCTATTCTGCCTCGCTTTCAAGTCCGCCTCGTTGCCTTCCCTCAACAGATTTTTGGACGATAGTTGTCCTTTATTACTCTGCCAGTTTGTGAATTGCTGTGCCCCTGAGCTCCATTTTTCAACTCATTTATTGTGAGCTGTGCGCAATCCAAAATTTTGGTTCAGGACCTATACTGGTTCCCGGTGGGTGGCTGAGACTCTGTTTATTTCTTCTTCCTGCCGGGAAATTAGAGTGACATGTGCCCGTCCAAATGCCTAACAGCTACTCTCTCATTGGTTCTCCCTCTTCCCTTCCATCCTCTGCCAAATTGGCAACCTCTGCGAACCAGGAGGTTAAAGGGGTTGTCTCTCCAAGTTGGGAGATTGATAGTAAAGCAGTTGGAAAGTCAAACCGGAGCACCAGGAGAGAGACTACTCGTTGAGTTTTAGAAACCTTTTGTATTCACAGTGTGTCCATTCTCTAGGTTTCCCGTACATGTTATAGCTGTAGTAATATTCCCTTCAACATGGAGAGTTGGGACCCATGGAATGGGGGCCATGCATTTTTGCTTTAAAGGGTCTGCATTTGCTCACCAAATCTCACCAATCCTCTCAGTCCCAAGTGTCCAGCCTTATGCCACATCCAGCTGTCATTGTAGATAGGGTCATTCCAGGTTTCATCAGAGACCCTGAAGGAAATGGAAAGAATTTCCCTGTTTTTTGGTTTTGTTTTTGAAATTCCTTTTTATAGTGGGTTTGAGCTGATTCTCGCTGCCATGTTTATGACAGTCTAGACACACTTGATTCCCTTACAGTGACATATCAATATATAGGTTTTAAGATTCTTACTAGTCAGATCTATTCCTCTGTGGGAAATATGGGGTTTTGAGTCCCTTTCACTGAGGAAGGTGTAGGTCTTGTCTATTCCACAGTTGGTTTTAGCAATGGTACCTGTGCTTATATCAAACTCTGGTTTTATGCATCACCCCACCTCTCCTTTCCCCTTAAGCAGGCATAAGAGTGTTTTCTAAATGTGAGACTCTGTTCTCTTTCCTAACTCAGTTCATGTGTAGCCATGTTTACAGGATCTTCATAAGTGATATCTCATGATAAGTTTCTTTTTCTGGGTGACTTATTTCACTTAGAATCATCGTACCTGAATCCACTCACTTTGCTGCTCCTGGTCGTTTGACCTTGATTTCATGGCTGAGGGATATTCCATCGTACATAAATACCACAGTTTTTTAAACCATTTTTATATATCCTGGGATATTTTAGGTGTACCCAAGTTGAGGTTCTTGTAAGCAGTGCAGCCCTAAATTTGGGGGTGGCTCTGACTTATTGATTTTCAGATTTCCCAAGGTATATTCCCTAGACTGGAAGTGCCCTTGGCTCTGTAGCTCTGTTGTTTACTTGTTTTAGGGAACGCAATGCACTCCTCCAGTGAGGCAGCTGGCAATTTACATCCAGCCCATCAGCATAACAAGGCTCCCTGTTCTCCAGGGCCTGTCTTGCCTTTCTTGTTTTTACACATTTTGTGGATGTCCCTTTTGACCGGTGGGAAGTGATACTACTTTGTAGTGCACATTTGCATTGCACGCGTGCTTGCTTGGCCAAAATGGGCGTATGCGTTTTCTCCTGAATATATTCAGGAGAAAACACATACGGCCTTTATGGCCAAGTGCGTCATTGTCGAAGTTGTGCCCTTCGTCCTGTGCTTTAAAAGCGATTCCAACGTACCTCTTGAAATCTGTTTCCTGCTATTCTGCCTCGCTTTCAAGTCTGCCTCGTTGCCTTCCCTCAACAGATTTTTGGACGATAGTTGTCTTTTATTACTCTGCCTCTTTGTGAATTGCTGTGCCCCTGAGCTACATTTTTCAACTCATTTTTTGTGAGCTGTACGCAAGTCCAAAATTTTGGTTCAGGACCTATACTGGTTCCCGGTGAGTGGCTGAGACTCTGGTTAATTCTTTTTCCTGCCGGGAAATTAGAGTGACATGAGCCCGTCCAAATGCCTAACAGCTACTCTCTCATTGGTTCTCCCTCTTCCCTTCCATCCTCTGCCAAATTGGCAACCTCTGCGAACCAGGTGGTTAAAGGGGTTGTCTCTCCAAGTTGGGAGATTGATAGTAAAGGAGTTGGAAAGTCAAACCGGAGCACCAGGAGAGGGACTACTCGTTGAGTTTTACAAACCTTTTGTATTCACAGTGTGTCCATTTTCTAGGTCTCCCGTACATGTTATAGCTGTAGTAATATTCCCTTCAACATGGAGAGTTGGGACCCATGGAATGGGGGCCATGCATTTTTGCTTTAAAGGGTCTGCATTTGCTCACCCAATCTCACCAATCCTCTCAGTCCAGAGTGTCCAGCCTTATGCCTCATGCAGCTGTCATTGTACATAGGGTCATTCCAGGTTTCATCAGAGACCCTGAAGGAAATGGAAAGAATTTCCCTGTTTTTTGGTTTTGTTTTTGAAATTCCTTTTTATAGTGGGTTTGAGCTGATTCTCGCTGCCATGTTTATGCCATTCTAGACACACTTGATTCCCTTACAGAGACATATAAATACATAGGTTTTAAGATTCTTACAAGTCAGATCTATTCCTCTGCGGGAAATATGGGGTTTTGAGTCCCTTTCACTGAGGAAGGTGTAGGTCTTGTCTATTCCACATTTGGTTTTAGAAATGGTACTGGTGCTTATATCAAACTCTGGTTTTATGCATCACCCCACGTCTCCTTTCCCCTTAAGCAGGCATAAGAGTGTTTTCTAAATGTGAGACTCTGTTCTCTTTCCTAACTCAGTTCATGTGTAGCCATGTTTACAGGATCTTCATAAGTGATATCTTATGATAAGTTTCTTTTTCTGTGTGACTTATTTCACTTAGAATCATCGTACCTGAATCCATTCACTTTGCTGCTCCTGGTCTTTTGACATTGATTTCATGGCTGAGGGATATTCCATCGTACATAAATACCACAGTTTTTTGAACCATGTTTATATTTCCTGAGATATTTAAGGTGTACCCAAGTTGAGGTTCTTGTAAGCAGTGCAGCCCTAATTTTGGGAGTGGCTCTGTCTTATTGATTTTCAGTTTTCCCAAGGTATATTCCCTAGACTGGAATTGCCCTTGGCTCTGTAGCTCTGTTCTTTACTTCTTTTAGGGAACGCAATGCACTCCTCCAGTGAGGCAGTTGGCAATTTACATCCCGCCCATCAGCATAACAAGGCTCCCTGTTCTCCAGGACCTGTCTTGCCTTTCTGGTTTTTACACATTTTGTGGATGTCCCTTTTGACCGGTGGGAAGTGATACTTCTTTGTAGTGCAGATTTGCATTGCCCGCGTGCTTGCTTGGCCAAAAGGGGCACATGCGTTTTCTCCTGAATATATTTAGGAGAAAACACATACGCCCTTTATGGCCAAGTGCGTCATTGTCGAAGTTGTGCCCCTCTTCCTGTGCTTTAAAGGCGATTCCAACGTACCTCTTGAAATCTGTTTCCTGCTATTCTGCCTCGCTTTCAAGTCCGCCTCGTTGCCTTCCCTCAACAGATTTTTGGACGATAGTTGTCCTTTATTACTCTGCCAGTTTGTGAATTGCTGTGCCCCTGAGCTCGATTTTTCAACTCATTTATTGTGAGCTGTGCGCAAGTCCAAAATTTTGGTTCAGGACCTATACTGGTTCCCGGTGGGTGGCTGAGACTCTGTTTAATTCTTCTTCCTGCCGGGAAATTAGAGTGACATGTGCCCGTCCAAATGCCTAACAGCTACTCTCTCATTGGTTCTCCCTCTTCCCTTCCATCCTCTGCCAAATTGGCAACCTGTGCGAACCAGGAGGTTAAAGGGGTTGTCTCTCCAAGTTGGGAGATTGATAGTAAAGCAGTTGGAAAGTCAAACCGGAGCACCAGGAGAGAGACTACTCGTTGAGTTTTAGAAACCTTTTGTATTCACAGTGTGTCCATTCTCTAGGTTTCCCGTACATGTTATAGCTGTAGTAATATTCCCTTCAACATGGAGAGTTGGGACCCATGGAATGGGGGCCATGCATTTTTGCTTTAAAGGGTCTGCATTTGCTCACCAAATCTCACCAATCCTCTCAGTCCCAAGTGTCCAGCCTTATGCCACATCCAGCTGTCATTGTAGATAGGGTCATTCCAGGTTTCATCAGAGACCCTGAAGGAAATGGAAAGAATTTCCCTGTTTTTTGGTTTTGTTTTTGAAATTCCTTTTTATAGTGGGTTTGAGCTGATTCTCGCTGCCATGTTTATGCCAGTCTAGACACACTTGATTCCCTTACAGAGACATATAAATACATAGGTTTTAAGATTCTTACTAGTCAGATCTATTCCTCTGTGGGAAATATGGGGTTTTGAGTCCCTTTCACTGAGGAAGGTGTAGGTCTTGTCTATTCCACATTTGGTTTTAGAAATGGTACCGGTGCTTATATCAAACTCTGGTTTTATGCATCACCCCACGTCTCCTTTCCCCTTAAGCAGGCATAAGAGTGTTTTCTAAATGTGAGACTCTGTTCTCTTTCCTAACTCAGTTCATGTGTAGCCATGTTTACAGGATCTTCATAAGTGATATCTTATGATAAGTTTCTTTTTCTGTGTGACTTATTTCACTTAGAATCATCGTACCTGAATCCATTCACTTTGCTGCTCCTGGTCTTTTGACATTGATTTCATGGCTGAGGGATATTCCATCGTACATAAATACCACAGTTTTTTGAACCATGTTTATATTTCCTGGGATATTTAAGGTGTACCCAAGTTGAGGTTCTTGTAAGCAGTGCAGCCCTAATTTTGGGGGTGGCTCTGTCTTATTGATTTTCAGTTTTCCCAAGGTATATTCCCTAGACTGGAATTGCCCTTGGCTCTGTAGCTCTGTTCTTTACTTCTTTTAGGGAACGCAATGCACTCCTCCAGTGAGGCAGTTGGCAATTTACATCCCGCCCATCAGCATAACAAGGCTCCCTGTTCTCCAGGACCTGTCTTGCCTTTCTGGTTTTTACACATTTTGTGGATGTCCCTTTTGACCGGTGGGAAGTGATACTTCTTTGTAGTGCAGATTTGCATTGCCCGCGTGCTTGCTTGGCCAAAAGGGGCGCATGCGTTTTCTCCTGAATATATTTAGGAGAAAACGCATACGCCCTTTATGGCCAAGTGCGTCATTGTCGAAGTTGTGCCCCTCTTCCTGTGCTTTAAAGGCGATTCCAACGTACCTCTTGAAATCTGTTTCCTGCTATTCTGCCTCGCTTTCAAGTCCGCCTCGTTGCCTTCCCTCAACAGATTTTTGGACGATAGTTGTCCTTTATTACTCTGCCAGTTTGTGAATTGCTGTGCCCCTGAGCTCGATTTTTCAACTCATTTATTGTGAGCTGTGCGCAAGTCCAAAATTTTGGTTCAGGACCTATACTGGTTCCCGGTGGGTGGCTGAGACTCTGTTTAATTCTTCTTCCTGCCGGGAAATTAGAGTGACATGTGCCCGTCCAAATGCCTAACAGCTACTCTCTCATTGGTTCTCCCTCTTCCCTTCCATCCTCTGCCAAATTGGCAACCTGTGCGAACCAGGAGGTTAAAGGGGTTGTCTCTCCAAGTTGGGAGATTGATAGTAAAGCAGTTGGAAAGTCAAACCGGAGCACCAGGAGAGAGACTACTCGTTGAGTTTTAGAAACCTTTTGTATTCACAGTGTGTCCATTCTCTAGGTTTCCCGTACATGTTATAGCTGTAGTAATATTCCCTTCAACATGGAGAGTTGGGACCCATGGAATGGGGGCCATGCATTTTTGCTTTAAAGGGTCTGCATTTGCTCACCAAATCTCACCAATCCTCTCAGTCCCAAGTGTCCAGCCTTATGCCACATCCAGCTGTCATTGTAGATAGGGTCATTCCAGGTTTCATCAGAGACCCTGAAGGAAATGGAAAGAATTTCCCTGTTTTTTGGTTTTGTTTTTGAAATTCCTTTTTATAGTGGGTTTGAGCTGATTCTCGCTGCCATGTTTATGCCAGTCTAGACACACTTGATTCCCTTACAGAGACATATAAATACATAGGTTTTAAGATTCTTACTAGTCAGATCTATTCCTCTGTGGGAAATATGGGGTTTTGAGTCCCTTTCACTGAGGAAGGTGTAGGTCTTGTCTATTCCACATTTGGTTTTAGAAATGGTACCGGTGCTTATATCAAACTCTGGTTTTATGCATCACCCCACGTCTCCTTTCCCCTTAAGCAGGCATAAGAGTGTTTTCTAAATGTGAGACTCTGTTCTCTTTCCTAACTCAGTTCATGTGTAGCCATGTTTACAGGATCTTCATAAGTGATATCTTATGATAAGTTTCTTTTTCTGTGTGACTTATTTCACTTAGAATCATCGTACCTGAATCCATTCACTTTGCTGCTCCTGGTCTTTTGACATTGATTTCATGGCTGAGGGATATTCCATCGTACATAAATACCACAGTTTTTTGAACCATGTTTATATTTCCTGGGATATTTAAGGTGTACCCAAGTTGAGGTTCTTGTAAGCAGTGCAGCCCTAATTTTGGGGGTGGCTCTGTCTTATTGATTTTCAGTTTTCCCAAGGTATATTCCCTAGACTGGAATTGCCCTTGGCTCTGTAGCTCTGTTCTTTACTTCTTTTAGGGAACGCAATGCACTCCTCCAGTGAGGCAGTTGGCAATTTACATCCCGCCCATCAGCATAACAAGGCTCCCTGTTCTCCAGGACCTGTCTTGCCTTTCTGGTTTTTACACATTTTGTGGATGTCCCTTTTGACCGGTGGGAAGTGATACTTCTTTGTAGTGCAGATTTGCATTGCCCGCGTGCTTGCTTGGCCAAAAGGGGCGCATGCGTTTTCTCCTGAATATATTTAGGAGAAAACGCATACGCCCTTTATGGCCAAGTGCGTCATTGTCGAAGTTGTGCCCCTCTTCCTGTGCTTTAAAGGCGATTCCAACGTACCTCTTGAAATCTGTTTCCTGCTATTCTGCCTCGCTTTCAAGTCCGCCTCGTTGCCTTCCCTCAACAGATTTTTGGACGATAGTTGTCCTTTATTACTCTGCCAGTTTGTGAATTGCTGTGCCCCTGAGCTCGATTTTTCAACTCATTTATTGTGAGCTGTGCGCAAGTCCAAAATTTTGGTTCAGGACCTATACTGGTTCCCGGTGGGTGGCTGAGACTCTGTTTAATTCTTCTTCCTGCCGGGAAATTAGAGTGACATGTGCCCGTCCAAATGCCTAACAGCTACTCTCTCATTGGTTCTCCCTCTTCCCTTCCATCCTCTGCCAAATTGGCAACCTGTGCGAACCAGGAGGTTAAAGGGGTTGTCTCTCCAAGTTGGGAGATTGATAGTAAAGCAGTTGGAAAGTCAAACCGGAGCACCAGGAGAGAGACTACTCGTTGAGTTTTAGAAACCTTTTGTATTCACAGTGTGTCCATTCTCTAGGTTTCCCGTACATGTTATAGCTGTAGTAATATTCCCTTCAACATGGAGAGTTGGGACCCATGGAATGGGGGCCATGCATTTTTGCTTTAAAGGGTCTGCATTTGCTCACCAAATCTCACCAATCCTCTCAGTCCCAAGTGTCCAGCCTTATGCCACATCCAGCTGTCATTGTAGATAGGGTCATTCCAGGTTTCATCAGAGACCCTGAAGGAAATGGAAAGAATTTCCCTGTTTTTTGGTTTTGTTTTTGAAATTCCTTTTTATAGTGGGTTTGAGCTGATTCTCGCTGCCATGTTTATGCCAGTCTAGACACACTTGATTCCCTTACAGAGACATATAAATACATAGGTTTTAAGATTCTTACTAGTCAGATCTATTCCTCTGCGGGAAATATGGGGTTTTGAGTCCCTTTCACTGAGGAAGGTGTAGGTCTTGTCTATTCCACATTTGGTTTTAGAAATGGTACCGGTGCTTATATCAAACTCTGGTTTTATGCATCACCCCACGTCTCCTTTCCCCTTAAGCAGGCATAAGAGTGTTTTCTAAATGTGAGACTCTGTTCTCTTTCCTAACTCAGTTCATGTGTACCCATGTTTACAGGATCTTCATAAGTGATATCTTATGATAAGTTTCTTTTTCTGTGTGACTTATTTCACTTAGAATCATCGTACCTGAATCCACTCACTTTGCTGCTCCTCGTCTTTTGACATTGATTTCATGGCTGAGGGATATTCCATCGTACATAAATAACACAGTTTTTTGAACCATGTTTATATTTCCTGGGATATTTAAGGTGTACCCAAGTTGAGGTTCTTGTAAGCAGTGCAACCCTAATTTTGGGGGTGGCTCTGTCTTATTGATTTTCAGTTTTCCCAAGGTATATTCCCTAGACTGGAATTGCCCTTGGCTCTGTAGCTCTGTTCTTTACTTCTTTTAGGGAACGCAATGCACTCCTCCAGTGAGGCAGTTGGCAATTTACATCCCGCCCATCAGCATAACAAGGCTCCCTGTTCTCCAGGACCTGTCTTGCCTTTCTGGTTTTTACACATTTTGTGGATGTCCCTTTTGACCGGTGGGAAGTGATACTTCTTTGTAGTGCAGATTTGCATTGCCCGCGTGCTTGCTTGGCCAAAAGGGGCGCATGCGTTTTCTCCTGAATATATTTAGGAGAAAACGCATACGCCCTTTATGGCCAAGTGCGTCATTGTCGAAGTTGTGCCCCTCTTCCTGTGCTTTAAAGGCGAATCCAACGTACCTCTTGAAATCTGTTTCCTGCTATTCTGCCTCGCTTTCAAGTCCGCCTCGTTGCCTTCCCTCAACAGATTTTTGGACGATAGTTGTCCTTTATTACTCTGCCAGTTTGTGAATTGCTGTGCCCCTGAGCTCCATTTTTCAACTCATTTATTGTGAGCTGTGCGCAATCCAAAATTTTGGTTCAGGACCTATACTGGTTCCCGGTGGGTGGCTGAGACTCTGTTTATTTCTTCTTCCTGCAGGGAAATTAGAGTGACATGTGCCCGTCCAAATGCCTAACGGCTACTCTCTCATTGGTTCTCCCTCTTCCCTTCCATCCTCTGCCAAATTGGCAACCTGTGCGAACCAGGAGGTTAAAGGGGTTGTCTCTCCAAGTTGGGAGATTGATAGTAAAGCAGTTGGAAAGTCAAACCGGAGCACCAGGAGAGAGACTACTCGTTGAGTTTTAGAAACCTTTTGTATTCACAGTGTGTCCATTCTCTAGGTTTCCCGTACATGTTATAGCTGTAGTAATATTCCCTTCAACATGGAGAGTTGGGACCCATGGAATGGGGGCCATGCATTTTTGCTTTAAAGGGTCTGCATTTGCTCACCAAATCTCACCAATCCTCTCAGTCCCAAGTGTCCAGCCTTATGCCACATCCAGCTGTCATTGTAGATAGGGTCATTCCAGGTTTCATCAGAGACCCTGAAGGAAATGGAAAGAATTTCCCTGTTTTTTGGTTTTGTTTTTGAAATTCCTTTTTATAGTGGGTTTGAGCTGATTCTCGCTGCCATGTTTATGACAGTCTAGACACACTTGATTCCCTTACAGAGACATATCAATATATAGGTTTTAAGATTCTTACTAGTCAGATCTATTCCTCTGTGGGAAATATGGGGTTTTGAGTCCCTTTCACTGAGGAAGGTGTAGGTCTTGTCTATTCCACAGTTGGTTTTAGCAATGGTACCTGTGCTTATATCAAACTCTGGTTTTATGCATCACCCCACCTCTCCTTTCCCCTTAAGCAGGCATAAGAGTGTTTTCTAAATGTGAGACTCTGTTCTCTTTCCTAACTCAGTTCATGTGTAGCCATGTTTACAGGATCTTCATAAGTGATATCTTATGATAAGTTTCTTTTTCTGTGTGACTTATTTCACTTAGAATCATCGTACCTGAATCCACTCACTTTGCTGCTCCTCGTCTTTTGACATTGATTTCATGGCTGAGGGATATTCCATCGTACATAAATAACACAGTTTTTTGAACCGTTTTTATATTTCCTGGGATATTTAAGGTGTACCCAAGTTGAGGTTCTTGTAAGCAGTGCAGCCCTAATTTTGGGGGTGGCTCTGTCTTATTGATTTTCAGTTTTCCCAAGGTATATTCCCTAGACTGGAAGTGCCCTTGGCTCTGTAGCTCTGTTGTTTACTTGTTTTAGGGAACGCAATGCACTCCTCCAGTGTGGCAGTTGGCAATTTACATCCCGCCCATCAGCATATCAAGGCTCCCTGTTCTCTAGGGCCTGTCTTGCCTATCTGGGTTTTACACATTTTGTGGATGTCCCTTTTGACCGGTGGGAAGTGATACTACTTTGTAGTGCAGATTTGCATTGCCCGCGTGCTTGCTTGGCCAAAAAGGGCGAATGCGTTTTCTCCTGAATATATTCAGGAGAAAACGCACAGGCCCTTTTTGGCCAAGTGCATCATTGTCGAAGTTGTGCCCCTCTTCCTGTGCTTTAAAGGCGATTCCATCGTACCTCTTGAAATCTGTTTCCTGCTATTCTGCCTCGCATTCAAGTCCGCCTCGTTGCCTTCCCTCAACAGATTTTTGGACGATAGTTGTCCTTTATTACTCTTCCAGTTTGTGAATGGCTGTGCCCCTGAGCTCGATTTTTCAACTCATTTTTTGTGAGATGTACGCAAGTCCAAAATTTTGGTTCAGGACCTATACTGGTTCCCGGTGGGTGGCTGAGACACTGGTTAATTCTTCTTCCTGCCAGGAAATTAGAGTGACATGTGCCCGTCCAAATGCCTAACAGCTACTCTCTCATTGGTTCTCCCTCTTCCCTTCCATCCTCTGCCAAATTGGCAACCTGTGCGAACCAGGAGGTTAAAGGGGTTGTCTCTCCAAGTTGGGAGATTGATAGTAAAGCATTTGGAAAGTCAAACCGGAGCCTCAGGAGAGGGACTACTCGTTGAGTTTTAGAAACCTTTTGTATTCACAGTGTGTCCATTCTCTAGGTTTCCCGTACATGTTATAGCTGTAGTAATATTCCCTTCAACATGGAGAGTTGGGACCCATGGAATGGGGGCCATGCATTTTTGCTTTAAAGGGTCTGCATTTGTTCACCCAATCTCACCAATCCTCTCAGTCCCAAGTGTCCAGCCTTATGCCACATCCAGCTGTCATTGTAGATAGGGTCATTCCAGGTTTCATCAGAGACCCTGAAGGTAATGGAAAGAATTTCCCTGTTTTTTGGTTTTGTTTTTGAAATTCCTTTTTATAATGGGTTTGAGCAGATTCTCGCTGCCATTTTATGCCAGTCTAGACACACTTGATTCCCTTACAGAGACATATCAATACATAGGTTTTAAATTCTTACTAGTCAGATCTATTCCTGTGCGGGAAATATGGGGTTTTGAGTCCCTTTCACTGAGGAAGGTGTAGGACTTGTCTATTCCACAGTTGGTTTTAGAAATGGTACCTGTGCTTATATCAAACTCTGGTTTTATGCATCACCCCACGTCTCCTTTCCCCTTAAGTGGGCATAAGAGTGTTTTCTAAATGTGAGACTCTGTTCTCTTTCCTAACTCAGTTCATGTGTAGCCATGTTTACAGGATCTTCATAAGTGATATCTTATGATAAGTTTCTTTTTCTGTGTGACTTATTTCACTTAGAATCATCGTACCTGAATCCACTCACTTTGCTCCTCCTGGTCTTGTGACATTGATTTCATGGCTGAGGGATATTCCATCGTACATAAATACCACAGTTTTTTGAACCATTTTTATATTTCCTGGGATATTTAAGGTGTACCCAAGTTGAGGTTCTCGTAAGCAGTGCAGCCCTAAATTTGGGGGTGGCTCTGTCTTATTGATTTTCGTTTTTCCCAAGGTATATTCCCTAGACTGGAAGTTCCCTTGGCTTTGTAGCTCTGTTGTTTACTTGTTTTAGGGAACGGAATGCACTCCTCCAGTGAGGCAGTTGGCAATTTACATCCCGCCCATCAGCATAACAAGGCTCCCAGTTCTCCAGGGCCTGTCTTGCCTTTCTGGTTTTTACACATTTGTGGATGTCCCTTTTGACCGGTGGGAAGTGATACTCCTTTGTAGTGCAGACTTGCATTGCCCGCGTGCTTGCTTGGCCAAAAAGGGCGAATGCGTTTTCTCCTGTATATATTCAGGAGAAAACGCATACGCACTTTTTTGCCAAGTGCGTCATTGTCGAAGTTGTGCCCCTCTTCCTGTGCTTTAAAGGCGATTCCAACGTACCTCTTGAAATCTGTTTCCTGCTATTCTGCCTCGCTTTCAAGTCCGCCTCGTTGCCTTCCCTCAACAGATTTTTGGACGATAGTTGTCCTTTATTACTCTGCCAGTTTGTGAATTGCTGTGCCCCTGAGCTCCATTTTTCAACTCGTATTTTGTGAGCTGTACGCAAGTCCAAAATTTTGGTTCAGGACCTATACTGTTTCCCAGTGGGTGGCTGAGACTCTGGTTAACTCTTCTTCCTGCCGGGAAATTAGAGTGACATGTGCCCTTCCAAATGCCTAACAGCTAATCTCTCATTGGTTCTCCCTCTTCCCTTCCATCCTCTGCCAAATTGGCAACCTCTGCGAACCAGGAGGTTAAAGGGGTTGTCTCTCCAAGTTGGGAGATTGATAGTAAAGCAGTTGGAAAGTCAAACCGGAGCACCAGGAGAGGGACTACTCGTTGAGTTTTAGAAACCTTTTGTATTCACAGTGTGTCCATTCTCTAGGTTTCCCATACATGTTATAGCTGTAGTAATATTCCCTTCAACATGGAGAGTTGGGACCCATGGAATGGGGGCCATGCATTTTTGCTTTAAAGGGTCTGCATTTGCTCACCCAATCTCACCAATCCTCTCAGTCCCAAGTGTCCAGCTTTATGCCCCATCCAGCTGTCATTGTAGATAGGGTCATTCCAGGTTTCATCAGAGACCCTGAAGGAAATGGAAAGAATTTCCCTGTTTTTTGGTTTTGTTTTTGAAATTCCTTTTTATAGAGGGTTTGGGCTGATTCTCGCTGTCATGTTTATGCCAGTCTAGACACACATGATTCCCTTACAGAGACATATCAATACATAGGTTTTAAGATTCTTACTAGTCAGATATATTCCTCTGCGGGAAATATGGGGTTTTGAGTCCCTTTCACTGAGGAAGGTGTAGGTCTTGTCTATTCCACAGTTGGTTTAAAAATGGTACCTGTGCTTATATCAAACTCTGGTTTTATGCATCACCCCGCCTCTCCTTTCCCCTTAAGCAGGCATAAGAGTGTTTTCTAAATTTGAGACTCTGTGCTTATCCTAACTCAGTTCATGTGTAGCCATGTTTACGGGATCTTCATAAGTGATATCTTATGATAAGTTTCTTTTTCTGTGTGACTTATTTCACTTAGAATCCTCGTACCTGAATCCATTCACTTTGCTGCTCCTGGTCTTTTGACATTGATTTCATGGCTGAGGGATATTCCATCGTACATAAATACCACAGTTTTTTGAACCATTTTTATATTTCCTGGGATATTTAAGGTGTACCCAAGTTGAGGTTCTTGTAAGCAGTGCAGCCCTAATTATGGGGGTGGCTCTGTCTTATTGATTTTCAGTTTTCCCAAAGTATATTCCCTAGACTGGAACTGCCCTTGGCTCTGTAGCTCTGTTGTTTACTTGTTTTAGGGAACGCAATGCACTCCTCCAGTGAGGCAGTTGGCAATTTACATCCCGCCCATCAGCATAACAAGGCTCCCTGTTCTCCAGGGCCTGTCTTGCCTATCTGTTTTTTACACATTTTGTGGATGTCCCTTTTGACCGGTGGGAAGTGATACTTCTTTGTAGTGCAGATTTGCATTGCCCGCGTGCTTGCTTGGCCAAAAAGGGCGTATGCGTTTTCTCCTGAATATATTCAGGAGAAAACGCATACGCCCTTTATGGCCAAGTGCGTCATTGTCGAAGTTGTGCCCCTCTTCCTGTGCTTTAAAGGCGATTCCAACGTACCTCTTGAAATCTGTTTCCTGCTATTCTGCCTCTCTTTCAAGTCCGCCTCGTTGCCTTCCCTCAACAGATTTTTGGACGATAGTTGTCCTTTATTACTCTGCCAGTTTGTGAATTGCTGTGCCCCTGAGCTCCATTTTTCAACTCGTTTTTTGTGAGCTGTACGCAAGTCCAAAATTTTGGTTCAGGACCTATACTGGTTCCCGTTGGGTGGCTGAGAATCTGGTTAATTCTTCTTCCTGCCGGGAAATTAGAGTGACATGTGCCCGTCCAAATGCCTAACAGCTACTCTCTCATTGGTTCTCCCTCTTCCGTTCCATCCTCTGCCAAATTGGCAACCTCTGCGAACCAGGAGGTTAAAGGGGTTGTCTCTCCAAGTTGGGAGATTGATAGTAAAGCAGTTGGAAAGTCAAACCGGAGCACCAGGAGAGGGACTACTCGTTGAGTTTTAGAAACCTTTTGTATTCACAGTGTGTCCATTCTCTAGGTTTCCTGTACATGTTATAGCTGTAGTAATATTCCCTTCAACATGGAGAGTTGTGACCCATGGAATGGGGGCCATGAATTTTTGCTTTAAAGGGTCTGCATTTGCTCACCCAATCTCACCAATCCTCTCAGTCCCAAGTGTCCAGCCTTATGCCACATCCAGCTGTCATTGTAGATAGGGTCATTCCAGGTTTCATCAGAGACCCTGAAGGAAATGGAAAGAATTTCCCTGTTTTTTGGTTTTGTTTTTGAAATTCCTTTTTATAGAGGGTTTGAGCTGATTCTCGCTGCCATGTTTATGCCAGTCTAGACACACTTGATTCCCTTACAGAGACATATCAATACATAGGTTTTAAGATTCTTACTAGTCAGATCTATTCCTCTGCGGGAAATATGGGGTTTTGAGTCCCTTTCACTGAGGAAGGTGTAGGTCTTGTCTATTCCACAGTTTGTTTTAGAAATGGTACCTGTGCTTATATCAAACTCTGGTTTTATGCATCACCCCACGTCTCCTTTCCCCTTATGCAGGCATAAGAGTGTTTTCTAAATGTGAGACTCTGTTCTCTTTCCTAACTCAGTTCATGTGTAGCCATGTTTACAGGATCTTCATAAGTGATATCTTATGATAAGTTTCTTTTTCTGTGTGACTTATTTCACTTAGTATCATCGTACCTGAATCCACTCACTTTGCTCCTCCTGGTCTTATGACATTGATTTCATGGCTGAGGGATATTCCATCGTACATAAATACCACAATTTTTTGAACCATTTTCATATTTCCTGGCATATTTAAGGTGTACCCAAGTTGAGGTTCTTGTAAGCAGTGCAGCCATAAATTTGGGGGTGCCTCTGTCTTATTGATTTTCAGTTTTCCCAAGGTATATTCCCTAGACTGGAAGTGCCCTTGGCTCTGTAGCTCTGTTGTTTACTTGTTTTAGGGAACTCAATGCACTCCTCCTGTGAGGCAGCTGGCAATTTACATCCCGCCCATCAGCATAACAAGGCTCCCTGTTCTCCAGGGCCTGTCTTGCCTTTCTGGTTTTTACACATTTTGTGGATGTCCCTTTTAACCGGTGGGAAGTGATACTTCTTTGTAGTGCAGATTTGCATTGCCCGCGTGCTTGCTTGGCCAAAAAGGGCGTATGCGTTTTCTCCTGAATATATTCAGGAGAAAACGCATACGCCCTTTATCGCAAAGTGAGTCATTGTCGAAGTTGTGCCCCTCTTCCTGTGCTTTAAAGGCGATTCCAACGTACCTCTTGAAATCTATTTCCTGCTATTCTGCCTCGCTTTCAAGTCTGCCTCGTTGCCTTCCCTCAACAGATTTTTGGACGATAGTTGTCCTTTATTACTCTTCCAGTTTGTGAATTGCTGTGCCCCTGAGCTCCATTTTCCAACTCGTTTTTTGTGAGCTGTACGCAAGTCCAAAATTTTGGTTCAGGACCTATACTGGTTCCCGGTGGGTGGCTGAGACTCTGGTTAATTCTTCTTCCTGCCGGGAAATTAGAGTGACATGTGCCCGTCCAAATGCCTAACAGCTACTCTCTCATTGGTTCTCCCTCTTCCCTTCCATCCTCTGCCAAATTGGCAACCTCTGAGAACCAGGAGGTTAAAGGGGTTGTCTCTCCAACTTGGGAGATTGATAGTAAAGCAGTTGGAAAGTCAAACCGGAGCACCAGGAGAGGGACTACTCGTTGAGTTTTAGAAACCTTTTGTATTCACAGTGTGTCCATTCTCTAGGTTTCCCGTACATGTTATAGCTGTAGTAATATTCCCTTCAACATGGAGAGTTGGGACCCATGGAATGGGGGCCATGCATTTTTGCTTTAAAGGGTCTGCATATGCTCACCCAATCTCACCAATCCTCTCAGTCCCAAGTGTCCAGCCTTATGCCACATCCAGCTGTCATTGTAGATAGGGTCATTCCAGGTTTCATCAGAGACCCTGAAGGAAATGGAAAGAATTTCCCTGTTTTTTGGTTTTGTTTTTGAAATTCCTTTTTATAGTGGGTTTGAGCAGATTCTCGCTGCCATGTTTATGCCAGTCTAGACACACTTGATTCCCTTACAGATACATATCAATACATAGGATTTAAATTCTTACTAGTCAGATCTATTCCTGTGCGGGAAATATGGGGTTTTGAGTCCCTTTCACTGAGGAAGGTGTAGGACTTGTCTATTCCACAGTTGGTTTTAGAAATGGTACCTGTGCTTATATCAAACTCTGGTTTTATGCATCACCCCACGTCTCCTTTACCCTTAAGTGGGCATAAGAGTGTTTTCTAAATGTGAGACTCTGTTCACTTTCCTAACTCAGTTCATGTGTAGCCATGTTTACAGGATCTTCATAGGTGATATCTTATGATAAGTTTCTTTTTCTGTGTGACTTATTTCACTTAGAATCATCGTACCTGAATCCACTCACTTTGCTCCTCCTGGTCTTATGACATTGATTTCATGGCTGAGGGATATTCCATCGTACATAAATACCACAGTTTTTTGAACCATTTTTATATTTCCTGGGATATTTAAGGTGTACCCAAGTTGAGGTTCTCGTAAGCAGTGCAGCCCTAAATTTGGGGGTGGCTCTGTCTTATTGATTTTCGTTTTTCCCAAGGTATATTCCCTAGACTGGAAGTTCCCTTGGCTTTGTAGCTCTGTTGTTTACTTCTTTTAGGGAACGGAATGCACTCCTCCACTGAGGCAGTTGGCAATTTACATCCCGCCCATCAGCATAACAAGGCTTCCAGTTCTCCAGGGCCTGTCTTGCCTTTCTGGTTTTTACACATTTGTGGATGTCCCTTTTGACCGGTGGGAAGTGATATTTCATGTAGTGCAGACTTGCATTGCCCGCGTGCTTGCTTGGCCAAAAAGGGCGTATGCGTTTTCTCCTGTATATATTCAGGAGAAAACGCATACGCACTTTTTTGCCAAGTGCGTCATTGTCGAAGTTGTGCCCCTCTTCCTGTGCTTTAAAGGCGATTCCAACGTACCTCTTGAAATCTGTTTCCTGCTATTCTGCCTCGCTTTCATGTCTGCCTCGTTGCCTTCCCTCAACAGATTTTTGGACGATAGTTGTCCTTTATTACTCTGCCAGTTTGTGAATTGCTGTGCCCCTGAGCTCCATTTTTCAACTCGTATTTTGTGAGCTGTACGCAAGTCCAAAATTTTGGTTCAGGACCTATACTGGTTCCCAGTGGGTGGCTGAGACTCTGGTTAATTCTTCTTCCTGCCGGGAAATTAGAGTTACATGTGCCCTTCCAAATGCCTAACAGCTAATCTCTCATTGGTTCTCCCTCTTCCCTTCCATCCTCTGCCAAATTGGCAACCTCTGCGAACCAGGAGGTTAAAGGGGTTGTCTCTCCAAGTTGGGAGATTGATAGTAAAGCAGTTGGAAAGTCAAACCGGTCACCAGGAGAGGGACGACTCGTTGAGTTTTAGAAACCTTTTGTATTCACAGTGTGTACCTTCTCTAGGTTTCCCATACATGTTATAGCTGTAGTAATATTCCCTTCAACATGGAGAGTTGGGACCCATGGAATGGGGGCCATGCATTTTTGCTTTAAAGGGTCTGCATTTGCTCACCCAATCTCACCAATCCTCTCAGTCCCAAGTGTCCAGCCTTATGCCCCATCCAGCTGTCATTGTAGATAGGGTCATTCCAGGTTTCATCAGAGACCCTGAAGGAAATGGAAAGAATTTCCCTGTTTTTTGGTTTTGTTTTTGAAATTCCTTTTTATAGAGAGTTTGGGCTGATTCTCGCTGTCATGTTTATGCCAGTCTAGACACACATGATTCCCTTACAGAGACATATCAATATATAGGTTTTAAGATTCTTACTAGTCAGATCTATTCCTCTGCGCGAAATATGGGGTTTTGAGTCCCTTTCACTGAGGAAGGTGTAGGTCTTGTCTATTCCACAGATGGTTTTTGCAACGGTACCTCTCCTTATATCAAAATCTGGTTTTATGCATCACCCCACCTCTCCTTTCCCCTTAAGCAGGCATAAGAGTGTTTTCTAAATGTGAGACTCTGTTCTCTTTCCTAACTCAGTTCATGTGTAGCCATGTTTACAGGATCTTCATAAGTGATATCTTATGATAAGTTTCTTTTTCTGTGTGACTTATTTCACTTAGAATCATCGTACCTGAATCCACTCACTTTGCTGCTCCTGGTCTTATGACATTGATTTCATGGCTGAGGGATATTCCATCGTACATAAATACCACATTTTTTTGAACCATTTTTATATTTCCTGGGCTATTTAAGGTGTGCCCAAGTTGAGGTTCTTGTAAGCAGTGCAGCCCTAAATTTGGGGGTGGCTCTGTCTTATTGATTTTCAGTTTTCCCAAGGTATATTCACTAGACTGCAAGTGCCCTTGGCTTTGTAGCTCTGTTGTTTACTTGTTTTAGGCAACGGAATGCACTCCTCCAGTGAGGCAGTTGGCAATTTACATCCCGCCCATCAGCATAACAAGGCTCCCTGTTCTCCAGGGCCTGTCTTGCCTTTCTGGTTTTTACACATTTGTGGATGTCTGTTTTGACTGGTGGGAAGTGATACTTCTTTGTAGTGCAGATTTGCATTGCCTGCGTGCTTGCTTGGCCAAAAGGGGCGTATGCGTTTTCTCCTGAATATATTCAGGTGAAAAAGCATACGCCCTTTATGGCCAAGTGCGTCATTGTCGACGTTGTGCCCCTCTTCCTGTGCTTTAAAGGCGATTCCAACGTACCTCTTGAAATCTGTTTCCTGCTATTCTGCCTCGCGTTCAAGTCCGCCTCGTTGCCTTCCCTCAACAGATTTTTGGACGATAGTTGTCCTTTATTACTCTGCCAGTTTGTGAATTGCTGTGCCCCTGAGCTCCATTTTTCATCTCGTTTTTTGTGAGCTGTACGCAAGTCCAAAATTTTGGTTCAGGACCTATACTGGTTCCCGGTGGGTGCCTGACACTCTGGTTAATTCTTCTTCCTGCCGGGAAATTAGAGAGACATGTGCCCGTCCAAATGCCTAACAGCTACTCTCTCATTGGTTCTCCCTCTTCCCTTCCATCCTCTGCCAAATTGGCAACCTGTGCGAACCAGGAGGTTAAAGGGGTTGTCTCTCCAAGTTGGGAGATTGATAGTAAAGCAGTGGGAAAGTCAAACCGGAGCACCAGGAGAGGGACTACACGTTGAGTTTTAGAAACCTTTTGTATTCACAGTGTGTCCATTCTCTAGGTTTCCCGTACATGATATAGCTGTAGTAATATTCCCTTCAACATGGAGAGTTGGGACCCATGGAATGGGGGCCATGCATTTTTGCTTTAAAGGGTCTGCATTTGCTCACCCAATCTCAACAATCCTCTCAGTCCCAAGTGTCCAGCCTTATGACACATCCAGCTGTCATTGTAGATAGGGTCATTCCAGGTTTCATCAGAGACCCTGAAGGAAATGGAAAGAATTTCCCTGTTTTTTGGTTTTTTTTTTGAAATTCCTTTTTATAGTGGGTTCGAGCTGATTCTCGCTGCCATGTTTATGCCAGTCTAGACACACTTGATTCCCTTACAGAGACATATCAATATATAGGTTTTAAGATTCTTACTAGTCAGATCTATTCCTCTGCGGGAAATATGGGGTTTTGAGTCCCTTTCACTGAGGAAGGTGTAGGACTTGTCTATTCCACAGTTGGTTTTAGCAATGGTACCTGTGCTTATATCAAACTCTGGTTTTATGCATCACCCCACCTCTCCTTTCCCTTTAAGCAGGCATAAGAGTGTTTTCTAAATGTGAGACTCTGTTCTCTTTCCTAACTCAGTTCATGTGTAGCCATGTTTACAGGATCTTCATAAGTGATATCTTATGATAAGTTTCTTTTTCTGTGGGACTTATTTCACTTAGAATCATCGTACCTGAATCCACTCACTTTTCTCCTCCTGGTCTTATGACATTGATTTCATGGCTGAGGGATATACCAACGTACATAAATACCACAGTTTTTTGAACCATTTTTATATTTCCTGGGATATTTAAGGTGTACCCAAGTTGAGGTTCTTGTAAGCAGTGCAGCCCTAAATTTGGGCGTGGCTCTGTCTTATTGATTTTCAGTTTTCCCAAGGTATATTCCCTAGACTGGAAGTGCCCTTGGCTTTGTAGCTCTGTTGTTTACTTGTTTTAGGGAACGCAATGCACTCCTCCAGTGAGGCAGTTGGCAATTTACATCCCGCCCATCAGCATAACAAGGCTCCCTGTTCTCCAGGGCCTGTCTTGCCTTTCGGGTTTTTACACATTTGTGGATGTCCCTTTTGACCGGTGGGCAGTGATACTTCTTTGTAGTGCAGATTTGCATTGCCCCCTTGCTTGCTTGGCCGAAAATGGAGTATGTGTTTTCTCCTGAATATATTCAGGAGAAAACGCATACGCCCTTTTTGGCCAAGTGCGTCATTGTCGAAGTTGTGCCCCTCTTCCTGTGCTTTAAAGGCGATTCAAACGTACCTCTTGAAATCTGTTTCCTGCTATTCTGCCTCGCTTTCAAGTCCGCCTCGTTGCCTTCCCTCAACAGATTTCTGGAAGATAGTTGTCCTTTATTACTCTTCCAGTTTGTGAATTGCTGTGCCCCTGAGCTCCATTTTTCAACTCGTTTTTTGTGAGCTGTACGCAAGTCCAAAATTTTGGTTCAGGACCTATACTGGTTCCCAGTGGGTGGCTGAGACTCTGGTTAATTCTTCTTCCTGCCGGGAAATTAGAGTGACATGTGCCCGTCCAAATGCCTAACAGCTACTCTCTCATTGGTTCTCCCTCTTCCCTTCCATCCTCTGCCAAATTGGCAACCTCTGCGAACCACGAGGTTAAAGGGGTTGTCTCTCCAAGTTGGGAGATTGATAGTAAAGCAGTTGGAAAGTCAAACCGGAGCACCAGGAGAGGGACTACTCGTTGAGTTTTAGAAACCTTTTGTATTCACAATGTGTCCATTCTCTAGGTTTCCCGTACATGTTATAGCTGTAGTAATATTCCCTTCAACATGGAGAGTTGGGACCCATAGAATGGGGGCCATGCATTTTTGCTTTAAAGGGTCTGCATTTGCTCACCCAATCTCACCAATCCTCTCAGTCCCAAGTGTCCAGCCGTATGCCACATCCAGCTGTCATTGTAGATAGGGTCATTCCAGGTTTCATCAGAGACCCTGAAGGAAATGTAAAGAATTTCCCTGTTTTTTGGTTTTGTTTTTGAAATTCCTTTTTATAGAGGGTTTGAGCTGATTCTCGCTGTCATGTTTATGCCAGTCTAGACACACTTGATTCCCTTACAGAGACATATCAATACATAGGTTTTAAGATTCTTACTAGTCAGATCTATTCCTCTGCGGGAAATATGGGGTTTTGAGTCCCTTTCACTGAGGAAGGTGTAGGTCTTGTCTATTCCACAGTTGGTTTTAGAAATGGTACCTGTGCTTATATCAAACTCTGGTTTTATGCATCACCCCACGTCTCCTTTCCCCTTATGCAGGCATAAGAGTGTTTTCTAAATGTGAGACTCTGTTCTCTTTCCTAACTCAGTTCATGTGTAGCCATGATTACAGGATCTTCATAAGTGATATCTTATGATAAGTTTCTTTTTCTGTGTGACTTATTTCACTTAGAATCATCGTACCTGAATCCACTCACTTTGCTCCTCCTGATCTTATGACATTGATTTCATGGCTGAGGGATATTCCATCGAACATAAATACCACAGTTTTTTGAACCATTTTTATATTTCCTGGGATATTTAAGGTGTACCCAAGTTGAGGTTCTTGTAAGCAGTGCAGCCCTAAATTTGGGGGTGTCTCTGTCTTATTGATTTTCAGTTTTCCCAAGGTATATTCCCTAGACTGGAAGTGCCCTTGGCTCTGTAGCTCTGTTGTTTACTTGTTTTAGGGAAGCAAATGCACTCCTCCAGTGAGGCAGCTGGCAATTTACATCCCGCCCATCAGCATAACAAGGCTCCCTGTTCTCCAGGGCCTGTCTTGCCTTTCTGGTTTTTACACATTTGTGGATGTCCGTTTTGACTGGTGGGAAGTGATACTTCTTTGTAGTGCAGATTTGCATTGCCCGCGTGCTTGCTTGGCCAAAAGGGGCGTATGCGTTTTCTCCTGAATATATTCAGGTGAAAAAGCATACGCCCTTTATGGCCAAGTGCGTCATTGTCGAAGTTGTGCCCCTCTTCCTGTGCTTTAAAGGCGATTCCAACGTACCTCTTGAAATCTGTTTCCTGCTATTCTGCCTCGCGTTCAAGTCCGCCTCGTTGCCTTCCCTCAACAGATTTTTGGACGATAGTTGTCCTTTATTACTCTGCCAGTTTGTGAATTGCTGTGCCCCTGAGCTCCATTTTTCAACTCGTTTTTTGTGAGCTGTACGCAAGTCCAAAATTTTGGTTCAGGACCTATACTGGTTCCCGGTGGGTGCCTGACACTCTGGTTAATTCTTCTTCCTGCCGGGAAATTAGAGAGACATGTGCCCGTCCAAATGCCTAACAGCTACTCTCTCATTGGTTCTCCCTCTTCCCTTCCATCCTCTGCCAAATTGGCAACCTGTGCGAACCAGGAGGTTAAAGGGGTTGTCTCTCCAAGTTGGGAGATTGATAGTAAAGCAGTGGGAAAGTCAAACCGGAGCACCAGGAGAGGGACTACACGTTGAGTTTTAGAAACCTTTTGTATTCACAGTGTGTCCATTCTCTAGGTTTCCCGTACATGATATAGCTGTAGTAATATTCCCTTCAACATGGAGAGTTGGGACCCATGGAATGGGGGCCATGCATTTTTGCTTTAAAGGGTCTGCATTTGCTCACCCAATCTCAACAATCCTCTCAGTCCCAAGTGTCCAGCCTTATGACACATCCAGCTGTCATTGTAGATAGGGTCATTCCAGGTTTCATCAGAGACCCTGAAGGAAATGGAAAGAATTTCCCTGTTTTTTGGTTTTTTTTTTGAAATTCCTTTTTATAGTGGGTTCGAGCTGATTCTCGCTGCCATGTTTATGCCAGTCTAGACACACTTGATTCCCTTACAGAGACATATCAATATATAGGTTTTAAGATTCTTACTAGTCAGATCTATTCCTCTGCGGGAAATATGGGGTTTTGAGTCCCTTTCACTGAGGAAGGTGTAGGTCTTGTCTATTCCACAGTTGGTTTTAGCAATGGTACCTGTGCTTATATCAAACTCTGGTTTTATGCATCACCCCACCTCTCCTTTCCCTTTAAGCAGGCATAAGAGTGTTTTCTAAATGTGAGACTCTGTTCTCTTTCCTAACTCAGTTCATGTGTAGCCATGTTTACAGGATCTTCATAAGTGATATCTTATGATAAGTTTCTTTTTCTGTGGGACTTATTTCACTTAGAATCATCGTACCTGAATCCACTCACTTTTCTCCTCCTGGTCTTATGACATTGATTTCATGGCTGAGGGATATTCCAACGTACATAAATACCACAGTTTTTTGAACCATTTTTATATTTCCTGGGATATTTAAGGTGTACCCAAGTTGAGGTTCTTGTAAGCAGTGCAGCCCTAAATTTGGGCGTGGCTCTGTCTTATTGATTTTCAGTTTTCCCAAGGTATATTCCCTAGACTGGAAGTGCCCTTGGCTTTGTAGCTCTGTTGTTTACTTGTTTTAGGGAACGCAATGCACTCCTCCAGTGAGGCAGTTGGCAATTTACATCCCGCCCATCAGCATAACAAGGCTCCCTGTTCTCCAGGGCCTGTCTTGCCTTTCGGGTTTTTACACATTTGTGGATGTCCCTTTTGACCGGTGGGCAGTGATACTTCTTTGTAGTGCAGATTTGCATTGCCCCCTTGCTTGCTTGGCCGAAAATGGAGTATGTGTTTTCTCCTGAATATATTCAGGAGAAAACGCATACGCCCTTTTTGGCCAAGTGCGTCATTGTCGAAGTTGTGCCCCTCTTCCTGTGCTTTAAAGGCGATTCAAACGTACCTCTTGAAATCTGTTTCCTGCTATTCTGCCTCGCTTTCAAGTCCGCCTCGTTGCCTTCCCTCAACAGATTTCTGGAAGATAGTTGTCCTTTATTACTCTTCCAGTTTGTGAATTGCTGTGCCCCTGAGCTCCATTTTTCAACTCGTTTTTTGTGAGCTGTACGCAAGTCCAAAATTTTGGTTCAGGACCTATACTGGTTCCCAGTGGGTGGCTGAGACTCTGGTTAATTCTTCTTCCTGCCGGGAAATTAGAGTGACATGTGCCCGTCCAAATGCCTAACAGCTACTCTCTCATTGGTTCTCCCTCTTCCCTTCCATCCTCTGCCAAATTGGCAACCTCTGCGAACCACGAGGTTAAAGGGGTTGTCTCTCCAAGTTGGGAGATTGATAGTAAAGCAGTTGGAAAGTCAAACCGGAGCACCAGGAGAGGGACTACTCGTTGAGTTTTAGAAACCTTTTGTATTCACAATGTGTCCATTCTCTAGGTTTCCCGTACATGTTATAGCTGTAGTAATATTCCCTTCAACATGGAGAGTTGGGACCCATAGAATGGGGGCCATGCATTTTTGCTTTAAAGGGTCTGCATTTGCTCACCCAATCTCACCAATCCTCTCAGTCCCAAGTGTCCAGCCGTATGCCACATCCAGCTGTCATTGTAGATAGGGTCATTCCAGGTTTCATCAGAGACCCTGAAGGAAATGTAAAGAATTTCCCTGTTTTTTGGTTTTGTTTTTGAAATTCCTTTTTATAGAGGGTTTGAGCTGATTCTCGCTGTCATGTTTATGCCAGTCTAGACACACTTGATTCCCTTACAGAGACATATCAATACATAGGTTTTAAGATTCTTACTAGTCAGATCTATTCCTCTGCGGGAAATATGGGGTTTTGAGTCCCTTTCACTGAGGAAGGTGTAGGTCTTGTCTATTCCACAGTTGGTTTTAGAAATGGTACCTGTGCTTATATCAAACTCTGGTTTTATGCATCACCCCACGTCTCCTTTCCCCTTATGCAGGCATAAGAGTGTTTTCTAAATGTGAGACTCTGTTCTCTTTCCTAACTCAGTTCATGTGTAGCCATGATTACAGGATCTTCATAAGTGATATCTTATGATAAGTTTCTTTTTCTGTGTGACTTATTTCACTTAGAATCATCGTACCTGAATCCACTCACTTTGCTCCTCCTGATCTTATGACATTGATTTCATGGCTGAGGGATATTCCATCGAACATAAATACCACAGTTTTTTGAACCATTTTTATATTTCCTGGGATATTTAAGGTGTACCCAAGTTGAGGTTCTTGTAAGCAGTGCAGCCCTAAATTTGGGGGTGTCTCTGTCTTATTGATTTTCAGTTTTCCCAAGGTATATTCCCTAGACTGGAAGTGCCCTTGGCTCTGTAGCTCTGTTGTTTACTTGTTTTAGGGAAGCAAATGCACTCCTCCAGTGAGGCAGCTGGCAATTTACATCCCGCCCATCAGCATAACAAGGCTCCCTGTTCTCCAGGGCCTGTCTTGCCTTTCTGGTTTTTACACATTTGTGGATGTCCGTTTTGACTGGTGGGAAGTGATACTTCTTTGTAGTGCAGATTTGCATTGCCCGCGTGCTTGCTTGGCCAAAAGGGGCGTATGCGTTTTCTCCTGAATATATTCAGGTGAAAAAGCATACGCCCTTTATGGCCAAGTGCGTCATTGTCGAAGTTGTGCCCCTCTTCCTGTGCTTTAAAGGCGATTCCAACGTACCTCTTGAAATCTGTTTCCTGCTATTCTGCCTCGCTTTCAAGTCCGCCTCGTTGCCTTCCCTCAACAGATTTTTGGACGATAGTTGTCCTTTATTACTCTGCCAGTTTGTGAATTGCTGTGCCCCTGAGCTCCATTTTTCAACTCGTTTTTTGTGAGCTGTACGCAAGTCCAAAATTTTGGTTCAGGACCTATACTGGTTCCCGGTGGGTGCCTGACACTCTGGTTAATTCTTCTTCCTGCCGGGAAATTAGAGAGACATGTGCCCGTCCAAATGCCTAACAGCTACTCTCTCATTGGTTCTCCCTCTTCCCTTCCATCCTCTGCCAAATTGGCAACCTGTGCGAACCAGGAGGTTAAAGGGGTTGTCTCTCCAAGTTGGGAGATTGATAGTAAAGCAGTGGGAAAGTCAAACCGGAGCACCAGGAGAGGGACTATTCGTTGAGTTTTAGAAACCTTTTGTATTCACAGTGTGTCCATTCTCTAGGTTTCCCGTACATGTTATAGCTGTAGTAATATTCCCTTCAACATGGAGAGTTGGGACCCATGGAATGGGGGCCATGCATTTTTGCTTTAAAGGGTCTGCATTTGCTCACCCAATCTCACCAATCCTCTCAGTCCCAAGTGTCCAGCCTTATGACACATCCAGCTGTCATTGTAGATAGGGTCATTCCAGGTTTCATCAGAGACCCTGAAGGAAATGGAAAGAATTTCCCTGTTTTTTGGTTTTGTTTTTGAAATTCCTTTTAATAGTGGGTTCGAGCTGATTCTCGCTGCCATGTTTATGCCAGTCTAGACACACTTGATTCCCTTACAGAGACATATCAATATATAGGTTTTAAGATTCTTACTAGTCAGATCTATTCCTCTGCGGGAAATATGGGGTTTTGAGTCCCTTTCACTGAGGAAGGTGTAGGTCTTGTCTATTCCACAGTTGGTTTTAGCAATGGTACCTGTGCTTATATCAAACTCTGGTTTTATGCATCACCCCACCTCTCCTTTCCCCTTAAGCAGGCATAAGAGTGTTTTCTAAATGTGAGACTCTGTTCTCTTTCCTAACTCAGTTCATGTGTAGCCATGTTTACAGGATCTTCATAAGTGATATCTTATGATAAGTTTCTTTTTCTGTGTGACTTATTTCACTTAGAATCATCGTACCTGAATCCATTCACTTTGCTGCTCCTGCTCTTTGACATTGATTTCATGGCTGAGGGATATTCCATCGTACATAAATACCACAGTTTTTTGAACCATTTTTATATTTCCTGGGATATTTAAGGTGTACCCAAGTTGAGGTTCTTGTAAGCAGTGCAGCCCTAATTATGGGGGTGGCTCTGTCTTATTGATTTTCAGTTTTCCCAAGGTATATTCCCTAGACTGGAAGTGCCCTTGTCTCTGTAGCTCTGTTGTTTACTTGTTTTAGGGAACGCAATGCACTCCTCCAGTGAGGCAGTTGGCAATTTACATCCAGCCCATCAGCATAACAAGGCTCCCTGTTCTCCAGGGCCTGTCTTGCCTATCTGTTTTTTACACATTTTGTGGATGTCCCTTTAGACCGGTGGGAATTGATACTTCTTTGTAGTGCAGATTTGCATTGCCCGCGTGCTTGCTTGGCCAAAAAGGGCGTATGCGTTTTCTCCTGAATATATTCAGGGGAAAACGCATACGCCCTTTATGGCCAAGTGCATCATTGTCGAAGTTGTGCCCCTCTTCCTGTGCTTTAAAGGTGATTCCAACGTACCTCATGAAATCTCTTTCCTGCTATTCTGCCTCGCTTTCAAGTCCACCTCGTTGCCTACCCTCAACAGATTTTTGGACGATAGTTGTCCTTTATTACTCTTCCAGTTTGTGAATTGCTGTGCCCCAGAGCTCCATTTTTCAACTCGGTTTTTGTGAGCTGTACGCAAGTCCAAAATTTTGGTTCAGGACCTATACTGGTTCCATGTGGGTGGCTGAGACTCTGGTTAATTCTTCTTCCTGCCGGGAAATTAGAAAGACATATGCCCGTCCAAATGCCTAACAGCTACTCTCTCATTGGTTCTCCCTCTTCCCTTCCATCCTCTGCCAAATTGGCAACCTCTGCGAACCACGAGGTTAAAGGGGTTGTCTCTCCAAGTTGGGAGATTGATAGTAAAGCAGTTGGAAAGTCAAACCGGAGCACCAGGAGAGGGACTACTCGTTGAGATTTAGAAGCCTTTCGTATTCACAGTGTGTCCATTCTCTAGGTTTCCCGTACATGTTATATCTGTAGTAATATTCCCTTCAACATGGAGAGTTGGGACCCATGGAATGGGGGCCATGCATTTTTGCTTTAAAGGGTCTGCATTTGCTCACCCAATCTCACCAATACTCTCAGTCCCAAGTGTCCAGCCTTATGCCACTTCCAGCTGTCATTGTAGATAGGGTCATTCCAGGTTTCATCAGAGACCCTGAAGGAAATGGAAAGAATTTCCCTGTTTTTTGGTTTTGTTTTTGAAATTCCTTTTTATAGTGGGTTTGAGCTGATTCTCGCTGCCATGTTTATGCCAGTCTAGACACACTTGATTCCCTTACAGTGACATATCAATACATAGGTTTTAAGATTCTTACTAGTCAGATCTATTCCTCTGCGGGAAATATGGGGTTTTGAGTCCCTTTCACTGAGAAACGTGTAGGTCTTGTCTATTCCACAGTTGGTTTTAGAAATGGTACCTGTGCTTATATCAAACTCTGGTTTTATGCATCACCCCACCTCTCCTTTCCCCTTAAGCAGGCATAAGAGTGTTTTCTAAATGTGAGACTCTGTTCTCTTTCCTAACTCAGTTCATGTGTAGCCATGTTTACAGGATCTTCATAAGTGATGTCTTATGATAAGTTTCTTTTTCTGTGTGACTTATTTCACTTAGAATCATCGTACCTGAATCCACTCACTTTGCTGCTCCTGGTCTTTTGACATTGATTTCATGGCTGAGGGATATTCCATCGTACATAAATACCGCAGTTTCTTGAACCGTTTTTATATTTCCTATGATATTTAAGGTGTACCCAAGTTGAGGTTCTTGTAAGCAGTGCAGCCCTAATTTTGGGGGTGGCTCTGTCTTATTGATTTTCAGTTTTCCCAAGGTATATTCCCTAGACTGGAAGTGCCCTTGGCTGTGTAGCTCTGTTGTTTACTTGTATTAGGGAACGCAATGCACTCCTCCAGTGAGGCAGTTGGCAATTTACATCCCGCCCATCAGCATAACAAGACTCCCTGTTCTCCAGGGCCTGTCTTGCCTTTCCGGTTTTTACACATTTCGTGGATATCCCTTTTGACCGGTGGGAAGTGATACTTCTTTGTAGTGCTGATTTGCATTGCCCACTTGCTTGCTTGGCCAAAAAAAGCGTATGCGTTTTCTCCTGAATATATTCAGGAGAAAACACATACGCCCTTTATGGACAAGTGCGTCATTGTCGAAGTTGTGACCCACTTCCTGTGCTTTAAAGTGATTCCAATGTACCTCTTGAAATCTGTTTCCTGCTATTCTGCCTCGCTTTCAAGTCCGCCTCATTGCCTTCCCTCAACAGATTTTTGGACGATAGTTGTCCTTTATTCATCTGCCAGTTTGTGAATTGCTGGGCCCCTGAGCTCCATTTTTCAACTCATTTTTTGTGAGCTGTACGCAAGTCCAAAATTTTGGTTCAGGACCTATACTGGTTCCCGATGGGTGACTGAGACTCTGGTTAATTCTTCTTTCTGCCGGGAAATTAGAGTGACATATGCCCGTCCAAATGCCTAACAGCTACTCTCTCATTGGTTCTCCCTCTTCCCTTCCATCCTCTGCCAAATTGGCAACCTGTGCGAACCAGGAGGTTAAAGGGGTTGTCTCTCCAAGTTGGGAGATTGATAGTAAAGCAGTAGGAAAGTCAAACCGGAGCACCAGGAGAGGGACTACTCGTTGAGTTTTAGAAACCTTTTGTATTCACAGTGTGTCCATTCTCTAGGTTTCCCGTACATGTTATAGCTGTAGTAATATTCCCTTCAACATGGAGAGTTGGGACCCATGGAATGGGGGCCATGCATTTTTGCTTTAAAGGGTCTGCATTTGCTCACCCAATCTCACCAATCCTCTCAGTCCCAAGTGTCCAGCCTTATGCCACATCCAGCTGTCATTGTAGATAGGGTCATTCCAGGTTTCATCAGAGACCCTGAAGGAAATGGAAAGAATTTCCCTGTTTTTTGGTTTTGTTTTTGAAATTCCTTTTTATACTGGGTTTGAGCTGATTCTCGCTGCCATGTTTATGCCAGTCTAGACACACTTGATTCCCTTACGGAGACATATCAATACATAGGTTTTAAGATTCTTACTAGTCAGATCTATTCCTCTGCGGGAAATATGGGGTATTGAGTCCCTTTCACTGAGGAAGGTGTAGGTCTTGTCTATTCCACAGTTTGTTTTAGAAATGGTACCTGTGCTTATATCAAACTCTGGTTTTATGCATCACCCCACCTCTCCTTTCCCCTTAAGCAGGCATAAGAGTGTTTTCTAAATGTGAGACTCTGTTCTCTTTCCTAACTCAGTTCATGTGTAGCCATGTTTACAGGATCTTCATAAGTGATGTCTTATGATAAGTTTCTTTTTCTGTGTGACTTATTTCACTTAGAATCATCGTACCTGAATCCACTCACTTTGCTGCTCCTGGTCTTTTGACATTGATTTCATGGCTGAGGGATATTCCATCGTACATAAATACCGCAGTTTCTTGAACCGTTTTTATATTTCCTGGGATATTTAAGGTGTACCCAAGTTGAGGTTCTTGTAAGCAGGGCAGCCCTAATTTTGGGGGTGGCTCTGTCTTATTGATTTTCAGTTTTCCCAAGGTATATTCCCTAGACTGGAAGTGCCCTTGGCTCTGTAGCTCTGTTGTTTACTTGTATTACGGAACGCAATGCACTCCTCCAGTGAGGCAGTTGGCAATTTACATCCCGCCCATCAGCATAACAAGTCTCCCTGTTCTCCAGGGCCTGTCTTGCCTTTCTGGTTTTTACACATTTCGTGGATATCCCTTTTGACCGGTGGGAAGTGATACTTCTTTGTAGTGCTGATTTGCATTGTCGCTTGCTTGAAATTTAATTTTATTTATTTTTTTATACAGTAGGTTATTATTAGTTATCTATTATATGCATAAACATGTATACAGGTCAATCCCAATCTCCCAACTCATCCCACCACCAACACCCCATGGCTTCCCCCACTTTGTGTCGATACGTTTGTTCTCTACCTCTGTGTCTCTATTTCTGCCCTGCAAACCAGTTCATCTGTCCCATTTTTCTAGGTTCCACATATAGGCATTAAAAAGAATAATTGTTTTTCTCTTTCTGACTTACTTCACTCTGTATGACAGTCTCTAGATCCATCAACTTCTCTACAAATGACTCAGTTTCATTCCTTTTTATGGCTGAGTAATATTCCATTTTATATATGTACCACATCTTTATCCATTCGTCTGTCTGTGGGCATTTAGGTTGCTTCCATTACCTGGCTATTGTAAATAGTGCTGCAATGAACATTGTGGTGAATGTGTCTCTGTGATTTATGGTTTTCTCTGGGTATATGCCCAGAAGTGGGATTGCTGGATCCTATGGTAATTCTCTTTTTAGTTTTTTCAAGGAACCTCCATACTGTTCTCCATAGTGACTGTATCAATTTACATTCCCACCAATAGCGGAAGAGGGTTCCTTTTGTCCACACCCTCCCCAGAATTTGTTGTTTGTAGATTATCTGATGATGCCGATTCTAACAGGTGTGAGGTCTTACCTCATTGTAGTTTTGATTTGCATTTCTCTAATAATTAGTGATGTTGAGCAGCTTTTCATGTGCGTCTTGGCCATCTCTGTGTCTTCTTTGAAGAAACGTCTATTTAGATCTTCTGCCCATTTTTGTATTGGGTTGTTTGTTGTATTAATATTAAGCTGCATGAGCTGTATATATATATTGGAGATTATACCTTTGTACATTGATTCGTTTGTGAACGTTTTCGCCCCTTCTGAGGGTTGCCTTTTTCCATTCCCGTTTTTTTAACAAAGAAAGAAAGAAAGCAAAAGAATCAGAACACTAATGTGCGTGAAATATGCCTCTTGAAACTGTCGTTTTGAAATATGGACGTCTTTTGAATTTTTTGGTCGATATATGACCCCAGGATTTGTTTTCAGGGCAGGTGTCATTTACAGGCCTGTAATGATTTGGAATATCCACTGACCATTAGCGCTGGGATTAAAGCTGCTGTTGTGTGAAACGGCCACAAGGTGGCAGCAGTTCTCCCTTACCAAATCTGTTTACTAGGGCAGCAGAGCCTCAATGGAAATCCCAATCTAGATTGGAATGTAAAACGGAATGTGCCAGGAGAAAGCCCCTCAAGTTTGTCTCACTACTTCCTGTTCGTGTTTTTAATTTATTTTTTAATTTTTTATTACAGCAAGTTTGAGTACAACGTTTAGCTTGTTGTAGGTGTGCAAGAGGTGGTTCTTTTACACATATACATATGTCTGTTCTTCCTGGGATCCTATTCCCATGTACGTTATGACAGAATGTTGAGTAGTCTTCTCTTGGTACTCCGTAGGTCTTTGGTGATTATATATGTCTACTGTGTTTGTATATGTCTGTTAACCCCAATATCGTAATGAATTCAATCCTCACACCTTTCCTTTGGTGAACCATAAGTTTGTTTAATGAATCTGTGATTGCCCTTCTCCGTGGAAATATCTGCCCTGGTATCAATTTATAGGTAACACCTATAAGTGATATGATATGATATGTGTCTTTCACTTTCTGACTTACTCCAAGTCACGTGATTACCTCTAGACTCATCTACGGTGCTGCAAATGGCATTGTGTGCTTCTTTTCCTTGGCGAATATTCTGTCTTAGCGAGGTCCATTTTCTGCAATGTGATTCCCTGAGGGCTGAGGATTAGCTGACCTGGGCAGCCTGACCCTGCCGGCAAGCCCTCCCCAGGTATGCCTGGGTTGAGGTCAATATAAACAGCACTCCAGGCAGCAATAGCCCCTGCAGCTGTGCCTGACTCCATATTCTCTGCCCCGTCAGCAGTCTCGGGGCTGTGCTGGTGGGAGTGTGTGAGTGTCCATGGCTTTGTGGGTGGCCCGGTGTGAGTGGGGCTCTGCTGGACTTTGTGCAGGAGTTGCCAGGCTGCAACCTGTAAAGAAGAGGATGTGTCACCCATAACTTCCACTGGAATATCTCTCCGGGCTGAGGTGAGTAAGGAAAAAAAGGTGTGGGGGCCGGGACAGGAGGGGTATCTCAGGCAGGGCCATGGAAAGCTTCCAGAAGAGCGCCCGTGGCCAGGACCATCCTGGCTGACCTGCAGGCACCAAGTTGGCCTGCGTGCTTTCGCTGGTGTGGCTCCACGCCCCTTCCTCTAGGCTTTCAAGCCCTTGTACATACTCAGGTGTTTCACCTGAGAAGGGTGGGAACAGTTGAGCAGCAGCTGCCCTGGGGCTCAGCTCACGTTTACTCACAGAGGCCTCGGCACGGTCCCCCAGCTTTGCAATAAGGACGCTCCTTGGGGGGGCGGGTGGGGATGCTGGCTGTATGGGAGATGATTCCCCACCTCTGACCAATTTCAGAATTGTTTACCACTGGAGCAAGTGCCTTGGTAGTGTTTTCCACTGTATAACTGTAAGTTCAGTTTTTTTTTTTCTTTTTTGGTTCAAGTTAGATTTTATTCCTCTTTTATGTATTTATAGATATAAGCATGGAAATAATTCATTCTTATAAATACATCAGTGTGAATGGAAGTACTTTTTTTCTGTTTTATTTTTACATTTTATTTTTAAAATTTTTGAAATTTAATTTTATTTATTTTTTTATACACTAGGTTATTATTAGTTATCTATTTTATGCATAGACATGTATACAGGTCAATCCCAATCTCCCAACTCATCCCACCACCACCACCCCATGGCATCCCCCACTTTGTGTCGATACGTTTGTTCTCTACCTCTGTGTCTCTATTTCTGCCCTGCAAACCAGTTCATCTGTAGCATTTTTCTAGGTTCCACATATAGGCATTAATATACAATATTTGTTTTTCTCTTTCTGACTTACTTCACTCTGTATGACAGTCTCTAGATCCATCAACTTCTCTACAAATGACCCAGTTTCATTCCTTTTTATGGCTGAGTAATATTCCATTTTATATATGTACCACATCTTTATCCATTCGTCTGTCTGTGGGCATTTAGGTTGCTTCCATTACCTGGCTATTGTAAATAGTGCTGCAATGAACATTGTGGTGAATGTGTCTCTGTGATTTATGGTTTTCTCTGGGTATATGCCCAGAAGTGGGATTGCTGGATCCTATGGTAATTCTCTTTTTAGTTTTTTAAAGGAACCTCCATACTGTTCTCCATAGTGACTGTATCAATTTACATTCCCACCAATAGCGGAAGAGGGTTCCTTTTGTCCACACCCTCCCCAGAATTTGTTGTTTGTAGATTATCTGATGATGCCGATTCTCACAGGTGTGAGGTCTTACCTCATTGTAGTTTTGATTTGCATTTCTCTAATAATTAGTGATGTTGAGCAGCTTTTCATGTGCGTCTTGGCCATCTCTGTGTCTTCTTTGAAGAAACGTCTATTTAGATCTTCTGCCCATTTTTGTATTGGGTTGTTTGTTGTATTAATATTAAGCTGCATGAGCTGTATATATATATTGGAGATTATACCTTTGTCCATTGATTCGTTTGTGAAAGTTTTCGCCCCTTCTGAGGGTTACCTTTTTCCATTCCCGTTTTTTTAACAAAGAAAGAAAGAAAGCAAAAGAATCAGAACACTAATGTGCGTGAAATATGCCTCTTGAAACTGTCGTTTTGAAATATGGACGTCTTTTGAATTTTTTGGTCGATATATGACCCCAGGATTTGTTTTCAGGGCAGGTGTCATTTACAGGCCTGTAATGATTTGGAATATCCACTGACCATTAGCGCTGGGATTAAAGCTGCTGTTGTGTGAAACGGCCACAAGGTGGCAGCAGTTCTCCCTTACCAAATCTGGTTACTAGGGCAGCAGAGCCTCAATGGAAGTCGCTTTCTAGATTGGAATTTAGAACGGAATGTGCCAGGAGAAAGCCCCTCAAGTTTGTCTCACTACTTCTTGTTCGTGTTTTTAATTTAATTTTTTATTTTTTATTACAGCAAGTTTGAGTACAACGTTTAGCTTGTTGTAGGTGTGCAAATGGTGGTTCTTTTACACATATACATATGTCTGTTCTTCCTGGGATCCTTTTCCCATGTACATTATGACAGAATGTTGAGTAGTCTTCTCTTGGTACTCCGTAGGTCTTTGGTGATTATATACGTCTACTGTGTTTGTATATGTCTGTTAACCCAAATATCAAAATGAATTCAATCCTCACACCTTTCCTTTGGTGAACCATAAGTTTGTTTAACGAATCTGTGATTGCCCTTCTCCGTGGAAATATCTGCCCTGGTATCAATTTATAGGTAACACCTATATGTGATATGATATGATATGTGTCTTTCACTTTCTGACTTACTCCAAGTCACGTAATTACCTCTAGAGTCATCTACGGTGCTGCAAATGGCATTGTGTGCTTTTTTTCCTTGGCTAATATTCTGTCTTAGCGAGGTCCATTTTCTGCAATGTGACTCCCTGAGGGCTGAGGATTAGCTGACCTGGGCAGCCTGACCCTGCCGGCAAGCCCTCCCCAGGTGTGCCTGGGTTGAGGTCAATATAAACAGCACTCCACGCAGCAATATCCCCTGCAGCTGTGCCTGACTCCATATTTCTGCCCCGTCAGCAGTCTCGGGGCTGTGATGGTGGGAGGGTGTGAGGGTCCACGGCTTTGTGGGTGGCCCGGTGTGAGTGGGGCTCTGCTGGACTTTCTGCAGGAGTTGCCAGGCTGCCACCTGTAAAGAAGAGGATGTGTCACCCATAACTTCCACTGGAATATCTCTCCGGGCTGAGGTGAGGAAGGAAAAAATGGAGTGGGGGCCGGGACCGGAGGGGTATCTCTGGCAGGCCAATGGAAAGCTTCCAGAAGAGCGCCCGTGGCCAGGACCATCCTGGCTGACCTGCAGGCACCAAGTTGGCCTGCGTGCTTTCGCTCATGTGGCTCCACGACCCATCCTCTAGGCTTTCAAGCCCTTGTACATACTCAGGTGTTTCACCTGGGAAGGGTGGGAACAGTTCAGCAGCAGCTGGCCTGGGGCTCAGCTCATGTTTACTCACAGAGGCCTCGGCACGGTCCCCCAGCTTTGCAATAAGGACGCTCCTTGGGGGGGCGGGTGGGGATGCTGGCTGTATGGGAGATGATTCCCCACCTCTGACCAATTTCACAATTCTTTACCACTGGAGCAAGTGCCTTGGTAGTGTTTTCCTCTGTATAACTGTTAGGTTCAGTTTTTTTTTTTTTCTTTTTTGGTTCAAGTTAGATTTTATTCCTCTTTTATGTATTTATAGATATAAGCATGGAAATAATACATTCTTATAAATACATCAGTGTGAATGGAAGAAATTTTATTCTGTTTTATTTTTACTTTTTATTTTTAAAAATTTTGAAATTTAATTTTATTTATTTTTTTATACGATAGGTTATTATTAGTTATCTATTTTATTCATATACAAGTATACAGGTCAATCCCAATCTCCCAACTCATCCCACCACCACCACCCCATGGCTTCCCCCACTTTGTGTCGATACGTTTGTTCTCTACCTCTGTGTCTCTATTTCTGCCCTGCAAACCAGTTCATCTGTAGCATTTTTCTAGGTTCCACATATAGGCATTAATATACAATATTTGTTTTTCTCTTTCTGACTTACTTCACTCTGTATGACAGTCTCTAGATCCATCAACTTCTCTACAAATGACTCAGTTTCATTCCTTTTTATGGCTGAGTAATATTCCATTTTATATATGTACCACATCTTTATCCATTCGTCTGTCTGTGGGCATTTAGGTTGCTTCCATTACCTGGCTATTGTAAATAGTGCTGCAATGAACATTGTGGTGAATGTGTCTCTGTGATTTATGGTTTTCTCTGGGTATATGCCCAGAAGTGGGATTGCTGGATCCTATTGTAATTCTGTTTTTAGTTTTTCAAAGGAACCTCCATACTGTTCTCCATAGTGACTGTATCAATTTACATTCCCACCAATAGCGGAAGAGGGTTCCTTTTGTCCACACCCTCCCCAGAATTTGTTGTTTGTAGATTATCTGATGATGCCGATTCTCACAGGTGTGAGGTCTTACCTCATTGTAGTTTTGATTTGCATTTCCCTAATAATTAGTGATGTTGAGCAGCTTTTCATGAGCGTCTTGGCCATCTCTGTGTCTTCTTTGAAGAAACGTCTATTTCGATCTTCTGCCCATTTTTGTATTGGGTTGTTTGTTTTATTAATATTAAGCTGCATGAGCTGTTTATATATATTGGAGATTAAACCTTTGTCCATTGATTCATTTGTGAACGTTTTCGCCCATTCTGAGGGTTGCCTTTTTCCATTCCCGTTTTTTTAACAAAGAAGGAAAGAAATCAAAAGAAGCAGAACACTAATGTGCGTGAAATATGCCTCTTGAAACTGTCGTTTTGAAATATGGACGTCTTTTGAATTTTTTGGTCGATATATGACCCCAGGATTTGTTTTCAGGGCAGGTGTCATTTACAGGCCTGTAATGATTTGGAATATCCACTGACCATTAGCGCTGGGATTAAAGCTGCTGTTGTGTGAAACGGCCACAAGGAGGCAGCAGTTCTCCCTTACCAAATCTGGTTACTAGGGCAGCAGAGCCTCAATGGAAGTCGCCTTCTAGATTGGAATGTAGAACGGAATGTACCAGGAGAAAGCACCTCAAGTTTTTCTCACTAATTCTTGTTCGTGTTTTTAATTTAATTTTTTATTTTTTATTACAGCAAGTTTGAGTACAACGTTTAGCTTGTTGTAGGTGTGCAAGAGGTGGTTGTTTTACACATATACATATGTCTGTTCTTCCTGGGATCCTTTTCCCATGTACGTTATGACAGAATGTTGAGTAGTCTTCTCTTGGTACTCCGTAGGTCTTTGGTGATTATATATGTCTACTGTGTTTGTATATGTCTGTTAACCCCAATATTATAATGAATTCAATCCTCACACCTTTCCTTTGGTGAACCATAAGTTTGTTTAATGAATCTGTGATTGCCCTTCTCCGTGGAAATATCTGCCCTGGTATCAATTTATATGTAACACCTATAAGTGATATGATATGATATGTGTCTTTCACTTTCTGACTTACTCCAAGTCACGTGATTACCTCTAGACTCATCTACGGTGCTTCAAATGGCATTGTGTGCTTCTTTTCCTTGGCGAATATTCTGTCTTAGCGAGGTCCATTTTCTGCAATGTGATTCCTTGAGGGCTGAGGATTATCTGACCTGGGCAGCCTGACCCTGCCGGCAAGCCCTCCCCAGGTGTGCCTGGGTTGAGGTCAATATAAACAGCACTCCAGGCAGCAATAGCCCCTGCAGCTGTGCCTGACTCCATATTCTCTGCCCCGTCAGCAGTCTCGGGGCTGTGCTGGTGGGAGGGTGTGAGGGTCCACGGCTTTGTGGGTGGCCCGGTGTGAGTGGGGCTCTGCTGGACTTTCTGCAGGAGTTGCCAGGCTGCCACCTGTAAAGAAGAGGATGTGTCACCCATAACTTCCACTGGAGTATCTCTCCGGGCTGAGGTGAGTAAGGAAAAAAAGGAGTGGGGGCCGGGACAGGAGGGGTATCTCAGGCAGGGCCATGGAAAGCTTCCAGAAGAGCGCCCATGGGCAGGACCATCCTGGCTGACATGCAGGCACCAAGTTGGCCTGCGTGCTTTCGCTGGTGTGGCTCCACGGCCCTTCCTCTAGGCTTTCAAGCCCTTGTACATACTCAGGTGTTTCACCTGGGAAGGGTGGGAACAGTTCAGCAGCAGCTGGCCTGGGGCTCAGCTCATGTTTACTCACAGAGGCCTCGGCAAGGTCCCCCAGCTTTGCAATAAGGACGCTCCTTGCGTGGGCGGGCGGGGCTGCTGGCTGTATGGGAGATGATTCCCCACCTCTGACCAATTTCAGAATTGTTTACCACTGGAGCAAGTGCCTTGGTAGTGTTTTCCTCTGTATAACTGTTAGGTTCGAGTTTTTTTTTCTTTTTTGGTTCAAGTTAGATTTTATTCCTCTTTTATGTATTTATGGATATAAGCTTGGAAATAATTCATTCTTATAAATACATCAGTGTGAATGGAAGAACTTTTTTTCTGTTTTATTTTTACATTTTATTTTTAAAAATTTTGAAATTTAATTTTATTTATTTTTTTATACAGTAGGTTATTATTATTTATCTATTTTATGCATATACATGTATACAGGTCAATCCCAATCTCCCAACTCATCCCACCACCACCACCCCATGGCTTCCCCCACTTTGTGTCCATACGTTTGTTCTCTACCTCTGAGCCTCTATTTCTGCCCTGCAAACCAGTTCATCTGTCCCATTTTTCTAGGTTCCACATATAGGCATTAATATACAATATTTGTTTTTCTCTTTCTGACTTACTTCACTCTGTATGACAGTCTCTAGATCCATCAACTTCTCTACAAATGACCCAGTTTCATTCCTTTTTATGGCTGAGTAATATTCCATTTTATATATGTACCACATCTTTATCCATTCGTCTGTCTGTGGCCATTTAGGTTGCTTCCATTACCTGGCTATTGTAAATAGTGCTGCAATGAACATTGTGTGAATGTGTCTTTGTGATTTATGGTTTTCTCTGGGTATATGCCCAGAAGTGGGATTGCTGGATCCTATGGTAATTCTGTTTTTAGTTTTTTAAAGGAACCTCCATACTGTTCTCCATAGTGACTGTATCAATTTACATTCCCACCAATAGCGGAAGAGGGTTCCTTTTGTCCACACCCTCCCCAGAATTTGTTGTTTGTAGATTATCTGATGATGCCGATTCTAACAGGTGTGAGGTCTTACCCCATTGTAGTTTTGATTTGCAATTCTCTAATAATTAGTGATGTTTAGCAGCTTTTCATGTGCGTCTTGGCCATCTCTGTGTCTTCTTTGAAGAAACGTCTCTTTAGATCTTCTGCCCATTTTTGTATTGGGTTGTTTGTTTTTTTAATATTAAGCTGCATGAGCTGTTTATATATATTGGAGATTAAACCTTTGTCCATTGATTTGTTTGTGAACGTTTTCGCCCATTCTGAGGGTTGCCTTTTTCCGTTCCCGTTTTTTTAACAAAGAAAGAAAGAAAGCAAAAGAAGCAGAACACTAATGTGCGTGAAATATGCCTCTTGAAACTGTCGTTTTGAAATATGGACGTCTTTTGAATTTTTTGGTCGATATATGACCCCAGGATTTGTTTTCAGGGCAGGTGTCATTTACAGGCCTGTAATGATTTGGAATATCCACTGACCATTAGCGCTGGGATTAAAGCTGCTGTTGTGTGAAACGGCCACAAGGAGGCAGCAGTTCTCCCTTACCAAATCTGGTTACTAGGGCAGCAGAGCCTCAATGGAAGTCGCGTTCTAGATTGGAATGTAGAACGGAATGTGCCAGGAGAAAGCCCCTCATGTTTGTCTCACTACTTCTTGTTCGTGTTTTTAGTTTAATTTTTTTATTTTTTATTACAGCAAGTTTGAGTACAACGTTTAGCTTGTTGTAGGTGTGCAAGAGGTGGTTCTTTTACACATATACATATGTCTGTTATTCCTGGGATCCTTTTCCCATGTACGTTATGACAGAATGTTGAGTACTCTTCTCTTGGTACTCCGTAGGTCTTTGGTGATTATATATGTCTACTGTGTTTGTATATGTCTGTTAACCCCAATATCGTAATGAATTCAATCCTCACACCTTTCCTTTGGTGAACCATAAGTTTGTTTAATGAATCTGTGATTGCCCTTCTCCGTGGAAATATCTGCCCTGGTATCAATTTATAGGTAACACCTATAAGTGATATGATATGATATGTGTCTTTCACTTTCTGACTTACTCCAAGTCACGTGATTAACTCTAGACTCATCTACGGTTCTGCAAAAGGCATTGTGTCCTTTTTTCCTTGTTGATTATTCTGTCTTAGCCACGTCCATTTTCTGCAATGTGATACCCTGAGGGCTGAGGATTAGCTGACCTGGGCAGCCTGACCCTGCCGGCAAGCCCTCCCCAGGTGTGCCTGGGTTGAGGTCAATATAAACAGCACTCCAGGCAGCAATAGCCCCTGCAGCTGTGACTGACTCCATATTCTCTGCCCTGTCAACAGTCTCGGGGCTGTGCTGGTCGGAGGGGGTGAGGGTCCACGGCTTTGTGTGTGGCCCGGTGTGAGTGGGGCTCTGCTGGACTTTGTGCAGGAGTTGCCAGGCTGCAACCTGTAAAGAAGAGGATGTGTCACCCATAACTTCCACTGGAATATCTCTCCGGGCTGAGGTGAGTAAGGAAAAAAAGGAGTGGGGGCCGGGACAGGAGGGGTATCTCAGGCAGGGCAATGGAAATCTTCCAGAAGACGCCCGTGGCCAGGACCATCCTGGCTGACCTGCAGGCACCAAGGTGGCCTTCGTGCTTTCGCTGGTGTGGCTCCACGGCCCTTCCTCTAGGCTTTCAAGCCCTTGTACATATTCAGGTGTTTCACCTGGGAAGGGTGGGAACAGTTCAGCAGCAGCTGGCCTGGGGCTCAGCTCACGTTTACTCACAGAGGCCTTGGCACGGTCCCCCAGCTTTGCAATAAGGACGCTCCTTGTGTGGGCGGGCGGGGCTGCTGGCTGTATGGGAGATGATTCCCCACCTCTGACCAATTTCAGAATTGTGTACCACTAGAGCAAGTGCCTTGGTAGTATTTTCCTCTGTATACCTGTTAAGTTCAGTTTTTTTTTTCTTTTTTGGTTCAAGTTAGATTTTATTCCTCTTTTATGTTTTTATAGATATAAGCATGGAAATAATTCATTCTTATAAATACATCAGTGTGAATGGAAGAACTATTTTTCTGCTTTATTTTTACATTTTATTTTGAAAAATTTTGAAATTTAATTTAATTTATTTTTTTATACACTAGTTTATTATTAGTTATCTATTTTATGCATAGACATGTATACAGGTCAATCCCAATCTCCCAACTCATCCCACCACCACCACCCCATGTCTTCCCCCACATTGTGTCCATACGTTTGTTCTCTACCTCTGTGTCTCTATTTCTGCCCTGCAAACCAGTTCATCTGTACCATTTTTCTAGGTTCCACATATAGGCATTAATATACAATATTTGTTTTTCTCTTTCTGACTTACTTCACTCTGTATGACAGTCTCTAGATCCATCAACTTCTCTACAAATGACCCAGTTTCATTCCTTTTTATGGCTGAGTAATATTCCATTTTATATATGTACCACATCTTTATCCATTCGTCTGTCTGTGGGCATTTAGGTTGCTTCCATTACCTGGCTATTGTAAATAGTGCTGCAATGAACATTGTGGTGAATGTGTCTCAGTGATTTATGGTTTTCTCTGGGTATATGCCCAGAAGTGGCATTGCTGGATCCTATGGTAATTCTCTTTTTAGTTTTTTAAAGGAACCTCCATACTGTTCTCCATAGTGACTGTATCAATTTACATTCCCACCAATAGCGGAAGAGGGTTCCTTTTGTCCACACCCTCCCCAGAATTTGTTGTTTGTAGATTATCTGATGATGCCGATTCTAACAGGTGTGAGGTCTTACCTCATTGTAGTTTTGATTTGCATTTCTCTAATAATTAGTGATGTTGAGCAGCTTTTCATGTGCGTCTTGGCCACCTCTGTGTCTTCTCTGAAGAAACTTCTATTTAGATCTTCTGCCCATTTTTGTATTGGGTTGTTTGTTTTATTAATATTAAGCTGCATGAGCGGTTTATATATATTGGAGATTAAACCTTTGTCCATTGATTCGTTTGTGAACGTTTTCGCCCATTCTGAGGGTTGCCTTTTTCCATTCCCGTTTTTTAAACAAAGAAAGAAAGAAATCAAAAGAAGCAGAACACTAATGTGCGTGAAATATGCCTCTTGAAACTGTCGTTTTGAAATATGGACGTCTTTTGAATTTTTTGGTCGATATATGACCCCAGGATTTGTTTTCAGGGCAGGTGTCATTTACAGGCGTGTAATGATTTGGAATATCCACTGACCATGAGCACTGGGATTAAAGCTGCTGTTGTGTGAAACGGCCACAAGGTGGCAGCAGTTCTCCCTTACCAAATCTGGTTACTAGGGCAGCAGAGCCTCAATGGAAGTCGCGTTCTAGATTGGAATGTAGAACGGAATGTACCAGGAGAAAGCCCCTCAAGTTTTTCTCACTAATTCTTGTTCGTGTTTTTAATTTAATTTTTTATTTTTTATTACAGGAAGTTTGAGTACAACGTTTAGCTTGTTGTAGGTGTGCAAGAGGTGGTTCTTTTACACATATACATATGTCTGTTCTTCCTGGGATCCTTTTCCCATGTTCGTTATGACAGAATGTTGAGTAGTCTTCTCTTGGTACTCCGTAGGTCTTTGGTGATTATATACGTCTACTGTGTTTGTATATGTCTGTTAACCCCAATATTATAATGAATTCAATCCTCACACCTTTCCTTTGGTGAACCATAAGTTTGTTTAATGAATCTGTGATTGCCCTTCTCCGTGGAAATATCTGCCTTGGTATCAATTTATAGGTAACACCTATAAGTGATATGATATGATATGTGTCTTTCACTTTCTGACTTACTCCAAGTCACGTGATTACCTCTAGACTCATCTATGGTGCTGCAAATGGCATTGTGTGCTTTTTCTCCTTGGCGAATATTCTGTCTTAGCGAGGTCCATTTTCTGTAATGTGATTCCCTGAGGGCTGAGAATTAGCTGACCTGGGCAGCCTGACCCTGCCGGCAAGCCCTCCCCAGGTGTGCCTGGGTTGAGGTCAATATGAACAGCACTCCAGGCAGCAATAGCCCCTGCAGCTGTGCCTGACTCCATATTCTCTCCCCCGTCAGCAGTCTCGGGGCTGTGCTGGTGGGAGGGTGTGAGGGTCCACGGCTTTGTGGGTGGCCCGGTGTGAGTGGGGCTCTGCTGGACTTTCTGCAGGAGTTGCCAGGCTGCCACCTGTAAAGAAGAGGATGTGTCACCCATAACTTCCACTGGAATATCTCTCCGGGCTGAGGTGAGTAAGGAAAAAAAGGAGTGGGGGCCGGGACAGGAGGGGTATCTCAGGCAGGGCAATGGAAAGCTTCCAGAAGAGTGCCCGTGGCCAGGACCATCCTGGCTGACCTGCAGGCACCAAGTTGGCCTGCGTGCTTTCGCTGGTGTGGCTCCACGGCCCTTCCTCTAGGCTTTCAAGCCCTTGTACATATTCAGGTGTTTCACCTGGGAAGGGTGGGAACAGTTCAGCAGCAGCTGGCCTGGGGCTCAGCTCACGTTTACTCACAGAGGCCTCGGCACGGTCCCCCAGCTTTGCAATAAGGACGCTCCTTGCGTGGGCGGGCGGCGCTGCTGGATGTATGGGAGATGATTCCCCACCTCTGACCAATTTCAGAATTGTTTACCACTGGCGCAAGTGCCTTGGTAGTGTTTTCCTCTGTATAACTGTTAGGTTCAGTTTTTTTTTTTTTTCTTTTTTGGTTCAAGTTAGATTTTATTCCTCTTTTATGTATTTATAGATATAAGCATGGAAATAATTCATTCCTATAAATACATCTGTGTGAAGGGAAGAACATTTTTCTGTTTTATTTTTAAATTTTATTTCTTATATTTTTGAAATTTAATTTTATTTACTTTTTTATACAGCTGGTTATTATTAGTTATGTGTTTTATGCATATACATGTATACAGGTCAATCTCAATCTCCCAACTCATCCCACCACCACCACCCCATGGCTTCGCACACTTGGTGTCCATACGTTTGTTCTCTACCTCTGTGTCTCTATTTCTTCCCTGAAAACCAGTTCATCTGTACCATTTTTTAGGTTCCACATATATGCATTAATATACAATATTTGTTTTCCCCTTTCTGACTTACTTCATTCTGTATGACAGTCTCTAGATCCATCGATGTCTCTAAAAATGACCCAGATTCATTCCTTTTTATGGCCGAGTAATATTCCATTTTATATATGTACCCCATCTTTATCCATTCATCTGTCTTTGGGCGTTTAGGTTGCTTCCATTACCTGGCTATTGTAAATAGTGCTGCAATGAACATTGTGGTGAATGTGCCTTTTTGATTTATGGTTTTCTTTGGGTATATGCCCAGAAGTGGAATTGCTGGATCAGATGGTAATTCTATTTCTAGATTTTTTAAGGAAACTCCATAGTGTTCTCCATAGTGACTCTATCAATTTACATTCCCACCAATAGTGGAAGAGGGCTCCTTTTGTCCACACCCTCCCCAGAATTTGTTGTTTGTAGATTTTCTGATGATGCCGATTCTAACAGGTGTGAGGTGATACCTCATTGTAGTTTTGATTTGCATTTCTCTAATAATTAGTGCTCTTGAGCAGCTTCTCATGTGCATCTTGGCCATCTCTGTGTCTTCTTTGAAGAAACATCTCTTGAGATCTTCGGCCCATTTCTGTATTGGGAGGGTCGTGGTATGGTCAGGGTGTGTGCTGACGCACGTGTCAGTGCCAGCGTAAGGGCCAGGAGTAGGGTACAGCATAGGGTAACGTGTAGGGCTGGTGGTGGGTTTCCGTTCCGGGTTAGGGTTAGGGAACGGCAAGGTTTAGGGAACAGGTGAGCATAGGGACACGTGGGAGAGGCAGGCTACGTGCTGACAAACGTGTCAGTGCCAGCGTACGGGTCAGGAGTAAAGTATGGTGTAGGGTTGGTTGTGGGTTTACATTCCGCGCTAGGGTTAGGGTTAGGGAACAGCAAGGCTTAGGGCACAGCTGAGGGTACAGAAACGTGGGAGGGTCAGGCTATGTCCTGACGCACGGTTCAGTGCCAGTGTACGGGCCAGGATTAGGGTACGGAGTAGGGTAAGGTTTAGGGCTGTTGGTGGGTTTCTGTTCCGGGTTAGGGTTAGGGAACGGCAAGGCTTAGGGCACAGGTAAGGGTACGGAAACGAGGGAGAGGCACACTACGTGCTGACACACGGGTCAGTGCCAGCGTACGCGCCAGAATTAGGGTACGGCGTAGGGTAAGGTGTAGGGCTGGTGGTGGGTTTCTGTTCCAGGGTAGGGTTAGGGTTAGGGATCGGCAAGGCTTAGGGCACAGGTGAGGGTATGGAAACATGGGAGTGGCAGGCTACGTGCTTACACAAGGGTTAGTTCCAGTGTACGGCCCAGGAGTAGGGTACGGCGTAGGGTAAGGTGTAGGGCTGGTGGTGCGTTTCCGTTCACGGCTAGGGTTAGGGTTAGGGAATGGCAAGGCTTAGGGCACAGGTGAGGGTACAGAAACATGGGAGGGTCAGGCTACGTGCTGACGCAAGTGCCAGTGCCAGCGTACGGCCCAGGAATAGGGTATGGCGTAGGGTAAAGTGTAGGGTTAGGGTTAGGGAACGGCAAGGCTTAGGGCACAGGTGAGGGTACGGAAACTTGGGAGGGTCAGGCTACATGCTGAAGCACGTGTCAGTGCCAGGGTGTGGACCAGGAGTAGGGTACGGCGTAGGGTAAGGTGTAAGACTGGTGGTGGGTGTCCATTCCGGGGTTTGATTAGGGTTAGGGAACGTCAAGTTTTAGGGCACAGGTGAGGGTACGGAAACGTGCGAGGGTCAGGCTACCTGCTGACGCATGGGTCAGTGCCAGCGTATGGGCCAGGAGTAGGGTACGGCGTAGGGTAAGGTGTAGGGCTGGTGGTGGGTTTCCGTTCTGGGCTAGGGTTAGGGTTAGGGAACGGCAAGTCTAAGGGCACAGGTGAGGGTACGGAAACTTGGGAGAGGCAGGCTACGTGCTGACACACGGGTCAGTGCCAGCATACAGGCAAGGTGTAGGGTACGGCATAGGGTATGGTGTAGGGCTGGTGGTGGGTTTCAGTTCAGGGCTAGGGTTAGGGTTAGTGAACGGCAATGCTTAGGGCACAGGTGAGGGTACAGAAACGTGTTAGGTTCATGGTGCATGTTGATGCATGGAATAGTGTCATCATACGCATTAGGAATAGGGTATGGCGTAGAGTAAGGTGTACGGATGGCGGTAGGTTTACATTCCGGTGTAGGGTTAGGGATAGCGAATTGCAAGGTATAGGGCACAGTTGATGGTACGGAAATGTGTTAGGTTCAGGGTACGTGTTGACTCACGGGTTAGTGTGAGCGTACGCATGAGGATTAGGGTACCGCATAGAGTAAGGTGTAGGGTTGGTGGTAGGTTTCCGTTCCAGTCTAGGGTTATGTTTAGGGACTGGCAAAGTTTAGGGCACAGGTGAGGTTACGAAACGTGTTAGGGTCAGGGTACGTGTTGATGCACCGGTTAGTGTCAGCATACGAATTAGGATTAGGGTATGGCGTAAGGTAAGGTGTAGGGTTGGTGGTAGTTTTCCGTTCTGGGCTAGGGTTAAGGTAAGGGAACGTCAAGGTTTATGGCAGAGGTGTTGGTACGGAAACGTGTTAGGGTCAGGGTACGTGTTGACGTATGGATTAGGATTAGGGTACGGCTTAGGGTAAGGTGTAGGGCGGATGGTAGGTTTCTGTTCCGGGCTAAGGTTAAGGATAGGCAACGTCAAGGATTGGGGCACAGCTGAGGGTACGGAAACGTGTTAGTGTCAGGGTACATGTTGACTCACCGGTTAGTGCCAGCGTACGGATTAGGATTAGTGTACCGCGTAGATAAGGTGCACGGTTGGTGGTAGGTTTCCGTTCCAGGCTATGGTTAGGGTTAGGGAAAGTCAAGGTTTCTATTTGTAGGTTTTTTAAGGAAACTCCATACTGTTCTCCATAGTGACTGTATCAATTTACATTCCCACCAATAGTGGAAGAGGGCTCCTTTTGTCCACACCCTCCCCAGAATTTGTTGTCTGTAGATTTTCTGATGATGCCGATTCTAACAGGTGTGAGGTGATACCTCATTGTAGTTTTGATTTGCATTTCTCTAATAATTAGTGCTCTTGAGCAGCTTCTCATGTGCATCTTGGCCATCTCTGTGTCTTCTTTGAAGAAACGTCTCTTTATATCTTCTGCGCATTTTTGTATTGGGTTGTTTGTTTTTTTAATAAGCTGCATGAGCTGTTTATTTATATTGGAGATTAAACCTTTGTCCATTGATTCGTTTGCAACTATTTTCGCCCCTTCTGAGGGATGCCTTTTTCCATTCCCGTGTTTTTAATGAAAAAAGGAAAGAAAGAAAAAGAAGCAGAACACTAATGTGCATAAAATACGCCTTTTGAAACGGTCGTTTTGAAATATGGACGTCCTTTAAATTTTTTGGTCGATATGTGACCCCAGGATTTGTTTTCATGGCAGGTGTCATTTACAGGCCTGCAATGATTTTGAATATCAACTGACCATTAGCACTGGGATTAAAGCTGCTGTTGTGCGAAACGGCCACTAGGTGGCAGCAGTTCTCCCTTAACACATCTGGTTACTAGGGCAACAGAGCCTCAATGGAAGTCATGTTCTAGATTGGAATTTAGAATGGAATGTGCCAGGAGAAAGCCCCTCAAGTTTGACTCCCTACTTCTTGTTCGTATTTTTAATTTAATTTTTTTATTTTTTATTATAGCAAGTTTGATTACAATGTTTGGCTTGTTGTAGGTGTGGAAGATGTGGTTCTTTTGCACATATACAGATGTCTGTTCTTCCTGGGATCCTTTTCCCATGTACGTTCTGACAGAATGTTGAGTAGTCTTCTCTTGGTATTCCGTAGGTCTTTGGTGATTATATATGTCACCTCTGTTTGTATATGTCTGTTAACCCCGATATCGTAATGAAACCAATCCTCACACCTTTCCATTGGTGAACCATAAGTTTGTTTAATGAATCTATGATTGCACTTCTCAGTGGAAATGACTGCCCTGGTTTCTATTTTAGGTAACACCTATAAGTGATATGAAATGATATGTGTCTTTCACTTTCTGACTTACTCCAAGTCACGTGATTACCTCTAGACTCATCTACGGTGCTGCAAATGGCATTGTGTCCTTATTTTCCTTGGCTTCTATTCTGCCTTAGCGAGGTCCATTTTCAACAATGTGATTCCCTGAGGGTTGTGGATTAGCTGACCTGCGCAGCCTTACCCTGCCGGCCGGCCCTCCCCAGGTCTGCCTGGTTGAGGTCAATATAAACAGCGCTCCAGGCAGCAATAGCCCCTGAAGCTGTGCCTGACTCCATATTCTCTGCCCCGTCAGCAGTCTCGGGGCTGTGCTGGTGGGAGGGAGTGAGGGGCCACAGCTTTGTTGGTGGCCCGGTGTGAGTGGGGTTCTGCTGGCCTTTGTGCAGGAGTTGCCAGGCTGCCATCTGTAACGAAGAGGATGTGTCACCCATACCTTCCGCTGGAATTTCTCTCCGGACAGAGGTGAGGAAGGAAAAAAGAAGTGGGGGCCGGGACAAGAGGGGTATCTCAGGCAGGACAATGGAAAGCTTCCGGAAGAGCGCCCGGGGCCAGGATCACACTGGCTGGCCTGCAGTCACCAAGTTGGCCTGCGTGCTGTCGCTGGTGTGGCTCCAAGGCCCTTCCTCTAGGCTTTCAAGCCTTTGTACATATTCAGGTGTTTCACCTGGGAAGGGTGGGAACAGTTCAGCAGCAGCTGGCCTGGGGCTCAGCTCACGTTTACTCACAGAGGCCTCGGCACGGTCCCCCAGCTTTGCAATAAGGACGCTCCTTGCGTGGGCGGGCGGCGCTGCTGGATGTATGGGAGATGATTCCCCACCTCTGACCAATTTCAGAATTGTTTACCACTGGCGCAAGTGCCTTGGTAGTGTTTTCCTCTGTATAACTGTTAGGTTCAGTTTTTTTTTTTTTTCTTTTTTGGTTCAAGTTAGATTTTATTCCTCTTTTATGTATTTATAGATATAAGCATGGAAATAATTCATTCCTATAAATACATCTGTGTGAAGGGAAGAACATTTTTCTGTTTTATTTTTAAATTTTATTTCTTATATTTTTGAAATTTAATTTTATTTACTTTTTTATACAGCTGGTTATTATTAGTTATGTGTTTTATGCATATACATGTATACAGGTCAATCTCAATCTCCCAACTCATCCCACCACCACCACCCCATGGCTTCGCACACTTGGTGTCCATACGTTTGTTCTCTACCTCTGTGTCTCTATTTCTTCCCTGAAAACCAGTTCATCTGTACCATTTTTTAGGTTCCACATATATGCATTAATATACAATATTTGTTTTCCCCTTTCTGACTTACTTCATTCTGTATGACAGTCTCTAGATCCATCGATGTCTCTAAAAATGACCCAGATTCATTCCTTTTTATGGCCGAGTAATATTCCATTTTATATATGTACCCCATCTTTATCCATTCATCTGTCTTTGGGCGTTTAGGTTGCTTCCATTACCTGGCTATTGTAAATAGTGCTGCAATGAACATTGTGGTGAATGTGCCTTTTTGATTTATGGTTTTCTTTGGGTATATGCCCAGAAGTGGAATTGCTGGATCAGATGGTAATTCTATTTCTAGATTTTTTAAGGAAACTCCATAGTGTTCTCCATAGTGACTCTATCAATTTACATTCCCACCAATAGTGGAAGAGGGCTCCTTTTGTCCACACCCTCCCCAGAATTTGTTGTTTGTAGATTTTCTGATGATGCCGATTCTAACAGGTGTGAGGTGATACCTCATTGTAGTTTTGATTTGCATTTCTCTAATAATTAGTGCTCTTGAGCAGCTTCTCATGTGCATCTTGGCCATCTCTGTGTCTTCTTTGAAGAAACATCTCTTGAGATCTTCGGCCCATTTCTGTATTGGGAGGGTCGTGGTATGGTCAGGGTGTGTGCTGACGCACGTGTCAGTGCCAGCGTAAGGGCCAGGAGTAGGGTACAGCATAGGGTAACGTGTAGGGCTGGTGGTGGGTTTCCGTTCCGGGTTAGGGTTAGGGAACGGCAAGGTTTAGGGAACAGGTGAGCATAGGGACACGTGGGAGAGGCAGGCTACGTGCTGACAAACGTGTCAGTGCCAGCGTACGGGTCAGGAGTAAAGTATGGTGTAGGGTTGGTTGTGGGTTTACATTCCGCGCTAGGGTTAGGGTTAGGGAACAGCAAGGCTTAGGGCACAGCTGAGGGTACAGAAACGTGGGAGGGTCAGGCTATGTCCTGACGCACGGTTCAGTGCCAGTGTACGGGCCAGGATTAGGGTACGGAGTAGGGTAAGGTTTAGGGCTGTTGGTGGGTTTCTGTTCCGGGTTAGGGTTAGGGAACGGCAAGGCTTAGGGCACAGGTAAGGGTACGGAAACGAGGGAGAGGCACACTACGTGCTGACACACGGGTCAGTGCCAGCGTACGCGCCAGAATTAGGGTACGGCGTAGGGTAAGGTGTAGGGCTGGTGGTGGGTTTCTGTTCCAGGGTAGGGTTAGGGTTAGGGATCGGCAAGGCTTAGGGCACAGGTGAGGGTATGGAAACATGGGAGTGGCAGGCTACGTGCTTACACAAGGGTTAGTTCCAGTGTACGGCCCAGGAGTAGGGTACGGCGTAGGGTAAGGTGTAGGGCTGGTGGTGCGTTTCCGTTCACGGCTAGGGTTAGGGTTAGGGAATGGCAAGGCTTAGGGCACAGGTGAGGGTACAGAAACATGGGAGGGTCAGGCTACGTGCTGACGCAAGTGCCAGTGCCAGCGTACGGCCCAGGAATAGGGTATGGCGTAGGGTAAAGTGTAGGGTTAGGGTTAGGGAACGGCAAGGCTTAGGGCACAGGTGAGGGTACGGAAACTTGGGAGGGTCAGGCTACATGCTGAAGCACGTGTCAGTGCCAGGGTGTGGACCAGGAGTAGGGTACGGCGTAGGGTAAGGTGTAAGACTGGTGGTGGGTGTCCATTCCGGGGTTTGATTAGGGTTAGGGAACGTCAAGTTTTAGGGCACAGGTGAGGGTACGGAAACGTGCGAGGGTCAGGCTACCTGCTGACGCATGGGTCAGTGCCAGCGTATGGGCCAGGAGTAGGGTACGGCGTAGGGTAAGGTGTAGGGCTGGTGGTGGGTTTCCGTTCTGGGCTAGGGTTAGGGTTAGGGAACGGCAAGTCTAAGGGCACAGGTGAGGGTACGGAAACTTGGGAGAGGCAGGCTACGTGCTGACACACGGGTCAGTGCCAGCATACAGGCAAGGTGTAGGGTACGGCATAGGGTATGGTGTAGGGCTGGTGGTGGGTTTCAGTTCAGGGCTAGGGTTAGGGTTAGTGAACGGCAATGCTTAGGGCACAGGTGAGGGTACAGAAACGTGTTAGGTTCATGGTGCATGTTGATGCATGGAATAGTGTCATCATACGCATTAGGAATAGGGTATGGCGTAGAGTAAGGTGTACGGATGGCGGTAGGTTTACATTCCGGTGTAGGGTTAGGGATAGCGAATTGCAAGGTATAGGGCACAGTTGATGGTACGGAAATGTGTTAGGTTCAGGGTACGTGTTGACTCACGGGTTAGTGTGAGCGTACGCATGAGGATTAGGGTACCGCATAGAGTAAGGTGTAGGGTTGGTGGTAGGTTTCCGTTCCAGTCTAGGGTTATGTTTAGGGACTGGCAAAGTTTAGGGCACAGGTGAGGTTACGAAACGTGTTAGGGTCAGGGTACGTGTTGATGCACCGGTTAGTGTCAGCATACGAATTAGGATTAGGGTATGGCGTAAGGTAAGGTGTAGGGTTGGTGGTAGTTTTCCGTTCTGGGCTAGGGTTAAGGTAAGGGAACGTCAAGGTTTATGGCAGAGGTGTTGGTACGGAAACGTGTTAGGGTCAGGGTACGTGTTGACGTATGGATTAGGATTAGGGTACGGCTTAGGGTAAGGTGTAGGGCGGATGGTAGGTTTCTGTTCCGGGCTAAGGTTAAGGATAGGCAACGTCAAGGATTGGGGCACAGCTGAGGGTACGGAAACGTGTTAGTGTCAGGGTACATGTTGACTCACCGGTTAGTGCCAGCGTACGGATTAGGATTAGTGTACCGCGTAGATAAGGTGCACGGTTGGTGGTAGGTTTCCGTTCCAGGCTATGGTTAGGGTTAGGGAAAGTCAAGGTTTCTATTTGTAGGTTTTTTAAGGAAACTCCATACTGTTCTCCATAGTGACTGTATCAATTTACATTCCCACCAATAGTGGAAGAGGGCTCCTTTTGTCCACACCCTCCCCAGAATTTGTTGTCTGTAGATTTTCTGATGATGCCGATTCTAACAGGTGTGAGGTGATACCTCATTGTAGTTTTGATTTGCATTTCTCTAATAATTAGTGCTCTTGAGCAGCTTCTCATGTGCATCTTGGCCATCTCTGTGTCTTCTTTGAAGAAACGTCTCTTTATATCTTCTGCGCATTTTTGTATTGGGTTGTTTGTTTTTTTAATAAGCTGCATGAGCTGTTTATTTATATTGGAGATTAAACCTTTGTCCATTGATTCGTTTGCAACTATTTTCGCCCCTTCTGAGGGATGCCTTTTTCCATTCCCGTGTTTTTAATGAAAAAAGGAAAGAAAGAAAAAGAAGCAGAACACTAATGTGCATAAAATACGCCTTTTGAAACGGTCGTTTTGAAATATGGACGTCCTTTAAATTTTTTGGTCGATATGTGACCCCAGGATTTGTTTTCATGGCAGGTGTCATTTACAGGCCTGCAATGATTTTGAATATCAACTGACCATTAGCACTGGGATTAAAGCTGCTGTTGTGCGAAACGGCCACTAGGTGGCAGCAGTTCTCCCTTAACACATCTGGTTACTAGGGCAACAGAGCCTCAATGGAAGTCATGTTCTAGATTGGAATTTAGAATGGAATGTGCCAGGAGAAAGCCCCTCAAGTTTGACTCCCTACTTCTTGTTCGTATTTTTAATTTAATTTTTTTATTTTTTATTATAGCAAGTTTGATTACAATGTTTGGCTTGTTGTAGGTGTGGAAGATGTGGTTCTTTTGCACATATACAGATGTCTGTTCTTCCTGGGATCCTTTTCCCATGTACGTTCTGACAGAATGTTGAGTAGTCTTCTCTTGGTATTCCGTAGGTCTTTGGTGATTATATATGTCACCTCTGTTTGTATATGTCTGTTAACCCCGATATCGTAATGAAACCAATCCTCACACCTTTCCATTGGTGAACCATAAGTTTGTTTAATGAATCTATGATTGCACTTCTCAGTGGAAATGACTGCCCTGGTTTCTATTTTAGGTAACACCTATAAGTGATATGAAATGATATGTGTCTTTCACTTTCTGACTTACTCCAAGTCACGTGATTACCTCTAGACTCATCTACGGTGCTGCAAATGGCATTGTGTCCTTATTTTCCTTGGCTTCTATTCTGCCTTAGCGAGGTCCATTTTCAACAATGTGATTCCCTGAGGGTTGTGGATTAGCTGACCTGCGCAGCCTTACCCTGCCGGCCGGCCCTCCCCAGGTCTGCCTGGTTGAGGTCAATATAAACAGCGCTCCAGGCAGCAATAGCCCCTGAAGCTGTGCCTGACTCCATATTCTCTGCCCCGTCAGCAGTCTCGGGGCTGTGCTGGTGGGAGGGAGTGAGGGGCCACAGCTTTGTTGGTGGCCCGGTGTGAGTGGGGTTCTGCTGGCCTTTGTGCAGGAGTTGCCAGGCTGCCATCTGTAACGAAGAGGATGTGTCACCCATACCTTCCGCTGGAATTTCTCTCCGGACAGAGGTGAGGAAGGAAAAAAGAAGTGGGGGCCGGGACAAGAGGGGTATCTCAGGCAGGACAATGGAAAGCTTCCGGAAGAGCGCCCGGGGCCAGGATCACACTGGCTGGCCTGCAGTCACCAAGTTGGCCTGCGTGCTGTCGCTGGTGTGGCTCCAAGGCCCTTCCTCTAGGCTTTCAAGCCTTTGTACATATTCAGGTGTTTTACCTGGGAAGGGTGGGAACAGTTCAGCAGCAGCTGCCCTGGGGCTCAGCTCACCTTTATTCAGAGATGCCTCGGCCCGGTCCCCCAGTTTTGCAATGAGGACGCTCCTTGCATGGGGGGTGGGTTGCTGGCTGTATGGGAGATGATTCCCCACCTCTGACCAATTTCAAAATTGTTTACCGCTGGAGCAAGTGCCCTGATAGGGTTTTCCTCTGTATAACTGGTGGGTTCAGGTTTTTTTTTCGTTTATGGTTCAAGTTAGATTTTATTCCTCTTTTATGTATTTATAGATATAAGCATGGAAATAATTCATTCCTATAAATACATCTGTGTGAAGGGAAGAACTTTTTTCTGTTTTATTTTTAAATTTTATATTTTAAAATTTTGAAATTTAATTTTATTTACTTTTTTATACAGCGGGTTATTATTAGTTATGTATTTTATGCATATACATGTATACAGGTCAATCTCAAACTCCCAACTCATCCCACCACCACCACCCCATGGCTTCCCACACTTGGTGTCCATACGTTTGTTCTCTACCTCTGTGTCTCTATTTCTTCCCTGCAAACCAGTTCATCTGTACCATTTTTTAGGTTCCACATATATGCATTCATATACAATATTTGTTTTCCTCTTTCCGACTTACTTCATTCTGTATGACAGTCTCTAGATCCATCGATGTCTCTACAAATGACCCAGTTTCATTCCTTTTTATGGCCGAGTAATATTCCATTTTATATATGTACCCCATCTTTATCCATTCATCTGTCTGTGGGCATTTAGGTTGCTTCCATTACCTGGCTATTATAAATAGTTCTGCAATGAACCTTGTGGTGAATGTGCCTTTTTGATTTATGGTTGTCTCTGTGTATATGCCCAAAAGTGGGATTGCTGGGTCAGATGGTAATTCTATTTCTAGTTTTTTAAAGGAAACTCCATACTGTTCTCCATAGAGACTGTATCAATTTACATTCCCACCAATAGTGGAAGAGGGCTCCTTTTGTCCACACCCTCCCCTGAATTTGTTGTCTGTAGATTTTCTGATGATGCCGATTCTAACAGGTGTGAGGTGATAACTCATTGTAGTTTTGATTTGCATCTCTGTAATAATTAGTGCTCTTGAGCAACTTTTCATGTGCGTCTTGGCCATCTCTGTGTCTTCTTTGAAGAAACGTCTCTTTAGATCTTCTGCCCATTTTTGTATTGGGTTGTTTGTTTTCTTAATAAGCTGCATGAGCTGTTTATATATATTGGAGATTAAACCTTTGTCCATTGATTCGTTTGCAACTATTTTCGCCCCTTCTGAGGGATGCCTTTTTCCATTCCCGTGTTTTTAACCAAAAAAAGAAAGAAAGAAAAAGAAGCAGAACACTAATGTGCATAAAATATGCCTTTTGAAACGGCCGTTTTGAAATATGGACGTCCTTTAAAATTTTTGGTCGATATGTGGCCCCAGGATTTGTTTTCAGGGCAGGTGTCATTTACAGGCCTGCAATGATTTTGAATATCAACTGACCATTAGCACTGGGATTAAAGCTGCTGTTGTGTGAAACGGCCACTAGGTGGCAGCAGTTCTCCCTTAACACATCTGGTTACTAGGGCAACAGAGCCTCAATGGACATCATGTTCTAGATTGGAATTTAGAATGGAATGTGCCAGGAGAAAGCCCCTCAAGTTTGACTCCCTACTTCTTGTTCGTATTTTTAATTTAATTTTTTTATTTTTTATTATAGCAAGTTTGATTACAATGTTTGGCTTGTTGTAGGTGTGGAAGATGTGGTTCTTTTGCACATATACAGATGTCTGTTCTTCCTGGGATCCTTTTCCCATGTACGTTATGACAGAATGTTGAGTACTCTTCTCTTGGTATTCCGTAGGTCTTTGGTGATTATATATGTCACCTCTGTTTGTATATGTCTGTTAACCCCGATATCGTAATGAAACCAATCCTCACACCTTTCCATTGGTGAACCATAAGTTTGTTTAATGAATCTATGATTGCACTTCTCAGTGGAAATGACTGCCCTGGTTTCTATTTTAGGTAACACCTATAAGTGATATGAAATGATATGTGTCTTTCACTTTCTGACTTACTCCAAGTCACGTGATTACCTCTAGACTCATCTACGGTGCTGCAAATGGCATTGTGTCCTTATTTTCCTTGGCTTCTATTCTGCCTTAGCGAGGTCCATTTTCAACAATGTGATTCCCTGAGGGTTGTGGATTAGCTGACCTGGGCAGCCTTACCCTGCCAGCCGGCCCTCCCCAGGTCTGCCTGGTTGAGGTCAATATAAACAGCGCTCCAGGCAGCAATAGCCCCTGAAGCTGTGCCTGACTCCATATTCTCTGCCCCGTCAGCAGTCTCGGGGCTGTGCTGGTGGGAGGGAGTGAGGGGCCACAGCTTTGTTGGTGGCGCGGTGTGAGTGGGGTTCTGCTGGCCTTTCTGCAGGAGTTGCCAGGCTGCCACCTGTAAAGAAGAGGATGTGTCACCCATACCTTCCGCTGGAATTTCTCTCCGGACAGAGGTGAGGAAGGAAAAAAGCAGTGGGGGCCGGGACAAGAGGGGTATCTCAGGCAGGACAATGGAAAGCTTCCGGAAGAGCGCCCGGGGCCAGGATCACCCTGGCTGGCCTGCAGTCACCAAGTTGGCCTGCGTGCTGTCGCTGGTGTGGCTCCACGGCCCTTCCTCTAGGCTTTCAAGCCTTTGTACATATTCAGGTGTTTTACCTGGGAAGGGTGGGAACAGTTCAGCAGCAGCTGGCCTGGGGCTCAGCTCACCTTTATTCAGAGATGCCTCGGGCCTGTCACCCAGCTTTGCAATGAGGACGCCCCTTGCATGGGGGGTGGGTTGCTGGCTGTATGGGAGATGATTCCCCACCTCTGACCAATTTCAGAATTGTTTACCGCTGGAGCAAGTGCCCTGATAGGGTTTTCCTCTGTATAACTGGTGGGTTCAGGTTTTTTTTTCGTTTATGGTTCAAGTTAGATTTTATTCCTCTTTTATGTATTTATAGATATAAGCATGGAAATAATTCATTCCTATAAATACATCTTTGTGAAGGGAAGAACTTTTTTCTGTTTTATATATAAATTTTATTTTTTAAAATTTTGAAATTTAATTTTATTTACTTTTTTATACAACGTGTTATTATTAGTTATGTATTTTATGCATATACATGTATACAGGTCAATCTCAAACTCCCAACTCATCCCACCACCACCACCCCATGGCTTCCCACACTTGGTGTCCATACGTTTGTTCTCTACCTCTGTGTCTCTATTTCTTCCCTGCAAACCAGTTCATCTGTACCATTTTTTAGGTTCCACATATATGCATTAATATACAATATTTGTTTTCCTCTTTCTGACTTACTTCATTCTGTATGACAGTCTCTAGATCCATCGATGTCTCTACAAATGACCCAGTTTCATTCCTTTTTATGGCCGAGTAATATTCCTTTATATATATGTACCCCAACTTTATCCATTCATCTGTCTGTGGGCATTCAGGTTGCTTCCATTACCTGGCTATTGTAAATAGTACTGCAATGAACCTTGTGGTGAATGTGCCTTTTTGATTTATGGTTGTCTCTGGGTATATGCCCAAAAGTGGGATTGCTGGGTCAGATGGTAATTCTATTTCTAGTTTTTGAATGGAAACTCCATACTGTTCTCCATAGAGACTGTATGAAATTACATTCCCACCAATAGTGGAAGAGGGCTCCTTTTGCCCACACCCTCCCCAGAATTTGTTGTTTGTAGATTTTCTGATGATGCCAATTCTAACAGGTGTGAGGTGATACCTCATTGTAGTTTTGATTTGCATTTCTCTAATAATTAGTGCTCTTGAACAGCTTTTCATGTGCGTCTTGGCCATCTCTGTGTCTTCTTTGAAGAAACGTCTCTTTAGATCTTCTGCCCATTTTTGTATTGGGTTGTTTGTTTTCTTAATAAGCTGCATGAGCTGTTTATATATATGGGAGATTAAACCTTTGTCCATTGATTCGTTTGCAACTATTTTCGCCCCTTCTGAGGGATGCCTTTTTCCATTCCCGTGTTTTTAACCAAAAAAGAAAGAAAGAAAAAGAAGCAGAACACTAATGTGCATAAAATATGCCTTTTGAAACGGTCGTTTTGAAATATGGACGTCCTTTAAATTTATTGGTCGATATGTGGCCCCAATATTTGTTTTCAGGGCAGGTGTCATTTACAGGCCTGCAATGATTTTGAATATCAACTGACCATTAGCACTGGGATTAAAGCTGCTGTTGTGTGAAAGGGCCACTAGGTGGCAGCAGTTCTCCCTTAACACATCTGCTTACTAGGGCAACAGAGCCTCAATGGACATCATGTTCTAGATTGGAATTTAGAATGGAATGTGCCAGGAGAAAGCCCCTCAAGTTTGACTCCCTACTTCTTGTTCGTATTTTTAATTTAATTTTTTTATTTTTTATTATAGCAAGTTTGATTACAATGTTTGGCTTGTTGTAGGTGTGGAAGATGTGGTTCTTTTGCACATATACAGATGTCTGTTCTTCCTGGGATCCTTTTCCCATGTACGTTCTGACAGAATGTTGAGTAGTCTTCTCTTGGTATTCCGTAGGTCTTTGGTGATTATATATGTCACCTCTGTTTGTATATGTCTGTTAACCCCGATATCGTAATGAAACCAATCCTCACACCTTTCCATTGGTGAACCATAAGTTTGTTTAATGAATCTATGATTGCACTTCTCAGTGGAAATGACTGCCCTGGTTTCTATTTTAGGTAACACCTATAAGTGATATGAAATGATATGTGTCTTTCACTTTCTGACTTACTCCAAGTCACGTGATTACCTCTAGACTCATCTACGGTGCTGCAAATGGCATTGTGTCCTTATTTTCCTTGGCTTCTATTCTGCCTTAGCGAGGTCCATTTTCAACAATGTGATTCCCTGAGGGTTGTGGATTAGCTGACCTGGGCAGCCTTACCCTGCCGGCCGGCCCTCCCCAGGTCTGCCTGGTTGAGGTCAATATAAACAGCGCTCCAGGCAGCAATAGCCCCTGAAGCTGTGCCTGACTCCATATTCTCTGCCCTGTCAGCTGTCTCGGGGCTGTGCTGGTGGGAGGGAGTGAGGGGCCACAGCTTTGTTGGTGGCCCGGTGTGAGTGGGGTTCTGCTGGCCTTTCTGCAGGAGTTGCCAGGCTGCCACCTGTAAAGAAGAGGATGTGTCACCCATACCTTCCGCTGGAATTTCTCTCCGGACAGAGGTGAGGAAGGATAAAAGCAGTGGGGGCCGGGACAAGAGGGGTATCTCAGGCAGGACAATGGAAAGCTTCCGGAAGAGCGCCCGGGGCCTGGATCACCCTGGCTGGCCTGCAGTCACCAAGTTGGCCTGCGTGCTGTCGCTGGTGTGGCTCCACGGCCCTTCCTCTAGGCTTTCAAGCCTTTGTACATATTCAGGTGTTTTACCTGGGAAGGGTGGGAACAGTTCAGCAGCAGCTGGCCTGGGGCTCAGCTCACCTTTATTCAGAGATGCCTCGGCCCTGTCCCCCAGCTTTGCAATGAGGACGCTCCTTGCATGGGGGGTGGGTTGCTGGCTGTATGGGAGATGATTCCCCACCTCTGACCAATTTCAGAATTGTTTACCGCTGGAGCAAGTGCCCTGATAGGGTTTTCCTCTGTATAACTGGTGGGTTCAGGGTTTTTTTTCGTTTATGGTTCAAGTTAGATTTTATTCCTCTTTTATGTATTTATAGATATAAGCATGGAAATAATTCATTCCTATAAATACATCTGTGTGAAGGGAAGAACTTTTTTCTGTTTTATTTTTAAATTTTATATTTTAAAATTTTGAAATTTAATTTTATTTACTTTTTTATACAGCGGATTATTATTAGTTATGTATTTTATGCATATACATGTATACAGGTCAATCTCAAACTCCCAACTCATCCCACCACCACCACCCCATGGCTTCCCACACTTGGTGTCCATACGTTTGTTCTCTACCTCTGTGTCTCTATTACTTCCCTGCAAACCAGTTAATCTGTACCATTTTTTAGGTTCCACATATATGCATTAATATACAATATTTGTTTTCCTCTTTCCGACTTACTTCATTCTGTATGACAGTCTCTAGATCCATTGATGTCTCTACAAATGACCCAGTTTCATTCCTTTTTATGGCCGAGTAATATTCCATTTTATATATGTACCCCATCTTTATCCATTCATCTGTCTGTGGGCATTTAGGTTGCTTCCATTACCTGGCTATTGTAAATAGTGCTGCAATGAACCTTGTGGTGAATGTGCCTTTTTGATTTATGGTTGTCTCTGGGTATATGCCCAAAAGTGGGATTGCTGGGTCAGATGGTAATTCTATTTCTAGTTTTTCAATGGAAACTCCATACTGTTCTCCATAGAGACTGTATCAATTTACATTCCCACCAATAGTGGAAGAGGGCTCCTTTTGTCCACACCCTCCCCAGAATTTGTTGTCTGTAGATTTTCTGATGATGCCGATTCTAACAGGTGTGAAGTGATACCTCATTGTACTTTTGATTTGCATCTCTCTAATAATTAGTGCTCTTGAGCAGCTTTTCATGTGCGTCTTGGCCATCTCTGTGTCTTCTTTGAAGAAACGTCTCTTTAGATCTTCTGCCCATTTTTGTATTGGGTTGTTTGTTTTTTTAATAAGCTGCATGAGCTGTTTATTTATATTGGAGATTAAACCTTTGTCCATTGATTCGTTTGCAACTATTTTCGCCCCTTCTGAGGGATGACTTTTTCCATTCCCGTGTTTTTAACCAAAAAAAGAAAGAAAGAAAAAGAAGCAGAACACTAATGTGCATAAAATACGCCTTTTGAAACGGTCGTTTTGAAATATGGACGTCCTTTAAATTTTTTGGTCGATATGTGACCCCAGTATTTGTTTTCAGGGCAGGTGTCATTTACAGGCCTGCAATGATTTTGATTATCAACTGACCATTAGCACTGGGATTAAAGCTGCTGTTGTGTGAAACGGCCACTAGGTGGCAGCAGTTCTCCCTTAACACATCTGGTTACTAGGGCAACAGAGCCTCAATGGAGGTCGTGTTCTAGATTGGAATTTAGAATGGAATGTGCCAGGAGAAAGCCCCTCAAGTTTGACTCCCTACTTCTTGTTCGTATTTTTAATTTAATTTTTTTATTTTTTATTATAGCAAGTTTGATTACAATGTTTGGCTTGTTGTAGGTGTGGAAGATGTGGTTCTTTTGCACATATACAGATGTCTGTTCTTCCTGGGATCCTTTTCCCATGTACGTTCTGACAGAATGTTGAGTAGTCTTCTCTTGGTATTCCGTAGGTCTTTGGTGATTATATATGTCACCTCTGTTTGTATATGTCTGTTAACCCCGATATCGTAATGAAACCAATCCTCACACCTTTCCATTGGTGAACCATAAGTTTGTTTAATGAATCTATGATTGCACTTCTCAGTGGAAATGACTGCCCTGGTTTCTATTTTAGGTAACACCTATAAGTGATATGAAATGATATGTGTCTTTCACTTTCTGACTTACTCCAAGTCACGTGATTACCTCTAGACTCATCTACGGTGCTGCAAATGGCATTGTGTCCTTATTTTCCTTGGCTTCTATTCTGCCTTAGCGAGGTCCATTTTCAACAATGTGATTCCCTGAGGGTTGTGGATTAGCTGACCTGGGCAGCCTTACCCTGCCGGCCGGCCCTCCCCAGGTCTGCCTGGTTGAGGTCAATATAAACAGCGCTCCAGGCAGCAATAGCCCCTGAAGCTGTGCCTGACACCATATTCTCTGCCCTGTCAGCTGTCTCGGGGCTGTGCTGGTGGGAGGGAGTGAGGGGCCACAGCTTTGTTGGTGGCCCGGTGTGAGTGGGGTTCTGCTGGCATTTCTGCAGGAGTTGCCAGGCTGCCACCTGTAAAGAAGAGGATGTGTCACCCATACCTTCCGCTGGAATTTCTCTCCGGACAGAGGTGAGGAAGGATAAAAGCAGTGGGGCCCGGGACAAGAGGGGTATCTCAGGCAGGACAATGGAAAGCTTCCGGAAGAGCGCCCGGGTCCTGGATCACCCTGGCTGGCCTGCAGTCACCAAGTTGGACTGCGTGCTGTCGCTGGTGTGGCTCCACGGCCCTTCCTCTAGGCTTTCAAGCCTTTGTACATATTCAGGTGTTTTACCTGGGAAGGGTGGGAACAGTTCAGCAGCAGCTGGCCTGGGGCTCAGCTCACCTTTATTCAGAGATGCCTCGGCACGGTCCCCCAGCTTTGCAATGAGGACGCTCCTTGCATGGGGGGTGGGTTGCTGGCTGTATGGGAGATGATTCCCCACCTCTGACCAATTTCAGAATGGTTTACCGCTGGAGCAAGTGCCCTGATAGGGTTTTCCTCTGTATAACTGGTGGGTTCAGGGTTTTTTTTCGTTTATGGTTCAAGTTAGATTTTATTCCTCTTTTATGTATTTATAGATATAAGCATGGAAATAATTCATTCCTATAAATACATCTGTGTGAAGGGAAGAACTTTTTTCTGTTTTATTTTTAAATTTTATATTTTAAAATTTTGAAATTTAATTTTATTTACTTTTTTATACAGCGGATTATTATTAGTTATGTATTTTATGCATATACATGTATACAGGTCAATCTCAAACTCCCAACTCATCCCACCACCACCACCCCATGGCTTCCCACACTTGGTGTCCATACGTTTGTTCTCTACCTCTGTGTCTCTATTTCTTCCCTGCAAACCAGTTCATCTGTACCATTTTTTAGGTTCCACATATATGCATTCATATGCAATATTTGTTTTCCTCTTTCTGACTTACTTCATTCTGTATGACAGTCTCTAGATCCATCGATGTCTCTACAAATGACCCAGTTTCATTCCTTTTTATGGCCGAGTAATATTCCATTTTATATATGTACCCCATCTTTATCCATTCATCTGTCTGTGGGCATTTAGGTTGCTTCCATTACCTGGCTATTGTAAATAGTGCTGCAATGAACCTTGTGGTGAATGTGCCTTTTTGATTTATGGTTGTCTCTGTGTATATGCCCAAAAGTGGGATTGCTGGGTCAGATGGTAATTCTATTTCTAGTTTTTCAAAGGAAACTCCATACTGTTCTCCATAGAGACTGTATCAATTTACATTCCCACCAATAGTGGAAGAGGGCTCCTTTTGTCCACACCCTCCCCAGAATTTGTTGTCTGTAGATTTTCTGATGATGCCGATTCTAACAGGTGTGAGGTGATACTTCATTGTAGTTTTGATTTGCATTTCTCTAATAATTAGTGCTCTTGAGCAGCTTTTCATGGGCGTCTTGGCCATCTCTGTGTCTTCTTTGAAGAAACGTCTCTTTAGATCTTCTGCCCATTTTTGTATTGGGTTGTTTGTTTTTTTAATAAGCTGCATGAGCTGTTTATTTATATTGGAGATTAAACCTTTGTCCATTGATTCGTTTGCAACTATTTTCGCCCCTTCTGAGGGATGCCTTTTTCCATTCCCGTGTTTTTAACCAAAAAAAGAAAGAAAGAAAAAGAAGCAGAACACTAATGTGCATAAAATATGCCTTTTGAAACGGTCGTTTTGAAATATGGACGTCCTTTAAATTTTTTGGTCGATATGTGACCCCAGGATTTGTTTTCAGGGCAGGTGTCATTTACAGGCTTGCAATGATTTTGAATATCAACTGACCATTAGCACTGGGATTAAAGCTGCTGTTGTGTGAAAGGGCCACTAGGTGGCAGCAGTTCTCCCTTAACACATCTGGTTACTAGGGCAACAGAGCCTCAATGGACATCATGTTCTAGATTGGAATTTAGAATGGAATGTGCCAGGAGAAAGCCCCTCAAGTTTGACTCCCTACTTCTTGTTCGTATTTTTAATTTAATTTTTTTATTTTTTATTATAGCAAGTTTGATTACAATGTTTGGCTTGTTGTAGGTGTGGAAGATGTGGTTCTTTTGCACATATACAGATGTCTGTTCTTCCTGGGATCCTTTTCCCATGTACGTTATGACAGAATGTTGAGTACTCTTCTCTTGGTATTCCGTAGGTCTTTGGTGATTATATATGTCACCTCTGTTTGTATATGTCTGTTAACCCCGATATCGTAATGAAACCAATCCTCACACCTTTCCATTGGTGAACCATAAGTTTGTTTAATGAATCTATGATTGCACTTCTCAGTGGAAATGACTGCCCTGGTTTCTATTTTAGGTAACACCTATAAGTGATATGAAATGATATGTGTCTTTCACTTTATGACTTACTCCAAGTCACGTGATTACCTCTAGACTCATCTACGGTGCTGCAAATGGCATTGTGTCCTTATTTTCCTTGGCTTCTATTCTGCCTTAGCGAGGTCCATTTTCAACAATGTGATTCCCTGAGGGTTGTGGATTAGCTGACCTGGGCAGCCTTACCCTGCCAGCCGGCTCTCCCCAGGTCTGCCTGGTTGAGGTCAATATAAACAGCGCTCCAGGCAGCAATAGCCCCTGAAGCTGTGCCTGACTCCATATTCTCTGCCCCGTCAGCAGTCTCGGGGCTGTGCTGGTGGGAGGGAGTGAGGGGCCACAGCTTTGTTGGTGGCCCGGTGTGAGTGGGGTTCTGCTGGCCTTTCTGCAGGAGTTGCCAGGCTGCCACCTGTAAAGAAGAGGATGTGTCACCCGTACCTTCCGCTGGAATTTCTCTCCGGACAGAGGTGAGGAAGGAAAAAAGCAGTGGGGGCCGGGACAAGAGGGGTATCTCAGGCAGGACAATGGAAAGCTTCCGGAAGAGCGCCCGGGGCCAGGATCACCCTGGCTGGCCTGCAGTCACCAAGTTGGCCTGCGTGCTGTCGCTGGTGTGGCTCCACGGCCCTTCCTCTAGGCTTTCAAGCCTTTGTACATATTCAGGTGTTTTACCTGGGAAGGGTGGGAACAGTTCAGCAGCAGCTGGCCTGGGGCTCAGCTCACCTTTATTCAGAGATGCCTCGGGCCTGTCACCCAGCTTTGCAATGAGGACGCCCCTTGCATGGGGGGTTGGTTGCTGGCTGTATGGGAGATGATTCCCCACCTCTGACCAATTTCAGAATTGTTTACCGCTGGAGCAAGTGCCCTGATAGGGTTTTCCTCTGTATAACTGGTGGGTTCAGGTTTTTTTTTCGTTTATGGTTCAAGTTAGATTTTATTCCTCTTTTATGTATTTATAGATATAAGCATGGAAATAATTCATTCCTATAAATACATCTTTGTGAAGGGAAGAACTTTTTTCTGTTTTATATTTAAATTTTATTTTTTAAAATTTTGAAATTTAATTTTATTTACTTTTTTATACAACGTGTTATTATTAGTTATGTATTTTATGCATATACATGTATACAGGTCAATCTCAAACTCCCAACTCATCCCACCACCACCACCCCATGGCTTCCCACACTTGGTGTCCATACGTTTGTTCTCTACCTCTGTGTCTCTATTTCTTCCCTGCAAACCAGTTCATCTGTACCATTTTTTAGGTTCCACATATATGCATTAATATACAATATTTGTTTTCCTCTTTCTGACTTACTTCATTCTGTATGACAGTCTCTAGATCCATCGATGTCTCTACAAATGACCCAGTTTCATTCCTTTTTATGGCCGAGTAATATTCCATTATATATATGTACCCCAACTTTATCCATTCATCTGTCTGTGGGCATTTAGGTTGCTTCCATTACCTGGCTATTGTAAATAGTGCTGCAATGAACCTTGTGGTGAATGTGCCTTTTTGATTTATGGTTGTCTCTGGGTATATGCCCAAAAGTGGGATTGCTGGGTCAGATGGTAATTCTATTTCTAGTTTTTTAATGGAAACTCCATACTGTTCTCCATAGAGACTGTATCAAATTACATTCCCACCAATAGTGGAAGAGGGCTCCTTTTGTCCACACCCTCCCCAGAATTTGTTGTTTGTAGATTTTCTGATAATGCCAATTCTAACAGGTGTGAGGTGATACCTCATTGTAGTTTTGATTTGCATTTCTCTAATAATTAGTGCTCTTGAACAGCTTTTCATGTGCGTCTTGGCCATCTCTGTGTCTTATTTGAAGAAACGTCTCTTTAGATCTTCTGCCCATTTTTGTATTGGGTTGTTTGTTTTCTTAATAAGCTGCATGAGCTGTTTATATATATTGGAGATTAAACCTTTGTCCATTGATTCGTTTGCAACTATTTTCGCCCCTTCTGAGGGATGCCTTTTTCCATTCCCGTGTTTTTAACCAAAAAAGAAAGAAAGAAAAAGAAGCAGAACACTAATGTGCATAAAATATGCCTTTTGAAACGGTCGTTTTGAAATATGGACGTCCTTTAAATTTATTGGTCGATATGTGGCCCCAGTATTTGTTTTCAGGGCAGGTGTCATTTACAGGCCTGCAATGATTTTGAATATCAACTGACCATTAGCACTGGGATTAAAGCTGCTGTTGTGTGAAACGGCCACTAGGTGGCAGCAGTTCTCCCTTAACACATCTGGTTACTAGGGCAACAGAGCCTCAATGGACATCATGTTCTAGATTGGAATTTAGAATGGAATGTGCCAGGAGAAAGCCCCTCAAGTTTGACTCCCTACTTCTTGTTCGTATTTTTAATTTAATTTTTTTATTTTTTATTATAGCAAGTTTGATTACAATGTTTGGCTTGTTGTAGGTGTGGAAGATGTGGTTCTTTTGCACATATACAGATGTCTGTTCTTCCTGGGATCCTTTTCCCATGTACGTTCTGACAGAATGTTGAGTAGTCTTCTCTTGGTATTCCGTAGGTCTTTGGTGATTATATATGTCACCTCTGTTTGTATATGTCTGTTAACCCCGATATCGTAATGAAACCAATCCTCACACCTTTCCATTGGTGAACCATAAGTTTGTTTAATGAATCTATGATTGCACTTCTCAGTGGAAATGACTGCCCTGGTTTCTATTTTAGGTAACACCTATAAGTGATATGAAATGATATGTGTCTTTCACTTTCTGACTTACTCCAAGTCACGTGATTACCTCTAGACTCATCTACGGTGCTGCAAATGGCATTGTGTCCTTATTTTCCTTGGCTTCTATTCTGCCTTAGCGAGGTCCATTTTCAACAATGTGATTCCCTGAGGGTTGTGGATTAGCTGACCTGGGCAGCCTTACCCTGCCGGCCGGCCCTCCCCAGGTCTGCCTGGTTGAGGTCAATATAAACAGCGCTCCAGGCAGCAATAGCCCCTGAAGCTGTGCCTGACTCCATATTCTCTGCTCTGTCAGCTGTCTCGGGGCTGTGCTGGTGGGAGGGAGTGAGGGGCCACAGCTTTGTTGGTGGCCCGGTGTGAGTGGGGTTCTGCTGGCCTTTCTGCAGGAGTTGCCAGGCTGCCACCTGTAAAGAAGAGGATGTGTCACCCATACCTTCCGCTGGAATTTCTCTCCGGACAGAGGTGAGGAAGGATAAAAGCAGTGGGGGCCGGGACAAGAGGGGTATCTCAGGCAGGACAATGGAAAGCTTCCGGAAGAGCGCCCGGGGCCTGGATCACCCTGGCTGGCCTGCAGTCACCAAGTTGGCCTGCGTGCTGTCGCTGGTGTGGCTCCACGGCCCTTCCTCTAGGCTTTCAAGCCTTTGTACATATTCAGGTGTTTTACCTGGGAAGGGTGGGAACAGTTCAGCAGCAGCTGGCCTGGGGCTCAGCTCACCTTTATTCAGAGATGCCTCGGCCCTGTCCCAAAGCTTTGCAATGAGGACGCTCCTTGCATGGGGGGTGGGTTGCTGGCTGTATGGGAGATGATTCCCCACCTCTGACCAATTTCAGAATTGTTTACCGCTGGAGCATGTGACCTGATAGGGTTTTCCTCTGTATAACTGGTGGGTTCAGGGTTTTTTTTCGTTTATGGTTCAAGTTAGATTTTATTCCTCTTTTATGTATTTATAGATATAAGCATGGAAATAATTCATTCCTATAAATATATCTGTGTGAAGGGAAGAACTTTTTTCTGTTTTATTTTTAAATTTTATATTTTAAAATTTTGAAATTTAATTTTATTTACTTTTTTATACAGCGGCTTATTATTAGTTAGGTATTTTATGCATATACATGTATACAGGTCAATCTCAAACTCCCAACTCATCCCACCACCACCACCCCATGGCTTCCCACACTTGGTGTCCATACGTTTGTTCTCTACCTCTGTGTCTCTATTACTTCCCTGCAAACCAGTTAATCTGTACCATTTTTTAGGTTCCACATATATGCATTAATATACAATATTTGTTTTCCTCTTTCCGACTTACTTCATTCTGTATGACAGTCTCTAGATCCATTGATGTCTCTACAAATGACCCAGTTTCATTCCTTTTTATGGCCGAGTAATATTCCATTTTATATATGTACCCCATCTTTATCCATTCATCTGTCTGTGGGCATTTAGGTTGCTTCCATTACCTGGCTATTGTAAATAGTGCTGCAATGAACCTTGTGGTGAATGTGCCTTTTGATTTATGGTTGTCTCTGGGTATATGCCCAAAAGTGGGATTCCTGGGTCAGATGGTAATTCTATTTCTAGTTTTTCAAAGGAAACTCCATACTGTTCTCCATAGAGACTGTATCAATTTACATTCCCACCTATAGTGGAAGAGGGCTCCTTTTGTCCACACCCTCCCCAGAATTTGTTGTCTGTAGATTTTCTGATGATGCCGATTCTAACAGGTGTGAAGTGATACCTCATTGTACTTTTGATTTGCATCTCTCTAATAATTAGTGCTCTTGAGCAGCTTTTCATGTGCGTCTTGGCCATCTCTGTGTCTTCTTTGAAGAAACGTCTCTTTAGATCTTCTGCCCATTTTTGTATTGGGTTGTTTGTTTTTTTAATAAGCTGCATGAGCTGTTTATTTATATTGGAGATTAAACCTTTGTCCATTGATTCGTTTGCAACTATTTTCGCCCCTTCTGAGGGATGACTTTTTCCATTCCCGTGTTTTTAACCAAAAAAAGAAAGAAAGAAAAAGAAGCAGAACACTAATGTGCATAAAATACGCCTTTTGAAACGGTCGTTTTGAAATATGGACGTCCTTTAAATTTTTTGGTCGATATGTGACCCCAGTATTTGTTTTCAGGGCAGGTGTCATTTACAGGCCTGCAATGATTTTGATTATCAACTGACCATTAGCACTGGGATTAAAGCTGCTGTTGTGTGAAACGGCCACTAGGTGGCAGCAGTTCTCCCTTAACACATCTGGTTACTAGGGCAACAGAGCCTCAATGGAGGTCGTGTTCTAGATTGGAATTTAGAATGGAATGTGCCAGGAGAAAGCCCCTCAAGTTTGACTCCCTACTTCTTGTTCGTATTTTTAATTTAATTTTTTTTATTTTTTATTATAGCAAGTTTGATTACAATGTTTGGCTTGTTGTAGGTGTGGAAGATGTGGTTCTTTTGCACATATACAGATGTCTGTTCTTCCTGGGATCCTTTTCCCATGTACGTTATGACAGAATGTTGAGTAGTCTTCTCTTGGTATTCCGTAGGTCTTTGGTGATTATATATGTCACCTCTGTTTGTATATGTCTGTTAACCCCGATATCGTAATGAAACCAATCCTCACACCTTTCCATTGGTGAACCATAAGTTTGTTTAATGAATCTATGATTGCACTTCTCAGTGGAAATGACTGCCCTTGTTTCTATTTTAGGTAACACCTATAAGTGATATGAAATGATATGTGTCTTTCACTTTCTGACTTACTCCAAGTCACGTGATTACCTCTAGACTCATCTACGGTGCTGCAAATGGCATTGTGTCCTTATTTTCCTTGGCTTCTATTCTGCCTTAGCGAGGTCCATTTTCAACAATGTGATTCCCTGAGGGTTGTGGATTAGCTGACCTGGGCAGCCTTACCCTGCCGGCCGGCCCTCCCCAGGTCTGCCTGGTTGAGGTCAATATAAACAGCGCTCCAGGCAGCAATAGCCCCTGAAGCTGTGCCTGACACCATATTCTCTGCCCTGTCAGCTGTCTCGGGGCTGTGCTGGTGGGAGGGAGTGAGGGGCCACAGCTTTGTTGGTGGCCCGGTGTGAGTGGGGTTCTGCTGGCATTTCTGCAGGAGTTGCCAGGCTGCCACCTGTAAAGAAGAGGATGTGTCACCCATACCTTCCGCTGGAATTTCTCTCCGGACAGAGGTGAGGAAGGATAAAAGCAGTGGGGCCCGGGACAAGAGGGGTATCTCAGGCAGGACAATGGAAAGCTTCCGGAAGAGCGCCCGGGGCCAGGATCACCCTGGCTGGCCTGCAGTCACCAAGTTGGCCTGCGTGCTGTCGCTGGTGTGGCTCCACGGCCCTTCCTCTAGGCTTTCAAGCCTTTGTACATATTCAGGTGTTTTACCTGGGAAGGGTGGGAACAGTTCAGCAGCAGCTGGCCTGGGGCTCAGCTCACCTTTATTCAGAGATGCCTCGGCACGGTCCCCCAGCTTTGCAATGAGGACGCTCCTTGCATGGGGGGTGGGTTGCTGGCTGTATGGGAGATGATTCCCCACCTCTGACCAATTTCAGAATGGTTTACCGCTGGATCAAGTGCCCTGATAGGGTTTTCCTCTGTATAACTGGTGGGTTCAGGGTTTTTTTTCGTTTATGGTTCAAGTTAGATATTATTCCTCTTTTATGTATTTATAGATATAAGCATGGAAATAATTCATTCCTATAAATACATCTGTGTGAAGGGAAGAACTTTTTTCTGTTTTATTTTTAAATTTTATATTTTAAAATTTTGAAATTTAATTTTATTTACTTTTTTGTACAGCGGGTTATTATTAGTTATGTATTTTATGCATATACATGTATACAGGTCAATCTCAAACTCCCAACTCATCCCACCACCACCACCCCATGGCTTCCCACACTTGGTGTCCATACGTTTGTTCTCTACCTCTGTGTCTCTATTTCTTCCCTGCAAACCAGTTCATCTGTACCATTTTTTAGGTTCCACATATATGCATTAATATACAATATTTGTTTTCCTCTTTCTGACTAACTTCATTCTGTATGACAGTCTCTAGATCCATCGATGTCTCTACAAATGACCCAGTTTCATTCCTTTTTATGGCCGAGTAATATTACATTTTATATATGTACCCCATCTTTATCCATTCATCTGTCTGTGGGCATTTAGGTTGCTTCCATTACCTGGCTTTTGTAAATAGTGCTGCAATGAACCTTGTGGTGAATGTGCCTTTTTGATTTATGGTTGTCTCTAGGTATATGCCCAAAAGTGGGATTGCTGGGTCAGATGGTAATTCTATTTCTAGTTTTTTAAAGGAAACTCCATACTGTTCTCCATAGTGACTGTATCAATTTACATTCCCATCAATAGTGGAAGAGGGCTCCTTTTGTCCACACCCTCCCCAGAATTTGTTGTCTGTAGATTTTCTGATGATGCCGATTCTAACAGGTGTGAGGTGATACCTCATTGTACTTTTGATTTGCATTTCTCTAATAATTAGTGCTCTTGAGCAGCTTTTCATGTGCGTCTTGGCCATCTCTGTGTCTTCTTTGAAGAAACGTCTCTTTAGATCTTCTGCCCATTTTTGTTTTGGGTTGTTTGTTTTCTTAATAAGCTGCATGAGCTGTTTATATATATTGGAGATTAAACCTTTGTCCATTGATTCGTTTGCAACTATATTCGCCCCTTCGGAGGGATGCCTTTTTCCATTCCCGTGTTTCTAACCAAAAAAGAAAGAAAGAAAAAGAAGCAGAACACTAATGTGCATAAAATATGCCTTTTGAAACGGTCGTTTTGAAATATGGACGTCCTTTAAATTTTTTGGTCGATATGTGGCCCCAGGATTTGTTTTCAGGGCAGGTGTCATTTACAGGCCTGCAATGATTTTGAATATCAACTGACCATTAGCACTGGGATTAAAGCTGCTGTTGTGTGAAACGGCCACTAGCTGGCAGCAGTTCTCCCTTAACACATCTGGTTACTAGGGCAACAGAGCCTCAATGGACGTCGTCGTGTTCTAGATTGGAATTTAGAATGGAATGTGCCAGGAGAAAGCCCCTCAAGTTTGACTCCCTACTTCTTGTTCGTATTTTTAATTTAATTTTTTTATTTTTTATTATAGCAAGTTTGGTTACAATGTTTGGCTTGTTGTAGGTGTGGAAGATGTGGTTCTTTTACACATATACAGATGTCTGTTCTTCCTGGGATCCTTTTCCCATGTACGTTATGACAGAATGTTGAGTAGTCTTCTCTTGGTATTCCGTAGGTCTTTGGTGATTATATATGTCACCTCTGTTTGTATATGTCTGTTAACCCCGATATCGTAATGAAACCAATCCTCACACCTTTCCATTGGTGAACCATAAGTTTGTTTAATGAATCTATGATTGCACTTCTCAGTGGAAATGACTGCCCTGGTTTCTATTTTAGGTAACACCTATAAGTGATATGAAATGATATGTGTCTTTCACTTTCTGACTTACTCCAAGTCACGTGATTACCTCTAGACTCATCTACGGTGCTGCAAATGGCATTGTGTCCTTATTTTCCTTGGCTTCTATTCTGCCTTAGCGAGGTCCATTTTCAACAATGTGATTCCCTGAGGGTTGTGGATTAGCTGACCTGGGCAGCCTTACCCTGCCGGCCGGCCCTCCCCAGGTCTGCCTGGTTGAGGTCAATATAAACAGCGCTCCAGGCAGCAATAGCCCCTGAAGCTGTGCCTGACTCCATATTCTCTGCCCCGTCAGCAGTCTCGGGGCTGTGCTGGTGGGAGGGAGTGAGGGGCCACAGCTTTGTTGGTGGCCCGGTGTGAGTGGGGTTCTGCTGGCCTTTCTGCAGGAGTTGCCAGGCTGCCACCTGTAAAGAAGAGGATGTGTCACCCATACCTTCCGCTGGAATTTCTCTCCGGACAGAGGTGAGGAAGGAAAAAAGCAGTGGGGGCCGGGACAAGAGGGGTATCTCAGGCAGGACAATGGAAAGCTTCCGGAAGAGGGCCCGGGGCCAGGATCACCCTGGCTGGCCTGCAGTCACCAAGTTGGCCTGCGTGCTGTCGCTGGTGTGGCTCCACGGCCCTTCCTCTAGGCTTTCAAGCCTTTCTACATATTCAGGTGTTTTACCTGGGAAGGGTGGGAACAGTTCAGCAGCAGCTGGACTGGGGCTCAGCTCACCTTTATTCAGAGATGCCTCGGCACGGTCCCCCAGCTTTGCAATGAGGACGCTCCTTGCATGGGTGGTGGGTTGCTGGCTGTATGGGAGATGATTCCCCACCTCTGACCAATTTCAGAATTGTTTACCGCTGGAGCTAGTGCCCTGATAGGGTTTTCCTCTGTATAACTGGTGGGTTTAGGCTTTTTTTTCGTTTATGGTCCAAGTTAGATTTTATTCCTCTTTTATGTATTTATAGATATAAGCATGGAAATAATTCATTCCTATAAATACATCTGTGTGAAGGGAAGAACTTTTTTCTGTTTTATTTTTAAATTTTATATTTTAAAATTTTGAAATTTAATTTTATTTACTTTTTTGTACAGCGGGTTATTATTAGTTATGTATTTTATGCATATACATGTATACAAGTCAATCTCAAACTCCCAACTCATCCCACCACCACCACCCCATGGCTTTCCACACTTGGTGTCCATACGTTTGTTCTCTACCTCTGTGTCTCTATTTCTTCCCTGCAAACCAGTTCATCTGTAAAATTTTTTAGGTTCCACATATATGCATTAATATACAATATTTGTTTTCCTCTTTCTGACTTACTTCTTTCTGTATGACAGTCTCTAGATCCATCGATGTCTCTACAAAAGACCCAGTTTCATTCCCTTTTATGGCCGTGTAGTATTCCATTTTATATATGTATGCCATCTTTATCCATTCATCTGTCTGTGGGCATTTAGGTTGCTTCCATTACCTGGCTTTTGTAAATAGTGCTGCAATGAACCTTGTGGTGAATGTGCCTTTTTGATTTATGTTTGTCTCTGGGTATATGCCCAAAAGTGGGATTGCTGGGTCAGATGGTAATTCTATTTCTAGTTTTTTAAAGGAAACTCCATACTGTTCTCCATAGTGACTGTATCAATTTACATTCCCACCAATAGTGGAAGAGGGCTCCTTTTGTCCACACCCTCCCCAGAATTTGTTGTTTGTAGATTTTCTGATGATGCCGATTCTAACAGGTGTGAGGTGATACCTCATTGTAGTTTTAATTTGCATCTCTCTAATAATTAGTGCTCTTGAGCAGCTTTTCATGAGCGTCTTGGCCATCTCTGTGTCTTCTTTGAAGAAACGTCTCTTTAGATCTTCTGCCCATTTTTGTATTGGGTTGTTTGTTTTTTTAATAAGCTGCATGAGCTGTTTATATATATTGGAGATTAAACCTTTGTCCATTGATTCGTTTGCAACTATTTTCGCCCCTTCTGAGGGATGACTTTTTCCATTCCCGTGTTTCTAACCAAAAAAGAAAGAAAGAAAAAGAAGCAGAACACTGATGTGCATAAAATATGCCTTTTGAAACGGTCGTTTTGAAATATGGACGTCCTTTAAATTTTTTGGTCGATATGTGGCCCCAGGATTTGTTTTCAGGGCAGGTGTCATTTACAGGCCTGCAATGATTTTGAATATCAACTGACCTTTAGCACTGGGATTAAAGCTGCTGTTGTGTGAAACGGCCACTAGCTGGCAGCAGTTCTCCTTTAACACATTTGGTTACTAGGGCAACAGAGCCTCAATGGAAGTCATGTTCTAGATTGGAATTTAGAATGGAATGTGCCAGGAGAAAGCCCCTCAAGTTTGACTCCCTACTTCTTGTTCGTATTTTTAATTTAATTTTTTTATTTTTTATTATAGCAAGTTTGATTACAATGTTTGGCTTGTTGTAGGTGTGGAAGATGTGGTTCTTTTACACATATACAGATGTCTGTTCTTCCTGGGATCCTTTTCCCATGTACGTTATGACAGAATGTTGAGTAGTCTTCTCTTGGTATTCCGTAGGTCTTTGGTGATTCTATATGTCACCTCTGTTTGTATATGTCTGTTAACCCCGATATCGTAATGAAACCAATCCTCACACCTTTCCATTGGTGAACCATAAGTTTGTTTAATGAATCTATGATTGCACTTCTCAGTGGAAATGACTGCCCTGGTTTCTATTTTAGGTAACACCTATAAGTGATATGAAATGATATGTGTCTTTCACTTTCTGACTTACTCCAAGTCACGTGATTACCTCTAGACTCATCTACGGTGCTGCAAATGGCATTGTGTCCTTATTTTCCTTGGCTTCTATTCTGCTTTTGCGAGGTCCATTTTCAACAATGTGATTCCCTGAGGGTTGTGGATTAGCTGACCTGGGCAGCCTTACCCTGCCGGCCGGCCCTCCCCAGGTCTGCCTGGTTGAGGTCAATATAAACAGCGCTCCAGGAAGCAATAGCCCCTGAAGCTGTGCCTGACTCCATATTCTCTGCCCCGTCAGCAGTCTCGGGGCTGTGCTGGTGGGAGGGAGTGAGGGGCCACAGCTTTGTTGGTGGCCCGGTGTGAGTGGGGTTCTGCTGGCCTTTCTGCAGGAGTTGCCAGGCTGCCACCTGTAAAGAAGAGTATGTGTCACCGATACCTTCCGCTGGAATTTCTCTCCGGACAGAGGTGAGGAAGGAAAAAAGCAGTGGGGGCCGAGACAAGAGGGGTATCTCAGGCAGGACAATGGAAAGCTTCCGGAAGAGCGCCCGGGGCGAGGATCACACTGGCTGGCCTGCAGTCACCAAGTTGGCCTGCGTGCTGTCGCTAGTGTGGCTCCACGGCCCTTCCTCTAGGCTTTCAAGCCTTTGTACATATTCAGGTGTTTTACCTGGGAAGGGTGGGAACAGTTCAGCAGCAGCTGGCCTGGGGCTCAGCTCACCTTTATTCAGAGATGCCTTGGCACGGTCCCCCAGCTTTGCAATGAGGACGCTCCTTGCATGGGGGGTGGGTTGCTGGCTGTATGGGAGATGATTCCCCACCTCTGACCAATTTCAGAATTGTTTACCGCTGGAGCAAGTGCCCTGATAGTGTTTTCCTCTGTATAACTGGTGGGTTCACGGTTTTTTTTCGTTTATGGTTCAAGTTAGATTTTATTCCTCTTTTATGTATTTATAGATATAAGCATGGAAATAATTCATTCCTATAAATACATCTGTGTGAAGGGAAGAACTTTTTTCTGTTTTATTTTTAAATTTTATATTTTTAAATATTGAAATTTAATTTTATTTACTTTTTTATACAGCGGCTTATTATTAGTTATGTATTTTATGCATATACATGTATACAGGTCAGTCTCAAACTCCCAACTCATCCCACCACCACCACCCCATGGCTTCCCACACTTGGTGTCCATACGTTTGTTCTCTACCTCTGTGTCTCTATTTCTTCCCTGCAAACCAGTTCATCTGTACCATTTTTTAGGTTCCACATATATGCATTAATATACAATATTTGTTTTCCTCTTTCTGACTTACTTCATTCTGTACGACAGTCTCTAGATCCATCGAAGTCTCTACAAATGACCCAGTTTCATTCCTTTTTATGGCCGAGTAATATTCCATTTTATATATGTACCCCATCTTTATCCATTCATCTGTCTGTGGGCATTAAGGTTGCTTCCATTACCTGGCTATTGTAAATAGTGCTGCAGTGAACCTTGTGGTGAATGTGCCTTTTTGATTTATGGTTGTCTCTGGGTATATGCCCAAAAGTGGGATTGCTGGGTCAGATGGTAATTCTATTTCTAGTTTTTTAAAGGAAACTCCATACTGTTCTCCATAGTGACTGTATCAATTTACATTCCCACCAATAGTGGAAGAGGGCTCCTTTTGTCCACACCCTCCCCAGAATTTGTTGTCTGTAGATTTTCTGATGATGCCGATTCTAACAGTGTGAGGTGATACCTCATAGTAGTTTTGATTTGCATTTCTCTAATAATTAGTGCTCTTGAGCAGATTTTCATGTGCGTCTTGGCCATCTCTGTGTCTTCTTTGAAGAAACGTCTCTTTAGATCTTCTGCCCATTTTTGTATTGGGTTGTTTGTTTTCTTAATAAGCTGCATGAGCTGTTTATATATATTGGAGATTAAACCTTTGTCCATTGATACGTTTGCAACTATTTTCGCCCCTTCTGAGGGATGCCTTTTTCCATTCCCGTGTTTTTAACCAAAAAAGAAAGAAAGAAAAAGAAGCAGAACACTAATGTGCATAAAATATGCCTTTTGAAACGGTCGTTTTGAAATATGGACGTCCTTTAAATTTTTTGGTCGATATGTGGCCCCAGGATTTGTTTTCAGGGCAGGTGTCATTTAGAGGCCTGCAATGATTTTGAATATCAACTGACCATTAGCACTGGGATTAAAGCTGCTGTTGTGTGAAACGGCCACTAGGTGGCAGCAGTTCTCCCTTAACACATCTGGTTACTAGGGCAACAGAGCCTCAATGGAAGTCATGTTCTATTTTGGAATTTAGAATGGAATGTGCCAGGAGAAAGCCCCTCAAGTTTGACTCCCTACTACTTGTTCGTATTTTTAATTTAATTTTTTTTATTTTTTATTATAGCAAGTTTGATTACAATGTTTGGCTTGTTGTAGGTGTGGAAGATGTGGTTCTTTTACACATATACAGATGTCTGTTCTTCCTGGGATCCTTTTCCCATGTACGTTATGACAGAATGTTGAGTAGTCTTCTCTTGGTATTCCGTAGGTCTTTGGTGATTATATATGTCACCTCTGTTTGTATATGTCTGTTAACCCCGATATCGTAATGAAACCAATCCTCACACCTTTCCATTGGTGAACCATAAGTTTGTTTAATGAATCTATGATTGCACTTCTCAGTGGAAATGACTGCCCTGGTTTCTATTTTAGGTAACACCTATAAGTGATATGAAATGATATGTGTCTTTCACTTTCTGACTTACTAAAAGTCACGTGATTACCTCTAGACTCATCTACGGTGCTGCAAATGGCATTGTGTCCTTATTTTCCTTGGCTTCTATTCTGCCTTAGCGAGGTCCATTTTCAACAATGTGATTCCCTGACGGTTGTGGATTAGCTGACCTGGGCAGCCTTACCCTGCCGGCCGGCCCTCCCCAGGTCTGCCTGGTTCAGGTCAATATAAACAGCGCTCCAGGCAGCAATAGCCCCTGAAGCTGTGCCTGACTCCATATTCTCTGCCCCGTCAGCAGTCTCGGGGCTGTGCTGGTGGGAGGGAGTGAGGGGCCACAGCTTTGTTGGTGGCCCGGTGTGAGTGGGGTTCTGCTGGCCTTTCTGCAGGAGTTGCCAGGCTGCCACCTGTAAAGAAGAGGATGTGTCACCCATACCTTCCGCTGGAATTTCTCTCCGGACAGAGGTGAGGAAGGAAAAAAGCACTGGGGGCCGGGACAAGAGGGGTATCTCAGGCAGGACAATGGAAAGCTTCCGGAAGAGCGCCCGGGGCCAGGATCACCCTGGCTGGCCTGCAGTCACCAAGTTGGCCTGCGTGCTGTCGCTGGTGTGGCTCCACGGCCCTTCCTCTAGGCTTTCAAGCCTTTGTACATATTCAGGTGTTTTACCTGGGAAGGGTGGGAACAGTTCAGCAGCAGCTGGCCTGGGGCTCAGCTCACCTTTACTCAGAGATGCCTCGGCACGGTCCCCCAGCTTTGCAATGAGGACGCTCCTTGCATGGGGGGTGGGTTGCTGGCTGTATGGGAGATGATTCCCCACCTCTGACCAATTTCAGAATTGTTTACCGCTGGAGCAAGTGCCCTGATAGGGTTTTCCTCTGTATAACTGGTGGGTTCAGGGTTTTTTTTCGTTTATGGTTCAAGTTAGATTTTATTCCTCTTTTATGTATTTATAGATATAAGCATGGAAATAATTCATTCCTATAAATATATCTGTGTGAAGGGAAGAAATTTTTTCTGTTTTATTTTTAAATTTTATATTTTAAAATTTTGAAATTTAATTTTATTTACTTTTTTGTACACCGGGTTATTATTAGTTACGTATTTTATGCATATACATGTATACAGGTCAGTCTCAAACTCCCAACTCATCCCACCACCACCACCCCATGGCTTCCCACACTTGGTGTCCATACGTTTGTTCTCTACCTCTGTGTCTCTATTTCTTCCCTGCAAACCAGTTCATCTGTACCATTTTTTAGGATCCACATATATGCATTAATATACAATATTTGTTTTCCTCTTTCTGACTTACTTCTTTCAGTATGACAGTCTCTAGATCCATCGATGTCTCTACAAAAGACCCAGTTTCATTCCTTTTTATGGCCGAGTAGTATTCCATTTTATATATGTACCCCATCTTTATCCATTATTCATCTGTCTGTGGGCATTTAGGTTGCTTCCATTACCTGGCTATTGTAAATAGTGCTGCAATGAACCTTGTGGTGAATGTGCCTTTTTGATTTATGGTTGTCTCTGGGTATATGCCCAAAAGTGGGATTGCTGGGTCAGATGGTAATTCTATTCCTAGTTTTTTAAAGGAAACTCCATACTGTTCTCCATAGTGACTGTATCAATTTACATTCCCACCAATAGTGGAAGAGGGCTCCTTTTGTCCACACCCTCCCCAGAATTTGTTGTGTGTAGATTTTCTGATGATGCCGATTCTAACAGGTGTGAGGTGATACCTCACTGTAGTTTTGATTTGCATCTCTCTAATAATTAGTGCTCTTGAGCAGCTTTTCATGTGCGTCTTGGCCATCTATCTCTGTGTCTTCTTTGAAGAAACGTCTCTTTAGATCTTCTGCCCATTTTTGTATTGGGTTGTTTGTTTTTTTAATAAGCTGCATGAGCTGTTTATATATATTGGAGATTAAACCTTTGTCCATTGATTCGTTTGCAACTATTTTCGCCCCTTCTGAGGGATGACTTTTTCCATTCCCGTGTTTCTAACCAAAAAAGAAAGAAAGAATAAGAAGCAGAACACTAATGTGCATAAAATATGCCTTTTGAAACGGTCGTTTTGAAATATGGACGTCCTTTAAATTTTTTGGTCGATATGTGGCCCCAGGATTTGTTTTCAGGGCAGGTGTCATTTACAGGCCTGCAATGATTTTGAATATCAACTGACCTTTAGCACTGGGATTAAAGCTGCTGCTGTGTGAAACGGCCACTAGCTGGCAGCAGTTCTCCTTTAACACATCTGGTTACTAGGGCAACAGAGCCTCAATGGAAGTCATGTTCTAGATTGGAATTTAGAATGGAATGTGCCAGGAGAAAGCCCCTCAAGTTTGACTCCCTACTTCTTGTTCGTATTTTTAATTTAATTTTTTTATTTTTTATTATAGCAAGTTTGGTTACAATGTTTGGCTTGTTGTAGGTGTGGAAGATGTGGTTCTTTTACACATATACAGATGTCTGTTCTTCCTGGGATCCTTTTCCCATGTACGTTATGACAGAATGTTGAGTAGTCTTCTCTTGGTATTCCGTAGGTCTTTGGTGATTATATATGTCACCTCTGTTTGTATATGTCTGTTAACCCCGATATCGTAATGAAACCAATCCTCACACCTTTCCATTGGTGAACCATAAGTTTGTTTAATGAATCTATGATTGCACTTCTCAGTGGAAATGACTGCCCTGGTTTCTATTTTAGGTAACACCTATAAGTGATATGAAATGATATGTGTCTTTCACTTTCTGACTTACTCCAAGTCACGTGATTACCTCTAGACTCATCTACGGTGCTGCAAATGGCATTGTGTCCTTATTTTCCTTGGCTTCTATTCTGCCTTAGCGAGGTCCATTTTCAACAATGTGATTCCCTGAGGGTTGTGGATTAGCTGACCTGGGCAGCCTTACCCTGCCGGCCGGCCCTCCCCAGGTCTGCCTGGTTGAGGTCAATAAAAACAGCGCTCCAGGCAGCAATAGCCCCTGAAGCTGTGCCTGCCTCCATATTCTCTGCCCCGTGAGCAGTCTCGGGGCTGTGCTGGTGGGAGGGAGTGAGGGGCCACAGCTTTGTTGGTGGCCCGGTGTGAGTGGGGTTCTGCTGGCCTTTCTGCAGGAGTTGCCAGGCTGCCACCTGTAAAGAAGAGGATGTGTCACCCATACCTTCCGCCGGAATTTCTCTCCGGACAGAGGTGAGGAAGGAAAAAAGCAGTGGGGGCCGGGACAAGAGGGGTATCTCAGGCAGGACAATGGAAAGCTTCTGGTAGAGCGCCTGGGGCCAGGATCACCCTGGCTGGCCTGCAGTCACCAAGTTGGCCTGCGTGCTGTCGCTGGTGTGGCTCCACGGCCCTTCCTCTAGGCTTTCAAGACTTTCTACATATTCAGGTGTTTTACCTGGGAAGGGTGGGAACAGTTCAGCAGCAGCTGGCCTGGGGCTCAGCTCACCTTTATTCAGAGATGCCTCGGCACGGTCCCCCAGCTTTGCAATGAGGACGCTCCTTGCATGGGGTGTGGGTTGCTGGCTGTATGGGGGATGATTCCCCACCTCTGACCAATTTCAGAATTGTTTACCGCTGGAGCAAGTGCCCTGATAGGGTTTTCCTCTGTATAACTGGTGGGTTCAGGGTTTTTTTTCGTTTATTGTTCAAGTTAGATTTTATTCCTCTTTTATGTATTTATAGATATAAGCATGGAAATAATTCATTCCTATAAATACATCTGTGTGAAGGGAAGAACTTTTTTCTGTTTTATTTTTAAATTTTATATTTTAAAATTTTGAAATTTAATTTTATTTACTTTTTTATACAGCGGCTTATTATTAGTTATGTATTTTATGCATATACATGTATACAGGTCAATCTCAAACTCCCAACTCATCCCACCACCACCAATCCATGGCTTCCCACACTTGGTGTCCATACGTTTGTTCTCTACCTCTGTGTCTCTATTTCTTCCCTGCAAACCAGTTCATCTGTACCATTTTTTAGGTTCCACATATATGCATTAATATACAATATTTGTTTTCCTCTTTCTGACTTACTTCATTCTGTATGACAGTCTCTAGATCCATCGAAGTCTCTACAAATGACCCAGCTTCATTCCTTTTTATGGCCGAGTAATATTCCATTTTATATATGTACACCATCTTTATCCATTCATCTGTCTGTGGGCATTTAGGTTGCTTCCATTACCTGGCTAGTGTAAATAGTGCTGCAATGAACCTTGTGGTGAATGTGCCTTTTTGATTTATGGTTGTCTCTGGGTATATGCCCAAAAGTGGGATTGCTGTGTCAGATGGTAATTCTATTTCTAGTTTTTTAAAGGAAACTCCATACTGTTCTCCATAGTGACTGTATCAATTTACATTCCCACCAATAGTGGAAGAGGGCTCCTTTTGTCCACACCCGGCCCAGAATTTGTTGTTTGTAGATTTTCTGATGATGCCGATTCTAACAGGTGTGAGGTGATACCTCATTGTAGTTTTGATTTGCATTTCTCTAATAATTAGTGCTCTTGAGCAGCTTTTCATGTGCGTCTTGGCCATCTCTGTGTCTTCTTTGAAGAAACGTCTCTTTAGATCTTCTGCCCATTATTGTATTGGGTTGTTTGTTTTTTTAATATGCTGCACGAGCTGTTTATATATATTGGGGATTAAACCTTTGTCCATTGATTCGTTTGCAACTATTTTCGCCCCTTCTGAGGGATGCCTTTTTCCATTCCCGTGTTTCTAACCAAAAAAGAAAGAAAGAATAAGAAGCAGAACACTAATGTGCATAAAATATGCCTTTTGAAACGGTCGTTTTGAAATATGGACGTCCTTTAAATTTTTTGGTCGATATGTGGCCCCAGGATTTGTTTTCAGGGCAGGTGTCATTTACAGGCCTGCAATGATTTTGAATATCAACTGACCATTAGCACTGGGATTAAAGCTGCTGTTGTGTGAAACGGCCACTAGCTGGCAGCAGTTCTCCTTTAACACATCTGGTTACTAGGGCAACAGAGCCTCAATGGAAGTCATGTTCTAGATAGGAATTTAGAATGGAATGTGCCAGGAGAAAGCCCCTCAAGTTTGACTCCCTACTTCTTGTTCGTATTTTTAATTTAATTTTTTTATTTTTTATTATAGCAAGTTTGGTTACAATGTTTGGCTTGTTGTAGGTGTGGAAGATGTGGTTCTTTTACACATATACAGATGTCTGTTCTTCCTGGGATCCTTTTCCCATGTACGTTATGACAGAATGTTGAGTAGTCTTCTCTTGGTATTCCGTAGGTCTTTGGTGATTATATATGTCACCTCTGTTTGTATATGTCTGTTAACCCCGATATCGTAATGAAACCAATCCTCACACCTTTCCATTGGTGAACCATAAGTTTGTTTAATGAATCTATGATTGCACTTCTCAGTGGAAATGACTGCCCTGGTTTCTATTTTAGGTAACACCTATAAGTGATATGAAATGATATGTGTCTTTCACTTTCTGACTTACTCCAAGTCACGTGATTACCTCTAGACTCATCTACGGTGCTGCAAATGGCATTGTGTCCTTATTTTCCTTGGCTTCTATTCTGCCTTAGCGAGGTCCATTTTCAACAATGTGATTCCCTGAGGGTTGTGGATTAGCTGACCTGGGCAGCCTTACCCTGCCGGCCGGCCCTCCCCAGGTCTGCCTGGTTGAGGTCAATATAAACAGCGCTCCAGGCAGCAATAGCCCCTGAAGCTGTGCCTGCCTCCATATTCTCTGCCCCGTGAGCAGTCTCGGGGCTGTGCTGGTGGGAGGGAGTGAGGGGCCACAGCTTTGTTGGTGGCCCGGTGTGAGTGGGGTTCTGCTGGCCTTTCTGCAGGAGTTGCCAGGCTGCCACCTGTAAAGAAGAGGATGTGTCACCCATACCTTCCGCTGGAATTTCTCTCCGGACAGAGGTGAGGAAGGAAAAAAGCAGTGGGGGCCGGGACAATAGGGGTATCTCAGGCAGGACAATGGAAAGCTTCTGGTAGAGCGCCTGGGGCCAGGATCACCCTGGCTGGCCTGCAGTCACCAAGTTGGCCTGCGTGCTGTCGCTGGTGTGGCTCCACGGCCCTTCCTCTAGGCTTTCAAGCCTTTCTACATATTCAGGTGTTTTACCTGGGAAGGGTGGGAACAGTTCAGCAGCAGCTGGCCTGGGGCTCACCTCACCTTTATTCAGAGATGCCTCGGCACGGTCCCCCAGCTTTGCAATGAGGACGCTCCTTGCATGGGGTGTGGGTTGCTGGCTGTATGGGAGATGATTCCCCACCTCTGACCAATTTCAGAATTGTTTACCGCTGGAGCAAGTGCCCTGATAGGGTTTTCCTCTGTATAACTGGTGGGTTCAGGGTTTTTTTTCGTTTATGGTTCAAGTTAGATTTTATTCCTCTTTTATGTATTTATAGATATAAGCATGGAAATAATTCATTCCTATAAATACATCTGTGTGAAGGGAAGAACTTTTTTCTGTTTTATTTTTAAATTTTATATTTTAAAATTTTGAAATTTAATTTTATTTACTTTTTTATACAGCGTCTTATTATTAGTTATGTATTTTATGCATATACATGTATACAGGTCAATCTCAAACTCCCAACTCATCCCACCACCACCAATCCATGGCTTCCCACACTTGGTGTCCATAAGTTTGTTCTCTACCTCTGTGTCTCTATTTCTTCCCTGCAAACCAGTTCATCTGTACCATTTTTTAGGTTCCACATATATGCATTAATATACAATATTTGTTTTCCTCTTTCTGACTTACTTCATTCTGTATGACAGTCTCTAGATCCATCGAAGTCTCTACAAATGACCCAGATTCATTCCTTTTTATGGCCGAGTAATATTCCATTTTATATATGTACACCATCTTTATCCATTCATCTGTCTGTGGGCATTTAGGTTGCTTCCATTACCTGGCTATTGTAAATAGTGCTGCAATGAACCTTGTGGTGAATGTGCCTTTTTGATTTATGGTTGTCTCTGGGTATATGCCCAAAAGTGGGATTGCTGTGTCAGATGGTAATTCTATTTCTAGTTTTTTAAAGGAAACTCCATACTGTTCTCCATAGTGACTGTATCAATTTACATTCCCACCAATAGTGGAAGAGGGCTCCTTTTGTCCACACCCTGCCCAGAATTTGTTGTTTGTAGATTTTCTGATGATGCCGATTCTAACAGGTGTGAGGTGATACCTCATTGTAGTTTTGATTTGCATTTCTCTAATATTTAGTGCTCTTGAGCAGCTTTTCATGTGCGTCTTGGCCATCTCTGTGTCTTCTTTGAAGAAACGTCTCTTTAGATCTTCTGCCCATTATTGTATTGGGTTGTTTGTTTTTTTAATAAGCTGCACGAGCTGTTTATATATATTGGAGATTAAACCTTTGTCCATTGATTCGTTTGAAACTATTTTCGCCCCTTCTGAGGGATGCCTTTTTCCATTCCCGTTTTTTTAACCAAAAAAGAAAGAAAGAAAAAGAAGCAGAACACTAATGTGCATAAAATATGCCTTTTGAAACGGTCATTTTGAAATATGGACGTCCTTTAAATTTTTTGATCGATATGTGACCCCAGGATTTGTTTTCAGGGCAGGTGTCATTTACAGGCCTGCAATGGTTTTGAATATCAACTGACTATTAGCTCTGGGATTAAAGCTGCTGTTGTGTGAAACGGCCACTAGGTGGCAGCAGTTCTCCCTTAACACATCTGGTTACTAGGGCAACAGAGCCTCAAAGGAAGTCATGTTCTAGATTGGAATTTAGAATGGAATGTGCCAGGAGAAAGCCCCTCAAGTTTGACTCCCTACTTTTTGTTCGTATTTTTAATTTAATTTTTTTATTTTTTATTATAGCAAGTTTGATTACAATGTTTGGCTTGTTGTAGGTGTGGAAGATGTGGTTCTTTTACACATATACAGATGTCTGTTCTTCCTGGGATCCTTTTCCCATGTACGTTATGACAGAATGTTGAGTAGTCTTCTCTTGGTATTCCGTAGGTCTTTGGTGATTATATATGTCACCTCTGTTTGTATATGTCTGTTAACCCCGATATCGTAATGAAACCAATCCTCACACCTTTCCATTGGTGAACCATAAGTTTGTTTAATGAATCTATGATTGCACTTCTCAGTGGAAATGACTGCCCTGGTTTCTATTTTAGGTAACACCTATAAGTGATATGAAATGATATGTGTCTTTCACTTTCTGACTTACTCCAAGTCACGTGATTACCTCTAGACTCATCTACGGTGCTGCAAATGGCATTGTGTCCTTATTTTCCTTGGCTTCTATTCTGCCTTAGCGAGGTCCATTTTCAACAATGTGATTCCCTGAGGGTTGTGGATTAGCTGACCTGGGCAGCCTTACCCTGCCGGCCGGCCCTCCCCAGGTCTGCCTGGTTGAGGTCAATATAAACAGCGCTCCAGGCAGCAATAGCCCCTGAAGCTGTGCCTGACTCCATATTCTCTGCCCCGTGAGCAGTCTCGGGGCTGTGCTGGTGGCAGGGAGTGAGGGGCCACAGCTTTGTTGGTGGCCCGGTGTGAGTGGGGTTCTGCTGGCCTTTCTGCAGGAGTTGCCAGGCTGCCACCTGTAAAGAAGTGGATGTGTCACCCATACGTTCCGCTGGAATTTCTCTCTGGACAGAGGTGAGGAAGGAAAAAAGCAGTGGGGGCCGGGACAAGAGGGGTATCTCAGGCAGGACAATGGAAAGCTTCCGGAAGAGCGCCCGGGGCCAGGATCACCCTGGCTGGCCTGCAGTCACCAAGTTGGCCTGCGTGCTGTCGCTGGTGTGGCTCCACGGCCCTTCCTCTAGGCTTTCAAGCCTTTCTACATATTCAGGTGTTTTACCTGGGAAGGGTGGGAACAGTTCAGCAGCAGCTGGCCTGGGGCTCAGCTCACCTTTATTCAGAGATGCCTCGGCACGGTCCCCCAGCTTTGCAATGAGGACGCTCCTTGCATGGGGGGTGGGTTGCTGGCTGTATGGGAGATGATTCCCCACCTCTGACCAATTTCAGAATTGTTTACCGCTGGAGCAAGTGCCCTGATAGGGTTTTCCTCTGTATAACTGGTGGGTTCAGGGTTTTTTTTCGTTTATGGTTCAAGTTAGATTTTATTCCTCTTTTATGTATTTATAGATATAAGCATGGAAATAATTCATTCCTATAAATACATCTATGTGAAGGGAAGAACTTTTTTCTGTTTTATGTTTAAATTTTATATTTTAAAATTTTGAAATTTAATTTTATTTACTTTTTTATACAGCGGCTTATTATTAGTTATGTATTTTATGCATATACATGTATACAGGTCAATCTCAAACTCCCAACTCATCCCACCACCACCAGCCCATGGCTTCCCACACTTGGTGTCCATACATTTGTTCTCTACCTCTGTGTCTCTATTTCTTCCCTGCAAACCAGTTCATCTGTAAAATTTTTTAGGTTCCACATATATGCATTAATATACAATATTTGTTTTCCTCTTTCTGACTAACTTCATTCTGTATGACAGTCTCTAGATCCATCGATGTCTCTACAAATGACCCAGTTTCATTCCTTTTTATGGCCGAGTAATATTCCATTTTATATATGTACCCCATCTTTATCCATTCATCTGTCTGTGGGCATTTAGTTTGCTTCCATTACCTGGTATTGTAAATAGTGCTGCAATGAACCTTGTGGTGAATGTGCCTTTCTGATTTATGGTTGTCTCTGGGTATATGCCCAAAAGTGGGATTGCTGGGTCAGATGGTAATTCTATTTCTAGTTTTTTAAAGGAAACTCCATACTGTTCTCCATAGTGACTGTATCAATTTACATTCCCACCAATAGTGGAAGAGGGCTCCTTTTGTCCACACCCTCCCCAGAATTTGTTGTCTGTAGATTTTCTGATGATGCCGATTCTAACAGGTGTGAGGTGATACCTCATTGTACTTTTGATTTGCATTTCTCTAATAATTAGTGCTCTTGAGCAGCTTTTCATGTGCGTCTTGGCCATCTCTGTGTCTTCTTTGAAGAAACGTATCTTTAGATCTTCTGCCCATTTTTGTATTGGGTTGTTTGTTTTCTTAATAAGCTGCATGAGCTGTTTATATATATTGGAGATTAAACCTTTGTCCATTGATTCGTTTGCAACTATTTTCGCCCCTTCTGAGGGATGCCTTTTTCCATTCCCGTGTTTCTAACCAAAAAAGAAAGAAAGAAAAAGAAGCAGAACACTAATGTGCATAAAATATGCCTTTTGAAACGGTCGTTTTGAAATATGGACGTCCTTTAAATTTTTTGGTCGATATGTGGCCCCAGGATTTGTTTTCAGAGCAGGTGTCATTTACAGGCCTGCAAAGATTTTGAATATCAACTGACCATTAGCACTGGGATTAAAGCTGCTGTTGTGTGAAACGGCCACTAGGTGGCAGCAGTTCTCCCTTAACACATCTGGTTACTAGGGCAACAGAGCCTCAATGGACATCGTCGTGTTCTAGATTGGAATTTAGAATGGAATGTGCCAGGAGAAAGCCCCTCAAGTTTGACTCCCTACTTCTTGTTCGTATTTTTAATTTAATTTTTTAACTTTTTATTATAGCATGTTTGATTACAATGTTTGGCTTGTTGTACGTGTGGAAGATGTGGTTCTTTTACACATATACAGATGTCTGTTCTTCCTGGGTTCCTTTTCCCATGTACGTTATGACAGAATGTTGAGTAGTCTTCTCTTGGTATTCCGTAGGTCTTTGGTGATTATATATGTCACCTCTGTTTGTATATGTCTGTTAACCCCGATATCGTAATGAAACCAATCCTCACACCTTTCCATTGGTGAACCATAAGTTTGTTTAATGAATCTATGATTGCACTTCTCAGTGGAAATGACTGCCCTGGTTTCTATTTTAGGTAACACCTATAAGTGATATGAAATGATATGTGTCTTTCACTTTCTGACTTACTCCAAGTCACGTGATTACCTCTAGACTCATCTACGGTGCTGCAAATGGCATTGTGTCCTTATTTTCCTTGGCTTCTATTCTGCCTTAGCGAGGTCCATTTTCAACAATGTGATTCCCTGAGGGTTGTGGATTAGCTGACCTGGGCAGCCTTACCCTGCCGGCCGGCCCTCCCCAGGTCTGCCTGGTTGAGGTCAATATAAACAGCGCTCCAGGCAGCAATAGCCCCTGAAGCTGTGCCTGACTCCATATTCTCTGCCCCGTCAGCAGTCTCGGGGCTGTGCTGGTGGGAGGGAGTGAGGGGCCACAGCTTTGTTGGTGGCCCGGTGTGAGTGGGGTTCTGCTGGCCTTTCTGCAGGAGTTGCCAGGCTGCCACCTGTAAAGAAGAGGATGTGTCACCCATACCTTCCGCTGGAATTTCTCTCCGGAGAGAGGTGAGGAAGGAAAAAAGCAGTGGGGGCCGGGACAAGAGGGGTATCTCAGGCAGGACAATGGAAAGCTTCCGGAAGAGCGCCCGGGGCCAGGATCACCCTGGCTGGCCTGCAGTCACCAAGTTGACCTCCGTGCTGTCGCTGGTGTGGCTCCACGGCCCTTCCTCTAGGCTTTCAAGCCTTTGTACATATTCAGGTGTTTTACCTGGGAAGGGTGGGAACAGTTCAGCAGCAGCTGGCTTGGGGCTCAGCTCACCTTTATTCAGAGATGCCTCGGCACGGTCCCCCAGCTTTGCAATGAGGACGCTCCTTGCATGGGGGGTGGGTTGCTGGCTGTATGGGAGATGATTCCCCACCTCCGACCAATTTCAGAATTGTTTACCGCTGGAGCAAGTGCCCTGATAGGGTTTTCCTCTGTATAACTGGTGGGTTCAGGGTTTTTTTTTTCGTTTATGGTTCAAGTTAGATTTTATTCCTCTTTTATGTATTTATAGATATAAGCATGGAAATAATTCATTCCTATAAATACATCTGTGTGAAGGGAAGAACTTTTTTCTGTTTTATTTTTAAATTTTATATTTTAAAATTTTGAAATTTAATTTTATTTACTTTTTTATACAGCGGCTTATTATTAGTTATGTATTTTATGCATATACATGTATACAGGTCAATCTCAAACTCCCAACTCATCCCACCACCACCACCCCATGGCTTCCCACACTTGGTGTCCATACGTTTGTTCTCTACCTCTGTGTCTCTATTTCTTCCCTGCAAACCAGTTCATCTGTAAAATTTTTTAGGTTCCACATATATGCATTAATATACAATATTTGTTTTCCTCTTTCTGACTAACTTCATTCTGTATGACAGTCTCTAGATCCATCGAAGTCTCTACAAATGACCCAGTTTCATTCCTTTTTATGGCCGAGTAATATTCCATTTTATATATGTACCCCTTTTTTATCCATTCATCTGTCTGTGGGCATTTAGGTTGCTTCCATTACCTGGCTATTGTAAATAGTGCTGCAATGAACCTTGTGGTGAATGTGCCTTTTTGATTTATGGTTGTCTCTGGGTATATGCCCAAAAGTGGGTTTGCTGGGTCAGATGGTAATTCTATTTCTAGTTTTTTAAAGGAAACTCCATACTGTTCTCCATAGTGACTGTATCAATTTACATTCCCACCAATAGTGGAAGAGGGCTCCTTTTGTCCACACCCTCCCCAGAATTTGTTGTCTGTACACTTTCTGATGATGCCGATTCTAACAGGTGTGAGGTGATACCTCATAGTAGTTTTTATTTGCATTTCTCTAATAATTAGTGCTCTTGAGCAGATTTTCATGTGCGTCTTGGCCATCTCTGTGTCTTCTTTGAAGAAACGTCTCTTTAGATCTTCTGCCCATTTTTGTATTGGGTTGTTTGTTTTCTTAATAAGCTGCATGAGCTGTTTATATATATTGGAGATTAAACCTTTGTCCATTGATTCGTTTGCAACTATTTTCGCCCCTTCTGAGGGATGACTTTTTCCATTCCCGTGTTTCTAACCAAAAAAGAAAGAAAGAAAAAGAAGCAGAACACTAATGTGCATAAAATATGCCTTTTGAAACGGTCGTTTTGAAATATGGACGTCCTTTAAATTTTTTGGTTGATATGTGGCCCCAGGATTTGTTTTCAGGGCAGGTGTCATTTACAGGCCTGCAATGATTATGAATATCAACTGACCATTAGCACTGGGATTAAAGCTGCTGTTGTGTGAAACGGCCACTAGGTGGCAGCAGTTCTCCCTTAACACATCTGGTTACTAGGGCAACAGAGCCTCAATGGAAGTCATGTTCTAGATTGGAATTTAGAATGGAATGTGCCAGGAGAAAGCCCCTCAAGTTTGACTCCCTACTACTTGTTCGTATTTTTAATTTAATTTTTTTTTATTTTTTATTATAGCAAGTTTGATTACAATGTTTGGCTTGTTGTAGGTGTGGAAGATGTGGTTCTTTTACACATATACAGATGTCTGTCCTTCCTGGGATCCTTTTCCCATGTACGTTATGACAGAATGTTGAGTAGTCTTCTCTTGGTATTCCGTAGGTCTTTGGTGATTATATATGTCACCTCTGTTTGTATATGTCTGTTAACCCCGATATCGTAATGAAACCAATCCTCACACCTTTCCATTGGTGAACCATAAGTTTGTTTAATGAATCTATGATTGCACTTCTCAGTGGAAATGACTGCCCTGGTTTCTATTTTAGGTAAAACCTATAAGTGATATGAAATGATATGTGTCTTTCACTTTCTGACTTACTCCAAGTCACGTGATTACCTCTAGACTCATCTACGGTGCTGCAAATGGCATTGTGTCCTTATTTTCCTTGGCTTCTATTCTGCCTTAGCGAGGTCCATTTTCAACAATGTGATTCCCTGAGGGTTGTGGATTAGCTGACCTGGGCAGCCTTACACTGCCGGCCGGCCCTCCCCAGGTCTGCCTGGTTGAGGTCAATATAAACAGCGCTCCAGGCAGCAATAGCCCCTGAAGCTGTACCTGACTCCTTATTCTCTGCCCCGTCAGTAGTCTCGGGGCTGTGCTGGTGGGAGGGAGTGAGGGGCCACAGCTTTGTTGGTGGCCCGGTGTGAGTGGGGTTCTGCTGGCCTTTCTGCAGGAGTTGCCAGGCTGCCACCTGTAAAGAAGAGGATGTGTCACCCATACCTTCCGCTGGAATTTCTCTCCGGACTGAGGTGAGGAAGGAAAAAAGCAGAGGGGGCCGGGACAAGAGGGGTATCTCAGGCAGGACAATGGAAAGCTTCCGGAAGAGCGCCCGGGGCCAGGATCACCCTGGCTGGCCTGCAGTCACCAAGTTGGCCTGCGTGCTGTCGCTGGTGTGGCTCCACGGCGCTTCCTCTAGGCTTTCAAGCCTTTGTACATATTCAGGTGTTTTACCTGGGAAGGGTGGGAACAGTTCAGCAGCAGCTGGCCTGGGGCTCAGCTCACCTTTATTCAGAGATGCCTCGGCACGGTCCCCCAGCTTTGCAATGAGGACGCTCCTTGCATGGGGGGTGGGTTGCTGACTGTATGGGAGATGATTCCCCACCTCTGACCAATTTCAGAATTGTTTACCGCTGGAGCAAGTGCCCTGATAGGGTTTTCCTCTGTATAACTGGTGGGTTCAGGGTTTTTTTTCGTTTATGGTTCAAGTTAGATTTTATTCCTCTTTTATATATTTATAGATATAAGCATGGAAATAATTCATTCCTATAAATACATCTGTGTGAAGGGAAGAACTTTTTTCTGTTTTATTTTTAAATTTTATATTTTAAAATTTTGAAATTTAATTTTATTTACTTTTTTATGCAGCGGCTTATTATTAGTTATGTACTTTATGCATATACATGTATACAGGTCAATCTCAAACTCCCAACTCATCCCACCACCACCAGCCCATGGCTTCCCACACTTGGTGTCCATACGTTTGTTCTCTACCGCTGTGTCTCTATTTCTTCCCTGCAAACCAGTTCATCTGTACCATTTTTTAGGTTCCACATATATGCATTAATATACAATATTTGTTTTCCTCTTTCTGACTAACTTCATCCTGTATGACAGTCTCTAGATCCATCGATGTCTCTACAAATGACCCAGTTTCATTCCTTTTTATGGCCGAGTAATATTCCATTTTATATATGTACCCCATCTTTATCCATTCATCTGTCTGTGGGCATTTAGGTTGCTTCCATTACCTGGCTACTGTAAATAGTGCTGCAATGAACCTTGTGGTGAACGTGCCTTTTTGATTTATGGTTGTCTCTGGGTATATGCCCAAAAGTGGGATTGCTGGGTCAGATGGTAATTCTATTTCTAGTTTCCTAAAGGAAACTCCATACTGTTCTCCATAGTGACTGTATCAATTTACATTCCCACCAATAGTGGAAGAGGGCTCCTTTTGTCCACACCCTCCCCAGAATTTGTTGTTTGTAGATTTTCTGATGATGCCGATTCTAACAGGTGTGAGGTGATACCTCATTGTAGTTTTGATTTGCATTTCTCTAATAATTAGTGCTCTTGAGCAGCTTTTCATGTGCGTCTTGGCCATCTCTGTGTCTTCTTTGAAGAAACGTCTCTTTAGATCTTCTGCCCATTTTTGTATTCGGTTGTTTGTTTTTTTAATAAGCTGCACGAGCTGTTTATATATATTGGAGATTAAACCTTTGTCCATTGATTCGTTTGAAACTATTTTCGCCCCTTCTGAGGGATGCCTTTTTCCATTCCCGTTTTTTTAACCAAAAAAGAAAGAAAGAAAAAGAAGCAGAACACTAATGTGCATAAAATATGTCTTTTGAAACGGTCATTTTGAAATATGGACGTCCTTTAAATTTTTTGGTCGATATGTGACCCCAGGATTTGTTTTCAGGGCAGGTGTCATTTACAGGCCTGCAATGGTTTTGAATATCAACTGACCATTAGCACTGGGATTAGAGCTGCTGTTGTGTGAAACGGCCACTAGGTGGCAGCAGTTCTCCCTTAACACATCTGGTTACTAGGGCAACAGAGCCTCAATGGAAGTCATGTTCTAGATTGGAATTTAGAATGGAATGTGCCAGGAGAAAGCCCCTCAAGTTTGACTCCCTACTTCTTGTTCGTATTTTTAATTTAATTTTTTTATTTTTTATTATAGCAAGTTTGATTACAATGTTTGGCTTGTTGTAGGTGTGGAAGATGTGGTTCTTTTACACATATACAGATGTCTGTTCTTCCTGGGATCCTTTTCCCATGTACGTTATGACAGAATGTTGAGTAGTCTTCTCTTGGTATTCCGTAGGTCTTTGGTGATTATATATGTCACCTCTGTTTGTATATGTCTGTTAACCCCGATATCGTAATGAAACCAATCCTCACACCTTTCCATTGGTGAACCATAAGTTTGTTTAATGAATCTATGATTGCACTTCTCAGTGGAAATGACTGCCCTGGTTTCTATTTTAGGTAACACCTATAAGTGATATGAAATGTTATGTGTCTTTCACTTTCTGACTTACTCCAAGTCACGTGATTACCTCTAGACTCATCTACGGTGCTGCAAATGGCATTGTGTCCTTATTTTCCTTGGCTTCTATTCTGCCTTAGCGAGGTCCATTTTCAACAATGTGATTCCCTGAGGGTTGTGGATTAGCTGACCTGGGCAGCCTTACCCTGCCGGCCGGCCCTCCCTGGTCTGCCTGGTTGAGGTCAATATAAACAGCGCTCCAGGCAGCAATAGCCCCTGAAGCTGTGCCTGCCTCCATATTCTCTGCCCCGTGAGCAGTCTCGGGGCTGTGCTGGTGGGAGGGAGTGAGGGGCCACAGCTTTGTTGGTGGCCCGGTGTGAGTGGGGTTCTGCTGGCCTTTCTGCAGGAGTTGCCAGGCTGCCACCTGTAAAGAAGAGGATGTGTCACCCATACGTTCCGCTGGAATTTCTCTCTGGACAGAGGTGAGGAAGGAAAAAAGCAGTGGGGGCCGGGACAAGAGGGGTATCTCAGGCAGGACAATGGAAAGCTTCCGGAAAAGCGCCCGGGGCCAGGATCACCCTGGCTGGCCTGCAGTCACCAAGTTGGCCTGCGTGCTGTCGCTGGTGTGGCTCCACGGCCCTTCCTCTAGGCTTTCAAGCCTTTGTACATATTCAGGTGTTTTACCTGGGAAGGGTGGGAACAGTTCAGCAGCAGCTGGCCTGGGGCTCAGCTCACCTTTATTCAGAGATGCCTCGGCACGGTCCCCCAGCTTTGCAATGAGGACGCTCCTTGCATGGGGGGTGGGTTGCTGGCTGTATGGGAGATGATTCCCCACCTCTGACCAATTTCAGAATTGTTTACCGCTGGAGCAAGTGTCCTGATAGGGTTTTCCTCTGTATAACTGGTGGGTTCAGGGTTTTTTTTCGTTTATGGTTCAAGTTAGATTTTATTCCTCTTTTATGTATTTATAGATATAAGCATGGAAATAATTCATTCCTATAAATACATCTGTGTGAAGGGAAGAACTTTTTTCTGTTTTATGTTTAAATTTTATATTTTAAAATTTTGAAATTTAATTTTATTTACTTTTTTATACAGCGGCTTATTATTAGATATGTATTTTATGCATATACATGTATACAGGTCAATCTCAAACTCCCAACTCATCCCACCACCACCACCCCATGGCTTCCCACACTTGGTGACCATACGTTTGTTCTCTACCTCTGTGTCTCTATTTCTTCCCTGCAAACCAGTTCATCTGTAAAATTTTTTAGGTTCCACATATATGCATTAATATACAATATTTGTTTTCCTCTTTCTGACTAACTTCATTCTGTATGACAGTCTCTAGATCCATCGATGTCTCTACAAATGACCCAGTTTCATTCCTTTTTATGGCCGAGTAATATTCCATTTTATATATGTACCCCATCTTTATCCATTCATCTGTCTGTGGGCATTTAGGTTGCTTCCATTACCTGGTATTGTAAATAGTGCTGCAATGAACCTTGTGGTGAATGTGCCTTTTTGATTTATGGTTGTCTCTGGGTATATGCCCAAAAGTGGGATTGCTGGGTCAGATGGTAATTCTATTTCTAGTTTTTTAAAGGAAACTCCATACTGTTCTCCATAGTGACTGTATCAATTTACATTCCCACCAATAGTGGAAGAGGGCTCCTTTTGTCCACACCCTCCCCAGAATTTGTTGTCTGTAGATTTTCTGATGATGCCGATTCTAACAGGTGTGAGGTGATACCTCATTGTACTTTTGATTTGCATTTCTCTAATAATTAGTGCTCTTGAGCAGCTTTTCATGTGCGTCTTGGCCATCTCTGTGTCTTCTTTGAAGAAACGTCTCTTTAGATCTTCTGCCCATTTTTGTATTGGGTTGTTTGTTTTCTTAATAAGCTGCATGAGCTGTTTATATATATTGGAGATTAAACCTTTGTCCATTGATTCGTTTGCAACTATTTTCGCCCCTTCTGAGGGATGACATTTTCCATTCCCGTGTTTCTAACCAAAAAAGAAAGAAAGAAAAAGAAGCAGAACACTAATGTGCATAAAATATGCCTTTTGAAACGGTCGTTTTGAAATATGGACGTCCTTTAAATTTTTTGGTCGATATGTGGCCCAGGATTTGTTTTCAGGGCAGGTGTCATTTACAGGCCTGCAATGATTTTGAATATCAACTGACCATTAGCACTGGGATTAAAGCTGCTGTTGTGTGAAACGGCCACTAGCTGGCAGCAGTTCTCCCTTAACACATCTGGTTACTAGGGCAACAGAGCCTCAGTGGACATCGTCGTGTTCTAGATTGGAATTTAGAATGGAATGTGCCAGGAGAAAGCCCCTCAAGTTTGACTCCCTACTTCTTGTTCGTATTTTTAATTTAATTTTTTTGCTTTTTATTATAGCAAGTTTGATTACAATGTTTGGCTTGTTGTAGGTGTGGAAGATGTGGTTCTTTTACACATATACAGATGTCTGTTCTTCCTGGGATCCTTTTCCCATGTACGTTATGACAGAATGTTGAGTAGTCTTCTCTTGGTATTCCGTAGGTCTTTGGTGATTATATATGTCACCTCTGTTTGTATATGTCTGTTAACCCCGATATCGTAATGAAACTAATCTTCACACCTTTCCATTGGTGAACCATAAGTTTGTTTAATGAATCTACGATTGCACTTCTCAGTGGAAATGACTGCCCTGGTTTCTATTTTAGGTAACACCTATAAGTGATATGAAATGATATGTGTCTTTCACTTTCTGACTTACTCCAAGTCACGTGATTACCTCTAGACTCATCTACGGTGCTGCAAATGGCATTGTGTCCTTATTTTCCTTGGCTTCTATTCTGCCTTAGTGAGGTCCATTTTCAACAATGTGATTCCCTGACGGTTGTGGATTAGCTGACCTGGGCAGCCTTACCCTGCCGGCCGGCCCTCCCCAGGTCTGCCTGGTTGAGGTCAATATAAACAGCGCTCCAGGCAGCAATAGCCCCTGAAGCTGTGCCTGACTCCATATTCTCTGCCCCGTCAGCAGTCTCGGGGCTGTGCTGGTGGGAGGGAGTGAGGGGCCACAGCTTTGTTGGTGGCCCGGTGTGAGTGGGGTTCTGCTGGCCTTTCTGCAGGAGTTGCCAGTCTGCCACCTGTAAAGAAGAGGATGTGTCACCCATACCTTCCGCTGGAATTTCTCTCCGGACAGAGGTGAGGAAGGAAAAAAGAAGTGGGGGCCGGGACAAGAGGGGTATCTCAGGCAGGACAATGGAAAGCTTCCGGAAGAGCGCCCGGGGCCAGGATCACCCTGGCTGGCCTGCAGTCACCAAGTTGGCCTGCGTGCTGTCGCTGGTGTGGCTCCACGGCCCTTCCTCTAGGCTTTCAAGCCTTTGTACATATTCAGGTGTTTTACCTGGGAAGGGTGGGAACAGTTCAGCAGCAGCTGGCCTGGGGCTCAGCTCACCTTTATTCAGAGATGCCTCGGCACGGTCCCCCAGCTTTGCAATGAGGACGCTCCTTGCATGGGGGGTGGGTTGCTGGCTCTATGGGAGATGATTCCCCACCTCTGACCAATTTCAGAATTGTTTACCGCTGGAGCAAGTGCCCTGATAGGGTTTTCCTCTGTATAACTGGTGGGTTCAGGGTTCTTTTTCGTTTATGGTCCAAGTTAGATTTTATTCCTCATTTATGTATTTATAGATATAAGCATGGAAATAATTCATTCCTATAAATACATCTGTGTGAAGGGAAGAACTTTTTTCTGTTTTATGTTTAAATTTTATATTTTAAAATTTTGAAATTTAATTTTATTTACTTTTTTGTACAGCGGGTTATTATTAGTTATGTATTTTATGCATATACATGTATACAGGTCAATCTCAAACTCCCAACTCATCCCACCACCACCACCCCATGGCTTCCCACACTTGGTGTCCATACGTTTGTTCTCTACCTCTGTGTCTCTATTTCTTCCCTGCAAACCAGTTCATCTGTAAAATTTTTTAGGTTCCACATATATGCATTAATATACAATATTTGTTTTCCTCTTTCTGACTAACTTCATTCTGTATGACAGTCTCTAGATCCATCGATGTCTCTACAAATGACCCAGTTTCATTCCTTTTTATGGCCGAGTAATATTCCATTTTATATATGTACCCCATCTTTATCCATTCATCTGTCTGTGGGCATTTAGGTTGCTTCCATTACCTGGTATTGTAAATAGTGCTGCAATGAACCTTGTGGTGAATGTGACTTTTTGATTTATGGTTGTCTCTGGGTATATGCCCAAAAGTGGGATTGCTGGGTCAGATGGTAATTCTATTTCTAGTTTTTTAAAGGAAACTCCATACTGTTCTCCATAGTGACTGTATCAATTTACATTCCCACCAATAGTGGAAGAGGGCTCCTTTTGTCCACACCCTCCCCAGAATTTGTTGTCTGTAGATTTTCTGATGATGCCGATTCTAACAGGTGTGAGGTGATACCTCATTGTACTTTTGATTTGCATTTCTCTAATAATTAGTGCTCTTGAGCAGCTTTTCATGTGCGTCTTGGCCATCTCTGTGTCTTCTTTGAAGAAACGTCTCTTTAGATCTTCTGCCCATTTTTGTATTGGGTTGTTTGTTTTCTTAATAAGCTGCATGAGCTGTTTATATATATTGGAGATTAAACCTTTGTCCATTGATTCGTTTGCAACTATTTTCGCCCCTTCTGAGGGATGCCTTTTTCCATTCCCGTGTTTCTAACCAAAAAAGAAAGAAAGAAAAAGAAGCAGAACACTAATGTGCATAAAATATGCCTTTTGAAACGTTCGTTTTGAAATATGGTCGTCCTTTAAATTTTTTGGTCGATATGTGGCCCCAGGATTTGTTTTCAGGGCAGGTGTCATTTACAGGCCTGCAATGATTTTGAATATCAACTGACCATTAGCACTGGGATTAAAGCTGCTGTTGTGTGAAACGGCCAGTAGCTGGCAGCAGTTCTCCCTTAACACATCTGGTTACTAGGGCAACAGAGCCTCAATGGACTTCGTCGTGTTCTAGATTGGAATTTAGAATGGAATGTGCCAGGAGAAAGCCCCTCAAGTTTGACTCCCTACTTCTTGTTCGTATTTTTAATTTAATTTTTTTACTTTTTATTATAGCATGTTTGATTACAATGTTTGGCTTGTTGTAGGTGTGGAAGATGTGGTTCTTTTACACATATACAGATGTCTGTTCTTCCTGGGATCCTTTTCCCATGTACGTTATGACAGAATGTTGAGTAGTCTTCTCTTGGTATTCCGTAGGTCTTTGGTGATTATATATGTCACCTCTGTTTGTATATGTCTGTTAACCCCGATATCGTAATGAAACCAATCCTCACACCTTTCCATTGGTGAACCATAAGTTTGTTTAATGAATCTATGATTGCACTTCTCAGTGGAAATGACTGCCCTGGTTTCTATTTTAGGTAACACCTATAAGTGATATGAAATGATATGTGTCTTTCACTTTCTGACTTACTCCAAGTCACGTGATTACCTCTAGACTCATCTACGGTGCTGCAAATGGCATTGTGTCCTTATTTTCCTTGGCTTCTATTCTGCCTTAGCGAGGTCCATTTTCAACAATGTGATTCCCTGACGGTTGTGGATTAGCTGACCTGGGCAGCCTTACACTGCCGGCCGGCCCTCCCCAGGTCTGCCTGGTTGAGGTCAATATAAACAGCGCTCCAGGCAGCAATAGCCCCTGAAGCTGTGCCTGACTCCATATTCTCTGCCCCGTCAGCAGTCTCGGGGCTGTGCTGGTGGGAGGGAGTGAGGGGCCACAGCTTTGTTGGTGGCCCGGTGTGAGTGGGGTTCTGCTGGCCTTTCTGCAGGAGTTGCCAGGCTGCCAACTGTAAAGAAGAGGATGTGTCACCCATACCTTCCGCTGGAATTTCTCTCCGGACAGAGGTGAGGAAGGAAAAAAGCAGTGGGGGCCGGGACAAGAGGGGTATCTCAGGCAGGACAATGGAAAGCTTCCGGAAGAGCGCCCGGGGCCAGGATCACCCTGGCTGGCCTGCAGTCACCAAGTTGGCCTGCGTGCTGTCGCTGGTGTGGCTCCACGGCCCTTCCTCTAGGCTTTCAAGCCTTTGTACATATTCAGGTGTTTTACCTGGGAAGGGTGGGAACAGTTCAGCAGCAGCTGGCCTGGGGCTCAGCTCACCTTTATTCAGAGATGCCTCGGCACGGTCCCCCAGCTTTGCAATGAGGACGCTCCTTGCATGGGGGGTGGGTTGCTGGCTGTATGGGAGATGATTCCCCACCTCTGACCAATTTCAGAATTGTTTACCGCTGGAGCAAGTGCCCTGATAGGGTTTTCCTCTGTATAACTGGTGGGTTCAGGGTTTTTTTTCGTTTATGGTCCAAGTTAGATTTTATTCCTCATTTATGTATTTATAGATATAAGCATGGAAATAATTCATTCCTATAAATACATCTGTGTGAAGGGAAGAACTTTTTTCTGTTTTATGTTTAAATTTTATATTTTAAAATTTTGAAATTTAATTTTATTTACTTTTTTGTACAGCGGGTTATTATTAGTTATGTATTTTATGCATATACATGTATACAGGTCAATCTCAAACTCCCAACTCATCCCACCACCACCACCCCATGGCTTCCCACACTTGGTGTCCATACGTTTGTTCTCTACCTCTGTGTCTCTATTTCTTCCCTGCAAACCAGTTCATCTGTAAAATTTTTTAGGTTCCACATATATGCATTAATATACAATATTTGTTTTCCTCTTTCTGACTAACTTCATTCTGTATGACAGTCTCTAGATCCATCGATGTCTCTACAAATGACCCAGTTTCATTCCTTTTTATGGCCGAGTAATATTCCATTTTATATATGTACGCCATCTTTATCCATTCATCTGTCTGTGGGCATTTAGGTTGCTTCCATTACCTGGTATTGTAAATAGTGCTGCAATGAACCTTGTGGTGAATGTGCCTTTTTGATTTATGGTTGTCTCTGGGTATATGCCCAAAAGTGGGATTGCTGGGTCAGATGGTAATTCTATTTCTAGTTTTTTAAAGGAAACTCCATACTGTTCTCCATAGTGACTGTATCAATTTACATTCCCACCAATAGTGGAAGAGGGCTCCTTTTGTCCACACCCTCCCCAGAATTTGTTGTCTGTAGATTTTCTGATGATGCCGATTCTAACAGGTGTGAGGTGATACCTCATTGTACTTTTGATTTGCATTTCTCTAATAATTAGTGCTCTTGAGCAGCTTTTCATGTGCGTCTTGGCCATCTCTGTGTCTTCTTTGAAGAAACGTCTCTTTAGATCTTCTGCCCATTTTTGTATTGGGTTGTTTGTTTTCTTAATAAGCTGCATGAGCTGTTTATATATATTGGAGATTAAACCTTTGTCCATTGATTCGTTTGCAACTATTTTCGCCCCTTCTGAGGGATGCCTTTTTCCATTCCCGTGTTTCTAACCAAAAAAGAAAGAAAGAAAAAGAAGCAGAACACTAATGTGCATAAAATATGCCTTTTGAAACGGTCGTTTTGAAATATGGACGTCCTTTAAATTTTTTGGTCGATATGTGGCCCCAGGATTTGATTTCAGGGCAGGTGTCATTTACAGGCCTGCAATGATTTTGAATATCAACTGACCTTGAGCACTGGGATTAAAGCTGCTGTTGTGTGAAACGGCCACTAGCTGGCAGCAGTTCTCCCTTAACACATCGGGTTACTAGGGCAACAGAGCCTCAATGGACGTCGTCGTGTTCTAGATTGGAATTTAGAATGGAATGTGCCAGGAGAAAGCCCCTCAAGTTTGACTCCCTACTTCTTGTTCGTATTTTTAATTTAATTTTTTTACTTTTTATTATAGCATGTTTGATTACAATGTTTGGCTTGTTGTAGGTGTGGAAGATGTGGTTCTTTTACACATATACAGATGTCTGTTCTTCCTGGGATCCTTTTCCCATGTACGTTATGACAGAATGTTGAGTAGTCTTCTCTTGGTATTCCGTAGGTCTTTGGTGATTATATATGTCACCTCTGTTTGTATATGTCTGTTAACCCCGATATCGTAATGAAACCAATCCTCACACCTTTCCATTGGTGAACCATAAGTTTGTTTAATGAATCTATGATTGCACTTCTCAGTGGAAATGACTGCCCTGGTTTCTATTTTAGGTAACACCTATAAGTGATATGAAATGATATGTGTCTTTCACTTTCTGACTTACTCCAAGTCACGTGATTACCTCTAGACTCATCTACGGTGCTGCAAATGGCATTGTGTCCTTATTTTTCTTGGCTTCTATTCTGCCTTAGCGAGGTCCATTTTCAACAATGTGATTCCCTGAGGGTTGTGGATTAGCTGACCTGGGCAGCCTTACCCTGCCGGCCGGCCCTCCCCAGGTCTGCCTGGTTGAGGTCAATATAAACAGCGCTCCAGGCAGCAATAGCCCCTGAAGCTGTGCCTGCCTCCATATTCTCTGCCCCGTGAGCAGTCTCGGGGCTGTGCTGGTGGGAGGGAGTGAGGGGCCACAGCTTTGTTGGTGGCCCGGTGTGAGTGGGGTTCTGCTGGCCTTTCTGCAGGAGTTGCCAGGCTGCCACCTGTAAAGAAGAGGATGTGTCACCCATACCTTCCGCTGGAATTTCTCTCCGGACAGAGGTGAGGAAGGAAAAAAGCAGTGGGGGCCGGGACAAGAGGGGTATCTCAGGCAGGACAATGGAAAGCTTCCGGAAGAGCGCCCGGGGCCAGGATCACCCTGGCTGGCCTGCAGTCACCAAGTTGGCCTGCGTGCTGTCGCTGGTGTGGCTCCACGGCCCTTCCTCTAGGCTTTCAAGCCTTTGTACATATTCAGGTGTTTTACCTGGGAAGGGTGGGAACAGTTCAGCAGCAGCTGGCCTGGGGCTCAGCTCACCTTTATTCAGAGATGCCTCGGCACGGTCCCCCAGCTTTGCAATGAGGACGCTCCTTGCATGGGGTGTGTGTTGCTGGCTGTATGGGAGATGATTCCCCACCTCTGACCAATTTCAGAATTGTTTACCGCTGGAGCAAGTGCCCTGTTAGGGTTTTCCTCTGTATAACTGGTGGGTTCAGGGGTTTTTTTCGTTTATGGTTCAAGTTACATTTTATTCCTCTTTTATGTAGTTATAGATATAAGCATGGAAATAATTCATTCCTATAAATACATCTGTGTGAAGGGAAGAACTTTTTTCTGTTTTATGTTTAAATTTTATATTTTAAAATTTTGAAATTTAATTTTATTTACTTTTTTATACAGCGGCTTATTATTAGTTATGTATTTTATGCATATACATGTATACAGGTCAATCTCAAACTCCCAACTCACCCCACCACCACCACCCCATGGCTTCCCACACTTGGTGTCCATACGTTTGTTCTCTACCTCTGTGTCTCTATTTCTTCCCTGCAAACCAGTTCATCTGTAAAATTTTTTAGGTTCCACATATATGCATTAATATACAATATTTGTTTTCCTCTTTCTGACTAACTTCATTCTGTATGACAGTCTCTAGATCCATCGATGTCTCTACAAATGACCCAGTTTCATTCCTTTTTATGGCCGAGTAATATTCCATTTTATATATGTACCCCATCTTTATCCATTCATCTGTCTGTGGGCATTTCGGTTGCTTCCATTACCTGGCTATTGTAAATAGTGCTGCAATGAACCTTGTGGTGAATGTGCCTTTTTGATTTATGGTTGTCTCTGGGTATATGCCCAAAAGTGGGATTGCTGGGTCAGATGGTAATTCTATTTCTAGTTTTTTAAAGGAAACTCCATACTGTTCTCCATAGAGACTGTATCAATTTACATTCCCACCAATAGTGGAAGAGGGCTCCTTTTGTCCACACCCTCCCCAGAATTTGTTGTCTGTAGATTTTCTGATGATGCTGATTCTAACAGGTGTGAGGTGATACCTCATTGTAGTTTTGATTTGCATCTCTCTAATAATTAGTGCTCTTGAGCAGCTTTTCATGTGCGTCTTGGCCATCTCTGTGTCTTCTTTGAAGAAACGTCTCTTTAGATCTTCTGCCCATTTTTGTATTCGGTTGTTTGTTTTTTTAATAAGCTGCATGAGCTGTTTATTTATATTGGAGATTAAACCTTTGTCCATTGATTCGTTTGCAACTATTTTCGCCCCTTCTGAGGGATGCCTTTTTCCATTCCCGTGTTTTTAACGAAAAAAGGAAAGAAAGAAAAAGAAGCAGAACACTAATGTGCATAAAATACGCCTTTTGAAACGGTCGTTTTGAAATATGGACGTCCTTTAAATTTTTTGGTCGATATGTGACCCCAGGATTTGTTTTCAGGGCAGGTGTCATTTACAGGCCTGCAATGATTTTGAATATCAACTGACCATTAGCACTGGGATTAAAGCTGCTGTTGTGTGAAACGGCCACTAGGTGGCAGCAGTTCTCCCTTAACACATCTGCTTACTAGGGCAACAGAGCCTCAATGGAAGTCATGTTCTAGATTGGAATTTAGAATGGAATGTGCCAGGAGAAAGCCCCTCAAGTTTGACTCCCTACTTCTTGTTCGTATTTTTAATTTAATTTTTTTATTTTTTATTATAGCAAGTTTGATTACAATGTTTGGCTTGTTGTAGGTGTGGAAGATGTGGTTCTTTTGCACATATACAGATGTCTGTTCTTCCTGGGATCCTTTTCCCATGTACGTTATGACAGAATGTTGAGTACTCTTCTCTTGGTATTCCGTAGGTCTTTGGTGATTATATATGTCACCTCTGTTTGTATATGTCTGTTAACCCCGATATCGTAATGAAACCAATCCACACACCTTTCCATTGGTGAACCATAAGTTTGTTTAATGAATCTATGATTGCACTTCTCAGTGGAAATGACTGCCCTGGTTTCTATTTTAGGTAACACCTATAAGTGATATGAAATGATATGTGTCTTTCACTTTCTGACTTACTCCAAGTCACGTGATTACCTCTAGACTCATCTACGGTGCTGCAAATGGCATTGTGTCCTTATTTTCCTTGGCTTCTATTCTGCCTTAGCGAGGTCCATTTTCAACAATGTGATTCCCTGAGGGTTGTGGATTAGCTGACCTGGGCAGCCTTACCCTGCCGGCCGGCCCTCCCCAGGTCTGCCTGGTTGAGGTCAATATAAACAGCGCTCCAGGCAGCAATAGCCCCTGAAGCTGTGCCTGACTCCATATTCTCTGCCCCGTGAGCAGTCTCGGGGCTGTGCTGGTGGGAGGGAGTGAGGGGCCACAGCTTTGTTGGTGGCCCGGTGTGAGTGGGGTTCTGCTGGCCTTTGTGCAGGAGTTGCCAGGCTGCCACCTGTAAAGAAGAGGATGTGTCACCCATACCTTCCGCTGGAATTTCTCTCCGGAGAGAGGTGAGGAAGGAAAAAAGCAGTGGGGGCCGGGACAAGAGGGGTATCTCAGGCAGGACAATGGAAAGCTTCCGGAAGAGCGCCCGGGGCCAGGATCACACTGGCTGGCCTGCAGTCACCAAGTTGGCCTGCGTGCTGTCGCTGGTGTGGCTCCACGGCCCTTCCTCTAGGCTTTCAAGCCTTTGTACATATTCAGGTGTTTTACCTGGGAAGGGTGGGAACAGTTCAGCAGCAGCTGCCCTGGGGCTCAGCTCACCTTTATTCAGAGATGCCTCGGCCCTGTCCCCCAGTTTTGCAATGAGGACGCTCCTTGCATGGGGGGTGGGTTGTTGGCTGTATGGGAGATGATTCCCCACCTCTGACCAATTTCAGAATTGTTTACCGCTGGAGCAAGTGCCCTGATAGGGTTTTCCTCTGTATAACTGGTGGGTTCAGGTTTTTTTTCCGTTTATGGTTCAAGTTAGATTTTATTCCTCTTTTATGTATTTATAGATATAAGCATGGAAATAATTCATTCCTATAAATACATCTGTGTGAAGGGAAGAACTTTTTTCTGTTTTATTTTTAATTTTATATTTTAAAATTTTGAAATTTAATTTTATTTACTTTTTTGTACAGCGGGTTATTATTAGTTATGTATTTTATGCATATACATGTATACAGGTCAATCTCAAACTCCCAACTCATCCCACCACCACCACCCCATGGCTTCCCACACTTGGTGTCCATACGTTTGTTCTCTACCTCTGTGTCTCTATTTCTTCCCTGCAAACCAGTTCATCTGTAAAATTTTTTAGGTTCCACATATATGCATTAATATACAATATTTGTTTTCCTCTTTCTGACTAACTTCATTCTGTATGACAGTCTCTAGATCCATCGATGTCTCTACAAATGACCCAGTTTCATTCCTTTTTATGGCCGAGTAATATTCCATTTTATATATGTACCCCATCTTTATCCATTCATCTGTCTGTGGGCATTTAGGTTGCTTCCATTACCTGGTATTGTAAATAGTGCTGCAATGAACCTTGTGGTGAATGTGCCTTTTTGATTTATGGTTGTCTCTGGGTATATGCCCAAAAGTGCGATTGCTGGGTCAGATGGTAATTCTATTTCTAGTTTTTTAAAGGAAACTCCATACTGTTCTCCATAGTGACTGTATCAATTTACATTCCCACCAATAGTGGAAGAGGGCTCCTTTTGTCCACACCCTCCCCAGAATTTGTTGTCTGTAGATTTTCTGATGATGCCGATTCTAACAGGTGTGAGGTGATACCTCATTGTACTTTTGATTTGCATTTCTCTAATAATTAGTGCTCTTGAGCAGCTTTTCATGTGCGTCTTGGCCATCTCTGTGTCTTCTTTGAAGAAACGTCTCTTTAGATCTTCTGCCCATTTTTGTATTGGGTTGTTTGTTTTCTTAATAAGCTGCATGAGCTGTTTATATATATTGGAGATTAAACCTTTGTCCATTGATTCGTTTGCAACTATTTTCGCCCCTTCTGAGGGATGCCTTTTTCCATTCCCGTGTTTCTAACCAAAAAAGAAAGAAAGAAAAAGAAGCAGAACACTAATGTGCATAAAATATGCCTTTTGAAACGGTCGTTTTGAAATATGGACGTCCTTTAAATTTTTTGGTCGATATGTGGCCCCAGGATTTGTTTTCAGGGCAGGTGTCATTTACAGGCCTGCAATGATTTTGAATATCAACTGACCATTAGCACTGGGATTAAAGCTGCTGTTGTGTGAAACGGCCACTAGCTGGCAGCAGTTCTCCCTTAACACATCTGGTTACTAGGGCAACAGAGCCTCAATGGACGTCGTCGTGTTCTAGATTGGAATTTAGAATGGAATGTGCCAGGAGAAAGCCCCTCAAGTTTGACTCCCTACTTCTTGTTCGTATTTTTAATTTAATTTTTTTACTTTTTATTATAGCATGTTTGATTACAATGTTTGGCTTGTTGTAGGTGTGGAAGATGTGGTTCTTTTACACATATACAGATGTCTGTTCTTCCTGGGATCCTTTTCCCATGTACGTTATGACAGAATGTTGAGTAGTCTTCTCTTGGTATTCCGTAGGTCTTTGGTGATTATATATGTCACCTCTGTTTGTATATGTCTGTTAACCCCGATATCGTAATGAAACCAATCCTCACACCTTTCCATTGGTGAACCATAAGTTTGTTTAATGAATCTATGATTGCACTTCTCAGTGGAAATGACTGCCCTGGTTTCTATTTTAGGTAACACCTATAAGTGATATGAAATGATATGTGTCTTTCACTTTCTGACTTACTCCAAGTCACGTGATTACCTCTAGACTCATCTACGGTGCTGCAAATGGCATTGTGTCCTTATTTTCCTTGGCTTCTATTCTGCCTTAGCGAGGTCCATTTTCAACAATGTGATTCCCTGAGGGTTGTGGATTAGCTGACCTGGGCAGCCTTACCCTGCCGGCCGGCCCTCCCCAGGTCTGCCTGGTTGAGGTCAATATAAACAGCGCTCCAGGCAGCAATAGCCCCTGAAGCTGTGCCTGCCTCCATATTCTCTGCCCCGTCAGCAGTCTCGGGGCTGTGCTGGTGGGAGGGAGTGAGGGGCCACAGCTTTGTTGGTGGCCCGCTGTGAGTGGGGTTCTGCTGGCCTTTGTGCAGGAGTTGCCAGGCTGCCACCTGTAAAGAAGAGGATGTGTCACCCATACCTTCCGCTGGAATTTCTCTCCGGACAGAGGTGAGGAAGGAAAAAAGCAGTGGGGGCCGGGACAAGAGGGGTATCCCAGGCAGGACAATGGAAAGCTTCCGGAAGAGCGCCCGGGGCCAGGATCACCCTGGCTGGCCTGCAGTCACCAAGTTGGCCTGCGTGCTGTCGCTGGTGTGGCTCCACGGCCCTTCCTCTAGGCTTTCAAGCCTTTGTACATATTCAGGTGTTTTACCTGGGAAGGGTGGGAACAGTTCAGCAGCAGCTGGCCTGGGGCTCAGCTCACCTTTATTCAGAGATGCCTCGGCACGGTCCCCCAGCTTTGCAATGAGGACGCTCCTTGCATGGGGGGTGGGTTGCTGGCTGTATGGGAGATGATTCCCCACCTCTGACCAATTTCAGAATTGTTTACCGCTGGAGCAAGTGCCCTGTTAGGGTTTTCCTCTGTATAACTGGTGGGTTCAGGGTTTTTTTTCGTTTATGGTTCAAGTTAGATTTTATTCCTCTTTTATGTAGTTATAGATATAAGCATGGAAATAATTCATTCCTATAAATACATCTGTGTGAAGGGAAGAACTTTTTTCTGTTTTATGTTTAAATTTTATATTTTAAAATTTTGAAATTTAATTTTATTTACTTTTTTATACAGCGGCTTATAATTAGTTATGTATTTTATGCATATACATGTATACAGGTCAATCTCAAACTCCCAACTCATCCCACCACCACCACCCCATGGCTTCCCACACTTGGTGTCCATACGTTTGTTCTCTACCTCTGTGTCTCTATTTCTTCCCTGCAAACCAGTTCATCTGTAAAATTTTTTAGGTTCCACATATATGCATTAATATACAATATTTGTTTTCCTCTTTCTGACTAACTTCATTCTGTATGACAGTCTCTAGATCCATCGATGTCTCTACAAATGACCCAGTTTCATTCCTTTTTATGGCCGAGTAATATTCCATTTTATATATGTACGCCATCTTTATCCATTCATCTGTCTGTGGGCATTTAGGTTGCTTCCATTACCTGGTATTGTAAATAGTGCTGCAATGAACCTTGTGGTGAATGTGCCTTTTTGATTTATGGTTGTCTCTGGGTATATGCCCAAAAGTGGGATTGCTGGGTCAGATGGTAATTCTATTTCTAGTTTTTTAAAGGAAACTCCATACTGTTCTCCATAGAGACTGTATCAATTTACATTCCCACCAATAGTGGAAGAGGGCTCCTTTTGTCCACACCCTCCCCAGAATTTGTTGTCTGTAGATTTTCTGATGATGCTGATTCTAACAGGTGTGAGGTGATACCTCATTGTAGTTTTGATTTGCATCTCTCTAATAATTAGTGCTCTTGAGCAGCTTTTCATGTGCGTCTTGGCCATCTCTGTGTCTTCTTTGAAGAAACGTCTCTTTAGATCTTCTGCCCATTTTTGTATTCGGTTGTTTGTTTTTTTAATAAGCTGCATGAGCTGTTTATTTATATTGGAGATTAAACCTTTGTCCATTGATTCGTTTGCAACTATTTTCGCCCCTTCTGAGGGATGCCTTTTTCCATTCCCGTGTTTTTAACGAAAAAAGGAAAGAAAGAAAAAGAAGCAGAACACTAATGTGCATAAAATACGCCTTTTGAAACGGTCGTTTTGAAATATGGACGTCCTTTAAATTTTTTGGTCGATATGTGACCCCAGGATTTGTTTTCAGGGCAGGTGTCATTTACAGGCCTGCAATGATTTTGAATATCAACTGACCATTAGCACTGGGATTAAAGCTGCTGTTGTGTGAAACGGCCACTAGGTGGCAGCAGTTCTCCCTTAACACATCTGCTTACTAGGGCAACAGAGCCTCAATGGAAGTCATGTTCTAGATTGGAATTTAGAATGGAATGTGCCAGGAGAAAGCCCCTCAAGTTTGACTCCCTACTTCTTGTTCGTATTTTTAATTTAATTTTTTTATTTTTTATTATAGCAAGTTTGATTACAATGTTTGGCTTGTTGTAGGTGTGGAAGATGTGGTTCTTTTGCACATATACAGATGTCTGTTCTTCCTGGGATCCTTTTCCCATGTACGTTATGACAGAATGTTGAGTAGTCTTCTCTTGGTATTCCGTAGGTCTTTGGTGATTATATATGTCACCTCTGTTTGTATATGTCTGTTAACCCCGATATCGTAATGAAACCAATCCACACACCTTTCCATTGGTGAACCATAAGTTTGTTTAATGAATCTATGATTGCACTTCTCAGTGGAAATGACTGCCCTGGTTTCTATTTTAGGTAACACCTATAAGTGATATGAAATGATATGTGTCTTTCACTTTCTGACTTACTCCAAGTCACGTGATTACCTCTAGACTCATCTACGGTGCTGCAAATGGCATTGTGTCCTTATTTTCCTTGGCTTCTATTCTGCCTTAGCGAGGTCCATTTTCAACAATGTGATTCCCTGAGGGTTGTGGATTAGCTGACCTGGGCAGCCTTACCCTGCCGGCCGGCCCTCCCCAGGTCTGCCTGGTTGAGGTCAATATAAACAGCGCTCCAGGCAGCAATAGCCCCTGAAGCTGTGCCTGACTCCATATTCTCTGCCCCGTGAGCAGTCTCGGGGCTGTGCTGGTGGGAGGGAGTGAGGGGCCACAGCTTTGTTGGTGGCCCGGTGTGAGTGGGGTTCTGCTGGCCTTTGTGCAGGAGTTGCCAGGCTGCCACCTGTAAAGAAGAGGATGTGTCACCCATACCTTCCGCTGGAATTTCTCTCCGGAGAGAGGTGAGGAAGGAAAAAAGCAGTGGGGGCCGGGACAAGAGGGGTATCTCAGGCAGGACAATGGAAAGCTTCCGGAAGAGCGCCCGGGGCCAGGATCACACTGGCTGGCCTGCAGTCACCAAGTTGGCCTGCGTGCTGTCGCTGGTGTGGCTCCACGGCCCTTCCTCTAGGCTTTCAAGCCTTTGTACATATTCAGGTGTTTTACCTGGGAAGGGTGGGAACAGTTCAGCAGCAGCTGCCCTGGGGCTCAGCTCACCTTTATTCAGAGATGCCTCGGCCCTGTCCCCCAGTTTTGCAATGAGGACGCTCCTTGCATGGGGGGTGGGTTGTTGGCTGTATCGGAGATGATTCCCCACCTCTGACCAATTTCAGAATTGTTTACCGCTGGAGCAAGTGCCCTGATAGGGTTTTCCTCTGTATAACTGGTGGGTTCAGGTTTTTTTTCCGTTTATGGTTCAAGTTAGATTTTATTCCTCTTTGATGTATTTATAGATATAAGCATGGAAATAATTCATTCCTATAAATACATCTGTGTGAAGGGAAGAACTTTTTTCTGTTTTATTTTTAAATTTTATATTTTAAAATTTTGAAATTTAATTTTATTTACTTTTTTATACAGCGGCTTATTATTAGTTATGTATTTTATGCATATACATGTATACAGGTCAATCTCAAACTCCCAACTCACCCCACCACCACCACCCCATGGCTTCCCACACTTGGTGTCCATACGTTTGTTCTCTACCTCTGTGTCTCTATTTCTTCCCTGCAAACCAGTTCATCTGTAAAATTTTTTAGGTTCCACATATATGCATTAATATACAATATTTGTTTTCCTCTTTCTGACTAACTTCATTCTGTATGACAGTCTCTAGATCCATCGATGTCTCTACAAATGACCCAGTTTCATTCCTTTTTATGGCCGAGTAATATTCCATTTTATATATGTACCCCATCTTTATCCATTCATCTGTCTGTGGGCATTTCGGTTGCTTCCATTACCTGGCTATTGTAAATAGTGCTGCAATGAACCTTGTGGTGAATGTGCCTTTTTGATTTATGGTTGTCTCTGGGTATATGCCCAAAAGTGGGATTGCTGGGTCAGATGGTAATTCTATTTCTAGTTTTTTAAAGGAAACTCCATACTGTTCTCCATAGAGACTGTATCAATTTACATTCCCACCAATAGTGGAAGAGGGCTCCTTTTGTCCACACCCTCCCCAGAATTTGTTGTCTGTAGATTTTCTGATGATGCCGATTCTAACAGGTGTGAGGTGATACCTCATTGTAGTTTTGATTTGCATCTCTCTAATAATTAGTGCTTTTGAGCAGCTTTTCATGTGCGTCTTGGCCATCTCTGTGTCTTCTTTGAAGAAACGTCTCTTTAGATCTTCTGCCCATTTTTGTATTGGGTTGTTTGTTTTTTTAATAAGCTGCATGAGCTGTTTATTTATATTGGAGATTAAACCTTTGTCCATTGATTCGTTTGCAACTATTTTCGCCCCTTCTGAGGGATGCCTTTTTCCATTCCCGTGTTTTTAACGAAAAAAGGAAAGAAAGAAAAAGAAGCAGAACACTAATGTGCATAAAATACGCCTTTTGAAACGGTCGTTTTGAAATATGGACGTCCTTTAAATTTTTTGGTCGATATGTGACCCCAGGATTTGTTTTCAGGGCAGGTGTCATTTACAGGCCTGCAATGATTTTGAATATCAACTGACCATTAGCACTGGGATTAAAGCTGCTGTTGTGTTAAACGGCCACTAGGTGGCAGCAGTTCTCCCTTAACACATCTGCTTACTAGGGCAACAGAGCCTCAATGGAAGTCATGTTCTAGATTTTAATTTAGAATGGAATGTGCCAGGAGAAAGCCCCTCAAGTTTGACTCCCTACTTCTTGTTCGTATTTTTAATTTAATTTTTTTATTTTTTATTATAGCAAGTTTGATTACAATGTTTGGCTTGTTGTAGGTGTGGAAGATGTGGTTCTTTTGCACATATACAGATGTCTGTTCTTCCTGGGATCCTTCTCCCATGTACATTATGAGAGAATGTTGAGTAGTCTTCTCTTGGTATTCCGTAGGTCTTTGGTGATTATATATGTCACCTCTGTTTGTATATGTCTGTTAACCCCGATATCGTAATGAAACCAATCCACACACCTTTCCATTGGTGAACCATAAGTTTGTTTAATGAATCTATGATTGCACTTCTCAGTGGAAATGACTGCCCTGGTTTCTATTTTAGGTAACACCTATAAGTGATATGAAATGATATGTGTCTTTCACTTTCTGACTTACTCCAAGTCACGTGATTACCTCTAGACTCATCTACGGTGCTGCAAATGGCATTGTGTCCTTATTTTCCTTGGCTTCTATTCTGCCTTAGCGAGGTCCATTTTCAACAATGTGATTCCCTGAGGGTTGTGGATTAGCTGACCTGGGCAGCCTTACCCTGCCGGCCGGCCCTCCCCAGGTCTGCCTGGTTGAGGTCAATATAAACAGCGCTCCAGGCAGCAATAGCCCCTGAAGCTGTGCCTGACTCCATATTCTCTGCCCCGTGAGCAGTCTCGGGGCTGTGCTGGTGGGAGGGAGTGAGGGGCCACAGCTTTGTTGGTGGCCCGGTGTGAGTGGGGTTCTGCTGGCCTTTGTGCAGGAGTTGCCAGGCTGCCACCTGTAAAGAAGAGGATGTGTCACCCATACCTTCCGCTGGAATTTCTCTCCGGAGAGAGGTGAGGAAGGAAAAAAGCAGTGGGGGCCGGGACAAGAGGGGTATCTCAGGCAGGACAATGGAAAGCTTCCGGAAGAGCGCCCGGGGCCAGGATCACACTGGCTGGCCTGCAGTCACCAAGTTGGCCTGCGTGCTGTCGCTGGTGTGGCTCCACGGCCCTTCCTCTAGGCTTTCAAGCCTTTGTACATATTCAGGTGTTTTACCTGGGAAGGGTGGGAACAGTTCAGCAGCAGCTGCCCTGGGGCTCAGCTCACCTTTATTCAGAGATGCCTCGGCCCTGTCCCCCAGTTTTGCAATGAGGACGCTCCTTGCATGCGGGGTGGGTTGTTGGCTGTATGGGAGATGATTCCCCACCTCTGACCAATTTCAGAATTGTTTACCGCTGGAGCAAGTGCCCTGATAGGGTTTTCCTCTGTATAACTGGTGGGTTCAGGTTTTTTTTCCATTTATGGTTCAAGTTAGATTTTATTCCTCTTTTATGTATTTATAGATATAAGCATGGAAATAATTCATTCCTATAAATACATCTGTGTGAAGGGAAGAACTTTTTTCTGTTTTATTTTTAATTTTATATTTTAAAATTTTGAAATTTAATTTTATTTACTTTTTTGTACAGCGGCTTATTATTAGTTATGTATTTTATGCATATACATGTATACAGGTCAATCTCAAACTCCCAACTCATCCCACCACCACCACCCCATGGCTTCCCACACTTGGTGTCCATACGTTTGTTCTCTACCTCTGTGTCTCTATTTCTTCCCTGCAAACCAGTTCATCTATAAATTTTTTAGGTTCCACATATATGCATTAATATACAATATTTGTTTTCCTCTTTCTGACTAACTTCATTCTGTATGACAGTCTCTAGATCCATCGATGTCTCTACAAATGACCCAGTTTCATTCCTTTTTATGGCCGAGTAATATTCCATTTTATATATGTACCCCATCTTTATCCATTCATCTGTCTGTGGGCATTTAGGTTGCTTCCATTACCTGGTATTGTAAATAGTGCTGCAATGATCCTTGTGGTGAATGTGCCTTTTTGATTTATGGTTGTCTCTGGGTATATGCCCAAAAGTGGGATTGCTGGGTCAGATGGTAATTCTATTTCTAGTTTTTTAAAGGAAACTCCATACTGTTCTCCATAGTGACTGTATCAATTTACATTCCCACCAATAGTGGAAGAGGGCTCCTTTTGTCCACACCCTCCCCAGAATTTGTTGTCTGTAGATTTTCTGATGATGCCGATTCTAACAGGTGTGAGGTGATACCTCATTGTACTTTTGATTTGCATTTCTCTAATAATTAGTGCTCTTGAGCAGCTTTTCATGTGCGTCTTGGCCATCTCTGTGTCTTCTTTGAAGAAACGTCTCTTTAGATCTTCTGCCCATTTTTGTATTGGGTTGTTTGTTTTCTTAATAAGCTGCATGAGCTGTTTATATATATTGGAGATTAAACCTTTGTCCATTGATTCGTTTGCAACTATTTTCGCCCCTTCTGAGGGATGCCTTTTTCCATTCCCGTGTTTCTAACCAAAAAAGAAAGAAAGAAAAAGAAGCAGAACACTAATGTGCATAAAATATGCCTTTTGAAACGGTCGTTTTGAAATATGGACGTCCTTTAAATTTTTTGGTCGATATGTGGCCCCAGGATTTGTTTTCAGGGCAGGTGTCATTTACAGGCCTGCAATGATTTTGAATATCAACTGACCATTAGCACTGGGATTAAAGCTGCTGTTGTGTGAAACGGCCACTAGCTGGCAGCAGTTCTCCCTTAACACATCTGGTTACTAGGGCAACAGAGCCTCAATGGACGTCGTCGTGTTCTAGATTGGAATTTAGAATGGAATGTGCCAGGAGAAAGCCCCTCAAGTTTGACTCCCTACTTCTTGTTCGTATTTTTAATTTAATTTTTTTACTTTTTATTATAGCATGTTTGATTACAATGTTTGGCTTGTTGTAGGTGTGGAAGATGTGGTTCTTTTACACATATACAGATGTCTGTTCTTCCTGGGATCCTTTTCCCATGTACGTTATGACAGAATGTTGAGTAGTCTTCTCTTGGTATTCCGTAGGTCTTTGGTGATTATATATGTCACCTCTGTTTGTATATGTCTGTTAACCCCGATATCGTAATGAAACCAATCCTCACACCTTTCCATTGGTGAACCATAAGTTTGTTTAATGAATCTATGATTGCACTTCTCAGTGGAAATGACTGCCCTGGTTTCTATTTTAGGTAACACCTATAAGTGATATGAAATGATATGTGTCTTTCACTTTCTGACTTACTCCAAGTCACGTGATTACCTCTAGACTCATCTACGGTGCTGCAAATGGCATTGTGTCCTTATTTTCCTTGGCTTCTATTCTGCCTTAGCGAGGTCCATTTTCAACAATGTGATTCCCTGAGGGTTGTGGATTAGCTGACCTGGGCAGCCTTACCCTGCCGGCCGGCCCTCCCCAGGTCTGCCTGGTTGAGGTCAATATAAACAGCGCTCCAGGCAGCAATAGCCCCTGAAGCTGTGCCTGCCTCCATATTCTCTGCCCCGTCAGCAGTCTCGGGGCTGTGCTGGTGGGAGGGAGTGAGGGGCCACAGCTTTGTTGGTGGCCCGCTGTGAGTGGGGTTCTGCTGGCCTTTCTGCAGGAGTTGCCAGGCTGCCACCTGTAAAGAAGAGGATGTGTCACCCATACCTTCCGCTGGAATTTCTCTCCGGACAGAGGTGAGGAAGGAAAAAAGCAGTGGGGGCCGGGACAAGAGGGGTATCCCAGGCAGGACAATGGAAAGCTTCCGGAAGAGCGCCCGGGGCCAGGATCACCCTGGCTGGCCTGCAGTCACCAAGTTGGCCTGCGTGCTGTCGCTGGTGTGGCTCCACGGCCCTTCCTCTAGGCTTTCAAGCCTTTGTACATATTCAGGTGTTTTACCTGGGAAGGGTGGGAACAGTTCAGCAGCAGCTGGCCTGGGGCTCAGCTCACCTTTATTCAGAGATGCCTCGGCACGGTCCCCCAGCTTTGCAATGAGGACGCTCCTTGCATGGGGGGTGGGTTGCTGGCTGTATGGGAGATGATTCCCCACCTCTGACCAATTTCAGAATTGTTTACCGCTGGAGCAAGTGCCCTGTTAGGGTTTTCCTCTGTATAACTGGTGGGTTCAGGGTTTTTTTTCGTTTATGGTTCAAGTTAGATTTTATTCCTCTTTTATGTAGTTATAGATATAAGCATGGAAATAATTCATTCCTATAAATACATCTGTGTGAAGGGAAGAACTTTTTTCTGTTTTATGTTTAAATTTTATATTTTAAAATTTTGAAATTTAATTTTATTTACTTTTTTATACAGCGGCTTATAATTAGTTATGTATTTTATGCATATACATGTATACAGGTCAATCTCAAACTCCCAACTCATCCCACCACCACCACCCCATGGCTTCCCACACTTGGTGTCCATACGTTTGTTCTCTACCTCTGTGTCTCTATTTCTTCCCTGCAAACCAGTTCATCTGTAAAATTTTTTAGGTTCCACATATATGCATTAATATACAATATTTGTTTTCCTCTTTCTGACTAACTGCATTCTGTATGACAGTCTCTAGATCCATCGATGTCTCTACAAATGACCCAGTTTCATTCCTTTTTATGGCCGAGTAATATTCCATTTTATATATGTACGCCATCTTTATCCATTCATCTGTCTGTGGGCATTTAGGTTGCTTCCATTACCTGGTATTGTAAATAGTGCTGCAATGAACCTTGTGGTGAATGTGCCTTTTTGATTTATGGTTGTCTCTGGGTATATGCCCAAAAGTGGGATTGCTGGGTCAGATGGTAATTCTATTTCTAGTTTTTTAAAGGAAACTCCATACTGTTCTCCATAGTGACTGTATCAATTTACATTCCCACCAATAGTGGAAGAGGGCTCCTTTTGTCCACACCCTCCCCAGAATTTGTTGTCTGTAGATTTTCTGATGATGCCGATTCTAACAGGTGTGAGGTGATACCTCATTGTACTTTTGATTTGCATTTCTCTAATAATTAGTGCTCTTGAGCAGCTTTTCATGTGCGTCTTGGCCATCTCTGTGTCTTCTTTGAAGAAACGTCTCTTTAGATCTTCTGCCCATTTTTGTATTGGGTTGTTTGTTTTCTTAATAAGCTGCATGAGCTGTTTATATATATTGGAGATTAAACCTTTGTCCATTGATTCGTTTGCAACTATTTTCGCCCCTTCTGAGGGATGCCTTTTTCCATTCCCGTGTTTCTAACCAAAAAAGAAAGAAAGAAAAAGAAGCAGAACACTAATGTGCATAAAATATGCCTTTTGAAACGGTCGTTTTGAAATATGGACGTCCTTTAAATTTTTTGGTCGATATGTGGCCCCAGGATTTGATTTCAGGGCAGGTGTCATTTACAGGCCTGCAATGATTTTGAATATCAACTGACCTTTAGCACTGGGATTAAAGCTGCTGTTGTGTGAAACGGCCACTAGCTGGCAGCAGTTCTCCCTTAACACATCGGGTTACTAGGGCAACAGAGCCTCAATGGACGTCGTCGTGTTCTAGATTGGAATTTAGAATGGAATGTGCCAGGAGAAAGCCCCTCAAGTTTGACTCCCTACTTCTTGTTCGTATTTTTAATTTAATTTTTTTACTTTTTATTATAGCATGTTTGATTACAATGTTTGGCTTGTTGTAGGTGTGGAAGATGTGGTTCTTTTACACATATACAGATGTCTGTTCTTCCTGGGATCCTTTTCCCATGTACGTTATGACAGAATGTTGAGTAGTCTTCTCTTGGTATTCCGTAGGTCTTTGGTGATTATATATGTCACCTCTGTTTGTATATGTCTGTTAACCCCGATATCGTAATGAAACCAATCCTCACACCTTTCCATTGGTGAACCATAAGTTTGTTTAATGAATCTATGATTGCACTTCTCAGTGGAAATGACTGCCCTGGTTTCTATTTTAGGTAACACCTATAAGTGATATGAAATGATATGTGTCTTTCACTTTCTGACTTACTCCAAGTCACGTGATTACCTCTAGACTCATCTACGGTGCTGCAAATGGCATGGTGTCCTTATTTTTCTTGGCTTCTATTCTGCCTTAGCGAGGTCCATTTTCAACAATGTGATTCCCTGAGGGTTGTGGATTAGCTGACCTGGGCAGCCTTACCCTGCCGGCCGGCCCTCCCCAGGTCTGCCTGGTTGAGGTCAATATAAACAGCGCTCCAGGCAGCAATAGCCCCTGAAGCTGTGCCTGCCTCCATATTCTCTGCCCCGTCAGCAGTCTCGGGGCTGTGCTGGTGGGAGGGAGTGAGGGGCCACAGCTTTGTTGGTGGCCCGGTGTGAGTGGGGTTCTGCTGGCCTTTCTGCAGGAGTTGCCAGGCTGCCACCTGTAAAGAAGAGGATGTGTCACCCATACCTTCCGCTGGAATTTCTCTCCGGACAGAGGTGAGGAAGGAAAAAAGCAGTGGGGGCCGGGACAAGAGGGGTATCTCAGGCAGGACAATGGAAAGCTTCCGGAAGAGCGCCCGGGGCCAGGATCACCCTGGCTGGCCTGCAGTCGCCAAGTTGGCCTGCGTGCTGTCGCTGGTGTGGCTCCACGGCCCTTCCTCTAGGCTTTCAAGCCTTTGTACATATTCAGGTGTTTTACCTGGGAAGGGTGGGAACAGTTCAGCAGCAGCTGGCCTGGGGCTCAGCTCACCTTTATTCAGAGATGCCTCGGCACGGTCCCCCAGCTTTGCAATGAGGACGCTCCTTGCATGGGGTGTGGGTTGCTGGCTGTATGGGAGATGATTCCCCACCTCTGACCAATTTCAGAATTGTTTACCGCTGGAGCAAGTGCCCTGTTAGGGTTTTCCTCTGTATAACTGGTGGGTTCAGGGGTTTTTCTCGTTTATGGTTCAAGTTAGATTTTATTCCTCTTTTATGTATTTATAGATATAAGCATGGAAATAATTCATTCCTATAAATACATCTGTGTGAAGGGAAGAACTTTTTTCTGTTTTATGTTTAAATTTTATATTTTAAAATTTTGAAATTTAATTTTATTTACTTTTTTATACAGCGGCTTATTATTAGTTATGTATTTTATGCATATACATGTATACAGGTCAATCTCAAACTCCCAACTCACCCCACCACCACCACCCCATGGCTTCCCACACTTGGTGTCCATACGGTTGTTCTCTACCTCTGTGTCTCTATTTCTTCCCTGCAAACCAGTTCATCTGTAAAATTTTTTAGGTTCCACATATATGCATTAATATACAATATTTGTTTTCCTCTTTCTGACTAACTTCATTCTGTATGACAGTCTCTAGATCCATCGATGTCTCTACAAATGACCCAGTTTCATTCCTTTTTATGGCCGAGTAATATTCCATTTTATATATGTACCCCATCTTTATCCATTCATCTGTCTGTGGGCATTTCGGTTGCTTCCATTACCTGGCTATTGTAAATAGTGCTGCAATGAACCTTGTGGTGAATGTGCCTTTTTGATTTATGGTTGTCTCTGGGTATATGCCCAAAAGTGGGATTGCTGGGTCAGATGGTAATTCTATTTCTAGTTTTTTAAAGGAAACTCCATACTGTTCTCCATAGAGACTGTATCAATTTACATTCCCACCAATAGTGGAAGAGGGCTCCTTTTGTCCATACCCTCCCCAGAATTTGTTGTCTGTAGATTTTCTGATGATGCCGATTCTAACAGGTGTGAGGTGATACCTCATTGTAGTTTTGATTTGCATCTCTCTAATAATTAGTGCTCTTGAGCAGCTTTTCATGTGCGTCTTGGCCATCTCTGTGTCTTCTTTGAAGAAACGTCTCTTTAGATCTTCTGCCCATTTTTGTATTCGGTTGTTTGTTTTTTTAATAAGCTGCATGAGCTGTTTATTTATATTGGAGATTAAACCTTTGTCCATTGATTCGTTTGCAACTATTTTCGCCCCTTCTGAGGGATGCCTTTTTCCATTCCCGTGTTTTTAACGAAAAAAGGAAAGAAAGAAAAAGAAGCAGAACACTAATGTGCATAAAATACGCCTTTTGAAACGGTCGTTTTGAAATATGGACGTCCTTTAAATTTTTTGGTCGATATGTGACCCCAGGATTTGTTTTCAGGGCAGGTGTCATTTACAGGCCTGCAATGATTTTGAATATCAACTGACCATTAGCACTGGGATTAAAGCTGCTGTTGTGTGAAACAGCCACTAGGTGGCAGCAGTTCTCCCTTAACACATCTGGTTACTAGGGCAACAGAGCCTCAATGGAAGTCATGTTCTAGATTGGAATTTAGAATGGAATGTGCCAGGAGAAAGCCCCTCAAGTTTGACTCCCTACTTCTTGTTCGTATTTTTAATTTAATTTTTTTATTTTTTATTATAGCAAGTTTGATTACAATGTTTGGCTTGTTGTAGGTGTGGAAGATGTGGTTCTTTTGCACATATACAGATGTCTGTTCTTCCTGGGATCCTTTTCCCATGTACGTTATGACAGAATGTTGAGTAGTCTTCTCTTGGTATTCCGTAGGTCTTTGGTGATTATATATGTCACCTCTGTTTGTATATGTCTGTTAACCCCGATATCGTAATGAAACCAATCCACACACCTTTCCATTGGTGAACCATAAGTTTGTTTAATGAATCTATGATTGCACTTCTCAGTGGAAATGACTGCCCTGGTTTCTATTTTAGGTAACACCTATAAGTGATATGAAATGATATGTGTCTTTCACTTTCTGACTTACTCCAAGTCACGTGATTACCTCTAGACTCATCTACGGTGCTGCAAATGGCATTGTGTCCTTATTTTCCTTGGCTTCTATTCTGCCTTAGCGAGGTCCATTTTCAACAATGTGATTCCCTGAGGGTTGTGGATTAGCTGACCTGGGCAGCCTTACCCTGCCGGCCGGCCCTCCCCAGGTCTGCCTGGTTGAGGTCAATATAAACAGCGCTCCAGGCAGCAATAGCCCCTGAAGCTGTGCCTGACTCCATATTCTCTGCCCCGTGAGCAGTCTCGGGGCTGTGCTGGTGGGAGGGAGTGAGGGGCCACAGCTTTGTTGGTGGCCCGGTGTGAGTGGGGTTCTGCTGGCCTTTGTGCAGGAGTTGCCAGGCTGCCACCTGTAAAGAAGAGGATGTGTCACCCATACCTTCCGCTGGAATTTCTCTCCGGAGAGAGGTGAGGAAGGAAAAAAGCAGTGGGGGCCGGGACAAGAGGGGTATCTCAGGCAGGACAATGGAAAGCTTCCGGAAGAGCGCCCGGGGCCAGGATCACACTGGCTGGCCTGCAGTCACCAAGTTGGCCTGCGTGCTGTCGCTGGTGTGGCTCCACGGCCCTTCCTCTAGGCTTTCAAGCCTTTGTACATATTCAGGTGTTTTACCTGGGAAGGGTGGGAACAGTTCAGCAGCAGCTGCCCTGGGGCTCAGCTCACCTTTATTCAGAGATGCCTCGGCCCTGTCCCCCAGTTTTGCAATGAGGACGCTCCTTGCATGGGGTGTGGGTTGCTGGCTGTATGGGGGATGATTCCCCACCTCTGACCAATTTCAGAATTGTTTACCGCTGGAGCAAGTGCCCTGATAGGGTTTTCCTCTGTATAACTGGTGGGTTCAGGTTTTTTTTCCGTTTATGGTTCAAGTTAGATTTTATTCCTCTTTTATGTATTTATAGATATAAGCATGGAAATAATTCATTCCTATAAATACATCTGTGTGAAGGGAAGAACTTTTTTCTGTTTTATTTTTAATTTTATATTTTAAAATTTTGAAATTTAATTTTATTTACTTTTTTGTACAGCGGGTTATTATTAGTTATGTATTTTATGCATATACATGTATACAGGTCAATCTCAAACTCCCAACTCATCCCACCACCACCACCCCATGGCTTCCCACACTTGGTGTCCATACGTTTGTTCTCTACCTCTGTGTCTCTATTTCTTCCCTGCAAACCAGTTCATCTGTAAAATTTTTTAGGTTCCACATATATGCATTAATATACAATATTTGTTTTCCTCTTTCTGACTAACTTCATTCTGTATGACAGTCTCTAGATCCATCGATGTCTCTACAAATGACCCAGTTTCATTCCTTTTTATGGCCGAGTAATATTCCATTTTATATATGTACCCCATCTTTATCCATTCATCTGTCTGTGGGCATTTAGGTTGCTTCCATTACCTGGTATTGTAAATAGTGCTGCAATGAACCTTGTGGTGAATGTGCCTTTTTGATTTATGGTTGTCTCTGGGTATATGCCCAAAAGTGCGATTGCTGGGTCAGATGGTAATTCTATTTCTAGTTTTTTAAAGGAAACTCCATACTGTTCTCCATAGTGACTGTATCAATTTACATTCCCACCAATAGTGGAAGAGGGCTCCTTTTGTCCACACCCTCCCCAGAATTTGTTGTCTGTAGATTTTCTGATGATGCCGATTCTAACAGGTGTGAGGTGATACCTCATTGTACTTTTGATTTGCATTTCTCTAATAATTAGTGCTCTTGAGCAGCTTTTCATGTGCGTCTTGGCCATCTCTGTGTCTTCTTTGAAGAAACGTCTCTTTAGATCTTCTGCCCATTTTTGTATTGGGTTGTTTGTTTTCTTAATAAGCTGCATGAGCTGTTTATATATATTGGAGATTAAACCTTTGTCCATTGATTCGTTTGCAACTATTTTCGCCCCTTCTGAGGGATGCCTTTTTCCATTCCCGTGTTTCTAACCAAAAAAGAAAGAAAGAAAAAGAAGCAGAACACTAATGTGCATAAAATATGCCTTTTGAAATGGTCGTTTTGAAATATGGACGTCCTTTAAATTTTTTGGTCGATATGTGGCCCCAGGATTTGTTTTCAGGGCAGGTGTCATTTACAGGCCTGCAATGATTTTGAATATCAACTGACCATTAGCACTGGGATTAAAGCTGCTGTTGTGTGAAACGGCCACTAGCTGGCAGCAGTTCTCCCTTAACACATCTGGTTACTAGGGCAACAGAGCCTCAATGGACGTCGTCGTGTTCTAGATTGGAATTTAGAATGGAATGTGCCAGGAGAAAGCCCCTCAAGTTTGACTCCCTACTTCTTGTTCGTATTTTTAATTTAATTTTTTTACTTTTTATTATAGCATGTTTGATTACAATGTTTGGCTTGTTGTAGGTGTGGAAGATGTGGTTCTTTTACACATATACAGATGTCTGTTCTTCCTGGGATCCTTTTCCCATGTACGTTATGACAGAATGTTGAGTAGTCTTCTCTTGGTATTCCGTAGGTCTTTGGTGATTATATATGTCACCTCTGTTTGTATATGTCTGTTAACCCCGATATCGTAATGAAACCAATCCTCACACCTTTCCATTGGTGAACCATAAGTTTGTTTAATGAATCTATGATTGCACTTCTCAGTGGAAATGACTGCCCTGGTTTCTATTTTAGGTAACACCTATAAGTGATATGAAATGATATGTGTCTTTCACTTTCTGACTTACTCCAAGTCACGTGATTACCTCTAGACTCATCTACGGTGCTGCAAATGGCATTGTGTCCTTATTTTCCTTGGCTTCTATTCTGCCTTAGCGAGGTCCATTTTCAACAATGTGATTCCCTGAGGGTTGTGGATTAGCTGACCTGGGCAGCCTTACCCTGCCGGCCGGCCCTCCCCAGGTCTGCCTGGTTGAGGTCAATATAAACAGCGCTCCAGGCAGCAATAGCCCCTGAAGCTGTGCCTGCCTCCATATTCTCTGCCCCGTCAGCAGTCTCGGGGCTGTGCTGGTGGGAGGGAGTGAGGGGCCACAGCTTTGTTGGTGGCCCGCTGTGAGTGGGGTTCTGCTGGCCTTTCTGCAGGAGTTGCCAGGCTGCCACCTGTAAAGAAGAGGATGTGTCACCCATACCTTCCGCTGGAATTTCTCTCCGGACAGAGGTGAGGAAGGAAAAAAGCAGTGGGGGCCGGGACAAGAGGGGTATCCCAGGCAGGACAATGGAAAGCTTCCGGAAGAGCGCCCGGGGCCAGGATCACCCTGGCTGGCCTGCAGTCACCAAGTTGGCCTGCGTGCTGTCGCTGGTGTGGCTCCACGGCCCTTCCTCTAGGCTTTCAAGCCTTTGTACATATTCAGGTGTTTTACCTGGGAAGGGTGGGAACAGTTCAGCAGCAGCTGGCCTGGGGCTCAGCTCACCTTTATTCAGAGATGCCTCGGCACGGTCCCCCAGCTTTGCAATGAGGACGCTCCTTGCATGGGGGGTGGGTTGCTGGCTGTATGGGAGATGATTCCCCACCTCTGACCAATTTCAGAATTGTTTACCGCTGGAGCAAGTGCCCTGTTAGGGTTTTCCTCTGTATAACTGGTGGGTTCAGGGTTTTTTTTCGTTTATGGTTCAAGTTAGATTTTATTCCTCTTTTATGTAGTTATAGATATAAGCATGGAAATAATTCATTCCTATAAATACATCTGTGTGAAGGGAAGAACTTTTTTCTGTTTTATGTTTAAATTTTATATTTTAAAATTTTGAAATTTAATTTTATTTACTTTTTTATACAGCGGCTTATAATTAGTTATGTATTTTATGCATATACATGTATACAGGTCAATCTCAAACTCCCAACTCATCCCACCACCACCACCCCATGGCTTCCCACACTTGGTGTCCATACGTTTGTTCTCTACCTCTGTGTCTCTATTTCTTCCCTGCAAACCAGTTCATCTGTAAAATTTTTTAGGTTCCACATATATGCATTAATATACAATATTTGTTTTCCTCTTTCTGACTAACTGCATTCTGTATGACAGTCTCTAGATCCATCGATGTCTCTACAAATGACCCAGTTTCATTCCTTTTTATGGCCGAGTAATATTCCATTTTATATATGTACGCCATCTTTATCCATTCATCTGTCTGTGGGCATTTAGGTTGCTTCCATTACCTGGTATTGTAAATAGTGCTGCAATGAACCTTGTGGTGAATGTGCCTTTTTGATTTATGGTTGTCTCTGGGTATATGCCCAAAAGTGGGATTGCTGGGTCAGATGGTAATTCTATTTCTAGTTTTTTAAAGGAAACTCCATACTGTTCTCCATAGAGACTGTATCAATTTACATTCCCACCAATAGTGGAAGAGGGCTCCTTTTGTCCATACCCTCCCCAGAATTTGTTGTCTGTAGATTTTCTGATGATGCCGATTCTAACAGGTGTGAGGTGATACCTCATTGTAGTTTTGATTTGCATCTCTCTAATAATTAGTGCTCTTGAGCAGCTTTTCATGTGCGTCTTGGCCATCTCTGTGTCTTCTTTGAAGAAACGTCTCTTTAGATCTTCTGCCCATTTTTGTATTCGGTTGTTTGTTTTTTTAATAAGCTGCATGAGCTGTTTATTTATATTGGAGATTAAACCTTTGTCCATTGATTCGTTTGCAACTATTTTCGCCCCTTCTGAGGGATGCCTTTTTCCATTCCCGTGTTTTTAACGAAAAAAGGAAAGAAAGAAAAAGAAGCAGAACACTAATGTGCATAAAATACGCCTTTTGAAACGGTCGTTTTGAAATATGGACGTCCTTTAAATTTTTTGGTCGATATGTGACCCCAGGATTTGTTTTCAGGGCAGGTGTCATTTACAGGCCTGCAATGATTTTGAATATCAACTGACCATTAGCACTGGGATTAAAGCTGCTGTTGTGTGAAACAGCCACTAGGTGGCAGCAGTTCTCCCTTAACACATCTGGTTACTAGGGCAACAGAGCCTCAATGGAAGTCATGTTCTAGATTGGAATTTAGAATGGAATGTGCCAGGAGAAAGCCCCTCAAGTTTGACTCCCTACTTCTTGTTCGTATTTTTAATTTAATTTTTTTATTTTTTATTATAGCAAGTTTGATTACAATGTTTGGCTTGTTGTAGGTGTGGAAGATGTGGTTCTTTTGCACATATACAGATGTCTGTTCTTCCTGGGATCCTTTTCCCATGTACGTTATGACAGAATGTTGAGTAGTCTTCTCTTGGTATTCCGTAGGTCTTTGGTGATTATATATGTCACCTCTGTTTGTATATGTCTGTTAACCCCGATATCGTAATGAAACCAATCCACACACCTTTCCATTGGTGAACCATAAGTTTGTTTAATGAATCTATGATTGCACTTCTCAGTGGAAATGACTGCCCTGGTTTCTATTTTAGGTAACACCTATAAGTGATATGAAATGATATGTGTCTTTCACTTTCTGACTTACTCCAAGTCACGTGATTACCTCTAGACTCATCTACGGTGCTGCAAATGGCATTGTGTCCTTATTTTCCTTGGCTTCTATTCTGCCTTAGCGAGGTCCATTTTCAACAATGTGATTCCCTGAGGGTTGTGGATTAGCTGACCTGGGCAGCCTTACCCTGCCGGCCGGCCCTCCCCAGGTCTGCCTGGTTGAGGTCAATATAAACAGCGCTCCAGGCAGCAATAGCCCCTGAAGCTGTGCCTGACTCCATATTCTCTGCCCCGTGAGCAGTCTCGGGGCTGTGCTGGTGGGAGGGAGTGAGGGGCCACAGCTTTGTTGGTGGCCCGGTGTGAGTGGGGTTCTGCTGGCCCTTGTGCAGGAGTTGCCAGGCTGCCACCTGTAAAGAAGAGGATGTGTCACCCATACCTTCCGCTGGAATTTCTCTCCGGAGAGAGGTGAGGAAGGAAAAAAGCAGTGGGGGCCGGGACAAGAGGGGTATCTCAGGCAGGACAATGGAAAGCTTCCGGAAGAGCGCCCGGGGCCAGGATCACACTGGCTGGCCTGCAGTCACCAAGTTGGCCTGCGTGCTGTCGCTGGTGTGGCTCCACGGCCCTTCCTCTAGGCTTTCAAGCCTTTGTACATATTCAGGTGTTTTACCTGGGAAGGGTGGGAACAGTTCAGCAGCAGCTGCCCTGGGGCTCAGCTCACCTTTATTCAGAGATGCCTCGGCCCTGTCCCCAGTTTTGCAATGAGGACGCTCCTTGCATGGGGTGTGGGTTGCTGGCTGTATGGGGGATGATTCCCCACCTCTGACCAATTTCAGAATTGTTTACCGCTGGAGCAAGTGCCCTGATAGGGTTTTCCTCTGTATAACTGGTGGGTTCAGGTTTTTTTTCCGTTTATGGTTCAAGTTAGATTTTATTCCTCTTTTATGTATTTATAGATATAAGCATGGAAATAATTCATTCCTATAAATACATCTGTGTGAAGGGAAGAACTTTTTTCTGTTTTATTTTTAATTTTATATTTTAAAATTTTGAAATTTAATTTTATTTACTTTTTTGTACAGCGGGTTATTATTAGTTATGTATTTTATGCATATACATGTATACAGGTCAATCTCAAACTCCCAACTCATCCCACCACCACCACCCCATGGCTTCCCACACTTGGTGTCCATACGTTTGTTCTCTACCTCTGTGTCTCTATTTCTTCCCTGCAAACCAGTTCATCTGTAAAATTTTTTAGGTTCCACATATATGCATTAATATACAATATTTGTTTTCCTCTTTCTGACTAACTTCATTCTGTATGACAGTCTCTAGATCCATCGATGTCTCTACAAATGACCCAGTTTCATTCCTTTTTATGGCCGAGTAATATTCCATTTTATATATGTACCCCATCTTTATCCATTCATCTGTCTGTGGGCATTTAGGTTGCTTCCATTACCTGGTATTGTAAATAGTGCTGCAATGAACCTTGTGGTGAATGTGCCTTTTTGATTTATGGTTGTCTCTGGGTATATGCCCAAAAGTGCGATTGCTGGGTCAGATGGTAATTCTATTTCTAGTTTTTTAAAGGAAACTCCATACTGTTCTCCATAGTGACTGTATCAATTTACATTCCCACCAATAGTGGAAGAGGGCTCCTTTTGTCCACACCCTCCCCAGAATTTGTTGTCTGTAGATTTTCTGATGATGCCGATTCTAACAGGTGTGAGGTGATACCTCATTGTACTTTTGATTTGCATTTCTCTAATAATTAGTGCTCTTGAGCAGCTTTTCATGTGCGTCTTGGCCATCTCTGTGTCTTCTTTGAAGAAACGTCTCTTTAGATCTTCTGCCCATTTTTGTATTGGGTTGTTTGTTTTCTTAATAAGCTGCATGAGCTGTTTATATATATTGGAGATTAAACCTTTGTCCATTGATTCGTTTGCAACTATTTTCGCCCCTTCTGAGGGATGCCTTTTTCCATTCCCGTGTTTCTAACCAAAAAAGAAAGAAAGAATAAGAAGCAGAACACTAATGTGCATAAAATATGCCTTTTGAAACGGTCGTTTTGAAATATGGACGTCCTTTAAATTTTTTGGTCGATATGTGGCCCCAGGATTTGTTTTCAGGGCAGGTGTCATTTACAGGCCTGCAATGATTTTGAATATCAACTGACCATTAGCACTGGGATTAAAGCTGCTGTTGTGTGAAACGGCCACTAGCTGGCAGCAGTTCTCCCTTAACACATCTGGTTACTAGGGCAACAGAGCCTCAATGGACGTCATCGTGTTCTAGATTGGAATTTAGAATGGAATGTGCCAGGAGAAAGCCCCTCAAGTTTGACTCCCTACTTCTTGTTCGTATTTTTAATTTAATTTTTTTACTTTTTATTATAGCATGTTTGATTACAATGTTTGGCTTGTTGTAGGTGTGGAAGATGTGGTTCTTTTACACATATACAGATGTCTGTTCTTCCTGGGATCCTTTTCCCATGTACGTTATGACAGAATGTTGAGTAGTCTTCTCTTGGTATTCCGTAGGTCTTTGGTGATTATATATGTCACCTCTGTTTGTATATGTCTGTTAACCCCGATATCGTAATGAAACCAATCCTCACACCTTTCCATTGGTGAACCATAAGTTTGTTTAATGAATCTATGATTGCACTTCTCAGTGGAAATGACTGCCCTGGTTTCTATTTTAGGTAACACCTATAAGTGATATGAAATGATATGTGTCTTTCACTTTCTGACTTACTCCAAGTCACGTGATTACCTCTAGACTCATCTACGGTGCTGCAAATGGCATTGTGTCCTTATTTTCCTTGGCTTCTATTCTGCCTTAGCGAGGTCCATTTTCAACAATGTGATTCCCTGAGGGTTGTGGATTAGCTGACCTGGGCAGCCTTACCCTGCCGGCCGGCCCTCCCCAGGTCTGCCTGGTTGAGGTCAATATAAACAGCGCTCCAGGCAGCAATAGCCCCTGAAGCTGTGCCTGCCTCCATATTCTCTGCCCCGTCAGCAGTCTCGGGGCTGTGCTGGTGGGAGGGAGTGAGGGGCCACAGCTTTGTTGGTGGCCCGGTGTGAGTGGGGTTCTGCTGGCCTTTCTGCAGGAGTTGCCAGGCTGCCACCTGTAAAGAAGAGGATGTGTCACCCATACCTTCCGCTGGAATTTCTCTCCGGACAGAGGTGAGGAAGGAAAAAAGCAGTGGGGGCCGGGACAAGAGGGGTATCTCAGGCAGGACAATGGAAAGCTTCCGGAAGAGCGCCCGGGGCCAGGATCACCCTGGCTGGCCTGCAGTCACCAAGTTGGCCTGCGTGCTGTCGCTGGTGTGGCTCCACGGCCCTTCCTCTAGGCTTTCAAGCCTTTGTACATATTCAGGTGTTTTACTTGGGAAGGGTGGGAACAGTTCAGCAGCAGCTGGCCTGGGGCTCAGCTCACCTTTATTCAGAGATGCCTCGGCACGGTCCCCCAGCTTTGCAATGAGGACGCTCCTTGCATGGGGGGTGGGTTGCTGGCTGTATGGGAGGTGATTCCCCACCTCTGACCAATTTCAGAATTGTTTACCGCTGGAGCAAGTGCCATGTTAGGGTTTTCCTCTGTATAACTGGTGGGTTCAGGGTTTTTTTCGTTTATGGTTCAAGTTAGATTTTATTCCTCTTTTATGTAGTTATAGATATAAGCATGGAAATAATTCATTCCTATAAATACATCTGTGTGAAGGGAAGAACTTTTTTCTGTTTTATTTTTAAATTTTATATTTTAAAATTTTGAAATTTAATTTTATTTACTTTTTTGTACAGCGGGTTATTATTAGTTATGTATTTTATGCATATACATGTATACAGGTCAATCTCAAACTCCCAACTCATCCCACCACCACCACCCCATGGCTTCCCACACTTGGTGTCCATACGTTTGTTCTCTACCTCTGTGTCTCTATTTCTTCCCTGCAAACCAGTTCATCTGTAAAATTTTTTAGGTTCCACATATATGCATTAATATACAATATTTGTTTTCCTCTTTCTGACTAACTTCATTCTGTATGACAGTCTCTAGATCCATCGATGTCTCTACAAATGACCCAGTTTCATTCCTTTTTATGGCCGAGTAATATTCCATTTTATATATGTACCCCATCTTTATCCATTCATCTGTCTGTGGGCATTTCGGTTGCTTCCATTACCTGGCTATTGTAAATAGTGCTGCAATGAACCTTGTGGTGAATGTGCCTTTTTGATTTATGGTTGTCTCTGGGTATATGCCCAAAAGTGGGATTGCTGGGTCAGATGGTAATTCTATTTCTAGTTTTTTAAAGGAAACTCCATACTGTTCTCCATAGAGACTGTATCAATTTACATTCCCACCAATAGTGGAAGAGGGCTCCTTTTGTCCACACCCTCCCCAGAATTTGTTGTCTGTAGATTTTCTGATGATGCCGATTCTAACAGGTGTGAGGTGATACCTCATTGTAGTTTTGATTTGCATCTCTCTAATAATTAGTGCTTTTGAGCAGCTTTTCATGTGCGTCTTGGCCATCTCTGTGTCTTCTTTGAAGAAACGTCTCTTTAGATCTTCTGCCCATTTTTGTATTGGGTTGTTTGTTTTTTTAATAAGCTGCATGAGCTGTTTATTTATATTGGAGATTAAACCTTTGTCCATTGATTCGTTTGCAACTATTTTCGCCCCTTCTGAGGGATGCCTTTTTCCATTCCCGTGTTTTTAACGAAAAAAGGAAAGAAAGAAAAAGAAGCAGAACACTAATGTGCATAAAATACGCCTTTTGAAACGGTCGTTTTGAAATATGGACGTCCTTTAAATTTTTTGGTCGATATGTGACCCCAGGATTTGTTTTCAGGGCAGGTGTCATTTACAGGCCTGCAATGATTTTGAATATCAACTGACCATTAGCACTGGGATTAAAGCTGCTGTTGTGTTAAACGGCCACTAGGTGGCAGCAGTTCTCCCTTAACACATCTGCTTACTAGGGCAACAGAGCCTCAATGGAAGTCATGTTCTAGATTTTAATTTAGAATGGAATGTGCCAGGAGAAAGCCCCTCAAGTTTGACTCCCTACTTCTTGTTCGTATTTTTAATTTAATTTTTTTATTTTTTATTATAGCAAGTTTGATTACAATGTTTGGCTTGTTGTAGGTGTGGAAGATGTGGTTCTTTTGCACATATACAGATGTCTGTTCTTCCTGGGATCCTTCTCCCATGTACATTATGAGAGAATGTTGAGTAGTCTTCTCTTGGTATTCCGTAGGTCTTTGGTGATTATATATGTCACCTCTGTTTGTATATGTCTGTTAACCCCGATATCGTAATGAAACCAATCCACACACCTTTCCATTGGTGAACCATAAGTTTGTTTAATGAATCTATGATTGCACTTCTCAGTGGAAATGACTGCCCTGGTTTCTATTTTAGGTAACACCTATAAGTGATATGAAATGATATGTGTCTTTCACTTTCTGACTTACTCCAAGTCACGTGATTACCTCTAGACTCATCTACGGTGCTGCAAATGGCATTGTGTCCTTATTTTCCTTGGCTTCTATTCTGCCTTAGCGAGGTCCATTTTCAACAATGTGATTCCCTGAGGGTTGTGGATTAGCTGACCTGGGCAGCCTTACCCTGCCGGCCGGCCCTCCCCAGGTCTGCCTGGTTGAGGTCAATATAAACAGCGCTCCAGGCAGCAATAGCCCCTGAAGCTGTGCCTGACTCCATATTCTCTGCCCCGTGAGCAGTCTCGGGGCTGTGCTGGTGGGAGGGAGTGAGGGGCCACAGCTTTGTTGGTGGCCCGGTGTGAGTGGGGTTCTGCTGGCCTTTGTGCAGGAGTTGCCAGGCTGCCACCTGTAAAGAAGAGGATGTGTCACCCATACCTTCCGCTGGAATTTCTCTCCGGAGAGAGGTGAGGAAGGAAAAAAGCAGTGGGGGCCGGGACAAGAGGGGTATCTCAGGCAGGACAATGGAAAGCTTCCGGAAGAGCGCCCGGGGCCAGGATCACACTGGCTGGCCTGCAGTCACCAAGTTGGCCTGCGTGCTGTCGCTGGTGTGGCTCCACGGCCCTTCCTCTAGGCTTTCAAGCCTTTGTACATATTCAGGTGTTTTACCTGGGAAGGGTGGGAACAGTTCAGCAGCAGCTGCCCTGGGGCTCAGCTCACCTTTATTCAGAGATGCCTCGGCCCTGTCCCCCAGTTTTGCAATGAGGACGCTCCTTGCATGCGGGGTGGGTTGTTGGCTGTATGGGAGATGATTCCCCACCTCTGACCAATTTCAGAATTGTTTACCGCTGGAGCAAGTGCCCTGATAGGGTTTTCCTCTGTATAACTGGTGGGTTCAGGTTTTTTTTCCATTTATGGTTCAAGTTAGATTTTATTCCTCTTTTATGTATTTATAGATATAAGCATGGAAATAATTCATTCCTATAAATACATCTGTGTGAAGGGAAGAACTTTTTTCTGTTTTATTTTTAATTTTATATTTTAAAATTTTGAAATTTAATTTTATTTACTTTTTTGTACAGCGGGTTATTATTAGTTATGTATTTTATGCATATACATGTATACAGGTCAATCTCAAACTCCCAACTCATCCCACCACCACCACCCCATGGCTTCCCACACTTGGTGTCCATACGTTTGTTCTCTACCTCTGTGTCTCTATTTCTTCCCTGCAAACCAGTTCATCTATAAATTTTTTAGGTTCCACATATATGCATTAATATACAATATTTGTTTTCCTCTTTCTGACTAACTTCATTCTGTATGACAGTCTCTAGATCCATCGATGTCTCTACAAATGACCCAGTTTCATTCCTTTTTATGGCCGAGTAATATTCCATTTTATATATGTACCCCATCTTTATCCATTCATCTGTCTGTGGGCATTTAGGTTGCTTCCATTACCTGGTATTGTAAATAGTGCTGCAATGATCCTTGTGGTGAATGTGCCTTTTTGATTTATGGTTGTCTCTGGGTATATGCCCAAAAGTGCGATTGCTGGGTCAGATGGTAATTCTATTTCTAGTTTTTTAAAGGAAACTCCATACTGTTCTCCATAGTGACTGTATCAATTTACATTCCCACCAATAGTGGAAGAGGGCTCCTTTTGTCCACACCCTCCCCAGAATTTGTTGTCTGTAGATTTTCTGATGATGCCGATTCTAACAGGTGTGAGGTGATACCTCATTGTACTTTTGATTTGCATTTCTCTAATAATTAGTGCTCTTGAGCAGCTTTTCATGTGCGTCTTGGCCATCTCTGTGTCTTCTTTGAAGAAACGTCTCTTTATATCTTCTGCCCATTTTTGTTTGGGTTGTTTGTTTTCTTAATAAGCTGCATGAGCTGTTTATATATATTGGAGATTAAACCTTTGTCCATTGATTCGTTTGCAACTATTTTCGCCCCTTCTGAGGGATGCCTTTTTCCATTCCCGTGTTTCTAACCAAAAAAGAAAGAAAGAAAAAGAAGCAGAACACTAATGTGCATAAAATATGCCTTTTGAAACGGTCGTTTTGAAATATGGACGTCCTTTAAATTTTTTGGTCGATATGTGGCCCCAGGATTTGATTTCAGGGCAGGTGTCATTTACAGGCCTGCAATGATTTTGAATATCAACTGACCATTAGCACTGGGATTAAAGCTGCTGTTGTGTGAAACGGCCACTAGCTGGCAGCAGTTCTCCCTTAACACATCGGGTTACTAGGGCAACAGAGCCTCAATGGACGTCGTCGTGTTCTAGATTGGAATTTAGAATGGAATGTGCCAGGAGAAAGCCCCTCAAGTTTGACTCCCTACTTCTTGTTCGTATTTTTAATTTAATTTTTTTACTTTTTATTATAGCATGTTTGATTACAATGTTTGGCTTGTTGTAGGTGTGGAAGATGTGGTTCTTTTACACATATACAGATGTCTGTTCTTCCTGGGATCCTTTTCCCATGTACGTTATGACAGAATGTTGAGTAGTCTTCTCTTGGTATTCCGTAGGTCTTTGGTGATTATATATGTCACCTCTGTTTGTATATGTCTGTTAACCCCGATATCGTAATGAAACCAATCCTCACATCTTTCCATTGGTGAACCATAAGTTTGTTTAATGAATCTATGATTGCACTTCTCAGTGGAAATGACTGCCCTGGTTTCTATTTTAGGTAACACCTATAAGTGATATGAAATGATATGTGTCTTTCACTTTCTGACTTACGCCAAGTCACGTGATTACCTCTAGACTCATCTACGGTGCTGCAAATGGCATTGTGTCCTTATTTTCCTTGGCTTCTATTCTGCCTTAGCGAGGTCCATTTTCAACAATGTGATTCCCTGAGGGTTGTGGATTAGCTGACCTGGGCAGCCTTACCCTGCCGGCCGGCCCTCCCCAGGTCTGCCTGGTTGAGGTCAATATAAACAGCGCTCCAGGCAGCAATAGCCCCTGAAGCTGTGCCTGCCTCCATATTCTCTGCCCCGTCAGCAGTCTCGGGGCTGTGCTGGTGGGAGGGAGTGAGGTGCCACAGCTTTGTTGGTGGCCCGGTGTGAGTGGGTTTCTGCTGGCCTTTCTGCAGGAGTTGCCAGGCTGCCACCTGTAAAGAAGAGGATGTGTCACCCATACGTTCCGCTGGAATTTCTCTCCGGAGAGAGGTGAGGAAGGAAAAAAGCAGTGGGGGCCGGGACAAGAGGGGTATCTCAGGCAGGACAATGGAAAGCTTCCGGAAGAGCACCCGGGGCCAGGATCACCCTGGCTGGCCTGCAGTCACCAAGTTGGCCTGCGTGCTGTCGCTGGTGTGGCTCCACGGCCCTTCCTCTAGGCTTTCAAGCCTTTGTACATATTCAGGTGTTTTACCTGGGAAGGGTGGGAACAGTTCAGCAGCAGCTGGCCTGGGGCTCAGCTCACCTTTATTCAGAGATGCCTCGGCACGGTCCCCCAGCTTTGCAATGAGGACGCTCCTTGCATGGGGGGTGGGTTGCTGGCTGTATGGGAGATGATTCCCCACCTCTGACCAATTTCAGAATTGTTTACCGCTGGAGCAAGTGCCATGTTAGGGTTTTCCTCTGTATAACTGGTGGGTTCAGGGTTTTTTTTCGTTTATGGTTCAAGTTAGATTTTATTCCTCTTTTATGTATTTATAGATATAAGCATGGAAATAATTCATTCCTATAAATACATCTGTGTGAAGGGAAGAACTTTTTTCTGTTTTATGTTTAAATTTTATATTTTAAAATTTTGAAATTTAATTTTATTTACTTTTTTATACAGCGGCTTATAATTAGTTATGTATTTTTTGAATATACATGTATACAGGTCAATCTCAAACTCCCAACTCATCCCACCACCACCACCCCATGGCTTCCCACACTTGGTGTCCATACGTTTGTTCTCTACCTCTGTGTCTCTATTTCTTCCCTGCAAACCAGTTCATCTGTACCAGTTTTTAGGTTCCACATATATGCATTAATATACAATATTTGTTTTCCTCTTTCTGACTAACTTCATTCTGTATGACAGTCTCTAGATCCATCGATGTCTCTACAAATGACCCAGTTTCATTCCTTTTTATGGCCGAGTAATATTCCATTTTATATATGTAACCCATCTTTATCCATTCATCTGTCTGTGGGCATTTAGGTTGCTTCCATTACCTAGTATTGTAAATAGTGCTGCAATGAAACTTGTGGTGAATGTGCCTTTTTGATATTTGGTTGTCTCTGGGTATATGCCCAAAAGTGGGATTGCTGGGTCAGATGGTAATTCTATTTCTAGTTTTTTAAAGGAAACTCCATACTGTTCTCCATAGTGACTGTATCAATTTACATTCCCACCAATAGTGGAAGAGGGCTCCTTTTGTCCACACCCTCCCCAGAATTTGTTGTCTGTAGATTTTCTGATGATGCCGATTCTAACAGGTGTGAGGTGATACCTCATTGTACTTTTGATTTGCATTTCTCTAATAATTAGTGCTCTTGAGCAGCTTTTCATGTGCGTCTTGGCCATCTCTGTGTCTTCTTTGAAGAAACGTCTCTTTAGATCTTCTGCCCATTTTTGTATTGGGTTGTTTGTTTTCTTAATAAGCTGCATGAGCTGTTTATATATATTGGAGATTAAACCTTTGTCCATTGATTCGTTTGCAACTATTTTCGCCCCTTCTGAGGGATGCCTTTTTCCATTCCCGTGTTTCTAACCAAAAAAGAAAGAAAGAAAAAGAAGCAGAACACTAATGTGCATAAAATATGCCTTTTGAAACGGTCGTTTTGAAATATGGACGTCCTTTAAATTTTTTGGTCGATATGTGGCCCCAGGATTTGATTTCAGGACAGGTGTCATTTACAAGCCTGCAATGATTTTGAATATCAACTGACCATTAGCACTGGGATTAAAGCTGCTGTTGTGTGAAACGGCCACTAGCTGGCAGCAGTTCTCCCTTAACACATCGGGTTACTAGGGCAACAGAGCCTCAATGGACGTCATCGTGTTCTAGATTGGAATTTAGAATGGAATGTGCCAGGAGAAAGCCCCTCAAGTTTGACTCCCTACTTCTTGTTCGTATTTTTAATTTAATTTTTTTACTTTTTATTATAGCATGTTTGATTACAATGTTTGGCTTGTTGTAGGTGTGGAAGATGTGGTTCTTTTACACATATACAGATGTCTGTTCTTCCTGGGATCCTTTTCCCATGTACGTTATGACAGAATGTTGAGTAGTCTTCTCTTGGTATTCCGTAGGTCTTTGGTGATTATATATGTCACCTCTGTTTGTATATGTCTGTTAACCCCGATATCGTAATGAAACCAATCCTCACACCTTTCCATTGGTGAACCATAAGTTTGTTTAATGAATCTATGATTGCACTTCTCAGTGGAAATGACTGCCCTGGTTTCTATTTTAGGTAACACCTATAAGTGATATGAAATGATATGTGTCTTTCACTTTCTGACTTACTCCAAGTCACGTGATTACCTCTAGACTCATCTACGGTGCTGCAAATGGCATTGTGTCCTTATTTTCCTTGGCTTCTATTCTGCCTTAGCGAGGTCCATTTTCAACAATGTGATTCCCTGAGGGTTGTGGATTAGCTGACCTGGGCAGCCTTACCCTGCCGGCCGGCCCTCCCCAGGTCTGCCTGTTTGAGGTCAATATAAACAGCGCTCCAGGCAGCAATAGCCCCTGAAGCTGTGCCTGCCTCCATATTCTCTGCCCCGTCAGCAGTCTCGGGGCTGTGCTGGTGGGAGGGAGTGAGGGGCCACAGCTTTGTTGGTGGCCCGGTGTGAGTGGGGTTCTGCTGGCCTTTCTGCAGGAGTTGCCAGGCTGCCACCTGTAAAGAAGAGGATGTGTCACCCATACCTTCCGCTGGAATTTCTCTCCGGACAGAGGTGAGGAAGGAAAAAAGCAGTGGGGGCCGGGACAAGAGGGGTATCTCAGGCAGGACAATGGAAAGCTTCCGGAAGAGCGCCCGGGGCCAGGATCACCCTGGCTGGCCTGCAGTCACCAAGTTGGCCTGCGTGCTGTCGCTGGTGTGGCTCCACGGCCCTTCCTCTAGGCTTTCAAGCCTTTGTACATATTCAGGTGTTTTACCTGGGAAGGGTGGGAACAGTTCAGCAGCAGCTGGCCTGGGGCTCAGCTCACCTTTATTCAGAGATGCCTCGGCACGGTCCCCCAGCTTTGCAATGAGGACGCTCCTTGCATGGGGGGTGGGTTGCTGGCTGTATGGGAGATGATTCCCCACCTCTGACCAATTTCAGAATTGTTTACCGCTGGAGCAAGTGCCCTGATAGGGTTTTCCTCTGTATAACTGGTGGGTTCAGGGTTTTTTTTCGTTTATGGTTCAAGTTAGATTTTATTCCTCTTTTATGTAGTTATAGATATAAGCATGGAAATAATTCATTCCTATAAATACATCTGTGTGAAGGGAAGAACTATTTTCTGTTTTATGTTTAAATTTTATATTTTAAAATTTTGAAATTTAATTTTATTTACTTTTTTATACAGCGGCTTATAATTAGTTATGTATTTTATGCATATACATGTATACAGGTCAATCTCAAACTCCCAACTCATCCCACCACCACCACCCCATGGCTTCCCACACTTGGTGTCCATACGTTTGTTCTCTACCTCTGTGTCTCTATTTCTTCCCTGCAAACCAGTTCATCTGTAAAATTTTTTAGGTTCCACATATATGCATTAATATACAATATTTGTTTTCCTCTTTCTGACTATCTTCATTCTGTATGACAGTCTCTAGATCCATCGATGTCTCTACAAATGACCCAGTTTCATTCCTTTTTATGGCCGAGTAATATTCCATTTTATATATGTACCCCATCTTTATCCATTCATCTGTCTGTGGGCATTTAGGTTGCTTCCATTACCTGGTATTGTAAATAGTGCTGCAATGAAACTTGTGGTGAATGTGCCTTTTTGATTTTTGGTTTTCTCTGGGTATATGCCCAAAAGTGGGATTGCTGGGTCAGATGGTAATTCTATTTCTAGTTTTTTAAAGGAAACTCCATACTGTTCTCCATAGTGACTGTATCAATTTACATTCCCACCAATAGTGGAAGAGGGCTCCTTTTGTCCACACCCTCCCCAGAATTTGTTGTCTGTAGATTTTCTGATGATGCCGATTCTAACAGGTGTGAGGTGATACCTCATTGTACTTTTGATTTGCATTTCTCTAATAATTAGTGCTCTTGAGCAGCTTTTCATGTGCGTCTTGGCCATCTCTGTGTCTTCTTTGAAGAAACGTCTCTTTAGATCTTCTGCCCATTTTTGTATTGGGTTGTTTGTTTTCTTAATAAGCTGCATGAGCTGTTTATATATATTGGAGATTAAGCCTTTGTCCATTGATTCGTTTGCAACTATTTTCGCCCCTTCTGAGGGATGCCTTTTTCCATTCCCGTGTTTCTAACCAAAAAAGAAAGAAAGAAAAAGAAGCAGAACACTAATGTGCATAAAATATGCCTTTTGAAACGGTCGTTTTGAAATATGGACGTCCTTTAAATTTTTTGGTCGATATGTGGCCCCAGGATTTGATTTCAGGGCAGGTGTCATTTACAGGCCTGCAATGATTTTGAATATCAACTGACCATTAGCACTGGGATTAAAGCTGCTGTTGTGTGAAACGGCCACTAGCTGGCAGCAGTTCTCCCTTAACACATCGTGTTACTAGGGCAACAGAGCCTCAATGGACGTCATCGTGTTCTAGATTGGAATTTAGAATGGAATGTGCCAGGAGAAAGCCCCTCAAGTTTGACTCCCTACTTCTTGTTCGTATTTTTAATTTAATTTTTTTACTTTTTATTATAGCATGTTTGATTAAAATGTTTGGCTTGTTGTAGGTGTGGAAGATGTGGTTCTTTTATACATATACAGATGTCTGTTCTTCCTGGGATCCTTTTCCCATGTACGTTATGACAGAATGTTGAGTAGTCTTCTCTTGGTATTCCGTAGGTCTTTGGTGATTATATATGTCACCTCTGTTTGTATATGTCTGTTAACCCCGATATCGTAATGAAACCAATCCTCACACCTTTCCATTGGTGAACCATAAGTTTGTTTAATGAATCTATGATTGCACTTCTCAGTGGAAATGACTGCCCTGGTTTCTATTTTAGGTAACACCTATAAGTGATATGAAATGATATGTGTCTTTCACTTTCTGACTTACTCCAAGTCACGTGATTACCTCTAGACTCATCTACGGTGCTGCAAATGGCATTGTGTCCTTATTTTCCTTGGCTTCTATTCTGCCTTAGCGAGGTCCATTTTCAACAATGTGATTCCCTGAGGGTTGTGGATTAGCTGACCTGGGCAGCCTTACCCTGCCGGCCGGCCCTCCCCAGGTCTGCCTGTTTGAGGTCAATATAAACAGCGCTCCAGGCAGCAATAGCCCCTGAAGCTGTGCCTGCCTCCATATTCTCTGCCCCGTCAGCAGTCTCGGGGCTGTGCTGGTGGGAGGGAGTGAGGGGCCACAGCTTTGTTGGTGGCCCGGTGTGAGTGGGGATCTGCTGGCCTTTCTGCAGGAGTTGCCAGGCTGCCACCTGTAAAGAAGAGGATGTGTCACCCATACCTTCCGCTGGAATTTCTCTCCGGACAGAGGTGAGGAAGGAAAAAAGCAGTGGGGGCCGGGACAAGAGGGGTATCTCAGGCAGGACAATGGAAAGCTTCCGGAAGAGCGCCCGGGGCCAGGATCACCCTGGCTGGCCTGCAGTCACCAAGTTGGCCTGCGTGCTGTCGCTGGTGTGGCTCCACGGCCCTTCCTCTAGGCTTTCAAGCCTTTGTACATATTCAGGTGTTTTACCTGGGAAGGGTGGGAACAGTTCAGCAGCAGCTGGCCTGGGGCTCAGCTCACCTTTATTCAGAGATGCCTTGGCACGGTCCCCCTGCTTTGCAATGAGGACGCTCCTTGCATGGGGGGTGGGTTGCTGGCTGTATGGGAGATGATTCCCCACCTCTGACCAATTTCAGAATTGTTTACCGCTGGAGCAAGTGCCCTGATAGGGTTTTCCTCTGTATAACTGGTGGGTTCAGGGTTTTTTTTCGTTTATGGTTCAAGTTAGATTTTATTCCTCTTTTATGTAGTTATAGATATAAGCATGGAAATAATTCATTCCTATAAATACATCTGTGTGAAGGGAAGAACTTTTTTCTGTTTTATGTTTAAATTTTATATTTTAAAATTTTGAAATTTAATTTTATTTACTTTTTTATACAGCGGCTTATAATTAGTTATGTATTTTATGCATATACATGTATACAGGTCAATCTCAAACTCCCAACTCATCCCACCACCACCACCCCATGGCTTCCCACACTTGGTGTCCATACGTTTGTTCTCTACCTCTGTGTCTCTATTTCTTCCCTGCAAACCAGTTCATCTGTAAAATTTTTTAGGTTCCACATATATGCATTAATATACAATATTTGTTTTCCTCTTTCTGACTATCTTCATTCTGTATGACAGTCTCTAGATCCATCGATGTCTCTACAAATGACCCAGTTTCATTCCTTTTTATGGCCGAGTAATATTCCATTTTATATATGTACCCCATCTTTATCCATTCATCTGTCTGTGGGCATTTAGGTTGCTTCCATTACCTGGTATTGTAAATAGTGCTGCAATGAAACTTGTGGTGAATGTGCCTTTTTGATTTTTGGTTGTCTCTGGGTATATGCCCAAAAGTGGGATTGCTGGGTCAGATGGTAATTCTATTTCTAGTTTTTTAAAGGAAACTCCATACTGTTCTCCATAGTGACTGTATCAATTTACATTCCCACCAATAGTGGAAGAGGGCTCCTTTTGTCCACACCCTCCCCAGAATTTGTTGTCTGTAGATTTTCTGATGATGCCGATTCTAACAGGTGTGAGGTGATACCTCATTGTACTTTTGATTTGCATTTCTCTAATAATTAGTGCTCTTGAGCAGCTTTTCATGTGCGTCTTGGCCATCTCTGTGTCTTCTTTGAAGAAACGTCTCTTTAGATCTTCTGCCCATTTTTGTATTGGGTTGTTTGTTTTCTTAATAAGCTGCATGAGCTGTTTATATATATTGGAGATTAAGCCTTTGTCCATTGATTCGTTTGCAACTATTTTCGCCCCTTCTGAGGGATGCCTTTTTCCATTCCCGTGTTTCTAACCAAAAAAGAAAGAAAGAAAAAGAAGCAGAACACTAATGTGCATAAAATATGCCTTTTGAAACGGTCGTTTTGAAATATGGACGTCCTTTAAATTTTTTGGTCGATATGTGGCCCCAGGATTTGATTTCAGGGCAGGTGTCATTTACAGGCCTGCAATGATTTTGAATATCAACTGACCATTAGCACTGGGATTAAAGCTGCTGTTGTGTGAAACGGCCACTAGCTGGCAGCAGTTCTCCCTTAACACATCGTGTTACTAGGGCAACAGAGCCTCAATGGACGTCATCGTGTTCTAGATTGGAATTTAGAATGGAATGTGCCAGGAGAAAGCCCCTCAAGTTTGACTCCCTACTTCTTGTTCGTATTTTTAATTTAATTTTTTTACTTTTTATTATAGCATGTTTGATTACAATGTTTGGCTTGTTGTAGGTGTGGAAGATGTGGTTCTTTTATACATATACAGATGTCTGTTCTTCCTGGGATCCTTTTCCCATGTACGTTATGACAGAATGTTGAGTAGTCTTCTCTTGGTATTCCGTAGGTCTTTGGTGATTATATATGTCACCTCTGTTTGTATATGTCTGTTAACCCCGATATCGTAATGAAACCAATCCTCACACCTTTCCATTGGTGAACCATAAGTTTGTTTAATGAATCTATGATTGCACTTCTCAGTGGAAATGACTGCCCTGGTTTCTATTTTAGGTAACACCTATAAGTGATATGAAATGATATGTGTCTTTCACTTTCTGACTTACTCCAAGTCACGTGATTACCTCTAGACTCATCTACGGTGCTGCAAATGGCATTGTGTCCTTATTTTCCTTGGCTTCTATTCTGCCTTAGCGAGGTCCATTTTCAACAATGTGATTCCCTGAGGGTTGTGGATTAGCTGACCTGGGCAGCCTTACCCTGCCGGCCGGCCCTCCCCAGGTCTGCCTGGTTGAGGTCAATATAAACAGCGCTCCAGGCAGCAATAGCCCCTGAAGCGGTGCCTGACTCCATATTCTCTGCCCCGTCAGCAGTCTCGGGGCTGTGCTGGTGGGAGGGAGTGAGGGGCCACAGCTTTGTTGGTGGCCCGGTGTGAGTGGGGTTCTGCTGGCCTTTCTGCAGGAGTTGCCAGGCTGCCACCTGTAAAGAAGAGGATGTGTCACCCATACCTTCCGCTGGAATTTCTCTCCGGACAGAGGTGAGGAAGGAAAAAAGCAGTGGGGGCCGGGACAAGAGGGGTATCTCAGGCAGGACAATGGAAAGCTTCCGGAAGAGCGCCCGGGGCCAGGATCACCCTGGCTGGCCTGCAGTCACCAAGTTGGCCTGCGTGCTGTCGCTGGTGTGGCTCCACGGCCCTTCCTCTAGGCTTTCAAGCCTTTGTACATATTCAGGTGTTTTACCTGGGAAGGGTGGGAACAGTTCAGCAGCAGCTGGCCTGGGGCTCAGCTCACCTTTATTCAGAGATGCCTCGGCACGGTCCCCCAGCTTTGCAATGAGAACGCTCCTTGCATGGGGTGTGGGTTGCTGGCTGTATGGGAGATGATTCCCCACCTCTGACCAATTTCGGAATTGTTTACCGCTGGAGCAAGTGCCCTGATAGGGTTTTCCTCTGTATAACTGTTGGGCTCAGGGTTTTTTTTCGTTTATGGTTCAAGTTAGATTTTATTCCTCTTTTATGTATTTATAGATATAAGCATGGAAATAATTCATTCCTATAAATACATCTGTGTGAAGGGAAGAACTTTTTTCTGTTTTATTTTTAAATTTTATATTTTAAAATTTTGAAATTTAATTTTATTTACTTTTTTATACAGCGGCTTATTATTAGTTATGTATTTTATGCATATACATGTATACAGGTCAATCTCAAACTCCCAACTCATCCCACCACCACCACCCCATGGCTTCCCACACTTGGTGTCCATAGGTTTGTTCTCTACCTCTGTGTCTCTACTTCTTCCCTGCAAACCAGTTCATCTGTACCATTTTTTAGGTTCCACATATATGCATTAATATACAATATTTGTTTTCCTCTTCCTGACTTACTTCATTCTGTATGACAGTCTCTAGATCCATCGAAGTCTCTACAAATGACCCAGTTTCATTCCTTTTTATGGCCGAGTAATATTCCATTTTATATATGTACCCCATCTTTATCCATTCATCTGTCTGTGGGCATTTAGGTTGCTTCCATTACCTGGCTATTGTAAATAGTGCTGCAATGAACCTTGTGGTGAATGTGCCTTTTTGATTTATGGTTGTGTCTGGGTATATGCCCAAAAGTGGGATTGCTGGGTCAGATGGTAATTCTATTTCTAGTTTTTTAAAGGAAACTCCATACTGTTCTCCATAGTGACTGTATCAATTTACATTCCCACCAATAGTGGAAGAGGGCTCCTTTTGTCCACACCCTCCCCAGAATTTGTTGTCTGTAGATTTTTTGATGATGCCGATTCTAACAGGTGTGAGGTGATACCTCATAGTAGTTTTGATTTGCATTTCTCTAATAATTAGTGCTCTTGAGCAGATTTTCATGTGCGTCTTGGCCATCTCTGTTTCTTCTTTGAAGAAACGTCTCTTTAGACCTTCGGGCCATTTTTGTATTGGGTTGTTTGTTTTTTTTAATATTAAGCCGCATGAGCTGTTTATATATATTGGAGAGTAAACCTTTGTCCATTGATTCGTTTGCAACGATTTTCGCCCTTTCTGAGGGATGCCTTTTTCCATTCCCGTTTTTTTTAACCAAAAGAGAAAGAAAGACAAAGAAGCAGAACACTAATGTGCGTAAAATATGGCTTTTGAAACGGTCGTTTTGAAATATGGGCGTCCTTTGAATATTTTGGTCGATATGTGACTCCAGGATTTGTTTTCAGGGCAGGTGTCATTTACAGGCCTGCAATGATTTTGAATATCAACTGACCTTTAGCGCTGGGATAAAAGCTGCTGTTGTGTGAAACGGCCACAAGGTGGCAGCAGTTCTCTCTTTCAAATCTGGTTATAAATGCAACAGATCCTCAATGGAAGTCTTGTTCTAGATTGGAATTTAGAATGGAATGTGCCGGGAGAAAGCCCCTCAAGTTTGTCTCACTACTTCTTGTTCGTGTTTTTAATTTAATTTTTTATTTTTTATTACAGCAAGTTTGATTACAATGTTTGGCTTGTTGTAGGTGTGGAAGATGTGGTTCTTTTACACATATACAGATGTCTGTTCTTCCTGGGATCCTTTAGCCATGTACATTATGACAGAATGTTGAGTAGTCCTCTCTTTGTATTCCGTAGGTCTTAGGTGATTATATATGTCACCTGTGTTTGTATATGTATGTTAACCCCAATATCGTAATGAAACCAATCCTCACACCTTTCCATTGGTGAACCATAAGTTTGTTTAATGAATCTGTGATTGCCCTTCTCCGTGGAAATATCTGCCCTGGTATCCATTTTTAGGTAACACCTATAAGTGATATGATACGATATGTGTCTTTCACTTTCTGACTTACTACAAGTCACGTGATAACCTCTAGACTTATCTACGGTGCTGCAAATGGCATTGTGTCCTTTTTTTCCTTGACTTCCTTTCTGATTTAGCGAGGTCCATTTTCAACACTGTGATTCCCTGAGGGCTGTGGATTAGCTGACGTGGGCAGCCTTATCCTGCCGGCCGGCCCTCCCCAGGTGTGCCTGGTTGAGGTCAATATAAACAGTGCTCCAGGCAGCAATAGCCCCTGAAGCTGTGCCTGCCTCCATATTCTCTGCTCATGAGCTGTCTCAGGGCTGTGCTGGTGGGAGGCAGTGAGGGGCCACAGCTCTGTTGGTGGCCCGGTGTGAGTGGAGTTCTGCTGGCCTTCCTGCAGGAGTTGCCAGGCTGCCACCTGTAAAGAAGAGGATGTGTCACCCATACCTTCCGCTGGAATTTCTCTCCGGAGAGAGGTGAGGAAGGAAAAAAGCAGTGGGGGCCGGGACAGGTGGGGTATCTCAGGCAGGACAATGGAAAGCTTCCAGAAGAGCGCCCGGGGCCAGGACCACCCTGGCTGGGCTGCAGGCATCATGTTGGCCTGCGTGCTGTCGCTGGTGTGGCTCCACGGCCCTTCCTCTAGTCTTTCACGCCCTTGTACATATTCAGGTGTTTTACCTGGGAAGGGTGGGAAGAGTTCAGCAGCAGCTGGCCTGGGGCTCAGCTCACCTTTATTCAGAGATGCCTCGGCTCGGTCCCCCAGCTTTGCAATGAGGACGCTCCTTGCGTGGGGGGTGGGTTGCTGGCTGTATGGGAGATGATTCCCCACCTCTGACCAATTTCAGAATTGTTTGCCGCTGGAGCAAGTGCCCTGATAGGGTTTTCCTCTGTATAACTGGTGGGTTCAGGTTTTTTTCTTTTATGGTTCAAGTTAGATTTTATTCCTCTTTTATATATTTATAGATATAAGCATGGAAATAATTCATTCTTATAAATACATCTGTGTGAAGGGAAGAACTTTTTTCTGTTTTATATTTAAATTTTATTTTTTAAAATTTTGAAATTTAATTTTATTTACTTTTATATTACAGCAGGTTATTATTAGTTATGTATTTTATGCATATACATGTATACAGGTCAATCTCAATCTCCCAACTCGTCCCACCACCACCACCCCATGGCTTCCCACACTTGGTGTCCATACGTTTGTTCTCTACCTGTGTGTCTCTATTTCTTCCCTGCAAACCAGTTCATCTGTACCATTTTTTAGGTTCCACATATATGCATTAATATACAATATTTGTTTTCCTCTTTCTGACTTACTTCATTCTGTATGACAGTCTCTAGATCCATCGATGTCTCTACAAATGACCCAGTTTCATTCCTTTTTATGGCCGAGTAATATTCCATTTTATATATGTACCCCAATTTTATCCATTCATCTGTCTGTGGGCATTTAGGTTGCTTCCATTACCTGGCTATTGTAAATAGTGCTGCAATGAACCTTGTGGTGAATGTGCCTTTTTGATTTATGGTTTTCTTTGGGTATATGCCCAGAAGTGGGATTGCTTGATCAGATGGTAATTCTATTTCGAGTTTTTTTTAAGGAAACTCCATACTGTTCTCCATAGTGACTGTATCAATTTACATTCCCACCAATAGTGGAAGAGGGCTCCTTTTGTCCACACCCTCCCCAGAATTTGTTGTTTGTAGATTTTCTGATGATGCCGATTCTAACAGGTGTGAGGTGATACCTCATTGTAGATTTGATTTGCATTTCTCTAATAATTAGTGCTGTTGAGCAGCTTTTCATGTGCGTCTTGGCCATCTCTGTGTCTTCTTTGAAGAAACGTATCTTTAGATCTTCTGCCCATTTTTGTATTGGGTTGTTTGTTTATTTAATATTAAGCTGCATGAGCTGTTTATATATATTGGAGATTAAACCTTTGTCCATTGATTCGTTTGCAACTATTTTCGCCCCTTCTGAGGGATACCTTTTTCCATTCCCGTTTTTTTAACCAAAAAAGAAAGAAAGAAAAAGAAGCAGAAAACTAATGTGCATAAAATATGCCTTTTGAAATGGTCGTTTTGAAATATGGACGTCCTTTGAATTTTTTGGTCGATATGTGACCCCAGGATTTGTTTTCAGGGCAGGTGTCATTTACAGGCCTGCAATGATTTTGAATATCAACTGACCATTAGCGCTGGGATTAAAGCTGCTGTTGTGTGAAACGGCCACAAGGTGGCAGCAGTTCTCCCTTACCAATTCTGGTTACTAGGGCAACAGAGCCTCAATGGAAGTCCTGTTCTAGATTGGAATTTAGAATGGAATGTGCCAGGAGAAAGCCCCTCAAGTTAGTCTCCCTACTTCTTGTTCGTGTTTTTAATTTAATTTTTATTTTTTATTACAGCAAGTTTGATTACAATGTTTGGCTTTTTGGAGGTGTGGAAGATGTGGTTATTTTACACATATACACATGTCCGTTTTTCCTGGGATCCTTTCCCCATGTACGTTATGACAGAATGATGAGTAGTCTTTTGGTATTCCGTAGGTCTTTGGTGATTATATATGTCACCTGTGTTTGTATAAGTCTGTTAACCCCGATATCGTATTGAAACCCATCCTCACACCTTTCCATTGGTGAACCATAAGTTTGTTTAATGAATCTCTGATTGCCCTTCTCGGTGGAAATATCTGCCCTGGTATCCATTTTTAGGTAACACCTATAAGTGATATGATATGATATGTGTCTTTCACTTTCTGACTTACTACAAGTCACGTGATTACCTCTAGACTCATCTACGGAGGTGCAAATGGCATTGTGTTCTTTTTTTCCTTGGCTTCTCTTCTGCCTTAGCGAGGTCCATTTTCAACAATGTGATTCCCTGAGTGTTGTGGATTAGCTGACCTGGGCAGCCTTACCCTGCCGCCCGGCCCTCCCCAGGTGTGCCTGGTTGAGGTCAATATAAACAGCGCTCCAGGCAGCAATAGCCCCTGAAGCTGTGTCTCACTCCATATTCTCTGCCCCGTCAGCAGTCTCGGGGCTGTGCTGGTGGGAGGGAATGAGGGGCCACAGCTTTGTTGGTGGCCCGGTGTGAGTGGGGTTCTGCTGGCCTTTCTGCAGGAGTTGCCAGGCGGCCACCTGTAAAGAAGAGGATGTGTCGCCCATACCTTCCGCTGGAATTTCTCTCCGGACAGAGGTGAGGAAGGAAAAAAGCAGTGGGGGCCGGGACAGGTGGGGTATCTGAGGCAGGACAATGGAAAGCTTCCGGAAGAGCGCCCGGGTGCAGGACCACCCTGGCTGGCCTGCAGGCACCAAGTTGGCCTGCGTGCTGTTGCTGGTGTGGCTCCACGGCCCTTCCTCTAGTCTTTCAAGCCCTTGTACATATTCAGGTGTTTTACCTGGGAAGGGTGGGAACAGTTCAGCAGCAGCTGTGCTGGGGCTACTCTCACCTTTATTCAGAGATGCCTCGGCACGATCCCCCAGCTTTGCAATGACGACTCTCCTTGCATGGGGTGTGGTTTGCTGGCTGTATGGGAGATGATTCCCCACCTCTGACCAATTTCAGAATTGTTTACCGCTGGAGCAAGTGCCCTGATAGGGTTTTCCTCTGTATAACTGGTGGGTTCAGGTTTCTTTTTTCTTTTATGGTTCAAGTTAGATTTTATTCCTCTTTTATGTATTTATAGATATAAGCATGGAAATAATTCATTCCTATAAATACATCTGTGTGAAGGGAAGAACTTTTTTCTGTATTATTTTTAAATTTTATTTTTGAAAATTTTGAAATTTAATTTTATTTACTTTTTTATACAGCAGGTTATTATCAGTTATGTATTTTATGCATATACATGTATGCAGGTCAATCCCAATCTCCCAACTCATCCCACCACCACCACACCATGGCTTCCCACACTTGGTGTCCGTACGTTTGTTCTCTACCTCTGTCTCTATTTCTTCCCTGCAAACCAGTTCATCTGTACCAGTTTTTAGGTTCCACATATATGCATTAATATACAATATTTGTCCTCTTTCTGACTTACTTCATTCTGTATGACAGTCTCTAGATCCATCGATGTCTCTACAAATGACCCAGTTTCATTCCTTTTTATGGCTGAGTAATATTCCATTTTATACATATACCACATCTATATCCATTCATCTGTCTGTGGGCATTTAGGTTGCTTCCATTACCTGGCTATTGTAAATAGTGCTGCAATGAACATTGTGGTGAATGTGCCTTTTTGATTTATGGTTTTCTCTGGGTATATGGCCAGAAGTGGGATTGCTGGATCAGATGGTAATTCTGTTTCTAGTTTTTTTATGGAAACTCCATAGTGTTCTCCATAGTGACTGTATCAATTTACATTCCCACCAATAGTGGAAGAGGGATCCTTTTGTCCCCACCCTCCCCAGAATTTGTTGTTTGTAGATTTTCTGATGATGCCGATTCTAACAGGTGTGAGGTGATACCTCATTGTAGTTTTGATTTGCATTTCTCTAATAATTAGTGCTCTTGAGCAGCTTTTCATGTGCGTCTTGGCCATCTCTGTGTCTTCTTGGAAGAAACGTCTCTTTAGATCTTCTGCCCATTTTTGTATTGGGTTGTTTGTTTTTTTTAATATTAAGCCGCATGAGCTGTTTATATATATTGGAGAGTAAACCTTTGTCCATTGATTCGTTTGCAACTATTTTCGCCCCTTCTGAGGGATGCCTTTTTCCATTCCCGTTTTTTTAACCAAAAAAGAAAGAAAGACAAAGAAGCAGAACACTAATGTGCGTAAAATATGGCTTTTGAAACGGTCGTTTTGAAATATGGAAGTCCTTTGAATTTTTTGGTCGATATGTGACCCCAGGATTTGTTTTCAGGGCAGGTGTCATTTACAGGCCAGCAATGATTTTGAATATCAACTGACCTTTAGCGCTGGGATTAAAGCTGCTGTTGTGTGAAACGGCCACAAGGTGGCAGCAGTTCTCTCTTTCAAATCTGGTTATTAGTGCAACAGAGCCTCAATGGAAGTCGTGTTCTAGATTGGAATTTAGAATGGAATTTGCCAGGAGAAAGCCCCTCAAGTTTGTCTCACTACTTCTTGTTCGTGTTTTTAATTTAATTTTTTATTTTTTGTTACCGCAAGTTTGATTACAATGCTTGGCTTGTTGTAGGTGTGGAAGATGTGGTTCTTTTACACATATACAGATGTCTGTTCTTCCTGTGATCCTTTGCCCATGTACGTTATGACAGAATGTTGAGTAGTCCTCTCTTTGTGTTCCGTAGGTCTTAGGTGATTATATATGTCACCTGTGTTTGTATATGTCTGTTAACCCCAATATCGTAATGAAACCCATCCTCACACCTTTCCATTGGTGAACCATAAGTTTGTTTAATGAATCTGTGATTGCCCTTCTCCGTGGAAATATCTGCCCTGGTATCCATTTTTAGGTAACACCTATAAGTGATATGATACGATATGTGTCTTTCCCTTTCTGACTTACTACAAGTCATGTGATAACCTCTAGGCTCATCTACGGTGCTGCAAATGGCATTGTGTCCTTTTTTTCCTTGGCTTCTATTCTGCCTTATCGAGGTCCATTTTCAACAATGTGATTCCCTGAGGGTTGTGGATTAGCTGACATGGGCAGCCTTACCCTGCCGGCCGGCCCTCCCCAGGTTTGCCTGGTTGAGGTCAATATAAACAGCGCTCCAGGCAGCAATAGCCACTGAAGCTGTGCCTGCCTCCTTATTCTTTGCCCCGTGAGCAGTCTCGGGGCTGTGCTGGTGGGAGGGAGTGATGGGCCACAGCTTTGTTTGTGGCCCGGTGTGAGTGGAGTTCTGCTGGCCTTTCTGCAGGAGTTGCCAAGCTGCCACCTGTAAAGAAGAGGGTGTGTCACCCATACCTTCCGCTGGAATTTCTCTCCGGACAGAGGTGAGGAAGGAAAAATGCAGTGGGGGCCGGGACAGGTGGGGTATCTCAGGCAGGACAATGGAAAGCTTCCGGAAGAGAGCCCGGGGCCAGGACCACCCTGGCTGGGCTGCAGGCATCAAGTTGGCCTGCGTGCTGTCGCTGGTGTGGCTCCACGGCCCTTCCTCTAGTCTTTCACGCCCTTGTACATATTCAGGTGTTTTACCTGGGAACGGTGAGAAGAGTTCAGCAGCAGCTGTCCTGGGGCTCAGCTCACCTTTATTCAGAGATGCCAAGCTCGGTCCCCCTGCTTTGCAATGAGGACGCTCCTTGCGTGGGGGGTGGGTTGCTGGATGTATGGGAGATGATTCCCCACCTCTGACCAATTTCAGAATTGTTTGCCGCTGGAGCAAGTGCCCTGATAGGGTTTTCCTCTGTATAACTGGTGGGTTCAGGTTTTTTTTCTTTTATGGTTCAAGTTAGATTTTATTCCTCTTTTATATATTTATAGATATAAGCATGGAAATAATTCATTCCTATAAATACATCTGTGTGAAGGGAAGAACTTTTTTCTGTTTTATATTTAAATTTTATTTTTTAAAATTTTGAAATTTAATTTTATTTACTTTTATATTACAGCAGGTTATTATTAGTTATGTATTTTATGCATATACATGTATACAGGTCAATCTCAATCTCCCAACTCGTCCCACCACCACCACCCCATGGCTTCCCACACTTGGTGTCCATACGTTTGTTCTCTACCTGTGTGTCTCTATTTCTTCCCTGTAAACCAGTTCACCTGTACCATTTTTTAGGTTCCACATATATGCATTAATATACAATATTTGTTTTCCTCTTTCTGACTTACTTCATTCTGTATGACAGTCTCTAGATCCATCGATGTCTCTACAAATGACCCAGTTTCATTCCCTTTTATGGCCGAGTAATATTCCATTTTATATATGTACCCCAATTTTATCCATTCATCTGTCTGTGGGCATTTAGGTTGCTTCCATTACCTGGCTATTGTAAATAGTGCTGCAATGAACATTGTGGTGAATGTGCCTTTTTGATTTATGGTTGTCTCTGGGTATATGCCCAAAAGTGGGATTGCTGGGTCAGATGGTAATTCTCTTTCTAGTATTTTAAAGGAAACTCCATACTGTTCTCCATAGTGACTGTATCAATTTACATTCCCACCAATAGTGGAAGAGGGCTCCTTTTGTCCACACCCTCCCCAGAATTTGTTGTTTGTAGATTTTCTGATGATGCCGATTCTATCAGGTGTGAGGTGATACCTCATTGTAGTTTTGATTTGCATTTCTCTAATAATTAGTGCTGTTGAGCAGCTTTTCATGTGCGTCTTGGCCATCTCTGTGTCTTCTTTGAAGAAACGTATCTTTAGATCTTCTGCCCATTTTTCTATTGGGTTGTTTGTTTTTTTAATATTAAGCTGCATGAGCTGTTTATATATATTGGAGATTAAACCTTTGTCCATTGATTCGTTTGCAACTATTTTCGCCCCTTCTGAGGGATGCCTTTTTCCATTCCCGTATTTTTAACCAAAAAAGAAAGAAAGAAAAAGAAGCAGAAAACTAATGTGCATAAAATATGCCTTTTGAAATGGTCGTTTTGAAATTTGGACGTCCTTTGAATTTTTTGGTCGATATGTGACCACAGGATTTGTTTTCAGAACAGGTGTCATTTACAGGCCTGCAATGATTTTGAATATCAACTGACCATTAGCGCTGGGATTAAAGCTGCTGTTGTGTGAAACGGCCACAAGGTGGCAGCAGTTCTCCCTTACCAATTCTGGTTACTAGGGCAACAGAGCCTCAATGGAAGTCGTGTTCTAGATTGGAATTTAGAATGGAATGTGCCAGGAGAAAGCCCCTCAAGTTTGTCTCACTACTTCTTGTTCGTGTTTTTAATTTAATTTTTTATTTTTTATTACAGCAAGTTTGATTACAATGTTTGGCTTGTTGTAGGTGTGGAAGATGTGGTGCTTTTACACATATACAGATGTCTGTTCTTCCTGGGATCCTTTAGCCATGTACATTATGACAGAATGTTGAGTAGTCCTCTCTTTGTATTCCGTAGGTCTTAGGTGATTATATATGTCACCTGGGTTTGTATATGTATGTTAACCCCAATATCGTAATGAAACCAATCCTCACACCTTTCGATTGGTGAACCATAAGTTTGTTTAATGAATCTGTGATTGCCCTTCTCCGTGGAAATATCTGCCCTGGTATCCATTTTTAGGTAACACTTATAAGTGATATGATACGATATGTGTCTTTCACTTTCTGACTTACTACAAGTCACGTGATAACCTCTAGACTTATCTACGGTGCTGCAAATGGCATTGTGTCCTTTTTTTCCTTGACTTCTTTTCTGATTTAGCGAGGTCCATTTTCAACACTGTGATTCCCTGAGGGTTGTGGATTAGCTGACGTGGGCAGCCTTATCCTGCCGGCCGGCCCTCCCCAGGTGTGCCTGGTTGAGGTCAATATAAACAGTGCTCCAGGCAGCAATAGCCCCTGAAGCTGTGCCTGCCTCCATATTCTCTGCTCGTGAGCTGTCTCAGGGCTGTGCTGGTGGGAGGGAGTGAGGGGCCACAGCTCTGTTGGTGGCCCGGTGTGAGTGGAGTTCTGCTGGCCTTCCTGCAGCAGTTGCCAGGCTGCCACCTGTAAAGAAGAGGATGTGTCACCCATACCTTCCGCTGGAATTTCTCTCCGGACAGAGGTGAGGAAGGAAAAAAGCAGTGGGGGCCGGGACAGGTGGGGTATCTCAGGCAGGACAATGGAAAGTTTCCAGAAGAGCGCCCGGGGCCAGGACCACCCTGGCTGGGCTGCAGGCATCATGTTGGCCTGCGTGCTGTCGCTGGTGTGGCTCCACGGCCCTTCCTCTAGTCTTTCACGCCCTTGTACATATTCAGGTGTTTTACCTGGGAAGGGTGGGAAGAGTTCAGCAGCAGCTGTCCTGGGGCTCAGCTCACCTTTATTCAGAGATGCCTCGGCTCGGTCCCCCAGCTTTGCAATGAGGACGCTTCTTGCGTGGGGGTTGGGTTGCTGGCTGTATGGGAGATGATTCCCCACCTCTGACCAATTTCAGAATTGTTTGCCGCTGGAGCAAGTGCCCTGATATGGTTTTCCTCTGTATAACTGGTGGGTTCACGTTTTTTTTCTTTTATGGTTCAAGTTAGATTTTATTCCTCTTTTATATATTTATAGATATAAGCATGGAAATAATTCATTCTTATAAATACATCTGTGTGAAGGGAAGAACTTTTTTCTGTTTTATATTTAAATTTTATTTTTTAAAATTTTGAAATTTAATTTTATTTACTTTTATATTACAGCAGGTTATTATTAGTTATGTATTTTATGCATATACATGTATACAGGTCAATCTCAATCTCCCAACTCGTCCCACCACCACCACCCCGTGGCTTCCCACACTTGGTGTCCATACGTTTGTTCTCTACCTGTGTGTCTCTATTTCTTCCCTGCAAACCAGTTCATCTGTACCATTTTTTAGGTTCCACATATATGCATTAATATACAATATTTGTTTTCCTCTTTCTGACTTACTTCATTCTGTATGACAGTCTCTAGATCCATCGATGTCTCTACAAATGACCCAGTTTCATTCCTTTTTATGGCCGAGTAATATTCCATTTTATATATGTACCCCAATTTTATCCATTCATCTGTCTGTGGGCATTTAGGTTGCTTCCATTACCTGGCTATTGTAAATAGTGCTGCAATGAACCTTGTGGTGAATGTGCCTTTTTGATTTATGGTTTTCTTTGGGTATATGCCCAGAAGTGGGATTGCTTGATCAGATGGTAATTCTATTTCGAGTTTTTTTTAAGGAAACTCCATACTGTTCTCCATAGTGACTGTATCAATTTACATTCCCACCAATAGTGGAAGAGGGCTCCTTTTGTCCACACCCTCCCCAGAATTTGTTGTTTGTAGATTTTCTGATGATGCAGATTCTAACAGGTGTGAGGTGATACCTCATTGTAGATTTGATTTGCATTTCTCTAATAATTAGTGCTGTTGAGCAGCTTTTCATGTGCGTCTTGGCCATCTCTGTGTCTTCTTTGAAGAAACGTATCTTTAGATCTTCTGCCCATTTTTGTATTGGGTTGTTTGTTTATTTAATATTAAGCTGCATGAGCTGTTTATATATATTGGAGATTAAACCTTTGTCCATTGATTCGTTTGCAACTATTTTCGCCCCTTCTGAGGGATACCTTTTTCCATTCCCGTTTTTTTAACCAAAAAAGAAAGAAAGAAAAAGAAGCAGAAAACTAATGTGCATAAAATATGCCTTTTGAAATGGTCGTTTTGAAATATGAACGTCCTTTGAATTTTTTCGTCGATATGTGACCCCAGGATTTGTTTTCATGGCAGGTGTCATTTACAGGCCTGCAATGATTTTGAATATCAACTGACCATTAGCGCCTGGATTAAAGCTGCTGTTGTGTGAAACGGCCACAAGGTGGCAGCAGTTCTCCCTTACCAATTCTGGTTACTAGGGCAACAGAGCCTCAATGGAAGTCGTGTTCTAGATTGGAATTTAGAATGGAATGTGCCAGGAGAAAGCCCCTCAAGTTTGTCTCCCTACTTCTTGTTCGTGTTTTTAATTTAATTTTTATTTTTTATTACAGCAAGTTTGATTACAATGTTTGGCTTTTTGGAGGTGTGGAAGATGTGGTTATTTTACACATATACACATGTCTGTTTTTCCTGGGATCCTTTCCCCATGTACGTTATGACAGAATGATGAGTAGTCTTTTGGTATTCCGTAGGTCTTTGGTGATTATATATGTCACCTGTGTTTGTATAAGTCTGTTAACCCCGATATCGTAATGAAACCCAACCTCACACCTTTCCATTGGTGAACCATAAGTTTGTTTAATGAATCTCTGATTGCCCTTCTCGGTGGAAATATCTGCCCTGGTATCCATTTTTAGGTAACACCTATAAGTGATATGATATGATATGTGTCTTTCACTTTCTGACTTACTACAAGTCACGTGATTACCTCTAGACTCATCTACGGTGGTGCAAATTGCATTGTGTTCTTTTTTTCCTTGGCTTCTCTTCTGCCTTAGCGAGGTCCATTTTCAACAATGTGATTCCCTGAGTGTTGTGGATTAGCTGACCTAGGCAGCCTTACCCTGCTGCCCTGCCCTCCCCAGGTGTGCCTGGTTGAGGTCAATATAAACAGCGCTCCAGGCAGCAATAGCACCTGAAGCTGTGCCTGACTCCATATTCTCTGCACCGTCAGCAGTCTCGGGGCTGTGCTGGTGGGAGGGAATGAGGGGCCACAGCCTTGTTGGTGGCCCGGTGTGAGTGGGGTACTGCTGGCCTTTCTGCAGGAGTTGCCAGGCTGCCACCTGTAAAGAAGAGGATGTGTCACCAATACCTTCCGCTGGAATTTCTCTCCTGACAGAGGTGAGGAAGGAAAAAAGCAGTGGGGGCCGGGACAGGTGGGGTATCTCAGGCAGGACATTGGAAAGCTTCCGGAAGAGCGCCCGGGGGCAGGACCACCCTGGCTGGCCTGCAGGCCCCAAGATGGCCTGCGTGCTGTTGCTGGTGTGGCTCCACGGCCCTTCCTCTAGTCTTTCAAGCCCTTGTACATATTCATGTGTTTTACCTGGGAAGGGTGGGAACAGTTCAGCAGCAGCGGGCCTGGGGCTCAGCTCACCTTTATTCAGAGATGCCTCGGCACGGTCCCCCAGCTTTGCAAAGAGGACGCTCCTTGCGTGGGGTGTGGGTTGCTGGCTGTATGGGAGATGATTCCCCACCTCTGACCAATTTCAGAATTGTTTGCCGCTGGAGCAAGTGCCCTGATAGGGTTTTCCTCTGTATAACTGGTGGGTTCAGGTTTTTTTTTTCTTTTGTGGTTCAAGTTAGATTTTATTCCTCTGTTATTATTTATAGATATAAGCATGGAAATAATTCATTCGTATAAATACATCTGTGTGAAGGGAAGAACTTTTTTCTGTATTATTTTTAAATTTTATTTTTGAAAATTTTGAAATTTAATTTTATTTACTTTTTTATACAGCAGGTTATTATCAGTTATGTATTTTATGCATATACATGTATGCAGGTCAATCCCAATCTCCCAACTCATCCCACCACCACCACACCATGGCTTCCCACACTTGGTGTCCATACGTTTGTTCTCTACATCTGTCTCTATTTCTTCCCTGCAAACCAGTTCATCTGTACCAGTTTTTAGGTTCCACATATATGCATTAATATACAATACTTGTCCTCTTTCTGACTTACTTCATTCTCTATGACAGTCTCTAGATCCATCGATGTCTCTACAAATGACCCAGTTTCATTCCTTTTTATGGCTGAGTAATATTCCATTTTATACATGTACCACATCTTTATCCATTCATCTGTCTGTGGGCATTTAGTTTGCTTCCATTACCTGGCTATTGTAAATAGTGCTGCAATGAACATTGTGGTGAATGTGCCTTTTTGATTTATGGTTTTCTCTGGGTATATGCCCAGAAGTGGGATTGCTGGATCAGATGGTAATTCTATTTCTAGTTTTTATAAGGAAACTCCATAGTGTTCTACATAGTGACTGTATCAGTTTACATTCCCACAAATAGTGGAACAGGGATCCTTTTGTTCCCACCCTCCCCAGAATTTGTTGTTTGTAGATTTTCTGATGATGCCGATTCTAACAGGTGTGAGGTGATACCTCATTGTAGTTTTGATTTGCATTTCTCTAATAATTAGTGCTCTTGAGCAGCTTTTCATGTGCGTCTTGGCCATCTCTGTGTCTTCTTTGAAGAAACGTCTCTTTAGATCTTCTGCCCATTTTTGTATTGGGTTGTTTGTTTTTTTTAATATTAAGCCGCATGAGCTGTTTATATATATTGGAGAGTAAACCTTTGTCCATTGATTCGTTTGCAACGATTTTCGCCCTTTCTGAGGGATGCCTTTTTCCATTCCCGTTTTTTTAACCAAAAAAGAAAGAAAGACAAAGAAGCAGAACACTAATGTGCGTAAAATATGGCTTTTGAAACGGTCGTTTGGAAATATGGACGTCCTTTGAATTTTTTGGTCGATATGTGACCCCAGGATTTGTTTTCAGGGCAGGTGTCATTTAGAGGCCTGCAATGATTTTGAATATCAACTGACCTTTAGCGCTGGGATAAAAGCTGCTGTTGTGTGAAACGGCCACAAGGTGGCAGCAGTTCTCTCTTTCAAATCTGGTTATTAGTGCAACAGAGCCTCAATGGAAGTCTTGTTCTAGTTTGGAATTTAGAATGGAATGTGCCAGGAGAAAGCCCCTCAAGTTTGTCTCACTACTTCTTGTTCGTGTTTTTAATTTAATTTTTTATTTTTTATTACAGCAAGTTTGATTACAATGTTTGGCTTGTTGTAGGTGTGGAAGATGTGGTTCTTTTACACATATACAGATGTCTGTTCTTCCTGGGATCCTTTGCCCATGTACATTATGACAGAATGTTGAGTAGTCCTCTCTGTATTCCGTAGGTCTTAGGTGATTATATAGGTCACCTGTGTTTGTATATGTATGTTAACCCCAATATCGTAATGAAACCAATCCTCACACCTTTCCTTTGGTGAACCATAATTTTGTTTAATGAATCTGTGATTGCCCTTCTCCGTGGAAATATCTGCCCTGGTATCCATTTTTAGGTAACACCTATAAGTGATATGATATGATATGTGTCTTTCAATTTCTGACTTACTACAAGTCACGTGATAACCTCTAGACTCATCTACGGTGCTGCAAATGGCATTGTGTCCTTTTTTTCCTTGACTTCTTTTCTGATTTAGCGAGGTCCATTTTCAACACTCTGATTCCCTGAGGGTTGTGGATTAGCTGACGTGGGCAGCCTTATCCTGCCGGCCGGCCCTCCCCAGGTGTGCCTCTTTGAGGTCAATATAAACAGTGCTCCAGGCAGCAATAGCCCCTGAAGCTGTGCCTGCCTCCATATTCTCTGCCCCGTGAGCAGTCTCGGGGCTGTGCTGGTGGGAGGGAGTGAGGGGCCACAGCTTTGTTGGTGACCAGGTGTGAGTGGAGTTCTACTGGCCTTTCAGCAGTAGTTGCCAGGCTGCCACCTGTAAAGAAGAGGATGTGTCACCCATACCTTCCGCTGGAATTTCTCTCCGGACAGAGGTGAGGAAGGAAAAAAGCAGTGGGTGCCGGGACAGGCGGGGTATCTCAGGCAGGACAATGGAAAGCTTCCGGAAGAGCGCCCGGGGCCAGGACCACCCTGGCTGGGCTGCAGGCATCATGTGGGCCTGCGTGCTGTCGCTGGTGTGGCTCCACGGCCCTTCCTCTAGTCTTTCACGCCCTTGTACATATTCAGGTGTTTTACCTGGGAAGGGTGGGAAGAGTTCAGCAGCAGCTGGCCTGGGGCTCAGCTCACCTTTATTCAGAGGTGCCTCGGCTCGGTCCCCCAGCTTTGCAATGAGGACGCTCCTTGCGTGGGGGGTGGGTTGCTGGCTGTATGGGAGATGATTCCCCACCTCTGACCAATTTCAGAATTGTTTGCCGCTGGAGCAAGTGCCCTGATAGGGTTTTCCTCTGTATAACTGGTGGGTTCAGGTTTTTTTTCTTTTATGGTTCAAGTTAGATTTTATTCCTCTTTTATATATTTATAGATATAAGCATGGAAATAATTCATTCCTATAAATACATCTGTGTGAAGGGAAGAACTTTTTTCTGTTTTATATTTAAATTTTATTTTTTAAAATTTTGAAATTTAATTTTATTTACTTTTATATTACAGCAGGTTATTATTAGTTATGTATTTTATGCATATACATGTATACAGGTCAATCTCAATCTCCCAACTCGTCCCACCACCACCACCCCATGGCTTCCCACACTTGGTGTCCATACGTTTGTTCTCTACCTGTGTGTCTCTATTTCTTCCCTGCAAACCAGTTCATCTGTACCATTTTTTAGGTTCCACATATATGCATTAATATACAATATTTGTTTTCCTCTTTCTGACTTACTTCATTCTGTATGACAGTCTCTAGATCCATCGATGTCTCTACAAATGACCCAGTTTCATTCCTTTTTATGGCTGAGTAATATTCCATTTTATACATGTACCACTCTTTATCCATTCATCTGTCTGTGGGCATTTAGGTTGCTTCCAATACCTGGCTATTGTAAATAGTGCTGCAATGAACATTGTGGTGAATGTGCCTTTTTGATTTATGGTTTTCTTTGGGTATATGCCCAGAAGTGGGATTGCTTGATCAGATGGTAATTCTATTTCGAGTTTTTTTTTAAGGAAACTCCATACTGTTCTCCATAGTGACTGTATCAATTTACACTCCCACCAATAGTGGAAGAAGGCTCCTTTTGTCCACACCCTCCCCAGAATTTGTTGTTTGTAGATTTTCTGATGATGCCGATTCTAACAGGTGTGAGGTGATACCTCATTGTAGTTTTGATTTGCATTTCTCTAATAATTAGAGCTGTTGAGCAGCTTTTCATGTGCGTCTTGGCCATCTCTGTGTCTTCTTTGAAGAAACGTATCTTTAGATCTTCTCCCCATTTTTGTATTGGGTTGTTTGTTTATTTAATATTAAGCTGCATGAGCTGTTTATATATATTGGAGATTAAACCTTTGTCCATTGATTCGTTTGCAACTATTTTCGCCCCTTCTGAGGGATGCCTTTTTCCATTCCCGTTTTTTTAACCAAAAAAGAAAGAAAGAAAAAGAAGCAGAAAACTAATGTGCATAAAATATGCCTTTTGAAATGGTCGTTTTGAAATATGGACGTCCTTTGAATTTTTTGGTCGATATGTGACCCCAGGATTTGTTTTCAGGGCAGGTGTCATTTACAGGCCTGCAATGATTTTGAATATCAACTGACCATTAGCGCTGGGATTAAAGCTGCTGTTGTGTGAAACGGCCACAAGGTGGCAGCAGTTCTCCCTTACCAATTCTGGTTACTAGGGCAACAGAGCCTCAATGGAAGTCGTGTTCTAGATTGGAATTTAGAATGGAATGTGCCAGGAGAAAGCCCCTCAAGTTTGTCTCCCTACTTCTTGTTCGTGTTTTTAATTTAATTTTTATTTTTTATTACAGCAAGTTTGATTACAATGTTTGGCTTTTTGGAGGTGTGGAAGATGTGGTTATTTTACACATATACACATGTCTGTTTTTCCTGGGATCCTTTCCCCATGTACGTTATGACAGAATGATGAGTAGTCTTTTGGTATTCCGTAGGTCTTTGGTGATTATATATGTCACCTGTGTTTGTATAAGTCTGTTAACCCCGATATCGTAATGAAACCCATCCTCACACCTTTCCATTGGTGAACCATAAGTTTGTTTAATGAATCTCTGATTGCCCTTGTCGGTGGAAATATCTGCCCTGGTATCCATTTTTAGGTAACACCTATAAGTGATATGATATGATATGTGTCTTTCACTTTCTGACTTACTACAAGTCACGTGATTACCTCTAGACTCATCTACGGTGGTGCAAATTGCATTGTGTTCTTTTTTTCCTTGGCTTCTCTTGTGCCTTAGCGAGGTCCATTTTCAACAATGTGATTCCCAGAGTGTTGTGGATGAGCTGACCTAGGCAGCCTTACCCTGCCGCCCGGCCCTCCCCAGTTGTGTCTGGTTGAGGTCAATATAAACAGCGCTCCAGGCAGCAATAGCACCTGAAGCTGTGCCTGACTCCATATTCTCTGCCCCGTCAGCAGTCTCGGGGCTGTGCTGGTGGGAGGGAATGAGGGGCCACAGCCTTGTTGGTGGCCCGGTGTGAGTGGGGTACTGCTGGCATTTCTGCAGGAGTTGCCAGGCTGCCACCTGTAAAGAAGAGGATGTGTCACCCATACCTTCCGCTGGAATTTCTCTCCTGACAGAGGTGAGGAAGGAAAAAAGCAGTAGGGGCCGGGACAGGTGGGGTATCTCAGGCAGGACATTGGAAAGCTTCCGGAAGAGCGCCCGGGGGCAGGACCACCCTGGCTGGCCTGCAGGCCACAAGATGGCCTGCGTGCTGTTGCTGGTGTGGCTCCACGGCCCATCCTCTAGTCTTTCAAGCCCTTGTACATATTCAGGTGTTTTACCTGGGAAGGGTGGGAACAGTTCAGCAGCAGCTGGCCTGGGGCTCAGCTCACCTTTATTCAGAGATGCCTCGGCACGGTCCCCCAGCTTTGCAATGAGGACGCTCCTTGCGTGGGGTGTGGGTTGCTGGCTGTATGGGAGATGATTCCCCACCTCTGACCAATTTCAGGATTGTTTGCCGCTGGAGCAAGTGCCCTGATAGGGTTTACCTCTGTATAACTGGTGGGTTCAGGTTTTTTTTCTTTTATGGTTCAAGTTAGATTTTATTCCTCTTTTATATATTTATAGATATAAGCATGGAAATAATTCATTCCTATAAATACATCTGTGTGAAGGGAAGAACTTTTTTCTGTTTTATATTTAAATTTTATTTTTTAAAATTTTGAAATTTAATTTTATTTACTTTTATATTACAGCAGGTTATTATTAGTTATGTATTTTATGCATATACATGTATACAGGTCAATCTCAATCTCCCAACTCGTCCCACCACCACCACCCCATGGCTTCCCACACTTGGTGTCCATACGTTTGTTCTCTACCTGTGTGTCTCTATTTCTTCCCTGCAAACCAGTTCATCTGTACCATTTTTTAGGTTCCACATATATGCATTAATATACAATATTTGTTTTCCTCTTTCTGACTTACTTCATTCTGTATGACAGTCTCTAGATCCATCGATGTCTCTACAAATGACCCAGTTTCATTCCTTTTTATGGCTGAGTAATATTCCATTTTATACATGTACCACTCTTTATCCATTCATCTGTCTGTGGGCATTTAGGTTGCTTCCATTACCTGGCTATTGTAAATAGTGCTGCAATGAACATTGTGGTGAATGTGCCTTTTTGATTTATGGTTTTCTTTGGGTATATGCCCAGAAGTGGGATTGCTTGATCAGATGGTAATTCTATTTCGAGTTTTTTTTTAAGGAAACTCCATACTGTTCTCCATAGTGACTGTATCAATTTACATTCCCACCAATAGTGGAAGAAGGCTCCTTTTGTCCACACCCTCCCCAGAATTTGTTGTTTGTAGATTTTCTGATGATGCCGATTCTAACAGGTGTGAGGTGATACCTCATTGTAGTTTTGATTTGCATTTCTCTAATAATTAGTGCTGTTGAGCAGCTTTTCATGTGCGTCTTGGCCATCTCTGTGTCTTCTTTGAAGAAACGTATCTTTAGATCTTCTGCCCGTTTTTGTATTGGGTTGTTTGTTTTTTTAGTATTAAGCTGCATGAGCTGTTTATATATATTGGAGATTAAACCTTTGTCCATTGATTCGTTTGCAACTATTTTCGCCCTTTCTGAGGGATGCCTTTTTCCATTCCCGTTTTTTTAACCAAAAAAGAAAGAAAGAAAAAGAAGCAGAAAACTAATGTGCATAAAATATGCCTTTTGAAACGGTCGTTTTGAAATATGGACGTCCTTTGAATTTTTTGGTCGATATGTGACCCCAGGATTTGTTTTCAGGGCAGGTGTCATTTACAGGCCTGCAATGATTTTGAATATCAACTGACCATTAGCGCTGGGATTAAAGCTGCTGTTGTGTGAAACGGCCACAAAGTGGCAGCAGTTCTCCCTTAGCAATTCTGGTTACTAGGGCAACAGAGCCTCAATGGAAGTCGTGTTCTAGATTGGAATTTAGAATGGAATGTGCCAGGAGAAAGCCCCTCAAGTTTGTCTCCCTACTTCTTGTTCGTGTTTTTAATTTAATTTTTATTTTTTATTACAGCAAGTTTGATTACAATGTTTGGCTTGTTGGAGGTGTGGAAGATGTGGTTCTTTTACACATATACACATGTCTGTTTTTCCTGGGATTCTTTCCCCATGTACGTTATGACAGAATGATGAGTAGTCTTTTGGTATTCCGTGGGTCTTTGGTGATTATATATGTCACCTGTGTTTGTATAAGTCTGTTAACCCCGATATCGTAATGAAACCCATCCTCACACCTTTCCATTGGTGAACCATAAGTTGTTTAATGAATCTCTGATTGCCCTTCTCGGTGGAAATATCTGCCCTGGTATCCATTTTTAGGTAACACCTATAAGTGATAAGATATGATATGTGTCTTTCACTTTCTGACTTACTACAAGTCACGTGATTACCTCTAGACTCATCTACGGTGGTGCAAATGGCATTGTGTTCTTTTTTTCCTTGGCTTCTCTTCTGCCTTAGCGAGGTCCATTTTCAACAATGTGATTCCCTGAGTGTTGTGGATGAGCTGACCTAGGCAGCCTTACCCTGCCGCCCGGCCCTCCCCAGGTGTGCCTGGTTGAGGTCAATATAAACAGCGCTCCAGGCAGCAATAGCCCCTGAAGCTGTGCCTGCCTCCATATTCTCTGCCCCGTCAGCAGTCTCGGGGCTGTGCTGGTGGGAGGGAATGAGGGGCCACAGCCTTGTTGGTGGCCCGGTGTGAGTGGGGTTCTGCTGGCCTTTCTGCAGGAGTTGCCAGGCTGCCACCTGTAAAGAAGAGGATGTGTCACCCATACCTTCCGCGGGAATTTCTCTCCTGACAGAGGTGAGGAAGGAAAAAAGCAGTGGGGCCGGGACAGGTGGGGTATCTCAGGCAGGACATTGGAAAGCTTCCGGAAGAGCGCCCGGGGGCAGGACCACCCTGGCTGGCCTGCAGGCCCCAAGTTGGCCTGCGTGCTGTTGCTGATGTGGCTCCACGGCCCTTCCTCTAGTCTTTCAAGCCCTTGTACATATTCAGGTGTTTTACCTGGGAAGGGTGGGAACAGTTCAGCAGCAGCTGGCCTGGGGCTCAGCTCACCTTTATTCAGAGATACCTCGGCACGGTCCCCCAGCTTTGCAATGAGGACGCTCCTTGCGTGGGGTGTGGGTTGCTGGCTGTATGGGAGATGATTCCCCTCATCTGACCAATTTCAGAATTGATTGCCGATGGAGCAAGTGCCCTGATAGGGTTTTCCTCTGTATAACTGGTGGGTTCAGGTTTTTTTTTTTCTTTTATGGTTCAAGTTAGATTTTATTCCTCTGTTATTATTTATAGATATAAGCATGGAAATAATTCATTCGTATAAATACATCTGTGTGAAGGGAAGTACTTTTTTCTGTATTATTTTTAAATTTTATTTTTGAAAATTTTGAAATTTAATTTTATTTACTTTTTTATACAGCAGGTTATTATCAGTTATGTATTTAATGCATATACATGTATGCAGGTCAATCCCAATCTCCCAACTCATCCCACCACCACCACACCATGGCTTCCCACACTTGGTGTCCATACGTTTGTTCTCTACATCTGTCTCTATTTCTTCCCTGCAAACCAGTTCATCTGTACCAGTTTTTAGGTTCCACATATATGCATTAATATACAATATTTGTCCTCTTTCTGACTTACTTCATTCTCTATGAGAGTCTCTAGATCCATCGATGTCTCTACAAATGACCCAGTTTCATTCCTTTTTATGGCTGAGTAATATTCCATTTTATACATGTACCACATCTTTATCCATTCATCTGTCTGTGGGCATTTAGGTTGCTTCCATTTCCTGGCTATTGTAAATAGTGCTGCAATGAACATTGTGGTGAATGTGCCTTTTTGATTTATGGTTTTCTCTGGGTATATGCCCAGAAGTGGGATTGCTGGATCAGATGGTAATTCTATTTCTAGTTTTTATAAGGAAACTCCATAGTGTTCTACATAGTGACTGTATCAATTTACATTCCCACCAATAGTTGAAGAGGGATCCTTTTGTTCCCACCCTCCCCAGAATTTGTTGTTTGTAGATTTTCTGATGATGCCGATTCTAACAGGTGTGAGGTGATACCTCATTGTAGTTTTGATTTGCATTTCTCTAATAATTAGTGCTCTTGAGCAGCTTTTCATGTGCGTCTTGGCCATCTCTGTGTCTTCTTTGAAGAAACGTCTGTTTAGATCTTCTGCCCATTTTTGTATTGGGTTGTTTGTTTTTTTTAATATTAAGCCGCATGAGCTGTTTATATATATTGGAGAGTAAACCTTTGTCCATTGATTCGTTTGCAACGATTTTCGCCCTTTCTGAGGGATGCCTTTTTCCATTCCCGTTTTTTTAACCAAAAAAGAAAGAAAGACAAAGAAGCAGAACACTAATGTGCGTAAAATATGGCTTTTGAAACGGTCGTTTGGAAATATGGACGTCCTTTGAATTTTTTGGTCGATATGTGACCCCAGGATTTGTTTTCAGGGCAGGTGTCATTTAGAGGCCTGCAATGATTTTGAATATCAACTGACCTTTAGCGCTGGGATAAAAGCTGCTGTTGTGTGAAACGGCCCCAAGGTGGCAGCAGTTCTCTCTTTCAAATCTGGTTATTAGTGCAACAGAGCCTCAATGGAAGTCTTGTTCTAGTTTGGAATTTAGAATGGAATGTGCCAGGAGAAAGCCCCTCAAGTTTGTCTCACTACTTCTTGTTCGTGTTTTTAATTTAATTTTTTATTTTTTATTACAGCAAGTTTGATTACAATGTTTGGCTTGTTGTAGGTGTGGAAGATGTGGTTCTTTTACACATATACAGATGTCTGTTCTTCCTGGGATCCTTTGCCCATGTACATTATGACAGAATGTTGAGTAGTCCTCTCTGTATTCCGTAGGTCTTAGGTGATTATATAGGTCACCTGTGTTTGTATATGTATGTTAACCCCAATATCGTAATGAAACCAATCCTCACACCTTTCCATTGGTGAACCATAAGTTTGTTTAATGAATCTGTGATTGCCCTTCTCCGTGGAAATATCTGCCCTGGTATCCATTTTTAGGTAACACCTATAAGTGATATGATATGATATGTGTCTTTCACTTTCTGACTTACTACAAGTCACGTGATAACCTCTAGACTCATCTACGGTGCTGCAAATGGCATTGTGTCCTTTTTTTCCTTGACTTCTTTTCTGATTTAGCGAGGTCCATTTTCAACACTGTGATTCCCTGAGGGTTGTGGATTAGCTGACGTGGGCAGCCTTATCCTGCCGGCCGGCCCTCCCCAGGTGTGCCTGTTTGAGGTCAATATAAACAGTGCTCCAGGCAGCAATAGCCCCTGAAGCTGTGCCTGCCTCCATATTCTCTGCCCCGTGAGCAGTCTCGGGGCTGTGCTGGTGGGAGGGAGTGAGGGGCCACAGCTTTGTTGGTGGCCCGGTGTGAGTGGAGTTCTGCTGGCCTTTCAGCAGTAGTTGCCAGGCTGCCACCTGTAAAGAAGAGGATGTGTCACCCATATCTTCCACTGGAATTTCTCTCCGGACAGAGGTGAGGAAGGAAAAAAGCAGTGGGGGCCGGGACAGGCGGGGTATCTCAGGCAGGACAATGGAAAGCTTCCGGAAGAGCGCCCGGGGCCAGGACCACCCTGGCTGGGCTGCAGGCATCAAGTTGGCCTGCGTGCTGTCGCTGGTGTGGCTCCACGGCCCTTCCTCTAGTCTTTCACGCCCTTGTACATATTCAGGTGTTTTACCTGGGAAGGGTGGGAAGAGTTCAGCAGCAGCTGGCCTGGGGCTCAGCTCACCTTTATTCAGAGATGCCTCGGCTCGGTCCCCCAGCTTTGCAATGAGGACGCTCCATGCGTGGGGGGTGGGTTGCTGGCTGTATGGGAGATGATTCCCCACCTCTGACCAATTTCAGAATTGTTTGCCGCTGGAGCAAGTGCCCTGATAGGCTTTTCCTCTCTATAACTGGTGGGTTCAGGTTTTTTTTCTTTTATGGTTCAAGTTAGATTTTATTCCACTTTTATATATTTATAGATATAAGCATGGAAATAATTCATTCCTATAAATACATCTGTGTGAAGGGAAGAACTTTTTTCTGTTTTATATTTAAATTTTATTTTTTAAAATTTTGAAATTTAATTTTATTTACTTTTATATTACAGCAGGTTATTATTAGTTATGTATTTTATGCATATACATGTATACAGGTCAATCTCAATCTCCCAACTCGTCCCACCACCACCACACCATGGCTTCCCACACTTGGTGTCCATACGTTTGTTCTCTACCTGTGTGTCTCTATTTCTTCCCTGCAAACCAGTTCATCTGTACCATTTTTTAGGTTCCACATATATGCATTAATATACAATATTTGTTTTCCTCTTTCTGACTTACTTCATTCTGTATGACAGTCTCTAGATCCATCGATGTCTCTACAAATGACCCAGTTTCATTCCTTTTTATGGCTGAGTAATATTCCATTTTATACATGTACCACTCTTTATCCATTCATCTGTCTGTGGGCATTTAGGTTGCTTCCATTACCTGGCTATTGTAAATAGTGCTGCAATGAACATTGTGGTGAATGTGCCTTTTTGATTTATGGTTTTCTTTGGGTATATGCCCAGAAGTGGGATTGCTTGATCAGATGGTAATTCTATTTCGAGTTTTTTTTTAAGGAAACTCCATACTGTTCTCCATAGTGACTGTATCAATTTACATTCCCACCAATAGTGGAAGAAAGCTCCTTTTGTCCACACCCTCCCCAGAATTTGTTGTTTGTAGATTTTCTGATGATGCCGATTCTAACAGGTGTGAGGTGATACCTCATTGTAGTTTTGATTTGCATTTCTCTAATAATTAGTGCTCTTGAGCAGCTTTTCATGTGCGTCTTGGCCATCTCTGTGTCTTCTTTGAAGAAACGTCTCTTTAGATCTTCTGCCCATTTTTGTATTGGGTTGTTTGTTTTTTTTAATATTAAGCCGCATGAGCTGTTTATATATATTGGAGAGTAAACCTTTGTCCATTGATTCGTTTGCAACGATTTTCGCCCTTTCTGAGGGATGCCTTTTTCCTTTCCCGTTTTTTTAACCAAAAAAGAAAGAAAGACAAAGAAGCAGAACACTAATGTGCATAAAATATGCCTTTTGAAACGGTCGTTTTGAAATATGGACGTCCTTTGAATTTTTTGGTCGATATGTGACCCCAGGATTTGTTTTCAGGGCAGGTGTCATTTACAGGCCTGCAATGATTTTGAATATCAACTGACCTTTAGCGCTGGGATTAAAGCTGCTGTTGTGTGAAACGGCCACAAGGTGGCAGCAGTTTTCTCTTTCAAATCTGGTTATTAGTGCAACTGAGCCTCAATGGAAGTCTTGTTCTAGATTGAAATTTAGAATGGAATGTGCCAGGAGAAAGCCCCTCAAGTTTGTCTCACTACTTCTTGTTCATGTTTTTAATTTAATTTTTTATTTTTTATTACAGCAAGTTTGGTTACAGTGTTTGGCTTGTTGTAGGTGTGGAAGATGTGGTTCTTTTACACATATACAGATGTCTGTTCTTCCTGGGATCCTTTTCCCATGTACGTTATGACAGAATGTTGAGTAGTCTTTTGGTATTCCGTAGGTCTTTGGTGATTATATATGTCACCTGTGTGTGTATAAGTGTTTTAACCTTGATATCGTAATGAAACCAATCCTCACACCTTTCCATTGGTGAACCATAAGTTTGTTTAATGAATCTCTGATTGCCCTTCTCGGTGCAAATATCTGCCCTGGTATCCATTTTTAGGTAACACCTATAAGTGATATGATATGATATGTGTCTTTCACTTTCTGACTTACTACAAGTCACGTGATTACCTCTAGACTCATCTACGGTGGTGCAAATGGCATTGTGTTCTTTTTTTCCTTGGCTTCTGTTCTGCCTTAGCGAGGTCCATTTTCAACAATGTGATTCCCTGAGTGTTGTGGATTAGCTGACCTGGGCAGCCTTACCCTGCCGCCCGTCCCTCCCCAGGTGTGCCTGGTTGAGGTCAATATAAACAGTGCTCCAGGCAGCAATAGCCCCTGAAGCTGTTCCTGACTCCATATTCTCTGCCCCGTCAGCAGTCTTGGGGCTGTGCTGGTGGGAGGGAATGATGGGCCACAGCTTTGTTGGTGGACCGGTGTGAGTGGGGTTCTGCTGGCCTTTCTGCAGGAGTTGCCAGGCTGCCACCTGTAAAGAAGAGGATGTGTCACCCATACCTTCCGCTGGAATTTCTCTCCGGACAGAGGTGAGGAAGGAAAAAAGCAGTGGGGGCCGGGACAGGTGGGGTATCTCAGGCAGGACAATGGAAAGCTTCCGGAAGAGCGCCCGGGGGCAGGACCACCCTGGCTGGCCTGCAGGCACCTAGTTGGCCTGTGTGCTGTTGCTGGTGTGGCTCCACAGCCCTTCCTCTAGTCTTTCAAGCCCTTGTACATATTCAGGTGTTTTACCTGGGAAGGGTGGGAACAGTTCAGCAGCAGCGGGCCTGGCGCTCAGCTCACCTTTATTCAGCGATGCCTCTGCACGATCCCCCAGCTTTGCAATGAGGACGCTCCTTGCGTGGGGTGTGGGTTGCTGGCTGTATGGGAGATGATTCCCCACCTCTGACCAATTTCAGAATTGTTTACCACTGGAGCAAGTGCCCTGATAGGGTTTTCCTCTGTATAACTGGTGGGTTCAGGTTTTTTTTTCTTTTATGTTTCAAGTTAGATTTTATTCCTCTTTTATGTATTTATAGATATAAGCATGGAAATAATTCATTCCTATAAATACATCTGTGTGAAGGGAAGAACTTTTTTCTGTATTATTTTTATATTTTCTTTTTTTAAATTTTGAAATTTAATTTAATTTATTTTTTTATACAGCAGGTTATTATTAGTTATGTATTTTATGAATATACATGTATGCAGGTCAATCCCAATCTCCCAACTCATCCCACCACCACCACACCATGGCTTCCCACACTTAGTGTCCATACGTTTGTTCTCTACCTCTGTCTCTATTTCTTCCCTGCAAACCAGTTCATCTGTACCAGTTTTTAGGTTCCACATATATGCATTAATATACAATATTTGTTTTCCTCTTTCTGACTTACTTCATTCTGTATGACAGTCACTAGATCCATCCATATCTCTACAAATGACCCAGTTTCATTCCTTTTTATGGCCGAGTAATATTCCATTTTATATATGTACCCCATCTTTAGCCATTTATCTGTCTGTGGGCATTTAGGTGGCTTCCATTACCTGGCTATTGTAAATAGTGCTGCAATGAACATTGTGGTGAATGTGCCCTTTTGATTTATGGTTTTATTTGGGTATATGCCCAGAAGTGGGATTGCTGGATCAGATGGTAATTCTATTTCTAGTTTTTTTAAGGAAACTCCATTCTGTTCTCCATAGTGACTGTATCAATTTACATTCCCACCAATAGTGGAATAGGGCTCTTTTTGTCCACACCCTCCCCAGAATTTGTTGTTTGTAGGTTTTCTGATGATGCCGATTCTAACAGTTATGAGGTGATACCTTATTGTAGTTTTGATTTGCATTTCTCTAATAATTAGTGATGTTGAGCACCTTTTCATTTGCGTCTTGGTCATATCTGTGTCTTCTTTGATGAAACGTCTCTTGAGATCTTCTGCCCATTTCTGTATTGGGAGGGTCGTGGGTGGGTCAGGCTACGTGCTCATGCACGTGTCAGTGCCACCGTAAGGGCCAGGAGTAGGGTACTGCGTAGGGTAAGGTGTAAGTCTGGTGGTGGGTTTCCGTTCCGGGCTTGGTTTACGGTTAGGGAACGGCAAAGCTTAGGGCACAGCTGAGGGTACGGAAACGTGGGATGGTCAGGCTACGTTCTTACGCACGCGTCAGTGCCAATGTACGGGCCAGGATTAGGCTATGGCGTAGGCTAATGTATAGGGCTGGTTGTGGGTTTCCTTTCCGTGCTAGTGTTAGGGTTAGGGAATGACAAAGCTTAGGGCACAGGTGAGGGTACGGAAACGTGGGAAGGTCAGGCTAGGGGCTGACGCATTCGTCAGTGCCAGCGTACGGGCCAGGAATAGGGTACGGCGTAGGGTAATGAGTAGGGCTGGTTGTGAGATACCATTCCGGGCTAGGTTTAGGGTTAGGGAAGGGCAAGGCTTAGGGCACAGGTGAACGTATGGAATCGTGGGAGGGTCAGGCTACGTGCTGACGCACGGGTTAGTGCCAGCGTACGGGCCAGGAGTTGGGTATGGCGTTGGGTAAGGTTTAGGGCTGGTGGTGGGTTTCCGTTCCGGGCTAGGGTTAGGGTGAGGGAACAGCAAGGCTTAAGGCACAGGTGAACGTACAGAAACGTGGGAGTGGCAGGCTACGTGTTGACGCACGGGTCTGTGCCACCGTACGGGCCAGGAGTAGGGTACGTCGTAACGTAAGTTTTAGGGCTGGTGGTGGGTTTCCGTTCCGGGCTAGGGTTAGGGTTAGGGAATGGCATGGCTTAGGACACAGGTGAGGGTACGGAAACGTAGGAGTGGCAGGCTACGTGCTGACGCACGGGCCAGTGCCAGCGTACGGGGCAGGATTAGGGTACGGCGTAGGGTAAGGTGTAGGGCTGGTGGTGGGTTTCCGTTACGGGCTAGGGTTAGGGTTAGGGAACGGCAAGGCTTAGGGCACAGGTGAGGGTACGGAAACGTGTTAGGGTCAGTCTACATGCTGACGTACGTGTCAGTGACAGCGTACGGTCCAGGAGTATGGTACGGTGTAGGGTAAGGTGTAGGGCTGGTGTTGGTTTTCCGTTCCAGGTTAGGGTTAGGGAACGGCAAGGCTTAGTGCACAGGTGAGGGTATGGAAACGTGGCAGAGGCAGGCTATGTGCTGACGCAATGGTCACTGCCAGCGTACGGGTCAGGAGTAGGCTACGGCATACATTAAGGTTTAGGGTTTCTGGTGGGTTTCCGTTCTGGGCTAGGGTTAGGGATAGGTAAAGGCAAGGCTTAGGGCCCAGGTGAGGGTACGGAAACGTGGGCGGGTCAGGCTACATGCTGAAGCACTGGTCAGTGCCAGGGTATGAACCAGGAGTAGGGTACGGCGTAGGGTAAAGTGTAAGCCTGGTGGTGGGGATCCCTTCCGGGCTAGGGTTAGGGTTAGGGAGCGGCAAGGCTTAGGGCACAGGAGAGGGTACGGAAACGTGGGAGGGTCAGGCTACGTGCTGAAGAACGGGTCAGTGCCAGGGTGTGGACCAGGAGTAGGTTACGGCGTAGGGTATGGTGTAAGGGCGGCGGTGGGTGTCCATTCCGGTCTAGGGTTAGGGTTAGGGAACGTTAAGGCTTAGGGCACACGTGAGGGTACGGAAACGTGGGAGGGTCAGGCTACGTGCTGAAAAACGTGTCAGTGCCAGCGTATGGGCCAGGAGTTGGGTACGGCGTAGGGTATGGTGTAGGGGTCGTGGTGGGTTTCCGTTCCAGGCAAGGGTTAGGGGTAGGGAACCGCAAGACTTAGGGCACAGGTGAGGTTACGTAAACGTGGGAGGGTCAGACTACGTGCTGATGCACGGGTCAATGACAGCGTACACCCAGGTGTAGGCTTCGGCGTAGGGTAAGGTGTAGGCCCGGTGGTGGGTTTCCGTTCCAGGCCAGCGCAAGGGTTAGCGAATGGCAAGGCTTAGGGCACAGGTGAGGGTACGGAAAAGTGGGAGGGTCAGGGTACGTGCTCACGCACGTGTCAGTGTCAGCTTCCGGGCAGGAGTAGGCTTCGACGTACGGTAAGGTGTAGGGCTGGTGGTGGGTCTCCGTTCTGGGCTAGGGTTAGGGTTAGGGATCGGGAAGGCTTAAGGCACAGTTGAGGGTACGGAAACGTGGGAGGGTCAGGCTCCATGCTGACGCACGGGTCAGTTCCAGCGTACGGGCCAGGAGTAAGTTACTGCGTAGGGTAAGGTGTAGGGCTGGTGGTGGGTTTCCGTTTTGGTATAGGGTAAGGGAACGGCAAGGCTAAGGGCACAGGTGAGGGTACAGAAAGTTGAGAGATGTAGGCTACGTGCTGACGCATGGGTCAGTGCCAGCGTACGGACCAAGAGTAGGGTACGGCGTAGTGTAAGGTGTAGGGTTAGGGTTAGGGAACGGCAAGGCTTAGGGCACAGTAGATGGTACGGAAACGTGGGAGGGTCAGGCTACGTGTTGACGCACGGGTCAGTGCCAGCGTACGGACCAAGAGTAGGGTACGGCGTAGTGTAAGGTGTAGGGTTAGGGTTAGGGAACGGCAAGGCTTAGGGCACAGGTGAGGGTACAGAAACGTGGGAGGGTAAGGCTACGCGCTGACGCATGGGTCAGTGACAGCATACGGGCCAGAAGTCGTGTACGGCGTAGGGTAAGGTTTCGGGCTGGCTGTGGTTTCCTGTTCCGGGCTAGGGTTAGGGTTACAGAACGGCAAGGCTTAGGGCACAGGTGAGGGTACGGAAACGTGGTTGGGTCAGGCTATGTGCTGACACACGGGTCAGTGCCAGCGTACAGGCCAAGAGTAGGGTACGGCGTAGGGTAAGGTGTAGGGCTGGTGGTGGGTTACCATTCCAGGCTAGCGTTAGGGTTAGGGAACGGCAAGGCATAAGGCACAGGTGAGGGTACGGAAACGTGGGAGGTTAAGGCTATGTTCTGACGCATGGATCAGTGCCAGCGCACGGGCCAGGAGTTAGGTACGGCGTAGGGTAAGGTGTAGGGCTGGGGGTGGGTTTCCTTTCCGGGCTAAGGTTAGGTTTAGGGAATGACAAGGCTTAGGGTTCGGGTGAGGATACGGAAACGTGGGAGGGGCAGGCTACGTGCTGACGCACAGTTCAGTGCCAGCGTATGGGCCAGGAGTGGGCTATGGCGTAGAGTAAGGTGTAGGCCTGGTGGTATGTTTCCGTTCGTGGTTATGGTTAGGGTTACGGAATGGCAAGGCTTAGGACACAGGTGAGGGTATGGAAACGTCGGAGGGTCAGGCTACATGCTGAATCAAGGGTTAGTTTCAGGGTATGGACCAGGTGTAGGGTACAGCGTAGGGTAAAGTGTAAGGCTGGTGGTGGGTGTCCATTCCGGGCTAGGGTTATGGTTAGGGAGCGGCAAGGCTTAGGGCACAGGTGAGGGTATGGAAACGTGGGAGAGGCAGGCTACGGGCTGACACATGGGAGAGTGTCAGCTTACGGGCCAGCAGTTGGCTACGACGTAGGGTAGGGTGTAGGGCTGGTGGTGGGTTTCCGTTCCAGGCTAGGGTTAGAGTTAGGGATCGGTAAGGCTTAGGGAACAGGTGAGGGTAAGGAAAAGTGGGAGGGTCAGGCTACATGCTGACGCACGGTTCAGTGACAGCGTACGGGCCAGGAGTATGGTACGGCGTAGGGTAAGGTTTAGGGCTGGTGGTGAGTTTCCGTTCCGGGCTAGGGTTAGGGTTATGGAACGGCAAGGTTTAGCGCACAGGTGAGGGTTCGGAAAAGTGGGAGGGTCAGGCTACGTGCTGACGCACGGGTCAGTGCCAGCATACGGGCCAGGAGTCGTTAACGGCATAGGGTAAGGTGTCGGGCTGGCTGTGGTTTCCCGTTCCGGGCTAGGGTTAGGGTTATGGAACGGCAAGGCTTAGGGCACAGGTGAGGGTACGGAAACGTGGGTGGGTCAGGCTACGTGCTGACACACGGGTCAGTGCCAGCGTATAGGCCAAGAGTAGGGTATGGCGTACGGTAAGGTGTAGGGCTGGTGGTGGGTTTCCGTTCCCGGCTAGGGTTAGGGTTACGGAAAGGCAATGCTTAGGGCACAGGTGAGGGTACGGAAACGTGGGTGGGTCAGGCTACATGCTGAATCACGTGTCAGTGCCAGCGTACGGTCCAGGAATAGGGTACGGCGTAGGGTAAGATGTAGGGCTGGTGGTGGGTTTCTGTTCCGGGCTAGGGTTAGTGTTAGGGAATTGCGAGGCTTAGGGCACAGGTGAGGGTAAGGAAACGTGGGAAAGGCAGGCTACGTGCTGACACACGGGTCAGTGCCACCGTACGGGGCAGGAGTTGGGTATGACTTTGGGTATGGTGTAGGGGTGGTGGTGGGTTTCCTTTCCGGGCAACTGTTAGGGGAAGGGAACCACAAGACTTAGGGCACAGGTGAGGTTACAGAAACGAGGGGGGGTCACACTACGTGCTGACGCACGGGTCAATGACAGCGTACGCCCAGGTGTAGTCTTCGGCGTAGTGTAAGGTGTAGGCCCGGTGGTGGGTTGCCGTTCCGAGCCAGGGTAAGGGTTAGCGAACGCAAGGCTTAGGGAACAGGTGAGGGTACGGAAAAGTGGGAGGGTCTGGGTACGTGCTCACGCACGTGTCAGTGTCAGCTTCCGGGCAGGAGTAGGCTTCGACAAGGGTAAGGGGTAGGGCTGATGGTGGGTCTCCGTTCCGGGCTAGGGTTAGGGTTAGGGAACGGCGAGGCTTGGGGCACAGGTGAGGGTACGGAAACGTGGGAGTGTCAGGCTCCATGCTGACGCACGGGTCAGTGCTAGCGTACGGGGCAGGATTAGGGTACGGCGTAGGGTAAGGTGTAGGGCTGGTGGTGGGTTTCCATTCTGGGCTAGTGTTAGGGTTAGGGAATGGCAAAGCTTAGGGCACAGAAGATGGCACGGAAACGTGGGAGGGTCATGCTTCGTGTTGACACACGGGTCAGTGCCAGCGTATGGACCAAGAGTAGGGTACGGCGTAGGGTAAGGTGTAGGGTTAGGGTTAGGGAACGGCAAGGCTTAGGGCACGGGTGAGGGTACGGAAACGTGGGAGGGTCAGGCTACATGCTGACGCACGGGTCAGTGCCAGTGTACTGGCCAGAAGTAGGGTACAGTGTAGGGTAAGGTTTAGGGCAGGGGGTGGTTTTCCGTTCCGGGATAGGGTTAGGGCTAGAGAACGACAAGCCTTAGGGCACAGGTGCGGGTACGGAAACGTGGGAGGTTCAGGCTATGTTCTGACGCACGGGTCAGTGCCAGCGTACGGGCCAGGAGTAAGGTACGGCGTAGGGTAAGGTGTAGGGCTGGTGGTGGGTTTCCTTTCCGGGCTAAGGTTAGGTTTAGGGAATGACAAGGCTTCGGGTTCGGGTGAGGATACGGAAACGTGGGAGGGGCAGGCTACGTGCTGACGCACATGTCAGTGCCAGCGTATGGGCCAGGAGTGGGCTATGGCGTAGAGTAAGGTGTAGGGCTGGTGGTAGGTTTCCGTTCGGGGTTATGGTTAGGGTTATGGAACGGCAAGGCTTAGGACAGAGGTGAGAGTACGGGAACGTGGGAGGGTCAGGCTACGTGCTGACGCACGGATCAGTGCCAGCGTACGGGCCAGGAATAGGCTACGGCGTAGGGTAAGGTTTAGGGCTGGTGGTGGGTTTCTGCTCTGGGCTAGGGTTAGGGTTAGGGCACGACAAGCCTTAGGGCACAGGTGAGGGTACGGAAATGGGGGAGGGTCAGGCTATGTGCTGACGCACGTGTCAGTGCCAGCGTACAGGCCAGGAGTAGGCAACAGCGTACGGTAAGGTGTAGGGCTGGTGGTTGGTTTCCTTTCCGGGCTAGGGTTAGGGTTAGGGAATGGCAAGGCATAGGGCACAGGTGAGGGTATGGAAACGTGGGAGGGTCATGCTACGTGCTGACACACGGGTCAGTGCCAGCATATGGGCCAGGCGTAGGCTACGGCGTACGGTAAGGTGTAGGGCTGGTGGTGGGTTTCCTTTCCTGGCTAGGGTTAGGGTTAGGGAACGGTAAGTTTTAGGGCACAGGTGAGAGTACGGAAACGTGTGAGAGGCAGGCTACGTGCTGACACACAGGTCAGTGCCACCGTACGGGCCAGGAGTTGTGTACGGCGTACGGTATGCTGTAGGGGTGGTCGTGGGATTCCGTTCCTGGCTAGGGTTAGGGGTAGGGAATCGCAAGGCTTAGGGCACAGGTGAGGTTACGGAAACGTGGGAGTGTCAGGCTACGTGCTGACACACGGGTCAATGACAGCGTACGCCCAGGTGTAGGCTTCGGCGTAGGGTAAGGTGTAGGCCCGGTGGTGGGTTTCCGTTCTGGGCTAGGGTTAGGTTTAGCGAACGGCAAGGCTTAGGGCACAGGTGAGGGTACGGAAAAGTGGGAGGGTCAGGCTACGTGCTCACGCACGTGTCAGTGTCAGCTTCTGGGCAGGAGTAGGCTTCGACGTAGGGTAAGGTGTAGGGCTGGTGGTGGGTCTCTGTTCCGGGCTAGTGTTAGGGTTAGGGAACGGGAAGGCTTAGGGCACAGGTGAGGGTACGGAAACGTGGGAGGGTCAGGCTGCATCTGACGCAGGGTTCAGTTCCAGCGTACGCTCCAGGAGTATGGTACGGCGTAGGGTAAGGTGTAGGGCTGGTGGTGGGTTTCCGTTTCGGGCTAGGGTTAGGGTTAGGGAACGGCAAGGCTTAGGGCACAGGTGAGGGTACAGAAACGGGGGACGGTCAGGCTACGTGGTGACGCACGGGTCAGTGCCAGCATACAGGCCAGGAGTAGGCAATGGCTTAGGTTAAGGTGTAGGGCTGGTGGTTGGTTTCCTTTCCAGGCTAGGGTTAGGGTTAAGGAATGGCAAGGTTTAGGGCAAAGGTGAGGGTACGGAAACGTGGGAGGGTCAGGCTCCGTGCTGACGCACGTGTCAGTGCCAGCGTACGGGCCAGGAGTAGGGTACGGCATAGGGTAAGGTGTAGGGCTGGTGGTGGGTTTCCGTTACGGGCTAGGGTTAGGGTTAGGGAACGGCAAGGCTTAGGGCACAGGTGAGGGTATGGAAACGTCGGAGGGTCAGCCTACGTGCTGACACACGCGTCAGTGCCAGCGTACGGGCCAGGAGTAGGCTTCGGTGTAGGGTAATGTGTTGGGCTGGTGGTGGGTTTCCTTTCCGGGCTAGGGTTAGGGTTAGGGATTGGCAAAGTTTGGGCACAGGTGAGCTTACAGAAACTTGTTACAGTCAAGGTACGTGTTGAAACACGGGTTAGTGTCAGCGTATGGATTAGGATTAGGGTACGGCGTAGGGTAATGTGTAGGGTTAGTGGTAGGTTTCCGTTCCGTGCTAGGGTTAGGGTTAGGGAATGGCAATGTTTAGGGCACAGGTGAGGGTACGGAAACGTTTTAGGGTCAGGGTACATGTTGACGTACAGATTAGGATTACGGTATGGCTTAGGGTAAGGTGTTGTGTTGGTGGTAGGTTTCCGTTCCGGGCTTGGGCTAGGGTTAGGGAATGACAAGGTTTAGGGCACACGTGAGGGTATTGAAACGTGTTAGGCTCAGGGTACGTGTTGACGCAAGGGTTAGTGTGAAAGTACAGATGAGGGTTATGGTGCGGCATAGGGTAAGGTGTATGGTTGGTGGTAGGTTTCCGTTCCAGGCTAGGGTTAGTGTTAGGGAACGGCAAGGTTTTGGGCCCAGATGAGGGTATGGAAACGTGTTAGTGTCAGGGTACGTGTTGACATATGGATTAGCATTAGGGTACGGCTTAGGGTAAGGTGTAGGTTTGATGGTAGGTTTCCGTTGTGGGCTAGGGTTAGGGTTAGGGTATGGCAAGGTTTAGGTCACAGGTGAAGGTACGGAAACGTGTTAGGGTCAGGGTAAGTGTTGACGCATGGGTTAGTGTCAGCGTACGGAGAAGGTTTATGGTCCTTCATAGGTTAAAGTCTAGGGTTGGTGGTAGGTTTCCGTTCCAGGCTAGGGTTAGTGTTATGGAACGGCAAGGTTTAGGGCATAGGTGAGGGTCCGGAAATGTGTTAGGGTCATGGTACGTGTTGACGCTCGGATTATTATTAGGGTATGGCGTAGGGTAACGTGTAGGGTTGGTGGTAGGTTTCCGTTTTGGGCTAGGGTTAGGGTTAGGCAACGGCATGGTTTAGGGCACAGGTGAGGGTACGGAAAAGTGTTAGGGTCAGTGTACGTGTTGACGCACGGGTTAGTGTCAGTGTACGGATTAGGATTAGGGTACCGTGTAGGGTATGCTGTACGGTTTGTGGTAGTTTTCCATTCTGGGCTAGGGTTAGTGTTAGGGTACCGCAAGGTTTAGGGCACAGGTGAGGGTACAGAAACGTGTTAGGGTCATGGTACATGTTGATGCATGGAATAGTGTCATCGTACGCATTAGGATTAGGGTACGGCGTAGGGTAAGGTGTACGGATGGCAGTAGGTTTCCATTCCGTTGTAGGGTTAGGGTTAGCGAATTGCAAGGATTTGGGCACAGGTGATGGTACGGAAATGTGTTAGGTTCAGGGTACGTGTTGACTCACGGGTTAGTGTCAGCGTACGTAGGAGGATTAGGGTACCGCATAGAGTAAGGTGTAGGGTTGGTGGTACGTTTCCGTTCCAGTCTAGGGTTATGTTTAGGGACCGGCAAAGTTTAGGGCACAGGTGAGGGTACGAAACGTGTTAGGGTCAGGGTACGTGTTGATGCACAAGTTAGTGTCAGCATACGAATTAGGATTAGGGTACGGCGTAAGGTAAGGTGTAGGGTTGGTGGTAGGTTTCCGTTCTGGGCTAGGGTTAGGTTTAGGGAACGGCAAGGTTTATGGCAGAGGTGAGGGTACGGAAACGTGTTAGGGTAAGGGTACGTGTTGACGTATGGTTTAGGATTAGGGTACGGCTTAGGGTAAGGTGTAGCGCTGATGGTAGGTTTCTATTCGGGGCTAAGGTTCAGGATAGGCAACGGCAACGTTTAGGGCACAGCTGAGGGTAGGGAAACGTGTTAGGGTCAGGGTACGTGTTGATTCACCGGTTAGTGCCAGCGTACGGATTAAGATTAGTGTACGGCATAAATAAGGTGTAGGGTTGGAGGTAGGTTTCCGTTCCGGCCTATGGTTAGGGTTAGGGAAAGTCAAGGTTTCTATTTCTAGTTTTTTTAAGGAAACTCCATAGTGTTCTCCATAGTGACTGTATCAATTTACATTCCCACAAATAGTGGAAGAGGGATCCTTTTGTCCACACCCTCCCCAGAATTTGTTGTTTGTAGATTTTCTGCTGATGCCGATTCTAACAGGTGTGAGGTGATACCTCATTGTAGTTTTGATTTGCATTTCTCTAATAATTAGTGCTCTTGAGCAGCTTTACATGTGCGTCTTGGCCATCTCTGTGTCTTCTTTGAAGAAACGTCTCTTTAGATCTTCTGCCCATTTTTGTATTGGGTTGTTTGTTTTTTTTAATATTAAGCCGCATGAGCTGTTTATATATATTGGAGAGTAAACCTTTGTCCATTGATTCGTTTGCAACGATTTTCGACCTTTCTGAGGGATGCCTTTTTCCATTCCCGTTTTTTTAACCAAAAAAGAAAGAAAGACAAAGAAGCAGAACACTAATGTGCGTAAAATATGGCTTTTGAAACGGTCGTTTTGAAATATGGACGTCCTTTGAATTTTTTGGTCGATATGTGACCCCAGGATTTGTTTTCAGGGCAGGTGTCTTTTACAGGCCTGCAATGATTTTGAATATCAACTGACCTTTAGCGCTGGGATTAAAGCTGCTGTTGTGTGAAACGGCCACAAGGTGGCAGCAGTTCTCTCTTTAAAATCTGGTTAATAGTGCAACAGAGCCTCAATGGAAGTCCTGTTCTAGATTGGAATTTAGAATGGAATGTGTCAGGAGAAAGCCCCTCAAGTTTGTCTCACTACTTCTTGTTCTTGTTTTTAATTTAATTTTTTATTTTTTATTACAGCAAGTTTGATTACAATGCTTGGCTTGTTGTAGGTGTGGAAGATGTGGTTCTTTTACACATATACAGATGTCTGTTCTTCCTGGGATCCTTTGCCCATGTACGTTATGACAGAATGTTGAGTAGTCCTTGCTTTGTATTCGTAGGTCTTAGGTGATTATATATGTCACCTGTGTTTGTATATGTCTGTTAACCCCAATATCGTAATGAAACCCATCCTCACACCTTTCCATTGGTGAACCATAAGTTTGTTTAATGAATCTGTGATTGCCCTTCTCCGTGGATATATCCGCCCTGGTATCCATTTTTAGGTAACACCTATAAGTGATATGACACGATATGTGTCTTTCACTTTCTGACTTACTACAAGTCATGTGATAACCTCTAGGCTCATCTACGGTGCTGCAAATGGCATTGTGTCCTTATATTCCTTGGCTTCTATTCTGCACTAGCGAGGTCCATTTTCAACACGGTGATTCCCTGAGGGTTATGGATTAGCTGACGTGGGCAGCCTTATCCTGCCGGCCGGCCCTCCCCAGGTGTGCCTGGTTGAGGTCAATATAAACAGCGCTCCAGGCAGCAATAGCCCCTGAAGCTGTGCCTGCCTCCATATTCTTTGCCCCGTGAGCAGTCTCGGGGCTGTGCTGGTGGGAGGGAGTGAGGGGCCACAGCTTTGTTGGTGGCCCGGTGTGAGTGGAGATCTGCTGGCCTTTCTGCAGGAGTTGCCAAGCTGCCACCTGTAAAGAAGAGGATGTGTCACCCATACCTTCCGCTGGAAATTCTCTCCGGACAGAGGTGAGGAAGGAAAAAAGCAGTGGGGGCCGGGACAGGTGGGGTATCTCAGGCAGGACAATGGAAAGCTTCCGGAAGAGTGCCCGGGGACAGGACCACCCTGGCTGGCCTGCAGGAACCAAGTTGGCCTGCGTGCTGTCGCTGTTGTTGCTCCACGGCCCTTCCTCTAGTCTTTCAAGCCCTTGTACATATTCAGGTGTTTTACCTGGGAAGGGTGGGAACAGTTCAGCAACAGCTGGCCTGGGGCTCAGCTCACCTTTGTTCAGAGATGCCTCGGCTCGGTCACCCCGCGTTGCAATGAGGAAGCTCCTTGTGTGGGGTGTGGGTTGCTGCATGTATGGGAGATGATTCCCCACCTCTGAACAATTTCAATATTGTTTACCATTGGAGCAAGTGCCCTGATAGTGTTTTTCTCTGTATAACTGGTCGGTTCAGGTTTTTCTTCGTTTATGGTTCAAGTTAGCTTTTATTCCTCTTTTATGTATTTATAGATATAAGCATGGAAATAATTCATTCCTATAAATACATCTGTGTGAAGGGAAGAACTTTTTTCTGTTTTATTTTTAAATTTTATTTTTTATAATTTTGAAATTTAATTTTATTTACTTTTTTATACAGCTGGTTATTATTAGTTATGTGTTTTATGCATATACATGTATACAGGTCAATCTCAATCTCCCAACTCATCCCACCACCACCACCCCATGGCTTCCCACACTTGGTGTCCATACGTTTGTTCTCTACCTCTGTGTCTCTATTTTTTCCCTGCAAACCAGTTCATCTGTACCATTTTTTAGGTTCCACATATATGCATTAATATACAATATTTGTTTTCCCCTTTCTGACTTACTTCATTCTGTATGACAGTCTCTAGATCCATCGATGTCTCTACAAATGACCCAGATTCATTCCTTTTTATGGCCGAGTAATATTCCATTTTATATATGTACCCCATCTTTATCCATTCATCTGTCTTTGGGCGTTTAGGTTGCTTCCATTACCTGGCTATTGTAAATAGTGCTGCAATGAACATTGTGGTGAATGTGCCTTTTTGATTTATGGTTTTCTTTGGGTATATGCCCAGAAGTGGAATTGCTGGATCAGATGGTAATTCTATTTCTAGATTTTTTAAGGAAACTCCATAGTGTTCTCCATAGTGACTCTATCAAAATACATTCCCACCAATAGTGGAAGAGGGCTCCTTTTGTCCACACCCTCCCCAGAATTTGTTGTTTGTAGATTTTCTGATGATGCCCAGTCTAACAGGTGTGAGGTGATACCTCATTGTAGTTTTGATTTGCATTTCTCTAATAATTAGTGCTCTTGAGCAGCTTCTCATGTGCGCCTTGGACATCTCTGTGTCTTCTTTGAAGAAACGGCTCTTGAGATCTTCTGCCCATTTCTGTATTGGGAGGATCGTGGGATGGTCAGGCTGTGTGCTGACGCACGTGTCAGTGCCAGCATAAGGGCCAGGAGTAGGGTACTGCATAGGGTAACGTGTAGGGCTGGTGTTGGGTTTCCGTTCTGGGCTAGGGTTAGGGTTAGGAAACGGCAAGTTTTAGGGAACAGGTGAGCATAGGGACACGTGGGAGAGGCAGGCTACGTGCTGACAAACGTGTCAGTGCCAGCGTACGGGTCTGGAGTAAAGTATGGTGTAGGGCTGGTTGTGGGTTTCCATTCCGCGCTAGGGGTAGGGTTAGGGAACGGCAAGGCTTCGGGCACAGCTGAGGGTACAGAAACGTGGGAGGGTCAGGCTATGTGCTGACGCACGGTTCAGTGCCAGTGTACGGGCCAGGATTAGGGTACGGAGTAGGGTACGGTGTAGGGCTGGTGGTGTGTTTCTGTTCCGGGTTAGTGTTAGGGAACGGCAAGGCTTAGGGCACAGGTAAGGGTACGGAAACGAGGGAGAGGCACGCTACGTGCTGACACACGGGTCAGTGCCAGCGTACGCGCCAGAATTAGGGTACGGCGTAGGGTAAGGTGTAGGGCTGGTGGTGGGTTTCTGTTCCAGGGTAGGGTTAGGGTTAGGGATCGGCAAGGCTTAGGGCACAGGTGAGGGTATGGAAACATGGGAGTGGCAGGCTACGTGCTTACACAAGGGTCAGTTCCAGTGTACGGCCCAGGATTAGGGTACGGCGTAGGGTAAGGTGTAGGGCTGGTGGTGGGTTTCCGTTCCCGGCTAGGGTTAGGGTTAGGGAATGGCAAGGCTTAGGGCACAGGTGAGGGTACAGAAACGTGGGAGGGTCAGGCTACGTGCTGACGCAAGTGTCAGTGCCAGCGTACGGCCCAGGAATAGAGTATGGCATAGGGTAAAGTGTAGGGTTAGGGTTAGGGAACGGCAAGGCTTAGGGCACAGGGGAGGGTACGGAAACGTGGGAGGGTCAGGCTACATGCTGAAGCACGGGTCAGTGCCAGGGTGTGGACCAGGAGTAGGGTACGGCGTAGGGTAAGGTGTAAGACTGGTGGTGGGTGTCCATTCCGGGGTTTGATTAGGGTTAGGGAACGTCGTTTTAGGGCACAGGTGAGGGTACGGAAACGTGGGAGGGTCAGGATACCTGCTGACGCATGGGTCAGTGCCAGCGTATGGGCCAGGAGTAGGGTACGGCGTAGGGTAAGGTGTAGGGCTGGTGGTGGGTTTCCGTTCTGGGCTAGGGTTAGGGTTAGGGAACGGCAAGGCTAAGGGCACAGGTGAGGGTACGGAAACTTGGGAGAGGCAGGCTACGTGCTGTCGCACGGGTCAGTGCCAGCATACAGGCAAGGAGTAGGGTACGGCATAGGGTATGGTGTAGGGCTGGTGGTGGGTTTCAGTTCAGGGCTAGGGTTAGGGTTAGTGAACGGCAAGGCTTAGGGCACAGGTGAGGGTACAGAAACGTGTTAGGTTCATGGTGCATGTTGATGCATGGAATAGTGTCATCGTACGCATTAGGATTAGGGTACGGCGTAGAGTAAGGTGTACGGATGGCGGTAGGTTTACATTCCGGTGTAGGGTTAGGGATAGCGAATTGCAAGGTATAGGGCACAGGTGATGGTATGCAAATGTGTTAGGTTCAGGGTACGTGTTGACTCAAGGGTTAGTGTGAGCGTACGCATGAGGATTAGGGTACCGCATAGAGTAAGGTGTAGGGTTGGTGGTAGGTTTCCGTTCCAGTCTAGGGTTATGTTTAGGGACTGGCAAAGTTTAGGGCACAGGTGAGGGTACGAAACGTGTTAGGGTCAGGGTACGTGTTGATGCACAGGTTAGTGTCAGCATACGAATTAGGATTAGGGTATGGCGTAAGGTAAGGTGTAGGGTTGGTGGTAGTTTTCCGTTCCGGGCTAGGGTTAAGGTAAGGGAACGGCAAGGTTTATGGCAGAGGTGAGGGTACGGAAACGTGTTAGGGTCAGGGTACGTGTTGACGTATGGATTAGGATTAGGGTACAGCTTAGGGTAAGGTGTAGGGCTGATGGTAGGTTTCTGTTCCGGGCTAAGGTTAAGGATAGGCAACGGCAAGGTTTGGGGCACAGCTGAGGGTACGGAAACGTGTTAGTGTCAGGGTACATGTTGACTCACCGGTTAGTGCCAGCGTACGGATTAGGATTAGTGTACCGCGTAGATAAGGTGCACGGTTGGTGGTAGGTTTCCGTTCCAGGCTATGGTTAGGGTTAGGGAAAGTCAAGGTTTCTATTTGTAGGTTTTTTAAGGAAACTCCATACTGTTCTCCATAGTGAATGTATCAATTTACATTCCCAACAATAGTGGAAGAGTGCTCCTTTTGTCCACACCCTCCCCAGAATTTGTTGTCTGTTGATTTTCTGATGATGCCGATTCTAACAGGTGTGAGGTGATACCTCATTGTAGTTTTGATTTGCATTTCTCTAATAATTAGTGCTCTTGAGCAGCTTTTCATGTGCGTCTTAGCCATCTCTGTGTCTTCTTTGAAGAAACGTCTCTTTAGATATTCTGCCCATGTTTGTATTGGGTTGTTTGTTTTTTTAATATTAAGCTGCATGAGCTGTTTATATATATTGGAGATTAAACCTTTGTCCATTGATTCATTTGCAACTATTTTCGCCCCTTCTGAGGGATGCCTTTTTCCATTCCCGTGTTTTTAACCAAAAAAGAAAGAAAGAAAAAGAAGCAGAACACTAATGTGCATAAAATATGCCTTTTGAAACGGTCGTTTTGAAATATGGACGTCCTTTAAATTTTTTGGTCGATATGTGGCCCCAGGATTTGTTTTCAGGGCAGGTGTCATTTACAGGCCTGCAATGATTTTGAATATCAACTGACCATTAGCACTGGGATTAAAGCTGCTGTTGTGTGAAAGGGCCACTAGGTGGCAGCAGTTCTCCCTTAACACATCTGGTTACTAGGGCAACAGAGCCTCAATGGACGTCGTGTTCTACATTGGAATTTAGAATGGAATGTGCCAGGAGAAAGCCCCTCAAGTTTGACTCCCTACTTCTTGTTCGTATTTATAATTTAATTTTTTTTTTATTATAGCAAGTTTGATTACAATGTTTGGCTTGTTGTAGGTGTGGAAGATGTGGTTCTTTTACACATATACAGATGTCTGTACTTCCTGGGATCCTTCTCCCATGTACGTCATGACATAATGTTGAGTAGTCTTCTCTTGGTATTCCGTAGGTCTTTGGTGATTATATATGTCACCTCTCTGTGTATATGTCTGTTAACCCCGATATCGTAATGAAACCAATCCTCACACCTTTCCATTGGTGAACCATAAGTTTGTTTAATGAATCTATGATTGCACTTCTCAGTGGAAATGACTGCCCTGGTTTCTATTTTAGGTAACACCTATAAGTGATATGAAATGATATGTGTCTTTCACTTTCTGACTTACTACAAGTCACGTGATTACCTCTAGACTCATCTACAGTGCTGCAAATGGCATTGTGTCCTTATTTTCCTTGGCTTCTATTCTGCCTTAGCGAGGTCCATTTTCAACAATGTGATTCCCTGAGGGTTGTGGATTAGCTGACCTGGGCAGCCTTACCCTGCCGGCCGGCCCTCCCCAGGTCTGCCTGGTTGAGGTCAATATAAACAGCGCTCCAGGCAGCAATAGCCCCTGAAGCTGTTCCTGACTCCATATTCTCTGCCCCGTCAGCAGTCTCGGGGCTGTGCTGGTGGGAGGGAGTGAGGGGCCACAGCTTTGTCGGTGGCCCTGTGTGAGTGGGGTTCTGCTGGCCTTTCTGCAGGAGTTGCCAGGCTGCCACCTGTAAAGAAGAGGATGTGTCACCCATAACTTCCGCTGGAATTTCTCTCCGGACAGAGGTGAGGAAGGAAAAAAGCAGTGGGGGCCGGGACAAATGGGGTATCTCAGGCAGGACAATGGAAAGCTTCCGGAAGAGCGCCCGGGGCCAGGATCACCCTGGCTGGCCTGCAGTCACCAAGTTGGCCTGCGTGCTGTCGCTGGTGTGGCTCCACGGCCCTTCCTCTAGGCTTTCAAGCCTTTGTACATATTCAGGTGTTCGACCTGGGAAGGGTGGGAACAGTTCAGCAGCAGCTGGCCTGGGGCTCAGCTCACCTTTATTCAGAGATGCCCCGGCACGGTCCCCCAGCTTTGCAATGAGGATGCTCCTTGCATGGGGTGTGGGTTGCTGCCTGTATGGGAGATGATTCCCCACCTCTGACCAATTTCAGAATTGTTTACCGCTGGAGCAAGTGTCTTGATAGGCTTTTCCTCTGTATAACTGGTGGGTTCAGGTTTTTTTTTCGTTTATGGTTCAAGTTAGATTTTATTCCTCTTTTATGTATTTATAGATATAAGCATGGAAATAATTCATTCCTATAAATATATCTGTATGAAGGGAAGAAGTTTTTTCTGTTTTATTTTTAAATTTTATATTTTAAAATTTTGAAATTTAATTTTATTTACTTTTTTATACAGCGGGTTATTATTAGTTATGTATTTTATGAATATACATGTATACAGGTCAATCTCAAACTCCCAACTCATCCCACCTCTACCACCCCATGGCTTCCCACACTTGGTGTCCATAAGTTTGTTCTCTACCTGTGTCTCTATTTCTTCCCTGCAAACCAGTTCATCTGTACCACTTTTTAGGTTCCACATATATGCATTAATATACAATATTTGTTTTCCTCTTTCTGACTTACTTCATTCTGTATGAGAGTCTCTAGATCCATCGATGTCTCTACATATGACCCAGTTTCATTCCTTTGTATGGCCGAGTAATATTCCATTTTATATATGTACCACATCTTTACCCATTCATCTGTTTGTGGGTATTTTGTTTGCTCCCTTACCTGGCTACTGTAAATAGTGCTGCAATGAACATTGTGGTGAATGTGCCTTTTTGATTTATGGTTTTCTCTGGGTATATGCCCAGAAGTGCGATTGCTGGATCAGATGGTAATTCTATTTCTAGTTTTTTTAAGGAAACTCCATACTGTTCTCCATAGTGACTGTATCAATTTACATTCCCACCAATAGTGGAAGAGGGCTCCTTTTGTCCACACCCTCCCCAGAATTTGTTGTTTGTAGGTTTTCTGATGATGCCGATTCTAACATGTGTGAGGTGATACCTCATTGTAGTTTTTATTTTATTTTTTTTTTATTTATTTTTTTTTGTGGTACGCGGGACTCTCACTGTTGTGGCCTCTCCCGTTGCGGAGCACAGGCTCTGGACGCGCAGGCTCAGTGGCCATGGCTCACGGGCCCAGCTGCTCCGCGACATGTGGGATCTTCCCGGACCGGGGCACGAACCCGTGTCCCCTGCATCGGCAGGCGGACTCTCAACCACTGCGCCACCAGGGAAGCCCCCTCATTGTAGTTTTGATTTGCATTTCTCTAATAATTAGTGATGTTGAGCAGCTTTTCATCTGCGTCTTGGCCATGTCTGTGTCTTCTTTGAAGGATCGTCTCATGAGATCTTCTGACCATTTCTGTATTGGGAGGGTGGTTGGAGGGTAAGGCTATGTGCTCACGCACGTGTCAGTGCCAGCGTAAGGGCCAGGAGTAGGGTACTGCGTAGGGTAAGGTGTAGGTCTGGTGGTGGTTTCCGTTCCGGGCTAGGTTTAGGGTTTGGGAACGGCAAGGCTTAGGGCCCAGGTGAGGGTACGGAAACGTGGGATGGTCAGGCTACGTTCTTACGCATGGGTCAGTGCCAATGTACGGGCCAGGAATAGGCTACGGCGTAGGCTAATGTGTAGGGCTGGTGGTGGGTTTCCGTTCCGTGCTAGGGTTAGGGTTAGGGAATGACAAGGCTTAGGGCACAGGTGAGGGTACGGAAACGTGGGAGGGTCCGGCTATGTGCTGACGCACAGGTCAGTGCCAGCGTACGGGCCAGGAATAGGGAACGGCGTAGGGTAAGGAGTATGGCTGTTTGTGAGATACCGTTCCGGGCTAGGGTTAGGGTTAGGGAATGGCAAGGCTTAGGGCACAGGTGAACGTAAGGAAACGTGGGAGGGTCAGGCTACGTGCTGACGCACGTGTCAGTGCCAGCGTACGGGCCAGGAGTAGGGTATGGCGTAGGGTAAGGTTTAGGGCTGGTGGTGGTTTTCCGTTCCGGGCTAGGGTTTGGGTGAGGGATCAGCAAGGCTTAGGGCACAGGTGAACGTACGGAAACGTGGGAGTGCCAGGCTATGTGTTGACGCACGGGTCTGTGCCAGCGTACGGGCCAGGATTAGGGTACGTCGTAGCGTAAGGTTTAGGGCTGGTGGTGGGTTTCCGTTCCAGGCTAGGGTTAGGGTTAGGGAACGGCAAGGCTTAGGACACAGGTGAGGGTATGGAAACGTGGGAGAGGCAGGCTACGTGCTGACGCACAGGTCAGTGCCAGCGTAGGGGCCAGGAGTAGGGTACAGCGTAGGGTAAGGTTTAGGGCTGGTGGTGGGTTTATGTTCCGGGTTAGGGTTAGGGAACGGCAAGGCTTAGGGCACAGGTGAGGGTACGGAAACGTAGGAGCGGCAGGCTACGTGCTGACGCACGGGTCAGTGCCAGCGTACGGGGCAGGATTAGGGTACGGCGTAGGGTAAGGTTTAGGGCTGGTGGTGGGTTTCCGTTCCAGGCTAGGTTTAGGGTTAGGGAACGGCAAAGCTTAGGGCACAGAAGATGGTACGGAAAAGTGGGAGGGTCAGGCTACGTGCTGACGCACGGGTCAGTGCCAGCGTATGGGCCAAGTGTAGGGTATGGCGTAGGGTTAGGTGTAGGGTTAGGGTTAGGGAACGGCAAGGCTTAGGGCACAGGTGAGGGTACGCAAACGTGGGAGGGTCAGGCTACGTGATGACGCACGGGTCTTTGCCAGCGTACGCGCCAGGATTCGGGTACGGCATTGGGTAAGGTGTAGGGCTGGTTGTGGGTTTCCGTTCCAGGTTAGAGTTAGGGAACGGCAAGGCTTAGTGCACAGGTGAGGGTATGGAAACGTGGCAGAGGCAGGCTATGTGCTGACGCAAGGGTCACTGCCAGCGTACGGGTCAGGAGTAGTCTACGGCGTACGTTAAGGTTTAGGTTTTGTGGTGGGTTTCCGTTCTGGGCTAGGGTTAGGGATAGGGAAAGGCAAGGCTTAGGGCACAGGTGAGGGTACGGAAACGTGGGAGGGTTAGGCTACATGCTGAAGCACGGTTCAATGCCAGGGTATGGACCAGGAGTAGTGTACGGCGTAGGGTAAAGTGTAAGGCTGGTGGTGGGTGTCCATTCCGGGCTAGTGTTAGGGTTAGGGAGCGGCAAGGCTTAGGGCACAGGTGAGGGTACGGAAACGTGGGAGGGTCAGGCTACATGCTGAAGAACGGGTCAGTGCCAGGGTGTGGACCAGGAGTAGGGTACGGCGTTGGGTATGGTGTAAGGGCGGTGGTGGGTGTCCATTCCGGTCTAGGGTTAGGGTTAGGGAACGTTAAGGCTTAGGACACAGGTGAGGGTACGGAAACGTGGGAGGGTCAGGATACGTGCTGAAGAATGGGTCAGTGCCAGCGTACGGGCCAGGAGTAGGGTATGGCATAGCGTAATGTGTAGGGCTGGTGGTGGTTACCGTTCCGGGCTAGGGTTAGATGTAGGGAACTGCAAGGCTTAGGGCACAGGTGAGGGTACGGAAACGTGGGAGAGGCAGGCTACGGGCTGACACATGGGAGAGTGCCAGCTTACGGGCCAGCAGTAGGCTACGACGTAGGGTAGGGTGTAGGGCTGGTGGTGGGTTTCCGTTCCGGGCTAGGGTTAGAGTTAGGGATCGGCAAGGCTTAGGGAACAGGTGAGGGTAAGGAAAAGTGGGAGGGTTAGGCTACATGCTGACGCACGGATCAGTGCCAGCGTACGGGCCAGGTGTAGGGTACGGCGTAGGGTAAGGTTTAGGGCTGGTGGTGGGTTTCCGTTTGGGGTTATGGTTAGGGTTATGGAACGGCAAGGCTTAGGACACAGGTGAGGGTACGGGAACGTGGGAAGGTCAGGCTACGTGCTGACGCACGGATCAGTGCCAGCGTACGGGCCAGGATTAGGCTACGGCGTAGGGTAAGCCGTAGGGCTGGTGGTGGGTTTCTGTTCTGGGCTAGGGTTAGGGTTAGGGAAGGACAAGACTTAGGGCACAGTTGAGGGTACGGAAATGGTGGAGGGTCAGGCTATGTGCTGACGCACGGGTCAGTGCCAGCGTACAGGCCAGGAGTAGGCAACAACGTAGGGTAAGGTGTAGGGCTGGTGGTTGGTTTCCTTTCCGGGCTAGGGTTAGGGTTAGGGAATGTCAAGGCTTAGGGCACAGGTGAGGGTATGGAAACGTGGGAGGGTCATGCTACGTGCTGACACACGTGTCAGTGCCAGCGTATGGGCCAGTCGTAGGCTACGGCATAGGGAAAGGTGTAGGGCTGGTGGTGGGCTTCCTTTCCGGGCTAGGGTTAGGGTTAGGGAACGGCAAGTCTTAGGGCACAGGTGCGGGTACGGAAACGTGGGAGAGTCAGGCTATGTGCTGACGCACGGGTCAGTGCCAGCGTACGGGCCAGGAGTAGTGTACGTCGTAGGGTAAGGTGTAGGGCTGGTGGTGGGTTTCCGTTCTGGGCTAGGGTTAGGGTTAGGGAACGGCAAGGTTTAGGGCACACGTGAGGGTATCGAAACGTGTTAGGCTCAGGGTACGTGTTGACGCACGGGTTAGTGTGAACGTACAGATGAGGATTATGGTGCGGCATAGGGTAAAGTGTATGGTTGGTGGTAGGTTTCCGTTTCAGGCTAGGGTTAGTGTTAGGGAACGGCAAGGTTTTGGGCACAGATGAGGGTATGGAAACGGGTTAGTGTCAGGGTACGTGTTGACATATGGATTAGCATTAGGGTACGGCTTAGGGTAAGGTGTAGGCTTGGTGGTAGGTTTCCATTGTGGTCTAGGGTTAGGGTTAGGGAATGGCAAGGTTTAGGTCACAGGTGAAGGTACGGAAACGTGTTAGGGTCAGGGTAAGAGTTGACGCATGTGTTAGTGTCAGCGTACGGAGTAGGTTTATGGTCCTTCGTAGGTTAAGGTCTAGGGTTGGTGGTAGGTTTCCGTTCCAGGCTAGGGTTAGTGTTATGGAACGGCAAGGTTTAGGGCATAGGTGAGGGTACGGAAATGTGTTAGGGTCAGGGTACGTGTTGACGCTCGGATTATGATTAGGGTATGGCGTAGAGTAACGTGTAGGGTTGGTGGTAGGTTTCCGTTTTGGGCTAGGGTTAGGGTTAGGCAACGGCACGGTTTAGGGCACAGGTGAGGGAACGGAAAAGTGTTAGGGTCAGTGTACGTATTGACGCACGGGTTAGTGTCAGTGTACGGATTAGGATTAGGGTACCGTGTAGGGTATGCTGTACGGTTTGTGGTAGTTTTCCATTCTGGGCTAGGGTTAGTGTTAGGGTACGGCAAGGTTTAGGGTACAGGTGACGGTACAGAAACGTGTTAGGGTCATGATACATGTTGATACATGGAATAGTGTCATCATACGCATTAGGATTAGGGTACGGCGTAGGGTAAGGTGTAGGGCTGAAGGTAGGTTTCCGTTCCGGGCTAAGGTTAAGGATAGGCAACGACAAGATTTAGGGCACAGCTGAGGGTATGGAAACGTGTTAGAGTCAGGGTACGTGTTGACTCACTGGTTAGTGCCAGCGTACGGATTAGGATTAGTGTACGGCACAGATAAGGTGTAGTGTTGGTGGTAGGATTCCGTTCCGGGCTATGGTTAGGGTTAGGGAAAGTCAAGGTTTCTATTTCTAGTTCTTTTAAGGAAACTCCATACTGTTCTCCATAGTGACTGTATCAATTTATATTCCCACCATAGTGGAAGAGGGCTCCTTTTGTCCACACCCTCCCCAGAATTTGTTTGTAGATTTTCTGATGATGCCGATTCTAACAGGTGTGAGGTGATACCTCATTGTAGTTTTGATTTGCATTTCTCTAATAATTAGTGCTCTTGAGCAGCTTTTCATGTGTGTCTTGGCCATCTCTGTGTCTCCTTTGAAGAAACGTCTCTTTAGATCTTCTGCCCATTTTTGTATTGGGTTGTTTGTTTTTTTTAATATTAAGCTGCATGAGCTGTTTATATATATTGGAGATTAAACCTTTGTCCATTGATTCGTTTCCAACTATTTTCGCCCCTTCTGAGGGATGCCTTTTTCCATTCCCGTGTTTTTAACCAAAAAAGAAAGAAAGAAAAAGAAGCAGAACACTAATGTGCATAAAATATGCCTTTTGAAACGGTCGTTTTGAAATATGGACGTCCTTTGAATTTTTTGGTCGATATGTGACCCCAGGATTTGTTTTCAGGGCAGGTGTCATTTACAGGCCTGCAATGATTTTGAATATCAACTGACCATGAGCGCTGGGATTAAAGCTGCTGTTGTGTGAAACGGCCACAAGGTGGCAGCAGTTCTCCCTTACCAATTCTGGTTACTAGGGCAACAGAGCCTCAATGGAAGTCGTGTTCTAGATTGGAATTTAGAATGGAATGTGCCAGGAGAAAGCCCCTCAAGTTTGTCTCCCTACTTCTTGTTCGTGTTTTTAATTTAATTTTTTATTTTTTATTACAGCAAGTATGATTACAATGTTTGGCTTATTGTAGGTGTGGAAGATGTGGTTCTTTTACACATATACAGATGTCTGTTTTTCCTGGGATCCTTTTCCCATGTACGTTATGACAGAATGTTGAGTAGTCTTTTGGTATTCCGTAGGTCTTTGGTGATTATATATGTCACCTGTGTTTGTATAAGTCTGTTAACCCCGATATCGTAATGAAACCAATCCTCACACCTTTCCATTGGTGAACCATAAGTTTGTTTAATGAATCTCTGATTGCCCTTCTCGGTGGAAATATATGCCCTGTTATCCATTTTTAGGTAACACCAATAAGTGATATGATATGATATGTGTCTTTCACTTTCTCACTTACTACAAGTCACGTGATTACCTCTAGACTCATCTACGGTGGTGCAAATGGCATTGTGTTCTTTTTTTCCTTGGCTTCTCTTCTGCCTTAGCGAGGTCCATTTTCAACAATGTGATTCCCTGAGTGTTGTGGATTAGCTCACCTGGGCAGCCTTACCCTGCCGCCCGGCCCTCCCCAGGTGTGCCTGGTTGAGGTCAATATAAACAGCGCTCCAGGCAGCAATAGCCCCTGAAGCTGTTCCTGACTCCATATTCTCTGCCCCGTCAGCAGTCTCGGGGCTGTGCTGGTGGGAGGGAATGAGGTGCCACAGCTTTGTTGGTGGCCCGGTGTGAGTGGGGTTCTGCTGGCCTTTCTGCAGGAGACGCCAGGCTGCCTCCTGTAAAGAAGAGGATGTGTCACCCATACCTTCTGCTGGAATTTCTCTCCGGACAGAGGTGAGGAAGGAAAAAAGCAGTGGGGGCGGGGACAGGTGGGGTATCTCAGGCAGGACAATGGAAAGCTTCCGGAAGAGCGCCCAGGGCCAGGACCACCCTGGCTGGCCTGCAGGCACCAAGTTGGCCTGCGTGCTGTCACTGTTGTGGCTCCACGGCCCTTCCTCTAGTCTTTCAAGCCCTTGTACATATTCAGTTGTTTTACCTGGGAAGGGTGGGAACAGTTCAGCAACAGCTGGCCTGCGGCTCACCTCACCTTTTTTTAGAGATGCCTCGGCTCGGTCCCCCAGCTTTGCAATGAGGACGCTCCTTGTGTGGGGTGTGGGTTGCTGGCTGTATGGGAGATGATTCCCCACCTCTGACCAATTTCAGAATTGTTTGCCGCTGGAGCAAGTGCCCTGATAGGGTTTTCCTCTGTATAACTGGTGGGTTCAGGTTTTTTTCCTTTTATGGTTCAAGTTAGATTTTATTCCTCTTTTATATATTTATAGATATAAGCATGGAAATAATTCATTCCTATAAATACATCTGTGTGAAGGGAAGAACTTTTTTCTGTTTTATATTTAAATTTTATTTTTTAAGATTTTAAATTTAATTTTATTTACTTTTATATACAGCAGGTTATTATTAGTTATGTATTTTATGCATATAAATGTATACAGGTCAATCTCAAACTCCCAACTCATCCCACCACCACCACCCCATGGCTTCCCACACTTGGTGTCCATACGTTTGTTCTCTACCTCTGTGTCTCTATTTCTTCCCTGCAAACCAGTTCATCTGTACCATTTTTTAGGTTCCACATATATGCATTAATATACAATATTTGTTTTCCTCTTTCTGACCTACTTCATTCTGTATGACAGTCTCTAGATCCATCGATGTCTCTACAAATGACCCAGTTTCATTCCTTTTTATGGTTGAGTAATATTCCATTTTATACATGTACCACATCTTTATCCATTCATCTGTGTGAGGGCATTTATGTTGCCTCCATTACCTGGCCTTTGTAAATAGTGCTGCAATGAACATTGTGGTGAATGTGCCTTTTTGATTTATGGTTTTCTCTGGGTCTATTCCCAGAAGTGGGATTGCAGGATCAGATGGTAATTCTAATTCTAGTTTATTTAAGGAAACTCCATAGTGTTCTCCATAGTGACTGTATCAATTTACATTCCCACCAATAGTGGAAGAGGGATCCTTTTGTCCACACCCTCCCCAGAATTTGTTGTTTGTAGATTTTCTGATGATGCCGATTCTAACAGGAGTGAGGTGATACATCATTGTAGTTTCGATTTGCATTTCTCTAATAATTAGTGCTCTTCAGCAGCTTTTCATGTGCGTCTTGGCCATCTCTGTGTCGTCTTTGAAGAAACGTCTCTTTAGATCTACTGCCCATTTTTGTATTGGGTTTTTTGTTTTTTTTAATATTAAGCTGCATGAGCTGTTTATATATTGGAGATTAAACCTTTGTCCATTGATTCGTTTTCAACGATTTTTGCCCATTCTGAGGGATGCCTTTTTCCATTCCCGTTTTTTTTACAAAAAAGTAAAGAAACAAAAAGAAGAAGAACACTAATGTGCGTAAAATATGCCTTTTGAAATGGTCGTTTTGAAATATGGACGTCCTTTGAATTTTTTGGTCGATATGTGACCCCAGGATTTGTTTTCAGGGCAGGTGTCATTTACTGGCCTGCAATGATTTTGAATATCAACTGACCATTAGCGCTGGGATTAAAGCTGCTGTTGTGTGAAACGGCCACAAGGTGGCAGCAGTTCTCCCTTACCAATTCTGGTTACTAGGGCAACAGAGCCTCAATTGAAGTCGTGTTCTAGATTGGAATTTAGAATGGAATGTGCCAGGAGAAAGACCCTCAAGTTTGTCTCCCTACTTCTTGTTCGTGTTTCTAATTTAATTTTTATTTTTTATTACAGCAAGTTTGATTAAAATGTTTGGCTTGTTGTAGGTGTGGAAGATGTGGTTCTTTTACACATATACAGATGTCGGTTTTTCCTGGGATCCTTTTCCCATGTACGTTATGACAGAATTTTGAGTAGTCTTTTGGTATTCCCTAGGTCTTTGGTGATTATATATGTCACCTGTGTTTGTATAAGTCTGTTAACCCCGATATCGTAATGAAACCAATCCTCACAACTTTCCATTGGTGAACCATAAGTTTGTTTAATGAATCTCTGCTTGCCCTTCTCGGTGGAAATATCTGCCCTGGTATCCATTTTTAGGTAACACCTATAAGTGATATGATATGATATGTGTCTTTCACTTTCTGACTTACTACATGTCACGTGATTACCTCTAGACTCATCTACGGTGCTGCAAAAGGCATTGTGTCATTTTTTTCCTTGCCTTCTATTCTGACTTAGCGAGGTCCCTTTTCAACAATGTGCTTCCCTGCGGGTTGTGGATTAGCTGACGTGGGCAGCCTTATCCTGCCGGCCGGCCCTCCCCAGGTGTGCCTGGTTGAGGTCAATATAAACAGCGCTCCATGCAGCAATAGCCCCTGAAGCTGTGCCTGCCTCCATATTCTCTGCCCCGTGAGCAGTCTCGGGGCTGTGCTGGTGGGAGGGAGTGAGGGGCCACAGCTTTGTTGGTGGCCCGGTGTGAGTGGGGTTCTGCTGGCCTTTCTGAAGGAGTTTCCAGGCTGCCTCCTGTAAGGAGGAGGATGTGTCACACATACCTACCGCTGGAATTTCTCTCCGGACAGAGGTGAGGAAGGAAAAAAGCAGTGGGGGCCGGGACAAGTTGGGTATCTCAGACAGTACAATGGAAAGCTTCCCGAAGAGCGCCCGGGGCCAGGACCACCCTGGCTGGCCTGCAGTCACCAAGTTTTCCTGCGTGCTGTCGCTGGAGTGGCTCCACGGCCCTTCCTCTAGGCTTTAAAGCCCTTGTACATATTCAGGTGTTTTACCTTTGAAGGGTGGGAACAGTTCAGCAACATCTGGCCTGGGGCTCAGCTCACCTTTGTTCATAGATGCCTCGGCTTGGTCCCCCCGCTTTGCAATGAGGAAGCTCCTTGTGTGGGGTGTGGGTTGCTGCCTGTATGGGAGATGATTCCCCACCTCTGAACAATTTCAATATTGTTTACCGTTGGAGCAAGTGCCCTGATAGTGTTTTTCTCTGTATAACTGGTCGGTTCAGGTTTTTCTTCGTTTATGGTTCAAGTTAGCTTTTATTCCTCTTTTATGTATTTATAGATATAAGCATGGAAATAATTCATTCCTATAAATACATCTGTGTGAAGGGAAGAACTTTTTTCTGTTTTATTTTTAAATTTTATTTTTTATAATTTTGAAATTTAATTTTATTTACTTTTTTATACAGCTGGTTATTATTAGTTATGTGTTTTATGCATATACATGTATACAGGTCAATCTCAATCTCCCAACTCATCCCACCACCACCACCCCATGGCTTCCCACACTTGTTGTCCATACGTTTGTTCTCTACCTCTGTGTCTCTATTTCTTCCCTGCAAACCAGTTCATCTGTACAATTTTTTAGGTTCCACATATATGCATTAATATACAATATTTGTTTTCCCCTTTCTGACTTACTTCATTCTGTATGACAGTCTCTAGATCCATCGATGTCTCTACAAATGACCCAGATTCATTCCTTTTTATGGCCGAGTAATATTCCATTTTATATATGTACCCCATCTTTATCCATTCATCTGTCTTCGGGCGTTTAGGTTGCTTCCATTACCTGGCTATTGTAAATAGTGCTGCAATGAACATTGTGGTGAATGTGCCTTTTTGATTTATGGTTTTCTTTGGGTATATGCCCAGAAGTGGAATTGCTGGATCAGATGGTAATTCTATTTCTAGATTTTTTAAGGAAACTCCATAGTGTTCTCCATAGTGACTCTATCAATTTACATTCCCACCAATAGTGGAAGAGGGCTCCTTTTGTCCACACCCTCCCCAGAATTTGTTGTTTGTAGATTTTCTGATGATGCCGATTCTGACAGGTGTGAGGTGATACCTCATTGTAGTTTTGATTTGCATTTCTCTAATAATTAGTGCTCTTGAGCAGCTTCTCATGTGCGTCTTGGCCATCTCTGTGTCTTCTTTGAAGAAACGTCTCTTGAGATCTTCTGCCCATTTCTGTATTGGGAGGGTCGTGGGATGGTCAGGCTGTGTGCTGACGCACGTGCCAGTGCCAGCGTAAGGGCCAGGAGTAGGCTACAGCATAGGGTAACGTGTAGGGCTGGTGGTGGGTTTCCGTTCCGGGCTAGGGTTAGGGTTAGGGAATGGCAAGGTTTAGGGAACAGGTGAGCATAGGGACACGTGGGAAAGGCAGGCTACGTGCTGACAAACGTGTCAGTGCCAGCGTACGGGTCAGGAGTAAAGTATGGTGTAGGGCTTGTTGTGGGTTTCCATTCCGCGCTAGGGTTAGGGTTCGGGAACGGCAAGGCTTAGTGCACAGCTGAGGGTACAGAAACGTGGGAGGGTCAGGCTATGTGCTGACGCACGGTTCAGTGCCAGTGTACGGGCCAGGATTAGGGTACGGAGTAGGGTAAGGTGTAGGGCTGTTGGTGGGTTTCTGTTCCAGGGTAGGGTTAGCGTTAGGGAATGGCAAGGCTTAGGGCTCAGGTGAGGGTACAGAAACGTGGGAGGGTCAGGCTACGTGCTGACGCAAGTGTCAGTGCCAGCGTACGGCCCAGGAATAGGGTATGGCGTAGGGTAAAGTGTAGGGTTAGGGTTAGGGAACGGCAAGGCTTAGGGCACAGGTGAGGGTACGGAAACTTGGGAGGTTCAGGCTACATCCTGAAGCACGGGTCAGTGCCAGGGTGTGGACCAGGAGTAGGGTACGGCGTAGGGTAAGGTGTAAGACTGGTGGTGGGTGTCCATTCCAGGGTTTGATTAGGGTTAGGGAACGTCAAGTTTTAGGGCACAGGTGAGGGTACAGAAACGTGGGAGGGTCAGGCTACCTGCTGACGCATGGGTCAGTGCCAGCGTATGGGCCAGGAGTAGGGTACGGCGTAGGGTAAGGTGTAGGGCTGGTGGTGGGTTTCCGTTCCCGGCTAGGGTTAGGGTTAGGGAACGGCAAGGCTAAGGGCACAGGTGAGGGTACGGAAACTTGGGAGAGGCAGGCTACGTGCTGACGCACGGGTCAGTGCCAGCATACAGGCAAGGAGTAGGGTACGGCATAGGTTATGGTGTAGGGCTGGTGGTGGGTTTCAGTTCAGGGCTAGGGTTAGGGTTAGTGAACGGCAAGGCTTAGGGCACAGGTGAGGGTACAGAAACGTGTTAGGTTCATGGTGCATGTTGATGCATGGAATAGTGTCATCGTACGCATTAGGATTAGGGTACGGCGTAGAGTAAGGTGTACGGATGGCGGTAGGTTTACATTCCGGTGTAGGGTTAGGGATAGCGAATTGCAAGGTATAGGGCACAGGTGATGGTACGGAAATGTGTTAGGTTCAGGGTACGTGTTGACTCACGGGTTAGTGTGAGCGTACGCATGAGGATTAGGGTACCGCATAGAGTAAGGTGTAGGGTTGGTGGTAGGTTTCCGTTCCAGTCTAGGGTTATGTTTAGGGACTGGCAAAGTTTAGGGCACAGGTGAGGGTACGAAACGTGTTAGGGTCAGGGTACGTGTTGATGCACAGGTTAGTGTCAGCATACGAATTAGGATTAGGGTATGGCGTAAGGTAAGGTGTAGGGTTGGTGGTAGTTTTCCGTTCCGGGCTAGGGTTAAGGTAAGGGAACGGCAAGGTTTATGGCAGAGGTGAGGGTACGGAAACGTGTTAGGGTCAGGGTACGTGTTGACGTATGGATTAGGATTAGGGAACGGCTTAGGGTAAGGTGTAGGGCTGATGGTAGGTTTCTGTTCCGGGCTAAGGTTAAGGATAGGCAACGGCAAGGTTTGGGGCACAGCTGAGGGTACGGAAACGTGTTAGTGTCAGGGTACATGTTGACTCACCGGTTAGTGCCAGCGTACGGATTAGGATTAGTGTACCGCGTAGATAAGGTGCACGGTTGGTGGTAGGTTTCCGTTCCAGGCTATGGTTAGAGTTAGGGAAAGTCAAGGTTTCTATTTGTAGGTTTTTTAAGGAAACTCCATACTGTTCTCCATAGTGACTGTATCAATTTACATTCCCAACAATAGTGGAAGAGGGCTCCTTTTGTCCACACCCTCCCCAGAATTTGTTGTCTGTAGATTTTCTGAGGATGCCGATTCTAACAGGTGTGAGGTGATACCTCATTGTAGTTTTGATTTGCATTTCTCTAGTAATTAGTGCTCTTGGGCAGCTTCTCATGTGCGTCTTGGCCATCTCTGTGTCTTCTTTGAAGAATCGTCTCTTTAGATCTGCCCATTTTTGTATTGGGTTGTTTGTTTTTTTAATATTAAGCTGCATGAGCTGTTTATATATATTGGAGATTAAACCTTTGTCCATTGATTCGTTTGCAACTATTTTCGCCCCTTTTGAGGGATGTCTTTTTCCTTTCCCGTTTTTTTAACCAAAAAAGAAAAAACGAAAAAGAAGTAGAAAACTAATGTGCGTAAAATATGCCTTTTGAAACGGTCGTTTTGAAATATGGACGTCCTTTGAATTTTTTGGTCGATATGTGACCCCAGAATTTGTTTTCAGGGCAGGTGTCATTTACCGGCCTGCAATGATTTTGAATATCAACTGACCATTAGCGCTGGGATTAAAGCTGCTGTTGTGTGAAACGGCCACAAGGTGGCAGCAGTTCTCCCTTACCAATTCTGGTTACTAGGGCAACAGAGCCTCAATGGAAGTCGTGTTCTAGATTGGAATTTAGAATGGAATGTGCCAGGAGAAAACCCCTCAAGTTTGTCTCCCTACTTCTTGTTCGTGTTTTTAATTTAATTTTTATTTTTTATTACAGCAAGTTTGATTACAATGTTTGGCTTGTTGGAGGTGTGGAAGATGTGGTTCTTTTACACATATACAGATGTCGGTTTTTCCTGGGATCCTTTTCCCATGTACCTTATGACAGAATGTTGAGTAGTCTTTTGGTATTCCGTAGGTCTTTGGTGATTATATATGTCACCTGTGTTTGTATAAGTCTGTTAACCCCGATATCGTAATGAAACCAATCCTCACAACTTTCCATTGGTGAACCATAAGTTTGTTTAATGATTCTCTGATTGCCCTTCTCGGTGGAAATATCTGCCCTGGTATCCATTTTTAGGTAACACCTATAAGTGATATGATATGATATGTCTCTTTCACTTTCTGACTTACTACATGTCACGTGATTACCTCTAGACTCATCTACGGTGCTGCAAAAGGCATTGTGTCCTTTTTTTCCTTGCCTTCTATTCTGACTTAGCGAGGTCCCTTTTCAAAAATGTGCTTCCCTGCGGGTTGTGGATTAGCTGACGTGGGCAGCCTTATCCTGCCGGCCGGCCCTCCCCAGGTGTGCCTGGTTGAGGTCAATATAAACAGCGCTCCATGCAGCAATAGCCCCTGAAGCTGTGCCTGCCTCCATATTCTCTGCCCCGTGAGCAGTCTCGGGGCTGTGCTGGTGGGAGGGAGTGAGGGGCCACAGCTTTGTTGGTGGCCCGGTGTGAGTGGGGTTCTGCTGGCCTTTCAGAAGGAGTTTCCAGGCTGCCTCCTGTAAGGAGGAGGATGTGTCACCCATACCTTCCGCTGGAATTTCTCTCCGGACAGAGGTGAGGAAGGAAAAAGCAGTGGGGGCCGGGACAAGTGGGGTATCTCAGGCAGTACAATGGAAAGCTTCCGGAAGAGCGCCCGTGGCCAGGATCACCCTGGCTGGCCTGCAGGCACCAAGTTGGCCTGCGTTCTGTCGCTGGTGTGGCTCCACGGCCCTTCCACTAGTCTTTCAAGCCCTTGTACATATTCAGGTGTTTTACCTGGGAAGGGTGGGAACAGTTCAGCAACAGCTGGCCTGGGGCTCAGCTCACCTTTGTTCAGAGATGCCTCGGCTCGGTCCCCCCGCTTTGCAATGAGGAAGCTCCTTGTGTGGGGTGTGGGTTGCTGCCTGTATGGGAGATGATTCCCCACCTCTGACCAATTTCAGAATTGTTTACGGCTGGAGCAAGTGCCCTGATAGGGTTTTCCTCTGTATAACTGGTGGGTTCAGGGTTTTTTTTCGTTTATGGTTCAAGTTAGATTTTATTCCTCTTTTATGTATTTATAGATATAAGCATGGAAATAATTCATTCCTATAAATACATCTGTGTGCAGGGAAGAATTTTTTCTGTTTTATTTTTAAATTTTATATTTTAAAATTTTGAAATTTAATTTTATTTACTTTTTTATACAGCGGGTTATTATTAGTTATGTATTTTATGCATATACATGTATACAGGTCAATCTCAAACTCCCAACTCATCCCACCACCACCACCCCATGTCTTCCCACACTTGGTGTCCATACGTTTGTTCTCTACCTCTGTGTCTCTATTTCTTCCCTGCAAACCAGTTCATCTGTAACATTTTTTAGGTTCCACATATATGCATTAATATACAATATTTGTTTTCCTCTTTCTGACTTACTTCATTCTGTATGACGACTCTAGATCCATCGATGTCTCTACAAATGACCCAGTTTCATTTCTTTTTATGGCGGAGTAATATTCCATTTTATATATGTACCCCATCTTTATCCATTCATCTGTCTGTGGGCATTTAGGTTGCTTCCATTACCTGGCTATTGTAAATAGTGCTGCAATGAACCTTGTGGTGAATGTGCCTTGTTGATTTATGGTTGTCTCTGGGTATATGCCCAACAGTGGGATTGCTGGGTCAGATGGTAATTCTATTTCTAGTTTTTTAAAGGAAACTCCATACTGTTCTCCATAGTGACTGTATCAAATTACATTCCCACCAATAGTGGAAGAGGGCTCCTTTTGTCCACACCCTCCCCAGAATTTGTTGTTTGTAGATTTTCTGATGATGCCGATTCTAACAGGTGTGAGGTGATACCTCATTGTAGTTTTGATTTGCATTTCTCTAATAATTAGTGCTCTTGAGCAGCTTTTCATGTGCGTCTTGGCCATCTCTGTGTCTTCTTTGAAGAAACGTCTCTTTAGATCTTCTGCCCATTTTTGTATTGGGTTCTTTGTTTTTTTAATAAGCTGCATGAGCTGTTTATATATATTGGAGATTAAACCTTTGTCCATTGATTCGTTTGCAACTATTTTCGCCCCTTCTGAGGGATGCCTTTTTCCATTCCCGTGTTTTTAACCAAAAAAGAAAGAAAGAAAAAGAAGCAGAGCATTAATGTGCATAAAATATGCCTTTTGAAACGGTCGTTTTGAAATACGGACGTCCTTTAAATTTTTTGTTCGATATGTGACCCCAGGATTTGTTTTCAGGGCAGGTGTCATTTACAGGCCTGCAATGATTTTGAATATCAACTGACCATTAGCGCTGGGATTAAAGCTGCTGTTGTGTAAAACGGCCACAAGGTGGCAGCAGTTCTCTCTTTCATATCTGGTTACTAGGGCAACAGAGCCTCAATGGAAGTCGCCTTCTAGATTGGAATTTAGAACAGAATGTGACAGGAAAAAGCCCCTCAAGTTTGTCTCACTACTTCTTGTTCGTGTTTTTAATTTAATTTTTTTTATTTTTTATTACAGCAAGTTTGATTACAATGTTTGGCTTGTTGTAGGTATGGTAGATGTGGTTCTTTTACACATATACAGATGTCTGTTCTTCCTGGGATCCTTTTCCCATGTACGTTATGACAGAATGTTGTGCACTCCTCTCTTTGTATTCCGTAGCTCTTTGGTTATTATATATATCACCTGTGTTTGTATGTCTGTTAAGCCCAATATCGTAATGAAACCAATCCTCACACCTTTCCATTGGTGAACCATAAGTTTGTTTAATGAATATGTGATTGCCCTTCTCCGTGGAAATATCTGCCCTGGTATCCATTTTTAGGTAACACCTATAAGTGATATGATACGATATGTGCCTTTCACTTTCCGACATACTACATGTCACATGATTACCTCTAGACTCATCTACGGTGCTGCAAATGGCATTGTGTCCTTATTTTCCTTAGCTTCTATTCTGCCTTAGCGAGGTCCATTTTCAACAATGTGATTCCCTGAGCGTTGTGGATTAGCTGTCCTGGGCAGCCTTACCATGCCGGCCGGCCCTCCCCAGGTGTGCCTGTTTGAGGTCAATATAAACAGCGCTCCAGGCAGCAATAGCCCCTGAAGCTGTGCCTGACTCCATATTCTCTGCCCCATCAGCAGTCTCGGGGCTCTGCTGGTGGGAGCGTGTGAGGGGCCACGGCTTTGTGGGTGGCCCGGTGTGTGTGGGGCTCTGCTGGACTTTGTGCAGGAGTTGCCAGGCTGCCACCTGTAAAGAAGAGGATGTGTCACCCATAAGTTCCACTGGAATTTCTCTCCGGGCTGAGGTAAGGAAGGAAAAAAAGGGTTGGCGTCCGGGACAGGAGGGGTATCTCAGGCAGGGAAATGGAAAGCTTCCAGAAGAGCGCCCAGGGTCAGGACCATCCTGCCTCGCCTGCAGGAACCAAGTTGGCCTGTGTGCTGTCGCTGGTGTGGCTCCACGGCCCTTCCTCTAGGATTTCATGCCCTTGTACATATTCAGGTGTTTTACCTGGGAAGGGTGGGAACAGTTCAGCTGCAGCTGGCCTGGGGCTCAGCTCACCTTTATTCAGAGATGCCTCGGCACGGTCCCCCAGCTTTGCAATGAGGACGCTCCTTGCATGCGGGGTGCGTTGCTGGCTGTATGGGAGATGATTCCCCACCTCTGACCAATTTCTGAATTGTTTACCGCTGGAGCAAGTTCCCTGATAGGGCTTTCCTCTGTATAACTGGTGGGTTCAGGTTTTTTTTCGTTTATGGTTCAAGTTAGATTTTATACCTCTTTTATGTATTTATAGATATAAGCATGGAAATAATACATTCCTATAAATACATCTGTGTGAAGGGAAGAACTTTTTTCTCTTTTATTTTTAAATTTTATTTTTTAAAATTTTGAAATTTAGTTTTATTTTTTTATACAGCGGGTTATTATTAGTTATGTATTTTATGCATATGCATGTATGCAGGCCAATCCCAATCTCCCAACTCATCCCACCTCTACCACCCCATGGCTTCCCACACTTGGTGTCCATAAGTTTGTTCTCTTCCTGTGTCTCTATTTCTCCCCTGCAAACCAGTTCATCTGTACCACTTTTTAGGTTCCACATATATGCATTAATATACAATATTTGTTTTCCTCTTTCTGACTTAATTCATTCTGTATGACAGTCTCTAGATCCATCGATGTCTCTACAAATGACCCAGTTTCATTCCTTTTTATGGCCGAGTAATATTCCATTTTATATATGTACCACATCTTTACCCATTCATCTGTTTGTGGGTATTTAGTTTGCTCCCTTACCTGGCTATTGTAAATAGTGCTGCAATGAACATTGTGGTGAATATATGCCCAGAAGTGCGATTGCTGGATCAGATGGTAATTCTATTTCTAGTTTTTTTAAGGTAACTCCACACTGTTCTCCATAGTGACTGTATCAATTTACATTCCCACCAATAGTGGAAGAGGGCTCCTTTAGTCCACACCCTCCCCAGAATTTGTTGTTTGTAGGTTTTCTGATGATGCCGATTCTAACAGGTGTGAGGTGATACCTCATTGTAGTTTTTTTTTTTTTTTTTTTTTTTTTTTTTTTTTTTTTGTGGTACGCGGGCCTCTCACTGTTGTGGCCTCTCCCGTTGCGGAGCACAGGCTCCGGACGCGCAGCCTCAGTGGCCATGGCTCACGGGCCCAGCTGCTCCGCGACATGTGGGATCTTCCCGGACCGGGGCACGAACCCGTGTCCCCTGCATCGGCAGGCGGACTCTCAACCACTGCGCCACCAGGGAAGCCCCCTCATTGTAGTTTTGATTTGCATTTCTCTAATAATTAGTGATGTTGAGCAGCTTTTCATCTGCGTCTTGGCCATGTCTGTGTCTTCTTTGAAGGATCGTCTCATGAGATCTTCTCAGCATTTCTGTATTGGGAGGGTCGTTGGAGGGTAAGGCTATGTGCTCACGCACGTGTCAGTGCCAGCGTAAGGGCCAGAAGTAGGGTACTGCGTAGGGTAAGGTGTAGGTCTGGTGGTGGTTTCCGTTCCGGGCTAGGTTTAGGGTTTGGGAACGGCAAGGCTTAGGGCCCAGGTGAGGGTACGGAAACGTGGGATGGTCAGGCTACGTTCTTACGCATGGGTCAGTGCCAATGTACGGGCTAGGAATAGGCTACGGCGTAGGCTAATGTGTAGGGCTGGTGGTGGGTTTCCGTTCCGTGCTAGGGTTAGGGTTAGGGAATGACAAGGCTTAGGGCACAGGTGAGGGTACGGAAACGTGGGAGGGTCCGGCTATGTGCTGACGCACGGGTCAGTGCCAGCGTACGGGCCAGGAATAGGGAACGGCGTAGGGAAGGAGTAGGGCTGGTTGTGAGATACCGTTCCGGGCTAGGGTTAGGGTTAGGAAACGGCAAGGCTTAGGGCACAGGTGATCGTAAGGAAACGTGGGAGGGTCAGGCTACGTGCTGACGCACGGGTCAGTGCCAGCGTACGGGCCAGGAGTAGGGTATGGCGTAGGGTAAGGTTTAGGGCTGGTGGTGGGTTTCCGTTCCGGGCTAGGGTTAGGGTGAGGGAACAACAAGGCTTAGGGCACAGGTGAACGTACGGAAACGTGGGAGTGGCAGGCTACGTGTTGACGCACGGGTCTGTGCCAGCGTACGGGCCAGGATTAGGGTACGTCGTAGCGTAAGGTTTAGGGCTGGTGGTGGGTTTCCGTTCCAGGCTAGGGTTAGGGTTAGGGAACGGCAAGGCTTAGGACACAGGTGAGGGTATGGAAACGTGGGAGAGGCAGGCTACGTGCTGACGCACGGGTCAGTGCCAGCGTACGGGGCAGGATTAGGGTACGGCGTAGGGTAAGGTTTAGGGCTGGTGGTGGGTTTATGTTCCGGGTTAGGGTTAGGGAACGACAAGGCTTAGGGCACAGGTGAGGGTACGGAAACGTAGGAGTGGCAGGCTACGTGCTGACGCACGGGTCAGTGCCAGCGTACGGGGCAGGATTAGGGTACGGCGTAGGGTAAGGTTTAGGGCTGGTGGTGGGTTTCCGTTCCAGGCTAGGTTTAGGGTTAGGGAACGGCAAAGCTTAGGGCACAGAAGATGGTACGGAAAAGTGGGAGGGTCAGGCTACGTGCTGAGGCACGGGTCAGTGCCAGCGTATGGGCCAAGTGTAGGGTATGGCGTAGGGTTAGGTGTAGGGTTAGGGTTAGGGAACGGCAAGGCTTAGGGCACAGGTGAGGGTACGGAAACGTGGGAGGGTCAGGCTACGTGATGACGCACGGGTCTTTGCCAGCGTACGCGCCAGGATTCGGGTACCGCATTGGGTAAGGTTTAGGGCTGGTTGTGGGTTTCCGTTCCAGGTTAGAGTTAGCGAACGGCAAGGCTTAGTGCACAGGTGAGGGCATGGAAACGTGGCAGAGGCAGGCTATGTGCTGACGCAAGGGTCACTGCCAGCGTACGGGTCAGGAGTAGTCTACGGCGTACGTTAAGGTTTAGGTTTTGTGGTGGGTTTCCGTTCCGGGCTAGGGTTAGGGATAGGGAAAGGCAAGGCTTAGGGCACAGGTGAGGGTACGGAAACGTGGGAGGGTTAGGCTACATGCTGAAGCACGGTTCAATGCCAGAGTATGGACCAGGAGTAGGGTACGGCGTAGGGTAAAGTGTAAGGCTGGTGGTGGGTGTCCATTCCGGGCTAGTGTTAGGGTTAGGGAGCGGCAAGGCTTAGGGCACAGGTGAGGGTACGGAAACGTGGGAGGGTCAGGCTACATGCTGAAGAACGGGTCAGTGCCAGGGTGTGGACCAGGAGTAGGGTACGGCGTTGGGTATGGTGTAAGGGCGGTGGTGGGTGTCCATTCCGGTCTAGGGTTAGGGTTAGGGAACGTTAAGGCTTAGGACACAGGTGAGGGTACGGAAACGTGGGAGGGTCAGGATACGTGCTGAAGAATGGGTCAGTGCCAGCGTACGGGCCAGGAGTAAGGTACGGCATAGCGTAATGTGTAGGGCTGGTGGTGGTTTCCGTTCCGGGCTAGGGTTAGAGGTAGGGAACTGCAAGGCTTAGGGCACAGGTGAGGGTACGGAAACGTGGGAGAGGCAGGCTACGGGCTGACACATGGGAGAGTGCCAGCTTACGGGCCAGCAGTAGGCTACGACGTAGGGTAGGGTGTAGGGCTGGTGGTGGGTTTCCGTTCCGGGCTAGGGTTAGAGTTAGGGATCGGCAAGGCTTAGGGAACAGGTGAGGGTAAGGAAATGTGGGAGGGTTAGGCTACATGATGACGCACGGATCAGTGCCAGCGTATGGGCCAGGTGTAGGGTACGGCGTAGGGTAAGGTTTAGGGCTGGTGGTGGGTTTCCGTTTGGGGTTATGGTTAGGGTTATGGAACGGCAAGGCTTAGGACACAGGTGAGGGTACGGGAACGTGGGAAGGTCAGGCTACGTGCTGACGCACGGATCAGTGCCAGCGTACAGGCCAGGATTAGGCTACGGCGTAGGGTAAGCTGTAGGGCTGGTGGTGGGTTTCTGTTCTGGGCTAGGGTTAGGGTTAGGGAAGGACAAGACTTAGGGCACAGTTGAGGGTACGGAAATGGTGGAGGGTCAGGCTATGTGCTGACGCACGGGTCAGTGCCAGCGTACAGGCCAGGAGTAGGCAACAACGTAGGGTAAGGTGTAGGGCTGGTGGTTGGTTTCCTTTCCGGGCTAGGGTTAGGGTTAGGGAATGTCAAGGCTTAGGGCACAGGTGAGGGTATGGAAACGTGGGAGGGTCATGCTACGTGCTGACACACGTGTCAGTGCCAGCGTATGGGCCAGTCGTAGGCTACGGCGTAGGGAAAGGTGTAGGGCTGGTGGTGGGCTTCCTTTCCGGGCTAGGGTTAGGGTTAGGGAACGGCAAGTCTTAGGGCACAGGTGCGGGTACGGAAACGTGGGAGAGTCAGGCTATGTGCTGACGCACGGGTCAGTGCCAGCGTACGGGCCAGGAGTAGTGTACGTCGTAGGGTAAGGTGTAGGGCTGGTGGTGGGTTTCCGTTCTGGGCTAGGGTTAGGGTTAGGGAACGGCAAGGTTTAGGGCACACGTGAGGGTATCGAAACGTGTTAGGCTCAGGGTACGTGTTGACGCACGGGTTAGTGTGAACGTACAGATGAGGATTATGGTGCGGCATAGGGTAAAGTGTATGGTTGGTGGTAGGTTTCCGTTTCAGGCTAGGGTTAGTGTTAGGGAACGGCAAGGTTTGGGGCACAGATGAGGGTATGGAAACGTGTTAGTGTCAGGGTACGTGTTGACATATGGATTAGCATTAGGGTACGGCTTAGGGTAAGGTGTAGGCTTGGTGGTAGGTTTCCATTGTGGTCTAGGTCTAGGGTTAGGGAATGGCAAGGTTTAGGTCACAGGTGAAGGTACGGAAACGTGTTAGGGTCAGGGTAAGAGTTGACGCATGTGTTAGTGTCAGCGTACGGAGTAGGTTTATGGTCCTTCGTAGGTTAAGGTCTAGGGTTGGTGGTAGGTTTCCGTTCCAGGCTAGGGTTAGTGTTATGGAACGGCAAGGTTTAGGGCATAGGTGAGGGTACGGAAATGTGTTAGGGTCAGGGTACGTGTTGACGCTCGGATTATGATTAGGGTATGGCGTAGAGTAACGTGTAGGGTTGGTGGTAGGTTTCCGTTTTGGGCTAGGGTTAGGGTTAGGCAACGGCACGGTTTAGGGCACAGGTGAGGGAACGGAAAAGTGTTAGGGTTAGTGTACGTGTTGACGCACGGGTTAGTGTCAGTGTACGGATTAGGATTAGGGTAACGTGTAGGGTATGCTGTACGGTTTGTGGTAGTTTTCCATTCTGGGCTAGGGTTAGTGTTAGGGTACGGCAAGGTTTAGGGTACAGGTGACGGTACAGAAACGTGTTAGGGTCATGATACATGTTGATACATGGAATAGTGTCATCATACGCATTAGGATTAGGGTACGGCGTAGGGTAAGGTGTACGGAGGGCGGTAGGTTTCCATTCCGTTGTAGGGTTAGGGTAAGCGAATTGCAAGGTTTTGGGCACAGGTGATGGTACAGAAATGTGTTAGGTTCAGGGTACGTGTTGACTCACGGGTTAGTGTCAGCATACGCATGAGGATTAGGGTACCGCATAGAGTAAGGTGTAGGGTTGGTGGTACGTTTCCGTTCCAGTCTAGGGTTATGTTTAGGGACCGGCAAAGTTTAGGGCACAGGTGAGGGTACGAAACGTGTTAGGGTCAGGGTATGTGTTGATGCACAGGTTAGTGTCAGCAAACGAATTAGGATTAGGGTACGGCGTAAGGTAAGGTGTAGGGTTGGTGGTAGGTTTCCGTTCCGGGCTAGGGTTAGGGTTAGGGAACGGCAAGGTTTATGGCAGAGGTGAGGGTACGGAAACGTGTTAGGGTCAGGGTACGTGTTGATGTATGAATTAGGATTAGGGTACAGCTTAGGGTAAGGTGTAGGGCTGATGGTAGGTTTCCGTTCCGGGCTAAGGTTAAGGATAGGCAACGACAAGTTTTAGGGCACAGCTGAGGGTACGGAAACGTGTTAGGGTCAGGGTACGTGTTGACTCACTGGTTAGTGCCAGCGTACGGATTAGGATTAGTGTACGGCATAGATAAGGTGTAGGGTTGGTGGTAGGATGCCGTTCCGGGCTATGGTTAGGGTTAGGGAAAGTCAAGGTTTCTATTTCTAGTTCTTTTAAGGAAACTCCATACTGTTCTCCATAGTGACTGTATCAATTTACATTCCCACCATAGTGGAAGAGGGCTCCTTTTGTCCACACCCTCCCCAGAATTTGTTTGTAGATTTTCTGATGATGCCGATTCTAACAGGTGTGAGGTGATACCTCATTGTAGTTTTGATTTGCATTTCTCTAATAATTAGTGCTCTTGAGCAGCTTTTCATGTGCGTCTTGGCCATCTCTGTGTCTTCTTTGAAGAAACGTCTCTTTAGATCTTCTGCCCATTTTTGTATTGGGTTCTTTGTTTTTTTAATAAGCTGCATGAGCTGTTTATATATATTGGAGATTAAACCTTTGTCCATTGATTCGTTTGCAACTATTTTCGCCCCTTCTGAGGGATGCCTTTTTCCATTCCCGTGTTTTTAACCAAAAAAGAAAGAAAGAAAAAGAAGCAGAGCATTAATGTGCATAAAATATGCCTTTTGAAACGGTCGTTTTGAAATACGGACGTCCTTTAAATTTTTTGTTCGATATGTGACCCCAGGATTTGTTTTCAGGGCAGGTGTCATTTGCAGGCCTGCAATGATTTTGAATATCAACTGACCATTAGCGCTGGGATTAAAGCTGCTGTTGTGTAAAACGGCCACAAGGTGGCAGCAGTTCTCTCTTTCATATCTGGTTACTAGGGCAACAGAGCCTCAATGGAAGTCGTGTTCTAGATTGGAATTTAGAACAGAATGTGACAGGAAAAAGCCCCTCAAGTTTGTCTCACTACTTCTTGTTCGTGTTTTTAATTTAATTTTTTTTATTTTTTATTACAGCAAGTTTGATTACAATGTTTGGCTTGTTGTAGGTATGGTAGATGTGGTTCTTTTACACATATACAGATGTCTGTTCTTCCTGGGATCCTTTTCCCATGTACGTTATGACAGAATGTTGTGCACTCCTCTCTTTGTATTCCGTAGCTCTTTGGTTATTATATATATCACCTGTGTTTGTATGTCTGTTAAGCCCAATATCGTAATGAAACCAATCCTCACACCTTTCCATTGGTGAACCATAAGTTTGTTTAATGAATATGTGATTGCCCTTCTCCGTGGAAATATCTGCCCTGGTATCCATTTTTAGGTAACACCTATAAGTGATATGATACGATATGTGCCTTTCACTTTCCGACATACTACATGTCACATGATTACCTCTAGACTCATCTACGGTGCTGCAAATGGCATTGTGTCCTTATTTTCCTTAGCTTCTATTCTGCCTTAGCGAGGTCCATTTTCAACAATGTGATTCCCTGAGCGTTGTGGATTAGCTGTCCTGGGCAGCCTTACCATGCCGGCCGGCCCTCCCCAGGTGTGCCTGTTTGAGGTCAATATAAACAGCGCTCCAGGCAGCAATAGCCCCTGAAGCTGTGCCTGACTCCATATTCTCTGCCCCATCAGCAGTCTCGGGGCTCTGCTGGTGGGAGCGTGTGAGGGGCCACGGCTTTGTGGGTGGCCCGGTGTGTGTGGGGCTCTGCTGGACTTTGTGCAGGAGTTGCCAGGCTGCCACCTGTAAAGAAGAGGATGTGTCACCCATAAGTTCCACTGGAATTTCTCTCCGGGCTGAGGTAAGGAAGGAAAAAAAGGGTTGGCGTCCGGGACAGGAGGGGTATCTCAGGCAGGGAAATGGAAAGCTTCCAGAAGAGCGCCCAGGGTCAGGACCATCCTGCCTCGCCTGCAGGAACCAAGTTGGCCTGTGTGCTGTCGCTGGTGTGGCTCCACGGCCCTTCCTCTAGGATTTCATGCCCTTGTACATATTCAGGTGTTTTACCTGGGAAGGGTGGGAACAGTTCAGCTGCAGCTGGCCTGGGGCTCAGCTCACCTTTATTCAGAGATGCCTCGGCACGGTCCCCCAGCTTTGCAATGAGGACGCTCCTTGCATGCGGGGTGGGTTGCTGGCTGTATGGGAGATGATTCCCCACCTCTGACCAATTTCTGAATTGTTTACCGCTGGAGCAAGTTCCCTGATAGGGCTTTCCTCTGTATAACTGGTGGGTTCAGGTTTTTTTTCGTTTATGGTTCAAGTTAGATTTTATACCTCTTTTATGTATTTATAGATATAAGCATGGAAATAATACATTCCTATAAATACATCTGTGTGAAGGGAAGAACTTTTTTCTCTTTTATTTTTAAATTTTATTTTTTAAAATTTTGAAATTTAGTTTTATTTTTTTATACAGCAGGTTATTATTAGTTATGTATTTTATGCATATGCATGTATGCAGGCCAATCCCAATCTCCCAACTCATCCCACCTCTACCACCCCATGGCTTCCCACACTTGGTGTCCATAAGTTTGTTCTCTTCCTGTGTCTCTATTTCTCCCCTGCAAACCAGTTCATCTGTACCACTTTTTAGGTTCCACATATATGCATTAATATACAATATTTGTTTTCCTCTTTCTGACTTAATTCATTCTGTATGACAGTCTCTAGATCCATCGATGTCTCTACAAATGACCCAGTTTCATTCCTTTTTATGGCCGAGTAATATTCCATTTTATATATGTACCACATCTTTACCCATTCATCTGTTTGTGGGTATTTAGTTTGCTCCCTTACCTGGCTATTGTAAATAGTGCTGCAATGAACATTGTGGTGAATATATGCCCAGAAGTGCGATTGCTGGATCAGATGGTAATTCTATTTCTAGTTTTTTTTAAGGTAACTCCACACTGTTCTCCATAGTGACTGTATCAATTTACATTCCCACCAATAGTGGAAGAGGGCTCCTTTAGTCCACACCCTCCCCAGAATTTGTTGTTTGTAGGTTTTCTGATGATGCCGATTCTAACAGGTGTGAGGTGATACCTCATTGTAGTTTTTTTTTTTTTTTTTTTTTTTTTTTTTTTTTTTTTTTGTGGTACGCGGGCCTCTCACTTTTGTGGCCTCTCCCGTTGCGGAGCACAGGCTCCGGACGCGCAGCCTCAGTGGCCATGGCTCACGGGCCCAGCTGCTCCGCGACATGTGGGATCTTCCCGGACCGGGGCACGAACCCGTGTCCCCTGCATCGGCAGGCGGACTCTCAACCACTGCGCCACCAGGGAAGCCCCCTCATTGTAGTTTTGATTTGCATTTCTCTAATAATTAGTGATGTTGAGCAGCTTTTCATCTGCGTCTTGGCCATGTCTGTGTCTTCTTTGAAGGATCGTCTCATGAGATCTTCTCAGCATTTCTGTATTGGGAGGGTCGTTGGAGGGTAAGGCTATGTGCTCACGCACGTGTCAGTGCCAGCGTAAGGGCCAGGAGTAGGGTACTGCGTAGGTTAAGGTGTAGGTCTGGTGGTGGTTTCCGTTCCGGGCTAGGTTTAGGGTTTGGGAACGGCAAGGCTTAGGGCCCAGGTGAGGGTACGGAAACGTGGGATGGTCAGGCTACGTTCTTACGCATGGGTCAGTGCCAATGTACGGGCCAGGAATAGGCTACGGCGTAGGCTAATGTGTAGGGCTGGTGGTGGGTTTCCGTTCCGTGCTAGGGTTAGGGTTAGGGAATGACAAGGCTTAGGGCACAGGTGAGGGTACGGAAACGTGGGAGGGTCCGGCTATGTGCTGACGCACGGGTCAGTGCCAGCGTACGGGCCAGGTATAGGGAACGGCGTAGGGTAAGGGGTAGGGCTGGTTGTGAGATACCGTTCCGGGCTAGGGTTAGGGTCAGGGAACGGCAAGGCTTAGGGCACAGGTGAACGTAAGGAAACGTGGGAGGGTCAGGCTACGTGCTGACGCACGGGTCAGTGCCAGCGTACGGGCCAGGAGTAGGGTATGGCGTAGGGTAAGGTTTAGGGCTGGTGGTGGGTTTCCGTTCCGGGCTAGGGTTAGGGTGAGGGAACAGCAAGGCTTAGGGCACAAGTGAACGTAGGGAAACGTGGGAGTGGCAGGCTACGTGTTGACGCACGGGTCTGTGCCAGCGTACGGGCCAGGATTAGGGTACGTCGTAGCGTAAGGTTTAGGGCTGCTGGTGGGTTTCCGTTCCAGGCTAGGGTTAGGGTTAGGGAACGGCAAGGCTTAGGACACAGGTGAGGGTATGGAAACGTGGGAGAGGCAGGCTACGTGCTGACGCACAGGTCAGTGCCAGCGTAGGGGCCAGGAGTATGTTACAGCGTAGGGTAAGGTTTAGGGCTGGTGGTGGGTTTATGTTCCGGGTTAGGGTTAGGGAACGACAAGGCTTAGGGCACAGGTGAGGGTACGGAAACGTAGGAGTGGCAGGCTACGTGCTGACGCACGGGTCAGTGCCAGCGTACGGGGCAGGATTAGGGTACGGCATAGGGTAAGGTTTAGGGCTGGTGGTGGGTTTCCGTTCCAGGCTAGGTTTAGGGTTAGGGAACGGCAAAGCTTAGGGCACAGAAGATGGTACGGAAAAGTGGGAGGGTCAGGCTACGTGCTGACGCACGGGTCAGTGCCAGCGTATGGGCCAAGTGTAGGGTATGGCGTAGGGTTAGGTGTAGGGTTAGGGTTAGGGAACGGCAAGGCTTAGGGCACAGGTGAGGGTACGGAAACGTGGGAGGGTCAGGCTACGTGATGACGCACGGGTCTTTGCCAGCGTACGCGCCAGGATTCGGGTACCGCATTGGGTAAGGTTTAGGGCTGGTTGTGGGTTTCCGTTCCAGGTTAGAGTTAGCGAACGGCAAGGCTTAGTGCACAGGTGAGGGCATGGAAACGTGGCAGAGGCAGGCTATGTGCTGACGCAAGGGTCACTGCCAGCGTACGGGTCAGGAGTAGTCTACGGCGTACGTTAAGGTTTAGGTTTTGTGGTGGGTTTCCGTTCCGGGCTAGGGTTAGGGATAGGGAAAGGCAAGGCTTAGGGCACAGGTGAGGGTACGGAAACGTGGGAGGGTTAGGCTACATGCTGAAGCACGGTTCAATGCCAGGGTATGGACCAGGAGTAGGGTACGGCGTAGGGTAAAGTGTAAGGCTGGTGGTGGGTGTCCATTCCGGGCTAGTGTTAGGGTTAGGGAGCGGCAAGGCTTAGGGCACAGGTGAGGGTACGGAAACCTGGGAGGGTCAGGCTACATGCTGAAGAACGGGTCAGTGCCAGGGTGTGGACCAGGAGTAGGGTACGGCGTTGGGTATGGTGTAAGGGCGGTGGTGGGTGTCCATTCCGGTCTAGGGTTAGGGTTAGGGAACGTTAAGGCTTAGGACACAGGTGAGGGTACGGAAACGTGGGAGGGTCAGGATACGTGCTGAAGAATGGGTCAGTGCCAGCGTACGGACCAGGAGTAAGGTACGGCATAGCGTAATGTGTAGGGCTGGTGGTGGTTTCCGTTCCGGGCTAGGGTTAGAGGTAGGGAACTGCAAGGCTTAGGGCACAGGTGAGGGTACGGAAACGTGGGAGAGGCAGGCTACGGGCTGACACATGGGAGAGTGCCAGCTTACGGGCCAGCAGTAGGCTACGACGTAGGGTAGGGTGTAGGGCTGGTGGTGGGTTTCCGTTCCGGGCTAGGGTTAGAGTTAGGGATCGGCAAGGCTTAGGGAACAGGTGAGGGTAAGGAAATGTGGGAGGGTTAGGCTACATGATGACGCACGGATCAGTGCCAGCGTACGGGCCAGGTGTAGGGTACGGCGTAGGGTAAGGTTTAGGGCTGGTGGTGGGTTTCCGTTTGGGGTTATGGTTAGGGTTATGGAACGGCAAGGCTTAGGACACAGGTGAGGGTACGGGAACGTGGGAAGGTCAGGCTACGTGCTGACGCACGGATCAGTGCCAGCGTACAGGCCAGGATTAGGCTACGGCGTAGGGTAAACTGTAGGGCTGGTGGTGGGTTTCTGTTCTGGGCTAGGGTTAGGGTTAGGGAAGGACAAGACTTAGGGCACAGTTGAGGGTACGGAAATGGTGGAGGGTCAGGCTATGTGCTGACGCACGGGTCAGTGCCAGCGTACAGGCCAGGAGTAGGCAACAACGTAGGGTAAGGTGTAGGGCTGGTGGTTGGTTTCCTTTCCGGGCTAGGGTTAGGGTTAGGGAATGTCAAGGCTTAGGGCACAGGTGAGGGTATGGAAACGTGGGAGGGTCATGCTACGTGCTGACACACGTGTCAGTGCCAGCGTATGGGCCAGTCGTAGGCTACGGCGTAGGGAAAGGTGTAGGGCTGGTGGTGGGCTTCCTTTCCGGGCTAGGGTTAGGGTTAGGGAACGGCAAGTCTTAGGGCACAGGTGCGGGTACGGAAACGTGGGAGAGTCAGGCTATGTGCTGACGCACGGGTCAGTGCCAGCGTACGGGCCAGGAGTAGTGTACGTCGTAGGGTAAGGTGTAGGGCTGGTGGTGGGTTTCCGTTCTGGGCTAGGGTTAGGGTTAGGGAACGGCAAGGTTTAGGGCACACGTGAGGGTATCGAAACGTGTTAGGCTCAGGGTACGTGTTGACGCACGGGTTAGTGTGAACGTACAGATGAGGATTATGGTGCGGCATAGGGTAAAGTGTATGGTTGGTGGTAGGTTTCCGTTTCAGGCTAGGGTTAGTGTTAGGGAACGGCAAGGTTTTGGGCACAGATGAGGGTATGGAAACGTGTTAGTGTCAGGGTACGTGTTGACATATGGATTAGCATTAGGGTACGGCTTAGGGTAAGGTGTAGGCTTGGTGGTAGGTTTCCATTGTGGTCTAGGTCTAGGGTTAGGGAATGGCAAGGTTTAGGTCACAGGTGAAGGTACGGAAACGTGTTAGGGTCAGGGTAAGAGTTGACGCATGTGTTAGTGTCAGCGTACGGAGTAGGTTTATGGTCCTTCGTAGGTTAAGGTCTAGGGTTGGTGGTAGGTTTCCGTTCCAGGCTAGGGTTAGTGTTATGGAACGGCAAGGTTTAGGGCATAGGTGAGGGTACGGAAATGTGTTAGGGTCAGGGTACGTGTTGACGCTCGGATTATGATTAGGGTATGGCGTAGAGTAACGTGTAGGGTTGGTGGTAGGTTTCCGTTTTGGGCTAGGGTTAGGGTTAGGCAACGGCACGGTTTAGGGCACAGGTGAGGGAACGGAAAAGTGTTAGGGTTAGTGTACGTGTTGACGCACGGGTTAGTGTCAGTGTACGGATTAGGATTAGGGTAACGTGTAGGGTATGCTGTACGGTTTGTGGTAGTTTTCCATTCTGGGCTAGGGTTAGTGTTAGGGTACGGCAAGGTTTAGGGTACAGGTGACGGTACAGAAACGTGTTAGGGTCATGATACATGTTGATACATGGAATACTGTCATCATACGCATTAGGATTAGGGTACGGCGTAGGGTAAGGTGTACGGAGGGCGGTAGGTTTCCATTCCGTTGTAGGGTTAGGGTTAGCGAATTGCAAGGTTTTGGGCACAGGTGATGGTACAGAAATGTGTTAGGTTCAGGGTACGTGTTGACTCACGGGTTAGTGTCAGCATACGCATGAGGATTAGGGTACCGCATAGAGTAAGGTGTAGGGTTGGTGGTACGTTTCCTTTCCAGTCTAGGGTTATGTTTAGGGACCGGCAAAGTTTAGGGCACAGGTGAGGGTACGAAACGTGTTAGGGTCAGGGTATGTGTTGATGCACAGGTTAGTGTCAGCATACGAATTAGGATTAGGGTACGGCGTAAGGTAAGGTGTAGGGTTGGTGGTAGGTTTCCGTTCCGGGCTAGGGTTAGGGTTAGGGAACGGCAAGGTTTATGGCAGAGGTGAGGGTACGGAAACGTGTTAGGGTCAGGGTACGTGTTGATGTATGAATTAGGATTAGGGTACAGCTTAGGGTAAGGTGTAGGGCTGATGGTAGGTTTCCGTTCCGGGCTAAGGTTAAGGATAGGCAACGACAAGTTTTAGGGCACAGCTGAGGGTACGGAAACGTGTTAGGGTCAGGGTACGTGTTGACTCACTGGTTAGTGCCAGCGTACGGATTAGGATTAGTGTACGGCATAGATAAGGTGTAGGGTTGGTGGTAGGATTCCGTTCCGGGCTATGGTTAGGGTTAGGGAAAGTCAAGGTTTCTATTTCTAGTTCTTTTAAGGAAACTCCATACTGTTCTCCATAGTGACTGTATCAATTTACATTCCCACCATAGTGGAAGAGGGCTCCTTTTGTCCACACCCTCCCCAGAATTTGTTTGTAGATTTTCTGATGATGCCGATTCTAACAGGTGTGAGGTGATACCTCATTGTAGTTTTGATTTGCATTTCTCTAATAATTAGTGCTCTTGAGCAGCTTTTCATGTGCGTCTTGGCCATCTCTGTGTCTTCTTTGAAGAAACGTCTCTTTAGATCTTCTGCCCATTTTTGTATTGGGTTGTTTGTTTTTTTAATAAGCTGCATGAGCTGTTTATATATATTGGAGATTAAACCTTTGTCCATTGATTCGTTTGCAACTATTTTCGCCCCTTCTGAGGGATGCCTTTTTCCATTCCCGTGTTTTTAACCAAAAAAGAAAGAAAGAAAAAGAAGCAGAACACTAATGTGCATAAAATATGCCTTTTGAAACGGTCGTTTTGAAATATGGACGTCCTTTAAATTTTTTGGTCGATATGTGGCCCCAGGATTTGTTTTCAGGGCAGGTGTCTTTTACAGGCCTGCAATGATTTTGTATATCAACTGACCATTAGCACTGGGATTAAAGCTGCTGTTGTGTGAAACGGCCACAAGGTGGCAGCAGTTCTCCCTTACCAATTCTGGTTACTAGGGCAACAGGGCCTCAATGGAAGTCGTGTTCTAGATTGGAATTTAGAATGGAATGTGAACAGGAGAAAGCCCCTCAAGTTTGTCTCCCTACTTCTTGTTCGTGTTTTTCATTTAATTTTTTGTTTTTTATTACAGCAAGTTTGATTACAATGTTTGGCTTGTTGTAGGTGTGGAAGATGTGGTTCTTTTACACATATACAGATGTCTGTTTTTCCTGGGATCCTTTTCCCATGTACGTTATGACAGAATGTTGAGTAGTCTTTTGGTATTCCGTAGGTCTTTGGTGATTATATATGTCACCTGTGTTTGTATAAGTCTGTTAACCCCGATATCGTAATGAAACCAATCCTCACACCTTTCCATTGGTGAACCATAAGTTTGTTTAATGAATCTCTGATTACCCTTCTCGGTGGAAATATATGCCCTGTTATCCATTTTTAGGTAACACCTATAAGTGATATGATATGATATGTGTCTTTCACTTTCTCACTTACTACAAGTCACGTGATTACCTCTAGACTCATCTACGGTGGTGCAAATGGCATTGTGTTCTTTTTTTCCTTGGCTTCTCTTCTGCCTTAGCGAGGTCCATTTTTAACAATGTGATTCCCTGAGTGTTGTGGATTAGCTCACCTGGGCAGCCTTACCCTGCCGCCCGGCCCACCCCAGGTGTGCCTGGTTGAGGTCAATATAAACAGCGCTCCAGGCAGCAATAGCCCCTGAAGCTGTTCCTGACTCCATATCCTCTGCCCCGTCAGCAGTCTTGGGGCTGTGCTGGTGGGAGGGAATGAGGTGCCACAGATTTGTTGGTGGCCCGGTGTGAGTGGGGTTCTGCTGGCCTTTCTGAAGGAGTTGCCAGGCTGCCACCTGTAAAGAAGAGGATGTGTCACCCATACCTTCTGCTGGAATTTCTCTCCGGACAGAGGTGAGGAAGGAAAAAAGCAGTGGGGGCCGGGACAGGTGGGGTATCTCAGGCAGGACAATGGAAAGCTTCTGGAAGAGCGCCCGGGGCCAGGACCACCCTGGCTGACCTGCAGTCATCAAGTTGGCCTGCGTGCTGTCGCTGGTGTGGCTCCACGGCCCTTCCTCTAGTCTTCCAAGCCCTTGTACATATTCAGTTGTTTTACCTGGGAAGGGTGGGAACAGTTCAGCAACAGCTGGCCTGCGGCTCAGCTCACCTTTTTTTAGAGATGCCTCGGCTCGGTCCCCCAGCTTTGCAATGAGGACGCTCCTTGTGTGGGTTGTGGGTTGCTGGCTGTATGGGGATGATTCCCCACCTATGACCAATTTCAGAATTGTTTGCTGCTGGAGCAAGTGCCCTGATAGGATTTTCCTCTGTATAACTGGTGGGTTCAGGTTTTTTTCCTTTTATGGTTCAAGTTAGATTTTATTCCTCTTTTATATATTTATAGATATAAGCATGGAAATAATTCATTCCTATAAATACATCTGTGTGAAGGGAAGAACGTTTTTCTGTTTTATATTTAAATTTTATTTTTTAAGATTTTGAAATTTAATTTTATTTACTTTTATATACAGCAGGTTATTATTAGATATGTATTTTATGCATATACATGTATACAGGTCAATCTCAAACTCCCAACTCATCCCACCACCACCACCCCATGGCTTCCCACACTTGGTGTCCATACGTTTGTTCTCTACTTCTGTGTCTCTATTTCTTCCCTGCAAACCAGTTCATCTGTACCATTTTTTAGGTTCCACATATATGCATTAATATACAATATTTGTTTTCCTCTTTCTGACCTACTTCATTCTGTATGACAGTCTCTAGATCCATCGATGTCTCTACAAATGACCCAGTTTCATTCCTTTTTATGGTTGAGTAATATTCCATTTTATACATGTACCACATCTTTATCCATTCATCTGTGTGAGGGCATTTAGGTTGCTTCCATTACCTGGCCTTTGTAAATAGTGCTGCAATGAACCTTGTGGTGAATGTGCCTTTTTGATGTATGGTTTTCTCTGGGTCTATTCCCAGAAGTGGGATTGCAGGATCAGATGGTAATTCTATTTGTAGTTTTTTTAAGGAAACTCCATAGTGTTCTCCATAGTGACTGTATCAATTTACATTCCCACCAATAGTGGAAGAGGGATCCTTTTGTCCACACCCTCCCCAGAATTTGTTGTTTGTACATTTTCTGATGATGCCGATTCTAACAGGTGTGAGGTGATACCTCATTGTAGTTTCGATTTGCATTTCTCTAATAATTAGTGCTCTTCAGCAGCTTTTCATGTGCGTCTTGGCCATCTCTGTGTCTTCTTTGAAGAAACGTCTCTTTAGATCTGCCCATTTTTGTATTGGGTTGTTTGTTTTTTTAATATTAAGCTGCATGAGCTGTTTATATATATTGGAGATTAAACCTTTGTCCATTGATTCGTTTGCAACTATTTTCGCCCCTTTTGAGGGATGTCTTTTTCCTTTCCCGTTTTTTTAACCAAAAAAGAAAAAACGAAAAAGAAGTAGAAAACTAATGTGCGTAAAATATGCCTTTTGAAACGGTCGTTTTGAAATATGGACGTCCTTTGAATTTTTTGGTCGATATGTGACCCCAGAATTTGTTTTCAGGGCAGGTGTCATTTACCGGCCTGCAATGATTTTGAATATCAACTGACCATTAGCGCTGGGATTAAAGCTGCTGTTGTGTGAAACGGCCACAAGGTGGCAGGAGTTCTCCCTTACCAATTCTGGTTACTAGGGCAACAGAGCCTCAATGGAAGTCGTGTTCTAGATTGGAATTTAGAATGCAATGTGCCAGGAGAAAACCCCTCAAGTTTGTCTCCCTACTGCTTGTTCGTGTTTTTAATATAATTTTTATTTTTTATTACAGCAAGTTTGATTACAATGTTTGGCTTGTTGTAGGTGTGGAAGATGTGGTTCTTTTACACATATAGAAATGTCGGTTTTTCCTGGGATCCTTTTCCCATGTACCTTATGACAGAATGTTGACTAGTCTTTTGGTATTTCGTAGGTCTTTGGTGATTATATATGTCACCTGTGTTTGTATAAGTCTGTTAACCCCGATATCGTAATGAAACCAATCCTCACAACTTTCCATTGGTGAACCATAAGTTTGTTTAATGAATCTCTGATTGCCCTTCTCGGTGGAAATATCTGCCCTGGTATCCATTTTTAGGTAACACCTATAAGTGATATGATATGATATGTGTCTTTCACTTTCTGACTTACTACATGTCACGTGATTACCTCTAGACTCATCTACGGTGCTGCAAAAGGCATTGTGTCCTTTTTTTCCTTGCCTTCTATTCTGACTTAGCGAGGTCCCTTTTCAACAATGTGCTTCCCTGCGGGTTGTGGATTAGCTGACGTGGGCAGGCTTATCCTGCCGGCCGGCCATCCCCAGGTGTGCCTGGTTGAGGTCAATATAAACAGCGCTCCATGCAGCAATAGCCCCTGAAGCTGTGCCTGCCTCCATATTCTCTGCCCCGTGAGCAGTCTCGGGGCTGTGCTGGTGGGAGGGAGTGAGGGGCCACAGCTTTGTTGGTGGCCCGGTGTGAGTGGGGTTCTGCTGGCCTTTCTGAAGGAGTTGCCAGGCTGCCTCCTGTAAGGAGGAGGATGTGTCACCCATACCTTCCTCTGGAATTTCTCTCCGGACAGAGGTGAGGAAGGAAAAAGCAGTGGGGGCCGGGACAAGTGGGGTATCTCAGGCAGTACAATGGAAAGCTTCCGGAAGAGCGCCCGGGGCCAGGACCACCCTGGCTGGCCTGCAGGCACCAAGTTGGCCTGCGTGCTGTCGCTGGTGTGGCTCCACGGCCCTTCCTCTAGTCTTTCAAGCCCTTGTACATATTCAGGTGTTTTACCTGGGAAGGGTGGGAACAGTTCAGCAACAGCTGGCCTGGGGCTCAGCTCACCTTTGTTCAGAGATGCCTCGGCTCGGTCCCCCCGCTTTGCAATGAGGAAGCTCCTTGTGTGGGGGGTGGGTTGCTGCCTGTATGGGAGATGATTCCCCACCTCTGAACAATTTCAATATTGTTTACCGTTGGACCAAGTGCCCTGATAGTGTTTTTCTCTGTATAACTGGTCGGTTCAGGTTTTTCTTCGTTTATGGTTCAAGTTAGCTTTTATTCCTCTTTTATGTATTTATAGATATAAGCATGGAAATAATTCATTCCTATAAATACATCTGTGTGAAGGGAAGAACTTTTTTCTGTTTTATTTTTAAATTTTATTTTTTATAATTTTGAAATTTAATTTTATTTACTTTTTTATACAGCTGGTTATTATTAGTTATGTGTTTTATGCATATACATGTATACAGGTCAATCTCAATCTCCCAACTCATCCCACCACCACCACCCCATGGCTTCCCACACTTGGTGTCCATACGTTTGTTCTCTACCTCTGTGTCTCTATGTCTTCCCTGCAAACCAGTTCATCTGTACAATTTTTTAGGTTCCACATATATGCATTAATATACAATATTTGTTTTCCCCTTTCTGACTTACTTCATTCTGTATGACAGTCTCTAGATCCATCGATGTCTCTACAAATGACCCAGATTCATTCCTTTTTATGGCCGAGTAATATTCCATTTTATATATGTACCCCATCTTTATCCATTCATCTGTCTTTGGGCGTTTAGGTTGCTTCCATTACCTGGCTACTGTAAATAGTGCTGCAATGAACATTGTGGTGAATGTGCCTTTTTGATTTATGGTTTTCTTTGGGTATATGCCCAGAAGTGGAATTGCTGGATCAGATGGTAATTCTATTTCTAGATTTTTTAAGGAAACTCCATAGTGTTCTCCATAGTGACTCTATCAATTTACATTCCCACCTATAGTGGAAGAGGGCTCCTTTTGTCCACACCCTCCCCAGAATTTGTTGTTTGTAGATTTTCTGATGATGCCGATTCTAACAGGTGTGAGGTGATACCTCATTGTAGTTTTGATTTGCATTTCTCTAATAATTAGTGCTGTTGAACAGCTTCTCATGTGCGTCTTGGCCATCTCTGTGTCTTCTTTGAAGAAACGTCTCTTTAGATCTTCTGCCCATTTCTGTATTGGGAGGGTCGTGGGATGGTCAGGCTGTGTGCTGACGCACGTGTCAGTGCCAGCGTAAGGGCCAGGAGTAGGGTACAGCATAGGGTAATGTGTAGGGCTGGTGGTTGGTTTCCGTTCCGGGCTAGGGTTAGGGTTAGGGAACGGCAAGCTTTAGGGAACAGGTGAGCATAGGGACACGTGGGAAAGGCAGGCTACGTGCTGACAAACGTGTCAGTGCCAGCGTACGGGTCAGGAGTAAAGTATGGTGTAGGGCTGGTTGTGGGTTTCCATTCCACGCTAGGGTTAGGGTTAGGGAACGGCAAGTCTTAGGGCACAGCTGAGGGTACAGAAACGTGGGAGGGTCAGGCTATGTGCTGACGCACGGTTCAGTGCCAGTGTACGGGCCAGGATTAGGGTACGGAGTAGGGTAAGGTGTAGGGCTGTTGGTGGGTTTCTGTTCCGGGTTAGGGTTAGGGAACGGCAAGGCTTAGGGCACAGGTAAGGGTACAGAAACGAGGGAGAGGCACGCTACGTGCTGACACACGGGTCAGTGCCAGCGTACGCGCCAGAATTAGGGTACGGCGTAGGGTAAGGTGTAGGGCTGGTGGTGGGTTTCTGTTCCAGGGTAGGGTTAGGGTTAGGGATCGGCAAGGCTTAGGGCACAGGTGAGGGTATGGAAACATGGGAGTGGCAGGCTACGTGCTTACACAAGGGTCAGTTCCAGTGTACGGCCCAGGAGTAGGGTACGGCGTAGGGTAAGTTGTACGGCTGGAGGTGGGTTTCCGTTCCCGGCTAGGGTTAGGGTTAGGGAATGGCAAGGCTTAGGGCACAGGTGAGGGTACAGAAACGTGGGAGGGTCAGGCTACTTGCTGACACAAGTGTCAGTGCCAGCGTACGGCCCAGGAATAGGGTATGGCGTAGGGTAAAGTGTAGGGTTAGGGTTAGGGAACGGCAAGGCTTAGGGCACAGGTGAGGGTACGGAAACGTGGGAGGGTCAGGCTACATGCTGAAGCATGGGTCAGTGCCAGGGTGTGGACCAGGAGTAGGGTACGGCGTAGGGTAAGGTGTAAGACTGGTGGTGGGTGTCCATTCCGTGGTTTGATTAGGGTTAGGGAACGTCAAGTTTTAGGGCACAGGTGAGGGTACGGAAACGTGGGAGGGTCAGGCTACCTGCTGACGCATGGGTCAGTGCCAGCGTATGGGCCAGGAGTAGGGTACGGCGTAGGGTAAGGTGTAGGCCTGGTGGTGGGTTTCCGTTCTGGGCTAGGGTTAGGGTTAGGGAACGGCAAGGCTAAGGGCACAGGTGAGGGTACGGAAACTTGGGAGAGGCAGGCTACGTGCTGACACACGGGTAGGTGCCAGCATACAGGCAAGGAGTAGGGTACGGCATAGGGTATGGTGTAGGGCTGGTGGTGGGTTTCAGTTCAGGGCTAGGGTTAGGGTTAGTGAACGGCAAGGCTTAGGGCACAGGTGAGGGTACAGAAACGTGTTAGATTCATGGTGCATGTTGATGCATGGAATAGTGTCATCGTACGCATTAGGATTAGGGTACGGCGTAGAGTAAGGTGTACGGATGGCGGTAGGTTTACATTCCGGTGTAGGGTTAGGGATAGAGAATTGCAAGGTATAGGGCACAGGTGATGGTACGCAAATGTGTTAGGTTCAGGGTATGTGTTGACTCACGGGTTAGTGTGAGCGTACGCATGAGGATTAGGGTACCGCATAGAGTAAGGTGTAGGGTTGGTGGTAGGTTTCCGTTCCAGTCTAGGGTTATGTTTAGGGACTGGCAAAGTTTAGGGCACAGGTGAGGGTACGAAACGTGTTAGGGTCAGGGTACGTGTTGATGCACAGGTTAGTGTCAGCATACGAATTAGGATTAGGCTATGGCGTAAGGTAAGGTGTAGGGTTGGTGGTAGTTTTCCGTTCCGGGCTAGGGTTAAGGTAAGGGAACGGCAAGGTTTATGGCAGAGGTGAGGGTCCGGAAACGTGTAAGGGTCAGGGTACGTGTTGACGTATGGATTAGGATTAGGGTACGGCTTAGGGTAAGGTGTAGGGCTGATGGTAGGTTTCTGTTCCGGGCTAAGGTTAAAGATAGGCAACGGCAAGGTTTGGGGCACAGCTGAGGGTACGGAAACGTGTTAGTGTCAGGGTACATGTTGACTCACCGGTTAGTGCCAGCGTACGGATTAGGATTAGTGTACCGCGTAGATAAGGTGCACGGTTGGTGGTAGGTTTCCGTTCCAGGCTATGGATAGGGTTAGGGAAAGTCAAGGTTTCTATTTGTAGGTTTTTTAAGGAAACTCCATACTGTTCTCCATAGTGACTGTATCAATTTACATTCCCAACAATAGTGGAAGAGGGCTCCTTTTGTCCACACCCTCCCCAGAATTTGTTGTCTGTAGATTTTCTGATGATGCCGATTCTAACAGGTGTGAGGTGATACCTCATTGTAGTTTTGATTTGCATTTCTCTAATAATTAGTGCTGTTGAACAGCTTTTCATGTGCATCTTAGCCATCTCTGTGTCTTCTTTGAAGAAACGTCTCTTTAGATATTCTGCCCATGTTTGTATTGGGTTGTCTGTTTTTTTAATATTAAGCTGCATGAGCTGTTTATATATATTGGAGATTAAACCTTTGTCCATTGATTCGTTTGCAACTATTTTCGCCCCTTCTGAGGGATGCCTTTTTCCATTCCCGTGTTTTTAACCAAAAAAGAAAGAAAGAAAAAGAAGCAGAACACTAATGTGCATAAAATATGCCTTTTGAAACGGTCGTTTTGAAATATGGACGTCCTTTAAATTTTTTGGTCGATATGTGGCTCCAGGATTTGTTTTCAGGGCAGGTGTCATTTACAGGCCTGCAATGATTTTGAATATCAACTGACCATTAGCCCTGGTCTTAAAGCTGCTGTTGTGTGAAACGGCCACTAGGTGGCAGCAGTTCTCCCTTAACACATCTGGTTACTAGGGCAACAGAGCCTCAATGGACGTCGTGTTCTACATTGGAATTTAGAATGGAATGTGCCAGGAGAAAGCCCCTCAAGTTTGACACCCTACTTCTTGTTCGTATTTTTAATTTAATTTTTTTATTTTTTATTACAGCAAGTATGATTACAATGTTTGGCTTATTGTAGGTGTCGAACATGTGGTTCTTTTACACATATACAGATGTCTGTTCTTCCTGCGATCCTTTTCAAATGTACGTTATGACAGAATGTTGAGTAGTCTTCTCTTGGTATTCCTTAGGTCTTTGGTGATTATATATGTCACCTCTGTTTGTATATGTCTGTTAATCCCGATATCGTAATGAAACCAATCCTCACACCTTTCCATTGGTGAACTATAAGTTTGTTTAATGAATCTATGATTGCACTTCTCAGTGGAAATGACTGCCCTGGTTTCTATTTTAGGTAACACCTATAAGTGATATGAAATGATATGTGTCTTTCACTTTCTGACTTACTACAAGTCACGTGATTACCTCTAGACTCATCTACAGTGCTGCAAATGGCATTGTGTCCTTATTTTCCTTGGATTCTATTCTGCCTCAGCGAGGTCCATTTTCAACAATGTGATTCCCTGAGGGTTGTGGATTAGCTGACCTGGGCAGCCTTACCCTGCCGGCCGGCCCTCCCCAGGTGTGCCTGTTTGACGTCAATATAAACAGCGCTCCAGGCAGCAATAGCCCCTGAAGCTGTTCCTGACTCCATATTCTCTGCCCCGTCAGCAGTCTCGGGGCTGTGCTGGTGGGAGGGAGTGAGGGGCCACAGCTTTGTTGGTGGCCCTGTGTGAGTGGGGTTCTGCTGGCCTTTCTGCAGGAGTTGCCAGGCTGCCACCTGTAAAGAAGAGGATGTGTCACCCATACCTTCCGCTGGAATTTCTCTCCGGACAGAGGTGAGGAAGGAAAAAAGCAGTGGGGGCCGGGACAAATGGGGTATCTCAGGCAGGACAATGGAAAGCTTCTGGAAGAGCGCCCGGGGCCAGGATCACCCTGGCTGGCCTGCAGTCACCAAGTTGGCCTGCGTGCTGTCGCTGGTGTGGCTCCACGGCCCTTCCTCTAGGCTTTCAAGCCTTTGTACATATTCAGGTGTTTGACCTGGGAAGGGTGGGAACAGTTCAGCAGCAGCTGGCCTGGGGCTCAGCTCACCTTTATTCAGAGATGCCCCGGCATAGTCCCCCAGCTTTGCAAAGAGGATGCTCCTTGCATGGGGTGTGGGTTGCTGGCTGTATGGGAGATGATTCCCCACCTCTGACCAATTTCAGAATTGTTTACCGCTGGAGCAAGTGCCCTGATAGTGTATTCCTCTGTATAACTGGTGGGTTCAGGTTTTTTTTTCGTTTATGGTTCAAGTTAGATTTTATTCCTCTTTTATGTATTTATAGATATAAGCATGGAAATAATTCATTCCTATAAATACATCTGTGTGAAGGGAAGAATTTTTTCTGTTTTATTTTTAAATTTTATATTTTAAAATTTTGAAATTTAATTTTACTTACTTTTTTATACAGCGGGTTATTATTAGTTATGTATTTTATGCATATACATGTATACAGGTCAATCTCAAACTCCCAACTCATCCCACCACCACCACCCCATGGCTTCCCACAATTGGTGTCCATACGATTGTCCTCTACCTCTGTGTCTCTATTTCTTCCCTGCAAACCAGTTCATCTGTACCATTTTTAGGTTCCACATATATGCATTAATATACAATATTTGTTTTCCTCTTTCTGACTTACTTCATTCTGTAAGACAGTCTCTAGATCCATCGATGTCTCTACAAATGACCCAGTTTCATTCTTTTTATGGCCGAGTAATATTCCATTTTATATATGTACCCCATCTTTATCCATTCATCTGTCTGTGGGCATTTAGGTTGCTTCCATTACCTGTCTACTGTAAATAGTGCTGCAATGAACCTTGTGGTGAATGTGCCTTTTTGATTTATGGTTGTCTCTGGGTATATGCCCAACAGTGGGATTGGTGGGTCAGATGGTAATTCTATTTCTAGTTTTTTAAAGGAAACTCCATACTGTTCTCCATAGTGACTGTATCAAATTACATTCCCACCAATAGTGGAAGAGGGCTCCTTTTGTCCACACCCTCCCCAGAATTTGTTGTTTGTAGATTTTCTGATGATGCCGATTCTAACAGGTGTGAGGTGATACCTCATTGTAGTTTTGATTTGCATTTCTCTAATAATTAGTGCTCTTGAGCAGCTTTTCATGTGCGTCTTGGCCATCTCTGTGTCTTCTTTGAAGAAACGTCTCTTTAGATCTTCTGCCCATTTTTGTATTGGGTTGTTTGTTCTTTTAATAAGCTGCATGAGCTGTTTATATATATTGGAGATTAAACCTTTGTCCATTGATTCGTTTGCAACTATTTTCGCCCCTTCTGAGGGATGCCTTTTTCCATTCCCGTGTTTTTAACCAAAAAAGAAAGAAAAAGAAGCAGAACATTAATGTGCATAAAATATGCCTTTTGAAACGGTCGTTTTGAAATATGGACGTCCTTTAAATTTTTTGGTCGATATGTGACCCCAGGATTTGTTTTCAGGGCAGGTGTCATTTACAGGCCTGCAATGATTTTGAATATCAACTGACCATTAGCGCTGGGATTAAAGCTGCTGTTGTGTGAAACGGCCACAAGGTGGCAGCAGTTCTCTCTTTCATATCTGGTTACTAGGGCAACAGAGCCTCAATGGAAGTCGCCTTCTAGATTGGAATTTAGAACAGAATGTGACAGGAAAAAGCCCCTCAAGTTTGTCTCACTACTTCTTGTTCGTGTTTTTAATTTAATTTTTTATTTTTTATTACAGCAAGTTTGATTACAATGTTTGGCTTTTTGTAGGTATGGTAGATGTGGTTCTTTTACACATATACAGATGTCTGTTCTTCCTGGGATCCTTTTCCCATGTACGTTATGACAGAATGTTGTGTACTCCACTCTTTGTATTCCGTAGCTCTTTGGTTATTATATATATCACCTGTGTTTGTATGTCTGTTAACCCCAATATCGTAATGAAACCAATCCTCACACCTTTCCATTGGTGAACCATAAGTTTGTTTAATGAATATGTGATTGCCCTTCTCCGTGGAAATATCTGCCCTGGTATCCATTTTTAGGTAACACCTATAAGTGATATGATACGATATGTGCCTTTCACTTTCCGACTTACTACATGTCACATGATTACCTCTAGACTCATCTACGGTGCTGCAAATGGCATTGTGTCCTTATTTTCCTTGGCTTCTATTCTGCCTTAGCGAGGTCCATTTTCAACAATGTGATTCCCTGAGGGTTGTGGATTAGCTGTCCTGGGCAGCCTTACAGTGCCGGCCGGCCCTCCCCTGGTGTGCCTGGTTGAGGTCAATATAAACAGCGCTCCAGGCAGCAATAGCCACTGAAGCTGTGCCTGACTCCATATTCTCTGCCCCGTCAGCAGTCTCGGGGCTCTGCTGGTGGGAGCGTGTGAGGGGCCACGGCTTTGTGGGTGGCCCGGTGTGTGTGGGGCTCTGTTGGACTTTGTGCAGGAGTTGCCAGGCTGCCACCTGTAAAGAAGAGGATGTGTCACCCATAAGTTCCACTGGAATTTCTCTCCGGGCTGAGGTAAGGAAGGAAGAAAATGGGTGGGGTCCGGGACAGGAGGGGTATCTCAGGCAGGGAAATGGAAAGCTTCCAGAAGAGCGCCCGGGGTCAGGACCATCCTGCCTCGCCTGCAGGCACCAAGTTGGCCTGTGTGCTGTCGCTGGTGTGGCTCCACGGCCCTTCCTCTAGGATTTCATGCCCTTGTACATATTCAGGTGTTTTACCTGGGAAGGGTGGGAACAGTTCAGCTGCAGCTGGCCTGGGGCTCAGCTCACCTTTATTCAGAGATGCCTCGGCACGGTCCCCCAGCTTTGCAATGAGGACGCTCCTTGCGTGCGGGGTGGGTTGCTGGCTGTATGGGAGATGATTCCCCACCTCTGACCAATTTCAGAATTGTTTACCGCTGGAGCAAGTTCCCTGATAGGGCTTTCCTCTGTATAACTGGTGGGTTCAGGTTTTTTTTCGTTTATGGTTCAAGTTAGATTTTATACCTCTTTTATGTATTTATAGATATAAGCATGGAAATAATACATTCCTATAAATACATCTGTGTGAAGGGAAGAACTTTTTTCTCTTTTATTTTTAAATTTTATTTTTTAAAATTTTGAAATTTAGTTTTATTTTATTATACAGCAGGTTATTTTTAGTTATGTATTTTATGCATATGCATGTATGCAGGCCAATCCCAATCTCCCAACTCATCCCACCTCTACCACCCCATGGCTTCCCACACTTGGTGTCCATAAGTTTGTTCTCTACCTGTGTCTCTATTTCTTCCCTGCAAACCAGTTCATCTGTACCACTTTTTAGGTTCCACATATATGCATTAATATACAATATTTGTTTTCCTCTTTCTGACTTAATTCATTCTGTATGACAGTCTCTAGATCCATCGATGTCTCTACAAATGACCCAGTTTCATTCCTTTTTATGGCCGAGTAATATTCCATTTTATATATGTACCACATCTTTACCCATTCATCTGTTTGTGGGTATTTAGTTTGCTCCCTTACCTGGCTATTGTAAATAGTGCTGCAATGAACATTGTGGTGAATGTGCCTTTTTGATTTATGGTTTTCTCTGGGTATATGCCCAGAAGTGCGATTGCTGGATCAGATGGTAATTCTATTTCTAGTTTTTTTAAGGAAACTCCACACTGTTCTCCATAGTGACTGTATCAATTTACATTCCCACCAATAGTGGAAGAGGGCTCCTTTTGTCCACACCCTCTCCAGAATTTGTTGTTTGTAGGTTTTCTGATGATGCCGATTCTAACATGTGTGAGGTGATACCTCATTGTAGTTGTTTTTTTTTTTTTTTTTTTTTTGGTGTACGCGGGCCTCTCCCTGTTGTGGCCTGTCCCGTTGCGGAGCACAGGCTCCGGACGCGCAGGCTCAGTGGCCATGGCTCACGGGCCCAGCTGCTCCGCGACATGTGGGATCTTCCCGGACCGGGGCACGAACCCGTGTCCCCTGCATCGGCAGGCGGACTCTCAACCACTGCGCCACCAGGGAAGCCCCCTCATTGTAGTTTTGATTTGCATTTCTGTAATAATTAGTGATGTTGAGCAGCTTTTCATCTGCGTCTTGGCCATGTCTGTGTCTTCTTTGAAGGATCGTCTCATGAGATCTTCTGACCATTTCTGTATTGGGAGGGTGGTTGGAGGGTAAGGCTATGTGCTCACGCACGTGTCAGTGCCAGCGTAAGGGCCAGGAGTAGGGTACTGCGTAGGGTAAGGTGTAGGTCTGGTGGTGGTTTCCGTTCCGGGCTAGGTTTAGGGTTTGGGAACGGCAAGGCTTAGGGCCCAGGTGAGGGTACGGAAACGTGGGATGGTCAGGCTACGTTCTTACGCATGGGTCAGTGCCAATGTACGGGCCAGGAATAGGCTACGGCGTAGGCTAATGTGTAGGGCTGGTGGTGGGTTTCCGTTCCGTGCTAGGGTTAGGGTTAGGGAATGACAAGGCTTAGGGCACAGGTGAGGGTACGGAAACGTGGGAGGGTCCGGCTATGTGCTGACGCACGGGTCAGTGCCAGCGTACGGGCCAGGTATAGGGAACGGCGTAGGGTAAGGGGTAGGGCTGGTTGTGAGATACCGTTCCGGGCTAGGGTTAGGGTCAGGGAACGGCAAGGCTTAGGGCACAGGTGAACGTAAGGAAACGTGGGAGGGTCAGGCTACGTGCTGACGCACGGGTCAGTGCCAGCGTACGGGCCAGGAGTAGGGTATGGCGTAGGGTAAGGTTTAGGGCTGGTGGTGGGTTTCCGTTCCGGGCTAGGGTTAGGGTGAGGGAACAGCAAGGCTTAGGGCACAGGTGAACGTAGGGAAACGTGGGAGTGGCAGGCTACGTGTTGACGCACGGGTCTGTGCCAGCGTACGGGCCAGGATTAGGGTACGTCGTAGCGTAAGGTTTAGGGCTGCTGGTGGGTTTCCGTTCCAGGCTAGGGTTAGGGTTAGGGAACGGTAAGGCTTAGGACACAGGTGAGGGTATGGAAACGTGGGAGAGGCAGGCTACGTGCTGACGCACAGGTCAGTGCCAGCGTAGGGGCCAGGAGTATGTTACAGCGTAGGGTAAGGTTTAGGGCTGGTGGTGGGTTTATGTTCCGGGTTAGGGTTAGGGAACGGCAAGGCTTAGGGCACAGGTGAGGGTACGGAAACGTAGGAGTGGCAGGCTACGTGCTGAGGCACGGGTCAGTGCCAGCGTACGGGGCAGGATTAGGGTACGGCGTAGGGTAAGGTTTAGGGCTGGTGGTGGGTTTCCGTTCCAGGCTAGGTTTAGGGTTAGGGAACGGCAAAGCTTAGGGCACAGAAGATGGTACGGAAAAGTGGGAGGGTCAGGCTACGTGCTGACGCACGGGTCAGTGCCAGCGTATGGGCCAAGTGTAGGGTATGGCGTAGGGTTAGGTGTAGGGTTAGGGTTAGGGAACGGCAAGGCTTAGGGCACAGGTGAGGGTACGGAAACGTGGGAGGGTCAGGCTACGTGATGACGCACGGGTCTTTGCCAGCGTACGCGCCAGGATTCGGGTACCGCATTGGGTAAGGTGTAGGGCTGGTTGTGGGTTTCCGTTCCAGGTTAGAGTTAGGGAACGGCAAGGCTTAGTGCACAGGTGAGGGTATGGAAACGAGGCAGAGGCAGGCTATGTGCTGACGCAAGGGTCACTGCCAGCGTACGGGTCAGGAGTAGTCTACGGCGTACGTTAAGGTTTAGGTTTTGTGGTGGGTTTCCATTCCGGGCTAGGGTTAGGAATAGGGAAAGGCAAGGCTTAGGGCACAGGTGAGGGTACGGAAACGTGGGAGGGTTAGGCTACATGCTGAAGCACGGTTCAATGCCAGGGTATGGACCAGGAGTAGGGTACGGCGTAGGGTAAAGTGTAAGGCTGGTGGTGGGTGTCCATTCCGGGCTAGTGTTAGGGTTAGGGTGCGGCAAGGCTTAGGGCACAGGGGAGGGTACGGAAACGTGGGAGGGTCAGGCTACATGCTGAAGAACGGGTCAGTGCCAGGGTGTGGACCAGGAGTAGGGTACGGCGTTGGGTATGGTGTAAGGGCGGTGGTGGGTGTCCATTCCGGTCTAGGGTTAGGGTTAGGGAACGTTAAGGCTTAGGACACAGGTGATGGTACGGAAACGTGGGAGGGTCAGGATACGTGCTGAAGAATGGGTCAGTGCCAGCGTACGGGCCAGGAGTAGGGTACGGCATAGCGTAATGTGTAGGGCTGGTGGTGGTTTCCGTTCCGGGCTAGGGTTAGAGGTAGGGAACTGCAAGGCTTAGGGCACAGGTGAGGGTACGGAAACGTGGGAGAGGCAGGCTACGGGCTGACACATGGGAGAGTGCCAGCTTACGGGCCAGCAGTAGGCTACGACGTAGGGTAGGGTGTAGGGCTGGTGGTGGGTTTCCGTTCCGGGCTAGGGTTAGAGTTAGGGATCGGCAAGGCTTAGGGAACAGGTGAGGGTAAGGAAATGTGGGAGGGTTAGGCTACATGATGACGCACGGATCAGTGCCAGCGTACGGGCCAGGTGTAGGGTACGGCGTAGGGTAAGGTTTAGGGCTGGTGGTGGGTTTCCGTTTGGGGTTATGGTTAGGGTTATGGAACGGCAAGGCTTAGGACACAGGTGAGGGTACGGGAACGTGGGAAGGTCAGGCTACGTGCTGACGCACGGATCAGTGCCAGCGTACAGGCCAGGATTAGGCTACGGCGTAGGGTAAACTGTAGGGCTGGTGGTGGGTTTCTGTTCTGGGCTAGGGTTAGGGTTAGGGAAGGACAAGACTTAGGGCACAGTTGAGGGTACGGAAATGGTGGAGGGTCAGGCTATGTGCTGACGCACGGGTCAGTGCCAGCGTACAGGCCAGGAGTAGGCAACAACGTAGGGTAAGGTGTAGGGCTGGTGGTTGGTTTCCTTTCCGGGCTAGGGTTAGGGTTAGGGAATGTCAAGGCTTAGGGCACAGGTTAGGGTATGGAAACGTGGGAGGGTCATGCTACGTGCTGACACACGTGTCAGTGCCAGCGTATGGGCCAGTCGTAGGCTACGGCGTAGGGAAAGGTGTAGGGCTGGTGGTGGGCTTCCTTTCCGGGCTAGGGTTAGGGTTAGGGAACGGCAAGTCTTAGGGCACAGGTGCGGGTACGGAAACGTGGGAGAGTCAGGCTATGTGCTGACGCACGGGTCAGTGCCAGCGTACGGGCCAGGAGTAGTGTACGTCGTAGGGTAAGGTGTAGGGCTGGTGGTGGGTTTCCGTTCTGGGCTAGGGTTAGGGTTAGGGAACGGCAAGGTTTAGGGCACACGTGAGGGTATCGAAACGTGTTAGGCTCAGGGTACGTGTTGACGCACGGGTTAGTGTGAACGTACAGATGAGGATTATGGTGCGGCATAGGGTAAAGTGTATGGTTGGTGGTAGGTTTCCGTTTCAGGCTAGGGTTAGTGTTAGGGAACGGCAAGGTTTTGGGCACAGATGAGGGTATGGAAACGTGTTAGTGTCAGGGTACGTGTTGACATATGGATTAGCATTAGGGTACGGCTTAGGGTAAGGTGTAGGCTTGGTGGTAGGTTTCCATTGTGGTCTAGGTCTAGGGTTAGGGAATGGCAAGGTTTAGGTCACAGGTGAAGGTACGGAAACGTGTTAGGGTCAGGGTAAGAGTTGACGCATGTGTTAGTGTCAGCGTACGGAGTAGGTTTATGGTCCTTCGTAGGTTAAGGTCTAGGGTTGGTGGTAGGTTTCCGTTCCAGGCTAGGGTTAGTGTTATGGAACGGCAAGGTTTAGGGCATAGGTGAGGGTACGGAAATGTGTTAGGGTCAGGGTACGTGTTGACGCTCGGATTATGATTAGGGTATGGCGTAGAGTAACGTGTAGGGTTGGTGGTAGGTTTCCGTTTTGGGCTAGGGTTAGGGTTAGGCAACGGCACGGTTTAGGGCACAGGTGAGGGAACGGAAAAGTGTTAGGGTTAGTGTACGTGTTGACGCACGGGTTAGTGTCAGTGTACGGATTAGGATTAGGGTAACGTGTAGGGTATGCTGTACGGTTTGTGGTAGTTTTCCATTCTGGGCTAGGGTTAGTGTTAGGGTACGGCAAGGTTTAGGGTACAGGTGACGGTACAGAAACGTGTTAGGGTCATGATACATGTTGATACATGGAATACTGTCATCATACGCATTAGGATTAGGGTACGGCGTAGGGTAAGGTGTACGGAGGGCGGTAGGTTTCCATTCCGTTGTAGGGTTAGGGTTAGCGAATTGCAAGGTTTTGGGCACAGGTGATGGTACAGAAATGTGTTAGGTTCAGGGTACGTGTTGACTCACGGGTTAGTGTCAGCATACGCATGAGGATTAGGGTACCGCATAGAGTAAGGTGTAGGGTTGGTGGTACGTTTCCGTTCCAGTCTAGGGTTATGTTTAGGGACCGGCAAAGTTTAGGGCACAGGTGAGGGTACGAAACGTGTTAGGGTCAGGGTATGTGTTGATGCACAGGTTAGTGTCAGCATACGAATTAGGATTAGGGTACGGCGTAAGGTAAGGTGTAGGGTTGGTGGTAGGTTTCCGTTCCGGGCTAGGGTTAGGGTTAGGGAACGGCAAGGTTTATGGCAGAGGTGAGGGTACGGAAACGTGTTAGGGTCAGGGTACGTGTTGATGTATGAATTAGGATTAGGGTACAGCTTAGGGTAAGGTGTAGGGCTGATGGTAGGTTTCCGTTCCGGGCTAAGGTTAAGGATAGGCAACGACAAGTTTTAGGGCACAGCTGAGGGTACGGAAACGTGTTAGGGTCAGGGTACGTGTTGACTCACTGGTTAGTGCCAGCGTACGGATTAGGATTAGTGTACGGCATAGATAAGGTGTAGGGTTGGTGGTAGGATTCCGTTCCGGGCTATGGTTAGGGTTAGGGAAAGTCAAGGTTTCTATTTCTAGTTCTTTTAAGGAAACTCCATACTGTTCTCCATAGTGACTGTATCAATTTACATTCCCACCATAGTGGAAGAGGGCTCCTTTTGTCCACACCCTCCCCAGAATTTGTTTGTAGATTTTCTGATGATGCCGATTCTAACAGGTGTGAGGTGATACCTCATTGTAGTTTTGATTTGCATCTCTCTAATAATTAGTGCTCTTGAGCAGCTTTTCATGTGCGTCTTGGCCATCTCTGTGTCTTCTTTGAAGAAACGTCTCTTTAGATCTTCTGCCCATTTTTGTATTGGGTTGTTTGTTTTTTTAATAAGCTGCATGAGCTGTTTATATATATTGGAGATTAAACCTTTGTCCATTGATTCGTTTGCAACTATTTTCACCCCTTCTGAGGGATGCCTTTTTCCATTCCCGTGTTTTTAACCAAAAAAGAAAGAAAGAAAAAGAAGCAGAACACTAATGTGCATAAAATATGCCTTTTGAAACGGTCGTTTTGAAATATGGACGTCCTTTAAATTTTTTGGTCGATATGTGGCCCCAGGATTTGTTTTCAGGGCAGGTGTCTTTTACAGGCCTGCAATGATTTTGTATATCAACTGACCATTAGCACTGGGATTAAAGCTGCTGTTGTGTGAAACGGCCACAAGGTGGCAGCAGTTCTCCCTTACCAATTCTGGTTACTAGGGCAACAGGGCCTCAATGGAAGTCGTGTTCTAGATTGGAATTTAGAATGGAATGTGAACAGGAGAAAGCCCCTCAAGTTTGTCTCCCTACTTCTTGTTCGTGTTTTTCATTTAATTTTTTGTTTTTTATTACAGCAAGTTTGATTACAATGTTTGGCTTGTTGTAGGTGTGGAAGATGTGGTTCTTTTACACATATACAGATGTCTGTTTTTCCTGGGATCCTTTTCCCATGTACGTTATGACAGAATGTTGAGTAGTCTTTTGGTATTCCGTAGGTCTTTGGTGATTATATATGTCACCTGTGTTTGTATAAGTCTGTTAACCCCGATATCGTAATGAAACCAATCCTCACACCTTTCCATTGGTGAACCATAAGTTTGTTTAATGAATCTCTGATTACCCTTCTCGGTGGAAATATATGCCCTGTTATCCATTTTTAGGTAACACCTATAAGTGATATGATATGATATGTGTCTTTCACTTTCTCACTTACTACAAGTCACGTGATTACCTCTAGACTCATCTACGGTGGTGCAAATGGCATTGTGTTCTTTTTTTCCTTGGCTTCTCTTCTGCCTTAGCGAGGTCCATTTTTAACAATGTGATTCCCTGAGTGTTGTGGATTAGCTCACCTGGGCAGCCTTACCCTGCCGCCCGGCCCACCCCAGGTGTGCCTGGTTGAGGTCAATATAAACAGCGCTCCAGGCAGCAATAGCCCCTGAAGCTGTTCCTGACTCCATATCCTCTGCCCCGTCAGCAGTCTTGGGGCTGTGCTGGTGGGAGGGAATGAGGTGCCACAGATTTGTTGGTGGCCCGGTGTGAGTGGGGTTCTGCTGGCCTTTCTGAAGGAGTTGCCAGGCTGCCACCTGTAAAGAAGAGGATATGTCACCCATACCTTCTGCTGGAATTTCTCTCCGGACAGAGGTGAGGAAGGAAAAAAGCAGTGGGGGCCGGGACAGGTGGGGTATCTCAGGCAGGACAATGGAAAGCTTCTGGAAGAGCGCCCGGGGCCAGGACCACCCTGGCTGACCTGCAGTCATCAAGTTGGCCTGCGTGCTGTCGCTGGTGTGGCTCCACGGCCCTTCCTCTAGTCTTCCAAGCCCTTGTACATATTCAGTTGTTTTACCTGGGAAGGGTGGGAACAGTTCAGCAACAGCTGGCCTGCGGCTCAGCTCACCTTTTTTTAGAGATGCCTCGGCTCGGTCCCCCAGCTTTGCAATGAGGACGCTCCTTGTGTGGGTTGTGGGTTGCTGGCTGTATGGGGATGATTCCCCACCTATGACCAATTTCAGAATTGTTTGCTGCTGGAGCAAGTGCCCTGATAGGGTTTTCCTCTGTATAACTGGTGGGTTCAGGTTTTTTTCCTTTTATGGTTCAAGTTAGATTTTATTCCTCTTTTATATATTTATAGATATAAGCATGGAAATAATTCATTCCTATAAATACATCTGTGTGAAGGGAAGAACGTTTTTCTGTTTTATATTTAAATTTTATTTTTTAAGATTTTGAAATTTAATTTTATTTACTTTTATATACAGCAGGTTATTATTAGATATGTATTTTATGCATATACATGTATACAGGTCAATCTCAAACTCCCAACTCATCCCACCACCACCACCCCATGGCTTCCCACACTTGGTGTCCATACGTTTGTTCTCTACTTCTGTGTCTCTATTTCTTCCCTGCAAACCAGTTCATCTGTACCATTTTTTAGGTTCCACATATATGCATTAATATACAATATTTGTTTTCCTCTTTCTGACCTACTTCATTCTGTATGACAGTCTCTAGATCCATCGATGTCTCTACAAATGACCCAGTTTCATTCCTTTTTATGGTTGAGTAATATTCCATTTTATACATGTACCACATCTTTATCCATTCATCTGTGTGAGGGCATTTAGGTTGCTTCCATTACCTGGCCTTTGTAAATAGTGCTGCAATGAACCTTGTGGTGAATGTGCCTTTTTGATGTATGGTTTTCTCTGGGTCTATTCCCAGAAGTGGGATTGCAGGATCAGATGGTAATTCTATTTGTAGTTTTTTTAAGGAAACTCCATAGTGTTCTCCATAGTGACTGTATCAATTTACATTCCCACCAATAGTGGAAGAGGGATCCTTTTGTCCACACCCTCCCCAGAATTTGTTGTTTGTACATTTTCTGATGATGCCGATTCTAACAGGTGTGAGGTGATACCTCATTGTAGTTTCGATTTGCATTTCTCTAATAATTAGTGCTCTTCAGCAGCTTTTCATGTGCGTCTTGGCCATCTCTGTGTCTTCTTTGAAGAAACGTCTCTTTAGATCTGCCCATTTTTGTATTGGGTTGTTTGTTTTTTTAATATTAAGCTGCATGAGCTGTTTATATATATTGGAGATTAAACCTTTGTCCATTGATTCGTTTGCAACTATTTTCGCCCCTTTTGAGGGATGTCTTTTTCCTTTCCCGTTTTTTTAACCAAAAAAGAAAAAACGAAAAAGAAGTAGAAAACTAATGTGCGTAAAATATGCCTTTTGAAACGGTCGTTTTGAAATATGGACGTCCTTTGAATTTTTTGGTCGATATGTGACCCCAGAATTTGTTTTCAGGGCAGGTGTCATTTACCGGCCTGCAATGATTTTGAATATCAACTGACCATTAGCGCTGGGATTAAAGCTGCTGTTGTGTGAAACGGCCACAAGGTGGCAGGAGTTCTCCCTTACCAATTCTGGTTACTAGGGCAACAGAGCCTCAATGGAAGTCGTGTTCTAGATTGGAATTTAGAATGCAATGTGCCAGGAGAAAACCCCTCAAGTTTGTCTCCCTACTTCTTGTTCGTGTTTTTAATATAATTTTTATTTTTTATTACAGCAAGTTTGATTACAATGTTTGGCTTGTTGTAGGTGTGGAAGATGTGGTTCTTTTACACATATAGAGATGTCGGTTTTTCCTGGGATCCTTTTCCCATGTACCTTATGACAGAATGTTGACTAGTCTTTTGGTATTTCGTAGGTCTTTGGTGATTATATATGTCACCTGTGTTTGTATAAGTCTGTTAACCCCGATATCGTAATGAAACCAATCCTCACAACTTTCCATTGGTGAACCATAAGTTTGTTTAATGAATCTCTGATTGCCCTTCTCGGTGGAAATATCTGCCCTGGTATCCATTTTTAGGTAACACCTATAAGTGATATGATATGATATGTGTCTTTCACTTTCTGACTTACTACATGTCACGTGATTACCTCTAGACTCATCTACGGTGCTGCAAAAGGCATTGTGTCCTTTTTTTCCTTGCCTTCTATTCTGACTTAGCGAGGTCCCTTTTCAACAATGTGCTTCCCTGCGGGTTGTGGATTAGCTGACGTGGGCAGGCTTATCCTGCCGGCCGGCCATCCCCAGGTGTGCCTGGTTGAGGTCAATATAAACAGCGCTCCATGCAGCAATAGCCCCTGAAGCTGTGCCTGCCTCCATATTCTCTGCCCCGTGAGCAGTCTCGGGGCTGTGCTGGTGGGAGGGAGTGAGGGGCCACAGCTTTGTTGGTGGCCCGGTGTGAGTGGGGTTCTGCTGGCCTTTCTGAAGGAGTTGCCAGGCTGCCTCCTGTAAGGAGGAGGATGTGTCACCCATACCTTCCTCTGGAATTTCTCTCCGGACAGAGGTGAGGAAGGAAAAAGCAGTGGGGGCCGGGACAAGTGGGGTATCTCAGGCAGTACAATGGAAAGCTTCCGGAAGAGCGCCCGGGGCCAGGACCACCCTGGCTGGCCTGCAGGCACCAAGTTGGCCTGCGTGCTGTCGCTGGTGTGGCTCCACGGCCCTTCCTCTAGTCTTTCAAGCCCTTGTACATATTCAGGTGTTTTACCTGGGAAGGGTGGGAACAGTTCAGCAACAGCTGGCCTGGGGCTCAGCTCACCTTTGTTCAGAGATGCCTCGGCTCGGTCCCCCCGCTTTGCAATGAGGAAGCTCCTTGTGTGGGGTGTGGGTTGCTGCCTGTATGGGAGATGATTCCCCACCTCTGAACAATTTCAATATTGTTTACCGTTGGACCAAGTGCCCTGATAGTGTTTTTCTCTGTATAACTGGTCGGTTCAGGTTTTTCTTCGTTTATGGTTCAAGTTAGCTTTTATTCCTCTTTTATGTATTTATAGATATAAGCATGGAAATAATTCATTCCTATAAATACATCTGTGTGAAGGGAAGAACTTTTTTCTGTTTTATTTTTAAATTTTATTTTTTATAATTTTGAAATTTAATTTTATTTACTTTTTTATACAGCTGGTTATTATTAGTTATGTGTTTTATGCATATACATGTATACAGGTCAATCTCAATCTCCCAACTCATCCCACCACCACCACCCCATGGCTTCCCACACTTGGTGTCCATACGTTTGTTCTCTACCTCTGTGTCTCTATGTCTTCCCTGCAAACCAGTTCATCTGTACAATTTTTTAGGTTCCACATATATGCATTAATATACAATATTTGTTTTCCCCTTTCTGACTTACTTCATTCTGTATGACAGTCTCTAGATCCATCGATGTCTCTACAAATGACCCAGATTCATTCCTTTTTATGGCCGAGTAATATTCCATTTTATATATGTACCCCATCTTTATCCATTCATCTGTCTTTGGGCGTTTAGGTTGCTTCCATTACCTGGCTACTGTAAATAGTGCTGCAATGAACATTGTGGTGAATGTGCCTTTTTTTTTTTTTTTTTTTTTTTTTTTTTTTTTTTTTTTTCTGTATGCGGGCCTCTCACTGTTGTGGCCTCTCCCGTTGCGGAGCACAGGCTCCGGACGCGCAGGCCCAACGGCCATGGCTCACGGGCCCAACCGCTCCGCGGCATGTGGGATCTTCCCAGACCGGGGCACGAACCCGTGTCCCCTGCATCGGCAGGCGGACTCTCAACCACTGCGCCACCAGGGAAGCCCGTGAATGTGCCTTTTTGATTTATGGTTTTCTTTGGGTATATGCCCAGAAGTGGAATTGCTGGATCAGATGGTAATTCTATTTCTAGATTTTTTAAGGAAACTCCATAGTGTTCTCCATAGTGACTCTATCAATTTACATTCCCACCTATAGTGGAAGAGGGCTCCTTTTGTCCACACCCTCCCCAGAATTTGTTGTTTGTAGATTTTCTGATGATGCCGATTCTAACAGGTGTGAGGTGATACCTCATTGTAGTTTTGATTTGCATTTCTCTAATAATTAGTGCTGTTGAACAGCTTCTCATGTGCGTCTTGGCCATCTCTGTGTCTTCTTTGAAGAAACGTCTCTTGAGATCTTCTGCCCATTTCTGTATTGGGAGGGTCGTGGGATGGTCAGGCTGTGTGCTGACGCACGTGTCAGTGCCAGCGTAAGGGCCAGGAGTAGGGTACAGCATAGGGTAATGTGTAGGGCTGGTGGTTGGTTTCCGTTCCGGGCTAGGGTTAGGGTTAGGGAACGGCAAGCTTTAGGGAACAGGTGAGCATAGGGACACGTGGGAAAGGCAGGCTACGTGCTGACAAACGTGTCAGTGCCAGCGTACGGGTCAGGAGTAAAGTATGGTGTAGGGCTGGTTGTGGGTTTCCATTCCACGCTAGGGTTAGGGTTAGGGAACGGCAAGTCTTAGGGCACAGCTGAGGGTACAGAAACGTGGGAGGGTCAGGCTATGTGCTGACGCACGGTTCAGTGCCAGTGTACGGGCCAGGATTAGGGTACGGAGTAGGGTAAGGTGTAGGGCTGTTGGTGGGTTTCTGTTCCGGGTTAGGGTTAGGGAACGGCAAGGCTTAGGGCACAGGTAAGGGTACAGAAACGAGGGAGAGGCACGCTACGTGCTGACACACGGGTCAGTGCCAGCGTACGCGCCAGAATTAGGGTACGGCGTAGGGTAAGGTGTAGGGCTGGTGGTGGGTTTCTGTTCCAGGGTAGGGTTAGGGTTAGGGATCGGCAAGGCTTAGGGCACAGGTGAGGGTATGGAAACATGGGAGTGGCAGGCTACGTGCTTACACAAGGGTCAGTTCCAGTGTACGGCCCAGGAGTAGGGTACGGCGTAGGGTAAGTTGTACGGCTGGAGGTGGGTTTCCGTTCCCGGCTAGGGTTAGGGTTAGGGAATGGCAAGGCTTAGGGCACAGGTGAGGGTACAGAAACGTGGGAGGGTCAAGCTACTTGCTGACACAAGTGTCAGTGCCAGCGTACGGCCCAGGAATAGGGTATGGCGTAGGGTAAAGTGTAGGGTTAGGGTTAGGGAACGGCAAGGCTTAGGGCACAGGTGAGGGTACGGAAACGTGGGAGGGTCAGGCTACATGCTGAAGCATGGGTCAGTGCCAGGGTGTGGACCAGGAGTAGGGTACGGCGTAGGGTAAGGTGTAAGACTGGTGGTGGGTGTCCATTCCGTGGTTTGATTAGGGTTAGGGAACGTCAAGTTTTAGGGCACAGGTGAGGGTACGGAAACGTGGGAGGGTCAGGCTACCTGCTGACGCATGGGTCAGTGCCAGCGTATGGGCCAGGAGTAGGGTACGGCGTAGGGTAAGGTGTAGGCCTGGTGGTGGGTTTCCGTTCTGGGCTAGGGTTAGGGTTAGGGAACGGCAAGGCTAAGGGCACAGGTGAGGGTACGGAAACTTGGGAGAGGCAGGCTACGTGCTGACACACGGGTAGGTGCCAGCATACAGGCAAGGAGTAGGGTACGGCATAGGGTATGGTGTAGGGCTGGTGGTGGGTTTCAGTTCAGGGCTAGGGTTAGGGTTAGTGAACGGCAAGGCTTAGGGCACAGGTGAGGGTACAGAAACGTGTTAGATTCATGGTGCATGTTGATGCATGGAATAGTGTCATCGTACGCATTAGGATTAGGGTACGGCGTAGAGTAAGGTGTACGGATGGCGGTAGGTTTACATTCCGGTGTAGGGTTAGGGATAGAGAATTGCAAGGTATAGGGCACAGGTGATGGTACGCAAATGTGTTAGGTTCAGGGTATGTGTTGACTCACGGGTTAGTGTGAGCGTACGCATGAGGATTAGGGTACCGCATAGAGTAAGGTGTAGGGTTGGTGGTAGGTTTCCGTTCCAGTCTAGGGTTATGTTTAGGGACTGGCAAAGTTTAGGGCACAGGTGAGGGTACGAAACGTGTTAGGGTCAGGGTACGTGTTGATGCACAGGTTAGTGTCAGCATACGAATTAGGATTAGGCTATGGCGTAAGGTAAGGTGTAGGGTTGGTGGTAGTTTTCCTTTCCGGGCTAGGGTTAAGGTAAGGGAACGGCAAGGTTTATGGCAGAGGTGAGGGTCCGGAAACGTGTAAGGGTCAGGGTACGTGTTGACGTATGGATTAGGATTAGGGTACGGCTTAGGGTAAGGTGTAGGGCTGATGGTAGGTTTCTGTTCCGGGCTAAGGTTAAAGATAGGCAACGGCAAGGTTTGGGGCACAGCTGAGGGTACGGAAACGTGTTAGTGTCAGGGTACATGTTGACTCACCGGTTAGTGCCAGCGTACGGATTAGGATTAGTGTACCGCGTAGATAAGGTGCACGGTTGGTGGTAGGTTTCCGTTCCAGGCTATGGATAGGGTTAGGGAAAGTCAAGGTTTCTATTTGTAGGTTTTTTAAGGAAACTCCATACTGTTCTCCATAGTGACTGTATCAATTTACATTCCCAACAATAGTGGAAGAGGGCTCCTTTTGTCCACACCCTCCCCAGAATTTGTTGTCTGTAGATTTTCTGATGATGCCGATTCTAACAGGTGTGAGGTGATACCTCATTGTAGTTTTGATTTGCATTTCTCTAATAATTAGTGCTGTTGAACAGCTTTTCATGTGCATCTTAGCCATCTCTGTGTCTTCTTTGAAGAAACGTCTCTTTAGATATTCTGCCCATGTTTGTATTGGGTTGTCTGTTTTTTTAATATTAAGCTGCATGAGCTGTTTATATATATTGGAGATTAAACCTTTGTCCATTGATTCGTTTGCAACTATTTTCGCCCCTTCTGAGGGATGCCTTTTTCCATTCCCGTGTTTTTAACCAAAAAAGAAAGAAAGAAAAAGAAGCAGAACACTAATGTGCATAAAATATGCCTTTTGAAACGGTCGTTTTGAAATATGGATGTCCTTTAAATTTTTTGGTCGATATGTGGCTCCAGGATTTGTTTTCAGGGCAGGTGTCATTTACAGGCCTGCAATGATTTTGAATATCAACTGACCATTAGCCCTGGTCTTAAAGCTGCTGTTGTGTGAAACGGCCACTAGGTGGCAGCAGTTCTCCCTTAACACACCTGGTTACTAGGGCAACAGAGCCTCAATGGACGTCGTGTTCTACATTGGAATTTAGAATGGAATGTGCCAGGAGAAAGCCCCTCAAGTTTGACACCCTACTTCTTGTTCGTATTTTTAATTTAATTTTTTTATTTTTTATTACAGCAAGTATGATTACAATGTTTGGCTTATTGTAGGTGTCGAACATGTGGTTCTTTTACACATATACAGATGTCTGTTCTTCCTGCGATCCTTTTCAAATGTACGTTATGACAGAATGTTGAGTAGTCTTCTCTTGGTATTCCTTAGGTCTTTGGTGATTATATATGTCACCTCTGTTTGTATATGTCTGTTAATCCCGATATCGTAATGAAACCAATCCTCACACCTTTCCATTGGTGAACTATAAGTTTGTTTAATGAATCTATGATTGCACTTCTCAGTGGAAATGACTGCCCTGGTTTCTATTTTAGGTAACACCTATAAGTGATATGAAATGATATGTGTCTTTCACTTTCTGACTTACTACAAGTCACGTGATTACCTCTAGACTCATCTACAGTGCTGCAAATGGCATTGTGTCCTTATTTTCCTTGGATTCTATTCTGCCTCAGCGAGGTCCATTTTCAACAATGTGATTCCCTGAGGGTTGTGGATTAGCTGACCTGGGCAGCCTTACCCTGCCGGCCGGCCCTCCCCAGGTGTGCCTGTTTGACGTCAATATAAACAGCGCTCCAGGCAGCAATAGCCCCTGAAGCTGTTCCTGACTCCATATTCTCTGCCCCGTCAGCAGTCTCGGGGCTGTGCTGGTGGGAGGGAGTGAGGGGCCACAGCTTTGTTGGTGGCCCTGTGTGAGTGGGGTTCTGCTGGCCTTTCTGCAGGAGTTGCCAGGCTGCCACCTGTAAAGAAGAGGATGTGTCACCCATACCTTCCGCTGGAATTTCTCTCCGGACAGAGGTGAGGAAGGAAAAAAGCAGTGGGGGCCGGGACAAATGGGGTATCTCAGGCAGGACAATGGAAAGCTTCTGGAAGAGCGCCCGGGGCCAGGATCACCCTGGCTGGCCTGCAGTCACCAAGTTGGCCTGCGTGCTGTCGCTGGTGTGGCTCCACGGCCCTTCCTCTAGGCTTTCAAGCCTTTGTACATATTCAGGTGTTTGACCTGGGAAGGGTGGGAACAGTTCAGCAGCAGCTGGCCTGGGGCTCAGCTCACCTTTATTCAGAGATGCCCCGGCATAGTCCCCCAGCTTTGCAAAGAGGATGCTCCTTGCATGGGGTGTGGGTTGCTGGCTGTATGGGAGATGATTCCCCACCTCTGACCAATTTCAGAATTGTTTACCGCTGGAGCAAGTGCCCTGATAGTGTATTCCTCTGTATAACTGGTGGGTTCAGGTTTTTTTTTCGTTTATGGTTCAAGTTAGATTTTATTCCTCTTTTATGTATTTATAGATATAAGCATGGAAATAATTCATTCCTATAAATACATCTGTGTGAAGGGAAGAATTTTTTCTGTTTTATTTTTAAATTTTATATTTTAAAATTTTGAAATTTAATTTTACTTACTTTTTTATACAGCGGGTTATTATTAGTTATGTATTTTATGCATATACATGTATACAGGTCAATCTCAAACTCCCAACTCATCCCACCACCACCACCCCATGGCTTCCCACAATTGGTGTCCATACGATTGTCCTCTACCTCTGTGTCTCTATTTCTTCCCTGCAAACCAGTTCATCTGTACCATTTTTAGGTTCCACATATATGCATTAATATACAATATTTGTTTTCCTCTTTCTGACTTACTTCATTCTGTAAGACAGTCTCTAGATCCATCGATGTCTCTACAAATGACCCAGTTTCATTCTTTTTATGGCCGAGTAATATTCCATTTTATATATGTACCCCATCTTTATCCATTCATCTGTCTGTGGGCATTTAGGTTGCTTCCATTACCTGTCTACTGTAAATAGTGCTGCAATGAACCTTGTGGTGAATGTGCCTTTTTGATTTATGGTTGTCTCTGGGTATATGCCCAACAGTGGGATTGGTGGGTCAGATGGTAATTCTATTTCTAGTTTTTTAAAGGAAACTCCATACTGTTCTCCATAGTGACTGTATCAAATTACATTCCCACCAATAGTGGAAGAGGGCTCCTTTTGTCCACACCCTCCCCAGAATTTGTTGTTTGTAGATTTTCTGATGATGCCGATTCTAACAGGTGTGAGGTGATACCTCATTGTAGTTTTGATTTGCATTTCTCTAATAATTAGTGCTCTTGAGCAGCTTTTCATGTGCGTCTTGGCCATCTCTGTGTCTTCTTTGAAGAAACGTCTCTTTAGATCTTCTGCCCATTTTTGTATTGGGTTGTTTGTTCTTTTAATAAGCTGCATGAGCTGTTTATATATATTGGAGATTAAACCTTTGTCCATTGATTCGTTTGCAACTATTTTCGCCCCTTCTGAGGGATGCCTTTTTCCATTCCCGTGTTTTTAACCAAAAAAGAAAGAAAAAGAAGCAGAACATTAATGTGCATAAAATATGCCTTTTGAAACGGTCGTTTTGAAATATGGACGTCCTTTAAATTTTTTGGTCGATATGTGACCCCAGGATTTGTTTTCAGGGCAGGTGTCATTTACAGGCCTGCAATGATTTTGAATATCAACTGACCATTAGCGCTGGGATTAAAGCTGCTGTTGTGTGAAACGGCCACAAGGTGGCAGCAGTTCTCTCTTTCATATCTGGTTACTAGGGCAACAGAGCCTCAATGGAAGTCGCCTTCTAGATTGGAATTTAGAACAGAATGTGACAGGAAAAAGCCCCTCAAGTTTGTCTCACTACTTCTTGTTCGTGTTTTTAATTTAATTTTTTATTTTTTATTACAGCAAGTTTGATTACAATGTTTGGCTTTTTGTAGGTATGGTAGATGTGGTTCTTTTACACATATACAGATGTCTGTTCTTCCTGGGATCCTTTTCCCATGTACGTTATGACAGAATGTTGTGTACTCCACTCTTTGTATTCCGTAGCTCTTTGGTTATTATATATATCACCTGTGTTTGTATGTCTGTTAACCCCAATATCGTAATGAAACCAATCCTCACACCTTTCCATTGGTGAACCATAAGTTTGTTTAATGAATATGTGATTGCCCTTCTCCGTGGAAATATCTGCCCTGGTATCCATTTTTAGGTAACACCTATAAGTGATATGATACGATATGTGCCTTTCACTTTCCGACTTACTACATGTCACATGATTACCTCTAGACTCATCTACGGTGCTGCAAATGGCATTGTGTCCTTATTTTCCTTGGCTTCTATTCTGCCTTAGCGAGGTCCATTTTCAACAATGTGATTCCCTGAGGGTTGTGGATTAGCTGTCCTGGGCAGCCTTACAGTGCCGGCCGGCCCTCCCCTGGTGTGCCTGGTTGAGGTCAATATAAACAGCGCTCCAGGCAGCAATAGCCACTGAAGCTGTGCCTGACTCCATATTCTCTGCCCCGTCAGCAGTCTCGGGGCTCTGCTGGTGGGAGCGTGTGAGGGGCCACGGCTTTGTGGGTGGCCCGGTGTGTGTGGGGCTCTGTTGGACTTTGTGCAGGAGTTGCCAGGCTGCCACCTGTAAAGAAGAGGATGTGTCACCCATAAGTTCCACTGGAATTTCTCTCCGGGCTGAGGTAAGGAAGGAAGAAAATGGGTGGGGTCCGGGACAGGAGGGGTATCTCAGGCAGGGAAATGGAAAGCTTCCAGAAGAGCGCCCGGGGTCAGGACCATCCTGCCTCGCCTGCAGGCACCAAGTTGGCCTGTGTGCTGTCGCTGGTGTGGCTCCACGGCCCTTCCTCTAGGATTTCATGCCCTTGTACATATTCAGGTGTTTTACCTGGGAAGGGTGGGAACAGTTCAGCTGCAGCTGGCCTGGGGCTCAGCTCACCTTTATTCAGAGATGCCTCGGCACGGTCCCCCAGCTTTGCAATGAGGACGCTCCTTGCGTGCGGGGTGGGTTGCTGGCTGTATGGGAGATGATTCCCCACCTCTGACCCATTTCAGAATTGTTTACCGCTGGAGCAAGTTCCCTGATAGGGCTTTCCTCTGTATAACTGGTGGGTTCAGGTTTTTTTTCGTTTATGGTTCAAGTTAGATTTTATACCTCTTTTATGTATTTATAGATATAAGCATGGAAATAATACATTCCTATAAATACATCTGTGTGAAGGGAAGAACTTTTTTCTCTTTTATTTTTAAATTTTATTTTTTAAAATTTTGAAATTTAGTTTTATTTTATTATACAGCAGGTTATTTTTAGTTATGTATTTTATGCATATGCATGTATGCAGGCCAATCCCAATCTCCCAACTCATCCCACCTCTACCACCCCATGGCTTCCCACACTTGGTGTCCATAAGTTTGTTCTCTACCTGTGTCTCTATTTCTTCCCTGCAAACCAGTTCATCTGTACCACTTTTTAGGTTCCACATATATGCATTAATATACAATATTTGTTTTCCTCTTTCTGACTTAATTCATTCTGTATGACAGTCTCTAGATCCATCGATGTCTCTACAAATGACCCAGTTTCATTCCTTTTTATGGCCGAGTAATATTCCATTTTATATATGTACCACATCTTTACCCATTCATCTGTTTGTGGGTATTTAGTTTGCTCCCTTACCTGGCTATTGTAAATAGTGCTGCAATGAACATTGTGGTGAATGTGCCTTTTTGATTTATGGTTTTCTCTGGGTATATGCCCAGAAGTGCGATTGCTGGATCAGATGGTAATTCTATTTCTAGTTTTTTTAAGGAAACTCCACACTGTTCTCCATAGTGACTGTATCAATTTACATTCCCACCAATAGTGGAAGAGGGCTCCTTTTGTCCACACCCTCCCCAGAATTTGTTGTTTGTAGGTTTTCTGATGATGCCGATTCTAACATGTGTGAGGTGATACCTCATTGTAGTTGTTTTTTTTTTTTTTTTTTTTTTGGTGTACGCGGGCCTCTCCCTGTTGTGGCCTGTCCCGTTGCGGAGCACAGGCTCCGGACGCGCAGGCTCAGTGGCCATGGCTCACGGGCCCAGCTGCTCCGCGACATGTGGGATCTTCCCGGACCGGGGCACGAACCCGTGTCCCCTGCATCGGCAGGCGGACTCTCAACCACTGCGCCACCAGGGAAGCCCCCTCATTGTAGTTTTGATTTGCATTTCTGTAATAATTAGTGATGTTGAGCAGCTTTTCATCTGCGTCTTGGCCATGTCTGTGTCTTCTTTGAAGGATCGTCTCATGAGATCTTCTGACCATTTCTGTATTGGGAGGGTGGTTGGAGGGTAAGGCTATGTGCTCACGCACGTGTCAGTGCCAGCGTAAGGGCCAGGAGTAGGGTACTGCGTAGGGTAAGGTGTAGGTCTGGTGGTGGTTTCCGTTCCGGGCTAGGTTTAGGGTTTGGGAACGGCAAGGCTTAGGGCCCAGGTGAGGGTACGGAAACGTGGGATGGTCAGGCTACGTTCTTACGCATGGGTCAGTGCCAATGTACGGGCCAGGAATAGGCTACGGCGTAGGCTAATGTGTAGGGCTGGTGGTGGGTTTCCGTTCCGTGCTAGGGTTAGGGTTAGGGAATGACAAGGCTTAGGGCACAGGTGAGGGTACGGAAACGTGGGAGGGTCCGGCTATGTGCTGACGCACGGGTCAGTGCCAGCGTACGGGCCAGGTATAGGGAACGGCGTAGGGTAAGGGGTAGGGCTGGTTGTGAGATACCGTTCCGGGCTAGGGTTAGGGTCAGGGAACGGCAAGGCTTAGGGCACAGGTGAACGTAAGGAAACGTGGGAGGGTCAGGCTACGTGCTGACGCACGGGTCAGTGCCAGCGTACGGGCCAGGAGTAGGGTATGGCGTAGGGTAAGGTTTAGGGCTGGTGGTGGGTTTCCGTTCCGGGCTAGGGTTAGGGTGAGGGAACAGCAAGGCTTAGGGCACAGGTGAACGTAGGGAAACGTGGGAGTGGCAGGCTACGTGTTGACGCACGGGTCTGTGCCAGCGTACGGGCCAGGATTAGGGTACGTCGTAGCGTAAGGTTTAGGGCTGCTGGTGGGTTTCCGTTCCAGGCTAGGGTTAGGGTTAGGGAACGGCAAGGCTTAGGACACAGGTGAGGGTATGGAAACGTGGGAGAGGCAGGCTACGTGCTGACGCACAGGTCAGTGCCAGCGTAGGGGCCAGGAGTATGTTACAGCGTAGGGTAAGGTTTAGGGCTGGTGGTGGGTTTATGTTCCGGGTTAGGGTTAGGGAACGGCAAGGCTTAGGGCACAGGTGAGGGTACGGAAACGTAGGAGTGGCAGGCTACGTGCTGAGGCACGGGTCAGTGCCAGCGTACGGGGCAGGATTAGGGTACGGCGTAGGGTAAGGTTTAGGGCTGGTGGTGGGTTTCCGTTCCAGGCTAGGTTTAGGGTTAGGGAACGGCAAAGCTTAGGGCACAGAAGATGGTACGGAAAAGTGGGAGGGTCAGGCTACGTGCTGACGCACGGGTCAGTGCCAGCGTATGGGCCAAGTGTAGGGTATGGCGTAGGGTTAGGTGTAGGGTTAGGGTTAGGGAACGGCAAGGCTTAGGGCACAGGTGAGGGTACGGAAACGTGGGAGGGTCAGGCTACGTGATGACGCACGGGTCTTTGCCAGCGTACGCGCCAGGATTCGGGTACCGCATTGGGTAAGGTGTAGGGCTGGTTGTGGGTTTCCGTTCCAGGTTAGAGTTAGGGAACGGCAAGGCTTAGTGCACAGGTGAGGGTATGGAAACGTGGCAGAGGCAGGCTATGTGCTGACGCAAGGGTCATTGCCAGCGTACGGGTCAGGAGTAGTCTACGGCGTACGTTAAGGTTTAGGTTTTGTGGTGGGTTTCCATTCCGGGCTAGGGTTAGGAATAGGGAAAGGCAAGGCTTAGGGCACAGGTGAGGGTACGGAAACGTGGGAGGGTTAGGCTACATGCTGAAGCACGGTTCAATGCCAGGGTATGGACCAGGAGTAGGGTACGGCGTAGGGTAAAGTGTAAGGCTGGTGGTGGGTGTCCATTCCGGGCTAGTGTTAGGGTTAGGGTGCGGCAAGGCTTAGGGCACAGGGGAGGGTACGGAAACGTGGGAGGGTCAGGCTACATGCTGAAGAACGGGTCAGTGCCAGGGTGTGGACCAGGAGTAGGGTACGGCGTTGGGTATGGTGTAAGGGCGGTGGTGGGTGTCCATTCCGGTCTAGGGTTAGGGTTAGGGAACGTTAAGGCTTAGGACACAGGTGATGGTACGGAAACGTGGGAGGGTCAGGATACGTGCTGAAGAATGGGTCAGTGCCAGCGTACGGGCCAGGAGTAGGGTACGGCATAGCGTAATGTGTAGGGCTGGTGGTGGTTTCCGTTCCGGGCTAGGGTTAGAGGTAGGGAACTGCAAGGCTTAGGGCACAGGTGAGGGTACGGAAACGTGGGAGAGGCAGGCTACGGGCTGACACATGGGAGAGTGCCAGCTTACGGGCCAGCAGTAGGCTACGACGTAGGGTAGGGTGTAGGGCTGGTGGTGGGTTTCCGTTCCGGGCTAGGGTTAGAGTTAGGGATCGGCAAGGCTTAGGGAACAGGTGAGGGTAAGGAAAAGTGGGAGGGTTAGGCTACATGCTGACGCACGGATCAGTGCCAGCGTACGGGCCAGGTGTAGGGTACGGCGTAGGGTAAGGTTTAGGGCTGGTGGTGGGTTTCCGTTTGGGGTTATGGTTAGGGTTATGGAACGGCAAGGCTTAGGACACAGGTGAGGGTACGGGAACGTGGGAAGGTCAGGCTACGTGCTGACGCATGGATCAGTGCCAGCGTACGGGCCAGGATTAGGCTACGGCGTAGGGTAAGCTGTAGGGCTGGTGGTGGGTTTCTGTTCTGGGCTAGGGTTAGGGTTAGGGAAGGACAAGACTTAGGGCACAGTTGAGGGTACGGAAATGGTGGAGGGTCAGGCTATGTGCTGACGCACGGGTCAGTGCCAGCGTACAGGCCAGGAGTAGGCAACAACGTAGGGTAAGGTGTAGGGCTCGTGGTTGGTTTCCTTTCCGGGCTAGGGTTAGGGTTAGGGAATGTCAAGGCTTAGGGCACAGGTGAGGGTATGGAAACGTGGGAGGGTCATGCTACGTGCTGACACACGTGTCAGTGCCAGCGTATGGGCCAGTCGTAGGCTACGGCGTAGGGAAAGGTGTAGGGCTGGTGGTGGGCTTCCTTTCCGGGCTAGGGTTAGGGTTAGGGAACGGCAAGTCTTAGGGCACAGGTGCGGGTACGGAAACGTGGGAGAGTCAGGCTATGTGCTGACGCACGGGTCAGTGCCAGCGTACGGGCCAGGAGTAGTGTACGTCGTAGGGTAAGGTGTAGGGCTGGTGGTGGGTTTCCGTTCTGGGCTAGGGTTAGGGTTAGGGAACGGCAAGGTTTAGGGCACACGTGAGGGTATCGAAACGTGTTAGGCTCAGGGTACGTGTTGACGCACGGGTTAGTGTGAACGTACAGATGAGGATTATGGTGCGGCATAGGGTAAAGTGTATGGTTGGTGGTAGGTTTCCGTTTCAGGCTAGGGTTAGTGTTAGGGAACGGCAAGGTTTTGGGCACAGATGAGGGTATGGAAACGTGTTAGTGTCAGGGTACGTGTTGACATATGGATTAGCATTAGGGTACGGCTTAGGGTAAGGTGTAGGCTTGGTGGTAGGTTTCCATTGTGGTCTAGGGCTAGGGTTAGGGAATGGCAAGGTTTAGGTCACAGGTGAAGGTACGGAAACGTGTTAGGGTCAGGGTAAGTGTTGACGCATGTGTTAGTGTCAGCGTACGGAGTAGGTTTATGGTCCTTCGTAGGTTAAGGTCTAGGGTTGGTGGTAGGTTTCCGTTCCAGGCTAGGGTTAGTGTTATGGAACGGCAAGGTTTAGGGCATAGGTGAGGGTACGGAAATGTGTTAGGGTCAGGGTACGTGTTGACGCTCGGATTATGATTAGGGTATGGCGTAGAGTAACGTGTAGGGTTGGTGGTAGGTTTCCGTTTTGGGCTAGGGTTAGGGTTAGGCAACGGCACGGTTTAGGGCACAGGTGAGGGAACGGAAAAGTGTTAGGGTCAGTGTACGTGTTGACGCACGGGTTAGTGTCAGTGTACGGATTAGGATTAGGGTAACGTGTAGGGTATGCTGTACGGTTTGTGGTAGTTTTCCATTCTGGGCTAGGGTTAGTGTTAGGGTACGGCAAGGTTTAGGGTACAGGTGACGGTACAGAAACGTGTTAGGGTCATGATAAATGTTGATACATGGAATAGTGTCATCATACGCATTAGGATTAGGGTACGGCGTAGAGTAAGGTGTACGGATGGCGGTAGGTTTACATTCCGGTGTAGGGTTAGGGATAGAGAATTGCAAGGTATAGGGCACAGGTGATGGTACGCAAATGTGTTAGGTTCAGGGTATGTGTTGACTCACGGGTTAGTGTGAGCGTACGCATGAGGATTAGGGTACCGCATAGAGTAAGGTGTAGGGTTGGTGGTAGGTTTCCGTTCCAGTCTAGGGTTATGTTTAGGGACTGGCAAAGTTTAGGGCACAGGTGAGGGTACGAAACGTGTTAGGGTCAGGGTACGTGTTGATGCACAGGTTAGTGTCAGCATACGAATTAGGATTAGGCTATGGCGTAAGGTAAGGTGTAGGGTTGGTGGTAGTTTTCCGTTCCGGGCTAGGGTTAAGGTAAGGGAACGGCAAGGTTTATGGCAGAGGTGAGGGTACGGAAACGTGTTAGGGTCAGGGTACGTGTTGACGTATGGATTAGGATTAGGGTACGGCTTAGGGTAAGGTGTAGGGCTGATGGTAGGTTTCTGTTCCGGGCTAAGGTTAAAGATAGGCAACGGCAAGGTTTGGGGCACAGCTGAGGGTACGGAAACGTGTTAGTGTCAGGGTACATGTTGACTCACCGGTTAGTGCCAGCGTACGGATTAGGATTAGTGTACCGCGTAGATAAGGTGCACGGTTGGTGGTAGGTTTCCGTTCCAGGCTATGGATAGGGTTAGGGAAAGTCAAGGTTTCTATTTGTAGGTTTTTTAAGGAAACTCCATACTGTTCTCCATAGTGACTGTATCAATTTACATTCCCAACAATAGTGGAAGTGGGCTCCTTTTGTCCACACCCTCCCCAGAATTTGTTGTCTGTAGATTTTCTGATGATGCCGATTCTAACAGGTGTGAGGTGATACCTCATTGTAGTTTTGAATTGCATTTCTCTAATAATTAGTGCTGTTGAACAGCTTTTCATGTGCATCTTAGCCATCTCTGTGTCTTCTTTGAAGAAACGTCTCTTTAGATATTCTGCCCATGTTTGTATTGGGTTGTCTGTTTTTTTAATATTAAGCTGCATGAGCTGTTTATATATATTGGAGATTAAACCTTTGTCCATTGATTCGTTTGCAACTATTTTCGCCCCTTCTGAGGGATGCCTTTTTCCATTCCCGTGTTTTTAACCAAAAAAGAAAGAAAGAAAAAGAAGCAGAACACTAATGTGCATAAAATATGCCTTTTGAAACGGTCGTTTTGAAATATGGACGTCCTTTAAATTTTTTGGTCGATATGTGGCTCCAGGATTTGTTTTCAGGGCAGGTGTCATTTACAGGCCTGCAATGATTTTGAATATCAACTGACCATTAGCCCTGGTCTTAAAGCTGCTGTTGTGTGAAACGGCCACTAGGTGGCAGCAGTTCTCCCTTAACACATCTGGTTACTAGGGCAACAGAGCCTCAATGGACGTCGTGTTCTACATTGGAATTTAGAATGGAATGTGCCAGGAGAAAGCCCCTCAAGTTTGACACCCTACTTCTTGTTCGTATTTTTAATTTAATTTTTTTATTTTTTATTACAGCAAGTATGATTACAATGTTTGGCTTATTGTAGGTGTCGAACATGTGGTTCTTTTACACATATACAGATGTCTGTTCTTCCTGCGATCCTTTTCAAATGTACGTTATGACAGAATGTTGAGTAGTCTTCTCTTGGTATTCCTTAGGTCTTTGGTGATTATATATGTCACCTCTGTTTGTATATGTCTGTTAATCCCGATATCGTAATGAAACCAATCCTCACACCTTTCCATTGGTGAACTATAAGTTTGTTTAATGAATCTATGATTGCACTTCTCAGTGGAAATGACTGCCCTGGTTTCTATTTTAGGTAACACCTATAAGTGATATGAAATGATATGTGTCTTTCACTTTCTGACTTACTACAAGTCACGTGATTACCTCTAGACTCATCTACAGTGCTGCAAATGGCATTGTGTCCTTATTTTCCTTGGATTCTATTCTGCCTCAGCGAGGTCCATTTTCAACAATGTGATTCCCTGAGGGTTGTGGATTAGCTGACCTGGGCAGCCTTACCCTGCCGGCCGGCCCTCCCCAGGTGTGCCTGTTTGACGTCAATATAAACAGCGCTCCAGGCAGCAATAGCCCCTGAAGCTGTTCCTGACTCCATATTCTCTGCCCCGTCAGCAGTCTCGGGGCTGTGCTGGTGGGAGGGAGTGAGGGGCCACAGCTTTGTTGGTGGCCCTGTGTGAGTGGGGTTCTGCTGGCCTTTCTGCAGGAGTTGCCAGGCTGCCACCTGTAAAGAAGAGGATGTGTCACCCATACCTTCCGCTGGAATTTCTCTCCGGACAGAGGTGAGGAAGGAAAAAAGCAGTGGGGGCCGGGACAAATGGGGTATCTCAGGCAGGACAATGGAAAGCTTCTGGAAGAGCGCCCGGGGCCAGGATCACCCTGGCTGGCCTGCAGTCACCAAGTTGGCCTGCGTGCTGTCGCTGGTGTGGCTCCACGGCCCTTCCTCTAGGCTTTCAAGCCTTTGTACATATTCAGGTGTTTGACCTGGGAAGGGTGGGAACAGTTCAGCAGCAGCTGGCCTGGGGCTCAGCTCACCTTTATTCAGAGATGCCCCGGCACAGTCCCCCAGCTTTGCAAAGAGGATGCTCCTTGCATGGGGTGTGGGTTGCTGGCTGTATGGGAGATGATTCCCCACCTCTGACCAATTTCAGAATTGTTTACCGCTGGAGCAAGTGCCCTGATAGGGTATTCCTCTGTATAACTGGTGGGTTCAGGTTTTTTTTTCGTTTATGGTTCAAGTTAGATTTTATTCCTCTTTTATGTATTTATAGATATAAGCATGGAAATAATTCATTCCTATAAATACATCTGTGTGAAGGGAAGAATTTTTTCTGTTTTATTTTTAAATTTTATATTTTAAAATTTTGAAATTTAATTTTACTTACTTTTTTATACAGCGGGTTATTATTAGTTATGTATTTTATGCATATACATGTATACAGGTCAATCTCAAACTCCCAACTCATCCCACCACCACCACCCCATGGCTTCCCACAATTGGTGTCCATACGATTGTCCTCTACCTCTGTGTCTCTATTTCTTCCCTGCAAACCAGTTCATCTGTACCATTTTTAGGTTCCACATATATGCATTAATATACAATATTTGTTTTCCTCTTTCTGACTTACTTCATTCTGTAAGACAGTCTCTAGATCCATCGATGTCTCTACAAATGACCCAGTTTCATTCTTTTTATGGCCGAGTAATATTCCATTTTATATATGTACCCCATCTTTATCCATTCATCTGTCTGTGGGCATTTAGGTTGCTTCCATTACCTGTCTACTGTAAATAGTGCTGCAATGAACCTTGTGGTGAATGTGCCTTTTTGATTTATGGTTGTCTCTGGGTATATGCCCAACAGTGGGATTGGTGGGTCAGATGGTAATTCTATTTCTAGTTTTTTAAAGGAAACTCCATACTGTTCTCCATAGTGACTGTATCAAATTACATTCCCACCAATAGTGGAAGAGGGCTCCTTTTGTCCACACCCTCCCCAGAATTTGTTGTTTGTAGATTTTCTGATGATGCCGATTCTAACAGGTGTGAGGTGATACCTCATTGTAGTTTTGATTTGCATTTCTCTAATAATTAGTGCTCTTGAGCAGCTTTTCATGTGCGTCTTGGCCATCTCTGTGTCTTCTTTGAAGAAACGTCTCTTTAGATCTTCTGCCCATTTTTGTATTGGGTTGTTTGTTCTTTTAATAAGCTGCATGAGCTGTTTATATATATTGGAGATTAAACCTTTGTCCATTGATTCGTTTGCAACTATTTTCGCCCCTTCTGAGGGATGCCTTTTTCCATTCCCGTGTTTTTAACCAAAAAAGAAAGAAAAAGAAGCAGAACATTAATGTGCATAAAATATGCCTTTTGAAACGGTCGTTTTGAAATATGGACGTCCTTTAAATTTTTTGGTCGATATGTGACCCCAGGATTTGTTTTCAGGGCAGGTGTCATTTACAGGCCTGCAATGATTTTGAATATCAACTGACCATTAGCGCTGGGATTAAAGCTGCTGTTGTGTGAAACGGCCACAAGGTGGCAGCAGTTCTCTCTTTCATATCTGGTTACTAGGGCAACAGAGCCTCAATGGAAGTCGCCTTCTAGATTGGAATTTAGAACAGAATGTGACAGGAAAAAGCCCCTCAAGTTTGTCTCACTACTTCTTGTTCGTGTTTTTAATTTAATTTTTTATTTTTTATTACAGCAAGTTTGATTACAATGTTTGGCTTTTTGTAGGTATGGTAGATGTGGTTCTTTTACACATATACAGATGTCTGTTCTTCCTGGGATCCTTTTCCCATGTACGTTATGACAGAATGTTGTGTACTCCACTCTTTGTATTCCGTAGCTCTTTGGTTATTATATATATCACCTGTGTTTGTATGTCTGTTAACCCCAATATCGTAATGAAACCAATCCTCACACCTTTCCATTGGTGAACCATAAGTTTGTTTAATGAATATGTGATTGCCCTTCTCCGTGGAAATATCTGCCCTGGTATCCATTTTTAGGTAACACCTATAAGTGATATGATACGATATGTGCCTTTCACTTTCCGACTTACTACATGTCACATGATTACCTCTAGACTCATCTACGGTGCTGCAAATGGCATTGTGTCCTTATTTTCCTTGGCTTCTATTCTGCCTTAGCGAGGTCCATTTTCAACAATGTGATTCCCTGAGGGTTGTGGATTAGCTGTCCTGGGCAGCCTTACAGTGCCGGCCGGCCCTCCCCTGGTGTGCCTGGTTGAGGTCAATATAAACAGCGCTCCAGGCAGCAATAGCCACTGAAGCTGTGCCTGACTCCATATTCTCTGCCCCGTCAGCAGTCTCGGGGCTCTGCTGGTGGGAGCGTGTGAGGGGCCACGGCTTTGTGGGTGGCCCGGTGTGTGTGGGGCTCTGTTGGACTTTGTGCAGGAGTTGCCAGGCTGCCACCTGTAAAGAAGAGGATGTGTCACCCATAAGTTCCACTGGAATTTCTCTCCGGGCTGAGGTAAGGAAGGAAGAAAATGGGTGGGGTCCGGGACAGGAGGGGTATCTCAGGCAGGGAAATGGAAAGCTTCCAGAAGAGCGCCCGGGGTCAGGACCATCCTGCCTCGCCTGCAGGCACCAAGTTGGCCTGTGTGCTGTCGCTGGTGTGGCTCCACGGCCCTTCCTCTAGGATTTCATGCCCTTGTACATATTCAGGTGTTTTACCTGGGAAGGGTGGGAACAGTTCAGCTGCAGCTGGCCTGGGGCTCAGCTCACCTTTATTCAGAGATGCCTCGGCACGGTCCCCCAGCTTTGCAATGAGGACGCTCCTTGCGTGCGGGGTGGGTTGCTGGCTGTATGGGAGATGATTCCCCACCTCTGACCAATTTCAGAATTGTTTACCGCTGGAGCAAGTTCCCTGATAGGGCTTTCCTCTGTATAACTGGTGGGTTCAGGTTTTTTTTCGTTTATGGTTCAAGTTAGATTTTATACCTCTTTTATGTATTTATAGATATAAGCATGGAAATAATACATTCCTATAAATACATCTGTGTGAAGGGAAGAACTTTTTTCTCTTTTATTTTTAAATTTTATTTTTTAAAATTTTGAAATTTAGTTTTATTTTATTATACAGCAGGTTATTTTTAGTTATGTATTTTATGCATATGCATGTATGCAGGCCAATCCCAATCTCCCAACTCATCCCACCTCTACCACCCCATGGCTTCCCACACTTGGTGTCCATAAGTTTGTTCTCTACCTGTGTCTCTATTTCTTCCCTGCAAACCAGTTCATCTGTACCACTTTTTAGGTTCCACATATATGCATTAATATACAATATTTGTTTTCCTCTTTCTGACTTAATTCATTCTGTATGACAGTCTCTAGATCCATCGATGTCTCTACAAATGACCCAGTTTCATTCCTTTTTATGGCCGAGTAATATTCCATTTTATACATGTACCACATCTTTACCCATTCATCTGTTTGTGGGTATTTAGTTTGCTCCCTTACCTGGCTATTGTAAATAGTGCTGCAATGAACATTGTGGTGAATGTGCCTTTTTGATTTATGGTTTTCTCTGGGTATATGCCCAGAAGTGCGATTGCTGGATCAGATGGTAATTCTATTTCTAGTTTTTTTAAGGAAACTCCACACTGTTCTCCATAGTGACTGTATCAATTTACATTCCCACCAATAGTGGAAGAGGGCTCCTTTTGTCCACACCCTCCCCAGAATTTGTTGTTTGTAGGTTTTCTGATGATGCCGATTCTAACATGTGTGAGGTGATACCTCATTGTAGTTGTTTTTTTTTTTTTTTTTTTTTGGTGTACGCGGGCCTCTCCCTGTTGTGGCCTGTCCCGTTGCGGAGCACAGGCTCCGGACGCGCAGGCTCAGTGGCCATGGCTCACGGGCCCAGCTGCTCCGCGACATGTGGGATCTTCCCGGACCGGGGCACGAACCCGTGTCCCCTGCATCGGCAGGCGGACTCTCAACCACTGCGCCACCAGGGAAGCCCCCTCATTGTAGTTTTGATTTGCATTTCTCTAATAATTAGTGATGTTGAGCAGCTTTTCATCTGCGTCTTGGCCATGTCTGTGTCTTCTTTGAAGGATCGTCTCATGAGATCTTCTGACCATTTCTGTATTGGGAGGGTGGTTGGAGGGTAAGGCTATGTGCTCACGCACGTGTCAGTGCCAGCGTAAGGGCCAGGAGTAGGGTACTGCGTAGGGTAAGGTGTAGGTCTGGTGGTGGTTTCCGTTCCGGGCTAGGTTTAGGGTTTGGGAACGGCAAGGCTTAGGGCCCAGGTGAGGGTACGGAAACGTGGGATGGTCAGGCTACGTTCTTACGCATGGGTCAGTGCCAATGTACGGGCCAGGAATAGGCTACGGCGTAGGCTAATGTGTAGGGCTGGTGGTGGGTTTCCGTTCCGTGCTAGGGTTAGGGTTAGGGAATGACAAGGCTTAGGGCACAGGTGAGGGTACGGAAACGTGGGAGGGTCCGGCTATGTGCTGACGCACGGGTCAGTGCCAGCGTACGGGCCAGGTATAGGGAACGGCGTAGGGTAAGGGGTAGGGCTGGTTGTGAGATACCGTTCCGGGCTAGGGTTAGGGTCAGGGAACGGCAAGGCTTAGGGCACAGGTGAACGTAAGGAAACGTGGGAGGGTCAGGCTACGTGCTGACGCACGGGTCAGTGCCAGCGTACGGGCCAGGAGTAGGGTATGGCGTAGGGTAAGGTTTAGGGCTGGTGGTGGGTTTCCGTTCCGGGCTAGGGTTAGGGTGAGGGAACAGCAAGGCTTAGGGCACAGGTGAACGTAGGGAAACGTGGGAGTGGCAGGCTACGTGTTGACGCACGGGTCTGTGCCAGCGTACGGGCCAGGATTAGGGTACGTCGTAGCGTAAGGTTTAGGGCTGCTGGTGGGTTTCCGTTCCAGGCTAGGGTTAGGGTTAGGGAACGGCAAGGCTTAGGACACAGGTGAGGGTATGGAAACGTGGGAGAGGCAGGCTACGTGCTGACGCACAGGTCAGTGCCAGCGTAGGGGCCAGGAGTATGTTACAGCGTAGGGTAAGGTTTAGGGCTGGTGGTGGGTTTATGTTCCGGGTTAGGGTTAGGGAACGGCAAGGCTTAGGGCACAGGTGAGGGTACGGAAACGTAGGAGTGGCAGGCTACGTGCTGAGGCACGGGTCAGTGCCAGCGTACGGGGCAGGATTAGGGTACGGCGTAGGGTAAGGTTTAGGGCTGGTGGTGGGTTTCCGTTCCAGGCTAGGTTTAGGGTTAGGGAACGGCAAAGCTTAGGGCACAGAAGATGGTACGGAAAAGTGGGAGGGTCAGGCTACGTGCTGACGCACGGGTCAGTGCCAGCGTATGGGCCAAGTGTAGGGTATGGCGTAGGGTTAGGTGTAGGGTTAGGGTTAGGGAACGGCAAGGCTTAGGGCACAGGTGAGGGTACGGAAACGTGGGAGGGTCAGGCTACGTGATGACGCACGGGTCTTTGCCAGCGTACGCGCCAGGATTCGGGTACCGCATTGGGTAAGGTGTAGGGCTGGTTGTGGGTTTCCGTTCCAGGTTAGAGTTAGGGAACGGCAAGACTTAGTGCACAGGTGAGGGTATGGAAACGTGGCAGAGGCAGGCTATGTGCTGACGCAAGGGTCACTGCCAGCGTACGGGTCAGGAGTAGTCTACGGCGTACGTTAAGGTTTAGGTTTTGTGGTGGGTTTCCATTCCGGGCTAGGGTTAGGGATAGGGAAAGGCAAGGCTTAGGGCACAGGTGAGGGTACGGAAACGTGGGAGGGTTAGGCTACATGCTGAAGCACGGTTCAATGCCAGGGTATGGACCAGGAGTAGGGTACGGCGTAGGGTAAAGTGTAAGGCTGGTGGTGGGTGTCCATTCCGGGCTAGTGTTAGGGTTAGGGTGCGGCAAGGCTTAGGGCACAGGGGAGGGTACGGAAACGTGGGAGGGTCAGGCTACATGCTGAAGAACGGGTCAGTGCCAGGGTGTGGACCAGGAGTAGGGTACGGCGTTGGGTATGGTGTAAGGGCGGTGGTGGGTGTCCATTCCGGTCTAGGGTTAGGGTTAGGGAACGTTAAGGCTTAGGACACAGGTGAGGGTACGGAAACGTGGGAGGGTCAGGATACGTGCTGAAGAATGGGTCAGTGCCAGCGTACGGGCCAGGAGTAGGGTACGGCATAGCGTAATGTGTAGGGCTGGTGGTGGTTTCCGTTCCGGGCTAGGGTTAGAGGTAGGGAACTGCAAGGCTTAGGGCACAGGTGAGGGTACGGAAACGTGGGAGAGGCAGGCTACGGGCTGACACATGGGAGAGTGCCAGCTTACGGGCCAGCAGTAGGCTACGACGTAGGGTAGGGTGTAGGGCTGGTGGTGGTTTTCCGTTCCGGGCTAGGGTTAGAGTTAGGGATCGGCAAGGCTTAGGGAACAGGTGAGGGTAAGGAAAAGTGGGAGGGTTAGGCTACATGCTGACGCACGGATCAGTGCCAGCGTACGGGCCAGGTGTAGGGTACGGCGTAGGGTAAGGTTTAGGGCTGGTGGTGGGTTTCCGTTTGGGGTTATGGTTAGGGTTATGGAACGGCAAGGCTTAGGACACAGGTGAGGGTACGGGAACGTGGGAAGGTCAGGCTACGTGCTGACGCACGGATCAGTGCCAGCGTACGGGCCAGGATTAGGCTACGGCGTAGGGTAAGCTGTAGGGCTGGTGGTGGGTTTCTGTTCTGGGCTAGGGTTAGGGTTAGGGAAGGACAAGACTTAGGGCACAGTTGAGGGTACGGAAATGGTGGAGGGTCAGGCTATGTGCTGACGCACGGGTCAGTGCCAGCGTACAGGCCAGGAGTAGGCAACAACGTAGGGTAAGGTGTAGGGCTCGTGGTTGGTTTCCTTTCCGGGCTAGGGTTAGGGTTAGGGAATGTCAAGGCTTAGGGCACAGGTGAGGGTATGGAAACGTGGGAGGGTCATGCTACGTGCTGACACACGTGTCAGTGCCAGCGTATGGGCCAGTCGTAGGCTACGGCGTAGGGAAAGGTGTAGGGCTGGTGGTGGGCTTCCTTTCCGGGCTAGGGTTAGGGTTAGGGAACGGCAAGTCTTAGGGCACAGGTGCGGGTACGGAAACGTGGGAGAGTCAGGCTATGTGCTGACGCACGGGTCAGTGCCAGCGTACGGGCCAGGAGTAGTGTACGTCGTAGGGTAAGGTGTAGGGCTGGTGGTGGGTTTCCGTTCTGGGCTAGGGTTAGGGTTAGGGAACGGCAAGGTTTAGGGCACACGTGAGGGTATCGAAACGTGTTAGGCTCAGGGTACGTGTTGACGCACGGGTTAGTGTGAACGTACAGATGAGGATTATGGTGCGGCATAGGGTAAAGTGTATGGTTGGTGGTAGGTTTCCGTTTCAGGCTAGGGTTAGTGTTAGGGAACGGCAAGGTTTTGGGCACAGATGAGGGTATGGAAACGTGTTAGTGTCAGGGTACGTGTTGACATATGGATTAGCATTAGGGTACGGCTTAGGGTAAGGTGTAGGCTTGGTGGTAGGTTTCCATTGTGGTCTAGGGCTAGGGTTAGGGAATGGCAAGGTTTAGGTCACAGGTGAAGGTACGGAAACGTGTTAGGGTCAGGGTAAGTGTTGACGCATGTGTTAGTGTCAGCGTACGGAGTAGGTTTATGGTCCTTCGTAGGTTAAGGTCTAGGGTTGGTGGTAGGTTTCCGTTCCAGGCTAGGGTTAGTGTTATGGAACGGCAAGGTTTAGGGCATAGGTGAGGGTACGGAAATGTGTTAGGGTCAGGGTACGTGTTGACGCTCGGATTATGATTAGGGTATGGCGTAGAGTAACGTGTAGGGTTGGTGGTAGGTTTCCGTTTTGGGCTAGGGTTAGGGTTAGGCAACGGCACGGTTTAGGGCACAGGTCAGGGAACGGAAAAGTGTTAGGGTCAGTGTACGTGTTGACGCACGGGTTAGTGTCAGTGTACGGATTAGGATTAGGGTAACGTGTAGGGTATGCTGTACGGTTTGTGGTAGTTTTCCATTCTGGGCTAGGGTTAGTGTTAGGGTACGGCAAGGTTTAGGGTACAGGTGACGGTACAGAAACGTGTTAGGGTCATGATAAATGTTGATACATGGAATAGTGTCATCATACGCATTAGGATTAGGGTACGGCGTAGGGTAAGGTGTACGGAGGGCGGTAGGTTTCCATTCCGTTGTAGGGTTAGGGTTAGCGAATTGCAAGGTTTTGGGCACAGGTGATGGTACAGAAATGTGTTAGGTTCAGGGTACGTGTTGACTCACGGGTTAGTGTCAGCATACGCATGAGGATTAGGGTACTGCATAGAGTAAGGTGTAGGGTTGGTGGTACGTTTCCGTTCCAGTCTAGGGTTATGTTTAGGGACCGGCAAAGTTTAGGGCACAGGTGAGGGTACGAAACGTGTTAGGGTCAGGGTATGTGTTGATGCACAGGTTAGTGTCAGCAAACGAATTAGGATTAGGGTACGGCGTAAGGTAAGGTGTAGGGTTGGTGGTAGGTTTCCGTTCCGGGCTAGGGTTAGGGTTAGGGAACAGCAAGGTTTATGGCAGAGGTGAGGGTACGGAAACGTGTTAGGGTCAGGGTACGTGTTGATGTATGAATTAGGATTAGGGTACAGCTTAGGGTAAGGTGTAGGGCTGATGGTAGGTTTCCGTTCCGGGCTAAGGTTAAGGATAGGCAACGACAAGTTTTATGGCACAGCTGAGGGTACGGAAATGTGTTAGGGTCAGGGTACGTGTTGACTCACTGGTTAGTGCCAGCGTACGGATTAGGATTAGTGTACGGCGTAAGGTAAGGTGTAGGGTTGGTGGTAGGATTCCGTTCCGGGCTATGGTTAGGGTTAGGGAAAGTCAAGGTTTCTATTTCTAGTTCTTTTAAGGAAACTCCATACTGTTCTCCATAGTGACTGTATCAATTTACATTCCCACCATAGTGGAAGAGGGCTCCTTTTGTCCACACCCTCCCCAGAATTTGTTTGTAGATTTTCTGATGATGCCGATTCTAACAGGTGTGAGGTGATACCTCATTGTAGTTTTGATTTGCATTTCTCTAATAATTAGTGCTCTTGAGCAGCTTTTCATGTGCGTCTTGGCCATCTCTGTGTCTTCTTTGAAGAAACGTCTCTTTAGATCTTCTGCCCATTTTTGTATTTTGTTGTTTGTTTTTTTAATAAGCTGCATGAGCTGTTTATATATATTGGAGATTAAACCTTTGTCCATTGATTCGTTTGCAACTATTTTCGCCCCTTCTGAGGGATGCCTTTTTCCATTCCCGTGTTTTTAACCAAAAAAGAAAGAAAGAAAAAGAAGCAGAACACTAATGTGCATAAAATATGCCTTTTGAAACGGTCGTTTTGCAATATGGACGTCCTTTAAATTTTTTGGTCGATATGTGGCCCCAGGATTTGTTTTCAGGGCAGGTGTCTTTTACAGGCCTGCAATGATTTTGAATATCAACTGACCATTAGCACTGGGATTAAAGCTGCTGTTGTGTGAAACGGCCACAAGGTGGCAGCAGTTCTCCCTTACCAATTCTGGTTACTAGGGCAACAGAGCCTCAATGGAAGTCGTGTTCTAGATTGGAATTTAGAATGGAATGTGAACAGGAGAAAGCCCCTCAAGTTTGTCTCCCTACTTCTTGTTCGTGTTTTTCATTTAATTTTTTGTTTTTTATTACAGCAAGTTTGATTACAATGTTTGGCTTGTTGTAGGTGTGGAAGATGTGGTTCTTTTACACATATACAGATGTCTGTTTTTCCTGGGATCCTTTTCCCATGTACGTTATGACAGAATGTTGAGTAGTCTTTTGGTATTCCGTAGGTCTTTGGTGATTATATATGTCACCTGTGTTTGTATAAGTCTGTTAACCCCGATATCGTAATGAAACCAATCCTCACACCTTTCCATTGGTGAACCATAAGTTTGTTTAATGAATCTCTGATTACCCTTCTCGGTGGAAATATATGCCCTGTTATCCATTTTTAGGTAACACCTATAAGTGATATGATATGATATGTGTCTTTCACTTTCTCACTTACTACAAGTCACGTGATTACCTCTAGACTCATCTACGGTGGTGCAAATGGCATTGTGTTCTTTTTTTCCTTGGCTTCTCTTCTGCCTTAGCGAGGTCCATTTTTAACAATGTGATTCCCTGAGTGTTGTGGATTAGCTCACCTGGGCAGCCTTACCCTGCCGCCCGGCCCACCCCAGGTGTGCCTGGTTGAGGTCAATATAAACAGCGCTCCAGGCAGCAATAGCCCCTGAAGCTGTTCCTGACTCCATATTCTCTGCCCCGTCAGCAGTCTCGGGGCTGTGCTGGTGGGAGGGAATGAGGTGCCACAGATTTGTTGGTGGCCCGGTGTGAGTGGGGTTCTGCTGGCCTTTCTGCAGGAGTTGCCAGGCTGCCACCTGTAAAGAAGAGGATGTGTCACCCATACCTTCTGCTGGAATTTCTCTCCGGACAGAGGTGAGGAAGGAAAAAAGCAGTGGGGGACGGGACAGGTGGGGTATCTCAGGCAGGACAATGGAAAGCTTCCGGAAGAGCGCCCGTGGCCAGGACCACCCTGGCTGGCCTGCAGGCGCCAAGTTGGCCTGCGTGCTGTCGCTGTTGTGGCTCCTCGGCCCTTCCTCTAGTCTTTCAAGCCCTTGTACATATTCAGTTGTTTTACCTGGGAAGGGTGGGAACAGTTCAGCAACAGCTGGCCTGCGGCTCAGCTCACCTTTTTTTAGAGATGCCTCGGCTCGGTCCCCCAGCTTTGCAATGAGGACGCTCCTTGTGTGGGGTGTGGGTTGCTGGCTGTATGGGGATGATTCCCCACCTATGACCAATTTCAGAATTGTTTGCCGCTGGAGCAAGTGCCCTGATAGGGTTTTCCTCTGTATAACTGGTGGGTTCAGGTTTTTTTCCTTTTATGGTTCAAGTTAGATTTTATTCCTCTTTTATATATTTATAGATATAAGCATGGAAATAATTCATTCCTATAAATACATCTGTGTGAAGGGAAGAACGTTTTTCTGTTTTATATTTAAATTTTATTTTTTAAGATTTTGAAATTTAATTTTATTTACTTTTATATACAGCAGGTTATTATTAGATATGTATTTTATGCATATACATGTATACAGGTCAATCTCAAACTCCCAACTCATCCCACCACCACCACCCCATGGCTTCCCACACTTGGTGTCCATACGTTTGTTCTCTACTTCTGTGTCTCTATTTCTTCCCTGCAAACCAGTTCATCTGTACCATTTTTTAGGTTCCACATATATGCATTAATATACAATATTTGTTTTCCTCTTTCTGACCTACTTCATTCTGTATGACAGTCTCTAGATCCATCGATGTCTCTAGAAATGACCCAGTTTCATTCCTTTTTATGGTTGAGTAATATTCCATTTTATACATGTACCACATCTTTATCCATTCATCTGTGTGAGGGCATTTAGGTTGCTTCCATTACCTGGCTTCTGTAAATAGTGCTGCAATGAAACATGTGGTGAATGTGCCTTTTTGATTTATGGTTTTCTCTGGGTCTATTCCCAGAAGTGGGATTGCAGGATCAGATGGTAATTCTATTTGTAGTTTTTTTAAGGAAACTCCATAGTGTTCTCCATAGTGACTGTATCAATTTACATTCCCACCAATAGTGGAAGAGGGATCCTTTTGTCCACACCCTCCCCAGAATTTGTTGTTTGTTGATTTTCTGAGGATGCCGATTCTAACAGGTGTGAGGTGATACCTCATTGTAGTTTCGATTTGCATTTCTCTAATAATTAGTGCTCTTCAGCAGCTTTTCATGTGCGTCTTGGCCATCTCTGTGTCGTCTTTGAAGAAACGTCTCTTTAGATCTACTGCCCATTTTTGTATTGGGTTTTTTGTTTTTTTTAATATTAAGATGCATGAGCTTTTATATATTGGAGATTAAACCTTTGTCCATTGATTCGTTTTCAACGATTTTTGCCCATTCTGAGGGATGCCTTTTTCCATTCCCGTTTTTTTAACAAAAAAGTAAAGAAACAAAAAGAAGAAGAACACTAATGTGCGTAAAATATGGCTTTTGAAACGGTCGTTTTGAAATATGGACGTCCTTTGAATTTTTTGGTCGATATGTGACCCCAGGATTTGTTTTCAGGGCAGGTGTCATTTACCGGCCTGCAATGATTTTGAATATCAACTGACCATTAGCGCTGGGATTAAAGCTGCTGTTGTGTGAAACGGCCACAAGGTGGCATCAGTTCTCCCTTACCAATTCTGGTTACTAGGGCAACAGAGACTCAAAGGAAGTCGTGTTCTAGATTGGAATTTAGAATGGAATGTGCCAGGAGAAAGCCCCTCAAGTTTGTCTCCCTACTTCTTGTTCGTGTTTTTAATTTAATTTTTATTTTTTATTTCAGCAAGTTTGATTAAAATGTTTGGCTTGTTGTAGGTGTGGAAGATGTGGTTCTTTTACACATATACAGATGTCGGTTTTTCCTGGGATCCTTTTCCCATGTACCTTATGACAGAATGTTGAGTAGTCTTTTGGTATTTCGTAGGTCTTTGGTGATTATATATGTCACCTGTGTTTGTATAAGTCTGTTAACCCCGATATCGTAATGAAACCAATCCTCACAACTTTCCATTGGTGAACCATAAGTTTGTTTAATGAATCTCTGATTGCCCTTCTCGGTGGAAATATCTGCCCTGGTATCCATTTTTAGGTAACACCTATAAGTGATATGATATGATATGTGTCTTTCACTTTCTGACTTACTACATGTCACGTGATTACATCTAGACTCATCTACGGTGCTGCAAAAGGCATTGTGTCCTTTTTTTCCTTGCCTTCTATTCTGACTTAGCGAGGTCCCTTTTCAACAATGTGATTCCCTGCGGGTTGTGGATTAGCTGACGTGGGCAGCCTTATCCTGCCGGCCGGCCCTCCCAAGGTGTGCCTGGTTGAGGTCAATATAAACAGCGCTCCATGCAGCAATAGCCCCTGAATCTGTGCCTGCCCCCATATTCTCTGCCCCCTGAGCAGTCTCGGGGCTGTGCTGGTGGGAGGGAGTGAGGGGCCACAGCTTTGTTGGTGGCCCGGTGTGAGTGGGGTTCTGCTGGCCTTTCTGCAGGAGACGCCAGGCTGCCTCCTGTAAAGAGGAGGATGTGTCACCCATTCCTTCCGCTGGAATTTCTCTCCGGACTGAGGTGACGAAGGAAAAAAGCAGTGGGGGCCGGGACAGGGTGGGTATCACAGGCAGGACAATGGAAAGCTTCTGGAAGAGCGCCCGTGGCCAGGACCACCCTGGCTGTCCTGCAGGCACGAAGTTGGCCTGCGTGCTGTCGCTGGTGTGGATCCATGGCCCTTCCTCTAGTCTTTCAAGCCCATGTACATATTCAGGTGTTTTACCTGGGAAGGGTGGGAACAGTTCAGCAGCAGCTGACCTGGGGCTCAGCTCACCTTTATTCAGAGATGCCTCGGCTCGGTCACCCAGCTTTGCAATGAGGACGCTCCTTGTGTGGGGTGTGTGTTGATGGCTGTATGGGAGATGATTCCCCACCTCTGACCAATTTCAATATTGTTTACCGTTGGAACAAGTGCCCTGATAGGGTTTTCCTCTGTATAACTGTTGGGTTCAGGTTCTTCTTCTTTTATGGTTCACGTTAGCTTTTATTCCTCTTTTATGTATTTATAGATATAAGCATGGAAATAATACTTTCCTATAAATACATCTGTGTGAAGGGAAGAAATTTTTTCTGTATTATTTATAAATTTTATTTTTTAAAATTTTGAAATTTAATTTTATTTATTTTTTTATACAGCAGGTTATTATTAGTTATGTATTTTATGCATATACATGTATGCAGGTCAATCCCAATCTCCCAAGTCATCCCACCACCACCACCCCATGGCTTTCCACACTTGGTGTCCATACGTTTGTTCTCTACATCTGTGTCTCTATTTCTTCCCTGCAAACCAGTTCCTCTGTAAAATTTCGTAGGTTCCACATATATGCATTAATATACAATATTTGTTTTCCTCTTTCTGACTTACTTCATTCTGTATGACAGTCTCTAGATCCATCGCTGTCTCTACAAATGACCCGGTTTCATTCCTTTTTATGGCTGAGTAATATTCCATTTTATACATGTAGCACATCTTTATCCATTCATCTGTGTGTGGGCATTTATGTTGCTTCCATTACCTGGCCTTTGTAAATAGTGCTGCAATGAACATTGTGGTGAATGTGCCTTTCTGATTTATGGTTTTCTTTGGGTATATGAGCAGAAGTGGGATTGCTGGATCAGATGGTAATTCTATTTGTAGTTTTTTTAAGGAAACTCCATAGTGTTCTCCATAGTGAGTGTATCAATTTACATTCCCACCAATAGTGGAAGAGGTCTCCTTTTGTCCACACCCTCCCCAGAATTTGTTGTTTGTAGATATTCTGATGATGCCGATTCTAACAGGTGTGAGGTGATACCTCATTGTAGTTTTGATTTGCATTTCTCTAATAATTAGTGCTGTTGAACAGCTTTTCATGTGCGTCTTGGCCATCTCTGTGTCTTCTTTGAAGAAACGTCTCTTTAGATCTGCCCATTTTTGTATTGGGTTGTTTGTTTTTTTAATATTAAGCTGCATGAGCTGTTTATATATATTGGAGTTTAAACCTTTGTCCATTGATTCGTTTGCAACTATTTTCGCCCCTTTTGAGGGATGTCTTTTTCCTTTCCCGTTTTTTTAACCAAAAAAGAAAAAACGAAAAAGAAGTAGAAAACTAATGTGCGTAAAATATGCCTTTTGAAACGGTCGTTTTGAAATATGGACGTCCTTTGAATTTTTTGGTCGATATGTGACCCCAGAATTTGTTTTCAGGGCAGGTGTCATTTACCGGCCTGCAATGATTTTGAATATCAACTGACCATTAGCGCTGGGATTAAAGCTGCTGTTGTGTGAAACGGCCACAAGGTGGCAGGAGTTCTCCCTTACCAATTCTGGTTACTAGGGCAACAGAGCCTCAATGGAAGTCGTGTTCTAGATTGGAATTTAGAATGCAATGTGCCAGGAGAAAACCCCTCAAGTTTGTCTCCCTACTTCTTGTTCCTGTTTTTAATATAATTTTTATTTTTTATTACAACAAGTCTGATTACAATGTTTGGCTTGTTGTAGGTGTGGAAGATGTGGTTCTTTTACACATATACAGATGTCGGTTTTTCCTGGGATCCTTTTCCCATGTACCTTATGACAGAATGTTGAGTAGTCTTTTGGTATTTCGTAGGTCTTTGGTGATTATATATGTCACCTGTGTTTGTATAAGTCTGTTAACCCCGATATCGTAATGAAACCAATCCTCACAACTTTCCATTGGTGAACCATAAGTTTGTTTAATGAATCTCTGATTGCCCTTCTCGGTGGAAATATCTGCCCTGGTATCCATTTTTAGGTAACACCTATAAGTGATATGATATGATATGTGTCTTTCACTTTCTGACTTACTACATGTCACGTGATTACATCTAGACTCATCTACGGTGCTGCAAAAGGCATTGTGTCCTTTTTTTCCTTGCCTTCTATTCTGACTTAGCGAGGTCCCTTTTCAACAATGTGCTTCCCTGCGGGTTGTGGATTAGCTGACGTGGGCAGCCTTATCCTGCCGGCCGGCCCTCCCCAGGTGTGCCTGGTTGAGGTCAATATAAACAGCGCTCCATGCAGCAATAGCCCCTGAAGCTGTGCCTGCCTCCATATTCTCTGCCCCGTGAGCAGTCTCGGGGCTGTGCTGGTGGGAGGGAGTGAGGGGCCACAGCTTTGTTGGTGGCCCGGTGTGAGTGGGGTTCTGCTGGCCTTTCTGAAGGAGTTGCCAGGCTGCCTCCTGTAAGGAGGAGGATGTGTCACCCATACCTTCCTCTGGAATTTCTCTCCGGACAGAGGTGAGGAAGGAAAAATCAGTGGGGGCCGGGACAAGTGGGGTATCTCAGGCAGTACAATGGAAAGCTTCCGGAAGAGCGCCCGGGGCCAGGACCACCCTGGCTTGCCTGCAGGCACCAAGTTTTCCTGCGTGCTGTCGCTGGTGTGGCTCCACGGCCCTTCCTCTAGTCTTTCAAGCCCTTGTACATATTCAGGTGTTTTACCTGGGAAGGGTGGGAACAGTTCCGCAACAGCTGGCCTGGGGCTCAGCTCACCTTTGTTCAGAGATGCTTCAGCTCGGTCCCCCCGCTTTGCAATGAGGAAGCTCCTTGTGTGGGGTGAGGGTTGCTGCCTGTATGGGAGATGATTCCCCACCTCTGAACAATTTCAATATTGTTTACCGTTGGAGCAAGTGCCCTGATAGTGTTTTTCTCTGTATAACTGGTCGGTTCAGGTTTTTCTTTGTTTATGGTTCAAGTTAGCTTTTATTCCTCTTTTATGTATTTATAGATATAAGCATGGAAATAATTCATTCCTATAAATACATCTGTGTGAAGGGAAGAACTTTTTTCTGTTTTATTTTTAAATTTTATTTTTTATAATTTTTAAAATTTAATTTTATTTACTTTTTTATACAGCTGGTTATTATTAGTTATGTGTTTTATGCATATACATGTATACAGGTCAATCTCAATCTCCCAACTCATCCCACCACCACCACCCCATGGCTTCCCACACTTGGTGTCCATACGTTTGTTCTCTACCTCTGTGTCTCTATGTCTTCCCTGCAAACCAGTTCATCTGTACAATTTTTTAGGTTCCACATATATGCATTAATATACAATATTTGTTTTCCCCTTTCTGACTTACTTCATTCTGTATGACAGTCTCTAGATCCATCGATGTCTCTACAAATGACCCAGATTCATTCCTTTTTATGGCCGAGTAATACTCCATTTTATATATGTACCCCATCTTTATCCATTCATCTGTCTTTGGGCGTTTAGGTTGCTTCCATTACCTGGCTACTGTAAATAGTGCTGCAATGAACATTGTGGTGAATGTGCCTTTTTGATTTATGGTTTTCTTTGGGTATATGCCCAGAAGTGGAATTGCTGGATCAGATGGTAATTCTATTTCTAGATTTTTTAAGGAAACTCCATAGTGTTCTCCATAGTGACTCTATCAATTTACATTCCCACCAATAGTGGAAGAGGGCTCCTTTTGTCCACACCCTCCCCAGAATTTGTTGTTTGTAGATATTCTGATGATGCCGATTCTAACAGGTGTGAGGTGATACCTCATTGTAGTTTTGATTTGCATTTCTCTAATAATTAGTGCTGTTGAACAGCTTCTCATGTGCGTCTTGGCCATCTCTGTGTCTTCTTTGAAGAAACGTCTCTTGAGATCTTCTGCCCATTTCTGTATTGGGAGGGTCGTGGGATGGTCAGGCTGTGTGCTGACGCACGTGTCAGTGCCAGCGTAAGGGCCAGGAGTAGGGTACAGCATAGGGTAATGTGTAGGGCTGGTGGTTGGTTTCCGTTCCGGGCTAGGGTTAGGGTTAGGGAACGGCAAGGTTTAGGGAACAGGTGAGCATAGGGACACGTGGGAAAGGCAGGCTACGTGCTGACAAACGTGTCAGTGCCAGCGTACGGGTCAGGAGTAAAGTATGGTGTAGGGCTGGTTGTGGGTTTCCATTCCGCGCTAGGGTTAGGGTTAGGGAACGGCAAGTCTTAGGGCACAGCTGAGGGTACAGAAACGTGGGAGGGTCAGGCTATGTGCTGACGCACGGTTCAGTGCCAGTGTACGGGCCAGGATTAGGGTACGGAGTAGGGTAAGGTGTAGGGCTGTTGGTGGGTTTCTGTTCCGGGTTAGGGTTAGGGAACGGCAAGGCTTAGGGCACAGGTAAGGGTACTGAAACGAGGGAGAGGCACGCTACGTGCTGACACACGGGTCAGTGCCAGCGTACGCGCCAGAATTAGGGTACGGCGTAGGGTAAGGTGTAGGGCTGGTGGTGGGTTTCTGTTCAAGGGTAGGGTTAGGGTTAGGGATCGGCAAGGCTTAGGGCACAGGTGAGGGTATGGAAACATGGGAGTGGCAGGCTACGTGCTTACACAAGGGTCAGTTCCAGTGTACGGCCCAGGAGTAGGGTACGGCGTAGGGTAAGGTGTAGGGCTGGTGGTGGGTTTCCGTTCCCGGCTAGGGTTAGGGTTAGGGAATGGCAAGGCTTAGGGCACAGGTGAGGGTACAGAAACGTGGGAGGGTCAGGCTACGTGCTGACGCAAGTGTCAGTGCCAGCGTACGGCCCAGGAATAGGGTATGGCGTAGGGTAAAGTGTAGGGTTAGGGTTAGGGAACGGCAAGGCTTAGGGCACAGGTGAGGGTACGGAAACGTGGGAGGGTCACGCTACCTGCTGACGCATGTGTCAGTGCCAGCGTATGGGCCAGGAGTAGGGTACGGCGTAGGGTAAGGTGTAGGGCTGGTGGTGGGTTTCCGTTCTGGGCTAGGGTTAGGGTTAGGGAACGGCAAGGCTAAGGGCACAGGTGAGGGTACGGAAACTTGGGAGAGGCAGGCTACGTGCTGACACATGGGTCAGTGCCAGCATACAGGCAAGGAGTAGGGTACGGCATAGGGTATGGTGTAGGGCTGGTGGTGTGTTTCAGTTCAGGGCTAGGGTTAGGGTTAGTGAACGGCAAGGCTTAGGGCACAGGTGAGGGTACAGAAACGTGTTAGGTTCATGGTGCATGTTGATGCATGGAATAGTGTCATCGTACGCATTAGGATTAGGGTACGGCGTAGAGTAAGGTGTACGGATGGCGGTAGGTTTACATTCCGGTGTAGGGTTAGGGATAGCGAATTGCAAGGTATAGGGCACAGGTGATGGTACGCAAATGTGTTAGGTTCAGGGTACGTGTTGACTCACGGGTTAGTGTGAGCATACGCATGAGGATTAGGGTACCGCATAGAGTAAGGTGTAGGGTTGGTGGTAGGTTTCCGTTCCAGTCTAGGGTTATGTTTAGGGACTGGCAAAGTTTAGGGCACAGGTGAGGGTACGAAACGTGATAGGGTCAGGGTACGTGTTGATGCACAGGTTAGTGTCAGCATACGAATTAGGATTAGGGTATGGCGTAACGTAAGGTGTAGGGTTGGTGGTAGTTTTCCGTTCCGGGCTAGGGTTAAGGTAAGGGAACGGCAAGGTTTATGGCAGAGGTGAGGGTACGGAAACGTGTTAGGGTCAGGGTACGTGTTGACGTATGGATTAGGATTAGGGTACGGCTTAGGGTAAGGTGTAGGGCTGATGGTAGGTTTCTGTTCCGGGCTAAGGTTAAAGATAGGCAACGGCAAGGTTTGGGGCACAGCTGAGGGTACGGAAACGTGTTAGTGTCAGGGTACATGTTGACTCACCGGTTAGTGCCAGCGTACGGATTAGGATTAGTGTACCGCGTAGATAAGGTGCACGGTTGGTGGTAGGTTTCCGTTCCAGGCTATGGTTAGGGTTAGGGAAAGTCAAGGTTTCTATTTGTAGGTTTTTTAAGGAAACTCCATACTGTTCTCCATAGTGACTGTATCAATTTACATTCCCAACAATAGTGGAAGAGGGCTCCTTTTGTCCACACCCTCCCCAGAATTTGTTGTCTGTAGATTTTCTGATGATGCCGATTCTAACAGGTGTGAGGTGATACCTCATTGTAGTTTTGATTTGCATTTCTCTAATAATTAGTGCTCTTGGGCAGCTTTTCATGTGCGTCTTAGCCATCTCTGTGTCTTCTTTGAAGAAACGTCTCTTTAGATATTCTGCCCATGTTTGTATTGGGTTGTTTGTTTTTTTAATATTAAGCTGCATGAGCTGTTTATATATATTGGAGATTAAACCTTTGTCCATTGATCCGTTTGCAACTATTTTCGCCCCTTCTGAGGGATGCCTTTTTCCTTTCCCGTGTTTTTAACCAAAAAAGAAAGAAAGAAAAAGAAGCAGAACACTAATGTGCATAAAATATGCCTTTTGAAACGGTCGTTTTGAAATATGGACGTCCTTTAAATTTTTTGGTCGATATGTGGCCCCAGGATTTGTTTTCAGGGCAGGTGTCATTTACAGGCCTGCAATGATTTTGAATATCAACTGACCATTAGCACTGGGATTAAAGCTGCTGTTGTGTGAAACGGCCACTAGGTGGCAGCAGTTCTCCCTTAACACATCTGGTTACTAGGGCAACAGAGCCTCAATGGATGTCGTGTTCTACATTGGAATTTAGAATGGAATGTGCCAGGAGAAAGCCCCTCAAGTTTGACTCCCTACTTCTTGTTCGTATTTTTAATTTAATTTTTTTTTTATTCTAGCAAGTTTGATTACAATGTTTGCCTTGTTGTAGGTGTGGAAGATGTGGTTCTTTTACACATATACAGATGTCTGTACTTCCTGGGATCCTTTTCCCATGTACGTTATGACAGAATGTTGAGTAGTCTTCTCTTGTTATTCCGTAGGTCTTTGGTGATTATATATGTCACCTCTGTTTGTATATGTCTGTTAACCCCGATATCGTAATGAAACCAATCCTCACACCTTTCCATTGGTGAACCATAAGTTTGTTTAATGAATCTATGATTGCACTTCTCAGTGGAAATGACTGCCCTGGTTTCTATTTTAGGTAACACCTATAAGTGATATGAAATGATATGTGTCTTTCACTTTCTGACTTACTACAAGTCACGTGATTACCTCTAGACTCATCTACAGTGCTGCAAATGGCATTGTGTCCTTATTTTCCTTGGCTTCTATTCTGCCTTAGCGAGGTCCATTTTCAACAATGTGATTCCCTGAGGGTTGTGGATTAGCTGACCTGGGCAGCCTTACCCTGCCGGCCGGCCCTCCCCAGGTCTGCATGGTTGAGGTCAATATAAACAGCGCTCACGGCAGCAATAGCCCCTGAAGCTGTTCCTGACTCCATATTCTCTGCCCCGTCAGCAGTCTCGGGGCTGTGCTGGTGGGAGGGAGTGAGGGGCCACAGCTTTGTTGGTGGCCCTGTGTGAGTGGGGTTCTGCTGGCCTTTCTGCAGGAGTTGCCAGGCTGCCACCTGTAAAGAAGAGGATGTGTCACCCATAACTTCCGCTGGAATTTCTCTCCGGACAGAGGTGACGAAGGAAAAAAGCAGTGGAGGCCGGGACAAATGGGGTATCTCAGGCAGGACAATGGAAAGCTTCCGGAAGAGCGCCCGGGGCCAGGATCACCCTGGCTGGCCTGCAGTCACCAAGTTGGCCTGCGTGCTGTCGCTGGTGTGGCTCCACGGCCCTTCCTCTAGGCTTTTAAGCCTTTGTACATATTCAGGTGTTTTACCTGGGAAGGGTGGGAACAGTTCAGAAGCAGCTGGCCTGGGGCTCAGCTCACCTTTATTCAGAGATGCCTCGGCACGGTCCCCGAGCTTTGCAATGAGGACGCTCCTTGCATGGGGGGTGGGTTGCTGGCTGTATGGGAGATGATTCCCCACCTCTGACCAATTTCAGAATTGTTTACCGCTGGAGCAAGTGCCCTGATAGGGTTTTCCTCTGTATAACTGGTGGGTTCAGGGGTTTTTTTCGTTTATGGTTCAAGTTAAATTTTATTCCTCTTTTATGTATTTATAGATATAAGCATGGAAATAATTCATTCCTATAAATACATCTGTGTGAAGGGAAGAACTTTTTTCTGTTTTATTTTTAAATTTTATATTTTAAAATTTTGAAATTTAATTTTATTTACTTTTTTATACAGCGGCTTATTATTAGTTATGTATTTTATGCATATACATGTATACAGGTCAATCACAAACTCCCAACTCATCCCACCACCACCACCCCATGGCTTCCCACACTTGGTGTCCATACGTTTGTTCTCTACCTCTGTGTCTCTATTTCTTCCCTGCAAACCAGTTCATCTGTACCAGTTTTTAAGATCCACATATATGCATTAATATACAATATTTGTTTTCCTCTTTCTGACTTACTTCATTCTGTATGACAGTCTCTAGATCCATCGATGTCTCTACAAATGACCCAGTTTCATTCCTTTTTATGGCCGAGTAATATTCCATTTTATATATGTACCCAATCTTTATTCATTCATCTGTCTGTGGGCATTTAGGTTGTTTCCATTACCTGGCTATTGTAAATAGTGCTGCAATGAACATTGTGGTGAATGTGCCTTTTTGATTTATGGTTGTTTCTGGGTATATGCCCAAAAGTGGGATTGCTGGGTCAGATGGTAATTCTATTTCTACTTTTTTAAAGGAACCTCCATACTGTTCTCCATAGAGACTGTATCAATTTACGTTCCCACCAATAGTGGAAGAGGGATCCTTTTGTCCACACCCTCCCCAGAATTTGTTGTCTGTAGTTTTTCTGATGATGCCGATTCTAACAGGTGTGAGGTGATACCTCATTGTAGTTTTGATTTGCATCTCTCTAATAATTAGTGCTCTTGAGCAGCTTTTCATGTGCGTCTTGGCCATCTCTGTGTCTTCTTTGAAGAAACGTCTCTTTAGATCTTCTGCCCATTTTTGTATTGGGTTGTTTGTTTTCTTAATAAGCTGCATGAGCTGTTTATATATATTGGAGATTAAACCTTTGTCCATTGATTCGTTTGCAACTATTTTCGCCCCTTCTGAGGGATGCCTTTTTCCATTCCCGTGTTTTTAACCAAAAAAGAAAGAAAGAAAAAGAAGCAGAACACTAATGTGCATAAAATATGCCTTTTGAAACGGTCGTTTTGCAATATGGACGTCCTTTAAAATTTTTGGTCGATATGTGGCCCCAGGATTTGTTTTCAGGGCAGGTGTCTTTTACAGGCCTGCAATGATTTTGAATATCAACTGACCATTAGCACTGGGATTAAAGCTGCTGTTGTGTGAAACGGCCACAAGGTGGCAGCAGTTCTCCCTTACCAATTCTGGTTACTAGGGCAACAGAGCCTCAATGGAAGTCGTGTTCTAGATTGGAATTTAGAATGGAATGTGAACAGGAGAAAGCCCCTCAAGTTTGTCTCCCTACTTCTTGTTCGTGTTTTTCATTTAATTTTTTGTTTTTTATTACAGCAAGTTTGATTACAATGTTTGGCTTGTTGTAGGTGTGGAAGATGTGGTTCTTTTACACATATACAGATGTCTGTTTTTCCTGGGATCCTTTTCCCATGTACGTTATGACAGAATGTTGAGTAGTCTTTTGGTATTCCGTAGGTCTTTGGTGATTATATATGTCACCTGTGTTTGTATAAGTCTGTTAACCCCGATATCGTAATGAAACCAATCCTCACACCTTTCCATTGGTGAACCATAAGTTTGTTTAATGAATCTCTGATTACCCTTCTCGGTGGAAATATATGCCCTGTTATCCATTTTTAGGTAACACCTCTAAGTGATATGATATGATATGTGTCTTTCACTTTCTCACTTACTACAAGTCACGTGATTACCTCTAGACTCATCTACGGTGGTGCAAATGGCATTGTGTTCTTTTTTTCCTTGGCTTCTCTTCTGCCTTAGCGAGGTCCATTTTCAACAATGTGATTCCCTGAGGGTTGTGGATTAGCTGACCTGGGCAGCCTTACCCTGCCGGCCGGCCCTCCCCAGGTGTGCCTGGTTGAGGTCAATATAAACAGCGCTCCAGGCAGCAATAGCCCCTGAAGCTGTGCCTGACTCCATACTCTCTGCCCCGTCAGCAGTCTCGGGGATGTGCTGGTGGGAGGGAGTGAGGGGCCACAGCTTTGTTGGTGGCCCGGTGAGAGTGGGGTTCTGCTGGCCTTTCTGCAGGAGTTGCCAGGCTGCCACCTGTAAAGAGGAGGATGTGTCACCCATACCTTCCGCTGGAATTTCTCTCCTGAGAGAGGTGAGGAAGGAAAAAAGCAGTGGGGCCCGGGACAAGAGGGGTATTTCAGGCAGGACAATGGAAAGCTTCAGGAAAAGCGCCCGGGGGCAGGACCACCCTGGCTGGCCTGCAGGCACCAAGTTGGCCAGCGTGCTGTTGCTGGTGTGGCTCCACGGCCCTTCCTCTAGTCTTTCAAGCCCTTGTAAATATTCAGGTGTTTTATCCGGGAAGGGTGGGAACAGTTCAGCAGCAGCTGGCCTGGGGCTCAGCTCACCTTTATTCAGAGATGCCTCTGCACTATCCCCCAGCTTTGCAATGAGGACGCTCCTTGCGTGGGGTGTGGGTTGCAGGCTGTATGGGAGAAGATTCCCCACCTCTGACCAATTTCAGAATTGTTTACCGCTGGAGCAAGTGCCCTGATAGGGTTTTCCTCTGTATAACTGGTGGGTTCAGGTTTTTTTTTTTCTTTTATGGTTCAAGTTAGCTTTTATTCCTCTTTTATGTATTTATAGATATAAGCATGGAAATAATTCATTCCTATAAATACATCTGTGTGAAGGGAAGAACTTTTTTCTGTATTATTTTTAAATTTTCTTTTTTAAAATTTTGAAATTTAATGTTATTTATTTTTTTATACAGCAGGTTATTATTAGTTATGTATTTTATGCATATACATGTATGCAGGTCAATCCCAATCTCCCAACTCATCCCACAACCACCACACCATGGCTTCCCACACTTGGTGTCCATACGTTTGTTCTCTACCTCTGTCTCTATTTCTTCCCTGCAAACCAGTTCATCTGTACCAGTTTTTAGGTTCCACATATATGCATTAATATACAATATTTGTTTTCCTCTTTCTGACTTACTTCATTCTGTATGACAGTCTCTAGATCCATCGATGTCTCTACAAATGACCCAGTTTCATTCCTTTTTATGGCTGAGTAATATTCCATTTTATACATGTACCACATCTTTATCCATTCATCTGTCTGTGGGCATTTAGGTTGCTTCCATTACCTGGCTATTGTAAATAGTGCTGCAATGAACATTGTGGTGAATGTGCCTTTTTGATTTATGGTTTTCTTTGGGTATATGCCCATAAGTGGGATTGCTGGATCAGATGGTAATTCTATTTCTAGTTTTTTTTTAAGGAAACTCCATACTGTTCTCCATAGTGACTGTATCAATTTACATTCCCACCAATAGTGGAAGAGGGCTCCTTTTGTCCACACCCTCCCCAGAATTTGTTGTTTGTAGATTTTCTGATGATGCCGATTCTAACAGGTGTGAGGTGATACCTCATTGTAGTTTTGATTTGCATTTCTCTAATAATTAGTGCTGTTGAGCAGCTTTTCATGTGCGTCTTGGCCATCTCTGTGTCTTCCTTGAAGAAACGTATCTTTAGATCTTCTGCTCAATTTTGTATTGGGTTTTTTGTTTTTTTAATCTTAAGCTGCATGAGCTGTTTATATATATTGGTGATTAAACCTTTGTCCATTGATTCGTTTGCAACTATTTTCGCCCCTTCTGAGGGATGCCTTTTTCCATTCCCGTGTTTTTAACCAAAAAAGAAAGAAAGAAAAAGAAGCAGAACACTAATGTGCATAAAATATGCCTTTTGAAACGGTCGTTTTGAAATATGGACGTCCTTTGAAATTTTTGGTCGATATGTGACCCCAGGATTTGTTTTCAGGGCAGGTGTCATTTACAGGCCTGCAATGATTTTGAATATCAACTGACCATTAGCGCTGGGATTAAAGCTGCTGTTGTGTGAAACGGCCACTAGGTGGCAGCAGTTCTCCCTTAACACATCTGGTTACTAGGGCAACAGAGCCTCAATGGAAGTCGTGTTCTAGATTGGAATTTAGAATGGAATGTGCCAGGAGAAAGCCCCTCAAGTTTGACTCCCTACTTCTTGTTCGTATTTTTAATTTAATTTTTTTATTTTTTATTATAGCAAGTTTGATTACAATGTTTGGCTTGTTGGAGGTGTGGAAGATGTGGTTCTTTTACACATATACAGATGCCTGTTTTTCCTGGGATCCTTTTCCCATGTACGTTATGACAGAATGTTGAGTAGTCTTTTGGTATTCCGTAGGTCTTTGGTGATTATATATGTCACCTGTGTTTGTATAAGTCTGTTAACCCCGATATCGTAATGAAACCAATCCTCACACCTTTCCATTGGTGAACCATAAGTTTGTTTAATGAATCTCTGATTGCCCTTCCCGGTGGAAATGTCTGCGCTGGTATCCATTTTTAGGTAACACCTATAAGTGATATGATATGATATGTGTCTTTCACTTTCTGACTTACTACAAGTCACGTGATTACCTCTAGACTCATCTACGGTGGTGCAAATGGCTTTGTGTTCTTTTTTTCCTTGGCTTCTATTCTGCCTTAGGGAGGTCCATTTTCAACAATGTGATTCCCTGAGTGTTGTGGATTAGCAGACCTGGGCAGCCTTACCCTGCCGCCCAGCACTCCCCAGGTGTGCCTGGTTGAGGTCAATATAAACAGCGCTTCAGGCAGCAATATCCCCTGAAGCTGTTCCTGACTCCATATTCTCTGCCCCGTCAGCAGTCTCGGGGCTGTGCTGGTGGGAGGGAATGAGGGGCCACAGCTTTGTTGGTGGCCCGGTGTGAGTGGGGTTCTGCTGGCCTTTCTGCAGGAGTTGCCAGGCTGCCACCTGTAAAGAAGAGGATGTGTCAAGCATACCTTCCGCTGGAATTTCTCTCCGGACAGAGATGAGGAAGGAAAAAAGCATTGGGGGCCGGGACAGGTGGGGTATCTCAGCCAGGACAATGGAAAGCTTCCGGAAGAGCGCCCGGGGGCAGGACCACCCTGGCTAGACAGCAGGCACCAAGTTGGCCTGCGTGCTGTTGATGGGGTGGCTCCACGGCCCTTCCTCAGGTCTTTCAAGCCCTTGTACATATTCAGGTGTTTTACCTGGGAAGGGTGGGAACAGTCCAGCAGCAGCTGGCCTGGGGCTCAGCTCACCTTTATTCAGAGATGCCTCTGCACTATCCCCCAGCTTTGCAATGAGGACGCTCCTTGCGTGGGGTTTGGGTTGCTGGCTGTATGGGAGATGATTCCCCACCTCTGACCAATTTCAGAATTGTTTACCGCTGGAGCAAGTGCCCTGATAGGGTTCTCCTCTGTATAACTGGTGGGTTCAGTTTTTTTTTTCTTTTATGTTTCAAGATAGATTTTATTCCTCTTTTATGTATTTATAGATATAAGCAAGGAAATAATTCATTCCTATAAATACATCTGTGTGAAGGGAAGAACTTTTTTCTGTATTATTTTTAAATTTTATTTTTGAAAATTTTGAAATTTAATTTTATTTATTTTTTTATACAGCAGGTTATTATTAGTTATGTATTTTATGCATATACATGTATGCAGGTCAATCCCAATCTCCCAACTCATCCCACCACCACCACACCATGGCTTCCCACACTTGGTGTCCATACGTTTGTTCTCTACCTCTGTCTCTATTTCTTCCCTGCAAACCAGTTCATCTGTACCATTTTTTAGGTTCCACATATATGCATTAATATACAATATTTGTTTTCCTCTTTCTGACTTACTTCATTCTGTATGACAGTCACTAGATCCATCCATATCTCTACAAATGACCCAGTTTCATTCCTTTTTATGGCCGAGTAATATTCCATTTTATATATGTACCCCATCTTTATCCATTCATCTGTCTGTGGGCATTTAGTTTGCTTCCATTACCTGGCTATTGTAAATAGTGCTGCAATGAACATTGTGGTGAATGTGCCTTTTTGATTTATGGTGTTCTTTAGGTATATGCCCAGAAGTGGGATTGCTGGATCAGATGGTAATTCTATTTCTAGTTTTTTTAAGGAAACTCCATTCTGTTCTCCATAATGACTGTATCAATTTACATTCCCACCAATAGTGGAAGAGGGCTCCTTTTGTCCACACCCTCCCCAGAATTTGTTGTTTGTAGGTTTTCTGATGATGCCGATTCTAACAGTTATGAGGTGATACCTCATTGTAGTTTTGATTTGCATTTCTCTAATAATTAGTGATGTTGAGCAGCTTTTCATGTGCGTCTTGGTCATATCTGTGTCTTCTTTGAAGAAACGTATCTTGAGATCTTCTGCCCATTTCTGTATTGGGAGGGTCGTGGGTGGGTCAGGCTACGAGCTCACGCACCTGTCTGTGCCACCGTAAGGGCCAGGAGTAGGGTACTGCGTAGGGTAAGTTGTAAGTCTGGTGGTGGTTTTCCGTTCAGGGCTTGGTTTATGGTTAGGGAACGGCAAGGCTTAGGGCACAGCTGAGGGTACGCAAACGTGGGATGGTCAGGCTACGTTCTTACGCACGGGTCAGTGCCAATGTACGGGCCAGGATTAGGCTACGGCGTAGGCTAATGTGTAGGGCTGGTGGTGGGTTTCCGTTCCGTGCTAGTGTTAGGGTTAGGGAATGACAAAGCTTAGGGCACAGGTGAGGGTACGGAAACGTGGGCAGTTCAGGCTAGGTGCTGACGCATGCGTCAGTGCCAGCGTACGGGCCAGGAATAGGGTACGGCGTAGGGTAATGAGTAGGGCTGGTTGAGAGATACCATTCCGGGCTAGGGTAAGGGTTAGGGAACGGCAAGGCTTAGGGCACAGGTGAAAGTATGGAATCGTGGGAGGGTCAGGCTACGTGCTGACGCACGTGTTAGTGCCAGCGTACGGGCCAGTAGTAGGGTATGCGTAGGGTAAGGTTTATGGCTGGTGGTGGGTTTCCGTTCCGGGCTAGGGTTAGGGTGAGGGAACAGCAAGGCTTAGGGCACAGGTGAACGTACAGAAACGTGGGAGTGGCAGGCTACGTGTTGACGCATGGTTCTGTGCCAGCGTACGGGCCAGGAGTAGGGTACGTCGTAACGTAAGGTTTAGGGCTGGTGGTGGGTTTCCGTTCCAGGCTTGGGTTAGGGTTAGGGAACGGCAAGGCTTAGGACACAGGTGAGGGTACGGAAACGTGGGAGAGGCACGCTACGAGCTGACGCACAGGTCAGTGCCAGTGTAGGGGCCAGGAGTAGGGTACGGCGTAGGGTAAGGTCTAGGGCTGGTGGTGGGTTTATGTTCCGGGCTAGGGTTAGGGTTAGGGAATGGCATGGCTTAGGACACAGGTGAGGGTACAGAAACGTAGGAGTGGCAGGCTACGTGCTGACGCACGGGCCAGTGCCAGCGTACGGGTCAGGATTAGGGTACGGCGTAGGGTAAGGTGTAGGGCTGGTGGTGGGTTTCCGTTACGGGCTAGGGTTAGGGTTAGGGAACGGCAAGGCTTAGGGCACAGGTGAGGGTACGGAAACGTGGGAGGGTCACTCTAGTGTCAGTGACAGCGTACGGTCCAGGAGTATGGTACGGTGTAGGGTAAGGTGTAGGGTAAGGTGTAGGGCTGGTATTGGTTTTCCGTTCCAGGTTAGGGTTAGGGAACGGCAAGGCTTAGTGCACAGGTGAGGGTATGGAAACGTGGCAGAGGCAGGCTATGTGCTGACGCAATGGTCACTGCCAGCGTACGGGTCAGGAGTAGGCTACGGCATACATTAAGGTTTAGGGTTTCTGGAGGGTTTCCGTTCCGGGCTAGGGTTAGGGATAGGTAAAGGCAAGGCTTAAGGCACAGGTGAGGGTACGGAAACGTGGGCGGGTCAGGCTACATGCTGAAGCACTGGTCAGTGCCAGGGTATGAACCAGGAGTAGGGTACGGCGTAGGGTAAAGTGTAAGGCTGGTGGTGGGGATACATTCCGGGCTAGGGTTAGGGTTAGGGAGCGGCAAGGCTTAGGGCACAGGAGAGGGTACGGAAACGTGGGAGGGTCAGGCTACGTGCTGAAGAACGGGTCAGTGCCAGGGTGTGGACCAGGAGTAGGGTACGGCGTAGGGTATGGTGTAAGGGCAGCGGTGGGTGTCCATTCCGGTCTAGGGTTAGGGTTAGGGAACGTTAAGGCTTAGGGCACACGTGAGGGTACGGAAACGTGGGAGGGTCAGGCTACGTGCTGAAAAACGTGTCAGTGCCAGCGTATGGGCCAGGAGTTGGGTACGGCGTAGGGTATGGTGTAGGGGTCGTGGTGGGTTTCCGTTCCAGGCAAGGGTCAGGGGTAGGGAACCGCAAGACTTAGGGCACAGGTGAGGTTACGTAAACGTGGGAGGGTCAGACTACGTGCTGATGCACGGGTCAATGACAGCGTACACCCAGGTGTAGGCTTCGGCGTAGGGTAAGGTGTAGGCCCGGTGGTGGGTTTCCGTTCCAGGCCAGGGTAAGGGTTAGCAAATGGCAAGGCTTAGGGCACAGGTGAGGGTACGGAAAAGTGGGAGGGTCAGGGTACGTGCTTACGCACGTGTCAGTGTCAGCTTCTGGGCAGGAGTTGGCTTCGACGTACGGTAAGGTGTAGGGCTGGTGGTGGGTCTCCGTTCTGGGCTAGGGTTAGGGTTAGGGATCGGGAAGGCTTAAGGCACAGTTGAGGGTACGGAAACGTGGGAGGGTCAGGCTCCATGCTGACGCACGGGTCAGTTCCAGCGTACGGGCCAGGAGTAAGTTACTGCGTAGGGTAAGGTGTAGGGCTGGTGGTGGGTTTCCGTTTTGGTATAGGGTTAGGGAACGGCAAGTCTAAGGGCACAGGTGAGGGTACAGAATGTTGGGAGAGGTAGGCTACGTGCTGACGCATGGGTCAGTGCCTGCGTACGGGCAAGGAGTAGGGTACGGCGTAGGGTAAGCTGTAGGGCTGGTGGTGTGTTTCCGGTCTGGGCTAGGGTTAGGGTTAGGGAACGGCAAGGCTTACGGCACTGGTGAGGGTGCGGAAACGTGGGAGTGGTAGGCTATGTGCTGAGGCACGGGTCAGTGCTAGCGTATGGGGCAGGATTAGCGTACGGCGTAGGGTAAGGTGTAGGGCTGGTGGTGGGTTTCCGTTCCGGGCTAGGGTTAGGGTTAGGGAATGGCAAAGCTTAGGGCACAGTAGATGGTACGGAAACGTGGGAGGGTCAGGCTACGTGTTGACGCACGGGTCAGTGCCAGCGTACGGGCCAAGAGTAGGGTACGGCGTAGTGTAAGGTGTAGGGTTAGGGTTAGGGAATGGCAAGGCTTAGGGCACAGGTGAGGGTACAGAAACGTGGGAGGGTCAGGCTACGCGCTGACGCATGGGTCAGTGACAGCATACGGGCCAGAAGTCGTGTACGGCGTAGGGTAAGGTGTCGGGCTGGCTGTGGTTTCCCGTTCCGGGCTAGGGTTAGTGTTACGGAACGGCAAGGCTTAGGGCACAGGTGAGGGTACGGAAACGTGGGTGGGTCAGGCTACGTGCTGACGCACGGGTCAGTGCCAGCGTACAGGCCAAGAGTAGGGTACGGCGTAGGGTAAGGTGTAGGGCTGGTGGTGGGTTACCATTGCGGGCTAGCGTTAGGGTTAGGGAACGGCAAGGCATAAGGCACAGGTGAGGGTACGGAAACGTGGGAGGTTCAGGCTATGTTCCGACGCATGGATCAGTGCCAGCGTACGGGCCAGGAGTAAGGTACGGCGTAGGGTAAGGTGTAGGGCTGGGGGTGGGTTTCCTTCCCGGGCTAAGGTTAGGTTTAGGGAATGACAAGGCTTAGCGTTCGGGTGAGGATACGGAAACGTGGGAGGGGCAGGCTACGTGCTGACGCACAGGTCAGTGCCAGCGTATGGGCCAGGAGTGGGCTATGGCGTAGAGTAAGGTGTAGGGCTAGTGGTAGGTTTCCGTTCGGGGTTATGATTAGGGTTATGGAATGGCAAGGCTTAGGACACAGGTGAGGGTACGGGAACGTGGGAGGGTCAGGCTACGTGCTGACGCACGGATCAGTGCCAGCGTACGGGCCAGGATTAGTCTACGGCGTAGGGTAAGGTGTAGGGCTGGTGTTGGGTTTCTGTTCTGGGCTAGGGTTAGGGTTAGGGCACGACAAGGCTTAGGGCACAGGTGAGGGTACGGAAACGGGGGAGTGTCAGGCTATGTGCTGACGCACGTGTCAGTGCCAGCGTACAGGCCAGGAGTAGGCAACAGCGTAGGGTAAGGTGTAGGGCTGTTGGTTGGTTTCCTTTCCGGGCTAGGGTTAGGGTTAGGGAATGGCAAGGCATAGGGCACAGGTGAGGGTATGGAAACGTGGGAGGGTCATGCTACGTGCTGACACACGGGTCAGTGCCAGCATATGGGCCCGGCATAGGCTACGGCATACGGTAAGGTGTAGGGCTGGTGGTGGGTTTCCTTTCCAGGCTAGGGTTAGGGTTAGGTAACGGTAAGGCTTAGGGCACAGGTGAGGGTACGGAAACGTGTGAGAGGCAGGCTACGTGCTGACACACAGGTCAGTGCCACCGTACGACACACAGGTCAGTGCCACCGTACGGGCCAGGAGTTGGGTACGGCGTAGGGTATGCTGTAGGGGTGGTCGTGGGATTCCGTTCAGGGCTAGGGTTAGGGGTAGGGAACCGCAAGGCTTAGGGCACAGGTGAGGTTATGGAAACGTGGGAGTGTCAGACTACGTGCTGACACATGGGTCAATGACAGCGTACGCCCAGGTGTAGGCTTTGGTGTAGGGTAAGGTGTAGGCCCGGTGGTGGGTTTCCGTTCTGGGCTAGGGTTAGGGTTAGCGAACGGCAAGGCTTAGGGCACAGGTGAGGGTACGGAAAAGTGGGAGGGTCAGGCTACGTGCTCACGCACGTGTCAGTGTCAGCTTCTGGGCAGGAGTAGGCTTCGACGTAGGGTAAGGTGTAGGGCTGGTGGTGGGTCTCTGTTCCGGGCTAGTGTTAGGGTTAGGGAACGGGAAGTCTTAGGGCACAGGTGAAGGTACGGAAACGTGGGAGGGTCAGGCTCCGTGCTGACGCACGGGTCAGTGCCAGTGTACGGGCCAGGAGTCGGATACGGCATAGGGTAAGGTGTAGGTCTGGTGGTGGGTTTCCGTTCCGATCTAGGGTTAGGGTTAGGGAATGGCAAGGCTTAGGGCACAGGTGAGGGTATGGAAACGTCGGAGGGTCAGGCTACATGCTGAATCAAGGGTTAGTTCCAGGGTATGGACCAGGTGTATGGTACGGCGTAGGGTAAAGTGTAAGGCTGGTGGTGCGTGTCCTTTCAGGGCTAGGGTTAGGGTTAGGGAGCGGCAAGGCTTAGGGAACAGGTGAGGGTACGGAAACGTGGGAGAGGCAGGCTACGGGCTGACACATGGGAGAGTGTCAGCTTACGGGCCAGCAGTAGGCTACGACGTAGGGTAGGGTGTAGGGCTGGTGGTGGGTTTCCGTTCCGGGCTAGGGTTAGAGTTAGGGATCAGTAAGACTTAGGGAACAGGTGAGGGTAAGGAAAAGTGGGAGGGTCAGGCTACATGCTGACGCACGGGTCAGTGCCAGCGTACGGGCCAGGAGTATGGTACGGCATAGGGTAAGGTTTAGGGCTGGTGGTGGGTTTCCATTCCGGGCTAGGGTTAGGGTTACGGAACGGCAAGGCTTAGGGCACAGGTGAGGGTTCGGAAAAGTGGGAGGGTCAGGCTACATGCTGACTCACGGGTCAGTGCCAGCATACGGGCCAGGAGTCGTTTACGGCATAGGGTAAGGTGTCGCGCTGGCTGTGGTTTCCCATTCCGGGCTAAGGTTAGGGTTACGGAATGGCAAGGCTTAGGGCACAGGTGAGGGTACGGAAACATGGGTGGGTCAGGCTACGTGCTGACGCACGGGTCAGTGCCAGCGTATAGGCCAAGAGTAGGGTACGGCGTACGGTAAGGTGTAGAGCTGGTGGTGGGTTTCCGTTCACGGCTAGTGTTAGGGTTAGGGAAAGGCAATGCTTAGGGCACAGGTGAGGGTACGGAAACGTGGGTGGGTCAGGCTACATGCTGAATCACGTGTCAGTGCCAGCGTATGGGCCAAGAGTAGGGTACGGCATAGGGTAAGTTGTAGGGTTAGGGTTAGGGAACGGCAAGGCTTAGGGCACGGGTGAGGGTACGGAAACGTGGGAGGGTCAGGCTACATGCTGACGCACGGGTCAGTGCCAGTTTACTGGCCAGAAGTAGGGTACAGTGTAGGGTAAGGTTTAGGGCAGGGGGTGGTTTTCCGTTCCGGAATAGGGTTAGGGTTAGGGAACGGCAAGGCTTAGGGCACAGGTGAGGGTATGGAAACGTCGGAGTGTCAGGCTACGTGCTGACACACGGGTCAGTGCCAGCGTACGGGCCAGGAGTAGGCTTCGGTGTAGGGTAATGTGTTGGGCTGGTGGTGGGTTTCCTTTCCGGGCTAGGGTTAGGGTTAGGGATTGGCAAAGTTTGGGCACAGGTGAGCTTACAGAAACTTGTTACAGTCAAGGTACGTGTTGAAACACGGGTTAGTGTCAGCGTATGGATTAGGAATAGGGTACGGCGTAGGGTAATGTGTATGGTTGGTGGTAGGTTTCCGTTTCGTGCTAGGTTTAGGGTTAGGGAATGGCAATGTTTAGGGCACAGGTGAGGGTACGGAAACGGTTTAGGGTCAGGGTACATGTTGACGTACAGATTAGGATTACGGTATGGCTTAGGGTAAGGTGTTGTGTTGGTGGTAGGTTTCCGTTCCGGGCTTGGGTTAGGGTTAGGGAATGACAAGGTTTAGGGCACACGTGAGGGTATTGAAACGTGTTAGCCTCAGGGTACGTGTTGACGCACGGGTTAGTGTGAACGTACAGATGAGGAATTATGGTGCGGCATAGGGTAAAGTGTATGGTTGGTGGTAGGTTTCCGTTCCAGGCTAGGGTTAGTGTTAGGGAACGGCAAAGTTTTGGGCCCAGATGAGGGTATGGAAACGTGTTAGTGTCAGGGTACGTGTTGACATATGGATTAGCATTAGGGTACGGCTTAGGGTAAGGAGTAGGTTTGGTGGTAGGTTTCCGTTGTGAGCTAGGTTTAGGGTTAGGGAATGGCAAGGTTTAGGTCACAGGTGAAGGTACGGAAACGTGTTAGGGTCAGGGTAAGTGTTGACGCATGGGTTAGTGACAGCATACGGAGTAGGTTTATGGTCCTTCGTAGGTTAAAGTCTAGGGTTGGTGGTAGGTTTCCGTTCCAGGCTAGGGTTAGTGTTATGGAACGGCAAGGTTTAGGGCATAGGTGAGGGTACGGAAATTTGTTAGGGTCAAGGTACGTGTTGACGCTCGGATTATGATTAGGGTATGGCGTCGGGTAACGTGTAGGGTTGGTGGTAGGTTTCCGTTTTGGGCTAGGGTTAGGGTTAGGGAACGGCAAGGTTTATGGCAGAGCTGAGGGTACGGAAACGTGTTAGGGTCAGGGTACGTGTTGATGTATGAATTAGGATTAAGGTACAGCTTAGGGTAAGGTGTAGGGCTGATGGTAGGATTCCGTTCCGGGCTATGGTTAGGGTTAGGGAAAGTCAAGGTTTCTATTTCTAGTTCTTTTAAGGAAACTCCATACTGTTCTCCATAGTGACTGTATCAATATACATTCCCACCATAGTGGAAGAGGGCTCCTTTTGTCCACACCCTCCCCAGAATTTGTTTGTAGATTTTCTGATGATGCCGATTCTAACAGGTGTGAGGTGATACCTCATTGTAGTTTTGATTTGCATTTCTCTAATAATTAGTGCTCTTGAGCAGCTTTTAATGTGCGTCTTGGCCATCTCGGTGTCTTCTTTGAAGAAACGTCTCTTTAGATCTTCTGCCCATTTTTGTATTGGGTTGTTTTTTTTTTAATAAGCTGCATGAGCTGTTTATATATATTGGAGATTAAACCTTTGTCCATTGATTCGTTTGCAACTATTTTCGCCCCTTCTGAGGGATGCCTTTATCCATTCCCGTGTTTTTAACCAAAAAAGAAAGAAAGAAAAAGAAGCAGAACACTAATGTGCATAAAATATGCCTTTTGAAACGGTCGTTTTGAAATATGGACATCCTTTAAAATTTTTGGTCGATATGTGACCCCAGGATTTGTTTTCAGGGCAGGTGTCATTTACAGGCCTGCAATGATTTTGAATATCAACTGACCATGAGCGCTGGGATTAAAGCTGCTGTTGTGTGAAACGGCCACAAGGTGGCAGCAGTTCTCCCTTACCAATTCTGGTTACTAGGGCAACAGAGCCTCAATGGAAGTCGTGTTCTAGATTGGAATTTAGAATGGAATGTGACAGGAGAAAGCCCCTCAAGTTTGTCTCCCTACTTCTTGTTCGTGTTTTTCATTTAATTTTTTATTTTTTATTACAGCAAGTTTGATTACAATGTTTGGCTTGTTGTAGGTGTGGAAGATGTGGTTCTTTTACACATATACAGATGTCTGTTTTTCCTGGGATCCTTTCCCCATGTACCTTATGACAGAATGTTGAGTAGTCTTTTGGTATTCCGTAGGTCTTTGGTGATTATATGTCACCTGTGTTTGTATAAGTCTGTTAACCCCGATATCGTAATGAAACCAATCCTCACACCTTTCCATTGGTGAACCATAAGTTTGTTTAATGAATCTCTGATTGCCCTTCTCAGTGGAAATATATGCCCTGTTAACCATTTTTAGGTAACACCTATAAGTGATATGATATGATATGTGTCTTTCACTTTCTGACTTACTACATGTCACGTGATTACCTCTAGACTCATCTACGGTGGTGCAAATGGCATTGTGTACTTTTTTACCTTGGCTTCTCTTCTGCCTTACCGAGGTCCATTTTCAACATTGTGATTCCCTGAGTGTTGTGGATTAGCTGACCTGGGCAGCCTTACCCTGCCGCCCGGCCCTCCCCTGGTGTGCCTGGTTGAGGTCAATATAAACAGCGCTCCAGGCAGCAATAGCCCCTGAAGCTGTTCCTGACTCCATATTCTCGGCCCCGTCAGCAGTCTCGGGGCTGTGCTGGTGGGAGGGAATGAGGTGCCACAGATTTGTTGGTGGCCCGGTGTGAGTGGGGTTCTCCTGGCCTTTCTGCAGTAGTTGCCAGGCTGCCTCCTGTAAAGAAGAGGATGTGTCACCCATACCTTCTGCTGGAATTTCTCTCCGGACAGAGGTGAGGAAGGAAAAAAGCAGTGGGGGCCGGGACAGGTGGGGTATCTCAGGCAGGACAATGGAAAGTTTCCGGAAGAGCGCCCGGTGCCAGGACCACCCTGGCTGGCCTGCAGGCACCAAGTTGGCCTGCGTGCTGTCGCTGTTGTGGCTCCACGGCCCTTCCTCTAGTCTTTCAAGCCCTTGTACATATTCAGTTGTTTTACCTGGGAAGGGTGGGAACAGTTCAGCAACAGCTGGCCTGCGGCTCAGCTCACCTTTTTTTAGAGATGCCTCGGCTCGGTCCCCCAGCTTTGCAATGAGGACGCTCCTTGTGTGGGGTGTGGGTTGCTGGCTGTATGGGGATGATTCCCCACCTCTGACCAATTTCAGAATTGTTTGCCGCTGGAGCAAGTGCCCTGATCGGGTTTTCCTCTGTATAACTGGTGGGTTCAGGTTTTTTTCCTTTTATGGTTCAAGTTAGATTTTATTCCTCTTTAATATATTTATAGATATAAGCATGGAAATAATTCATTCCTATAAATACATCTGTGTGAAGGGAAGAACTTTTTTCTGTTTTATATTTAAATTTTATTTTTCAAGATTATGAAATTTAATTTTATTTACTTTTATATACAGCAGGTTATTATTAGTTATGTATTTTATGCATATACATGTATACAGGTCAATCTCAAACTCCCAACTCATCCCACCACCACCACCCCATGGCTTCCCACACTTGGTGTCCATACGTTTGTTCTCTACCTCTGTGTCTCTACTTCTTCCCTGCAAACCAGTTCATCTGTACCATTTTTTAGGTTCCACATATATGCATTAATATACAATATTTGTTTTCCTCTTTCTGACCTACTTCATTCTGTATGACAGTCTCTAGATCCATCGATGTCTCTACAAATGACCCAGTTTCATTCCTTTTTATGGCTGAGTAATATTCCATTTTATACATGTACCACATCTTTATCCATTCATCTGTGTGAGGGCATTTAGGTTGCTTCCATTACCTGGCCTTTGTAAATAGTGCTGCAATGAACATTGTGGTGAATGTGCCTTTCTGATTTATGGTTTTCTTTGGGTATATGAGCAGAAGTGGGATTGCTGGATCAGATGGTAATTCTATGTCTAGTTTTTTTAAGGAAACTCCATAGTGTTCTCCATAGTGAGTGTATCAATTTACATTCCCACCAATAGTGGAAGAAGTCTCCTTTTGTCCACACCCTCCCCAGAATTTGTTGTCTGTAGATTTTCTGATGATGCCGATTCTAACAGGTGTGAGGTGATACCTCATTGTAGTTTTGATTTGCATTTCTCTAATAATTAGTGCTGTTGAACAGCTTTTCATGTGCGTCTTGGCCATCTCTGTGTCTTCTTTGAAGAAACGCCTCTTTAGAACTGCCCATTTTTCTATTGGTTTGATTGTTTTTTTAATATTAACCTGCATGAGCTGTTTCTATATTGGAGATTAAACCTTTGTCCATTGATTCGTTTGCAAATATTTTCGTCCCTTTTGAGGGATGTCTTTTTCCTTTCCCGTTTTTTTAACCAAAAAAGAAAAAAAGAAAAAGAAGTAGAAAACTAATGTGCGTAAAATATGCCTTTTGAAACGGTCGTTTTGAAATATGGACGTCCTTTGAATTTTTTGGTCGATATGTGACCCCAGAATTTGTTTTCAGGGCAGGTGTCCTTTACAGGCCTGCAATGATTTTGAATATCAACTGACCATTAGCCCTGGGATTAAAGCTGCTGTTGTGTGAAACGGCCACATGGTGGCAGCAGTTCTCCCTTACCAATTCTGGTTACTAGGGCAACAGAGCCTCAATGGAAGTCGTGTTCTAGATTGGAATTTAGAATGGAATGTGCCAGGAGAAAACCCCTCAAGTTTGTCTCCCTACTGCTTGTTCGTGTTTTTAATTTAATTTTTATTTTTTATTACAGCAAGTTTGATTACAATGTTTGGCTTGTTGTAGGTGTGGAAGATGTGGTTCTTTTACACATATACAGATGTCGGTTTTTCCTGGGATCCTTTTCCCATGTACCTTATGACAGAATGTTGAGTAGTCTTTTGGTATTCCGTAGGTATTTGGTGATTATATATGTCACCTGTGTTTGTATAAGTCTGTTAACCCCAATATAGTAATGAAACCAATCCTCACACCTTTCCATTCTTGAACCATAAGTTTGTTTAATGAATCTCTGATTGCCCTTCTCGGTGGAAATATCTTCCCTGGTATCCATTTTTAGGTAACACCTATAAGTGATATGATATGATATATGTCTTTCACTTTCTGACTTACTACATGTCACGTGATTACCTCTAGTCTCATCTACGGTGCTGCAAAAGGCATAGTGTCCTTTTTTTCCTTGCCTTCTCTTCTGCCTTAGCGAGGTCCCTTTTCAACAATGTGCTTCCCTGCGGGTTGTGGATTAGCTGACGTGGGCAGCCTTATCCTGCCGGCCGGCCCTCCCCAGGTCTGCCTGGTTGAGGTCAATATAAACATCGCTCCATGCAGCAATAGCCCCTGAAGCTGTGCCTGCCTCCATATTCTCTGCCCCGTGAGCAGTCTCGGGGCTGTGCTGGTGGGAGGGAGTGAGGGGCCACAGCTTTGTTGGTGGCCCGGTGTGAGTGGGGTTCTGCTGGCCTTTCTGAAGGAGTTGCCAGGCTGCCTCCTGTAAGGAGGAGGATGTGTCACCCATACCTTCCGCCTGAATTTCTCTCCAGACAGAGGTGAGGAAGGAAAAAAGCAGTGGGGCCCGGGACAAGTGGGGTATCTCAGGCAGGACAATGGAAAGCTTCCGGAAGAGCGCCCGGGGTCAGGACCACCCTGGCTGGCCTGCTGTCACCAAGATGGCCTGCGTGTTGTCGCTGGTGTGGCTCCACGGCCCTTCCTCTAGGCTTTCAAGCCTTTGTACATATTCAGGTGTTTGACCTGGGAAGGGTGGGAACAGTTCAGCAGCAGCTGGCCTGGGGCTCAGCTCACCTTTATTCAGAGATGCCCCGGCACGGTCCCCCAGCTTTGCAATGAGGATGCACCTTGCATGGGGTGTGGTTTGCTGGCTGTATGGGAGATGATTCCCCACCTCTGACTAATTTCAGAATTGTTTACCGCTGGAGCAAGTGCCCTGATAGGGTTTTCCTCTGTATAACTGGTGGGTTCAGGTTTTTTTTTCGTTTATGGTTCAAGTTAGATTTTATTCCTCTTTTATGTATTTATAGATATAAGCATGGAAATAATTCATTCCTATAAATACATCTGTGTGAAGGGAAGAACTTTTTTCTGTTTTATTTTTAAATTTTACATTTTAAAATTTTGAAATTTAATTTTATTTACTTTTTTATACAGCGGGTTATTATTAGTTATGTATTTTATGCATATACATGTATACAGGTCAATCTCAAACTCCCAACTCATCCCACCACCACCAACCCATGGCTTCCCACACTTGGTGTCCATACGTTTGTTCTCTACCTCTGTGTCTCTATTTCTTCCCTGCAAACCAGTTCATCTGTACCAGTTTTTAGGTTCCACATATATGCATTAATATACAATATTTGTTTTCTTCTTTCTGACGTACTTCATTCTGTATGACAGTCTCTAGATCCATCGATGTCTCTACAAATGACCCAGTTTCATTCCTTTATATGGCCGAGTAATATTCCATTTTATATATGTACCCCATCTTTATCCATTCATCTGTCTGTGGGCATTTAGGTTGCTTCCATTACCTGGCTATTGTAAATAGTGCTGCAATGAACCTTGTGGTGAATGTGCCTTTTTGATTTATGGTTGTCTCTGGGTATATACCCAACTGTGGGATTGCTGCGTCAGATGGTAATTCTATTTCTAGTTTTTTAAAGGAAACTCCATACTGTTCTCCATAGTGACTGTATCAAATTACATTCCCACCAATAGTGGAAGAGGGCTCCTTTTGTCCACACCCTCCCCAGAATTTGTTGTTTGTAGATTTTCTGATGATGCCGATTCTAACAGGTGTGAGGTGATACCTCATTGTAGTTTTGATTTGCATTTCTCTAATAATTAGTGCTCTTGAGCAGCTTTTCATGTGCGTCTTGGCCATCTCTGTGTCTTCTTTGAAGAAACGTCTCTTTAGATCTTCTGCCCATTTTTGTATTGGGTTGTTTTTTTTTTAATAAGCTGCATGAGCTGTTTATATATATTGGAGATTAAACCTTTGTCCATTGATTCGTTTGCAACTATTTTCGCCCCTTCTGAGGGATGCCTTTTTCCATTCCCGTGTTTTTAACCAAAAAAGAAAGAAAGAAAAAGAAGCAGAACATTAATGTGCATAAAATATGCCTTTTGAAACGGTCGTTTTGAAATATGGACGTCCTTTAAATTTTTTGGTCGATATGTGACCGCAGGATTTGTTTTCAGGGCAGGTGTCATTTACAGGCCTGCAATGATTTTGAATATCAACTGACCATGAGCGCTGGGATTAAAGCTGCTGTTGTGTGAAACGGCCACAAGGTGGCAGCAGTTCTCTCTTTCATTTCTGGTTACTAGGGCAACAGAGCCTCAATGGAAGTCGCCTTCTAGATTGGAATTTAGAACAGAATGTGACAGGAAAAAGCCCCTCAAGTTTGTCTCACTACTTCTTGTTTGTGTTTTTAATTTAATTTTTTATTTTTTATTACAGCAAGTTTGATTACAATGTTTGGCTTGTTGTAGGTATGGTAGATGTGGTTCTTTTACACATATACAGATGTCTGTTCTTCCTGGTATCCTTTTCCCATGTACGATATGACAGAATGTTGTGTACTCCTCTCTTTGTATTCCGTAGCTCTTTGGTTATTATATATATCACCTGTGTTTGTTTGTCTGTTAACCCCAATATCGTAATGAAACCAATCCTCACACCTTTCCATTGGTGAAACATAAGTTTGTTTAATGAATATGTGATTGCCCTTCTCCGTGGAAATATCTGCCCTGGTATCCATTTTTAGGTAACACCTATAAGTGATATGATACAATATGTGCCTTTCACTTTCTGACTTACTACATGTCACATGATTACCTCTAGTCACATCTACGGTGCTGCAGATGGCATTGTGTCCTTATTTTCCTTGGCTTCTATTCTGCCTTAGCGAGGTCCATTTTCAACAATGTGATTCCCTGAGGGTTGTGGATTAGCTGACCTGGGCAGCCTTACCGTGCCGGCCGGCCCTCCCCAGGTGTGCCTGGTTGAGGTCAATATAAACAGCGCTCCAGCCAGCAATAGCCCCTGAAGCTGTGCCTGACTCCATATTCTCTGCCCCGTCAGCAGTCTCGGGGCTCTGCTGGTGGGAGCGTGTGATGGGCCATGGATTTGTGGGTGGCCCGGTGTGTGTGGGGCTCTGCTGAACTTTGTGCAGGAGTTGCCAGGCTGCCACCTGTAAAGAAGAGGATGTGTCACCCATAAGTTCCACTGGAATTTCTCTCCGGGCTGAGGTAAGGAAGGAAAAAAAAGGGTGGGGTCCGGGACAGGAGGGGTATCTCAGGCAGGGAAATGGAAAGCTTCCAGAAGAGCGCCCGGGTTCAGGACCATCCTGCCTCGCCTGCAGGCACCAAGTTGGCCTGTGTGCTGTCGCTGGGGTGGCTCCAAGGCCCTTCCTCTAGGATTTCATGCCCTTGTACATATTCATGTGTTTTACCTGGGAAGGGTGGGAAAAGTTCAGCTGCAGCTGGCCTGGGCCTCAGCTCACCTTTATTCAAGGTTGCCTCGGCACGGTCCCCCAGCTTTGCAATGAGGACGCTCCTAGCATGCGGGGTGGGTTGCTGGCTGTATGGGAGATGATTCCCCACCTCTGACCAATTTCAGAATTGTTTACCGCTGGAGCAAGTTCCCTGATAGGGCTTTCCTCTGTATAACTGGTGGGTTCAGGTTTTTTTTCGTTTATGGTTCAAGTTAGATTTTATACCTCTTTTATGTATTTATAGATATAAGCATGGAAATAATACATTCCTATAAATACATCTGTGTGAAGGGAAGAACTTTTTTCTCTTTTATTTTTAAATTTTATTTTTTTAAATTTTGAAATTTAGTTTTATTTTTTTATACAGCAGGTTATTATTAGTTATGTATTTTATGCATATGCATGTATGCAGGCCAATCCCAATCTCCCAACTCATCCCACCTCTACCACCCCATGGCTTCCCACACTTGGTGTCCATAAGTTTGTTCTCTACCTGTGTCTCTATTTCTTCCCTGCAAACCAGTTCATCTGTACCACTTTTTAGGTTCCACATATATGCATTAATATACAATATTTGTTTTCCTCTTTCTGACTTACTTCATTCTGTATGACAGTCTCTAGATCCATCGATGTCTCTACAAATGACCCAGTTTCATTCCTTTTTATGGCCGAGTAATATTCCATTTTATATATGTACCACATCTTTACCCATTCATCTGTTTGTGGGTATTTAGTTTGCTCCCTTACCTGGCTATTGTAAATAGTGCTGCAATGAACATTGTGGTGAATGTGCCTTTTTGATTTATGGTTTTCTCTGGGTATATGCCCAGAAGTGCGATTGCTGGATCAGATGGTAATTCTATTTCTAGTTTTTTTAAGGAAACTCCACACTGTTCTCCATAGTGACTGTATCAATTTACATTCCCACCAATAGTGGAAGAGGGCTCCTTTTGTCCACACCCTCCCCAGAATTTGTTGTTTGTAGGTTTTCTGATGATGCCGATTCTAACATGTGTGAGGGGATACCTCATTGTAGTTTTTTTTTTTTTTTTTTTTTTTGTGGTACGCGGGCCCCTCACTGTTGTGGCCTCTCCCGTTGCGGAGCACAGGCTCCGGACGCGCAGGCTCAGTGGCCATGGCTCACAGGCCCAGCTGCTCCGCGACATGTGGGATCTTCCCGGACCGGGGCACGAACCCGTGTCCCCTGCATCGGCAGGCGGACTCTCAACCACTGCGCCACCAGGGAAGCCCCTCATTGTAGTTTTGATTTGCATTTCTCTAATAATTAGTGATGTTGAGCAGCTTTTCATCTGCGTCTTGGCCATGTCTGTGTCTTCTTTGAAGGATCGTCTCATGAGATCTTCTGACCATTTCTGTATTGGGAGGGTGGTTGGAGTGTAAGGCTATGTGCTCACGCACGTGTCAGTGCCAGCGTAAGGCCCAGGAGTAGGGTACTGCGTAGGGTAAAGTGTAGGTCTGGTGGTGGTTTCCGTTCCGGGCTAGTTTTAGGGTTTGGGAACGGCAAGGCTTAGGGCCCAGGTGAGGGTAAGGAAACGTGGGATGGTCAGGCTACGTTCTTACGCATGGGTCAGTGCAAATGTACGGGCCAGGAATAGGCTACGGCGTAGGCTAATGTGTAGGGCTGGTGGTGGGTTTCCGTTCCGTGCTAGGGTTAGGGTTAGGGAATGACAAGGCTTAGGGCACAGGTGAGGGTACGGAAACGTGGGCGGGTCCGGCTATGCGCTGACACACGGGTCAGTGCCAGCGTACGGGCCAGGAATAGGGAACGGCGTAGGGTAAGGAGTAGGGCTGGTTGTGAGATACCGTTCCGGGCTAGGGTTAGGGTTAGGGAACGGCAAGGCTTAGGGCAAGGGGAACGTAAGGAAACGTGCGAGGGTTAGGCTACATGCTGACGCACGGATCAGTGCCAGCGTACGGGCCAGGTGTAGGGTACGGCGTAGGGTAAGGTTTAGGGCTGGTGGTGGGTTTCCGTTTGGGGTTATGGTTAGGGTTATGGAACGGCAAGGCTTAGGACACAGGTGAGGGTACGGGAACGTGGGAAGGTCAGGCTACATGCTGACGCACGGATCAGTGCCAGCGTACGGGCCAGGATTAGGCTACGGCGTAGGGTAAGCTGTAGGGCTGGTGGTGGGTTTCTGTTCTGGGCTAGGGTTAGGGTTAGGGAAGGACAAGACTTAGGGCACAGTTGAGGGTACGGAAATGGTGGAGGGTCAGGCTATGTGCTGACGCATGGGTCAGTGCCAGCGTACAGGCCAGGAGTAGGCAACAACGTAGGGTAAGGTGTAGGGCTGGTGGTTGGTTTCCTTTCCGGGCTAGGGTGAGGGTTAGGGAATGTCAAGGCTTAGGGCACAGGTGAGGGTATGGAAACGTGGGAGGGTCATGCTACGTGCTGACACACGTGTCAGTGCCAGCGTATGGGCCAGTCGTAGGCTACGGCATAGGGAAAGGTGTAGGGCTGGTGGTGGGCTTCCTATCCGGGCTAGGGTTAGGGTTAGGGAACGTCAAGTCTTAGGGCACAGGTGCGGGTACGGAAACGTGGGAGAGTCAGGCTATGTGCTGACGCACGGGTCAGTGCCAGCGTACGGGACAGGAGTAGTGTACGTCGTAGGGTAAGGTGTAGGGCTGGTGGTGGGTTTCCGTTCTGGGCTAGGGTTAGGGTTAGGGAACGGCAAGATTTAGGGCACACGTGAGGGTATCGAAACGTGTTAGGCTCAGGGTACGTGTTGACGCACTGTTTAGTGTGAACGTATAGATGAAGATTATGGTGCGGCATAGGGTAAAGTGTATGGTTGGAGGTAGGTTTCCGTTTCAGGCTAGGGTTAGTGTTAGGGAACGGCAAGGTTTTGGGCACAGATGAGGGTATGGAAACGTGTTAGTGTCAGGGTACGTGTTGACATATGGATTAGCATTAGGGTACGGCTTAGGGTAAGGTGTAGGCTTGGTGGTAGGTTTCCATTGTGGTCTAGGGTTAGGGTTAGGGAATGGCAAGGTTTAGGTCACAGGTGAAGGTACGGAAACGTGTTAGGGTCAGGGTAAGTGTTGACGCATGTGTTAGTGTCAGCGTACGGAGTAGGTTTATGGTCCTTCGTAGGTTAAGGTCTAGGGTTGGTGGTAGGTTTCCGTTCCAGGCTAGGGCTAGTGTTATGGAACGGCAAGGTTTAGGGCATAGGTGAGGGTACAGAAATGTGTTAGGGTCAGGGTACGTGTTGACGCTCGGATTATGATTAGGGTATGGCGTAGAGTAACGTGTAGGGTTGGTGGTAGGTTTCCGTTTTGGGCTAGGGTTAGGGTTAGGCAACGGCACGGTTTAGGGCACAGGTGAGGGAACGGAAAAGTGTTAGGGTCAGTGTACGTGTTGACGCACGGGTTAGTGTCAGTGTACGGATTAGGATTAGGGTACCGTGTAGGGTATGCTGTACGGTTTGTGGTAGTTTTCCATTCTGGGCTAGGGTTAGTGTTAGGGTACGGCAAGGTTTAGGGTACAGGTGACGGTACAGAAACGTGTTAGGGTCATGATACATGTTGATACATGGAATAGTGTCATCATACGCATTAGGATTAGGGTACGGCGTAGGGTAAGGTGTACGGAGGGCGGTAGGTTTCCATTCCGTTGTAGGGTTAGGGTTAGCGAATTGCAAGGTTTTGGGCACAGGTGATGGTACAGAAATGTGTTAGGTTCAGGGTACGTGTTGACTCACGGGTTAGTGTCAGCATACGCATGAGGATTAGGGTACCGCATAGAGTAAGGTGTAGGGTTGGTGGTACGTTTCCGTTCCAGTCTAGGGTTATGTTTAGGGACCGGCAAAGTTTAGGGCACAGGTGAGGGTACGAAACGTGTTAGGGTCAGGGTACGTGTTGATGCACAGGTTAGTGTCAGCATACGAATTAGGATTAGGGTACGGCGTAAGGTAAGGTGTAGGGTTGGTGGTAGGTTTCCGTTCCGGGCTAGGGTTAGGGTTAGGGAACGGCAAGGTTTATGGCAGAGGTGAGGGTACGGAAACGTGTTAGGGTCAGGGTATGTGTCGATGTATGAATTAGGATTATGGTACAGCTTAGGGTAAGGTGTAGGGCTGATGGTAGGTTTCCGTTCCGGGCTAAGGTTAAGGATAGGCAACGACAAGTTTTAGGGCACAGCTGAGGGTATGGAAACGTGTTAGGGTCAGGGTACGTGTTGACTCACTGGTTAGTGCCAGCGTACGGATTAGGATTAGTGTACGGCATAGATAAGGTGTAGGGTTGGTGGTAGGATTCCGTTCCGAGCTATGGTTACGGTTAGGGAAAGTCAAGGTTTCTATTTCTAGTTCTTTTAAGGAAACTCCATACTGTTCTCCATAGTGACTGTATCAATTTACATTCCCACCATAGTGGAAGAGGGCTCCTTTTGTCCACACCCTCCCCAGAATTTGTTTGTAGATTTTCTGATGATGCCGATTCTAACAGGTGTGAGGTGATACCTCATTGTAGTTTTGATTTGCATTTCTCTAATAATTAGTGCTCTTGAGCAGCTTTTCATGTGCGTCTTGGCCATCTCTGTGTCTTCTTTGAAGAAACGTCTCTTTAGATCTTCTGCCCATTTTTGTATTGGGTTGTTTGTTTTTTTAATAAGCTGCATGAGCTGTTTATATATATTGGAGATTAAACCTTTGTCCATTGATTCGTTTGCAACTATTTTCGCCCCTTCTGAGGGATGCCTTTTTCCATTCCCGTGTTTTTAACCAAAAAAGAAAGAAAGAAAAAGAAGCAGAACACTAATGTGCATAAAATATGCCTTTTGAAACGGTCGTTTTGAAATATGGACGTCCTTTAAATTTTTTGGTCGATATGTGACCCCAGGATTTGTTTTCAGGGCAGGTGTCATTTACAGGCCTGCAATGATTTTGAATATCAACTGACCATGAGCGCTGGGATTAAAGCTGCTGTTGTGTGAAACGGCCACAAGGTGGCAGCAGTTCTCCCTTACCAATTCTGGTTACTAGGGCAACAGAGCCTCAATGGAAGTCGTGTTCTAGATTGGAATTTAGAATGGAATGTGACAGGAGAAAGCCCCTCAAGTTTGTCTCCCTACTTCTTGTTCGTGTTTTTAATTTAATTTTTTATTTTTTATTACAGCAAGTTTGATTACAATGTTTGGCTTGTTGTAGGTGTGGACGATGTGGTTCTTTTACACAAATACAGATGTCTGTACTTCCTGGGATCCTTTTCCCATGTACGTTATGACAGAATGTTGACTAGTCTTCTCTTGGTATTCCGTAGGTCTTTGGTGATTATATATGTCACCTCTGTTTGTATATGTCTGTTAACCCCGATATCGTAATGAAACCAATCCACACACCTTTCCATTGGTGAACCATAAGTTTGTTTAATGAATCTATGATTGCACTTCTCAGTGGAAATGACTGCCCTGGTTTCTATTTTAGGTAACACCTATAAGTGATATGAAATGATATGTGTCTTTCACTTTCTGACTTACTACAAGTCACGTGATTACCTCTAGACTCATCTACAGTGCTGCAAATGGCATTGTGTCCTTATTTTCCTTGGCTTCTATTCTGCCTTAGCGAGGTCCATTTTCAACAATGTGATTCCCTGAGGGTTGTGGATTAGCTGACCTGGGCAGCCTTACCCTGCCGCCCGGCCCTCCCCAGGTCTGCCTGGTTGAGGTCAATATAAACAGCGCTCCAGGCAGCCATAGACCCTGAAGCTGTTCCTGACTCCATATTCTCTGCCCCGTCAGCAGTCTCGGGGATGTGCTGGTGGGAGGGAGTGAGGGGCCACAGCTTTGTTGGTGGCCCTGTGTGAGTGGGGTTCTGCTGGCCTTTCTGCAGAAGTTGCCAGGCTGCCACCTGTAAAGAAGAGGATGTGTCACCCATAACTTCCGCTGGAATTTCTCTCCGGACAGAGGTGAGGAAGGAAAAAAGCAGTGGGGGCCGGGACAGGTGGGGTATCTCAGGCAGGACAATGGAAAGCTTCCAGAAGAGCGCCCGGGGCCAGGATCACCCTGGCTGGCCTGCAGTCACCAAGTTGGCCTGCGTGCTGTCGCTGGTGTGGCTCCACGGCCCTTCCTCTAGGCTTTCAAGCCTTTGTACATATTCAGGTGTTTGACCTGGGAAGGGTGGGAACAGTTCAGCAGCAGCTGGCCTGGGGCTCAGCTCACCATTATTCAGAGATGCCCCGGCACGGTCCCCCAGGTTTGCAATGAGGATGCTCCTTGCATGGGGTGTGGGTTGCTGGCTGTATGGGAGATGATTCCCCACCTCTGACCAATTTCAGAATTGTTTACCGCTGGAGCAAGTGCCCTGTTAGGGTTTTCCTCTGTATAACTGGTGGGTTCAGGTTTTTTTTTCGTTTATGGTTCAAGTTAGATTTTATTCCTCTTTTATGTATTTATAGATATAAGCATGGAAATAATTCATTCCTATAAATACATCTGTGTGAAGGGAAGAACTTTTTTCTGTATTATTTTTAAATTTTATATTTTAAAATTTTGAAATTTAATATTATTTACTTTTTTATACAGCGGGTTATTATTAGTTATGTATTTTATGCATATACATGTATACAGGTCAATCTCAAACTCCCAACTCATCCCACCACCACCACCCCATGGCTTCCCACACTTGGTGTCCATACGTTTGTTCTCTACCTCTGTGTCTCTATTTCTTCCCTGCAAACCAGTTCATCTGTACCAGTTTTTAGGTTCCACATATATGCATTAATATACAATATTTGTTTTCCTCTTTCTTACTTACTTCATTCTGTATGACAGTCTCTAGATCCATCGATGTCTCTACAAATGACCCAGTTTCATTCCTTTTTATGGCCGAGTAATATTCCATTTTATATATGTACCCCATCTTTATCCATTCATCTGTCTGTGGGCATTTAGGTTGCTTCCATTACCTGGCTATTGTAAACAGTGCTGCAATGAACATTGTGGTGAATGTGCCTTTTTGATTTATGGTTGTCTCTGGGTATATGACCAACAGTGGGATTGCTGGGTCAGATGGTAATTCTATTTCTAGTTTTTTAAAGGAAACTCCATACTGTTCTCCATAGTGACTGTATCAAATTACATTCCCACCAATAGTGCAAGAGGGCTCCTTTTGTCCACACCCTCCCCAGAATTTGTTGTTTGTAGATTTTCTGATGATGCCGATTCTAACAGGTGTGAGGTGATACCTCATTGTAGTTTTGATTTGCATTTCTCTAATAATTAGTGCTCTTGAGCAGCTTTTCATGTGCGTCTTGGCCATCTCTGTGTCTTCTTTGAAGAAACGTCTCTTTAGATCTTCTGCCCATTTTTGTATTGGGTTGTTTGTTTTTTTAATAAGCTGCATGAGCTGTTTATATATATTGGAGATTAAACCTTTGTCCATTGATTCGTTTGCAACTATTTTCGCCCCTTCTGAGGGATGCCTTTTTCCATTCCCGTGTTTTTAACCAAAAAAGAAAGAAAGAAAAAGAAGCAGAACATTAATGTGCATAAAATATGCCTTTTGAAACGGTCCTTTTGAAATATGGACGTCCTTTAAATTTTTTGGTCGATATGTGACCCCAGGATTTGTTTTCAGGGCAGGTGTCATTAACAGGCCTGCAATGATTTTGAATATCAACTGACCATTAGCGCTGGGATTAAAGCTGCTGTTGTGTGAAACGGCCACAAGGTGGCAGCAATTCTCTCTTTAATATCTGGTTACTAGGGCAACAGAGCCTCAATGGAAGTCGCCTTCTAGATTGGAATTTAGAACAGAATGTGACAGGAAAAAGCCCCTCAAGTTTGTCTCACTACTTCTTGTTCGTGTTTTTAATTTAATTTTTTATTTTTTATTACAGCAAGTTTGATTACAATGTTTGGCTTGTTGTAGGTATGGTAGATGTGGTTCTTTTACACATATACAGATGTCTGTTCTTCCTGGGATCCTTTTCCCATGTACGTTATGACAGAATGTTGTGTACTCCTCTCTTTGTATTCCGTAGCTCTTTGGTTATTATATATATCACCTGTGTTTGTATGTCTGTTAACCCCAATATCGTAATGAAACCAATCCTCACACCTTTCCATTGGTGAACCATAAGTTTGTTTAATGAATATGTGATTGCCCTTCTCCGTGGAAATATCTGCCCTGGTATCCATTTTTAGCTAACACCTATAAGTGATATGATACGATATGTGCCTTTCACTTTCTGACTTACTCCATGTCACATGATTACCTCTAGACTCATCTACGGTGCTGCAGATGGCATTGTGTCCTTATTTTCCTTGGCTTCTATTCTGCCTTAGCGAGGTCCATTTTCAACAATGTGATTCCCTGAGGGTTGTGGATTAGCTGACCTGGGCAGCCTTACCGTGCCGGCCGGCCCTCCCCAGGTGTGCCTGGTTGAGGTCAATATAAACAGCGCTCCAGGCAGCAATAGCCCCTGAAGCTGTGCCTGACTCCATATTCTCTGCCCCGTCAGCAGTCTCGGGGCTCTGCTGGTGGGAGCGTGTGATGGGCCATGGCTTTGTGGGTGGCCCGGTGTGTGTGGGGCTCTGCTGGACTTTGTGCAGGAGTTGCCAGGCTGCCACCTGTAAAGAAGAGGATGTGTCACCCATAAGTTCCACTGGAATTTCTCTCCGGGCTGAGGTAAGGAAGGAAAAAAAGGGGTGGGGTCCGGGACAGGACGGGTATCACAGGCAGGGAAATGGAAAGCTTCCAGAAGAGCGCCCGGGGTCAGGACCATCCTGCCTCGCCTGCAGGCACCAAATTGGCCTGTGTGCTGTCGCTGGTGTGGCTCCACGGCCCTTCCTCTAGGATTTCATGCCCTTGTACATATTCAGGTGTTTTACCTGGGAAGGGTGGGAACAGTTCAGCAGCAGCTGGCGTGGGGCTCAGCTCACCTTTATTCAGAGATGCCTCGGCACGGTCCCCCAGCTTTGCAATGAGGACGCTCCTTTCATGCGGGGTTGGTTGCTGGCTGTATGGGAGATGATTCCCCACCTCTGACCAATTTCAGAATTGTTTACCCCTGGAGCAAGTTCCCTGATAGGGCTTTCCTCTGTATAACTGGTGGGTTCAGGATTTTTTTCGTTTATGGTTCAAGTTAGATTTTATACCTCTTTTATGTATTTATAGATATAAGCATGGAAATAATACATTCCTATAAATACATCTGTGTGAAGGGAAGAACTTTTTTCTCTTTTATTTTTAAATTTTATTTTTTTAAATTTTGAAATTTAGTTTTATTTTTTTATACAGCAGGTTATTATTAGTTATGTATTTTATGCATATGCATGTATGCAGGCCAATCCCAATCTCCCAACTCATCCCACCTCTACCACCCCATGGCTTCCCACACTTGGTGTCCATAAGTTTGTTCTCTACCTGTGTCTCTATTTCTTCCCTGCAAACCAGTTCATCTGTACCACTTTTTAGGTTTCACATATATGCATTCATATACAATATTTGTTTTCCTCTTTCTGACTTACTTCATTCCGTATGACAGTCTCTAGATCCATCGATGTCTCTACAAATGACCCAGTTTCATTCCTTTTTATGGCCGAGTAATATTCCATTTTATATATGTACCACATCTTTACCCATTCATCTGTTTGTGGGTATTTAGTTTGCTCCCTTACCTGGCTATTGTAAATAGTGCTGCAATGAACATTGTGGTGAATGTGCCTTTTTGATTTATGGTTTTCTCTGGGTATATGCCCAGAAGTGCGATTGCTGGATCAGATGGTTATTCTATTTCTAGTTTTTTTAAGGAAACTCCACACTGTTCTCCATAGTGACTGTATCAATTTACATTCCCACCAATAGTGGAAGAGGGCTCCTTTTGTCCACACCCTCCCCAGAATTTGTTGTTTGTAGGTTTTCTGATGATGCCGATTCTAACATGTGTGAGGGGATACCTCATTGTAGTTATTTTTTTTTTTTTTTTTTGTGGTACGCGTGCCTCTCACTGTTGTGGCCTCTCTTTTTGCGGAGCACCGGCTCCGGACGCGCAGGCTCAGTGGCCATGGCTCACGGGCCCAGCTGCTCCGCGACATGTGGGATCTTCCCGGACCGGGGCACGAACCCGTGTCCCCTGCATCGGCAGGCGGACTCTCAACCACTGCGCCACCAGAGAAGCCCCCTCATTGTAGTTTTGATTTGCATTTCTCTAATAATTAGTGATGTTGAGCAGCTTTTCATCTGCGTCTTGGCCATGTCTGTGTCTTCTTTGAAGGATCGCCTCATGAGATCTTCTGACCATTTCTGTATTGGGAGGGTGGTTGGAGGGTAAGGCTATGTGCTCACGCACGTGTCTGTGCCAGCGTAAGGGCCAGGAAGTAGGGTACTGCGTAGGGTAAGGTGTAGGTCTGGTGGTGGTTTCCGTTCCGGGCTAGGTTTAGGGTTTGGGAACGGCAAGGCTTAGGGCCCAGGTGAGGGTACAGAAACGTGGGATGGTCAGGCTACGTTCTTACGCATGGGTCAGTGCCAATGTACGGGCCAGGAATAGGCTACGGCGTAGGCTAATGTGTAGGGCTGGTGGTGGGTTTCCGTTCCATGCTAGGTTAGGGTTAGGGAATGACAAGGCTTAGGGCACAGGTGAGGGTACGGAAACGTGGGAGGGTCCGGCTATGTGCTCACGGACGTGTCAGTGCCAGCGTAACGGCCAGAAGTAGGGTATGGTGTAGGCTAATGTGTAGGGCTGGTGGTGGGTTTCCGTTCCGGGCTAGGGTTAGGGTTAGGGAATGACAAGGCTTAGGGCACAGGTGAGGGTACGGAAACGTGGGAGGGTCCGGCTATGTGCTGACGCACTGGTCAGTGCCAGCGTACGGGCCAGGAATAGGGAACGGCGTAGGGTAAGGTTTAGGGCTGGTTGTGAGATACCGTTCGGGGCTAGGGTTAGGGTTAGGGAACGGCAAGGCTTAGGGCACAGGTGAACGTAAGGAAACGTGGGAGGGTCAGGCTACGTGCTGACGCACGGGTCAGTGCCAGCGTACAGGCCAGGAGTAGGGTATGGCGTAGGGTAAGGTTTAGGGCTGGTGGTGGGTTTCCGTTCCGGGCTAGGGTTAGGGTGAGGGAACAGCAAGGCTTAGGGCACAGGTGAACGTACGGAAACGTGGGAGTGGCAGGCTACGTGTTGACGCACGGGTCTGTGCCAGCGTACGGGCCAGGATTAGGGTACGTCGTAGCGTAATGTTTAGGGCTGGTGGTGGGTTTCCGTTCCGGGCTAGAGTTAGGGTTAGGGAACGGCAAGGCTTAGGACACAGGTGAGGGTACGGAAACGTGGGAGAGGCAGGCTACGTGCTGACGCACAGGTCAGTGCCAGCGTAGGGGCCAGGAGTAGGGTACAGCTTAGGGTAAGGTTTAGGGATGGTGGTGGGTTTATGTTCCGGGCTAGCGTTAGGGTTAGGGAACGGCAAGGCTTAGGGCACAGGTGAGGGTACGGAAACGTAGGAGTGGCAGGCTACGTGCTGACGCACGGGTCAGTGCCAGCGTACGGGGCAGGATTAGGGTACGGCGTAGGGTAAGGTTTAGGGCTGGTGGTGGGTTTCCGTTCCAGGCTAGGTTTAGGGTTAGGGAACGGCAAAGCTTTGGGCACAGAAGATGGTACGGAAAAGTGGGAGGGTCAGGCTACGTGCTGACGCACGGGTCAGTGCCAGCGTATGGGCCAAGTGTAGGGTATGGCGTAGGGTTAGGTGTAGGGTTAGGGTTAGGGAACGGCAAGGCTTAGGGCACAGGTGAGGGTACGGAAACGTGGGAGGGTCAGGCTACGTGATGACGCACGGCTCTTTGCCAGCGTACACGCCAGGATTCGGGTACGGCATTGGGTAAGGTGTAGGGCTGGTTGTGGGTTTCCGTTCCAGGTTAGAGTTAGGGAACGGCAAGGCTTAGTGCACAGGTGAGGGTATGGAAACGTGGCAGAGGCAGGGTATGTGCTGACGCAAGGGTCACTGCCAGCGTACGGGTCAGGAGTAGTCTACGGCGTACGTTAAAGTTTAGGTTTTGTGGTGGGTTTCCGTTCCGGGCTAGGGTTAGGGATAGGGAAAGGCAAGGCTTAGGGCACAGGTGAGGGTAGGAAACGTGGGAGGGTTAGGCTCCATGCTGAAGCACGGTTCAATGCCAGGGTATGGACCAGGAGTAGGGTACGGCGTAGGGTAAAGTGTAAGGCTGGTGGTGGGTGTCCATTCAGGGCTAGTGTTAGGGTTAGGGAGCGGCAAGGCTTAGGGCACAGGTGAGGGTACGGAAACGTGGGAGGGTCAGGCTACATGCTGAAGAACGGGTCAGTGCCAGGGTGTGGACCAGGAGTAGGGTACGGCGTTGGGTATGGTGTAAGGGCGGTGGTGGGTGTCCATTCTGGTCTAGGGTTAGGGTTAGGGAACGTTAAGCCTTAGGACACAGGTGAGGGTACGGAAACGTGGGAGGGTCAGGATACGTGCTGAAGAATGGGTCAGTGCCAGCGTACGGGCCAGGAGTAGGGTACGGCATAGCGTAATGTGTAGGTCTGGTGGTGGTTTCCGTTCCGGGCTAGGGTTAGAGGTAGGGAACTGCAAGGCTTAGGGCACAGGTGAGGGTACGGAAACGTGGGAGAGGCAGGCTACGGGCTGACACATGGGAGAGTGCCAGCTTACGGGCCAGCAGTAGGCTACGACGTAGGGTAGGGTGTAGGGCTCGTGGTGGGTTTCCGTTCCGGGCTAGGGTTAGAGTTAGGGATCGCAAAGGCTTAGGGAACAGGTGAGGGTAAGGAAAAGTGGGAGGGTTAGGCTACATGCTGACGCACGGATCAGTGCCAGCGTACGGGCCAGGTGTAGGGTACGGCGTAGGGTAAGGTTTAGGGCTGGTGGTGATTTTCCGTTTGGGGTTATGGTTAGGGTTATGGAACGGCAAGGCTTAGGACACAGGTGAGGGTACGGGAACGTGGGAAGGTCAGGCTATGTGCTGACGCACGGATCAGTGCCAGCGTACGGGCCAGGATTAGGCTACGGCGTAGGGTAAGCTGTAGGGCTGGTGGTGGGTTTCTGTTCTGGGCTAGGGTTAGGGTTAGGGAAGGACAAGACTTAGGGCACAGTTGAGGGTACGGAAATGGTGGAGGGTCAGGCTATGTGCTGACGCACGGGTCAGTGCCAGCGTACAGGCCAGGAGTAGGCAACAACGTAGGGTAAGGTGTAGGGCTGGTGGTTGGTTTCCTTTCCGGGCTAGGGTTAGGGTTAGGGAATGTCAAGGCTTAGGGCACAGGTGAGGGTATGGAAACGTGGGAGGGTCATGCTACGTGCTGACACACGTGTCAGTGCCAGCGTATGGGCGAGTCGTAGGCTACGGCGTAGGGAAAGGTGTAGGGCTGGTGGTGGGCTTCCTTTCCGGGCTAGGGTTAGGCTTAGGGAACGGCAAGTCTTAGGGCACAGGTGCGGGTACGGAAACGTGGGAGAGTCAGGCTATGTGCTGACGCACGGGTCAGTGCCAGCGTACGGGCCAGGAGTAGTGTACGTCGTAGGGTAAGGTGTATGGCTGGTGGTGGGTTTCCGTTCTGGGCTAGGGTTAGGGTTAGGGAACGGCAAGGTTTAGGGCACACGTGAGGGTATCGAAACGTGTTAGGCTCAGGGTACGTGTTGACGCACGGGTTAGTGTGAACGTACAGATGAGGATTATGGTGCGGCATAGGGTAAAGTGTATGGTTGGTGGTAGGTTTCCGTTTCAGGCTAGGGTTAGTGTTAGGGAACGGCAAGGTTTTGGGCACAGATGAGGGTATGGAAACGTGTTAGTGTCAGGGTACGTGTTGACATATGGATTAGCATTAGGGTACGGCTTAGGGTAAGGTGTAGGCTTGGTGGTAGGTTTCCATTGTGGTCTAGGGTTAGGGTTAGGGAATGGCAAGGTTTAGGTCACAGGTGAAGGTACGGAAACGTGTTAGGGTCAGGGTAAGTGTTGACACATGTGTTAGTGTCAGCGTACGGAGTAGGTTTATGGTCCTTCGTAGGTTAAGGTCTAGGGTTGGTGGTAGGTTTCCGTTCCAGGCTAGGGTTAGTGTTATGGAAGGCAAGGTTTAGGGCATAGGTGAGGGTACGGAAATGTGTTAGGGTCAGGGTACGTGTTGACGCTCGGATTATGATTAGGGTATGGCGTAGAGTAACGTGTAGGGTTGGTGGTAGGTTTCCGTTTTGGGCTAGGGTTAGGGTTAGGCAACGGCACGGTTTAGGGCACAGGTGAGGGAACGGAAAAGTGTTAGGGTCAGTGTACGTGTTGACGCACGGGTTAGTGTCAGTGTACGGATTAGGATTAGGGTACCGTGTAGGGTATGCTGTACGGTTTGTGGTAGTTTTCCATTCTGGGCTAGGGTTAGTGTTAGGGTACGGCAAGGTTTAGGGTACAGGTGACGGTACAGAAACGTGTTAGGGTCATGATACATGTTGATACATGGAATAGTGTCATCATACGCATTAGGATTAGGGTACGGCGTAGGGTAAGGTGTACGGAGGGCGGTAGGTTTCCATTCCGTTGTAGGGTTAGGGTTAGCGAATTGCAAGGTTTTGGGCACAGGTGATGGTACAGAAATGTGTTAGGTTCAGGGTACGTGTTGACTCACGGGTTAGTGTCAGCATACGCATGAGGATTAGGGTACCGCATAGAGTAAGGTGTAGGGTTGGTGGTACGTTTCCGTTCCAGTCTAGGGTTATGTTTAGGGACCGGCAAAGTTTAGGGCACAGGTGAGGGTACGAAACGTGTTAGGGTCAGGGTATGTGTTGATGCACAGGTTAGTGTCAGCATACGAATTAGGATTAGGGTACGGCGTAAGGTAAGGTGTAGGGTTGGTGGTAGGTTTCCGTTCCGGGCTAGGGTTAGGGTTAGGGAACGGCAAGGTTTATGGCAGAGGTGAGGGTACGGAAACGTGTTAGGGTCAGGGTACGTGTTGATGTATGAATTAGGATTAGGGTACAGCTTAGGGTAAGGTGTAGGGCTGATGGTAGGTTTCCGTTCCGGGCTAAGGTTAAGGATAGGCAACGACAAGTTTTAGGGCACAGCTGAGGGTATGGAAACGTGTTAGGGTCAGGGTACGTGTTGACTCACTGGTTAGTGCCAGCGTACGGATTAGGATTAGTGTACGGCATAGATAAGGTGTAGGGTTGGTGGTAGGATTCCGTTCCGGGCTATGGTTAGGGTTAGGGAAAGTCAAGGTTTCTATTTCTAGTTCTTTTAAGGAAACTCCATACTGTTCTCCATAGTGACTGTATCAATTTACATTCCCACCATAGTGGAAGAGGGCTCCTTTTGTCCACACCCTCCCCAGAATTTGTTTGTAGATTTTCTGATGATGCCGATTCTAACAGGTGTGAGGTGATACCTCATTGTAGTTTTGATTTGCATTTCTCTAATAATTAGTGCTCTTGAGCAGCTTTTCATGTGCGTCTTGGCCATCTCTGTGTCTTCTTTGAAGAAACGTCTCTTTAGATCTTCTGCCCATTTTTGTATTGGGTTGTTTGTTTTTTTAATAAGCTGCATGAGCTGTTTATATATATTGGAGATTAAACCTTTGTCCATTGATTCGTTTGCAACTATTTTCGCCCCTTCTGAGGGATGCCTTTTTCCATTCCCGTGTTTTTAACCAAAAAAGAAAGAAAGAAAAAGAAGCAGAACACTAATGTGCATAAAATATGCCTTTTGAAACGGTCGTTTTGAAATATGGACGTCCTTTAAATTTTTTGGTCGATATGTGAACTCAGGATTTGTTTTCAGGGCAGGTGTCATTTACAGGCCTGCAATGATTTTGAATATCAACTGACCATTAGCGCTGGGATTAAATCTGCTGTTGTGTGAAACGGCCACAAGGTGGCAGCAGTTCTCCCTTACCAATTCTGGTTAATAGGGCAACAGAGCCTCAATGGAAGTCGTGTTCTAGATTGGAATTTAGAATGGAATGTGACAGGAGAAAGCCCCTCAAGTTTGTCTCCCTACTTCTTGTTCGTGTTTTTAATTTAATTTTTTATTTTTTATTACAGCAAGTTTGATTACAATGTTTGGCTTGTTGTAGGTGTGGACGATGTGGTTCTTTTACACATATACAGATGTCTGTACTTCCTGGGATCCTTTTCCCATGTACGTTATGACAGAATGTTGAGTAGTCTTCTCTTGGTATTCCGTAGGTCTTTGGTGATTATATATGTCACCTCTGTTTGTATATGTCTGTTAACCCCGATATCGTAATGAAACCAATCCACACACCTTTCCATTGGTGAACCATAAGTTTGTTTAATGAATCTATGATTGCACTTCTCAGTGGAAATCACTGCCCTGGTTTCTATTTTAGGTAACACCTATAAGTGATATGAAATGATATGTGTCTTTCACTTTCTGACTTACTACAAGTCACGTGATTACCTCTAGACTCATCTACAGTGCTGCAAATGGCATTGTGTCCTTATTTTCCTTGGCTTCTATTCTGCCTTAGTGAGGTCCATTTTCAACAATGTGATTCCCTGAGGGTTGTGGATTAGCTGACCTGGGCAGCCTTACCCTGCCGGCCGGCCCTCCCCAGGTCTGCCTGGTTGAGGTCAATATAAACAGCGCTCCAGGCAGCAATAGCCCCTGAAGCTGTTCCTGACTCCATATTCTCTGCCCCGTCAGCAGTCTCGGGGCTGTGCTGGTGGGAGGGAGTGAGGGGCCACAGCTTTGTTGGTGGCCCGGTGTGAGTGGGGTTCTGCTGGCCTTTCTGCAGGAGTTGCCAGGCTGCCACCTGTAAAGAAGGGGATGTGTCACCCATAACTTCCGCTGGAATTTCTCTCCGGACAGAGGTGAGGAAGGAAAAAAGCAGTGGGGACCGGGACAGGTGGGGTATCTCAGGCAGGACAATGGAAAGCTTCCGGAAGAGCGCCCTGGGCCAGGATCACCCTGGCTGGCCTGCAGTCACCAAGTTGGCCTGCGTGCTGTCGCTGGTGTGGCTCCACGGCCCTTCCTCTAGGCTTTCAAGCCTTTGTACATATTCAGGTGTTTGACCTGGGAAGGGTGGGAACAGTTCAGCAGCAGCTGGCCTGGGGCTCAGCTCACCTTTATTCAGAGATGCCCCGGCATGGTCCCCCAGCTTTGCAATGAGGATGCTCCTTGCATGGGGTGTGGGTTGCTGGCTGTATGGGAGATGATTCACCACCTCTGACCAATTTCAGAATTGTTTACCGCTGGAGCAAGTGCCCTGATAGGGTTTTCCTCTGTATAACTGGTGGGTTCGGTTTTTTTTTTTCGTTTATGGTTCAAGTTAGATTTTATTCCTCTTTTATGTATTTATAGATATAAGCACGGAAATAATTCATTCCTATAAATACATCTGTGTGAAGGGAAGAACTTTTTTCTGTTTTATTTTTAAATTTTATATTTTAAAATTTTGAAATTTAATTTTATTTACTTTTTTATACAGCGGGTTATTATTAGTTATGTATTTTATGCATATACATGTATACAGGTCAATCTCAAACTCCCAACTCATCCCACCACCACCACCCCATGGCTTCCCACACTTGGTGTCCATACGTTTGTTCTCTACCTCTGTGTCTCTATTTCTTCCCTGCAAACCAGTTCATCTGTACCAGTTTTTAGGTTCCACATATATGCATTAATATACAATATTTGTTTTCCTCTTTCTGACTTACTTCATTTTGTATGACAGTCTCTAGATCCATCGATGTCTCTAGAAATGACCCAGTTTCATTCCTTTTTATGGCCGAGTAATATTCCATTTTATATATGTACCCCATCTTTATCCATTCATCTGTCTGTGGGCATTTAGGTTGCTTCCATTACCTGGCTATTGTAAATAGTGCTGCAATGAACCTTGTGGTGAATGTGCCTTTTTGATTTATGGTTGTCTCTGGGTATATGCGCAACAGTGGGATTGCTGGGTCAGATGGTAATTCTATTTCTAGTTTTTTAAAGGAAACTCCATACTGTTCTCCATAGTGACTGTATCAAATTACATTCGCAACAATAGTGGAAGAAGGCTCCTTTTGTCCACACCCTCCCCAGAATTTGTTGTTTGTAGATTTTCTGATGATGCCGATTCTAACAGGTGTGAGGTGATACCTCATTGTAGTTTTGATTTGCATTTCTCTAATAATTAGTGCTCTTGAGCAGCTTTTCATGTGCGTCTTGGCCATCTCTGTGTCTTCTTTGAAGAAACGTCTCTTTAGATCTTCTGCCCATTTTTGTATTGGGTTGTTTGTTTTTTAATAAGCTGCATGAGCTGTTTATATATATTGGAGATTAAACCTTTGTCCATTGATTCGTTTGCAACTATTTTCGCCCCTTCTGAGGGATGCCTTTTCCATTCCCGTGTTTTTAACCAAAAAAGAAAGAAAGAAAAAGAAGCAGAACATTAATGTGCATAAAATATGCCTTTTGAAACGGTCGTTTTGAAATATGGTCGTCCTTTGAATTCTTTGGTCGATATGTGACCCCAGGATTTGTTTTCAGGGCAGGTGTCATTTACAGGTCTGCAATGATTTTGAATATCAACTGACCATTAGCGCTGGGATTAAAGCTGCTGTTGTGTGAAACGGCCACAAGGTGGCAGCAGTTCTCCCTTACCAAATCTGGTTACTAGGGCAACAGAGCCTCAATGGAAGTCGTGTTCTAGATTGGAATTTAGAATGGAATGTGCCAGGAGAAAGCCCCTCAAGTTGGTCTCACTACTTCTTCTTCGTGTTTTTAATTTAATTTTTTATTTTTTATTACAGCAAGTTTGATTACAATGTTTGGCTTGTGGTAGGTGTGGAAGATGTGCTTCTTTTACACATACACATATGTCTGTTCTTCCTGGGATCCTTTTCCCATGTACGTTATGACAGAATGTTGAGCAGTCTTCTCTTGGTATTCCAAGGTCTTTGGTGATTATATATGTCACTTGTGTTTGTATGTCTGTTAACCCCAATATCGTAATGAAACCAATCCTCACACCTTTCCATTGGTGAAACATAAGTTTGTTTAATGAATATGTGATTGCCCTTCTCCGTGGAAATATCTGCCCTGGTATCCATTTTTAGGTAACACCTATAAGTGATATGATACGATATGTGCCTTTCACTTTCTGACTTACTCCATGTCACATGATTACTTCTAGACTCATCTACGGTGCTGCAGATGGCATTGTGTCCTTATTTTCCTTGGCTTCTATTCTGCCTTAGCGAGGTCCATTTTCAACAATGTGATTCCCTGAGGGTTGTGGATTAGCTGACCTGGGCAGCCTTACCGTGCCGGCCGGCCCTCCCCAGGTGTGCCTGGTTGAGGTCAATATAAACAGCGCTCCAGGCAGCAATAGCCCCTGAAGCTGTGCCTGACTCCATATTCTCTGCCCCGTCAGCAGTCTCGGGGCTCTGCTGGTGGGAGCGTGTGAGGGGCCACGGCTTTGTGGGTGGCCCGGTGTGTGTGGGGCTCTGCTGCACTTTGTGCAGGAGTTGCCAGGCTGCCACCTGTAAAGAAGAGGATGTGTCACCCATAAGTTCCACTGGAATTTCTCTCCGGGCTGAGGTAAGGAAGGAAAAAAAGGGGTGGGGTCCGGGACAGGACGGGTATCTCAGGCAGGGAAATGGAAAGCTTCCAGAAGAGCGCCCGGGGTCAGGACCATCCTGCCTCGCCTGCAGGCACCAAATTGGCCTGTGTGCTGTCGCTGGTGTGGCTCCACGGCCCTTCCTCTAGGATTTCATGCCCTTGTACATATTCAGGTGTTTTACCTGGGAAGGGTGGGAACAGTTCAGCTGCAGCTGGTCTGGGGATCAGCTCACCTTTATTCAGAGATGCCTCGGCACGGTCCCCCAGCTTTGCAATGAGGACGCTCCTTGCATGCGGGGTGGGTTGCTGGCTGTATGGGAGATGATTCCCCACCTCTGACCAATTTCAGAATTGTTTACCGCTGGAGCAAGTTCCCTGATAGGGCTTTCCTCTGTATAACTGGTGGGTTCAGGTTTTTTTTCGTTTATGGTTCAAGTTAGATTTTATACCTCTTTTATGTATTTATAGATATAAGCATGGAAATAATACATTCCTATAAATACATCTGTGTGAAGGGAAGAACTTTTTTCTCTTTTATTTTTAAATTTTATTTTTTTAAATTTTGAAATTTAGTTTTATTTTTTTATACAGCAGGTTATTATTAGTTATGTATTTTATGCATATGCATGTATGCAGGCCAATCCCAATCTCCCAACTCATCCCACCTCTACCACCCCATGGCTTCCCACACTTGGTGTCCATAAGTTTGTTCTCTACCTGTGTCTCTATTTCTTCCCTGCAAACCAGTTCATCTGTACCACTTTTTAGGTACCACATATATGCATTAATATACAATATTTGTTTTCCTCTTTCTGACTTACTTCATTCCGTATGACAGTCTCTAGATCCATCGATGTCTCTAGAAATGACCCAGTTTCATTCCTTTTTATGGCCGAGTAATATTCCATTTTATATATGTACCACATCTTTACCCATTCATCTGTTTGTGGGTATTTAGTTTGCTCCCTTACCTGGCTATTGTAAATAGTGCTGCAATGAATATTGTGGTGAATGTGCCTTTTTGATTTATGGTTTTCTCTGGGTATATGCCCAGAAGAGCGATTGCTGGATCAGATGGTAATTCTATTTCTAGTTTTTTTAAAGAAACTCCACACTGTTCTCCATAGTGACTGTATCAATTTACATTCCCACCAATAGTGGAAGAGGGCTCCTTTTGTCCACACCCTCCCCAGAATTTGTTGTTTGTAGGTTTTCTAATGATGCCGATTCTAACATGTGTGAGGTGATACCTCATTGTAGTTTTTTTTTTTTTTTTTTTTTTTTTTTTTTGTGGTACGCGTGCCTCTCACTGTTGTGGCCTCTCCCGTTGCGGAGCACAGGCTCCGGACGCGCAGGCTCAGTGGCCATGGCTCACGGGCCCAGCTGCTCCGCGACATGTGGGATCTTCCCGGACCGGGGCACGAACCCGTGTCCCCTGCATCGGCAGGCGGACTCTCAACCACTGCGCCACCAGGGAAGCCCCCTCATTGTAGTTTTGATTTGCATTTCTCAAATAATTAGTGATGTTGAGCAGCTATTCATCTGCGTCTTGGCCATGTCTGTGTCTTCTTTGAAGGATCGTCTCATGAGATCTTCTGACCATTTCTGTATTTGGAGGGTGGTTGGAGGGTAAGGCTATGTGCTCACGCACGTGTCAGTGCCAGCGTAAGGGCCAGGAGTAGGGTACTGCGTAGGGTAAGGTGTAGGTCTGGTGGTGGTTTCCGTTCCGGGCTAGGTTTAGGGTTTGGGAACGGCAAGGCTTAGGGCCCAGGTGAGGGTACAGAAACGTGGGATGGTCAAGCTACGTTCTTACGCATGGGTCAGTGCCAATGTACGGGCCAGGAATAGGCTACGGCGTAGGCTAATGTGTAGGGCTGGTGGTGGGTTTCCGTTCCGTGCTAGGGTTAGGGTTAGGGAATGACAAGGCTTAGGGCACAGGTGAGGGTACGGAAACGTGGGAGGGTCCGGCTCTGTGCTGACGCACGGGTCAGTGCCAGCGTACGGGCCAGGAATAGGGAACGGCTTAGGGTAAGGTGTAGGGCTGATTGTGACATACCGTTCCGGGCTAGGGTTAGGGTTAGGGAACGGCAAGGCTTAGGGCACAGGTGAACGTAAGGAAACGTGGGAGGGTCAGGCTACGTGCTGACGCACGGGTCAGTGCCAGCGTACGGGCCAGGAGTAGGGTATGGCATAGGGTAAGGTTTAGGGCTGGTGGTGGGTTTCCATTCCAGGCTAGGGTTAGGGTGAGGGAACAGCAAGGCTTAGGGCACAGGTGAACGTACGGAAACGTGGGAGTGGCAGGCTACGTGTTGACGCACGGGTCTGTGCCAGCGTACGGGCTAGGATTAGCGTACGTCGTAGCGTAAGGTTTAGGGCTGGTGGTGGGTTTCCGTTCCGGGCTAGGGTTAGGGTGAGGGAACAGCAAGGCTTAGGGCACAGGTGAACGTACGGAAACGTGGGAGTGGCAGGCTACGTGTTGACGCACAGGTCAGTGCCAGCGTAGGGGCCAGGAGTAGGGTACAGCGTAGGGTAAGGTTTAGGGCTGGTGGTGGGTTTATGTTCCGGGCTAGGGTTAGGGTTAGGGAACGGCAAGGCTTAGGGCACAGGTGAGGGTACGGAAACGTAGGAGTGGCAGGCTACGTGCTGACGCACGGGTCAGTGCCAGCGTACGGGGCAGGATTAGGGTACGGCGTAGGGTAAGGTTTAGGGCTGGTGGTGGGTTTCCGTTCCAGGCTAGGTTTAGGGTTAGGGAACGGCAAAGCTTAGGGCACAGAAGATGGTACGGAAAAGTGGGAGGGTCAGGCTACGTGCTGACGCACGGGCCAGTGCCAGCGTATGGGCCAAGTGTACGGTATGGCGTAGGGTTAGGTGTAGGGTTAGGGTTAGGGAACGGCAAGACTTAGGGCACAGGTGAGGGTACGGAAACGTGGGAGGGTCAGGCTACGTGATGACGCACGGCTCTTTGCCACCGTACGCGCCAGGATTCGGGTACCGCATTGGGTAAGGTGTAGGGCTGGTTGTGGGTTTCCGTTCCAGGTTACAGTTAGGGAACGGCAAGGCTTAGTGCACAGGTGAGGGTATGGAAACGTGGCAGAGGCAGGCTATGTGCTGACGCAAGGGTCACTGCCAGCGTACGGGTCAGGAGTAGTCTACGGCGTACGTTAAGGTTTAGGTTTTGTGGTGGGTTTCCTTTCCGGGCTAGGGTTATGGATAGGGAAAGGCAAGGCTTAGGGCACAGGTGAGGGTACGGAAACGTGGGAGGGTTAGGCTCCATGATGAAGCACGGTTCAATGCCAGGGTATAGACCAGGAGTAGGGTACGGCGTAGGGTAAAGTGTAAGGCTGGTGGTGGGTGTCCATTCCGGGCTAGTGTTAGGGTTAGGGAGCGGCAAGGCTTAGGGCACAGGTGAGGGTACGGAAACGTGGGAGGGTCAGGCTACATGCTGAAGAACGGGTCAGTGCCAGGGTGTGGACCAGGAGTAGGGTACGGCGTTGGGTATGGTGTAAGGGCGGTGGTGGGTGTCCATTCCGGTCTAGGGTTAGGGAACGTTAAGGCTTAGGACACAGGTGAGGGTACGGAAACGTGGGAGGGTCAGGATACGTGCTGAAGAATGGGTCAGTGCCAGCATACGGGCCAGGAGTAGGGTACGGCATAGCGTAATGTGTAGGGCTGGTGGTGGTTTCCGTTCCGGGCTAGGGTTAGAGGTAGGGAACTGCAAGGCTTAGGGCACAGGTGAGGGTACGGAAACGTGGGAGAGGCAGGCTACGGGCTGACACATGGGAGAGTGCCAGCTTACGGGCCAGCAGTAGGCTACGACGTAGGGTAGGGTGTAGGGCTGGTGGTGGGTTTCCGTTCCGGGCTAGGGTTAGAGTTAGGGATCGGCAAGGCTTAGGGAACAGGTGAGGGTAAGGAAAAGTGGGAGGGTTAGGCTACATGCTGACGCACGGATCAGTGCCAGCGTACGGGCCAGGTGTAGGGTACGGCGTAGGGTAAGGTTTAGGCCTGGTGGTGGGTTTCCGTTTGGGTTTATGGTTAGGGTTATGGAACGGCAAGGCTTAGGACACAGGTGAGGGTACGGGAACGTGGGAAGGTCAGGCTACGTGCTGACGCACGGATCAGTGCCAGCGTACGGGCCAGGATTAGGCTACGGCGTAGGGTAAGCTGTAGGGCTGGTGGTGGGTTTCTGTTCTGGGCTAGGGTTAGGGTTAGGGAAGGACAAGACTTAGGGCACAGTTGAGGGTACGGAAATGGTGGAGGGTCAGCCTATATGCTGACGCACGGGTCAGTGCCAGCGTACAGGCCAGGAGTAGGCAACAACGTAGGGTAAGGTGTAGGGCTGGTGGTTGGTTTCCTTTCCGGACTAGGGTTAGGGTTAGGGAATGTCAAGGCTTAGGGCACAGGTGAGGGTATGGAAACGTGGGAGGGTCATGCTACGTGCTGACACTTGTGTCAGTGCCAGCGTATGGGCCAGTCGTAGGCTACGGCGTAGCGTAAGGTGTAGGGCTGGTGGTGGGCTTCCTTTCCGGGCTAGGGTTAAGGTTAGGGAACGGCAAGTCTTAGGGCACAGGTGCGGGTACGGAAACGTGGGAGAGTCAGGCTATGTGCTGACGCACGGGTCAGTGCCAGCGTACGGGCCAGGAGTAGTGTACGTCGTAGGGTAAGGTGTAGGGCTGGTGGTGGGTTTCCGTTCTGGGCTAGGGTTAGGGTTCGGGAACGGCAAGGTTTAGGGCACACGTGAGGGTATCGAAACGTGTTAGGCTCAGGGTACGTGTTGACGCACGGCTTAGTGTGAACGTACAGATGAGGATTATGGTGCGGCATAGGGTAAAGTGTATGGTTGGTGGTAGGTTTCCGTTTCAGGCTAGGGTTAGTGTTAGGGAACGGCAAGGTTTTGGGCACAGATGAGGGTATGGAAACGTGTTAGTGTCAGGGTACGTGTTGACATATGGATTAGCATTAGGGTACGGCTTAGGGTAAGGTGTAGGCTTGGTGGTAGGTTTCCATTGTGGTCTAGGGTTAGGGTTAGGGAATGGCAAGGTTTAGGTCACAGGTGAAGGTACGGAAACGTGTTAGGGTCAGGGTAAGTGTTGACACATGTGTTAGTGTCAGCGTACGGAGTAGGTTTATGGTCCTTCGTAGGTTAAGGTCTAGGGTTGGTGGTAGGTTTCCGTTCCAGGCTAGGGTTAGTGTTATGGAACGGCAAGGTTTAGGGCATAGGTGAGGGTACGGAAATGTGTTAGGGTCAGGGTACGTGTTGAAGCTCGGATTATGATTAGGGTATGGCGTAGAGTAACGTGTAGGGTTGGTGGTAGGTTTCCGTTTTGGGCTAGGGTTAGGGTTAGGCAACGGCACGGTTTAGGGCACAGGTGAGGGAACGGAAAAGTGTTAGGGTCAGTGTACGTGTTGACGCACGGGTTAGTGTCAGTGTACGGATTACGATTAGGGTACCGTGTAGGGTATGCTGTACGGTTTGTGGTAGTTTTCCATTCTGGGCTAGGGTTAGTGTTAGGGTACGGCAAGGTTTAGGGTACAGGTGACGGTACAGAAACGTGTTAGGGTCATGATACATGTTGATACATGGAATAATGTCATCATACGCATTAGGATTAGGGTACGGCGTAGGGTAAGGTGTACGGAGGGTGGTAGGTTTCCATTCCGTTGTAGGGTTAGGGTTAGCGAATTGCAAGGTTTTGGGCACAGGTGATGGTACAGAAATGTGTTAGGTTCAGGGTACGTGTTGACTCACGGGTTAGTGTCAGCATACGCATGAGGATTAGGGTACCGCATAGAGTAAGGTGTAGGGTTGGTGGTACGTTTCCGTTCCAGTCTAGGGTTATGTTTAGGGACCGGCAAAGTTTAGGGCACAGGTGAGGGTACGAAACGTGTTAGGGTCAGGGTATGTGTTGATGCACAGGTTAGTGTCAGCATACGAATTAGGATTAGGGTACGGCGTAAGGTAAGGTGTAGGGTTGGTGGTAGGTTTCCGTTCCGGGCTAGGGTTAGGGTTAGGGAACGGCAAGGTTTATGGCAGAGGTGAGGGTACGGAAACGTGTTAGGGTCAGGGTACGTGTTGATGTATGAATTAGGATTAGGGTACAGCTTAGGGTAAGGTGTAGGGCTGATGGTAGGTTTCCGTTCCGGGCTAAGGTTAAGGATAGGCAACGACAAGTTTTAGGGCACAGCTGAGGGTATGGAAACGTGTCAGGGTCAGGGTACGTGTTGACTCACTGGTTAGTGCCAGCGTACGGATTAGGATTAGTGTACGGCATAGATAAGGTGTAGGGTTGGTGGTAGGATTCCGTTCCGGGCTATGGTTAGGGTTAGGGAAAGTCAAGGTTTCTATTTCTAGTTCTTTTAAGGAAACTCCATACTGTTCTCCATAGTGACTGTATCAATTTACATTCCCACCATAGTGGAAGAGGGCTCCTTTTGTCCACACCCTCCCCAGAATTTGTTTGTAGATTTTCTGATGATGCCAATTCTAACAGGTGTGAGGTGATACCTCATTGTAGTTTTGATTTGCATTTCTCTAATAATTAGTGCTCTTGAGCAGCTTTTCATGTGCGTCTTGGCCATCTCTGTGTCTTCTTTGAAGAAACGTCTCTTTAGATCTTCTGCCCATTTTTGTATTGGGTTGTTTGTTTTTTTAATAAGCTGCATGAGCTGTTTATATATATTGGAGATTAAACCTTTGTCCATTGATTCGTTTGCAACTATTTTCGCCCCTTCTGAGGGATGCCTTTTTCCATTCCCGTGTTTTTAACCAAAAAAGAAAGAAAGAAAAAGAAGCAGAACACTAATGTGCATAAAATATGCCTTTTGAAATGGTCGTTTTGAAATATGGACGTCCTTTAAATTTTTTGGTCGATATGTGAACTCAGGATTTGTTTTCAGGGCAGGTGTCATTTACAGGCCTGCAATGATTTTGAATATCAACTGACCATTAGCGCTGGGATTAAATCTGCTGTTGTGTGAAACGGCCACAAGGTGGCAGCAGTTCTCCCTTACCAATTCTGGTTAATAGGGCAACAGAGCCTCAATGGAAGTCGTGTTCTAGATTGGAATTTAGAATGGAATGTGACAGGAGAAAGCCCCTCAAGTTTGTCTCCCTACTTCTTGTTCGTGTTTTAAATTTAATTTTTTATTTTTTATTACAGCAAGTTTGATTACAATGTTTGGCTTGTTGTAGGTGTGGACGATGTGGTTCTTTTACACATATACAGATGTCTGTACTTCCTGGGATCCTTTTCCCATGTACGTTATGACAGAATGTTGAGTAGTCTTCTCTTGGTATTCCGTAGGTCTTTGGTGATTATATATGTCACCTCTGTTTGTATATGTCTGTTAACCCCGATATCGTAATGAAACCAATCCTCACACCTTTCCATTGGTGAACCATAAGTTTGTTTAATGAATCTATGATTGCACTTCTCAGTGGAAATCACTGCCCTGGTTTCTATTTTAGTTAACACCTATAAGTGATATGTAATGATATGTGTCTTTCACTTTCTGACTTACTACAAGTCACGTGATTACCTCTAGACTCATCTACAGTGCTGCAAATGGCATTGTGTCCTTATTTTCCTTGGCTTCTATTCTGCCTTAGCGAGGTCCATTTTCAACAATGTGATTCCCTGAGGGTTGTGGATTAGCTGACCTGGGCAGCCTTACCCTGCCGGCCGGCCCTCCCCAGGTCTGCCTGGTTGAGGTCAATATAAACAGTGCTCCAGGCAGCAATAGCCCCTGAAGCTGTTCCTGACTCCATATTCTTTGCCCCATCAGCAGTCTCGGGGCTGTGCTGGTGGGAGGGAGTGAGGGGCCACAGCTTTGTTGGTGGCCCGGTGTGAGTGGGGTTCTGCTGGCCTTTCTGCAGGAGTTGCCAGGCTGCCACCAGTAAAGAAGGGGATGTGTCACCCATAACTTCCGCTGGAATTTCTCTCCGGACAGACGTGAGGAAGGAAAAAAGCAGTGGGGGCCGGGACAGGTGGGGTATCTCAGGCAGGACAATGGAAAGCTTCCGGAAGAGCGCCCGGGGCCAGGATCACCCTGGCTGGCCTGCAGTCACCAAGTTGGCCTGCGTGCTGTCGCTGGTGTGGCTCCACGGCCCTTCCTCTAGGCTTTCAAGCCTTTGTACATATTCAGGTGTTTGACCTGGGAAGGGTGGGAACAGTTCAGCAGCAGCTGGCCTGGGGCTCAGCTCACCTTTATTCAGAGATGCCCCGGCACGGTCCCCCAGCTTTGCAATGAGGATGCTCCTTGCATGGGGTGTGGGTTGCTGGCTGTATGGGAGATGATTCCCCACCTCTGACCAATTTCAGAATTGTTTACCGCTGGAGCAAGTGCCCTGATAGGGTTTTCCTCTGTATAACTGGTGGGTTCGGTTTTATTTTTTCGTTTATGGTTCAAGTTAGATTTTATTCCTCTTTTATGTATTTATAGATATAAGCACGGAAATAATTCATTCCTATAAATACATCTGTGTGAAGGGAAGAACTTTTTTCTGTTTTATTTTTAAATTTTATATTTTAAAATTTTGAAATTTAATTTTATTTACTTTTTTATACAGCGGGTTATTATTAGTTATGTATTTTATGCATATACATGTATACAGGTCAATCTCAAACTCCCAACTCATCCCACCACCACCACCCCATGGCTTCCCACACTTGGTGTCCATACGTTTGTTCTCTACCTCTGTGTCTCTATTTCTTCCCTGCAAACCAGTTCATCTGTACCAGTTTTTAGGTTCCACATATATGCATTAATATACAATATTTGTTTTCCTCTTTCTGACTTACTTCATTCTGTATGACAGTCTCTAGATCCATCGATGTCTCTAGAAATGACCCAGTTTCATTCCTTTTTATGGCCGAGTAATATTCCATTTTATATATGTACCCCATCTTTATCCATTCATCTGCTGTGGGCATTTAGGTTGCTTCCATTACCTGGCTATTGTAAATAGTGCTGCAATGAACCTTGTGGTGAATGTGCCTTTTTGATATATGGTTGTCTCTGGGTATATGCCCAACAGTGGGATTGCTGGGTCAGATGGTAATTCTATTTCTAGTTTTTTAAAGGAAACTCCATACTGTTCTCCATAGTGACTGTATCAAATTACATTCCCACCAATAGTGGAAGAGGGCTCCTTTTGTCCACACCCTCCCCAGAATTTGTTGTTTGTACATTTTCTGATGATGCCGATTCTAACAGGTGTGAGGTGATACCTCATTGTAGTTTTGATTTGCATTTCTCTAATAATTAGTGCTCTTGAGCAGCTTTTCATGTGCGTCTTGGCCATCTCTGTGTCTTCTTTGAAGAAACGTCTCTTTAGATCTTCTGCCCATTTTTGTATTGGGTTGTTTGTTTTTTTAATAAGCTGCATGAGCTGTTTATATATATTGGAGATTAAACCTTTGTCCATTGATTCGTTTGCAACTATTTTCGCCCCTTCTGAGGGATGCCTTTTCCATTCCCGTGTTTTTAACCAAAAAAGAAAGAAAGAAAAAGAAGCAGAACACTAATGTGCATAAAATATGCCTTTTGAAACGGTCGTTTTGAAATATGGACGTCCTTTAAATTTTTTGGTCGATATGTGAACTCAGGATTTGTTTTCAGGGCAGGTGTCATTTACAGGCCTGCAATGATTTTGAATATCAACTGACCATTAGCGCTGGGATTAAAGCTGCTGTTGTGTGAAACGGCCACAAGGTGGCAGCAGTACTCCCTTACCAATTCTGGTTACTAGGGCAACAGAGCCTCAATGGAAGTCGTGTTCTAGATTGGAATTTAGAATGGAATGTGACAGGAGAAAGCCCCTCAAGTTTGTCTCCCTACTTCTTGTTCGTGTTTTTAATTTAATTTTTTATTTTTTATTACAGCAAGTTTGATTACAATGTTTGGCTTGTTGTAGGTGTGGAAGATGTGGTTCTTTTACACATATACAGATGTCTGTACTTCCTGGGATCCTTTTCCCATGTACGTTATGACAGAATGTTGAGTAGTCTTCTCTTGGTATTCCGTAGGTCTTTGGTGATTATATATGTCACCTCTGTTTGTATATGTCTGTTAACCCCGATATCGTAATGAAACCAATCCTCACACCTTTCCATTCGTGAACCATAAGTTTGTTTAATGAATCTATGATTGCACTTCTCAGTGGAAATGACTGCCCTGGTTTCTATTTTAGGTAACACCTATAAGTGATATGAAATGATATGTGTCTTTCACTTTCTGACTTACTACATGTCACGTGATTACCTCTAGACTCATCTACAGTGCTGCAAATGGCATTGTGTCCTTATATTCCTTGGCTTCTATTCTGCCTTAGCGAGGTCCATTTTCAACAATGTGATTCCCTGAGGGTTGTGGATTAGCTTACCTGGGCAGCCTTACCCTGCCGGCCGGCCCTCCCCAGGTGTGCCTGGTTGAGTTCAATATAAACAGCGCTCCAGGCAGCAATAGACCCTGAATCTGTTCCTGACTCCATATTCTCTGCCCCGTCAGCAGTCTCGGGGCTGTGCTGGTGGGAGGGAGTGAGGGGCCACAGCTTTGTTGGTGGCCCTGTGTGAGTGGGGTTCTGCTGGCCTTTCTGCAGGAGTTGCCAGGCTGCCACCTGTAAAGAAGAGGATGTGTCACCCATAACTTCCGCTGGAAATTCTCTCCGGACAGAGGTGAGGAAGGAAAAAAGCAGTGGGGGCCGGGACAGGTGGGGTATCTCAGGCAGGACAATGGAAAGCTTCCGGAAGAGCGCCCGGGGCCAGGATCACCCTGGCTGGCCTGCAGTCACCAAGTTGGCCTGCGTGCTGTCGCTGGTGTGGCTCCACGGCCCTTCCTCTAGGCTTTCAAGACTTTGTACATATTCAGGTGTTTGACCTGGGAAGGGTGGGAACAGTTCAGCAGCAGCTGGCCTGGGGCTCAGCTCACCTTTATTCAGAGATGCCCCGGCACGGTCCCCCAGCTTTGCAATGAGGATGCTCATTGCATGGGGTGTGGGTTGCTGGCAGTATGGGAGATGATTCCCCACCTCTGACCAATTTCAGAATTGTTTACCGCTGGAGCAAGTGCCCTGATAGGGTTTTCCTCTGTATAACTTGTGGGTTCGGTTTTTTTTTTCGTTTATGGTTCAAGTTAGATTTTATTCCTCTTTTATGTATTTATAGATATAAGCACGGAAATAATTCATTCCTATAAATACATCTGTGTGAAGGGAAGAATTTTTCTGTTTTATTTTTAAATTTTATATTTTAAAATTTTGAAATTTAATTTTATTTAATTTTTTATACAGCGGGTTATTATTAGTTATGTATTTTATGCATATACATGTATACAGGTCAATCTCAAACTCCCAACTCATCCCACCACCACCACCCCATGGCTTCCCACACTTGGTGTCCATACGTTTGTTCTCTACCTCTGTGTCTCTATTTCTTCCCTGCAAACCAGTTCATCTGTACCATCTTTTAGGTTCCACATATATGCATTAATATACAATATTTGTTTTCCTCTT